>NW_027362763.1:111790945-114605158 GCF_046119375.1 Phyllobates terribilis
TATGGAAAAATTATAGCTCTCAAAAAATTGCGATGCAAAAACTAGTCTTTGCAATAAAAAGGTTTTTTTAGTGTGTGACAGCTCTCAATCATAAAAACCTGATATGAATCTAGTATCCCTGTAATTGCACCGACCCGAAAAATAAAGTTGTCTAATCACTTATACCGCACGAGGAATGGCGTAAAAAATAAACTTTAGGGATAGGGTTGTGCTAGGGTTAGGGTTAGTGTTGTGCTAGGGTTAGGGTTGGGCTAGGGTTAGGGTTGTGCTTGGCTTTGGGTTGGGCTAGGGTTAGGATTGGGCTAGGGTGAGGGTTGAGCTAGGGGGGGCTAGGGGTAGGGTTGGGGTAGGGTGGAGCTAGGCCTAGGGTTGGGCTAGGGGTAGCATTGAGCTATGGGTAGGGTTGTGCTAGGGTTAGGGTTGTACTAGGGCTAGGGTTAGGGTTGTGCTATGGTTAGGCTAGGATTGGGTTAGGGTTGGGCAAGGGTTAGGGTTGCCTTAGGGTTGAGCTAGGGTTAGGGTTGGGCTAGGGTTAGGGTTGAGCTAAGGTTGCGTTTGGGCTAGGGTTGTGGTTGTATTAGGGTTGGGGTTGGGATTTTTTCAGAAGTAAAGAAAAAAATACCGTCTATATGGCAACTAATGTTGAGCACAAGAGCTCGCTACTTGAGTTTGCATCGGGTGCTCAGGTATGCACCGAGTATAGCGGGTGCTCGAGTGACATGCTCAAGTCTCCGCCTCAAATGTTTTGCAGCTGTTATACAGCCAAAAAAACCTTGCTGGGACTTCCTGTCATGCACAAGCGATCCCCACATGTTTTTATTTGGGTGACTAACAATCATGAAACATGCGGGCGGGGACTCGAGCATGTCACTTGAGCACCCGCCATACATGGTCCATACCTGAGTACCCGATGCAAACTCAAGTAGCGAGCACTTGCACTCAAGACTAATGACAACTTATTCAATATGATGACCTAATGTTATCAAATTCTGTGTCGTACCTCTGGGTTCAAAATGTTCACTATACCCCTTGATAAAATCCTTCAGGGGTGTAGTTTCCAAAATGGAGTCACTTGGGGGGGGGGGGTTTCCACTATTTAGGCACATCAGGGGCTCACCAAACGCAACATGGCGTCCACTAATTCAAGCAAATTTTACATTCAAAAAGTCAAATGGCGTTCCTTCTCTTCCGAACCCTGCCGTGTGCCCATACAGTGTTTTTTCCCCACATATGGGGTATCGGCTTACTCAGGAAAAATTGCACAACAAATCGCGTGGTGCAATTTCTCCTGTTACCCTTATGAAAATGCAAAATTGGGGTCTGCAAAACATTTTTGTTGGAAAAATGTGAAAATGTTATTTTTATAGCTCCATGATATAAACTTCTGTGAAGCACCTGGGGGTTCAAGGTGCTCACCACACACCTAGATAAGTTCCCTGAGGGGTCTAGTTTCCAAAATGGTGTCACTTGTGGGGGGTTTCCACTGTTTAGGCACATCGAGGGCTCCCCAAACGCAACATGGTGTCCGCTAACTTTTCAAGCAAATTTTACATTCAAAAAGTCGAAAATAAAAAAAATTGCGGTCTAAAGTAACATTTTTGTGAAAAAAGTTAAATGTTCATTTTTTTCTTCCACATTCCAAAAATTACTGTGAAGCACCTGAAGGGTTAATAAACATCTTGAATGTGGTTTTGAGCACCTTGGGGGGTGCAGTTTTTACAATGGTGTCACTTTTGGGTATTTTCTATCATAAAGGCCCCTCAAAGTCACGCCAGATGTGATGGGGTCTCTAAAAAAGTGTTTTTGTAAATTTTGTTGTAAAAATGAGAAATCGCTGGTCAACTTTTATCTCTTATAGTTATGGGGAAAAGATTCATCTCGGTGATACACAAAATAGACATGAGGGGATGCGGATTGTAACCCTAGTTTTAAACATAGTCTGGCGTAAGGAAAGGAGATACCCAGCACAGCCTTGCAGGGGCCCCTAGGACTCTGATGTTTAGCATCCATGCGTAGCAGGGGCCCGGCTGGGTCCAATGACACCAGAAAGGGCTCCCTAGGACTGTCCAGTAAGAACATATGGCCCATTTTAGTTTTGGGAGCTCTTAGCTGGGAAATAACAGGGATGGAGACTTGGGCTCCACCAGGGGTGCAGTAGGGGGAGTGACACAGAGAGTTTGAAGGTCTCTGTAGCTAGAGCCTATTGTCTTTTTCCTGGGGAGGTCGTGATATCAAGTCATCCACCTGATTGTCACAGCTGACACCCGGTGCTATGTGCAAGGAACGGTCCCGCACCGCTCCCTGCACATTAACCCCCGAAATGCTGTGATTGAAATCGATCGCAGCATTCTGGTGGCAAGAGGAGGTTAGCGCGATACTTACCTTCTCTGCCGGCATCCCGCAGCGTCTGAGTCCGGTCCCAGATGTTGTTATGGTGACCCGATGTCATCATGACAACATCCGGGTCATCAGAAGGCAGGAAGTTGCTTTGGTCATGCGCCACGCGTGACCAAAGTAACTTTTCCCTGTGCAGCGCTGACAGGCTGCATAGCACAGGGATGGTGATGAAGTTAACCCCTTTAGTGAACAGGGTAAAAAAATAAAATAAAAAACAAAACATAAAACGATGCTTTATCATCATACCACCAAACAAAAAATGGAATAAAACGAGATCAAAAAGACAAATGTAAATAAAAATGGTACCGCTGAAAACGTCATCTTATCCCGCAAAAAACAAGCCACCATACAGCTCCAACGGCAGAAAAATAAAACATTTATAGCTCTCTAGCGATGCATAAACAATTCTTTTTTCTATAAAATAGTTTTCATTGAGTAAAAGTGCCATAACGTGAAAAAAAATATAACTGTGGTACCGCTGTAAATGTACTGACCCGAAGAATAAAGCTTCCTTATCAATTTGACGACACATAGAACGGCATAAAAAAACACCAAAAAACAATTCGTGAATTGTTGGTTTTTGTTTATTCTGCCTTCCAAAAATCGAAATAGAAAGCAATCAAAAAATCTAATGTGCCCAAAAATGGTACCAATAAAAACATCAACTTGTCCCACAAAAAAAAAAAAAAAAAATCACATGACTCTGTCGGCCGAAATATGGAAAAATTATAGCTCTCAAAAAATTGCGATGCAAAAACTAGTCTTTGCAAAAAAAAGGGTTTTTTAGTGTGTGACAGCTCTCAATCATAAAAACCTGATATGAATCTAGTATCCCTGTAATTGCACCGACCCGAAAAATAAAGTTGTCTAATCACTTATACCGCACGAGGAATGGCGTAAAAAATAAACTTTAGGGTTAGGGATAGGGTTGTGCTAGGGTTAGGGTTAGTGTTGTGCTAGGGTTAGGGTTGGGCTAGGGTTAGGGTTGGGCTAGGGTTTGGGTTGGGCTAGGGTTAGGGTTGGGCTAGGGTGAGGGTTGAGCTAGGGTGGGGCTAGGGGTAGTGTTGGGGTAGGGTGGAGCTAGGGTTAGGGTTGGGCTAGGGGTAGCATTGAGCTATGGGTAGGGTTGTGCTAGGGTTAGGGTTGTACTAGGGTTAGGGTTGTGCTATGGTTAGGCTAGGATTGGGTTAGGGTTGGGCAAGGGTTAGGGTTGCGTTAGGGTTGAGCTAGGGTTAGGGTTGGGCTAGGGTTAGGGTTGGGCTAGGGTGAGGGTTGAGCTAGGGTGGGGCTAGGGGTAGTGTTGGGGTAGGGTGGAGCTAGGGTTAGGGTTGGGCTAGGGGTAGCATTGAGCTATGGGTAGGGTTGTGCTAGGGTTAGGGTTGTACTAGGGTTAGGGTTGTGCTATGGTTAGGCTAGGATTGGGTTAGGGTTGGGCAAGGGTTAGGGTTGCGTTAGGGTTGAGCTAGGGTTAGGGTTGGGCTAGGGTTAGGGTTGAGCTAAGGTTGCGTTTGGGCTAGGGTTGTGGTTGTATTAGGTTTGGGGTTGGGATTTTTTCAGAAGTAAAGAAAAAAATACCGTCTATATGGCAACTAATGTTGAGCACAAGAACTCGCTACTTGAGTTTGCATCGGGTGCTCGGGTATGCACCGAGTATAGCGGGTGCTCGAGTGACATGCTCAAGTCTCCGCCTCAAATTTTTTGCAGCTGTTATATAGCCAAAAAAACCTTGCTGGGACTTCCTGTCATGCACAAGCGATCCCCACATGTTTTTATTTGGGTGACTAACAACCATGAAACATGCGGGCGGGGACTCGAGCATGTCACTTGAGCACCCGCCATACATGGTCCATACCTGAGTACCCGATGCAAACTCAAGTAGCGAGCACTTGCACTCAAGACTAATGACAACTTATTCAATATGATGACCTAATGTTATCAAATTCTGTGTCGTACCTCTGGGTTCAAAATGTTCACTATACCCCTTGATAAAATCCTTCAGGGGTGTAGTTTCCAAAATGGAGTCACTTGGGGGGGGGGTTTCCACTATTTAGGCACATCAGGGGCTCCCCAAACGCAACATGGCGTCCACTAATTCAAGCAAATTTTACATTCAAAAAGTCAAATGGCGTTCCTTCTCTTCCGAACCCTGCCGTGTGCCCAAACAGTGTTTTTTCCCCACATATGGGGTATCGGCTTACTCAGGAAAAATTGCACAACAAATCGCGTGGTGCAATTTCTCCTGTTACCCTTATGAAAATGCAAAATTGGGGTCTGCAAAACATTTTTGTTGGAAAAATGTGAAAATGTTATTTTTACAGCTCCATGATATAAACTTCTGTGAAGCACCTGGGGGTTCAAGGTGCTCACCACACACCTAGATAAGTTCCCTGAGGGGTCTAGTTTCCAAAATGGTGTCACTTGTGGGGGGTTTCCACTGTTTAGGCACATCGGGGGCTCCCCAAACGCAACATGGTGTCCGCTAATTTTTCAAGCAAATTTTACATTCAAAAAGTCGAAAATGAAAAAAAATTGCGGTCTAAAGTAACATTTTTGTGAAAAAAGTTAAATGTTCATTTTTTTCTTCCACATTCCAAAAATTACTGTGAAGCACCTGAAGGGTTAATAAACTTCTTGAATGTGGTTTTGAGCACCTTGGGGGGTGCAGTTTTTACAATGGTGTCACTTTTGGGTATTTTCTATCATAAAGGCTCCTCAAAGTCACGCCAGATGTGATGGGGTCTCTAAAAAAGTGTTTTTGTAAATTTTGTTGTAAAAATGAGAAATCGCTGGTCAATTTTTAACCCTTATAGCTCCCTAAAAAAAAAAAATGTGGTTCTAAAATTGTGCTGATGTAAAGTAGACATGTGGGAAATGTTATTTATTAACTATTTAGTGTAACATATCTCTATTTAAGGGCATAAAATTTAAAATTTTGAAAATTGCAAAACTTTCTAAATTTTTACCAAATTTCTGATTTTTTCACAAATAAACGCAAGTGATGTCAAAGAAATTTTACCACAATCATGAAGTACAATATGTCACGAAAAAACAGTCTCAGAATCAGCGGGATCCATTTGAAGCGTTCCAGAGTAATTACCTCATAAAGTGACAGTGGTCAGAATTGTAAAAATTGGCCTGGTCATTAACGTGCAAACCACCCTGGGGGTAAAGGGGTTAATACTAGACCTCTGAGCATAAGACGGAAAAGTCGTGGAACTATGGAAATCACAGGTCGGAGAGACGTGTTAGTGATCTGCAAATGATAAAATAATGGATACAACATTTTCAAAACATCTCAATTTATCCAGTATCGAGTATGATCCCCAAGCACAGAAATCCCCGCACTTACAGCCTCAGCTCCTGTTTTTACTTTATTGTATGGTTCGTTTATCCGCATTATCCACATTGTGGTTTTTACAGGTTTTATCTATATATTTTGCCTATGCACATTTTAACCTGAGTGTTACGAATCTGCGAACTCAGATATCCTGTGTTAAGTATTGTGGAATTTTTCAGGCTCAAACTAAGAAACGTAGAGCTCAGAAACGCGTTGCCGTCTGGTTGAAGTACGTTTTGCTGATGGCATTTGTACATTTTTCATGTGCTATTTTTGTAAGAAGCCACTTAAATTTGGTTGTGTTTATATGGATTAAATAAAGTGCTGACTTTTATGGAAAAAGGGAGTGTTGGCCTGAATTTCACATTGCTATATCACTTTTCATACTTTTGCATAGACCTGGTCAGAGAGTCTGGACATGTACAGTAACTCTGCTCTACAGACTCCGGCCACAAGGTAAGTTTAGTCTTACAGAGCCGCTATCTATCACCATGCACACTCGGCTTTTATCAGCTCAAATGTCTCCCGTACCCCTAGACTGTACCTGTTATATTTCGCCATCAACTACATGATGACAATTAGCAGCCATAAACTTAATGCATTGTAGGGGTTTTCCAGGTTTACTATATTGACCTCTTCACCGGTGGGGTTCAACATCAACTGACATCCAACAATCGGAATTATTATAAAGACATTTGTAACTGTGGACGATAGCACAGTATTGGAACTCAGTGGTTGCAAAACCACAGATTGATATGGGGGTGGGGGAGGCATTTACAAAACCTAGGTGCCATAGACATTGACTGAAAATAAGTCCCCTTAAGAAATGGAGTCTGCACATGTGTAGGAGAACAGTGGTAGGCAGGACAAAGATACCAGTCTCCTCCTGGAGGGCAATTTTACAGACTGTGTAAACCAATGGGACGTAGATTGAGAACTGGATCACTAATGATCGACTATTATTGTGATTGTGACAGGTAATCAAATTTTTCACTAGTGGCTACTAGAGGTGAAATGTAGTATTGCATCCCAACCAGTTAAAGGATTAGGAACTAGGGATGTCACGGGTGTGTCAGGCTTGACATACAGTCATTCTGGATCCGGCTGTAGAAGGTCGCTGCGCTTGGCCTTGCAGACACCTTCTTGATCCTTTCATCATCCCTCCCACTCTAGCACCCAGCGGTGATCTCCACGATCGCCTGCTAATTAACACACCCTTTCTGGATCTTTAAATATACTCAGTTTCTCAAGAGAGTTGCTGGTGATAGAGTAAATTCCTCTGTTCAGGTCTGGAGTTCTAGCAGTCAGCGAGATTCTTCTTGGAGTTCCTTTATGGATTGTAGTTGTGTTCTCTCTGGTGTCTCCTCAAAGCTAAGTGTATCTCCTTGTCTGTTTCCCTTGTTTGTCTTTAGTTGCAGTGGGGCCGACTAGTGCTAACTCCTCCCCCTCCCTACCTAGGGCCTAGCTCTAGGGTCAGCCAAGGCTAAGGTATCCTGCTTGGCGATAGGTGTGGAACCTATTTAGGAATGATAAGGGAGTCATGGTGTTGTTAGATCTGCTTAGGGGTCTCCACTCCCCCTTTCCCTAGTTTCTGGGCTTTTCCCGTTGTCGTACGCCGGGTTCTTCCCATACCTAGCATGACAAGAGATGAGCAGACCCGTGGAAGTTCAGGTTTTGGTACCCAACTGAACTTTAGTCCAAAGTTTGGTTCGGGTACCAAAACTGTACCCGAACTTGATCCAGTACATGAACCCCATTGAAATCATTGTGAACTTCATCTTTTGAGATGGAAAAATCTCACTCTCCCTCCTCCCTCCTTCTCTTTTCTCTATCTCTCTCCTCCCGCTTCTCTCCTACCTCTCTCTCTTTCCTCCCTCTCTCTCTCCTCCCTCTCTCTCTCTCCTTCATCTCTCCTTCATCTCTCTCTCCTCCATCTCTCTCTCCTCTATCTCTCTCTCTCCTCCATCTCTCTCCCTCGCACTCTTCTCCATTTCTCTCTTCTCAATCTCTCTCTCCCTTGCTCTTTGTCCTCCATCTCTTTCTCTCTCCTCCCTCTCTCTCTCTCCTCCCTCTCTCTCTCTCCTCCCTCTCTCTCTCTCCTCCTTTGCTCTGTCTCCTCCATCTGTCTCTCTTCCATATCTCTCTCTTATCCATCTCTCTCCCTTACCCTTTCCTCCATCTCTCTCACTCTCTCCTCTCTCTCACTTGCTCTTTCTCCTCCATCTCTTCACCCCCCCCCATATAATGCCCCATGCAGGATTTAACGTCTCACCCCCATATAATGCCCCATACAAGATGTCACCTCTCCCCCCATATAATGCCACATGTAGGATGTCACCTCTCCCCCCATATAATGCCCCATGCAGGATGTCACCTCTCCCCCCCATATAATGTCCTATGCAGGAGGTCACCTCCCCCCCATATAATGCCCCATGCAGAATGTCACTTGTCCCCCCATATAATGTCCTATGCAGGAGGTCACCTATCCCCCCCCCATATAATGCCCCATGCAGGATGTCACTTGTTCCCCCCATATAATGCCTCATGCAGAATGTCACTTGTCCCCCCCCCCATATAATTCCCCATGACTCCATACATATAAAAAAAATAATCAAGTACTCACCTCTCCTCACTTGCTGCCGTTGCTCCAGACTCTTCAGCGTCGCCTGCGTCTTCCCGCTCTGCGCTGTGATGGATCTGGAGCGAGCATGGTGTAAAGACATCACAGCATCCTCTGGCCTGAGACGTCACAGTGCAGCAGCCGCGGAAGAAACCAGAGATGGTGCGGAGGCACGGGGAGAGGGGCCCTGAACAAGCGGGGGTGGGTGGCGGGCGCTGGCACCGGCACCGCACCGCTCACGGGTCCCATAGCGCGCAGGGGTGCCCGACTGTAAGTGGGCCCATCCATCTCCTTAGGGCCCCAGCACTTGCCCGGGTGCGCTGGGTTCTGACGCCAGGCCTGCATATAGGTACTTTACTCAAGCTCTACACAAGTTCACCGTCACTTTTATTATCCCCGCCTTCTTTGGCTTCTCTTATTTTACTCTAGTATTTATTTTGATTTATTTTATTCACTTATATAGCACCATTAATTCCGCAGCGCTTTACAGACATTATCGACACTTTCCCCATCGGGGCTCACAATCTAAATTCCCTATCAGTATGTCTTTGGAGTGTAGGAAGAAACCGGAGAACCCAGCGGAAACCCCCAAGAATACGGGGAAAACATACAAACTCAGTATCACATACAGTATATGGATATATAAAATAGGACTCTGAGAAATGTATCTCATTGTTTTGCAATTTTTCCTTAACGGGGCTCTCTGGGAATAGAAAAAAATAAATAACTAAATGGAATCTTAATGAATACATTTATAAATACCTTTAATTAGCAATTTTAGCTTTTTTGTTTAGGGAGGTAAACACTACACAATTAATATGGTCAGTGTCTTGTTACACAGAAAGAAACCAGTCCTAGAATATTAGCACAGAAACTTGTGAGCATGTGCCATAGGAATATTCCTGATATGACTTAGAGATAACCTATAACAGTGTGAGCAGACTTTTCGTACCTTAATAGCCCTGGTATCTCCAGTATTAGATCATATAGACAGGGTAGACATCAGTGTGAGCCGCCTCTTCTTATTTAAGCACTGCTTGTATCTCCAGCATAATATCAGATAGACATGGTGGACAGCAGTGTGAAGAGCCTCTTCTTACTTCAGCACTCCTGGTATCTCCAGTATTAGATCAGATAGATAGAGTAGACAGCACTGTGAGCAGTCTCTTCTTACCTCAGCATTCCTAGTATCTCCAGTATTAGATCAGATACACATGGCGGATAGCAGTGTGAGCAGCCTCTTCTTACCTCAGCATCCCTAGTATCTCTAGTATTAGATCAAATACACATGGTGGACAGCAGTGTGAGCAGCCTCTTCTTACCTCAGGATCTCTGGTATCTCCAGTATTAGATCAATTAGACAGGTGGACAGCAGTGTGAGCAGCCTCTTCTTACCTCTGCACCCCTGGTATCTCCAGTATTAGATCAATTAGACAGGTGGACAGCAGTGTGAGCAGCCTCTTCTTAACGCTGCACCCCTGGTATCTTCATTATTAGATCAGATAGACAGGGTGGACAGCAGTGTGAGCAACCTATCCTTCCCCTAGAACCCCTGGCATCGCCAATATTAGATCATGGGATCAAACGGATACCTATTATATATGTGCTCACTCATCACCTTTTTCTGATGTGGTTGAAACCTAGCCCAGGTTAGTCAATGAAAAAACTGGGTAGGTGGGATTTCAAGTACATGAGTGAGTTTTGGTTGCATCCGCTGCCTAAAACGGTCAGTTTACCGCCAGTGAGAGCTATATAGTGACTATGTGGCTGTCACTGGGGTGTCTTTGGTTCGGGTTGGTTGGGTGGCTGCGTCATTATATAGCAACGTGCACTCACAAGCAGAAGATGAGTTTGCTATAAGAAATCCCAATATAAAATACCGCTTTTATATTTTACTGACTCTAAAACTTTATTTATTTTCAGCCTTAGCTAATAACTGGAATTTTTTTTATATAAAATAAGTATATAACACCGGAGCTGGAGAAAGGACTACATAGAGGAATAATAAGTAATGGACCATTAATGATTAATGACATCAAATCTATAAATACACAAGTTTATAAAATTATAAAAAGAAGTCTACATGCCGCCCAGAGGATCGGGGAGCATCATGCTTATTTATTTATTTTTTTTCAATAATTTATTTTCCGCTGTTACACTTGGCAATCAATAATTTCAGTAATAGCTGGTATGGGTCTACTGAATTGTGGTGAGGGGTGATGGAGAGCCGTTCCGAAGAAGGTGGCGAGCAAGTAACTAGGACCCAATGCAAACCCTGAAACAAGGCCTCCCAAAATAATAGTGCTGATGCCCTCATATGAAGCACAGACATTTCCCTGGGCATTTACACATGGGTCCCATCAGACTCCCGCTTCTATATTGGTGCCAGGAATGATTGACAAGGTTATGACCATGACTCAGTCTAAATATTGTATTTTTAGTTAGCCATTGTATAGCACTGTTAGATTATGTATTGGGAACTGTATAGTGATAATATGTGAACAATGTCCGGTACTATTTATTTGTGCCTTGTATTTTGATAATATGTGAACACTGTATTGTAGTATTTATTTGGGCACTGTATGGTCATAACATGTGAGAACTGTAAAGTGGTATTTATTTGGGCATTTCATAGTGTTAATATGTGAGCACTGTATTGTAGTATTTATTTGAGCACTGTATGGTCATAACATGTGAGAACTGTAAAGTGTTATTTATTTGGGCATTTCATAGTGTTAATATGTGAGCACTGTATGACAGTATTTATTTGAGCAATCTATTGTTCTATTTTGAAAACACTATATAGCCGTATTTATTTTGGCTCTGAGTGGCACTGTTATTTTGTTGCTAAAGAATGGCACTCTTATGTGGGCACCATCCTTTATACCTTGTATAATGTAGCACTGTATAATATCTTATTTGTATATAAATTGTTGGCGGGGGAGCTAAGAGAATAAGCCTCACACGGTACCGTGCCTCCTTAGTCAGGTCGTGACCCAAGTACAACCTTTTTCTCTGCACCCCATGTATTGCAGGCCTGCTTATAGACCAACGTATTCTGCACCACGTATCACTCTCATCCTCCCTGCGGAGGTCACGCTAGAATCTCAGATAATTGCACAGTGTGTGCCCTTATGGGCAGGGGCGTACTGGCCCACCGTATGATCGGGAAAACCCCCGGTGGGCTCCGGGTTCCGATGGCCATGCCCCTAAGCCCCGCCCTCACACCCACTGGGCCCTGTACAGAGAACAGAGGACCCCCCGGTTCGCTAATCAGATAGGCAGCACTGCCGATATGATTAGTGATGGGCCCTCTGCAGCAGCACAGCAAGGAGACTGGTCTCCCTGCTCTGCCTGCTGCCGCAGTGCCCCTCTGCCTCCTCTGCCGGCGTGTGCGCAGGAGGTCAGTCTCAGGGCGATGACATCATCGCCCTGGGACTGCTTCCTGTGCGCGCTGTGCAGGACGGATCCGCCGTCGCCCTAGGCAGCGGCTGCAGGCCTGCAGCTCATCTCTTCGCGTGAGTATTAAAAGCAGGGACCGGGAGGGGAGGAAGGGATAGGGGGGAGGGGTGGCTGAGAGGACCCCTGGCCGAGGCTGTCAGTAAATGCTACTGGGCAATGGGCATGATTATCATCATGCCCATTGCCCAGCCTGTCCTGCTGCCAACCTCTCGTTACTGTTACTATGCCTAGCAGCATGTACTACCACCAGTGGCTGGCAGGACATGCTGGGTGGGCATGAAAGTACCAAGGAGGCTGGCAGGACATACTAAGCATGAATCGGGCTATGGGCGGAGGAGAGCGGTGCCAGCGCCCACCCTTCTCCCCCGCTTGCTCAGGGCCCAGCAGCCGGATACTTACCTCTCCTCCTGCCTCCGCAGATCCGCTGTATTTCTGCTCTGCGCTCCCTGTGACATATCAGGTCAGAGGGTGCGGTGACGTCTTTCCACCGCGCCCTCCCCTGAGCCATCACAGGCAGCGCAGAGCGGGAAGACGCCTGCGACGCTGGAGTACGGACCTGAGCAGCGGCAGCAGGTAAGGAGGAGTGAGGTGAGTATTTGATTATTATTTTTTTTAATGTATGGAGGCATGGGGCATTATATGGGGGGGGTGATATCCTGCATGGGGCATTATATGGGGGAGTGACATCCTGCATGGGGCATTATATGGGGGGGTGACATCCAGCATGGGGCATTATATGGGGGGGTGACATCCTGCATGGGGCATTATATGGGGGGTGACATCCTGCATGGGGCATTTTAAAGAGGTGGGTGACATCCTGCATTGGGCATTTTAAAGAGAGGGGGGGTGATATCCTGCATGGGGCATTATATGGAGGGGGGTGACATCCTGCATGGGGCATTATATGGGGTGGGTGATATCCTGCATGGGGCATTATATGGGGGAGGTGACATCCTGCATGGGGCATTATATGGGGGAGGTGACATCCTGCATGGGGCATTATATGGAGGGGGGTGACATCCTGCATGGGGCATTATAAGGGGGGGAACAGCCTGCATAGGGCATTATGTGGGGGGAACAGCCTGCATGGAGCTCTATATGGGGCCAGTATCCTGTACAGAGCATTTTATGGGGGCCAGTATTCTGTATGGAGCGTTATATGGGGTCAGTATTCTGTATGGAGCATTATATGGGGGCCAGTATTCTGTATGGAGCATTTTTTGGGGGCCAGTATACTGTGTGGAGCGTTATATGGGGACCAGTATCCTGTATGGAGCGTTATATGGGGGCCAGTATTCTGTATGGAGCATTTTATGGGGGCCAGTATTCTGTATGGAGCATTATATGGGGACCAATATCCTGTATGGAGCGTTATATGGGGACCAGTATTTTGTATGGAGCGTTGTATGGGGACCAGTATTCTGTATGGAGCACTTTTTGGAGGCCAGTATACTGTGTGGAGCGATTCGCCGGTTTCTGAGCTATTGTAGAATTTACAATAGATATCACTCATGTAATATAAGAAGTGAAATCTTTGCATTGTACTATACTTATATTTCTATCTGTGCATCATGAATCGTGGTATGTGTTAAAGGGGCCCACTGAGACTCTTTCTCCCAGGGCCCAGAAAAACCTGGAGCCGGCCCTTTGTGGTACTATCATGCTAGTACTACTACCACCAGTGGCTGGCTGGCAGGACATGCCATGTGAGCTTGAATGATAGTACCACAGAGGCTGGCAGTACATACTGGGCAATGGGCATAATAATACCACAAAGGCTGGGAGGACATACTGGGCAATGGGCATGATAGTACCACCAGTAGACTGACTTGGCGGTCTCCAGGGCTCCGTCTCCCCTTCTCGCTGCTGTTAGACTGGGTTAACATTGCGTTTATACTGTGCGTTACAACGGATCCGTTGTAAATCAGCGCAGACGCAATGTACTGTAGACTTGCATTGCAAAAATAGGCATGTGTTTGAAAGTATGCATTATTTGCAACGCACAGGAAAACATGGTCGGCGGCTGGAGGCCAGCTGAGCACTTCTCTGACAACTGTGTTCTAGTGTCATTCTGTGCCTGCTCATCTCTGTCAGCAGGGGTATTTGTCTGATGGCAAAGATGTAGCAGAGCTGGAGACAGAAGATCCGTGGATTACCTCAGAGCGAGGATTTTGTTTTTTATTAAAGATGGAGTCCCTACATGTGTTTTTTTCTGTTTACTAGAAATTCATGGTGGCCATGTCTAGTTTGGCGTGACGCCATGAATTTCAGGCTTAGTGCCAGCTGATAATACAAAGCTGGTACTAACCCCATTATTACCCAGCGTGCCACCCCCACCAGGGCCGCTGGAAGAGCCGGATAAAGTGCCTGGAAATGGTGCTATGATGAATGCGCCAATTCCAGGGGTGGCTGCGGGCTGCCGTCTTCAGCATGGGGGGCCCAGAATGCTTGGGCCTTGCCATGCTGAGAATCCCAGCCCCCAGCTGCCTGGTTTTTACCAGGCTGGCGATCAAAATATGGCGGGAACCCACGCATTTTTTTTAATTATTTTTTTAAATAATTTAAAAAAAACATTGGGCTTTCCTGACTTTTGATCGCCAGGCAGCTGGAGGTGGCAGCCCGTAGCTGTCTGCTTTATCTGCGCTGAGAATCAAAAATTCTGCGGAGCACTATGTCATTTTTGTTTTATTATTTATTTATTTTCACACTTCTATATGTGTGACAGTCCCAACAGCCAATCACAGACGCTGACACAGAGAACGGGCGTCTGTGATTGGCTGCTTGAGTAACCTGAAAGCAGCCCATACATAGTACCATACTAGAATGTATGGGCTGATTGTAGATTACTCGAACAGCCAATCACAGACGCCCATCCTCTTTGACAGCATCTGTGATTGGCTGTTGGGTCTGTGACATATAGAAGTGTGAAAAGAAATCATTTTTAAAAACGATGTAGCGCTCTGCAGAATTTTTGATTCTCACCGCAGATAAAGCTGACAGCTACGTACTGCCACCCCCAGCTGCCTGGCTTTACCTTGGCTGCCGATCAAAAGACAGAGAAGCCGAATATTTGTTTTAAACTTACTTAACTTTTTTTTTTTCCGCCATATGTTGATCGCCAGCCAGATAAAACAAGGCAGCTGGGGGCTGGGATTCGCAACATGGTAAGGCCCAAGCGTTCTTGGCCCTCCACGCTGAAAATCGCAGCCCGCAGCCACCCCTGAAAATGGCAAATTCATCATAGCACCATTTCCAGGTGCTTTACCCGGCTCTTCCAGCGGCCCTGGTGGTGAGTGGCACCCTGGGTAATAATAGGATTAGTACCAGGCCAGCTTTGTATTATCAGCTTGTACTAAGCCCGAAATTCATGGTTTCACGCCAAATTAGACATAGTCACCATCAATTTCTAGTAAACAGAAAAAAAAAGGTTTTTTTTTTTATTAAAAATAAAACACATTTAGGGACTCCATCTTTAATAAAGAAAAATCCTCACTCCAATGTAATCCATAGGTCTTCTGTCTTCAGCTCTGCTAGATCTTTGCCATCAGAGAAATATGTCTGCTGACAGATGAGCAGGCACAGAATGACACTGGAGCACTGTTACTGTGTAGTGCGGCGCTATGTTTCTTTTTTTTGTCATTTAATGCAGTGTAGAAATCTTGGGAAAAGTGTGGATTGTGCTCTGGAAGTGATCAGTTATAGCTAACTATGTTATTTTCTGCAGAGATAAGTCCTGCATAGAAGATGGGATATATCGGTCTGCAGATAAAGAACTTCACCTAGAGACATCACTGGTGAGTACGTGTATTACCTTTACACACACACTGACACTATACACAGAGCTCCTGTGCATAATGTCACTGGTGATCACTGTATTACGTCTACACTGACACTATATACAGAGCTCCTATGCATAATGTCACTGGTGATCACTGTATTACCTCTACACTGACACTATATACAGAGCTCCTGTGCATAATGCCACTTTTGATCACTGTATTACCTCTACACTGACACTATATACAGAGCTCCTATGCATAATGTCACTGGTGATCACTGTATTACCTCTACACTGACACTATATACAGAGCTCCTCTGTATAATGTCACTGGTGATCACTGTATTACCTCTACACTGACACTATACACAGAGCTCCTGTGTATTATGTTACTGGTGATCACTGTATTACCTCTACATTGACACTATATACAGAACTCCTGTGTATAATGTCACTGGTAATCTCTACATTATCTGTACACTGACACTATATACAGAGCTCCTATGCATAATGTCACTGGTGATCACTGTATTACCTCTACACTGACACTATACACAGAGCTCCTGTGTATAATGTCACTGGTCATCACTGTATTATCTCTACACTGACACTATATACAGAGCTCCTGTGTATAATGTCATTGGTGATCACTGTATTACCTGCACACTGACACTATATACAGAGCTCCTGTGTATAATGTCACTGGTGATCCCTGCATTACCTGTACACTGACACTATATACAGAGCTACTGTGTATAATGTCACTGGTGATCCCTGCATTACCTGTACACTGACACTATATACAGAGCTCCTGTGCACAATGTCACTGGTGATCACTGTATTACCTGTACACTGACACTAAATACAGAGCTCCTGTGTATAATGTCACTGATAGTCTCTACATTATCTGTACACTGACTCTATATACAGTCATGGCCAAAAGTATTGAGAATGAGACAAATAGTAATTTTTCCAAAGTTTACTGCTTCATTTTTTGTAATGGCAATTTGCATATACTCCTGAATGTCAAAGAGTGATCAGCTTAACAGCAATTACTGTACTTACGAAGTCAATATTTGCCCAGAAAATGAACTTTAACCCCCAAAACACATTTCAACATCATTGCAGTCCTGCCTTAAAAGGAGCAGCTAACATCGTTTTAGTGATTGATCCATTAACACAGGTGTGGGTGTTGATGAGGACAGGGCTGGCGATCAATCAGTCATGATTAAGTAAGAATGACATCACTGGACAATTTAAAAGGAGGCTGGTTCTTGGTATCATTGTTTCTCTTCAGTTAACCATGGTTATTTCTAAAGAAACACGTGCAGCCATCATTGCACTGCACAAAAATGGCCTAACAGGGAAGAGTATCGCAGCTACAAAGATTGCACCTCAGTCAACAATCTATCGCATCATCAAGAACTTCAAGGAGAGAGCTCCCATTGTTGTCAAAAAGGCTCCAGGGCGCCCAAGAAAGACCAGCAAGCGCCAGGACCGTATCTTAAAACTGTTTCAGCTGCAGGATCGGACTACCAGCAGTGCCGAGCTTGCTCAGGAATGGCAGCAGGCTGGTGTGAGTGCTTCTGCACGCACTGTGAGGCGGAGACTCTTTGAGCAAGGGCTGGTTTCAAGGAGGGCAGCAAAGAAGCCACTTCTCTCCAGAAAAAACATCAGGGACCGACTGATATTCTGCAAAAGGTACAGGGAGTGGACTGCTGAGGACTGGGGCAAAGTCATTTTCTTTGATGAATCCCCTTTTCGATTGTTTGGGATATCTGGAAAACAGCTTATTCGGAGAAGAAGAGGTGAGCGCTACCACCAGTCTTGTCTCATGCCAACTGTAAAGCATCCTGAAACCATTCATGTGTGGGGTTGCTTCTCAGCCAAGGGAATCGGCTCACTCACAGTCTTGCCTAAAAACACAGCCATGAATAAAGAATGGTACCAGAATGTCCTCCAAGAGCAACTTCTCCCAACCGTCCAAGAGCAGTTTGGCGCCCAAAAATGCCTTTTCCAGCATGATGGAGCACCTTGCATTAAAGCAAAGGTGATAACAAAATGGCTCATGGAACAAAACATAGAGATATTGGGTCCATGGCCTGGAAACTCCCCAGATCTTAATCCCATTGAGCGCTTGTGGTCAATCATCAAGAGACGGGTGGACAAACAAAAACCAACAAATTCTGGCAAAATGCAAGCATTGATTATGCAAGAATGGACTGCTATCAGTCAGGATTTGGTCCAAAAGTTGATTGAGAGCATGCCAGGGAGAATTACAGAGGTCTTGAAGAAGAAGGGGCAACACTGCAAATATTGACTTGCTGCATTAACTCATTCTAACTGTCAATATAACCTATTGGTACTCATAATATGATTGCAATTATATTTCTGTATGTGATATAAACATCAGACAAACACTAATAAAAACCAGAGGCCAGCAGATCATGTGAAAATATCATTTTGGTGTCATTCTCAAAACTTTTTGCCATGACTGTACAGAGCTTTTTTACATTTTCATGATCAGTCACTATCTGGTGCCATTATGTGCCATGGTCATGGTGTGGCGGTATTTCTCCCTTGTATGTGGTATTATTCAGACAGTCACTATGTGGTGGTAATATGTGGTCTTCTCATGGTGTGGCAGTATATATACCTTGTACTTGGTTGTATTTGATCACTATCTGGTGGTATATGTTCTGGTCATGGTGTGGCGGTATTTCTCTCTTCTCTGTGGTATTATTAGTCTAGGTATAGTGGATTGTTGTCAGTCATTTGTTTTTTCGGATATTAAGAATGGGAACATTCTTTATTTGCAATACATATTAAATACTTGGATATTTAACCTCTCCCTGTGTTGTGACTACTACACAGCAGCAGAGATTTATTGGTTAATAAAGTTGATTCATTTTGAAAGAGTTTGTGGACATGTTAATCCTATATACGGTAACTGCATGGTGCTGGTGGGCCCCAAGGTTGATTTTTTCCTGGTGGGCCCCAGGTACTCCAGTCCGGCGCTGGTGCCAGACAGTTACCTCCTCATCTGTCCTGCTGCTGGCTGGGAGTCCTGTACAGTGCAGCATGTAGTGTGATGTGAATGCCACACTATGGAGATGCTGCTCCTACTACTGCCAAGTGAGGATCTCACCTCCCCAGTATGGTGCCCTCAGGAGCTCCCACAGGGCATCACAGGCCTTAGTATGAAGCAATGCTAGATCTTTGCCATCAGAGAAATATGTCTGCTGACAGATGAGCAGGCACAGAATGACACTGGAGCACTGTTACTGTGTAGTGCGGCACTATGTCGCTTTTTTGTCATTTCATGCAGTGTAGAAATCTTGGGAAAAGTGTGGATTGTGCTCTGGAAGTGATCAGTTATAGCTAACTATGTTATTTTCTGCAGAGATAAGTCCTGCATAGAAGATGGGATATATCGGTCTGCAGATAAAGAACTTCACCTAGAGACATCACTGGTGAGTATGTGTATTACCTATGTTCAGTATATGTATTACCTATACACACACACTGACACTATATACAGAGCTCCTGTGTATAATATTAATGGTGATCATTGCATTACCTGTACACTGACACTATATACAGAGCTTCTGTGTATAATGTCACTGGTGATGACTGTATAACCTGTACACTATATACAGAGCTCCTGTGTATAATGTCACTGGTGATCACTGTATAACCTGTACACTGACCCAATATACAGAGCTTTTTTACATTTTTATTATTTTAGCATTATTTGTCACTATGTTGTGGCATTATATGCTTTGATCATGACATGACGATATTTGTCCCTTGTATGTGGTATTATTCAGTCACTATGTGGTGGTAATATGTGGTCTCATGGTGTGTCAGTATTTATACCTTGTATCTGGTAGCATTTGATCACTATGTGGTGGTATTATGTGCTTTGGTCATGGTGTGGCGGTATTTGTGCCTTGTATGTGGCATTATTTGGGCACTATGTGGTGGTAATATGTGATCTGGTCACGGTGTGGTGGTATTTCTGCCTTCTATCTGGTAATATTGGTCTTGGTAGAGTGGATTGTGGTTGGTCATTTGTTTTATCTGATATCAATAAGGGGAAACATCTTTATTTCCAATAGATATTAAATACTTGGATGTTTAACCCCTCCCTGCCCTGTGACTATTACACAGCCGCAGAGATGCAGTTGCAGAGGTTCACCAGAGAAAGCAAGTTGGTATTTGGTGAGATTTTCACCTCTGTATTTATAAGACAAAACCAGGAGTGGGTGAGAAATTCATAAAACATTACCTCGGATTGCTCCACTCCTGGTTTTGTCTTATAAATGCAGAGGTAAAAATCTCACCAAATACTCACAGTGCCACAATCTTCTGACAGTGCTGATTCCACCAATAAATAAGTGATCACCTTCCCAACCTGTGCATCGCTGATAACTTGTTTTCACCAATAAAAACCCTTTAATGCAAACTACAGTAATTGTACATCGCATTTCTGGTGAGCGCACAGTGATGGGCAGAAGCGGCCAATATAATGGGTATAACGGCTAACAGGTATTTGCAAATAGCTGAAGGGTGGGTGGGCCCCTGGAGTCAATGTCCCTGGTGGGCCCCAGACACCCCAGTCCGGCGCTGTTGACAGCAGTGACCTGGGGGTCTGAAATGCTTCCTGGGGCGATCCCCATGCTGTCCCCATGTCATTTGAGCACTGTCACTATCGTTTTGGGCACTTTTTAGGCTTTCTACAGACTGTCGGGGGTGCCGCCGCAAAAATACTCGGGTCTCCCATAGACTAACATTGGGCTCGTTGCTCGGGTCGAGCACCCGAGTATCACGGTGAGCTCGGCCCGAGCTTCGAGCACTCGAGCATTTTAGTGCTCACTCAACACTAATTGCCACTCTTCGTAATGTGCAAACAATGTCTTCTTCAGGTGGATTCCACCTGGATCCCTCATGAAAAGCACTAGATAAAAATGTAAATGATTGAACATATAAACTGCAATATAAAAACAACTTGCTGTGCATTGTGTATTTTTCAGTCTTTTTCAGCTTCTTTTCTCCGCTTCCAGCTTTGAAAATTATGAAGTGGTTAAAGAAAGTGATCGGTTCATTCTGCTGGTGGCTTCTGTTTGGAAGCCGCTCACTATTTTATATGTAGTTAACAAAAACACTGATGTTTTCCTTAAGTGTCTTCTTATAAAATAAAAAATCAGTGGGTATGCTGGTGTCTATAAGGTGCTGTGTGTACGTACCCTTAGGAATAACAGAATCTCTGGTCATCTCCTCCATTTTTGGCCAGAGTTTAGAGGATTAATGGGAGACATAGAACCGCTATTCTCCAGTTTGGGATCTAACCCTTCAGACATACTATATATGAGGTATAGTATTAATATACCATAAAAGTCAGTAATAATCAATTAAATGCGAAAAGACATTAAACAATTTTAATTTTTTATTTCTTTGAATTAAAATTGCATGGAAGGATGAAGACAAGTTCTTGGAGGAGCCTTCAACTTTTGCACGTGTCTCTTGCTGGTCAGGAGGCCACAGGTAGGTGGTACAACTCCTTCCATACAGGTACAGCATTAATGGTGGATGTGCTGTAGTTTCTTCAGGGCGCTAGATTTGGGGGTTTTCTGTCCTCGAGATGTCAATGGTGCGTTGGTGGCAGCAGCCAAAAATGCAGCTTTCTCTGACAGCACGAGCAGCCCTGGATAATCCACGCCGGCAGGATGTTATCATCCGGCGGAAGAGAGAACCTAGGAGAAAAGATGTAAAACTGATGTAAGTAATGGGACTCCATATTAGAGGACACTACTGTGGTGTCACTGTAACATGACGTTAGAGGAATCTCATCATACAGAGGAGCAGAATCATTGTCAGCCATCATACATGTGACAATCCCACCACTGACGGATAACATCTGCTCCACATGACTTCTTCTCACTGACGTCATACAACATGGAGATTATCGTCACACTTACCTCGCCTAGTTTCCCCCTCTTCAACTTTCTCTGTTTTTAGTTGTTTTCTCAGTGTTCGAAAATATTTTCTTCTCTTCTGAACTGGAGATTCTAATCAAAAAGCCAGAAAAAAATGTTGATTATAAACTCCTAAAAGATGAGCTTTGTATCTTTATAGAGTTATGCAACTGATTAATATGAACCTGTAGCTTTTCTGGGTTCCGGTGGTGTCTCCCCAAAGAACCATGTCCCCATATTAATATGACATTACTTTCAGCAAGCCACGGTGTTATATAATCAGTTAGATAAAACTTCATTGTAACTTTAAAGAAGACCCATCACCAGGTCAAAAGTGTCCAAGATTCGCTCTTATTTTATGTCGGCTTCTCCCCTGAGTATTCTGATATTTGTTTTCCTAAAATCCACAGTACGGTTGTAGAGATATGGGACTTTTTATTTAGTGTTAATTATTATGGTCTTTATCATATGGGCATGGTAACCTAAGGACACGCCCCAGAGGGTCCTGTGAGCACCGCCCCTTTGTAAAGAATAAAAATTACCACTAATTACAAAGGCCCATAACTCTGGAACCGTATGGGGGATTTTAACAAAACAAAAAAATAGAATACTCAGGGGAGAAGAAAGAATAAAGGAAGTAATTTTAGAGCCTTAATATTTAAATTTTGGATCATAGGCTATAATTGGATGGACTATAAACCTGTACATACCTGACAATGAGGGCGAGGATGACTCACTGTTTTTAGCAGTAAAACACTGATTGTCTCCAACAGTTTTGGAAGGGGAAGATTCTTTCTGCCTGTTGGTAGAAAAAAGACACGTAAATTACAAGGAAAAAACAATAGAATAACGGAAGAACACCTGTCTGTAAGGTCAATTAGGACAACATAGAGGAGATATCCTGCTCAAGACCACATTTTACCAGCAAGAATGGAGTCTAATTAGTAATATTGGCCTGTAGTGAGTTGGAAATGAATAGTTGGTCGCAACAATCAGCTGTTATTGAAGTTATCACAAGTAAGACCCACAGAGATTGTGTAGTCATGGTGTGGTGGATGCTAGATTTAGATTTGTGTTACTCGTATCTTGTATTTGGATCCGACATATCTCGGGACTAAATCTCATAATAATAATAATCTACTCACATTTCTGAGCATTTTTCATTGATCTCTGGGGAACACCCTGGAGGTGACATAGGCTCTTCATTGCCTCCATCACTGTTCTCTTGGGAACACTGTGGAGGTGACATAGGCTCTATATTGGTCATCATCCCAGTATTGGTGATATATAGCTAAAACAGATAAAGAAATATAAAATAGATATATTTAATTTTTTTTTGTAATTATAGGTTTCATACATTTTATTAGCCACATACTTACTTTAGAAGACCTTTGATAAGTTGATGCAAAGTTTTTGATTTCTGGCCAGTCATTGTCCTCACTTGTGTCCCCCTCATCTGAATTCATATGTTTGAAGCTGCTACTTCGAGCTAAAAAATACAAGTGTTATTAGAGATTATTAGTATAATACCCAGACAGTCACCATGTTATCACTAATAATGATGGGAACTGATTTTGACATAAAATGAAAGACAAGACACACGTCAGTTTTCTGCAGATGACGTCTCATTTTACTTACTGATAAAGTAGCGGGTGTCCTCATCTGACTTTAGGTCAGGAACGAACAGGGGCTTCTGACTTAAAAGGTTGTCAAAGTCTAAGTCACGCATAAATGGATGAATTTTGATCTCATTTGCGCCTCCTGGAAAAGGAAGACAAAAAAGAAAGTGATACAGTCATTGTCAGAGAAACTGCTCCATATCTGTAGAATTTATGTTAATCTGAACTGAAGATGTAACAGAGCCGACATAAAGGAAATATATTGAACATTATAGCATGAAGAATGGGTAATAGACAAGTAGGTAGAGTACAGAACCTCAGTGCTGATCCTCATGGAACCCATCATTTGTCTGGTCACGCTGTAATAATTCATTGATAATACTATTAATATTACCTGTTCCAAGTCTCAGTGCTGGAATTTTTCTGAGCAGTTGAGTGATGATGCCTCGAGCATTAGTTGGAGGAAAGTAATTACATCTCCAAGGTATATCATCTGTTATATAAAAAGCAAATATTATAAGAAATAAAACCTCTTCATTTATTTTCATAAAAAAAAAATTCCTTAACAAAGCTAGGAAAAACTACAGAACTATTCAAGTCAAATAACAGTGACATCACAAGCATTCAGATTATTTTACTTACCCTGGATGATACTGTGTAAAATATTCCTTCTGCAAGCCCCTGTAAATGGTGGATATCCAAATAGAAATTTATATAGGATGATCCCTATTGACCACCAGTCAACAGGCCTTCCATAGCCTATCTTTAGGATAACTTCTGGGGCCATGTAAGTAGGGGTGCCAGCAGTCTGGAAACCAACAGAAAAAGGAGATGATGATCAATAAATATAATTGCGACACATAACATCAGTGGAAATGTTTTTCTAGAGAAATTATAAATCAGAGAAAGAGATGAGATCTGTAAAGTACAAGACCCTGTAAGTAAAGCCTACCTCTTTATCAAGGAACTCTTTGGTGATGTCCTTAGTTGGAGTCTTGTAGAAGTCTGAGTTTGGTCTCATGAGGCCGAGTTTTGAAACCCCAAAATCAGTGACCTTAATATGTCCTGTTGATGTTATCAGGAGGCTGTGAAAGAAAAGATGGTGTCAGCACCAAGTAATAACCCACAGACTGTATAAGAAACTCTAACTTTCTTCCCCTCTAATATGCTAGAGGGGTCACTTACTTCTCAGGCTTCAGATCTCTGTGCACCACACCATAGCTGTGCAGGTATTCCACAGCAAGGACCGTTTCCGCAATGTACATACGGGCCAAGAGGACTGGTAAAGGACCCCTGTGCTTTAGAAGGGTACCACAGTCACCTCCTACAGGAGAAAGCAAATATGAGAACTGAGGGTTTGTTACAATGTAAATTACACATGATGAGTGGGAATGTGAAAAAGGCGGAGACATTGGGACAGGATGGTCTATATATACTGTATAATGTAGTGCGTATACTGTATACTGCAGATAGACCCTATACATAGAGACAGAGCCTCATCTACGAGCCTCTAATTTTTTTCTCTGTGAACGTTCTTATCTATAAAAACTCTTCAAAAAGACCAATCTTCCTTTTACCCATAGTGGAAATTGCTGCCGTGCTCAGCGAGGACATACTGGGGGACTTTCATAGAGATCAATGGTTTTTCAGGCATCTTGGTAACAGATGACTTATAATAATTGCAAAGAGGACATGTAACCATCCATGTGGGCACATTGTGGTCATATATAGGTGCTAGGATTAAGCAGACGTGGGCTGGATATAGATACAATGGATGTGTCCTACCTGGTACATACTCCATGACCATACATAGATGAAGTTTAGTAGGAAAGGAGCAGAACGTGGAGACCACAAAGGGACAATCTGCGAATGCTGAGATGTCCCTCTCCAGAAAGGCCCATTCAAGCCTCTTTGGCTTTTTCAGGTTCTCCTTGTCCATTTTCTTCATAGCGCAGACTTGGTTTGTGTCTTTATGGCGAACTAAGTGGACGGCCCTGGAGAGGAGAAAAAAACATGATTTACTATAAATTCTTATTAACAATCTATCTATAGATCTCATCAAATGATCTCCTGTATTAATGATTAATGTGGGGCCATCACTAGAAAACCATGTCTATAAATACATAAAATAACACTCCACAAATGATCACCAATGGGGGGTCCTCATCCACGTCACATCCTAACTGACCTGAATAGTGACAGATAGATGTGGACCATGATGTGAACTCATAATTTGTCCATGGGAACATAACATGAGCAGGACGCAGAGACATCGTCATAAGGAGCCCTGGGAAATATATATAATACCAAAGTAAAGCTCACCCAAAGGCTCCACTGCTGATCAGTTTGATCGGTTTATAGTCGCTCTTACAAGGATTTCTCCCCAGGTTCAATGATCCGATCGCGGCCTAAAAAGGAATAAGAAATGACATTAAGACATAGAAACTGCAGGGGAATAAAAGCTGAAGATGCAGGAACGTCTCTCTTCTATATTATGTCCATGATGATTACACTGCAGCAGATGTAGGGGACGTGATACAAGCTGGACCCTGCACAGACACTATTATATTATAGGAGATATCCCCCTTATACAAAGACACAGGCGGAAATACAAACTCCGCACCACTGAGTACAGACTGTCCTCACAGATGATGAAGCCACAGGGACAGGTGGCCATAAAATACCCTGTGTCTGCCTGGAGTGGACATGGAGGCCTCCACCATCATAAATCTGACCTTCTGCTAAATGGCTGGTAATCTGGAGAAGATCAGACAACAAGGACATGAGATGTAGACCTGTGTCTACCTGGAGAGGACAGGGAGGCCTCCACCATCATGAAACTGACCTTCTGCTATATGATTGGTAATCTGGAGAAGATGAGACAAGGACATGAGATGTAGACCTGTGTCTGCCTGGAGCGGACATGGAGGCCTCCACCATCATAAATCTGAGCTTCTGCTATATGGCTGGTGATCTGGAGAAGATCAGAGAACAATGACATGAGATGGAAGCCTGTGTCTGCCTGGAGAGGACAGGGAGGCCTCCACCATCATGAACCTGAGCTTCTGCTATATGGCTGGTGATCTGGAGAAGATCAGACAACAAGGACATGAGATGTAGAAGATGATAGATCCTTACCAGGCGCTCCACTGAGTAGGCCGGATACTCCAGTACAAGCAGGACATTTTGGGCCAGTTGTTTAATAAAGGCCAATTCTCCACTTTGGGATTTTTCTTCAGCCTATAGAGATGAAAACTAAGAAGAAAGGAAAATCATGAGAGAAAAAGCAAAACGGAGGAGGCCATTTATATCACCATGTTACTTATGCTATCTACACTACAAGTACTACATGACAACTGACGAGGGATCCGGTCTCTTGTAAACCTTTAAATCCCCACGTCCTCCCTCCATACCCAATGTATGTATATAAGACACATGGCTGCTTGTGACCTGTGTAAAATGGCCACAGCAGACTCCAACTCAAAACGCGGGGTGACTGCAACAATGATAGCCCCACAATTATATACAGTAGATATCTAATAGGCTTTAAACCAGAAGAAAAACAACACCTAATTAAGAGTTAGACCCTAGCCGCACCACACCGACACAAGGGTTAAGGCATTAATATCCCACATTAATACCACTATCCTCACAGGACCGAAGTCCACTAGTTATATTGAGATGTAACCAAAGTCACTATTCCCCCAACAGTAACCTCCGTCCAAAGGACATCATATTTATCAAGACTCTGACCCAAACCTATCCCCCACCGCTGTGACCGTCCCAAAACCTCTACTTATCAACTGCCAGCCTTCAAACTTTCCTCCCATCTCTTTATAAGGGCTGGTTGGATGCTGGAACGTGAAACTCCTACCTTCTTCCTTTTATTGTCCCCCTGTAACCCAGCTCCTCAACTCCTTCCCGCAAATGTACGGGTTATTAACATCCTGGAAGGGTCCTCACATGTGGAGGGGGCTCAGGAGCTGAGCTCCCCAAACATGCGTATATGAAATAGCCAGCATCTGTCCCTAAAAACCGTGGACAACGCAGAATTCTTCTGTTAACCATTTAAATAAACCTGTCAGTCTGTGACAGTATCATTTCAATTGTGCATGCACCGATGCCTGAGCACTTTTGCTTTCATCGGCCGTCCACAAGGCGATCACAGGGGTCTAATGCATTTCTAGGACAACCAGGGGTCTGCTGAAGACCTCCGTTGCTGAAACCACGGTCCTCCTTGTGAAGCTTAGCTATAGGCTGAGCTCCAGAGGAGATCAAGATTTTCACTATATAGCGCAATACTGTAGTATTGCAATATATAGTATGAGCGATTTGCAGGATTAAGTCCCCTAAGGGAACGAAAAAAAAAAATTAAAAATAAAGAAGAAAAGATTTAAAAAAATGTTAAAAATATAAAAGTTCAAATCACTCCTCTTTTCACCATTTAAAATAAAGAAAGGAAAAAATTAATGATCATATTTGATATTGATGCGGTTGTTAAAGTCTGATCTTTTAAGATAGGGAATTAATTAATACGATCAATAAACACCGAAAAGAGGAAAAAAAATTGGATTTGTGGGTTTTTTTTGTCTTCTCATTTCACTTAAAAACATTAATAATAAACAATCAAAACACCCATAGAATCTATGATTCTATGACACTCTATGTACACAAAGTTCACTGCAAAACTCAAATCTTCACTCATCCCAATCGACAGAAAACTAAAATGTTATCGGTCCCTGAATATAGCGACACAAAGAACCATTGCATCTCACTTGGAATTTTTTTCCCTTGTTTCAGTACAATGTATGGTAAATAGAATGGAGCCACTGAAAGCTACAACTTGTCCTGCAAAAGAATCAAGCCCTCACATGTCTATGTCAATGGAAAAATAACAAATTTATGGCTCTTGAAAGAAAGTGAGGAAAAAATGAAGGCATAACAACTGAAAACTCTGTGGTCCATAATTGGTTAACCAATCCAATTCCCCCCTACCTCCACAACCCTCCCAATAACCCTGTAGATATCACCCTCTCCCTTGTCATGTAGCCTGTATGCCCTATTACTGCTCCCCGGCTATTCTTATCTGGGTATTTGGTACAGGTTAAACTTATATTCCATTATTATTTTCCATTATTACTATATGATTTGTGCAGATTGTCTGCTATTTACCTGTTGTACTAATGTCCATATGTTCTTCTGTAAATGCTCAAGATATTCTGAGCTTATATGACCTCGTTTGTATTTGGTCAGGCAATCTCTCACAAGCTCCATTACCAGCCGGTAAGTGAAGCTGAGGACGCCATCGGGTAGTGGTAGCACAAAGTCAGGGTCATAGGTGGCAAGAATCCCCTGGAGTAGTGCTAACACCTGAAGTCTGTCTGGAGGAATTCCAGACATTTCCAGTAAATCCAAGCGCAGTCTGTATATGACTAGCTATATGGCTTATCACACCGACAACAATGACACCGGAAAGTCAAAGTGACAACTAGAGTGTAATCACTTGTAGAAGTAGTGATGGTTAATTGTGATGTCATAATGGAATCTTGTGTTCTACTCTTAAAGGGGCAGCTTACCTTATAAGGAAGTTGCTTAGCATCCCTTAAGGAGGCAACAATATAGGCTGAGCATCGGTACCATATGCAGACATGGATGATAGAGCTATGGACGCTTTACTCTTCTGAGCAGTTAGAGTATTATTATGTTGTTACATAAATTATTTATATCTGTTCCACACAATAAAAATTACAGTGTTTTGTATCAATAAGAAAGTCAGATTCCGGGGCTAAAAGACAATGTATATCTTTGTATATCTTATAATAATAATAGTGCCCCTCTGGGTCTCCTTATAATAATAATAGTGCCCCTCTGGGTCTCCTTATAATAATATTAGTGCCCCTCTGGGTCTCCTTATAATAATAATAGTGCCCCTCTGGGTCTCCTTATAATAATAATAGTGCCCCTCTGGGTCTCCTTATAATAATAATAGTGCCCCTCTGGGTCTCCTTATAATAATAATAGTGCCCCTCTGGGTCTCCTTATAACTTTAAAGGGAATCTGTCAGAAGGATCAGCCCTCCCTCCCAAGCCGTCTATATGGGCATACGTTATACACGTGGTCCCTTTACCAGCGAGGTTGGTCGACTGGGATAAGAAAATCATTCAACGAGAGACTAGATGGATTTTATTATCTAATGGCCTATTGTTATAGTGTGATCACTATTCAGTATGGCCCTATTACATAGACTATCACCATACAGTGTGTAGGCCAATTGTGGCTGCGCTCTTCTATACGGCATAGTCGGCCATTTGGACGGACTTCTTTTCTTTATCTATACTTTTAATCTTGGCTGCACTGAATATTGATTCAGGGTTAAATGATTCTCCTTTGTGTGTGCATCGATTATATCTGGTACATTTACACTATATTAATACATCCTCTATATTTATAATATATCTATACACCTATATTCCCTGTTGTCTTGCTGCCTAGCCATTATGGGAACCAATCTGGACCTATGATGTGATAAATACTTGATGAGATCCATAAAACAGCGCCCCCTATTGGAGCCCACTGTGCGTTTCAAGCATGGACCTTCTGGTATCTGTATGGGGAGGAAACCTCTCGCTGGAGCGCCGCGTGCCTCCCAATGCGCACTGACGCCCCCTCCGGTCTCATCGCTGGAACACATTTTTATGTAAAGTGTCATTGAATGCAGCAGCCGGGTCTAAGCTCCTAATAAACACAACCCTCCGCCTGCCCCGCTGTGTTATTACAGGCTCTATTCCCCTCCAAGCCTAAGCATCAGAATGCCTGCTCCTCCTCTTACCTCCCCCTTTCACCTGCTGTTATAGTACAGCCTGTCTGGGCTCTGTATTAAAGCCTCTTATTAACCCTCTCCCCCTATGTATCTACTGGTAGACCCCATATTAATATAAGCCCCTTGCATACCATGAGCTGCAATATTATTATTGTAAGAAACCCCATGTGCACTATTATTATCAGGCATAGATGGGGGCATTATTATTCAGTATCGGCACACAGGGGGCATTATTACTATCTAAGGCAAGGGTGGGCAATTAATTTTCCAAAGAGATCACATGAGAGACCATGACTGTTGCGGAGAACGAACCAATAGACAGATATGAATTCTGCTCAATATTCATATCAACATATTAATTACATTTATTATAATATATTAATATTATCACTAGAGATGAGCGGTGTTCGACTCGAACTGTTCGCCAATCTCAAATTCGAGCTGTTTTGGGCGGTGTTCGAGCCGTTCGGCGAACACGAACAATTTGAAAAAAATCCGTCTGTTCGAGGTTATGTTCCATAACTGTTCGTGCACCAAAATCATAACTGGATTTTTTCTCAGTAATGCTGAAAATTAATGTTAATACGCAGTTTGAGTGTACAGCGGGGCGGGGGGAGGGGCAGGGGATGGATCTCTGCAGAAATAATGAAGATCTCCATTTTTTTTTCTCTTTCCCCCATTTACAGTGGGGAGGTGCAATCTGTCAGCCTATCAGCAGCGCACACACGGAGTGAACTGCTTTTTTCACACAAACAAAGGCATGTGTCATTGGCAGTGTATGTCACATGTCCTTGCCCTATAAGACCCAGCCATTTTCCATGTAGCCACCATTTTCTCACTGCTGCAGCTGCGTGTTAGACGGCACCGCTGTTGCTGTGTGCGCTATACTTTGAGTGTTCATTTCAAGCCAATTTTCGCACAAATCTACAGATAGCTTGGGAGTAGGGGATAGTTGTGATTGCAGTCCTTTTGAGGACTAGGTTACATCATTTCCTACGACTTTTATCAGGCAGGTCTGTGCTCTTAAATAGATAGGTTGGGAGTAGGGTCTACTTGTAATTGCAGTCCTTTTCTGGACTAGGTTACAGCATTTCCTAGGACTTTTTGCTAGGCAGGTCTGTGCCAGTGCTGTGCAAGTTTTTTTCACAGCATTTGGCTAAATCTAGCTAAGCAAATCCTTTTTGGCCTCTTGCAGTGTGTGTTAGTCAGTGGAGTAGCCTATCTGTGTTGCAAGCTATGCCACCTGTGTATTGAATACAAATTTTTTTACTGCACCTAGCCAAGTAAAACCTTTTGGGCATAGCATCATTCTATTAGTCCATCTATACTAACCTCCACCAGGTTGCAAATTAAAAATAATTTTTATCTGCATCTAGCTCTGAAAAAAAATGTGGTCTTGTAGCAGTGTGTGGGACTTGTTCTATTAGTCCATCTATACTAACCTCCACCAGGTTGCAAATTAAAAATAATTTTTATCTGCATCTAGCTCTGAAAAAAAAATTGGGCTTGTAGCTGTGTGTGGGACTTGTTCTATTAGTCCATCTATACTAAGCTCCACCAGGTTGCAAATTAAAAATAATTTTTATCTGCATCTAGCTCTGAAAAAAAATTTGGGCTTGTAGCAGTGTATGGGACTTGTTCTATTAGTCCATCTATACTAACCTCCACCAGGTTGCAAATTAAAAATAATTTTTAGCTGCATCTAGCTCTGAAAAAAAATTGGGGCTTGTAGCAGTGTGTGGGACTTGTTCTATTAGTCCATCTATACTAACCTCCACCAGGTTGCAAATTAAAAATAATTTTTATCTGCATCTAGCTCTGAAAAAAAATTTGGGCTTGTAGCAGTGTGTGGGACTTGTTCTATTAGTCCATCTATACTAACCTCCACCAGGTTGCAAATTAAAAATAATTTTTATCTGCATCTAGCTCTGAAAAAAATTTGGGCTTGTAGCAGTGTGTGGGACTTGTTCTATTAGTCCATCTATACTAACCTCCACCAGGTTGCAAATTAAAAATAATTTTTATCTGCATCTAGCTCTGAAAAAAAATTTGGGCTTGTAGCAGTGTGTGGGACTTGTTCTATTAGTCCATCTATACTAAGCTCCACCACCTGTGTATGTAATAAAATTGTTTTACTGCATCTAACCCAGCCAATACTTTTGGGCTAATACAACAGTTTGGCCACTCAGCTCTGCTCGGTTCCCATCCATTGTTTTTTGTGCAAACAACTCCAGAGTTGTCAATTAGTTAACCACCAAAATGAGTGGAAAAAGGCCTGCTGATGGTGGAAAGGGGAATAGGTGTGTTGGGAAGGGAAAAAAAGGTTGTGTCCGTGGGGTAGGTGTTAAAGCAACAGTAACATCTGCAGAAGAAAGACCATCTTCCAGCCAAACTAAGATGTCTACTTCTTTTAGTGGACAATGTGATAAGATCCCTTTCTTACGGCCACGCCAATCGCTACAAATTCCAGATGAGGCACAAAAACAGCAGGTGCTTCAACGGATATCAAGTGCTCCTTCAAGTGGGCTCTCCTCCACCTCAACCATAATGTAGACCCTCGTTCCCAAACTGTATCTCCTGTTGGTGGAGAAAATGAGGAAGGCGATGATGAGACTCAAATACCTGATTGGAACGACAACTTGAGATTTTTGTCAGGGCAGGAAGAGGTTGACTCTGAGGACGACTGGTGTGATAACACACAGGGTGATGATGACGAGGTTGGAGATCCCACTTACTGTCAACCCACAGTCAGCCAGTCGATGAGGTCAGCAGAGGAGGTGGAGGAGGATGCTAGTGACGACGAGGTCAGGTTGCGCCTTCCTGGACAGAGACGTAGTACTGGAAGCACATCAACAACTGCATCCTCAAACACAACTCTGCCTCTGACCACAAGTCGTAGTGGCTCTTCAGGTCGCATGGGTGCTAAGCCTTGCATAGCTTGGGCATTTTTTGAGATCGATAAGAATGACCCAACTCGTGTTATCTGTAACATTTGTCAGAAAAAGCTAAGTAGAGGCCAAAAAATACATGGTTTGAGTACTTCATACATGAACCGGCACATGGATATGAAGCATAAGTTGCAGTGGGAAGCTCACTGTGCTACAATGCGGCCTAGCCGGCTGGGCCAACCACCATCAGCCACATCTTGTGCATCCGCAGCCTCTTCATCCTCTGTGACTGGGGAGACAGCAGTCACACCTGTTTTGGGACGCAGACCGGCCACCTCTTGACCCGCAACAGCCAGTGTGATTGTCAGGTCATCATTTTATTTGGAGGTGGAAACACCAGCTGGTGTTGAGCGCTCTCCGACATCGATAGCACCACCTTTGGATTAAGGCAACCTAACATGTCCGCCTGCATCTTCCTCACAGACCGGCAGTTTGCCAGGGACACCCTTCTCAACCCCGTCTAAGCACAACAGCCAGCCCTCGGTCCCTCAGATGTGGATGTGGCACCCAGGGGAATGGGGATAACTCGGTACCCGGGCCTTTGGCCTGGCCTTTAGGGATGTCGCGGTGGTCGGCTCCCGGGCCCGTACCCTGGGGTCTCTCCTAAAAAGGGGTTGATATTTGTAAAGTTTATAAAAGAAAGAGTTCGTGACGCCACCTGTGGTTTCTGGTGAGGATCACCAGCGCTGCGCAGTCTACTGAGGCTGATGATAAGGCAGCTTGATGGTATAGCTCTCCACAGTTAGAGCTGGGCCTCAGGGCAGTATAGGAACAGGGATGCAGGATATAGAGACTACTCTGGGCCAGAGCAAGAACAGGGACGGACACGATAGTCACTTCAGTACCTTTTACTGGTGGAATTTCAGGCACTCCCCGGAGCACTGTAGGGTGAAGGGTGTATGTCCAGATCCTCCCCAATGAGCAGGTTTTGGGCCTCCTGGTTCTGGCTTCTGCATAATAAGTTTCTGACCTGCCTGGAGCTAGGCCTAACTTTGTCTCTGTCCTGCGCTGGCTGACCTTGTGGTAGGGCCTTCTCTTGGAGTGCACGCTCCCGACCTACGGGGCCTATGTGTCTCCTGGCTCTGGTACGTATCAGCATTTTAGCGATCCTGGGACCTGTAGTTCTCCAGGGATTCCGGTTTATCTTGCTGGGTCGTGGAGTTCCCGGCAAGCTTCGGACCCGGTGTCCGGTAAATTCTTCTTCTCGGGGTGAGCCAGCTAATCTCCTCTGCTCCCCTATGAACTAACTCTCTACTCCTTTGCCTTCGGCCTACTCGAGCCCTCGATAGGCTACTCACACAAACGGCAGCGTGCCGCGGTTCACCGATCTTATGGCGCCGGCACACCTACAGCTCACCTCACTGAGCTACACCGAGTCTTGATCTGGATAAGCTCCACTGCAGGGTAGAATGCAGGAGCTGGAACAGGCTTTTGTCCTCAGGTAACACGTCTCAGACTGCACTGGACTCACTGCTAAACCAGACTCTGACAGACTAACGGCTGCCTGGCCCCACCTTCCCTTATATATCTCCCTAAGGAGCTCGCTCTGGTGGTCTGAGGTGGAAGGTGCAGATGTGTGAATGGTTATGGGGGCCTCTTGTGGAGGAGTCCTTCAATACACCCTTCTGGGTCTGTGATGCCAAGCACAGCTGGGCTTCACATGGACAAGTAAAAGACCATTTCCTCCTAGCCATGAGAAAGCTAAGAGGTTGAATTTCACCATCTGCAAGCTCTTGGCTACATAAATGCTGCCTTTCCGCCTGGTGGACACAGAGGATTTTCGAGACCTTATGTCCCGTCACAGTGCCCCAGTACCAGATGCCCAGTCGGCACTACTTCTCAAAGAAAGGTGTGCCTGCACTCCACCAGCATGTCGCACACAACATCACCGCTTCTTTGAGAAACTCTGTGTGTGACAGGGTGCATTTCACCACAGACACTTGGATGAGTAGGCATGGACACTGGCGTTACATGTCGCTGACTGGGTACTGGGTAACTATGGTGACAGCAGGACAAGGGGCTGCTGTCCAAGTCTTGCCGTCCCCACGAGTTGTGCGTCAATCCTCTTTATCTCGAAGTTCCTCCACTGCTTCTGCCTCCTCAACCTACTCTCGGTCCTCCACCTGCACCCAAAGCCTGTCTGGTCATGCCACAAGCTTTCTAACTGCGCAGAAGGGATCCTGCACAGCTCCTTACTATGCTGGCAGCAGGGCTCAACGTCATCAGGCGGTTTTTACTTTGAAATGTCTGGGAAATGTGAGTCACACAGCTGAGGAGTTGTGGTCAGCTCTGGAGAACCAGTTTCATGAATGGTTGTCTCCACTGGACCTGAAACCAGGGAAGGCCGTGTGCGACAATGCTGCAAACCTCAGTGCGGCCCTTCGCCGGGGCAATGTCACACACGTGCCTTGTATGGCTCACGTGTTGAACCTGGTGTCCAGCAATTTTTAGGCCACTATCCTGGACTAGATAGCCTTCTGCAGAGGGCACGGTCGCTGTGTGCTCACTTCCGCCGTTCGCATCCCGCCGCTCAGCGACTTACATCTCTACAGAAGTCGTTGAGCCTGCCACTTCACAGGCTAAAACGCGATGTGCCTACCCGGTGGAATTCAACTCTGCACATGTTGCAGCGACTGTGGCAGCACCGACAAGCCCTGGTGCAATATGTTCTGACGTATAGCCTGGGCCAACGAGATCCAGAGGTGGGGCAAATCACGCTGGAGGAGTGGTCTCAGATCAGGGACCTATGCATCCTTCTGCACAGTTTTGAAATGGCGACGAAGATGTTTAGTGCTGACGATGCGATTATCAGCATGACTATTCCGGTGATTTACATGCTGGAGCACATGTTAAACAGAATTCGGAGTCAGGTGGTGGCACAAGAGGAGGTGGAGGAAGTAGAGGAGGAGGAGTTGTATGCGGAAGGGCTAACATCTGCAAAGTCCAGACGGTCGGCAGCACCAAGGCGGCAGGCATGAGAGGGTGGGGGAGATGGTTTTAGCAGGGCGCATGGTAGCAGCCAAACTAGTGAGAAATGTGCAGGAGCCCAGGAAGAAGTGGAGGACGAACTGATGGAAGACTCATCAGATGAGGGAGACCTTGATCACATTTCTGTTGTGCGAGGTTAGGGAGAGACGGCAGAGGAAGGAAGCATGATTGTTACCTCGCCACCAACACAACAGGGACTTGGTGCTCCTGGATGCGCAACAGACATGAGTGCCTTCTTGCTGCACTACCTGCAACATGACCCTCGAATTGTGAGAATTAGAAATAATCCTGACTACTGGGTTGCCACACTGTTAGATCCCCGGTACAAAAGTAAATTTGCAGAAATTATTCCTGCCATAGAAAGGGATGCACGCATGCAGAAGTATCAGCAGAGACTGTTGCAGAATCTTACATGTGCTTTTCCACAAAACACCAGTGGTGCACGTAGTGAATCTCACAGTTCCAACTTGCCAACTGTGGGACCGTCGAGTGTTCAGCACTCAAAATGTAACAGAAACACAGTATCTGCTGGTAACATCAATTTTGCGGAATCATTTCACCACTTTTTTAGCCCATCCTTTGCAAGGCCACAGGAGACAAGAAGTCTGACACATAGTCAACTCCTAGAGACGATGGTACAGGAGTATATCCAAGTAAACATAGAAGCCATGACTGTGTCACTGGACCCTTGCTCTTTTTGGGCTTCCAATCTGGATAAATGGCCTGAGCTCGCCTTGGAGATCTTGTCATGCCCCGCAGCCAGCGTTCTGTCTGAACGTGTGTTCAGCGCTGCTGGTGGTGTGCTGACAGATAAGCGCACGCGGCTCTCCACTGATAATGTAGACAGATTCACGTTCATAAAGATGTACAAATCATGGATCCGAAAGGACTTTTCTACCCCTGTGTCATCCTGGGGATAGTAAAAGCTTGATGATTTGTTAATTTCACCTCACCAACCGTTTTAAGCTTTCAAATTACTAATCATGTTTATCTGTATCTTGCCTGTATAGTAATTTTGGCCTTGTAGCACTGTGCTGTACTGATTCTATTAGGCCATCTATACTAAACTCCACCAGATTTCAAATTACTAATCATGTTTATCTGTATCTTGCCTGTATAATAATTTTGGCCTTGTAGCACTGTGCAGTACTGATTCTATTAGGCCATCTATACTAAGCTCCACCAAATTTAAAATTACACTGGTCAATGCAGTTTTTCTGTCAAAAGGTTTTAAAACATATTTTAAGTCAATTTTGGCTGCTGATAGCCAAAAACGGAGTTCGTATTAGTAATCAAATCAGGATTTCGAGATATTTTTGATGGAAATTAATCCTATCGAATGTTTTTTGATAAAAACCTCATGATTTTCGTTACTACATTTTGTATATTTTTAATCAAGGATTAACAAATTACAAAGTCTGTGTACAGCAAATCAAATATACTTACAAAATTAAACTACAAAATATAAAAACACATATATATGGCACACAGATGAATGGCAAATGGCAGTTATTTGAACTTTCTTTTCTTGGCTGATCTGTGATGTACAGCTTCTGGGTTGTCTCTCATCAAGCTCCAGCAATAGTCAGCCATCATATGTGAGTCCCACCGGCCTTGATACCGTTCTTCCATTGTTTTAATGTCCTGATGAAAACGCTCCCCTTCTTCCTCGCTCACATCCCCAAGGTTCTCTGGAAAAAAGTCCAAATGGCTGTTTAGATAGTGAATCTTGGTACTCATTCTACATCCAAGATTTTGCAGACTCATTAGTAGCTCTTCCACAATCTCTTCATAGTTGTCTGCTTTCTTATTCCCTAGAAAATTCTGCACCACATTACAAAATGCATTCCGAGCTCTTTCTTCTGTCTCATTCATTGATGTGATAAAGTTTGGGTCTCTCATAAGTGTTCTTATTATCCAATATTCCAGCCTTTTTCTTCTCTTCACTAAGACCTGGAAAAGTTGAACATATATAGTTAAAGCATTCTCCACTGTGATTGAGAGCTTTGACGAACTGCTTCATCAATCCAAGTTTTATGTGCAAGGGAGGAAAGACAATGTTCTTCCTATCCACTAGTGAATCATGGATGACATTCTTATCGCCAGGTGCCAAACTCTGTCGCTGAGGCCATTCAGTTTTCACCCAATGCTCTGCTGTAGCTCTACTGTCCCAGTAGCACAGAAAACAAGGGTGTTTGAAAACTGTTTTTTTACTTTATTATCATAACAAATGGGAATTATGCATGTTCAAAGAAAACAAAGATATTCTCACATTTATTGGGAGACTAAATGAAAACTAAATTTACCTTAGTGAACCGTATAAAACGGCGCTTTTCATACACTACTTATATTTTTCTTGGAATTATTGAAAATGGGCTATATACCTATAGCGCAAAAACGTGATGTGATAGAGAAATTATAAGATCAGATTTGAATTCAGCACCCTCAAATTAGTCTAAAACTGTTCTTAAAGTCTATGCCAGAATTTTTTTTTTTTTTGTACACCAGTGTTATTAATAATCATGTTTATCTGCATCTTACCTGTAAAATAATTTTGGCCTTGTAGCAGTTTGCAGTACTGATTCTATTAGGCCATCTATACTAAGCTCCACCAGATTTCAAATTAATAATAATTTTTGTTCTCTCTGAACTTGTGTTCAGCGCTGCTGGTGTTGTGCTGACAGATAAGCGCACGCGGCTGTCCGCTGACAATGTAGACAGACTCAGGTTCATATAGATGAACACATCATGCATCAGCAAGGACGTTTCTAGCCCTGTGTCATCCTGGGGAGAGTAAAAGCTTGAGGATTTGGTAAAATCACCTCACCAACCGTTTTAAGCTTTCAAATTAATTATCATTTTTATCTGTATCTTGCCTGGAAAATAATTTTGGGCATAGTAGCAGTGTGGAGTACTGATTCTATTAGGCCATCTATACTAAGCTCCACCAGATTTCAAATTATTACTAATCATGTTTATCTCTATCTTCCCTGTAAAATAATTTTGGCCTTATAGCAGTTTGCAGTACTGATTCTATTAGGCCATCTATACTAAGCTCCACCAGCTTTCAAATTAATAATAATTTTTAGCTGCATCTAGCCCGGAAAATAATTTTGAGGCTCCTAGATGCGCAAGACACATGGGTGCCTTCTTGCTGCACTACCTGCAACATGACCCTCAGATTGTCAGAATTCGAAATAATCCTGACTACTGGGTTGCCACACTCTTAGATCCCCCACACTCTTCGATCAACCTTTTCATTTTAATAAAGAACAAAAAAATGGTCATTTTTGAAATTATAAGCATTAGCAGGTTATTAGAAACTTAAATCAAACAGTTTTCAACTCAAAGCTTTATTCTAGGTGATGTTACATTTGCACATAGGACCCCTTGTTCGAAAGGAGCTTCTGAACTCTCTCGTCCATTGAATTTGTCAGGTTTTGGATGGTTTCTGCTTCAATTGTTTTGCATGAGAACAGAATACCCTCCCAGAGCTGTTGCTTAGATGTGAACTGCCTCCCGCCATCATAGACACTCCTTTTGATGATGCTCCAGAGGTTCTCAATGGGTTTGAGGTCAGGGGAGCATGGAGGTCACACCATAAGTTTGTCCCCTTTTATGCCCATATCAGCCAGAGATGCAGATGTGTTATGTGCATCATGAGACGGTGCATTATCATGCATGAAAATGATCTTGCTGTGGAATACATGGTTCTTCTTCTTGAACCATGGCAGGAAGTGCTGTTTGAGAAACTCCACATACATCATGGAGTTCATCTTTACCCCTTCAGGGATCCTAAAGGGGCCGACAATCTCTCTCCCCATGATTCCAGCCCAAAACATTACTCCACCTCCTCCTTGTTGGCGCCGTAGCCATGTTTGCATGGGGTGTCCATCAACCAGCCATCCTCCACTCCATCCATCTGGACTATCGAGCGTTGCACAGCACTCATCGGTGAATAAAACAGTTTTGAAGTCAGTCTTCATGTATTGTTTGGCCCACTGGAGCTGTTTCTGCTTGTGTACAGTGGATAGAGGAGGTCAACAGGATGGCTTATGCACAGCTGCAAACCTCTGAAGGGCCCTGCATCTTGTTGTTCGGGGGACGTTGGAGGCACCAGCAGCTTCAAAAACTTGTCTGCTGCTATGACAAGGCTTTTTTGCCGCTGCTCTTTTAACCTGACGTAATTGCTTGTAGGAAAGAGTCCTCAATTTTCCCTTATCAGCACGCACACGTGTGTACTGTGAATCAGCTACATACTTCTTGATTGTGCAATGATCACGATGAAGTGTCTTGGCAATGTTGAATGTAGTCATGCCTTGACCTAAATACTCCACAATTTGTTGCTTCTCAGCAGCCGACACATCCTTTTTCTTTCCCATTTTGGCAGAAAATGTAGGCTGCTTAATAATGTGGGACAGCCTTCTTAAGTAGTCTTGCCTTTCATTGGACACACCTGCCAAACTAATTAGCACAGGTGTCTGCAATTGCTTACAGTGATATGAAGAGCCCTGACACACATCACCATCAATGAGTTTAACTCAGAGGTCCCCAACCGCCGGTCCGCGGACCAGGACCGGGCCGTTGGGGTTTTTCAGCCGGTCCGCGGGGAGAGGGGGCCCCTCCAGCCTCCAGCAGGGCCGCCATCAGGGCATGACTGCCCTGACTCCAGTATGGGGCCCGGCCGGTAGGAGCCCCCTCGGAGCCCCCCTCTTGTGCGTCTCTCTCCTCATGTGGCCCCCGGCCGCATGCTAAGCGCCGGGTCCGGGACATCTTAGCGCTGCGCTGCTGCGGCAGCACCTTCATGATTCCCCTGACTTCCGGTCATGTGATGGCGCCGTCACATGGCCGGAAGTCAGGAGAACCTGGTGTCAGCGATTTGGACGAGCGCCAGGATTCTGCAGGGATCGCATGGGGGTAAGTATAACAAGTTTTATTTTTTTTTAAATACAATTAACTAGGAGTGGGGGGAATGGGAGATGCACATGGGGGGAGGGGAGAGATGAGAGATGCACATGGGGGAGGGGAGAGATGAGAGATCCACATGGGGGGGAGGGGAGAGATGAGAGATGCACATGGGGGAGGGGAGAGATGAGAGATCCACATGGGGGGAGGGGAGAGATGAGAGATGCACATGGGGGGAGGGGAGAGATGAGAGATGCACATGTGGGGAGGGGAGAGATGAGAGATGCACATGGGAGGTAGGGGAGAGATGAGAGATGCACGGGGGGGTGAGAGATGCACGGGGGGGTGAGAGATGCACGGGGGGGATGAGAGATGCACGGGGGGGTGAGAGATGCACGGGGGGGATGAGAGATGCACGGAGGGGATGAGAGATGCACGGGGGGTGGATGAGAGATGCACGGGGGGATGAGAGATGCACGGGGGGTGGATGAGAGATGCACGGGGGGTGGATGAGAGATGCACGGGGGGGTGAGAGATGCATGGGGGGGATGAGAGATGCACGGGGGGTGGATGAGAGATGCACGGGGGGGTGAGAGATGCACGGGGGGATGAGATGCACGGAGGGGATGAGAGATGCACGGGGGGTGGATGAGAGATGCACGGAGGGGGATGAGAGATGCACGGGGGGGTGAGAGATGCACGGGGGGGATGAGAGATGCACGGAGGGGATGAGAGATGCACGGGGGGTGGATGAGAGATGCACGGAGGGGGATGAGAGATGCACGGAGGGGGATGAGAGATGCACGGGGGTGAGCTGCACATGGGGGGGTGAGAGATGCACATGGGGGGGTTATGTTTACATAACTTTGTTGCCTTATGAAGGGCGGGGGGGGCCCCCAAAAATTTCTTGCACAGGGGCCCACTACAGTCTGTGTCCGCCCCTGGGATGAAGTAAATGCAGCTGAACAGCAGCTGTCAGGACAGCTGCCCTGTCCTGCTGCAGGGCGTGATGGGGCCTCAGTGATGCGGCTCCTGGCACAGCACATTATGTGGGGCTCCTGGCATAGCTCCTGGCGGGGACCTGGTCTACACTATATGATAAGTATGCACTAAACTCCAAATCCCTCCATTACCCCGCCCCCATATGACCAAAGCCCCGCCCACCCCACCCCCTCCTTGCTGGGCCATGGAAAAATGATCTTCCTTCAAGCCGATCCCTGGTGCAAAAAAGGTTGGGGACCACTGGTTTAACTGACAAACAAAAAAATTCTTACCTTATCACTCCTAAACACTTTTTGCATAATAATTTGGAACACAGTGTACATGTGCTTTTCCACAAAGCTCCAGTGGTTCACGTAGTGAATCTTACAGTTCTAACTTGACAACCGTGGTCTGTATGGAGTTGTTCAATAAAGGGCCCAAAATTAAGATAACATAGACGGGAGAGGTCTCTATGAATAGGAATTCCTAAGTATTTGATACCCTGTGAGGGCCAGGCATGCCAGGAGACACTTTGGAATGCTTTCTCAGCATCTAACGAGAGTATCTAATTACAAAATTTTAACTGCATCTAGCCCAGGAAATACTTTGTGCCTAGTAGCAGTGTCTGCTAGTCAGCGGATTATCCCGGCTGTTAAGCAAGCTACACCACCTGTAGTTTGGACACTTAATTTTTTCAAAGGAAATGCTTCGGGCCCCCGGGACACTCAGTGAAGAGCATCGGGAGGCACCCCAAGCCACAGGGGCTGGGACTGGTGGTAGGACGCCTTGAAGTGGACCACCAAGCTCGATCCTTCTAAAAGCTTTTTAACTGCTGCAGCTTTAGTGGACGCTACTGGAGCTGTAATTCCCGCGGCTGCTGGCATCAGACTTGCCCTCCAATAGATCCTTGTAAAAGGATTTAAAGTGTACTCATTCAAATTAGAGAGACAATTTAAATTAAAAAGCTTAGACCTGCCTCCACCGCAGGGGGGCTCGCTCGACCCACCAGCGGACAGGCACCAGTATTGGGAGAAGGGGGCTGGCCATCAGGGTCCACCGCAGCTCTGGCACAAACCCGGCGACACGGAGGTCGCATGGGCAAGAACGGACTGGCCGTGTCAGCTTCGCACTTTTTTGGTTTTAGAAGGGCATTACATGCCTATATCTGTGTCTCCCCCTCCTTTTACTCCTCAACCTCTTTTCTTTTTGCATGACTATATGTACTTGTCACTTTTCCATGTGTTAGTTGTGTCTTCTGAGCAGTTTGTCAGCTTTTGGACACCTTTGAAGTGTTTTCTATGTGTTTTCTATGTGTTTTTGTTTGCCTGCCATTGGTTTTAACGGTGTTCGACAGTGTTCCATGAACAGGTCGACGAACAGTTCGGCGAACATACGGGCGTTCGACGAACCGAACTCGAACCTTACGGGGGTGGCTCAACTCTAATTATCACTTAATATTTAAGTATGCTGACATTCCCCTATTTACCGTATAAGCCTGAAAACTGCCCCTATATACAGTATGAGCCCCACACAGCCCCCTACATATAATATAAGACCAACATAGCCCCTCTATATACAGTGTGAGTCCCCATATAGTCCCCTATATACAGTATGAGCCTCCACATAGACTTTCTACATACAATATGAGCCCTCATATAGCCTCCTATTTACATGATGAGCCCCCACATAGCCCCCTATAAACAGTATGAGCCCCCATATAGCCTCTCTATATAGAGTGTGAGCTCTCACATATCCTCCTATAAACAGTATGAGCCTGAACAATTCCTCCTATAAACAGTATGAGCCCCCACATGGACCCTATAAACAGTATGACCCTCACATAGCTTCCTATATCCAGTATGAGCCCCCATATGGCCCCCTATAAACAGTGTGAGCCCCCACATAGCCTCTCTATATAGAGGTTGAGCCTCACATATCCTCCTATAACAGTATGAGCCCTCACTTAGCCACTCTATATACAGTATGAACCCCACATAACCCCATATACTGTATACAGTATGTGCCCACACATAGCCTCCCTATATACAGTATGAGCCCTAGGTAACCTCCTATATACAGTATGAACCCCCACGCAGCCCTATATAAACAGTATGAGCCCCACATAGTCCCTTTATACAGTATGAGCCCCCACATAGCCTCCTAAATACAGTATAAGCCCCCATATAGCCTCCTATATGCAGTATAAGCCCCCACATATTTTCCCATATACAGCATAAGCCCCCCACATAGTCTCCTATATACATTGTGAGCCCCATCATAGCCTCCTATATATACTGTGAGCACCCTCATAGCCTCCTATATACAGTATGAGGCCGCACATAGCCTCCTGTATACAGTGTGAGCTCCACATAGCCTCCTAAATACAGTTTGAGCCGCCACGTAGCCTTTGTATATACAGTGTGAGCCCCCACATAGACTCATATATACATGCAGAAAAAACATACTCATCTCGCTCCTGTTCCCCGGGTGTGCTGCTCCGGTCTCCAACACCCTGACTCTCCATACAGCAGACGCGATGAGGTGACGTGAATTACATTTTGCAGAGACAAGTCATGGATGGAAGAAGTGGTTATGGTGGTGTGGGCTGAATGAAAAAGAAAAGGGAAAGTGAACAACTATGATCAGAGAGATGGTAGATGACTTAATATACATATATTTGTACAATTACCAGCCAACTATGCACATACCGTACAGACCAAAAGTTTGGACACACCTCATTTAAAGATTTTTCTGTATTTTCATGACTTTGAAAATTGTGCATTCACACTGAAGACATCAAAGCTATGAATTAACACAGTTGTTGTAGAGATGTGTTTGCTTCTAGAACTCTGTGTGGCATTGACCTGGTCTCTAATCTGAGCTGCTGTTAACCTGCGATTTCTGAGGCTGGTGACTCGGATAAACTTATCCTCAGAAGCAGAGGTGACTCTTGGTCTTCCTTTCCTGGGGTGGTACTTTTGGTGAGCCAGTTACTTTGTAGCGCTTGATGGTTTTTACAACTGTACTTGGGGACACTTTCAAAGTTTGCCCAATTTTTCGGACTGACAGACCTTCATTTCTTAAAGTAATGATGGCCACTCGTTTTTCTTTACTTAGCTACTTTTTTCTTGCCATAATACAAATTCTAACAGTCTATTCAGTAAGACTATCATCTGTGTATCCAGCAGACTTCTGCACAACACAACTGATAGTTCCAACCCCATTTATAAGGCAAGAAATCCCACTTATTAAACCTGACAGGGCACACCTGTGAAGTGAAAACCATTTCCGGTGACTACCTCTTGAAGCTCATCAAGAGAATGACAAGTGTGCAAAGCAGTCATCAAAGCAAAAGGTGGCTACTTTGAAGAACGTAAAATATAAGACATATTTTCAGTTGTTTCACACCTTTTTGTTAAGTATATAATTTCACATGTGTTAATTAGTGTTGAGCCACCCCCGTAGTGTTCGGGTTCGGTTCGGTTCGTCGAACACCGGGATGTTCGAGGAACTGTTCGTCGAACACCTTAGAACACCGTCGAACACCGTTAAAACCAATGGCAGGCAAACAAAAACACATAGAAACACATAGAAAACACCTGCAAAGGTGTCCAAAAGCTGACAAACTGCTCAGAAGACACTCTGTTTAAAAAAGCCGGCCGGCAAATTCAGCAGCGGCATACACCGGTACCCGACAATTTAGACAAGAAGGAATAGAGCATCACACATAGATTAGATAGATAGAAACATGTCAGTCACACATATAAGAAGCACAGTGACAGTGTTGGTTACTGCACTTGTCATTTAGTGTAAAGGATTTATTAAAAAAAATATTAGTGTTTTCATGCACCGTCTCTTTAAAAAAGCCGGCCGGCAATTCAGCATCTGTACCCGACAATTTAGAACAGAAAGAATAGAGCTTCACACATAGATTAGATAGATAGAAACATGTCAGTCACATATATAATAAGTACAGTGATAGTGTTGCTTACTGTACTTGTCATTTAGTGTAAAGGATTTATTTAAAAAAATAATAGTGTTTTCATGCACTGTCTCTTTAAAAAAGCCGGCCGGCAATTCAGCAGCGGTACCCGACAATTTAGAACAGAAAGATAGAGCATCACACATAGATTAGATAGATAGAAACATGTCAGTCACATATATATGAAGTACAGTGATAGTGTTGGTTACTGTACTTGTCATTTAGTATTAAAATAAAGGATTTATTATTAAAAAAATTGGCGTGGGGTTCCCCTTAATTTTAGGCTCTAGCGGAGGTTAAGCAGACGGCTGGGGCAGATGTTTGAAGCCTGGGAAGGGGGTAATACCCACGGAGCTTCCCAGGCTACTAATATCAGCCCCCAGCTGAATACATAGCCTTTACTAGCTATTAAAATGGGGGACCCCCCAAAAAAAATGACGTGGGGTCCCCCCTAATTTAATAGCTAGCAAAGGCTAGGCAGACAGCTGGGGGCTGATATTAATAGCCCAGGAAGGGAGCCATGAATATTGGCCCCCTCCCAGGCTAGAAACACCAGCCGTCAGCCGCCCCAGAAATGGCGCATTCATAGGATGCGCCAATTCTGGCACTTAGCCTCGCTCTTCCACGCTGCCCTGGTGCGGTGGCAGGGGGTAATAGGGTTGGGGTTGATGTCAGCTTATAATGCCAGCTGACATCAAGCCCAGGTTAGTAATGGAGAGGCGTCTATAAGACACCCCCATTACTAACCCCATAGTCAAAGTTAAAAAAAACACAAACACCCAGAATAAAGTCCTTTAATTGAAATAAAGACACAATCCTTTATTGTTCTAAATTAAACCATACTTACCATCACGCCCATTCCAGCTGAAGCCAACGATCTCCTGCAATAAAAGAAAAATAATAAAGCAACCTCATCCTTACCTTTCCATGGTTCCCACGACAGCTTCAGCTCTGCTACATCGAGATGACAGGCTGGACCGCAGCAGAACGCCGCCATCCAGCCTGTCATCCCGCAGACACTGAGAAGCGCAGGCTTGCTTGCGCTGCTCAGCGTCTCTCTGTGACGACATCCAGATGAGCCGAGTTCATGTCCAATGAACTCGGCTCACCTCATGCACGTCACTGACAGCGTGGGAAAATTCTCGCGCTGATTGCAGGAGAATTTTCCCACGCTGTCAGTGACGTGCAGGAGGTGAGCTGAGTTCATTGGACATGAGCTCACCTCATGCACATCACTGACAGCGTGGGAGAATTCTCCTGCACTCAGCACTTCAGCGTGAGAATTTTCCCACGCTGTCAGTGACGTGCATGAGGTGAGCCGAGTTCATTGGACATGACCTCGGCTCATCTGGATGCCGTCACAGCGAGACAGTGAGGAGCGCAAGCATGCCTGCGCTTCTCAGTGTCTGCGGGATGACAGGCTGGATGGCAGCGTTCTGCTGCGGTCCAGCCAGTCATCTCGATGTAGCAGAGCTGAAGCTGTCGTGGGAACCATGGAAAGGTAAGGATGAGGTTGGTTTATTATTTTTCTTTTATTGCAGGAGATCGTTGGCTTCAGCTGGAATGGGTGTGATGGTAAGTATGGTTTAATTTAGAACAATAAAGAATTGTGTCTTTATTTCAATTAAAGGACTTTATTCTGGGTGTGGTGTTTTTTTTAAATACTTTACTAGAAATTCATGGCGGTCATGTCTAATACTGGCGTGACCCCATGAATTTTGGGCTTGGGGCCAGCTGATAATACCAAGCTGGCCCTAACCCCTTTATTACCCAGTGAGCCACCGCACCAGGGCCCTGGATGAGTTGGGTACAGCGCCAGAAGATGGCGCTTCTATGAACGCGCCATTTTCCGGGGTGGCTGCGGACTGCAATTTGTAGCGGGGGTGGCCCAGAAAGCTTGGGCCTCCCTGCGCTGCAGATTCCAGCCCCCAGCTGCCTAGTTGTACCTGGCTGGACACAAAAATAGGGCGAAGCCCCACGTACTTTTTTTTTAATTATTTCATGAAATTCATGAAATAATTAAGAAAAAAAGGCCTTCCCTATATTGTTGTGTCCGGCCAGGTACAAATAGGCAGCTGGTGGTTGGGGGCAGCCCGTTCCTGCCTGCTGTACCTGGCTGGACACAAATATAGTGCGAAGCCCCACTTCAATTTTTTTTAATTATTTCATGAAATTCATGAAATAATTAAGAAAAAAAGGGCTTCCCTATATTGTTGTGTCCGGCCAGGTACAAATAGGCAGCTGGTGGATGGGGGCAGCCCGTTCCTGCCTGCTGTACCTGGCTGGACACAAATATAGTGCGAAGCCCCACGTAAATTTTTTTTAATTATTTCATGAAATTCATGAAATAATTAAGAAAAAAAGGGCTTCCCTATATTGTTGTGTCCGGCCAGGTACAAATAGGCAGCTGGTGGTTGGGGGCAGCCCGTTCCTGCCTGCTGTACCTGGCTGGACACAAATATAGTGCGAAGCCCCACGTCAATTTTTTTTAATTATTTCATGAAATTCATGAAATAATTAAGAAAAAAAGGGCTTCCCTATATTGTTGTGTCCGGCTAGGTACAAATAGGCAGCTGGTGGTTGGGGGCAGCCCGTTCCTGCCTGCTGTACCTGGCTGGACACAAATATAGTGCGAAGCCCCACTTCAATTTTTTTAAATTATTTCAGGAAATTCATGAAATAATTTAAAAAAAATTGACGTGGGGCTTCGCACTATATTTGTGTCCAGCCAGGTACACAGGCAGGAACGGGCTGCCCCCAACCACCAGCTGCCTATTTGTACCTGGCCGGACACAACAATATAGGGAAGCCCTTTTTTTCTTAATTATTTCATGAAATAATTTAAAGAAAATTGACGTGGGGCTTCGCCCTGTTTTTGTGTCCAGCCAGGTACAACTAGGCAGCTGGGGGCTGGAATCCGCAGCGCAGGGAGGCCCAAGCTTTCTGGGCCACCCCCGCTGCAAATTGCAGTCCGCAGCCACCCCGGAAAATGGCGCGTTCATAGAAGCGCCATCTTCTGGCGCTGTACCCAACTCATCCAGGGCCCTGGTGCGGTGGCTCACTGGGTAATAAAGGGGTTAGGGCCAGCTTGGCATTATCAGCTGGCCCTAAGCCCGAAATTCATGGGGTCACGCCAATATTAGACATGACCACCATGAATTTCTAGTAAAGTATTTAAAAAAAACACAACACCCAGAATAAAGTCCTTTAATTGAAATAAACACACAATTCTTTATTGTTCTAAATTAAACCATACTTACCATCACACCCATTCCAGCTGAAGCCAACGATCTCCTGAAATAAAAGAAAAATAATAAAGCAACATCATCCTTACCTTTCCATGGTTCCCATGACAGCTTCAGCTCTGCTACATCGAGATGACAGGCTGGACCGCAGCAGAGCGCTGCCATCCAGCCTGTCATCCCGCAGACACTGAGAAGCGCAGGCTTGCTTGCGCTCCACAGTGTCTCTCTGTGAGGGCATCCAGATGAGCCGAGTTAATGTCCAATGAACTCGGCTCACCTCATGCACGTCGCTGACAGCGTGGGAGAATTCTCACACTGAAGCGCTGAGTGCAGGAGAATTCTCCCACGCTGTCAGTGACGTGCAGGAGGTGAGCTGAGTTCATTGGACATGAGCTCACCTTATGCACGTCACTGACAGCGTGGGAGAATTCTCCTGCACTCACCGCTTCAGCGTGAGTATTTTCCCACGCTGTCAGTGACGTACATGAGGTGAGCTGAGTTCATTGGACATGAACTCGGCTCATCTGGATGTCGTCACAGAGAGACGCTGAGCAGCGCAAGCAAGCCTGCGCTTCTCAGTGTCTGCGGGATGAGAGGCTGGATGGCAGCGTTCTGCTGCGGTCCAGCCTGTCATCTCGATGTAGCAGAGCTGAAGCTGTCGTGGGAACCATGGAAAGGTAAGGATGAGGTTGCTTTATTATTTTTCTTTTATTGCAGGAGATCGTTGGCTTCAGCTGGAATGGGCGTGACGGTAAGTATGGTTTAATTTAGAACAATAAAGGATTGTGTCTTTATTTCAATTAAAGGACTTTATTCTGGGTGTTTGTGTTTTTTTTAACTTTGACTATGGGGTTAGTAATGGGGGTGTCTTATAGACGCCTCTCCATTACTAACCTGGGCTTGATGTCAGCTGGCATTATAAGCTGACATCAACCCCAACCCTATTACCCCCTGCCACCGCACCAGGGCAGCGTGGAAGAGCGAGGCTAAGTGCCAGAATTGGCGCATCCTATGAATGCGCCATTTCTGGGGCGGCTGACGGCTGGTGTTTCTAGCCTGGGAGGGGGCCAATATTCATGGCTCCCTTCCTGGGCTATTAATATCAGCCCCCAGCTGTCTGCCTAGCCTTTGCTAGCTATTAAATTAGGGGGGACCCCACGTCATTTTTTTTGGGGGGTCCCCCATTTTAATAGCTAGTAAAGGCTATGTATTCAGCTGGGGGCTGATATTAGTAGCCTGGGAAGCTCCGTGGGTATTACCCCCTTCCCAGGCTTCAAACATCTGCCCCAGCCGTCTGCTTAACCTCCGCTAGAGCCTAAAATTAAGGGGAACCCCACGCCAATTTTTTTAATAATAAATCCTTTGTTTTAATACTAAATGACAAGTACAGTAACCAACACTATCACTGTACTTCATATATATGTGACTGACATGTTTCTATCTATCTAATCTATGTGTGAAGCTCTATTCTGTCTGTTATAAATTGTCGGGTACAGATGCTGAATTGCCGGCCGGCTTTTTTAAAGAGACGGTGCATGAAAACACTATTATTTTTTTTGATAAATCCTTTACGCTAAATGACAAGTACAGTAAGCAACACTGTCACTGTACTTCATATATATGTGGCTGACATGTTTATATCTATCTAATCTATGTGTGAAGCTCTATTCTTTCGGTTCTAAATTGTCGGGTACCGGTGTACGCCGCTGCTGAATTGCCGGCTTTTCATGTTTCACTGTTGGCACTGTTCCCATCGATTTGGGCAATCACTGTAATGCCACAACCACCATGGCTGTGGCATTACAGTGAGTGGCAGACAATCCCTGCATGATTGGTGCTCAAAATAGCGCCAGACATGCAGGACACGCTTTTGGTGCACGAACAGTTATCGAACATAACCTCGAACAGCCGAATTTTTTGCAAATCGTTCGGGTTCGTCGAACAACTCGAACACCGCCCAAAACAGCTCGAATTTGAGATTGGCGAACAGTTCTAGTCGAACACCGCTCATCTCTAGTGTTAATTCATAGTTTTGATGCCTTCAGTGTGAATGTACAATTTTCATAGTCATGAAAATACAGAAAAATCTTTAAATGAGAAGGTGTGTCCAAACTTTTGGTCTGTACTGTATATAGTATGCAGAGCACTGGAATTGATATATACAATTATACTACTACATGGTTGCTGTACAGTGATAATATCAGTGTTTATACTGTTAATAATCAGTATGGTATATTATCACTACAGTACATGTTGGTGATATGTTGTTATGATCTGGCTGTATTTATTGATTATTGTCTCATATTGTGGTATTGATTGTAATATTGGTCTTAGTACAGTCATGATGGTAATGATCAGTATGGTGGCATTATTTTAGCATTATGTGGTGGCATTATGTGGTCATAACTTGGTAGGATTATTTACTAGTGATGGGCGGACCCGTGGATATCCGAATATCTATTAAAAGTTTGGTTCGGTTACCAGAACAGTACCTGACCCGGAACACGGACCCCATTCATATGAATGGGGCCCCCGAACATCCATGGTTTCCCACGCAGATGACAGCGTGGGAAAAAGGGGCTCTGATCGGTTAGAACTACGGGCTCACTCTGTCAGATGACAGTGTCAGCCCGCAGCTGTGACTGTGACCAGTCGTAAAAAGCTTACCACGGGTCACAGGCATCAGCTGATGAGAGTACTACTCCCATCAGCCTATGCCTGCTGTTACAGAGCAGACGCCGCTGTGTAATCACTCCTGCAGTGTATAGCGCTGAGCTGCCTTGAAAGAGTTCACAGGAGTTCATCAGCTGATGAGCTCCAGTGATCTCACTTACGGCACCGCTACGGCGTGAGACAGTTCTCACGCAGCGGCGGTGCCGTAAGTGAGGTTACCGGGTTTCATCAGCTGATGAACCCCTGTGAACTCTCTCACGGCAGCTGATTTCTACACATTACTTGTGTCAGTGTGAGCCTGTTGTCATGTACAATATATTGTATGTCTATATACTGTTGACACATATATATACTGTTGTTATACACATGTAAATATATATATGGTGGCTCATTATACCCGTAATATTATTTTGAGGAATGTATTAACATTGTCTGTTTCTCTGACCTAACAACCTTTGACTATATGAGCCTTTTTACTAATCGGGTCACATTGACCTGTGTATAAATACTATGCTACTTGGATGATCACTTAATATCTACTAGGCTGTACAATTTAGGTCCTGCGTGTCCCATATAGCGGTAGAATTTTTTTACACACTGTATGTTGTTTTACACCATTTTTTGCACCAATTATCTGCATGTGATAATTTTTAACAAAATTGAATATTTAATAAAACAATTTTTTATGATGTAGATCGGCCTTTGATCGTGGTTGTTTCGGTTGTTTATGTTTATCTTGCGATTTTGCCATTAAACGGTCAATAGTTGCCACTCTTCACATTGTAGTATGTGTACATTATGGAGTGGCACCGTTTAAAAATTATACTAGTATAAGTCATCTAGATCATCGTAGGGCACTATGGATTATTTCATCACTTTGGATAGGTGAGGGATATGGTTGTTTTTTATTTTTGCTGTTTTACAGTTGACAGTGGCTTCTGGGATTAGGTGTTAGGTGAGTATAAATTAGCTTATTTATTTTCTGTTTTTTACAGGGAACAATGGTGTGAAGATATTCAAGGTAATCCCCTGTTGATCACTGTGCACTGGCAGGCGGGTTTTACGAAGCTCTACATATGAAAATTTGACACTGCAGCTTGCAAAGGAAGGAGCTGAAGAAGCGAAGAGTGAGAATTCTCACAGCAGCTGCAAGCTACACAGGATGTCCCTTCCCCTGACGCCATGTGCCTATTCAAGAAACATAATTCAACAGCGAGTTATGGGGAAAAGATTCATCTCAGTGATACACAAAATAGACCTGAGGGGATGCGGATTGTAACCCTAGTTTTAAACATAGTCCAGCGTAAGGAAAGGAAATACCCAGCACAGCATTGCAGGGGCCCCTAGGACTCTGATGTTTAGCATCCATGCGTAGCAGGGGCCCGGCTGGGTCCAATGACACCAGAACGGGCTCCCTAGGACTGTCCAGTAAGAACATATGGCCCATTTTAGTTTTGGGAGCTCTTAGCTGGGAAATAACAGGGATGGAGACTTGGGCTCCACCAGGGGTGCAGTAGGGGGAGTGACACAGAGAGTTTGAAGGTCTCTGTAGCTAGAGCCTATTGTCTTTTTCCTGGGGAGGTCGTGATATCAAGTCATCCACCTGATTGTCACAGCTGACACCCGGTGCTATGTGCAAGGAACGGTCCCGCACTGCTCCCTGCACATTAACCCCCGAAATGCTGTGATTGAGATCGATCGCAGCATTCTGGTGGCAAGAGGAGGTTAGCGCGATACTTACCTTCTCTGCCGGCATCCCGCAGCGTCTGAGTCCGTTCGCAGATGTTGTCATGGTGACCCGATGTCATCATGACAACATCCGGGTCATCAGAAGGCAGGAAGTTGCTTTGGTCATGCGCCACGCTGACCAAAGTAACTTTTCCCTGTGCAGCGCTGACAGGCTGCATAGCACAGGGATGGTGATGAAGTTAACCCCTTTAGTGAACAGGGTAAAAAAATAAAATAAAAAACAAAACATAAAACGATGCTTTATCATCATACCACCAAACAAAAAATGGAATAAAACGAGATCAAAAAGACAAATGTAAATAAAAATGGTACCGCTGAAAACGTCATCTTATCCCGCAAAAAACAAGCCATCATACAGCTCCAACGGCAGAATAATAAAACATTTATAGCTCTCTAGCGATGCATAAACAATTCTTTTTTCTATAAAATAGTTTTCATTGAGTAAAAGTGCCATAACGTGAAAAAAAATATAACTGTGGTACCGCTGTAAACGTACTGACCCGAAGAATAAAGCTTCCTTATCAATTTGACGACACATAGAACGGCATAAAAAAAACACCAAAAAACAATTCGTGAATTGTTAGTTTTTGTTTATTCTGCCTTCCAAAAATCGGAATAGAAAGCAATCAAAAAATGTAATGTGCCCAAAAATGGTACCAATAAAAACATCAACTTGTACCACAAAAAAAAAAAAAAAAATCACATGACTCTGTCGGCCGAAATATGGAAAAATTATAGCTCTCAAAAAATTGCGATGCAAAAACTAGTCTTTGCAATAAAAAGGTTTTTTTAGTGTGTGACAGCTCTCAATCATAAAAACCTGATATGAATCTAGTATCCCTGTAATTGCACCGACCCGAAAAATAAAGTTGTCTAATCACTTATACCGCACGAGGAATGGCGTAAAAAATAAACTTTAGGGTTAGGGATAGGGTTGTGCTAGGGTTAGGGTTAGTGTTGTGCTAGGGTTAGGGTTGGGCTAGGGTTAGGGTTGTGATTGGCTTTGGGTTGGGCTAGGGTTAGGATTGGGCTAGGGTGAGGGTTGAGCTAGGGGGGGCTAGGGGTAGGGTTGGGGTAGGGTGGAGCTAGGCCTAGGGTTGGGCTAGGGGTAGCATTGAGCTATGGGTAGGGTTGTGCTAGGGTTAGGGTTGTACTAGGGCTAGGGTTAGGGTTGTGCTATGGTTAGGCTAGGATTGGGTTAGGGTTGGGCAAGGGTTAGGGTTGAGCTAGGGTTAGGGTTGGGCTAGGGTTAGGGTTGAGCTAAGGTTGCGTTTGGGCTAGGGTTGTGGTTGTATTAGGGTTGGGGTTGGGATTTTTTCAGAAGTAAAGAAAAAAATACCGTCTATATGGCAACTAATGTTGAGCACAAGAGCTTGCTACTTGAGTTTGCATCGGGTGCTCGGGTATGCACCGAGTATAGCGGGTGCTCAAGTGACATGCTGAAGTCTCCGCCTCAAATGTTTTGCAGCTGTTATACAGCCAAAAAAACCTTGCTGGGACTGCCTGTCATGCACAAGCGATCCCCACATGTTTTTATTTGGGTGACTAACAACCATGAAACATGCGGGCGGGGACTCGAGCATGTCACTTGAGCACCCGCCATACATGGTCCATACCTGAGTACCCGATGCAAACTCAAGTAGCGAGCACTTGCACTCAAGACTAATGACAATTTATTCAATATGATGACCTAATGTTATCAAATTCTGTGTCGTACCTCTGGGTTCAAAATGTACACTATACCCCTTGATAAAATCCTTCAGGGTGTAGTTTCCAAAATGGAGTCACTTGGGGGGGGGGGGGTTTCCACTATTTAGGCACATCAGGGGCTCCCCAAACGCAACATGGCGTCCACTAATTCAAGCAAATTTTACATTCAAAAAGTCAAATGGCGTTCCTTCTCTTCCGAACCCTGCCGTGTGCCCAAACAGTGTTTTTTCCCCACATATGGGGTATCGGCTTACTCAGGAAAAATTGCACAACAAATCGCGTGGTGCAATTTCTCCTGTTACCCTTATGAAAATGCAAAATTGGGGTCTGCAAAACATTTTTGTTGGAAAAATGTGAAAATGTTATTTTTACAGCTCCATGATATAAACTTCTGTGAAGCACCTGGGGGTTCAAGGTGCTCACCACACACCTAGATAAGTTCCCTGAGGGGTCTAGTTTCCAAAATGGTGTCACTTGTGGGGGGTTTCCACTGTTTAGGCACATCGGGGGCTCCCCAAACGCAACATGGTGTCCGCTAATTTTTCAAGCAAATTTTACATTCAAAAAGTCGAAAATAAAAAAAATTGCGGTCTAAAGTAACATTTTTGTGAAAAAAGTTAAATGTTCATTTTTTTCTTCCACATTCCAAAAATTACTGTGAAGCACCTGAAGGGTTAATAAACTTCTTGAATGTGGTTTTGAGCACCTTGGGGGGTGCAGTTTTTACAATGGTGTCACTTTTGGGTATTTTCTATCATAAAGACCCCTCAAAGTCACGCCAGATGTGATGGGGTCTCTAAAAAAGTGTTTTTGTAAATTTTGTTGTAAAAATGAGAAATCGCTGGTCAACTTTTAACCCTTATAGCTCCCTAAAGAAAAAAAATGTGGTTCCAAAATTGTGCTGATGTAAAGTAGACATGTGGGAAATGTTATTTATTAACTATTTAGTGTAACATATCTCTATTTAAGGGCATAAAATTTAAAATTTTGAAAATTGCAAAACTTTCTACATTTTTACCAAATTTCTGATTTTTTCACAAATAAACGCAAGTGATGTCAAAGAAATTTTACCACAATCATGAAGTACAATATGTCACGAAAAAACAGTCTCAGAATCAGCGGGATCCATTTGAAGCGTTCCAGAGTAATTACCTCATAAAGTGACAGTGGTCAGAATTGTAAAAATTGGCCTGGTCATTAACGTGCAAACCACCCTGGGGGTAAAGGGGTTAATACTAGACCTCTGAGCATAAGACGGAAAAGTCGTGGAACTATGGAAATCACAGGTCGGAGAGACGTGTTAGTGATCTGCAAATGATAAAATAATGGATACAACATTTTCAAAACATCTCAATTTATCCAGTATCGAGTATGATCCCCAAGCACAGAAATCCCCGCACTTACAGCCTTGGCTCCTGTTTTTACTTTATTGTATGGTTCGTTTATCCGCATTATCCACATTGTGGTTTTTACAGGTTTTATCTATATATTTTGTCTATGCTCATTTTAACCTGAGTGTTACGAATCTGTGAACTCAGATATCCTGTGTTAAGTATTGTGGAATTTTTCAGGCTCAAACTAAGAAACGTAGAGCTCAGAAACGCGTTGCCGTCTGGTTGAAGTACGTTTTGCTGATGGCATTTGTACATTTTTCATGTGCTATTTTTGTACGAAGCCACTTAAATTTGGTTGTGTTTATATGGATTAAATAAAGTGCTGACTTTTATGGAAAAAGGGAGTGTTGGCCTGAATTTCACATTGCTATATCACTTTTCATACTTTTGCATAGACCTGGTCAGAGAGTCTGGACATGTACAGTAACTCTGCTCTACAGACTCCAGCCACAAGGTAAGTTTAGTCTTACAGAGCCGCTATCTATCACCATGCACACTCAGCTTTTATCAGCTCAAATGTCTCCCGTACCCCTAGACTGTACCTGTTATATTTCCCCATCAACTACATGATGACAATTAGCAGCCATAAACTTAATGCATTGTAGGGGTTTTCCAGGTTTACTATATTGACCTCTTCACCGGTGGGGTTCAACATCAACTGACATCCAACAATCGGAATTATTATAAAGACATTTGTAACTGTGGACCATAGCACAGTATTGGAACTCAGTGGTTGCAAAACCACAGATTGATATGGGGGGTGGGGGAGGCATTTACAAAACCTAGGTGCCATAGACATTGACTGAAAATAAGTCCCCTTAAGAAATGCAAGTCTGCACATGTGTAGGAGAACAGTGGTAGGCAGGACAAAGATACCAGTCTCCTCCTGGAGGGCAATTTTACAGACTGTGTAAACCAATGGGACGTAGATTGAGAACTGGATCACTAATGATCGACTATTATTGTGATTGTGACAGGTAATCAAATTTTTCACTAGTGGCTACTAGAGGTGAAATGTAGTATTGCATCCCAACCAGTTAAAGGATTAGGAACTAGGGATGTCACGGGTGTGTCAGGCTTGACATACAGTCATTCTGGATCCGGCTGTAGAAGGTCGCTGCGCTTGGCTTTGCAGACACCTTCTTGATCCTTTCATCATCCCTCCCACTCTAGCACGCAGCGGTGATCTCCACGATCGCCTGCTAATTAACACACCCTTTCTGGATCTTTAAATATACTCAGTTTCTCAAGAGAGTTGCTGGTGATAGAGTAAATTCCTCTGTTCAGGTCTGGAGTTCTAGCAGTCAGCGAGATTCTTCTTGGAGTTCCTTTATGGATTGTAGTTGTGTTCTCTCTGGTGTCTCCTCAAAGCTAAGTGTATCTCCTTGTCTGTTTCCCTTGTTTGTCTTTAGTTGCAGTGGGGCCGACTAGTGCTAACTCCTCCCCCTCCCTACCTAGGGCCTAGCTCTAGGGTCAGCCAGGGCTAAGGTATCCTGCTTGGCGATAGGTGTGGAACCTATTTAGGAACGATAAGGGAGTCATGGTGTTGTTAGATCTGCTTAGGGGTCTCCACTCCCCCTTTCCCTAGTTTCTGGGCTTTCCCCCTTTTCCCGTTGTCATACGCTGGGTTCTTCCCATACCTAGCATGACAAGGGATGAGCAGAACCGTGGAAGTTCAGGTTTTGGTACCCAACTGAACTTTAGTCCAAAGTTTGGTTCGGGTACCAAAACTGTACCCGAACTTGATCCAGTACATGGACCCCATTGAAATCATCGTGAACTCCAACTTTTGAGATGGAAAAATCTCACTCTCCCTCCTCCCTCCTTCTCTTTTCTCTATCTCTCTCCTCCCGCTTCTCTCCTCCCTCTCTCTCTTTCCTCCCTCTCTCTCTCCTCCCTCTCTCTCTCTCCTTCATCTCTCTCTCCTCCATCTCTCTCTCCTTCATCTCTCTCTCCTCCATCTCTCTCTCCTCTATCTCTCTCTCTCCTCCATCTCTCTCTCTCGCACTCTTCTCCATTTCTGTCACTCTCTCTTCTCAATCTCTCTCTCCCTTGCTCTTTGTCCTCCATCTCTTTCTCTCTCCTCCCTCTATCTCTCTCCTCCCTCTCTCTCTCTCCTCCTTTGCTCTGTCTCCTCCATCTGTCTCTCCTACATATCTCTCTCATCCATCTCTCTCCCTTACCCTTTCCTCCATCTCTCTCACTCTCTCATCTCTCTCACTTGCTCTTTCTCCTCCATCTCTTCCTCTCCCCCCAATATAATGCCCCATGCTGGATTTAACGTCTCACCCCCATATAATGCCCCATACAAGATGTCACCTCTCCCCCCATATAATGCCACATGTAGGATGTCACCTCTCCCCCCATATAATGCCCCATGCAGGATGTCACCTCTCCCCCCCATATAATGTCGTATGCAGGAGGTCACCTCCCCCCCATATAATGCCCCATGCAGGATGTCACCTGTCCCCCCATATAATGTCCTATGCAGGAGGTCACCTATCCCCCCCCATATAATGCCCCATGCAGAATGTCACTTGTCCCCCCCCCATATAATTCCCCATGACTCCATACATATAAAAAAAATAATCAAGTACTCACCTCTCCTCACTTGCTGCCATTGGTCCAGACTCTTCAGCGTCTCCGGCGTCTTCCCGCTCTGCGCTGTGATGGATCTGGAGCGAGCATGGTGTAAAGACATCACAGCATCCTCTGGCCTGAGACGTCACAGTGCAGCAGCCGCGGAAGAGACCAGAGATGGTGCGGAGGCACGGGGAGAGGGGCCCTGAACAAGCGGGGGTGGGTGGCGGGCGCTGGCACCGCACTGCTCACGGGTCCCATAGCGCGCAGGGGTGCCCGACGGTAAGTGGGCCCATCCATCTCCTTAGGACCCCCCCTTCTTTGGCTTCTCCTATTTTACTCTAGTATTTATTTTGATTTATTTTATTCACTTATATAGCACCATTAATTCCGCAGCGCTTTACAGACATTATCGACACTTTCCCCATCGGGGCTCACAATCTAAATTCCCTATCAGTATGTCTTTGGAGTGTAGGAAGAAACCGGAGAACCCAGCGGAAACCCACAAGAATACGGGGAAAACATACAAACTCAGTATCACATACAGTATATGGATATATAAAATAGGACTCTGAGAAATGTATCTCATTGTTTTGCAATTTTTCCTTAACGGGGCTCTCTGGGAATAGAAAAAAATAAATAACTAAATGGAATCTTAATGAATACATTTATAAATACCTTTAATTAGCAATTTTAGCTTTTTTGTTTAGGGAGGTAAACACTACACAATTAATATGGTCAGTGTCTTGTTACACAGAAATAAACCTGTCCTAGAATATTAGCACAGAAACTTGTGAGCATGTGCCATAGGAATATTCCTGATATGACTTAGAGATAACCTATAACAGTGTGAGCAGACTTTTCGTACCTTAATAGCCCTGGTATCTCCAGTATTAGATCATATAGACAGGGTAGACATCAGTGTGAGCCGCCTCTTCTTATTTAAGCACTGCTTGTATCTCCAGCATAATATCAGATAGACATGGTGGACAGCAGTGTGAAGAGCCTCTTCTTACTTCAGCACTCCTGGTATCTCCAGTATTAGATCAGATAGATAGAGTAGACAGCACTGTGAGCAGTCTCTTCTTACCTCAGCATTCCTAGTATCTCCAGTATTAGATCAGATACACATGGCGGACAGCAGTGTGAGCAGCCTCTTCTTACCTCAGCATCCCTAGTATCTCTAGTATTAGATCAAATACACATGGTGGACAGCAGTGTGAGCAGCCTCTTCTTACCTCAGGATCTCTGGTATCTCCAGTATTAGATCAATTAGACAGGTGGACAGCAGTGTGAGCAGCCTCTTCTTACCTCTGCACCCCTGGTATCTCTAGTATTAGATCAGTTAGACAGGTGTACAGCAGTGTGAGCAACCTCTTCTTATCTCTGCACCCCTGGTATCTCTAGTATTAGATCAGATACACATAGTGGACTGCAGTGTGAGCAGCCTCTTCTTACCTCAACACCCCTGGTATCTCCAGTATTAGCTCAGAAAGACATGGTGAACAGCAGTGTGAGCAGCCTCTTCTTACCTCTGCACCCCTGGTATCTCTAGTATTAGATCAATTAGACAGGTGTACAGCAGTGTGAGCAGCCTCTTCATACCTCAGCAACCATGGTATCACCAGTATTAGCTCAGAAACACATGGCGGACAGCAGTGTGAGCAGCCTCTTCTTACCTCAGCACCCCTAGTATCTCTAGTATTAGATCAAATACACATGGTGGACAGCAGTGTGAGCAGCCTCTTCTTACCTCAGGATCTCTGGTATCTCCAGTATTAGATCAATTAGACAGGTGGACAGCAGTGTGAGCAGCCTCTTCTTACCGCTGCACCCCTGGTATCTTCATTATTAGATCAGATAGACAGGGTGGACAGCAGTGTGAGCAGCCTCTCCTTCCCCTAGAACCCCTGGCATCGCCAATATTAGATCATGGGATCAAACGGATACCTATTATATATGTGCTCACTCATCACCTTTTTCTGATGTGGTTGAAACCTAGCCCACGTTAGTCAATGAAAAAACTGGGTAGGTGGGATTTCAAGTACATGAGTGAGTTTTGGTTGCATCCGCTGCCTAAAAGGGTCAGTTTACCGCCAGTGAGAGCTATATAGTGACTATGTGGCTGTCACTGGAGTGTCTTTGGTTCGGGTTGGTTGGGTGGCTGCGTCCTTATATAGCAACGTGCACTCACAAGCAGAAGATGAGTTTGCTATAAGAAATCCCAATATAAAATACCGCTTTTATATTTTACTGACTCTAAAACTTTATTTATTTTCAGCCTTAGCTAATAACTGGAATTTTTTTTATATAAAATAAGTATATAACACCGGAGCTGGAGAAAGGACTACATAGAGGAATAATAAGTAATGGACCATTAATGATTAATGACATCAAATCTATAAATACACAAGTTTATAAAATTATAAAAAGAAGTCTACATGCCGCCCAGAGGATCGGGGAGCATCGTGCTTATTTATTTATTTTTTTTCAATAATTTATTTTCCGCTGTTACACTTGGCAATCAATAATTTCAGTAATAGCTGGTATGGGTCTACTGAATTGTGGTGAGGGGTGATGGAGAGCCGTTCCGAAGAAGGTGGCCAGCAAGTAACTGGGCCCAATCTAAACCCTGAAACAAGGCCTCCCAAAATAATAGTGCTGATGCCCTCATATGAAGCACAGACATTTCCCTGGGCATTTACACATGGGTCCCATCAGCCTCCTGCTTCTATATTGGTGCCAGAAATGATTGACAAGGTTATGACCATGACTCAGTCTAAATATTGTATTTTTAGTTAGCCATTGTATAGCACTGTTAGATTATGTATTGGGAACTGTATAGTGATAATATGTGAACAATGTCCGGTACTATTTATTTGTGCCTTGTATTTTGATAACATGTGAGCACTGTATTGTAGTATTTATTTGAGCACTGTATGGTCATAACATGTGAGAACTGTAAAGTGGTGTTTATTTGGGCATTTCATAGTGATAATATGTGAGCACTGTATTGTAGTATTTATTTGAGCACTGTATGGTCATAACATGTGAGAACTGTAAAGTGCTGTTTATTTGGGCATTTCATAGTGTTAATATGTGAGCACTGTATGACAGTATTTATTTGAGCACTGTATGGTCATAACATGTGAGAACTGTAAAGTGGTATTTATTTGGGCATTTCATAGTGTTAATATGTGAGCACTGTATGACAGTATTTATTTGAGCACTGTATGGTCATAACATGTGAGAACTGTAAAGTGGTGTTTATTTGGGCATTTCATAGTGTTAATATGTGAGCACTGTATTGTAGTATTTATTTGAGCACTGTATGGTCATAACGTGAGAACTGTAAAGTGGTGTTTATTTGGGCATTTCATAGTGTTAATATGTGAGCACTGTATTGTAGTATTTATTTGGGCACTGTATGGTCATAACATGTGAGAACTGTAAAGTGGTATTTATTTGGGCATTTCATAGTGTTAATATGTGAGCACTCTATGACAGTATTTATTTGGGTACTGTATGGTCATAACATGTGAGAAGTGTAAAGTGGTATTTATTTGGGCATTTCATAGTGTTAATATGTGAGCACTGTATGACAGTATTTATTTGGGCACTGTATGGTCATAACATGTGAGAACTGTAAAGTGGTGTTTATTTGGGCATTTCATAGTGTTAATATGTGAGCACTGTATTGTAGTATTTATTTGAGCACTGTATGGTCATAACGTGAGAACTGTAAAGTGGTGTTTATTTGGGCATTTCATAGTGTTAATATGTGAGCACTGTATTGTAGTATTTATTTGGGCACTCTATGGTCATAACATGTGAGAACTGTAAAGTGGTATTTATTTGGGCATTTCATAGTGTTAATATGTGAGCACTGTATGACAGTATTTATTTGGGCACTGTATGATCATAACATGTGAGAAGTGTAAAGTGGTATTTATTTGGGCATTTCATAGTGTTAATATGTGAGCACTGTATGACAGTATTTATTTGGGCACTGTATGGTCATAACATGTGAGAACTGTAAAGTGGTGTTTATTTGGGCATTTCATAGTGTTAATATGTGAGCACTGTATTGTAGTATTTATTTGAGCACTGTATGGTCATAACATGTGAGAACTGTAAAGTGGTATTTATTTGGGCATTTCATAGTGTTAATATGTGAGCACTGTATGACAGTATTTATTTGAGCAATCTATTGTGCTATCTTGAGAACACTATATAGCCGTATTTATTTTGGCTCTGAGTGGCACTGTTATTTTGTTGCTAAAGAATGGCACTCTTATGTGGGCACCATCCTTTATACCTTGTATAATGTAGCACTGTATAATATCTTATTTGTATATAAATTGTTGGCGGGGGAGCTAAGAGAATAAGCCTCACACGGTACCGTGCCTCCTTAGTCAGGTCGTGACCCAAGTGCAACCTTTTTCTCTGCACCCCATGTATTGCATGCCTGCTTATAGACCAACGTATTCTGCACCACGTATCACTCTCATCCTCCCTGCGGAGGTCACGCTAGAATCTCAGATAATTGCACAGTGTGTGCCCTTATGGGCAGGGGCGTACTGGCCCACCGTATGATCGGGAAAACCCCCGGTGGGCTCCGGGTTCCGATGGCCATGCCCCTAAGCCCCGCCCCCACACCCACTGGGCCCTGTACAGAGAACAGAGGACCCCCCGGTTCGCTAATCAGATAGGCAGCACTGCCGATATGATTAGTGATGGGCCCTCTGCAGCAGCACAGCAAGGAGACCGGTCTCCCTGCTCTGCCTGCTGCCGCAGTGCCCCTCTGCCTCCTCTGCCGGCGCGTGCGCAGGAGGTCAGTCTCAGGGCGATGACGTCATCTCTGGGACTGCTTCCTGTGCGCGCTGTGGAGGACGGATCCGCCGTCGCCCTAGGCAGCGGCTGCAGGCCTGCAGCTCATCTCGACGCGTGAGTATGAAAAGCAGGGGCCGGGAGGGGAGGAAGGGATAGGGGGGAGGGGTGACTGAGAGGACCCCTGGCCGAGGCTGTCACTAAATGCTACTGGGCAATGGGCTTGATTATCATCATGCCCATTGCCCAGCCTGTCCTGCTGCCAACCTCTCGTTACTGTTACTATGCCTAGCAGCATGTACTACCACCAGTGGCTGGCAGGACATGCTGGGTGGGCATGAAAGTACCAAGGAGGCTGGCAGGACATACTAAGCATGAATCGGGCTATGGGCGGAGGAGAGCGGTGCCAGCGCCCGCCCTTCTCCCCCGCTTACTCAGGGCCCAGCAGCCGGATACTTACCTCTCCTCCTGCCTCCGCAGATCCGCTGTATTTCTGCTCTGCGCTCCCTGTGACATATCAGGTCAGAGGGTGCGGTGACGTCTTTCCACCGCGCCCTCCCCTGAGCCATCACAGGCAGCGCAGAGCGGGAAGACGCCTGCGACGCTGGAGTACGGACCTGAGCAGCGGCAGCAGGTAAGGAGGAGTGAGGTGAGTATTTGATTATTATTTTTTTTAATGTATGGAGGCATGGGGCATTATATGCGGGGGGGTGATATCCTGCATGGGGCATTATATGGGGGAGTGACATCCTGCATGGGGCATTATATGGGGGAGTGACATCCTGCATGGGGCATTATATGGGGGAGGGGTGACATCCAGCATGGGGCATTATATGGGGGGGTGACATCCTGCATGGGGCATTATATGGGGGGTGACATCCTGCATGGGGCATTTTAAAGAGGGGGGTGACATCCAGCATTGGGCATTTTAAAGAGAGGGGGGTGATATCCTGCATGGGGCATTATAAAGGGGGGGGGTGACATCCTGCATGGGGAATTATATGGGGGGTGACATCCTGCATGGGGCATTATATTGGGGAGGTGACATCCTGCATGGGGCATTATATGGAGGGGGGTGACATCCTGCGGCGCTGGAGTCCAGACCTGAGCAGCGGCAACAGGTGAGGAGTGAGGTGAGTATTCGATTATTTATTTAATGTATGGAGGCATGGGGCATTATATGGGTGGGGTGGTGATATCCTGCATGGGGCATTATATGGGGGAGTGACATCCTGCATGGGGCATTATATGGGGGGTGACATCCAGCATGGGGCATTATATGGGGGGGTGACATCCTGCATGGGGCATTATATGGGGGCGGTGACATCCTGCATGGGGCATTTTAAAGAGAAGGGTGACATCCTGCATTGGGCATTATAAAAGGGGGGTGTGACATCCTGCATGGGGCATTTTAAAGAGAGGGGGGGTGATATCCTGCATGGGGCATTATATGGGGGGTGACATCCTGCATGGGGCATTATATGGGGGAGGTGACATCCTGCATGGGGCATTATATGGGGGAGGTGACATCCTGCATGGGGCATTATATGGAGGGGGGTGACATCCTGCATGGGGCATTATAAGGGGGGGAACCGCATGCATAGGGCATTATGTGGGGGGAACAGCCTGCATGGAGCTTTATATGGGGCCAGTATCCTGTACAGAGCATTTTATGGGGGCCAGTATTCTGTATGGAGCGTTATATGGGGTCAGTATTCTGTAAGGAGCATTATATGGGGGCCAGTATTCTGTATGGAGCATTTTTTGGGGGCCAGTATACTGTGTGGAGCATTATATGGGGACCAGTATCCTGTATGGAGCGTTATATGGGGGCCAGTATTCTGTACGGAGCATTTTATGGGGGCCAGTATTCTGTATGGAGCATTATATGGGGACCAATATCCTGTATGGAGCGTTATATGGGGACCAGTATTCTGTATGGAGCGTTATATGGGGACCAGTATTCTGTATGGAGCACTTTTTGGAGGCCAGTATACTGTGTGGAGCGATTCGCCGGTTTCTGAGCTATTATAGAATTTACAATAGATATCACTCATGTAATATAAGAAGTGAAATCTTTGCATTGTACTATACTTATATTTCTCTGCGGTATCTGTGCATCATGAATCGTGGTATGTGTTAAAGGGGCCCACTGAGACTCTTTCTCCCAGGGCCCAGAAAAACCTGGAGCCGGCCCTTTGTGGTACTATCATGCTAGTACTACTACCACCAGTGGCTGGCTGGCAGGACATGCCATGTGAGCTTGAATGATAGTACCACAGAGGCTGGCAGTACATACTGGGCAATGGGCATAATAATACCACAAAGGCTGGGAGGACATACTGGGCAATGGGCATGATAGTACCACCAGTAGACTGACTTGGCGGTCTCCAGGGCTCCGTCTCCCCTTCTCGCTGCTGTTAGGCTGGGTTAACATTGCGTTTATACTGTGCGTTACAACGGATCCGTTGTAAATCAGCGCAGACGCAATGTACTGTAGACTTGCATTGCAAAAATAGGCATGTGTTTGAAAGTATGCATTATTTGCAACGCACAGGAAAACATGGTCGGCGGCTGGAGGCCAGCTGAGCACTTCTCTGACAACTGTGTTCTAGTGTCATTCTGTGCCTGCTCATCTCTGTCAGCAGGGGTATTTGTCTGATGGCAAAGATGTAGCAGAGCTGGAGACAGAAGATCCGTGGATTACGTCAGAGCGAGGATTTTGTTTTTTATTAAAGATGGAGTCCCTACATGTGTTTTTTTCTGTTTACTAGAAATTCATGGTGGCCATGTCTAGTTTGGCGTGACGCCATGAATTTCAGGCTTAGTGCCAGCTGATAATACAAAGCTGGTACTAACCCCATTATTACCCAGCGTGCCACCCCCACCAGGGCCGCTGGAAGAGCCGGATAAAGTGCCTGGAAATGGTGCTATGATGAATGCGCCAATTCCAGGGGTGGCTGCGGGCTGCCGTCTTCAGCGTGGGGGGCCCAGAATGCTTGGGCCTTACCATGCTGAGAATCCCAGCCCCCAGCTGCCTGGTTGTTACCAGGCTGGCGATCAAAATATGGCAGGAACCCACGCATTTTTTTAATTATTTTTTTAAATAATTTAAAAAAACATTGGGCTTTCCTGACTTTTGATCGCCAGGCAGCTGGAGGTGGCAGCCCGTAGCTGTCTGCTTTATCTGCGCTCAGAATCAAAAATTCTGCGGAGCGCTATGTGATTTTTGTTTTATTATTTATTTATTTTCACACTTCTATATGTGTGACAGTCCCAACAGCTAATCACAGACGCTGACACAGAGAACGGGCGTCTGTGATTGGCTGCTTGAGTAACCTGAAAGCAGCCCATACATAGTACCATACTAGAATGTATGGGCTGATTGTAGATTACTCGAACAGCCAATCACAGACTCCCATCCTCTTTGACAGCATCTGCGATTGGCTGTTGGGTCTGTGACATATAGAAGTGTGAAAAGAAATTTTTAAAAACGATATAGCGCTCTGCAAAATTTTTGATTCTCACCGCAGATAAAGCGGACAGCTACGTACTGCCACCCCCAGCTGCCTGGCTTTACCTTGGCTGCCGATCAAAAGACAGAGAAGCCGAATATTTGTTTTAAACTTACTTAACTTTTTTTTTTTCCGCCATATGTTGATCGCCAGCCAGATAAAACAAGGCAGCTGGGGGCTGGGATTCGCAACATGGTAAGGCCCAAGCGTTCTTGGCCCTCCACGCTGAAAATCGCAGCCCGCAGCCACCCCTGAAAATGGCACATTCATCATAGCACCATTTCCAGGTGCTTTACCCGGCTCTTCCAGCGGCCCTGGTGGTGAGTGGCACCCTGGGTAATAATAGGATTAGTACCAGGCCAGCTTTGTATTATCAGCTGGTACTAAGCCCGAAATTCATGGTTTCACTCCAAATTAGACATAGTCACCATCAATTTCTAGTAAACAGAAAAAAAAAGAATTTTTTTTTTTTATTAAAAATAAAACACATTTAGGGACTCCATCTTTAATAAAGAAAAATCCTCACTCCAACGTAATCCATAGGTCTTCTGTCTTCAGCTCTGCTAGATCTTTGCCATCAGAGAAATATGTCTGCTGACAGATGAGCAGGCACAGAATGACACTGGAGCACTGTTACTGTGTAGTGCGGCACTATGTTGCTTTTTTGTCATTTCATGCAGTGTAGAAATCTTGGGAAAAGTGTGGATTGTGCTCTGGAAGTGATCAGTTATAGCTAACTATGTTATTTTCTGCAGAGATAAGTCCTGCATAGAAGATGGGATATATCGGTCTGCAGATAAAGAACTTCACCTAGAGACATCACTGGTGAGTATGTGTATTACCTATACACGCACACTGACACTATACACAGAGCTCCTGTGTATAATGTCACTGGTGATCACTGTATTACGTCTACACTGACACTATATACAGAGCTCCTGTGCATAATGTCTCTGGTGATCACTGTATTACGTCTACACTGACACTATATACAGAGCTCCTATGCATAATGTCACTGGTGATCACTGTATTACCTCTACACTGACATTATATACAGAGCTCCTGTGTATAATGTCACTGGTGATCACTGTATTAACGCTACACTGACACTATACACAGAGCTCCTGTGCATAATGTCACTGGTGATCACTGTATTACCTCTGCACTGACACTATATACAGAGCTCCTGTGTATAATGTCACTGGTGATCACTGTATTACCTCTACACTGACACTATATACAGAGCTCCTGTGCATAATGCCACTTGTGATCACTGTATTACCTCTACACTGACACTATATACAGAGCTCCTATGCATAATGTCACTGGTGATCACTGTATTACCTCTACACTGACACTATATACAGAGCTCCTCTGTATAATGTCACTGGTGATCACTGTATTACCTCTACACTGACACTATACACAGAGCTGCTGTGTATTATGTTACTGGTGATCACTGTATTACCTCTACATTGACACTATATACAGAACTCCTGTGTATAATGTCACTGGTGATCACTGTATTACCTCTACACTGACACTATATACAGAGCTCCTATGCATAATGTCACTGGTGATCACTGTATTACCTCTACACTGACACTATATACAGAGCTCCTTTGTATAATGTCACTGGTGATCCCTGTATTACCTGTACACTGACACTATATACAGAGCTCCTGTGTATAATGTCACTGGTGATTACTGTATTACCTGTACACTGACACTATATACAGAGCTCCTGTGTATAATGTCACTGGTGATCCCTGCATTACCTGTACACTGACACTATATACAGAGCTCCTGTGTATAATGTCACTGGTGATCCCTGCATTACCTGTACACTGACACTATATACAGAGCTCCTGTGCACAATGTCACTGGTGATCACTGTATTACCTGTACACTGACACTAAATACAGAGCTCCTGTGTATAATGTCACTGATAGTCTCTACATTATCTGTACACTGACTCTGTATACAGAGCTTTTTTACATTTTCATGATCAGTCACTATCTGGTGCCATTATGTGCCATGGTCATGGTGTGGCGGTATTTCTCCCTTGTATGTGGTATTATTCAGACAGTCACTATGTGGTGGTAATATGTGGTCTTCTCATGGTGTGGCAGTATATATACCTTGTACTTGGTTGTATTTGATCACTATCTGGTGGTATGTGTTCTGGTCATGGTGTGGCGGTATTTCTCTCTTCTCTGTGATATTATTAGTCTAGGTATAGTGGATTGTTGTCAGTCATTTGTTTTTTCGGATATTAAGAATGGGAACATTCTTTATTTGCAATACATATTAAATACTTGGATGTTTAACCTCTCCCTGTGTTGTGACTACTACACAGCAGCAGAGATTTATTGGTTAATAAAGTTGATTCATTTTGAAAGAGTTTGTGGACTTATGTTAATCCTATATACGGTAACTGCATGGTGCTGGTGGGCCCCAAGGTTGATTTTTTCCTGGTGGGCCCCAGGTACTCCAGTCCGGCGCTGGTGCCAGACAGTTACCTCCTCATCTGTCCTGCTGCTGGCTGGGAGTCCTGTACAGTGCAGCATGTAGTGTGATGTGAATGCCACACTATGGAGATGCTGCTCCTACTACTGCCAAGTGAGGATCTCACCTCCCCAGTATGGTGCCCTCAGGAGCTCCCACAGGGCATCACAGGCCTTAGTATGAGGCAATGCCTCAAGTCTTCTAGTATTGCTTCATACTAAGGCCTGTGATGCCCTGTGAGAGCTCCCTGAGGAGGTGAGAGCCTCACCTCATGTGGCCCCATGATCTCTATGTACGATCCCTGACTTGGCCCCATGATCTCTATGTACGATCCCTGACTGGGCCCCATGATCTCTATGTCCGCCCTGACTGGGCCCCATGATCTCTATGTCCGCCCTGACTGGGCCCCATGATCTCTATGTACGCCGCTGACGGGGCCCTTGATCTTTATGTATGCCGCTGACTGGGCCCCATGATCTCTATGTACAATCCCTGACTGGGCCCCATGATCTCTATGTACAATCCCTGACTGGGCCCCATGATCTCTATGTACGCCGCTGACTGGGCCCCATGATCTCTATTTACGATCCCTGACTGGGCCCCATGATCTCTATGTACGATCCCTGACTGGGCCCCATGATCTCTATGTACGATCCCTGACTGGGCCCCATGATCTCTATGTACGATCCCTGACTGGGCCCCATGATCTCTATGTACAATCCCTAACTGGGCCCCATGATCTCTATGTACGCCGCTGACTGGGCCCCATGATCTCTATGTACGATCCCTGACTGGGCCCCATGATCTCTATGTACGATCCCTGACTGGGCCCCATGATCTCTATGTACGCCGCTGACTGGGCCCCATGATCTCTATGTACGATCCCTGACTGGGCCCCATGATCTCTATGTACGATCCCTGACTGGGCCCCATGATCTCTATGTATACCTCTGACCTGATTGGCCCCATGATCTCTCATAATTATTTTTTTTTATTAAAGATGGAGTCCCTACAAGTGTTTTGTGTTTTATTTTTCTTAAAAAAAAAAATTTTCTCTGTGTTGTGTTTTTTTTTTTCTCTTTACTAGAAATTCATGGTGGCCATGTCTAGTTTGGCGTGACGCCATGAATTTCAGACTTAGTACCAGCTGATAATACAAAGCTGGTACTAACCCCATTATTACCCAGCGTGCCACCCCCACCAGGGCCGCTGGAAGAGCCGGATAAAGCGCCTGGAAATGGCGCTATGATGAATGCGCCAATTCCAGGGGTGGCTGCGGGCTGCCGTTTTCAGCATGGGGGGCCCAGAATGCTTGGGCCTTACCATGCTGAGAATCCCAGCCCCCAGCTGCCTGGTTTTACCTGGCTGGCAATCAAAATATGGCGAGAGTCCATGCATTTTTTTATATTTTATTATTTTTTAAAATAAAAAGAAAACATTGGGCTTTCCTGACTTTTGATCGCCAGGCAGCTGGAGGTGGCAGCCCGTAGCTGTCTGCTTTATCTGCGCTGAGAATCAAAAATTCTGCGGAGCACTATGTCATTTTTGTTTTATTATTTATTTATTTTCACACTTCTATATGAGTGACAGTCCCAACAGCCAATCACAGATGCTGACACAGAGAACGGGCGTCTGTGATTGGCTGCTTGAGTAACCTGAAAGCAGCCCATACATAGTACCATACTAGAATGTATGGGCTGATTGTAGATTACTCGAACAGCCAATCACAGACGCCCATCCTCTTTGACAGCATCTGTGATTGGCTGTTGGGTCTGTGACATATAGAAGTGTGAAAAGAAATCATTTTTAAAAACGGTGTAGCGCTCTGCTGAATTTTTGATTCTCACCGCAGATAAAGCGGACAGCTACGTACTGCCACCCCCAGCTGCCTGGCTTTACCTTGGCTGCCGATCAAAAGACAGAGAAGCCGAATATTTGTTTTAAACTTATTTAAAATATTTTTTTTTTAGAAAAAGGTGTGTGCTCCTGCCATATGTTGATCGCCAGCCAGATAAAGCAAAGGAGCTGGGGGCTGGGATTCTCAGCATGGTAAGGCCCAAGTGTTCTTGGCCCCCCACACTGAAAATCGCAGCCCGCAGCCACCACTGAAAATTTCCAGGCGCTTTACCTGGCTCTTCCAGCGGCCCTGGTGGTGAGTGGCACCCTGGGTAATAATAGTGTTAGTACCAGGCCAGCTTTGTATTATCAGCCGGTACTAAGCCCGAAATTCATGTTGTCACGCCAAATTAGACATGGCCACCATGAATTTCTAGTAAATAGAAAAAAAACACAGAAATTTTTTTTTTAATTAAAAATAAAACACAAAACCCATTTAGGCTCCGTTCATACGCGGCGCAAAAAATCTCTACTGCATGCCGACGTTGCGCTTTTCTCAGCGCGCTTTTCCCGAGGCCATGTTAACATGTAGCCTATGGGGAAAGCGCGCCGAAAAAAACGCCAAGAATTGGCATGTCAATTCTTTTTGCGCGGCCGCTTTTGCAGTGAAAGCGCCCGCGCAAAAATACGTGGCAAAACGCGGCATCTGAACGCTTTTCAGCAAAATCCATAGCTTTTGCTGGAAGGCGTTTCCAGCTTTCTTTGGCACTGCTTTTACGCGAGCGGTCTAAAGCGCCGCATAACAGCAGGAACGTAGCCTAAGGGACTCTATCTTTAATAAAAAAAAATCCTCGCTCCGACGTAATCCATGGGTCTTCTGTCTTCAGCTCTGCTACATCTTTGCCATCAGAGAAATATGTCTGCTGACAGATGAGCAGGCACAGAATGACACTGGAGCACTGTTACTGTGTAGTGCGGCACTATGTTGCTTTTTTGTCATTTCATGCAGTGTAGAAATCTTGGGAAAAGTGTGGATTGTGCTCTGGAAGTGATCAGTTATAGCTAACTATGTTATTTTCTGCAGAGATAAGTCCTGCATAGAAGATGGGATATATCGGTCTGCAGATAAAGAACTTCACCTAGAGACATCACTGGTGAGTATGTGTATCACCTATACACACACACTGACACTATATACAGAGCTCCTGTGTATAATATTAATGGTGATCATTGCATTACCTGTACACTGACACTATATACAGAGCTTCTGTGTATAATGTCACTGGTGATGACTGATAACCTGTACACTATATACAGAGCTCCTGTGTATAATATCACTGGTGATCACTGTATAACCTGTACACTGACCCAATATACAGAGCTTTTTTACATTTTTATTATTTTAGCATTATTTGTCACTATGTTGTGGCATTATGTGCTTTGGTCATGACATGACGATATTTGTCCCTTGTATGTGGTATTATTCAGTCACTATGTGGTGGTAATATGTGGTCTCATGGTGTGTCAGTATTTATACCTTGTATCTGGTAGCATTTGATCACTATGTGGTGGTATTATGTGCTTTGGTCATGGTGTGGCGGTATTTGTGCCTTGTATGTGGCATTATTTGGGCACTATGTGGTGGTAATATGTGATCTGGTCACGGTGTGGTGGTATTTCTGCCTTCTATCTGGTAATATTGGTCTTGGTAGAGTGGATTGTGGTTGGTCATTTGTTTTATCTGATATCAATAAGGGGAAACCGCTTTATTTCCAATAGATATTAAATACTTGGATGTTTAACCCCTCCCTGCCCTGTGACTATTACACAGCAGCAGAGATGCAGTTGCAGAGGTTCACCAGAGAAAGCAAGTTGGCATTTGGTGAGATTTTCACCTCTGTATTTATAAGACAAAACCAGGAGTGGGTGAGAAATTCATAAAACATTACCTCGGATTGCTCCACTCCTGGTTTTGTCTTATAAATGCAGAGGTAAAAATCTCACCAAATACTCAAAGTGCCACAATCTTCTGACAGTGCTGATTCCACCAATAAATAAGTGATCACCTTCCCAACCTGTGCATCGCTGATAACTTGTTTTCACCAATAAAAACCCTTTAATGCAAACTACAGTAATTGTACATCGCATTTCTGGTGAGCGCACAGTGATGGGCAGAAGCGGCCAATATAATGGGTATAACGGCTAACAGGTATTTGCAAATAGCTGAAGGGTGGGTGGGCCCCTGGAGTCAATGTCCCTGGTGGGCCCCAGACACCCCAGTCCGGCGCTGTTGACAGCAGTGTCCTGGGGGTCTGAAATGCTTCCTGGGGCGATCCCCATGCTGTCCCCATGTCATTTGAGCACTGTCACTATCGTTTTGGGCACTTTTTAGGCTTTCTACAGACTGTCGGGGGTGCCGCCGCAAAAATGCTCGGGTCTCCCATAGACTAACATTGGGCTCGTTGCTCGGGTCGAGCACCCGAGTATCACGGTGAGCTCGGCCCGAGCTTCGAGCACCCGAGCATTTTAGTGCTCACTCAACACTAATTGCCACTCTTCGTAATGTGCAAACAATGTCTTCTTCAGGTGGATTCCACCTGGATCCCTCATGAAAAGCACTAGATAAAAATGTAAATGATTGAACATATGCACTGCAATATAAAAACGACTTGCTGTGCATTGTGTATTTTTCAGTCTTTTTCAGCTTCTTTTCTCCGCTTCCAGCTTTGAAAATTATGAAGTGGTTAAAGAAAGTGATCGGTTCATTCTGCTGGTGGCTTCTGTTTGGAAGCCGCTCACTATTTTATATGTAGTTAACAAAAACACTGATGTTTTCCTTAAGTGTCTTCTTATAAAATAAAAAATCAGTGGGTATGCTGGCGTCTATAAGGTGCTGTGTGTACGTACCCTTAGGAATAACAGAATCTCTGGTCATCTCCTCCATTTTTGGCCAGAGTTTAGAGGATTAATGGGAGACATAGAACCGCTATTCTCCAGTTTGGGATCTAACCCTTCAGACATACTATATATGAGGTATAGTATTAATATACCATAAAAGTCACTAATAATCAATTAAATGCGAAAAGACATTAAACAATTTTAATTTTTTATTTCTTTGAATTAAAATTGCATGGAAGGATGAAGACAAGTTCTTGGAGGAGCCTTCAACTTTTGCACGTGTCTCTTGCTGGTCAGGAGGCCACAGGTAGGTGGTACAACTCCTTCCATACAGGTACAGCATTAATGGTGGATGTGCTGTAGTTTCTTCAGAGCGCTAGATTTGGGGGTTTTCTGTCCTCGAGATGTCAATGGTGCGTTGGTGGCAGCAGCCAAAAATGCAGCTTTCTCTGACAGCACGAGCAGCCCTGGATAATCCACGCCGGCAGGATGTTATCATCCGGCGGAAGAGAGAACCTAGGAGAAAAGATGTAAAACTGATGTAAGTAATGGGACTCCATATTAGAGGACACTACTGTGGTGTCACTGTAACATGACGTTAGAGGAATCTCATAATACAGAGGAGCAGAATCATTGTCAGCCATCATACATGTGACAATCCCACCACTGACGGATAACATCTGCTCCACATGACTTCTTCTCACTGACGTCATACAACATGGAGATTATCGTCACACTTACCTCGCCTAGTTTCCCCCTCTTCAACTTTCTCTGTTTTTAGTTGTTTTCTCAGTGTTCGAAAATATTTTCTTCTCTTCTGAACTGGAGATTCTAATCAAAAGGCCAGAAAAAAATGTTGATTATAAACTCCTAAAAGATGAGCTTTGTATCTTTATAGAGTTATGCAACTGATTAATATGAACCTGTAGCTTTTCTGGGTTCCGGTGGTGTCTCCCCAAAGAACCATGTCCCCATATTAATATGACGTTACTTTCAGCAAGCCACGGTGTTATATAATCAGTTGGATAAAACTTCATTGTAACTTTAAAGAAGACCCATCACCAGGTCAAAAGTGTCCAAGATTCGCTCTTATTTTATGTCGGCTTCTCCCCTGAGTATTCTGATATTTGTTTTCCTAAAATCCACAGTAAGGTTGTAGAGATATGGGACTTTTTATTTAGTGTTAATTATTATAGTCTTTATCATGTGGGCGTGGTAACCTAAGGGCACGCCCCAGAGGATCCTGTGAGCACCGCCCCTTTGTAAAGAATAAAAATTACCACTAATTACAAAGGCCCATAACTCTGGAACCGTATGGGGGATTTTAACAAAACAAAAAATAGAATACTCAGGGGAGCAGAAAGAATAAAGGAAGTAATTTTAGAGCCTTAATATTTAAATTTTGGATCATAGGCTATAATTGGATGGCCTATAAACCTGTACATACCTGACAATGAGGGCGAGGATGACTCACTGTTTTTAGCAGTAAAACACTGATTGTCTCCAACAGTTTTGGAAGGGGAAGATTCTTTCTGCCTGTTGGTAGAAAAAAGACACGTAAATTACAAGGAAAAAACAATAGAATAACGGAAGAACACCTGTCTGTAAGGTCAATTAGGACAACATAGAGGAGATATCCTGCTCAAGACCACATTTTACCAGCAAGAATGGAGTCTAATTAGTAATATTGGCCTGTAGTGAGTTGGAAATGAATGGTTGGTCACAACAATCAGCTGTTATTGAAGTTATCACAAGTAAGACCCACAGAGATTGTGTAGTCATGGGGTGGTGGATGCTAGATTTAGATTTGTGTTACTCATAATAATAATAATCTACTCACATTTCTGAGCGTTTTTCATTGATCTCTGGGGAACACCCTGGAGGTGACATAGGCACTTCATTGCCTTCATCACTGTTCTCTTGGGAACACTGTGGAGGTGACATAGGCTCTTCATTGCCTCCATCACTGTTCTCTTGGGAACACTGTGGAGGTGACATAGGCTCTATATTGGTCATCATCCCAGTATTGGTGATATATAGCTAAAACAGATAAAGAAATATAAAATAGATATATTTAATTTTTTTTTGTAATTATAGGTTTCATACATTTTATTAGCCACATACTTACTTTAGAAGACCTTTGATAAGTTGATGCAAAGTTTTTGATTTCTGGCCAGTCATTGTCCTCACTTGTGTCCCCCTCATCTGAATTCATATGTTTGAAGCTGCTACTTCGAGCTAAAAAATACAAGTGTTATTAGAGATTATTAGTATAATACCCAGACAGTCACCATGTTATCACTAATAATGATGGGAACTGATTTTGACATAAAATGAAAGATAAGACACACGTCAGTTTTCTGCAGATGACGTCTCATTTTACTTACTGATAAAGTAGCGGGTGTCCTCATCTGACTTTAGGTCAGGAACGAACAGGGGCTTCTGACTTAAAAGGTTGTCAAAGTCTAAGTCACGCATAAATGGATGAATTTTGATCTCATTTGCGCCTCCTGGAAAAGGAAGACAAGAAAGAAAGTGATACAGTCATTGTCAGAGAAACTGCTCCATATCTGTAGAATTTATGTTAATCTGAACTGAAGATGTAACAGAGCCGACATAAAGGAAATATATTGAACATTATAGCATGAAGAATGGGTAATAGACAAGTAGGTAGAGTACAGAACCTCAGTGCTGATCCTCATGGAACCCATCATTTGTCTGGTCACGCTGTAATAATTCATTGATAATACTATTAATATTACCTGTTCCAAGTCTCAGTGCTGGAATTTTTCTGAGCAGTTGAGTGATGATGCCTCGAGCATTAGTTGGAGGAAAGTAATTACATCTCCAAGGTATATCATCTGTTATATAAAAAGCAAATATTATAAGAAATAAAACCTCTTCATTTATTTTCATAAAAAAAAAATTCCTTAACAAAGCTAGAAAAAACTACAGAACTATTCAAGTCAAATAACAGTGACATCATAAGCATTCAGATTATTTTACTTACCCTGGATGATACTGTGTAAAATATTCCTTCTGCAAGCCCCTGTAAATGGTGGATATCCAAATAGAAATTTATATAGGATGATCCCTATTGACCACCAGTCAACAGGCCTTCCATAGCCTATCTTTAGGATAACTTCTGGGGCCATGTAAGTAGGGGTGCCAGCAGTCTGGAAACCAACAGAAAAAGGAGATGATGATCAATAAATATAATTGCGACACATAAGATCAGTGGAAATGTTTTTCTAGAGAAATTATAAATCAGAGAAGGAGAAAGAGATGAGATCTGTAAAGTACAAGACCCTGTAAGTAAAGCCTACCTCTTTATCAAGGAACTCTTTGGTGATGTTCTTAGTTGGAGTCTTGTAGAAGTCTGAGTTTGGTCTCATGAGGCCGAGTTTTGAAACCCCAAAATCAGTGACCTTAATATGTCCTGTTGATGTTATCAGGAGGCTGTGAAAGAAAAGATGGTGTCAGCACCATCAGCACCAAGTAATAACCCACAGACTGTATAAGAAACTCTAACTTTCTTCCCCTCTAATATGCTAGAGGGGTCACTTACTTCTCAGGCTTCAGATCTCTGTGCACCACACCATAGCTGTGCAGGTATTCCACAGCAAGGACCGTTTCCGCAATGTACATACGGGCCAAGAGGACCGGTAAAGGACCCCTGTGCTTTAGAAGGGTACCACAGTCACCTCCTACAGGAGAAAGCAAATATGAGAACTGAGGGTTTGTTACAATGTAAATTACACATGATGAGTGGGAATGTGAAAAAGGCGGAGACATTGGGACAGGATGGTCTATATATACTGTATAATGTAGTGCGTATACTATATACTGCAGATAGACCCTATACATAGAGACAGAGCCTCATCTACGAGCCTCTAATTTTTTTCTCTGTGAACGTTCTTATCTATAAAAACTCTTCAAAAAGACAAATCTTCCTTTTACCCATAGTGGAAATTGCTGCCGTGCTCAGCGAGGACATACTGGGGGACTTTCATAGAGATCAATGGTTTTTCAGGCATCTTGGTAACAGATGACTTATAATAATTGCAAAGAGGACATGTAACCGTCCATGTGGGCACATTGTGGTCATATATAGGTGCTAGGATTAAGCAGACGTGGGCTGGATATAGATACAATGGATGTGTCCTATCTGGTACATACTCCATGACCATACATAGATGAAGTTTAGTAGGAAAGGAGCAGAACGTGGAGACCACAAAGGGACAATCTGCGAATGCTGAGATGTCCCTCTCCAGAAAGGCCCATTCAAGCCTCTTTGGCTTTTTCAGGTTCTCCTTGTCCATTTTCTTCATAGCGCAGACTTGGTTTGTATCTTTATGGCGAACTAAGTGGACGGCCCTGGAGAGGAGAAAAAAACATGATTTACTATAAATTCTTATTAACAATCTATCTATAGATCTCATCAAATGATCTCCTGTATTAATGATTAATGTGGGGCCATCACTAGAAAACCATGTCTATAAATACATAAAATAACACTCCACAAATGATCACCAATGGGGGGTCCTCATCCACGTCACATCCTAACTGACCTGAATAGTGACAGATAGATGTGGACCGTGATGTGAACTCATAATTTGTCCATGGGAACATAACATGGGAAGTACGCAGAGACATCGTCATAAGTAGCCCTGGGAAATATATAATACCAAAGTAAAGCTCACCCAAAGGCTCCACTGCTGATCAGTTTGATCGGTTTATAGTCGCTCTTACAAGGATTTCTCCCCAGGTTCAATGATCCGATCGCGGCCTAAAAAGGAATAAGAAATGACATTAAGACATAGAAACTGCAGGGGAATAAAAGCTGAAGATGCAGGAACGTCTCTCTTCTATATTATGTCCATGATGATTACACTGCAGCAGATGTAGGGGACGTGATACAAGCCGGACCCTGCACAGACACTATTATATTATAGGAGATATCCCCCTTATACAAAGACACAGGCGGAAATACAAACTCCGCACCACTGAGTACAGACTGTCCTCACAGATGATGAAGCCACAGGGACAGGTGGCCATAAAATACCCTGTGTCTGCCTGGAGTGGACATGGAGGCCTCCACCATCATAAATCTGACCTTCTGCTAAATGGCTGGTAATCTGGAGAAGATCAGACAACAAGGACATGAGATGTAGACCTGTGTCTGCCTGGAGAGGACAGGGAGGCCTCCACCATCATGAAACTGACCTTCTGCTATATGATTGGTAATCTGGAGAAGATGAGACAAGGACATGAGATGTAGACCTGTGTCTGCCTGGAGCGGACATGGAGGCCTCCACCATCATAAATCTGAGCTTCTGCTATATGGCTGGTGATCTGGAGAAGATCAGAGAACAATGACATGAGATGGAAACCTGTGTCTGCCTGGAGAGGACAGGGAGGCCTCCACCATCATGAACCTGAGCTTCTGCTATATGGCTGGTGATCTGGAGAAGATCAGACAACAAGGACATGAGATGTAGAAGATGATAGATCCTTACCAGGCGCTCCACTGAGTAGGCCGGATACTCCAGTACAAGCAGGACATTTTGGGCCAGTTGTTTAATAAAGGCCAATTCTCCACTTTGGGATTTTTCTTCAGCCTATAGAGATGAAAACAAAGAAGAAAGGAAAATCATGAGAGAAAAAGCAAAACGGAGGAGGCCATTTATATCACCATGTTACTTATGCTATCTACACTACAAGTACTACATGACAACTGACGAGGGATCCGGTCGCTTGTAAACCTTTAAATCCCCACGTCCTCCCTCCATACCCAATGTATGTATATAAGACACATGGCTGCTTGTGACCTGTGTAAAATGGCCACAGCAGACTCCAACTCAAAACGCGGGGTGACTGCAACAATGATAGCCCCACAATTATATACAGTAGATATCTAATAGGCTTTAAACCAGAAGAAAAACAACACCTAATTAAGAGTTAGACCCTAGCCGCACCACACCGACACCACACCGACACAAGGGTTAAGGCATTAATATCCCACATTAATACCACTATCCTCACAGGACCGAAGTCCACTAGTTATATTGAGATGTAACCAAAGTCACTATTCCCCCAACAGTAACCTCCGTCCAAAGGACATCACATTTATCAAGACTCTGACCCAAACCTATCCCCCACCGCTGTGACCGTCCCAAAACCTCTACTTATCAACTGCCAGCCTTCAAACTTTCCTCCCATCTCTTGATAAGGGCTGGTTGGATGCTGAAACGTGAAACTCCTACCTTCTTCCTTTTATTGTCCCCCTGTAACCCAGCTCCTCAACTCCTTCCTGCAAATGTACGGGTTATTAACATCCTGGAAGGGTCCTCACATGTGGAGGGGGCTCAGGAGCTGAGCTCCCCAAACATGCGTATATGAAATAGCCAGCATCTGTCCCTAAAAACCGTGGACAACGCAGAATTCTTCTGGTAACCATTTAAATAAAGCTGTCAGTCTGTGACAGTATCATTTCAATTGTGCATGCACCGATGCCTGAGCACTCTTGCTTTCATCGGCCCTCCACAAGGCGATCACAGGGGTCTAATGCATTTCTAGGACAACCAGGGGTCTGCTGAAGACCTCCGTTGCTGAAACCACGGTCCTCCTTGTGAAGCTTAGCTATAGGCTGAGCTCCAGAGGAGATCAAGATTTTCACTATATAGCGCAATACTGTAGTATTGCAATATATAGTATGAGCGATTTGCAGGATTAAGTCCCCTAAGGGAACGAAAAAAAAAATTTAAAAATAAAGAAGAAAAGATTTAAAAAAATGTTAAAAATATAAAAGTTCAAATCACTCCTCTTTTCACCATTTAAAATAAAGAAAGGAAAAAATTAATGATCATATTTGATATTGATGCGGTTGTTAAAGTCTGATCTTTTAAGATAGGGAATTAATTAATACGATCAATAAACACCGAAAAGAGGAAAAAAAATTGGATTTGTGGGGTTTTTTTGTCTTCTCATTTCACTTAAAAACATTAATAATAAACAATCAAAACACCCATAGAATCTATGATTCTATGACACTCTATGTACACAAAGTTCACTGCAAAACTCAAATCTTCACTCATCCCAATCGACAGAAAACTAAAATGTTATGGGTCCCTGAATATAGCGACACAAAGAACCATTGCATCTCACTTGGAATTTTTTTCCCTTGTTTCAGTACAATGTATGGTAAATAGAATGGAGCCACTGAAAGCTACAACTTGTCCTGCAAAAGAATCAAGCCCTCACATGTCTATGTCAATGGAAAAATAACAAATTTATGGCTCTTGAAAGAAAGTGAGGAAAAAATGAAGGCATAACAACTGAAAACTCTGTGGTCCATAATTGGTTAACCAATCCAATTCCCCCCTACCTCCACAACCCTCCCAATAACCCTGTAGATATCACCCTCTCCCTTGTCATGTAGCCTGTATGCCCTATTACTGCTCCCCGGCTATTCTTATCTGGGTATTTGGTACAGGTTAAACTTATATTCCATTATTATTTTCCATTATTACTATATGATTTGTGCAGATTGTCTGCTATTTACCTGTTGTACTAATGTCCATATGTTCTTCTGTAAATGCTCAAGATATTCTGAGCTTATATGACCTCGTTTGTATTTGGTCAGGCAATCTCTCACAAGCTCCATTACCAGCCGGTAAGTGAAGCTGAGGACGCCATCGGGTAGTGGTAGCACAAAGTCAGGGTCATAGGTGGTAAGAATCCCCTGGAGTAGTGCTAACACCTGAAGTCTGTCTGGAGGAATTCCAGACATTTCCAGTAAATCCAAGCGCAGTCTGTATATGACTAGCTATATGGCTTATCACACCGACAACAATGACACCGGAAAGTCAAAGTGACAACTAGAGTGTAATCACTTGTAGAAGTAGTGATGGTTAATTGTGATGTCATAATGGAATCTTGTGTTCTACTCTTAAAGGGGCAGCTTACCTTATAAGGAAGTTGCCTAGCATCCCTTAAGGAGGCAACAATATAGGCTGAGCATCGGTACCATATGCAGACATGGATGATAGAGCTATGGACGCTTTACTCTTCTGAGCAGTTAGAGTATTATTATGTTGTTACATAAATTATTTATATCTGTTCCACACAATAAAAATTACAGTGTTTTGTATCAATAAGAAAGTCAGATTCCGGGGCTAAAAGACAATGTATATCTTTGTACCGTGTTAGGGGCTAAAAGAAGTATCTTTACTGAGGGAACAGGGCCGGACTAGGGGCTGCGCCCAGCTCTGGCATAGGACGCACACAGGCCCATGTTACTCTCCCACACCCACTTTCAAAGATGAGGGTCTCTATTACAAATATGACCCTGCCTACCATTGGAGAAAATCTAAATTTACGACTCCCCGTGATACCAATTTATTAGGATGATCATTTAGGTCTCTTTATCACATTAATAGTTCCCCTTGGGCATCCTTATAATAATATTAGTGCCCCTCTGGGTCTCCTTATAATAATAATAGTGCCCCTCTGGGTCTCCTTATAATAATAATAGTGCCCCTCTGGGTCTCCTTATAATAATAATAGTGACCCTCTGGGTCTCCTTATAATAATAATAGTGCCCCTCTGGGTCTCCTTATAATAATAATAGTGCCCCTCTGGGTCTCCTTATAATAATAATAGTGCCCCTCTGGGTCTCCTTATAATAATAATAGTGCCCCTCTGGGTCTCCTTATAATAATAAGAGTGCCCCTCTGGGTCTCCCTATAATAATAATAGTGCCCCTCTGGGTCTCCTTATAATAATATTAGTGCCCCTCTGGGTCTCCTTATAATAATAATGGTGCCCCTCTGGGTCTCCCTATAATAATAATAGTGCCCCTCTGGGTCTCCTTATAATAATAATAGTGCCCCTCTGGGTCTCCTTATAATAATAATAGTGCCCCTCTGGGTCTCCTTATAATAATAATAGTGCCCCTCTGGGTCTCCTTATAATAATAATAGTGCCCCTCTGCGTCTCCTTATAACTTTAAAGGGAATCTGTCAGAAGGATCAGCCCTCCCTCCCAAGCCGTCTATATGGGCATACGTTATACACGTGGTCCCTTTACCAGCGAGGTTGGTCGACTGGGATAAGAAAATCATTCAACGAGAGACTAGATGGATTTTATTATCTAATGGCCTATTGTTATAGTGTGATCACTATTCAGTATGGCCCTATTACATAGACTATCACCATACAGTGTGTAGGCCAATTGTGGCTGCGCTCTTCTATACGGCATAGTCGGCCATTTGGACGGACTTCTTTTCTTTATCTATACTTTTAATCTTGGCTGCACTGAATATTGATTCAGGGTTAAATGATTCTCCTTTGTGTGTGCATCGATTATATCTGGTACATTTACTCTATATTAATACATTCTCTATATTTATAATATATCTATACACCTATATTCCCTGTTGTCTTGTTGCCTAGCCATTATGGGAACCAATCTGGACCTATGATGTGATAAATACTTGATGAGATCCATAAAACAGCGCCCCCTATTGGAGCCCACTGTGCATTTCAAGCATGGACCTTCCGGTATCTGTATGGGGAGGAAACCTCTCGCTGGAGCGCAGCGTGTCTCCCAATGCGCACTGACGCCCCCTCCGGTCTCATCGCTGGAACACATTTTTATGTAAAGTGTCATTGAATGCAGCAGCCGGGTCTAAGCTCCTAATAAACACAACCCTCCGCCTGCCCCGCTGTGTTATTACAGGCTCTATTCCCCTCCAAGCCTAAGCGTCAGAATGCCTGCTCCTCCTCTTACCTCCCCCTTTCACCTGCTGTTATAGTACAACCTGTCTGGGCTCTGTATTAAAGCCTCTTATTAACCCTCTCCCCCCTATGTATCTACTGGTAGACCCCATATTAATATAAGCCCCTTGCATACCATGAGCTGCAATATTATTATTGTAAGAAACCCCATGTGCACTATTATTATCAGGCATAGATGGGGGCATTATTATTCAGTATCGGCACACAGGGGGCATTATTACTATCTAAGGCAAGGGTGGGCAATTAATTTTCCAAAGAGATCACATGAGAGACCATGACTGTTGCGGAGAACGAACCAATAGACAGATATGAATTCTGCTCAATATTCATATCAACATATTAATTACATTTATTATAATATATTAATATTATCACTAGAGATGAGCGGTGTTCGACTCGAACTGTTCGCCAATCTCAAATTCGAGCTGTTTTGGGCGGTGTTCGAGCCGTTCGGCGAACACGAACAATTTGAAAAAAATCCGGCTGTTCGAGGTTATGTTCCATAACTGTTCGTGCACCAAAATCATAACTGGATTTTTTCTCAGTAATGCTGAAAATTAATGTTAATACGCAGTTTGAGTGTACAGCGGGGCGGGGGGAGGGGCAGGGGATGGATCTCTGCAGAAATAATGAAGATCTCCATTTTTTTTTCTCTTTCCCCCATTTACAGTGGGGAGGTGCAATCTGTCAGCCTATCAGCAGCGCACACACGGAGCGAACTGCTTTTTTCACACAAGCAAAGGCATGTGTCATTGGCAGTGTATGTCACATGTCCTTGCCCTATAAGACCCAGCCATTTTCCACGTAGCCACCATTTTCTCACTGCTGCAGCTGCGTGTTAGACGGCACCGCTGTTGCTGTGTGCGCTATACTTTGAGTGTTCATTTCAAGCCAATTTTCGCACAAATCTACAGATAGCTTGGGAGTAAGGGATAGTTGTGATTGCAGTCCTTTTGAGGACTAGGTTACATCATTTCCTACGACTTTTATCAGGCAGGTCTGTGCTCTTAAATAGATAGGTTGGGAGTAGGGTCTACTTGTAATTGCAGTCCTTTTCTGGACTAGGTTACAGCATTTCCTAGGACTTTTTGCTAGGCAGGTCTGTGCCAGTGCTGTGCAAGTTTTTTTCACAGCATTTGGCTAAATCTAGCTAAGCAAATCCTTTTTGGCCTCTTGCAGTGTGTGTTAGTCAGTGGAGTAGCCTATCTGTGTTGCAAGCTATACCACCTGTGTATAGAATACAAATTTTTTTACTGCACCTAGCCAAGTAAAACCTTTTGGGCATAGCATCATTCTATTAGTCCATCTATACTAACCTCCACCAGGTTGCAAATTAAAAATAATTTTTATCTGCATCTAGCTCTGAAAAAAAATGTGGTCTTGTAGCAGTGTGTGGGACTTGTTCTATTAGTCCATCTATACTAACCTCCACCAGGTTGCAAATTAAAAATAATTTTTATCTGCATCTAGCTCTGAAAAAAAAATTGGGCTTGTAGCAGTGTGTGGGACTTGTTCTATTAGTCCATGTATACTAACCACCACCAGGTTGCAAATTAAAAATAATTTTTATCTGCATCTAGCTCTGAAAAAAAATTTGGGCTTGTAGCAGTGTGTGGGACTTGTTCTATTAGTCTATCTAATCTAAGCTCCACCAGGTTGCAAATTAAAAATAATTTTTATCTGCATCTAGCTCTGAAAAAAAATTTGGGCTTGTAGCAGTGTGTGGGACTTGTTCTATTAGTCCATCTATACTAACCTCCACCAGGTTGCAAATTAAAAATAATTTTTAGCTGCATCTAGCTCTGAAAAAAAATTTGGGCTTGTAGCAGTGTGTGGGACTTGTTCTATTAGTCCATCTATACTAACCTCCACCAGGTTGCAAATTAAAAATAATTTTTAGCTGCATCTAGCTCTGAAAAAAAATTTGGGCTTGTAGCAGTGTGTGGGACTTGTTCTATTAGTCCATCTATTCTAACCTCCACCAGGTTGAAAATTAAAAATAATTTTTATCTGCATCTAGCTCTGAAAAAAAATTTGGGCTTGTAGCAGTGTGTGGGACTTGTTCTATTAGTCCATCTATACTAAGCTCCACCAGGTTGCAAATTAAAAATAATTTTTATTTGCATCTAGCTCTGAAAAAAAATTTGGGCTTGTAGCAGTGTGTGGGACTTGTTCTATTAGTCCATCTATACTAAGCTCCACCACATGTGTATGTAATAAAATTGTTTTACTGCATCTAACCCAGCCAATACTTTTGGGCTAATACAACAGTTTGGCCACTCAGCTCTGCTCGGTTCCCATCCATTGTTTTTTGTGCAAACAACTCCAGAGTTGTCAATTAGTTAACCACCAAAATAAGTGGAAAAAGGCCTGCTGATGGTGGAAAGGGGAATAGGTGTGTTGGGAAGGGAAAAAAAGGTTGTGTCCGTGGGGTAGGTGTTAAAGCAACAGTAACATCTGCAGAAGAAAGACCATCTTCCAGCCAAACTAAGATGTCTACTTCTTTTAGTGGACAATGTGATAAGATCCCTTTCTTACGGCCACGCCAATCGCTACAAATTCCAGATGAGGCACAAAAACAGCAGGTGCTTCAACGGATATCAAGTGCTCCTTCAAGTGGGCTCTCCTCCACCTCAACCATAATGTAGACCCTCGTTCCCAAACTGTATCTCCTGTTGGTGGAGAGAATGAGGAAGGCGATGATGAGACTCAAATACCTGATTGGAACGACAACTTGAGATTTTTGTCAGGGCAGGAAGAGGTTGACTCTGAGGACGACTGGTGTGATAGCACACAGGGTGATGATGACGAGGTTGGAGATCCCACTTACTGTCAACCCACAGTCAGCCAGTCGATGAGGTCAGCAGAGGAGGTGGAGGAGGATGCTAGTGACGACGAGGTCAGGTTGCGCCTTCCTGGACAGAGACGTAGTACTGGAAGCACGTCAACAACTGCATCCTCAAACACAACTCTGCCTCTGACCACAAGTCGTAGTGGCTCTTCAGGTCGCATGGGTGCTAAGCCTTGCATAGCTTGGGCATTTTTTCAGATCGATAAGAATGACCCAACTCGTGTTATCTGTAACATTTGTCAGAAAAAGCTAAGTAGAGGCCAAAAAATACATAGTTTGAGTACTTCATACATGAACCGGCACATGGATATGAAGCATAAGTTGCAGTGGGAAGCTCACTGTGCTACAATGCGGCCTAGCCGGCTGGGCCAACCATCATCAGCCACATCTTGTGCATCCGCAGCCTCTTCATCCTCTGTGACTGGGGGGACAGCAGTCACACCTGTTTTGGGACGCAGACCGGCCACCTCTTTACCCGCAACAGCCAGTGTTATTGTCAGGTCATCATTTTATTTGGAGGTGGAAACACCAGCTGGTGTTGAGCGCTCTCCGACATCGATAGCACCACCTTTGGATCAAGGCAACCTAACATGTCCGCCTGCATCTTCCTCACAGACCGGCAGTTTGCCGGGGACACCCTTCTCAACCCCGTCTAAGCACAACAGCCAGGCCTCGGTCCCTCACATGTGGATGTGGCACCCAGGGGAACGGGGATAACTCGGTACCCCGGCCTTTGGCCTGGCCTTTAAGGATGTCGCGGTGGTCGGCTCCCGGGCCCGTACCCTGGGGTCTCTCCTAAAAAGGGGTTGATATTTGTAAAGTTTATAAAAGAAAGAGTTCGTGACGCCACCTGTGGTTTCTGGTGAGGATCACCAGCGCTGCGCAGTCTACTGAGGCTGATGATAAGGCAGCTTGATGGTATAGCTCTCCAAAGTTAGAGCTGGGCCTCAGGGCAGTATAGGAACGGGGATGCAGGATATAGAGACTACTCTGGGCCAGAGCAAGAACAGGGACGGACACGATAGTCACTTCAGTACCTTTTACTGGTAGAATTTCAGGCACTCCCCGGAGCACTGTAGGGTGAAGGGTGTATGTCCAGATCCTCCCCAATGAGCAGGTTTTGGGCCTCCTGGTTCTGGCTTCTGCATAATAAGTTTCTGACCTGCCTGGAGCTAGGCCTAACTTTGTCTCTGTCCTGCGCTGGCTGACCTTGTGGTAGGGCCTTCTCTTGGAGTGCACGCTCCCGACCTACGGGGCCTATGTGTCTCCTGGCTCTGGTACATATCAGCACTTTAGCGATCCTGGGACCTGTAGTTCTCCAGGGATTCCGGTTTATCTTGCTGGGTCGTGGAGTTCCCGGCAAGCTTCGGACCCGGTGTCCGGTAAATTCTTCTTCTCGGGGTGAGCCAGCTAAGCTCCTCTGCTCCCCTATGAACTAACTCTCTACTCCTTTGCCTTCGGCCTACTCGAGCCCTCGATAGGCTACTCACACAAACGGCAGCGTGCCGCGGTTCACCGATCTTATGGCGCCGGCACACCTACAGCTCACCTCACTGAGCTACACCGAGTCTTGATCTGGATAAGCTCCACTGCAGGGTAGAATGCAGGAGCTGGAACAGGCTTTTGTCCTCTGAGGTAACACGTCTCAGACTGCACTGGACTCACTGCTAAACCAGACTCTGACAGACTAACGGCTGCCTGGCCCCACCTTCCCTTATATATCTCCCTAAGGAGCTCCCTCTGGTGGTCTGAGGTGGAAGGTGCAGATGTGTGAATGGTTATGGGGGCCTCTTGTGGAGGAGTCCTTCAATACACCCTTCTGGGTCTGTGATGCCAAGCACAGCTGGGCTTCACATGGACAAGTAAAAGACCATTTCCTCCTAGCCATGAGAAAGCTAAGAGGTTGAATTTCACCATCTGCAAGCTCTTGGCTACATAAATGCTGCCTTTCCGCCTGGTGGACACAGAGGATTTTCGAGACCTTATGTCCCGTCACAGTGCCCCAGTACCAGATGCCCAGTCGGCACTACTTCTCAAAGAAAGGTGTGCCTGCACTCCACCAGCATGTCGCACACAACATCACCGCTTCTTTGAGAAACTCTGTGACAGGGTGCATTTCACCACAGACACTTGGACGAGTAGGCATGGACAGGGGCGTTACATGTCGCTGACTGGGTACTGGGTAACTATAGTGACAGCAGGACAAGAGGCTGCTGTCCAAGTCTTGCCGTCCCCACGAGTTGTGCGTCAATCCTCTTTATCTCGAAGTTCCTCCACTGCTTCTGCCTCCTCAACCTCCTCTCGGTCCTCCACCTGCACCCAAAGCCTGTCTGGTCATGCCACAAGCTTTCTAACTGCGCAGAAGGGATCCTGCACAGCTCCTTACTATGCTGGCAGCAGGGCTCAACGTCATCAGGCGGTTTTTACTTTGAAATGTCTGGGAAATGTGAGTCACACAGCTGAGGAGTTGTGGTCAGCTCTGGAGAACCAGTTTCATGAATGGTTGTCTCCACTGGACCTGAAACCAGGGAAGGCCGTGTGCGACAATGCTGCAAACCTCAGTGCGGCCCTTCGCCGGGGCAATGTCACACACGTGCCTTGTATGGCTCACGTGTTGAACCTGGTGTCCAGCAATTTTTAGGCCACTATCCTGGACTAGATAGCCTTCTGCAGAGGGCACGGTCGCTGTGTGCTCACTTCCGCCGTTCGCATCCCGCAGCTCAGCGACTTACATCTCTACAGAAGTTGGTGAGCCTGCTACTTCACAGGCTAAAACGCGATGTGCCTACCCGGTGGAATTCAACTCTGCACATGTTGCAGCGACTGTGGCAGCACCGACAAGCCCTGGTGCAATATGTTCTGACGTATAGCCTGGGCCAACGAGATCCAGAGGTGGGGCAAATCACGCTGGAGGAGTGGTCTCAGATCAGGGACCTATGCATCCTTCTGCACAGTTTTGAAATGGCGACGAAGATGTTTAGTGCTGACGATGCCATTATCAGCATGACTATTCCGGTGATTTACATGCTGGAGCACATGTTAAACAGAATTCGGAGTCAGGTGGTGGCTCAAGAGGAGGTGGAGGAAGTAGAGGAGGAGGAGTTGTATGCGGAAGGGCTAACATCTGCAAAATCCAGACGGTCGGCAGCACCAAGGCGGCAGGCATGTGAGGGTGGGGGAGATGGTTTTAGCAGGGCGCATGGTAGCAGCCAAACTAGTGAGAAATGTGCAGGAGCCCAGGAAGAAGTGGAGGACGAACTGATGGAAGACTCATCAGATGAGGGAGACCTTAATCACATTTCTGTTGTGCGAGGTTGGGGAGAGAGGGCAGAGGAAGGAAGCATGATTGTTACCTCGCCACCAACACAACAGGGACTTGGTGCTCCTGGATGCGCAAGACACATGAGTGCCTTCTTGCTGCACTACCTGCAACATGACCCTCGAATTGTGAGAATTAGAAATAATCCTGACTACTGGGTTGCCACACTGTTAGATCCCCGGTACAAAAGTAAATTTGCAGAAATTATTCCTGCCATAGAAAGGGATGCACGCATGCAGGAGTATCAGCAGAGACTGTTGCAGAATCTTACATGTGCTTTTCCACAAAACACCAGTGGTGCACGTAGTGAATCTCACAGTTCCAACTTGCCAACTGTGGGACCGTCGAGTGTTCAGCACTCAAAATGTAACAGAAACACAGTATCTGCTGGTAACATCAATTTTGCGGAATCATTTCACCACTTTTTTAGCCCATCCTTTGCAAGGCCACAGGAGACAAGAAGTCTGACACATAGTCAACTCCTAGAGACGATGGTACAGGAGTATCTCCAAGTAAACATTGAAGCCATGACTGTGTCACTGGACCCTTGCTCCTTTTGGGCTTCCAATCTGGATAAATGGCCGGAGCTCGCCACTTATGCCTTGGAGATCTTGTCATGCCCCGCAGCCAGCGTTCTGTCTGAACGTGTGTTCAGCGCTGCTGGTGGTGTGCTGACAGATAAGCGCACGCGGCTCTCCACTGATAATGTAGACAGATTCACGTTCATAAAGATGTACAAATCATGGATCCGAAAGGACTTTTCTACCCCTGTGTCATCCTGGGGAGAGTAAAAGCTTGATGATTTGTTAATATCACCTCACCAACCATTTTAAGCTTTCAAATTACTAATCATGTTTATCTGTATCTTGCCTGTATAATAATTTTGGCCTTGTAGCACTGTGCAGTACTGATTCTATTAGGCCATCTATACTAAACTCCACCAGATTTCAAATTACTAATCATGTTTATCTGTATCTTGCCTGTATAATAATTTTGGCCTTGTAGCACTGTGCAGTACTGATTCTATTAGGCCATCTATACTAAGCTCCACCAGATTTAAAATTACACTGGTCAATGCAGTTTTTCTGTCAAAAGGTTTTAAAACATATTTTAAGTCAATTTTGGCTGCTGATTACTAATACGAACTCCGTTTTTGGCTATCACATCAGGATTTCGAGATATTTTTGATGGAAATTAATCCTATCGAATGTTTTTTGATAAAAACCTCATGATTTTCGTTACTACATTTTGTATATTTTTAATCAAGGAATAACAAATTACAAAGTCTGTGTACAGCAAATCAAATATACTTACAAAATTAAACTACAAAATATAAAAACACATATATATGGCACACAGATGAATGGCAAATGGCAGTTATTTGAACTTTCTTTTCTTGGCTGATCTGTGATGTACAGCTTCTGGGTTGTCTCTCATCAAGCTCCAGCAATAGTCAGCCATCATATGTGAGTCCCACCGGCCTTGATACCGTTCTTCCATTGTTTTAATGTCCTGATGAAAACGCTCCCCTTGTTCCTCGCTCACATCCCCAAGGTTCTCTGGAAAAAAGTCCAAATGGCTGTTTAAATAGTGAATCTTGGTACTCATTCTACATCCAAGATTTTGCAGACTCATTAGTAGCTCTTCCACAATCTCTTCATAGTTGTCTGCTTTCTTATTCCCTAGAAAATTCTGCACCACATTACAAAATGCATTCCGAGCTCTTTCTTCTGTCTCATTCATTGATGTGATAAAGTTTGGGTCTCTCATAAGTGTTCTTATTTGAGGTACATCCAATATTCCAGCCTTTTTCTTCTCTTCACTAAGACCTGGAAAAGTTGAACATATATAGTTAAAGCATTCTCCACTGTGATTGAGAGCTTTGACGAACTGCTTCATCAATCCAAGTTTTATGTGCAAGGGAGGAAAGACAATGTTCTTCCTATCCACTAGTGAATCATGGATGACATTCTTATCGCCAGGTGCCAGGTGTTTGAAAACTGTTTTTTTACTTTATTATCATAACAAATGGGAATTATGCATGTTCAAAGAAAACAAAGATATTCTCACATTTATTGGGAGACTAAATGAAAACTAAATTTACCTTAGTGAACCGTATAAAACGGCACTTTTCATACACTACTTATATTTTTCTTGGAATTATTGAAAATGGGCTATATACCTATAGCGCAAAAACGTGATGTGATAGAGAAATTATAAGATCAGATTTGAATTCAGCACACTCAAATTAGTCTAAAACTGTTCTTAAAGTCCATGCCAGAATTTTTTTTTTTTTGTACACCAGTGTTATTAATAATCATGTTTATCTGCATCTTGCCTGTAAAATAATTTTGGCCTTGTAGCAGTTTGCAGTACTGATTCTATTAGGCCATCTATACTAAGCTCCACCAGATTTCAAATTAATAATAATTTTTGTTCTCTCTGAACGTGTGTTCAGCGCTGCTGGTGTTGTGCTGACAGATAAGCGCACGCGGCTGTCCGCTGACAATGTAGACAGACTCAGGTTCATAAAGATGAACACATCATGCATCAGCAAGGACTTTTCTAGCCCTGTGTCATCCTGGGGAGAGTAAAAGCTTGAGGATTTGGTAAAATCACCTCACCAACCGTTTTAAGCTTTCAAATTAATTATCATTTTTATCTGTATTGTTATGCACACGCCCGGGCTAAGCGGCGTGTGCGTGTGATTGTAGTGATTCCACTGGACCGTGCCGGAGAGTGAATGCCTGGAGGGGCGTGACTAAGTATTCACCCGATCCGACCAGGGTCGCACGACGGCATACGACGCCAGTGCACCAAGGAGGAACCGAGCAGAGGGACCAGGTGCTACTCCAGGACAGACCCCGGACACGGCTGTTGACCCACACTGGGGAATACAGGAACAGGCTGGTAGGCTGGCACACAGACTGGTGGGTATAGGCAGGCACGACTGGTATGCAGGCAGGCGGGTATGCAGGCAGGGGGGTAAAGGCAAGCACAGCTAGAGTGCAGACAGGGAGGCACTAGCAGGTAGGAACACAGGCGGGATAGGACCCAGTACACACCGGGACTCAGGAACAATACAGGCAGAGGGGTACAGGCAGGGCAGGACAGGACTGCCGGAGCAGCGGGCAGAAGCAGGGCAGGACAGGACTGCCGGAGCAGCGGGCAGAAGCAGGGCAGGACAGGACTCTGTTCACACGGAACAGACAGGAAGGGAAAGACAGAGCCAGACACCCACAGGGTACTTGCAGTGAAGTAGCGAGTGGACCACAAACTCACAAACGGGAGTACAGAGACAACAGGCAGGAGTTAGGTACGAGTTCAGACTCTGCAGAAAAAGGAAGGGAACGGACATAGAGGCAAAACAGGTAAAGGATAGGAGAGAGTTCAGACTGGAACTGAGTGTACGGAGGAGACCGACACTGCAGCGGGATACAGGAGCGGGTCTGGGAATACTGCCCCCAGAGAGGCGGGACGAACAGGCAAGGAGCGTGTTCAGACAGGACAGACAAGATACAGGAGCGGGTCTAGGTAATCGGCCCCTAGAAGGCGGGAGGAACAGGCTAGGAGCGTGTTCAGACAGGACAGACAAGATACACAGAAAGGACTCAGTTCAGACACAGGAACTAATACCGCAAAGCAGGAAACATACAGGACTCAGTTCAGACACGGGAGCTGATACCGCAAAGCAGGAGACATACAGGACTCAGTTCAGACACGGGAACTAATACCGCAAAGCAGGAGACATACAGGACTCAGTTCAGACACGGGAGCTGATACCGCAAAGCAGGAGACATACAGGACTAAGTTCAGACAGGCCTGGAAATACAGCCTCCAGGAAAGGCAGACAAGGAAACAAAGACGGGACCTGGCACCTTCAGAGCGCAAGCACACACTGAAGGAAACACTATGCTCAGGCAGGGATAGAAGGGAGCTGCTGATCTATATACCAAGTGACAGACAGCAATAGGCTGAGGACGCACAAGGGGCGTGACCCACAGCAGGTACAAAAAGCAGGAAGTGATCGGGCGCCGCCCTTAAGCAGCAGAAACAGACACAAACAGACAGCATGGAGGGAAGCCAGAGAGACATTCTGGACAGGAGATCAAGTGCGCCCTCTTGCACAGTGGGAGATGGACCACCATGCAAGGACGCCGCCAGGTATGTTACAGTACCTCCCCCCTTACGCCCCCTCTTCTTCAGGCCTGCCAGAATCTTCCGCAGGGAATTCGAGGACCAGTCGTTCACTGGGTTGGAGGGGGACAGAGACTTGAGGGTAATCTCTGCTTCGAGGTACATCTTGTCAAGCTCACAGGAAAAAATAGACGGGTTATCAGGTACATAATGAGGAAAAGTCACTGTCTCTTTGTTATCTGGTGGTATCCCGGAGGATTCAGGAAACAACTGGAGGTCCTCCGCCGGGTCAGAAGAGTGCAGAGGCTCAGAGAAAACAACTGCTTCAGAGTACACTAGGTCGGACTCACTGGAGGAAGCAGGCGAGGTATCGGGTACCGAGTATAGGAAAGTCTCTGTCCATTCACCACCAGGTGGCACCCCGAAGGATTTTGAACACAACTGGAGGTCCTCCGCCTGGTCGGAGGGGTGTAGAGACTCGGGAGTAACCTCTGCTTCGGAGTACACTAGGTTGGACTCACTGGACGAAGCGAGCGAGGTAACAGGTACAGAGTATAGGAGAGTCTCTGTCCTTTCGCTACCAGGTAGCACCCCGAAGGGTTCAGGAGACAACTGGAGATCCTCCGCCTGGTCGGAGGGGTGTAGAGACTCGGAGGTAACTATCACTTTGGGGTACCCATTGTCAGGCTCACAGGACGAAGCGGACAAAGTATTGAGTACCGGGTGTAGAGAAGTCTCTCTCCATTTGTCATCGAGTGGTATCCCGGAGGATTCAGGAGGCAACAGGGGATCCTCCGCCAGGTAGTAGAGGTGCACAGACTCAGAGGTAACCACAGCTTTGGAGCATCCTTGGACATGCACACCGGTTAAAGAGAGAGAAGCATCTGATGCCGGGTGCAGGAAGTTCTCCTGTGTGGAGTCTGGATGGGCAGAAGTCTCTTCGGGCAGGAGAACTGGTGCACTACCCACGCACATTACCCATTGGGGTTTCTCCGGGATACAGGGAGATGAAGCTTCAGTAGGGACTTCAAGGTTGGGGTCAGGAGGTCTCAGGGAGGACAGACCCTGGCGTGACGGCTTGCCTCTAAGTCTAGCACGTCTGGACTGCCTCTTGAGGTTGAGAGAAGTATTCCGGAAAGCGTAGTCACCCTGTGAGGATTCTGGGTGGGCAGTAGTCTCATTGGGCTGGAGGACTATTGCGCTACCCACACACATTACCCATCGGGGCTGCTCCGGGATATTGGGAGGTGAAGCTTCAGCAGGAGCCTCCGGGTTAGGATCATCGAAGACCATTAGAAAGGCCACCAGGAAGGTCATTAGGTCCCGGAGGATCGGATCCTGTGTTTCATATAGGGGGTTGATCCATTCCAAGGCATCACCCGCCAGGTAAGACATAATAAAGGCCACTTTAGCCCAATCGGAAGGAAAATAGAGAGGGTAGGCCTTAAAGTGTAGCATGCATTGCTCCACAAATGCACGACACTGTCTTGGATCCCCATAGTAACGTGGCGGATCCGCAGGAACGAGAGCTGATAGATCCATCTGGACGGTGCGTAATTTCGCCTGGAACTCAGCTAAGAGAAAAAAATTTATTTATTTATTTTAATGCATGTATTCGCTGAAAAAACTTCTCAGAGGGCGAAGGCCGTGGGGCTCAACGGGAACCATGGCCTGAGCATGCTGTTATGCACACGCCCGGGCTAAGCGGCGTGTGCGTGTGATTGTAGTGATTCCACTGGACCGTGCCGGAGAGTGAATGCCTGGAGGGGCGTGACTAAGTATTCACCCGATCCGACCAGGGTCGCACGACGGCATACGACGCCAGTGCACCAAGGAGGAACCGAGCAGAGGGACCAGGTGCTACTCCAGGACAGACCCCGGACACGGCTGTTGACCCACACTGGGGAATACAGGAACAGGCTGGTAGGCTGGCACACAGACTGGTGGATATAGGCAGGCACGACTGGTATGCAGGCAGGCGGGTATGCAGGCAGGGGGGTAAAGGCAAGCACAGCTAGAGTGCAGACAGGGAGGCACTAGCAGGTAGGAACACAGGCGGGATAGGACCCAGTACACACCGGGACTCAGGAACAATACAGGCAGAGGGGTACAGGCAGGGCAGGACAGGACTGCCGGAGCAGCGGGCAGAAGCAGGGCAGGACAGGACTGCCGGAGCAGCGGGCAGAAGCAGGGCAGGACAGGACTCTGTTCACACGGAACAGACAGGAAGGGAAAGACAGAGCCAGACACCCACTGGGTACTTGCAGTGAAGTAGCGAGTGGACCACAAACTCACAAACGGGAGTACAGAGACAACAGGCAGGAGTTAGGTACGAGTTCAGACTCTGCAGAAAAAGGAAGGGAACGGACATAGAGGCAAAACAGGTAAAGGATAGGAGAGAGTTCAGACTGGAACTGAGTGTACGGAGGAGACCGACACTGCAGCGGGATACAGGAGCGGGTCTGGGAATACTGCCCCCAGAGAGGCGGGACGAACAGGCAAGGAGCGTGTTCAGACAGGACAGACAAGATACAGGAGCGGGTCTAGGTAATCGGCCCCTAGAAGGCGGGAGGAACAGGCTAGGAGCGTGTTCAGACAGGACAGACAAGATACACAGAAAGGACTCAGTTCAGACACGGGAACTAATACCGCAAAGCAGGAAACATACAGGACTCAGTTCAGACACGGGAGCTGATACCGCAAAGCAGGAGACATACAGGACTCAGTTCAGACACGGGAACTAATACCGCAAAGCAGGAGACATACAGGACTCAGTTCAGACACGGGAGCTGATACCGCAAAGCAGGAGACATACAGGACTAAGTTCAGACAGGCCTGGAAATACAGCCTCCAGGAAAGGCAGACAAGGAAACAAAGACGGGACCTGGCACCTTCAGAGCGCAAGCACACACTGAAGGAAACACTATGCTCAGGCAGGGATAGAAGGGAGCTGCTGATCTATATACCAAGTGACAGACAGCAATAGGCTGAGGACGCACAAGGGGCGTGACCCACAGCAGGTACAAAAAGCAGGAAGTGATCGGGCGCCGCCCTTAAGCAGCAGAAACAGACACAAACAGACAGCATGGAGGGAAGCCAGAGAGACATTCTGGACAGGAGATCAAGTGCGCCCTCTTGCACAGTGGGAGATGGACCACCATGCAAGGACGCCGCCAGGTATGTTACATGTATCTTGCCTGGAAAATAATTTTGGGCATAGTAGCAGTGTGGAGTACTGATTCTATTAGGCCATCTATACTAAGCTCCACCAGATTTCAAATTATTACTAATCATGTTTATCTCTATCTTCCCTGTAAAATAATTTTGGCCTTGTAGCAGTTTGCAGTACTGATTCTATTAGGCCATCTATACTAAGCTCCACCAGCTTTCAAATTAATAATAATTTTTAGCTGCATCTAGCCCGGAAAATAATTTTGGGGCTCCTAGATGCGCAAGACACATGGGTGCCTTCTTGCTGCACTACCTGCAACATGACCCTCAGATTGTCAGAATTCGAAATAATCCTGACTACTGGGTTGCCACACTCTTAGATCCCCCACACTCTTCGATCAACCTTTTCATTTTAATAAAGAACAAAAAAATGGTCATTTTTGAAATTATAAGCATTAGCAGGTTATTAGAAACTGAAATCAAACAGTTTTCAACTCAAAGCTTTATTCTAGGTGATGTTACATTTGCACATAGGACCCCTTGTTCGAAAGGAGCTTCTGAACTCTCTCGTCCATTGAATTTGTCAGGTTTTGGATGGTTTCTGCTTCAATTGTTTTGCATGAGAACAGAATACCCTCCCAGAGCTGTTGCTTACATGTGAACTGCCTCCCGCCATCATAGACACTCCTTTTGATGATGCTCCAGAGGTTCTCAATGGGTTTGAGGTCAGGGGAGCATGGAGGTCACACCATAAGTTTGTCCCCTTTTATGCCCATATCAGCCAGAGATGCAGATGTGCTATGTGCATCATGAGACGGTGCATTATCATGCATGAAAATGATCTTGCTGTGGAATACATGGTTCTTCTTCTTGAACCATGGCAGGAAGTGCTGTTTGAGAAACTCCACATACATCATGGAGTTCATCTTTACCCCTTCAGGGATCCTAAAGGGGCCGACAATCTCTCTCCCCATGATTCCAGCCCAAAACATTACTCCACCTCCTCCTTGTTGGCGCCGTAGCCATGTTTGCATGGGGTGTCCATCAACCAGCCATCCTCCACTCCATCCATCTGGACTATCGAGCGTTGCACAGCACTCATCGGTGAATAAAACAGTTTTGAAGTCAGTCTTCATGTATTGTTTGGCCCACTGGAGCTGTTTCTGCTTGTGTACAGTGGATAGAGGAGGTCAACAGGATGGCTTATGCACAGCTGCAAACCTCTGAAGGGCCCTGCATCTTGTTGTTCGGGGGACGTTGGAGGCACCAGCAGCTTCAAAAACTTGTCTGCTGCTATGACAAGGCTTTTTTGCCACTGCTCTTTTAACCTGACGTAATTGCCTGTAGGAAAGAGTCCTCAATTTTCCCTTATCAGCACGCACACGTGTGTACTGTGAATCAGCTACATACTTCTTGATTGTGCAATGATCACGATGAAGTGTCTTGGCAATGTTGAATGTAGTCATGCCTTGACCTAAACACTCCACAATTTGTTGCTTCTCAGCAGCCGACACATCCTTTTTCTTTCCCATTTTGGCAGAAAATGTAGGCTGCTTAATAATGTGGGACAGCCTTCTTAAGTAGTCTTGCCTTTCATTGGACACACGTGCCAAACTAATTAGCACAGGTGTCTGCAATTGCTTAAAGTGATATAAAGAGCCCTGACACACATCACCATCAATGAGTTTAACTGACAAACAAATTCTTACCTTATCACTCCTAAACACTTTTTGCATAATAATTTGGAACACAGTGTACATGTGCTTTTCCACAAAGCTCCAGTGGTTCACGTAGTGAATCTTACAGTTCTAACTTGCCAACCGTGGTCTGTATGGAGTTGTTCAATAAAGGGCCCAAAATTAAGATAACATAGACGGGAGAGGTCTCTATGAATAGGAATTCCTAAGTATTTGATACCCTGTGAGGGCCAGGCATGCCAGGAGACTCTATGGAATGCTTTCTCAGCATCTAACGAAAGTATCTAATTACAAAATTTTAACTGCATCTAGCCCAGGAAATACTTTGTGCCTAGTAGCAGTGTCTGCTAGTCAGCGGATTATCCCGGCTGTTAAGCAAGCTACACCACCTGTAGTTTGGACACTTAATTTTTTCAAAGGAAATGCTTCGGGCCCCCGGGACACTCAGTGAAGAGCATCGGGAGGCACCCCAAGCCACAGGGGCTGGGACTGGCGGTAGGACGCCTTGAAGTGGACCGCCAAGCTCGATCCTTATAAAAGCTTTTTAACTGCAGCAGCTTTAGTGGACGCTACTGGAGCTGTAATTCCCGCGGCTGCTGGCATCAGACTTGCCCTCCAATAGATCCTTGTAAAAGGATTTAAAGTGTACTCATTCAAATTAGAGAGACAATTTAAATTAAAAAGCTTAGACCTGCCTCCACCGCAGGGGGGCTCGCTCGACCCACCAGCGGACAGGCACCAGTATTGGGAGAAGGGGGCTGGCCATCAGGGTCCACCGAAGCTCTGGCACAAACCCGGCGACAAGGAGGTCGCATGGGCAAGAACAGACTGGCAGTATCAGCTTCGCACTTTTTTGGTTTTAGAAGGGCATTACATGCCTATATCTGTGTCTCCCCCTCCTTTTACTCCTCAACCTCTTTTCTTTTTGCATGACTATATGTACTTGTCACTTTTCCATGTGTTAGTTGTGTCTTCTGAGCAGTTTGTCAGCTTTTGGACACCTTTGAAGTGTTTTCTATGTGTTTCTATGTGTTTTTGTTTGCCTGCCATTGGTTTTAACGGTGTTCGACGGTGTTCCATGAACAGTTCGACATTCCCCTATTTACCGTATAAGCCTGAAAACTGCCCCTATATACAGTATGAGCCCCACACAGCCCCCTACATATAATATAAGACCAACATAGCCCCTCTATATACAGTGTGAGTCCCCATATAGTCCCCTATATACAGTATGAGCCTCCACATAGACTTTCTACATACAATATGAGCCCTCATATAGCCTCCTATTTACATGATGAGCCCCCACATAGCCCCCTATAAACAGTATGAGCCCCCATATAGCCTCTCTATATAGAGTGTGAGCTCTCACATATCCTCCTATAAACAGTATGAGCCTGAACAATTCCTCCTATAAACAGTATGAGCCCCCACATGGACCCTATAAACAGTATGACCCTCACGTAGCTTCCTATATCCAGTATGAGCCCCCTTATGGCCCCCTATATACAGTATGAACCCCACATAACCCCATATACTGTATACAATATGTGCCCACACATAGCCTCCCTATATACAGTATGAGCCCTAGGTAACCTCCTATATACAGTATGAACCCCCACGCAGCCCTATATAAACAGTATGAGCCCCACATAGTCCCTTTATACAGTATGAGCCCCCACATAGCCTCCTAAATACAGTATAAGCCCCCATATAGCCTCCTATATGCAGTATAAGCCCCCACATACTTTCCCATATACAGCATAAGCCCCCCACATAGTCTCCTATATACATTGTGAGCCCCATCATAGCCTCCTATATATACTGTGAGCACCCTCATAGCCTCCTATATACAGTATGAGGCCGCACATAGCCTCCTGTATACAGTGTGAGCTCCACATAGCCTCCTAAATACAGTTTGAGCCGCCACGTAGCCTTTGTATATACAGTGTGAGCCCCCACATAGACTCATATATACATGCAGAAAAAACATACTCATCTCGCTCCTGTTCCCCGGGTGTGCTGCTCCGGTCTCCAACACCCTGACTCTCCATACAGCAGACGCGATGAGGTGACGTGAATTACATTTTGCAGAGACAAGTCATGGATGGAAGAAGTGGTTATGGTGGTGTGGGCTGAATGAAAAAGAAAAGGGAAAGTGAACAACTATGATCAGAGAGATGGTAGATGACTTAATATACATATATTTGTACAATTACCAGCACACTATGCACATACAGTACAGACCAAAAGTTTGGACACACCTTCTCATTTAAAGATTTTTCTGTATTTTCATGACTTTGAAAATTGTGCATTCACACTGAAGACATCAAAGCTATGAATTAACACAGTTGTTGTAGAGATGTGTTTGCTTCTAGAACTCTGTGTGGCATTGACCTGGTCTCTAATCTGAGCTGCTGTTAACCTGCGATTTCTGAGGCTGGTGACTCGGATAAACTTATCCTCAGAAGCAGAGGTGACTCTTGGTCTTCCTTTCCTGGGGTGGTACTTTTGGTGAGCCAGTTACTTTGTAGCGCTTGATGGTTTTTACAACTGTACTTGGGGACACTTTCAAAGTTTGCCCAATTTTTCGGACTGACAGACCTTCATTTCTTAAAGTAATGATGGCCACTCGTTTTTCTTTACTTAGCTACTTTTTTCTTGCCATAATACAAATTCTAACAGTCTATTCAGTAAGACTATCATCTGTGTATCCAGCAGACTTCTGCACAACACAACTGATAGTTCCAACCCCATTTATAAGGCAAGAAATCCCACTTATTAAACCTGACAGGGCACACCTGTGAAGTGAAAACCATTTCCGGTGACTACCTCTTGAAGCTCATCAAGAGAATGACAAGTGTGCAAAGCAGTCATCAAAGCAAAAGGTGGCTACTTTGAAGAACGTAAAATATAAGACATATTTTCAGTTGTTTCACACCTTTTTGTTAAGTATATAATTTCACATGTGTTAATTCATAGTTTTGATGCCTTCAGTGTGAATGTACAATTTTCATAGTCATGAAAATACAGAAAAATCTTTAAATGAGAAGGTGTGTCCAAACTTTTGGTCTGTACTGTATATAGTATGCAGAGCACTGGAATTGATATATACAATTATACCACTACATGGTTGCTGCACAGTGATAATATCAGTGTTTATACCGTTAATAATCAGTATGGTATATTATCACTACAGTACATGTTGGTGATATGTTGTTATGATCTGGCTGTATTTATTGATTATTGTCTCATATTGTGGTATTGATTGTAATATTGGTCTTAGTACTGTCATGATGGTAATGATCAGTATGGTGGCATTATTTTAGCATTATGTGGTGGCATTATGTGGTCATAACTTGGTAGGATTATTTACTAGTGATGGGCGGACCCGTGGATATCCGAATATCTATTAAAAGTTTGGTTCGGTTACCAGAACAGTACCTGACCCGGAACACGGACCCCATTCATATGAATGGGGCCCCCGAACATCCATGGTTTCCCACGCAGATGACAGCGTGGGAAAAAGGGGCTCTGATCGGTTAGAACTACGGGCTCACTCTGTCAGATGACAGTGTCAGCCCGCAGCTGTGACTGTGACCAGTCGTAAAAAGCTTACCACGGGTCACAGGCATCAGCTGATGAGAGTACTACTCCCATCAGCCTATGCCTGCTGTTACAGAGCAGACGCCGCTGTGTAATCACTCCTGCAGTGTATAGCGCTGAGCTGCCGTGAAAGAGTTCACAGGAGTTCATCAGCTGATGAGCTCCAGTGATCTCACTTACGGCACCGCTACGGCGTGAGACAGTTCTCACGCAGCGGCGGTGCCGTAAGTGAGGTTACCGGGTTTCATCAGCTGATGAACCCCTGTGAACTCTCTCACGGCAGCTGATTTCTACACATTACTTGTGTCAGTGTGAGCCTGTTGTCATGTACAATATATTGTATGTCTATATACTGTTGACACATATATATACTGTTGTTATACACATGTAAATATATATATGGTGGCTCATTATACCCGTAATATTATTTTGAGGAATGTATTAACATTGTCTGTTTCTCTGACCTAACAACCTTTGACTATATGAGCATTTTTACTAATCGGGTCACATTGGCCTGTGTATAAATACTATGCTACTTGGATGATCACTTAATATCTACTAGGCTGTACAATTTGGGTCCTGCGTGTCCCATATAGCGGTAGAAGTTTTTTACACACTGTATGTTGTTTTGCACCATTTTTTGCACCAATTATCTGCATGTGATAATTTTTAACAAAATTGAATATTTAATAAAACAATTTTTTATGATGTAGATCGGCCTTTGATCGTGGTTGCTTCGGTTGTTTATGTTTATCTTGCGATTTTGCCATTACACGGTCAATAGTTGCCACTCTTCACATTGTAGTATGTGTACATTATGGAGTGGCACCGCTTGAAAATTATACTAGTATAAGTCATCTAGATCATCGTAGGACACTATGGATTATTTCATCACTTTGGATAGGTGAGGGATATGGTTGTTTTTTATTTTTGCTGTTTTACAGTTGACAGTGGCTTCTGGGATTAGGTGTTAGGTGAGTATAAATTAGCTTATTTATTTTTTTGTTTTTTACAGGGAACAATGGTGTGAAGATATTCAAGGTAATCCCCTGTCGATCACTGTGCACTGGCAGGCGGGTTTTACGAAGCTCTACATATGAAAATTTGACACTGCAGCTTGCAAAGGAAGGAGCTGAAGAAGCGAAGAGTGAGAATTCTCACAGCAGCTGCAAGCTACACAGGATGTCCCTTCCCCTGACGCCATGTGCCTATTCAAGAAACATAATTCAACAGCGAGTTATGGGGAAAAGATTCATCTCAGTGATACTCAAAATAGACCTGAGGGGATGCGGATTGTAACCCTAGTTTTAAACATAGTCCAGCGTAAGGAAAGGAGATACCCAGCACAGCCTTGCAGGGGCCCCTAGGACTCTGATGTTTAGCATCCATGCGTAGCAGGGGCCCGGCTGGGTCCAATGACACCAGAACGGGCTCCCTAGGACTGTCCAGTAAGAACATATGGCCCATTTTAGTTTTGGGAGCTCTTAGCTGGGAAATAACAGGGATGGAGACTTGGGCTCCACCAGCGGTGCAGTAGGGGGAGTGACACAGAGAGTTTGAAGGTCTCTGTAGCTAGAGCCTATTGTCTTTTTCCTGGGGAGGTCGTGATATCAAGTCATCCACCTGATTGTCACAGCTGACACCCGGTGCTATGTGCAAGGAACGGTCCCGCACCGCTCCCTGCACATTAACCCCCGAAATGCTGTGATTGAAATCGATCGCAGCATTCTGGTGGCAAGAGGAGGTTAGCGCGATACTTACCTTCTCTGCCGGCATCCCGCAGCGTCTGAGTCCGGTCCCAGATGTTGTCATGGTGACCCGATGTCATCATGACAACATCCGGGTCATCAGAAGGCAGGAAGTTGCTTTGGTCATGCGCCACGCGTGACCAAAGTAACTTTTCCCTGTGCAGCGCTGACAGGCTGCATAGCACAGGGATGGTGATGAAGTTAACCCCTTTAGTGAACAGGGTAAAAAAATAAAATAAAAAACAAAACATAAAACGATGCTTTATCATCATACCACCAAACAAAAAATGGAATAAAACGAGATCAAAAAGACAAATGTAAATAAAAATGGTACCGCTGAAAACGTCATCTTATCCCGCAAAAAATAAGCCACCATACAGCTCCAACGGCAGAAAAATAAAACATTTATAGCTCTCTAGCGATGCATAAACAATTCTTTTTTCTATAAAATAGTTTTCATTGAGTAAAAGTGCCATAACGTGAAAAAAAATATAACTGTGGTACCGCTGTAAACGTACTGACCCGAAGAATAAAGCTTCCTTATCAATTTGACGACACATAGAACGGCATAAAAAAAACACCAAAAAACAATTCGTGAATTGTTGGTTTTTGTTTATTCTGCCTTCCAAAAATCGGAATAGAAAGCAATCAAAAATTGTAATGTGCCCAAAAATGATACCAATAAAAACATCAATTTGTCCCACAAAAAAAAAAAAAAAAAAATCACATGACTCTGTCGGCCGAAATATGGAAAAATTATAGCTCTCAAAAAATTGCGATGCAAAAACTAGTCTTTGCAAAAAGAAGGGTTTTTTAGTGTGTGACAGCTCTCAATCATAAAAACCTGATATGAATCTAGTATCCCTGTAATTGCACCGACCCGAAAAATAAAGTTGTCTAATGACTTATACCGCACGAGGAATGGCGTAAAAAATAAACTTTAGGGTTAGGGATAGGGTTGTGCTAGGGTTAGGGTTAGTGTTGTGCTAGGGTTAGGGTTGGGCTAGGGTTAGGGTTGTGCTAGGGTTTGGGTTGGGCTAGGGTTAGTGTTGGGCTAGGGTGAGGGTTGAGCTAGGGTGGGGCTAGGGGTAGGGTTGGGGTAGGGTGGAGCTAGGGTTAGGGTTGGGCTAGGGGTAGCATTGAGCTATGGGTAGGGTTGTGCTAGGGTTAGGGTTGTACTAGGGCTAGGGTTAGGGTTGTGCTATGGTTAGGCTATGATTGGGTTAGGGTTGGGCAAGGGTTAGGGTTGAGCTAGGGTTAGGGTTGGGCTAGGGTTAGGGTTGAGCTAAGGTTGCGTTTGGGCTAGGGTTGTGGTTGTATTAGGGCTGGGGTTGGGATTTTTTCAGAAGTAAAGAAAAAAATACCGTCTATATGGCAACTAATGTTGAGCACAAGAGCTCGCTACTTGAGTTTGCATCGGGTGCTCGGGTATGCACCAAGTATAGCGGGTGCTCGAGTGACATGCTCAAGTCTCTGCCTCAAATGTTTTGCAGCTGTTATACAGCCAAAAAAACCTTGCTGGGACTGCCTGTCATGCACAAGCGATCCCCACATGTTTTTATTTGGGTGACTAACAACCATGAAACATGCGGGCGGGGACTCGAGCATGTCACTTGAGCACCCGCCATACATGGTCCATACCTGAGTACCCGATGCAAACTCAAGTAGCGAGCACTTGCACTCAAGACTAATGACAACTTATTCAATATGATGACCTAATGTTATCAAATTCTGTGTCGTACCTCTGGGTTCAAAATGTTCACTATACCCCTTGATAAAATCCTTCAGGGGTGTAGTTTCCAAAATGGAGTCACTTGGGGGGGGTTTCCACTATTTAGGCACATCAGGGGCTCCCCAAACGCAACATGGCGTCCACTAATTCAAGCAAATTTTACATTCAAAAAGTCAAATGGCGTTCCTTCTCTTCCGAACCCTGCCGTGTGCCCAAACAGTGTTTTTTCCCCACATATGGGGTATCGGCTTACTCAGGAAAAATTGCACAACAAATCGCGTGGTGCAATTTCTCCTGTTACCCTTATGAAAATGCAAAATTGGGGTCTGCAAAACATTTTTGTTGGAAAAATGTGAAAATGTTATTTTTACAGCTCCATGATATAAACTTCTGTGAAGCACCTGGGGGTTCAAGGTGCTCACCACACACCTAGATAAGTTCCCTGAGGGGTCTAGTTTCCAAAATGGTGTCACTTGTGGGGGGTTTCCACTGTTTAGGCACATCGGGGGCTCCCCAAACGCAACATGGTGTCCGCTAATTTTTCAAGCAAATTTTACATTCAAAAAGTCGAAAATAAAAAAAATTGCGGTCTAAAGTAACATTTTTGTGAAAAAAGTTAAATGTTCATTTTTTTCTTCCACATTCCAAAAATTACTGTGAAGCACCTGAAGGGTTAATAAACTTCTTGAATGTGGTTTTGAGCACCTTGGGGGGTGCAGTTTTTACAATGGTGTCACTTTTGGGTATTTTCTATCATAAAGGCCCCTCAAAGTCACGCCAGATGTGATGGGGTCTCTAAAAAAGTGTTTTTGTAAATTTTGTTGTAAAAATGAGAAATCGCTGGTCAACTTTTAACCCTTATAGCTCCCTAAAAAAAAAAAATGTGGTTCCAAAATTGTGCTGATGTAAAGTAGACATGTGGGAAATGTTATTTATTAACTATTTAGTGTAACATATCTCTATTTAAGGGCATAAAATTTAAAATTTTGAAAATTGCAAAACTTTCTACATTTTTACCAAATTTCTGATTTTTTCACAAATAAACGCAAGTGATGTCAAAGAAATTTTACCACAATCATGAAGTACAATATGTCACGAAAAAACAGTCTCGGAATCAGCGGGATCCATTTGAAGCGTTCCAGAGTAATTGCCTCATAAAGTGACAGTGGTCAGAATTGTAAAAATTGGCCTGGTCATTAACGTGCAAACCACCCTGGGGGTAAAGGGGTTAATACTAGACCTCTGAGCATAAGACGGAAAAGTCGTGGAACTATGGAAATCACAGGTCGGAGAGACGTGTTAGTGATCTGCAAATGATAAAATAATGGATACAACATTTTCAAAACATCTCAATTTATCCAGTATCGAGTATGATCCCCAAGCACAGAAATCCCCGCACTTACAGCCTCGGCTCCTGTTTTTACTTTATTGTATGGTTCGTTTATCCGCATTATCCACATTGTGGTTTTTACAGGTTTTATCTATATATTTTGTCTATGCTCATTTTAACCTGAGTGTTACGAATCTGCGAACTCAGATATCCTGTGTTAAGTATTGTGGAATTTTTCAGGCTCAAACTAAGAAACGTAGAGCTCAGAAACGCGTTGCCGTCTGGTTGAAGTACGTTTTGCTGATGGCATTTGTACATTTTTCATGTGCTATTTTTGTACGAAGCCACTTAAATTTGGTTGTGTTTATATGGATTAAATAAAGTGCTGACTTTTATGGAAAAAGGGAGTGTTGGCCTGAATTTCACATTGCTATATCACTTTTCATACTTTTGCATAGACCTGGTCAGAGAGTCTGGACATGTACAGTAACTCTGCTCTACAGACTCCGGCCACAAGGTAAGTTTAGTCTTACAGAGCCGCTATCTATCACCATGCACACTCAGCTTTTATCAGCTCAAATGTCTCCCGTACCCCTAGACTGTACCTGTTATATTTCCCCATCAACTACATGATGACAATTAGCAGCCATAAACTTAATGCATTGTAGGGGTTTTCCAGGTTTACTATATTGACCTCTTCACCGGTGGGGTTCAACATCAACTGACATCCAACAATCGGAATTATTATAAAGACATTTGTAACTGTGGACCATAGCACAGTATTGGAACTCAGTGGTTCAAAACCACAGATTGATATGGGGGGTGGGGGAGGCATTTACAAAACCTAGGTGCCATAGACATTGACTGAAAATAAGTCCCCTTAAGAAATGGAAGTCTGCACATGTGTAGGAGAACAGTGGTAGGCAGGACAAAGATACCAGTCTCCTCCTGGAGGGCAATTTTACAGACTGTGTAAACCAATGGGACGTAGATTGAGAACTGGATCACTAATGATCGACTATTATTGTGATTGTGACAGGTAATCAAATTTTTCACTAGTGGCTACTAGAGGTGAAATGTAGTATTGCATCCCAACCAGTTAAAGGATTAGGAACTAGGGATGTCACGGGTGTGTCAGGCTTGACATACAGTCATTCTGGATCCGGCTGTAGAAGGTTGCTGCGCTTGGCCTTGCAGACACCTTCTTGATCCTTTCATCTTCCCTCCCACTCTAGCACCCAGCGGTGATCTCCACGATCGCCTGCTAATTAACACACCCTTTCTGGATCTTTAAATATACTCAGTTTCTCAAGAGAGTTGCTGGTGAATTCCTCTGTTCAGGTCTGGAGTTCTAGCAGTCAGCGAGATTCTTCTTGGAGTTCCTTTATGGATTGTAGTTGTGTTCTCTCTGGTGTCTCCTCAAAGCTAAGTGTATCTCCTTGTCTGTTTCCCTTGTTTGTCTTTAGTTGCAGTGGGGCCGACTAGTGCTAACTCCTCCCCCTCCCTACCTAGGGCCTAGCTCTAGGGTCAGCCAGGGCTAAGGTATCCTGCTTGGCGATAGGTGTGGAACCTATTTAGGAACGATAAGGGAGTCATGGTGTTGTTAGATCTGCTTAGGGGTCTCCACTCCCCCTTTCCCTAGTTTCTGGGCTTTCCCCCTTTTCCCGTTGTCGTACGCTGGGTTCTTCCCATACCTAGCATGACAAGGGATGAGCAGACCCGTGGAAGTTCAGGTTTTGGTACCCAACTGAACTTTAGTCCAAAGTTTGGTTCGGGTACCAAAACTGTACCCGAACTTGATCCAGTACATGGACCCCATTGAAATCATTGTGAACTCCAACTTTTGAGATGGAAAAATCTCACTCTCCCTCCTCCCTCCTTCTCTTTTCTCTATCTCTCTCCTCCCGCTTCTCTCCTCCCTCTCTCTCTTTCCTCCCTCTCCTCCCTCTCTCTCTCTCCTTCATCTCTCTCTCCTCCATCTCTCTCTCCTTCATCTCTCTCTCCTCCATCTCTCTCTCCTCTATCTCTCTCTCTCCTCCATCTCTCTCCCTCGCACTCTTCTCCATTTCTGTCACTCTCTCCTCTCTCTTCTAAATCTCTCTCTCCCTTGCTCTTTGTCCTCCATCTCTTTCTCTCTCCTCCCTCTATCTCTCTCCTCCCTCTCTCTCTCTCCTCCCTCTCTCTCTCTCCTCCTTTGCTCTGTCTCCTCCATCTGTCTCTCCTCTGTAGCACCCCGAGGGCTCGGCTGCTACAGGGGTATTGCACCTCAGTCCAGAGGTGTGATATTCCACTCCCGGGTAAGGATGGAGTGTGGACCAGGGCTCAGTAAGCTGCATGCACCACACACACCCCATTTCCGAGGAACAGACCAACGGTGCTCCCACTAGACAGAGTGCAGGCACGACAGCTTCTGTTCCTGGCTGGAGTGGGGAGGGGGGTGGAAAACCCAGTGGTGTAGGAGCAGATAGGGGTGGGTTTCTGGGCATAGGCAGGAGCCCATTGGTTGCTAGTCACCTGGGCTCGGGTGTCAGAAGAAGGTATAAAAGGTGGGCACCATCTTAGAACAGAGTCGAGTTCAGCCAGTTCAGTCAGGAGGAGAAGAGGAGAGGAGCTCAGCCAGAGAGGGCTGACAGGGAGCTGTGGCTCAGTCTTGGCCCAGCTCCAGAGGCAGGCCTGGAGTGGGGGCCAGAAGCAGCAGAGAGAGGAGGAGGAACAGAAAGGAAGATAAGAAAGGAACTGGAACAGAGGAGAAAGGAAGCAAGGAACACAGAGAAAGGCCCAGAGACACGAAGGCAGAAGGAACCCCATATGCCCAGAGGAGATACTGGGTGAAGGGTTGGCAGAATAGGGTACCGGAACCCAAATTGGTGGAGGCGACTAATCCTCAGCCAAAACCGGAGGTTGTGACCACATCTTGGTTCGACCCCTCACTACATCCACCTGAAAGGCATACCGCATATGGTCAGGGAAACCGGGAGAGGTTTCGCCAACAGAAGGCCCGAGGGAGCTGGACAAAGGTGGATCACTGGTGGGGACGGCCAGTAGAAAGGAAGAGAGGGGAGCTCTGAACCACGCTCTGGAATTGCCTGGGAGTTGACCGAGTCCCTCACCTGGTGGACGCAGCACGGCTTGGGCAGTCATCGCCTGCAGCATTGACCTGAATAACAACCGTGAGTAAAGCTTTGGAAACTGCAATTACAAGTCTCTGTGTTTCATCGCCGCACCAGCACCATCAGTACTGGGACACTCACACCATCACTACCACCATCATCCACATCAGCTGCCCTGAGGCCATACTCCTCCCGTGGGGAGTTATCCCATACTCAGCTGCGCAACCAACATCAGCCTCAGCGGTCGGCAGCGCAGCGGCGGTCCCCACTGACCGCAATCCACGGGTGGCGTAGTCGGACACTTATTACAATACAAATAGACTGCCACTGGTTTGACCACCCTGGGCACGGACCGGGTCACCGCCACGGAGAACTACAACCCCCAGCGATCCGGCTCCGGGTATTCCCCTGCACAGCACAGGCCCAGGGGGCGCGTCACCTCCATATCTCTCTCTCTCATCTATCTCTCTCCCATACCCTTTCCTCCATCTCTCACTCTCTCCTCTCTCTCACTTGCTCTTTCTCCTCCATCTCTTCCTCTCCCCCCCATATAATGCCCCATGCAGAATTTAACGTCTCACCCCCATATAATGCCCCATACAAGATGTCACCTCTCCCCCCATATAATGCCACATGTAGGATGTTACCTCTCCCCCCATATAATGCCCCATGCAGGATGTCACCTCTCCCCCCCATATAATGTCCTATGCAGGAGGTCACCTCCCCCCCATATAATGCCCCATGCAGGATGTCACCTGTCCCCTCATATAATGTCCTATGCAGGAGGTCACCTACCCCCCCCCATATAATGCCCCATGCAGGATGTCACTTGTTCCCCCCATATAATGCCCCATGCAGAATGTCACTTGTCCCCCCCCCCATATAATTCCCCATGACTACATACATATAAAAAAAATAATCAAGTACTCACCTCTCCTCACTTGCTGCCGTTGCTCCAGACTCTTCAGCGTCGCCGGCGTCTTCCCGCTCTGCGCTGTGATGGATCTGGAGCGAGCATGGTGTAAAGACATCACAGCATCCTCTGGCCTGAGACGTCACAGTGCAGCAGCCGCGGAAGAGACCAGAGATGGTGCGGAGGCACGGGGAGAGGGGCCCTGAACAAGCGGGGGTGGGTGGCGGGCGCTGGCACCGCACCGCTCACGGGTCCCATAGCGCGCAGGGGTGCCCGACGGTAAGTGGGCCCATCCATCTCCTTAGGGCCCCAGCACTTGCCCGGGTGCGCTGGGTTCTGACGCCAGGCCTGCATATAGGTACTTTACTCAAGCTCTACACAAGTGCACCATCACTTTTATTATCTCCGCCTTCTTTGGCTTCTCCTATTTTACTCTAGTATTTATTTTGATTTATTTTATTCACTTATATAGCACCATTAATTCCGCAGCGCTTTGCAGACATTATCGACACTTTCCCCATCGGGGCTCACAATCTAAATTCCCTATCAGTATGTCTTTGGAGTGTAGGAAGAAACCGAAGAACCCAGCGGAAACCCACAAGAATACGGGGAAAACATACAAACTCAGTATCACATACAGTATATGGATATATAAAATAGGACTCTGAGAAATGTATCTCTTTGTTTTGCAATTTTTCCTTAACGGGGCTCTCCGGGAATAGAAAAAAATAAATAACTAAAGGGAATCTTAATAAATACATTTATAAATACCTTTAATTAGCAATTTTAGCTCATTTTTGTTTAGGGTGGTAAACATTAAAGAATTAATATGGTCACTGTCTTGTTACACAGAAATAAACCTGTCCTAGAATATTAACACAGAAACTTGTGAGCATGTGCCGTAGGAATATTCCTGATATGACTTAGAGATAACCTATAACAGTGTGAGCAGCCTTTTCGTACCTTAATAGCCCTGGTATCTCCAGCATTAGATCATATAGACAGGGTAGACATCAGTGTGAGCCGCCTCTTCTTATTTAAGCACTCCTTGTACCTCCAGCATAATATCAGATAGACATGGTGAACAGCAGTGTGAAGAGCCTCTTCTTACTGTTAGAACCTTGCTCTTAGGTTTTTTCCTTTGCTGGTCACATGACCTTGTTGGCCTATTTAATCCTGCTCCGCCCTTCTGGCTTTGCTGGACTTCATTGTATAACTACTTTCTAGCTAGCCTGTGCTCTGTATCTAACTCTGTTAGTTTGCTTGGTCTTCGGACCTCTTTGTTCTTTATATTTTGTTTGTTTGTCTGTCTGCTACTATTTCTGTTAGGAGGTGTCCCATTTCCTCCCAGTCCTTAGTACTTGTAGGGGTTCCTTCCCCACATCTATAGGTCTCCGTACAGACTAGCTTAGGACTTTAGCAGGTCTGATCGCAGGATCAGGTTCCCTGTTACATCGCAGGGATTCAGCTGAGTTCTATCGTAGGGACAGATCTGCTCTCTTTCCTTAGCTCTGGTAGCAGAACATAACAGTAAGTCCAGCCTGCAAATTCTCTAAGGAAAGATTTTTCTGTTCCATCATGGTGTCGGTTCAGGATTTGGCTCATCGCCTGCAGGGACTCTCTCTGGAGGTGGCCGAGCTCCGTCAGCATGTGAGTAACTATCCTGGAGCACATTTCTTGGAGCCTAAGGTATGTTTGCCGGATTTATTTTTTGGTGAACACCGAGAATTTTTTTCATTTAAAAATGCTTGCTTATTGTATTTTCGTTTGAGACCCAAGTCCTCTGGGGATGAATCCCAGCGCATAGGGTTCATAATGTCACTTTTGCGCAAAGAGCCTCAGGAGTGGGCCTTTTCTTTGCAACCTAGTGATACATGCTTCAGATCAGTGGATAGTTTTTTTTCTGCTTTGGGACTATTATATGATGATCCTGACCGTGTCGCATCAGCTGAGACTGAGTTAAGACGTTTGAGACAGGGATCAGGTAATGTGGAAAAATATTGTACTCATTTCCGTCGTTGGTCTACTCAAACAGGGTGGAACGATTCTGCTCTGAAAAGTCTATTTCTTGCTGGGCTCAATGAAAGGGTTAAAGACCTGCTAATTGCTTATCCTACACCTGAAGATTTGCAACAGGCTATGCAATTAGCTATACGGGTGGATAGGAGACTGCGTGCAAGGGTTAATGAGAGCAAATCCTCTGCTATGTCAGTTTCTGGTTATGAGAATGTGTGTACTAACAGTGGTGAATCGATGGAGATTGGATCGGTGGCACCTCGCTCTCAAGAAAAAGACCGTCGATTTTCTGAAGGCTTGTGTTTCTATTGCGGAAAATCTGGTCATTTGATTAAAGGCTGTGAGCTTCGTATGAAGAAAGAAAAAAAAATGGTCAGTCATGCCCGTATTGCCTGTTTAAATTCCAAGGGTGTATTTTTAGCTGCTTCCACGATTGCTCAGGAAAAATTAATGGAATTTCGGGTGTTTGTTGATTGCGGATCTACTCTGAATGTAATTGATGGGGGATTCTTGGAAAGACTCAATTTAAAACCCGAACCTTTATCATCCCCCATTGCTGTGGTTTCTGTGGATGGTTCCCCTTTGAAGAATATTACTCTCAAGGTCTGTGAATTTCCTCTCACTATTAATGGTGTTCACCATGAGAAATTGGATTTGGTAGTTTTGAATAACTTGCCTTCTCCAGTAATATTGGGATTGCCCTGGTTAAAATTTCACAATCCTGTACTGGATTGGTCTACCAATGAAATTAAATCCTGGAGCCATAAATGTTATGACAAGTGTTGTAACGGGCGTATTGCAGCTTTGGATAGGGGAGAATTGCCTGTTCCTATTCAGGATTTTTGGAGAGTTTTTTCTGAGAAGGAATCGCAGGTTTTGCCTCCCCATAGAGACTATGATTGTTCTATTGAATTTGTCCCTGGAGCGACTCTTCCTAAAAGTCGTTTATTTAACCTTACTATTCCTGAGAGGAAGGCTTTGGATGAATACATACAGACAAGTTTGGCCGCCGGTCACATTAGGCCCTCTAAGTCTCCTGTGGCGGTTGGATTTTTTTTTGTAAAAAAAAGGACGGCGGTTTACGTCCTTGTCTGGATTTTCGTGAGATTAACAAAATTACTGTACGCAATCCTTACCCACTGCCATTGATTCCTGATCTGTTTAACCAGTTAATGGGGGCCAAGTGGTTCTCTAAAATTGACCTTAAGGGGGCATACAATCTGTTGCGCATGAAGGAGGGTGACGAATGGAAGACTGCTTTTAACACTCCTGTGGGTCATTTTGAGAATCTGGTTATGCCTTTTGGTCTTACTAATGCTCCTGCATTTTTTCAGAATCTTATTAATGACATCCTTAGACCTTTGATCGGCAAAAATGTGGTTGTGTATTTGGATGACATTTTGATTTATTCGCCGGATCTGGAGTCTCATTGGCGGAGCGTACGTGAGGTATTACAATTGTTAATGGACAATTCGCTTTTTGCTAAGCTGGAGAAATGTGAGTTCGCTGTACAGAGAATTAGTTTTTTGGGTTACATTATCACCAGCGAAGGTTTTGAGATGGACCCGGTTAAAGTTCAAGCTGTACAGGAATGGCCTAGGCCTATTGGTTTGAAATCGATACAGAGGCTTTTAGGTTTCGCCAATTATTACAGAAAATTCATAAAAAATTTTTCTAGTATTGTCAAACCTCTGACCGATCTCACCAGGAAAGGTGCTGATGCGGTTCAGTGGTCTTCTGAGGCCATTGAAGCTTTTGTGTATCTCAAGGAGAGGTTCACCTCTGCTCCCATCCTTATGCAGCCTGATGTGACTAAGCCGTTTTTGGTTGAGGTTGATGCTTCTTCGGTGGGGGTTGGCGCAGTATTGTCTCAGGATAACGGGGATGGATTACATCCCTGTGCCTTTTTTTCAAAAAAATTTTCGGAGACTGAACTGAATTACGATATTGGTAATCGGGAATTATTGGCTATTAAACTCGCATTTGAACACTGGCGCCACTTCTTGGAAGGTGCGGAATTTCCCGTTCAGGTTCTTACGGATCATAAAAATCTGATATATCTTGATGCTGCCAAGCGCCTGAATGCCCGTCAGGCTAGGTGGGCTCTGTTTTTCTCGCGGTTTAATTTCTCCGTTACTTACATCCCTGGTACTAAGAATGTTAATGCGGATGCCTTGTCTCGCAGTTTTTCTCCCATAGTCGGTGCTGAGAAAGAGGAGAACATTTTACAAGAAGGTGTTGTGATAGCTGCTTTGGACTCCATTTTGGAAGATGAGATTCTTAAAGCACAGGAGAATGCCCCATCTAACACTCCTCATGGGAGGTTGTTTGTGCCTGGGACCTTTAGGAGAGATTTGTTTATTGAGTGTCACGAATCTCGGTTGGCAGGTCATCCCGGAATCTCTGAGACCAAGAGACTGGTGGGTCGCAGTTTTTGGTGGCCTGGATGGCAGAAGGAAGTCATTAAGTGGGTGCGTCAATGTACTATATGTGCTAGATCTAAGTCCTCACATACTCCTGCTGCGGGGTTGCTTTGTCCTTTGGAGGTTCCTAGTGCTCCTTGGACACATTTGGCTATGGACTTTATAACTGACCTTCCCCCCTCTGAGGGTTTTACTGTCATCTGGGTGGTCGTGGACCGTTTTAGCAAGATGTGTCACTTGGTTCCCTTCGTCAAACTGCCCTGCGCTAAAACTCTCGCTAAGGCCTTTGTCAAGGAAATTGTCAGACTTCATGGCGTTCCTACTGACATTGTTTCTGATAGGGGTCCTCAGTTCGTGGCTCGTTTTTGGCGTGCCTTTTGTGACAGGTTGGGAGTTCATCTGTCGTTCTCGTCCGGATATCATCCTGAATCTAATGGCCAGACAGAAAGGAAAAACCAGGATGTTGAGCAGTTCTTGCGTTGTTTTGTGGCAGACAATCAAGAGGGGTGGTCTGAGTTTCTGCCACTTGCTGAATTTGCTCTGAACAATCATACATCTTCTTCTGCTGGTTGTTCGCCTTTTTTTTGTTGTTCTGGGAGACATCCGTCGTTTGGGTCGTTCTCCAAGTTGGGATCTGCCGTGCCTGAGGAGGAGAATTTTTCCGGTGATTTGGAGAGAGTTTGGACGGATGTGCGTGGTAATCTTCAGGAGGCCAACAGAAAATCTAAAGACTACTTTGATAGGAAACGACAGGAGGTTTTGTTCGCTGTTGGTGACATGGTTTGGTTGTCCTCTAGGAATCTGCGGTTGAGGATTCCTTCTAAGAAATTGGGTCTCAAGTTTGTAGGGCCCTTTAAGGTGCTTCAGGTTGTCAACCAATCTGCTGTTAGGTTGGAGGTTCCTACCTCCTGGAGAATTAATCCGGTATTTCATGTCTCTCTGTTAAAAAAAGCTGTTGTGTCGGATGGTGACGCCTCTGCCTCTGTTCCTCCGGTGGTGGAGGACGGGGAATATGAAATTTCTCGCATCCTTAACTCTAGACAGTATAGAGGTAGTTTGCAGTATCTTGTGGCCTGGAAAGGTTTCGGACCCGAGGATAACTCTTGGGTGAGGTCAGATGATGTTTCCGCGTCCAGACTTATCAGAGCGTTTCACAGGAGATTTCCTGATAAGCCTGGTCCTAGGGGATCCGGAGGATCCTCTTAGAAGGGGGGGTACTGTTAGAACCTTGCTCTTAGGTTTTTTCCTTTGCTGGTCACATGACCTTGTTGGCCTATTTAATCCTGCTCCGCCCTTCTGGCTTTGCTGGACTTCATTGTATAACTACTTTCTAGCTAGCCTGTGCTCTGTATCTAACTCTGTTAGTTTGCTTGGTCTTCGGACCTCTTTGTTCTTTATATTTTGTTTGTTTGTCTGTCTGCTACTATTTCTGTTAGGAGGTGTCCCATTTCCTCCCAGTCCTTAGTACTTGTAGGGATTCCTTCCCCACATCTATAGGTCTCCGTACAGACTAGCTTAGGACTTTAGCAGGTCTGATCGCAGGATCAGGTTCCCTGTTACATCGTAGGGATTCAGCTGAGTTCTATCGTAGGGACAGATCTCCTCTATTTCCTTAGCTCTGGTAGCAGAACATAACACTTACTTCAGCAATCCTGGCATCTCCAGTATTAGATCAGATAGATAGAGTAGACAGCAGTGTGAGCAGTCTCTTCTTACCTCAGCACTCCTAGTATCTCCAGTATTAGATCAGATACACAAGGTGGACAGCACTGTGAGCAGCCTCTTCTTACCTCAGCACCCCTGGTATCTCTAGTATTAGATTAGTTAGACAGGTGTACAGCAGTGTGAGCAGCCTCTTCTTACCTCTGCACCCCTGGTATCTCTAGTATTAGATCAGATACACATAGTGGACTGCAGTGTGAGCAGCCTCTTCTTACCTCAGCACCCCTGGTATCTCCAGTATTAACTCAGAAAGACATGGTGAACAGCAGTGTGAGCAGCCTCTTCTTACCTCTGCACCCCTGGTTTCTCTAGTATTAGATCAATTAGACAGATGTACAGCAGTGTGAGCAGCCTCTTCTTACCTCAGCACCCATGGTATATCCAGTATTAGCTCAGAAACACATGGTGTACAGCAGTGTGAGCAGCCTCTTCTTACCTCAGGACCTCTGTTATCTCCAGTATTAGATCAATTAGACAGGTGGACAGCAGTGTGAGCAGCCTCATCTTACCACTGCACCCCTGGTATCTCCATTACTAGATCAGATAGACAGGGTGGACAGCAGTGTGAGCAGCTTCTTCTTACCCCAGAACCCCTGGCATCGCCAATATTAGATCATCGGATCAAACGGATACCTATGAAATATGTGCTCACTCATCACCTTTTTCCGATGTGGTTGAAACCTAGCCCACGTTAGTCAATGAAAAAACTGGGTAGGTGGGATTTCAAGTACATGAGTGAGTTTTGGTTGCATCCGCTGCCTAAAACGGTCAGTTTACCGCCAGTGAGAGCTATATAGTGACTATGTGGCTGTCACTGGGGTGTCTTTGGTTCGGGTTGGTTGGGTGGCTGCGTCATTATATAGCAACGTGCACTCACAAGCAGAAGATGAGTTTGCTATAAGAAATCCCAATATAAAATACCGCTTTTATATTTTACGGACTCTAAAACTTTATTTATTTTCAGCCTTAGCTAATAACTGGAACTTTTTTTTTTTATAAAATAAGTATATAACACCGGAGCTGGAGAAAGGACTACATAGAGGAATAATAAGTAATGGACCATTAATGATTAATAACATCAAATCTATAAATACACAAGTTTATAAAATTATAAAAAGAAGTCTACATGCCGCCCAGAGGATCGGGGAGCATCGTGCTTATTTATTTATTTTCTTTCAATAATTTATTTTCCGCTGTTACACTTGGCAATCAATAATTTCAGTAATAGCTGGTATGGGTCTACTGAATTGTGGTGAGGGGTGACGGAGAGCCGTTTCGAAGAATGTGGCCAGCAAGTAACTAGGACCCAATGCAAACCCTGAAACAAGGCCTCCCAAAATAATAGTGCTGATGCCCTCATATGAAGCACAGACATTTCCCTGGGCATTTACACATGGGTCCCATCAGCCTCCTGCTTCTATATTGGTGCCACGAATGATTGACATGGTTATGACCATGACTCAGTCTAATTATTGTATTTTTAGTTAGCCATTGTATAGTGTGGCGCCCCTGAGGGTTCAGTCGCCACAGGGTTGCTGCACCTCACCCAGAGGTGTGGTATCTCCTTCTCTCAGGTAAGGATGGAGTACTGCCCGGGACCCCAACACCAGCACCCATCACTACACTACTCCAGGCCGACTGGAAGGGCAAGATACACTCTGATTTGCTGCCCCGTCCCTGGCTGGAGAAGGGAGAACCAAAGAGATTGGGTACCATGTAGTGCGTGTGGGTGGAGGACGTAGTTCAGGGGAGCACTTTAGAAAAACACATAAAAAGAGAAGCCATCTTAGATCAGTGAGTAGTCTTTTGTAAGTGGAAGAGGAGTAGGAGGGGAGCAGAGTCTCGTCAGGAGCTCTGCTCCAGAGTGGGGCCTAGCCAGAAAGGCCCAGGAGGGGAGCAGAGGAGAAGGCTTCATTAAGGAAAGGGATCCCAGGGGTATGGAAGGAGCAGGAAGCCACCCGTACGCCTGAATCTGCCAAGCGTCAGAGGGATCGGGCCGCAAAAGGGGAACCAGTCCCCGGACTGGCCGAGTACTTCACGTCTCAGCCAGAAAACCGGAGGCTTCTGCACTTCCAGGGTGCAGTCGCCGTACTCTCACACCTAAGTCACCGAAAAGGGCACCAAGTAGGTCCGGGAACTCCAAGTTGTCCAGAGGGATCACGGAGTACCCGTTCGAGACTTTACTGGAAGGAGCAGGGCAGGAGGGAGAAGACCCAGCGCGGGAAGTCGGTCTAGAGAGGAACACACAAAAGCGGGGTCCCGTCAAGCGCTCCTGATATACCTGAGGAAGTGCTGAACCCCTGTCTGGCATACGCAGTGTGACGCGAGAGGCTGACACCCGTACAGTGTACCTGAGGAACTTGAACAGAACTGTGAGTAAACTCGGATGACAGGACTCCACTGTCTCCGTCAGTTATTTCCTCTGTGCCATCTCTCCTGCACTACAAGCCCCATCATCACCACCTACCATTCTACATTGCCCTGGGGCCCGCTCCACCTGTGGGGAGCCATTCCAACCCAGCTGCCCTATCAAGCGCCCCAGAGGTCTGAAGCAGCGCTGGTACCTATTACCAGAATCCACAGGTGGCGTCACGAGCTTTATAAAAACACTATAAATCCCCTATAAATAACCCCTTTTATTGACCGCCCTGGGTCACGGACCAGGTCATCGCCACTGTGACATCATCCCCCAGCATTTATTGACACCGGGTACCCCACGGCCCAGGGGGCGCATCAATAGCACTGTTAGATTATGCATTGAGAACTGCATAGTGATAATATGTGAACAAAGTCCGGTACTATTTATTTGGGCGCTGTATTTTGATAATATGTGAGCACTGTATTGTAGTATTTATTTGGGCACTGTATGGTCATAACATGTGAGAAGTGTAAAGTGGTGTTTATGACGCGCCCCTGGGCCTGTGTCGCGCTGCGTTGCGCACGCGGGAGCTTACCCGGAGCCGGATCTGTTGAGGGTTGTAGTCTCGTGGCGGTGACCCGGTCCGTGCCCAGGGAGTCAAACTGAGCGGCGATGTATCAGCGGAGATGTTGGACGACTACGCCACCCGTTGAGTACAGCTAAGGAGCTGCTGCTGCAGGGCAGACCGCTGAGGCCGGTGGTAGGATTGTGCTGCGTGATAGTATAACCCCCAACGGGAGGGGTATGGCCTCAGGGCAGCCGACGTGGATGATGGGGGTAGCAGGAACCACTCGGAGACGGTACAGTGTAGTTCAGGGTCTTTACTGGTGACAAAGATAGACCCTCCCGGAGTACTGGCTAGCGATTGGGGCCTGGTCAGTCCTTAAGCAGATGGGATCTCCCCTGGCCAGGCGGAGTTGTAGGCCTCCCAAACTAACTGTACTCTTCTGGCTACCTTGCTAGAGGCGGGTATAAGTAGCCCACGTCCCTGAGTGTACCGTGTGGTGCTCACCCGTATGGCCGGTGACTCGGGGCCTTCTAGTAGCTTCCGCTCCACGACGGCGGTGCTGGTCCCACGCGTGTGACCGTGCCTTCGGGTTTCTTGGCCAGAGGACCTGGAATCCCCTGCCTGACGGATTCTGCTGCTGGGTAGGAGTTAGTCCCCACAGCCTCGGACTCCGGGTCCGGTAAGAAATCTTCTCAGTCAGGGCGAGCTCTGCAGCTGCCAGCCCCTGACTCCTTGTAACACTGTTCCCACAGAGCTCCTGATGTTCTGTTCCTATATTTGCTTCTTTTCTCTGTCTCTACTTCTTCTCTACTCACTAACCCTGCCTCAGCCCCAGTTTTATATAGGGGAAGTTCTTCCCCTCCCAGGACTGTGCAGGAGGTGTGGTATGCATAGGATTCCTGACCAAGAGACCTCCCACCTGCTCTCAGACGTAATATCTCTATCACTGTGGCAACCAGACCCCTGGGGTGTCACATTCCCCCCTAGTGAAATTTAGTACTCCGGGACTAAACATATTTTAGAAAAACATAACAAGATATAACAATAACAATACAATAAAGAAACACATAAAGGTGGTCACGGCATGTCCGTAACCGGGTGCAGTCTTTGAAGAAAGCAAGGTGTCCATTTCACCAAAACAGGGAGACGTAACCAGGTAGGGGTCTGTCCTGCCCCGAGTCCTTAACAGTCTTTAGTCCGTCCTGGGTTACGCTCCAACTATGTACACAGGATTCCCGGTAAATCCACCAAAGACTCCTATAAACAACTAGAAACACATAATTATACACAAGCAACAAGAAAAACAGGTAACCACAAATAAAACAATTTATACACTTCAAATCCTCCAACGTGCGGGTAACTGGCCTCTAGTGGCCCTAGTGGACCTACGGAGCTGACTGTCTGGCCCTGAACTACAGGGTGTAGGAGCTGTCAAGGGTAAATTGGGCAGCTGTCTACGGGCCCTTTGGCTCACTAGGGATATGGCAGGCTCACTGCAAGCAGAGGGTTGATCCTCCTGATCTGCTGGTGTGGGGTCTTCTGCCTCCTGGACCGGCTGTTCTTCCAGCTCTACCTGTTGCTCCGTAGGTGCTTGGGATGCTGGTTGGAGGAAGGTGAGTACGGGTACCACAACTGCACCATTGACTTGAGTCCAAGACCGAGGGAAGTCTCCGAGCACAGTACTAACCATATCTTCCCTTTCCTCTACGGGTCGATGGTCTTCTTGTTCCTCTTCAGGGTTCCGTAGCTGTTCAGGACACTTCTTCAGGTGATCCCGGGATACAATGGCTGTGGTCTCCCCTCCGTCTTTACTGATGGTACAGACCTTCGGGTTCTCGTGGCTTGAGGGCAGTACAGTGTACGGGTCCAGGGGAACAGCGGGAGCATACTGGTTGTAAGTTTTCTCTTGTCTCTCCCTAGCCTGACAGAGACTTCGCTCCACGCTCTCCTGTACTTTCCGGTACTGCTGCTGCCTCTCTGTGTCCCAGTCTGCTTCTGGTGAAGTGTCCTCGGGTGTCAGGACTCCCATTTCCAGGTCATCAGGTAACTTACCAGGTCTCGCCCTCATTAGGTAAGCCGGGGTACAGTTGGTGGAACCTACCGGGATGTGGTTGTATAGGTCCACCAGATCGGGCAGCTTCTCAGGCCACAGACTGCGTTCTTCCAGGGGCAACGTTTTCAGAAGATCCATTACCACCTGGTTCATTTTCTCACAAAGTCCATTAGTTTGCGGATGATAGGGTGTCGTCCTTATCTTCCGGCAGCCATACAAATTGCAGAATTCCTGGAAGACCTCCGCTTCAAAGGCAGGTCCCTGGTCCGTCAGCACTTGGTCCGGGTACCCGTGTGGACGGCAGAAGTGCTGCTGGAAGGCTCTAGCTGCTGTTTGAGCCGTTAAGTCCTTGACGGGGACGACAACCAAGAACCGGGAGTAATGATCCACGATGGTTAACGCGTAGACGTAGCCACTTCTGCTTGGGGTCAGTTTTACATGATCCAAGGCTACCAGTTCCAACGGCTGCCGGGTGACGATGGACTGCAGGGGAGTCTTCTGGCTGGCACGGTCCTTCCTCCTCAGGTTGCACGGGCCACAGTCTCTGCACCACCTCTCGATGGTTCCCCTCATGCCTACCCAATGGAACCGCCCGCGCAGCAGGAACTCCAACTTCTTCCATCCGAAATGCCCAGCTCCATCGTGGTATGCCTCCATCACCATGGCTGCGTCTCGTCGTGGCACCACTACTTGCCAGATTAGTTCATGCGTCCGGGAGTTAACCATCCTGCGGCACAACTTCCCCTTGTAAAGGAACAGTCTACTCTTTTCTGCCCACAGTTGCTTGGCTTCCTCCGGAGCGTCTGGGTCAAGGCGAGCCTCTGGCCGAGTCAGCATCTCCTTCACCAGCCGGACGGCAGGGTCACTGTCTTGCGTTTCCGCCCAGTTGTAGTGAGGTAAGGGGTTAAGCGTAGCGCCTTGCTTACTCCTTACCCGATGGGAATACTGGATAGTCCCATGACGGTGAAACGCGGGGAGTTCGACTTCTTCCAGTCCCTCTGGATCTTCTCCTACGTCCGGTAGGTTTGGCATCCTGGACAGGGCGTCCGCGTTGGTATTGGAGCGTCCTGCCCGGTATTTGATGGTGAACTCGTAGTTGGACAGGCGGGCCATCCATCTCTGCTCTAGGGCACCGAGTCTTGCCGTGTCCAGGTGTGTCAACGGGTTGTTATCCGTGTACACGACGAACCGGGAAGAAGCGAGGTAGTGCTTAAAGCATTCGGTGACTGCCCACACCACTGCCAGGAACTCTAGCTTAAATGAGCTGTAATTCTCAGGGTTTCTTTCGGTGGGTCGCAGTTTTCGGCTGGCGTAAGCGATTACTCGCTCTTTCCCCTGCTGGATCTGGGACAGCACGGCTCCTAGCCCGATGTTACTTGCGTCGGTGTAGAGGATAAAGGGCTGGCTGTAATCCGGGTACGCCAGGATTTCATCCCCCGTGAGGGCCATCTTCAGCTGGCGGAAGGACTCTTCTTCCAACTTCTCCCATCTGAAGGGCGGCTTCTGGTTCTTGGCCTTCCGGGACTGGCCTATCAGGAGGTCCTGCATAGGAGCTGCCTTTTTGGTGAAACCGGGGATGAACCTGCGGTAGTAGCCTACCAACCCGAGGAACTGCCGCACTTCCTTTACACTGGAGGAACTTGGCCATTCCTTAATTGCGGTGATCTTATCAGGGTCGGGAGCCACTCCGTCAGCGCTCACCACGTGTCCCAGGTACTGCACCTTTGGTTTCAGGAGGTGACACTTGGAGGGTTTCACCTTTAGGCCGTAGCTTGCCAGAGCTTCGAACACTTCCGCCAGGTGTTTCAGGTGGTCCTCATAAGTCTTAGAATATACGATGACATCGTCCAGGTACAACAGGACCGTCTCGAAGTTTCTGTGGCCCAGACAGCACTCCATTAATCGTTGGAAGGTTCCTGGTGCGTTGCAGAGTCCGAACGGCATACAGGTAAACTCGCTAAGTCCCATCGGGGTGGTGAATGCGGTCTTCTCCCGGTCCGCCTCTGCTACAGGAACCTGCCAGTACCCACTAGTGAGATCCAAGGTAGAGAAGAAGTTAGCAGATCTTAAAGCAGCCAAAGACTCCTCTATCCTTGGTAAGGGGTACGCATCCTTGTGTGTGATACGGTTGATTTTCCTGTAATCTACACACATCCTCATGGTGTTGTCTTTCTTTTTGACTAAGACTAGTGGAGCTGCCCAGGGGCTACAGCTATCCCTGATCACCCCAGCCTCCTTCATGTCTCTAAGCATCCCCTTGGCGTGTTGGTAGTGTGCAGGGGGTACGGGTCGATACCTCTCTTTTATGGGAGGATGGTCTCCCGTGGGGATGTGGTGTTCTACCCCCTTGACTCGCCCGAAGTCTAACGGGTGTTTACTAAACACTCTCTCGTACTCTTGAACCACCCGATAGACTCCCTGTTTCTGGTGTGAGGGAGTGGAGTCAGTACCCAAATGTAGTTGCTGACACCAGTCCTCCATTGTTTTCTTAGAGCCGTTACCTTCCTCCGGGTGAGATGGAGGCAAGGGTTCCACAGATTGTATAGCATTTTGGTTAATGGTATATAATTTGGCTAGCGTGGCATACCGGGGCAGGTACACTTCCCTCTTCCCGATATTGATTATGCGAACGGGCACCCTCCCATGGCGTACATTAACCACCCCCCGTGCTGTCAAGATGGTGGGCCTACTGTCTGAGTAAACTGGTTCTACCATTGCCTGGTAATCTCTACCTCTCAGACCAATAGCTGCCCGGCACCAAATCATCATTTCACTTTTTGGGGGCATGGCAATAGGGAAAGGGTCACACATTCTCACGCTACCAATCTCACCGCCGGAGAGTTCCACCTGTTGCCGTCGCATCAGTGCCCGGATCTCTTTTTGGAGCACTCGCTGCTCGCCGGAGCTGGCGTTCTTGGCAACCTGCTGTAAAAGGAAAATCACCTCTGCAAGACAATTTTCAATTACATTAGTTCCTAGAGTTATCTTTGGGTGACTCTCGTGTTTGTCAATGTCTACAATGATCAGTCCCTGTGCTGCCAGTTCAACTCTACCAATTTTAATGGTCACCTCTTTAAATCCGATCTGTGGCACGGGCTGACCATTGCTGGCGATGATACTCAAGTCGTCGTCAGGGTAGCGGGTAATATCCGAGTCATTCCAGTACTGCTTGACGAGCACGTACGGGATGGTGGTGACCTGTGACCCAGTGTCCAGTAGGGCACTCATAGGAATGCCATCCAGTACCACAGGCAAGACTGGACGTCCTCCCACATATTTGTCGCGCCAGTTCGATGGGCCTGATGATCTTTTTCCTAGGGGTTGGCCCTCTACCCTAGGTTGTGCCAGTTTAAATGACAGTACCTTGCCATATGTCCGGGTTGATTACAGCGGCGGCAGATGGGTCGTCCGTCCTCGTTGTATCGGTCGCTGGGTCTTCCTCTGGCCGGTGGGGTCCTCCTTGGTCGACGCCACGGGATGTCTTCCGGTCCGGATGCCAGCTGGATCTTCCCTGGAGTAGAAACCTGTAAAGACTGCACAGTTCGGGTTAGCGCAGCAACGCTTTTAGCTAGCTCTTGGACCTGATGGTGCAGGTCTGGAGCCGGGTCATTGTTCAAAGCCTGCGCATCAGCTCCCACAGGCCCTGCCGACAAGGGCGCCGCCTCCTGGTGGTAAGTGGTAGTGGGGCGTCTGGGGGTCACAACGCCACTTGGTGCCGGTTCTCGAAGCACCCGGATGGCTCTGTCCTTGAACTGTGCAAATCCCAGATGAGGGTCCTGTAAGGCCATTGCCCGCAACTGGGTTCGGTGGGCATTGCAATATAAACCCTCTATAAATTGTTCAGTCAACAGCCTGTCCTCGTCTCCCACGCCGTCAGGGTCGGTCTGCTTAATGGCTCTCAGGGCCTCTTGTAGGTTCAGGGCATAGTCCCTTATACTCTCATGTGCCCGCTGTTTGCACCCGTAGAATCTAAGCTTGATCTCGGCTGAGGTGCGGGTATCAAAGGTGTCCCTCAGCCGGGTTAGTATCCCTGCGACAGTCCTCCCCCCAGGTGGCCAGGACTTTACCTCCCTTCGGGCTGCCCCAGTTAATTGGGCCACCAGGATGCTTACTTTTTGCTCTTCTGTGAGGGGGTACACCTGGAAGAGGCTATCCAGCTTTTCTCTAAAGTCATGCAGGGTATGTGACTCCCCTGAGTACTGGGGTAGCCAGGCCGCTCCCGGGATATAGGGCATGGTGAAAGGCATGACTGCAGCAGCGGTGGCGCTGGCGGGGGTTGAGGCAGTGAAGCTCTCCTCCGTATCCGACATCCTCCTCCCCCCTAGTGGACCGTGGCCTACCTTGCGATGATCCTCTTCCGTAGGCCGCGGCTCCGCAGTAGATCGTCAGGGTTGAGGACCTTCCGTCGCGCTCCTGTGACGTCGGCGTCTGCTGGGCTCCTTCCAGGACCTTACGCGACGTCCGGACGTGAGGCGGGGCTTCAGTTCTCGCGCGCTTTCGGAGTCCACGCCCCTCTAATTCCCGCGCGACGTCTTCAAGATGGCGTCCAACGGCGGGAAAACTCCACGGAAGGCGGGAAGAAGGCTGGAAATGGCGCCGGATGGCGGGAATCTTCACCGATGGCGGGAAGAAGGCTGAAGATGGCGCCGGATGGCGGGAATCTTCACCACAGGTAAGTTTGAACAGTCTTTTTCAGGCACGCAGTACCTGGTGGTTGCGGGCACGAGATCCTGCCGACTACGCCAAAAGTTGACGCGCCCCTGGGCCTGTGTCACGCTGCGTTGCGCACGCGGGAGCTTACCCGGAGCCGGATCTGTTGAGGGTTGTAGTCTCGTGGCGGTGATCCGGTCCGTGCCCAGGGAGTCAAACTGAGCGGCGATGTATCAGCGGAGATGTTGGACGACTACGCCACCCGTTGAGTACAGCTAAGGAGCTGCTGCTGCAGGGCAGACCGCTGAGGCCGGTGGTAGGATTGTGCAGCGTGATAGTATAACCCCCAACGGGAGGGGTATGGCCTCAGGGCAGCCGACGTGGATGATGGGGGTAGCAGGAACCACTCGGAGACGGTACAGTGTAGTTCAGGGTCTTTACTGGTGACAAAGATAGACCCTCCCGGAGTACTGGCTAGCGATTGGGGCCTGGTCAGTCCTTGAGCAGATGGGATCTCCCCTGGCCAGGCGGAGTTGTAGGCCTCCCAAACTAACTGTACTCTTCTGGCTACCTTGCTAGAGGCGGGTATAAGTAGCCCACGTCCCTGAGTGTACCGTGTGGTGCTCACCCGTATGGCCGGTGACTCGGGGCCTTCTAGTAGCTTCCGCTCCACGACGGCGGTGCTGGTCCCACGCGTGTGACCGTGCCTTCGGGTTTCTTGGCCAGAGGACCTGGAATCCCCTGCCTGACGGATTCTGCTGCTGGGTAGGAGTTAGTCCCCACAGCCTCGGACTCCGGGTCCGGTAAGAAATCTTCTCAGTCAGGGCGAGCTCTGCAGCTGCCAGCCCCTGACTCCTTGTAACACTGTTCCCACAGAGCTCCTGATGTTCTGTTCCTATATTTGCTTCTTTTCTCTGTCTCTACTTCTTCTCTACTCACTAACCCTGCCTCAGCCCCAGTTTTATATAGGGGAAGTTCTTCCCCTCCCAGGACTGTGCAGGAGGTGTGGTATGCATAGGATTCCTGACCAAGAGACCTCCCACCTGCTCTCAGACGTAATATCTCTATCACTGTGGCAACCAGACCCCTGGGGTGTCACATTTATTTGGGCATTTCATAGTGTTAATATGTGAGCACTGTATGACAGTATTTATTTGAGCAATCTATTGTTCTATCTTGAGAACACTATATAGCCGTATTTATTTTGGCTCTGAGTGGCACTGTTATTTTGTTGCTAAAGAATGGCACTCTTATGTGGGCACCATCCTTTATACCTTGTATAATGTAGCACTGTATAATGTCTTATTTGTATATAAATTGTTGGCGGGGGAGCTAAGAGAATAAGCCTCACACGGTACCGTGCCTCCTTAGTCAGGTCGTGACCCAAGTGCAACCTTTTTCTCTGCACCCCATGTATTGCATGCCTGCTTATAGACCAACGTATTCTGCACCACGTATCACTCTCATCCTCCCTGCGGAGGTCACGCTAGAATCTCAGATAATTGCACAGTGTGTGCCCTTATGGGCAGGGGCGTACTGGCCCACCGTATGATCGGGAAAACCCCCGGTGGGCTCCGGGGTCCGATGGCCATGCCCCTAAGCCCCGCCCCCACACCCACTGGGCCCTGTACAGAGGACCCCCCCGATTCGCTAATCAGATAGGCAGCACTGCCGATATGATTAGTGATGGGCCCTCTGCAGCAGCACAGCAAGGAGACCGGTCTCCCTGCTCTGCCTACTGCCGCAGTGCCCCTCTGCCTCCTCTGCCGGCGCGTGCGCAGGAGGTCAGTCTCAGGGCGATGACGTCATCGGGCGAACACGTCATCGCCCTGGCACTGCTTCCTGTGTGCGCTGTGGAGGACGGATCCGCCGTCGCCCTAGGCAGCGGCTGCAGGCCTGCAGCTCATCTCATAGAATCATAGAATGGTAGAGTTGGAAGGGACCTCCTGGGTCATCTGGTCTAACCCCCTGCTCAAAGCAGGATTCACTAGATCATCTCAGACAGATGTCTGTCCAGCCTCTGTTTGAAGACGTCCATTGAAGGGGAAATCACCACCTCTCGTGGCAGCCTGTTCCACTCTCGACGCTTGAGTATGAAAAGCAGGGGCCGGGAGGGGAGGAAGGGATAGGGGGGAGGGGTGACTGAGAGGACCCCTGGCCGAGGCTGTCAGTAAATGCTACTGGGCAATGGGCATGATTATCATCATGCCCATTGCCCAGCCTGTCCTGCTGCCAACCTCTCGTTACTGTTACTATGCCTAGCAGCATGTACTACCACCAGTGGCTGGCAGGACATTCTGGGTGGGCATGAAAGTACCAAGGAGGCTGGCAGGACATACTAAGCATGAATCGGGCTATGGGCGGAGGAGAGCGGTGCCAGCGCCCACCCTTCTCCCCCGCTTGCTCAGGGCCCAGCAGCCGGATACTTACCTCTCCTCCTGCCTCCGCAGATCCGCTGTATTTCTGCTCTGCGCTCCCTGTGACATATCAGGTCAGAGGGTGCGGTGACGTCTTTCCACCGCGCCCTCCCCTGAGCCATCACAGGCAGCGCAGAGCGGGAAGACGCCGGCGACGCTGGAGTACGGACCTGAGCAGCGGCAGCAGGTAAGGAGGAGTGAGGTGAGTATTTGATTATTATTTTTTTTAATGTATGGAGGCATGGGGCATTATATGGGGGGGGGTGATATCCTGCATGGGGCATTATATGGGGGGGTGACATCCAGCATGGGGCATTATATGGGGGGGTGACATCCTGCATGGGGCATTATATGGGGGGGTGACATCCTGCATGGGCCATTTTAAAGAGGGGGGTGACATCCTGCATGGGGCATTATAAAGAGGGGGGGTGACATCCTGCATGGGGCATTATATGGGGTAGGTGACATCCTGCATGGGGCATTATATGGAGGGGGGTGACATCCTGCGACGCTGGAGTCCAGACCTGAGCAGCGGCAGCAGGTGAGGAGGAGTGAGGTGAGTATTCGATTATTTATTTAATGTATGGAGGCATGGGGCATTATATGGGTGGGGTGGTGATATCCTGCATGGGGCATTATATGGGGGAGTGACATCCTGCATGGGGCATTATATGGGGGGTGACATCCAGCATGGGGCATTATATGGGGGGGTGACATCCTGCATGGGGCATTATATGGGGGCGGTGACATCCTGCATGGGGCATTTTAAAGAGAAGGGTGACATCCTGCATTGGGCATTATAAAAGGGGGGGTGACATCCTGCATGGGGCATTTTAAAGAGAGGGGGGGTGATATCCTGCATGGGGCATTATAAAGAGGGGGGGTGACATCCTGCATGGGGCATTATATGGGGGGTGACATCCTGCATGGGGCGTTATATGGGGGGTGACATCCTGCATGGGGCGTTATATGGGGGAGGTGACATCCTGCATGGGGCATTATATGGAGGGGGGTGACATCCTGCATGGGGCATTATATGGGGTGCGTGACCTCCTGCATGGGGCATTATATGGGGGAGGTGACATCCTGCATGGGGCATTATATGGGGGAGGTGACATCCTGCATGGGGCATTATATGGAGGGGGGTGACATCCTGCATGGGACTTTATAAGGGGGGGGAACAGCCTGCATAGGGCATTATGGGGGGGGGGAACAGCCTGCATGGAGCTTTATATGGGGCCAGTATCCTGTACAGAGCATTTTATGGGGGCCAGTATTCTGTATGGAGCATTATATGGGGGCCAGTATTCTGTATGGAGCATTTTTGGGGGGCCAGTATACTGTGTAGAGCGTTATATGGGGACCAGTATCCTGTATGGAGCGTTATATGGGGGCCAGTATTCTGTATGCAGCACTTTTTGGAGGCCAGTATACTGTGTGGAGCGATTCGCCGGTTTCTGAGCTATTATAGAATTTACAATAGATATCACTCATGTAATATAAGAAGTGAAATCTTTGCATTGTACTATACTTATATTTCTCTGCGGTATCTGTGCATCATGAATCGTGGTATGTGTTAAAGGGGCCCACTGAGACTCTTTCTCCCAAGGCCCAGAAAAACCTGGAGCCGGCCCTTTGTGGTACTATCATGCTAGTACTACTACCACCAGTGGCTGGCTGGCAGGACATGCCATGTGAGCTTGAATGATAGTACCACAGAGGCTGGCAGTACATACTGGGCAATGGGCATAATAATACCACAAAGGCTGGGAGGACATACTGGGCAATGGGCATGATAGTACCACCAGTAGACTGACTTGGCGGTCTCCAGGGCTCCGTCTCCCCTTCTCGCTGCTGTTAGACTGGGTTAACATTGCGTTTATACTGTGCGTTACAACGGATCCGTTGTAAATCAGCGCAGACGCAGTGTACTGTAGACTTGCATTGCAAAAATAGGCATGTGTTTGAAAGTATGCATTATTTGCAACGCACAGGAAAACATGGTCGGCGGCTGGAGGCCAGCTGAGCACTTCTCTGACAACTGTGTTCTAGTGTCATTCTGTGCCTGCTCATCTCTGTCAGCAGGGGTATTTGTCTGATGGCAAAGATGTAGCAGAGCTGGAGACAGAAGATCCGTGGATTACGTCAGAGCGAGGATTTTGTTTTTTATTAAAGATGGAGTCCCTACATGTGTTTTTTTCTGTTTACTAGAAATTCATGGTGGCCATGTCTAGTTTGGCGTGACGCCATGAATTTCAGGCTTAGTGCCAGCTGATAATACAAAGCTGGTACTAACCCCATTATTACCCAGCGTGCCACCCCCACCAGGGCCGCTGGAAGAGCCGGATAAAGCGCCTGGAAATGGTGCTATGATGAATGCGCCAATTCCAGGGGTGGCTGCGGGCTGCCGTCTTCAGCGTGGGGGGCCCAGAATGCTTGGGCCTTACCATGCTGAGAATCCCAGCCCCCAGCTGCCTGGTTTTTACCAGGCTGGCGATCAAAATATAGCGAGAACCCACGCATTTTTTTAATTATTTTTTTAAATAATTAAAAAAAAACATTGGGCTTTCCTGACTTTTGATCGCCAGGCAGCTGGAGGTGGCAGCCCGTAGCTGTCTGCTTTATCTGCGCTGAGAATCAAAAATTCATTTTTGTTTTATTATTTATTTATTTTCACACTTCTATATGTGTGACAGTCCCAACAGCTAATCACAGCCGCTGACACAGTGAACGGGCGTCTGTGATTGGCTGCTTGAGTAACCTGAAAGCAGCCCATACATAGTACCATACTAGAATGTATGGGCTGATTGTAGATTACTCAAACAGCCAATCACAGACGCCCATCCTCTTTGACAGCATCTGTGATTGGCTGTTGGGTCTGTGACATATAGAAGTGTGAAAAGAAATCATTTTTAAAAACGATGTAGCGCTCTGCAGAATTTTTGATTCTCACCGCAGATAAAGCTGACAGCTACGTACTGCCACCCCCAGCTGCCTGGCTTTACCTTGGCTGCCGATCAAAAGACAGAGAAGCCGAATATTTGTTTTAAACTTACTTAACTTTTTTTTTTTCCGCCATATGTTGATCGCCAGCCAGATAAAACAAGGCAGCTGGGGGCTGGGATTCGCAACATGGTAAGGCCCAAGCGTTCTTGGCCCTCCACGCTGAAAATCGCAGCCCGCAGCCACCCCTGAAAATGGCACATTCATCATAGCACCATTTCCAGGTGCTTTACCCGGCTCTTCCAGCGGCCCTGGTGGTGAGTGGCACCCTGGGTAATAATAGGATTAGTACCAGGCCAGCTTTGTGTTATCAGCTTGTACTAAGCCCGAAATTCATGGTTTCACGCCAAATTAGACATAGTCACCATCAATTTCTAGTAAACAGAAAAAAAAAGATTTTTTTTTTTTATTAAAAATAAAACACATTTAGGGACTCCATCTTTAATAAAGAAAAATCCTCACTCCAACGTAATCCATAGGTCTTCTGTCTTCAGCTCTGCTAGATCTTTGCCATCAGAGAAATATGTCTGCTGACAGATGAGCAGGCACAGAATGACACTGGAGCACTGTTACTGTGTAGTGTGGCGCTATGTTTCTTTTTTTGTCATTTAATGCAGTGTAGAAATCTTGGGAAAAGTGTGGATTGTGCTCTGGAAGTGATCAGTTATAGCTAACTATGTTATTTTCTGCAGAGATAAGTCCTGCATAGAAGATGGGATATATCGGTCTGCAGATAAAGAACTTCACCTAGAGACATCACTGGTGAGTATGTGTATTACCTATACACACACACTGACACTATACACAGAGCTCCTGTGCATAATGTCACTGGTGATCACTGTATTACGTCTACACTGACACTATATACAGAGCTCCTATGCATAATGTCACTGGTGATCACTGTATTACCTCTACACTGACATTATATACAGAGCTCCTGTGTATAATGTCACTGGTGATCACTGTATTACCTCTACACTGACACTATACACAGAGCTCCTGTGCATAATGTCACTGGTGATCACTGTATTACCTCTGCACTGACACTATATACAGAGCTACTGTGTATAATGTCACTGGTGATCACTGTATTACCTCTACACTGACACTATATACAGAGCTCCTGTGCATAATGCCACTTGTGATCACTGTATTACCTCTACACTGACACTATATACAGAGCTCCTATGCATAATGTCACTGGTGATCACTGTATTACCTCTACACTGACATTATATACAGAGCTCCTGTGTATAATGTCACTGGTGATCACTGTATTACCTCTACACTGACACTATACACAGAGCTCCTGTGCATAATGTCACTGGTGATCACTGTATTACCTCTGCACTGACACTATATACAGAGCTACTGTGTATAATGTCACTGGTGATCACTGTATTACCTCTACACTGACACTATATACAGAGCTCCTGTGCATAATGCCACTTGTGATCACTGTATTACCTCTACACTGACACTATATACAGAGCTCCTATGCATAATGTCACTGGTGATCACTGTATTACCTCTACACTGACACTATACACAGAGCTCCTGTGTATTATGTTACTGGTGATCACTGTATTACCTCTACATTGACACTATATACAGAACTCCTGTGTATAATGTCACTGGTAATCTCTACATTATCTGTACACTGACACTATATACAGAGCTCCTATGCATAATGTCACTGGTGATCACTGTATTACCTCTACACTGACACTATACACAGAGCTCCTGTGTATAATGTCACTGGTGATCACTGTATTATCTCTACACTGACACTATATACAGAGCTCCTGTGTATAATGTCACTGGTGATCACTGTATTACCTGCACACTGACACTATATACAGAGCTCCTGCGTATAATGTCACTGGTGATCCCTGCATTACCTGTACACTGACACTATATACAGAGCTCCTGTGTATAATGTCACTGGTGATCACTGTATTACCTGTACACTGACATTATATACAGAGCTCCTGTGTATAATGTCACTGGTGATCACTGTATTACCTCTACACTGACACTATATACAGAGCTCCTGTGCACAATGTCACTGGTGATCACTGTATTACCTGTACACTGACACTAAATACAGAGCTCCTGTGTATAATGTCACTGATAGTCTCTACATTATCTGTACACTGACTCTATATACAGAGCTTTTTTACATTTTCATGATCAGTCACTATCTGGTGCCATTATGTGCCATGGTCATGGTGTGGCGGTATTTCTCCCTTGTATGTGGTATTATTCAGACAGTCACTATGTGGTGGTAATATGTGGTCTTCTCATGGTGTGGCAGTATATATACCTTGTACTTGGTTGTATTTGATCACTATCTGGTGGTATGTGTTCTGGTCATGGTGTGGCGGTATTTCTCTCTTCTCTGTGGTATTATTAGTCTAGGTATAGTGGATTGTTGTCAGTCATTTGTTTTTTCGGATATTAAGAATGGGAACATTCTTTATTTGCAATACATATTAAATACTTGGATGTTTAACCTCTCCCTGTGTTGTGACTACTACACAGCAGCAGAGATTTATTGGTTAATAAAGTTGATTCATTTTGAAAGAGTTTGTGGACTTATGTTATTCCTATATACGCATGGTGCTGGTGGGCCCCAAGGTTGATTTTTTCCTGGTGGGCCCCAGGTACTCCAGTCCGGCGCTGGTGCCAGACAGTTACCTCCTCATCTGTCCTGCTGCTGGCTGGGAGTCCTGTACAGTGCAGCATGTAGTGTGATGTGAATGCCACACTATGGAGATGCTGCTCCTACTACTGCCAAGTGAGGATCTCACCTCCCCAGTATGGTGCCCTCAGGAGCTCCCACAGGGCATTACAGGCCTTAGTATGAAGCAATGCTAGATCTTTGCCATCAGAGAAATATGTCTGCTGACAGATGAGCAGGCACAGAATGACACTGGAGCACTGTTACTGTGTAGTGCGGCACTATGTTGCTTTTTTGTCATTTCATGCAGTGTAGAAATCTTGGGAAAAGTGTGGATTGTGCTCTGGAAGTGATCAGTTATAGCTAACTATGTTATTTTCTGCAGAGATAAGTCCTGCATAGAAGATGGGATATATCGGTCTGCAGATAAAGAACTTCACCTAGAGACATCACTGGTGAGTATGTGTATTACCTATGTTGAGTATATGTATTACCTATACACACACACTGACACTATATACAGAGCTCCTGTGTATAATATTAATGGTGATCATTGCATTACCTGTACACTGACACTATATACAGAGCTTCTGTGTATAATGTCACTGGTGATGACTGATAACCTGTACACTATATACAGTGCTCCTGTGTATAATGTCACTGGTGATCACTGTATAACCTGTACACTGACCCAATATACAGAGCTTTTTTATATTTTTATTATTTTAGCATTATTTGTCACTATGTTGTGGCATTATATGCTTTGATCATAACATGACGATATTTGTCCCTTGTATGTGGTATTATTCAGTCACTATGTGGTGGTAATATGTGGTCTCATGGTGTGTCAGTATTTATACCTTGTATCTGGTAGCATTTGATCACTATGTGGTGGTATTATGTGCTTTGGTCATGGTGTGGCGGTATTTGTGCCTTGTATGTGGCATTATTTGGGCACTATGTGGTGGTAATATGTGATCTGATCACGGTGTGGTGGTATTTCTGCCTTCTATCTGGTAATATTGGTCTTGGTAGAGTGGATTGTGGTTGGTCATTTGTTTTATCTGATATCAATAAGGGGAAACCTCTTTATTTCCAATAGATATTAAATACTTGGATGTTTAACCCCTCCCTGCCCTGTGACTATTACACAGCAGCAGAGATGCAGTTGCAGAGGTTCACCAGAGAAAGCAAGTTGGCATTTGGTGAGATTTTCACCTCTGTATTTATAAGACAAAACCAGGAGTGGGTGAGAAATTCATAAAACATTACCTCGGATTGCTCCACTCCTGGTTTTGTCTTATAAATACAGAGGTAAAAATCTCACCAAATACTCAGTGCCACAATCTTCTGACAGTGCTGATTCCACCAATAAATAAGTGATCACCTTCCCAACCTGTGCATCGCTGATAACTTGTTTTCACCAATAAAAACCCTTTAATGCAAACTACAGTAATTGTACATCGCATTTCTGGTGAGCGCACAGTGATGGGCAGAAGCGGCCAATATAATGGGTATAACGGCTAACAGGTATTTGCAAATAGCTGAAGGGTGGGTGGGCCCCTGGAGTCAATGGCCCTGGTGGGCCCCAGACACCCCAGTCCGGCGCTGTTGACAGCAGTGACCTGGGGGTCTGAAATGCTTCCTGGGGCGATCCCCATGCTGTCCCCATGTCATTTGAGCACTGTCACTATCGTTTTGGGCACTTTTTAGGCTTTCTACAGACTGTCGGGGGTGCCGCCGCAAAAATGCTCGGGTCTCCCATAGACTAACATTGGGCTCGTTGCTCGGGTCGAGCACCCGAGTATCACGGTGAGCTCGGCCCGAGCTTCGAGCACCCGAGCATTTTAGTGCTCACTCAACACTAATTGCCACTCTTCGTAATGTGCAAACAATGTCTTCTTCAGGTGGATTCCACCTGGATCCCTCATGAAAAGCACTAGATAAAAATGTAAATGATTGAACATATGCACTGCAATATTAAAACAACTTGCTGTGCATTGTGTATTTTTCAGTCTTTTTCAGCTTCTTTTATCCGCTTCCAGCTTTGAAAATTATGAAGTGGTTAAAGAAAGTGATCGGTTCATTCTGCTGGTGGCTTCTGTTTGGAAGCCGCTCACTATTTTATATGTAGTTAACAAAAACACTGATGTTTTCCTTAAGTGTCTTCTTATAAAATAAAAAATCAGTGGGTATGCTGGCGTCTATAAGGTGCTGTGTGTACGTACCCTTAGGAATAACAGAATCTCTGGTCATCTCCTCCATTTTTGGCCAGAGTTTAGAGGATTAATGGGAGACATAGAACCGTTATTCTCCAGTTTGGGATCTAACCCTTCAGACATACTATATATGAGGTATAGTATTAATATACCATAAAAGTCACTAACAATCAATTAAATGCGAAAAGACATTAAACAATTTTAATTTTTTATTTCTTTGAATTAAAATTGCATGGAAGGATGAAGACAAGTTCTTGGAGGAGCCTTCAACTTTTGCACGTGTCTCTTGCTGGTCAGGAGGGCACAGGTAGGTGGTACAACTCCTTCTATACAGGTACAGCATTAATGGTGGATGTGCTGTAGTTTCTTCAGAGCGCTAGATTTGGGGGTTTTCTGTCCTCGAGATGTCAATGGTGCGTTGGTGACAGCAGCCAAAAATGCAGCTTTGTCTGACAGCACGAGCAGCCCTGGATAATCCACGCCGGCAGGATGTTATCATCCGGCGGAAGAGAGAACCTAGGAGAAAAGATGTAAAACTGATGTAAGTAATGGGACTCCATATTAGAGGACACTACTGTGGTGTCACTGTAACATGACGTTAGAAGAATCTCATCATACAGAGGAGCAGAATCATTGTCAGCCATCATACATGTGACAATCCCACCACTGACGGATAACATCTGCTCCACATGACTTCTTCTCACTGACGTCATACAACATGGAGATTATCGTCACACTTACCTCGCCTAGTTTCCCCCTCTTCAACTTTCTCTGTTTTTAGTTGTTTTCTCAGTGTTCGAAAATATTTTCTTCTCTTCTGAACTGGAGATTCTAATCAAAAAGCCAGAAAAAAATGTTGATTATAAACTCCTAAAAGATGAGCTTTGTATCTTTATAGAGTTATGCAACTGATTAATATGAACCTGTAGCTTTTCTGGGTTCCGGTGGTGTCTCCCCAAAGAACCATGTCCCCATATTAATATGACATTACTTTCTGCAAGCCACAGTGTTATATAATCAGTTAGATAAAACTTCATTGTAACTTTAAAGAAGACCCATCACCAGGTCAAAAGTGTCCAAGATTCGCTCTTATTTTATGTCGGCTTCTCCCCTGAGTATTCTGATATTTGTTTTCCTAAAATCCACAGTACGGTTGTAGAGATATGGGACTTTTTATTTAGTGTTAATTATTATGGTCTTTATCATGTGGGCGTGGTAACCTAAGGGCACGCCCCAGAGGACCCTGTGAGCACCGCCCCTTTGTAAAGAATAAAAATTACCACTAATTACAAAGGCCCATAACTCTGGAACCGTATGGGGGATTTTAACAAAACAAAAAATAGAATACTCAGGGGAGCAGAAAGAATAAAGGAAGTAATTTTAGAGTCTTAATATTTAAATTTTGGATCATAGGCTATAATTGGATGGCCTATAAACCTGTACATACCTGACAATGAGGGCGAGGATGACTCACTGTTTTTAGCAGTAAAACACTGATTGTCTCCAACAGTTTTGGAAGGGGAAGATTCTTTCTGCCTGTTGGTAGAAAAAAGACACGTAAATTACAAGGAAAAAACAATAGAATAATGGAAGAACACCTGTCTGTAAGGTCAATTAGGACAACATAGAGGAGATATCCTGCTCAAGACCACATTTTACCAGCAAGAATGGAGTCTAATTAGTAATATTGGCCTGTAGTGAGTTGGAAATGAATGGTTGGTCGCAACAATCAGCTGTTATTGAAGTTATCACAAGTAAGACCCACAGAGATTGTGTAGTCATGGGGTGGTGGATGCTAGATTTAGATTTGTGTTACTCGTATCTTGTATTTGGATCCGACATATATCAGGACTAAATCTCATAATAATAATAATCTACTCACATTTCTGAGCATTTTTCATTGATCTCTGGGGAACACCCTGGAGGTGACATAGGCTCTTCATTGCCTCCATCACTGTTCTCTTGGGAACACTGTGGAGGTGACATAGGCTCTATATTGGTCATCATCCCAGTATTGGTGATATATAGCTAAAACAGATAAAGAAATATAAAATAGATATATTTAATTTTTTTTTGTAATTATAGGTTTCATACATTTTATTAGCCACATACTTACTTTAGAAGACCTTTGATAAGTTGATGCAAAGTTTTTGATTTCTGGCCAGTCATTGTCCTCACTTGTGTCCCCCTCATCTGAATTCATATGTTTGAAGCTGCTACTTCGAGCTAAAAAATACAAGTGTTATTAGAGATTATTAGTATAATACCCAGACAGTCACCATGTTATCACTAATAATGATGGGAACTGATTTTGACATAAAATGAAAGACAAGACACACGTCAGTTTTCTGCAGATGACGTCTCATTTTACTTACTGATAAAGTAGCGGGTGTCCTCATCTGACTTTAGGTCAGGAACGAACAGGGGCTTCTGACTTAAAAGGTTGTCAAAGTCTAAGTCACGCATAAATGGATGAATTTTGATCTCATTTGCGCCTCCTGGAAAAGGAAGACAAGAAAGAAAGTGATACAGTCATTGTCAGAGAAACTGCTCCATATCTGTAGAATTTATGTTAATCTGAACTGAAGATGTAACAGAGCCGACATAAAGGAAATATATTGAACATTATAGCATGAAGAATGGGTAATAGACAAGTAGGTAGAGTACAGAACCTCAGTGCTGATCCTCATGGAACCCATCATTTGTCTGGTCACGCTGTAATAATTCATTGATAATACTATTAATATTACCTGTTCCAAGTCTCAGTGCTGGAATTTTTCTGAGCAGTTGAGTGATGATGCCTCGAGCATTAGTTGGAGGAAAGTAATTACATCTCCAAGGTATATCATCTGTTATATAAAAAGCAAATATTATAAGAAATAAAACCTCTTCATTTATTTTCATAAAAAAAAAATTCCTTAACAAAGCTAGAAAAAACTACAGAACTATTCAAGTCAAATAACAGTGACATCACAAGCATTCAGATTATTTTACTTACCCTGGATGATACTGTGTAAAATATTCCTTCTGCAAGCCCCTGTAAATGGTGGATATCCAAATAGAAATTTATATAGGATGATCCCTATTGACCACCAGTCAACAGGCCTTCCATAGCCTATCTTTAGGATAACTTCTGGGGCCATGTAAGTAGGGGTGCCAGCAGTCTGGAAACCAACAGAAAAAGGAGATGATGATCAATAAATATAATTGCGACACATAACATCAGTGGAAATGTTTTTCTAGAGAAATTATAAATCAGAGAAGGAGAAAGAGATGAGATCTGTAAAGTACAAGACCCTGTAAGTAAAGCCTACCTCTTTATCAAGGAACTCTTTGGTGATGTCCTTAGTTGGAGTCTTGTAGAAGTCTGAGTTTGGTCTCATGAGGCCGAGTTTTGAAACCCCAAAATCAGTGACCTTAATATGTCCTGTTGATGTTATCAGGAGGCTGTGAAATAAAAGATGGTGTCAGCACCAAGTAATAACCCACAGACTGTATAAGAAACTCTAACTTTCTTCCCCTCTAATATGCTAGAGGGGTCACTTACTTCTCAGGCTTCAGATCTCTGTGCACCACACCATAGCTGTGCAGGTATTCCACAGCAAGGACCGTTTCCGCAATGTACATACGGGCCAAGAGGACTGGTAAAGGACCCCTGTGCTTTAGAAGGGTACCACAGTCACCTCCTACAGGAGAAAGCAAATATGAGAACTGAGGGTTTGTTACAATGTAAATTACACATGATGAGTGGGAATGTGAAAAAGGCGGAGACATTGGGACAGGATGGTCTATATATACTGTATAATGTAGTGCGTATACTGTATACTGCAGATAGACCCTATACATAGAGACAGAGCCTCATCTACGAGCCTCTAATTTTTTTCTCTGTGAACGTTCTTATCTATAAAAACTCTTCAAAAAGACAAATCTTCCTTTTACCCATAGTGGAAATTGCTGCCGTGCTCAGCGAGGACATACTGGGGGACTTTCATAGAGATCAATGGTTTTTCAGGCATCTTGGTAACAGATGACTTATAATAATTGCAAAGAGGACATGTAACCGTCCATGTGGGCACATTGTGGTCATATATAGGTGCTAGGATTAAGCAGACGTGGGCTGGATATAGATACAATGGATGTGTCCTACCTGGTACATACTCCATGACCATACATAGATGAAGTTTAGTAGGAAAGGAGCAGAACGTGGAGACCACAAAGGGACAATCTGCGAATGCTGAGATGTCCCTCTCCAGAAAGGCCCATTCAAGCCTCTTTGGCTTTTTCAGGTTCTCCTTGTCCATTTTCTTCATAGCGCAGACTTGGTTTGTGTCTTTATGGCGAACTAAGTGGACGGCCCTGGAGAGGAGAAAAAAACATGATTTACTATAAATTCTTATTAACAATCTATCTATAGATCTCATCAAATGATCTCCTGTATTAATGATTAATGTGGGGCCATCACTAGAAAACCATGTCTATAAATACATAAAATAACACTCCACAAATGATCACCAATGGGAGGTCCTCATCCACGTCACATCCTAACTGACCTGAATAGTGACACATAGATGTGGACCGTGATGTGAACTCATAATTTGTCCATGGGAACATAACATGAGAAGGACGCAGAGACATCGTCATAAGGAGCCCTGGGAAATATATATAATACCAAAGTAAAGCTCACCCAAAGGCTCCACTGCTGATCAGTTTGATCTTTTTATAGTCGCTCTTACAAGGATTTCTCCCCAGGTTCAATGATCCGATCGCGGCCTAAAAAGGAATAAGAAATGACATTAAGACATAGAAACTGCAGGGGAATAAAAGCTGAAGATGCAGGAACGTCTCTCTTCTATATTATGTCCATGATGATTACACTGCAGCAGATGTAGGGGACGTGATACAAGCCGGACCCTGCACAGACACTATTATATTATAGGAGATATCCCCCTTATACAAAGACACAGGCAGAAATACAAACTCCGCACCACTGAGTACAGACTGTCCTCACAGATGATGAAGCCACAGGGACAGGTGGCCATAAAATACCCTGTGTCTGCCTGGAGTGGACATGGAGGCCTCCACCATAATAAATCTGACCTTCTGCTAAATGGCTGGTAATCTGGAGAAGATCAGACAACAAGGACATGAGATGTAGACCTGTGTCTGCCTGGAGAGGACAGGGAGGCCTCCACCATCATGAAACTGACCTTCTGCTATATGATTGGTAATCTGGAGAAGATGAGACAAGGACATGAGATGTAGACCTGTGTCTGCCTGGAGCGGACATGGAGGCCTCCACCATCATAAATCTGAGCTTTTGCTATATGGCTGGTGATCTGGAGAAGATCCGAGAACAATGACATGAGATGGAAACCTGTGTCTGCCTGGAGAGGACAGGGAGGCCTCCACCATCATGAACCTGAGCTTCTGCTATATGGCTGGTGATCTGGAGAAGATCAGACAACAAGGACATGAGATGTAGAAGATGATAGATCCTTACCAGGCGCTCCACTGAGTAGGCCGGATACTCCAGTACAAGCAGGACATTTTGGGCCAGTTGTTTAATAAAGGCCAATTCTCCACTTTGGGATTTTTCTTCAGCCTATAGAGATGAAAACAAAGAAGAAAGGAAAATCATGAGAGAAAAAGCAAAACGGAGGAGGCCATTTATATCACCATGTTACTTATGCTATCTACACTACAAGTACTACATGACAACTGACGAGGGATCCGGTCGCTTGTAAACCTTTAAATCCCCACGTCCTCCCTCCATACCCAATGTATGTATATAAGACACATGGCTGCTTGTGACCTGTGTAAAATGGCCACAGCAGACTCCAACTCAAAACGCGGGGTGACTGCAACAATGATAGCCCCACAATTATATACAGTAGATATCTAATAGGCTTTAAACCAGAAGAAAAACAACACCTAATTAAGAGTTAGACCCTAGCCGCACCACACCGACACAAGGGTTAAGGCATTAATATCCCACATTAATACCACTATCCTCACAGGACCGAAGTCCACTAGTTATATTGAGATGTAACCAAAGTCACTATTCCCCCAACAGTAACCTCCGTCCAAAGGACATCACATTTATCAAGACTCTGACCCAAACCTATCCCCCACCGCTGTGACCGTCCCCAAACCTCTACTTATCAAGTGCCAGCCTTCAAACTTTCCTCCCATCTCTTTATAAGGGCTGGTTGGATGCTGGAACGTGAAACTCCTACCTTCTTCCTTTTATTGTCCCCCTGTAACCCAGCTCCTCAACTCCTTCCCGCAAATGTACGGGTTATTAACATCCTGGAAGGGTCCTTACATGTGGAGGGGGCTCAGGAGCTGAGCTCCCCAAACATGCGTATATGAAATAGCCAGCATCTGTCCCTAAAAACCGTGGACAACGCAGAATTCTTCTGTTAACCATTTAAATAAAGCTGTCAGTCTGTGACAGTATCATTTCAATTGTGCATGCACCGATGCCTGAGCACTCTTGCTTTCATTGGCCCTCCACAAGGCAATCACAGGGGTCTAATGCATTTCTAGGACAACCAGGGGTCTGCTGAAGACCTCCGTTGCTGAAACCACGGTTCTCCTTGTGAAGCTTAGCTATAGGCTGAGCTTCAGAGGAGATCAAGATTTTCACTATATAGCGCAATACTGTAGTATTGCAATATATAGTATGAGCGATTTGCAGGATTAAGTCCCCTAAGGGAACGAAAAAAAAAAATTAAAAATAAAGAAGAAAAGATTTAAAAAAATGTTAAAAATATAAAAGTTCAAATCACTCCTCTTTTCACCATTTAAAATAAAGAAATGAAAAAATTAATGATCATATTTGATATTGATGCGGTTGTTAAAGTCTGATCTTTTAAGATAGGGAATTAATTAATACGATCAATAAACACCGAAAAGAGGAAAAAAAAATTGGATTTGTGGTTTTTTTTTGTCTTCTCATTTCACTTAAAAACATTAATAATAAACAACCAAAACACCCATAGAATCTATGATTCTATGACACTCTATGTACACAAAGTTCACTGCAAAACTCAAATCTTCACTCATCCCAATCGACAGAAAACTAAAATGTTATGGGTCCCTGAATATAGCGACACAAAGAACCATTGCATCTCACTTGGAATTTTTTTCCCTTGTTTCAGTACAATGTATGGTAAATAGAATGGAGCCACTGAAAGCTACAACTTGTCCTGCAAAAGAATCAAGCCCTCACATGTCTATGTCAATGGAAAAATAACAAATTTATGGCTCTTGAAAGAAAGTGAGGAAAAAATGAAGGCATAACAACTGAAAACTCTGTGGTCCATAATTGGTTAACCAATCCAATTCCCCCCTACCTCCACAACCCTCCCAATAACCCTGTAGATATCACCCTCTCCCTTGTCATGTAGCCTGTATGCCCTATTACTGCTCCCCGGCTATTCTTATCTGGGTATTTGGTACAGGTTAAACTTATATTCCATTATTATTTTCCATTCTTACTATATGATTTGTGCAGATTGTCTGCTATTTACCTGTTGTACTAATGTCCATATGTTCTTCTGTAAATGCTCAAGATATTCTGAGCTTATATGACCTCGTTTGTATTTGGTCAGGCAATCTCTCACAAGCTCCATTACCAGCCGGTAAGTGAAGCTGAGGACGCCATCGGGTAGTGGTAGCACAAAGTCAGGGTCATAGGTGGTAAGAATCCCCTGGAGTAGTGCTAACACCTGAAGTCTGTCTGGAGGAATTCCAGACATTTCCAGTAAATCCAAGCGCAGTCTGTATATGACTAGCTATATGGCTTATCACACCGACAACAATGACACCGGAAAGTCAAAGTGACAACTAGAGTGTAATCACTTGTAGAAGTAGTGATGGTTAATTGTGATGTCATAATGGAATCTTGTGTTCTACTCTTAAAGGGGCAGCTTACCTTATAAGGAAGTTGCCTAGCATCCCTTAAGGAGGCAACAATATAGGCTGAGCATCGGTACCATATGCAGACATGGATGATAGAGCTATGGACGCTTTACTCTTCTGAGCAGTTAGAGTATTATTATGTTGTTACATAAATTATTTATATCTGTTCCACACAATAAAAATTACAGTGTTTTGTATCAATAAGAAAGTCATATTCCGGGGCTAAAAGACAATGTATATCTTTGTACCGTGTTAGGGGCTAAAAGAAGTATCTTTACTGAGGGAACAGCGCCGGACTAGGGGCTGCGCCCAGCTCTGGCATAGGACGCACACAGGCCCATGTTACTCTCCCACACCCACTTTCAAAGATGAGGGTCTCTATTACAAATATGACCCTGCCTACCATTGGAGAAAATCTAAATTTACTACTCCCCGTGATACCAATTAATTAGGATGATCATTTAGGTCTCTTTATCACATTAATAGTTCCCCTTGGGCATCCTTATAATAATATTAGTGCCCCTCTGGGTCTCCTTATAATAATAATAGTGCCCCTCTGGGTCTCCCTATAATAATAATAGTGCCCCTCTGGGTCTCCTTATAATAATAATAGTGCCCCTCTTGGTCTCCCTATAATAATAATAGTGCCCCTCTGGGTCTCCTTATAATAATAATAGTGCCCCTCTGGGTCTCCTTATAATAATAATAGTGCCCCTCTGGGTCTCCTTATAATAATAATAGTGCCCCTCTGGGTCTCCTTATAATAATAATAGTGCCCCTCTGGGTCTCCCTATAATAATAATAGTGCCCCTCTGGGACTCCTTATAATAATAATAGTGCCCCTCTGGGACTCCTTATAATAATAATAGTGCCCCTCTGGGTCTCCTTATAATAATAATAGTGCCCCTCTGGGTCTCCTTATAATAATAATAGTGCCCCTCTGGGTCTCCTTATAATAATAATAGTGCCCCTCTGGGTCTCCTTATAATAATAATAATGGTGCCCCTCTGGGTCTCCCTATAATAATAATAGTGCCCCTCTGGGTCTCCCTATAATAATAATAGTGCCCCTCTGGGACTCCTTATAATAATAATAGTGCCCCTCTGGGTCTCCCTATAATAATAATAGTGCCCCTCTGGGTCTCCTTATAATAATAATAGTGCCCCTCTGGGACTCCTTATAATAATAATAGTGCCCCTCTGGGACTCCTTATAATAATAATAGTGCCCCTCTGGGTCTCCTTATAATAATAATAGTGCCCCTCTGCGTCTCCTTATAAGATTAAAGGGAATCTGTCAGGAGGATCAGCTCTCCCTCCCAAGCCGTCTATATGGGCATACGTTATACACGTGGTCCCTTTACCAGCGAGGTTGGTCGACTGGGATAAGAAAATCATTCAACGAGAGACTAGATGGATTTTATTATCGAATGTCCTATTGTTATAGTGTGTTCACTATTCAGTATGGCCCTATTACATAGACTATCACCATACAGTGTGTAGGCCAATTGTGGCTGCGCTCTTCTATACGGCATAGTCGGCCATTTGGACGGACTTCTTTTCTTTATCTATACTTTTAATCTTGGCTGCACTGAATATTGATTCAGGGTTAAATGATTCTCCTTTGTGTGTGCATCGATTATATCTGGTACATTTACACTATATTAATACATCCTCTATATTTATAATATATCTATACACCTATATTCCCTGTTGTCTTGTTGCCTAGTCATTATGGGAAGCAATCTGGACCTATGATGTGATAAATACTTGATGAGATCCATAAAACAGCGCCCCCTATTGGAGCCCACTGTGCGTTTCAAGCATGGACCTTCTGGTATCTGTATGGGGAGGAAACCTCTCGCTGGAGCGCCGCGTGCCTCCCAATGCGCACTGACGCCCCCTCCGGTCTCATCGCTGGAACACATTTTCATGTAAAGTGTCATTGAATGCAGCAGCCGGGTCTAAGCTCCTAATAAACACAACCCTCCGCCTGCCCCGCTGTGTTATTACAGGCTCTATTCCCCTTCAAGCCTAAGCGTCAGAATGCCTGCTCCTCCTCTTACCTCCCCCTTTCACCTGCTGTTATAGTACAGCCTGTCTGGGCTCTGTATTAAATAGTGTTGAGCCACCCCCGTAGTGTTCGGGTTCGGTTCGGTTCGTCGAACACCGGGATGTTCAAGGAACTGTTCGTCGAACACCGTTAAAACCAATGGCAGGCCAACAAAAACACATAGAAACACATAGAAAACACCTTCAAAGGTGTCCAAAAGCTGACAAACTGCTCAGAAGACGCTCTCTTTAAAAACGCCGGCCGGCAATTCAGCAGCGGCATACACCGGTACCCGACAATTTAGACAAGAAGGAATAGAGCATCACACATAGATTAGATAGATAGAAACATGTCAGTCACACATATAAGAAGCACAGTGACAGTGTTGCTTACTGTACTTGTCATTTAGTGTAAAGGATTTATTAAAAAAAATAATAGTGTTTTCGTGCACCGTCTCTTTAAAAAAGCCGGCCGGCAATTCAGCAGCGGTACCCGACAATTTAGAACAGAAAGATAGAGCATCACACATAGATTAGATAGATAGAAACATGTCAGTCACATATATAATAAGTACAGTGATAGTGTTGGTTACTGTACTTGTCATTACAGTGTTAAAATAAAGGATTTATTAAAAAAAAAAATTGGCGTGGGGTTCCCCGTAATTTTAGTCTCTAGTGGAGGTTAAGCAGACGGCTGGGGCAGATGTTTGAAGCCTGGGAAGGGGGTAATACCCACGGAGCTTCCCAGGCTACTAATATCAGCCCCCAGCTGAATACCTAGCCTTTACTAGCTATTAAAATGGGGGACCCCACAAAAAAAATGACGTGGGATCCCCCCTATTTTAATAGCTAGCAAAGGCTAGGCAGACAGCTGGGGGCTGATATTAATAGCCCAGGAAGGGTACCATGAATATTGGCCCCCTCCCAGGCTAGAAACACCAGCCGTCAGCCGCCCCAGAAATGGCGCATCCATAGGATGCGCCAATTCTGGCACTTAGCCTCGCTCTTCCCACTGCCCTGTAGCGGTGGCAGTGGGGTAATAGGGCTGGGGTTGATGTCAGTTTATAATGCCAGCTGACATCAAGCCCAGGTTAGTAATGGAGAGGCGTCTATAAGACACCCCCATTACTAACCCCATAGTCAAAGTTAAAAAAAACCACAAACACCCAGAATAAAGTCCTTTAATTGAAATAAAGACACAATTCTTTATTGTTCTAAATTAAACCATACTTACCATCACGCCCATTCCAGCTGAAGCCAACGATCTCCTGCAATAAAAGAAAAATAATAAACCAACCTCATCCTTACCTTTCCATGGTTCCCACGACAGCTTCAGCTCTGCTACATCGAGATGACAGGCTGGACCGCAGCAGAACGCTGCAATCCAGCCTGTCAACCCGCAGACACTGAGAAGAGCAGGCTTGCTTGCGCTCCTCAGTGTCTCGCTGTGACGGCATAAAGATGAGCCGAGGTCATGTCCAATGAACTCAGCTCACCTCATGTACGTCACTGATAGCGTGGGAGAATTCTCACGCTGAAGCGCTGAGTGCAGGAGAATTTTCCCACGCTGTCAGTGACGTGCATGAGGCTGATATTTAAATTTGGCGCACAAATCGGTGATTGGTCGCCAGCAGCGTCCGCGACCAATCAGCACAGTAGTGTTTAACTTTGGCGGCAAGATCAGTGATTGGTCGCGGTCAAGACGGCGACCAATCACTGATTTGTGCGGCACATTTAAATAGCGGCCGCGACCAATTGGATGTCAGCGCCGCTCCTCGGTCCTCCCTTTACACCCTAGCCGCATGGATTTCAGCGGCGCTGCCTGTGCGGCTACTTCCGCTGCGAGAACCCGGGACATGAGCGGCCGCTCGCAGCAGAAGTATCCCGACCCGCAGCGCCGGTCCTCCCTTCACACCCTAGCCGCTGATGTCCCCACAGTATCCGCATGGTGTTACAAAGGTCCGGACATTTGTGTTAAAAATCGCTGATTGGTCTCTGGCGCTGCCCGCGACCAATCACCGATTTGGGCGCCAAATTTAAATATTGGCCGCGACCAATCACCCATCTTGGCTCCACATTTAAACACCGCTGTACTGATTGGTCACGGACGCTATTTAAATGTGGCGCCAAAATCGGTGATTGGTCGCGCCCAGCGTCGGCGACCAATCAGCACAGCGTTGTTTAAATGTGGAGCCAAGATCGGTGATTGGTTGCGGCCGATATTTAAATTTGGCGCCCAAATCGGTGATTGGTCGCGGGCAGCGCCTGCGACCAATCAGCGATTTTTAACACAAATGTCCGAATCTTTGTAACACCATGCGGATACTGTGGGGACATCAGTGGCTAGGGTGTCAAGGGAGGACCGGCGGCGCTGCGGGTCGGGATACTTCTGCTGCGAGCAGTCGCTCATCTCCCGGCTTCTCGCAGCGGAAGTATCCGACCAGGCAGCGGCGCTCCCCGGTCCTCACCAATACGATTCGCTGATTGGTCGCGCTCTCCGCACGCGACCAATCAGTGATCTTGGCGCTAAAGTTAAACACCGCTCTGCTGATTGGTCGCGGACGATGCCCGCGACCAATCACCGATTTGGGCGCCACATTTAAATAGCGGCCGCGACCAATCAGCGAGCTTGGCGCCAAATTTAAACAACGCTCTGCTGATTGGTCGCGGACTCCAGCCGCGACCAATCAGCGAGATTGGCGCCAAATTTAAACCCCGCTCTGCTAATTGGTCGCGGATGCCGGCCGCGACTAATCAGCATTATTGGCGCCAAATTTAAACACCGCTCTGCTGATTGATCGCGGTCGCCGTCCGCGACCAATCAGCAGTATTGGCGCCAAATTTAAACCCTGCTCGGCTGATTGGTCACGGTTGCCGGCCGCGACCAATCAGCAGTATTGGCGCCAAATTTAAACCCCGCTCTGCTGATTGCTCACAGTTGCCGGCCGCGACCATTCAGCGATTTTGGAGCAAAATTTAAACCCCGCTCTGCTGATTGGTCGCGACCGCCGGCCGCGACTAATCAACATTGTTGCCGCCAAATTTAAACACCGCTCTGCTGAATGGTCGCGGTCGTGACCAATCACCATTATTGGCGCCAAATTTAAACACCGCTTTGCTGATTGGTCGCGACCGCGACCAATCAACATTATTGGCGCAAAATTTAAACCCCACTCTGCTGATTAGTCGCGACCGCCGGCCGTGACCAATCAGCGATATAGTCGCCAAATTTAAACACCGCTCTGCTGATTGCGCCGGGTCTGCCGCATACATATTCTAGAATACCCGATGCGTTAGAATCGGGCCACCATCTAGTTTCATGAAATAATTTTAAAAAAAATTGACGTGGGGCTTCGCACTATATTTGTGTCCAGCCAGGTACAGCAGGCAGGAACGGGCTGCCCCCAACCACCAGCTGCCTATTTGTACCTGGCCGGACACAACAATATAGGAAAGCCCTTTTTTTCTTAATTATTTCATGAATTTCATGAAATAATAAAAAAAAAAAATACGTGGGGCTTCGCCCTATTTTTGTGTCCAGCCAGGTACAACTAGGCAGCTGGGGGCTGGAATCTGCAGCGCAGGGAGGCCCAAGCTTTCTGGGCCCCACCCGCTGCAAAATGCAGTCCGCAGCCACCCCGGAAAATGGCGCATTCATAGAAGCGCCATCTTCTGGCGCTGTACCCAACTCATCCAGGGCCCTGGTGCGGTGGCTCACTGGGTAATAAAGGGGTTAAGGCCAGCTTGGCATTATCAGCTGGCCCTAAGCCCGAAATTCATGGGGTCACGCCAATATTAGACATGACCACCATGAATTTCTAGTAAAGTATTTAAAAAAAACACAACACCCAGAAAAAAGTCCTTTAATTGAAATAAACACACAATTCTTTATTGTTCTAAATTAAACCATACTTACCATCACGCCCATTCCAGCTGAAGCCAATGTCTTCTGCAATAAAATTAAAATAATAAAGCAACCTCATCCTTACCTTTCCATGGTTCCCAGACAGCTTCAGCTCTGCTACATCGAGATGACAGGCTGGAACGCAGCAGAACGCTGCCATCCAGCCTGTCATCCCGCAGACACTGAGAAGCGCAGGCATGCTTGCGCTCCTCAGTGTCTCGCTGTGACGGCATAAAGATGAGACGAGTTCATGTCCAATGAACTCGGCGCACGTCATGCACGTCACTGACAGCGTGGGAGAATTCTCCTGCACTCAGCACTTCAGCGTGAGAATTCTCCCACGCTGTCAGTGACGTGCATGAGGTGAGCTGAGTTCATTGGACATCAATGACCTCACCTCATGCACGTCACTGACAGCGTGGGAAAATTCTCCTGCACTCAGCGCTACAGCGTGAGAATTTTCCCACACTGTCAGTGACGTGCATGAGGTGAGCTCATTCATGTACAATGAACTCAGCTGACCTCATGTACGTCACTGACAGCGTGGGAGAATTCTCACGCTGAAGTGCTGAGTGCAGGAGAATTCTCCCACGCTGTCAGTGACGTGCATGAGGTGCGCCGAGTTCATTGGACATGAATTCGTCTCATCTTTATGCCGTCACAGCGAGACACTGAGGAGCGCAAGCAAGCTTGCGCTTCTCAGTGTCCGCGGCATGGCAAGCTGGATGGCAGCGTTCTGATGCGGTCCAGCCTGTCATCTCGATGTAGCAGAGCTGAAGCTGTCGTGGGAACCATGGAAAGGTAAGGATGAGGTTGCTTTATTATTTTACTTTTATTGCAGGAGATCGTTGGCTTCAGCTGGAATGGGCGTAGTGGTAAGTATGGTTTAATTTAGAACAATAAAGGAATGTGTCTTTATTTCAATTAAAGGACTTTATTCTGGGTGTTAGTGTTTTTTTTTTAACTTTGACTATGGGATTAGTAATGGGGGTGTCTTATAGAGGCCTCTCCATTACTAACCTGGGCTTGATGTCAACTGGCATTATAAGCTGACATCAACCCCAACCCTATTACCCCACTGCTACCGCTACAGGGCAGTGGGAAGAGCGAGGCTAAGTGCCAGAATTGGCGCATCCTATGGATGCGCCATTTCTGGGGCGGCTGACGGCTGGTGTTTCTAGCCTGGGAGGGGGCCAATATTCATGGCACCCTTCCTGGGCTATTAATATCAGCCCCCAGCTGTCTGCCTAGCCTTTGCTAGCTATTAAAATAGGGGGGACCCCACGTAATTTTTTGGGGGGGTCCCCCATTTTAATAGCTAGTAAAGGCTAGGTATTCCGCTGGGGGCTGATATTAGTAGCCTGGGAAGCTCCGTGGGTATTACCCCCTTCCCAGGCTTCAAACATCTGCCCTAGCCGTCTGCTTAACCTCCGCTAGAGCCTAAAATTATGGGGACCCCCACGCCAATTTTTTTTTAAATAAATCCTTTATTTTAACACTAAATGACAAGTACAGTAATCAACACTGTCACTGTACTTCATATATATGTGACTAACATGTTTCTATCTATCTAATCTATGTGTGATTCTCTATTCCTTCTATTCTAAATTGTCGGGTACAGATGCTGAATTGCCGGCCGGCTTTTTTAAAGAGACAGTGCATGAAAACACTATTATTTTTTTTAATAAATCCTTTACACTAAATGACAAGTACAGTAAGCAACACTGTCACTGTACTTCATATATATGTGACTGACATGTTTCTATCTATCTAATCTATGTGTGAAGCTCTATTCTTTCGGTTCTAAATTGTCGGGTACCGGTGTATGCCGCTGCTGAATTGCCGGCTTTTCATGTTTCACTGTTGGCACTGTTACCATCGATTTGGGCAATCACTGTAATGCCACAACCACCATGGCTGTGGCATTACAGTGAGTGGCAGACAATCCCTGCATGATTGGTGCTCAAAATAGCGCCAGACATGCAGGACACGCTTTTGGTGCACGAACAGTTATCGAACATAACCTCGAACAGCCGAATTTTTTGCAAATCGTTCGGGTTCGTCGAACAACTCGAACACCGCCCAAAACAGCTCGAATTTGAGATTGGCGAACAGTTCTAGTCGAACACCGCTCATCTCTAGTATTAAAGCCTCTTATTAACCCTCTCCCCCTATGTATCTACTGCTAGACCCCATATTAATATAAGCCCCTTGCATACCATGAGCTGCAATATTATTATTGTAAGAAACCCCATGTGCACTATTATTATCAGGCATAGATGGGGGCATTATTATTCAGTATCGGCACACAGGGGGCATTATTACTATCTAAGGCAAGGGTGGGCAATTAATTTTCCAAAGAGATCACATGAGAGACCATGACTGTTGCGGAGAACGAACCAATAGACAGATATGAATTCTGCTCAATATTCATATCAACATATTAATTACATTTATTATAATATATTAATATTATCACTAGAGATGAGCGGTGTTCGACTCGAACTGTTCGCCAATCTCAAATTCGAGCTGTTTTGGGCGGTGTTCGAGCCGTTCGGCGAACACGAACAATTTGAAAAAAATCCGGCTGTTCGAGGTTATGTTCCATAACTGTTCGTGCACCAAAATCATAACTGGATTTTTTCTCAGTAATGCTGAAAATTAATGTTAATACGCAGTTTGAGTGTACAGCGGGGCGGGGGGAGGGGCAGGGGATGGATCTCTGCAGAAATAATGAAGATCTCCATTTTTTTTTCTCTTTCCCCCATTTACAGTGGGGAGATGCAATCTGTCAGCCTATCAGCAGCGCATACACGGAGCGAACTGCTTTTTTCACACAAGCAAAGGCATGTGTCATTGGCAGTGTATGTCACATGTCCTTGCCCTATAAGACCCAGCCTTTTTCCACGTAGCCACCATTTTCTCACTGCTGCAGCTGCGTGTTAGACGGCACCGCTGTTGCTGTGTGCGCTATACTTTGAGTGTTCATTTCAAGCCAATTTTCGCACAAATCTACAGATAGCTTGGGAGTAGGGGATAGTTGTGATTGCAGTCCTTTTGAGGACTAGGTTACATAATTTCCTACGACTTTTATCAGGCCGGTCTGTGCTCTTAAATAGATAGGTTGGGAGTAGGGTCTACTTGTAATTGCAGTCCTTTTCTGGACTAGGTTACAGCATTTCCTAGGACTTTTTGCTAGGCAGGTCTGTGCCAGTGCTGTGCAAGTTTTTTTTCACAGCATTTGGCTAAATCTAGCTAAGCAAATCCTTTTTGGCCTCTTGCAGTGTGTGTTAGTCAGTGGAGTAGCCTATCTGTGTTGCAAGCTATACCACCTGTGTATAGAATACAAATTTTTTTACTGCATCTAGCCAAGTAAAACCTTTTGGGCATAGCATCATTCTATTAGTCCATCTATACTAACCTCCACCAGGTTGCAAATTAAAAATAATTTTTATCTGCATCTAGCTCTGAAAAAATATTTGGGCTTCGGCTTGTAGCAGTGTGTGGGACTTGTTCTATTAGTCCATCTATACTAACCTCCACCAGGTTGCAAATTCAAAATAATTTTTATCTGCATCTAGCTCTGAAAAAATATTTGGGCTTCGGCTTGTAGCAGTGTGTGGGACTTGTTCTATTAGTGCATCTATACTAACCTCCACCAGGTTGCAAATTCCAAATAATTTTTATCTGCATCTAGCTCTGAAAAAATATTTGGGCTTCGGCTTGTAGCAGTGTGTGGGACTTGTTCTATTAGTCCATCTATACTAACCTCCACCAGGTTGCAAATTCAAAATAATTTTTATCTGCATCTAGCTCTGAAAAAATATTTGGGCTTCGGCTTGTAGCATTTTGTGGGACTTGTTCTATTAGTCCATCTATACTAACCTCCACCAGGTTGCAAATTCAAAATAATTTTTATCTGCATCTAGCTCTGAAAACATATTTGGGCTTCGGCTTGTAGCAGTGTGTGGGACTTGTTCTATTAGTCCATCTATACAAACCTCCACCAGGTTGCAAATTCCAAATAATTTTTATCTGCATCTAGCTCTGAAAAAATATTTGGGCTTCGGCTTGTAGCAGTGTGTGGGACTTGTTCTATTAGTCCATCTATACTAACCTCCACCAGGTTGCAAATTCCAAATAATTTTTATCTGCATCTAGCTCTGAAAAAATATTTGGGCTTCGGCTTGTAGCAGTGTGTGGGACTTGTTCTATTAGTCCATCTATACTAACCTCCACCAGGTTGCAAATTCAAAATAATTTTTATCTTCATCTAGCTCTGAAAAAATATTTGGGCTTCGGCTTGTAGCATTTTGTGGGACTTGTTCTATTAGTCCATCTATACTAACCTCCACCAGGTTGCAAATTCCAAATAATTTTTATCTGCATCTAGCTCTGAAAAAATATTTGGGCTTCGGCTTGTAGCAGTGTGTGGGACTTGTTCTATTAGTCCATCTATACTAACCTCCACCAGGTTGCAAATTCAAAATAATTTTTATCTGCATCTAGCTCTGAAAACATATTTGGGCTTCGGCTTGTAGCAGTGTGTGGGACTTGTTCTATTAGTCCATCTATACAAACCTCCACCAGGTTGCAAATTCCAAATAATTTTTATCTGCATCTAGCTCTGAAAAAATATTTGGGCTTCGGCTTGTAGCAGTGTGTGGGACTTGTTCTATTAGTCCATCTATACTAACCTCCACCAGGTTGCAGATTTGGTAAAATCACCTCACCAACCGTTTTAAGCAACTCTTGGGCAATTGATGCCACTTAAGTGGTGTCTGTGCCACAATTTTGGGAAAAAATGGAGACTCTTTTTGGAGTCCCCTTGCTGTGTCTTACGTGACATTGGCATCGTCAATTCCAGGTGGGTTGGGTCACAACGGCAAGTTGGCCAACAAGTGTAACTCTCCAACATGTCCTTTCTATTTCCAGGCCACGGAGGATCCTGCGTACTCGTATGCAGGACTCTGACCCCCATCCATCACTCTTAACGCTTGTTCCACTCCGTCCTTGAGTCCTGACAGGAATATGTCCAGTCCAATATCCATTAAGTGAACACCGTCGGGCCGTATGAGGCCTGCTTTATCTCCTTCCAGTTGTCGGTGTTGTATCACTACACCGCCTCTGTCTCTTCTAAATTTTTCCATCCGAATATTTATTACCCGCCTTGTCCGTACGATGGCCGTGATGTCTCGCGCACCTTGCCATACCGCTATCGGCACAATCTCTGACCATACTATAGTTAGTTTTGTGAAAAATTCTCTGAAGCGCTCAGTGTCTAGATTCATTATTACCATTAGTTATGCGCTCTTGTGATGACCTAGGTCGTTTTCCCCGGCCTATATAACTAAGATGACCGGACCTCTTGCCTCTCTCCCTACCTTGATTACCTCCATTAGTACCTGTGGCCATAGCAGGCCTCTAATACCTCTCCAGTTGAAATATGTGTTATGAAACTCTAATTTCCTCCCTCCTGGGCGGACTTTCGCCCTTTTTTCTGCCCAATATATATACTAGTGGCCTATCACCCACACTGTTGGCTTAGCGTCACCTGTAAAAGAAACAAACCACGTTAGGATAACAAGTCCGGTCTTATGTATCTCGCCAAACACGTGGATCGCCATCTCCCTATCCTCTGAACTTCCGTTTCTGACAGTCCTGCTCTTGCTGCTTCCGTGGCCGTGCCTATGCGGAATGAGTGTGTCCCGTAATCTTTGGGGTGGTTCCCAGCCGATGTTATGCATTTATTAAATATAGCTTGGAACTGGTATCTTGATAATGGCGTTCCATCAATGTGTGATAGGAAGAAATTACTTTGTGATCTGATGGTTATATATGTTTTTACTATTGTTACCCGACTCAGTGTACCGTTTGTGTGTTGTAGAAGTACCCAAGTGCCCCTGCCCGCTAGAACCGTTTTCGATTGGCGTATGCGTAGACGTATTGCATTATTGGCTATGACTACGTCCTGGTGTAATAAGCCTCCACTGGTGGTAATTTTGGATTGAGGCACTAATTCGCTTATGCATAGCGCCCCGAAGAAGGCGATCGCAAATGCAATAGACAGTAGTATTGCTTCAAATTGAGAGTGTCATGTTAATGGTGTTAGGGATATGATGTGAGAAATCAGTTTTAGTGACACAGGACGGGACGTCTACACTCCTGACTTGGCTGACCCCTTTTCCACCCTTTTATGGATTGTCTGATGATGAATCTTTGTCACATCTCCCCAATTCAGTAGTTGGAAGTGAAATGCTACTCCGGTCAGACACCGCTGCGCTGACGCCCCTGATATGCCCCTCATCATTAGCTGGTGGAGAAATTCTATTGTGACTTGTGATCTGGCTTGTTCACATTGGTCAACCGTTCTGCCTGCTACTAGTCGAGTCCACTCTTCCCATGCCTTACCGTATGCTTGCCACGTCGACGGGGCAACTGATTCTCTGATTAATGGCATCAACTATTTGCCACTAGATCCCATAGGGAGGGTAGGCAACTGTTGCCCGATGGGTGGGCGTTGGGGAAGAGCTCTGTGAAAATCTGCCAATTGAGTTGTGATAAAGCGTTAGCAGTAGCTTTAGACCCCTCAGCATCGTGGCTAGCGCGGACCCATACATTGTGTTTTAGGCATAGGAATGCTAGCCGGCGTATTAGGCCTAGCACTGAGAGAGACGATGATGCCATCTTATTAATGCAGTGCGCTAGGCTGGTGTTTTTTGTTATGAAGCGTATATTTTTGTTAGCCAGGCGCGCGCCCCATATTTCTATTGCTACCACTATTGGGAAGAAAAATTATTTTCAGGGCTAGATGCAGCTAAAAATTATTATTCATTTCAAAGCTGGTGGAGCTTGGTATAGATGGCCTAATACAATGAGTACCACACACTGCTACAAGCCCAAATATTTTTTCAGAGCTAGACGCAGATAAAAATTATACTGAATTTGCAACCTGGTGGAGGTTAGTATAGATGGACTAATAGAACAAGTCTCACACACTGCTACAAGCCAAAATATTTTTTCAGAGCTAGATGCAGAAAAAAATTATATTGAATTTGCAACCTGGTGGAGGTTAGTATAGATGGACTAATAGAACAAGTCCCACACACTGCTACAAGCCGAAGCCCAAATATTTTTTCAGAGCTAGATGCAGATAAAAATTATATTGAATTTGCACTTGTTCCTCCCTCGATATAATGTCCCATGCAGGATGTCACTTGTTTCTCCCCCCATATAATGCCCCATGCAGGATATCACTTGTTCCTCCCCCCATATAATGCCCTGTGCAGTATGTCACCTCCCCCATATAATGCCCCATGCAGGATGTCATTTGTTCCTCCCCCTATATAATGCCCCATGCATTATGTCACTTGTTACTCCCCCCATATAATGCCCCATGCAGGATGTCACTTGTTCCTCCCCCCATTTAATGCCCCATGCAGGATGTCACCTCCCCCCATATAATGCCCCATGCAGGATGTCACCTCCCCCCATATAATACCCCATGCAGGATGTCACATCCCCTCCATATAATGCTCCATGCTGGATGTCACCCCCTCATATAATGCCCCATGCAGGATGTCACTCCTCGCCCCATATAATGCCCCATGCAGGATGTCACCTATCCCCCACATATAATGCCCCATGCAGGATGTCACCTCTCCCCCCATATAATGCCCCATGTAGGATGTCACTTGTTTCCCCCGTATAATGCCCCATGCAGGATGTCACTTGTCCCCCCCATATAATGCCCCATGCAGGATGTCACCTCTCCCCCCATATAATGTCCCATGCAGGATGGCACTTGTTCCCCCCATATAATTCCCCATGCAGGATGTCACTTGTTCCCCCCCATATAATGTCCCAAGCAGGATGTCACTTATCCCCCTCATATAATGCCCCATGCAGGATGTCACTTGTTTCTGCCCCCATATAATGTCCCATGCAGGATGTCACTTGTTCCCACCCCCCATAAAATGCCCCATGCAGGATGTCACTTGTCCCCCCATATAATGCCCTATGCAGGATGTCACTTGTTTCCGCCCCCATAAAAAGCCCCATGCAGGATGTCACTTGTCCCCCCCTTATAATGCCCTATGCAGGGTGTCACTTGTCCCTCCCATACAATGCCCCATGCAGGATGTCACACGCCCTCCCCCCTTATAATGCCCCATGCAGGATGTCACTTGTCCCCCCATATAATGCCCTATGCAGGATGTCACTTGTTTCCGCCCCCATAAAAAGCCCCATGCAGGATGTCTCTTGTCCCCCCCTTATAATGCCCTATGCAGGGTGTCACTTGTCCCCCCCCATACAATGCCCCATGCAGGATGTCACACGCCCTCCCCCCTTATAATGCCCCATGCAGGATGTCACTTTTCCTCCTCATATAATGCCGTATGCAGGATGTCACTTGCTTCCCCCCCATATAATGCCCTATGAAGGATGTCACTTGTTTCCCCCCGTATAATGCCCCATGCAGGATTTCACTTGTTTCCCCCCCATATAATGCCCTATGCAGGATGTCACCTCTTCCCCCATATAATGCCCTATGCAGGATGTCACTTGTTTCCCCCCGTATAATGCCCCATGCAGGATGTCACTTGTTTCCCCCACATATAATGCCCCATGCAGGATGTCACCTCTCCCCCCATATAATGCCCTATGCAGGATGTCACTTGTCCCTCCCATATAATGCCCCATGCAGGATGTCACTTGTTTCCGCCCCCATATAATGCCCCATGCAGGATGTCACTTATTTCCCCCCATATAATGCCCCTTGCGGGATGTCACTTGTTTCCCCCCATATAATGCCCCATGTAGGATGTCACTTGTTTCCCCCATATAATGCCCCATGCAGGATGTCACCTCTCCCCCCCATATAATGCCCCATGCAGGATGTCACCTCCTCCCATATAATGCCCCATGCAGGATATCACTTGTTCCTCCCCCCATATAATGCCCCATGCAGGATGTCACCACCCCCCATATAATGCCCCATGCAGGATGTCACCTCCCCCCCATATAATGCCCCATGCAGGATGTCACCTCCCCTCCATATAATGTCCCATGCAGGATGGCACTTGTTCCCCCCATATAATTCCCCATGCAGGATGTCACTTGTTCCCCCCCATATAATGTCCCAAGCAGGATGTCACTTCTCCCCTCATATAATGCCCCATGCAGGATGTCACCTCTCCCCCCATATAATGTCCCATGCAGGATGGCACTTGTTCCCCCCATATAATTCCCCATGCAGGATGTCACTTGTTCCCCCCCATATAATGTCCCAAGCAGGATGTCACTTATCCCCCTCATATAATTCCCCATGCAGGATGTCACTTGTTTCTGCCCCCATATAATGTCCCATGCAGGATGTCACTTGTTTCCCCCCATATAATTCCCCAAGCAGGATGTCACTTGTTCCCACCCCCCATAAAATGCCCCATGCAGGATGTCACTTGTCCCCCCATATAATGCCCTATGCAGGATGTCACTTGTTTCCGCCCCCATAAAAAGCCCCATGCAGGATGTCACTTGTCCCCCCCTTATAATGCCCTATGCAGGGTGTCACTTGTCCCCCCCATACAATGTCCCATGCAGGATGTCACACGCCCTCCCCCCTTATAATGCCCCATGCAGGATGTCACTTGTCCCCCCATATAATGCCCTATGCAGGATGTCACTTGTTTCCGCCCCCATAAAAAGCCCCATGCAGGATGTCTCTTGTCCCCCCCTTATAATGCCCTATGCAGGGTGTCACTTGTCCCCCCCCATACAATGCCCCATGCAGGATGTCACACGCCCTCCCCCCTTATAATGCCCCATGCAGGATGTCACTTTTCCCCCTCATATAATGCCGTATGCAGGATGTCAATTGCTTCCCCCCCATATAATGCCCTATGAAGGATGTCACTTGTTTCCCACGGTATAATGCCCCATGCAGGATTTCACTTGTTTCCCCCCCATATAATGCCCTATGCAGGATGTCACCTCTTCCCCCATATAATGCCCTATGCAGGATGTCACTTGTTTCCCCCCGTATAATGCCTCATGCAGGATGTCACTTGTTTCCCCCACATATAATGCCCCATGCAGGATGTCACCTCTCCCCCCATATAATGCCCTATGCAGGATGTCACTTGTCCCTCCCATATAATGCCCTATGCAGGATGTCACTTGTCCCTCCCATATAATGCCCCATGCAGGATGTCACTTGTTTCCCCCCCCCATATAATGCCCCATGCAGGATGTCACTTATTTCCCCCCATATAATGCCCCTTGCGGGATGTCACTTGTTTCCCCCCATATAATGCCCCATGCAGGATGTCACTTGTTTCCCCCCATATAATGCCCCATGCAGGATGTCACCTCTCCCCCCCATATAATGCCCCATGCAGGATGTCACCTCCTCCCATATAATGCCCCATGCAGGATATCACTTGTTCCTCCCCCCATATAATGCCCCATGCAGGATGTCACCACCCCCCATATAATGCCCCATGCAGGATGTCACCTCCCCCCCATATAATGCCCCATGCAGGATGTCACCTCTCCTCCATATAATGCTCCATGCAGGATGTCACCCTACCATATAATGCCCCATGCAGGTTGTCACCTCTCCCCCATATAATGTCCCATGCATGATGTCACCCTCCCATATAATGCCCCATGCAGGATGTCACTTGTTCCTCCCCCCATATAATGCCGCATGCAGGATTTCACCTCTCCCCCATATAATGCCCCATGCAGGATGTCACCTCTCCCCCCCATATAATGCCCCATGCAGGATTTCACTTGTTCCTTCCCCGATATAATGTCCTATGCAGGATGTCACTTGTTCCTCCCCCCATATAATGCCCCATGCCTCCATATATTTTAAAAAAAAATCAAATACCTCACTTCTCACCTGTTGCCGTTGCTCCCGACCCCTCACCCGCGCCAGCGTCTTCCAGCTCTGCGCTGTGACGGCTCAGGAGAGAGTGTGGTGTAAAGACGTCACCGCGCCCTCAGACCTGAGACGCCCCCGACTGCTCAGGGCCCCGGCACTTGCCTGGGTGCGCCGGGTTCTGACGCCGGCCCTGCCCTAGCGGTACGTGTTGGTGCCTCTGCGCCACGTCAGCTATCCCTGATTGACCCTGTATTCCCCTATACACCCATACAAATGTATAACACTGTATATAATGGATAGAAATTCCAAACTGTGACACAGGTTAAACCACGTGAAGTCATTTACAGAAAAAACAGTAAGTATACAGTCTGTCAATCATGAATGGGCTGTTAGACGCCTGGACACGGACACTCTCGTGCATTGGGGACTTATTGATGTCTCACTCTTGCCCTCATTCCTATTAATTCCTTCTCCTAAACATGGCCCCCTGATCAACCCTACACCAGGAGGGGGAGATACGCACTGGGACAGCTGGCACTTGTAGTGCCATAGATTTGCCCTTCAGGACATGTCGGTTGCAGGCTGTATCATCTCATGCCTGAAGTCTACCTGATCTGGGCTGATCATTAACGCTGAGTCTATGGGCTACAGAGAAGTCTTTGTTTTTCATGTGAAATATTGCTGACTTTCTTCGTATATCAGTGTCTGTCTTTAGAAAGGCTGATATTGTCCTTGAGGCTGTGCCGGGGATTGTATGCAGCCTTATTTTTTGTCTCTGAGTGTTGGTTATACCCAAATCTTGGTTTAGAAGCATCACCATTACTAGCACTATTGCACTGTATTCCTCTGCTCCTAGTGTTTGTGCTCTTTGAGGACCACAGAGGGGAATCAATGACTTCTTGTGCATTTTCCTTCATCGAGTGACTGATCCCCTATAAATGCTATTAGAGGGGAGCTATTGGGTCATTTTTGTATTATTGATCTGTATGGAATCCATATTTATACATCTATGTTCTTTCATTTCCCTTCTGGGACCTTGAATAACGGTCTGTGCTGAAAGATGTGAATCTGATTATATGTGCAATCTAATCGATTGACGGCACTGATATCGTCTCCTAACAGCCCATACCTGTCAGCTAAACCATCCCCTTCTTCATGATTGACAGACTGTATACTTACTGTTTTTTCTGTAAATGACTTCACGTGGTTTAACCTGTGTCACAGTTTAGAATTCATATCCATTATATACAGTGTTATACATTTGTATGGGTGTATAGGGGAATACAGGGTCAATCAGGGATAGCCGACGTGGCGCGGGGGCACCAACACGTACCGCTAGGGTGTTAAGCGTCCGCTGGTAGGTAGGGTGCCGGCCTGCTAGGGAACCTAGGGAGAGTTTGCCTGTGTCTTTACACCTACCTCATTACCCTCACCCCAATACACAGATACCTATATTTAAGGATGGGTTTCTTGTTTTTTTACTATGAAGTAAATACTTTTAATAATAATTGAATAAAAGTTAATTTTTAAGGGGTTGTTTTGTTCTTTTTGGTCAGAGTATTATAGAGACCATGTTATACGATTGTGTTCAGTAAGGGAGATGATAATAGAAATCCATTTATCCGGAATTCAAACATTAATTCCAATAGTCTGGACAGAGTGCCGTGATTTATAGCACTTGTCTATATAATAACCATGAATGTTTGATAGAACAGCGGATCGGTGGATGCCGGATTAACACTTTATAGTAACAATCCCACTGAGATGAGGAGTATATTGGATATTTTGGTGAAATCAGATGGGGAGACAGACTGTACCCTGTTCAGTGAACTGTTACCTAGAAGGGATTTTTCAAAGTTACCGTCGTTCTAATTTTTATTTCATAAATCAATATTAATTTCAGTCTCAATTCATGGATAAAATCTGTAAAAAGTTTTTTCAGTGAAGACAGATTTTCCCATTTACTGATAGTTGGTGCTTTTGAAATATTATGGAGGAGGGATGAGATAAAGGCAAAGACAGACATTGTACTGCACGTTCTCCGGAAACGATAGTTACTGTGCTCCATAGAATATTACAAGCACCAGCTGTCATCTCCTATCGCTGTAATGGGGAAAATCTGAAGTCACTAAAGACACATTTTACCTGTGAATTGAGAATAAATGATAAATTTAGGAGGAGAAAGAAGAAGATTTCCCTGATAAGATATTGTACAAATTTTCTTATTTTCATGTGCACTATTGATTTATGGGGAAATAATAAAATAATATGTCGGTTACTCTTTAGTCACTTTATAAAAGAAAAGTTGTAGAACTTTGTACTATACTTTATGAATATGTTAGTTTGTACGGAGCCCCGGACTCTCCCCGGAGCAGCGGATACAGTTACATCCAGTGCAGACAATGCTCTGTGAGCAAAACTCCAGACTGATACATTGTAACAAGCTATTAGATTGTGGCTGATATATATTGTGCTCAGGAGCATTTTCTAGACTGGATACAATGTATCCGCTGAGAGCAGGAGCAGCAATGTGCAGGATTACGGCCTCCGAATGGAAACAGAACCGTCCTCATTCACTGACATCAAACAGAGATCCTGAAGATGGTGAGAGATGAAACACAAAGGGTAATAACTAGTGTTGAGCGATACCTTCCGATATCAGGAAATATCGGATCGGATTGGATCGGGACGATACCCAAAAAGTATCGGATATCGCCTATTCCGATACCGGAAACCAATGCAAGTCAATGGGACACAAATATCGGAATGAAAATAAACTCTTTCTTTCCTTGTAGGTTAATTCTACATGAAGGAAAACAACTAACAATAATGTAGAATGTATTGGGGGAGGTGGTTGCCCAAATCGATGGGAACAGTGCTCACAGTGAAACATGAAAAGCCGGCAATTCAGCAGCGGCATAGACCGGTACCCGACAATTTATAACAGAAAGAATAGAGCTTCACACATAGATTAGATAGATAGAAACATGTCAGTCACATATATATGAAGTACAGTGACAGTGTTGCTTACTGTACTTGTCATTTAGTGTAAAGGATTTATTAAAAAAAATATTAGTGTTTTCATGCACCGTCTCTTTAAAAAAGCCGCCGGCAATTCAGCATCTGTACCCGACACACACAGATTAGATAGAGAGAAACATGTCAGTCACATATATAAGAAGTACAGTGATAGTGTTGATTACTGTACTTGTCATTTAGTGTTAAAATAAAGGATTTATTAAAAAAAAAATTGTCGTGGGGTTCCCCGTAATTTTAGTCTCTAGCGGAGGTTAAGCAGACGGCTGGGGCAGATGTTTGAAGCCTGGGAAGGGGGTAATACCCACGGAGCTTCCCAGGCTACTAATATCAGCCCCCAGCTGAATACCTAGCCTTTACTAGCTATTAAAATGGGGAACTCCCAGACAATGACGTGGGGTCCCCCCTATTTTAATAGCTAGCAAAGGCTAAGCAGACAGCTGAGGGCTGATATTAATAGCCCAGGAAGGGTGCCATGAATATTGGCCCCCTCCCAGGCTAGAAACACCAGCCGTCAGCCGCCCCAGAAATGGCGCATCCATAGGATGCGCCAATTCTGGCACTTAGCCTCGCTCTTCCCACTGCCCTGTAGCGGTGGCAGTGGGGTAATAGGGTTGGGGTTGATGTCAGCTTATAATGCCAGCTGACATCAAGCCCAGGTTAGTAATGGAGAGGCGTCTATAAGACACCCCCATTACTAACCCCATAGTCAAAGTTAAAAAAAAACACAACACCCAGAATAAAGTCCTTTAACTGAAATAAACACACAATTCTTTATTGTTCTAAATTAAACCATACTTACCGTCACGCCCATTCCAGCTGAAGCCAACGATCTCCTGCAATAAAAATAAAATAATAACGCAACATCATCCTTACCTTCCCATGGTTCCCAGGACAGCTTCAGCTCTGCTACATCGAGATGACAGGCTGGACCGCAGCAGAACGCTGCCATCCAGCCTGTCATCCCGCAGACACTGAGAAGCGCAGGCATGCTTGTGCTCCTCAGTGTCTGGCTGTGACGGCATCCAGATGAGCCGACAATGAACTCAGCTCACCTCATGCACGTCACTGACAGCGTGGGAGAATTCTCCTGCGCATGCGGTGAGCGTGAGAGACTCGGATCATCTGAATGCCGTCACAGCCTGACACTGAGGAGCGCAAGCATGCCTGTGCTTCTCAGTGTCCGCGGGATGACAGGCTGGATGGCAGCATTCTGCTGCGATCCAGCCTGTCATCTCGATGTAGCAGAGCTGAAGCTGTCCTGGGAACCATGGGAAGGTAAGGATGAGGTTGGTTTATTATTTTTCATTTATTGCAGGAGATCGTTGGCTTCAGCTGGAATGGGCGTGATGGTAAGTATGGTTTAATTTCGAACAATAAAGAATTGTGTGTTTATTTCAATTAAAGGACTTTATTCTGGATGTTGTGTTTTTTTTTTTAAATACTTTACTAGAAATTCATGGCGGTCATGTCTAATATTGGCGTGACCCCATGAATTTCGGGCTTAGGGCCAGCTGATAATGCCAAGTTGGCCCTAACCCCTTTATTACCCAGTGAGCCACCGCACCAGGGCCCTGGATGAGTTGGGTACAGCGCCAGAAGATGGCGCTTCTATGAACACGCCATTTTCCGGGGTGGCTGCGGACTGCAATTTGCAGTGGGTGGGGCCCAGAAAGCTTGGGCCTCCCTGCGCTGCGGATTCCAGCCCCCAGCTGCCTATTTGTACCTGGCTGGACACAAAAATAGGGCGAAGCCCCACGTCAATTTTTTTAAAATTATTTCATGAATTTCCTGAAATAATTTAAAAAAAATTGACGTGGGGCTTCGCACTATATTTGTGTCCAGCAAGGTACAGCAGGCAGGAACGGGCTGCCCCCAACCACCAGCTGCCTATTTGTACCTGGCCGGACACAACAATATAGGGAAGCCCTTTCTTTCTTTATTATTTCATGAAATAATTAAAAAAAAAAATACGTGGGGCTACTCCCTATTTTTGTGTCCAGCCAGGTACAACTAGGAAGCTGGGGGCTGGAATCTGCAGTGCAGGGAGGCCCAAGCTTTCTGGCCCCCCCCCCCTCACTGCAAATTGCAGTCCGCAGCCACCCCAGAAAATGGCGCATTAATAGAAACTGAATGATGTATCTGGCTGGCATACAAAAATATGGCAAAGCCCACGTCAAAGTTTTTGGGAAAAATTAATTAAAAAATAAATAATAATTTAGGGACTGCATCTTTATTAACTCTTCAAATGTCATTTAGTGTTAAAATAAAGGATTTATTTAAAAAAAAATTGGCGTGGGGATCCCCCATAATTTTAGTCTCTAGCGGAGGTTAAGCAGACGGCTGGGGCAGATGTTTGAAGCCTGTGAAGGGGGTAATACCCACGGAGCTTCCCAGACTACTAATATCAGCCCCCAGCTGAATACCTAGCCTTTACTAGCTATTAAAATGGGGGACCCCCCCAAAAAAAATGATGTGGGGTCCCCCCTATTTTAATAGCTAGCAAAGGCTAGGCAGACAGCTGGGGGCTGATATTAATAGCCCAGGAAGGGTACCATGAATATTGGCCCCCTCCCAGACTAGAAACACCAGCCGTCAGCCGCCCCAGAAATGGCGCATCCATAGGATGCGCCAATTCTGGCACTTAGCCTCGCTCTTCCACGCTGCCCTTGTGCGGTGGCAGGGGGTAATAGTGGTGGGGTTCATGTCAGCGCCAGCTGCCATGAAGCCCAGGTTAGTAATGATGGGCGTCTATTAGACACCCCCATTACTAACCTACAAAGTGTTAAAAAGAAAAAACACACACTACACCGAGAAAAAAATAATTTATTTGAAATAAAACACACCATTTTATTTAATTCTTAGTTTACTAAAAAAAATAGTTACCTGTCCACGTTCCTGCGCTGATCTCCCATGCACAGCTGTCACATCTGGAGATGGTGACAGCTGTGCATGGCTGCTGTAAGCTCACGCTGCCGGGAACACGTCCGCTCCCGGCAGCGTGAGCCACTGACTGAGGTCACCGGAGTGCATTCAGGCAGCGCAGCTCCGGAGACCCCCTTTACGGCACTGCTGTACCGTGGGAATTTCTCACGATACAGCGGGGCCGTAAAGGAGCTAACCGGAGCAGCGCTGCCTGAACTCCGGCGAACCCGCTTATGCAATGACGGGGACGCTTTACGGCCTCGTCATTCTAGCGGCGGCAGCGGTTCAGAGCGGTCACATTTTATGTGGCTGCTCTAAACTGGAGATCTTCTTGGGACACTCGTGGACTACTACGGAGGGGTAAGTGTAAGGTTGTGGTTTATTATTTTATATTTTATTACAGGAGATCGATGGCTTCGGGGAATTAGGTGTCTAGGTGCGTATAGGTGTAGTTTTTTATTTTTTACTTTATTTTAGGTGGCGATCGGCGGGGACAGGTAATGTATAAACTAATTTATTGTAGGTAACCACTGGCCACCAATGACATGTATTTAAAATTTAGTGGGGACACAGTAGGGCAATTTAAATAGCAGGATCAGGCTGATGGGAACTACTGCTCCCATCGAGCTGATCCTGCTGGCACGAGTGGACAGGGGACAGACATAGGCCGATGGGAGTAGTAGTGTCACATCGGCCTATGTCTGCCTGCACGCAGACATCGCACAGACACCGCGCACACACTCGCAGACATCGCACAGACACCGCACACACTCGCACAGACACCGCGCACACACCCGCACACACTCGCACACACACTAATCATGACGGGTCTGGGAGGTGAGGCTGACCTGTGTGGCCGTGGGAAAGTTCATGTGAGTTCATGCAGTCAAGCATGAACTCACATGAACCCTCTGAGGGCACCGCAGCGACTTCAAATGAACAGCTGATCAGCATCACCTGATACCTCAGCTGTTTATTTGAAATAACCGGCGGGAGAGCGCAGCACAGAACGGGAAAGCCGGGGGTGAAGTCTTTTCACTGCCGGCTTCCCCGCCCGGGTCCTTCGCTCCCCGCTCCTTGGTGCTGCGCTCCCCGCCCGGTCCTAACTTACGATCAGGATGGGAGGTGGCGAGGGGAGTGGAGGATCGGGGTGGGAGGCTGCGGGGAAGCAGTATGGGGCTGTGTGATTGTTTAAAGGCCGGCGGCTTTTTACCGCCCGCCGGCTTTTAAACAATCAGGAAAATTCTCCCACGCTGGGATGGCATTCTGATGACAGGTTGGATCTCAGCTGAGCGCTGCCATCCAGCTTGTCATCCTTCAGAGACACTGCAGAGCGCAGGCATTATGGGAACTTCCGATTCCGGTATTCGATATTGTAAAAGTATCGGAATTAAGTATCGGAATTCCGATACCGCGAATATCGGCCGATACCCGATATTTCAGTATCGGAATGCTCAACACTAGTAATAACACAAAGATGTAGAAGTTTTCATTTATTCACTGATTTACCGCTGCTCCCATCACTAGTGGTGACTGTACATTTATTAAAGAGTTGCAGTTTCTTCTCTACTGTAATACAATGGATTCAGCTTTGTTACAGCAAACATCAGTTACACAAACAAGTTTCCCCTCTTCTCCTGTTTGCAATGATGTGAATTATTCTCCATGTTCTCCCCATCTTTCCCTATCTCTCAGGTGGCCGTCCTGGTCTCCTTCAGCTCATCGGCCTTTCTACCAGAGGAGGATTTGCCCCATAATCAGGAAGGATCTAGGGGTGAAGAGCTCCCTCTAGAGGGCAGACAGAGATGTCCTGGAAGAAGGAACCGGTGCCTGACGACCAGTATGACAGTGGACACCAGTCTGATTGACAGCAGCTCTATGGACGGCTCGGAGCAGATGGAGGACGGTCACACCCGCTCTCTGTCCCCCTGGGAATACAGGTAATATCACAACCTGTCACATTACAAGCAGCGCTGAATAGTGATACAGTCCGGTGGAGATTCCCGGAGTCTCCTATAGAAGGACGTCTAGTAAAGTATAGAAAGAAAATAATCTTTTCAGTAGAGTTACAATAGCAGGGAATAGCTTGTCAGGATGTTGTTATAACCCCTTTAGTGGAGAATAACGTCTTCCCACCTTCTAGCCGCCTCTCGTTCTTCTTTTCCTGCCTACAAGCTCCCAGTAACCGTTCAGAAATCTCCCCTGTCCCCAAATAGACTTCAGGGGAGGAGGGAGATGCAGCTGCAGTTATTAGGAATAAAACATGAAGGAGAGAAGCTGAGAGCGCACGCGCGGCTCTGACATCACCCAGAATAACCTTGTATGGAGGGAGAAACTGGAGATTTATAGAGCAGAAGACTGAAGAAAAAGCATCGAGAATCTGCAGGATAAGAACAAGGAGCGCGGACATGGACCAGGTGTTACACAGCTTCTCTCACTATTTTTATTCCCAGTCTCAGCACAGATCCCAACAGGTTCCCTTTCGTCATTGCCGAGCCCGATTGTCTGACTTTTGCTTGTGTAGACGTTGATGGCCATGAAAGTCCATGACGCTGGTATTGTCGATGGTCCGTTTAACCAAACCATCCAATATTAATACCTATCTTCCCGTGAAATTCCTTTACTTAACTAAAATAAGACCAAAACACCATATACTTTGGGAAAAACTGGCCACAGCAGCCTTTATTTAAACAAAATTACATAGATAAATAATTGATTAACACCCAATAGTAGGAGGGTCCTTGAAGCTCCAAAGATCTGGTGATTAACATAAACCAACAATTAACACCAACTTACCCACAGCCGATACCCCACTGGCTCGAGAGCACCACAACCCAACATGGGTTCCAAAAATTACTTCCACTTCCCGGCTCCGACATTGCCTGCCGTGAGACCCCCAAAACCAGATCAGCAATCAACGTTTTCCAATTAAGGAATCCATACCCAAATGGACCCCTTATACCAATTTAAAACCAACTTCAAGGACCCCCAAATGCCACAACGAGGGCACTTTGAATATCTCAAATGCCCGAGACCCCCCCCAAACGAAAAGCTATGGCCCTCTCAATGCCCTCTTCTAACCCCAAGGCCCACATGTCAATACCTACTGCGTTCAAATGCACCCCGTCCGCCAACCAAAATTCACCCTCTCCTCTCTCTAACTCAAAGTGCCGTACAGCGATCCCCCCATTCCTAGTAACAAAATGAGAGACTGCCCTATTAACTTTAATCCTGACTTTATTGATCTTCACCACTGACCTAGCCCTCCGCCAACATCTTCGAGGAACAATCTCCGACCAAACAATAAACAAGCCTGGAAATGCCACCCACAAACGCAACAAATCATGTTTAACATCCCTTATCAACTCTCTAAAAGGGCGTGAACCTAGGTCGTTCCCCCTCACGTGCAACACCAAAATGTCAGGTGACGTATCTAAACGCGCACTGTGATGTACCTCCTGCAGCACTCTGAACCAAGTCATGCCTCTAAAGCCCAACCACCTAATCACAGCTGTTTCTCTGTCAAAACCGAGCTGCCTTCCTGCAGGCCTTATATCCGCCCTCAGTGCTCCCCAGTGCACGTAGGAGTGTCCCAGAATCCATACCAACGCGGAATTGGAACCTGCAGAAAATACAAACAAACTTGAACAACTCTCGCAATAACAACACTTGCCATAAATCAAACATTAAAGTTGTATTTTACCCTGAGCCTGAGGTCTGATATAACTCCGATAACGCCTCGATTCCCAACGCCCAATGAGCTGTATAGTCTCCCCACTAAGACCACCCGCAGCCGCTTCCGTTGCTGCTCCAATCCAAAACGAGTGCGACCCAAAACGGGATGCATCTAACCCTAATGACTTTAAACACTTCCTAAATACCGCTATGAACTGATATCTGGACAAGAAGGACCCATCCTCATGACACAATAATGGACCACCCTGCTTTGGTTCGGACTCCCTAAACAGTTGCAAGCATCTTAACGGACACATAATGGAATTCCCAATTGCTCTCAAAACTGCACGCCTCCCGTTTCCCAACTGGTCCGTTTTAGATTTCCGGATCCAAAATTCCACACCTCCTGAGGTACCAATCACATCTGCTGTCAAAAGCCCCCCGCCCACTGACCTGCTGGGTGACACGATCTCACCCAACCTCAACGATCCAAAGAAGGCCAGGGAGAAGGCCAATCTAAAAAGACAGATTTCAAACCTGGAACAACACATAGAAGGTAACACCCCCCCAATCTTTTACAAAATGCCAAATGAAACCGGCCTCCTGGAGTCCTTTTGCCCTTTCCCCTTCCGAAACCCCTTCAAAGCCTGTTAGATCAAAAAACTTTTTGTCAAATCTCTCTGATCATGAAACTTAAAACCAAAAGCCAAAGCCGCCATAGTCCGAGAGATTTTTGCTACAGACCAACCCTCCTCAGCCCCTTGACTAATCCATGACAATAGTACACCTAACTGATCGTCATCATGAGCCATAAGCCCGACTGTATTAAACAACCGATCTTCCCACAAATGCCAAATAGACTGATACACCTCCCAAGTTCCCCCCGCCAACGATGACCTAATCAGCGACTCCGTGGCCCACATACCACCTTCCAAAGCTCCGGAGGGCACTCCAGCCCCTTGTCTGCCGCCTCTGGTGCCAACTGCCGGAAGCGCTCCCACTAAAAACGAGAAAGTGAGTCAGCAATGGCATTCTGGACTCCCGGTATGTGAGACGCTGTCACATAAACATCCATGGAAAGGCAAGTCAGCACTAACTGTCGTAGAACCCTAATCACTGGAGGTGAGGATGTTGTAATGTTATTAATTGCACACACGACCCTCATGTTGTCGCAATAAAACTGCAATAAAATATGTTCTTTACCAATCCTGATGTTACCCACTCCTTAGGCCAACTGGATGCACACCATCGACCTCTAAAGTACGCCCCAAAACCTGAACTTCCCGCCGCATCCGTGTACAACTCCAAAGCACAATTGTCCTGTACTTCCTCCATGAGCAAAGAGCGTCCGTTATATTGCTCCAAAAATTTCTCCCACACTACCAAATCGTCTCTGTGTTCAGCCGACAAACGCATGTAATGATGCGGCAATTTTAGACCCGCCGTAGCGCTGGCTAACCGGCGAGAAAAAATTCTCCCCATAGGAATAATGCGAGATGCAAAATTAAGTTTCCCAAGAAGAGACTGTATTTCTCTCAAAGTCATTTTCTTTAACTTCCTAGCCCGTGCGACCTCTTCCTTCAACGCCTTCACTTTCTCCTCTGGCAACCTAAATTCCCAATTCACTGAATCGATTACAATTCCTAAGAAACAAATGGTGGTAGTTGGACCTTCGGTCTTTTCTGAAGCCAAAGGCACTCCGAAACGCTCTGCTACCCACTGAGTCGCTCTCAGCAAAATTTCACAACATGAAGAGTCGCCCAAACCAATGCACAGAAAATCATCCAAGTAATGTATAATGGATTCGAGCCCTGTCACATCCTGAACGACCCATTCCAAAAATGTGCTGAAAGCCTCAAACAAGGAACAAGATAGAGAACATCCCATGGGCAAACATCTATCTACGAAAAACTTGCCCTCCCAGTAACAACCCAACAACCTAACACTTTCAGGATGAACAGGCAACAACCGAAACGCTGATTCCACATCCGTCTTAGCCAGCAATGCCCCTTTACCACACTGTCTGACCCACCGAGCCGCCTCATCAAATGATGTATAAACCACGGAACATAGTTCCGGATCAATCCCATCATTCACTGACTTTCCCCGCGGATAGGAAAGATGGTGAATGAGCTTAAACTTATTAGGCTCCTTTTTGGGCACCACCCCCAATAGCAATACTACTAAATTCGAAAAAGGAGGATCGGCAAACGGACCGGCCATACGCCCCAAAGCTACCACTTTTTGTAACTTAGCAGAAACCACCTCCGCATATTGATCTGCTGATCTAAGATTTTTCAACACCCGGGGAATCTCAAATGGAGGTGGAGGAATTTTAAAACCGTCAGCAAAACCTGATACTAACACTGCAGCTTTTTCCCTATCGGGAAACCTACTTAGATAAGGGAGCATCGCGGTTAGTTTCACCGGTGTCTCCCCCTTGAGAATTGTTGGCCCCTGGCTTAGCCTTCTTTTTGAAACATCTGGCAGCACCGTGTGATGATCCACTGCAGTGCGAGCAAAGGTGCTTGAACCTGCAGTTGGCCCCAAATTTACACTGGCCGTCGTTGAACTGCCAGCATAAGCCCAGTTTCTGCGTTCCCGCTTGCCCTGACGTGCCTTCGCTCCCCTGCGTACTTGATTGACCCCCAGAATGGCCGGCAAAACCGGCCCCTCCATGAAAGGAATGCCCCAATCTAGAAGGAGCCATCACCCGTAACCAAAGGCCAATGTCCTTCTGATCCCATCTTATGGCAGGACGAATAGCTTTTCTCTGACGAAACTGCTCGTCATAACGAAACCATGCTTGACCCCCATAAGTTCTGTGAGCTTCGCCAATAGCATCCATATAGCAAAACAAGGGAGAGCAATTCTCCGGTGCTTTTTCACCTATTACGCTTGCCAAAATGGCGAATGCCTGCAGCCAATTAGTAAAAGTCTGCGGGATTAAGAGCCACCTTTTCTTTTCCTCCTCCTTCTTACTATCATCCTTCTTACTTTTTCCAGGTTAAATTTCACCAGAGGCAAAAGAGAAAAAATTTAGACGTACTCATCTTTCCAAATTTTTTCCCTCACCTCTTTCTTGAGGTGTGCACCTAACGGACCCTCAAAACACACGTAAACCTTGCCGTGAGACCTATCATCCAAATGAATTCTACACTCTTTTTCTTTTTCTGTCTGCACTGACACCGAAACGGTCTCGGGCAATTGGCTCGCGCCCCCAAGTCTATTACCTAAACTGTTCAGCCCGCCCCATTGCGGGCTCACCCATGCGGCTAAATGTCCCGAAACAGCACTACTACCTCTTTCCAAACGCAACAATAAGTCCCTCACGTTTGCTAAAACCTCGCTCACAGTCTCCCCAACCTGTTTCTGACTTGTACCCCCAGCCACTGACCCCCGATTAGCACTTAAACCTGGGGATAAAAAATTCTGGGATAACGAACAAGACATAGAACCCAACTCACCGGGTTGCAGAGGAGCTGTGGTCCCCCCAGCCAATATTCCCGACTCCAGCCGTCCATCCCGACTTCCGACTCCTCCCATTGGGCCCTCTATCTCTTGAGGCCCGAGCACCGCCGATGCACTGGATCCCGCCGACGCAGCCCTGTAAGGCCGAAAGTTACGGACATGCACTGGAGTTGAAGAAGGACCAAGGGGTTGTGTATGAGGGGACATATTAATATCACCCTGCCCGCAAGGTCTGTGCATTGGCATCCGATCCTGAATTTAACGCTGCCCAGAGACCATCTGTAAGGGCCGGTAGCAACACTTGCCTGTTATCACCGCCCGATTGCTGCCCATCGTGGATAATCCTGCCATCTACTGTGTCTGAGGAGGCGGGCCGCCCGACCGGAGTATCGCCGAGGCCACTCCCCGTGACGTCACTGGTGTTGAGAGGACTGGCGCGTGTAGGCCCCTTCCCGAACGCAGGCTGCGGCCTACTAACCGCCGCGTGACACGCGTTGGCGAGCGGATTCCTCCCAGACCGGGGCCTGCTGCTGCGCTTCCTGATCGGCACCCGGCCTGGAGGGTCCCCGGAGGGGCTCCTGCGCTGTGTCTGGGGAGCTAAATCAGGCGACAGCCTGGCAGGAGGTCGCGCCCGACGGGAATGCCGCTCAGGCTGTGCTGACACAGCCACCGTCCCCGCACCCCTTCCGATGATCGCCGCTACCTACTCTTCCAGCCAGCCCGCAGGGTGCGACTCTGCAGCAGCCCTGAGGGATTCAAACAGCTGCGCCGTGGAACGCCATGAGGTACGCAGCACGATGTGGGGGAGACAACTCACAACCCTTGTGAGTGGGAAAATGTGACGCCCCTCCCCTCCCTGGCACTTAAACCCCCCCCCGTTAAACCCCTCCCAATGCTAATAGCCTTAGCCAGTCCCTCCAACCCATCGTCATGCAGGCCTGCATCCAAGCCTGCGGGGGAGGGGGCGGCTGTACTCTGGCCTGTCCTGACCTGATATCCTTCCTCATCCAGCAGGAGGTGATGGTCCTACGACGGGAGCAGAAAGGCTGCAGCTTCTCCTACAGACTGGAGGGCGAGGTGGTGACTCTGGGCTGCACATGTGTCACACCGACCATCAGCTATTACTGAATACGTGGAAATATGGATGATGGACGCTTGATTGTCAACTTTTAAGATTTCTTGAGAATTTTTTATTTAAATAATAAAATAAAAGCAACTTTAATTTGTTTATAGTGTTATCTCTGGTTACAATAGGTTTTGGGGTTTGGTAGCAGCTACTTGTCCATTACACAGGTCCATGTTATGGTGGAACATACTGGTATCATCAGAGGACACATGCCGTATATTCTCATTGTATAGGGCCATGCTGCTCTTTCAGGTGTCCTCAAGTTCATATGGAGGCGTCTTTTCTTCTTTAGATTCCAATACAATGTTTCTAGGGAAAGTTCCTCCATAAAAAGAAATCTAATATGGCAGAACGTCTGCAGCTCCGTAATATGAGGGAATCTGTGTGACGCTCTACAGGCGATGTGCAAATGGGCCTTCACCTTAAAGGTTTGGAACAAGATGGTGCGTTATCACTTATCCATAGGACAGGGGATAATTACTGATCGCTTGGGGCCCAATCACTAAAGACCCCACTAATCCCAAATGTGGGCTCCATAATGAATGGAGTGGAGGTCAAGTATGCGGACCCCTCATTGTGTATGGGATTGTTGGATTGCCGAGACTAGCGCTCATTCTCAGGATTCCAAGACACCTACAAGATGGCGGATGAGACTATAAATTATCTTGAAAGTTTCTGACATGGCTGAAAATCAGTTTTTTGGCCATTATAAAATACTTTGAGGCCGACATATTAAGACTAAAGTTGTGCATGGACTGAAGTAGCATTACTGGCAAAAGAAACGCCAACGCTCTTGCAGAATTTGACAGGTGGACATAGCCATGTCCCATCCAGTCCCGGCTCCTCTCTAGCTCTGCCCATTTTGGCGGAGTTTCTTCAAACTAGCAAAAAAAAAATTAAAAGTCAGAACATTTCTGTACAACTCCTCTTTGCTCAATTTTTTTTAATACCTTTCAAAGCAGATTACAGCAGTTTTCTGACAAAAAAAGCTATGATGAAAGTTTTTGGTAAGTCCATTACTACACACCACCAAAAACCCACCTCTCCCAGGGGCTTGCCTATAATAAGTGCAGGGTTTACTGCTTCCTTCGTGCCCTAGAGACTAGGGGAGCCAAAAAGGTCCCTTTGTCCCATATGTAAAGAGTCTAGATTATTACTACTAAAGACCTGTGTCAGTTGGAGGAACTGATGGAGATTTAGCATCTGGGCCCTCGAGCTTCTGGATACATCACTGATCACCCTTATACTAAAATAAGGATATGGCAGCATCATGTTCTGTCTCAGGCTCTGGAAGATGTGTGAAGGTAAGGAGTAAAATGGGTTCTGAGGAAAACAGGGAAATCCTGGAGAAAACCTTTTGCAGGTGACAGAGCGCAACATGCAGCCCGGGCTCCACAGTATGTAGATGGCCGTGCCACACTCTCTGCCCTGAAGTCCTTGTGAGATCCGGGTCAGCATCCGCTATCGACTGCTCCCATGTATCTTCTCTGGCTTGTGGCTTAAAGTGATGCCCAGCATGGACAAGACAGCGCTAATGGCACACAATGTGGCTAGCATGGCATCAACGGCAATGTTATGGAGGCACAGTGTGGCTGACACTGTTATGGGGGCATTGTGTATGAACTGGTCAGTCATCAGCACTGGAGGTCCTATGTAAGTAGATCCCACCATTCACCAGGCACCTAAATCAGAGGAACGTACCGCCCCCTACTCCAGGTAGAAAAATGTAAAACCGTCCATGTTGTTAATGTTGTGTAATATAAATGATTTTCCTGCATAAGTTGCTGAATATTCTTTATTATTTGCTGTTAAAAATTTGTTATTAGTCATTATTATAGGTGGAGATTGTCTTACTGACCCCACAGCCCTAGTGAGAAGGGTGGTCTCAGAAGTGATCACTAGAATACAGAAGGTTATGTGACAGTGGGGATGTGACCCCTGGGCTCCCCAGGACGCCCAGCACCGAATCCAACTCGTCCCTGTGCATAACACTTATGTAGAGCCATATTAGGTAAAAAGGTCCAAGTCTATGGATAAAATCTATGGGTCAGAACATGTTTTTTCTACATTGACCGTCATTCTTAGGTGTAACAGAATCACTGGTCCTCGCCTTCACTTCTGGTTGAGGTTTAGAGGATTAATGGGAGACATGTAACAGATATTCTCCTGTTTGGAGCCCACCCATCAAACATGTTTGACGTATAGTACTGACGCCACATAAATGTCTATTAAACCCAAAGGGACATTAATCAATTTGAAAGTTTTATTTTTAAATTAAAAATTGCATGGAAGGAAGAGGAGATGTTCTTGGAGGAACCTCCTTCTTCAGCAGATGTTCCTTGCTGGTCAGGAGGCCACATGTAGATGGTGCCAGTCCTTCCATACAGGTACAGCATTGATGGTGGACGCGCTGTACTTTCCTCAGGGCACTAAACGCGGCGGTTTTCTGCCCTCGCGATGTTTATGGAGCCGCGGTGACAGACACCAAATAAGCAGCTTTCTCGGATGGACTGAGCAGCCCTGGATAGTCCACGCCGGCAGGATGAGATCACCCGGCGGAAGAGAGAACCTATGAGAAGAGACGTAACACTGATATCACTAACAGGACTCCATATCAGAGGACACGGCTGTGCGGTCACTGTGGCCGGACGCCAGAGGAATCATCCATACACAGGTGACCCTTATTAACATGACATTACTTGTAGTGTGCCTCAGTGTTGCCTTATAATCAGTTATATAAACCTCAGTGTAACATTGAGGCAATAAAGGGGTCAGTATGGGCCATATGGGGCAGTGGGCGCAGGATTCGGGTCAGTTTGGCAGAAGACTAAAAGGCCCCTTATAACTTTTAATGATTAAAAGAATGGAGATTTTTACAGAATGAACTGCTTATTGCTTTATAGGGAGAAAAAAGTAGTAATTTTCTGATCCTTTATGTGCACGTTCACATTACACGTTTTGATCATAGGCTGTAATAGGATGTCATATAGAACTGTACACACCTGACAATGGGGAGGACTCGCTGTCCTTAGCAGTAAAACACTGCTTGTCTACATCAGGTTTGGAAGGGGAAGATTCTTGCTGCCTGTTTGGTAGAAGAAAAACATATAAATTACAAGTAAAAACAATAAGAACAACCATCTGCAAGGCCGGTTAGGACATTTGGATAACATGGAGGAGGCACCCTGCTCAGGACCCACTTCTGTCACTAAGAATGGAGAATTACTAGTAATATTGGCCTGTAATGAGTTGGAAATGATTGACTGGTCGCAATGATTGGCTGTTATCGACGGCGTTATCACAAGCCAGAACCACAGTGATCATCAATCATGGGGTGGTGGCGCTGGATATAGTACTGAGTTACACTTATCTTACAGTTCATCTTCTGATATATCAGATCCAAACCCTATAATAATAATTTACTCACATATCTGAGTGTTTTGCACTCTCTGGGGAATACACTGGAGGTGGCTTCAGTTCTTCATCGTTCATCACCCTGGTATTGGTGGAAGAGAGCTAAAACATAGAGAAAAATAAAATAAATATCTATTTAAACTTTATTTTAATTATAGGTTTTATAGATCTTACCGGTCACACTTACTTTAGAAAGCCTTTGAGACGATGATATAAAGTTCAGGCTTTCTGGCCAGTCATTGTCCTCGCTTGTGTCCCCCTCATCTGAATCAATAATTTCATAATTGCTACATTGAGCTGCAAGGTATAAGTGTTATTAGAGATTATCGGTATAAGACCCGGTCACGGAAAGTCACCATTTTATTACTAATAATTATGGGGACTGGTTGTCACATAAAATGAAATACAAGACACACAACAGCTTTCTGCAGATAACGTCTCATTCTACTTACGGTCAAAGTAGCCGGTGTCCTCTTCTGACTCAAAGTCAGGAATGAAATGCGGCTCCTTACTTAGAAGACTGTCAAAGTCCATGCCACATAGGAATGGATGCATTTTGATCTCTTTAGCTCCTCCTGGGAAAGGAAGACAATAAAAAGTGATATAGACATTATCAGACAGACAGCTCCATATCTGAACAGTTTATATTAATTTGAACTGAAGACGTAACAGAGCTGATGTGAAGAAAACTTGCTGAAAGTCAGAGCATGAAGAAAGGGAATGAACAAGCAGGTAAAGCAGAGCATCTCAGTGCTGATCCTCAGGGGCGTGATCATTTATCTGGTCACAGAGGTGAAATAATTCATTATTAATACTATTATATACATTACCTGTCCCAAGTCTATGTGCCGGATCTTTTCTGAGCAGCTCAGTGATGATGTCCTGAGCATCAGGTGGAGGAGTGCGATTATCAAATGCCCAAGTTATCTCATCTGTTATATAAAAAGAAAATGTTACAGAAAATAAAACCTCTTCATTTACTTTATTAAACCAAAAATCTTTTGTATTAACACAACAAGTAACTAAACCACAGAACCAATCTAAGCAAATAACAATGACACCACACCGCATTCAGATTATTTTACTTACCCCTTAATATACTGCAGTAAGTCTCATATTTGGAATCCCCATGAAATGGTACACGGAATAGAAGGAATTCGTGTAGGATGATCCCTACCGACCACCAGTCCACAGGCCGCCCATAGCCTTCCTGTAAGATGACTTCAGGGGCGATGTATTCAGGGGAGCCAGCAATCTGGAAAGCAACAGAAGAAGGAGATGAGGAGCTGAGAAAATAATTGTGACGAATAACATCAGAGGAAAAAGTTTTCTAGATGAGAAGATATCAGAGAAGGAGAAATAGACGAGGAGAGTAAAGAACAAGATCCTGTAAGTAAAGCCGACCTCATCATCACGGAACTCTCTGGTGACGTCCTCGGTTGGAGCCTTGTAGGTTTCTGATGTTGGTCTCATGAGGCCGAGTTTGGAAAGTCCGAAGTCCGTGACTTTAATATGACCAGATGCCGATACCAGGAGGCTGTGAAAAAACAGACGGTGTCAGCCCCAAGTAATAACCCATAGACTTTATGAAAATCTCTAACTTTCTTCCTCCTAGAGGGGGCACTTACTTCTCAGGCTTCAGGTCTCGGTGCACCACGCCAAAGCTGTGCAGGTATTCCACAGCCAGGACTGTTTCTGCAATGTACTTTCGGGCCAAGGGGACAGGTAAAGGTCCATAGATGTTCATAAGACTGCCACAGTCTCCTCCTACAGGAGAAAGCAAATATGACAGGAGAGGGTTTGTTACAATGTAAATTACACATGATGCGTGTGAATGAGAAATAAGCGGAGACATTGGGGCAGGATGTCACACATAGAGATATACTGTGTAATAATGCAAAAGAAAAACAATGGAGCATACCCTAATAGTAACTAGGACTGCGCTGAATGTCTATGAAGCCAAACCACAAATGTGCAAAAGCTGCAGAAATAAGTGCAAGGAAACAACGTCCCATATAAAAATGTGAAGCTATACTATGTATATACATGTGTATGTGCAGTATATGTGTATATAGATGTGTATGTGCAGTGTGTGTGTCATGACATGATTATATTTAAATAAGTTGTTTTTATTTATTCAAAAATAAATGTGGATTGTTGTTCATGAGAAAACAATAAGGCATGCCCTAAAAATAAGCCCTAACCCATCTTTTGGAGCAAAAAATGATATAAGACCTTGTCTTATTTTTTGGAAAAACATTGTACAAACTGTTAAAATTCAGTCAAACCCTCCTTTATCTATAGTGAAAATTTCTGCCACATAATCATTTTTCTGGCATGTTGATAACAGATAACTTATAGTAAAAGCAGTGTGGACATGTAACCATCTATGTGGTCACATTCTGCTTATGGAGAAGGTCCTAGAGATGAGCAGACCAGCGCTGGATATAGATACGATGGATATGTCCTACCTGGTACATACTCCATGACCATGCACAGATGACGTGTAGTTGGAAAGGAGCACAACATGGAGGCCACGAAGGGACAATCTGCGAATGTTAGGATGTCCCTCTCTAGAAAGGCCCGTTCAAGTCTTACTGGATCTTTCAGCTTCTGCTTGTCCAGTTTCTTCATGGCGTATAACTGTTTGGAGTCTTTTTGGCGCACTAAGTGGACGGTTCTGAAGAGGAAGAAAATCGGTGGTTTATAATGTATTATTACAGCCTGTCTATAGACCTCATCACATCTCCTGTACTAATGGTGAATACTAGATGTGCTGCTATAGCTACATAGATGATCTCCACTGGGAGGTCCTCATCCGTGTCACATCCTGACTCACTGGAAAAGAGACAATTAGATGTGCACAGAAGAGATGAGTGAATAAATTACAATGGATTAGAATTCAACTCAAATTTTACATTTATCCGCATTGGCCAAAATGGCGAAATTTTTGTAATTCTCTTCCTCTTGGATTCGGCAAAATGGTGAACGTTGGCTACTATTTTCTAAACCTTAAAAGCCCTTCAAAATGTTAAAAAATAAACAAACTCTTATACTTACCTCTCTGGCCCCTCTATCTCAACCTTTTGGTCCTCACTGCACTTTCAAATCTGCTGCCAGTGCTGAAGTCCAAAATAATGTCTAAGGCTGAGACAGGACTTCTGGCATTGATGACGTCTAGGAAGATTCTGCACAAACGCATAAAAGGTCATGGTGGCATGACATTGCAAATCTTCATGCTCTTGCATAGAATCCTCCTGGACCTTCTCCAAACTAGAAGTTCTGGCCCAGCGTGAGCGGCAGCAATCTGAAGATGCGGTGAGGATCGGACAGATGACGCTGAGAAGCGGAGGGGTCGGAGAGCTGAGCAGTGAGGTCAGTATGAGTATTTTTTCCATTTTGTACATCTTACATTTATTAAGATCTGGGGTCTGGAGAGAACCCAGAGCGTAACAAGAGATATTACATTTGCCAAGTGATAACTTCTACGTGAATCGCTTTTCGCAAGAAAGTCTGCACGAAAGGCGAATGTGAATTATGCCAGATCCGCTCTTCTCTAGAGAACAGGGATGTGGACTCCAATAATTCCTCTATGGTAACACTGTACGGGCACAGAGACAGAGGGATCATCACAAGGAGCCCTAGAAAACATATATTATGCCGACATCAAGCTCACCCAAAAGCTCCACAGCTGAACTGTTTGATCTGTTTGTAGTCGCTCTTACAAGGATTTCTCCATGGGTTCAATGATCCGATCAAGGCCTAGAAATAATAAGAAATGGCATTAAAGCATAAAATCTGCAGAAAGATAAAATCTGTGGATGCAGGAACTTCTCCTGTATATTATGTGGACGTGATACAAGCCGGACCCCCGCAGACAACATTATATATAGGGGATATCCCCCATACACAGACATCACTGTACTGCAGGGGAGGAGACGGGAGATCACACAGCGGAGGCAGGAATAATAATGCCGCCATCACACACAATAGATCTGATCTCCATGAAGAATAGGGATATCCCCTCGTCATATGGGGGATAATATTATATGTGTAATTCACCCCCGTTACCTGATCATACACAGACGTCTCCGCTGATACTTACACTGGCAGATTCCTGGACCTTGGGGGTCTCACATATTCCACCGTCAGTAATTGCCGGCACAGATATTCCTATAATAATGAGGAGACGTTTTGTATTAGACGATATCTGTACATAATATATAACATCCATATAAAGAAGGAGATGACACGGGCTCTGTACACGGTGTAATACAGGCATATGGGATTCTGCACACAATGTATATATTTATGGCTCCTCCATAGATGGATATTCTGGACCATAAATGGCCATTGTTCAGGATCTGATTCATCCTAGAACAATTACGTGATCGGGAACCTAGAAGCCTCCTTGTACATGATGGAGAAGAGCCCAGAGGAGAGAAGCAGAATTACCTGCGCCCCCTCCATTATAGTCTAGGGGGGCTCCGGAGCCATCACCGGCCTCTTACAGAGGATGGAGAGTAAATCTACATGTTCTCTGCCGTTCTCTATAATATCTCGATATGTGAATGTAAGAATATTAGATGATTACTCACCTTCCATCAGATCAGTGTTCAGCCCCTGCTGACTGGTATTAGGGTCCGGGATAGTCAGGTTTTCCCGCTCTTCGGAGTCACCTTCTGATGTGTCCTGATGGGTGTAATATGTGCAATTAATATATCATTTCACAAATACTAAATCACCGTATACAGTCCGTCCTCGACTTACAAACATCTGACTTAAGAACGACCCCAAGATACAAAGGGTTGATGATGAAAAAAAAGCTAATATTCACCACTCTCCTCTCCGGCCACCCCGCTGCTCACCACCTACCGTCCAGTCCTCTTCTTTCCAATGTCATGTGCCACTTCTCCGGTCACTTCACTATAGTCCAGGACTTCTGGCCACATTCAGGACCCAGATTTCACTGCTAGTCATAAGGACGAGACGGGAAGTCCTGCCCCATAGTGAAGACGCTGGAAATGTGGCACACTATGATGGAAAAAAGAGGACCGGGTGGCGGACAGCGAGCAAAATGTTATTATTTTTTACTCTTTCCATTTTACATTCAAATTTGGGTTACAAACAAAACTATAGGATTTATCTAGTTCGCAACCCAAGGACGGCCTGTACATAAGGCAGGAAGGACTAAACCTGGATCTATGGGATAATCTCATTACTGGACGGACTATACATAAGGCACGAAGTACTAAACCTGGATCTATGGGACAATCTCAGTATTGGACGGACTATACATGGCCGCTCCCTCCAGAAAATCAACATGAATATATAAGGGACTTGTATCTACAACTGTTCTCTAATAACTTCTATTGTCAGAACTGCAGCATTTACAAGAATGAAGATTGTGATGATGGAGTGAGACAGAGGTGGAAACACAACCTCTGCATCACTGAGTACAGAATGTCACTACAGAGGGTTGAGCTGCAGAGACAGGCTGCTATACAACATCCTGCGCCTCTGACATCATAAATCTGCCCTCTGCTATATGACGGCTAATCTGGAATAGATCGAACCAGGACGTGTGATATAGAAGGTGATGGATCCTTACCAGATGCTCCAGTGAGCCGGCCGGACGCTCCAGTACATACAGGACCTTTTGGGCCAGTTGTATAATAAAGGCCAATTCTCCACTTGTGGATTTTTCTTCAGCCTATAAAGATGGAAATAAATAGAAAAGGAAAATCATGAGAGAACATGGAGGAGGCCGGTTATGTCACCACTTTACTCCTGCGATCTGCTCTACAATTACTACATATCTGGTGACTTAGTGCCGGTTATATATTATATTATTATCGGCCTAAAGAACTATTTTATGTGAATAAACTTATATTCTGTTATTATAACTTTTTTTGATGTTTTGTGCAGATTTCTGCCACTTACCTGTTGCACCAATGTCCTGATGTTTTTCTGTAAATGCTCAAGATATGTTGAGCTCATACGACCTTGCTGGTATTTGGTCAGGCAGTCTCTCAATAGCTCCACAACCAGCCGGTAAGTGAAGCTGAGGATGCCATCGGGTAGTGGCAGCACAATGTCAGGGGCATAGGTGGTAAGAATCCCCTGCAGCAGTGCTAACACCTGAAAATTGTCTGAAGGAATTTCAGACATTTCAAATAAATCCAAATCGCAGTCAGTAAATCACTAGCTATGTAGCTAATCACCAACAACAATGACACCGGAATGTCAAAGTGACACTGTAGCTGTAAACACTGGCACAAGCAATGGTGGTGCATTATGATGTCATAATATCATCACGGAATGTTGAGATGTTACCATATATGGAGCTTCTCTCCATAAAAGTAAGTTGCCTAGCAACACAAGCAGCAGCTCTATAGGCTGTCGGCTAGGTCACAGACTGAACATGGAGATCAGCAGTGATTGTGAACGCAGTGAGCGTTGTCAGAGGTAAAAATAAACCAAGTGTCAGAGGCAAGCATTAATAAGTTATTAAAAAAAGCCCTGCATCCACTCCTATGTCACTAGGTAAAAAAATAATGACTCTACTTCTTTTGACAATTATAATCCCTAGAATGCCCTGGAAGCTGCAGAAATTCAAGAAATGCTGTGAGTTGTGGTTCTCTCCAAAGGCAAAAGGATTATAGTCAACCACATGTGACATAAATGGCCCCTATGGGATCTTCAAGGGTTTGTTCAGCGCCGCTTACTTCCATACTGGGAGGTGACATCACGTCTACAGATACATGATGGGACGGTGTAAGTGTGGCCGCCATCATGCCTGTGACTTGGTAGGTTTCCTCAGACGGCAGCTCACTCACCTCCCAATGTGGAAGGAAGCGGCCGGAGAACACTTTTAATCTATAAAAGAAATCAAGATTCCACCAAATCCGTGTAGAATATTTTTTGTTCTTTTCACTACACAAAAAAAAAAATGCTGAAAACATTTCATGTACCGCGCACTGTTACCCATAAATATTGTAGCTCGTTCCATTAAAAAAAGCTCTTGCCTAAATCTAAACAGAAAAATGAAAGTTATGGGTCAATGATTAATAAAGCAAAATAAACTGGATATCTGTGTAATTGTATCAACCTGCAGAATAAAGTTAATTTATCTACAGTGAGCGGCAAAAAAAAAGGAAAATAAAAAAGTGATGGAAGATTTATTTATTTATTCATTGTCACTCATATCATACCATTAAAAAAGAAAGAAACTGTAGTGGTGGTGAATTCTGATGTCATAATAGCTGTGATGTCATCATGGAATCTTGTGATGGAATCTTATATGGAGCTTCTCACCTTATAAGGAAGTTGCCTAGCAACAGTGAAGATGGTAAAACCATAGGGTGAGCATCAGTGCTTGTATGTAAGAGGGAGCTGTGGGCGCCGGGCTCTTCTCATCAGTAAGGGGATTTATAAGCGTTGAGATAAATTATTAATATCTGTTATACACAATAAAAATCATAATTACGTATTTATAAGAAATCCGGATTCAGGATCTAAAAGAAATATCTTTACTGAGGGTCCACGGACTGAAAGTCAGAAGCCCACGCCTCACCACCCCCCAACTTCCCAAGATGGGGGTCTCTATTACAAATATGACCCTGCCTGCACTCCTTATTAAAGAAATAGAAGAACTGGGAGGACTATTGAGTTACACCTTAGATATAGACAAAACTGAGACCTTATTATTAAGAAGCCCTTCAAAGCCACTATGGACAAAGAGATTCCAGTTCTGCTGGATTGAAACGGCGCTGAAATATTTGGGGATATACAGTGACATGTAAAAGTTTGGGCACCCCTGGTCAAAATTAATGTTATAGTGAACAGCTAAGCAAGTTGAAGATGAATTGATCTCTATAAGGCCTAAAGATAAAGATGACACATTTCTTTTGTATTTTAGGCTATATATATATATATATATATATATATATATATATATATATATATATATATATATATATATATATATATGGTCAGTTTTTACTTTTTAAAAATTGCAAAAAGAAAAATGGGCCGATGCAAAACTTTGGGCACCCTTGGAGATTTGTGTGCTCAGATACCTTTGTTGACCACGATTTCAGACCTTAATTAGCCTGTTAGTGTTATAGCTTGTTCATTATCATTGTTAGGAAAGGCCAGGTGATGCAAATTTCCCAGCTTTATAAAAACCCAACCTCCTCTAACCGTGTGACAAAAACCAGCAGCCATGGGTTCTTCTAAGCAGCTGCCTAGTACTCTGACAATGAAAATGGTGGAGGGCCACAAGGAAGGAGAAGGCTATAAGAAGATAGCAAAGCGTTTTCAAGTTGCCCTTTCCCCAGTTTGAATTGTAATTAAGAAATGGCAGTTAGCAGGAACAGTGGAGGTCAAGATAAAGTCTGGAAAACCAAACAAAATTTCAGTAAGAGTCACTCGTAGGGTTGCTAGAGAGGCAAATCAGAACCCCGATTGACTGCAAAAAACCTTCAGAAAGATTTAGCAGACTTTTGAGTTGTGATACATTGTTCTACTATTCAGAGACACCTGCACAAATATGGCCTTCATGGAAGAGTCATCAGAAGAAAACCTCCCCTGCGTCCGACTTCTCACCATAAAATTCAGCATCAAAAGTATGCAAAAGAACATCTAAACAAGCCTGATGCATTTTGGAAACAAGTCCTGTGGACCGATGAGGTTAAAATAGAACTCTTTGGCCACAATGATCAAAGGTCTGTGTGGAGAAAAAAGGGCACAGATTTTCAGGAAAAGAACATCTTGCCAACCCTTAAGCATGGAGGTGGATCAATCATGCTTTGGGGCTGTGTTACAGCCAATGGCACCTGGAACATTTCACGGGTAGAGGGAAGAATGAATTAAATGAAATTTCAACAAATTCTTGATGCCAGCATAACATCATCTGTAAAAAAGCTGAAGTTGAAAAGAGGATGGCTTCTACAAATTGATAATGATCCTAAGCACATGTCACAATCCACAATAGACTTCAAAAGGAGCAAGCTGAAGGCTTTGCAATGGCCCTCACAGTCCCCTGATCTGAATATCATTGAAAATCTTTGGCTCAACCTCAAAATAGCAGTGCTTGCAAGACAACCCAGGAATCTCACAGAACTGGAGTAAGGCTATGTACCCATGATGCAGAAATGCTCTGGATTTTTTCCTGAGTATTTCTGCATCTCCCTGGCAGAAAAAACGCATGCGGATTTTAACTGCTTTTTTTCTGCCAGGGATAAGCGTATGCCCCGCGTTTTTCACATGCGATTTCGCATGCGGGTTGTCAAGCGCTTTTCCCAGCAATTTTAGCATCACTTGGAAAAGTGCTTGACAACTTGGTCACACTATATAAATCCATGTAACCGGCATGGATTTATATAGTGTGACCAAGTTAATAGTTAAAAAGAATGGTAAAAAATAAACATTATACTTACCTTCTGATGGCCTCGGGTCTCCTTCTCCGGTGCGTCCAGTGTGTTGGGCAGCTTACAGTGGTCTAAAAGGACCTTCCATGATGTCATTTAGTCATGTGACAGGTCACGCGACCGCCGACATCAGCGGTCGCGTGACCCTTCACATGACTAAATGACATCATGGAAGGTCCTTTTAGACCATCGCGAGCCGTCAGGGAGCCAGGACACACCTCTAAGGAGAACGCGGCCCATCAGAAGGTGAGTATAACGTTTATTTTTTATTTTCAATTCTTTTTTTTACAGGTACCATGGTACCCGGGTCTGGATGAGAGTCTCCTCTTCTCCCCACCCAGGTACCATCCGCACATTGAGTCGCTTAATATCCGCATGTGCACATGTAGTCATGCGGATATTATGCGATTCAATGCAAGTCAATGGCGGTATGCAAAATAATTGGTAGTGCTGCGGATTTTTTCGCAATGATAATCAGCAGCAGAAATTTCCACAGCATGTGCACAGCACATGCGGATTATCATTGGGGAACATTGCAGACCTTCTACCAAGCGTTTTTTAAGCCGTTCCGCAGCGGAATTGCTGCTGCGGAAATGTTTAAAAAATGCATCGTGGGCACACAGCCTTATAATCCAAGGAAGAATGGATGAAAATCCCTCAAACAAGAATTGAAAGACTTTTGTTTGGTTACAAAAAGCGTTTACAAGCTGTGATACTTGCAAAAGGGGGCGCTACTAGGTACTAACCACACAGGACGCCCAAATTGACGAAATTATGGCGAAATATCCAAATATAAGCCAGTTATATCACATCTGTCATCATCACTAATCTAACAAAACAAGACTGGGACCCCAAATCATTCAATGGCTTTCCAAAGTGAATATAATGAAAGGACAAGTATCCCTGAATGATACATTTCTCTATGCCCTTATAGACAATACTAAACACAAACTCCAATGACAAAATATGGAACATGGATGATCCAAATCTAACTCATTCAAACATATTAGATTCTTTAGTTCAAGCACAAAAATATCTTCCATCATCCAGGTATCTAGAAAAGAGGCTAAAAGTTTGTCCCAGGTCGTACCGGACCCCCTCAAGGGGATATAGAATGGGACTATACACAACAAATAACTCCAAAAGCAAATCTTTATCATTGCTTATGGGGATGTCCAAGTATCCAAACTTTCATTTGCAATAACACACTTAACTAATTTTGTACCACAAGGTCAACTATGGTTCTATCTTTTGTTACATGAACCCAGAAATGTATCAATATAAGAAAGGGGCGAATAAATTGTTACAGGAGTGAAATCTGTTATTCACACCTAGGTACAGAAACAACCACAGCCCTTCAAACTGCTTCTGTAAAAAATGTCATCATATCTATTCAAAACGGTCTGGGTAGAAGCTTCATTATCATTACATAAGGAAAATAAGCTTAAATATTAGAAAAAATTCATAGACTGCACAAATGTTCTTCAGTTTGTTTTTGTTGAAAACTGTTTTTGCTCCCACTTACTGCATAGTGCATTGCATATTTACAATTTATTGACTTTTTTTTTTATTTTAATGTTGTATTCCAATAAAAATATTTCAGGTTCTATAAAAAATAGCTTGATTATAGTATCATAATGATGATTAAAAGCCTGATGTTACCATTTTACTACAGAACATTTATCACTAAGGCTGCGTGCCCACGATGCGTTTTTAATGCTTTTCCGCTGCAGAATTTCCGCAGCGGAAACGCATCAAAAATGCTTGGCAATCCGCACCCCATGGTCCCCAATGGCATTCCACAATGTCAATGCACATGTTGCTGATTTTTCCGCAGCGTTTCTGCAGCGCTCATAAATCCGCAGCATGTTCATTAATTTTGCGGAAGCGCCGCCATTGACTTGCATTGAGACGCATAGAATCCGTGTCTGTACATTTGTACCCGCGGATAATATGCGATTCAATGGGCGGATGGTACCCAGTTCTGGAGGAGAAAAGACTCTCATCCAGACCCGGGTACCATTCTACCTGTGAAAAAAAGAATAAAATAACTAATAAAGTTTATATTCACCTTTCTGACGGCTCTCTCTGCATGCCGACAGCGCTGAAGGACCTTCGGTGACGTCGCAGTCATGTGACCGCAGGCCCTTCACCGCTGTGTCTTGCAATATGCCGGCAGCCAGGAACCAGACAGGAACGAGCGCTGCAGCACACGCCGGGGCATCGGGGGTGAGTATAGCTTTATTTTAAGCATTGTTTTACGGTCACACTATATAAATCCATGCTGTTTGCATGGATTTATATAGTGTGACCTAGTTGACAAGCACTTTCCAAGTGATGCTAATCGCCTGGAAAGTGCTTGTCAGTCCGCATGCGGAAACGCATGTGAATCCGCATGTATTCTGCAGGAAAAACGCATGTACAATCTGCATGCGTTTTTCTGCCAGGGAGATTTTCTGCTTCATTTCTGCATCGTGGGCACATAGCCTTAAACATGAGCTATGTATGAGGGAGTTGGACTCAGGGAAATTGAGGACTCGGACATTTCTCTTATCGACTCCACAGCCCTGCTATAAACACTGGTATAAGTAATGATGGTAAATTCATGGAATCTTGTAGTAATGTCATCATGGAATCTTGAGATGTTACCTTATATAGAGCACCTCAACTTATAAAGAGGTTGCCTAGCAAGAAATAAGGCAGCAGTACTACAGGCTGAGCATCAGTACCAGATGCAGACATGGAGGGAAGAGCTGTGGGCGCTTTACTCCTCTGACCAGTGGGGGGATTTTTATGTTCTAAGACAAATCACTTATATCTGTTATACACAGTAAAATGTATATTATTACTAGTGATGATCGAGCACTAAAGTGCATGGGAGCTCGTTGCTCCAGTCGAGAAAATCGTAATGCTTGGGTGCTCAACTCGAGTAGCGAGCCCAATGTAAGCCAATGGGAAACTTGAGCATCTTTTCGGTGCCCCCCCCCCCCCCCCCGGGGTCTGGAGGGGGCCTATAAATTGGCCATGATATGGTAACAGCATGGGGAAGACCCCTGGAAGCATCTCTGTCTCTCAGGCCACTGCTGTGAACAATATTGTCAGAGTATTACGCCACTTTTTTACAAATACGAAACCAAAATGGATTTTCCTGCAAAAAATGTTAAGGAACAACCTTTCCAGGGTAATGACTTATATATAAGGCAAAATAAATAACCAAAAACAAAAATGGCTCCTCCACACCTTGGGCTATGTTCACAAGTAGCGTTTTTGATACGTTTTTGCACTTTTGCATTGCTTTCAATGGTGAAAAATACATTTACCAATAAAAGTAATTTTAACATTTTACTACCTTATCTTGTCATGTGGTGTGTGAGACATGATCAGACACATCCTGTTATATTTATGAAAGAGGGACTGTCAAAAGTCACAAAGCCTATTTTCACAAGGCCATTAGGCGGCTCTTACTATTGTTAGAGGGCCAACAGTCGATCCTCACTATTGCTAGAGAGCCATCATCCGGCTATGCTTTGTTGTTCCCATTATAAAGGAGTGGGTCTCCTATACTGTTATTACATATGCAGTGACTGCAAGGGCTGCCAAAAATTAGGACACACTCCAATACCCCTTTGAAGAGACATAGAGGAGGGCCTCATTAAAAAAATGTTCCCATTATAAAGGAGTGGGTCTCCTATACTGTTATTGCATATGCAGTGACTGCAAGGGCTGACAAAAATTTGGACGCACTCCAATACCCCCTTTGAACAGACGTAGAAGAGGGCCACATTAAAAAAAATGTTCCCATTATTAAGGAGCGGGTCTCTAACACTGGTAATGCTTATGCACTAAGTGCAAGGGCTGTCAAAATTTAGGACGCAACCAAATACCCCGTTGAAGAGACGTAGAGGAAGTCCTCATTAAAAAAATTGTGTGCGTAGTACAGTCTGTAGTGCAGGAAAACAGCTCCTGTTCCTCCTCCTCTTCCTCATTATCACCCAATCCATGTTGAGATGAGATGAGGTTGGGCTTTGTGACATCACCCTGTATAGTTCCTTGCTCCATCTCATCGTGCTCCACCTACAATGCCTCCTCTTTAATTGTGAGCACCGAGCGTTTCAGTAGAAAGAGAGGCAGGATGGTGATGCTAATTATGGCGTCATCGCCGCTCACCATCTTGGTGGAGTCGTCAAAGTTTTGGTGGACGGCACAGATGTCAGACATCCATGCCCACTCATCATCTCTAATGTGCGGAGGCTGACCTGAATACCGACGGGCATGTTGAAGCTAGAACTCAACAACTGCCATCTGCTGCTCACAAATCCTTCCCAACATATGAAACATTGAGTTCCATCGTGTGGTGACATCGCACACGAGTCGGAGAGTTGGTATGGCGAGGGTGGGGGAAGCTATAAGTGACTTCTTGAAATGGGCACACACGAGGAGTTCTTTCACAAGCAGGTCACGCAGATCTATGTAGGTTTTGAGAAACCGCTGAACCACTAGATTGATCACATGGGACAGGCATGGTATGTGTGCGAGTTTGCCAAGCCTCAGAGTCGCAACCAGGTTCCGGCCATTGTCACACATGACCATGCCTGGCTGTAAGTTCAACGTTGACAGCCACAGATCTGCCTGCTCTATTACCGCTGTCAACAACTCTGCAGCGATGTGCAGTTTGTCACCTAAGCATATCAGCTTCAGCAGTGCCTGTTGCCACTTGGCCGAAGCAGTGCTATAGTGCTTCCAGTCTCCGACTGATGTGGTCATTTCGGAGATGGAGGCTGAAGAGGAGGATGTTCAGAAGCTGTAGAATGTGGGGGCAACCCTGGTTGACCTAGGGCCCGCAATCCGTTCTGGCCACAAGCACTTGTCCACGTGCCCGTAGTTAGGTAGACCTTCCCAGTGACTGTGTTGGTAAAGGCACGTGAAATGTTCTGGGACACGTGCTTGTGTAAGGTGGGGACGGCACACCGGGAGAAATAGTGGTGGCTGGGGACAGAGTACCGAGGGACACCCGCCGCCATGAATTTGCAGAAAGATTTTGTCTCCACGAGCCTAAAAGGCAACATTTCAAGTGCAAGCATTTGAGAAATGTGGCAGTTTAGTATTGTGGCCTGTGGGGCATTAGCTGCATATTTGCGCTTGCATTCAAAGGACTGGGTTAGGGACAACTGAATACTGCGCTGGGACAAGGACGTGGACGTGGTTACTGATGGTGATTGTTGCAAGTGTGCAAAAAGAGGCATCTTTGCCTGCACCATGGACAGGGGATTGGTGTGCACGCACAACAGCAGAACAGGCAGTGGTGTCCCCCGCAGAAACTGTTTCTGGACCCTAGCGTTTGGTCCAATTAGTCGGGTGCTTTGCTGTCATGTGCCTGATCATGCTGATGGTGGTCAGGCTGGTAGTTTTGCTGCCCCTGCTGATGCTGGCATGGCAGATGTTGCAAATGGCCTTTTTGGAATTAACTTGACAGTCTTTAAAAAAGAGTCAGACTATGGAAGACCTAACAGTTGGACTGGCAAGCAACTTCCCTCGTGTTAGTGTTCCGGAGAACTGTTGCCCGCCTTGTGTCTGTGGCTGTGGCCACCCCACTGCTTGTTCCTGCCTGTTGTGGTGCTACACCTCCCTCCCCCTATGTGCTGCTGTCCTCGCTATGCATGTCACCTTGACAGGTTGGGTCAGTGACTTCATTGTCCACCACCTCGTCTTCCAAGTATGCACCCTGGGCCTCCTGATGACTTGCTGGCAATTGCGTCTCATCATCATCCACCTCTTGCGACAGTAATTGCATTTTCCCACCATCGCCTTCATGTGACTGTAGCTGCTCAAATACATGGGCATCGCTACATGTGATCTCCTCTTACCCCTCTTGAAGCACGCCGGGCGAGAGTCCTGAATCCATAAATCAGGGGCGGAACTACCGCCCGTGCAGCTGGTTCATTGAATGGGGGCCCCGAGGGAGAGGGGGCCCCTCCAGCAGGGCCGCCATCAGGGCATGACTGCCCTGACTCCAGTATGGGGCCCGGCCGGTCGGGGCCCCCTCGGTGGCCCCCCTCTTGTGCGTCTCTCTCCTCATGGGGCCCCCGGCCCCTTGCTAAGCGCCGAGTCCGGGACATCTCAACGCTGCGCTGCTGCGGCAGCGCCTCCATGATTCCCCTGACTTCCGGTCATGTGACAGCGCCGTCACATGGCCGGAAGTCAGGAGAACGTGGTGTCAGCGATTTGGACGAGCGCCAGGATTCTGCAGGGATCGTATGGGGGTAAGTATAACAAGTTTTATTTTTTTTAAATACAATTAACTAGAAGTGGGGGGGGGTGAGAGATGCACTATGGGGGGGGTGAGAGATGCACTATGGGGGGGGATGAGAGATGCACTATGGGGGAGGGATGTGAGATGCACTATGGGGGAGGGATGAGAGATGCACTATGGGGGGGGTGAGAGATGCACTATGGGGGGGATGAGAGATGCACTATGGGGGGGGGTGAGAGATCCACTATGGGGGGGTGAGAGATGCACTATGGGGGGGGGGTGAGAGATGCACTATGGGGGGGATGAGAGATGCACTATGGGGGGGATGAGAGATGCACTATGGGGGGGATGAGAGATGCACTATGGGGGGATGAGAGATGCACTATGGGAGGGGATGAGAGATGCACTATGGGGGGAGGTATGAGAGATGCACTATGGGGGAGGGATGAGAGATGCACTATGGGGGGGATGAGAGATGCACTATGGGGGGGGATGAGAGAAGCACTATGGGGGGGTGAGAGATGCACTATGGGGGGGGTGAGAGATGCACTATGGTGGGGGGATGAGAGATGCACTATGGGGGGGATGAGAGATGCACTATGGTGGGGGGATGAGAGATGCACTATGGGGGGGATGAGAGATGCACTATGGGGGGGGATGAGAGAAGCACTATGGGGGGGTGAGAGATGCACTATGGGGGGGGTGAGAGATGCACTATGGTGGGGGGATGAGAGATGCACTATGGGGGGGATGAGAGATGCACTATGGTGGGGGGATGAGAGATGCACTATGGGGGGGATGAGAGATGCACTATGGGGGGGTGAGAGATGCACTATGGGGGGGGATGAGAAATGCACTATGGGGGGGATGAGAGATGCACTATGGGGGGGATGAGAGATGCACTATGGGGGGTATGAGAGATGCACTATGGGGGGGATGAGAGATGTACTATGGGGGGGGATGAGAGATGCACTATGGGGGGGGTGAGAGATGCACTATGGGGGGATGAGAGATGCACTATGGGGGGGGATGAGAGATGCACTATGGGGGGGAGATGAGAGATGCACTATGGGGGGGATGAGAAATGCACTATGGGGGGGATGAGAGATGCACTATGGGGGGGATGAGAGATGCACTATGGTGAGGGGATGAGAGATGCACTATGGTGGGGGGATGAGAGATGCACTATGGTGGGGGGGATGAGAGATGTGCACTATGGGGGGAGGATGAGAGATGTGCACATGTGGGGGAGGGGGATGAGAGATGTGCACATGTGGGGGAGGCGGATGAGAGATGTGCACATGTGGGGGAGGGGGGTGAGAGATGTGCACATGGGGGGGTTTGAGAGCTGCACATGGGGGAATTGGGAGAAAATGAGCTGCACATGGGGGAATTGGGAGTAGGGGGATAATGAGCTGCACATAATGAATGTGGGGTGGGGGAGAGTAATTGATGATGGGGTGGGGAGAGCACGGACATGATATAATGAATTGGGGAAGGGGGTGCATGTAAATAATGAATCCGGGGAGCAGGAAGTATAGAGTAGGGGGCGTTGCGGATGCAGGAGTGTGACTGGTAGCAAATTGGCGGAAAGAGTAGAGGTTCTAATTAAATTATATATTAAGTGGCTATTTACAGTTAATGGGGGCACCGTGGTGGATTACAATTTATATTTGGAATGGTAGATTGCATAATAACTAACCATATATTGATGGTGGATGCACGTCTGTATTCAGCTGCGTAATGTAGAAGTTGGGGAATGTGCTCTAGATAACTGTGTTATTTTATGCAGAGACGAGTCCTGGCTGGAAGACGTGATGGCGGTCTGCACTGGATGAAGGAGAAAAGCGTAGCTGAAGGACTTCACCTAGAGACGTCACCAGTGAGTCAGTGTATTACATGTACACTTACACTATATACTATGTACAGGGCTCCTGTGTATAATGTTACTGGTGATCACTGTATTACCTGTACACTGACACTATATACAGAGCTCCTGTGTATAATGTCACTGGTGATCACTAGATTACCTGGACACTTACATTATAAGCTGTATACCATGTATAGAGCTCCCGTGTATAATGACACTTATGGTAATATTAGTAATGTGGTGGTAATATTAGTAATGTGGTGGTAATATGTGGTCTGGTCATGGTGTGGCAGTTTTTCTCCCTTTTGTGTGGTATTATTCGGTCACTATGCTGTGGTAATATGTGGTCTGGTCATGGTGTGGCGGTATTCCCTGTATGTGGTATTATTGGTCATTTTAAAAAAAAATGTATATGACACATTCCCTTAAAGAAAACTAAATAAAAATATATCTAAAAAGAGTATTGGATATTTTAAGAAAATTTTAATAGGTTAGAGTAGGGCCCGGCCAGAAGAGTCTACCTTACCGTGGTGGCGGCTTTAAAAATCTTTTGGCCAAAACAAAAGCTGCTGGCTATGTATGTGGCGCCGTCACATGGCCGAACGTCAGGAGAACCTGGTGGCAGAGACGTGGACGAGCGCCAGGATTCTGCAGGGATCACATGGGGTAAGTATAACAAGTTTTATTTTTTTTTAAATACAATTAATTAACTAGGAGTGGGGGGAATCAGAGATGCACATGGGGGGGATGAGAGATGCACAGGGGGATGAGAGATGCACAGGGGGATGAGAGATGCACATGGGGGGCATGAGAGATGCACATGGGGGGGATGAGAGATGCACATGGGGGGGATGAGAGATGCACATGGGGGGATGAGAGATGCACATGGGGGGGATGAGAGATGCACATGGGGGGATGAGAGATGCACATGGGGGGATGAGAGATGCACATGGGGGGGATGAGAGATGCACATGGGGGGAATGAGAGATGCACATGGGGGGAATGAGAGCTGCACATGGGGGGGTTATGTTTACATAACTTTGTTGCCCTATGAAGGGCAGGGGGGGGCCCAAAAAATTTCTTGCACAGGGGCCCACTACAGTCTGTGTCCGCCCATGCCATAAATGGAAATGTGAACAGCTCTTCAGAGTGTCCAAGTGTGGGATCAGTTGTCTCCAGGCACTCGGCATGGTGGGAGAAAGGAGGATCAGAGTGAGGAATATGCGGTCCAGACTCACGGCTACTGAGACTGGACCATGTGGAAGACAGGGTGGTGGTGGTGGCAAACTGACTGGAAACATTATCTGCTATCCAACCAACAACCTTTTCACACTGCTTTGGCTTCAATAGTGGTGTTTCGCGGCCCCCTACAAAGTGGAGCAGGAAGGTAGGTCGACATGATATGGGTGCTTGTAGTGCTCCCTCAGCAGGCATAATTTCAGCTTGCCCATGACCTCGGCCTCTGCGTGCACCATCAGCATCTTGTCCTCTTTCCAGTCCCTTGCCACGTGCTTTGCCCATTTTAAATGGAGTATAATATTTGTCACGTACCCAAAAATGTCAGGATTATTACAGCAGTAATATCGGATCACGTCTGATGACCACGGTTTTAAGCAGTGGCCTTATAGTATGGTATTGGTTAGCGTCCAAGTGTGAATAGGTTTGAACAGCACACAACTGACACACTTTAAATGGAGTATAATATTAGTCACATTTCCAAAAATGTCAGGATTATTTCCGCAGTAACATCGTATCACCTGAGATGGACAAGTTTCTCTGCTTCCACAATACAGCAATGCTATTAAAATCAAACAAATCTGGCTGTATGCTGCTAACAAGCAAATGGAGCAGTAAAAATGGTGTATTATATTGCATTTCAACCAAATAATTAGGATTAAGCGCAAAAAGAATATTAAACCTGTTATCTAAGGCTGTGGATATGAGTAACAGCAGCAGACAGAACGTTCAATGGATTTATTGTGCTGTATACACTCTCCACAAACTCTGCCTAACTCCTGCTATCACCAGTAATATATGCATCTGGATTAGTCCTTAGCAGGACTGTTAGTATAGATGTATATTGCTGTGGAATACCTGACTAAATCAACCGCCAATTCTCTCCCTCGCTCAGCAGCTACTCTGCCTGTCTGAAGGGTAGACTGTGACGAGCTTAGGGTCCCGGGTCTGATATAGACCTGATGACGCTGTGCGGCCAGCCAATCACTGTAATGCCACAACCAACATGGCTGCGGTATTACAGTGACGAGTGGCGAGTACCGAGCAGTTGCGAGCACGCTCGCTCATCGCTAATTATTACTCACCACCACACCCAGGTCTCTATTATAAATAACCCTGCCTGACATTAGAGAAATTCTACATTTTAATAGTTAATTATTTTTAATTCTTTCTACAAAACATAAAAAAAGAGTCGAAATCAGTGGAGCTCAGGGATGTTTAGATATTTAGCTCAATTTTTTTGAGCAGGTGACAGGTCCTCTGTAATCTTGCAGAATGAAACACTTGTCCTAATAAATCTCCTCCTACGTTCTCCGATCACCACCATATTTGTATTCCAAGAGCCACAAAGCATCGGAAAGAGAAAATAACTGAAGAAACAGGTGTATTCTAATCTGTAACCATGGAGACACATAGGTCTGCATAAGAGCTGTATACACTACACAAGATTTACAAATTTGTTTCATTGTTTTATTTTAATGGATCAACTAAAAAAAAATACTGTAAAAGATCTTCTAACAGCTAGAAATGATTCCAGGATTGTCTTTCCACTATATATACAGTATATACTCACAACACAAAGGTTAACTAATAGTTTTAATGATTTTCTGTAATAAATATTTGTATAAATATGAGAAACATTTATATAAAAATACAACAACTAATAATAAATAATTCAATTATAAAGCAAGAAATACGTCTTATAATAATATTACTCAGCGATTTATAAAAATAACAAAGTTCTTGTCGCTGCTGCTCCTGACGACCAATCAGATTTCTGATGTTTTGCCTCTTGCAGTGCGGAATCGATGGCTGGAATCTGACTGGTTGCTACGGGCAACACTTTCATTATTCTCTACATTGTATAAATAATCCTTGAACTCTCGTTGCCGATAGCAACCGATTAGAATTCAGCTTTTACATTTGTAAATTACACATGAAAAATAAACGTGATTTCTGATTGGTCGCTAGGGGTAACAAAGACGCTACATGACAGCTGAGGCTCCGTGACAATGGCGTCTGTTACTCCAGGTACTGGATGATGGGCCGGACACAGGTGCAGCCCACCGTCACCAGCTGCTTCTCCAGCCTATAGGTGGGGACACATCCTCTCATCTCACCACGCAGGACCAGGATCTCCTGTCTGATGGGGACTGAGTTCATGCTGAGGTCCACATGACCCTCCGGGTCCAAACATCCGCGGTGGAGACATCGGGCCTCGCTGATGACCGCAGGGAATCTGTTACTGTCCACATTAGAGCTGGTGGAAGGAGATGAGAGAGATCAGGACACAGCAGTAACCATGTTTAGTCCCCCATACTCCGGCCTGCTGACCCCCATATATCATTATTATTATTTCTGCCATTACTCCATGTACATTTCCCTGTATTCCCATGGAGAGATGGAGCGGCTCCTCACACTGTCCGCCATTACTTGTGCAGAACTCCGACTGCCGACCTTCATATCCACCTTCACACGTGGAGGAAATGTGGTGTCCGGTGTGAAGAGACATCCCCCGCCGGACCCTAGAGGGGCCTCCCAGCCATCAGCGCCAGGGACCTGCTCTTCTCTTCCATGGACACAAGAGATGAAGATCAGAAGAAGCAAAGTGGAGAAAACCTGAGGACAGAAGATGTCACACATGTGATAGGGGACATTGTGGAAGTGTCAGCATTATGTAGTGGTATAAGTAAGGGTTAAATAATGGATCAATAATATACACTAATAATATTCATACTCGTATGGACCTATCCCAAAGATATGCAACAGCGCTCAAGCCAAGAGCAACCAGATATGACTATATAACACATAGAAGAAATTCCAACATTCTAAGTGGAATTCATTCACCAATATATTATATTGTCATGTCATTGTATCATAACACAGGATAACAAACAAAATGGTGGTGGCCCCATGCAAGTGCTGCACTCACTATTCTGCTGGAGCAGTCACTGTGTACATGCATTACATTACTGATCCTGTACTGATCCTGAGTTACATCCTGTATTATACTCCAGAGCTGCACTCACTATTCTTCTGGTGCAGTCACTGTGTACATACATTACATTTCTGATCCTGAGTTACATCCTGTATTATACTCCAGAGCTGCACTCACTATTCTGCTGGTGCAGTCACTGTGTACATACATTACATTACTGATCCTGAGTTACATCCTGTATTATACACCAGAGCTGCACTCACTATTCTGCTGGTCAGTCACTGTGTACATACATTACATTACTGATCCTGTACTGATCCTGAGTTACATCCTGTATTATACTCCAGAGCTGCACTCACTATTCTGCTGGTGCAGTCACTGTGTACATACATTACATTACTGATCCTGTACTGATCCTGAGTTACATCCTGTATTATACTCCAGAGCTGCACTCACTATTCTGCTGGTGTAGTCACTGTGTACATACATTACATTACTGATCCTGTACTGATCCTGAGTTACATCCTGTATTATACTCCAGAGCTGCACTCACTATTCTGCTGGTGCAGTCACTGTGTACATACATTACATTACAGATCCTGTACTGATCCTGAGTTACATCCTGTATTATACTCCAGAGCTGCACTCACTATTCTGCTGGTGCAGTCGCTGTGTACATACATTACATTACTGATCCTGTACTGATCCTGAGTTACATCCTGTATTATACCCCAGAGCTGCACTCACTATTCTGCTGGTGCAGTCACTGTGTACATACATTACATTACTGATCCTTAGTTACATCCTGTATTATACTCCAGAGCTGCACTCACTATTCTGCTGGTGCAGTCGCTGTGTACATAGATTACATTACTGATCCTGTACTGATCCTGAGTTACATCCTGTATTATACCCCAGAGCTGCACTCACTATTCTGCTGGTGCAGTCACTGTGTACATACATTACATTACTGATCCTGTACTGATCCTGAGTTACATCCTGTATTATACCCCGGAGCTGCACTCACTATTCTGCTGGTGCAGTCACTGTGTACATACATTACATTACTGATCCTGAGTTACATCCTGTATTATACTCCAGAGCTGCACTCACTATTCTGCTTTTGCAGTCACTGTGTACATACATTACATTACTGATTTTGTACTGATCCTGAGTTACATCCTGTATTATACTCCAGAGCTGCACTCACTATTCTGCTGGTCCAGTCACTGTGTACATAAATTACATTACTGATCCTGTACTGATTCTGAGTTACATCCTATATTATACTCCAGAGCTGCACTCACTATTCTGCTGGTGCAGTCACTGTGTACATATATTACATTACTAATCCTGAGTTACATCCTGTATTATACTCCGGAGCTGCACTCACTATTCTGCTGGTGCAGTCACTGTGTACATACATTACATTACTGATCCTGAGTTACATCCTGTATTATACTCCAGAGCTGCACTCTTTATTCTGCTGGTGCAGTCACTGTGTACATACATTACATTACTGATCCTGTACTGATCCTGAGTTACATCCTGTAGATCTTTTTATTATAAAAATGAAAAACATAACAATAATAATAACAGAAACAAAACAAAATTAATAACCACAAAATAAACAATGTAATGAAACTGGTCCAGCCGCCCCCTCTCTCCTCACACACATATTATACATATATACAGAATAAACAACTACTTACACTATGACATCTGGTCCGGTTGCCAAACAAATAACAATATAGTAAGTAAAATAAACAATAGCCGACAAAATTATATACAAACTAATATATATATACACTTTTTTTATAAATAATATAAAATAAATACTAACTATACAAATATATACAAGAGAAAACAAAACATCCCACACTCGAGCCGACCAGTCCCAACCCCGGCACTGACCTGAAAGCTGGTCCTGCGTCTCATGCCTCAGTCCATGTCCAACGTCCATAGGCCAGATCAGGCAGTGCCAGTTTCTCACCCAAATAATTAGTGTCCCACAAGATGAACCCACCTCCCCCGTTTTCCCACCACCCAACCTCACACCTACACCCAAATCCGTATCCTTATATACAATATATACAGAAACAAACAATACAATAACAAACAATAAAATAACCACAAGCCCAAGTTCGGCGACTGCAGCCCTACATCACTGTCTACTGATCAAAACAAAACAAAAATCTACGGTGTCAGCAGCAGCCCACCACCAGGAGAAGAGATGACCAGACTAGGGCACACTAAAAGAAAAGCCCCTCAAGAGGAGAGCGGCCCTACGTGTGCCCAGTCTCTCATACTCCAGAGAACGCATCTTCACCAGGTCACCGAGTATGGTCCTAAACACATCGTCCATTGGGAGGATTTTCCTTTGCGTCGATACTAAGCACCGTGCGTTCCACTTGTGATACCTAACCACTGTGCTAACTAGAAATAAGGTGCAGCGGCCCCGACCACCCAGGTCTCCGAATGCTCCATAGGCCCATTCCGCATAAGAGAGATCGGCCAGCCGTGGCCAGCCAATGGAGGCGCCCACCCTGTTGTACACCTCTGTGTTAAAGGGACAACAAAGCAGGAAGTGGTCCATGCCTTCTAGCATGGTACCACAATGCTCCCGAGGACAGTTCCTGTCCTCAGAGCTCCTACACTTCAGATTGTCCCTCACACACAGTTTCCCATGGAAGCAGCGCCAAGCCAAGTCCCAAAACTTCGAGGGGATCCTGATAGAATTCAAAAGATGCAGACCCACCACAAGATCCCGACTTGGACAATCCCTGAGCACCAGAGGCCTCTGAAAATGGGTCAACAGAACCCTTTTGTCAAGGAGAGCTTCCTTGGCAGAGTCCTGACCTCCCACATTTCCAGACCCCACCATCGAATTACCTTCAGAACCACGGTAGCGTAAGCCGGGAGATGTCCATGCGGTGTGCGTAGATCCTTCACTTGCCATCCTGTCTCCCATTCCTGGAAGAAAGGCTGAAACCATCCCCTACAGGAGAATACCCACGGAGGAGCCCTCTCTTTCCAGAGGTTTGCAATATTGATCTTAATGAAGGTATTCACAAGGAATACCACAGGGTTGACCATACCCAACCCTCCTAGTCTCCTCGTACGGTAAGTAAGCTCCCTCTTGACCAGGTTCAGTCTATTCCCCTATAACAGTTGGAAGAACAAACTGTAGACCCGAGTCCAGAGAGGCTCCGGCAAGATGCACACACTGCCCAGATAGATCAGCAAAGGGAGCAGGTAGGTTTTAATCAGGTTTACCCTTTCCCTTAGGGTCAAAGACCAACCCTTCCATTGGTTCACCTACTGAGTGGTGATTTCCAGCCTGCTGTCCCAATTTTGTTTGGGGTAATCCCCCTGGCCAAATTCAAAGCCAAGAACTATTCCAGAGACTTTGGGTTCTGGAAGGGTGTCTGGGAGATCAAAACCAGAATCTCCTCCTCCCAGCCCGAGACTCTCACACTTATCCCGGTTGATCTTAGACCCGGATGCCTCCAAGTAGCGATTTACCTCTGACATCAGCCATTCTGCCTCCCCATCAGAGGAAACAAAAACAGTGACGTCATCGGCATACGCCACCACTCTCAGAGTGGCTTCTGGTGCTGCCCGGTCCATCCCGATCCCAGCCAACGGTCCACGCTCCACTCTCCTAAGAAGTGGGTCAAGCGCAAACATGTACAGCAGTGGGCTCAAGGGACAACCCTGGTGAACACCACACCCAACCTCGAAAGAGCTGCCAATCCAACCGTTCACATGCGGGAAACTCTCTGCCCCAGCGTACAAGGTCTTAAGCCAATCAACAAACCCCCCCGGCAGCCCATACCTCAGAAGGACAGACCAGAGGTACTCATGATTAAACCGATCAAACGCTTTTTCCTGGTCCAATGACAGCATGTACCCCTTGAAGTGGCCAGCCCTACCCTGCTCCACCACCTCTCGGACACAGAGTAGAGCACTAATTGTATTGCGGCTCGGAACAGAGCAAAGCTGGGCTCCCGAAAGGAGTCGGGGCACAAATTTCACCAGCCGATTAAACAGCACCTTTGCCAAAACCTTCCTGTCTGCATTGAGAAGCGCTATGGGACACCAATTCTCAATGCAAAATGAGTCCTTACCCTTTGACAAGATGATCAGGGTAGACCGCCTCATTGACTTTGGCAGAGTGCCCGAGGAAAAACACTCATTGAATACCGCAGTCAAGAGGGGAACCAAGGCGTCCTTAAAGGTCTTATAGAATTCAGATGTTAAGCCATCTGGACCGGGAGATTTCTTTAGGGTAAGCCCTTCAATCGCCAACTTAACTTCCTCTTCCCTGATCATCTCTGTCAAAACACCAAGAGAGGGGTCTACCCCTGGTTCGGGGATGGCTTCAGCCAGAAAAGCCGACATCTCATCCCAATCCAGATCCCTCTTCCCCAAGAGGTGCGAGTAGAAGGATCTGACTACCTCTAGGATCCCTGATCTGGATCTTTTCAGGGACCCCGCAGTGTCAACCAGTCCTGTAACAACTTTACTATTCACTGATATCTTGCAGTTTTAGTAAGGGTCTGGCGAGCGGTACTTCCCATAATCCCTCTCAAAACCCAAAGATGCGTGCCTATCATACTGACACCTCATTAGCAAAGATTTCACTCTGGAGATCTCCTCGCGGCTACCTCCAGTTGAGACAAGATGCTCGAGTTTCCTCCTCAGGCCCTGATACAGGCAATACCTGTCCAGGCTCCTGAGGCTCAAGAGCTGGCGGAAGAATCTCGCCACCCTTTTCTTGAACATCTCCCACCACTCTGACTTACTACTACCTCTCCTGTCTGCACTTGTCTAGATGCCTCAGCTGGGCAGGCGTCTTTTATTGCTTTTCTTCCCTGGCCCCTCATCTCCCCCACCCCTGCTAGTCCCCTCCCCAGCAGAATCGGCCTCACGGCTTTCTCCCACCGGGGTCTCAACTGCATTAACGAAGGAGCGAGGACAACGGCTGAATAGGTGACCTAACTCACCACACAGGTGGCACCTAATCTCCACACAAGAGGCAGCAAGATGGCCGACACCCCCACACAACGCACATTTCTGCACAGTGCAGTTTGCACTGAAGTGTGTGGGGTCGCCGCACCTGTGACAGAGCTTCGGTTGCCCCTGGTAGAACACCAGGATACGATCCATACCAAGGAAGGCAGATGTTGGAATGTGGGCAACCGTACCACCTGAATGCTTAAGTTTTACCATAAATGTCCAGGACCCTGACCAGATACTAAACTCGTCGCGTTTTTTCTTTGGCGTCTCCACTACCTCTCCATACCGACCAAGCCACGTCATGATGTCATAACAAGAAAGTGACTCGTTACGAGTCATCACGGTCACTTTCTTGATTTGGTTTTGGCGAGACACTGCCTGAACGGCAAAGTCTCGCCAGCCGGGCTCATTTTTTGCCAACTCATAATTCGTCCAGAAGAGCTCAAGCCCCTCCGGCTGAACAAAGCTGACATCAAACTCAGGCGTGGAATAGGGATGTATCAAGGCATAGATGTCAATAGCCTTGAAGCCCATCCTCAGCAGGAGCTCCACAACTTTAGACCTTGGAGGACATGCATCACTGCTCCTCCACCGAAGACGGACCACATTCTTACGCACACTGCCTGGCCCGGCTGTTGGGAGGGACCACACTGTATCCCCCCCTTTTTGCTCTCGGAAGGCCCCGAGGCCATGCCTCTCTATCCAGAAGTATAGATCAACCTCTCGACCCTCTACCATTAGTGATCTCTCCCCCTTCTTTAGAGCCTCCAGAAGGCGCCGTTGCAACATGCTGTCCCCAAAGCCCAGAGACGAGGAGGATGCCCTATTTGACCCGGCGGTGACACTAGCATAACTTTGGACAGGTATTGCCACCACCGGGGGGGCAACCGGACCAGTGACTACATAAGCCCCAACAGCATCACCATTACCCACCTCCATCTCACCCTCCACCAAACCAGCAACCACACCACTGGACAATGAATTGGCCTCATTCACACCCACCACCACATTCATTCCTACTAGACCAGTAACAATGGTGGATGACATTTTGACCTCAGCATCATCAGGCACAAGGGGCTCAGTCCCCTCCATAGAACTGGAGGAGACCTCACCCCTGGTCTTATGTGTGCCCTCCACATCATCAGTCGGTAATTTCCGCTGTTTTGCATTTGTAGAGATGCGACGCTGATCTTTAGCTGTTGTGAGGCGCTGCTGATCTTTAGCATCAGGATCTTCCTGACCAGTGGCGCCAACACAAAATAACACTTTCATGGGAGGACTGGAACGCTCAGCCCCAGCAGCCCCCTCACACTGTCGCCGCTTCTCAACTAAGTGATCAGCGGCAACAGCATTCAGAGGCGCCGAGGCTATCGAAGCTGCCCCCGACACCGGGCTGCTCCCCCATCCCACTGAGGAGCGCACCGCAGCATCATGGTCTGACCGAACGCGCGCCGCTGGGCCGCCATCACTGTCCAGCCTCTCGGCTGATGCACCTCCTGCTGCGTCCCCGCTACTACAAGCAGAGACGGAGCTCTGCGCCTCACTACCACGCTGTGTAATCTCCCCGCGACTTTGCACCGGATCCACAGCAGAACCCGGGCTGGGCTGGGCAACGGGGCTTATACAGCGAGGTGAGCCTGCCGCTGACTCAGGGGGTACAGGGAGGGGGGCATATACATAGCTTACCGCTTCCTGCAGCTTTTTGTGGCCCCCAGGTGCCTCTTCTGGTAGATCGTCACCAAGATGGAAGTTTTGGAGGCACACTGGGGACTCCAGGAGCTTTATTTCTGCCATTAGCGCCCCTTCCTTGCCGCTACTGTCACTGTCCTCCACAGAGCTGGCAGAACTGCGACCGGAGGCCATTGTTGCCTGCCCTGCAGGGAGCTCACTGCACGTGGCCTGCGTTGACTTTGCTGGCTGCCAGGTGGGGCTTTCTGCTGGTCATCATCACTCTCATCATCCACCTGTCTCTCAGGCTGCAGCCCCATCTGCCTTTGCTCTCTGTTATCAGCCATTTCTCTGAAACAATCTTCATTTATCAGATTTTCTTTAAATGGACCACTCTGCTCCCTGATGGCAGCTTTCCTTAGATCCAGCACATTAATCTCAGTTTTGAGCCTCTTTACCTTTGCTTGGAGCTTTGTCTTCCTCGGTTTGGAGGCACCTGCAGCTTTGGCGCTTGTGCAGCGCAGCTCCTCCCAAAGCCTCTTGACGAGCTTACTTGCATCTTCATACTCACGGTGGTGGATCATGACCCGGGAGGCATAGGTGGACACAGACTCCCGGGGTCCCTGCAGCCCCCAACCCCCCTCAGTGAGGTCGGCCTCACCTCCGTGAGCACTCAGATTAACTCCGGAAGGAGCACCATCGTGCGCGCTGTCAGGCTTTTCCTCCATGTTGGAAGCCTTGCGGCTTCTAGGAGTCTCCACAGTCCTGGGGGGAGTAGGAGCCACATTGCTGCGACTCCTGGTGGAGGGTCTCACCCCCGAGTCCTCCGATGTGCAGGCCGGTTGCTGGTTTCTTCTGCCCCCCACCGCCTGGTTCGTGAAGCAGAAGCCTGGGACTTGGCTCCATCACTCATCCCAGGAAACCCACTCTCTCACTGGGTAGGAGAGAGAGCAGATCCCCAGGTGGAGAGGTGTTGGTTCTCAGGAGAGCTGGAGCACACAGCAGGATCTGCGGCCACCACACCCTAAATCACCACAGTGAGCAACAGCTGATCAGAGCTGCACTCACTATTCTGCTGGTGCAGTCACTGTGTACATACATTACATTACTGATCCTGTACTGATCCTGAGTTACATCCTGTATTATACCCCAGAGCTGCACTCACTATTCTGCTGGTGGAGTCACTGTGTACATATATTACATTACTGATCCTGAGTTATATCCTGTATTATACCCCAGAGCTGCACTCACTATTCTGCTGGAGCAGTCACTGTATACATATATTACATTATTTATCCTGTACTGATCCTGAGTTACATCCTATATTATACTCCAGAGCTGCACTCACTATTCTGCTGGTGCAGTCACTGTGTATTTATGTATTACATTACTGATCCTGTACTGATCCTGAGTTATATCCTGTATTATACCCTAGAGATGCACTCACTATTCTGCTGGTGCAGTCACTGTGTACATACATTACATTACTGATCCGAGAGAATTATGAATACAGCTCTGGAGTATTATACTGGTTGCAATGATAAGTAATACAATATATTTAAGCAGTAATATCTGTCTCACAATTCGACAGACCCTTTCTAACAACATTCCCTCTTGAACATTGGAGAAACCTCACTGTCCTGTAATATTACAGTATCTATAATATAACCGGGGATGCGGGTCTCTGTCCGAAGCTCCACACAGAAGACCGCATCCAGCCGTTACCGGTAAGAGGAGGTGTATGGCGTCGGAGAGCGCGGTATGCATAGGCACTGAAAGCACACTGCGATCTCCGGCGCCATACTTACATACTTACCTGACCGGGAGGAGCGTTGCCGCGGTACCTCTCTTCAGCGGAGACCGGGGGCGGAGTGAGACGTCGGATCAGCGCATGCGCATAGCGCTATCCGGCGCCATTTTACTGAAGGCACATTTACAGCGCGGTGCTCTGTCGCCGCACTCCTCCCCCGGCCTCCGGCAGAACAGGACGCTGCAGCGCTGGGGTACAGAGAAGAAACGTGAGTATAACTGTTTATTTTTTGGGGGATGTATGTATAGTGGGGGGATGAGGGGTGCCACGCATACCAGGATTGGGGATGAGGGGTGCCACGCATACCAGGACTGGGTATGAGGGGTGCCACGCATAATGGGATTGGGGATGAGGGGAGCCACGCATAATGAGATTGGGGATGAGGGGTGCCACGCATAATGGGATTGGGGATGAGGGGTGCGACGCATAATGGGATTGGGGATGAGGGGAAACACGCATACCAGGATTGGAGATGAGGGGTGACACGCATACCAGGATTGGGTATGAGGGGTGCCACGCATACCGGGATAGGGGATGAGGGGTGCCACGCATAATGTGATTGGGGATGACGGGAGCCACGCATAATGGGATTGGGGATGAGGGGTGCCACGCATAATGGGATTGGGGATGAGGGGAAACACGCATACCAGGATTGGGGATGAGGGGTGACACGCATACCAGGATTGGGGATGAGGGGTGCCACGCATAATGGCATTGGGGATGAGGGGAGCCATGCATACCAGGATTGGGGATGAGGGGTGCCACGCATACCAGGATTGGGGATGAAAGGTGCCACGCATACCAGAATAGGGATGAGAGGTGCCACGCATACCGGGATTGGGGATGAGGGGTGCCATGCATACCAGGATTGGGGATGAAAGTTGCCATGCATACCAGAATAGGGATGAGGGGTGCCACGCATACCAGAATAGGGATGAGGGGTGCCACGCATACCAGAATAGGGATGAGGGGTGCCACGCATACCGGGATTGGGGATGAGGGGTGCCACGCTTACCAGGATTGGGGATGAGGGGTGCACCGCATACCAGGATTGGGTATGAAAGGTGCCACGCATACCAGAATAGGGATGAGGGATGCCACGCATACCGGGATTGGGGATGAGGGGTTCCATGCATACCGGGATTGTGGATGAGGGGTGCCACGCATACCGGGATTGGGGATGAGGGGTGCCACGCATACCAGGATTGGGGATGAGGGGTGCCACGCATACCGGGATTGGGGATGAGGGAGGCATGCATACCAGGATTCGGATGAGGGGCCATGCAATTCAGCATCGAAGTCAAAGTTAAAAAAAAAACACAATCACCCAGAATAAAGTCCTTTAATTGAAATAAAGACACAATTCTTTATTGTTCTACATTAAACCATACTTACCATCACGCCCATTCCAGCTGAAGCCAGTGATCTCCTGCAATAAAAGAAAAATAATAAACCAACCGTATCCTTACCTTTCCATGGTTCCCAGGACGGCTCCAGCTCTGCTACATTTGTAGCACCCTGAGGACTCGGCTGCTACAGGGGTATTGCACCTCAAACCAGAGGTGTGATATTCCACTCCCGGGTAAGGATGGAGTGTGGACCAGGACTCAGTAAGCTGCATGCACCACACACACCCCATTTCCGAGGGACAGCTCAACGGTGCTCCCACTAGACAGAAGTGCAGGCACGACAGCATCTGTTCCTGGCTGGAGTGGGGGGGTGGGAGGAAAACCCAGTGGTGTAGGAGCAGATAGGGGTGGGTCTCTGGGCATAGGTAGGAGCCCATTGGTTGCTAGTCACCTGGGCTCACACATAGAGGGAGGTATATAAGGTGGGCACCATCTTAGAACAGTGTTCAGTCCCGTGGTCAGTTCAGAGAGGAGTTCAGCCAGAGAGGGCTGACAGGGAGCTGTGGCTCAGTCTGGGCCCAGCTCCAGAGGCAGGCCTGGAGTGGAGGCCAGGAACAGCAGAAAGAGAGAGAGAGAAGAAGGAACAGAAAGGAAAGTAAGAAAGGAAGCAAGGAACACAGAGAAAGGCCCAGAGACACGAAGGCAGAAGGAACCCCATATGTCCAGGAGATATAGGGTGAAGGGTTGGCAGAGCAGGGTACCGGAACCCGAATTGGTGGAGGCGACTAATCCTCAGCCAAAACCGGAGGTTGTGACCACATCTTGGTGCGATCCCTCACTACATCCACCAGAAAGGCAGACCGTATAGGGTCAGGGAAACCGGGAGAGGTTTCGCCAACAGAAGGCCCGAGGAAGCTGGACAAAGGTGGGTCACTGGTGGGGACGGCCAGTAGAAAGGAAGAGAGGGGAGCTCTGAACCACACTCTGGAATTGCCTGGGAGTTGACCGAGTCCCTCACCTGGTGAACGCAGCACGGCTCGGGCGGTCCTAACTGTGCACAAGTGACCTGATAAAGAACTGTGAGTAAAGCATTGAAAACTGCAGCTGCACGTCTCTGTGGTTCCTCGCCGCACCAGCACCATCAGTACTGGGACACTCACACCATCACCACCATCATCTCTTACACTAGCTGCCCTGAGGTAATACTTCTCCCGTGGGGAGTTATCCCATTCTTGGCTGCGCAAACAACATCAGCCTCAGCGGTCTGCAGCGCAGCGGCGGTCCCCACTGACCGCAATCCACGGGTGGCGTAGTCGGACACTTATTATTACAACATTTAGACTGCCACTGGTTTGACCACCCTGGGCACGGACCGGGTCACCGCCACGGAGAACTACAACCCCCAGCGATCCGGTTCCGGGTATTCCCCCTGCACAGCAGCACAGCACACGGCCCAGGGGGCGAGTCAACTTTGGCGTAGTCGGCAGGATCATTACCAACCCGCCACAAGCGGGTATTGCGTGCCTGAAGAAAACTGCACATGTACCTTAAAAAGAAGTCTCCCGCCATTTCCAGAAGTTTCCCGCTGTCCGGAGTCGTTTCCCGCCATCCGGAGCCGATTCCCGCCATCAGACGCCATTTTGGACCGTTTCCCGCCATCTTCATCCGTTTTTCCCGCCCTGGCAGAGCGGACGCCATTATGTGCGCACCAAAGGACAGCAGGAAGCCGCCTCCCATCGTGGGCCAGGTCCCAGAGTGGCGCCAAAGGAGGGGCCCGCCCCCAGCAACAATAAGTACAGCAATGGAGATGTCCATCAAAGTGGGGGGGCTGCCCCTGAAGGTGATTGTCAGCAGATGCCCCCAGGACCAACCCCTATGGGGGCGGATAGAGAAGAAAACTGAGGGGCTGGGTGCGGCCTGGATCAGTCTGGACCTGCTGCACCCGGAGATGGAGGGAGCAGAAAACTCCACAAGCACCCTGGCCCGCAGCCTGCTGCAAGCGGAGCCACCCTGCAGCCTGACAGAACTGCTGGCCCAACTGCCTAGAGACCCGGATCGTGCGCGCGCAGCGCTGGAAGATCTGAATAGAAGAATGGTCCGGGCGCAGCGGGATGTGTTTGCCGGGTGGAGAGAGGAGATGGCCCGGCAGCACGGAGGTGACCAGCAGAGGACCCCGACGGAACCGGGCAGCGCGCTTACCACTGGGCGCGAAGAAGAGGGACCGGCAGCTGCAGACGACGCCGCGGAGGAGGCCACGGAGACCGAGGCAGGTAATGGGGATGCCACCACCCCAAGCCCTGGGAACACCAGCCTGCCCTCACCCTCCGTTGCGGGACCCGAGGCCCCGGGGACCGTACCTGAGACCACGCCTCCACCGCCACCAGCTAGGCCTCAGGCAGCAAGCATCGCCGTCACGCCCCGCCCCGCGCTGTGCCCTCTGAACCCTGGTGCCGTACAGCGTGAGACATCACAGGCCAGGACGCAAGACCCAGCACACCCGGGCGCTGCTGCCTCACCAGCGCCCCCTACCTTGGCGGTGCCATCCCCGGGCACGACCGACAAGCGACCGCCAGCCTGGTCGCAAGGCCGAGTGCCCCCGGGCACTGCCACCCGTCCGAAGCCCACAGTGCCACCCCTGGGCGCGGACCTGTATGCCCAACATACCAGCCCGGACGGGCTACCCTTTGAATGGCCACCGGAGTTCGCCAACCCCCATCTCCGGAAAGAGCGACCCCTGAGTGAGCCTCTGCTCCCGGCCCCGGAGCCCGCCAACATCGCTCCACCCCTGCCGGAGGATGCCCAGTTTGCATGGGACCCCACTAGCGAGAACCACATGGGCTTCACCCAGGAGACGCGGGCGGAAGAAGCCCAGCGCCTGGAGTGCTGCCGTCAGCAGCTAGCCACCTATGAAAGAGAGCGGCGGCAGAGGCGCATCAGGGAGCAGCGACTCCAGGCCAGGAGCGCAGAGCAGAAGAGAAGGGCCCGTCAAGACTCCCACGCCATCCGCGGTCCCCGAGCCACCAGGACCGTAGTCAATTTCCAGCTAGAGCATGGCTGGGGCTTCATAAGAGACCCAGAGGCTGAAACCGACCTATTTGTCACCAGAAGGGACGTGGAAAGCCACCTGCCGGAGGGACATCACGGACGTGACTTGTACCCCGGTGACTTGGTCACTTACACCCGGCACCAGGGTGCCAAAGGACTGTACGCCCTCCATGTACATCGTCTGACTGAGGAGGAGCTGCGGTATCGCCCAGACACATACTACCCTGAGGATCCGGACGGATCTGAAGAGTACAAGGAGGAAGCATCAGGAAGACACCGTTACCAGTGAACGGTAAAGTGGAACTGTATATAGTTACCCGTCAGGGTATAAGAACTGTTGCTGATTGAAGTGTGGTCCCCGTTGGGACTAATGTGAACTGTTTCCTGATAAAAGTCACCCCTCCTTATCCCTAACCAGGCTGAGGACTGTGAGCAGCCATTCCCCTATCCCCACTGGCCGAGGACTGAGAGCGGCCGATTCCTTGTAAATAGTTGCGCTTCTTAAAGCGCCCCCTACTGGTTTTATACAAAAACTGCAACGTCTACCTCGGAATTAAATGGACTGTTGCACCTTTACCTGGTCGCAAGTTGCACAGCGGCCAGAGTTCAAGAATCAGCTTCAAAATGTTTTACTTGAAAATGTTTTTGTTTAAGAATGTCTTATATTGAAAAGTTTTAAATGCTGCTAGAATAATAATGCAAATGTTTCATGTGATGTTTTATATGCTAAAAGAGTTCCGGTAGTTTTGACCATAGCTAGTGACAGAAGAATGTTAAAGAAAAGAAAAAGAGTACCAGTAACGTTAAAAAGAAAAGAGTACCTCCCATAAAGGGATGAGTTTTTGGTTAATGTCTTATATGTGAGCGCACTTTAAAAATTTGTATGTTTTTAAATTGTTTTGCTCTTTTCCAGCCCGAGGACGTGCTGTGATTTACCAGGGGGGAATGTAGCACCCCGAGGACTCGGCTGCTACAGGGGTATTGCACCTCAAACCAGAGGTGTGATATTCCACTCCCGGGTAAGGATGGAGTGTGGACCAGGACTCAGTAAGCTGCATGCACCACACACACCCCATTTCCGAGGGACAGCTCAACGGTGCTCCCACTAGACAGAAGTGCAGGCACGACAGCATCTGTTCCTGGCTGGAGTGGGGAGGGGGAGGAAAACCCAGTGGTGTAGGAGCAGATAGGGGTGGGTCTCTGGGCATAGGTAGGAGCCCATTGGTTGCTAGTCACCTGGGCTCACACATAGAGGGAGGTATATAAGGTGGGCACCATCTTAGAACAGTGTTCAGTCCCGTGGTCAGTTCAGAGAGGAGTTCAGCCAGAGAGGGCTGACAGGGAGCTGTGGCTCAGTCTGGGCCCAGCTCCAGAGGCAGGCCTGGAGTGGAGGCCAGGAACAGCAGAAAGAGAGAGAGAGAAGAAGGAACAGAAAGGAAAGTAAGAAAGGAAGCAAGGAACACAGAGAAAGGCCCAGAGACACGAAGGCAGAAGGAACCCCATATGCCCAGGAGATATAGGGTGAAGGGTTGGCAGAGCAGGGTACCGGAACCCGAATTGGTGGAGGCGACTAATCCTCAGCCAAAACCGGAGGTTGTGACCACATCTTGGTGCGACCCCTCACTACATCCACCAGAAAGGCATACCGTATAGGGTCAGGGAAACCGGGAGAGGTTTCGCCAACAGAAGGCCCGAGGAAGCTGGACAAAGGTGGGTCACTGGTGGGGACGGCCAGTAGAAAGGAAGAGAGGGGAGCTCTGAACCACACTCTGGAATTGCCTGGGAGTTGACCGAGTCCCTCACCTGGTGAACGCAGCACGGCTCGGGCGGTCCTAACTGTGCACAAGTGACCTGATAAAGAACTGTGAGTAAAGCATTGAAAACTGCAGCTGCACGTCTCTGTGGTTCCTCGCCGCACCAGCACCATCAGTACTGGGACACTCACACCATCACCACCATCATCTCTTACACTAGCTGCCCTGAGGTAATACTTCTCCCGTGGGGAGTTATCCCATTCTTGGCTGCGCAAACAACATCAGCCTCAGCGGTCTGCAGCGCAGCGGCGGTCCCCACTGACCGCAATCCACGGGTGGCGTAGTCGGACACTTATTATAACACCATTAAGACTGCCACTGGTTTGACCACCCTGGGCACGGACCGGGTCACCGCCACGGAGAACTACAACCCCCAGCGATCCGGTTCCGGGTATTCCCCCTGCATAGCAGCACAGCATAGGCCCAGGGGGCGCGTCACATTCACATGACAGGCTGGATCGCAGCCGAAAGCTGCCATCCAGCTTGCCATGCCGCAGAGACTGAGAAGCGCAGACATGCTTGTGCTCCTCAGTGTCTCGCTGTGACCGCATTCAGATGAGCCGAGTTCATGTCCAATGAACTCAGCTCACGTCATGCACGTCACTGACAGCGTGGGAAAATTCTCCTGCTCAAGAGCTGTGGGAAGAGTGAGGCTAAGTGCCAGAATTGGCGCATCCTAAGGATGCGCCATTTCTGGGGCAGCTGACTGCTGGTGTTTCTAGCCTGGGAGGGGGCCAATATTCATGGCACCCTTCCTGGGCTATTAATATCAGCCCCCAGCTGTCTGCCTAGCCTTTGCTAGCTATTAAAATAGGGGGAACCCCACGTCATTTTTTTGGGGCGGTCCCCCATTTTAATAGCTAGTAAAGGCTAGGTATTCAGCTGGGGGCTGATATTAGTAGCCTGGGAAGCTCCGTGGGTATTACCCCCTTCCCAGGCTTCAAACATCTGCCCCAGCCGTCTGCTTAACCTCCGCTAGAGCCTAAAAGTACGGGGAACCCCGCGCCAATTTTTTTTTAAATAAATCCTTTATTTTAACACTAAATGACAAGTACATTTGAATTGAAATGAATTTCCGGTGGCTTTTTTAAAGAGACGGTGCATGAAAACACTATTATTTTTTTAAATAAATCCTTTACACTAAATGACAAGTACAGTAAGCAACACTGTCACTGTACTTCATATATGTGTGACTGACATGTTTCTATCTTTCTAATCTATGTGTGATGCTCTATTCTTTCTGTTGTAAATTGTCGGGTACCGGTGTATGCCGATGCTGAATTGCCGGCCGGCTTTTTTAAAGAGACGGTGCATGAAAACACTATTATTTTTTTTAATAAATCCTTTAACATTAAATGACAAGTAGAGTAAGCTGAGCGCTGCCATCCAGCTTGTCATCCTTCAGAGACACTGCAGAGCACAGGCATTATGGGAACTTCCGATTCCGGTATTCTATATTCTAAAAGTATCGGAACTCAGTATCAGAACTCCCATACCGCGAATATCGGTCGATACCCGATATTTCAGTATCGGAATGCTCAACACTAGTCCTGATATATATTTTGCTCAGGAGCATTTTCTAGACTGGATACAATGTATCCGCTGAGAGCAGGAGCAGCAATGTGCAGGATTACGGCCTCCGAATGGAAACAGAACCGTCCTCATTCACTGACATCAAACAGATCCTGAAGATGGTGAGAGATGAAACACAAAGTGGAATAACACAAAGATGTAGAAGATTTCATTTATTCACTGATTTACCGCTGCTCCCATCACTAGTGGTGACGTTACATTTCAGGACAGGACACATAATATTTGTAATTCCCCCTCTAAAGGAAGATAATAGACTCAGCCTTGCTAAAGGGGTTATAAGAAAGGGTTATATATATATATAAAATAAGAAAACACACCAGGTATTGCTCACCCTCCCCGGGTCTAACGCCATCTTTCCGACACTGCCTGGTCTGTGCTGATTGTCTGCAGTGCTGACATCAAGTTGACAGCATTGCAACCAATCAGTGAGCTGAACACAGCCATGATTGGCTGTAGAGTTGTTGATGTGATGTCAGTGCTGCAGACAATCAGCAGAGATCCGGCAGCAGCGGAGAGCTGGAGTTAGACCCAGGGAGGGGGAGTAATACTCAGTTTGTTTTGTTACAGCCACTGTAGCCCATGATAGTCACTATTCTGAAAGGGGACAACCCCTTCAAGGCAAACGTCATCTGCACAAGACAAGTTTCCCCTATTTTTGGAATGATGTGAATTATTCTCCATGTTCTCCCCATCTTTCCCTATCTCTCAGGTGGCCGTCCTGGTCTCCTTCAGCTCATCGGCCTTTCTACCAGAGGAGGATTTGCCCCATAATCAGGAAGGATCTAGGGGTGAAGAGCTCCCTCTAGAGGGCAGACAGAGATGTCCTGGAAGAAGGAACCGGCACCTGCCGACCAGTATGACAGTGGACACCAGTCTGATTGACAGCAGCTCTATGGACGGCTCGGAGCAGATGGAGGACGGTCACACCCGCTCTCTGTCCCCCTGGGAATACAGGTAATATCACAACCTGTCACATTACAAGCAGCGCTGAATAGTGATACAGTCCGGTGGAGATTCCCGGAGTCTCCTGTAGAAGGACGTCTAGTAAAGTATAGAAAGAAAATAATCTTTTCAGTAGAGTTACAATAGCAGGGAATAGCTTGTCGGGATGTTTTTATAACCCCTTTAGTGGAGAATAACGTCTTCCCATCTTCTAGCCGCCTCTCGTTCTTCTTTTCCTGCCTACAAGCTCCCAGTAACCGTTCAGAAATCTCCCCTGTCCCCAAATAGACTTCAGGGGAGGAGGGAGATGCAGCTGCAGTTATTAGAAATAAAACATGAAGGAGAGAAGCTGAGAGCGCACGGCGCGGCTCTGACATCACCCAGAATAACCTTGTATGGAGGGAGAAACTGGAGATTTATAGAGCAGAAGACTGAAGAAAAAGCATTGAGAATCTGCAGGATAAGAACAAGGAGTGCGGACATGGACCAGGTGTTACACAGCTTCTCTCACTGTGTATTTTTATTCCCAGTCTCAGCACAGATACCAACAGGTTCCCTGTCGTCATTGCCGAGGCCGATTGTCTGACTTTTGCTTGTGTAGACACTGATGGCCATGAAAGTCCAGACCTGATCTCCTTCCCCATCCAGCAGGAGGTGATGGTCCTACGACGGGAGCAGAAAGGCTGCAGCTTCTCCTACAGACTGGAGGGCGAGCTGGTGACTCTGGGCTGCACATGTGTCAGACCGACCATCAGCTATTACTGAATGCGTGGAAATATGGATGATGGACGCCTGATTGTCAACTTTTAAGATTTCTTGAGAATTTTTTATTTAAATAATAAAATAAAAGCAACTTTAATTTTTTTATAGTGTTATCTCTGGTTACAATAGGTTTTGGAGTTTGGTAGTAGCTACTTGTCCATTACACAGGTCCATGTTATGGTGGAACATACTGGTATCATCAGAGGACACATGCCGTATATTCTCATTGTATAGGGCCATGCTGCTCCTTCAGGTGTCCTCAAGTTCATATGGAGGCGTCTTTTCTTCTTTAGATTACAATACAATGTTTCTAGGGAAAGTTCCTCCATAAAAAGAAATCTAATATGGCAGAACGTCTGCAGCTCCGTAATATGAGGGAATCTGTGTGACGCTCTACAGGCGATGTGCAAATGGGCCTTCACCTTAAAGGTTTGGAACAAGATGGTGAGTTATCACTTATCCATAGGACAGGGGATAATTACTGATCGCTTGGGGCCCAATCACTAAAGACCCCACTAATCCCAAATGTGGGCTCCATAATGAATGGACTGGAGGTCAAGTATGCGGACCCCTCATTGTGTATGGGATTGTTGGATTGCCGAGACTAGCGCTCATTCTCAGGTTTCCAAGACACGGACAAGATGGCGGATCAGACTATAAATTATCTTGAAAGTTTCTGACATGGCTGAAAATCAGTTTTTTGGCCATTATAAAATACTGTGAGGCCGATATATTAAGACTAAAGTTGTGCACAGACTGAAGTAGCATTACTGGCAGAAGAAACGCCAACGCTCTTGCAGAATTTGACAGGTGGACATAGCCATGTCCCATCCAGTCCCGGCTCCTCTCTAGCTCTGCCCATTTTGGCGGAGTTTCTTCAAACTAGCGAAAAAAAATTTAAAAGTGGGAACATTTCTGTACAACTCCTCTTTGCTCAATTTTTTTTAATACCTTTCAAAGCAGATTACTCCAGTTTTCTGATAAAAAAAGCTATGATGAAAGTTTTTGGTAAGTCCATTACTACACACCACCAAAAACCCACCTCTCCCAGGGGCTTGCCTATAATAAGTGCAGGGTTTACTGTTTCCTTCGTGCCCTAGAGACTAGGGGAGCCAAAAAGGTCCCTTTGTCCCATATGTAAATGTGGCACCCAGGGGATGGGGACTACTCGGCGCCAGGGACTTAATGCCTGGTCTTGGGGGAGGTCGCGGTGGTCGGCTCCCGGGCCCGTACCCTGGGGTCTCTCTTAAAAACGGGGAAAATGAAATGTCAAAGTTCGTGACGCCACCTGTGGTGTCTGGTGAGGATCACCAGCGCTGCGGCAGTCCACTGAGGCCGGTGTTATGGCAGCTATGATGGTGTAGCTCCCCACAGGTGGAGCTAGGCCTCAGGGCAGCGAAGTTTGACGAGGTGCACAATATGGAGATGACCCAGCCGGGTCCAAGGAAGAACAGGGGACACACCCACACACGGTTTGCTTCTGTACCTTTTACTGGTGGAAATGCAGGTACTGTCCGGAGCACTGCAGGGTGAGGGGTGCACTGCAGGACTCTCCCCAGTGAGCAGGTGTAAGGCCTCCTGTTTCTTCGCCGCTTAGTGTTAGTCTCTGGCCTGCCTGGAGCTAGGCCTAACTTAGTCTCTGTTCTGCACCGGCAGATCCTGTGGTAGGGCCTTCTGTTGGAGTACACACTCCCTGGTATATGGGGCCTCGGTAACTCCTGACCCTGGTATAACAGTCAGCGTTTGGTATTCCTGGGACATGTAGTTCGCCAGGGGTTCTGGTTGTCTTCTGCTGGGTGTAAAGAATCCCTGCAGACTCAGACCCGATGTCCGGTATATGGTTCCTGGGGTGAGCCGGTAAAGCTCCTCTGCCCCCAATGCTATTTACTCCTCTAGCCTTCGGCATACTCGGGCTCTCACTAGGCTATACACACTGGCAGTTGGTTGGCTGCCTCTTCTGCTGCTCTCTGAGCGTCAGCAACGCTCCTAGCTCACTTAACTCGAGCTGCTTGAGTCTGACTGAGCTCCACTGCAGACTGACCTGTTTCTCTGTGTCTCACTCTGCAGGAACTGGCTGTGGACTCCAGACTGTTCTGTCTCTACTCTCTTCCTGAGGAGAACTAACTCACAGACTCACTCCTTCTGTGTCTGAGCAGGAACTGCTGAATCACTCCACCTTCCCTATTTATATCCCTATCGGGCTTCCTCTGGTGGTCTGAGGTGGAAGGTGGAGGTGTGTGTATGCTGTGAGGGCCTCTTGTGGAGAAATCCATCCATGCACCCCTCTGGGATCTGTGGCACCATTGCGCAGCAGGGCACCACATATAGATTTTCTCCAATGTGAGGCAGGGTCATATGTTCAATAAAGACCCCAATCTTGTGGGTGTGGGAGAGCAGCATGGGATTGTGTGCTTCAAGTGCAGGGGCTGGATTTCAGGGAGGCTTTTTGGATTTTAATATTAAATACCTCCCATCCCATAAATCTGAATCAGAGGTCGGATTATTTACTTTAATACTAGAACACTGAGCATAACTACAATCCTCAACATTGAAATTGCAACACTAAGAAGGAAAAGTCGTGGAACTATGGAAATCACAGGACGGAGAGACGTGTTAGTGATCTGCAAATGATGAAAAAATGGATACAACATTTTCACATCTCAATTTATCCAGTATCGAGTATGATCCCCAAGCACAGAAATCCCCGCACTTACAGCCTTGGCTCCTGTTTTTACTTTATTGTATGGTTGGTTTATCTGCATTATCCACATTGTGGTTTTTACAGGTTTTATCTATATATTTTGTCTATGCACATTTTAACCTGAGTGTTACGAATCTGCGAACTCAGATATCCTGTGTTAAGTATTGTGGAATTTTTCAGGATCAAACTAAGAAACGTAGAGCTCAGAAACGCGTTGTCGTCTGGCTGAAGTACGTTTTGCTGATGGCATTTGTACATTTTTCATGTGCTGTTTTTGTAAGAAGCCACTTAAATTTGGTTGTGTTTATATGGATTAAATAAAGTGGAAAAAAGGGAGTGTTGGCCTGAATTTCACATTACTATATCACTTTTCATACTTTTGCATAGACCTGGTCAGAGAGTCTGGACATGTACAGTAACTCTGCTCTACAGACTCCGGCCACAAGGTAAGTTTAGTCTTACAGAGCCGCTATCTATCACCATGCACACTCAGCTTTTATCAGCTCAAATGTCTCCTGTACCCCTAGACTGTACCTGTTATATTTCCCCATCAACTACATGATGACAATTAGCTGCCATAAACTCAATGCATTGTAGGGGTTTTCCAGGTTTACTATATTGACCTCTTCACCGGTGGGGTTCAACATCAACTGACATCCAACAATCGGAATTATTATAAAGACATTTGTAACTGTGGACCATAGCACAGTATTGGAACTCACGTGGTTGCAAAACCACAGATTGATAATTGATATGGGGGAGTGGGGAGGGTCATTTACAAAACCTAGATGCCATAGACATTGACTGAAAATAAGTCCCCTTAAGAAATGGAAGTCTGCACACGTGTAGGAGAACAGTGGCAGGCAGAACAAAGATACCAGTCTCCTTCTGAAGGGTAATTTTACAGACTGTGTAAACCAATGGGACGTAGATTGAGAACTGGATCACTAATGATCGACTATTATTGTGATTGTGACAGGTAATCAAATTTTTCACTAGTGGCTACTAGAGGTGAACTGTAGTATTGCATCCTAACTAGTTAAAGAATTAGGAACTAGGGATGTCACGGGTGTGTCAGGTTTGACATACAGTCATTCTGGATCCGGCTGTAGAAGGTCGCTGCGCTTGGCCTTGCAGACACCTTCTTGATCCTTTCATCATCCCTCCCACTCTAGGACCCAGCGGTGATCTCCACCATCGCCTGCTAATTAACACACCTTTTCTGGATCTTTAAATATACTCAGTTTCTCAAGAGAGTTGCTGGTGATAGAGTAAATTCCTCTGTTCAGGTCTGGTGTTCTAGAAGTCAGCTAGATTCTTCTTGGAGTTCCTTTATGGATTGTAGTTGTGATCTCTCTGGTGTCTCCTCAAAGCTAAGTGTATCCCCTTGTCTGTTTCCCTTGTTTGTCTTTAGTTGCAGTGGGGCTGACTAGTGCTCACTCCTCCCCCTCCCTACCTAGGGCCTAGCTCTAGGGCCAGCCAGGGCTAAGGTATCCTGCTTGGCGATAGGTGCGGAACCTATTTAGGGACGATAAGGGAGTCATGGTGTTGTTAGATCTGCTTAGGGGTCTCCAATCCCCCTTTACTTAGTTGCTGGGCTTTCCCCCTTTTCCCGTTGTCGTACGCTGGGTTCTTCCCATACTTAGCATGACAAGGGATGAGCAGACTCGTGGAAGTTCAGGTTTTGGTACCCAACTGAACTTTAGTCCAAAGTTCGGTTCGGGTACCAAAACTGTACCCGATCTTGATCCAGTACCTGGACCCCATTGAAATCATTGGGAACTCCAACTTTGGAGATGTAAAAAACTCAATCTCCCTCCTCCCTCTCTCTCCTTTTCTCTCTATTTCCTTCCTCCTTCTCTTTTCTCTCTATCTCTCTCCTCCTGCTTCTCTCCTCCCTCTCTCTCTTTCCTCCCTCTCTCTTTCCTCCCTCTCTCCTCCCTCACTCTCTCTCCTTCATCGCTCTCCTCACTCTCTCTCTCCTCTATCTCTCTCTCTCCTCCATCTCTCTCCCTCGCCCTCTCCTCCATTTTATTCACTCTCTCCTCTCTCTTCTCAATCTCTCTCTCCCTTGCTCTTTGTCCTCCATCTCTTTCTCTCTCCTCCCTCTATCTCTCTCCTCCCTCTTTCTCCTTCCTCTCTCTCTCCTACCTCTCTCCGCTCCCTCTCTCTCTCTGCTCCCTTTCTCTGTCTCCTCCATCTCTCTCTCTCTCCTACATCTCTCTCCCTTACCCTTTCTTCCATCTCTTCTCACTCTCTCTCTTGCTCTTTCTCCTCCATCCCTTTTTTCTCTCCTCCCTCTATCTCTCTCCTCCCTCTTTCTCCTTCCTCTCTCTCTCCTACCTCTCTCCGCTCCCTCTCTCTCTCTCCTCCCTTTCTCTGTCTCCTCCATCTCTCTCTCCTCCATATCTCTCTCTCTCCTCCATCTCTCTCCGTTATCCTTTCTTCCATCTCTTCTCACTCTCTCTCACTTGCTCTGTCTCCTCCATCTCTTTCTCTCTCCTCCCTCTATCTCTCTCCTCCCTCTTTCTCCTACCGCTATCTCTCTCCACCCTCTCTCTCTCTCCTCCCTTGCTCTGTATCCTCCATCTCTCTCTCCTCCATATCTCTCTCTCTCCTCCATCTCTCTTCCTTACCCTTTCTACCATCTCTCTCACTCTCTCTCACTTGCTCTTTCTCTTCCATCTCTTTCTCTCTCCTCCCTCTATCTTTCTCCTCCTTCTCTCTCTCTCCTACCTCTCTCTCCCTGCTCCCTCTCTCTCCTCTCTCTAACTCTCTTCTCCCCAGACTCCCGAACTGTAAAATGGACTTCCAGGAGAAGCCCGTGTTCGGAGTTCAGCACCTGACACTAGGTGTCCGGTAGGAACCCCAAATTTTACAGTTCGGGTTCGCTCATCTCTATTGAGAACTATATAACACATTGATCGAGTGGCAAAGCCTTCTTCCCCTTTTAAGCCTAAAAAAAGCCCTATAGTCCTACAAATAAACTATAAAAGTTTCCAGCCCTTTAGGTGCAGCATCGTATAACAGAATACATTACATAAGTGATCCATTAATGGTGGATTCCTTTATTTACATACAGGGGAAGACACTGGTGTGTGAGTATATAGACATCTTTATTTTCAGATATACGCTGCATTTATTTTCTGCCAGTTACAGCGAGGACAGCTATAGTCATAGCGATGGTCCCGGCCGCTCCTCCGATCATCATCCCAATAACATTTCCCTGTAACCGTGTAGTTTCACAACGTTCTCCGGTGTACATGAAGGCCTGGCTGGAAGCACACCTACAGTATAAAAAGATATTAATGTACTACATGGGGAAAAGAGAGCTCTTTCCAAAAATTGTGAAAGTCACAGTTCATTTTGCATCTTTATTATTATTTTAAGTAATCTAAAATCTAAAAAAATGCAACTTTGCAAATATTTTCTGTTTTGTTTGTACTGTTCCTAAGAAGAACTGTTGGTCTCCTCCACGGTAACAGACTACAGACGTATCCTGCGTAGTCTGGTCCTGCAGTCATATACTGTATATACAGTCATATGAAAAAGTTTGGGCACCCCTATTAATCTTAAGCTTAATGTTCTATAAAAATTGGTGTTTTTGCAACAGCTATTTCAGTTTAATATATGTAATAACTGTTGGATACAGTAATGTTTCTGCCTTGAAATGAGGTTCATTGTACTAACAGAAAATGTGCAATCTGCATTCAAACTAAATTTGACAGGTGCATAAGTATGGGCACCTCACCAGAAAAGTGACATTAATAGTTAGTAGATCCTCCTTTTGCAAAAATAACAGCCTCTAGTCGCTTCCTGTAGCTTTTAATGAGTTCCTGGATCCTGGATGAAGGTATTTTTGACCATTCCTCTTTACAAAACAATTCCAGTTCAGTTAAGTTTGATGGTCGCCGAGCATGGACAGCCCTCTTCAAATGATCCCACAGATGTTCAATGATATTCAGGTCTGGGGACTGGGATGGCCATTCCAGAACATTGTAGTTGTTCCTCTGCATGAATGCCTGAGTAGATTTGGAGTGGTGTTTTGGATCATTGTCTTGCTGAAAGATCCATCCACTTTGTAACTTCATATTTATCACTGATTCTTGAACACTATTGTCAAGAATCTGCTGATACTGAGTGGAATCCATGCGTCCCTCAACTTTAACAAGATTCCCAGTGCCAGCATTGACCACACAGCCCCAAAGCATGATGGAACCTCCACCAAATTTTACTGTGGGTAGCAAGTGTTTTTCTTGGAATGCTGTGTTTTTTTGCCACCATGCATAACGCCTTTTTGTATGACCAAATAACTCAATCTTGATTTCATCAGTCCACAGGACCTTCTTCCAAAAAGAAATTGGCTTCTCCAAATGTGCTTTTGCATACCTCAGCCAACTCTGTTTGTGGCGTGCTTGCAGAAACGGCTTCTTTCGCATCACTCTCCCATACAGCTTCTCCTTGTGCAAAGTGCCTTGTATAGTTGACCGATGCACAGTGACACCATCTGCAGCAAGTTGATGCTGCAGCTCTCTGGAGGTGGTCTGAGGATTGTCCTTGACTGATCTCACCATTCTTCTTCTCTGCCTTTCTGATGTTTTTCTTGGCCTGCCACTTCTGGCCTTAACAAGAACTGTCCCTGTGTTCTTCCATTTCCTTACTATGTTCCTCACAGTGGAAACTGACAGGTTAAATCTCTGAGACAGCTTTTTGTATGCTTCCCCTGAACAATTATGTTGAATAATCTTTGTTTTCAGATCATTTGACAGTTGTTTTGAGGAGCACATGATGCCACTCTTCAGAGGAGATTCAAACAGGAGAACAACTTGCAAGTGGCCACTTTAAGTAGCTTTTCTCATGATTGCATACACCTGGCTATAAAGTTCAAAGCTCCATGAGGTTACAAAACCAAAAAAAGTGCTTTAGTAAGTCAGTAAAAAGTAGGTAGGAGTATTTAAAACAAGAAAATGATAAGGGTGCCCATACTTATGCACCTTTCAAATTTTGTTTGAATGCAGATTGCACATTTTCTGTTAGTACAATAAACCTCATTTCAAGGCAGAAACATTACTGTGTCCAACAGTTATTACATATATCAAACTGAAATAGCTGTTGCAAAAACACCAATTTTTATAAAACATTAAGCTTAAGATTAATAGGGGTGCCCAAACTTTTTCATATGACTGTATATAACATACATAAAGTGAATTCAGAGCTGTCTCCCATGATCTGCTTATACCCAGCACTGTGACAGTAACAAGGAGTTATTCTCTACCTCTGGAGACGCTAAACAAATACTCTGATATACTGGACTTTTCCATCATTATCTGTGTTTTCTAACTATATAGTTTATTATTTTTATAATTTATAGACCAAGACCTGTTCCAGGGAGACATCAAGCTTGCGGTGAGGACTACAATTTGTTATTAATGGGCAATGTGATTGTGGTGGTAATAGGTAGAGTCCATAAAGACCAGACTTGCTCCTCTGACCTCCATCTTTAGATTGGGGGAGAAGGGTTACAGGGGTGCACATACTGTGTTTGAATAGAGAGTAAAATGGATCTGGTTTCTCCGTGTCATATACTATGCACAACTTAAAGCTCAACTGATCTGTCAGCAGATCAAAGTGGGCAGTTTTTGCTTTTATTTTATTCCCACTACTCATCTGAGGATTCCTTCCTTTAATCCACCGTACGGTTCCAGAGATATTTAGTCTTTGCAAGAGGCCTGTCTCACAAGATCCTCTTGGGTGCGTCTTTAGACTGACCGCATTATTATCCTGTGAGCACCACTACCTTAGTAAAGATCATAAAAATTAGCACTAAATATAAAGGTCCATATCTCTGGAATCTGGATGTAAAAAAACACATAAGATAGAATAGTCAGGAGACAACAGGAATAAAATAAGAGCAAAAACTTGCCACTTTTGACCACTCTTTCAGTATGAGAAAGTAGGTAGGTTACAACAGCCATTTGCAGTACAGTAGCTATCATATAGTCAGGGCCGGCTCCAGGTTTTTGTGGGCCCCGGGCGAAAGAGTCTCAGTGGCCCCTTTAACACATACACGATTCATGATGAACAGATACCGCAGAGAAATATATATATAGTACAATGCCGAAGATTTCACTTCTTACATTACATGAGCGATATCTATAGCAAATTCTATAATAGCTCAGAAACCGGCGAATCCTCGCAGCTCACAATGCAGACCAGACAGTATAGTCCTCCATACAGAATAATGAACCCCATAAAACGCTCCATACAGAATAATGAACCCCATAAAACGCTCCATACAGAATAATGAACCCCATAAAACGCTCCATACAGAATAATGAACCCCATAAAACGCTCCATACAGAATAATGAACCCCATAAAACGCTCCATACAGAATAATGAACCCCATAAAACGCTCCATACAGAATAATGGACCCCATATAACGCTCCATACAGAATAATGAACCCCATATAACGCTCCATACAGAATAATGAACCCGATAAAACGCTCCATACAGAATAATGGACCCCATATAACGCTCCATACAGAATAATGAACCCCATAAAACGCTCCATACAGAATAATGAACCCCATAAAACGCTCCATACAGAATAATGAACCCCATAAAACGCTCCATACAGAATAATGAACCCCATATAACGCTCCATACAGAATAATGAACCCCATATAACGCTCCATACAGAATACTGGTCCCCATATAACGCTCCATACAGAATAATGGACCCCATATAACGCTCCATACAGAATACTGGTCCCCATAAAACGCTCCATACAGAATACTGAACCCCATAAAACGCTCCATACAGAATAATGAACCCCATATAACGCTCCATACAGAATAATGGACCCCATATAACGCTCCATACAGAATACTGGTCCCCATATAACGCTCCATACAGAATAATGGACCCCATAAAACGCTCCATACAGAATAATGAACCCCATAAAACGCTCCATACAGAATAATGAACCCCATATAACGCTCCATACAGAATAATGAACCCCATATAACGCTCCATACAGAATACTGGTCCCCATATAACGCTCCATACAGAATAATGGACCCCATATAACGCTCCATACAGAATACTGGTCCCCATAAAACGCTCCATACAGAATAATGAACCCCATAAAACGCTCCATACAGAATAATGAACCCCATATAACGCTCCATACAGAATAATGGACCCCATATAACGCTCCATACAGAATAATGAACCCCATATAACGCTCCATACAGAATAATGAACCCCATATAACGCTCCATACAGAATAATGAACCCCATATAACGCTCCATACAGAATAATGAACCCCATATAACGCTCCATACAGAATACTGGTCCCCATATAACGCTCCATACAGAATAATGAACCCCATATAACTCTCCATACAGAATAATGGACCCCATATAACGCTCCATACAGAATAATGAACCCCATAAAACGCTCCATACAGAATAATGAACCCCATATAACGCTCCATACAGAATAATGAACCCCATATAACGCTCCATACAGAATACTGGTCCCCATATAACGCTCCATACAGAATAATGGACCCCATATAACGCTCCATACAGAATACTGGTCCCCATAAAACGCTCCATACAGAATAATGAACCCCATAAAACGCTCCATACAGAATAATGAACCCCATATAACGCTCCATACAGAATAATGAACCCCATATAACGCTCCATACAGAATACTGGTCCCCATAAAATGCTCCATACAGAATAATGAACCCCATAAAACGCTCCATACAGAATAATGAACCCCATATAACGCTCCATACAGAATAATGAACCCCATATAACGCTCCATACAGAATACTGGTCCCCATAAAACGCTCCATACAGAATAATGAACCCCATAAAACGCTCCATACAGAATAATGAACCCCATATAACGCTCCATACAGAATACTGGTCCCCATATAACGCTCCATACAGAATAATGGACCCCATATAACGCTCCATACAGAATACTGGTCCCCATAAAACGCTCCATATAGAATAATGAACCCCATAAAACGCTCCATACAGAATAATGAACCCCATAAAACGCTCCATACAGAATAATGAACCCCATATAACGCTCCATACAGAATAATGAACCCCATATAACGCTCCATACAGAATAATGAACCCCATAAAACGCTCCATACAGAATAATGAACCCAATAAAACGCTCCATACAGAATAATGAACCCCATATAACGCTCCATACAGAATACTGGTCCCCATATAACGCTCCATACAGAATAATGGACCCCATATAACGCTCCATACAGAATACTGGTCCCCATAAAACGCTCCATACAGAATAATGAACCCCATAAAACGCTCCATACAGAATAATGAACCCCATATAACGCTCCATACAGAATAATGAACCCCATATAACGCTCCATACAGAATACTGGTCCCCATATAACGCTCCATACAGAATAATGGACCCCATATAACGCTCCATACAGAATAATGAACCCCATAAAACGCTCCATACAGAATAATGGACCCCATATAACGCTCCATACAGAATAATGAACCCCATATAACGCTCCATACAGAATAATGAACCCCATAAAACGCTCCATACAGAATAATGAACCCCATAAAACGCTCCATACAGAATAATGAACCCCATATAACGCTCCATACAGAATAATGAAACCCATATAACGCTCCATACAGAATACTGGTCCCCATATAACGCTCCATACAGAATAATGGACCCCATATAACTCTCCATACAGAATACTGGTCCCCATAAAACGCTCCATACAGAATAATGAACCCCATAAAACGCTCCATACAGAATAATGAACCAAATATAACGCTCCATACAGAATAATGAACCCCATATAACGCTCCATACAGAATACTGGTCCCCATAAAACGCTCCATACAGAATAATGAACACCATAAAACGCTCCATACAGAATAATGAACCCCATATAACGCTCCATACAGAATAATGAACCCCATATAACGCTCCATACAGAATACTGGTCCCCATATAACGCTCCATACAGAATAATGAACCCCATAAAACGCTCCATACAGAATAATGGACCCCATATAACGCTCCATACAGAATAATGAACCCCATAAAACGCTCCATACAGAATAATGGACCCCATATAACGCTCCATACAGAATAATGAACCCCATAAAACGCTCCATACAGAATAATGGACCCCATATAACGCTCCATACAGAATAATGAACCCCATATAAAGCTCCATACAGAATAATGGACCCCATATAACGCTCCATACAGAATAATGAACCCCATAAAACGCTCCATACAGAATAATGGACCCCATATAACGCTCCATACAGAATAATGAACCCCATATAAAGCTCCATACAGAATAATGGACCCCATATAACGCTCCATACAGAATAATGAACCCCATAAAACGCTCCATACAGAATAATGGACCCCATATAACGCTCCATACAGAATAATGAACCCCATATAAAGCTCCATACAGAATAATGGACCCCATATAACGCTCCATACAGAATAATGAACCCCATAAAACGCTCCATAGAGAATAATGGACCCCATATAACGCTCCATACAGAATAATGAACCCCATATAACGCTCCATACAGAATAATGAACCCCATAAAACGCTCCATACAGAATAATGGACCCCATATAACGCTCCATACAGAATAATGGACCCCATATAAAGCTCCATACAGAATAATGGACCCCATATAACGCTCCATACAGAATAATGGACCCCATATAACGCTCCATACAGAATAATGAACCCCATAAAACGCTCCATACAGAATAATGGACCCCATATAACGCTCCATACAGAATAATGAACCCCATATAAAGCTCCATACAGAATAATGGACCCCATATAACGCTCCATACAGAATAATGAACCCCATAAAACGCTCCATACAGAATAATGGACCCCATATAACGCTCCATACAGAATAATGAACCCCATATAAAGCTCCATACAGAATAATGGACCCCATATAACGCTCCATACAGAATTATGAACCCCATAAAACGCTCCATACAGAATAATGGACCCCATATAACGCTCCATACAGAATAATGAACCCCATATAAAGCTCCATACAGAATAATGGACCCCATATAACGCTCCATACAGAATAATGAACCCCATAAAACGCTCCATACAGAATAATGGACCCCATATAACGCTCCATACAGAATAATGAACCCCATATAAAGCTCCATACAGAATAATGAACCCCATATAACGCTCCATACAGAATAATGAACCCCATAAAACGCTCCATACAGAATAATGGACCCCATATAACGCTCCATACAGAATAATGAACCCCATAAAATGCTCCATACAGAATAATGGACCCCATATAACGCTCCATACAGAATAATGGACCCCATATAACGCTCCATACAGAATAATGGACCCCATATAACGCTCCATACAGAATAATGAACCCCATATAACGCTCCATACAGAATAATGAACCCCATAAAACGCTCCATACAGAATAATGGACCCCATGTAACGCTCCATACAGAATAATGAACCCCATATAACGCTCCATACAGAATAATGAACCCCATATAACGCTCCATACAGAATAATGAACCCCATAAAACGCTCCATACAGAATAATGGACCCCATATAACGCTCCATACAGAATAATGAACCCCATATAACGCTCCATACAGAATAATGAACCCCATATAACGCTCCATACAGGATAGTGGTTCCCATATAACGCTTCATACAGTATACTGGCCCCCATATAACGCTCCATACAGGATACTGGTCCCCATATAACGCTCCATACAGGATACTGGTCCCCATATAATGCTCCATACAGGATACTGGTCCCAATATAACGCTCCATACAGGATACTGGCCCTCATAAAACGTTCCGTACAGGATACTGGCCCCCATAAAATGCTTCATACAGGATACTAGTCCCCATATAACGCTCCATACAGGATACTGGTCCCCATATAAGGCTCCATACAGGATAATGGACCCCTTATAACGCTCCATACAGGATACTGGTCCCCATATAACGCTCCATGCAGGATACTGGTCCACATATAAGGCTCCATACAGGATATTGGTCCCCATATATCGCTCCATACTGGATACTGGCCCCCATATAAGGCTCCATATAGGATACTGGTCTCCATATAATGCTCCATACAGAATACTGGCCCCCATATAATGCTCCATACAGGATACTGGCCCCCATATAACGCTCCATACAGGATACTGGCCTCCATATAACGCTCCATACAGAATACTGGCCCCCACATAATGCCCTATGCAGGATGTCACTCCCCCCATATAATGCTCCATGCAGAATGTCACCTCTCCCCCCATATAATTCCCCATGCAGAATGTCACCTCTCCACCAATATAATGTCCTATGCAGGAGGTCACCTCTCCCCCTCCATATAATGCCCCATGCAGGATGTCACCTGTCCCCCCATATAATGTCCTATGCAGGAGGTGACCTATCCCCCCCATATAATGCACCATGCAGGATGTCACTTGTTCCCCTCCATACAATGCCCCATGCAGGATGTGACTTGTTCCCCCCATATAATGCCCCATGCCACCATACATATATATATAAAAAAAATCAAATACTCACCTCTCCTCACCTGCTGCCATTGCTCGAGACTCTTCAGCTCCGCCGGCGTCTTCCCGCTCTGCACTGTGATGGATCAGGAGAGAGCATGGTGTAAAGACGTCACCGCGCCCTCTGACCTGAGACGTCGCAGTGCAGCAGTCGGGGAAGAGACCAGAGCTGCTGCTGAAGCACGGGGAGAGGAAAGTATTGGGCCCTGAGCAAGTGGGGGTGAGTGGCGGGCGCTGGCACCGGCACTACACCGCTCACAGGTCCCATAGTGCACAGGGGTGCCCGACGGTGAGTGGGCCCCCCTGTCTGCTCAGGGCCCCAGCACTTGCCCGGGTGCGCTGGGTTCTGACGCCGGGCCTGCATATAGTTACTTTTCTCAAGCTCCACACAAGTGCACCGTGACTTTTATTATTCCCGCCTTCTTTGGCTTCTCTTATTGTACTCTAGTATTTATTTTTATTTATTTATTTATTTATTTAATTCACTTATATAGCACCATTAATTCCGCAGAGCTTTACAGACATTATCGACACTTTCCCCATCGGAGCTCACAATCTAAATTCCCTATCAGTATGTCTTTGGAGTATAGGAAGAAACCGGAGAATCCGGCGGAAACCCATGAGAATACGGGGAAAACATACAAACTCAGTATCACATACAGTATATGGATATATAAAATAGGATTCTGAGAAATGTATCTCTTTGTTTTGCAATTTTTCCTTAACGGGGCTCTCCGGGAATAGAAAAAAATAAATAACTAAAGGGAATCTTAATAAATACATTTATAAATACCTTTAATTAGCAATTTTAGCTCATTTTTGTTTAGGGAGGTAAACATTAAAGAATTAATATGGTCACTGTCTTGTTACACAGAAATAAACCTGTCCTAGAATATTAGCACAGAAACTTGTGAGCATGTGCCGTAAGAATATTCCTGATATGACTTAGAGATAACCTATAACAGTGTGAGCAGACTTTTCATACCTTAATAGCCCATGGTATCTCCAGCATTAGATCATATAGACAGGGTAGACATCAGTGTGAGCCGCCTCTTCTTATTTAAGCACTCCTTGTACCTCCAGCATAATATCAGATAGACATGGTGAACAGCAGTGTGAAGAGCCTCTTCTTACTTCAGCACTCCTGGCATCTCCAGTATTAGATCAGATAGATAGAGTAGACAGCAGTGTGAGCAGTCTCTTCTTACCTCAGCACTCCTAGTATCTCCAGTATTAGATCAGATACACAAGGTGGACAGCAGTGTGAGCAGCCTCTTCTTACCTCAGCACCCCTGGTATCTCTAGTATTAGATTAGTTAGACAGGTGTACAGCAGTGTGAGCAGCCTCTTCTTACCTCTGCACCCCTGGTATCTCTAGTATTAGATCAGATACACATAGTGGACTGCAGTGTGAGCAGCCTCTTCTTACCTCAGCACCCCTGGTATCTCCAGTATTAACTCAGAAAGACATGGTGAACAGCAGTGTGAGCAGCCTCTTCTTACCTCTGCACCCCTGGTTTCTCTAGTATTAGATCAATTAGACAGATGTACAGCAGTGTGAGCAGCCTCTTCTTACCTCAGCACCCATGGTATATCCAGTATTAGCTCAGAAACACATGGTGTACAGCAGTGTGAGCAGCTTCTTCTTACCTCAGGACCTCTGTTATCTCCAGTATTAGATCAATTAGACAGGTGGACAGCAGTGTGAGCAGCCTCATCTTACCACTGCACCCCTGGTATCTCCATTACTAGGGTGGACAGCAGTGTGAGCAGCTTCTTCTTACCCCAGAACCCCTGGCATCGCCAATATTAGATCATCGGATCAAACGGATACCTATGAAATATGTGCTCACTCATCACCTTTTTCCGATGTGGTTGAAACCTAGCCCACGTTAGTCAATGAAAAAACTGGGTAGGTGGGATTTCAAGTACATGAGTGAGTTTTGGTTGCATCCGCTGCCTAAAACGGTCAGTTTACCGCCAGTGAGAGCTATATAGTGACTATGTGGCTGTCACTGGGGTGTCTTTGGTTCGGGTTGGTTGGGTGGCTGCGTCATTATATAGCAATGTGCACTCACAAGCAGAAGATGAGTTTGCTATAAGAAATCCCAATATAAAAAAACGCTTTTATATTTTACGGACTCTAAAACTTTATTTATTTTCAGCCTTAGCTAATAACTGGAACTTTTTTTTTTTTTTTATAAAATAAGTATATAACACCAGAGCTGGAGAAAGGACTGCATAGAGGAATAATAAGTAATGGACCATTAATGATTAATGACATCAAATCTATAAATACACAAGTTTATAAAATTATAAAAAGAAGTCGACATGCCGCCCAGAGGATCGGGGAGCATCGTGCTTATTTATTTATTTTTTTTCAATAATTTATTTTCCGCTGTTACACTTGGCAATCAATAATTTCAGTAATAGCTGGTATGGGTCTACTGAATTGTGGTGAGGGGTGACGGAGAGCCGTTTCGAAGAAGGTGTCCAGCAAGTAACTAGGACCCAATGCAAACCCTGAAACAAGGCCTCCCAAAATAATAGTGCTGATGCCCTCATATGAAGCACAGACATTTCCCTGGGCATTTACACATGGGTCCCATCAGCCTCCTGCTTCTATATTGGTGCCACGAATGATTGACATGGTTATGACCATGACTCAGTCTAATTATTGTATTTTTAGTTAGCCATTGTATAGTGTGGCGCCCCTGAGGGTTCAGTCGCCACAGGGTTACTGCACCTCACCCAGAGGTGTGGTATCTCCTTCTCTCAGGTAAGGATGGAGTACTGCCCGGGACCCCAACACCAGCACCCATCACTACACTACTCCAGGCCGGCTGGAAGGGCAAGATGCACTCTGATTTGCTGCCCCGTCCCTGGCTGGAGAAGGGAGAACCAAAGAGATTGGGTACCATGTAGTGCGTGTGGGTGGAGGACGTAGTTCAGGGGAGCACTTTAGAAAAACACATAAAAAGAGAAGCCATCTTAGATCAGTGAGTAGTCTTTTGTAAGTGGAAGAGGAGTAGGAGGGGAGCAGAGTCTCATCAGGAGCTCTGCTCCAGAGTGGGGCCTAGCCAGGAAGGCCCAGGAGGGGAGCAGAGGAGAAGGCTTCATTAAGGAAAGGGATCCCAGGGGTATGGAAGGAGCAGGAAGCCACCCGTACGCCTGAATCTGCCAAGCGTCAGAGGGATCGGGCCGCAAGAGGGGAACCAGTCCCCGGACTGGCCGAGTACTTCACGTCTCAGCCAGAAAACCGGAGGCTTCTGCACTTCCAGGGTGCAGTCGCCGTACTCTCACACCTAAGTCACCGAAAAGGGCACCAAGTAGGTCCGGGAACTCCAAGTTGTCCAGAGGGATCACGGAGTACCCGTTCGAGACTTTACTGGAAGGAGCAGGGCAGGAGGGAGAAGACCCAGCGCGGGAAGTCGGTCTAGAGAGGAACACACAAAAGCGGGGTCCCGTCAAGCGCTCCTGATATACCTGAGGAAGTGCTGAACCCCTGTCTGGCATACGCAGTGTGACGCGAGAGGCTGACACCCGTACAGTGTACCTGAGGAACTTGAACAGAACTGTGAGTAAACTCGGATGACAGGACTCCACTGCCTCCGTCAGTTATTTCCTCTGCGCCATCTCTCCTGCACTACAAGCCCCATCATCACCACCTACCATTCTACACTGCCCTGGGGCCCGCTCCACCTGTGGGGAGCCACTCCAACCCAGCTGCCCTATCAAGCGCCCCAGAGGTCTGAAGCAGCGCTGGTACCTATTACCAGAATCCACAGGTGGCGTCACGAACTTTATAAAAACACTATAAATCCCCTATAAATAACCCCTTTTATTGACCGCCCTGGGTCACGGACCGGGTCATCGCCACTGTGACATCATCCCCCAGCATTTATTGTCCCGGCACCGGGTACCCCACGGCCCAGGGGGCGCGTCAATAGCACTGTTAGATTATGCATTGAGAACTGCATAGTGATAATATGTGAACAAAGTCCGTTACTATTTATTTGTGCCTGTATTTTGATAATATGTGAGCACTGTATTGTAGTATTTATTTGAGCACTGTATGGTCATAACATGTGAGAACTGTAAAGTGGTGTTTATTTGGGCATTTCATAGTGATAATATGTGAGCACTGTATGACAGTATTTATTTGAGCAATCTATTGTGCTATCTTGAGAACACTATATAGCCGTATTTATTTTGGCTCTGAGTGGCACTGTTATTTTGTTGCTAAAGAATGGCACTCTTATGTGGGCACCATCCTTTATACCTTGTATAATGTAGCACTGTATAATATCTTATTTGTATATAAATTGTTGGGGGGGGAGCTAAGAGAATAAGCCTCACACGGTACCGTGCCTCCTTAGTCAGGTCGTGACCCAAGTGCAACCTTTTTCTCTGCACCCCATGTATTGCATGCCTGCTTATAGACCAACGTATTCTGCACCACGTATCACTCTCATCCTCCCTGCGGAGGTCACGCTAGAATCTCAGATAATTGCACAGTGTGTGCCCTTATGGGCAGGGGCGTACTGGCCCACCGTATGATCGGGAAAACCCCCGGTGAGCTCCGGGTTCCGATGGCCATGCCCCTAAGCCCCGCCCCCACACCCACTGGGCCCTGTACAGAGAACAGAGCACCCTCCGGTTCGCTAATCAGATAGGCAGCACTGCCGATATGATTAGTGATGGGCCCTCTGCAGCAGCACAGCAAGGAGACCGGTCTCCCTGCTCTGCCTGCTGCCGCAGTGCCCCTCTGCCGCCTCTGCCGGCGCGTGCGCAGGAGGTCAGTCTCAGGGCGATGACGTCATCGGGCGAACACGTCATCGCCCTGGGACTGCTTCCTGTGCGCGCTGTGGAGGACGGATCCGCCATCGCCCTAGGCAGCGGCTGCAGGCCTGCAGCTCATCTCGACGCGTGAGTATGAAAAGCAGGGGCCGGGAGGGGAGGAAGGGATAGGGGGGAGGGGTGACTGAGAGGACCCCTGGCCGAGGCTGGCAGTAAATGCTACTGGGCAATGGGCATGATTATCATCATGCCCATTGCCCAGCCTGTCCTGCTGCCAACCTCTCGTTACTATTACTATGCCTAGCAGCATGTACTACCACCAGTGGTTGGCAGGACATGCTGGGTGGGCATGAAAGTACCAAGGAGGCTGGCAGGACATACTAAGCATGAATCGGGCTATGGGCGGAGGAGAGCGGTGCCAGCGCCCGCCCTTCTCCCCCGCTTGCTCAGGGCCCAGCAGCCGGATACTTACCTCTCCTCCTGCCTCCGCAGATCCGCTGTATTTCTGCTCTGCGCTCCCTGTGACATATCAGGTCAGAGGGTACGGTGACGTCTTTCCACCGCGCCCTCCCCTGAGCCATCACAGGCAGCGCAGAGCGGGAAGACGCCGGCGACGCTGGAGTACGGACCTGAGCAGCGGCAGCAGGTAAGGAGGAGTGAGGTGAGTATTTGATTATTATTTTTTTTAATGTATGGAGGCATGGGGCATTATATGGGGGGGGGGTGATATCCTGCATGGGGCATTATATGGGGGTGACATCCTGCATGGGGCATTATATTGGGGAGGTGACATCCTGCATGGGGCATTATATGGAGGGGGTTGACATCCTGCGGCGCTGGAGTCCAGACCTGAGCAGCGGCAACAGGTGAGGAGGAGTGAGGTGAGTATTCGATTATTTATTTAATGTATGGAGGCATGGGGCATTATATGGGTGGGGTGGTGATATCCTGCATGGGGCATTATATGGGGGAGTGACATCCTGCATGGAGCATTATATGGGGGGTGACATCCAGCATGGGGCATTATATGGGGGGGTGACATCCTGCATGGGGCATTATATGGGGGCGGTGACATCCTGCATGGGGCATTTTAAAGAGAAGGGTGACATCCTGCATTGGGCATTATAAAAGGGGGGTGTGACAAACTGCATGGGGCATTTTAAAGAGAGGGGGGGTGATATCCTGCATGGGGCATTATATGGGGGGTGACATCCTGCATGGGGCATTATATGGGGGGTGACATCCTGCATGGGGCGTTATATGGGGAGGTGACATCCTGCATGGGGCATTATATGGAGGGGGGTGACATCCTGCATGGGGCATTATATGGGGGAGGTGACATCCTGCATGGGGCATTATATGGGGGAGGTGACATCCTGCATGGGGCATTATATGGAGGGTGGTGACATCCTGCATGGGGCATTATAAGGGGGGGAACAGCCTGCATAGGGCATTGTGTGGGGGGAACAGCCTGCATGGAGCTTTATATGGGGCCAGTATCCTGTACAGAGCATTTTATGGGGGCCAGTATTCTGTATGGAGCGTTATATGGGGTCAGTATTCTGTAAGGAGCATTATATGGGTCCAGTATTCTGTATGGAGCATTTTTTGGGGGCCAGTATACTGTGTGGAGCGTTATATGGGGACCAGTATCCTGTATGGAGCGTTATATGGGGGCCAGTATTCTGTACAGAGCATTTTATGGGGGCCAGTATTCTGTATGGAGCATTATATGGGGACCAATATCCTGTATGGAGCGTTATATGGGGACCAGTATTCTGTATGGAGCGCTATATGGGGACCAGTATCCTGTATGGAGCACTTTTTGGAGGCCAGTATACTGTGTGGAGCGATTCGCCGGTTTCTGAGCTATTATAGAATTTACAATAGATATCACTCATGTAATATAAGAAGTGAAATCTTTGCATTGTACTATACTTATATTTCTCTGCGGTATCTGTGCATCATGAATCGTGGTATGTGTTAAAGGGGCCCACTGAGACTCTTTCTCCCAGGGCCCAGAAAAACCTGGAGCCGGCCCTTTGTGGTACTATCATGCTAGTACTACTACCACCAGTGGCTGGCTGGCAGGACATGCCATGTGAGCTTGAATGATAGTACCACAGAGGCTGGCAGTACATACTGGGCAATGGGCATAATAATACCACAAAGGCTGGGAGGACATACTGGGCAATGGGCATGATAGTACCACCAGTAGACTGACTTGGCGGTCTCCAGGGCTCCGTCTCCCCTTCTCGCTGCTGTTAGGCTGGGTTAACATTGCGTTTATACTGTGCGTTACAACGGATCCGTTGTAAATCAGTGCAGACGCAATGTACTGTAGACTTGCATTGCAAAAATAGGCATGTGTTTGAAAGTATGCATTATTTGCAACGCACAGGAAAACATGGTCGGCGGCTGGAGGCCAGCTGAGCACTTCTCTGACAACTGTGTTCTAGTGTCATTCTGTGCCTGCTCATCTCTGTCAGCAGGGGTATTTGTCTGATGGCAAAGATGTAGCAGAGCTGGAGACAGAAGATCCGTGGATTACGTCAGAGCGAGGATTTTGTTTTTTATTAAAGATGGAGTCCCTACATGTGTTTTTTTCTGTTTACTAGAAATTCATGGTGGCCATGTCTAGTTTGGCGTGACGCCATGAATTTCAGGCTTAGTGCCAGCTGATAATACAAAGCTGGTACTAACCCCATTATTACCCAGCGTGCCACCCCCACCAGGGCCGCTGGAAGAGCCGGATAAAGCGCATGGAAATGGTGCTATGATGAATGCGCCAATTCCAGGGGTGGCTGCGGGCTGCCGTCTTCAGCGTGGGGGGCCCAGAATGCTTGGGCCTTACCATGCTGAGAATCCCAGCCCCCAGCTGCCTGGTTTTTACCAGGCTGGCGATCAAAATATGGCGGGAACCCACGTATTTTTTTTTAAATTATTTTTTTAAATAATTTAAAAAAACATTGGGCTTTCCTGACTTTTGATCGCCAGGCAGCTGGAGGTGGCAGCCCGTAGCTGTCTGCTTTATCTGCGCTGAGAATCAAAAATTCTGCGGAGCGCTGTCATTTTTGTTTTATTATTTATTTATTTTCACACTTCTATATGTGTGACAGTCCCAACAGCTAATCACAGACGCTGACACTGAGAATGGGCGTCTGTGATTGGCTGCTTGAGTAACCTGAAAGCAGCCCATACATAGTACCATACTAGAATGTATGGGCTGATTGTAGATTACTCAAACAGCCAATCACAGACGCCCATCCTCTTTGACAGCATCTGTGATTGGCTGTTGGGTCTGTGACATATAGAAGTGTGAAAAGAAATCATTTTTAAAAACGGTGTAGCGCTCTGCAGAATTTTTGATTCTCACCGCAGATAAAGCGGACAGCTACGTACTGCCACCCCCAGCTGCCTGGCTTTACCTTGGCTGCCGATCAAAAGACAGAGAAGCCGAATATTTGTTTTAAACTTATTTAAAATATTTTTTTTTTAGAAAAAGGTGTGTGCTCCTGCCATATGTTGATCGCCAGCCAGATAAAACAAAGGAGCTGGGGGCTGGGATTCTCAGCATGGTAAGGCCCAAGTGTTCTTGGCCCCCCACACTGAAAATCGCAGCCCGCAGCCACCCCTGAAAATTTCCAGGCGCTTTACCTGGCTCTTCCAGCGGCCCTGGTGGTGAGTGGCACCCTGGGTAATAATAGTGTTAGTACCAGGCCAGCTTTGTATTATCAGCCGGTACTAAGCCCGAAATTCATGTTGTCACGCCAAATTAGACATGGCCACCATGAATTTCTAGTAGATAGAAAAAAAACACAGAAATTTTTTTTTTAATTAAAAATAAAACACAAAACCCATTTAGGCTCCGTTCATACGCGGCGCAAAAAATCTCTACTGCATGCCGACGTTGCGCTTTTCTCAGCGCGCTTTTCCCGAGGCATGTTAACATGTAGCCTATGGGGAAAGCGCGCTGAAAAAAACGCCAAGAATTGGCATGTCAATTCTTTTTGCGCGGCCGCTTTTGCAGTGAAAGCGCCCGCGCAAAAATACGTGGCAAAACGCGGCATCTGAACGCTTTTCAGCAAAATCCATAGCTTTTGCTGGAAGGCGTTTCCAGCTTTCTTTGGCACTTCTTTTACGCGAGCGGTCTAAAGCGCCGCATAAAAGCAGGAACGTAGCCTAAGGGACTCTATCTTTAATAAAAAAAAATCCTCGCTCCGACGTAATCCATGGGTCTTCTGTCTTCAGCTCTGCTACATCTTCGCCATCAGAGAAATATGTCTGCTGACAGATGAGCAGGCACAGAATGACACTGGAGCACTGTTACTGTGTAGTGCGGCACTATGTTGCTTTTTTGTCATTTCATGCAGTGTAGAAATCTTGGGAAAAGTGTGGATTGTGCTCTGGAAGTGATCAGTTATAGCTAACTATGTTATTTTCTGCAGAGATAAGTCCTGCATAGAAGATGGGATATATCGGTCTGCAGATAAAGAACTTCACCTAGAGACATCACTGGTGAGTATGTGTATTACCTATGTTGAGTATATGTATTACCTATACACACACACTGACACTATATACAGAGCTCCTGTGTATAATATTAATGGTGATCATTGCATTACCTGTACACTGACACTATATACAGAGCTTCTGTGTATAATGTCACTGGTGATGACTGATAACCTGTACACTATATACAGAGCTCCTGTGTATAATATCACTGGTGATCACTGTATAACCTGTACACTGACCCAATATACAGAGCTTTTTTACATTTTTATTATTTTAGCATTATTTGTCACTATGTTGTGGCATTATGTGCTTTGGTCATGACATGACGATATTTGTCCCTTGTATGTGGTATTATTCAGTCACTATGTGGTGGTAATATGTGGTCTCATGGTGTGTCAGTATTTATACCTTGTATCTGGTAGCATTTGATCGCTATGTGGTGGTATTATGTGCTTTGGTCATGGTGTGGCGGTATTTGTGCCTTGTATGTGGCATTATTTGGGTACTATGTGGTGGTAATATGTGATCTGGTCACGGTGTGGTGGTATTTATGCCTTCTATCTGGTAATATTGGTCTTGGTAGAGTGGATTGTGGTTGGTCATTTGTTTTATCTGATATCAATAAGGGGAAACCTCTTTATTTCCAATAGATATTAAATACTTGGATGTTTAACCCCTCCCTGCCCTGTGACTATTACACAGCAGCAGAGATGCAGTTGCAGAGGTTCACCAGAGAAAGCAAGTTGGCATTTGGTGAGATTTTCACCTCTGTATTTATAAGACAAAACCAGGAGTTGGTGAGAAATTCATAAAACATTACCTCGGATTGCTCCACTCCTGGTTTTGTCTTATAAATACAGAGGTAAAAATCTCACCAAATACTCAAAGTGCCACAATCTTCTGACAGTGCTGATTCCACCAATAAATAAGTGATCACCTTCCCAACCTGTGCATCGCTGATAACTTGTTTTCACCAATAAAAACCCTTTAATGCAAACTACAGTAATTGTACATCGCATTTCTGGTGAGCGCACAGTGATGGGCAGAAGCGGCCAATATAATGGTTATAACGGCTAACAGGTATTTGCAAATAGCTGAAGGGTGGGTGGGCCCCTGGAGTCAATGTCCCTGGTGGGCCCCAGACACCCCAGTCCAGCGCTGTTGACAGCAGTGACCTGGGGGTCTGAAATGCTTCCTGGGGCGATCCCCATGTCATTTGAGCACTGTCACTATCGTTTTGGGCACTTTTTAGGCTTTCTACAGACTGTAGGGGGTGCCGCCGCAAAAATGCTCGGGTCTCCCATAGACTAACATTGGGCTCGTTTCTCGGGCCGAGCACCCGAGTATCACGGTGAGCTCGGCCCGAGCTTCGAGCACCCGAGCATTTTAGTGCTCACTCAACACTAATTGCCACTCTTCGTAATGTGCAAACAATGTCTTCTTCAGGTGGATTCCACCTGGATCCCTCATGAAAAGCACTAGATAAAAATGTAAATGATTGAACATATGCACTGCAATATAAAAACAACTTGCTGTGCATTGTGTATTTTTCAGTCTTTTTCAGCTTCTTTTCTCCGCTTCCAGCTTTGAAAATTATGAAGTGGTTAAAGAAAGTGATCGGTTCATTCTGCTGGTGGCTTCTGTTTGGAAGCCGCTCACTATTTTATATGTAGTTAACAAAAACACTGATGTTTTCCTTAAGTGTCTTCTTATAAAAAATCAGTGGGTATGCTGGCGTCTATAAGGTGCTGTGTGTACGTACCCTTAGGAATAACAGAATCTCTGGTCATCTCCTCCATTTTTGGCCAGAGTTTAGAGGATTAATGGGAGACATAGAACCGCTATTCTCCAGTTTGGGATCTAACCCTTCAGACATACTATATATGAGGTATAGTATTAATATACCATAAAAGTCAGTAATAATCAATTAAATGCGAAAAGACATTAAACAATTTTAATTTTTTATTTCTTTGAATTAAAATTGCATGGAAGGATGAAGACAAGTTCTTGGAGGAGCCTTCAACTTTTGCACGTGTCTCTTGCTGGTCAGGAGGCCACAGGTAGGTGGTACAACTCCTTCCATACAGGTACAGCATTAATGGTGGATGTGCTGTAGTTTCTTCAGAGCGCTAGATTTGGGGGGTTTCTGTCCTCGAGATGTCAATGGTGCGTTGGTGGCAGCAGCCAAAAATACAGCTTTCTCTGACAGCACGAGCAGCCCTGGATAATCCACGCCGGCAGGATGTTATCATCCGGCGGAAGAGAGAACCTAGGAGAAAAGATGTAAAACTGATGTAAGTAATGGGACTCCATATTAGAGGACACTACTGTGGTGTCACTGTAACATGACGTTAGAGGAATCTCATCATACAGAGGAGCAGAATCATTGTCAGCCATCATACATGTGACAATCCCACCACTGACGGATAACATCTGCTCCACATGACTTCTTCTCACTGACGTCATACAACATGGAGATTATCGTCACACTTACCTCGCCTAGTTTCCCCCTCTTCAACTTTCTCTGTTTTTAGTTGTTTTCTCAGTGTTCGAAAATATTTTCTTCTCTTCTGAACTGGAGATTCTAATCAAAAAGCCAGAAAAAAATGTTGATTATAAACTCCTAAAAGATGAGCTTTGTATCTTTATAGAGTTATGCAACTGATTAATATGAACCTGTAGCTTTTCTGGGTTCCGGTGGTGTCTCCCCAAAGAACCATGTCCCCATATTAATATGACATTACTTTCAGCAAGCCACAGTGTTATATAATCAGTTGGATAAAACTTCATTGTAACTTTAAAGAAGACCCATCACCAGGTCAAAAGTGTCCAAGATTCGCTCTTATTTTATGTCGGCTTCTCCCCTGAGTATTCTGATATTTGTTTTCCTAAAATCCACAGTACGGTTGTAGAGATATGGGACTTTTTATTTAGTGTTAATTATTATGGTCTTTATCATGTGGGCGTGGTAACCTAAGGGCACGCCCCAGAGGATCCTGTGAGCACCGCCCCTTTGTAAAGAATAAAAATTACCACTAATAACAAAGGCCCATAACTCTGGAACCGTATGGGGGATTTTAACAAAACAAAAAATAGAATACTCAGGGGAGCAGAAAGAATAAAGGAAGTAATTTTAGAGCCTTAATATTTAAATTTTGGATCATAGGCTATAATTGGATGGCCTATAAACCTGTACATACCTGACAATGAGGGCGAGGATGACTCACTGTTTTTAGCAGTAAAACACTGATTGTCTCCAACAGTTTTGGAATGGGAAGATTCTTTCTGCCTGTTGGTAGAAAAAAGACACGTAAATTACAAGGAAAAAACAATAGAATAACGGAAGAACACCTGTCTGTTAGGTCAATTAGGACAACATAGAGGAGATATCCTGCTCAAGACCACATTTTACCAGCAAGAATGGAGTCTAATTAGTAATATTGGCCTGTAGTGAGTTGGAAATGAATGGTTGGTCGCAACAATCAGCTGTTATAGAAGTTATCACAAGTAAGACCCACAGAGATTGTGTAGTCATGGGGTGGTGGATGCTAGATTTAGATTTGTGTTACTCGTATCTTGTATTTGGATCCGACCTATATCAGGACTAAATCTCATAATAATAATAATCTACTCACATTTCTGAGCGTTTTTCATTTATCTCTGGGGAACACCCTGGAGGTGACATAGGCTCTTCATTGCCTCCATCACTGTTCTCTTGGGAACACTGTGGAGGTGACATAGGCTCTATATTGGTCATCATCCCAGTATTGGTGATATATAGCTAAAACAGATAAAGAAATATAAAATAGATATATTTAATTTTTTTTTGTAATTATAGGTTTCATACATTTTATTAGCCACATACTTACTTTAGAAGACCTTTGATAAGTTGATGCAAAGTTTTTGATTTCTGGCCAGTCATTGTCCTCACTTGTGTCCCCCTCATCTGAATTCATATGTTTGAAGCTGCTACTTCGAGCTAAAAAATACAAGTGTTATTAGAGATTATTAGTATAATACCCAGACAGTCACCATGTTATCACTAATAATGATGGGAACTGATTTTGACATAAAATGAAAGACAAGACACACGTCAGTTTTCTGCAGATGACGTCTCATTTTACTTACTGATAAAGTAGCGGGTGTCCTCATCTGACTTTAGGTCAGGAACGAACAGGGGCTTCTGACTTAAAAGGTTGTCAAAGTCTAAGTCACGCATAAATGGATGAATTTTGATCTCATTTGCGCCTCCTGGAAAAGGAAGACAAGAAAGAAAGTGATACAGTCATTGTCAGAGAAACTGCTCCATATCTGTAGAATTTATGTTAATCTGAACTGAAGATGTAACAGAGCCGACATAAAGGAAATATATTGAACATTATAGCATGAAGAATGGGTAATAGAAAAGTAGGTAGAGTACAGAACCTCAGTGCTGATCCTCATGGAACCCATCATTTGTCTGGTCACGCTGTAATAATTCATTGATAATACTATTAATATTACCTGTTCCAAGTCTCAGTGCTGGAATTTTTCTGAGCAGTTGAGTGATGATGCCTCGAGCATTAGTTGGAGGAAAGTAATTACATCTCCAAGGTATATCATCTGTTATATAAAAAGCAAATATTATAAGAAATAAAACCTCTTCATTTATTTTCATTAAAAAAAAATTCCTTAACAAAGCTAGAAAAAACTACAGAACTATTCAAGTCAAATAACAGTGACATCACAAGCATTCAGATTATTTTACTTACCCTGGATGATACTGTGTAAAATATTCCTTCTGCAAGCCCCTGTAAATGGTGGATATCCAAATAGAAATTTATATAGGATGATCCCTATTGACCACCAGTCAACAGGCCTTCCATAGCCTATCTTTAGGATAACTTCTGGGGCCATGTAAGTAGGGGTGCCAGCAGTCTGGAAACCAACAGAAAAAGGAGATGATGATCAATAAATATAATTGCGACACATAACATCAGTGGAAATGTTTTTCTAGAGAAATTATAAATCAGAGAAGGAGAAAGATGAGATCTGTAAAGTACAAGACCCTGTAAGTAAAGCCTACCTCTTTATCAAGGAACTCTTTGGTGATGTCCTTAGTTGGAGTCTTGTAGAAGTCTGAGTTTGGTCTCATGAGGCCGAGTTTTGAAACCCCAAAATCAGTGACCTTAATATGTCCTGTTGATGTTATCAGGAGGCTGTGAAAGAAAAGATGGTGTCAGCACCAAGTAATAACCCACAGACTGTATAAGAAACTCTAACTTTCTTCCCCTCTAATATGCTAGAGGGGTCACTTACTTCTCAGGCTTCAGATCTCTGTGCACCACACCATAGCTGTGCAGGTATTCCACAGCAAGGACCGTTTCCGCAATGTACATACGGGCCAAGAGGACTGGTAAAGGACCCCTGTGCTTTAGAAGGGTACCACAGTCACCTCCTACAGGAGAAAGCAAATATGAGAACTGAGGGTTTGTTACAATGTAAATTACACATGATGAGTGGGAATGTGAAGAAGGCGGAGACATTGGGACAGGATGGTCTATATATACTGTATAATGTAGTGCGTATACTGTATACTGCAGATAGACCCTATACATAGAGACAGAGCCTCATCTACGAGCCTCTAATTTTTTTCTCTGTGAACGTTCTTATCTATAAAAACTCTTCAAAAAGACAAATCTTCCTTTTACCCATAGTGGAAATTGCTGCCGTGCTCAGCGAGGATATACTGGGGGACTTTCATAGAGATCAATGGTTTTTCAGGCATCTTGGTAACAGATGACTTATAATAATTGCAAAGAGGACATGTAACCGTCCATGTGGGCACATTGTGGTCATATATAGGTGCTAGGATTAAGCAGACGTGGGCTGGATATAGATACAATGGATGTGTCCTACCTGGTACATACTCCATGACCATACATAGATGAAGTTTAGTAGGAAAGGAGCAGAACGTGGAGACCACAAAGGGACAATCTGCAAATGCTGAGATGTCCCTCTCCAGAAAGGCCCATTCAAGCCTCTTTGGCTTTTTCAGGTTCTCCTTGTCCATTTTCTTCATAGCGCAGACTTGGTTTGTGTCTTTATGGCGAACTAAGTGGACGGCCCTGGAGAGGAGAAAAAAACATGATTTACTATAAATTCTTATTAACAATCTATCTATAGATCTCATCAAATGATCTCCTGTATTAATGATTAATGTGGGGCCATCACTAGAAAACCATGTCTATCAATACATAAAATAACACTCCACAAATGATCACCAATGGGGGGTCCTCATCCACGTCACATCCTAACTGACCTGAATAGTGACAGATAGATGTGGACCGTGATGTGAACTCATAATTTGTCCATGGGAACATAACATGGGAAGGACGCAGAGACATCGTCATAAGGAGCCCTGGGAAATATATATAATACCAAAGTAAAGCTCACCCAAAGGCTCCACTGCTGATCAGTTTGATCGGTTTATAGTCGCTCTTACAAGGATTTCTCCCCAGGTTCAATGATCCGATCGTGGCCTAAAAAGGAATAAGAAATGACATTAAGACATAGAAACTGCAGGGGAATAAAAGCTGAAGATGCAGGAACGTCTCTCTTCTATATTATGTCCATGATGATTACACTGCAGCAGATGTAGGGGACTTGATACAAGCCGGACCCTGCACAGACACTATTATATTATAGGAGATATCCCCCTTATACAAAGACACAGGCGGAAATACAAACTCCGCACCACTGAGTACAGACTGTCCTCACAGATGATGAAGCCACAGGGACAGGTGGCCATAAAATACCCTGTGTCTGCCTGGAGTGGACATGGAGGCCTCCACCATCATAAATCCGACCTTCTGCTAAATGGCTGGTAATCTAGAGAAGATCAGACAACAAGGACATGAGATGTAGACCTGTGTCTGCCTGGAGAGGACAGGGAGGCTAACATCATGAAACTGACTTTCTGCTATATGATTGGTAATCTGGAGAAGATGAGACAAGGACATGAGATGTAGACCTGTGTCTGCCTGGAGCGGACATGGAGGCCTCCACCATCATAAATCTGAGCTTCTGCTATATGGCTGGTGATCTGGAGAAGATCAGAGAACAATGACATGAGATGGAAACCTGTGTCTGCCTGGAGAGGACAGGGAGGCCTCCACCATCATGAACCTGAGCTTCTGCTATATGGCTGGTGATCTGGAGAAGATCAGACAACAAGGACATGAGATGTAGAAGATGATAGATCCTTACCAGGCGCTCCACTGAGTAGGCCGGATACTCCAGTACAAGCAGGACATTTTGGGCCAGTTGTTTAATAAAGGCCAATTCTCCACTTTGGGATTTTTCTTCAGCCTATAGAGATGAAAACAAAGAAGAAAGGAAAATCATGAGAGGAAAAGCAAAACGGAGGAGGCCATTTATATCACCATGTTACTTATGCTATCTACACTACAAGTACTACATGACAACTGACGAGGGATCCGGTTGCTTGTAAACCTTTAAATCCCCACGTCCTCCCTCCATACCCAATGTATGTATACAAGACACATGGCTGCTTGTGACCTGTGTAAAATGGCCACAGCAGACTCCAACTCAAAACGCGGGGTGACTGCAACAATGATAGCCCCACAATTATATACAGTAGATATCTAATAGGCTTTAAACCAGAAGAAAAACAACACCTAATTAAGAGTTAGACCCTAGCCGCACCACACCGACACCACACCGACACAAGGGTTAAGGCATTAATATCCCACATTAATACCACTATCCTCACAGGACTGAAGTCCACTAGTTATATTGAGATGTAACCAAAGTCACTATTCCCCCAACAGTAACCTCCGTCCAAAGGACATCACATTTATCAAGACTCTGACCCAAACCTATCCCCCACCGCTGTGACCGTCCCAAAACCTCTACTTATCAAGTGCCAGCCTTCAAACTTTCCTCCCATCTCTTTATAAGGGCTGGTTGGATGCTGGAACGTGAAACTCCTACCTTCTTCCTTTTATTGTCCCCCTGTAACCCAGCTCCTCAACTCCTTCCCGCAAATGTACGGGTTATTAACATCCTGGAAGGGTCCTCACATGTGGAGGGGGCTCAGGAGCTGAGCTCCCCAAACATGCGTATATGAAATAGCCAGCATCTGTCCCTAAAAACCGTGGACAACGCAGAATTCTTCTGTTAACCATTTAAATAAAGCTGTCAGTCTGTGACAGTATCATTTCAATTGTGCATGCACCGATGCCTGAGCACTCTTGCTTTCATCGGCCCTCCACAAGGCGATCACAGGGGTCTAATGCATTTCTAGGACAACCAGGGGTCTGCTGAAGACCTCCGTTGCTGAAACCACGGTCCTCCTTGTGAAGCTTAGCTATAGGCTGAGCTCCAGAGGAGATCAAGATTTTCACTATATAGCGCAATACTGTAGTATTGCAATATATAGTATGAGCGATTTGCAGGATTAAGTCCCCTAAGGGAACGAAAAAAAAAATTTAAAAATAAAGAAGAAAAGATTTAAAAAAATGTTAAAAATATAAAAGTTCAAATCACTCCTCTTTTCACCATTTAAAATAAAGAAAGGAAAAAATGAATGATCATATTTGATATTGATGCGGTTGTTAAAGTCTGATCTTTTAAGATAGGGAATTAATTAATACGATCAATAAACACCGAAAAGAGGAAAAAAAATTGGATTTGTGGGGTTTTTTTGTCTTCTCATTTCAGTTAAAAACATTAATAATAAACAATCAAAACACCCATAGAATCTATGATTCTATGACACTCTATGTACACAAAGTTCACTGCAAAACTCAAATCTTCACTCATCCCAATCGACAGAAAACTAAAATGTTATGGGTCCCTGAATATAGCGACACAAAGAACCATTGCATCTCACTTGGAATTTTTTTCCCTTGTTTCAGTACAATGTATGGTAAATAGAATGGAGCCACTGAAAGCTACAACTTGTCCTGCAAAAGAATCAAGCCCTCACATGTCTATGTCAATGGAAAAATAACAAATTTATGGCTCTTGAAAGAAAGTGAGGAAAAAATGAAGGCATAACAACTGAAAACTCTGTGGTCCATAATTGGTTAACCAATCCAATTCCCCCCTACCTCCACAACCCTCCCAATAACCCTGTAGATATCACCCTCTCCCTTGTCATGTAGCCTGTATGCCCTATTACTGCTCCCCGGCTATTCTTATCTGGGTATTTGGTACAGGTTAAACTTATATTCCATTATTATTTTCCATTCTTACTATATGATTTGTGCAGATTGTCTGCTATTTACCTGTTGTACTAATGTCCATATGTTCTTCTGTAAATGCTCAAGATATTCTGAGCTTATATGACCTCGTTTGTATTTGGTCAGGCAATCTCTCACAAGCTCCATTACCAGCCGGTAAGTGAAGCTGAGGACGCCATCGGGTAGTGGTAGCACAAAGTCAGGGTCATAGGTGGTAAGAATCCCCTGGAGTAGTGCTAACACCTGAAGTCTGTCTGGAGGAATTCCAGACATTTCCAGTAAATCCAAGCGCAGTCTGTATATGACTAGCTATATGGCTTATCACACCGACAACAATGACACCGGAAAGTCAAAGTGACAACTAGAGTGTAATGACTTGTAGAAGTAGTGATGGTTAATTGTGATGTCATAATGGAATCTTGTGTTCTACTCTTAAAGGGGCAGCTTACCTTATAAGGAAGTTGCCTAGCATCCCTTAAGGAGGCAACAATATAGGCTGAGCATCGGTACCATATGCAGACATGGATGATAGAGCTATGGACGCTTTACTCTTCTGAGCAGTTAGAGTATTATTATGTTGTTACATAAATTATTTATATCTGTTCCACACAATAAAAATTAGTGTTTTGTATCAATAAGAAAGTCAGATTCCGGGGCTAAAAGACAATGTATATCTTTGTACCGTGTTAGGGGCTAAAAGAAGTATCTTTACTGAGGGAAAAGGGCCGGACTAGGGGCTGCTCCCAGCTCTGGCATAGGACGCACACAGGCCCATGTTACTCTCCCACACCCACTTTCAAAGATGAGGGTCTCTATTACAAATATGACCCTGCCTACCATTGGAGAAAATCTAAATTTACTACTCCCCGTGATACCAATTTATTAGGATGATCATTTAGGTCTCTTTATCACATTAATAGTTCCCCTTGGGCATCCTTATAATAATAAGAGTGCCCCTCTGGGTCTCCTTATAATAATATTAGTGCCCCTCTGGGTCTCCTTATAATAATATTAGTGCCCCTCTGGGTCTCCTTATAATAATAATAGTGCCCCTCTGGGTCTCCCTATAATAATAATAGTGCCCCTCTGGGTCTCCCTATAATAATAATAGTGCCCCTCTGGGTCTCCTTATAATAATAATAGTGCCCCTCTGGGTCTCCCTATAATAATAATAGTGCCCCTCTGGGTCTCCCTATAATAATAATAGTGCCCCTCTGGGTCTCCTTATTATAATAATAGTGCCCCTCTGGGTCTCCTTATAATAATAATAGTGCCCCTCTGGGTCTCCCTATAATAATAATAGTGCCCCTCTGGGTCTCCTTATAATAATAATAGTGCCCCTCTGGGTCTCCCTATAATAATAATAGTGCCCCTCTGGGACTCCTTATAATAATAATAGTGCCCCTCTGGGTCTCCTTATAATAATAATAGTGCCCCTCTGGGTCTCCCTATAATAATAATAGTGCCCCTCTGCGTCTCCTTATAAGATTAAAGGGAATCTGTCAGAAGGATCAGCTCTCCCTCCCAAGCCGTCTATATGGGCATACGTTATACACGTGGTCCCTTTACCAGCGAGGTTGGTCGACTGGGATAAGAAAATCATTCAACGAGAGACTAGATGGATTTTATTATCTAATGGCCTATTGTTATAGTGTGATCACTATTCAGTATGGCCCTATTACATAGACTATCACCATACAGTGTGTAGGCCAATTGTGGCTGCGCTCTTCTATACGGCATAGTCGGCCATTTGGACGGACTTCTTTTCTTTATCTATACTTTTAATCTTGGCTGCACTGAATATTGATTCAGGGTTAAATGATTCTCCTTTGTGTGTGCATCGATTATATCTGGTACATTTACACTATATTAATACATCCTCTATATTTATAATATATCCATACACCTATATTCCCTGTTGTCTTGTTGCCTAGCCATTATGGGAACCAATCTGGACCTACAGTGCTGGCCAAAAGTATTGGCACCCCTGCAATTCTGTCAGATAATACTCAGTTTCTTCCTGAAAATGATTGCAATCACAAATTCTTTGGTATTATTCTCTTCATTTAATTTGCTTGCAAGGAAAAAACACAAAAGATAATGAAGCAAAAATCAAATCATTTATCATTTCACACAAAACTCCAAAAAAGGGCCGGACAAAAGTATTGGCACCCTCAGCCTAATACTTGGTTGAAGAACCTTTAGCCAAAATAACTACGAACAACCGCTTACGGTAACCATCAATGAGTTTCTTACAATGCTCTGCTGGAATTGTAGACCATTCTTCTTTGGCAAACTGCTCCAGGTCCCTGATATTTGAAGGGTGCCTTCTCCAAACTGCCATTTTGAGATCTCTCCACATGTGTTCTATGGGATTTAGGTCTGGACTCATTGCTGGCCACCTTAGAAGTCTCCAGTGCTTTCTCTCAAACCATGTTATATTGCTTTTGGAAGTGTGTTTTGGTCATTGTCCTGCTGGAAGACCCATGACCTCTGAGGGAGACCCAGCTCACACTGGGCCCTACATTATGCTGCAAAATTTGTTGGTAGTCTTCAGACTTCATAATGCCATGCACAAGGTCAAGCAGTCCAGTGCCAGAGGCAGCAAAGCAACCTCAAAACATCAGGGAACCTCCGCCATGTTTGACTGTAGGGACCGTGTTCTTTTCTTTGAATGCCTCTTTTATTTTCCTGTACACTCCATGTTGATACTTTTTCCCAAAAAGCTCTACTTTTGTCTCATCTGACCAGAGAACATTCTTCCAAAATGTTTTAGGCTTTCCCAGGTAAGTTTTGGCAAACTCCAGCCTGGTTTTTTCATGTCTCGGGGTAAGAAGTGGAGTCTTCCTGGGTATCCTACCATGCAGTCCCTTTTCATTCAGACGTCGACGGATAGTACGGGTTGACACTGTTGTACCCTTGGACTGCAGGGCAGCTTGAACTTGTTTGGATGTTAGTCGAGGTTCTTTATCCACCATCTGCACAATCTTGCATTGAAATCTCTCGTCAATTTTTCTTTTCCGTCCACATCTAGGGAGGTTAGCCACACTGCCATGGGCTTTAAACTTCTTGATGACACTGCGCACGGAAGACACAGGAACATTCAGGTCTTTGGAGATGGACTTGTAGCCTTGAGATTGCTCATGCTTCCTCACAATTTGGTTTCTCAAGTCCTCAGACAGTTCTTTGGTCTTCTTTCTTTTCTCCATGCTCAATGTGGTACACACAAGGACACAGGACAGAGGTTGAGTCAACTTTAATCCATGTTAACTGGCTGCAAGTGTGATTTAGTTATTGCCAACACCTGTTAGGTGCCACAGGTAATTTACAGGTGCTGTTAATTACATGAATTAGAGAAGCATCACATGATTTTTCAAAGGGTGCCAATACTTTTGTCCACCCCCTTTTTTAGGTTTGGTGTGGAATTATATTCAGTTTGGCTTTAGGACAATTCCTTTTGTGTTTTTTTCATTGAAGACAAATTAAATGAAGAGAATAATACCAAAGAATTTGTGATTGCAATCATTTTCTGGAAGAAACTGAGTATTATCTGAATTGCAGGGGTGCCAATACTTTTGGCCAGCACTGTATGATGTGATAAATACTTGATGAGATCCATAAAACAGCGCCCCCTATTGGAGCCCACTGTTCGTTTCAAGCATGGAACTTCTGGTATCTGTATGGGGAGGAAACCTCTCGCTGGAGCGCCGCGTGCCTCCCAGTGCGCACTGACGCCCCCTCCGGTCTCATCGCTGGAACACATTTTTATGTAAAGTGTCATTGAATGCAGCAGCCGGGTCTAAGCTCCTAATAAACACAACCCTCCGCCTGCCCCGCTGTGTTATTACAGGCTCTATTCCCCTTCAAGCCTAAGCGTCAGAATGCCTGCTCCTCCTCTTACCTCCCCCTTTCACCTGCTGTTATAGTACAGCCTGTCTGGGCTCTGTATTAAAGCCTCTTATTAACCCTCTCTCCCTATGTATCTACTGGTAGACCCCATATTAATATAAGCCCCTTGCATACCATGAGCTGCAATATTATTATTGTAAGAAACCCCATGTGCACTATTATTATCAGGCATAGATGGGGGCATTATTATTCAGTATCGGCACACAGGGGGCATTATTACTATCTAAGGCAAGGGTGGGCAATTAATTTTCCAAAGAGATCACATGAGAGACCATGACTGTTGCGGAGAACGAACCAATAGACAGATATGAATTCTGCTCAATATTCATATCAACATATTAATTACATTTATTATAATATATTAATATTATCACTAGAGATGAGCGGTGTTCGACTCGAACTGTTCGCCAATCTCAAATTCGAGCTGTTTTGGGCAGTGTTCGAGCCGTTCGGCGAACACGAACAATTTGAAAAAAATCCGGCTGTTCGAGGTTATCTTCCATAACTGTTCGTGCACCAAAATCATAACTGGATTTTTTCTCAGTAATGCTGAAAATTAATGTTAATACGCAGTTTGAGTGTACAGCGGGGCGGGGGGAGGGGCAGGGGATGGATCTCTGCAGAAATAATGAAGATCTCCATTTTTTTTTCTCTTTCCCCCATTTACAGTGGGGAGATGCAATCTGTCAGCCTATCAGCAGCGCACACACGGAGCGAACTGCTTTTTTCACACAAGCAAAGGCATGTGTCATTGGCAGTGTATGTCACATGTCCTTGCCCTATAAGACCCAGCCATTTTCCACGTAGCCACCATTTTCTCACTGCTGCAGCTGCGTGTTAGACGGCACCGCTGTTGCTGTGTGCGCTATACTTTGAGTGTTCATTTCAAGCCAATTTTCGCACAAATCTACAGATAGCTTGGGAGTAGGGGATAGTTGTGATTGCAGTCCTTTTGAGGACTAGGTTACATCATTTCCTACGACTTTTATCAGGCAGGTCTGTGCTCTTAAATAGATAGGTTGGGAGTAGGGTCTACTTGTAATTGCAGTCCTTTTCTGGACTAGGTTACAGCATTTCCTAGGACTTTTTGCTAGGCAGGTCTGTGCCAGTGCTGTGCAAGTTTTTTTCACAGCATTTGGCTAAATCTAGCTAAGCAAATCCTTTTTGGCCTCTTGCAGTGTGTGTTAGTCAGTGGAGTAGCCTATCTGTGTTGCAAGCTATACCACCTGTGTATAGAATACAAATTTTTTTACTGCACCTAGCCAAGTAAAACCTTTTGGGCATAGCATCATTCTATTAGTCCATCTATACTAACCTCCACCAGGTTGCAAATTAAAAATAATTTTTATCTGCATCTAGCTCTGAAAAAAATGTGGTCTTGTAGCAGTGTGTGGGACTTGTTCTATTAGTCCATCTATACTAACCTCCACCAGGTTGCAAATTAAAAATAATTTTTAGCTGCATCTAGCTCTGAAAAAAAATTTGGGCTTGTAGCAGTGTGTGGGACTTGTTCTATTAGTCCATCTATACTAAGCTCCACCAGGTTGCAAATTAAAAATAATTTTTATCTGCATCTAGCTCTGAAAAAAAATTTGGGCTTGTAGCAGTGTGTGGGACTTGTTCTATTAGTCCATCTATACTAACCTCCACCAGGTTGCAAATTAAAAATAATTTTTAGCTGCATCTAGCTCTGAAAAAAAATTTGAGCTTGTAGCAGTGTGTGGGACTTGTTCTATTAGTCCATCTATACTAAGCTCCACCAGGTTGCAAATTAAAAATAATTTTTATTTGCATCTAGCTCTGAAAAAAAATTTGGGCTTGTAGCAGTGTGTGGGACTTGTTCTATTAGTCCATCTATACTAAGCTCCACCACCTATGTATGTAATAAAATTGTTTTACTGCATCTAACCCAGCCAATGCTTTTGGGCTAATACAACAGTTTGGCCACTCAGCTCTGCTCGGTTCCCATCCATTGTTTTTTGTGCAAACAACTCCAGAGTTGTCAATTAGTTAACCACCAAAATGAGTGGAAAAAGGCCTGCTGATGGTGGAAAGGGGAATAGGTGTGTTGGGAAGGGAAAAAAAGGTTGTGTCCGTGGGGTAGGTGTTAAAGCAACAGTAACATCTGCAGAAGAAAGACCATCTTCCAGCCAAACTAAGATGTCTACTTCTTTTAGTGGACAATGTGATAAGATCCCTTTCTTACGGCCACGCCAATCGCTACAAATTCCAGATGAGGCACAAAAACAGCAGGTGCTTCAACGGATATCAAGTGCTCCTTCAAGTGGGCTCTCCTCCACCTCAACCATAATGTAGACCCTCGTTCCCAAACTGTATCTCCTGTTGGTGGAGAGAATGAGGAAGGCGATGATGAGACTCAAATACCTGATTGGAACGACAACTTGAGATTTTTGTCAGGGCAGGAAGAGGTTGACTCTGAGGACGACTGGTGTGATAACACACAGGGTGATGATGACGAGGTTGGAGATCCCACTTACTGTCAACCCACAGTCAGCCAGTCGATGAGGTCAGCAGAGGAGGTGGAGGAGGATGCTAGTGACGACGAGGTCAGGTTGCGCCTTCCTGGACAGAGACGTAGTACTGGAAGCACGTCAACAACTGCATCCTCAAACACAACTCTGCCTCTGACCACAAGTCGTAGTGGCTCTTCAGGTCGCATGGGTGCTAAGCCTTGCATAGCTTGGGCATTTTTTCAGATCGATAAGAATGACCCAACTCGTGTTATCTGTAACATTTGTCAGAAAAAGCTAAGTAGAGGGCAAAAAATACATAGTTTGAGTACTTCATACATGAACCGGCACATGGATATGAAGCATAAGTTGCAGTGGGAAGCTCACTGTGCTACAATGCGGCCTAGCCGGCTGGGCCAACCACCATCAGCCACATCTTGTGCATCCGCAGCCTCTTCATCCTCTGTGACTGGGGGGATAGCAGTCACACCTGTTTTGGGACGCAGACCGGCCACCTCTTTACCCGCAACAGCCAGTGTGATTGTCAGGTCATCATTTTATTTGGAGGTGGAAACACCAGCTGGTGTTGAGCGCTCTCCGACATCGATAGCACCACCTTTGGATCAAGGCAACCTAACATGTCCGCCTGCATCTTCCTCACAGACCCGCAGTTTGCCGGGGACACCCTTCTCAACCCCGTCTAAGCACAACAGCCAGCCCTCGGTCCCTCAGATGTGGATGTGGCACCCAGGGGAATGGGAATAACTCGGTACCCGGGCCTTTGGCCTGGCCTTTAGGGATGTCGCGGTGGTCGGCTCCCGGGCCCGTACCCTGGGGTCTCTCCTAAAAAGGGGTTGATATTTGTAAAGTTTATAAAAGAAAGAGTTCGTGACGCCACCTGTGGTTTCTGGTGAGGATCACCAGCGCTGCGCAGTCTACTGAGGCTGATGATAAGGCAGCTTGATGGTATAGCTCTCCACAGTTAGAGCTGGGCCTCAGGGCAGTATAGGAACGGGGATGCAGGATATAGAGACTATTCTGGTCCAGAGCAAGAACAGGGACGGACACGATAGCCACTTCAGTACCTTTTACTGGTGGAATTTCAGGCACTCCCCGGAGCACTGTAGGATGAAGGGTGTATGTCCAGATCCTCCCCAATGAGCAGGTTTTGGGCCTCCTGGTTCTGGCTTCTGCATAATAAGTTTCTGACCTGCCTGGAGCTAGGCCTAACTTTGTCTCTGTCCTGCGCTGGCTGACCTTGTGGTAGGGCCTTCTCTTGGAGTGCACGCTCCCGACCTACGGGGCCTATGTGTCTCCTGGCTCTGGTACGTATCAGCACTTTAGCGATCCTGGGACCTGTAGTTCTCCAGGGATTCCGGTTTATCTTGCTGGGTCGTGGAGTTCCCGGCAAGCTTCGGACCCGGTGTCCGGTAAATTCTTCTTCTCGGGGTGAGCCAGCTAAGCTCCTCTGCTCCCCTATGAACTAACTCTCTACTCCTTTGCCTTCGACCTACTCGAGCCCTCGATAGGCTACTCACACAAACGGCAGCGTGCCGCGGTTCACCGATCTTATGGCGCCGGCACACCTACAGCTCACCTCACTGAGCTACACCGAGTCTTGATCTGGATAAGCTCCACTGCAGGGTAGAATGCAGGAGCTGGAACAGGCTTTTGTCCTCTGAGGTAACACGTCTCAGCCTGCACTGGACTCACTGCTAAACCAGACTCTGACAGACTAACGGCTGCCTGGCCCCACCTTCCCTTATATATCTCCCTAAGGAGCCCCCTCTGGTGGTCTGAGGTGGAAGGTGCAGATGTGTGAATGGTTATGGGGGCCTCTTGTGGAGGAGTCCTTCAATACACCCTTCTGGGTCTGTGATGCCAAGCACAGCTGGGCTTCACATGGACAAGTAAAAGACCATTTCCTCCTAGCCATGAGAAAGCTAAGAGGTTGAATTTCACCATCTGCAAGCTCTTGGCTACATAAATGCTGCCTTTCCGCCTGGTGGACACAGAGGATTTTCGAGACCTTATGTCCCGTCACAGTGCCCCAGTACCAGATGTCCAGTCGGCACTACTTCTCAAAGAAAGGTGTGCCTGCACTCCACCAGCATGTCGCACACAACATCACCGCTTCTTTGAGAAACTCTGTGTGTGACAGGGTGCATTTCACCACAGACACTTGGACGAGTAAGCATGGACAGGGGCGTTACATGTCGCTGACTGGGTACTGGGTAACTATGGTGACAGGACAAGGGGCTGCTGTCCAAGTCTTGCCGTCCCCACGAGTTGTGCGTCAATCCTCTTTATCTCGAAGTTCCTCCACTGCTTCTGCCTCCTCAACCTCCTCTCGGTCCTCCACCTGCACCCAAAGCCTGTCTGGTCATGCCACAAGCTTTCTAACTGCGCAGAAGGGATCCTGCACAGCTCCTTACTATGCTGGCAGCAGGGCTCAACGTCATCAGGCGGTTTTTACTTTGAAATGTCTGGGAAATGTGAGTCACACAGCTGAGGAGTTGTGGTCAGCTCTGGAGAACCAGTTTCATGAATGGTTGTCTCCACTGGACCTGAAACCAGGGAAGGCCGTGTGCGACAATGCTGCAAACCTCAGTGCGGCCCTTCGCCGGGGCAATGTCACACACGTGCCTTGTATGGCTCACGTGTTGAACCTGGTGTCCAGCAATTTTTAGGCCACTATCCTGGACTAGATAGCCTTCTGCAGAGGGCACGGTCGCTGTGTGCTCACTTCCGCCGTTCGCATCCCGCAGCTCAGCGACTTACATCTCTACAGAAGTCGTTGAGCCTGCCACTTCACAGGCTAAAACGCGATGTGCCTACCCGGTGGAATTCAACTCTGCACATGTTGCAGTGACTGTGGCAGCACCGACAAGCCCTGGTGCAATATGTTCTGACGTATAGCCTGGGCCAACGAGATCCAGAGGTGGGACAAATCACGCTGGAGGAGTGGTCTCAGATCAGGGACCTATGCATCTTTCTGCACAATTTTGAAATGGCGACGAAGATGTTTAGTGCTGACGATGCCATTATCAGCATGACTATTCCGGTGATTTACATGCTGGAGCACATGTTAAACAGAATTCGGAGTCAGGTGGTGGCACAAGAGGAGGTGGAGGAAGTAGAGGAGGAGCAGTTGTATGCGGAAGGGCTAACATCTGCAAAGTCCAGACGGTCGGCAGCACCAAGGCGGCAGGCATGTGAGGGTGGGGGAGATGGTTTTAGCAGGGCGCATGGTAGCAGCCAAACTAGTGAGAAATGTGCAGGAGCCCAGGAAGAAGTGGAGGACGAACTGATGGAAGACTCATCAGATGAGGGAGACCTTGATCACATTTCTGTTGTGCGAGGTTGGGGAGAGAGGGCAGAGGAAGGAAGCATGATTGTTACCTCGCCACCAACACAACAGGGACTTGGTGCTCCTGGATGCGCAAGACACATGAGTGCCTTCTTGCTGCACTACCTGCAACATGACCCTCGAATTGTGAGAATTAGAAATTATCCTGACTACTGGGTTGCCACACTGTTAGATCCCCGGTACAAAAGTAAATTTGCAGAAATTATTCCTGCCATAGAAAGGGATGCACGCATGCAGGAGTATCAGCAGAGACTGTTGCAGAATCTTACATGTGCTTTTCCACAAAACACCAGTGGTGCACGTAGTGAATCTCACAGTTCCAACTAGCCAACTGTGGGACCGTCGAGTGTTCAGCACTCAAAATGTAACAGAAACACAGTATCTGCTGGTAACATCAATTTTGCGGAATCATTTCACCACTTTTTTAGCCCATCCTTTGCATGGCCACAGGAGACAAGAAGTCTGACACATAGTCAACGCCTAGAGACGATGGTACAGGAGTATCTCCAAGTAAACATTAAGCCATGACTGTGTCACTGGACCCTTGCTCTTTTTGGGCTTCCAATCTGGTTAAATGGCCTGAGCTCGCCACTTATGCCTTGGAGATCTTGTCATGCCCCGCAGCCAGCGTTCTGTCTGAACGTGTGTTCAGCGCTGCTGGTGGTGTGCTGACAGATAAGCGCACGCGGCTCTCCACTGATAATGTAGACAGATTCACGTTCATAAAGATGTACAAATCATGGATCCGAAAGGACTTTTCTACCCCTGTGTCATCCTGGGGAGAGTAAAAGCTTGATGATTTGTTAATATCACCTCACCAACCGTTTTAAGCTTTCAAATTACTAATCATGTTTATCTGTATCTTGCCTGTATAATAATTTTGGCCTTGTAGCACTGTGCAGTACTGATTCTATTAGGCCATCTATACTAAGCTCCACCAGATTTCAAATTACTAATCATGTTTATCTGTATCTTGCCTGTATAATAATTTTGGCCTTGTAGCACTGTGCAGTACTGATTCTATTAGGCCATCTATACTAAGCTCCACCAGATTTAAAATTACACTGGTCAATGCAGTTTTTCTGTCAAAAGGTTTTAAAACATATTTTAAGTCAATTTTGGCTGCTGATTACTAATACGAACTCCGTTTTTGGCTATCACATCAGGATTTCGAGATATTTTTGATGGAAATTAATCCTATCGAATGTTTTTTGATAAAAACCTCATGATTTTCGTTACTACATTTTGTATATTTTTAATCAAGGAATAACAAATTACAAAGTCTGTGTACAGCAAATCAAATATACTTACAAAATTAAACTACAAAATATAAAAACACATATATATGGCACACAGATGAATGGCAAATGGCAGTTATTTGAACTTTCTTTTCTTGGCTGATCTGTGATGTACAGCTTCTGGGTTGTCTCTCATCAAGCTCCAGCAATAGTCAGCCATCATATGTGAGTCCCACCGGCCTTGATACCGTTCTTCCATTGTTTTAATGTCCTGATGAAAACGCTCCCCTTGTTCCTCGCTCACATCCCCAAGATTCTCTGGAAAAAAGTCCAAATGGCTGTTTAAATAGTGAATCTTGGTACTCATTCTACATCCAAGATTTTGCAGACTCATTAGTAGCTCTTCCACAATCTCTTCATAGTTGTCTGCTTTCTTATTCCCTAGAAAATTCTGCACCACATTACAAAATGCATTCCGAGCTCTTTCTTCTGTCTCATTCATTGATGTGATAAAGTTTGGGTCTCTCATAAGTGTTCTTATTTGAGGTACATCCAATATTCCAGCCTTTTTCTTCTCTTCACTAAGACGTGGAAAAGTTGAACATGTATAGTTAAAGCATTCTCCACTGTGATTGAGAGCTTTGACGAACTGCTTCATCAATCCAAGTTTTATGTGCAAGGAAGGAAAGACAATGTTCTTCCTATCCACTAGTGAATCATGGATGACATTCTTATCGCCAGGTGCCAAACTCTGTCGGTGAGGCCATTCAGTTTTCACCCAATGCTCTGCTGTAGCTCTACTGTCCCAGTAGCACAGAAAACAAGGGTGTTTGAAAACTGTTTTTTTACTTTATTATCATAACAAATGGGAATTATGCATGTTCAAAGAAAACAAAGATATTCTCACATTTTTTGGGAGACTAAATGAAAACTAAATTTACCTTAGTGAACCGTATAAAACGGCACTTTTCATACACTACTTATATTTTTCTTGGAATTATTGAAAATGGGCTATATACCTATAGCGCAAAAACGTGATGTGATAGAGAAATTATAAGATCAGATTTGAATTCAGCACCCTCAAATTAGTCTAAAACTGTTCTTAAAGTCCATGCCAGAATTTTTTTTTTTTTGTACACCAGTGTTATTAATAATCATGTTTATCTGCATCTTGCCTGTAAAATAATTTTGGCCTTGTAGCAGTTTGCAGTACTGATTCTATTAGGCCATCTATACTAAGCTCCACCAGATTTCAAATTAATAATAATTTTTGTTCTCTCTGAACGTGTGTTCAGCGCTGCTGGTGTTGTGCTGACAGATAAGCGCACGTGGCTGTCCGCTGACAATGTAGACAGACTCAGGTTCATAAAGATGAACACATCATGCATAAGCAAGGACTTTTCTAGCCCTGTGTCATCCTGGGGAGAGTAAAAGCTTGAGGATTTTGGTAAAATCACCTCACCAACCATTTTAAGCTTTCAAATTAATTATCATTTTTATCTGTATCTTGCCTGGAAAATAATTTTGGGCATAGTAGCAGTGTGGAGTACTGATTCTATTAGGCCATCTATACTAAGCTCCACCAGATTTCAAATTATTACTAATCATGTTTATCTCTATCTTCCCTGTAAAATAATTTTGGCCTTATAGCAGTTTGCAGTACTGATTCTATTAGGCCATCTATACTAAGCTCCACCAGCTTTCAAATTAATAATAATTTTTCGCTGCATCTATCCCGGAAAATAATTTTGGGGCTCCTAGATGCGCAAGACGCATGGGTGCCTTCTTGCTGCACTACCTGCAACATGACCCTCAGATTGTCAGAATTCGAAATAATCCTGACTACTGGGTTGCCACACTCTTAGATCCCCCACACTCTTCGATCAACCTTTTCATTTTAATAAAGAACAAAAAAATGGTCATTTTTGAAATTATAAGCATTAGCAGGTTATTAGAAACTTAAATCAAACAGTTTTCAACTCAAAGCTTTATTCTAGGTGATGTTACATTTGCACATAGGACCCCTTGTTCGAAAGGAGCTTCTGAACTCTCTCGTCCATTGAATTTGTCAGGTTTTGGATGGTTTCTGCTTCAATTGTTTTGCATGAGAACAGAATACCCTCTCAGAGCTGTTGCTTAGATGTGAACTGCCTCCCGCCATCATAGACACTCCTTTTGATGATGCTCCAGAGGTTCTCAATGGGTTTGAGGTCAGGGGAGCATGGAGGTCACACCATAAGTTTGTCCCCTTTTATGCCCATATCAGCCAGAGATGCAGATGTGTTATGTGCATCATGAGACGGTGCATTATCATGCATGAAAATGATCTTGCTGTGGAATACATGGTTCTTCTTCTTGAACCATGGCAGGAAGTGCTGTTTGAGAAACTCCACATACATCATGGAGTTCATCTTTACCCCTTCAGGGATCCTAAAGGGGCCGACAATCTCTCTCCTCATGATTCCAGCCCAAAACATTACTCCACCTCCTCCTTGTTGGCGCCGTAGCCATGTTTGCATGGGGTGTCCATCAACCAGCCATCCTCCACTCCATCCATCTGGACTATCGAGCGTTGCACAGCACTCATCGGTGAATAAAACAGTTTTGAAGTCAGTCTTCATGTATTGTTTGGCCCACTGGAGCTGTTTCTGCTTGTGTACAGTGGATAGAGGAGGTCAACAGGATGGCTTATGCACAGCTGCAAACCTCTGAAGGGCCCTGCATCTTGTTGTTCGGGGGACGTTGGAGGCACCAGCAGCTTCAAAAACTTGTCTGCTGCTATGACAAGGCTTTTTTGCCGCTGCTCTTTTAACCTGACGTAATTGCCTGTAGGAAAGAGTCCTCAATTTTCCCTTATCAGCACGCACACGTGTGTACTGTGAATCAGCTACATACTTCTTGATTGTGCAATGATCACGATGAAGTGTCTTGGCAATGTTGAATGTAGTCATGCCTTGACCTAAACACTCCACAATTTGTTGCTTCTCAGCAGCCGACACATCCTTTTTCTTTCCCATTTTTTTCAGAAAATGTAGGCTGCTTAATAATGTGGGACAGCCTTCTTAAGTAGTCTTGCCTTTCATTGGACACACCTGCCAAACTAATTAGCACAGGTGTCTGCAATTGCATACAGTGATATAAAGAGCCCTGACACACATCACCATCAATGAGTTTAACTGACAAACAAAAAAATTCTTACCTTATCACTCCTAAACACTTTTTGCATAATAATTTGGAACACAGTGTACATGTGCTTTTCCACAAAGCTCCAGTGGTTCACGTAGTGAATCTTACAGTTCTAACTTGCCAACCGTGGTCTGTATGGAGTTGTTCAATAAAGCGCCCAAAATTAAGATAACATAGACGGGAGAGGTCTCTATGAATAGGAATTCCTAAGTATTTGATACCCTGTGAGGGCCAGGCATGCCAGGAGACTCTATGGAATGCTTTCTCAGCATCTAACGAGAGTATCTAATTACAAAATTTTAACTGCATCTAGCCCAGGAAATACTTTGTGCCTAGTAGCAGTGTCTGCTAGTCAGCGGATTATCCCGGCTGTTAAGCAAGCTACACCACCTGTAGTTTGGACACTTTAATTTTTTCAAAGGAAATGCTTCGGGCCCCCGGGACACTCAGTGAAGAGCATCGGGAGGCACCCCAAGCCACAGGGGCTGGGACTGGCGGTAGGACGCCTTGAAGTGGACCGCCAAGCTCGATCCTTATAAAAGCTTTTTAACTGCAGCAGCTTTAGTGGACGCTACTGGAGCTGTAATTCCCGCGGCTGCTGGCATCAGACTTGCCTTCCAATAGATCCTTGTAAAAGGATTTAAAGTGTACTCATTCAAATTAGAGAGACAATTTAAATTAAAAAGCTTAGACCTGCCTCCACCGCAGGGGGGCTCGCTCGACCCACCAGCGGACAGGCACCAGTATTGGGAGAAGGGGGCTGGCCATCAGGGTCCACCGCAGCTCTGGCACAAACCCGGCGACACGGAGGTCGCATGGGCAAGAACGGACTGGCCGTGTCAGCTTCGCACTTTTTTGGTTTTAGAAGGGCATTACATGCCTATATCTGTGTCTCCCCCTCCTTTTACTCCTCAACCTCTTTTCTTTTTGCATGACTATATGTACTTGTCACTTTTCCATGTGTTAGTTGTGTCTTCTGAGCAGTTTGTCAGCTTTTGGACACCTTTGAAGTGTTTTCTATGTGTTTTCTATGTGTTTTCTATGTGTTTTCTATGTGTTTCTATGTGTTTTTGTTTGCCTGCCATTGGTTTTAACGGTGTTCGACGGTGTTCCATGAACAGTTCGACGAACAGTTCGGCGAACATACGGGCGTTCGACGAACCGAACTCGAACCTTACGGGGGTGGCTCAACTCTAATTTTCACTTAATATTTAAGTTTGCTGACATTCCCCTATTTACCGTATAAGCCTGAAAACTGCCCCTATATACAGTATGAGCCCACACACAGCCCCCTACATATAATATAAGACCAACATAGCCCCTCTATATACAGTGTGAGTCCCCATATAGTCCCCTATATACAGTATGAGCCTCCACATAGACTTTCTACATACAATATGAGCCCTCATATAGCCTCCTATTTACATGATGAGCCCCCACATAGCCCCCTATAAACAGTATGAGCCCCCATATAGCCTCTCTATATAGAGTGTGAGCTCTCACATATCCTCCTATAAACAGTATGAGCCTGAACAATTCCTCCTATAAACAGTATGAGCCCCCACATGGACCCTATAAACAGTATGACCCTCACATAGCTTCCTATATCCAGTATGAGCCCCCATATGGCCCCCTATAAACAGTGTGAGCCCCCACATAGCCTCTCTATATAGAGGTTGAGCCTCACATATCCTCCTATAACAGTATGAGCCCTCACTTAGCCACTCTATATACAGTATGAACCCCACATAACCCCATATACTGTATACAGTATGTGCCCACACATAGCCTCCCTATATACAGTATGAGCCCTAGGTAACCTCCTATATACAGTATGAACCCCCACGCAGCCCTACATAAACAGTATGAGCCCCACATAGTCCCTTTATACAGTATGAGCCCCCACATAGCCTCCTAAATACAGTATAAGCCCCCATATAGCCTCCTATATGCAGTATAAGCCCCCACATATTTTCCCATATACAGCATAAGCCCCCCACATAGTCTCCTATATGCATTGTGAGCCCCATCATAGCCTCCTACATATACTGTGAGCACCCTCATAGCCTCCTATATACAGTATGAGGCCGCACATAGCCTCCTGTATACAGTGTAAGCTCCACATAGCCTCCTAAATACAGTTTGAGCCACCACGTAGCCTTTGTATATACAGTGCGAGCCCCCACATAGACTCATATATACATGCAGAAAAAACATACTCATCTCGCTCCTGTTCCCCGGGTGTGCTGCTCCGGTCTCCAACACCCTGACTCTCCATACAGCAGACGCGATGAGGTGACGTGAATTACAAGTCATGGATGGAAGAAGTGGTTATGGTGGTGTGGGCTGAATGAAAAAGAAAAGGGAAAGTGAACAATTATGATCAGAGAGATGGTAGATGACTTAATATACATATATTTGTACAATTACCAGCACACTATGCACATACAGTACAGACCAAAAGTTTGGACACACCTTCTTATTTAAAGATTTTTCTGTATTTTCATGACTTGTGCATTCACACTGAAGACATCAAAGCTATGAATTAACACAGTTGTTGTAGAGATGTGTTTGCTTCTAGAACTCTGTGTGGCATTGACCTGGTCTCTAATCTGAGCTGCTGTTAACCTGCGATTTCTGAGGCTGGTGACTCGGATAAACTTATCCTCAGAAGCAGAGGTGACTCTTGGTCTTCCTTTCCTGGGGTGGTACTTTTGGTGAGCCAGTTACTTTGTAGCGCTTGATGGTTTTTACAACTGTACTTGGGGACACTTTCAAAGTTTGCCCAATTTTTCGGACTGACAGACCTTCATTTCTTAAAGTAATGATGGCCACTTGTTTTTCTTAGCTACTTTTTTCTTGCCATAATACAAATTCTAACAGTCTATTCAGTAAGACTATCATCTGTGTATCCAGCAGACTTCTGCACAACACAACTGATAGTCCCAACCCCATTTATAAGGCAAGAAATCCCACTTATTAAACTTGACAGGGCACACCTGTGAAGTGAAAACCATTTCCGGTGACTACCTCTTGAAGCTCATCAAGAGAATGACAAGTGTGCAAAGCAGTCATCAAAGCAAAAGGTGGCTACTTTGAAGAACGTAAAATATAAGACATATTTTCAGTTGTTTCACACCTTTTTGTTAAGTATATAATTTCACATGTGTTAATTCATAGTTTTGATGCCTTCAGTGTGAATGTACAATTTTCATAGTCATGAAAATACAGAAAAATCTTTAAATGAGAAGGTGTGTCCAAACTTTTGGTCTGTACTGTATATAGTATGCAGAGCACTGGAATTGATATATGCAATTATACCACTACATGGTTGCTGCACAGTGATAATATCAGTGTTTATACTGTTAATAATCAGTATGGTATATTATCACTACAGTACATGTTGGTGATATGTTGTTATGATCTGGCTGTATTTATTGATTATTGTCTCATATTGTGGTATTGATTGTAATATTGGTCTTAGTACAGTCATGATGGTAATGATCAGTATGGTGGCATTATTTTAGCATTATGTGGTGGCATTATGTGGTCATAACTTGGTAGGATTATTTACTAGTGATGGGCGGACCCGTGGATATCCGAATATCTATTAAAAGTTTGGTTCGGTTTCCAGAACAGTACTTGACCCGGAACACGGACCCCATTCATATGAATTGGGCCCCCGAACATCCATGGTTTCCCACGCAGATGACAGCGTGGGAAAAAGGGGCTCTGATCGGTTAGAACTACGGGCTCACTCTGTCAGATGACAGTGTGAGCCCGCAGCTGTGACTGTGACCAGTCGTAAAAAGCTTACCACAGGTCACAGGCATCAGCTGATGAGAGTACTACTCCCATCAGCCTATGCCTGCTGTTATAGAGCAGACGCCGCTGTGTAATCACTCCTGCAGTGTATAGCGCTGAGCTGCCGTGAAAGAGTTCACAGGAGTTCATCAGCTGATGAGCTCCAGTGATCTCACTTACGGCACCGCTACGGCGTGAGACAGTTCTCACGCAGCGGCGGTGCCGTAAGTGAGGTTACCGGGTTTCATCAGCTGATGAACTCCTGTGAACTCTCTCACGGCAGCTGATTGCTACACATTACTTGTGTCAGTGTGAGCCTGTTGTCATGTACAATATATTGTATGTCTATATACTGTTGACACATATATATACTGTTGTTATACACATGTAAATATATATATGGTGGCTCATTATACCCGTAATATTATTTTGAGGAATGTATTAACATTGTCTGTTTCTCTGACCTAACAAACTTTGACTATATGAGCCTTTTTACTAATCGGGTCACATTGGCCTGTGTATAAATACTATGCTACTTGGATGATCACTTAATATCTACTAGGCTGTACAATTTGGGTCCTGCGTGTCCCATATAGCGGCAGAATTTTTTTACACACTGTATGTTGTTTTGCACCATTTTTTGCACCAATTATCTGCATGTGATAATTTTTAACAAAATTGAATATTTAATAAAACAATTTTTTATGATGTAGATCGGCCTTTGATCGTGGTTGCTTCGGTTGTTTATGTTTATCTTGCGATTTTGCCATTATACGGTCAATAGTTGCCACTTTTCACATTGTAGTATGTGTACATTATGGAGTGGCACCGTTTGAAAATTATACTAGTATAAGTCATCTAGATCATCGTAGGACACTATGGATTATTTCATCACTTTGGATAGGTGAGGGATATGGTTGTTTTTTATTTTTGCTGTTTTACAGTTGACAGTGGCTTCTGGGATTAGGTGTTAGGTGAGTATAAATTAGCTTATTTATTTTCTGTTTTTTACAGGGAACAATGGTGTGAAGATATTCAAGGTAAACCCCTGTCGATCACTGTGCACTGGCAGGCGGGTTTTACGAAGCTCCACATATGAAAATTTGACACTGCAGCTTGCAAAGGAAGGAGCTGAAGAAGCGAAGAGTGAGAATTCTCACAGCAGCTGCAAGCTACACAGGATGTCCCTTCCCCTGACGCCATGTGCCTATTCAAGAAACATAATTCAACAGCGAGTTATGGGGAAAAGATTCATCTCAGTGATACACAAAATAGACCTGAGGGGATGCGGATTGTAACCCTAGTTTTAAACATAGTCCAGCGTAAGGAAAGGAGATACCCAGCACAGCCTTGCAGGGGCCCCTAGGACTCTGATGTTTAGCATCCATGCGTAGCAGGGGCCCGGCTGGGTCCAATGACACCAGAACGGGCTCCCTAGGACTGTCCAGTAAGAACATATGGCCCATTTTAGTTTTGGGAGCTCTTAGCTGGGAAATAACAGGGATGGAGACTTGGGCTCCACCAGGGGTGCAGTAGGGGGAGTGACACAGAGAGTTTGAAGGTCTCTGTAGCTAGAGCCTATTGTCTTTTTCCTGGGGAGGTCGTGATATCAAGTCATCCACCTGATTGTCACAGCTGACACCCGGTGCTATGTGCAAGGAACGGTCCCGCACCGCTCCCTGCACATTAACCCCAGAAATGCTGTGATTGAAATCGATCGCAGCATTCTGGTGGCAAGAGGAGGTTAGCGCGATACTTACCTTCTCTGCCGGCATCCCGCAGCGTCTGAGTCCGGTCCCAGATGTTGTCATGGTGACCCGATGTCATCATGACAACATCCGGGTCATCAGAAGGCAGGAAGTTGCTTTGGTCATGCGCCACGTGTGACCAAAGTAACTTTTCCCTGTGCAGCGCTGACAGGCTGCATAGCACAGGGATGGTGATGAAGTTAACCCCTTTAGTGAACAGGGTAAAAAAATAAAATAAAAAACAAAACATAAAACGATGCTTTATCATCATACCACCAAACAAAAAATGGAATAAAACGAGATCAAAAAGACAAATGTAAATAAAAATGGTACCGCTGAAAACGTCATCTTATCCCGCAAAAAACAAGCCACCATACAGCTCCAACGGCAGAAAAATAAAACATTTATAGCTCTCTAGCGATGCATAAACAATTCTTTTTTCTATAAAATAGTTTTCATTGAGTAAAAGTGCCATAACGTGAAAAAAAATATAACTGTGGTACCGCTGTAAACGTACTGACCCGAAGAATAAAGCTTCCTTATCAATTTGACGACACATAGAACGGCATAAAAAAACACCAAAAAACAATTCGTGAATTGTTGGTTTTTGTTTATTCTGCCTTCCAAAAATCGAAATAGAAAGCAATCAAAAAATGTAATGTGCCCAAAAATGGTACCAATAAAAACATCAACTTGTCCCACAAAAAAAAAAAAAAAAATCACATGACTCTGTCGGCCGAAATATGGAAAAATTATAGCTCTCAAAAAATTGCGATGCAAAAACTAGTCTTTGCAAAAAAAAAGGGTTTTTTAGTGTGTGACAGCTCTCAATCATAAAAACCTGATATGAATCTAGTATCCCTGTAATTGCACCGACCCGAAAAATAAAGTTGTCTAATCACTTATACCGCACGAGGAATGGCGTAAAAAATAAACTTTAGGGTTAGGGATAGGGTTGTGCTAGGGTTAGGGTTAGTGTTGTGCTAGGGTTAGGGTTGGGCTAGGGTTAGGGTTGTGCTAGGGTTTGGGTTGGGCTAGGGTTAGGGTTGGGCTAGGGTGAGGGTTGAGCTAGGGTGGGGCTAGGGGTAGTGTTGGGGTAGGGTGGAGCTACGGTTAGGGTTGGGCTAGGGGTAACATTGAGCTATGGGTAGGGTTGTGCTAGGGTTAGGGTTGTACTAGGGCTAGGGTTAGGGTTGTGCTATGGTTAGGCTAGGATTGGGTTAGGGTTGGGCAAGGGTTAGGGTTGCGTTAGGGTTGAGCTAGGGTTAGGGTTGGGCTAGGGTTAGGGTTGAGCTAAGGTTGAGTTTGGGCTAGGGTTGTGGTTGTATTAGGGTTGGGGTTGGGATTTTTTCAGAAGTAAAGAAAAAAATACCGTCTATATGGCGACTAATGTTGCGCACAAGAGCTCGCTACTTGAGTTTGCATCGGGTGCTCGGGTATGCACCGAGTATAGCGGGTGCTCGAGTGACATGCTCAAGTCTCCGCCTCAAATGTTTTGCAGCTGTTATATAGCCAAAAAAACCTTGCTGGGACTGCCTGTCATGCACAAGCGATCCCCACATGTTTTTATTTGGGTGACTAACAACCATGAAACATGCGGGCGGGGACTCGAGCATGTCACTTGAGCACCCGCCATACATGGTCCATACCTGAGTACCCGATGCAAACTCAAGTAGCGAGCACTGGCACTCAAGACTAATGACAACTTATTCAATATGATGACCTAATGTTTTCAAATTCTGTGTCGTACCTCTGGGTTCAAAATGTTCACTATACCCCTTGATAAAATCCTTCAGGGGTGTAGTTTCCTAAATGGAGTCACTTGGGGGGGGGGGGGTTCCACTATTTAGGCACATCAGGGGCTCCCCAAACGAAACATGGCGTCCACTAATTCAAGCAAATTTTACATTCAAAAAGTCAAATGGCGTTCCTTCTCTTCCGAACCCTGCCTTGTGCCCAAACAGTGTTTTTTCCCCACATATGGGGTATCGGCTTACTCAGGAAAAATTGCACAACAAATCGCGTGGTGCAATTTCTCCTGTTACCCTTATGAAAATGCAAAATTGGGGTCTGCAAAACATTTTTGTTGGAAAAATGTGAAAATGTTATTTTTACAGCTCCATGATATAAACTTCTGTGAAGCACCTGGGGGTTCAAGGTGCTCACCACACACCTAGATAAGTTCCCTGAGGGGTCTAGTTTCCAAAATGGTGTCACTTGTGGGGGGTTTCCACTGTTTAGGCACATCGGGGGCTCCCCAAACGCAACATGGTGTCCGCTAATTTTTCAAGCAAATTTTACATTCAAAAAGTCGAAAATAAAAAAAATTGCGGTCTAAAGTAACATTTTTGTGAAAAAAGTTAAATGTTCATTTTTTTCTTCCACATTCCAAAAATTACTGTGAAGCACCTGAAGGGTTAATAAACTTCTTGAATGTGGTTTTGAGCACCTTGGGGGGTGCAGTTTTTACAATGGTGTCACTTTTGGGTATTTTCTATCATAAAGGCCCCTCAAAGTCACGCCAGATGTGATGGGGTCTTTAAAAAAGTGGTTTTGTAAATTTTGTTGTAAAAATGAGAAATCGCTGGTCAACTTTTAACCCTTATAGCTCCCTAAAAAAAAAAAATGTGGTTCCAAAATTGTGCTGATGTAAAGTAGACATGTGGGAAATGTTATTTATTAACTATTTAGTGTAACATATCTCTATTTAAGGGCATAAAATTGAAAATTTTGAAAATTGCAAAACTTTCTACATTTTTACGAAATTTCTTATTTTTTCACAAATAAACGCAAGTGATGTCAAAGAAATTTTACCACAATCATGAAGTACAATATGTCACGAAAAAACAGTCTCAGAATCAGCGGGATCCATTTGAAGCGTTCCAGAGTAATTACCTCATAAAGTGACAGTGGTCAGAATTGTAAAAATTGGCCTGGTCATTAACGTGCAAACCACCCTGGGGGTAAAGGGGTTAATACTAGACCTCTGAGCATAAGACGGAAAAGTCGTGGAACTATGGAAATCACAGGTCGGAGAGACGTGTTAGTGATCTGCAAATGATAAAATAATGGATACAACATTTTCAAAACATCTCAATTTATCCAGTATCGAGTATGATCCCCAAGCACAGAAATCCCCGCACTTACAGCCTCGGCTCCTGTTTTTACTTTATTGTATGGTTCGTTTATCCGCATTATCCACATTGTGGTTTTTACAGGTTTTATCTATATATTTTGTCTATGCACATTTTAACCTGAGTGTTACGAATCTGCGAACTCAGATATCCTGTGTTAAGTATTGTGGAATTTTTCAGGCTCAAACTAAGAAACGTAGAGCTCAGAAACGCGTTGCCGTCTGGTTGAAGTACGTTTTGCTGATGGCATTTGTACATTTTTCATGTGCTATTTTTGTACGAAGCCACTTAAATTTGGTTGTGTTTATATGGATTAAATAAAGTGCTGACTTTTATGGAAAAAGGGAGTGTTGGCCTGAATTTCACATTGCTATATCACTTTTCATACTTTTGCATAGACCTGGTCAGAGAGTCTGGACATGTACAGTAACTCTGCTCTACAGACTCCGGCCACAAGGTAAGTTTAGTCTTACAGAGCCGCTATCTATCACCATGCACACTCAGCTTTTATCAGCTCAAATGTCTCCCGTACCCCTAGACTGTACCTGTTATATTTCGCCATCAACTACATGATGACAATTAGCAGCCATAAACTTAATGCATTGTAGGGGTTTTCCAGGTTTACTATATTGACCTCTTCACCGGTGGGGTTCAACATCAACTGACATCCAACAATCGGAATTATTATAAAGACATTTGTAACTGTGGACCATAGTACAGTATTGGAACTCAGTGGTTGCAAAACCACAGATTGATATGGGGGATGGGGGAGGCATTTACAAAACCTAGGTGCCATAGACATTGACTGAAAATAAGTCCCCTTAAGAAATGGAAGTCTGCACATGTGTAGGAGAACAGTGGTAGGCAGGACAAAGATACCAGTCTCCTCCTGGAGGGCAATTTTACAGACTGTGTAAACTAATGGGACGTAGATTGAGAACTGGATCACTAATGATCGACTATTATTGTGATTGTGACAGGTAATCAAATTTTTCACTAGTGGCTACTAGAGGTGAAATGTAGTATTGCATCCCAACCAGTTAAAGGATTAGGAACTAGGGATGTCACGGGCGTGTCAGGCTTGACATACAGTCATTCTGGATCCGGCTGTAGAAGGTCGCTGCGCTTGGCCTTGCAGACACCTTCTTGATCCTTTCATCATCCCTCCCACTCTAGCACCCAGCGGTGATCTCCACGATCGCCTGCTAATTAACACACCCTTTCTGGATCTTTAAATATACTCAGTTTCTCAAGAGAGTTGCTGGTGATAGAGTAAATTCCTCTGTTCAGGTCTGGAGTTCTAGCAGTCAGCGATATTCTTCTTGGAGTTCCTTTATGGATTGTAGTTGTGTTCTCTCTGGTGTCTCCTCAAAGCTAAGTGTATCTCCTTGTCTGTTTCCCTTGTTTGTCTTTAGTTGCAGTGGGGCCGACTAGTGCTAACTCCTCCCCCTCCCTACCTAGGGCCTAGCTCTAGGGTCAGCCAGGGCTAAGGTATCCTGCTTGGCGATAGGTGTGGAACCTATTTAAGAACGATAAGGGAGTCATGGTGTTGTTAGATCTGCTTAGGGGTCTCCACTCCCCCTTTCCCTAGTTTCTGGGCTTTCCCCCTTTTCCCGTTGTCGTACGCTGTTTTCTTCCCATACCTAGCATGACAAGGGATGAGCAGACCCGTGGAAGTTCAGGTTTTGCTACCCAACTGAACTTTAGTCCAAAGTTTGGTTCGGGTACCAAAACTGTACCCGAACTTGATCCAGTACATGGACCCCATTGAAATCATTGTGAAATCCAACTTTTGAGATGGAAAAATCTCACTCTCCCTCCGCCCTCCTTCTCTTTTCTCTATCTCTCTCCTCCCGCCTCTCTCCTCCCTCTCTCTCTTTCCTCTCTCTCTCTCTCCTCCCTCTCTCTCTCTCCTCCATCTCTCTCTCCTTCATCTCTCTCTTCTCAATCTCTCTCTCCCTTGCTCTTTGTCCTCCATCTCTTTCTCTCTCCTCCCTCTATCTCTCTCCTCCCTCTCTCTCTCTCCTCCCTCTCTCTCTCTCCTCCCTCTCTCTCTCTCCTCCTTTGCTCTGTCTCCTCCATCTGTCTCTCCTCCATATCTCTGTCTCATCCATCTCTCTCCCTTACCCTTTCCTCCATCTCTCTCACTCTCTCCTCTCTCTCACTTGCTCTTTCTCCTCCATCTCTTCCTCTCCCCCCCATATAATGCCCCATGCAGGATTTAACGTCTCACCCCCATATAATGCCCCATACAAGATGTCACCTCTCCCCCCATATAATGCCCCATGCAGGATGTCACCTCTCCCCCCCATATAATGTCCTATGCAGGAGGTCACCTCCCCCCCATATAATGCCCCATGCAGGATGTCACCTGTCCCCCCATATAATGTCCTATGCAGGAGGTCACCTATCCCCCCCCATATAATGCCCCATGCGGGATGTCACTTGTTCCCCCCATATAATGCCCCATGCAGAATGTCACTTGTCCCCCCCCCATATAATTCCCCATGACTCCATACATATAAAAAAAATAATCAAGTACTCACCTCTCCTCACTTGCTGCCGTTGCTCCAGACTCTTCAGCATCGCCGGCGTCTTCCCGCTCTGCGCTGTCATGGATCTGGAGCGAGCATGGTGTAAAGACATCACCGCATCCTCTGGCCTGAGACGTCACAGTGCAGCAGCCGCGGAAGAGACCAGAGATGGTGCGGAGGCACGGGGAGAGGGGCCCTGAACAAGCGGGGGTGGGTGGCGGGCGCTGGCACCGGCACCGCACCGCTCACGGGTCCCATAGCGCGCAGGGGTGCCCGACGGTAAGTGGGCCCATCCATCTCCTTAGGGCCCCAGCACTTGCCCGGGTGCGCTGGGTTCTGACGCCAGGCCTGCATATAGGTACTTTACTCAAGCTCTACACAAGTGCACCGTCACTTTTATTATCCCCGCCTTCTTTGGCTTCTCTTATTTTACTCTAGTATTTATTTTGATTTATTTTATTCACTTATGTAGCACCATTAATTCCGCAGCGCTTTACAGACATTATCGACACTTTCCCCATCGGGGCTCACAATCTAAATTCCCTATCAGTATGTCTTCGGAGTGTAGGAAGAAACCGGAGAACCCAGCGGAAACCCACAAGAATACGGGGAAAACATACAAACTCAGTATCACATACAGTATATGGATATATAAAATAGGACTCTGAGAAATGTATCTCATTGTTTTGCAATTTTTCCTTAACGGGGCTCTCTGGGAATAGAAAAAAATAAATAACTAAATGGAATCTTAATGAATACATTTATAAATACCTTTAATTAGCAATTTTAGATTTTTTGTTTAGGGAGGTAAACACTACACAATTAATATGGTCAGTGTCTTGTTACACAGAAACCTGTCCTAGAATATTAGCACAGAAACTTGTGAGCATGTGCCATAGGAATATTCCTGATATGACTTAGAGATAACCTATAACAGTGTGAGCAGACTTTTCGTACCTTAATAGCCCTGGTATCTCCAGTATTAGATCATATAGACAGGGTAGACATCAGTGTGAGCCGCCTCTTCTTATTTAAGCACTGCTTGTATCTCCAGCATAATATCAGATAGACATGGTGGACAGCAGTGTGAAGAGCCTCTTCTTACTTCAGCACTCCTGGTATCTCCAGTATTAGATCAGATAGATAGAGTAGACAGCACTGTGAGCAGTCTCTTCTTACCTCAGCATTCCTAGTATCTCCAGTATTAGATCAGATACACATGGTGGACAGCAGTGTGAGCAGCCTCTTCTTACCTCTGCACCCCTGGTATCTCTAGTATAAGCTCAGAAAGACATGGTGGACAGCAGTGTGAGCAGCCTCTTCTTACCTCTGCACCCCTGGTATCTCTAGTATTAGATCAGTTAGACAGGTGTACAGCAGTGTGAGCAACCTCTTCTTACCTCTGCACCCCTGGTATCTCTAGTATTAGATCAGATACACATAGTGGACTGCAGTGTGAGCAGCCTCTTCTTACCTCAACACCCCTGGTATCTCCAGTATTAGCTCAGAAAGACATGGTGAACAGCAGTGTGAGCAGCCTCTTCTTACCTCTGCACCCCTGGAATCTCTAGTATTAGATCAATTAGACAGGTGTACAGCAGTGTGAGCAGCCTCTTCATACCTCAGCAACCATGGTATCACCAGTATTAGCTCAGAAACACATGGCGGACAGCAGTGTGAGCAGCCTCTTCTTACTTCAGCACCCCTAGTATCTCTAGTATTAGATCAAATACACATGGTGGACAGCAGTGTGAGCAGCCTCTTCTTACCTCAGGATCTCTGGTATCTCCAGTATTAGATCAATTAGACAGGTGGACAGCAGTGTGAGCAGCCTCTTCTTACCGCTGCACCCCTGGTATCTTCATTATTAGATCAGATAGACAGGGTGGACAGCAGTGTGAGCAGCCTCTCCTTCCCCTAGAACCCCTGGCATCGCCAATATTAGATCATGGGATCAAACGGATACCTATTATATATGTGCTTACTCATCACCTTTTTCTGATGTGATTGAAACCTAGCCCACGTTAGTCAATGAAAAAACTGGGTAGGTGGGATTTCAAGTACATGAGTGAGTTTTGGTTGCATCCGCTGCCTAAAACGGTCAGTTTACCGCCAGTGAGAGCTATATAGTGACTATGTGGCTGTCACTGGGGTGTCTTTGGTTCGGGTTGGTTGGGTGGCTGCGTCATTATATAGCAACGTGCACTCACAAGCAGAAGATGAGTTTGCTATAAGAAATCCCAATATAAAATACCGCTTTTATATTTTACTGACTCTAAAACTTTATTTATTTTCAGCCTTAGCTAATAACTGGAACTTTTTTTATATAAAATAAGTATATAACACCGGAGCTGGAGAAAGGACTACATAGAGGAATAATAAGTAATGGACCATTAATGATTAATGACATCAAATCTATAAATACACAAGTTTATAAAATTATAGAAAGAAGTCTACATGCCGCCCAGAGGATCGGGGAGCATCGTGCTTATTTATTTATTTTTTTTCAATAATTTATTTTCCGCTGTTACACTTGGCAATCAATAATTTCAGTAATAGGTGGTATGGGTCTACTGAATTGTGGTGAGGGGTGATGGAGAGCCGTTCCGAAGAATGTGGCCAGCAAGTAACTGGGCCCAATCTAAACCCTGAAACAAGGCCTCCCAAAATAATAGTGCTGATGCCCTCATATGAAGCACAGACATTTCCCAGGGCATTTACACATGGGTCCCATCAGCCTCCCGCTTCTATATTGGTGCCAGGAATGATTGACAAGGTTATGACCATGACTCAGTCTAAATATTGTATTTTTAGTTAGCCATTGTATAGCACTGTTAGATTATGTATTGGGAACTGTATAGTGATAATATGTGAACAATGTCCGGTACTATTTATTTGTGCCTTGTATTTTGATAATATGTGAGCACTGTATTGTAGTATTTATTTGGGCACTGTATGGTCATAACATGTGAGAACTGTAAAGTGGTATTTATTTGGGCATTTCATAGTGTTAATATGTGAGCACTGTATGACAGTATTTATTTGAGCACTGTATGGTCATAACATGTGAGAACTGTAAAGTGGTGTTTATTTGGGCATTTCATAGTGTTAATATGTGAGCACTGTATTGTAGTATTTATTTGGGCACTGTATGGTTATAACATGTGAGAACTGTAAAGTGGTGTTTATTTGGGCATTTCATAGTGTTAATATGTGAGCACTGTATGACAGTATTTATTTGAGCACTGTATGGTCATAACATGTGAGAAGTGTAAAGTGGTGTTTATTTGGGCATTTCATAGTGTTAATATGTGAGCACTGTATGACAGTATTTATTTGAGCAATCTATTGTGCTATCTTGAGAACACTATATAGCCGTATTTATTTTGGCTCTGAGTGGCACTGTTATTTTGTTGCTAAAGAATGGCACTCTTATGTGGGCACCATCCTTTATACCTTGTATAATGTAGCACTGTATAATATCTTATTTGTATATAAATTGTTGGCGGGGGAGCTAAGAGAATAAGCCTCACACGGTACCGTGCCTCCTTAGTCAGGTCGTGACCCAAGTGCAACCTTTTTCTCTGCACCCCATGTATTGCATGCCTGCTTTTAGACCAACGTATTCTGCACCACGTATCACTCTCATCCTCCCTGCGGAGGTCACGCTAGAATGTCAGATAATTGCACAGTGTGTGCCCTTATGGGCAGGGGCGTACTGGCCCACCATATGATCGGGAAAACCCCCGGTGGGCTCCGGGTTCCGATGGCCATGCCCCTAAGCCCCGCCCTCACACCCACTGGGCCCTGTACAGAGAACAGAGGACCCCCCGGTTCGCTAATCAGATAGGCAGCACTGCCGATATGATTAGTGATGGGCCCTCTGCAGCAGCACAGCAAGGAGACCGGTCTCCCTGCTCTGCCTGCTGCCGCAGTGCCCCTCTGCCGCCTCTGCCGGCGCGTGCGCAGGAGGTCAATCTCAGGGCGATGACATCATGGCCCTGGGACTGCTTCCTGTGCGCGCTGTGGAGGACGGATCCGCCGTCGCCCTAGGCAGCGGCTGCAGGCCTGCAGCTCATCTCGACGCATGAGTATGAAAAGCAGGGGCCGGGAGGGGAGGAAGGGATAGGGGGGAGGGGTGACTGAGAGGACCCCTGGCCGAGGCTGTCAGTAAATGCTACTGGGCAATGGTCATGATTATCATCATGCCCATTGCCCAGCCTGTCCTGCTGCCAACCTCTCGTTACTGTTACTATGCCTAGCAGCATGTACTACCACCAGTGGCTGGCAGGACATGCTGAGTGGGCATGAAAGTACCAAGGAGGCTGGCAGGACATACTAAGCATGAATCGGGCTATGGGTGGAGGAGAGCGGTGCCAGCGCCCGCCCTTCTCCCCCGCTTGCTCAGGGCCCAGCAGCCGGATACTTACCTCTCCTCCTGCCTCCGCAGATCCGCTGTATTTCTGCTCTGCACTCCCTGTGACATATCAGGTCAGAGGGTGCGGTGACGTCTTTCCACCGCACCCTCCCCTGAGCCATCACAGGCAGCGCAGAGCGGGAAGACGCCGGCGACGCTGGAGTACGGACCTGAGCAGCGGCAGCAGGTAAGGAGGAGTGAGGTGAGTATTTGATTATTATTTTTTTTAATGTATGGAGGCATGGGGCATTATATTGGGGGGGTGATATCCTGCATGGGGCATTATATGTTGGAGTGACATTCTGCATGGGGCATTATATGGGGGGGTGACATCCAGCATGGGGCATTTTAAAGAGGGGGGTGACATCCTGCATTGGGAATTTTAAAGAGAGGGGGGTGATATCCTGCATGGGGCATTATAAAGAGGGGGGGTGACATCCTGCATGGGGCATTATATGGGGGGTGACATCCTGCATGGGGCATTATATTGGGGAGGTGACATCCTGCATGGGGCATTATATGGAGGGGGGTGACATCCTGCGGCGCTGGAGTCCAGACCTGAGCAGCGGCAACAGGTGAGGAGGAGTGAGGTGAGTATTCGATTATTTATTTAATGTATGGAGGCATGGGGCATTATATGGGTGCGGTGGTGATATCCTGCATGGGGCATTATATGGGGGAGTGACATCCTGCATGGGGCATTATATGGGGGGTGACATCCAGCATGGGGCATTATATGGGGGGGGGGGGTGACATCCTGCATGGGGCATTATATGGGGGCGGTGACATCCTGCATGGGGCATTTTAAAGAGAAGGGTGACATCCTGCATTGGGCATTATAAAAGGGGGGTGTGACATCCTGCATGGGGCATTTTAAAGAGAGGGGGGGTGATATCCTGCATGGGGCATTATATGGTGGGTGACATCCTGCATGGGGCATTATATGGGGTGGGTGACATCCTGCATGGGGCATTATATGGGGGAGGTGACATCCTGCATGGGGCATTATATGGGGGAGGTGACATCCTGCATGGGGCATTATATGGAGGGGGGTGACATCCTGCATGGGGCATTATAAGGGGGGGGAACAGCCTGCATAGGGCATTATGTGGGGAGAACAGCCTGCATGGAGCTTTATATGGGGCCAGTATCCTGTACAGAGCATTTTATGGGGGCCAGTATTCTGTATGGAGCGTTATTGTCACGCTGTCTCTGTATACTGGAGGTAGGGGGCCTAAGCTGACCCTAAGCTGGGGCCCTGACTAATCCCTCAACCTGGAGGTACTGTTAAAGGTACAGAGGTCCAGGCCACCAGCGTAACCCCTACCTCCTGAGGATCCCTGCACCTAAGTAATCTAGTCCTGAGAAGGACCCCGATCACAACAAAAGGGGACAAGTAATAATATGCCCACACACAGTACTTAGACGAACGAGACAGTACAAGGGAAAAACCAAAACCACCTTGCATACAAAAACTACACAACTACAACAGAGGGAACACCAACGGGAAAGGAGATAAATGATAAAGCGAGGAAGGGAAAAAACTCTCCAAATACACTTATCTCTGAAACTCCAAAAACCACGATCCGCTCTGTTAGTCTGCATGAAATGCTTTCACCGACACTTCCCTAACAGACCAGCAGGCATTTGAAGGAGTCTCACTACAGCAGCATTGATTGCAGCTGGGCGAGGCTGGACCTCGTCTAGCACAGAGAGAGAGAGAATTAACTCCCTCACTGCCGAAAAACACAAAGCACCAAAAAGTCAGCTGCGAGAAGTCAGGCTGTGTAATCGTGACGCTCTTCGTGGCGACACACCCGTGACAGTACCCCCCCTTCTACGAGGGGCCTCCGGACCCTCAGGGCCAGGTTTATCCGGGTGAGTCGTGTGGAAGGCCCGAACTAATCGGTCTGCGTTAATATCCGACGCAGGAACCCACATCCTCTCCTCAGGACCATACCCTTTCCAATGAACCAGGTACTGAAGGGACCTGCGATTAAAGCGTGAATCGATGACCCTCGATACCTGGAACTCCAAGTTACCCTTGACCACCACTGGAGGGGGAGGTAAAGGTGACGGTACCACCGGCGCCACATACCTCTTAAGCAACGATCTGTGGAACACGTTGTGAATTTTAAACGTAGGGGGGAGGTCAAGACGGAATGCCACCGGATTAATAATAGAACTGATTCTGTACGGCCCGATGAACCTGGGACCCAGTTTCCAGGAGGGAACCTTAAGTTTTATATTCCTGGTAGACAACCATACCCGATCGTTCACACTTAGGTCCGGACCAGACACTCTCCTCCTATCAGCCATACGTTTGTATCGGTTCCCCATAGTATTCAGATTCTTCAGCACCCCTCTCCATACTGAAGCGAGTGATGAGGAAAATCGTTCCTCCTCAGGAACCCCCGAAGAGCCCCCCCCTACTGAAAGTACAAAACTGGGGGTGAAAACCATATGCCCCAAAAAACGGGGACTTACCAGTGGACTCGCTCCGCCTATTATTAAGAGCAAACTCTGCCAGAGGTAAGAAAGAAGCCCAGTCCTCCTGGTTCTCTGACACAAAACACCGGAGATATGTCTCCAAGCTCTGGTTCATACGTTCCGTCTGACCATTGGTCTGAGGATGAAAAGCCGATGAGAATGACAAATGCATCCCCCGCCGTGCACAAAACGCCTTCCAGAACTTGGACACAAACTGAGACCCCCGATCAGACACCACCTCGGAGGGTACCCCGTGAAGCCTCACAATCTCCCCAATGAACACCTGCGCAAGAGTTTTAGCATTAGGGAGAGCCGGAAGAGCGATAAAATGTGCCATCTTGCTGAACCTGTCCACTACAACGAGTATGACCGTTTTACCCGAAGACGGAGGGAGGTCCGTAATAAAGTCCATAGACAGATGAGTCCAAGGACGCTCCGGGATCTTCAAAGGTAAGAGGGCCCCAGACGGACGGGTATGTGAGGTCTTAGAGCGTGCACAAACCCCACAGGACGCGACAAAAGTTACCACCTCCTTATGTAAGTTAGGCCACCAAAACCGACGCGAGAGGAGATCCACAGTTGCTCTACTCCCCGGGTGTCCTGCAAAAACTGAGTTATGGTGTGCCTCGATCACCTTTTGTCGCAACTGATCTGGAACAAACAGTCTCCCCGGAGGTCCAACAGGGGCGTCCCCCTGAGCCTCCAATACCTCCTCCTCCTCCAGCTCAGAGCATACTGCCGAAACCACCACCCCCTCCTGAAGGATAGTAATCGGGTCGTCCGTATTCCCGGCCCCAGGGAAACTACGAGATAAGGCATCCGCCTTTACATTTTTTGACCCAGGACGATATGTAACGACAAAATTAAACCTGGTAAAAAACAATGACCACCTAGCTTGTCTGGGATTCAGACGTTTCGCGGACTCCAGATATAGCAGGTTCTTGTGATCGGTGATGACGGTGACCGGATGGACTGCCCCCTCCAAAAAATGGCGCCACTCCTCAAAAGCTAACTTAATGGCCAAGAGTTCCCTATTGCCGACATCGTAATTCCTCTCAGCGGACGACAATTTTTTAGAGAAAAAGGCGCACGGATGCCACTTACCAGGGGACGAACCTTGTGACAATACTGCTCCCACCCCTACCTCGGAAGCGTCTACCTCTACAATGAATGGCTGTGACGCATCAGGTTGAATGAGTATGGGTGCCGAGGCAAAACATTTTTTCAAGGAGGAGAATGCTTGACAAGCCTTGTCAGACCACCTAGAAAAATCCGTCCCCTTTTTAGTCATGTCTGTGAGAGGCTTAACCATGGACGAGAAATTACGAATGAACTTCCGGTAATAATTAGCAAACCCCAGGAAACGTTGTAGTGCCTTAAGATTCTCTGGCCGATCCCACTCAAGAACTGCCCGCACTTTCCCAGGGTCCATACGAAAACCGGACGCTGAAACCAGGAAGCCTAAAAACTGGAGTTCCTGTACGGCGAACACACACTTTTCCCATTTGGCATACAGTTTATTATCCCGCAAGATCTGTAACACCTGCCTAACGTGCTCCTGATGAGACACCAGATCCGGCGAGTAAATTAAGATATCATCCAGATATATGACAACAAACTGTCCCACCAGGCGGCGAAAAATGTCATTAACAAAGTGTTGGAACACCGCCGGGGCATTAGTCAGACCGAATGGCATGACAAGGTTCTCATAATGCCCCTCCGGAGTGTTAAACGCCGTCTTCCACTCATCCCCCTCCTTCATCCTAATCAGATTGTACGCCCCCCTGAGATCCAACTTAGAGAACCATTTGGCGCCCACGATCTGATTAAAGAGATCGGGAATAAGTGGGAGCGGATACGGATCTCGGACCGTAATCCGATTAAGTTCACGGAAATCCAGGCAAGGGCATAGGCCTCCATCTTTCTTCTTAACAAAGAAGAACCCCGCAGCCACCGGTGAAGATGAAGGTCTAATATGCCCCTTAGCCAGACTTTCTGAAATATAATCCTTCATGGCCTGCCTCTCAGGACCAGAAAGGTTATACAACCTAGCTTTAGGTAACTTGGCCTCAGGGAGCAGTTTTACAGAACAGTCATACTCGCGATGAGGAGGTAGTTCCTGACACCCTTTCTCCGAGAATACATCCTCAAAGTCCGCCAGAAATGGAGGTAAGACCCAAGGAGTAACCGCACCGATGACCGTGTTCATGCAGTTTTTATTACAGAATTTACTCCATTGGCTTATCTCTCTGGTTTGCCAATTAATAACCGGGTTATGCTTAGTTAACCAAGGAAGGCCCAACACTATAGGAGTGGGAAGACCCTCCAACACGTAGCAAGACAACAGTTCTTTATGTATCGCCCCCACTTGAAGTTTTACGTCATGCACAGCTTGCAAAAAACTTCCCTGACCGAGAGGCCTGGCATCGATCGAGAATATGGGGATGGGTTTAGCCAACTGACTCAATCGCATACCTTGAACCCGGGCAAACCGAGCATCAACCAGATTAGCCCCGGCCCCACTATCCAGAAGAACAGATATCCTCTCAGTTCTCGTACCCACCACCACCTCCGCCGGTACGAGAAACTGAGACGAACCTAGGGACGAAATACCTACTCCCAGATTGCTGTCCACCACACAACCTGGGATCAACAGTTTTCCGACGACTCTTCACTCTGCAAGGGACGGGATGGACACCCCCCAATAAAATGTCCCTTTCTCCCGCAGAAGAAACACCTTCCTGTCTTATGGCGCACCACCGGTCCCCTCCCCCGAAATGATGTCCCTCCTAATTGCATAGGCTCCTCTGGACTGACCAGGGGAACCACCATATGAGGGGACCTTGTAGGAGGTGGAGTCATCACAGGGGGTAGAGTTATCCCGCACCTCTCCCGAAGCCGTCTGTCAACGCGAATAGCAAGGGCCATAGCGGCTTCCAGTGACGCGGGAGAGTCATACTGTGCCAACACATCCTGTAATTTGTCGGATAAACCTTGACAAAACTGGCTCCTAAGAGCCGGGTCATTCCACTGGGTGTCCGTGGCCCACCTACGGAACTCCGAACAGAATTCCTCCGCCGGACGATCTCCCTGCTGAATCCTACGTAACTTAGACTCAGCAAGGGAGATCCGATCTGGGTCATCATATACGAGTCCCAGAGCAGCGAAAAACCTATCCACTGACTGGAGAGCCAGGGAGCCCGGGGGAAGAGAGAACGCCCAAGATTGTGGGTCCCCTTGTAGGAGCGAGATGACAATTCCCACCCTTTGTTCTTCACTCCCCGATGACCGAGGCCGCAGCCGAAAGTACAACTTGCATGCCTCCCGGAAAACAAAAAACTTGTCCCGCCCCCCAGTGAACCTGTCAGGGAGAGCTACTTTAGGTTCTGGTCCGGCTTGCTCCCGAGGATACAAAACCTTGGACCTAACGTCCGCCAGCTCCATGGACAAACTCTGCAACTGCCGAGCTAGACCGGCTACTGGATCCATGGTAGCTGGAGAAAAACTAAGTGGGTCGGTGAAAATGTCACGCTGTCTCTGTATACTGGAGGTAGGGGGCCTAAGCTGACCCTAAGCTGGGGCCCTGACTAATCCCTCAACCTGGAGGTACTGTTAAAGGTACAGAGGTCCAGGCCACCAGCGTAACCCCTACCTCCTGAGGATCCCTGCACCTAAGTAATCTAGTCCTGAGAAGGACCCCGATCACAACAAAAGGGGACAAGTAATAATATGCCCACACACAGTACTTAGACGAACGAGACAGTACAAGGGAAAAACCAAAACCACCTTGCATACAAAAACTACACAACTACAACAGAGGGAACACCAACGGGAAAGGAGATAAATGATAAAGCGAGGAAGGGAAAAAACTCTCCAAATACACTTATCTCTGAAACTCCAAAAACCACGATCCGCTCTGTTAGTCTGCATGAAATGCTTTCACCGACACTTCCCTAACAGACCAGCAGGCATTTGAAGGAGTCTCACTACAGCAGCATTGATTGCAGCTGGGCGAGGCTGGACCTCGTCTAGCACAGAGAGAGAGAGAATTAACTCCCTCACTGCCAAAAAACACAAAGCACCAAAAAGTCAGCTGCGAGAAGTCAGGCTGTGTAATCGTGACGATCTTCGTGGCGACACACCCGTGACAGTTATATGGGGTCAGTATTCTGTATGGAGCATTATATGGGGGCCAGTATTTTGTATGGAGCATTTTTTGGGGGCCAGTATACTGTGTGGAGCGTTATATGGGGACCAGTATCCTGTATGGAGCGTTATATGGGGGCCAGTATTCTGTACGGAGCATTTTATGGGGGCCAGTATTCTGTATGGAGCATTATATGGGGACCAATATCCTTTATGGAGTGTTATATGGGGACCAGTATTCTGTATGGAGCGTTATATGGGGACCAGTATTCTGTATGGAGCACTTTTTGGAGGCCAGTATACTGTGTGGAGCTTTATATGGGGACCAGTATCCTGTATGGAGCGTTATATGGGGGCCAGTATTCTGTACGGAGCATTTTATGGGGGCCAGTATTCTGTATGGAGCATTATATGGGGACCAATATCCTTTATGGAGCGTTATATGGGGACCAGTATTCTGTATGGAGCGTTATATGGGGACCAGTATTCTGTATGGAGCGTTATATGGGGGCCAGTATTCTGTACGGAGCATTTTATGGGGGCCAGTATTCTGTATGGAGCATTATATGGGGACCAATATCCTTTATGGAGCGTTATATGGGGACCAGTATTCTGTATGGAGCGTTATATGGGGACCAGTATTCTGTATGGAGCGTTATATGGGGACCAGTATTCTGTATGGAGCACTTTTTGGAGGCCAGTATAATAGATATCACTCATGTAATATAAGAAGTGAAATCTTTGCATTGTACTATACTTATATTTCTCTGCGGTATCTGTGCATCATGAATCGTGGTATGTGTTAAAGGGGCCCACTGAGACTCTTTCTCCCAGGGCCCAGAAAAACCTGGAGCCGGCCCTTTGTGGTACTATCATGCTAGTACTACTACCACCAGTGGCTGGCTGGCAGGACATGCCATGTGAGCTTGAATGATAGTACCACAGAGGCTGGCAGTACATACTGGGCAATGGGCATAATAATACCACAAAGGCTGGGAGGACATACTGGGCAATGGGCATGATAGTACCACCAGTAGACTGACTTGGCGGTCTCCAGGGCTCCGTCTCCCCTTCTCGCTGCTGTTAGGCTGGGTTAACATTGCGTTTATACTGTGCGTTACAACGGATCCGTTGTAAATCAGCGCAGACGCAATGTACTGTAGACTTGCATTGCAAAAATAGGCATGTGTTTGAAAGTATGCATTATTTGCAACGCACAGGAAAACATGGTCGGCGGCTGGAGGCCAGCTGAGCACTTCTCTGACAACTGTGTTCTAGTGTCATTCTGTGCCTGCTCATCTCTGTCAGCAGGGGTATTTGTCTGATGGCAAAGATGTAGCAGAGCTGGAGACAGAAGATCCGTGGATTACGTCAGAGCGAGGATTTTGTTTTTTTATTAAAGATGGAGTCCCTACATGTGTTTTTTTCTGTTTACTAGAAATTCATGGTGGCCATGTCTAGTTTGGCGTGACGCCATGAATTTCAGGCTTACTGCCAGCTGATAATACAAAGCTGGTACTAACCCCATTATTACCCAGCGTGCCACCCCCACCAGGGCCGCTGGAAGAGCCGGATAAAGCGCCTGGAAATGGTGCTATGATGAATGCGCCAATTCCAGGGGTGGCTGCGGGCTGCCGTCTTCAGCGTGGGGGGCCCAGAATGCTTGGGCCTTACCATGCTGAGAATCCCAGCCCCCAGCTGCCTGGTTTTTACCAGGCTGGCGATCAAAATATGGCGGGAACCCACGTATTTTTTTTTTTATTATTTTTTTAAATAATTTAAAAAAACATTGGGCTTTCCTGACTTTTGATCGCCAGGCAGCTGGAGGTGGCAGCCCGTAGCTGTCTGCTTTATCTGCGCTGAGAATCAAAAATTCTGCGGAGCGCTGTCATTTTTGTTTTATTATTTATTTATTTTCACACTTCTATATGTGTGACAGTCCCAACAGCCAATCACAGACGCTGACACAGAGAACGGGCGTCTGTGATTGGCTGCTTGAGTAACCTGAAAGCAGCCCATACATAGTACCATACTAGAATGTATGGGCTGATTGTAGATTACTCAAACAGCCAATCACAGACGCCCATCCTCTTTGACAGCATCTGTGATTGGCTGTTGGGTCTGTGACATATAGAAGTGTGAAAAGAAATCATTTTTAAAAACGGTGTAGCGCTCTGCAGAATTTTTGATTCTCACCGCAGATAAAGAGGACAGCTACGTACTGCCACCCCCAGCTGCCTGGCTTTACCTTGGCTGCCGATCAAAAGACAGAGAAGCCGAATATTTGTTTTAAACTTATTTAAAATATTTTTTTTTTTAGGAAAAGGTGTGTGCTCCTGCCATATGTTGATTGCCAGCCAGATAAAACAAAGGAGCTGGGGGCTGGGATTCTCAGCATGGTAAGGCCCAAGTGTGCTTGGCCCCCCACACTGAAAATCGCAGCCCGCAGCCACCCCTGAAAATTTCCAGGCGCTTTACCTGGCTCTTCCAGCGGCCCTGGTGGTGAGTGGCACCCTGGGTAATAATAGTGTTAGTACCAGGCCAGCTTTGTATTATCAGCTGGTACTAAGCCCGAAATTCATGTTGTCACGCCAAATTAGACAGGGCCACCATGAATTTCTAGTAAATAGAAAAAAAACACAGAAATTTTTTTTTTAATTAAAAATAAAACACAAAACCCATTTAGGCTCCGTTCATACGCGGCGCAAAAAATCTCTACTGCATGCCGACGTTGCGCTTTTCTCAGCGCGCTTTTCCCGAGGCATGTTAACATGTAGCCTATGGGGAAAGCGCGCCGAAAAAAACGCCAAGAATTGGCATGTCAATTCTTTTTGCGCGGCCGCTTTTGCAGTAAAAGCGCCCGCGCAAAAATACGTGGCAAAACGCGGCATCTGAACGCTTTTCAGCAAAATCCATAGCTTTTGCTGGAAGGCGTTTCCAGCTTTCTTTGGCACTTCTTTTACGCGAGCGGTCTAAAGCGCCGCATAAAAGCAGGAACGTAGCCTAAGGGACTCTATCTTTAATAAAAAAAAAACCTCGCTCCGACGTAATCCATGGGTCTTCTGTCTTCAGCTCTGCTACATCTTTGCCATCAGAGAAATATGTCTGCTGACAGATGAGCAGGCACAGAATGACACTGGAGCACTGTTACTGTGTAGTGCGGCACTATGTTGCTTTTTCGTCATTTCATGCAGTGTAGAAATCTTGGGAAAAGTGTGGATTGTGCTCTGGAAGTGATCATTATAGCTAACTATGTTATTTTCTGCAGAGATAAGTCCTGCATAGAAGATGGGATATATCGGTCTGCAGATAAAGAACTTCACCTAGAGACATCACTGGTGAGTATGTGTATTACCTATGTTGAGTATATGTATTACCTATACACACACACTGACACTATATACAGAGCTCCTGTGTATAATATTAATGGTGATCATTGCATTACCTGTACACTGACACTATATACAGAGCTTCTGTGTATAATGTCACTGGTGATGACTGATAACCTGTACACTATATACAGAGCTCCTGTGTATAATATCACTGGTGATCACTGTATAACCTGTACACTGACCCAATATACAGAGCTTTTTTACATTTTTATTATTTTAGCATTATTTGTCACTATGTTGTGGCATTATGTGCTTTGGTCATGACATGACGATATTTGTCCCTTGTATGTGGTATTATTCAGTCACTATGTGGTGGTAATATGTGGTCTCATGGTGTGTCAGTATTTATACCTTGTATCTGGTAGCATTTGATCACTATGTGGTGGTATTATGTGCTTTGGTCATGGTGTGGCGGTATTTGTGCCTTGTATGTGGCATTATTTGGGCACTATGTGGTGGTAATATGTGATCTGGTCACGGTGTGGTGGTATTTCTGGCTTCTATCTGGTAATATTGGTCTTGGTAGAGTGGATTGTGGTTGGTCATTTGTTTTATCTGATATCAATAAGGGGAAACCTCTTTATTTCCAATAGATATTAAATACTTGGATGTTTAACCCCTCCCTGCCCTGTGACTATTACACAGCAGCAGAGATGCAGTTGCAAAGGTTCACCAGAGAAAGCAAGTTGGCATTTGGTGAGATTTTCACCTCTGTATTTATAAGACAAAACCAGGAGTGGGTGAGAAATTCATAAAACATTACCTCGGATTGCTCCACTCCTGGTTTTGTCTTATAAATACAGAGGTAAAAATCTCACCAAATACTCAAAGTGCAACAATCTTCTGACATTGCTGATTCCACCAATAAATAAGTGATCACCTTCCCAACCTGTGCATCGCTGATATCTTGTTTTCACCAATAAAAACCCTTTAATGCAAACTACAGTAATTGTACATCGCATTTCTGGTGAGCGCACAGTGATGGGCAGAAGCGGCCAATATAATGGGTATAACGGCTAACAGGTATTTGCAAATAGCTGAAGGGTGGGTGGGCCCCTGGAGTCAATGTCCCTGGTGGGCCCCAGACACCCCAGTCCGGCGCTGTTGACAGCAGTGACCTGGGGGTCTGAAATGCTTCCTGGGGCGATCCCCATGCTGTCCCCATGTCATTTGAGCACTGTCACTATCGTTTTGGGCACTTTTTAGGCTTTCTACAGACTGTCGGGGGTGCCGCCGCAAAAATGCTCGGGTCTCCCATAGACTAACATTGGGCTCGTTGCTCGGTTCGAGCACCCGAGTATCACGGTGAGCTCGGCCCGAGCTTCGAGCACCCGAGCATTTTAGTGCTCACTCAACACTAATTGCCACTCTTCGTAATGTGCAAACAATGTCTTCATCAGGTGGATTCCACCTGGATCCCTCATGAAAAGCACTAGATAAAAATGTAAATGATTGAACATATGCACTGCAATATAAAAACAACTTGCTGTGCATTGTGTATTTTTCAGTCTTTTTCAGCTTCTTTTCTCCGCTTCCAGCTTTGAAAATTATGAAGTGGTTAAAGAAAGTGATCGGTTCATTCTGCTGGTGGCTTCTGTTTGGAAGCCGCTCACTATTTTATATGTAGTTAACAAAAACACTGATGTTTTCCTTAAGTGTCTTCTTATAAAATAAAAAATCAGTGGGTATGCTGGCGTCTATAAGGTGCTGTGTGTACGTACCCTTAGGAATAACAGAATCTCTGGTCATCTCCTCCATTTTTGGCCAGAGTTTAGAGGATTAATGGGAGACATAGAACCGCTATTCTCCAGTTTGGGATCTAACCCTTCAGACATACTATATATGAGGTATAGTATTAATATACCATAAAAGTCAGTAATAATCAATTAAATGCGAAAAGACATTAAACAATTTTAATTTTTTATTTCTTTGAATTAAAATTGCATGGAAGGATGAAGACAAGTTCTTGGAGGAGCCTTCAACTTTTGCACGTGTCTCTTGCTGGTCAGGAGGCCACAGGTAGGTGGTACAACTCCTTCCATACAGGTACAGCATTAATGGTGGATGTGCTGTAGTTTCTTCAGAGCGCTAGATTTGGGGGTTTTCTGTCCTCGAGATGTCAATGGTGCGTTGGTGGCAGCAGCCAAAAATGCAGCTTTCTCTGACAGCACGAGCAGCCCTGGATAATCCACGCCGGCAGGATGTTATCATCCGGCGGAAGAGAGAACCTAGGAGAAAAGATGTAAAACTGATGTAAGTAATGGGACTCCATATTAGAGGACACTACTGTGGTGTCACTGTGACATGACGTTAGAGGAATCTCATCATACAGAGGAGCAGAATCATTGTCAGCCATCATACATGTGACAATCCCACCACTGACGGATAACATCTGCTCCACATGACTTCTTCTCACTGACGTCATACAACATGGAGATTATCGTCACACTTACCTCGCCTAGTTTCCCCCTCTTCAACTTTCTCTGTTTTTAGTTGTTTTCTCAGTGTTCGAAAATATTTTCTTCTCTTCTGAACTGGAGATTCTAATCAAAAAGCCAGAAAAAAATGTTGATTATAAACTCCTAAAAGATGAGCTTTGTATCTTTATAGAGTTATGCAACTGATTAATATGAACCTGTAGCTTTTCTGGGTTCCGGTGGTGTCTCCCCAAAGAACCATGTCCCCATATTAATATGACATTACTTTCAGCAAGCCACAGTGTTATATAATCAGTTAGATAAAACTTCATTGTAACTTTAAAGAAGACCCATCACCAGGTCAAAAGTGTCCAAGATTCGCTCTTATTTTATGTCGGCTTCTCCCCTGAGTATTCTGATATTTGTTTTCCTAAAATCCACAGTACGGTTGTAGAGATATGGGACTTTTTATTTAGTGTTAATTATTATGGTCTTTATCATGTGGGCGTGGTAACCTAAGGGCACGCCCCAGAGGATCCTGTGAACACCACCCCTTTGTAAAGAATAAAAATTACCACTAATTACAAAGGCCCATAACTCTGGAACCGTATGGGGGATTTTAACAAAACAAAAAATAGAATACTCAGGGGAGCAGAAAGAATAAAGGAAGTAATTTTAGAGCCTTAATATTTAAATTTTGGATCATAGGCTATAATTGGATGGCCTATAAACCTGTACATACCTGACAATGAGGGCGAGGATGACTCACTGTTTTTAGCAGTAAAACACTGATTGTCTCCAACAGTTTTGGAAGGGGAAGATTCTTTCTGCCTGTTGGTAGAAAAAAGACACGTAAATTACAAGGAAAAAACAATAGAATAACGGAAGAACACCTGTCTGTAAGGTCAATTAGGACAACATAGAGGAGATATCCTGCTCAAGACCACATTTTACCAGCAAGAATGGAGTCTAATTAGTAATATTGGCCTGTAGTGAGTTGGAAATGAATGGTTGGTCGCAACAATCAGCTGTTATTGAAGTTATCACAAGTAAGACCCACAGAGATTGTGTAGTCATGGGGTGGTGGATGCTAGATTTAGATTTGTGTTACTCGTATCTTGTATTTGGATCCGACATATATCAGGACTAAATCTCATAATAATAATAATCTACTCACATTTCTGAGCGTTTTTCATTGATCTCTGGGGAACACCCTGGAGGTGACATAGGCACTTCATTGCCTTCATCACTGTTCTCTTGGGAACACTGTGGAGGTGACATAGGCTCTTCATTGCCTCCATCACTGTTCTCTGGGGAACACTGTGGAGGTGACATAGGCTCTATATTGGTCATCATCCCAGTATTGGTGATATATAGCTAAAACAGATAAAGAAATATAAAATAGATATATTTAATTTTTTTTTGTAATTATAGGTTTCATACATTTTATTAGCCACATACTTACTTTAGAAGACCTTTGATAAGTTGATGCAAAGTTTTTGATTTCTGGCCAGTCATTGTCCTCACTTGTGTCCCCCTCATCTGAATTCATATGTTTGAAGCTGCTACTTCGAGCTAAAAAATACAAGTGTTATTAGAGATTATTAGTATAATACCCAGACAGTCACCATGTTATCACTAATAATGATGGGAACTGATTTTGACATAAAATGAAAGACAAGACACACGTCAGTTTTCTGCAGATGACGTCTCATTTTACTTACTGATAAAGTAGCGGGTGTCCTCATCTGACTTTAGGTCAGGAACGAACAGGGGCTTCTGACTTAAAAGGTTGTCAAAGTCTAAGTCACGCATAAATGGATGAATTTTGATCTCATTTGCGCCTCCTGGAAAATGAAGACAAGAAAGAAAGTGATACAGTCATTGTCAGAGAAACTGCTCCATATCTGTAGAATTTATGTTAATCTGAACTGAAGATGTAACAGAGCCGACATAAAGGAAATATATTGAACATTATAGCATGAAGAATGGGTAATAGAAAAGTAGGTAGAGTACAGAACCTCAGTGCTGATCCTCATGGAACCCATCATTTGTCTATTCACGCTGTAATAATTCATTGATAATACTATTAATATTACCTGTTCCAAGTCTCAGTGCTGGAATTTTTCTGAGCAGTTGAGTGATGATGCCTCGAGCATTAGTTGGAGGAAAGTAATTACATCTCCAAGGTATATCATCTGTTATATAAAAAGCAAATATTATAAGAAATAAAACCTCTTCATTTATTTTCATAAAAAAAAAATTCCTTAACAAAGCTAGAAAAAACTACAGAACTATTCAAGTCAAATAACAGTGACATCACAAGCATTCAGATTATTTTACTTACCCTGGATGATACTGTGTAAAATATTCCTTCTGCAAGCCCCTGTAAATGGTGGATATCCAAATAGAAATTTATATAGGATGATCCCTATTGACCACCAGTCAACAGGCCTTCCATAGCCTATCTTTAGGATAACTTCTGGGGCCATGTAAGTAGGGGTGCCAGCAGTCTGGAAACCAACAGAAAAAGGAGATGATGATCAATAAATATAATTGCGACACATAACATCAGTGGAAATGTTTTTCTAGAGAAATTATAAATCAGAGAAGGAGAAAGATGAGATCTGTAAAGTACAAGACCCTGTAAGTAAAGCCTACCTCTTTATCAAGGAACTCTTTGGTGATGTCCTTAGTTGGAGTCTTGTAGAAGTCTGAGTTTGGTCTCATGAGGCCGAGTTTTGAAACCCCAAAATCAGTGACCTTAATATGTCCTGTTGATGTTATCAGGAGGCTGTGAAAGAAAAGATGGTGTCAGCACCAAGTAATAACCCACAGACTGTATAAGAAACTCTAACTTTCTTCCCCTCTAATATGCTAGAGGGGTCACTTACTTCTCAGGCTTCAGATCTCTGTGCACCACACCATAGCTGTGCAGGTATTCCACAGCAAGGACCGTTTCCGCAATGTACATACGGGCCAAGAGGACTGGTAAAGGACCCCTGTGCTTTAGAAGGGTACCACAGTCACCTCCTACAGGAGAAAGCAAATATGAGAACTGAGGGTTTGTTACAATGTAAATTACACATGATGAGTGGGAATGTGAAAAAGGCGGAGACATTGGGACAGGATGGTCTATATATACTGTATAATGTAGTGCGTATACTGTATACTGCAGATAGACCCTATACATAGAGACAGAGCCTCATCTACGAGCCTCTAATTTTTTTCTCTGTGAACGTTCTTATCTATAAAAACTCTTCAAAAAGACAAATCTTCCTTTTACCCATAGTGGAAATTGCTGCCGTGCTCAGCGAGGACATACTGGGGGACTTTCATAGAGATCAATGGTTTTTCAGGCATCTTGGTAACAGATGACTTATAATAATTGCAAAGAGGACATGTAACCGTCCATGTGGGCACATTGTGGTCATATATAGGTGCTAGGATTAAGCAGACGTGGGCTGGATATAGATACAATGGATGTGTCCTACCTGGTACATACTCCATGACCATACATAGATGAAGTTTAGTAGGAAAGGAGCAGAACGTGGAGACCACAAAGGGACAATCTGCGAATGCTGAGATGTCCCTCTCCAGAAAGGCCCATTCAAGCCTCTTTGGATTTTTCAGGTTCTCCTTGTCCATTTTCTTCATAGCGCAGACTTGGTTTGTATCTTTATGGCGAACTAAGTGGACGGCCCTGGAGAGGAGAAAAAAACATGATTTACTATAAATTCTTATTAACAATCTATCTATAGATCTCATCAAATGATCTCCTGTATTAATGATTAATGTGGGGCCATCACTAGAAAACCATGTCTATAAATACATAAAATAACACTCCACAAATGATCACCAATGGGGGGTCCTCATCCACGTCACATCCTAACTGACCTGAATAGTGACAGATAGATGTGGACCGTGATGTGAACTCATAATTTGTCCATGGGAACATAACATGGGAAGGACGCAGAGACATCGTCATAAGGAGCCCTGGGAAATATATATAATACCAAAGTAAAGCTCACCCAAAGGCTCCACTGCTGATCAGTTTGATCGGTTTATAGTCGCTCTTACAAGGATTTCTCCCCAGGTTCAATGATCCGATCGTGGCCTAAAAAGGAATAAGAAATGACATTAAGACATAGAAACTGCAGGGAAATAAAAGCTGAAGATGCAGGAACGTCTCTCTTCTATATTATGTCCATGATGATTACACTGCAGCAGATGTAGGGGACGTGATACAAGCCGGACCCTGCACAGACACTATTATATTATAGGAGATATCCCCCTTATACAAAGACACAGGCGGAAATACAAACTCCGCACCACTGAGTACAGACTGTCCTCACAGATGATGAAACCACAGGGACAGGTGGCCATAAAATACCCTGTGTCTGCCTGGAGTGGACATGGAGGCCTCCACCATCATAAATCTGACCTTCTGCTAAATGGCTGGTAATCTGGAGAAGATCAGACAACAAGGACATGAGATGTAGACCTGTGTCTGCCTGGAGAGGACAGGGAGGCCTCCACCATCATGAAACTGACCTTCTGCTATATGATTGGTAATCTGGAGAAGATGAGACAAGGACATGAGATGTAGACCTGTGTCTGCCTGGAGAGGACAGGGAGGCCTCCACCATCATGAAACTGACCTTCTGCTATATGATTGGTAATCTGGAGAAGATGAGACAAGGACATGAGATGTAGACCTGTGTCTGCCTGGAGCGGACATGGAGGCCTCCACCATCATAAATCTGAGCTTCTGCTATATGGCTGGTGATCTGGAGAAGATCAGAGAACAATGACATGAGATGGAAACCTGTGTCTGCCTGGAGAGGACAGGGAGGCCTCCACCATCATGAACCTGAGCTTCTGCTATATGGCTGGTGATCTGGAGAAGATCAGACAACAAGGACATGAGATGTAGAAGATGATAGATCCTTACCAGGCGCTCCACTGAGTAGGCCGGATACTCCAGTACAAGCAGGACATTTTGGGCCAGTTGTTTAATAAAGGCCAATTCTCCACTTTGGGATTTTTCTTCAGCCTATAGAGATGAAAACAAAGAAGAAAGGAAAATCATGAGAGAAAAAGCAAAACGGAGGAGGCCATTTATATCACCATGTTACTTATGCTATCTACACTACAAGTACTACATGACAACTGACGAGGGATCCGGTCGCTTGTAAACCTTTAAATCCCCACGTCCTCCCTCCATACCCAATGTATGTATATAAGACACATGGCTGCTTGTGACCTGTGTAAAATGGCCACAGCAGACTCCAACTCAAAACGCGGGGTGACTGCAACAATGATAGCCCCACAATTATATACAGTAGATATCTAATAGGCTTTAAACCAGAAGAAAAACAACACCTAATTAAGTGTTAGACCCTAGCCGCACCACACCGACACCACACCGACACAAGGGTTAAGGCATTAATATCCCACATTAATACCACTATCCTCACAGGACCGAAGTCCACTAGTTATATTGAGATGTAACCAAAGTCACTATTCCCCCAACAGTAACCTCCGTCCAAAGGACATCACATTTATCAAGACTCTGACCCAAACCTATCCCCCACCGCTGTGACCGTCCCAAAACCTCTACTTATCAAGTGCCAGCCTTCAAACTTTCCTCCCATCTCTTTATAAGGGCTGGTTGGATGCTGGAACGTGAAACTCCTACCTTCTTCCTTTTATTGTCCCCCTGTAACCCAGCTCCTCAACTCCTTCCCGCAAATGTACGGGTTATTCACGTCCTGGAAGGGTCCTCACATGTGGAGGGGGCTCAGGAGCTGAGCTCCCCAAACATGCGTATATGAAATAGCCAGCATCTGTCCCTAAAAACCGTGGACAACGCAGAATTCTTCTGTTAACCATTTAAATAAAGCTGTCAGTCTGTGACAGTATCATTTCAATTGTGCATGCACCGATGCCTGAGCACTCTTGCTTTCATCGGCCCTCCACAAGGCGATCACAAGGGTCTAATGCATTTCTAGGACAACCAGGGGTCTGCTGAAGACCTCCGTTGCTGAAACCACGTTCCTCCTTGTGAAGCTTAGCTATAGGCTGAGCTCCAGAGGAGATCAAGATTTTCACTATATAGCGCAATACTGTAGTATTGCAATATATAGTATGAGCGATTTGCAGGATTAAGTCCCCTAAGGGAACGAAAAAAAAAATTTAAAAATAAAGAAGAAAAGATTTAAAAAAATGTTAAAAATATAAAAGTTCAAATCACTCCTCTTTTCACCATTTAAAATAAAGAAAGGAAAAAATTAATGATCATATTTGATATTGATGCGGTTGTTAAAGTCTGATCTTTTAAGATAGGGAATTAATTAATACGATCAATAAACACCGAAAAGAGGAAAAAAAATTGGATTTGTGGTTTTTTTTTGTCTTCTCATTTCACTTAAAAACATTAATAATAAACAATCAAAACACCCATAGAATCTATGATTCTATGACACTCTATGTACACAAAGTTCACTGCAAAACTCAAATCTTCACTCATCCCAATCGACAGAAAACTAAAATGTTATGGGTCCCTGAATATAGCGACACAAAGAACCATTGCATCTCACTTGGAATTTTTTTCCCTTGTTTCAGTACAATGTATGGTAAATAGAATGGAGCCACTGAAAGCTACAACTTGTCCTGCAAAAGAATCAAGCCCTCACATGTCTATGTCAATGGAAAAATAACAAATTTATGGCTCTTGAAAGAAAGTGAGGAAAAAATGAAGGCATAACAACTGAAAACTCTGTGGTCCATAATTGGTTAACCAATCCAATTCCCCCCTACCTCCACAACCCTCCCAATAACCCTGTAGATATCACCCTCTCCCTTGTCATGTAGCCTGTATGCCCTATTACTGCTCCCCGGCTATTCTTATCTGGGTATTTGGTACAGGTTAAACTTATATTCCATTATTATTTTCCATTATTACTATATGATTTGTGCAGATTGTCTGCTATTTACCTGTTGTACTAATGTCCATATGTTCTTCTGTAAATGCTCAAGATATTCTGAGCTTATATGACCTCGTTTGTATTTGGTCAGGCAATCTCTCACAAGCTCCATTACCAGCCGGTAAGTGAAGCTGAGGACGCCATCGGGTAGTGGTAGCACAAAGTCAGGGTCATAGGTGGCAAGAATCCCCTGGAGTAGTGCTAACACCTGAAGTCTGTCTGGAGGAATTCCAGACATTTCCAGTAAATCCAAGCGCAGTCTGTATATGACTAGCTATATGGCTTATCACACCGACAACAATGACACCGGAAAGTCAAAGTGACAACTAGAGTGTAATCACTTGTAGAAATAGTGATGGTTAATTGTGATGTCATAATGGAATCTTGTGTTCTACTCTTAAAGGGGCAGCTTACCTTATAAGGAAGTTGCCTAGCATCCCTTAAGGAGGCAACAATATAGGCTGAGCATCGGTACCATATGCAGACATGGATGATAGAACTATGGACGCTTTACTCTTCTGAGCAGTTAGAGTATTATTATGTTGTTACATAAATTATTTATATCTGTTCCACACAATAAAAATTACAGTGTTTTGTATCAATAAGAAAGTCATATTCTGGGGCTAAAAGACAATGTATATCTTTGTACCGTGTTAGGGGCTAAAAGAAGTATCTTTACTGAGGGAACAGGGCCGGACTAGGGGCTGCGCCCAGCTCTGGCATAGGACGCACACAGGCCCATGTTACTCTCCCACATCCACTTTCAAAGATGAGGGTCTCTATTACAAATATGACCCTGCCTACCATTGGAGAAAATCTAAATTTACTACTCCCCGTGATACCAATTTATTAGGATGATCATTTAGGTCTCTTTATCACATTAATAGTTCCCCTTGGGCATCCTTATAATAATAAGAGTGCCCCTCTGGGTTTCCTTATAATAATATTAGTGCCCCTCTGGGTCTCCTTATAATAATAATAGTGCCCCTCTGGGTCTCCCTATAATAATAATAGTGCCCCTCTGGGTCTCCTTATAATAATAATAGTGCCTCTCTGGGTCTCCTTATAATAATAATAGTGCCCCTCTGGGTCTCCCTATAATAATAATAGTGCCCCTCTGGGTCTCCTTATAATAATAATAGTGCCCCTCTGGGTCTCCCTATAATAATAATAGTGCCCCTCTGGGTCTCCCTATAATAATAATAGTGCCCCTCTGGGTCTCCTTATAATAATAATAGTGCCCCTCTGGGTCTCCTTATAATAATAATAGTGCCCCTCTGGGTCTCCTTATAATAATAATAGTGCCCCTCTGGGTCTCCTTATAATAATAATAGTGCCCCTCTGCGTCTCCTTATAAGATTAAAGGGAATCTGTCAGAAGGATCAGCCCTCCCTCCCAAGCCGTCTTTATGGGCATACGTTATACACGTGGTCCCTTTACCAGCGAGGTTGGTCGACTGGGATAAGAAAATCATTCAACGAGAGACTAGATGGATTTTATTATCGAATGGCCTATTGTTATAGTGTGTTCACTATTCAGTATGGCCCTATTACATAGACTATCACCATACAGTGTGTAGGCCAATTGTGGCTGCGCTCTTCTATACGGCATAGTCGGCCATTTGGACGGACTTCTTTTCTTTATCTATACTTTTAATCTTGGCTGCACTGAATATTGATTCAGGGTTAAATGATTCTCCTTTGTGTGTGCATCGATTATATCTGGTACATTTACACTATATTAATACATCCTCTATATTTATAATATATCTATACACCTATATTCCCTGTTGTCTTGTTGCCTAGCCATTATGGGAACCAATCTGGACCTATGATGTGATAAATACTTGATGAGATCCATAAAACAGCGCCCCCTATTGGAGCCCACTGTGCGTTTCAAGCATGGACCTTCTGGTATCTGTATGGGGAGGAAACCTCTCGCTGGAGCGCCGCGTGCCTCCCAATGCGCACTGACGCCCCCTCCGGTCTCATCGCTGGAACACATTTTTATGTAAAGTGTCATTGAATGCAGCAGCCGGGTCTAAGCTCCTAATAAACACAACCCTCCGCCTGCCCCGCTGTGTTATTACAGGCTCTATTCCCCTTCAAGCCTAAGCGTCAGAATGCCTGCTCCTCCTCTTACCTCCCCCTTTCACCTGCTGTTATAGTACAGCCTGTCTGGGCTCTGTATTAAAGCCTCTTATTAACCCTCTCCCCCTATGTATCTACTGGTAGACCCCATATTAATATAAGCCCCTTGCATACCATGAGCTGCAATATTATTATTGTAAGAAACCCCATGTGCACTATTATTATCAGGCATAGATGGTGGCATTATTATTCAGTATCGGCACACAGGGGGCATTATTACTATCTAAGGCAAGGGTGGGCAATTAATTTTCCAAAGAGATCACATGAGAGACCATGACTGTTGCGGAGAACGAACCAATAGACAGATATGAATTCTGCTCAATATTCATATCAACATATTAATTACATTTATTATAATATATTAATATTATCACTAGAGATGAGCGGTGTTCGACTCGAACTGTTCGCCAATCTCAAATTCGAGCTGTTTTGGGCAGTGTTCGAGCCGTTCGGCGAACACGAACAATTTGAAAAAAATCCGGCTGTTCGAGGTTATGTTCCATAACTGTTCGTGCACCAAAATCATAACTGGATTTTTTCTCAGTAATGCTGAAAATTAATGTTAATACGCAGTTTGAGTGTACAGCGGGGCGGGGGGAGGTTCATGGGATGGATCTCTGCAGAAATAATGAAGATCTCCATTTTTTTTTCTCTTTCCCCCATTTACAGTGGGGAGATGCAATCTGTCAGCCTATCAGCAGCGCACACACGGAGCGAACTGCTTTTTTCACACAAGCAAAGGCATGTGTCATTGGCAGTGTATGTCACATGTCCTTGCCCTATAAGACCCAGCCATTTTCCACGTAGCCACCATTTTCTCACTGCTGCAGCTGCGTGTTAGACGGCACCGCTGTTGCTGTGTGCGCTATACTTTGAGTGTTCATTTCAAGCCAATTTTCGCACAAATCTACAGATAGCTTGGGAGTAGGGGATAGTTGTGATTGCAGTCCTTTTGAGGACTAGGTTACATCATTTCCTACGACTTTTATCAGGCAGGTCTGTGCTCTTAAATAGATAGGTTGGGAGTAGGGTCTACTTGTAATTGCAGTCCTTTTGTGGACTAGGTTACAGCATTTCCTAGGACTTTTTGCTAGGCAGGTCTGTGCCAGTGCTGTGCAAGTTTTTTTCACAGCATTTGGCTAAATCTAGCTAAGCAAATCCTTTTTGGCCTCTTGCAGTGTGTGTTAGTCAGTGGAGTAGCCTATCTGTGTTGCAAGCTATACCACCTGTGTATAGAATACAAATTTTTTTACTGCACCTAGCCAAGTAAAACCTTTTGGGCATAGCATCATTCTATTAGTCCATCTATACTAACCTCCACCAGGTTGCAAATTAAAAATAATTTTTATCTGCATCTAGCTCTGAAAAAAAATGTGGTCTTGTAGCAGTGTGTGGGACTTGTTCTATTAGTCCATCTATACTAACCTCCACCAGGTTGCAAATTAAAAATAATTTTTATCTGCATCTAGCTCTGAAAAAAAAATTGGGCTTGTAGCAGTGTGTGGGAATTGTTCTATTAGTCCATCTATACTAAGCTCCACCAGGTTGCAAATTAAAAATAATTTTTATCTGCATCTAGCTCTGAAAAAAAATTTGGGCTTGTAGCAGTGTATGGGACTTGTTCTATTAGTCCATCTATACTGACCTCCACCAGGTTGCAAATTAAAAATAATTTTTAGCTGCATCTAGCTCTGAAAAAAAATTTGGGCTTGTAGCAGTGTGTGGGACTTGTTCTATTAGTCCATCTATACTAATCTCCACCAGGTTGCAAATTAAAAATAATTTTTATCTGCATCTAGCTCTGAAAAAAAATTTCGGCTTGTAGCAGTGTGTGGGACTTGTTCTATTAGTCCATCTATACTAAGTTCCACCAGGTTGCAAATTAAAAATAATTTTTATTTGCATCTAGCTCTGAAAAAAAATTTGGGCTTATAGCAGTGTGTGGGACTTGTTCTATTAGTCCATCTATACTAAGCTCCACCACCTGTGTATGTAATAAAATTGTTTTACTGCATCTAACCCAGCCAATACTTTTGGGCTAATACAACAGTTTGGCCACTCAGCTCTGCTCGGTTCCCATCCATTGTTTTTTTGTGCAACCAACTCCAGAGTTGTCAATTAGTTAACCACCAAAATGAGTGGAAAAAGGCCTGCTGATGGTGGAAAGGGGAATAGGTGTGTTGGGAAGGGAAAAAAAGGTTGTGTCCGTGGGGTAGGTGTTAAAGCAACAGTAACATCTGCAGAAGAAAGACCATCTTCCAGCCAAACTAAGATGTCTACTTCTTTTAGTGGACAATGTGATAAGATCCCTTTCTTACGGCCACGCCAATCGCTACAAATTCCAGATGAGGCACAAAAACAGCAGGTGCTTCAACGGATATCAAGTGCTCCTTCAAGTGGGCTCTCCTCCACCTCAACCATAATGTAGACCCTCGTTCCCAAACTGTATCTCCTGTTGGTGGAGAGAATGAGGAAGGCGATGATGAGACTCAAATACCTGATTGGAACGACAACTTGAGATTTTTGCCAGGGCAGGAAGAGGTTGACTCTGAGGACGACTGGTGTGAGAACACACAGGGTGATGATGACGAGGTTGGAGATCCCACTTACTGTCAACCCACAGTCAGCCAGTCGATGAGGTCAGCAGAGGAGGTGGAGGAGGATGCTAGTGACGACGAGGTCAGGTTGCGCCTTCCTGGACAGAGACGTAGTACTGGAAGCACGTCAACAACTGCATCCTCAAACACAACTCTGCCTCTGACCACAAGTCGTAGTGGCTCTTCAGGTCGCATGGGTGCTAAGCCTTGCATAGCTTGGGCATTTTTTCAGATCGATAAGAATGACCCAACTCGTGTTATCTGTAACATTTGTCAGAAAAAGCTAAGTAGAGGCCAAAAAATACATAGTTTGAGTACTTCATACATGAACCGGCACATGGATATGAAGCATAAGTTGCAGTGGGAAGCTCACTGTGCTACAATGCGGCCTAGCCGGCTGGGCCAACCACCATCAGCCACATCTTGTGCATCCGCAGCCTCTTCATCCTCTGTGACTGGGGGGACAGCAGTCACACCTGTTTTGGGACGCAGACCGGCCACCTCTTTACCCGCAACAGCCAGTGTGATTGTCAGGTCATCATTTTATTTGGAGGTGGAAACACCAGCTGGTGTTGAGCGCTCTCCGACATCGATAGCACCACCTTTGGATCAAGGCAACCTAACATGTCCGCCTGCATCTTCCTCACAGACCGGCAGTTTGCCGGGGACACCCTTCTCAACCCCGTCTAAGCACAACAGCCAGCCCTCGGTCCCTCAGATGTGGATGTGGCACCCAGGGGACTGGGGATAACTCGGTACCCGGGCCTTTGGCCTGGCCTTTAGGGATGTCGCGGTGGTCGGCTCCCGGGCTCGTACCCTGGGGTCTCTCCTAAAAAGGGGTTGATATTTGTAAAGTTTATAAAAGAAAGAGTTTGTGACGCCACCTGTGGTTTCTGGTGAGGATCACCAGCGCTGCGCAGTCTACTGAGGCTGATGATAAGGCAGCTTGATGGTATAGCTCTCCACAGTTAGAGCTGGGCCTCAGGGCAGTATAGGAACGGGGATGCAGGATAGAGAGACTACTCTGGGCCAGAGCAAGAACAGGGACGGACACGATAGTCACTTCAGTACCTTTTACTGGTGGAATTTCAGGCACTCCCCGGAGCACTGTAGGGTGAAGGGTGTATGTCCAGATCCTCCCCAATGAGCAGGTTTTGGGCCTCCTGGTTCTGGCTTCTGCATAATAAGTTTCTGACCTGCCTGGAGCTAGGCCTAACTTTGTCTCTGTCCTGCGCTGGCTGACCTTGTGGTAGGGCCTTCTCTTGGAGTGCACGCTCCCAACCTACGGGGCCTATGTGTCTCCTGACTCTGGTACGTATCAGCACTTTAGCTATCCTGGGACCTGTAGTTCTCCAGGGATTCCGGTTTATCTTGCTGGGTCGTGGAGTTCTCGGCAAGCTTCGGACCCGGTGTCCGGTAAATTCTTCTTCTCGGGGTGAGCCAGCTAAGCTCCTCTGCTCCCCTATGAACTAACTCTCTACTCCTTTGCCTTCGGCCTACTCGAGCCCTCGATAGGCTACTCACACAAACGGCAGCGTGCCGCGGTTCACCGATCTTATGGCGCCGGCACACCTACAGCTCACCTCACTGAGCTACACCGAGTCTTGATCTGGATAAGCTCCACTGCAGGGTAGAATGCAGGAGCTGGAACAGGCTTTTGTCCTCTGAGGTAACACGTCTCAGACTGCACTGGACTCACTGCTAAACCAGACTCTGACAGACTAACGGCTGCCTGGCCCCACCTTCCCTTATATATCTCCCTAAGGAGCTCCCTCTGGTGGTCTGAGGTGGAAGGTGCAGATGTGTGAATGGTTATGGGAGCCTCTTGTGGAGGAGTCCTTCAATACACCCTTCTGGGTCTGTGATGCCAAGCACAGCTGGGCTTCACATGGACAAGTAAAAGACCATTTCCTCCTAGCCATGAGAAAGCTAAGAGGTTGAATTTCACCATCTGCAAGCTCTTGGCTACATAAATGCTGCCTTTCCGCCTGGTGGACACAGAGGATTTTCGAGACCTTATGTCCCATCACAGTGCCCCAGTACCAGATGCCCAGTCGGCACTACTTCTCAAAGAAAGGTGTGCCTGCACTCCACCAGCATGTCGCACACAACATCACCGCTTCTTTGAGAAACTCTGTGTGTGACAGGGTGCATTTCACCACAGACACTTGGACGAGTAGGCATGGACAGGGGCGTTACATGTCGCTGACTGGGTACTGGGTAACTATGGTGACAGCAGGACAAGGGGCTGCTGTCCAAGTCTTGCCGTCCCCACGAGTTGTGCGTCAATCCTCTTTATCTCGAAGTTCCTCCACTGCTTCTGCCTCCTCAACCTCCTCTCGGTCCTCCACCTGCACCCAAAGCCTGTCTGGTCATGCCACAAGCTTTCTAACTGCGCAGAAGGGATCCTGCACAGCTCCTTACTATGCTGGCAGCAGGGCTCAACGTCATCAGGCGGTTTTTACTTTGAAATGTCTGGGAAATGTGAGTCACACAGCTGAGGAGTTGTGGTCAGCTCTGGAGAACCAGTTTCATGAATGGTTGTCTCCACTGGACCTGAAACCAGGGAAGGCCGTGTGCGACAATGCTGCAATCCTCAGTGCGGCCCTTCGCCGGGGCAATGTCACACACGTGCCTTGTATGGCTCACGTGTTGAACCTGGTGTCCAGCAATTTTTAGGCCACTATCCCGGACTAGATAGCCTTCTGCAGAGGGCACGGTCGCTGTGTGCTCACTTCCGCCGTTCGCATCCCGCAGCTCAGCGACTTACATCTCTACAGAAGTCGTTGAGCCTGCCACTTCACAGGCTAAAATGCGATGTGCCTACCCGGTGGAATTCAACTCTGCACATGTTGCAGCGACTGTGGCAGCACCGACATGCCCTGGTGCAATATGTTCTGACGTATAGCCTGGGCCAACGAGATCCAGAGGTGGGGCAAATCACGCTGGAGGAGTGGTCTCAGATCAGGGACCTATGCATCCTTCTGCACAGTTTTGAAATGGCGACGAAGATGTTTAGTGCTGACGATGCCATTATCAGCATGACTATTCCGGTGATTTACATGCTGGAGCACATGTTAAACAGAATTCGGAGTCAGGTGGTGGCTCAAGAGGAGGTGGAGGAAGTAGAGGAGGAGGAGTTGTATGCGGAAGGGCTAACATCTGCAAAGTCCAGACGGTCGGCAGCACCAAGGCGGCAGGCATGTGAGGGTGGGGGAGATGGTTTTAGCAGGGCGCATGGTAGCAGCCAAACTAGTGAGAAATGTGCAGGAGCCCAGGAAGAAGTGGAGGACGAACTGATGGAAGACTCATCAGATGAGGGAGACCTTGATCACATTTCTGTTGTGCGAGGTTGGGGAGAGAGGGCAGAGGAAGGAAGCATGATTGTTACCTCGCCACCAACACAACAGGGACTTGGTGCTCCTGGATGCGCAAGACACATGAGTGCCTTCTTGCTGCACTACCTGCAACATGACCCTCGAATTGTGAGAATTAGAAATAATCCTGACTACTGGGTTGCCACACTATTAGATCCCCGGTACAAAAGTAAATTTGCAGAAATTATTCCTGCCATAGAAAGGGATGCACGCATGCAGGAGTATCAGCAGAGACTGTTGCAGAATCTTACATGTGCTTTTCCACAAAACACCAGTGGTGCACGTAGTGAATCTCACAGTTCCAACTTGCCAACTGTGGGACCGTCGAGTGTTCAGCACTCAAAATGTAACAGAAACACAGTATCTGCTGGTAACATCAATTTTGCGGAATCATTTCACCACTTTTTTAGCCCATCCTTTGCAAGGCCACAGGAGACAAGAAGTCTGACACATAGTCAACTCCTAGAGACGATGGTACAGGAGTATCTCCAAGTAAACATTGAAGCCATGACTGTGTCACTGGACCCTTGCTCTTTTTGGGCTTCCAATCTGGATAAATTGCCGGAGCTCGCCACTTATGCCTTGGAGATCTTGTCATGCCCCGCAGCCAGCGTTCTGTCTGAACGTGTGTTCAGCGCTGCTGGTGGTGTGCTGACAGATAAGCGCACGCGGCTCTCCACTGATAATGTAGACAGATTCACGTTCATAAAGATGTACAAATCATGGATCCGAAAGGACTTTTCTACCCCTGTGTCATCCTGGGGAGAGTAAAAGCTTGATGATTTGTTAATATCACCTCACCAACTGTTTTAAGATTTCAAATTACTAATCATGTTTATCTGTATCTTGCCTGTATAATAATTTTGGCCTTGTAGCACTGTGCAGTACTGATTCTATTAGGCCATCTATACTAAACTCCACCAGATTTCAAATTACTAATCATGTTTATCTGTATCTTGCCTGTATAATAATTTTGGCTTTGTAGCACTGTGCAGTACTGATTCTATTAGGCCATCTATACTAAGCTCCACCAGATTTAAAATTACACTGGTCAATGCAGTTTTTCTGTCAAAAGGTTTTAAAACATATTTTAAGTCAATTTTGGCTGCTGATTACTAATACGAACTCCGTTTTTGGCTATCACATCAGGATTTCGAGATATTTTTGATGGAAATTAATCCTATCGAATGTTTCTTGATAAAAACCTCATGATTTTCGTTACTACATTTTGTATATTTTTAATCAAGGAATAACAAATTACAAAGTCTGTGTACAGCAAATCAAATATACTTACAAAATTAAATTACAAAATATAAAAACACATATATATGGCACACAGATGAATGGCAAATGGCAGTTATTTGAACTTTCTTTTCTTGGCTGATCTGTGATGTACAGCTTCTGGGTTGTCTCTCATCAAGCTCCAGCAATAGTCAGCCATCATATGTGAGTCCCACCGGCCTTGATACCGTTCTTCCATTGTTTTAATGTCCTGATGAAAACGCTCCCCTTGTTCCTCGCTCACATCCCCAAGGTTCTCTGGAAAAAAGTCCAAATGGCTGTTTAAATAGTGAATCTTGGTACTCATTCTACATCCAAGATTTTGCAGACTCATTAGTAGCTCTTCCACAATCTCTTCATAGTTGTCTGCTTTCTTATTCCCTAGAAAATTCTGCACCACATTACAAAATGCATTCCGAGCTCTTTCTTCTGTCTCATTCATTGATGTGATAAAGTTTGGGTCTCTCATAAGTGTTCTTATTATACAATATTCCAGCCTTTTTCTTCTCTTCACTAAGACCTGGAAAAGTTGAACATATATAGTTAAAGCATTCTCCACTGTGATTGAGAGCTTTGACGAACTGCTTCTCCAAGTTTTATGTGCAAGGGAGGAAAGACAATGTTCTTCCTATCCACTAGTGAATCATGGATGACATTCTTATCGCCAGGTGCCAAACTCTGTCGGTGAGGCCATTCAGTTTTCACCCAATGCTCTGCTGTAGCTCTACTGTCCCAGTAGCACAGAAAACAAGGGTGTTTGAAAACTGTTTTTTTACTTTATTATCATAACAAATGGGAATTATGCATGTTCAAAGAAAACAAAGATATTCTCACATTTATTGGGAGACTAAATGAAAACTAAATTTACCTTAGTGAACCGTATAAAACGGCACTTTTCATACACTACTTATATTTTTCTTGGAATTATTGAAAATGGGCTATATACCTATAGCGCAAAAACGTGATGTGATAGAGAAATTATAAGATCAGATTTGAATTCAGCACCCTCAAATTAGTCTAAAACTGTTCTTAAAGTCCATGCCAGAATTTTTTTTTTTTTGTGCACCAGTGTTATTAATAATCATGTTTATCTGCATCTTGCCTGTAAAATAATTTTGGCCTTGTAGCAGTTTGCAGTACTGATTCTATTAGGCCATCTATACTAAGCTCCACCAGATTTCAAATAAATAATAATTTTTGTTCTCTCTGAACATGTGTTCAGCGCTGCTGGTGTTGTGCTGACAGATAAGCGCACACGGCTGTCCGCTGACAATGTAGACAGACTCAGGTTCATAAAGATGAACACATCATGCATCAGCAAGGACTTTTCTAGCCCTGTGTCATCCTGGGGAGAGTAAAAGCTTGAGGATTTGGTAAAATCACCTCACCAACCGTTTTAAGCTTTCAAATTAATTATCATTTTTATCTGTATCTTGCCTGGAAAATAATTTTGGGCATAGTAGCAGTGTGGAGTACTGATTCTATTAGGCCATCTATACTAAGCTCCACCAGATTTCAAATTATTACTAATCATGTTTATCTCTATCTTCCCTGTAAAATAATTTTGGCCTTATAGCAGTTTGCAGTACTGATTCTATTAGGCCATCTATACTAAGCTCCACCAGCTTTCAAATTAATAATAATTTTTAGCTGCATCTAGCCCGGAAAATAATTTTGGGGCTCCTAGATGCGCAAGACACATGGGTGCCTTCTTGCTGCACTACCTGCAACATGACCCTCAGATTGTCAGAATTCGAAATAATCCTGACTACTGGGTTGCCACACTCTTAGATCCCCCACACTCTTCGATCAACCTTTTCATTTTAATAAAGAACAAAAAAATGGTCATTTTTGAAATTATAAGCATTAGCAGGTTATTAGAAACTTAAATCAAACAGTTTTCAACTCAAAGCTTTATTCTAGGTGATGTTACATTTGCACATAGGACCCCTTGTTCGAAAGGAGCTTCTGAACTCTCTCGTCCATTGAATTTGTCAGGTTTTGGATGGTTTCTGCTTCAATTGTTTTGCATGAGAACAGAATACCCTCCCAGAGCTGTTGCTTAGATGTGAACTGCCTCCCGCCATCATAGACACTCCTTTTGATGATGCTCCAGAGGTTCTCAATGGGTTTGAGGTCAGGGGAGCATGGAGGTCACACCTTAAGTTTGTCCCCTTTTATGCCCATATCAGCCAGAGATGCAGATGTGTTATGTGCATCATGAGACGGTGCATTATCATGCATGAAAATGATCTTGCTGTGGAATACATGGTTTTTCTTCTTGAACCATGGCAGGAAGTGCTATTTGAGAAACTCCACATACATCATGGAGTTCATCTTTACCCCTTCAGGGATCCTAAAGGGGCCGACAATCTCTCTCCCCATGATTCCAGCCCAAAACATTACTCCACCTCCTCCTTGTTGGCGCCGTAGCCATGTTTGCATGGGGTGTCCATCAACCAGCCATCCTCCACTCCATCCATCTGGACTATCGAGCATTGCACAGCACTCATCGGTGAATAAAACAGTTTTGAAGTCAGTCTTCATGTATTGTTTGGCCCACTGGAGCTGTTTCTGCTTGTGTACAGTGGATAGAGGAGGTCAACAGGATGGCTTATGCACAGCTGCAAACCTCTGAAGGGCCCTGCATCTTGTTGTTCGGGGGACGTTGGAGGCACCAGCAGCTTCAAAAACTTGTCTGCTGCTATGACAAGGCTTTTTTGCCGCTGCTCTTTTAACCTGACGTAATTGCCTGTAGGAAAGAGTCCTCAATTTTCCCTTAGCACGCACACGTGTGTACTGTGAATCAGCTACATACTTCTTGATTGTGCAATGATCACGATGAAGTGTCTTGGCAATGTTGAATGTAGTCATGCCTTGACCTAAACACTCCACAATTTGTTGCTTCTCAGCAGCCGACACATCCTTTTTCTTTCCCATTTTGGCAGAAAATGTAGGCTGCTTAATAATGTGGGACAGCCTTCTTAAGTAGTCTTGCCTTTCATTGGACACACCTGCCAAACTAATTAGCACAGGTGTCTGCAATTGCTTACAGTGATATAAAGAGTCCTGACACACATCACCATCAATGAGTTTAACTGACAAACAAAAAAATTCTTACCTTATCACTCCTAAACACTTTTTGCATAATAATTTGGAACACAGTGTACATGTGCTTTTCCACAAAGCTCCAGTGGTTCACGTAGTGAATCTTACAGTTTTAACTTGCCAACCGTGGTCTGTATGGAGTTGTTCAATAAAGGGCCCAAAATTAAGATAACATAGATGGGAGAGGTCTCTATGAATAGGAATTCCTAAGTATTTGATACCCTGTGAGGGCCAGGCATGCCAGGAGACTCTATGGAATGCTTTCTCAGCATCTAACGAGAGTATCTAATTACAAAATTTTAACTGCATCTAGCCCAGGAAATACTTTGTGCCTAGTAGCAGTGTCTGCTAGTCAGCGGATTATCCCAGCTGTTAAGCAAGCTACACCACCTGTAGTTTGGACACTTAATTTTTTCAAAGGAAATGCTTCGGGCCCCCGGGACACTCAGTGAAGAGCATCGGGAGGCACCCCAAGCCACAGGGGCTGGGACTGGCGATAGGACGCCTTGAAGTGGACCGCCAAGCTCGATCCTTATAAAAGCTTTTTAACTGCAGCAGCTTTAGTGGACGCTACTGGAGCTGTAATTCCCGCGGCTGCTGGCATCAGACTTGCCCTCCAATAGATCCTTGTAAAAGGATTTAAAGTGTACTCATTCAAATTAGAGAGACAATATAAATTAAAAAGCTTAGACCTGCCTCCACCGCAGGGGGGCTCGCTCGACCCACCAGCGGACAGGCACCAGTATTGGGAGAAGGGGGCTGGCCATCAGGGTCCACCGCAGCTCTGGCACAAACCCGGCGACACGGAGGTCGCATGGGCAAGAACGGACTGGCCGTGTCAGCTTCGCACTTTTTTGGTTTTAGAAGGGCATTACATGCCTATATCTGTGTCTCCCCCTCCTTTTACTCCTCAACCTCTTTTCTTTTTGCATGACTATATGTACTTGTCACTTTTCCATGTGTTAGTTGTGTCTTCTGAGCAGTTTGTCAGCTTTTGGACACCTTTGAAGTGTTTTCTATGTGTTTCTATGTGTTTTTGTTTGCCTGCCATTGGTTTTAACGGTGTTCGACGGTGTTCCATGAACAGTTCGACGAACAGTTCGGCGAACATACGGGCGTTCGAAGAACCGAACTCGAACCTTACGGGGGTGGCTCAACTCTAATTATCACTTAATATTTAAGTATGCTGACATTCCCCTATTTACTGTATAAGCCTGAAAACTGCCCCTATATACAGTATGAGCCCCACACAGCCCCCTACATATAATATAAGACCAACATAGCCCCTCTATATACAGTGTGAGTCCCCATATAGTCCCCTATATACAGTATGAGCCTCCACATAGACTTTCTACATACAATATGTGTAAAGGGTCTGGGAGGCGGAACCTCTGAGCTACTATAGAAGGTGGCGGTCCTTGTAAGGGAGCGGGTGGCGACCAGGGTAGACGGGCAGGCAGTCACAGCAAGTGACCGGGGCAGTCTCTGGATGAACGGGCAGGAGGTCACGGCAAGTGACCGGGGCAGTCTCTGGATGAACGGGCAGGAGGTCACGGCAAGTGACCGGGGCAGTCTCTGGGTAAAGGATTGGTACGACCTGTGGCGGCAGATGATAGACGTGAGCTCCCAGGTGAGCAGGCGAGAGTCTCTGGATAAACGGGTGGTCACAGCATGTGACGGCGGAGCCTCCAGGAAGACCAACAGACAGGTAGCAGATGAGCGCTCCCAGGTGAGCGGGCAGGAGTCTCTGGACAGGCGGGTGGTCACAGCACGTGACGACAGAGCCTCCTGGTAGGCTAGCAGACAGGCAGCAGATGAGCGCTCCCAGGTGAGCGGGCAGGAGTCTCTGGACAGGCGGGTGGTTACAGCACGTGACGACAGAGCCTCCTGGTAGGCTAGCGGACAGGCAGCAGATGAGCGCTCCCAGGTGAGCGGACAAGCTGCTCCTTAGACAGACTGACAGGAGTTGGAAGGCAGACCGTCGGACCTCAGGCAAGCAGGCAGGTAGAAGATGTGCGCTCCCAGGTGAGCAGGCAAGCTGGTCCTTAGACAGACTGACAGGAGTTGGAAGGCAGACCGTCGGACCTCAGGCTAGCAGGCAGGTAGCAGGATATCAGGCAGGAATTAGACAGCAGACTGGCAGGAATCTGGCAGGTATCTGGCAGGTAACTGGCAACGGGACCTGAGGGCTGAAGCAGAGTAGTGAACAGTGCTACAACATTGCTCGGGCACCTCCATTTTGGAGGAGGTGCCTTTTATATGGGAGGTCCTCCGGCAATTGGCCGGGGACTCCTTAGGACGGCGCGCGCGGTCCCTTTAAGAGAGGGGGAGCGCGCGCGCGCGCACCCTAAGCACATTGCCGGGGAAGGAGCGCGTGCCGGAAGCAGCGGGGAGAGAAGCGCTGGAGGACGCCGCGCCAGGAGCGGGGAGGTGAGAGGGACGGCGTCTCTGCCTAGAATGGGGCAGAGACGCCGATGCTACAATATGAGCCCTCATATAGCCTCCTATTTACATGATGAGCCCCCACATAGCCCCCTATAAACAGTATGAGCCCCCATATAGCCTCTCTATATAGAGTGTGAGCTCTCACATATTCTCCTATAAACAGTATGAGCCTGAACAATTCCTCCTATAAACAGTATGAGCCCCCACATGGACCCTATAAACAGTATGACCCTCACATAGCTTCCTATATCCAGTATGAGCCCCCATATGGCCCCCTATAAACAGTGTGAGCCCCCACATAGCCTCTCTATATAGAGGTTGAGCCTCACATATCCTCCTATAACAGTATGAGCCCTCACTTAGCCACTCTATATACAGTATGAACCCCACATAACCCCATATACTGTATACAGTATGTGCCCACACATAGCCTCCCTATATACAGTATGAGCCCTAGGTAACCTCCTATATACAGTATGAACCCCCACGCAGCCCTATATAAACAGTATGAGCCCCACATAGTCCCTTTATACAGTATGAGCCCCCACATAGCCTCCTAAATACAGTATAAGCCCCCATATAGCCTCCTATATGCAGTATAAGCCCCCACATATTTTCCTATATACATTGTGAGCCCCATCATAGCCTCCTATATATACTGTGAGCACCCTCATAGCCTCCTATATACAGTATGAGGCCGCACATAGCCTCCTGTATACAGTGTGAGCTCCACATAGCCTCCTAAATACAGTTTGAGCCACCACGTAGCCTTTGTATATACAGTGTGAGCCCCCACATAGACTCATATATACATGCAGAAAAAACATACTCATCTCGCTCCTGTTCCCCGGGTGTGCTGCTCCGGTCTCCAACACCCTGACTCTCCATGCAGCAGACGCGATGAGGTGACGTGAATTACATTTTGCAGAGACAAGTCATGGATGGAAGAAGTGGTTATGGTGGTGTGGGCTGAATGAAAAAGAAAAGGGAAAGTGAACAACTATGATCAGAGAGATGGTAGATGACTTAATATACATATATTTGTACAATTACCAGCACACTATGCACATACAGTACAGACCAAAAGTTTGGACACACCTTCTCATTTAAAGATTTTTCGGTATTTTCATGACTTTGAAAATTGTGCATTCACACTGAAGACATCAAAGCTATGAATTAACACAGTTGTTGTAGAGATGTGTTTGCTTCTAGAACTCTGTGTGGCATTGACCTGGTCTCTAATCTGAGCTGCTGTTAACCTGCGATTTCTGAGGCTGGTGACTCAGATAAACTTATCCTCAGAAGCAGAGGTGACTTGGTCTTCCTTTCCTGGGGTGGTACTTTTGGTGAGCCAGTTACTTTGTAGCGCTTGATGGTTTTTACAACTGTACTTGGGGACACTTTCAAAGTTTGCCCAATTTTTCGGACTGACAGACCTTCATTTCTTAAAGTAATGATGGCCACTCGTTTTTCTTTACTTAGCTACTTTTTTCTTGCCATAATACAAATTCTAACAGTCTATTCAGTAAGACTATCATCTGTGTATCCAGCAGACTTCTGCACAACACAACTGATAGTCCCAACCCCATTTATAAGGCAAGAAATCCCACTTATTAAACCTGACAGGGCACACCTGTGAAGTGAAAACCATTTCCGGTGACTACCTCTTGAAGCTCATCAAGAGAATGACAAGTGTGCAAAGCAGTCATCAAAGCAAAAGGTGGCTACTTTGAAGAACGTAAAATATAAGACATATTTTCAGTTGTTTCACACCTTTTTGTTAAGTATATAATTTCACATGTGTTAATTCATAGTTTTGATGCCTTCAGTGTGAATGTACAATTTTCATAGTCATGAAAATACAGAAAAATCTTTAAATGAGAAGGTGTGTCCAAACTTTTGGTCTGTACTGTATATAGTATGCAGAGCACTGGAATTGATATATACAATTATACCACTACATGGTTGCTGCACAGTGATAATATCAGTGTTTATACTGTTAATAATCAGTATGGTATATTATCACTACAGTACATGTTGGTGATATGTTGTTATGATCTGGCTGTATTTATTGATTATTGTCTCATATTGTGGTATTGATTGTAATATTGGTCTTAGTACAGTCATGATGGTAATGATCAGTATGGTGGCATTATTTTAGCATTATGTGGTGGCATTATGTGGTCATAACTTGGTAGGATTATTTACTAGTGATGGGCGGACCCGTGGATATCCGAATATCTATTAAAAGTTTGGTTCGGTTACCAGAACAGTACCTGACCCGGAACACGGACCCCATTCATATGAATGGGGCCCCCGAACATCCATGATTTCCCACGCAGATGACAGCGTGGGAAAAAGGGGCTCTGATCGGTTAGAACTACGGGCTCACTCTGTCAGATGACAGTGTGAGCCCGCAGCTGTGACTGTGACCAGTCGTAAAAAGCTTACCACAGGTCACAGGCATCAGCTGATGAGAGTACTACTCCCATCAGCCTATGCCTGCTGTTACAGAGCAGACGCCGCTGTGTAATCACTCCTGCAGTGTATAGCGCTGAGCTGCCGTGAAAGAGTTCACAGGAGTTCATCAGCTGATGAGCTCCAGTGATCTCACTTACGGCACCGCTACGGCGTGAGACAGTTCTCACGCAGCGGCGGTGCCGTAAGTGAGGTTACCGGGTTTCATCAGCTGATGAACTCCTGTGAACTCTCTCACGGCAGCTGATCGCTACACATTACTTGTGTCAGTGTGAGCCTGTTGTCATGTACAATATATTGTATGTCTATATACTGTTGACACATATATATACTGTTGTTATACACATGTAAATATATATATGGTGGCTCATTATACCCGTAATATTATTTTGAGGAATGTATTAACATTGTCTGTTTCTCTGACCTAACAACCTTTGACTATATGAGCCTTTTTACTAATCGGGTCACATTGGCCTGTGTATAAATACTATGCTACTTGGATGATCACTTAATATCTACTAGGCTGTACAATTTGGGTCCTGCTTGTCCCATATAGCGGTAGAATTTTTTTACACACTGTATGTTGTTTTGCACCATTTTTTGCACCAATTATCTGCATGTGATAATTTTTAACAAAATTGAATATTTAATAAAACAATTTTTTATGATGTAGATCGGCCTTTGATCGTGGTTGCTTCGGTTGTTTATGTTTATCTTGCGATTTTGCCATTATACGGTCAATAGTTGCCACTCTTCACATTGTAGTATGTGTACATTATGGAGTGGCACCGTTTGAAAATTATACTAGTATAAGTCATCTAGATCATCGTAGGACACTATGGATTATTTCATCACTTTGGATAGGTGAGGGATATGGTTGTTTTTTATTTTTGCTGTTTTACAGTTGACAGTGGCTTCTGGGATTAGGTGTTAGGTGAGTATAAATTAGCTTATTTATTTTCTGTTTTTTACAGGGAACAATGGTGTGAAGATATTCAAGGTAATCCCCTGTCGATCACTGTGCACTGGCAGGCGGGTTTTACGAAGCTCTACATATGAAAATTTGACACTGCAGCTTGCAAAGGAAGGAGCTGAAGAAGCGAAGAGTGAGAATTCTCACAGCAGCTGCAAGCTACACAGGATGTCCCTTCCCCTGACGCCATGTGCCTATTCAAGAAACATAATTCAACAGCGAGTTATGGGGAAAAGATTCATCTCAGTGATACACAAAATAGACCTGAGGGGATGCGGATTGTAACCCTAGTTTTAAACATAGTCCAGCGTAAGGAAAGGAGATACCCAGCACAGCCTTGCAGGGGCCCCTAGGACTCTGATGTTTAGCATCCATGCGTAGCAGGGGCCCGGCTGGGTCCAATGACACCAGAACGGGCTCCCTAGGACTGTCCAGTAAGAACATATGGCCCATTTTAGTTTTGGGAGCTCTTAGCTGGGAAATAACAGGGATGGAGACTTGGGCTCCACCAGGGGTGCAGTAGGGGGAGTGACACAGAGAGTTTGAAGGTCTCTGTAGCTAGAGCCTATTGTCTTTTTCCTGGGGAGGTCGTGATATCAAGTCATCCACCTGATTGTCACAGCTGACACCCGGTGCTATGTGCAAGGAACGGTCCCGCACCGCTCCCTGCACATTAACCCCCGAAATGCTGTGATTGAAATCGATCACAGCATTCTGGTGGCAAGAGGAGGTTAGCGCGATACTTACCTTCTCTGCCGGCATCCCGCAGCGTCTGAGTCCGGTCCCAGATGTTGTCATGGTGACCCGATGTCATCATGACAACATCCGGGTCATCAGAAGGCAGGAAGTTGCTTTGGTCATGCGCCACGCGTGACCAAAGTAACTTTTCCCTGTGCAGCGCTGACAGGCTGCATAGCACAGGGATGGTGATGAAGTTAACCCCTTTAGTGAACAGGGTAAAAAAATAAAATAAAAAACAAAACATAAAACGATGCTTTATCATCATACCACCAAACAAAAAATGGAATAAAACGAGATCAAAAAGACAAATGTAAATAAAAATGGTACCGCTGAAAACGTCATCTTATCCCGCAAAAAACAAGCCACCATACAGCTCCAACGGCAGAAAAATAAAACATTTATAGCTCTCTAGCGATGCATAAACAATTCTTTTTTCTATAAAATAGTTTTCATTGAGTAAAAGTGCCATAACGTGAAAAAAAATATAACTGTGGTACCGCTGTAAACGTACTGACCCGAAGAATAAAGCTTCCTTATCAATTTGACGACACATAGAACGGCATAAAAAAACCACCAAAAAACAATTCGTGAATTGTTGTTTTTTGTTTATTCTGCCTTCCAAAAATCGGAATAGAAAGCAATCAAAAAATGTAATGTGCCCAAAAATGGTACCAATAAAAACATCAACTTGTCCCACAAAAAAAAAAAACAAATCACATGACTCTGTCGGCCGAAATATGGAAAAATTATAGCTCTCAAAAAATTGCGATCCATAAACTAGTCTTTGCAATAAAAAGGGTTTTTTAGTGTGTGACAGCTCTCAATCATAAAAACCTGATATGAATCTAGTATCCCTGTAATTGCACCGACCCGAAAAATAAAGTTGTCTAATCACTTATACCGCACGAGGAATGGCGTAAAAAATAAACTTTAGCGTTAGGGATAGGGTTGTGCTAGGGTTAGGGTTAGTGTTTTGCTAGGGTTAGGGTTGGGCTAGGGTTAGGGTTGTGCTAGGGTTTGGGTTGGGCTAGGGTTAGGGTTGGGCTAGGGTGAGGGTTGAGCTAGGGTGGGGCTAGGGGTAGTGTTGGGGTAGGGTGGAGCTAGGGTTAGGGTTGGGCTAGGGGTAGCATTGAGCTATGGGTAGGGTTGTGCTAGGGTTAGGGTTGTACTAGGGCTAGGGTTAGGGTTGTGCTATGGTTAGGCTAGGATTGGGTTAGGGTTGGGCAAGGGTTAGGGTTGCGTTAGGGTTGAGCTAGGGTTAGGGTTGGGCTAGGGTTAGGGTTGAGCTAAGGTTGCGTTTGGGCTAGGGTTGTGGTTGTATTAGGGTTGGGGTTTGGATTTTTTCAGAAGTAAAGAAAAAAATACCGTCTATATGGCAACTAATGTTGAGCACAAGAGCTCGCTACTTGAGTTTGCATCGGGTGCTCAGGTATGCACCGAGTATAGCGGGTGCTCGAGTGACATGCTCAAGTCTCCGCCTCAAATGTTTTGCAGCTGTTATACAGCCAAAAAAACCTTGCTGGGACTTCTTGTCATGCACAAGCGATCCCCACATGTTTTTATTTGGGTGACTAACAACCATGAAACATGCGGGCGGGGACTCGAGCATGTCACTTGAGCACCCGCCATACATGGTCCATACCTGAGTACCCGATGCAAACTCAAGTAGCGAGCACTTGCACTCAAGACTAATGACAACTTATTCAATATGATGACCTAATGTTATCAAATTCTGTGTCGTACCTCTGGGTTCAAAATGTTCACTATACCCCTTGATAAAATCCTTCAGGGGTGTAGTTTCCAAAATGGCGTCACTTGGGGGGGGGTTTCCACTATTTAGGCACATCAGGGGCTCCCCAAACGCAACATGGCGTCCACTAATTCAAGCAAATTTTACATTCAAAAAGTCAAATGGCGTTCCTTCTCTTCCGAACCCTGCCGTGTGCCCAAACAGTGTTTTTTCCCCACATATGGGGTATCGGCTTACTCAGGAAAAATTGCACAACAAATCGCGTGGTGCAATTTCTCCTGTTACCCTTATGAAAATGCAAAATTGGGGTCTGCAAAACATTTTTGTTGGAAAAATGTGAAAATGTTATTTTTACAGCTCCATGATATAAACTTCTGTGAAGCACCTGGGGGTTCAAGGTGCTCACCACACACCTAGATAAGTTCCCTGAGGGGTCTAGTTTCCAAAATGGTGTCACTTGTGGGGGGTTTCCACTGTTTAGGCACATCGGGGGCTCCCCAAACGCAACATGGTGTCCGCTAATTTTTCAAGCAAATTTTACATTCAAAAAGTCCAAAATGAAAAAAAATTGCGGTCTAAAGTAACATTTTTGTGAAAAAAGTTAAATGTTCATTTTTTTCTTCCACATTCCAAAAATTACTGTGAAGCATCTGAAGGGTTAATAAACTTCTTGAATGTGGTTTTGAGCACCTTGGGGGGTGCAGTTTTTACAATGGTGTCACTTTTGGGTATTTTCTATCATAAAGGCCCCTCAAAGTCACGCCAGATGTGATGGGGTCTCTAAAAAAGTATTTTTGTAAATTTTGTTGTAAAAATGAGAAATCGCTGGTCAATTTTTAACCCTTATAGCTCCCTAAAAAAAACAAATGTGATTCCAAAATTGTGCTGATGTAAAGTAGACATGTGGGAAATGTTATTTATTAACTATTTAGTGTAACATATCTCTATTTAAGGGCATAAAATTTAAAATTTTGAAAATTGCAAAACTTTCTACATTTTTACCAAATTTCTGATTTTTTCACAAATAAACGCAAGTGATGTCAAAGAAATTTTACCACAATCATGAAGTACAATATGTCACGAAAAAACAGTCTCAGAATCAGCGGGATCCATTTGAAGCGTTCCAGAGTAATTACCTCATAAAGTGACAGTGGTCAGAATTGTAAAAATTGGCCTGGTCATTAACGTGCAAACCACCCTGGGGGTAAAGGGGTTAATACTAGACCTCTGAGCATAAGACGGAAAAGTCGTGGAACTATGGAAATCACAGGTCGGAGAGACGTGTTGGTGATCTGCAAATGATAAAATAATGGATACAACATTTTCAAAACATCTCAATTTATCCAGTATCGAGTATGATCCCCAAGCACAGAAATCCCCGCACTTACAGCCTCGGCTCCTGTTTTTACTTTATTGTATGGTTCGTTTATCCGCATTATCCACATTGTGGTTTTTACAGGTTTTATCTATATATTTTGTCTATGCACATTTTAACCTGAGTGTTACGAATCTGCGAACTCAGATATCCTGTATTAAGTATTGTGGAATTTTTCAGGCTCAAACTAAGAAACGTAGAGCTCAGAAACGCGTTGCCGTCTGGTTGAAGTACGTTTTGCTGATGGCATTTGTACATTTTTCATGTGCTATTTTTGTACGAAGCCACTTAAATTTGGTTGTGTTTATATGGATTAAATAAAGTGCTGACTTTTATGGAAAAAGGGAGTGTTGGCCTGAATTTCACATTGCTATATCACTTTTCATACTTTTGCATAGACCTGGTCAGAGAGTCTGGACATGTACAGTAACTCTGCTCTACAGACTCCGGCCACAAGGTAAGTTTAGTCTTACAAAGCCGCTATCTATCACCATGCACACTCAGCTTTTATCAGCTCAAATGTCTCCTGTACCCCTAGACTGTACCTGTTATATTTCGCCATCAACTACATGATGACAATTAGCAGCCATAAACTTAATGCATTGTAGGGGTTTTCCAGGTTTACTATATTGACCTCTTCACCGGTGGGGTTCAACATCAACTGACATCCAACAATCGGAATTATTATAAAGACATTTGTAACTGTGTACCATAGCACAGTATTGGAACTCAGTGGTTGCAAAACCACAGATTGATATGGGGGTGGGGGAGGCATTTACAAAACCTAGGTGCCATAGACATTGACTGAAAATAAGTCCCCTTAAGAAATGGAAGTCTGCACATGTGTAGGAGAACAGTGGTAGGCAGGACAAAGATACCAGTCTCCTCCTGGAGGGCAATTTTACAGACTGTGTAAACCAATGGGACGTAGATTGAGAACTGGATCACTAATGATCGACTATTATTGTGATTGTGACAGGTAATCAAATTTTTCACTAGTGGCTACTAGAGGTGAAATGTAGTATTGCATCCGAACCAGTTAAAGGATTAGGAACTAGGGATGTCACGGGTGTGTCAGGCTTGACATACAGTCATTCTGGATCCGGCTGTAGAAGGTCGCTGCGCTTGGCCTTGCAGACACCTTCTTGATCCTTTCATCATCCCTCCCACTCTAGCACCCAGCGGTGATCTCCACGATCGCCTGCTAATTAACACACCCTTTCTGGATCTTTAAATATACTCAGTTTCTCAAGAGAGTTGCTGGTGATAGAGTAAATTCCTCTGTTCAGGTCTGGAGTTCTAGCAGTCAGCGATATTCTTCTTGGAGTTCCTTTATGGATTGTAGTTGTGTTCTCTCTGGTGTCTCCTCAAAGCTAAGTGTATCTCCTTGTCTGTTTCCCTTGTTTGTCTTTAGTTGCAGTGGGGCCGACTAGTGCTAACTCCTCCCCCTCCCTACCTAGGGCCTAGCTCTAGGGTCAGCCAGGGCTAAGGTATCCTGCTTGGCGATAGGTGTGGAACCTATTTAAGAACGATAAGGGAGTCATGGTGTTGTTAGATCTGCTTAGGGGTCTCCACTCCCCCTTTCCCTAGTTTCTGGGCTTTCCCCCTTTTCCCGTTGTCGTACGCCGGGTTCTTCCCATACCTAGCATGACAAGGGATGAGCAGACCCGTGGAAGTTCAGGTTTTGGTACCCAACTGAACTTTAGTCCAAAGTTTGGTTCGGGTACCAAAACTGTACCCGAACTTGATCCAGTACATGGACCCCATTGAAATCATTGTGAACTCCAACTTTTGAGATGGAAAAATCTCACTCTCCCTCCTCCCTCCTTCTCTTTTCTCTATCTCTCTCCTCCCGCTTCTCTCCTCCCTTTCTCTCTTTCCTCCCTCTCTCTCTCCTCCCTCTCTCTCTCCTTCATCTCTCCTCCATCTCTCTCTCCTTCATCTCTCTCTCCTCCATCTCTCTCTCCTCTATCTCTCTCTCTCCTCCATCTCTCTCCCTCGCACTGTTCTCCATTTCTCTCTTCTCAATCTCTCTCTCCCTTGCTCTTTGTCCTCCATCTCTTTCTCTCTCCTCCCTCTCTCTCTCTCCTCCCTCTCTCTCTCTCCTCCTTTGCTCTGTCTCCTCCATCTGTCTCTCCTCCATATCTCTCTCTCATCCATCTCTCTCCCTTACCCTTTCCTCCATCTCTCTCACTCTCTCCTCTCTCTCACTTGCTCTTTCTCCTCCATCTCTTCCTCTCCCCCCCATATAATGCCCCATGCAGGATTTAACTTCTCACCCCCATATAATGCCCCATACAAGATGTCACCTCTCCCCCCATATAATGCCACATGTAGGATGTCACCTCTCCCCCCATATAATGCCCCATGCAGGATGTCACCTCCCCCATATAATGCCCCATAGGATATCACCAACCCCATATAATGCCCCATGCAGGATGTCACCCCCCTCCATATAACGCCCCATGCAGGATATCACCCCCCTCTCTTTAAAATGCCCAATGCAGGATGTCACCCCCCTCTTTAAAATGCCCCATGCAGGATGTCACCCCCCATATAATGCCCCATGCAGGATGTCACCCCCCCCCATATAATGCCCCATGCTGGATGTCACCCCCCCATACAATGCCCCATGCAGGATGTCACTCCCCCATATAATGCCCCATGCAGGATATCACCCCCCCCATATAATGCCCCATGCCTCCGTACATTAAAAAAAATAATAATCAAATACTCACCTCACTCCTCCTTACCTGCTGCCGCTGCTCAGGTCCGTACTCCAGCGTCGCCGGTGTCTTCCCGCTCTGCGCTGCCTGTGATGGCTCAGCGGATCTGCGGAGGCAGGAGGAGAGGTAAGTATCCGGCTGCTGGGCCCTGAGCAAGCGGGGGAGAAGGGCGGGCGCTGGCACCGCTCTCCTCCGCCCATAGCCCGATTCATGCTTAGTATGTCCTGCCAGCCTCCTTGGTACTTTCATGCCCACCCAGCATGTCCTGCCAGCCACTGGTGGTAGTACATGCTGCTAGGCATAGTAACAGTAACGAGAGGTTGGCAGCAGGACAGGCTGGGCAATGGGCATGATGATAATCATGCCCATTGCCCAGTAGCATTTACTGACAGCCTCGGCCAGGGGTCCTCTCAGCCACCCCTCCCCCCTATCCCTTCCTCCCCTCCCGACCCCTGCTTTTCATACTCACGCGTCGAGATGAGCTGCAGGCCTGCAGCCGCTGCCTAGGGCAACGGCGGATCCGTCCTCCACAGCGCGCACAGGAAGCCGTCCCAGGGCGATGATGTCATCGCCCTGAGACTGACCTCCTGCGCACGCGCCGGCAGAGGTGGCAGAGGGGCACTGCGGCAGCAGGCAGAGCAGGGAGACCAGTCTCCTTGCTGTGCTGCTGCAGAGGGCCCATCACTAATCATATCGGCAGTGCTGCCTATCTGATTAGCGAACCGGGGGGTCCTCTGTTCTCTGTACAGGGCCCAGTGGGTGTGAGGGCGGGGCTTAGGGGCATGGCCATCGGAACCCGGAGCCCACCGGGGGTTTTCCCGATCATACGGTGGGCCAGTACGCCCCTGCCCATAATCCCAGCTGGGGGCTGGGATTCGAAGCATGGTAAGGCCCAAACTAGACATGGCCACCATGAATTTCTAGTAAACAGAAAAAAACACATGTAGGGACTCCATCTTTAATAAAAAAAAAAATCCTCGTTCCGACGTAATCCATGGGTCTTCTGTCTTCAGCTCTGCTACATCTTTGCCATCAGAGAAATATGTCTGCTGACAGATGAGCAGGCACAGAATGACACTGGAGCACTGTTACTGTGTAGTGCGGCACTATGTTGCTTTTTTGTCATTTCATGCTGTGTAGAAATCTTGGGAAAAGTGTGGATTGTGCTCTGGAAGTGATCAGTTATAGCTAACTATGTTATTTTCTGCAGAGATAAGTCCTGCATAGAAGATGGGATATATCGGTCTGCAGATAAAGAACTTCACCTAGAGACATCACTGGTGAGTATGTGTATTACCTATGTTGAGTATATGTATTACCTATACACACACACTGACACTATATACAGAGCTCCTGTGTATAATATTAATGGTGATCATTGCATTACCTGTACACTGACACTATATACAGAGCTTCTGTGTATAATGTCACTGGTGATGACTGATAACCTGTACACTATATACAGAGCTCCTGTGTATAATATCACTGGTGATCACTGTATAACCTGTACACTGACCCAATATACAGAGCTTTTTTACATTTTTATTATTTTAGCATTATTTGTCACTATGTTGTGGCATTATGTGCTTTGGTCATGAGATGACGATATTTGTCCCTTGTATGTGGTATTATTCAGTCACTATGTGGTGGTAATATGTGGTCTCATGGTGTGTCAGTATTTATACCTTGTATCTGGTAGCATTTGATCACTATGTGGTGGTATTATGTGCTTTGGTCATGGTGTGGCGGTATTTATGCCTTGTATGTGGCATTATTTGGGCACTATGTGGTGGTAATATGTGATCTGGTCATGGTGTGGTGGTATTTCTGCCTTCTATCTGGTAATATTGGTCTTGGTAGAGTGGATTGTGGTTGGTCATTTGTTTTATCTGATATCAATAAGGGGAAACCTCTTTATTTCCAATATATATTAAATACTTGGATGTTTAACCCCTCCCTGCCCTGTGACTATTACACAGCAGCAGAGATGCAGTTGCAGAGGTTCACCAGAGAAAGAAAGTTGGCATTTGGTGAGATTTTCACCTCTGTATTTATAAGACAAAACCAGGAGTGGGTGAGAAATTCATAAAACATTACCTCGGATTGCTCCACTCCTGGTTTTGTCTTATAAATACAGAGGTAAAAATCTCACCAAATACTCAAAGTGCCACAATCTTCTGACAGTGCTGATTCCACCAATAAATAAGTGATCACCTTCCCAACCTGTGCATCGCTGATGACTTGTTTTCACCAATAAAAACCCTTTAATGCAAACTACAGTAATTGTACATCGCATTTCTGGTGAGCGCACAGTGATGGGCAGAAGCGGCCAATATAATGGGTATAACGGCTAACAGGTATTTGCAAATAGCTGAAGGGTGGGTGGGCCCCTGGAGTCAATGTCCCTGGTGGGCCCCAGACACCCCAGTCCGGCGCTGTTGACAGCAGTGACCTGGGGGTCTGAAATGCTTCCTGGGGCGATCCCCATGTCATTTGAGCACTGTCACTATCGTTTTGGGCACTTTTTAGGCTTTCTACAGACTGTCGGGGGTGCCGCCGCAAAAATGCTCGGGTCTCCCATAGACTAACATTGGGCTCGTTGCTCGGGTCGAGCACCCGAGTATCACGGTGAGCTCGGCCCGAGCTTCGAGCACCCGAGCATTTTAGTGCTCACTCAACACTAATTGCCACTCTTCGTAATGTGCAAACAATGTCTTCTTCAGGTGGATTCCACCTGGATCCCTCATGAAAAGCACTAGATAAAAATGTAAATGATTGAACATATGCACTGCAATATAAAAACAACTTGCTGTGCATTGTGTATTTTTCAGTCTTTTTCAGCTTCTTTTCTCCGCTTCCAGCTTTGAAAATTATGAAGTGGTTAAAGAAAGTGATCGGTTCATTCTGCTGGTGGCTTCTGTTTGGAAGCCGCTCACTATTTTATATGTAGTTAACAAAAACACTGATGTTTTCCTTAAGTGTCTTCTTATAAAATAAAAAATCAGTGGGTATGCTGGCGTCTATAAGGTGCTGTGTGTACGTACCCTTAGGAATAACAGAATCTCTGGTCATCTCCTCCATTTTTGGCCAGAGTTTAGAGGATTAATGGGAGACATAGAACCGCTATTCTCCAGTTTGGGATCTAACCCTTCAGACATACTATATATGAGGTATAGTATTAATATACCATAAAAGTCAGTAATAATCAATTAAATGCGAAAAGACATTAAACAATTTTAATTTTTTATTTCTTTGAATTAAAATTGCATGGAAGGATGAAGACAAGTTCTTGGAGGAGCCTTCAACTTTTGCACGTGTCTCTTGCTGGTCAGGAGGCCACAGGTAGGTGGTACAACTCCTTCCATACAGGTACAGTATTAATGGTGGATGTGCTGTAGTTTCTTCAGAGCGCTAGATTTGGGGGTTTTCTGTCCTCGAGATGTCAATGGTGCGTTGGTGGCAGCAGCCAAAAATGCAGCTTTCTCTGACAGCACGAGCAGCCCTGGATAATCCACGCCGGCAGGATGTTATCATCCGGCGGAAGAGAGAACCTAGGAGAAAAGATGTAAAACTGATGTAAGTAATGGGACTCCATATTAGAGGACACTACTGTGGTGTCACTGTAGCATGACGTTAGAGGAATCTCATCATACAGAGGAGCAGAATCATTGTCAGCCATCATACATGTGACAATCCCACCACTGACGGATAACATCTGCTCCACATGACTTCTTCTCACTGACGTCATACAACATGGAGATTATCGTCACACTTACCTCGCCTAGTTTCCCCCTCTTCAACTTTCTCTGTTTTTAGTTGTTTTCTCAGTGTTCGAAAATATTTTCTTCTCTTCTGAACTGGAGATTCTAATCAAAAAGCCAGAAAAAAATGTTGATTATAAACTCCTAAAAGATGAGCTTTGTATCTTTATAGAGTTATGCAACTGATTAATATGAACCTGTAGCTTTTCTGGGTTCCGGTGGTGTCTCCCCAAAGAACCATGTCCCCATATTAATATGACATTACTTTCAGCAAGCCACAGTGTTATATAATCAGTTAGATAAAACTTCATTGTAACTTTAAAGAAGACCCATCACCAGGTCAAAAGTGTCCAAGATTCGCTCTTATTTTATGTCGGCTTCTCCCCTGAGTATTCTGATATTTGTTTTCCTAAAATCCACAGTACGGTTGTAGAGATATGGGACTTTTTATTTAGTGTTAATTATTATGGTCTTTATCATGTGGGCGTGGTAACCTAAGGGCACGCCCCAGAGGATCCTGTGAGCACCGCCCCTTTGTAAAGAATAAAAATTACCACTAATTACAAAGGCCCATAACTCTGGAACCGTATGGGGGATTTTAACAAAACAAAAAATAGAATACTCAGGGGAGCAGAAAGAATAAAGGAAGTAATTTTAGAGCCTTAATATTTAAATTTTGGATCATAGGCTATAATTGGATGGCCTATAAACCTGTACATACCTGACAATGAGGGCGAGGATGACTCACTGTTTTTAGCAGTAAAACACTGATTGTCTCCAACAGTTTTGGAAGGGGAAGATTCTTTCTGCCTGTTGGTAGAAAAAAGACACGTAAATTACAAGGAAAAAACAATAGAATAACGGAAGAACACCTGTCTGTAAGGTCAATTAGGACAACATAGAGGAGATATCCTGCTCAAGACCACATTTTACCAGCAAGAATGGAGTCTAATTAGTAATATTGGCCTGTAGTGAGTTGGAAATGAATGGTTGGTCGCAACAATCAGCTGTTATTGAAGTTATCACAAGTAAGACCCACAGAGATTGTGTAGTCATGGGGTGGTGGATGCTAGATTTAGATTTGTGTTACTCGTATCTTGTATTTGGATCCGACATATATCAGGACTAAATCTCATAATAATAATAATCTACTCACATTTCTGAGCCTTTTTCATTGATCTCTGGGGAACACCCTGGAGGTGACATAGGCACTTCATTGCCTTCATCACTGTTCTCTTGGGAACACTGTGGAGGTGACATAGGCTCTTCATTGCCTCCATCACTGTTCTCTTGGGAACACTGTGGAGGTGACATAGGCTCTATATTGGTCATCATCCCAGTATTGGTGATATATAGCTAAAACAGATAAAGAAATATAAAATAGATATATTTAATTTTTTTTTGTAATTATAGGTTTCATACATTTTATTAGCCACATACTTACTTTAGAAGACCTTTGATAAGTTGATGCAAAGTTTTTGATTTCTGGCCAGTCATTGTCCTCACTTGTGTCCCCCTCATCTGAATTCATATGTTTGAAGCTGCTACTTCGAGCTAAAAAATACAAGTGTTATTAGAGATTATTAGTATAATACCCAGACAGTCACCATGTTATCACTAATAATGATGAGAACTGATTTTGACATAAAATGAAAGACAAGACACACGTCAGTTTTCTGCAGATGACGTCTCATTTTACTTACTGATAAAGTAGCGGGTGTCCTCATCTGACTTTAGGTCAGGAACAAACAGGGGCTTCTGACTTAAAAGGTTGTCAAAGTCTAAGTCACGCATAAATGGATGAATTTTGATCTCATTTGCGCCTCCTGGAAAAGGAAGACAAGAAAGAAAGTGATACAGTCATTGTCAGAGAAACTGCTCCATATCTGTAGAATTTATGTTAATCTGAACTGAAGATGTAACAGAGCCGACATAAAGGAAATATATTGAACATTATAGCATGAAGAATGGGTAATAGACAAGTAGGTAGAGTACAGAACCTCAGTGCTGATCCTCATGGAACCCATCATTTGTCTGGTCACGCTGTAATAATTCATTGATAATACTATTAATATTACCTGTTCCAAGTCTCAGTGCTGGAATTTTTCTGAGCAGTTGAGTGATGATGCCTCGAGCATTAGTTGGAGGAAAGTAATTACATCTCCAAGGTATATCATCTGTTATATAAAAAGCAAATATTATAAGAAATAAAACCTCTTCATTTATTTTCAGAAAAAAAAATTCCTTAACAAAGCTAGAAAAAACTACAGAACTATTCAAGTCAAATAACAGTGACATCACAAGCATTCAGATTATTTTACTTACCCTGGATGATACTGTGTAAAATATTCCTTCTGCAAGCCCCTGTAAATGGTGGATATCCAAATAGAAATTTATATAGGATGATCCCTATTGACCACCAGTCAACAGGCCTTCCATAGCCTATCTTTAGGATAACTTCTGGGGCCATGTAAGTAGGGGTGCCAGCAGTCTGGAAACCAACAGAAAAAGGAGATGATGATCAATAAATATAATTGCGACACATAACATCAGTGGAAATGTTTTTCTAGAGAAATTATAAATCAGAGAAGGAGAAAGATGAGATCTGTAAAGTACAAGACCCTGTAAGTAAAGCCTACCTCTTTATCAAGGAACTCTTTGGTGATGTCCTTAGTTGGAGTCTTGTAGAAGTCTGAGTTTGGTCTCATGAGGCCGAGTTTTGAAACCCCAAAATCAGTGACCTTAATATGTCCTGTTGATGTTATCAGGAGGCTGTGAAAGAAAAGATGGTGTCAGCACCATCAGCACCAAGTAATAACCCACAGACTGTATAAGAAACTCTAACTTTCTTCCCCTCTAATATGCTAGAGGGGTCACTTACTTCTCAGGCTTCAGATCTCTGTGCACCACACCATAGCTGTGCAGGTATTCCACAGCAAGGACCGTTTCCGCAATGTACATACGGGCCAAGAGGACCGGTAAAGGACCCCTGTGCTTTAGAAGGGTACCACAGTCACCTCCTACAGGAGAAAGCAAATATGAGAACTGAGGGTTTGTTACAATGTAAATTACACATGATGAGTGGGAATGTGAAGAAGGCGGAGACATTGGGACAGGATGGTCTATATATACTGTATAATGTAGTGCGTATACTGTATACTGCAGATAGACCCTATACATAGAGACAGAGCCTCATCTACGAGCCTCTAATTTTTTTCTCTGTGGACGTTCTTATCTATAAAAACTCTTCAAAAAGACCAATCTTCCTTTTACCCATAGTGGAAATTGCTGCCGTGCTCAGCGAGGACATACTGGGGGACTTTCATAGAGATCAATGGTTTTTCAGGCATCTTGGTAACAGATGACTTATAATAATTGCAAAGAGGACATGTAACCGTCCATGTGGGCACATTGTGGTCATATATAGGTGCTAGGATTAAGCAGACGTGGGCTGGATATAGATACAATGGATGTGTCCTACCTGGTACATACTCCATGACCATACATAGATGAAGTTTAGTAGGAAAGGAGCAGAACGTGGAGACCACAAAGGGACAATCTGCGAATGCTGAGATGTCCCTCTCCAGAAAGGCCCATTCAAGCCTCTTTGGCTTTTTCAGGTTCTCCTTGTCCATTTTCTTCATAGCGCAGACTTGGTTTGTATCTTTATGGCGAACTAAGTGGACGGCCCTGGAGAGGAGAAAAAAACATGATTTACTATAAATTCTTATTAACAATCTATCTATAGATCTCATCAAATGATCTCCTGTATTAATGATTAATGTGGGGCCATCACTAGAAAACCATGTCTATAAATACATAAAATAACACTCCACAAATGATCACCAATGGGGGGTCCTCATCCACGTCACATCCTAACTGACCTGAATAGTGACAGATAGATGTGGACCGTGATGTGAACTCATAATTTGTCCATGGGAACATAACATGGGAAGGGCGCAGAGATATCGTCATAAGGAGCCCTGGGAAATATATATAATACCAAAGTAAAGCTCACCCAAAGGCTCCACTGCTGATCAGTTTGATCGGTTTATAGTCGCTCTTACAAGGATTTCTCCCCAGGTTCAATGATCCGATCGCGGCCTAAAAAGGAATAAGAAATGACATTAAGACATAGAAACTGCAGGGAAATAAAAGCTGAAGATGCAGGAACGTCTCTCTTCTATATTATGTCCATGATGATTACACTGCAGCAGATGTAGGGGACGTGATACAAGCCGGACCCTGCACAGACACTATTATATTATAGGAGATATCCCCCTTATACAAAGACACAGGCGGAAATACAAACTCCGCACCACTGAGTACAGACTGTCCTCACAGATGATGAAGCCACAGGGACAGGTGGCCATAAAATACCCTGTGTCTGCCTGGAGTGGACATGGAGGCCTCCACCATCATAAATCTGACCTTCTGCTAAATGGCTGGTAATCTGGAGAAGATCAGACAACAAGGACATGAGATGTAGACCTGTGTCTGCCTGGAGAGGACAGGGAGGCCTCCACCATCATGAAACTGACCTTCTGCTATATGATTGGTAATCTGGAGAAGATGAGACAAGGACATGAGATGTAGACCTGTGTCTGCCTGGAGCGGACATGGAGGCCTCCACCATCATAAATCTGAGCTTCTGCTATATGGCTGGTGATCTGGAGAAGATCAGAGAACAATGACATGAGATGGAAACCTGTGTCTGCCTGGAGAGGACAGGGAGGCCTCCACCATCATGAACCTGAGCTTCTGCTATATGGCTGGTGATCTGGAGAAGATCAGACAACAAGGACATGAGATGTAGAAGATGATAGATCCTTACCAGGCGCTCCACTGAGTAGGCCGGATACTCCAGTACAAGCAGGACATTTTGGGCCAGTTGTTTAATAAAGGCCAATTCTCCACTTTGGGATTTTTCTTCAGCCTATAGAGATGAAAACAAAGAAGAAAGGAAAATCATGAGAGAAAAAGCAAAACGGAGGAGGCCATTTATATCACCATGTTACTTATGCTATCTACACTACAAGTACTACATGACAACTGACGAGGGATCCGGTCGCTTGTAAACCTTTAAATCCCCACGTCCTCCCTCCATACCCAATGTATGTATATAAGACACATGGCTGCTTGTGACCTGTGTAAAATGGCCACAGCAGACTCCAACTCAAAACGCGGGGTGACTGCAACAATGATAGCCCCACAATTATATACAGTAGATATCTAATAGGCTTTAAACCAGAAGAAAAACAACACCTAATTAAGAGTTAGACCCTAGCCGCACCACACCGACACCACACCGACACAAGGGTTAAGGCATTAATATCCCACATTAATACCACTATCCTCACAGGACTGAAGTCCACTAGTTATATTGAGATGTAACCAAAGTCACTATTCCCCCAACAGTAACCTCCGTCCAAAGGACATCACATTTATCAAGACTCTGACCCAAACCTATCCCCCACCGCTGTGACCGTCCCAAAACCTCTACTTATCAAGTGCCAGCCATCAAACTTTCCTCCCATCTCTTTATAAGGGCTGGTTGGATGCTGGAACGTGAAACTCCTACCTTCTTCCTTTTATTGTCTCCCTGTAACCCAGCTCCTCAACTCCTTCCCGCAAATGTACGGGTTATTAACATCCTGGAAGGATCCTCACATGTGGAGGGGGCTCAGGAGCTGAGCTCCCCAAACATGCGTATATGAAATAGCCAGCATCTGTCCCTAAAAACCGTGGACAACGCAGAATTCTTCTGTTAACCATTTAAATAAAGCTGTCAGTCTGTGACAGTATCATTTCAATTGTGCATGCACCGATGCCTGAGCACTCTTGCTTTCATCGGCCCTCTACAAGGCGATCACAGGGGTCTAATGCATTTCTAGGACAACCAGGGGTCTGCTGAAGACCTCCGTTGCTGAAACCACGGTCCTCCTTGTGAAGCTTAGCTATAGGCTGAGCTCCAGAGGAGATCCAGATTTTCACTATATAGCGCAATACTGTAGTATTGCAATATATAGTATGAGCGATTTGCAGGATTAAGTCCCCTAAGGGAACGAAAAAAAAAATTTAAAAATAAAGAAGAAAAGATTTAAAAAAAATGTTAAAAATATAAAAGTTCAAATCACTCCTCTTTTCACCATTTAAAATAAAGAAAGGAAAAAATGAATGATCATATTTGATATTGATGCGGTTGTTAAAGTCTGATCTTTTAAGATAGGGAATTAATTAATACGATCAATAAACACCGAAAAGAGGAAAAAAAATTGGATTTGTGGGGTTTTTTTGTCTTCTCATTTCACTTAAAAACATTAATAATAAACAATCAAAACACCCATAGAATCTATGATTCTATGACACTCTATGTACACAAAGTTCACTGCAAAACTCAAATCTTCACTCATCCCAATCGACAGAAAACTAAAATGTTATGGGTCCCTGAATATAGCGACACAAAGAACCATTGCATCTCACTTGGAGTTTTTTTCCCTTGTTTCAGTACAATGTATGGTAAATAGAATGGAGCCACTGAAAGCTACAACTTGTCCTGCAAAAGAATCAAGCCCTCACATGTCTATGGCAATGGAAAAATAACAAATTTATGGCTCTTGAAAGAAAGTGAGGAAAAAATGAAGGCATAACAACTGAAAACTCTGTGGTCCATAATTGGTTAACCAATCCAATTCCCCCCTACCTCCACAACCCTCCCAATAACCCTGTAGATATCACCCTCTCCCTTGTCATGTAGCCTGTATGCCCTATTACTGCTCCCCGGCTATTCTTATCTGAGTTTTTGGTACAGGTTAAACTTATATTCCATTATTATTTTCCATTATTACTATATGATTTGTGCAGATTGTCTGCTATTTACCTGTTGTACTAATGTCCATATGTTCTTCTGTAAATGCTCAAGATATTCTGAGCTTATATGACCTCGTTTGTATTTGGTCAGGCAATCTCTCACAAGCTCCATTACCAGCCGGTAAATGAAGCTGAGGACGCCATCGGGTAGTGGTAGCACAAAGTCAGGGTCATAGGTGGTAAGAATCCCCTGGAGTAGTGCTAACACCTGAAGTCTGTCTGGAGGAATTCCAGACATTTCCAGTAAATCCAAGCGCAGTCTGTATATGACTAGCTATATGGCTTATCACACCGACAACAATGACACCGGAAAGTCAAAGTGACAACTAGAGTGTAATCACTTGTAGAAGTAGTGATGGTTAATTGTGATGTCATAATGGAATCTTGTGTTCTACTCTTAAAGGGGCAGCTTACCTTATAAGGAAGTTGCCTAGCATCCCTTAAGGAGGCAACAATATAGGCTGAGCATCGGTACCATATGCAGACATGGATGATAGAGCTATGGACGCTTTACTCTTCTGAGCAGTTAGAGTATTATTATGTTGTTACATAAATTATTTATATCTGTTCCACACAATAAAAATTAGTGTTTTGTATCAACAAGAAAGTCAGATTCCGGGGCTAAAAGACAATGTATATCTTTGTACCGTGTTAGGGGCTAAAAGAAGTATCTTTACTGAGGGAACAGGGCCGGACTAGGGGCTGCGCCCAGCTCTGGCATAGGACGCACACAGGCCCATGTTACTCTCCCACACCCACTTTCAAAGATGAGGGTCTCTATTACAAATATGACCCTGCCTACCATTGGAGAAAATCTAAATTTACTACTCCCCGTGATACCAATTTATTAGGATGATCATTTAGGTCTCTTTATCACATTAATAGTTCCCCTTGGGCATCCTTATAATAATAAGAGTGCCCCTCTGGGTCTCCTTATAATAATATTAGTGCCCCTCTGGGTCTCCTTATAATAATATTAGTGCCCCTCTGGGTCTCCTTATAATAATAATAGTGCCCCTCTGGGTCTCCCTATAATAATAATAGTGCCCCTCTGGGTCTCCCTATAATAATAATAGTGCCCCTCTGGGTCTCCTTATAATAATAATAGTGCCCCTCTGGGTCTCCCTATAATAATAATAGTGCCCCTCTGGGTCTCCTTATAATAATAATAGTGCCCCTCTGGGTCTCCTTATAATAATAATAGTGCCCCTCTGGGTCTCCCTATAATAATAATAGTGCCCCTCTGGGTCTCCTTATAATAATATTAGTGCCCCTCTGGGTCTCCTTATAATAATATTAGTGCCCCTCTGGGTCTCCTTATAATAATAATAGTGCCCCTCTGGGTCTCCCTATAATAATAATAGTGCCCCTCTGGGTCTCCCTATAATAATAATAGTGCCCCTCTGGGTCTCCTTATAATAATAATAGTGCCCCTCTGGGTCTCCCTATAATAATAATAGTGCCCCTCTGGGTCTCCTTATAATAATAATAGTGCCCCTCTGGGTCTCCTTATAATAATAATAGTGCCCCTCTGGGTCTCCTTATAATAATAATAGTGCCCCTCTGGGTCTCCTTATAATAATAATAGTGCCCCTCTGGGTCTCCTTATAATAATAATAGTGCCCCTCTGGGACTCCTTATAATAATAATAGTGCCCCTCTGGGTCTCCTTATAATAATAATAGTGCCCCTCTGGGTCTCCTTATAATAATAATAGTGCCCCTCTGGGTCTCCTTATAATAATAATAGTGCCCCTCTGCGTCTCCTTATAAGATTAAAGGGAATCTGTCAGAAGGATCAGCTCTCCCTCCCAAGCTGTCTATATGGGCATACGTTATACACGTGGTCCCTTTACCAGCAAGGTTGGTCGACTGGGATAAGAAAATCATTCAACGAGAGACTAGATGGATTTTATTATCGAATGGCCTATTGTTATAGTGTGTTCATTATTCAGTATGGCCCTATTACATAGACTATCACCATACAGTGTGTAGGCCAATTGTGGCTGCGCTCTTCTATACGGCATAGTCGGCCATTTGGACGGACTTCTTTTCTTTATCTATACTTTTAATCTTGGCTGCACTGAATATTGATTCAGGGTTAAATGATTCTCCTTTGTGTGTGCATCGATTATATCTGGTACATTTACACTATATTAATACATCCTCTATATTTATAATATATCCATACACCTATATTCCCTGTTGTCTTGTTGCCCAACCTTTATGGGAACCAATCTGGACCTACAGTGCTGGCCAAAAGTATTGCCACCCCTGCAATTCTGTCAGATAATACTCAGTTTCTTCCTGAAAATGATTGCAATCACAAATTCTTTGGTATTATTCTCTTCATTTAATTTGCTTGCAAGGAAAAAACACAAAAGATAATGAAGCAAAAAACAAATCATTTATCATTTCACACAAAACTCCAAAAAAGGGCCGGACAAAAGTATTGGCACCCTCAGCCTAATACTTGGTTGAAGAACCTTTAGCCAAAATAACTACGAACAACCGCTTCCGGTAACCATCAATGAGTTTCTTACAATGCTCTGCTGGAATTGTAGACCATTCTTCTTTGGCAAACTGCTCCAGGTCCCTGATATTTGAAGGGTGCCTTCTCCAAACTGCCATTTTGAGATCTCTCCACATGTGTTCTATGGGATTTAGGTCTGGACTCATTGCTGGCCACCTTAGAAGTCTCCAGTGCTTTCTCTCAAACCATTTTATAGTTCTTTTGGAAGTGTGTTTTGGTCATTGTCCTGCTGGAAGACCCATGACCTCTGAGGGAGACCCAGCTCACACTGGGCCCTACATTATGCTGCAAAATTTGTTGGTAGTCTTCAGACTTCATAATGCCATGCACAAGGTCAAGCAGTCCAGTGCCAGAGGCAGCAAAGCAACCTCAAAACATCAGGGAACCTCCGCCATGTTTGACTGTAGGGACCGTGTTCTTTTCTTTGAATGCCTCTTTTATTTTCCTGTACACTCCACGTTGATACTTTTTCCCAAAAAGCTCTACTTTTGTCTCATCTGACCAGAGAACATTCTTCCAAAATGTTTTAGGCTTTCTCAGGTAAGTTTTGGCAAACTCCAGCCTGGTTTTTTCATGTCTCGGGGTAAGAAGTGGAGTCTTCCTGGGTATCCTACCATGCAGTCCCTTTTCATTCAGACGTCGACGGATAGTACGGGTTGACACTGTTGTACCCTTGGACTGCAGGGCAGCTTGAACTTGTTTGGATGTTAGTCGAAGTTCTTTATCCACCATCTGCACAATCTTGCATTGAAATCTCTCGTCAATTTTTCTTTTCCATCCACATCTAGGGAGGTTAGCCACACTGCCATGGGCTTTAAACTTCTTGATGACACTGCGCACGGAAGACACAGGAACATTCAGGTCTTTGGAGATGGACTTGTAGCCTTGAGATTGCTCATGCTTCCTCACAATTTGGTTTCTCAAGTCCTCAGACAGTTCTTTGGTCTTCTTTCTTTTCTCCATGCTCAATGTGGTACACACAAGGACACAGGACAGAGGTTGAGTCAACTTTAATCCATGTTAACTGGCTGCAAGTGTGATTTAGTTATTGCCAACACCTGTTAGGTGCCACAGGTAAGTTACAGGTGCTGTTAATTACATGAATTAGAGAAGCATCACATGATTTTTCAAAGGGTGCCAATACTTTTGTCCACCCCCTTTTTTAGGTTTGGTGTGGAATTATATTCAATTTGGCTTTAGGACAATTCTTTTTGTGTTTTTTTCATTGAAGACAAATTAAATGAAGAGAATAATACCAAAGAATTTGTGATTGCAATCATTTTCTGGAAGAAACTGAGTATTATCTGAATTGCAGGGGTGCCAATACTTTTGGCCAGCACTGTATGATGTGATAAATACTTGATGAGATCCATAAAACAGCGCCCCCTATTGGAGCCCACTGTTCGTTTCAAGCATGGACCTTCTGGTATCTGTATGGGGAGGAAACCTCTCGCTGGAGCGCCGCGTGCCTCCCAATGCGCACTGACGCCCCCTCCGGTCTCATCGCTGGAACACATTTTTATGTAAAGTGTCATTGAATGCAGCAGCCGGGTCTAAGCTCCTAATAAACACAACCCTCCGCCTGCCCCGCTGTGTTATTACAGGCTCTATTCCCCTTCAAGCCTAAGCGTCAGAATGCCTGCTCCTCCTCTTACCTCCCCCTTTCACCTGCTGTTATAGTACAGCCTGTCTGGGCTCTGTATTAAAGCCTCTTATTAACCCTCTCCCCCTATGTATCTACTGGTAGACCCCATATTAATATAAGCCCCTTGCATACCATGAGCTGCAATATTATTATTGTAAGAAACCCCATGTGCACTATTATTATCAGGCATAGATGGGGGCATTATTATTCAGTATCCGCACACAGGGGGCATTATTACTATCTAAGGCAAGGGTGGGCAATTCATTTTCCAAAGAGATCACATGAGAGACCATGACTGTTGCGGAGAACGAACCAATAGACAGATATGAATTCTGCTCAATATTCATATCAACATATTAATTACATTTATTATAATATATTAATATTATCACTAGAGATGAGCGGTGTTCGACTCGAACTGTTCGCCAATCTCAAATTCGAGCTGTTTTGGGCGGTGTTCGAGCCGTTCGGCGAACACGAACAATTTGAAAAAAATCCGGCTGTTCGAGGTTATGTTCCATAACTGTTCGTGCACCAAAATCATAACTGGATTTTTTCTCAGTAATGCTGAAAATTAATGTTAATACGCAGTTTGAGTGTACAGCGGGGCGGGGGGAGGGGCAGGGGTTGGATCTCTGCAGAAATAATGAAGATCTCCATTTTTTTTTCTCTTTCCCCCATTTACAGTGGGGAGGTGCAATCTGTCAGCCTATCAGCAGCGCACACACGGAGCGAACTGCTGTTTTCACACAAGCAAAGGCATGTGTCATTGGCAGTGTATGTCACATGTCCTTGCCCTATAAGACCCAGCCATTTTCCACATAGCCACCATTTTCTCACTGCTGCAGCTGCGTGTTAGACGGCACCGCTGTTGCTGTGTGCGCTATACTTTGAGTGTTCATTTCAAGCCAATTTTCGCACAAATCTACAGATAGCTTGGGAGTAGGGGATAGTTGTGATTGCAGTCCTTTTGAGGACTAGGTTACATCATTTCCTACGACTTTTATCAGGCAGGTCTGTGCTCTTAAATAGATAGGTTGGGAGTAGGGTCTACTTGTAATTGCAGTCCTTTTCTGGACTAGGTTACAGCATTTCCTAGGACTTTCTGCTAGGCAGGTCTGTGCCAGTGCTGTGCAAGTTTTTTTCACAGCATTTGGCTAAATCTAGCTAAGCAAATCCTTTTTGGCCTCTTGCAGTGTGTGTTAGTCAGTGGAGTAGCCTATCTGTGTTGCAAGCTATACCACCTGTGTATAGAATACAAATTTTTTTACTGCACCTAGCCAAGTAAAACCTTTTGGGCATAGCATCATTCTATTAGTCCATCTATACTAACCTCCACCAGGTTGCAAATTAAAAATAATTTTTATCTGCATCTAGCTCTGAAAAAAAATGTGGTCTTGTAGCAGTGTGTGGGACTTGTTCTATTAGTCCATCTATACTAACCTCCACCAGGTTGCAAATTAAAAATTATTTTTATCTGCATCTAGCTCTGAAAAAAAAATTGGGCTTGTAGCAGTGTGTGGGACTTGTTCTATTAGTCCATCTATACTAACCTCCACCAGGTTGCAAATTAAAAATAATTTTTATCTGCATCTAGCTCTGAAAAAAAATTGGGCTTGTAGCAGTGTGTGGGACTTGTTCTATTAGTCCATCTATTCTAACCTCCACCAGGTTGCAAATTAAAAATAATTTTTATCTGCATCTAGCTCTGAAAAAAAATTTGGGCTTGTAGCAGTGTATGGGACTTGTTCTATTAGTCCATCTATACTAAGCTCCACCAGGTTGCAAATTAAAAATAATTTTTATTTGCATCTAGCTCTGAAAAAAAATTTGGGCTTGTAGCAGTGTGTGGGACTTGTTCTATTAGTCCATCTATACTAAGCTCCACCACCTGTGTATGTAATAAAATTGTTTTACTGCATCTAACCCAGCCAATACTTTTGGGCTAATACAACAGTTTGGCCACTCAGCTCTGCTCGGTTCCCATACATTGTTTTTTGTGCAAACAACTCCAGAGTTGTCAATTAGTTAACCACCAAAATGAGTGGAAAAAGGCCTGCTGATGGTGGAAAGGGGAATAGGTGTGTTGGGAAGGGAAAAAAAGGTTGTGTCCGTGGGGTAGGTGTTAAAGCAACAGTAACATCTGCAGAAGAAAGACCATCTTCCAGCCAAACTAAGATGTCTACTTCTTTTAGTGGACAATGTGATAAGATCCCTTTCTTACGGCCACGCCAATCGCTACAAATTCCAGATGAGGCACAAAAACAGCAGGTGCTTCAACAGATATCAAGTGCTCCTTCAAGTGGGCTCTCCTCCACCTCAACCATAATGTAGACCCTCGTTCCCAAACTGTATCTCCTGTTGGTGGAGAGAATGAGGAAGGCGATGATGAGACTCAAATACCTGATTGGAACGACAACTTGAGATTTTTGCCAGGGCAGGAAGAGGTTGACTCTGAGGACGACTGGTGTGATAACACACAGGGTGATGATGACGAGGTTGGAGATCCCACTTACTGTCAACCCACAGTCAGCCAGTCGATGAGGTCAGCAGAGGAGGTGGAGGAGGATGCTAGTGACGACGAGGTCAGGTTGCGCCTTCCTGGACAGAGACGTAGTACTGGAAGCACGTCAACAACTGCATCCTCAAACACAACTCTGCCTCTGACCACAAGTCGTAGTGGCTCTTCAGGTCGCATGGGTGCTAAGCCTTGCATAGCTTGGGCATTTTTTCAGATCGATAAGAATGACCCAACTCGTGTTATCTGTAACATTTGTCAGAAAAAGCTCAGTAGAGGCCAAAAAATACATAGTTTGAGTACTTCATACATGAACCGGCACATGGATATGAAGCATAAGTTGCAGTGGGAAGCTCACTGTGCTACAATGCGGCCTAGCCGGCTGGGCCAACCACCATCAGCCACATCTTGTGCATCCGCAGCCTCTTCATCCTCTGTGACTGGGGGGACAGCAGTCACACCTGTTTTGGGACGCAGACCGGCCACCTCTTTACCCGCAACAGCCAGTGTGATTGTCAGGTCATCATTTTATTTGGAGGTGGAAACACCAGCTGGTGTTGAGCGCTCTCCGACATCGATAGCACCACCTTTGGATCAAGGCAACCTAACATGTCCGCCTGCATCTTCCTCACAGACCGGCAGTTTGCCGGGGACACCCTTCTCAACCCCGTCTAAGCACAACAGCCAGCCCTCGGTCCCTCAGATGTGGATGTGGCACCCAGGGGAATGGGGATAACTCGGTACCCGGGCCTTTGGCCTGGCCTTTAGGGATGTCGCGGTGGTCGGCTCCCGGGCCCGTACCCTGGGGTCTCTCCTAAAAAGGGGTTGATATTTGTAAAGTTTATAAAAGAAAGAGTTCGTGACGCCACCTGTGGTTTCTGGTGAGGATCACCAGCGCTGCGCAGTCTACTGAGGCTGATGATAAGGCAGCTTGATGGTATAGCTCTCCACAGTTAGAGCTGGGCCTCAGGGCAGTATAGGAACGGGGATGCAGGATATAGAGACTACTCTGGGCCAGAGCAAGAACAGGGACGGACACGATAGTCACTTCAGTACCTTTTACTGGTGGAATTTCAGGCACTCCCCGGAGCACTGTAGGGTGATGGGTGTATGTCCAGATCCTCCCCAATGAGCAGGTTTTGGGCCTCCTGGTTCTGGCTTCTGCATAATAAGTTTCTGACCTGCCTGGAGCTAGGCCTAACTTTGTCTCTGTCCTGCGCTGGCTGACCTTGTGGTAGGGCCTTCTCTTGGAGTGCACGCTCCCGACCTACGGGGCCTATGTGTCTCCTGGCTCTGGTACGTATCAGCACTTTAGCGATCCTGGGACCTGTAGTTCTCCAGGGATTCCGGTTTATCTTGCTGGGTCGTGGAGTTCCCGGCAAGCTTCGGACCCGGTGTCCGGTAAATTCTTCTTCTCGGGGTGAGCCAGCTAAGCTCCTCTGCTCCCCTATGAACTAACTCTCTACTCCTTTGCCTTCGGCCTACTCGAGCCCTCGATAGGCTACTCACACAAACGGCAGCGTGCCGCGGTTCACCGATCTTATGGCGCCGGCACACCTACAGCTCACCTCACTGAGCTACACCGAGTCTTGATCTGGATAAGCTCCACTGCAGGGTAGAATGCAGGAGCTGGAACAGGCTTTTGTCCTCTGAGGTAACACGTCTCAGACTGCACTGGACTCGCTGCTATACCAGACTCTGACAGACTAACGGCTGCCTGGCCCCACCTTCCCTTATATATCTCCCTAAGGAGCTCCCTCTGGTGGTCTGAGGTGGAAGGTGCAGATGTGTGAATGGTTATGGGGGCCTCTTGTGGAGGAGTCCTTCAATACACCCTTCTGGGTCTGTGATGCCAAGCACAGCTGTGCTTCACATGGACAAGTAAAAGACCATTTCCTCCTAGCCATGAGAAAGCTAAGAGGTTGAATTTCACCATCTGCAAGCTCTTGGCTACATAAATGCTGCCTTTCCGCCTGGTGGACACAGAGGATTTTCGAGACCTTATGTCCCGTCACAGTGCCCCAGTACCAGATGCCCAGTCGGCACTACTTCTCAAAGAAAGGTGTGCCTGCACTCCACCAGCATGTCGCACACAACATCACCGCTTCTTTGAGAAACTCTGTGTGTGACAGGGTGCATTTCACCACAGACACTTGGACGAGTAGGCATGGACAGGGGCGTTACATGTCGCTGACTGGGTACTGGGTAACTATGGTGACAGCAGGACAAGGGGCTGCTGTCCAAGTCTTGCCGTCCCCACGAGTTGTGCGTCAATCCTCTTTATCTCGAAGTTCCTCCACTGCTTCTGCCTCCTCAACCTCCTCTCGGTCCTCCACCTGCACCCAAAGCCTGTCTGGTCATGCCACAAGCTTTCTAACTGCGCAGAAGGGATCCTGCACAGCTCCTTACTATGCTGGCAGCAGGGCTCAACGTCATCAGGCGGTTTTTACTTTGAAATGTCTGGGAAATGTGAGTCACACAGCTGAGGAGTTGTGGTCAGCTCTGGAGAACCAGTTTCATGAATGGTTGTCTCCACTGGACCTGAAACCAGGGAAGGCCGTGTGCGACAATGCTGCAAACCTCAGTGCGGCCCTTCGCCGGGGCAATGTCACACACGTGCCTTGTATGGCTCACGTGTTGAACCTGGTGTCCAGCAATTTTTAGGCCACTATCCTGGACTAGATAGCCTTCTGCAGAGGGCACGGTCGCTGTGTGCTCACTTCCGCCGTTCGCATCCCGCAGCTCAGCGACTTACATCTCTACAGAAGTCGTTGAGCCTGCCACTTCACAGGCTAAAACGCGATGTGCCTACCTGGTGGAATTCAACTCTGCACATGTTGCAGCGACTGTGGTAGCACCGACAAGCCCTGGTGCAATATGTTCTGACGTATAGCCTGGGCCAACGAGATCCAGAGGTGGGGCAAATCACGCTGGAGAAGTGGTCTCAGATCAGGGACCTATGCATCCTTCTGCACAGTTTTGAAATGGCGACGAAGATGTTTAGTGCTGACGATGCCATTATCAGCATGACTATTCCGGTGATTTACATGCTGGAGCACATGTTAAACAGAATTCGGAGTCAGGTGGTGGCACAAGAGGAGGTGGAGAAAGTAGAGGAGGAGGAGTTGTATGCGGAAGGGCTAACATCTGCAAAGTCCAGACGGTCGGCAGCACCAAGGCGGCAGGCATGTGAGGGTGGGGGAGATGGTTTTAGCAGGGTGCATGGTAGCAGCCAAACTAGTGAGAAATGTGCAGGAGCCCAGGAAGAAGTGGAGGACGAACTGATGGAAGACTCATCAGATGAGGGAGACCTTGATCACATTTCTGTTGTGCGAGGTTGAAGAGAGAGGGCAGAGGAAGGAAGCATGATTGTTACCTCGCCACCAACACAACAGGGACTTGGTGCTCCTGGATGCGCAAGACACATGAGTGCCTTCTTGCTGCACTACCTGCAACATGACCCTCGAATTGTGAGAATTAGAAATAATCCTGACTACTGGGTTGCCACACTGTTAGATCCCCGGTACAAAAGTAAATTTGCAGAAATTATTCCTGCCATAGAAAGGGATGCACGCATGCAGGAGTATCAGCAGAGACTGTTGCAGAATCTTACATGTGCTTTTCCACAAAACACCAGTGGTGCACGTAGTGAATCTCACAGTTCCAACTTGCCAACTGTGGGACCGTCGAGTGTTCAGCACTCAAAATGTAACAGAAACACAGTGTCTGCTGGTAACATCAATTTTGCGGAATCATTTCACCACTTTTTTAGCCCATCCTTTGCAAGGCCACAGGAGACAAGAAGTCTGACACATAGTCAACTCCTAGAGACGATGGTACAGGAGTATCTCCAAGTAAACATTGAAGCCATGACTGTGTCACTGGACCCTTGCTCTTTTTGGGCTTCCAATCTGGATAAATGGCCTGAGCTCGCCACTTATGCCTTGGAGATCTTGTCATGCCCCACAGCCAGCGTTCTGTCTGAACGTGTGTTCAGCGCTGCTGGTGGTGTGCTGACAGATAAGCGCACGCGGCTCTCCACTGATAATGTAGACAGATTCACGTTCATAAAGATGTACAAATCATGGATCCGAAAGGACTTTTCTACCCCTGTGTCATCCTGGGGAGAGTAAAAGCTTGATGATTTGTTAATATCACCTCACCAACCGTTTTAAGCTTCCAAATTACTAATCATGTTTATCTGTATCTTGCCTGTATAATAATTTTGGCCTTGTAGCACTGTGCAGTACTGATTCTATTAGGCCATCTATACTAAGCTCCACCAGATTTAAAATTACACTGGTCAATGCAGTTTTTCTGTCAAAAGGTTTTAAAACATATTTTAAGTCAATTTTGGCTGCTGATTACTAATACGAACTCCGTTTTTGGCTATCACATCAGGATTTCGAGATATTTTTGATGGAAAGTAATCCTATCGAATGTTTTTTGATAAAAACCTCATGATTTTCGTTACTACATTTTGTATATTTTTAATCAAGGAATAACAAATTACAAAGTCTGTGTACAGCAAATCAAATATACTTACAAAATTAAACTACAAAATATAAAAACACATATATATGGCACACAGATGAATGGCAAATGGCAGTTATTTGAACTTTCTTTTCTTGGCTGATCTGTGATGTACAGCTTCTGGGTTGTCTCTCATCAAGCTCCAGCAATAGTTAGCCATCATATGTGAGTCCCACCGGCCTTGATACCGTTCTTCCATTGTTTTAATGTCCTGATGAAAACGCTCCCCTTGTTCCTCGCTCACATCCCAAAGGTTCTCTGGAAAAAAGTCCAAATGGCTGTTTAAATAGTGAATCTTGGTACTCATTCTACATCCAAGATTTTGCAGACTCATTAGTAGCTCTTCCACAATCTCTTCATAGTTGTCTGCTTTCTTATTCCCTAGAAAATTCTGCACCACATTACAAAATGCATTCCGAGCTCTTTCTTCTGTCTCATTCATTGATGTGATAAAATTTGCGTCTCTCATAAGTGTTCTTATTTGAGGTAAATCCAATATTCCAGCCTTTTTCTTCTCTTCACTAAGACCTGGAAAAGTTGAACATATATAGTTAAAGCATTCTCCACTGTGATTGAGAGCTTTGACGAACTGCTTCATCAATCCAAGTTTTATGTGCAAGGGAGGAAAGACAATGTTCTTTCTATCCACTAGTGAATCATGGATGACATTCTTATCGGCAGGTGCCAAACTCTGTCGCTGAGGCCATTCAGTTTTCACCCAATGCTCTGCTGTAGCTCTACTGTCCCAGTAGCACAGAAAACAAGGGTGTTTGAAAACTGTTTTTTTACTTTATTATCATAACAAATGGGAATTATGCATGTTCAAAGAAAACAAAGATATTCTCACATTTATTGGGAGACTAAATGAAAACTAAATTTACCTTAGTGAACCGTATAAAACGGCACTTTTCATACACTACTTATATTTTTCTTGGAATTATTGAAAATGGGCTATATACCTATAGCGTAAAAACGTGATGTGATAGAGAAATTATAAGATCAGATTTGAATTCAGCACCCACAAATTAGTCTAAAACTGTTCTTAAAGTCCATGCCAGAATTTTTTTTTTTTTTGTACACCAGTGTTATTAATAATCATGTTTATCTGCATCTTGCCTGTAAAATAATTTTGGCCTTGTAGCAGTTTGCAGTACTGATTCTATTAGGCCATCTATACTAAGCTCCGCCAGATTTCAAATTATTACTAATCATGTTTATCTGTATCTTGCCTGTAAAATAATTTTGGCCTTGTAGCAGTTTGCAGTACTGATTCTATTAGGCCATCTATACTAAGCTCCACCAGATTTCAAATTAATAATAATTTTTGTTCTCTCTGAACGTGTGTTCAGCGCTGCTGGTGTTGTGCTGACAGATAAGCGCACGCGGCTGTCCGCTGACAATGTAGACAGACTCAGGTTCATAAAGATGAACACATCATGCATCAGCAAGGACTTTTCTAGCCCTGTGTCATCCTGGGGAGAGTAAAAGCTTGAGGATTTGGTAAAATCACCTCACCAACCGTTTTAAGCTTTCAAATTAATTATCATTTTTATCTGTATCTTGCCTGGAAAATAATTTTGGGCATAGTAGCAGTGTGGAGTACTGATTCTATTAGGCCATCTATACTAAGCTCCACCAGATTTCAAATTATTACTAATCATGTTTATCTCTATCTTCCCTGTAAAATAATTTTGGCCTTATAGCAGTTTGCAGTACTGATTCTATTAGGCCATCTATACTAAGCACCACCAGCTTTCAAATTAATAATAATTTTTAGCTGCATGTAGCCCGGAAAATAATTTTGGGGCTCCTAGATGCGCAAGACACATGGGTGCCTTCTTGCTGCACTACCTGCAACATGACCCTCAGATTGTCAGAATTCGAAATATTCCTGACTACTGGGTTGCCACACTCTTAGATCCCCCACACTCTTCGATCAACCTTTTCATTTTAATAAAGAACAAAAAAATGGTCATTTTTGAAATTATAAGCATTAGCAGGTTATTAGAAACTTAAATCAAACAGTTTTCAACTCAAAGCTTTATTCTAGGTGATGTTACATTTGCACATAGGACCCCTTGTTCGAAAGGAGCTTCTGAACTCTCTCGTCCATTGAATTTGTCAGGTTTTGGATGGTTTCTGCTTCAATTGTTTTGCATGAGAACAGAATACCCTCCCAGAGCTGTTGCTTAGATGTGAACTGCCTCCCGCCATCATAGACACTCCTTTTGATGATGCTCCAGAGGTTCTCAATGGGTTTGAGGTCAGGGGAGCATGGAGGTCACACCATAAGTTTGTCCCCTTTTATGCCCATATCAGCCAGAGATGCAGATGTGTTATGTGCATCATGAGACGGTGCATTATCATGCATGAAAATGATCTTGCTGTGGAATACATGGTTCTTCTTCTTGAACCATGGCATGAAGTGCTGTTTGAGAAACTCCACATACATCATGGAGTTCATCTTTACCCCTTCAGGGATCCTAAAGGGGCCGACAATCTCTCTCCTCATGATTCCAGCCCAAAACATTACTCCACCTCCTCCTTGTTAGCGCCGTAGCCATGTTTGCATGGGGTGTCCATCAACCAGCCATCCTCCACTCCATCCATCTGGACTATCGAGCGTTGCACAGCACTCATCGGTGAATAAAACAGTTTTGAAGTCAGTCTTCATGTATTGTTTGGCCCACTGGAGCTGTTTCTGCTTGTGTACAGTGGATAGAGGAGGTCAACAGGATGGCTTATGCACAGCTGCAAACCTCTGAAGGGCCCTGCATCTTGTTGTTCGGGGGACGTTGGAGCAGCTTCAAAAACTTGTCTGCTGCTATGACAAGGCTTTTTTGCCGCTGCTCTTTTAACCTGACGTAATTGCCTGTAGGAAAGAGTCCTCAATTTTCCCTTATCAGCACGCACACGTGTGTACTGTGAATCAGCTACATACTTCTTGATTGTGCAATGATCACGATGAAGTGTCTTGGCAATGTTGAATGTAGTCATGCCTTGACCTAAACACTCCACAATTTGTTGCTTCTCAGCAGCCGACACATCCTTTTTCTTTCCCATTTTGGCAGAAAATGTAGGCTGCTTAATAATGTGGGACAGCCTTCTTAAGTAGTCTTGCCTTTCATTGGACACACCTGCCAAACTAATTAGCACAGGTGTCTGCAATTGCTTAGAGTGATATAAAGAGCCCTGACACACATCACCATCAATGAGTTTAACTGACAAACAAAAAAATTCTTACCTTATCACTCCTAAACACTTTTTGCATAATAATTTGGAACACAGTGTACATGTGCTTTTCCACAAAGCTCCAGTGGTTCACGTAGTGAATCTTACAGTTCTAACTTGCCAACCGTGGTCTGTATGGAGTTGTTCAATAAAGGGCCCAAAATTAAGATAACATAGACGGGAGAGGTCTCTATGAATAGGAATTCCTAAGTATTTGATACCCTGTGAGGGCCAGGCATGCCAGGAGACTCTATGGAATGCTTTCTCAACATCTAACGAGAGTATCTAATTACAAAATTTTAACTGCATCTAGCCCAGGAAATACTTTGTTCCTAGTAGCAGTGTCTGCTAGTCAGCGGATTATCCCGGCTGTTAAGCAAGCTACACCACCTGTAGTTTGGACACTTAATTTTTTCTAAGGAAATGCTTCGGGCCCCCGGGACACTCAGTGAAGAGCATCGGGAGGCACCCCAAGCCACAGGGGCTGGGACTGGCGGTAGGACGCCTTGAAGTGGACCGCCAAGCTCGATCCTTATAAAAGCTTTTTAACTGCAGCAGCTTTAGTGGACGCTACTGGAGCTGTAATTCCCGCGGCTGCTGGCATCAGACTTGCCCTCCAATAGATCCTTGTAAAAGGATTTAAAGTGTACTCATTCAAATTAGAGAGACAATTTAAATTAAAAAGCTTAGACCTGCCTCAACCGCAGGGGGGCTCGCTCGACCCACCAGCGGACAGGCCCCAGTATTGGGAGAAGGGGGCTGGCCATCAGGGTCCACCGCAGCTCTGGCCCAAACCCGGCGACACGGAGGTCGCATGGGCAAGAACGGACTGGCCGTGTCAGCTTCGCACTTTTTTGGTTTTAGAAGGGCATTACATGCCTATATCTGTGTCTCCCCCTCATTTTACTCCTCAACCTCTTTTCTTTTTGCATGACTATATGTACTTGTCACTTTTCCATGTGTTAGTTGTGTCTTCTGAGCAGTTTGTCAGCTTTTGGACACCTTTGAAGTGTTTTCTATGTGTTTTCTATGTGTTTCTATGTGTTTTTGTTTGCCTGCCATTGGTTTTAACGGTGTTCGACGGTGTTCCATGAACAGTCCGACGAACAGTTCGGCGAACATACGGGCGTTCGACGAACCGAACTCGAACCTTACGGGGGTGGCTCAACTCTAATTATCACTTAATATTTAAGTATGCTGACATTCCCCTATTTACCGTATAAGCCTGAAAACTGCCCCTATATACAGTATGAGCCCCCACACAGCCCCCTACATATAATATAAGACCAACATAGCCCCTCTATATACAGTGTGAGTCCCCATATAGTCCCCTATATACAGTATGAGCCTCCACATAGACTTTCTACATACAATATGAGCCCTCATATAGCCTCCTATTTACATGATGAGCCCCCACATAGCCCCCTATAAACAGTATGAGCCCCCATATAGCCTCTCTATATAGAGTGTGAGCTCTCACATATCCTCCTATAAACAGTATGAGCCTGAACAATTCCTCCTATAAACAGTATGAGCCCCCACATGGACCCTATAAACAGTATGACCCTCACATAGCTTCCTATATCCAGTATGAGCCCCCATATGGCCCCCTATAAACAGTGTGAGCCCCCACATAGCCTCTCTATATAGAGGTTGAGCCTCACATATCCTCCTATAACAGTATGAGCCCTCACTTAGCCACTCTATATACAGTATGAACCCCACATAACCCCATATACTGTATACAGTATGTGCCCACACATAGCCTCCCTATATACAGTATGAGCCCTAGGTAACCTCCTATATACAGTATGAACCCCCACGCAGCCCTATATAAACAGTATGAGCCCCACATAGTCCCTTTATACAGTATGAGCCCCCACATAGCCTCCTAAATACAGTATAAGCCCCCATATAGCCTCCTATATGCAGTATAAGCCCCCACATATTTTCCCATATACAGCATAAGCCCCCCACATAGTCTCCTATATACATTGTGAGCCCCATCATAGCCTCCTACATATACTGTGAGCACCCTCATAGCCTCCTATATACAGTATGAGGCCGCACATAGCCTCCTGTATACAGTGTGAGCTCCACATAGCCTCCTAAATACAGTTTGAGCCACCACGTAGCCTTTGTATATACAGTGTGAGCCCCCACATAGACTCATATATACATGCAGAAAAAACATACTCATCTCGCTCCTGTTCCCCGGGTGTGCTGCTCCGGTCTCCAACACCCTGACTCTCCATACAGAAGACGCGATGAGGTGACGTGAATTACATTTTGCAGAGACTAGTGTTGAGCCACCCCCGTAGTGTTCGGGTTCGGTTCGTCGAACACCGGGATGTTCGAGGAACTGTTCGTCGAACTGTTCGTCGAACACCTTAGAACACTGTCGAACACCGTTAAAACCAATGGCAGGCAAACAAAAACACATAGAAACACATAGAAAACACCTTCAAAGGTGTCCAAAAGCTGACAAACTGCTCAGAAGACGCTCTCTTTAAAAAAGCCGGCCGGCAATTCAGCAGCGGCATACACCGGTACCCGACAATTTAGACAAGAAGGAATAGAGCCTCACACATAGATTAGATAGATAGAAACATGTCAGTCACACATATATGAAGTACAGTGACAGTGTTGCTTACTGTACTTGTCATTTAGTGTAAAGGATTTATTTAAAAAAATAATAGTGTTTTCATGCACCGTCTCTTTAAAAAAGCCGGCCGGCAATTCAGCAGCTGTACCCGACAATTTATAACAGAAAGAATAGAGCATCACACATAGATAGATATAAACATGCCAATCACATATATAATAAGTACAGTGATAGTGTTGGTTACTGTACTTGTCATTTAGTGTAAAGGATTTATTTAAAAAAATAATAGTGTTTTCGTGCACCGTCTCTTTAAAAAAGCCGGCCGGCAATTCAACAGCGGTACCCGACAATTTAGAACAGAAAGAATAGAGCATCACACATAGATTAGATAGATAGAAACATGTCAGTCATATATATATGAAGTACAGTGACAGTGTTGATTACTGTACTTGTCATTTAGTGTTAAAATAAAGGATTTATTAAAAAAAAAATTGGCGTGGGGTTCCCCGTAATTTTAGGCTCTAGCGGAGGTTAAGCAGACGGCTGGGGCAGATGTTTGAAGCCTGGGAAGGGGGTAATACCCACGGAGCTTCCCTGGCTACTAATATCAGCCCCCAGCTGAATACCTAGCCTTTACTAGCTATTAAAATGGGGGACCCCCCCAAAAAAATGACGTGGGGTCCCCCCTATTTTAATAGCTAGCAAAGGCTAGGCAGACAGCTGGGGGCTGATATTAATAGCCCAGGAAGGGTACCATGAATATTGGCCCCCTCCCAGGCTAGAAACACCAGCCGTCAGCCGCCCCAGAAATGGCGCATCCATAGGATGCGCCAACTCTGGCACTTAGCCTCGCTCTTCCACGCTGCCCTGGTGCGGTGGCAGGGGGTAATAGGGCTGGGGTTCATGTCAGCTTATAATGCCAGCTGACATCAAGCCCAGGTTAGTAATGGAGAGGCGTCTATAAGACACCCTCATTACTAACCCCATAGTCAAAGTTAAAAAAAAAAAACACAAACACCCAGAATAAAGTCCTTTAATTGAAATAAACACACAATTCTTTATTGTTCTAAATTAAACCATACTTACCACCACGCCCATTCCAGCTGAAGCCAACGATCTCCTGCAATAAAAGAAAAATAATAAAGCAACCTCATCCTTACCTTTCCATGGTTCCCATGACAGCTTCAGCTCTGCTACATCGAGATGACAGGCTGGACCGCAGCAGAACGCTGCCATCCAGCCTGTCATCCCGCGGACACTGAGAAGAGCAGGCATGCTTCCGCTCCTCAGTGTCTCTCTGTGACGGCATCCAGATGAGCCGAGGTCATGTCCAATGAACTCAGCTCACCTCATGTACGTCACTGACAGCGTGGGAGAATTCTCACGCTGAAGCGCTGAGTGCAGGAGAATTTTCCCAGGCTGTCAGTGACGTGCATGAGGCTGATATTTAAATTTGGCGCACAAATCGGTGATTGGTCGTGGGCAGCGTCCGCGACCAATCAGCACGGTAGTGTTTAACTTTGGCGGCAAGATCAGTGATTGGTCGCGCGCCAAGACCGCGACCAATCACCGATTTGGGCGCCACATTTAAATATCGGCTGCGACCAATCAGCACAGCGTTGTTTAAATGTGGATCCAAGATCGGTGATTGGTCGCGGCCGATATTTAAATTTGACGCACAAATCTGTGATTGGTCGCGGGCAGCGTCCGCGACCAATCAGCACAGTAGTGTTTAACTTTGGCGGCAAGATCAGTGATTGGTCGCGGTCAAGACGGCCGCGACCAATTGGATGTCAGCGCCGCTCCCCGGTCCTCCCTTCACGCCCTAGCCGCATGGATGTCAGCGGCGCTGCCTGTGCGGATACTTCCGCTGCGAGAACCCGGGATATGAGCGGGCGCTCGCAGCAGAAGTATCCCGACCCGCAGCGCCGCTCCCCGGTCCTCCCTTCACACCCTAGCCGCTGATGTCCCCACAGTATCCGCATGGTGTTACAAAGGTCCGGACATTTGTGTTAAAAATCGCTGATTGGTCGCTGGCGCTGCCCGCGACCAATCACCGATTTGGGCGCCAAATTTAAATATCAGCCGCGACCAATCACCGATTTGGGCGCCAAATTTAAATATCCTCCGCGACCAATCACCCATCTTGGCTCCACATTTAAACACCGCTGTACTGATTGGTCGCGGACGCTATTTAAATGTGGCGCCAAAATCGGTGATTGGTCGCGCCCAGCGTCGGCGTCCAATCAGCACAGCGGTGTTTAAATGTGGAGCCAAGATTGGTGATTGCTTGCGGCCGATATTTAAATTTGGCGCCCAAATCGGTGATTGGTCGCGGGCAGCGCTCGCGACCAATCAGCGATTTTTAACACAAATGTCCGGATCTTTGTAACACCATGCGGATACTGTGGGGACATCAGCAGCTAGGGTGTCAAGGGAGGACCGGGGAGCGGCGCTGCGGGTCGGGATACTTCTGCTGCGAGCAGTCGCTCATCTCCCGGCTTCTCGCAACGGAAGTATCCGACCAGGCAGCGGCGCTCCCCGGTCCTCACCAATACGGTTAGCTGATTGGTCGCGCTCTCCGCACCCGACCAATCAGTGATCTTGGCGCCACATTTAAATAGCGGCCGCGACCAATCAGCGAGCTTGGCGCCAAATTTAAACAACGCTCTGCTGATTGGTCGCGGACGCCAGACGCGTCCAATCAGTGAGATTGGCGCCAAATTTAAACAACGCTCTGCTGATTGGTCGCGGACTCCAGCCGCGACCAATCAGCGAGATTGGCGCCAAATTTAAACCCCGCTCTGCTAATTGGTCGCGGATGCCGGCCGCGACTAATCAGTATTCTTGGCGCCAAATTTAAACACCGCTCTGCTGATTGATCGCGGTCGCCGTCCGCGACCAATCAGCAGTATCGGCGCCAAATTTAAACACCGCTCTGCTGATTGGTCACAGTTGCCTTCCGCGACCAATCAGCGATTTTGACGCCAAATTTAAACACCGCTCTGCTGATTGGTCGCGGCCGGCGGTTGCGACCAATCAGCATTATTGGCGCCAAATTTAAACCCCGCTCTGCTGATTGGTCGTGACCGCCGGCCGCGACTAATCAACATTGTTGCCGCCAAATTTAAACACCGCTCTGCTGAATTGTCGAGGTCGTGACCAATCACCATTATTGGCGCCAAATTTAAACACCGCTTTGCTGATTGGTCGCGACCACAACCTATCAGCATTATTGGCGCAAAATTTAAACCCCGCTCTGCTGATTAGTCGCGACCGCCGGCCGTGACCAATCAGTGATATAGTCGCCAAATTTCAACACCACTTTGCTGATTGGTCGCGGTTGCTGGCCGCAACCAGTCAGCGATTTTGGCGCCAAATTTAAACACCGCTCTGCTGATTGCGCCGGGTCTGCCGCATACATATTCTAGAATACACGATGCGTTAGAATCGGGCCACCATCTAGTTTCATGAAATAATTTTAAAAAAAATTGACGTAGGGCTTCGCACTATATTTGTGTCCAGCCAGGTACAGCAGGCAGGAACGGGCTGCCCCCAACCACCAGCTGCCTATTTGTACCTGGCCGGACACAACAATATAGGGAAGCCCTTTTTTTCTTAATTATTTCATGAATTTCATGAAATAATTAAAAAAAAAAAAATACGTGGGGCTTCGCCCTATTTTTGTGTCCAGCCAGGTACAACTAGGCAGCTGGGGGCTGGAATCCGCAGCGCAGGGAGGCCCAAGCTTTCTGGGTCCCCCCAGCTGCAAATTGCAGTCCGCAGCCACCCCGGAAAATGGCGCGTTCATAGAAGCGCCATCTTCTGGCGCTGTACCCAACTCATCCAGGGCCCTGGTGCGGTGGCTCACTGGGTAATAAAGGGGTTAGGGCCAGCTTGGCATTATCAGCAGGCCCTAAGCCCGAAATTCATGGGGTCACGCCAATATTAGACATGACCACCATGAATTTCTAGTAAAGTATTTAAAAAAAACACAACACCCAGAAAAAAGTCCTTTAATTGAAATAAACACACAATTCTTTATTGTTCTAAATTAAACCATACTTACCACCACGCCCATTCCAGCTGAAGCCAATGATCTCCTGCAATAAAAGTAAAATAATAAAGCAACCTCATCCTTACCTTTCCATGGTTCCCAGACAGCTTCAGCTCTGCTACATCGAGATGACAGGCTGGACCACAGCAGAACGCTGCCATCCAGCCTGTCATCCCGCAGACACTGAGAAGCGCAGGCATGCTTGCGCTCCTCAGTGTCTCGCTGTGACGGCATCCAGATGAGCCGAGGTCATGTCCAATGAACTCAGCTCACCTCATGTACGTCACTGACAGCGTGGAAGAATTCTCCTGCACTCAGCGCTTCAGCGTGAGAATTCTCCCACGCTGTCAGTGACGTACATGAGGTCAGCTGAGTTCAATGGACATGAATGAGCTCACCTCATGCACGTCACTGACAGCGTGGGAAAATTCTCCTGCACTCAGCGCTTCAGCGTGAGAATTTTCCCAGCGCCCGCGACCAATCAGCGATTTTTAACACAAATGTCCGGACCTTTGTAACACCATGCGGATACTGTGGGGACATCAGCGGCTAGGGTGTGAAGGGAGGACCGGGGAGCGGCGCTGCGGGTCGGGATACTTCTGCTGCGAGCGGCCGCTCATGTCCCGGGTTCTCGCAGCGGAAGTAGCCGCACAGGCAGCGCCGCTGAAATCCATGCGGCTAGGGTGTAAAGGGAGGACCGGGGAGCGGCGCTGACATCCAATTGGTCGCGGCCGCTATTTAAATGTGCCGCACAAATCGGTGATTGGTCGCCGTCTTGACCGCGACCAATCACTGATCTTGCCGCCAAAGTTAAACACTACTGTGCTGATTGGTCGCGGACGCTGCCCGCGACCAATCACCGATTTGTGCGCCAAATTTAAATATCAGCCTCATGCACGTCACTGACAGCGTGGGAAAATTCTCCTGCACTCAGCGCTTCAGCGTGAGAATTCTCCCACGCTGTCAGTGACGTACATGAGGTGAGATGAGTTCATTGGACATGAGCTCACCTCATGCACGTCACTGACAGCGTGGGAAAATTCTCCTGCACTCAGCGCTTCAGCGTGAGAATTTTCCCACGCTGTCAGTGACGTGCATGAGGTGAGCTCATTCATGTCCAATGAACTCGGCTCACCTCATGCACGTCACTGACAGCGTGGGAAAATTCTCACGCTGAAGCGCTGAGTGCAGGAGAATTCTCCCACGCTGTCAGTGACGTGCATGAGGTGAGCCGAGTTCATTGTCGGCTCATCTTTATGCCATCACAGCGAGACACTGAGGAGCGCAAGCATGCCTGCGCTTCTCAGTGTCTGCGGGATGACAGGCTGGATGGCAGCGTTCTGCTGCGGTCCAGCCTGTCATCTCGATGTAGCAGAGCTGAAGCTGTCTGGGAACCATGGAAAGGTAAGGATGAGGTTGCTTTATTATTTTACTTTTATTGCAGGAGATCGTTGGCTTCAGCTGGAATGGGCATGGTGGTAAGTATGGTTTAATTTAGAACAATAAAGGATTGTGTCTTTATTTCAATTAAAGGACTTTATTCTGGGTGTTTGTGTTTTCTTTTAACTTTGACTATGGGGTTAGTAATGGGGTTGTCTTATAGACGCCTCTCCATTACTAACCTGGGCTTGATGTCAGCTGGCATTATAAGCTGACATCAACCCCAGCCCTATTACCCCACTGCCACCGCTACAGGGCAGTGGGAAGAGCGAGGCTAAGTGCCAGAATTGGCGCATCCTATGGATGCGCCATTTCTGGGGCGGCTGACGGCTGGTGTTTCTAGCCTGGGAGGGGGCCAATATTCATGGCACCCTTCCTGGGCTATTAATATCAGCCCCCAGCTGTCTGCCTAGCCTTTGCTAGCTATTAAAATAGGGGGGACCCCACGTCATTTTTTTGTGGGGTCCCCCATTTTAATAGCTAGTAAAGGCTAGGTATTCCGCTGGGGGCTGATATTAGTAGCCTGGGAAGCTCCGTGGGTATTACCCCCTTCCCAGGCTTCAAACATCTGCCCCAGCCGTCTGCTTAACCTCCGCTAGAGCCTAAAATTAGGGGGAACCCCACGCCAATTTTTTTTTAAATAAATCCTTTATTTTAACACTAAATGACAAGTACAGTAATCAACACTATCACTGTACTTCTTATATATGTGACTGACATGTTTCTATCTATCTAATCTATGTGTGATTCTCTATTCCTTCTGTTATAAATTGTCGGGTACAGATGCTGAATTGCCAGTCGGCTTTTTTAAAGAGACAGTGCATGAAAACACTATTATTTTTTTTAATAAATCCTTTACACTAAATGACAAGTACAGTAAGCAACACTGTCACTGTACTTCATATATATGTGACTGACATGTTTCTATCTATCTAATCTATGTGTGATTCTCTATTCTTTCTATTCCAAATTGTCGGGTACCGCTGCTGAATTGCCGGCCGGCTTTTTTAAAGAGACGGTGCATGAAAACACTATTATTTTTTTTGATAAATCCTTTACACTAAATGACAAGTACAATAAGCAACACTGTCACTGTACTTCATATATATGTGGCTGACATGTTTCTATCTATCTAATCTATGTGTGAAGCTCTATTCTTTCGATTCTAAATTGTCGGGTACCGGTATATGCCGCTGCTGAATTGCCGGCTTTTCATGTTTCACTGTTGGCACTGTTCCCATCGATTTGGGCAATCAGTGTAATGCCACAACCACCATGGCTGTGGCATTACAGTGAGTGGCAGACAATCCCTGCATGATTGGTGCTCTAAATAGCGCCAGACATGCAGGACACGCTTTTGGTGCACGAACAGTTATCGAACATAACCTCGAACAGCCGAATTTTTTGCAAATCATTCGGGTTCGTCGAACAACTCGAACACCGCCCAAAACAGCTCGAATTTGAGATTGGCGAACAGTTCTAGTCGAACACCGCTCATCTCTAGCAGATACAAGTCATGGATGGAAGAAGTGGTTATGGTGGTGTGGTCTGAATGAAAAAGAAAAGGGAAAGTGAACAACTATGATCAGAGAGATGGTAGATGACTTAATATACATATATTTGTACAATTACCAGCACACTATGCACATACAGTACAGACCAAAAGTTTGGACACACCTTCTCATTTAAAGATTTTTCGGTGTTTTCATGACTTTGAAAATTGTGCATTCACACTGAAGACATCAAAGCTATGAATTAACACAGTTGTTGTAGAGATGTGTTTGCTTCTAGAACTCTGTGTGGCATTGACCTGGTCTCTAATCTGAGCTGCTGTTAACCTGCGATTTCTGAGGCTGGTGACTCGGATAAACTTATCCTCAGAAGCAAAGGTGACTCTTGGTCTTCCTTTCCTGGGATGGTACTTTTGGTGAGCCAGTTACTTTGTAGCGCTTGATGGTTTTTACAACTGTACTTGGGGACACTTTCAAAGTTTGCCCAATTTTTCGGACTGACAGACCTTCCTTTCTTAAAGTAATGATGGCCACTCGTTTTTCTTTACTTAGCTACTTTTTTCTTGCCATAATACAAATTCTAACAATCTATTCAGTAAGACTATCATCTGTGTATCCAGCAGACTTCTGCACAACACAACTGATAGTCCCAACCCCATTTATAAGGCAAGAAATCCCACTTATTAAACCTGACAGGGCACACCTGTGAAGTGAAAACCATTTCCGGTGACTACCTCTTGAAGCTCATCAAGAGAATGACAAGTGTGCAAAGCAGTCATCAAAGCAAAAGGTGGCTACTTTGAAGAAAGTAAAATATAAGACATATTTTCAGTTGTTTCACACCTTTTTGTTAAGTATATAATTTCACATGTGTTAATTCATAGTTTTGATGCCTTCAGTGTGAATGTACAATTTTCATAGTCATGAAAATACAGAAAAATCTTTTAATGAGAAGGTGTGTCCAAACTTTTGGTCTGTACTGTATATAGTATGCAGAGCACTGGAATTGATATATACAATTATACCACTACATGGTTGCTGCGCAGTGATAATATCAGTGTTTATACTGTTAATAATCAGTATGGTGGTCATAACTTGAAGCCCACTTGAAGGAGCACTTGATATCCGTTGAAGCACCTGCTGTTTTTGTGCCTCATCTGGAATTTGTAGCGATTGGCGTGGCCGTAAGAAAGGGATCTTATCACATTGTCCACTAAAAGAAGTAGACATCTTAGTTTGGCTGGAAGATGGTCTTTCTTCTGCAGATGTTATTGTTGCTTTAACACCTACCCCACGGACACAACCTTTTTTTCCCTTCCCAACACACCTATTCCCCTTTCCACCATCAGCAGGCCTTTTTCCACTCATTTTGGTGGTTAACTAATTGACAACTCTGGAGTTGTTTGCACAAAAAAACAATGGATGGGAACCGAGCAGAGCTGAGTGGCCAAACTGTTGTATTAGCCCAAAAGTATTGGCTGGGTTAGATGCAGTAAAACAATTTTATTACATACACAGGTGGTGGAGCTTAGTATAGATGGACTAATAGAACAAGTCCCACACACTGCTATAAGCCCAAATTTTTTTTCAGAGCTAGATGCAAATAAAAATTATTTTTAATTTGCAACCTGGTGGAACTTAGTATAGATGGACTAATAGAACAAGTCCCACACACTGCTACAAGCCGAAATTTTTTTTCAGAGCTAGATGCAGATAAAAATTATTTTTAATTTGCAACCTGGTGGAGGTTAGTATAGATGGACTAATAGAACAAGTCCCACACACTGCTACAAGCCCAAATTTTTTTTCAGAGCTAGATGCAGCTAAAAATTATTTTTAATTTGCAACCTGGTGGAGGTTAGTATAGATGGACTAATAGAACAAGTCCCACACACTGCTACAAGCCCAAATTTTTTTTCAGAGCTAGATGCAGATAAAAATTATTTTTAATTTGCAACCTGGTGGAGCTTAGTATAGATGGACTAATAGAACAAGTCCCACACACTGCTACAAGCCCAATTTTTTTTTCAGAGCTAGATGCAGATAAAAATTATTTTTAATTAGCAACCTGGTGGAGGTTAGTATAGATGGACTAATAGAACAAGTCCCACACACTGCTACAAGACCACATTTTTTTTCAGAGCTAGATGCAGATAAAAATTATTTTTAATTTGCAACCTGGTGGAGGTTAGTATAGATGGACTAATAGAATGATGCTATGCCCAAAAGGTTTTACTTGGCTAGGTGCAGTAAAAAAATTTGTATTCTATACACAGGTGGTATAGCTTGCAACACAGATAGGCTACTCCACTGACTAACACACACTGCAAGAGGCCAAAAAGGATTTGCTTAGCTAGATTTAGCCATATGCTGTGAAAAAAACTTGCACAGCACTGGCACAGACCTGCCTAGCAAAAAGTCCTAGGAAATGCTGTAACCTAGTCCACAAAAGGACTGCAATTACAAGTAGACCCTACTCCCAACCTATCTATTTAAGAGCACAGACCTGCCTGATAAAAGTCGTAGGAAATGATGTAACCTAGTCCTCAAAAGGACTGCAATCACAACTATCCCCTACTCCCAAGCTATCTGTAGATTTGTGCGAAAATTGGCTTGAAATGAACACTCAAAGTATAGCGCACACAGCAACAGCGGTGCCGTCTAACACGCAGCTGCAGCAGTGAGAAAATGGTGGCTACGTGGAAAATGGCTGGGTCTTATAGGGCAAGGACATGTGACATACACTGCCAATGACACATGCCTTTGCTTGTGTGAAAAAAGCAGTTTGCTCCGTGTGTGCGCTGCTGATAGGCTGACAGATTGCATCTCCCCACTGTAAATGGGGGAAAGAGAAAAAAAACATGGAGATCTTCATTATTTCTGCAGAGATCCATCCCCTGCCCCTCCCCCCGCCCCGCTGTACACTCAAACTGCGTATTAACATTAATTTTCAGCATTACTGAGAAAAAATCCAGTTATGATTTTGGTGCACGAACAGTTATGGAACATAACCTCGAACAGCCGGATTTTTTTCAAATTGTTCGTGTTCGCCGAACGGCTCGAACACCGCCCAAAACAGCTCGAATTTGAGATTGGCGAACAGTTCGAGTCGAACACCGCTCATCTCTAGTGATAATATTAATATATTATAATAAATGTAATTAATATGTTGATATGAATATTGAGCAGAATTCATATCTGTCTATTGGTTCGTTCTCCGCAACAGTCATGGTCTCTCATGTGATCTCTTTGGAAAATTAATTGCCCACCCTTGCCTTAGATAGTAATAATGCCCCCTGTGTGCCGATACTGAATAATAATGCCCCCATCTATGCCTGATAATAATAGTGCACATGGGGTTTCTTACAATAATAATATTGCAGCTCATGGTATGCAAGGGGCTTATATTAATATGGGGTCTACCAGTAGATACATAGGGAGAGAGGGTTAATAAGAGGCTTTAATACAGAGCCCAGACAGGCTGTACTATAACAGCAGGTGAAAGGGGGAGGTAAGAGGAGGAGCAGGCATTCTGACGCTTAGGCTTGAAGGGGAATAGAGCCTGTAATAACACAGCGGGGCAGGCGGAGGGTTGTGTTTATTAGGAGCTTAGACCCGGCTGCTGCATTCAATGACACTTTACATAAAAATGTGTTCCAGCGATGAGACCGGAGGGGGCGTCAGTGCGCATTGGGAGGCACGCTGCGCTCCAGCGAGAGGTTTCCTCCCCATACAGATACCAGAAGGTCCATGCTTGAAACGCACAGTGGGCTCCAATAGGGGGCGCTGTTTTATGGATCTCATCAAGTATTTATCACATCATAGGTCCAGATTGGTTCCCATAATGGCTAGGCAACAAGACAACAGGGAATATAGGTGTATAGATATATTATAAATATAGAGGATGTATTAATATAGTGTAAATGTACCAGATATAATCGATGCACACACAAAGGAGAATCATTTAACCCTGAATCAATATTCAGTGCAGCCAAGATTAAAAGTATAGATAAAGAAAAGAAGTCCGTCCAAATGGCCGACTATGCCGTATAGAAGAGCGCAGCCACAATTGGCCTACACACTGTATGGTGATAGTCTATGTAATAGGGCCATACTGAATAGTGAACACACTATAACAATAGGCCATTCGTTAATAAAATCCATCTAGTCTCTCGTTGAATGATTTTCTTATCCCAGTCGACCAACCTCGCTGGTAAAGGGACCACGTGTATAACGTATGCCCATATAGACGGCTTGGGAGGGAGGGCTGATCCTTCTGACAGATTCCCTTTAATCTTATAAGGAGACGCAGAGGGGCACTATTATTATTATAAGGAGACCCAGAGGGGCACTATTATTATTATAAGGAGACCCAGAGGGGCACTATTATTATTATAAGGAGACCCAGAGGGGCACTATTATTATTATAAGGAGACCCAGAGGGGCACTATTATTATTATAAGGAGACCCAGAGGGGCACTATTATTATTATAAGGAGACCCAGAGGGGCACTATTATTATTATAGGGAGACCCAGAGGGGCACTATTATTATTATAGGGAGACCCAGAGGGGCACTATTATTATTATAAGGAGACCCAGAGGGGCACTATTATTATTATAGGGAGACCCAGAGGGGCACTATTATTATTATAAGGAGACCAGAGGGGCACTATTATTATTATAGGGAGACCCAGAGGGGCACTATTATTATTATAAGGAGACCCAGAGGGGCACTAATATTATTATAAGGAGACCCAGAGGGGCACTATTATTATTATAAGGATGCCCAAGGGGAACTATTAATGTGATAAAGAGACCTAAATGATCATCCTAATAAATTGGTATCACGGGGAGTAGTAAATTTAGATTTTCTCCAATGGTAGGCAGGGTCATATTTGTAATAGAGACCCTCATCTTTGAAAGTGGGTGTGGGAGAGTAACATGGGCCTGTGTGCGTCCTATGCCAGAGCTGGGCGCAGCCCCTAGTCCGGCCCTGTTCCCTCAGTAAAGATACTTCTTTTAGCCCCTAACACGGTACAAAGATATACATTGTCTTTTAGCCCCGGAATCTGACTTTCTTGTTGATACAAAACACTAATTTTTATTGTGTGGAACAGATATAAATAATTTATGTAACAACATAATAATACTCTAACTGCTCAGAAGAGTAAAGCGTCCATAGCTCTATCATCCATGTCTGCATATGGTACCGATGCTCAGCCTATATTGTTGCCTCCTTAAGGGATGCTAGGCAACTTCCTTATAAGGTAAGCTGCCCCTTTAAGAGTAGAACACAAGATTCCATTATGACATCACAATTAACCATCACTACTTCTACAAGTGATTACACTCTAGTTGTCACTTTGACTTTCCGGTGTCATTGTTGTCGGTGTGATAAGCCATATAGCTAGTCATATACAGACTGCGCTTGGATTTACTGGAAATGTCTGGAATTCCTCCAGACAGACTTCAGGTGTTAGCACTACTCCAGGGGATTCTTACCACCTATGACCCTGACTTTGTGCTACCACTACCCGATGGCGTCCTCAGCTTCATTTACCGGCTGGTAATGGAGCTTGTGAGAGATTGCCTGACTAAATACAAACGAGGTCATATAAGCTCAGAATATCTTGAGCATTTACAGAAGAACATATGGACATTAGTACAACAGGTAAATAGCAGACAATCTGCACAAATCATATAGTAATAATGGAAAATAATAATGGAATATAAGTTTAACCTGTACCAAATACCCAGATAAGAATAGCCGGGGAGCAGTAATAGGGCATACAGGCTACATGACAAGGGAGAGGGTGATATCTACAGGGTTATTGGGAGGGTTGTGGAGGTAGGGGGGAATTGGATTGGTTAACCAATTATGGACCACAGAGTTTTCAGTTGTTATGCCTTCATTTTTTCCTCACTTTCTTTCAAGAGCCATAAATTTGTTATTTTTCCATTGCCATAGACATGTGAGGGCTTGATTCTTTTGCAGGACAAGTTGTAGCTTTCAGTGGCTCCATTCTATTTACCATACATTGTACTGAAACAAGGGAAAAAAACTCCAAGTGAGATGCAATGGTTCTTTGTGTCGCTATATTCAGGGACCCATAACATTTTAGTTTTCTGTCGATTGGGATGAGTGAAGATTTGAGTTTTGCAGTGAACTTTGTGTACATAGAGTGTCATAGAATCATAGATTCTATGGGTGTTTTGATTGTTTATTATTAATGTTTTTAAGTGAAATGAGAAGACAAAAAAACCCCACAAATCCAATTTTTTTTCCTCTTTTCGGTGTTTATTGATCGTATTAATTAATTCCCTATCTTAAAAGATCAGACTTTAACAACCGCATCAATATCAAATATGATCATTCATTTTTTCCTTTCTTTATTTTAAATGGTGAAAAGAGGAGTGATTTGAACTTTTATATTTTTAACATTTTTTTAAAATCTTTTCTTCTTTATTTTTAATTTTTTTTTTTCGTTCCCTTAGGGGACTTAATCCTGCAAATCGCTCATACTATATATTGCAATACTACAGTATTGCGCTATATAGTGAAAATCTGGATCTCCTCTGGAGCTCAGCCTATAGCTAAGCTTCACAAGGAGGACCGTGGTTTCAGCAACGGAGGTCTTCAGCAGACCCCTGGTTGTCCTAGAAATGCATTAGACCCCTGTGATCGCCTTGTAGAGGGCCGATGAAAGCAAGAGTGCTCAGGCATCGGTGCATGCACAATTGAAATGATACTGTCACAGACTGACAGCTTTATTTAAATGGTTAACAGAAGAATTCTGCGTTGTCCACGGTTTTTAGGGACAGATGCTGGCTATTTCATATACGCATGTTTGGGGAGCTCAGCTCCTGAGCCCCCTCCACATGTGAGGACCCTTCCAGGATGTTAATAACCCGTACATTTGCGGGAAGGAGTTGAGGAGCTGGGTTACAGGGGGACAATAAAAGGAAGAAGGTAGGAGTTTCACGTTCAAGCATCCAACCAGCCCTTATAAAGAGATGGGAGGAAAGTTTGATGGCTGGCACTTGATAAGTAGAGGTTTTGGGACGGTCACAGCGGTGGGGGATAGGTTTGGGTCAGAGTCTTGATAAATGTGATGTCCTTTGGACGGAGGTTACTGTTGGGGGAATAGTGACTTTGGTTACATCTCAATATAACTAGTGGACTTCGGTCCTGTGAGGATAGTGGTATTAATGTGGGATATTAATGCCTTAACCCTTGTGTCGGTGTGGTGCGGCTAGGGTCTAACTCTTAATTAGGTGTTGTTTTTCTTCTGGTTTAAAGCCTATTAGATATCTACTGTATATAATTGTGGGGCTATCATTGTTGCAGTCACCCCGCGTTTTGAGTTGGAGTCTGCTGTGGCCATTTTACACAGGTCACAAGCAGCCATGTGTCTTATATACATACATTGGGTATGGAGGGAGGACGTGGGGATTTAAAGGTTTACAAGCGACCGGATCCCTCGTCAGTTGTCATGTAGTACTTGTAGTGTAGATAGCATAAGTAACATGGTGATATAAATGGCCTCCTCCGTTTTGCTTTTTCTCTCATGATTTTCCTTTCTTCTTTGTTTTCATCTCTATAGGCTGAAGAAAAATCCCAAAGTGGAGAATTGGCCTTTATTAAACAACTGGCCCAAAATGTCCTGCTTGTACTGGAGTATCCGGCCTACTCAGTGGAGCGCCTGGTAAGGATCTATCATCTTCTACATCTCATGTCCTTGTTGTCTGATCTTCTCCAGATCACCAGCCATATAGCAGAAGCTCAGGTTCATGATGGTGGAGGCCTCCCTGTCCTCTCCAGGCAGACACAGGTTTCCATCTCATGTCATTGTTCTCTGATCTTCTCCAGATCACCAGCCATATAGCAGAAGCTCAGATTTATGATGGTGGAGGCCTCCATGTCCGCTCCAGGCAGACACAGGTCTACATCTCATGTCCTTGTCTCATCTTCTCCAGATTACCAATCATATAGCAGAAGGTCAGTTTCATGATGGTGGAGGCCTCCCTGTCCTCTCCAGGCAGACACAGGTCTACATCTCATGTCCTTGTTGTCTGATCTTCTCCAGATTACCAGCCATTTAGCAGAAGGTCAGATTTATGATGGTGGAGGCCTCCATGTCCACTCCAGGCAGACACAGGGTATTTTATGGCCACCTGTCCCTGTGGCTTCATCATCTGTGAGGACAGTCTGTACTCAGTGGTGCGGAGTTTGTATTTCCGCCTGTGTCTTTGTATAAGGGGGATATCTCCTATAATATAATAGTGTCTGTGCAGGGTCCGGCTTGTATCACGTCCCCTACATCTGCTGCAGTGTAATCATCATGGACATAATATAGAAGAGAGACGTTCCTGCATCTTCAGCTTTTATTCCCCTGCAGTTTCTATGTCTTAATGTCATTTCTTATTCCTTTTTAGGCCGCGATCGGATCATTGAACCTGGGGAGAAATCCTTGTAAGAGCGACTATAAACCGATCAAACTGATCAGCAGTGGAGCCTTTGGGTGAGCTTTACTTTGGTATTATATATATTTCCCAGGGCTCCTTATGACGATGTCTCTGCGCCCTTCCCATGTTATGTTCCCATGGACAAATTATGAGTTCACATCACGGTCCACATCTATCTGTCACTATTCAGGTCAGTTAGGATGTGACGTGGATGAGGACCCCCCATTGGTGATCATTTGTGGAGTGTTATTTTATGTATTTATAGACATGGTTTTCTAGTGATGGCCCCACATTAATCATTAATACAGGAGATCATTTGATGAGATCTATAGATAGATTGTTAATAAGAATTTATAGTAAATCATGTTTTTTTCTCCTCTCCAGGGCCGTCCACTTAGTTCGCCATAAAGATACAAACCAAGTCTGCGCTATGAAGAAAATGGACAAGGAGAACCTGAAAAAGCCAAAGAGGCTTGAATGGGCCTTTCTGGAGAGGGACATCTCAGCATTCGCAGATTGTCCCTTTGTGGTCTCCACGTTCTGCTCCTTTCCTACTAAACTTCATCTATGTATGGTCATGGAGTATGTACCAGGTAGGACACATCCATTGTATCTATATCCAGCCCACGTCTGCTTAATCCTAGCACCTATATATGACCACAATGTGCCCACATGGACGGTTACATGTCCTCTTTGCAATTATTATAAGTCATCTGTTACCAAGATGCCTGAAAAACCATTGATCTCTATGAAAGTCCCCCAGTATGTCCTCGCTGAGCACGGCAGCAATTTCCACTATGGGTAAAAGGAAGATTTGTCTTTTTGAAGAGTTTTTATAGATAAGAATGTTCACAGAGAAAAAAATTAGAGGCTCGTAGATGAGGCTCTGTCTCTATGTATAGGGTCTATCTGCAGTATACAGTATACGCACTACATTATACAGTATATATAGACCATCCTGTCCCAATGTCTCCGCCTTTTTCACATTACCACTCATCATGTGTAATTTACATTGTAACAAACCCTCAGTTCTCATATTTGCTTTCTCCTGTAGGAGGTGACTGTGGTACCCTTCTAAAGCACAGGGGTCCTTTACCGGTCCTCTTGGCCCGTATGTACATTGCGGAAACGGTCCTTGCTGTGGAATACCTGCACAGCTATGGTGTGGTGCACAGAGATCTGAAGCCTGAGAAGTAAGTGACCCCTCTAGCATATTAGAGGGGAAGAAAGTTAGAGTTTCTTATACAGTCTGTGGGTTATTACTTGGTGCTGATGGTGCTGACACCATCTTTTCTTTCACAGCCTCCTGATAACATCAACAGGACATATTAAGGTCACTGATTTTGGGGTTTCAAAACTCGGCCTCATGAGACCAAACTCAGACTTCTACAAGACTCCAACTAAGGACATCACCAAAGAGTTCCTTGATAAAGAGGTAGGCTTTACTTACAGGGTCTTGTACTTTACAGAACTCATCTCTTTCTCCTTCTCTGATTTATAATTTCTCTAGAAAAACATTTCCACTGATGTTATGTGTCGCAATTATATTTATTGATCATCATCTCCTTTTTCTGTTGGTTTCCAGACTGCTGGCACCCCTACTTACATGGCCCCAGAAGTTATCCTAAAGATAGGTTATGGAAGGCCTGTTGACTGGTGGTCAATAGGGATCATCCTATATAAATTTCTATTTGGATATCCACCATTTACAGGGGCTTGCAGAAGGAATATTTTACACAGTATCATCCAGGGTAAGTAAAATAATCTGAATGCTTGTGATGTCACTGTTATTTGACTTGAATAGTTCTGTAGTTTTTTCTAGCTTTGTTAAGGAATTTTTTTTTCTGAAAATAAATGAAGAGGTTTTATTTCTTATAATATTTGCTTTTTATATAACAGATGATATACCTTGGAGATGTAATTACTTTCCTCCAACTAATGCTCGAGGCATCATCACTCAACTGCTCAGAAAAATTCCAGCACTGAGACTTGGAACAGGTAATATTAATAGTATTATCAATGAATTATTACAGCGTGACCAGACAAATGATGGGTTCCATGAGGATCAGCACTGAGGTTCTGTACTCTACCTACTTGTCTATTACCCATTCTTCATGCTATAATGTTCAATATATTTCCTTTATGTCGGCTCTGTTACATCTTCAGTTCAGATTAACATAAATTCTACAGATATGGAGCAGTTTCTCTGACAATGACTGTATCACTTTCTTTCTTGTCTTCCTTTTCCAGGAGGCGCAAATGAGATCAAAATTCATCCATTTATGCGTGACTTAGACTTTGACAACCTTTTAAGTCAGAAGCCCCTGTTTGTTCCTGACCTAAAGTCAGATGAGGACACCCGCTACTTTATCAGTAAGTAAAATGAGACGTCATCTGCAGAAAACTGACGTGTGTCTTGTCTTTCATTTTATGTCAAAATCAGTTCTCATCATTATTAGTGATAACATGGTGACTGTCTGGGTATTATACTAATAATCTCTAATAACACTTGTATTTTTTAGCTCGAAGTAGCAGCTTCAAACATATGAATTCAGATGAGGGGGACACAAGTGAGGACAATGACTGGCCAGAAATCAAAAACTTTGCATCAACTTATCAAAGGTCTTCTAAAGTAAGTATGTGGCTAATAAAATGTATGAAACCTATAATTACAAAAAAAAATTAAATATATCTATTTTATATTTCTTTATCTGTTTTAGCTATATATCACCAATACTGGGATGATGACCAATATAGAGCCTATGTCACCTCCACAGTGTTCCCAAGAGAACAGTGATGGAGGCAATGAAGAGCCTATGTCACCTCCACAGTGTTCCCAAGAGAACAGTGATGAAGGCAATGAAGTGCCTATGTCACCTCCAGGGTGTTCCCCAGAGATCAATGAAAAAGGCTCAGAAATGTGAGTAGATTATTATTATTATGAGATTTAGTCCTGATATATGTCGGATCCAAATACAAGATACGAGTAACACAAATCTAAATCTAGCATCCACCACCCCATGACTACACAATCTCTGTGGGTCTTACTTGTGATAACTTCAATAACAGCTGATTGTTGCGACCAACCATTCATTTCCAACTCACTACAGGCCAATATTACTAATTAGACTCCATTCTTGCTGGTAAAATGTGGTCTTGAGCAGGCTATCTCCTCTATGTTGTCCTAATTGACCTTACAGACAGGTGTTCTTCCGTTATTCTATTGTTTATTCCTTGTAATTTACGTGTCTTTTTTCTACCAACAGGCAGAAAGAATCTTCCCCTTCCAAAACTGTTGGAGACAATCAGTGTTTTACTGCTAAAAACAGTGAGTCATCCTCGCCCTCATTGTCAGGTATGTACAGGTTTATAGGCCATCCAATTATAGCCTATGATCCAAAATTTAAATATTAAGGCTCTAAAATTACTTCCTTTATTCTTTCTGCTCCCCTGAGTATTCTATTTTTTGTTTTGTTAAAATCCCCCATACGGTTCCAGAGTTATGGGCCTTTGTAATTAGTGGTAATTTTTATTCTTTACAAAGGGGCGGTGCTCACAGGATCCTCTGGGGCGTGCCCTTAGGTTACCACGCCCACATGATAAAGACCATAATAATTAACACTAAATAAAAAGTCCCATATCTCTACAACCGTACTGTGGATTTTAGGAAAACAAATATCAGAATACTCAGGGGAGAAGCCGACATAAAATAAGAGCGAATCTTGGACACTTTTGACCTGGTGATGGGTCTTCTTTAAAGTTACAATGAAGTTTTATCTAACTGATTATATAACACTGTGGCTTGCTGAAAGTAATGTCATATTAATATGGGGACATGGTTCTTTGGGGAGACACCACCGGAACCCAGAAAAGCTACAGGTTCATATTAATCAGTTGCATAACTCTATAAAGATACAAAGCTCATCTTTTAGGAGTTTATAATCAACATTTTTTTCTGGCTTTTTGATTAGAATCTCCAGTTCAGAAGAGAAGAAAATATTTTCGAACACTGAGAAAACAACTAAAAACAGAGAAAGTTGAAGAGGGGGAAACTAGGCGAGGTAAGTGTGACGATAATCTCCATGTTGTATGACGTCAGTGAGAAGAAGTCATGTGGAGCAGATGTTATCCGTCAGTGGTGGGATTGTCACATGTATGATGGCTGACAATGATTCTGCTCCTCTGTATGGATGATTCCTCTAACGTCATGCTACAGTGACACCACAGTAGTGTCCTCTAATATGGAGTCCCATTACTTACATCAGTTTTACATCTTTTCTCCTAGGTTCTCTCTTCCGCCGGATGATAACATCCTGCCGGCGTGGATTATCCAGGGCTGCTCGTGCTGTCAGAGAAAGCTGCATTTTTGGCTGCTGCCACCAACGCACCATTGACATCTCGAGGACAGAAAACCCCCAAATCTAGCGCTCTGAAGAAACTACAGCACATCCACCATTAATGCTGTACCTGTATGGAAGGAGTTGTACCACCTACCTGTGGCCTCCTGACCAGCAAGAGACACGTGCAAAAGTTGAAGGCTCCTCCAAGAACTTGTCTTCATCCTTCCATGCAATTTTAATTCAAAGAAATAAAAAATTAAAATTGTTTAATGTCTTTTCGCATTTAATTGATTATTACTGACTTTTATGGTATATTAATACTATACCTCATATATAGTATGTCTGAAGGGATAGATCCCAAACTGGAGAATAGCGGTTCTATGTCTCCCATTAATCCTCTAAACTCTGGCCAAAAATGGAGGAGATGACCAGAGATTCTGTTATTCCTAAGGGTACGTACACACAGCACCTTATAGACGCCAGCATAAACCACTGATTTTTTATTTTATAAGAAGACACTTAAGGAAAACATCAGTGTTTTTGTTAACTACATATAAAATAGTGAGCGGCTTCCAAACAGAAGCCACCAGCAGAATGAACCGATCACTTTCTTTAACCACTTCATAATTTTCAAAGCTGGAAGCGGAGAAAAGAAGCTGAAAAAGACTGAAAAATACACAATGCACAGCAAGTTGTTTTTATATTGCAGTGCATATGTTCAATCATTTACATTTTTATCTAGTGCTTTTCATGAGGGATCCAGGTGGAATCCACCTGATGAAGACATTGTTTGCACATTACGAAGAGTGGCAATTAGTGTTGAGTGAGCACTAAAATGCTCGGGTGCTCGAAGCTCGGGCCGAGCTCACCGTGATACTCGGGTGCTCGACCCGAGCAACGAGCCCAATGTTAGTCTATGGGAGACCCGAGCATTTTTGCGGCGGCACCCCCGACAGTCTGTAGAAAGCCTAAAAAGTGCCCAAAACGATAGTGACAGTGCTCAAATGACATGGGGACAGCATGGGGATCGCCCCAGGAAGCATTTCAGACCCCCAGGTCACTGCTGTCAACAGCGCCGGACTGGGGTGTCTGGGGCCCACCAGGGACATTGACTCCAGGGGCCCACCCACCCTTCAGCTATTTGCAAATACCTGTTAGCCGTTATACCCATTATATTGGCCGCTTCTGCCCATCACTGTGCGCTCACCAGAAATGCGATGTACAATTACTGTAGTTTGCATTAAAGGGTTTTTATTGGTGAAAACAAGTTATCAGCGATGCACAGGTTGGGAAGGTGATCACTTATTTATTGGTGGAATCAGCACTGTCAGAAGATTGTGGCACTTTGAGTATTTGGTGAGATTTTTACCTCTGTATTTATAAGACAAAACCAGGAGTGGAGCAATCCGAGGTAATGTTTTATGAATTTCTCACCCACTCCTGGTTTTGTCTTATAAATACAGAGGTGAAAATCTCACCAAATGCCAACTTGCTTTCTCTGGTGAACCTTTGCAACTGCATCTCTGCTGCTGTGTAATAGTCACAGGGCAGGGAGGGGTTAAACATCCAAGTATTTAATATATATTGGAAATAAAGAGGTTTCCCCTTATTGATATCAGATAAAACAAATGACCAACCACAATCCACTCTACCAAGACCAATATTACCAGATAGAAGGCAGAAATACCACCACACCGTGACCAGATCACATATTACCACCACATAGTGCCCAAATAATGCCACATACAAGGCACAAATACCGCCACACCATGACCAAAGCACATAATACCACCACATAGTGATCAAATGCTACCAGATACAAGGTATAAATACTGACACACCATGAGACCACATATTACCACCACATAGTGACTGAATAATACCACATACAAGGGACAAATATCGTCATCTCATGACGAAAGCACATAATGCCACAACATAGTGACAAATAATGCTAAAATAATAAAAATGTAAAAAAGCTCTGTATATTGGGTCAGTGTACAGGTTATACAGTGATCACCAGTGATATTATACACAGGAGCTCTGTATATAGTGTACAGGTTATCAGTCATCACCAGTGACATTATACACAGAAGCTCTGTATATAGTGTCAGTGTACAGGTAATGCAATGATCACCATTAATATTATACACAGGAGCTCTGTATATAGTGTCAGTGTGTGTGTATAGGTAATACATATACTCAACATAGGTAATACACATACTCACCAGTGATGTCTCTAGGTGAAGTTCTTTATCTGCAGACCGATATATCCCATCTTCTATGCAGGACTTATCTCTGCAGAAAATAACATAGTTAGCTATAACTGATCACTTCCAGAGCACAATCCACACTTTTCCCAAGATTTCTACACAGCATGAAATGACAAAAAAGCAACATAGTGCCGCACTACACAGTAACAGTGCTCCAGTGTCATTCTGTGCCTGCTCATCTGTCAGCAGACATATTTCTCTGATGGCAAATATGTAGCAGAGCTGAAGACAGAAGACCCATGGATTACGTCGGAACGAGGATTTTTTTTTTTTATTAAAGATGGAGTCCCTACATGTGTTTTTTTCTGTTTACTAGAAATTCATGGTGGCCATGTCTAGTTTGGGCCTTACCATGCTTCGAATCCCAGCCCCCAGCTGGGATTATGGGCAGGGGCGTACTGGCCCACCGTATGATCGGGAAAACCCCCGGTGGGCTCCGGGTTCCGATGGCCATGCCCCTAAGCCCCGCCCTCACACCCACTGGGCCCTGTACAGAGAACAGAGGACCCCCCGGTTCGCTAATCAGATAAGCAGCACTGGGGAGCCCCTGATGTGCCTAAATAGTGGAAACCCCCCCCCCCCAAGTGACGCCATTTTGGAAACTACACCCCTGAAGGATTTTATCAAGGGGTATAGTGAACATTTTGAACCCAGAGGTACGACACAGAATTTGATAACATTAGGTCATCATATTGAATAAGTTGTCATTAGTCTTGAGTGCAAGTGCTCGCTACTTGAGTTTGCATCGGGTACTCAGGTATGGACCATGTATGGCGGGTGCTCAAGTGACATGCTCGAGTCCCCGCCCGCATGTTTCATGGTTGTTAGTCACCCAAATAAAAACATGTGGGGATCGCTTGTGCATGACAAGAAGTCCCAGCAAGGTTTTTTTGGCTGTATAACAGCTGCAAAACATTTGAGGCGGAGACTTGAGCATGTCACTCGAGCACCCGCTATACTCGGTGCATACCTGAGCACCCGATGCAAACTCAAGTAGCGAGCTCTTGTGCTCAACATTAGTTGCCATATAGACGGTATTTTTTTCTTTACTTCTGAAAAAATCCAAACCCCAACCCTAATACAACCACAACCCTAGCCCAAACGCAACCTTAGCTCAACCCTAACCCTAGCCCAACCCTAACCCTAGCTCAACCCTAACGCAACCCTAACCCTTGCCCAACCCTAACCCAATCCTAGCCTAACCATAGCACAACCCTAACCCTAGCCTTAGTACAACCCTAACCCTAGCACAACCCTACCCATAGCTCAATGCTACCCCTAGCCCAACCCTAACCCTAGCTCCACCCTACCCCAACCCTACCCCTAGCCCCACCCTAGCTCAACCCTCACCCTAGCCCAACCCTAACCCTAGCCCAACCCAAACCCTAGCACAACCCTAACCCTAGCCCAACCCTAACCCTAGCAAAACACTAACCCTAACCCTAGCACAACCCTATCCCTAACGGTAAAGTTTATTTTTTACGCCATTCCTCGTGCGGTATAAGTGATTAGACAACTTTATTTTTCGGGTCGGTGCAATTACAGGGATACTAGATTCATATCAGGTTTTTATGATTGAGAGCTGTCACACACTAAAAAACCCTTTTTATTGCAAAGACTAGTTTATGGATCGCAATTTTTTGAGAGCTATAATTTTTCCATATTTCGGCCGACAGAGTCATGTGATTTTTTTTTTTTTTTTGTGGGACAAGTTGATGTTTTTATTGGTACCATTTTTGGGCACATTACATTTTTTGATTGCTTTCTATTCCGATTTTTGGAAGGCAGAATAAACAAAAAACAACAATTCACGAATTGTTTTTTGGTGGTTTTTTTATGCCGTTCTATGTGTCGTCAAATTGATAAGGAAGCTTTATTCTTCGGGTCAGTACGTTTACAGCGGTACCACAGTTATATTTTTTTTCACGTTATGGCACTTTTACTCAATGAAAACTATTTTATAGAAAAAAGAATTGTTTATGCATCGCTAGAGAGCTATAAATGTTTTATTTTTCTGCCGTTGGAGCTGTATGGTGGCTTGTTTTTTGCGGGATAGATGACGTTTTCAGCGGTACCATTTTTATTTACATTTGTCTTTTTGATCTCGTTTTATTCCATTTTTTGTTTGGTGGTATGATGATAAAGCATCGTTTTATGTTTTGTTTTTTATTTTATTTTTTTACCCTGTTCACTAAAGGGGTTAACTTCATCACCATCCCTGTGCTATGCAGCCTGTCAGCGCTGCACAGGGAAAAGTTACTTTGGTCACGCGTGGCGCATGACCAAAGCAACTTCCTGCCTGCTGATGACCCGGATGTTGTCATGATGACATCGGGTCACCATGACAACATCTGGGACCGGACTCAGACGCTGCGGGATGCCGGCAGAGAAGGTAAGTATCGCGCTAACCTCCTCTTGCCACCAGAATGCTGTGATCGATTTCAATCACAGCATTTCGGGGGTTAATGTGCAGGGAGCGGTGCGGGACCGTTCCTTGCACATAGCACCGGGTGTCAGCTGTGACAATCAGGTGGATGACTTGATATCACGACCTCCCCAGGAAAAAGACAATAGGCTCTAGCTACAGAGACCTTCAAACTCTCTGTGTCACTCCCCCTACTGCACCCCTGGTGGAGCCCAAGTCTCCATCCCTGTTATTTCCCAGCTAAGAGCTCCCAAAACTAAAATGGGCCATATGTTCTTACTGGACAGTCCTAGGGAGCCCGTTCTGGTGTCATTGGACCCAGCCGGGCCCCTGCTACGCATGGATGCTAAACATCAGAGTCCTAGGGGCCCCTGCAAGGCTGTGCTGGGTATCTCCTTTCCTTACGCTGGACTATGTTTAAAACTAGGGTTACAATCCGCATCCCCTCAGGTCTATTTTGTGTATCACTGAGATGAATCTTTTCCCCATAACTCGCTGTTGAATTATGTTTCTTGAATAGGCACATGGCGTCAGGGGAAGGGACATCCTGTGTAGCTTGCAGCTGCTGTGAGAATTCTCACTCTTCGCTTCTTCAGCTCCTTCCTTTGCAAGCTGCAGTGTCAAATTTTCATATGTAGAGCTTCGTAAAACCCGCCTGCCAGTGCACAGTGATCGACAGGGGATTACCTTGAATATCTTCACACCATTGTTCCCTGTAAAAAACAGAAAATAAATAAGCTAATTTATACTCACCTAACACCTAATCCCAGAAGCCACTGTCAACTGTAAAACAGCAAAAATAAAAAACAACCATATCCCTCACCTATCCAAAGTGATGAAATAATCCATAGTGTCCTACGATGATCTAGATGACTTATACTAGTATAATTTTCAAACCGTGCCACTCCATAATGTACACATACTACAATGTGAAGAGTGGCAACTATTGACCGTATAATGGCAAAATCGCAAGATAAACATAAACAACCGAAGCAACCACGATCAAAGGCCGATCTACATCATAAAAAATTGTTTTATTAAATATTCAATTTTGTTAAAAATTATCACATGCAGATAATTGGTGCAAAAAATGGTGCAAAACAACATACAGTGTGTAAAAAAATTCTACCGCTATATGGGACAAGCAGGACCCAAATTGTACAGCCTAGTAGATATTAAGTGATCATCCAAGTAGCATAGTATTTATACACAGGCCAATGTGACCCGATTAGTAAAAAGGCTCATATAGTCAAAGGTTGTTAGGTCAGAGAAACAGACAATGTTAATACATTCCTCAAAATAATATTACGGGTATAATGAGCCACCATATATATATTTACATGTGTATAACAACAGTATATATATGTGTCAACAGTATATAGACATACAATATATTGTACATGACAACAGGCTCACACTGACACAAGTAATGTGTAGCGATCAGCTGCCGTGAGAGAGTTCACAGGAGTTCATCAGCTGATGAAACCCGGTAACCTCACTTACGGCACCGCCGCTGCGTGAGAACTGTCTCACGCCGTAGCGGTGCCGTAAGTGAGATCACTGGAGCTCATCAGCTGATGAACTCCTGTGAACTCTTTCACGGCAGCTCAGCGCTATACACTGCAGGAGTGATTACACAGCGGCGTCTGCTCTGTAACAGCAGGCATAGGCTGATGGGAGTAGTACTCTCATCAGCTGATGCCTGTGACCTGTGGTAAGCTTTTTACGACTGGTCACAGTCACAGCTGCGGGCTCACACTGTCATCTGACAGAGTGAGCCCGTAGTTCTAACCGATCAGAGCCCCTTTTTCCCACGCTGTCATCTGCGTGGGAAATCATGGATGTTCGGGGGCCCCATTCATATGAATGGGGTCCGTGTTCCGGGTCAGGTACTGTTCTGGTAACCGAACCAAACTTTTAATAGATATTCGGATATCCACGGGTCCGCCCATCACTAGTAAATAATCCTACCAAGTTATGACCACATAATGCCACCACATAATGCTAAAATAATGCCACCATACTGATCATTACCATCATGACTGTACTAAGACCAATATTACAATCAATACCACAATATGAGACAATAATCAATAAATACAGCCAGATCATAACAACATATCACCAACATGTACTGTAGTGATAATATACCATACTGATTATTAACAGTATAAACACATATTATCACTGTGCAGCAACCATGTAGTGGTATAATTGTATATATCAATTCCAGTGCTCTGCATACTATATACAGTACAGACCAAAAGTTTGGACACACCTTCTCATTTAAAGATTTTTCTGTATTTTCATGACTATGAAAATTGTACATTCACACTGAAGGCATCAAAACTATGAATTAACACATGTGAAATTATATACTTAACAAAAAGGTGTGAAACAACTGAAAATATGTCTTATATTTTACGTTCTTCAAAGTAGCCACCTTTTGCTTTGATGACTGCTTTGCACACTTGTCATTCTCTTGATGAGCTTCAAGAGGTAGTCACCGGAAATGGTTTTCACTTCACAGGTGTGCCCTGTCAGGTTTAATAAGTGGGATTTCTTGCCTTATAAATGGGGTTGGGACTATCAGTTGTGTTGTGCAGAAGTCTGCTGGATACACAGATGATAGTCTTACTGAATAGACTGTTAGAATTTGTATTATGGCAAGAAAAAAGTAGCTAAGTAAAGAAAAACGAGTGGCCATCATTACTTTAAGAAATGAAGGTCTGTCAGTCCGAAAAATTGGGCAAACTTTGAAAGTGTCCCCAAGTACAGTTGTAAAAACCATCAAGCGCTACAAAGTAACTGGCTCACCAAAAGTACCACCCCAGGAAAGGAAGACCAAGAGTCACCTCTGCTTCTGAGGATAAGTTTATCTGAGTCACCAGCCTCAGAAATCGCAGGTTAACAGCAGCTCAGATTAGAGACCAGGTCAATGCCACACAGAGTTCTAGAAGCAAACACATCTCTACAACAACTGTGTTAATTCATAGCTTTGATGTCTTCAGTGTGAATGCACAATTTTCAAAGTTATGAAAATACCGAAAAATCTTTAAATGAGAAGGTGTGTCCAAACTTTTGGTCTGTACTGTATGTGCATAGTGTGCTGGTAATTGTACAAATATATGTATATTAAGTCATCTACCATCTCTCTGATCATAGTTGTTCACTTTCCCTTTTCTTTTTCATTCAGCCCACACCACCATAACCACTTCTTCCATCCATGACTTGTCTCTGCAAAATGTAATTCACGTCTCCTCATCGCGTCTGCTGTATGGAGAGTCAGGGTGTTGGAGACCGGAGCAGCACACCCGGGGAACAGGAGCGAGATGAGTATGTTTTTTCTGCATGTATATATGAGTCTATGTGGGGGCTCACACTGTATATACAAAGGCTACGTGGTGGCTCAAACTGTATTTAGGAGGCTATGTGGAGCTCACACTGTATACAGGAGGCTATGTGCGGCCTCATACTGTATATAGGAGGCTATGAGGGTGCTCACAGTATATATAGGAGGCTATGATGGGGCTCACAATGTATATAGGAGACTATGTGGGGGGCTTATGCTGTATATGGGAAAATATGTGGGTGCTTATACTGCATATAGGAGGCTATATGGGGGCTTATACTGTATTTAGGAGGCTATGTGGGGGCTCATACTGTATAAAGGGACTATGTGGGGCTCATACTGTTTATATAGGGCTGCGTGGGGGTTCATACTGTATATAGGAGGTTACCTAGGGCTCATACTGTATATAGGAAGGCTATGTGTGGGCACATACTGTATACAGTATATGGGGTTATGTGGGGTTCATACTGTATATAGAGTGGCTAAGTGAGGGCTCATACTGTTATAGGAGGATATGTGAGGCTCAACCTCTATATAGAGAGGCTATGTGGGGGCTCACACTGTTTATAGGGGGCCATATGGGGGCTCATACTGGATATAGGAAGCTATGTGAGGGTCATACTGTTTATAGGGTCCATGTGGGGGCTCATACTGTTTATAGGAGGAATTGTTCAGGCTCATACTGTTTATAGGAGGATATGTGACAGCTCACACTCTATATAGAGAGGCTATATGGGGGCTCATACTGTTTATAGGGGGCTATGTGGGGGCTCATCATGTAAATAGGAGGCTATATGAGGGCTCATATTGTAGCATCGGCGTCTCTGCCCCATTCTAGGCAGAGACGCCGTCCCTCTCACCTCCCCGCTCCTGGCGCGGCGTCCTCCAGCGCTTCCCTTCCCGCTGCTTCCGGCACGCGCTCCTTCCCCGGCAATGTGCTTAGGGTGCGCGCGCGCGCGCTCCCCCTCTCTTAAAGGGACCGCGCGCGCCGTCCTAAGGAGTCCCCGGCCAATTGCCGGAGGACCTCCCATATAAAAGGCACCTCCTCCAAAATGGAGGTGCCCGAGCAATGTTGTAGCACTGTTCACTACTCTGCTTCAGCCCTCAGGTCCCGTTGCCAGATACCTGCCAGATTCCTGCCAGTCTGCTGTCTAATTCCTGCCTGATATCCTGCTACCTGCCTGCTAGCCTGAGGTCCGACGGTCTGCCTTCCAACTCCTGTCAGTCTGTCTAAGGACCAGCTTGCCCGCTCACCTGGGAGCGCACATCTTCTACCTGCCTGCTTGCCTGAGGTCCGACGGTCTGCCTTCCAACTCCTGTCAGTCTGTCTAAGGAGCAGCTTGTCCGCTCACCTGGGAGTTCTCATCTGCTGCCTGTCTGCTAGCCTACCAGGAGGCTCTGTCGTCACGTGCTGTAACCACCCGCCTGTCCAGAGACTCCTGCCCGCTCACCTGGGAGCGCTCATCTGCTACCTGTCTGTTGGTCTTCCTGGAGGCTCCGCCGTCACATGCTGTGACCACCCGTTTATCCAGAGACTCTCGCCTGCTCACCTGGGAGCTCACGTCTATCATCTGCCGCCACAGGTCGTACCAATCCTTTACCCAGAGACTGCCCCGGTCACTTGCCGTGACCTCCTGCCCGTTCATCCAGAGACTGCCCCGGTCACTTGCCGTGACCTCCTGCCCGTTCATCCAGAGACTGCCCCGGTCACTTGCTGTGACTGCCTGCCCGTCTACCCTGGTCGCCACCCGCTCCCTTACAAGGACCGCCACCTTCTATAGTAGCTCAGAGGTTCCGCCTCCCAGACCCTTTACACATATTGTATGTAGAAAGTCTATGTGGAGGCTCATACTGTATATAGGGGACTATATGGGGACTCACACTGTATATAGAGGGGCTATGTTGGTCTTATATTATATGTAGGGGGCTGTGTGGGGCTCATACTGTATATAGGGGCAGTTTTCAGGCTTATACAGTAAATAGGGGAATGTCAGCATACTTAAATATTAAGTGATAATTAGAGTTGAGCCACCCCCGTAAGGTTCGAGTTCGGTTCGTCGAACGCCCGTATGTTCGCCGAACTGTTCGTCGAACTGTTCATGGAACACCGTCGAACACCGTTAAAACCAATGGCAGGCAAACAAAAACACATAGAAACACATAGAAAACACTTCAAAGGTGTCCAAAAGCTGACAAACTGCTCAGAAGACACAACTAACACATGGAAAAGTGACAAGTACATATAGTCATGCAAAAAGAAAAGAGGTTGAGGAGTAAAAGGAGGGGGAGACACAGATATAGGCATGTAATGCCCTTCTAAAACCAAAAAAGTGCGAAGCTGACACGGCCAGTCCGTTCTTGCCCATGCGACCTCCGTGTCGCCGGGTTTGTGCCAGAGCTGCGGTGGACCCTGATGGCCAGCCCCCTTCTCCCAATACTGGTGCCTGTCCGCTGGTGGGTCGAGCGAGCCCCCCTGCGGTGGAGGCAGGTCTAAGCTTTTTAATTTATATTGTCTCTCTAATTTGAATGAGTACACTTTAAATCCTTTTACAAGGATCTATTGGAGGGCAAGTCTGATGCCAGCAGCCGCGGGAATTACAGCTCCAGTAGCGTCCACTAAAGCTGCTGCAGTTAAAAAGCTTTTATAAGGATCGAGCTTGGCGGTCCACTTCAAGGCGTCCTATCGCCAGTCCCAGCCCCTGTGGCTTGGGGTGCCTCCCGATGCTCTTCACTGAGTGTCCCGGGGGCCCGAAGCATTTCCTTTGAAAAAATTAAGTGTCCAAACTACAGGTGGTGTAGCTTGCTTAACAGCTGGGATAATCCGCTGACTAGCAGACACTGCTACTAGGCACAAAGTATTTCCTGGGCTAGATGCAGTTAAAATTTTGTAATTAGATACTCTCGTTAGATGCTGAGAAAGCATTCCATAGAGTCTCCTGGCATGCCTGGCCCTCACAGGGTATCAAATACTTAGGAATTCCTATTCATAGAGACCTCTCCCATCTATGTTATCTTAATTTTGGGCCCTTTATTGAACAACTCCATACAGACCACGGTTGGCAAGTTAAAACTGTAAGATTCACTACGTGAACCACTGGAGCTTTGTGGAAAAGCACATGTACACTGTGTTCCAAATTATTATGCAAAAAGTGTTTAGGAGTGATAAGGTAAGAATTTTTTTGTTTGTCAGTTAAACTCATTGATGGTGATGTGTGTCAGGACTCTTTATATCACTGTAAGCAATTGCAGACACCTGTGCTAATTAGTTTGGCAGGTGTGTCCAATGAAAGGCAAGACTACTTAAGAAGGCTGTCCCACATTATTAAGCAGCCTACATTTTCTGCCAAAATGGGAAAGAAAAAGGATGTGTCGGCTGCTGAGAAGCAACAAATTGTGGAGTGTTTAGGTCAAGGCATGACTACATTCAACATTGCCAAGACACTTCATCGTGATCATTGCACAATCAAGAAGTATGTAGCTGATTCACAGTACACACGTGTGCGTGCTAAGGGAAAATTGAGGACTCTTTCCTACAGGCAATTATGTCAGGTTAAAAGAGCAGCGGCAAAAAAGCCTTGTCATAGCAGCAGACAAGTTTTTGAAGCTGCTGGTGCCTCCAACGTCCCCCGAACAACAAGATGCAGGGCCCTTCAGAGGTTTGCAGCTGTGCATAAGCCATCCTGTTGACCTCCTCTATCCACTGTACACAAGCAGAAACAGCTCCAGTGGGCCAAACAATACATGAAGACTGACTTCAAAACTGTTTTATTCACCGATGAGTGCTGTGCAATGCTCGATAGTCCAGATGGATGGAGTGGAGGATGGCTGGTTGATGGACACCCCATGCAAACATGGCTACGGCGCCAACAAGGAGGAGGTGGAGTAATGTTTTGGGCTGGAATCATGGGGAGAGAGATTGTCGGCCCCTTTAGGATCCCTGAAGGGGTAAAGATGAACTCCATGATGTATGTGGAGTTTCTCAAATAGCACTTCCTGCCATGGTTCAAGAAGAAAAACCATGTATTCCACAGCAAGATCATTTTCATGCATGATAATGCACCGTCTCATGATGCACATAACACATCTGCATCTCTGGCTGATATGGGCATAAAAGGGGACAAACTTATGGTGTGACCTCCATGCTCCCCTGACCTCAAACCCATTGAGAACCTCTGGAGCATCATCAAAAGGAGTGTCTATGATGGCGGGAGGCAGTTCACATCTAAGCAACAGCTCTGGGAGGGTATTCTGTTCTCATGCAAAACAATTGAAGCAGAAACCATCCAAAACCTGACAAATTCAATGGACGAGAGAGTTCAGAAGCTCCTTTCGAACAAGGGGTCCTATGTGCAAATGTAACATCACCTAGAATAAAGCTTTGAGTTGAAAACTGTTTGATTTAAGTTTCTAATAACCTGCTAATGCTTATAATTTCAAAAATGACCATTTTTTTGTTCTTTATTAAAATGAAAAGGTTGATCGAAGAGTGTGGGGGATCTAAGAGTGTGGCAACCCAGTAGTCAGGATTATTTCGAATTCTGACAATCTGAGGGTCATGTTGCAGGTAGTGCAGCAAGAAGGCACCCATGTGTCTTGCGCATCTAGGAGCCCCAAAATTATTTTCCGGGCTAGATGCAGCTAAAAATTATTATTAATTTGAAAGCTGGTGGAGCTTAGTATAGATGGCCTAATAGAATCAGTACTGCAAACTGCTATAAGGCCAAAATTATTTTACAGGGAAGATAGAGATAAACATGATTAGTAATAATTTGAAATCTGGTGGAGCTTAGTATAGATGGCCTAATAGAATCAGTACTCCACACTGCTACTATGCCCAAAATTATTTTCCAGGCAAGATACAGATAAAAATGATAATTAATTTGAAAGCTTAAAACGGTTGGTGAGGTGATTTTACCAAATCCTCAAGCTTTTACTCTCCCCAGGATGACACAGGGCTAGAAAAGTCCTTGCTGATGCATGATGTGTTCATCTTTATGAACCTGAGTCTGTCTACATTGTCAGCGGACAGCCGTGTGCGCTTATCTGTCAGCACAACACCAGCAGCGCTGAACACATGTTCAGAGAGAACAAAAATTATTATTTATTTGAAATCTGGTGGAGCTTAGTATAGTGGCCTAATAGAATCAGTACTGCAAACTGCTACAAGGCCAAAATTATTTTACAGGCAAGATGCAGATAAACATGATTATTAATAACACTGGTGTACAAAAAAAAAAAAATTCTGGCATGGACTTTAAGAACAGTTTTAGACTAATTTGAGGGTGCTGAATTCAAATCTGATCTTATAATTTCTCTATCACATCACGTTTTTGCGCTATAGGTATATAGCCCATTTTCAATAATTCCAAGAAAAATATAAGTAGTGTATGAAAAGTGCCGTTTTATACGGTTCACTAAGGTAAATTTAGTTTTCATTTAGTCTCCCAATAAATGTGAGAATATCTTTGTTTTCTTTGAACATGCATAATTCCCATTTGTTATGATAATAAAGTAAAAAAACAGTTTTCAAACACCCTTGTTTTCTGTGCTACTGGGACAGTAGAGCTACAGCAGAGCATTGGGTGAAAACTGAATGGCCTCAGCGACAGAGTTTGGCACCTGGCGATAAGAATGTCATCCATGATTCACTAGTGGATAGGAAGAACATTGTCTTTCCTCCCTTGCACATAAAACTTGGATTGATGAAGCAGTTCGTCAAAGCTCTCAATCACAGTGGAGAATGCTTTAACTATATATGTTCAACTTTTCCAGGTCTTAGTGAAGAGAAGAAAAAGGCTGGAATATTGTATAATAAGAACACTTATGAGAGACCCAAACTTTATCACATCAATGAATGAGACAGAAGAAAGAGCTCGGAATGCATTTTGTAATGTGGTGCAGAATTTTCTAGGGAATAAGAAAGCAGACAACTATGAAGAGATTGTGGAAGAGCTACTAATGAGTCTGCAAAATCTTGGATGTAGAATGAGTACCAAGATTCACTATTTAAACAGCCATTTGGACTTTTTTCCAGAGAACCTTGGGGATGTGAGCGAGGAACAAGGGGAGCGTTTTCATCAGGACATTAAAACAATGGAAGAACGGTATCAAGGCCGGTGGGACTCACATATGATGGCTGACTATTGCTGGAGCTTGATGAGAGACAACCCAGAAGCTGTACATCACAGATCAGCCAAGAAAAGAAAGTTCAAATAACTGCCATTTGCCATTCATCTGTGTGCCATATATATGTGTTTTTATATTTTGTAATTTAATTTTGTAAGTATATTTGATTTGCTGTACACAGACTTTGTAATTTGTTATTCCTTGATTAAAAATATACAAAATGTAGTAACGAAAATCATGAGGTTTTTATCAAGAAACATTCGATAGGATTAATTTCCATCAAAAATATCTCGAAATCCTGATGTGATAGCCAAAAACGGAGTTCGTATTAGTAATCAGCAGCCAAAATTGACTTAAAATATGTTTTAAAACCTTTTGACAGAAAAACTGCATTGACCAGTGTAATTTTAAATCTGGTGGAGCTTAGTATAGATGGCCTAATAGAATCAGTACTGCACAGTGCTACAAGGCCAAAATTATTATACAGGCAAGATACAGATAAACATGATTAGTAATTTGAAATCTGGTGGAGTTTAGTATAGATGGCCTAATAGAATCAGTACTGCACAGTGCTACAAGGCCAAAATTATTATACAGGCAAGATACAGATAAACATGATTAGTAATTTGAAATCTTAAAACAGTTGGTGAGGTGATATTAACAAATCATCAAGCTTTTACTCTCCCCAGGATGACACAGGGGTAGAAAAGTCCTTTCGGATCCATGATTTGTACATCTTTATGAACGTGAATCTGTCTACATTATCAGTGGAGAGCCGCGTGCGCTTATCTGTCAGCACACCACCAGCAGCGCTGAACACACGTTCAGACAGAACGCTGGCTGCGGGGCATGAAAAGATCTCCAAGGCATAAGTGGCGAGCTCCGGCCATTTATCCAGATTGGAAGCCCAAAAAGAGCAAGGGTCCAGTGACACAGTCATGGCTTCAATGTTTACTTGGAGATACTCCTGTACCATCGTCTCTAGGAGTTGACTATGTGTCAGACTTCTTGTCTCCTGTGGCCTTGCAAAGGATGGGCTAAAAAAGTGGTGAAATGATTCCGCAAAATTGATGTTACCAGCAGATACTGTATTTCTGTTACATTTTGAGTGCTGAACACTCGACGGTCCCACAGTTGGCAAGTTGGAACTGTGAGATTCACTACGTGCACCACTGGTGTTTTGTGGAAAAGCACATGTAAGATTCTGCAACAGTCTCTGCTGATACTCCTGCATGCGTGCATCCCTTTCTATGGCAGGAATAATTTCTGCAAATTTACTTTTGTACCGGGGATCTAATAGTGTGGCAACCCAGTAGTCAGGATTATTTCTAATTCTCACAATTCGAGGGTCATGTTGCAGGTAGTGCAGCAAGAAGGCACTCATGTGTCTTGCGCATCCAGGAGCACCAAGTCCCTGTTGTGTTGGTGGCAAGGTAACAATCATGCTTCCTTCCTCTGCCCTCTCTCCCCAACCTCGCACAACAGAAATGTGATCAAGGTCTCCCTCATCTGATGAGTCTTCCATCAGTTCGTCCTCCACTTCTTCCTGGGCTCCTGCACATTTCTCACTAGTTTGGCTGCTACCATGCGCCCTGCTAAAACCATCTCCCCCACCCTCACATGCCTGCCGCCTTGGTGCTGCCGACCGTCTGGACTTTGCAGATGTTAGCCCTTCCGCATACAACTCCTCCTCCTCTACTTCCTCCACCTCCTCTTGAGCCACCACCTGACTCCGAATTCTGTTTAACATGTGCTCCAGCATGTAAATCACCGGAATAGTCATGCTGATAATGGCATCGTCAGCACTAAACATCTTCGTCGCCATTTCAAAACTGTGCAGAAGGATGCATAGGTCCCTGATCTGAGACCACTCCTCCAGCGTGATTTGCCCCACCTCTGGATCTCGTTGGCCCAGGCTATACGTCAGAACATATTGCACCAGGGCATGTCGGTGCTGCCACAGTCGCTGCAACATGTGCAGAGTTGAATTCCACCGGGTAGGCACATCGCATTTTAGCCTGTGAAGTGGCAGGCTCAACGACTTCTCAACCATTCACACATCTGCACCTTCCACCTCAGACCATTTATCACATCATAGGTCCAGATTGGTTCCCATAATGGCTAGGCAACAAGACAACAGGGAATATAGGTGTATAGATATATTATAAATATAGAGGATGTATTCGCACAAATCTACAGATAGCTTGGGAGTAGGGGATAGTTGTGATTGCAGTCCTTTTGAGGACTAGGTTACATCATTTCCTACGACTTTTATCAGGCAGGTCTGTGCTCTTAAATAGATAGGTTGGGAGTAGGGTCTACTTGTAATTGCAGTCCTTTTCTGGACTAGGTTACAGCATTTCCTAGGACTTTCTGCTAGGCAGGTCTGTGCCAGTGCTGTGCAAGTTTTTTTCACAGCATTTGGCTAAATCTAGCTAAGCAAATCCTTTTTGGCCTCTTGCAGTGTGTGTTAGTCAGTGGAGTAGCCTATCTGTGTTGCAAGCTATACCACCTGTGTATAGAATACAAATTTTTTTACTGCACCTAGCCAAGTAAAACCTTTTGGGCATAGCATCATTCTATTAGTCCATCTATACTAACCTCCACCAGGTTGCAAATTAAAAATAATTTTTATCTGCATCTAGCTCTGAAAAAAAATGTGGTCTTGTAGCAGTGTGTGGGACTTGTTCTATTAGTCCATCTATTCTAACCTTCACCAGGTTGCAAATTAAAAATAATTTTTATCTGCATCTAGCTCTGAAAAAAAATTTGGGCTTGTAGCAGTGTATGGGACTTGTTCTATTAGTCCATCTATACTAAGCTCCACCAGGTTGCAAATTAAAAATAATTTTTATTTGCATCTAGCTCTGAAAAAAAATTTGGGCTTGTAGCAGTGTGTGGGACTTGTTCTATTAGTCCATCTATACTAAGCTCCACCACCTGTGTATGTAATAAAATTGTTTTACTGCATCTAACCCAGCCAATACTTTTGGGCTAATACAACAGTTTGGCCACTCAGCTCTGCTCGGTTCCCATACATTGTTTTTTGTGCAAACAACTCCAGAGTTGTCAATTAGTTAACCACCAAAATGAGTGGAAAAAGGCCTGCTGATGGTGGAAAGGGGAATAGGTGTGTTGGGAAGGGAAAAAAAGGTTGTGTCCGTGGGGTAGGTGTTAAAGCAACAGTAACATCTGCAGAAGAAAGACCATCTTCCAGCCAAACTAAGATGTCTACTTCTTTTAGTGGACAATGTGATAAGATCCCTTTCTTACGGCCACGCCAATCGCTACAAATTCCAGATGAGGCACAAAAACAGCAGGTGCTTCAACAGATATCAAGTGCTCCTTCAAGTGGGCTCTCCTCCACCTCAACCATAATGTAGACCCTCGTTCCCAAACTGTATCTCCTGTTGGTGGAGAGAATGAGGAAGGCGATGATGAGACTCAAATACCTGATTGGAACGACAACTTGAGATTTTTGTCAGGGCAGGAAGAGGTTGACTCTGAGGACGACTGGTGTGATAACACACAGGGTGATGATGACGAGGTTGGAGATCCCACTTACTGTCAACCCACAGTCAGCCAGTCGATGAGGTCAGCAGAGGAGGTGGAGGAGGATGCTAGTGACTACGAGGTCAGGTTGCGCCTTCCTGGACAGAGACGTAGTACTGGAAGCACGTCAACAACTGCATCCTCAAACACAACTCTGCCTCTGACCACAAGTCGTAGTGGCTCTTCAGGTCGCATGGGTGCTAAGCCTTGCATAGCTTGGGCATTTTTTCAGATCGATAAGAATGACCCAACTCGTGTTATCTGTAACATTTGTCAGAAAAAGCTCAGTAGAGGCCAAAAAATACATAGTTTGAGTACTTCATACATGAACCGGCACATAGATATGAAGCATAAGTTGCAGTGGGAAGCTCACTGTGCTACAATGCGGCCTAGCCGGCTGGGCCAACCACCATCAGCCACATCTTGTGCATCCGCAGCCTCTTCATCCTCTGTGACTGGGGGGACAGCAGTCACACCTGTTTTGGGACGCAGACCGGCCACCTCTTTACCCGCAACAGCCAGTGTGATTGTCAGGTCATCATTTTATTTGGAGGTGGAAACACCAGCTGGTGTTGAGCGCTCTCCGACATCGATAGCACCACCTTTGGATCAAGGCAACCTAACATGTCCGCCTGCATCTTCCTCACAGACCGGCAGTTTGCCGGGGACACCCTTCTCAACCCCGTCTAAGCACAACAGCCAGCCCTCGGTCCCTCAGATGTGGATGTGGCACCCAGGGGAATGGGGATAACTCGGTACCCGGGCCTTTGGCCTGGCCTTTAGGGATGTCGCGGTGGTCGGCTCCCGGGCCCGTACCCTGGGGTCTCTCCTAAAAAGGGGTTGATATTTGTAAAGTTTATAAAAGAAAGAGTTCGTGACGCCACCTGTGGTTTCTGGTGAGGATCACCAGCGCTGCGCAGTCTACTGAGGCTGATGATAAGGCAGCTTGATGGTATAGCTCTCCACAGTTAGAGCTGGGCCTCAGGGCAGTATAGGAACGGGGATGCAGGATATAGAGACTACTCTGGGCCAGAGCAAGAACAGGGACGGACACGATAGTCACTTCAGTACCTTTTACTGGTGGAATTTCAGGCACTCCCCGGAGCACTGTAGGGTGATGGGTGTATGTCCAGATCCTCCCCAATGAGCAGGTTTTGGGCCTCCTGGTTCTGGCTTCTGCATAATAAGTTTCTGACCTGCCTGGAGCTAGGCCTAACTTTGTCTCTGTCCTGCGCTGGCTGACCTTGTGGTAGGGCCTTCTCTTGGAGTGCACGCTCCCGACCTACGGGGCCTATGTGTCTCCTGGCTCTGGTACGTATCAGCACTTTAGCGATCCTGGGACCTGTAGTTCTCCAGGGATTCCGGTTTATCTTGCTGGGTCGTGGAGTTCCCGGCAAGCTTCGGACCCGGTGTCCGGTAAATTCTTCTTCTCGGGGTGAGCCAGCTAAGCTCCTCTGCTCCCCTATGAACTAACTCTCTACTCCTTTGCCTTCGGCCTACTCGAGCCCTCGATAGGCTACTCACACAAACGGCAGCGTGCCGCGGTTCACCGATCTTATGGCGCCGGCACACCTACAGCTCACCTCACTGAGCTACACCGAGTCTTGATCTGGATAAGCTCCACTGCAGGGTAGAATGCAGGAGCTGGAACAGGCTTTTGTCCTCTGAGGTAACACGTCTCAGACTGCACTGGACTCACTGCTAAACCAGACTCTGACAGACTAACGGCTGCCTGGCCCCACCTTCCCTTATATATCTCCCTAAGGAGCTCCCTCTGGTGGTCTGAGGTGGAAGGTGCAGATGTGTGAATGGTTATGGGGGCCTCTTGTGGAGGAGTCCTTCAATACACCCTTCTGGGTCTGTGATGCCAAGCACAGCTGTGCTTCACATGGACAAGTAAAAGACCATTTCCTCCTAGCCATGAGAAAGCTAAGAGGTTGAATTTCACCATCTGCAAGCTCTTGGCTACATAAATGCTGCCTTTCCACCTGGTGGACACAGAGGATTTTCGAGACCTTATGTCCCGTCACAGTGCCACAGTACCAGATGCCCAGTCGGCACTACTTCTCAAAGAAAGGTGTGCCTGCACTCCACCAGCATGTCGCACACAACATCACCGCTTCTTTGAGAAACTCTGTGTGTGACAGGGTGCATTTCACCACAGACACTTGGACGAGTAGGCATGGACAGGGGCGTTACATGTCGCTGACTGGGTACTGGGTAACTATGGTGACAGCAGGACAAGGGGCTGCTGTCCAAGTCTTGCCGTCCCCACGAGTTGTGCGTCAATCCTCTTTATCTCGAAGTTCCTCCACTGCTTCTGCCTCCTCAACCTCCTCTCGGTCCTCCACCTGCACCCAAAGCCTGTCTGGTCATGCCACAAGCTTTCTAACTGCGCAGAAGGGATCCTGCACAGCTCCTTACTATGCTGGCAGCAGGGCTCAACGTCATCAGGCGGTTTTTACTTTGAAATGTCTGGGAAATGTGAGTCACACAGCTGAGGAGTTGTGGTCAGCTCTGGAGAACCAGTTTCATGAATGGTTGTCTCCACTGGACCTGAAACCAGGGAAGGCCGTGTGCGACAATGCTGCAAACCTCAGTGCGGCCCTTCGCCGGGGCAATGTCACACACGTGCCTTGTATGGCTCACGTGTTGAACCTGGTGTCCAGCAATTTTTAGGCCACTATCCTGGACTAGATAGCCTTCTGCAGAGGGCACGGTCGCTGTGTGCTCACGTCCGCCGTTCGCATCCCGCAGCTCAGCGACTTACATCTCTACAGAAGTCGTTGAGCCTGCCACTTCACAGGCTAAAATGCGATGTGCCTACCCGGTGGAATTCAACTCTGCACATGTTGCAGCGACTGTGGTAGCACCGACAAGCCCTGGTGCAATATGTTCTGACGTATAGCCTGGGCCAACGAGATCCAGAGGTGGGGCAAATCACGCTGGAGAAGTGGTCTCAGATCAGGGACCTATGCATCCTTCTGCACAGTTTTGAAATGGCGACGAAGATGTTTAGTGCTGACGATGCCATTATCAGCATGACTATTCCGGTGATTTACATGCTGGAGCACATGTTAAACAGAATTCGGAGTCAGGTGGTGGCACAAGAGGAGGTGGAGAAAGTAGAGGAGGAGGAGTTGTATGCGGAAGGGCTAACATCTGCAAAGTCCAGACGGTCGGCAGCACCAAGGCGGCAGGCATGTGAGGGTGGGGGAGATGGTTTTAGCAGGGTGCATGGTAGCAGCCAAACTAGTGAGAAATGTGCAGGAGCCCAGGAAGAAGTGGAGGACGAACTGATGGAAGACTCATCAGATGAGGGAGACCTTGATCACATTTCTGTTGTGCGAGGTTGGGGAGAGAGGGCAGAGGAAGGAAGCATGATTGTTACCTCGCCACCAACACAACAGGGACTTGGTGCTCCTGGATGCGCAAGACACATGAGTGCCTTCTTGCTGCACTACCTGCAACATGACCCTCGAATTGTGAGAATTAGAAATAATCCTGACTACTGGGTTGCCACACTGTTAGATCCCCGGTACAAAAGTAAATTTGCAGAAATTATTCCTGCCATAGAAAGGGATGCACGCATGCAGGAGTATCAGCAGAGACTGTTGCAGAATCTTACATGTGCTTTTCCACAAAACACCAGTGGTGCACGTAGTGAATCTCACAGTTCCAACTTGCCAACTGTGGGACCGTCGAGTGTTCAGCACTCAAAATGTAACAGAAACACAGTATCTGCTGGTAACATCAATTTTGCGGAATCATTTCACCACTTTTTTAGCCCATCCTTTGCAAGGCCACAGGAGACAAGAAGTCTGACACATAGTCAACTCCTAGAGACGATGGTACAGGAGTATCTCCAAGTAAACATTGAAGCCATGACTGTGTCACTGGACCCTTGCTCTTTTTGGGCTTCCAATCTGGATAAATGGCCTGAGCTCGCCACTTATGCCTTGGAGATCTTGTCATGCCCCGCAGCCAGCGTTCTGTCTGAACGTGTGTTCAGCGCTGCTGGTGGTGTGCTGACAGATAAGCGCACGCGGCTCTCCACTGATAATGTAGACAGATTCACGTTCATAAAGATGTACAAATCATGGATCCGAAAGGACTTTTCTACCCCTGTGTCATCCTGGGGAGAGTAAAAGCTTGATGATTTGTTAATATCACCTCACCAACCGTTTTAAGCTTCCAAATTACTAATCATGTTTATCTGTATCTTGCCTGTATAATAATTTTGGCCTTGTAGCACTGTGCAGTACTGATTCTATTAGGCCATCTATACTAAACTCCACCAGATTTCAAATTACTAATCATGTTTATCTGTATCTTGCCTGTATAATAATTTTGGCCTTGTAGCACTGTGCAGTACTGATTCTATTAGGCCATCTATACTAAGCTCCACCAGATTTAAAATTACACTGGTCAATGCAGTTTTTCTGTCAAAAGGTTTTAAAACATATTTTAAGTCAATTTTGGCTGCTGATTACTAATACGAACTCCATTTTTGGCTATCACATCAGGATTTCGAGATATTTTTGATGGAAAGTAATCCTATCGAATGTTTTTTGATAAAAACCTCATGATTTTCGTTACTACATTTTGTATATTTTTAATCAAGGAATAACAAATTACAAAGTCTGTGTACAGCAAATCAAATATACTTACAAAATTAAACTACAAAATATAAAAACACATATATATGGCACACAGATGAATGGCAAATGGCAGTTATTTGAACTTTCTTTTCTTGGCTGATCTGTGATGTACAGCTTCTGGGTTGTCTCTCATCAAGCTCCAGCAATAGTTAGCCATCATATGTGAGTCCCACCGGCCTTGATACCGTTCTTCCATTGTTTTAATGTCCTGATGAAAACGCTCCCCTTGTTCCTCGCTCACATCCCCAAGGTTCTCTGGAAAAAAGTCCAAATGGCTGTTTAAATAGTGAATCTTGGTACTCATTCTACATCCAAGATTTTGCAGACTCATTAGTAGCTCTTCCACAATCTCTTCATAGTTGTCTGCTTTCTTATTCCCTAGAAAATTCTGCACCACATTACAAAATGCATTCCGAGCTCTTTCTTCTGTCTCATTCATTGATGTAATAAAGTTTGCGTCTCTCATAAGTGTTCTTATTTGAGGTACATCCAATATTCCAGCCTTTTTCTTCTCTTCACTAAGACCTGGAAAAGTTGAACATATATAGTTAAAGCATTCTCCACTGTGATTGAGAGCTTTGACGAACTGCTTCATCAATCCAAGTTTTATGTGCAAGGGAGGAAAGACAATGTTCTTTCTATCCACTAGTGAATCATGGATGACATTCTTATCGCCAGGTGCCAAACTCTGTCGCTGAGGCCATTCAGTTTTCACCCAATGCTCTGCTGTAGCTCTACTGTCCCAGTAGCACAGAAAACAAGGGTGTTTGAAAACTGTTTTTTTACTTTATTATCATAACAAATGGGAATTATGCATGTTCAAAGAAAACAAAGATATTCTCACATTTATTGGGAGACTAAATGAAAACTAAATTTACCTTAGTGAACCGTATAAAACGGCACTTTTCATACACTACTTATATTTTTCTTGGAATTATTGAAAATGGGCTATATACCTATAGCGCAAAAACGTGATGTGATAGAGAAATTATAAGATCAGATTTGAATTCAGCACCCACAAATTAGTCTAAAACTGTTCTTAAAGTCCATGCCAGAATTTTTTTTTTTTTTGTACACCAGTGTTATTAATAATCATGTTTATCTGCATCTTGCCTGTAAAATAATTTTGGCCTTGTAGCAGTTTGCAGTACTGATTCTCTTAGGCCATCTATACTAAGCTCCGCCAGATTTCAAATTATTACTAATCATGTTTATCTGTATCTTGCCTGTAAAATAATTTTGGCCTTGTAGCAGTTTGCAGTACTGATTCTATTAGGCCATCTATACTAAGCTCCACCAGATTTCAAATTAATAATAATTTTTGTTCTCTCTGAACGTGTGTTCAGCGCTGCTGGTGTTGTGCTGACAGATAAGCGCACGCGGCTGTCCGCTGACAATGTAGACAGACTCAGGTTCATAAAGATGAACACATCATGCATCAGCAAGGACTTTTCTAGCCCTGTGTCATCCTGGGGAGAGTAAAAGCTTGAGGATTTGGTAAAATCACCTCACCAACCGTTTTAAGCTTTCAAATTAATTATCATTTTTATCTGTATCTTGCCTGGAAAATAATTTTGGGCATAGTAGCAGTGTGGAGTACTGATTCTATTAGGCCATCTATACTAAGCTCCACCAGATTTCAAATTATTACTAATCATGTTTATCTCTATCTTCCCTGTAAAATAATTTTGGCCTTATAGCAGTTTGCAGTACTGATTCTATTAGGCCATCTATACTAAGCTCCACCAGCTTTCAAATTAATAATAATTTTTAGCTGCATGTAGCCCGGAAAATAATTTTGGGGCTCCTAGATGCGCAAGACACATGGGTGCCTTCTTGCTGCACTACCTGCAACATGACCCTCAGATTGTCAGAATTCGAAATATTCCTGACTACTGGGTTGCCACACTCTTAGATCCCCCACACTCTTCGATCAACCTTTTCATTTTAATAAAGAACAAAAAAATGGTCATTTTTGAAATTATAAGCATTAGCAGGTTATTAGAAACTTAAATCAAACAGTTTTCAACTCAAAGCTTTATTCTAGGTGATGTTACATTTGCACATAGGACCCCTTGTTCGAAAGGAGCTTCTGAACTCTCTCGTCCATTGAATTTGTCAGGTTTTGGATGGTTTCTGCTTCAATTGTTTTGCATGAGAACAGAATACCCTCCCAGAGCTGTTGCTTAGATGTGAACTGCCTCCCGCCATCATAGACACTCCTTTTGATGATGCTCCAGAGGTTCTCAATGGGTTTGAGGTCAGGGGAGCATGGAGGTCACACCATAAGTTTGTCCCCTTTTATGCCCATATCAGCCAGAGATGCAGATGTGTTATGTGCATCATGAGACGGTGCATTATCATGCATGAAAATGATCTTGCTGTGGAATACATGGTTCTTCTTCTTGAACCATGGCAGGAAGTGCTGTTTGAGAAACTCCACATACATCATGGAGTTCATCTTTACCCCTTCAGGGATCCTAAAGGGGCCGACAATCTCTCTCCTCATGATTCCAGCCCAAAACATTACTCCACCTCCTCCTTGTTTTCGCCGTAGCCATGTTTGCATGGGGTGTCCATCAACCAGCCATCCTCCACTCCATCCATCTGGACTATCGAGCGTTGCACAGCACTCATCGGTGAATAAAACAGTTTTGAAGTCAGTCTTCATGTATTGTTTGGCCCACTGGAGCTGTTTCTGCTTGTGTACAGTGGATAGAGGAGGTCAACAGGATGGCTTATGCACAGCTGCAAACCTCTGAAGGGCCCTGCATCTTGTTGTTCGGGGGACGTTGGAGCAGCTTCAAAAACTTGTCTGCTGCTATGACAAGGCTTTTTTGCCGCTGCTCTTTTAACCTGACGTAATTGCCTGTAGGAAAGAGTCCTCAATTTTCCCTTATCAGCACGCACACGTGTGTACTGTGAATCAGCTACATACTTCTTGATTGTGCAATGATCACGATGAAGTGTCTTGGCAATGTTGAATGTAGTCATGCCTTGACCTAAACACTCCACAATTTGTTGCTTCTCAGCAGCCGACACATCCTTTTTCTTTCCCATTTTGGCAGAAAATGTAGGCTGCTTAATAATGTGGGACAGCCTTCTTAAGTAGTCTTGCCTTTCATTGGACACACCTGCCAAACTAATTAGCACAGGTGTCTGCAATTGCTTAGAGTGATATAAAGAGCCCTGACACACATCACCATCAATGAGTTTAACTGACAAACAAAAAAATTCTTACCTTATCACTCCTAAACACTTTTTGCATAATAATTTGGAACACAGTGTACATGTGCTTTTCCACAAAGCTCCAGTGGTTCACGTAGTGAATCTTACAGTTCTAACTTGCCAACCGTGGTCTGTATGGAGTTGTTCAATAAAGGGCCCAAAATTAAGATAACATAGACGGGAGAGGTCTCTATGAATAGGAATTCCTAAGTATTTGATACCCTTTGAGGGCCAGGCATGCCAGGAGACTCTATGGAATGCTTTCTCAACATCTAACGAGAGTATCTAATTACAAAATTTTAACTGCATCTAGCCCAGGAAATACTTTGTTCCTAGTAGCAGTGTCTGCTAGTCAGCGGATTATCCCGGCTGTTAAGCAAGCTACACCACCTGTAGTTTGGACACTTAATTTTTTCTAAGGAAATGCTTCGGGCCCCCGGGACACTCAGTGAAGAGCATCGGGAGGCACCCCAAGCCACAGGGGCTGGGACTGGCGGTAGGACGCCTTGAAGTGGACCGCCAAGCTCGATCCTTATAAAAGCTTTTTAACTGCAGCAGCTTTAGTGGACGCTCCTGGAGCTGTAATTCCCGCGGCTGCTGGCATCAGACTTGCCCTCCAATAGATCCTTGTAAAAGGATTTAAAGTGTACTCATTCAAATTAGAGAGACAATTTAAATTAAAAAGCTTAGACCTGCCTCCACCGCAGGGGGGCTCGCTCGACCCACCAGCGGACAGGCCCCAGTATTGGGAGAAGGGGGCTGGCCATCAGGGTCCACCGCAGCTCTGGCCCAAACCCGGCGACACGGAGGTCGCATGGGCAAGAACGGACTGGCCGTGTCAGCTTCGCACTTTTTTGGTTTTAGAAGGGCATTACATGCCTATATCTGTGTCTCCCCCTCATTTTACTCCTCAACCTCTTTTCTTTTTGCATGACTATATGTACTTGTCACTTTTCCATGTGTTAGTTGTGTCTTCTGAGCAGTTTGTCAGCTTTTGGACACCTTTGAAGTGTTTTCTATGTGTTTTCTATGTGTTTCTATGTGTTTTTGTTTGCCTGCCATTGGTTTTAACGGTGTTCGACGGTGTTCCATGAACAGTTCGGCGAACATACGGGCGTTCGACGAACCGAACTCGAACCTTACGGGGGTGGCTCAACTCTAATTATCACTTAATATTTAAGTATGCTGACATTCCCCTATTTACCGTATAAGCCTGAAAACTGCCCCTATATACAGTATGAGCCCCCACACAGCCCCCTACATATAATATAAGACCAACATAGCCCCTCTATATACAGTGTGAGTCCCCATATAGTCCCCTATATACAGTATGAGCCTCCACATAGACTTTCTACATACAATATGAGCCCTCATATAGCCTCCTATTTACATGATGAGCCCCCACATAGCCCCCTATAAACAGTATGAGCCCCCATATAGCTTCTCTATATAGAGTGTGAGCTCTCACATATCCTCCTATAAACAGTATGAGCCTGAACAATTCCTCCTATAAACAGTATGAGCCCCCACATGGACCCTATAAACAGTATGACCCTCACATAGCTTCCTATATCCAGTATGAGCCCCCATATGGCCCCCTATAAACAGTGTGAGCCCCCACATAGCCTCTCTATATAGAGGTTGAGCCTCACATATCCTCCTATAACAGTATGAGCCCTCACTTAGCCACTCTATATACAGTATGAACCCCACATAACCCCATATACTGTATACAGTATGTGCCCACACATAGCCTCCCTATATACAGTATGAGCCCTAGGTAACCTCCTATATACAGTATGAACCCCCACGCAGCCCTATATAAACAGTATGAGCCCCACATAGTCCCTTTATACAGTATGAGCCCCCACATAGCCTCCTAAATACAGTATAAGCCCCCATATAGCCTCCTATATGCAGTATAAGCCCCCACATATTTTCCCATATACAGCATAAGCCCCCCACATAGTCTCCTATATACATTGTGAGCCCCATCATAGCCTCCTACATATACTGTGAGCACCCTCATAGCCTCCTATATACAGTATGAGGCCGCACATAGCCTCCTGTATACAGTGTGAGCTCCACATAGCCTCCTAAATACAGTTTGAGCCACCACGTAGCCTTTGTATATACAGTGTGAGCCCCCACATAGACTCATATATACATGCAGAAAAAACATACTCATCTCGCTCCTGTTCCCCGGGTGTGCTGCTCCGGTCTCCAACACCCTGACTCTCCATACAGCAGACGCGATGAGGTGACGTGAATTACATTTTGCAGAGACTAGTGTTGAGCCACCCCCGTAGTGTTCGGGTTCGGTTCGTCGAACACCGGGATGTTCGAGGAACTGTTCGTCGAACTGTTCGTCGAACACCTTAGAACACTGTCGAACACCGTTAAAACCAATGGCAGGCAAACAAAAACAAATAGAAACACATAGAAAACACCTTCAAAGGTGTCCAAAAGCTGACAAACTGCTCAGAAGACGCTCTCTTTAAAAAAGCCGGCCGGCAATTCAGCAGCGGCATACACTGGTACCCGACAATTTAGACAAGAAGGAATAGAGCCTCACACATAGATTAGATAGATAGAAACATGTTAGTCACACATATATGAAGTACAGTGACAGTGTTGCTTACTGTACTTGTCATTTAGTGTAAAGGATTTATTTAAAAAAATAATAGTGTTTTCATGCACCGTCTCTTTAAAAAAGCCGGCCGGCAATTCAGCAGCTGTACCCGACAATTTATAACAGAAAGAATAGAGCATCACACATAGATAGATATAAACATGCCAATCACATATATAATAAGTACAGTGATAGTGTTGGTTACTGTACTTGTCATTTAGTGTAAAGGATTTATTTAAAAAAATAATAGTGTTTTCGTGCACCGTCTCTTTAAAAAAGCCGGCCGGCAATTCAACAGCGGTACCCGACAATTTAGAACAGAAAGAATAGAGCATCACACATAGATTAGATAGATAGAAACATGTCAGTCATATATATATGAAGTACAGTGACAGTGTTGATTACTGTACTTGTCATTTAGTGTTAAAATAAAGGATTTATTAAAAAAAAAATTGGCGTGTGGTTCCCCGTAATTTTAGGCTCTAGCGGAGGTTAAGCAGACGGCTGGGGCAGATGTTTGAAGCCTGGGAAGGGGGTAATACCCACGGAGCTTCCCAGGCTACTAATATCAGCCCCCAGCTGAATACCTAGCCTTTACTAGCTATTAAAATGGGGGACCCCCCCAAGAAAATGACGTGGGGTCCCCCCTATTTTAATAGCTAGCAAAGGCTAGGCAGACAGCTGGGGGCTGATATTAATAGCCCAGGAAGGGTACCATGAATATTGGCCCCCTCCCAGGCTAGAAACACCAGCCGTCAGCCGCCCCAGAAATGGCGCATCCATAGGATGCGCCAACTCTGGCACTTAGCCTCGCTCTTCCACGCTGCCCTGGTGCGGTGGCAGGGGGTAATAGGGCTGGGGTTCATGTCAGCTTATAATGCCAGCTGACATCAAGCCCAGGTTAGTAATGGAGAGGCGTCTATAAGACACCCCCATTACTAACCCCATAGTCAAAGTTAAAAAAAAAAAACACAAACACCCAGAATAAAGTCCTTTAATTGAAATAAACACACAATTCTTTATTGTTCTAAATTAAACCATACTTACCACCACGCCCATTCCAGCTGAAGCCAACGATCTCCTGCAACAAAAGAAAAATAATAAAGCAACCTCATCCTTACCTTTCCATGGTTCCCATGACAGCTTCAGCTCTGCTACATCGAGATGACAGGCTGGACCGCAGCAGAACGCTGCCATCCAGCCTGTCATCCCGCGGACACTGAGAAGAGCAGGCATGCTTCCGCTCCTCAGTGTCTCTCTGTGACGGCATCCAGATGAGCCGAGGTCATGTCCAATGAACTCAGCTCACCTCATGTACGTCACTGACAGCGTGGGAGAATTCTCACGCTGAAGCGCTGAGTGCAGGAGAATTTTCCCAGGCTGTCAGTGACGTGCATGAGGCTGATATTTAAATTTGGCGCACAAATCGGTGATTGGTCGTGGGCAGCGTCCGCGACCAATCAGCACGGTAGTGTTTAACTTTGGCGGCAAGATCAGTGATTGGTCGCGCGCCAAGACCGCGACCAATCACCGATTTGGGCGCCACATTTAAATATCGGCCGCGACCAATCAGCACAGCGTTGTTTAAATGTGGATCCAAGATCGGTGATTGGTCGCGGCCGATATTTAAATTTGACGCACAAATCTGTGATTGGTCGCGGGCAGCGTCCGCGACCAATCAGCACAGTAGTGTTTAACTTTGGCGGCAAGATCAGTGATTGGTCGCGGTCAAGACGGCCGCGACCAATTGGATGTCAGCGCCGCTCCCCGGTCCTCCCTTCACGCCCTAGCCGCATGGATGTCAGCGGCGCTGCCTGTGCGGATACTTCCGCTGCGAGAACCCGGGACATGAGCGGGCGCTCGCAGCAGAAGTATCCCGACCCGCAGCGCCGCTCCCCGGTCCTCCCTTCACACCTTAGCCGCTGATGTCCCCACAGTATCCGCATGGTGTTACAAAGGTCCGGACATTTGTGTTAAAAATCGCTGATTGGTCGCTGGCGCTGCCCGCGACCAATCACCGATTTGGGCGCCAAATTTAAATATCAGCCGCGACCAATCACCGATTTGGGCGCCAAATTTAAATATCCTCCGCGACCAATCACCCATCTTGGCTCCACATTTAAACACCGCTGTACTGATTGGTCGCGGACGCTATTTAAATGTGGCGCCAAAATCGGTGATTGGTCGCGCCCAGCGTCGGCGACCAATCAGCACAGCGGTGTTTAAATGTGGAGCCAAGATTGGTGATTGCTTGCGGCCGATATTTAAATTTGGCGCCCAAATCGGTGATTGGTCGCGGGCAGCGCCCGCGACCAATCAGCGATTTTTAACACAAATGTCCGGATCTTTGTAACACCATGCGGATACTGTGGGGACATCAGCGGCTAGGGTGTCAAGGGAGGACCGGGGAGCGGCGCTGCGGGTCGGGATACTTCTGCTGCGAGCAGTCGCTCATCTCCCGGCTTCTCGCAACGGAAGTATCCGACCAGGCAGCGGCGCTCCCCGGTCCTCACCAATACGATTAGCTGATTGGTCGCGCTCTCCGCACCTGACCAATCAGTGATCTTGGCGCCACATTTAAATAGCGGCCGCGACCAATCAGCGAGCTTGGCGCCAAATTTAAACAACGCTCTGCTGATTGGTCGCGGACGCCAGACGCGTCCAATCAGTGAGATTGGCGCCAAATTTAAACAACACTCTGCTGATTTTTCGCGGACTCCAGCCGCGACCAATCAGCGAGATTGGCGCCAAATTTAAACCCCGCTCTGCTAATTGGTCGCGGATGCCGGCCGTGACTAATCAGTATTCTTGGCGCCAAATTTAAACACCGCTCTGCTGATTGATCGCGGTCGCCGTCCGCGACCAATCAGTAGTATTGGCGCCAAATTTAAACCCTGCTCGGCTGATTGGTCACTGTTGCCGGCCGCGACCAATCAGTATCGGCTCCAAATTTAAACACCGCTCTGCTGATTGGTCACAGTTGCCTTCCGCGACCAATCAGCGATTTTGACGCCAAATTTAAACACCGCTCTGCTGATTGGTCGCGGCCGGCGGTTGCGACCAATCAGCATTATTGGCGCCAAATTTAAACCCCGCTCTGCTGATTGGTCGTGACCGCCGGCCGCGACTAATCAACATTGTTGCTGCCAAATTTAAACACCGCTCTGCTGAATTGTCGAGGTCGTGACCAATCACCATTATTGGCGCCAAATTTAAACACCGCTTTGCTGATTGGTCGCGACCACAACCTATCAGCATTATTGGCGCAAAATTTAAACCCCGCTCTGCTGATTAGTCGCGACCGCCGGCCGTGACCAATCAGTGATATAGTCGCCAAATTTCAACACCGCTTTGCTGATTGGTCGCGGTTGCTGGCCGCAACCAGTCAGCGATTTTGGCGCCAAATTTAAACACCGCTCTGCTGATTGCGCCGGGTCTGCCGCATACATATTCTAGAATACACGATGCGTTAGAATCGGGCCACCATCTAGTTTCATGAAATAATTTAAAAAAAAATTGACGTAGGGCTTCGCACTATATTTGTGTCCAGCCAGGTACAGCAGGCAGGAACGGGCTGCCCCCAACCACCAGCTGCCTATTTGTACCTGGCCGGACACAACAATATAGGGAAGCCCTTTTTTTCTTAATTATTTCATGAATTTCATGAAATAATTAAAAAAAAAAAATACGTGGGGCTTCGCCCTATTTTTGTGTCCAGCCAGGTACAACTAGGCAGCTGGGGGCTGGAATCCGCAGCGCAGGGAGGCCCAAGCTTTCTGGGTCCCCCCAGCTGCAAATTGCAGTCCGCAGCCACCCCGGAAAATGGCGCGTTCATAGAAGCGCCATCTTCTGGCGCTGTACCCAACTCATCCAGGGCCCTGGTGCGGTGGCTCACTGGGTAATAAAGGGGTTAGGGCCAGCTTGGCATTATCAGCAGGCCCTAAGCCCGAAATTCATGGGGTCACGCCAATATTAGACATGACCACCATGAATTTCTAGTAAAGTATTTAAAAAAAACACAACACCCAGAAAAAAGTCCTTTAATTGAAATAAACACACAATTCTTTATTGTTCTAAATTAAACCATACTTACCACCACGCCCATTCCAGCTGAAGCCAATGATCTCCTGCAATAAAAGTAAAATAATAAAGCAACCTCATCCTTACCTTTCCATGGTTCCCAGACAGCTTCAGCTCTGCTACATCGAGATGACAGGCTGGACCGCAGCAGAACGCTGCCATCCAGCCTGTCATCCCGCAGACACTGAGAAGCGCAGGCATGCTTGCGCTCCTCAGTGTCTCGCTGTGACGGCATCCAGATGAGCCGAGGTCATGTCCAATGAACTCAGCTCACCTCATGTACGTCACTGACAGCGTGGAAGAATTCTCCTGCACTCAGCGCTTCAGCGTGAGAATTCTCCCACGCTGTCAGTGACGTACATGAGGTCAGCTGAGTTCAATGGACATGAATGAGCTCACCTCATGCACGTCACTGACAGCGTGGGAAAATTCTCCTGCACTCAGCGCTTCAGCGTGAGAATTTTCCCAGCGCCCGCGACCAATCAGCGATTTTTAACACAAATGTCCGGACCTTTGTAACACCATGCGGATACTGTGGGGACATCAGCGGCTAGGGTGTGAAGGGAGGACCGGGGAGCGGCGCTGCGGGTCGGGATACTTCTGCTGCGAGCGGCCGCTCATGTCCCGGGTTCTCGCAGCGGAAGTAGCCGCACAGGCAGCGCCGCTGAAATCCATGCGGCTAGGGTGTAAAGGGAGGACCGGGGAGCGGCGCTGACATCCAATTGGTCGCGGCCGCTATTTAAATGTGCCGCACAAATCGGTGATTGGTCGCCGTCTTGACCGCGACCAATCACTGATCTTGCCGCCAAAGTTAAACACTACTGTGCTGATTGGTCGCGGACGCTGCCCGCGACCAATCACCGATTTGTGCGCCAAATTTAAATATCAGCCTCATGCACGTCACTGACAGCGTGGGAAAATTCTCCTGCACTCAGCGCTTCAGCGTGAGAATTCTCCCACGCTGTCAGTGACGTACATGAGGTGAGATGAGTTCATTGGACATGAGCTCACCTCATGCACGTCACTGACAGCGTGGGAAAATTCTCCTGCACTCAGCGCTTCAGCGTGAGAATTTTCCCACGCTGTCAGTGACGTGCATGAGGTGAGCTCATTCATGTCCAATGAACTCGGCTCACCTCATGCACGTCACTGACAGCGTGGGAAAATTCTCACGCTGAAGCGCTGAGTGCAGGAGAATTCTCCCACGCTGTCAGTGACGTGCATGAGGTGAGCCGAGTTCATTGTCGGCTCATCTTTATGCCATCACAGCGAGACACTGAGGAGCGCAAGCATGCCTGCGCTTCTCAGTGTCTGCGGGATGACAGGCTGGATGGCAGCGTTCTGCTGCGGTCCAGCCTGTCATCTCGATGTAGCAGAGCTGAAGCTGTCTGGGAACCATGGAAAGGTAAGGATGAGGTTGCTTTATTATTTTACTTTTATTGCAGGAGATCGTTGGCTTCAGCTGGAATGGGCGTGGTGGTAAGTATGGTTTAATTTAGAACAATAAAGGATTGTGTCTTTATTTCAATTAAAGGACTTTATTCTGGGTGTTTGTGTTTTCTTTTAACTTTGACTATGGGGTTAGTAATGGGGGTGTCTTATAGACGCCTCTCCATTACTAACCTGGGCTTGATGTCAGCTGGCATTATAAGCTGACATCAACCCCAGCCCTATTACCCCACTGCCACCGCTACAGGGCAGTGGGAAGAGCGAGGCTAAGTGCCAGAATTGGCGCATCCTATGGATGCGCCATTTCTGGGGCGGCTGACGGCTGGTGTTTCTAGCCTGGGAGGGGGCCAATATTCATGGCACCCTTCCTGGGCTATTAATATCAGCCCCCAGCTGTCTGCCTAGCCTTTGCTAGCTATTAAAATAGGGGGGACCCCACGTCATTTTTTTGTGGGGTCCCCCATTTTAATAGCTAGTAAAGGCTAGGTATTCCGCTGGGGGCTGATATTAGTAGCCTGGGAAGCTCCGTGGGTATTACCCCCTTCCCAGGCTTCAAACATCTGCCCCAGCCGTCTGCTTAACCTCCGCTAGAGCCTAAAATTAGGGGGAACCCCACGCCAATTTTTTTTTAAATAAATCCTTTATTTTAACACTAAATGACAAGTACAGTAATCAACACTATCACTGTACTTCTTATATATGTGACTGACATGTTTCTATCTATCTAATCTATGTGTGATTCTCTATTCCTTCTGTTATAAATTGTCGGGTACAGATGCTGAATTGCCAGTCGGCTTTTTTAAAGAGACAGTGCATGAAAACACTATTATTTTTTTTAATAAATCCTTTACACTAAATGACAAGTACAGTAAGCAACACTGTCACTGTACTTCATATATATGTGACTGACATGTTTCTATCTATCTAATCTATGTGTGATTCTCTATTCTTTCTATTCCAAATTGTCGGGTACCGCTGCTGAATTGCCGGCCGGCTTTTTTAAAGAGACGGTGCATGAAAACACTATTATTTTTTTTGATAAATCCTTTACACTAAATGACAAGTACAATAAGCAACACTGTCACTGTACTTCATATATATGTGGCTGACATGTTTCTATCTATCTAATCTATGTGTGAAGCTCTATTCTTTCGATTCTAAATTGTCGGGAACCGGTATATGCCGCTGCTGAATTGCCGGCTTTTCATGTTTCACTGTTGGCACTGTTCCCATCGATTTGGGCAATCACTGTAATGCCACAACCACCATGGCTGTGGCATTACAGTGAGTGGCAGACAATCCCTGCATGATTGGTGCTCTAAATAGCGCCAGACATGCAGGACACGCTTTTGGTGCACGAACAGTTATCGAACATAACCTCGAACAGCCGAATTTTTTGCAAATCATTCGGGTTCGTCGAACAACTCGAACACCGCCCAAAACAGCTCGAATTTGAGATTGGCGAACAGTTCTAGTCGAACACCGCTCATCTCTAGCAGATACAAGTCATGGATGGAAGAAGTGGTTATGGTGGTGTGGGCTGAATGAAAAAGAAAAGGGAAAGTGAACAACTATGATCAGAGAGATGGTAGATGACTTAATATACATATATTTGTACAATTACCAGCACACTATGCACATACAGTACAGACCAAAAGTTTGGACACACCTTCTCATTTAAAGATTTTTCGGTGTTTTCATGACTTTGAAAATTGTGCATTCACACTGAAGACATCAAAGCTATGAATTAACACAGTTGTTGTAGAGATGTGTTTGCTTCTAGAACTCTGTGTGGCATTGACCTGGTCTCTAATCTGAGCTGCTGTTAACCTGCGATTTCTGAGGCTGGTGACTCGGATAAACTTATCCTCAGAAGCAGAGGTGACTCTTGGTCTTCCTTTCCTGGGGTGGTACTTTTGGTGAGCCAGTTACTTTGTAGCGCTTGATGGTTTTTACAACTGTACTTGGGGACACTTTCAAAGTTTGCCCAATTTTTCGGACTGACAGACCTTCTTTTCTTAAAGTAATGATGGCCACTCGTTTTTCTTTACTTAGCTACTTTTTTCTTGCCATAATACAAATTCTAACAGTCTATTCAGTAAGACTATCATCTGTGTATCCAGCAGACTTCTGCACAACACAACTGATAGTCCCAACCCCATTTATAAGGCAAGAAATCCCACTTATTAAACCTGACAGGGCACACCTGTGAAGTGAAAACCATTTCCGGTGACTACCTCTTGAAGCTCATCAAGAGAATGACAAGTGTGCAAAGCAGTCATCAAAGCAAAAGGTGGCTACTTTGAAGAAAGTAAAATATAAGACATATTTTCAGTTGTTTCACACCTTTTTGTTAAGTATATAATTTCACATGTGTTAATTCATAGTTTTGATGCCTTCAGTGTGAATGTACAATTTTCATAGTCATGAAAATACAGAAAAATCTTTTAATGAGAAGGTGTGTCCAAACTTTTGGTCTGTACTGTATATAGTATGCAGAGCACTGGAATTGATATATACAATTATACCACTACATGGTTGCTGCACAGTGATAATATCAGTGTTTATACTGTTAATAATCAGTATGGTATATTATCACTACAGTACATGTTGGTGATATGTTGTTATGATCTGGCTGTATTTATTGATTATTGTCTCATATTGTGGTATTGATTGTAATATTGGTCTTAGTACAGTCATGATGGTAATGATCAGTATGGTGGCATTATTTTAGCATTATGTGGTGGCATTATGTGGTGATAACTTGGTAGGATTATTTACTAGTGATGGGCGGACCCGTGGATATCCGAATATCTATTAAAAGTTTGGTTCGGTTACCAGAACAGTACCTGACCCGGAACACGGACCCCATTCATATGAATGGGGCCCCCGAACATCCATGGTTTCCCACGCAGATGACAGCGTGGGAAAAAGGGGCTCTGATCGGTTAGAACTACGGGCTCACTCTGTCAGATGACAGTGTGAGCCCGCAGCTGTGACTGTGACCAGTCGTAAAAAGCTTACCACACGTCACAGGCATCAGCTGATGAGAGTACTACTCCCATCAGCCTATGCCTGCTGTTACAGAGCAGACGCCGCTGTGTAATCACTCCTGCAGTGTATAGCGCTGAGCTGCCGTGAAAGAGTTCACAGGAGTTCATCAGCTGATGAGCTCCAGTGATCTCACTTACGGCACCGCTACGGCGTGAGACAGTTCTCACGCAGCGGCGGTGCCGTAAGTGAGGTTACCGGGTTTCATCAGCTGATGAACTCCTGTGAACTCTCTCACGGCAGCTGATCGCTACACATTACTTGTGTCAGTGTGAGCCTGTTGTCATGTACAATATATTGTATGTCTATATACTGTTGACACATATATATACTGTTGTTATACACATGTAAATATATATATGGTGGCTCATTATACCCGTAATATTATTTTGAGGAATGTATTAACATTGTCTGTTTCTCTGACCTAACAACCTTTGACTATATGAGCCTTTTTACTAATAGGGTCACATTGGCCTGTGTATAAATACTATGCTACTTGGATGATCACTTAATATCTACTAGGCTGTACAATTTGGGTCCTGCGTGTCCCATATAGCGGTAGAATTTTTTTACACACTGTATGTTGTTTTGCAACATTTTTTGCACCAATTATCTGCATGTGATAATTTTTAACAAAACTGAATATTTAATAAAACAATTTTTTATGATGTAGATTGGCCTTTGATCGTGGTTGCTTTGGTTGTTTATGTTTATCTTGCGATTTTGCCATTATACGGTCAATAGTTGCCACTCTTCACATTGTAGTATGTGTACATTATGGAGTGGCACCGTTTGAAAATTATACTAGTATAAGTCATCTAGATCATCGTAGGACACTATGGATTATTTCATCACTTTGGATAGGTGAGGGATATGGTTGTTTTTTATTTTTGCTGTTTTACAGTTGACAGCGGCTTCTGGGATTAGGTGTTAGGTGAGTATAAATTAGCTTATTTATTTTCTGTTTTTTACAGGGAACAATGGTGTGAAGATATTCAAGGTAATCCCCTGTCGATCACTGTGCACTGGCAGGCGGGTTTTACGAAGCTCTACATATGAAAATTTGACACTGCAGCTTGCAAAGGAAGGAGCTGAAGAAGCGAAGAGTGAGAATTCTCACAGCAGCTGCAAGCTACACAGGATGTCCCTTCCCCTGACGCCATGTGCCTATTCAAGAAACATAATTCAACAGCGAGTTATGGGGAAAAGATTCATCTCAGTGATACACAAAATAGACCTGAGGGGATGCGGATTGTAACCCTAGTTTTAAACATAGTCCAGCGTAAGGAAAGGAGATACCCAGCACAGCCTTGCAGGGGCCCCTAGGACTCTGATGTTTAGCATCCATGCGTAGCAGGGGCCCGGCTGGGTCCAATGACACCAGAACGGGCTCCCTAGGACTGTCCAGTAAGAACATATGGCCCATTTTAGTTTTGGGAGCTCTTAGCTGGGAAATAACAGGGATGGAGACTTGGGCTCCACCAGGGGTGCAGTAGGGGGAGTGACACAGAGAGTTTGAAGGTCTCTGTAGCTAGAGCCTATTGTCTTTTTCCTGGGGAGGTCGTGATATCAAGTCATCCACCTGATTGTCACAGCTGACACCCGGTGCTATGTGCAAGGAACGGTCTCGCACCGCTCCCTGCACATTAACCCCCGAAATGCTGTGATTGAAATCGATCGCAGCATTCTGGTGGCAAGAGGAGGTTAGCGCGATACTTACCTTCTCTGCCGGCATCCCGCAGCGTCTGAGTCCGGTCCCAGATGTTGTCATGGTGACCCGATGTCATCATGACAACATCCGGGTCATCAGAAGGCAGGAAGTTGCTTTGGTCATGCGCCACGCGTGACCAAAGTAACTTTTCCCTGTGCAGCGCTGACAGGCTGCATAGCACAGGGATGGTGATGAAGTTAACCCCTTTAGTGAACAGGGTAAAAAAATAAAATAATAAACAAAACATAAAACGATGCTTTATCATCATACCACCAAACAAAAAATGGAATAAAACGAGATCAAAAAGACAAATGTAAATAAAAATGGTACCGCTGAAAACATCATCTTATCCCGCAAAAAAACAAGCCACCATACAGCTCCAACGGCAGAAAAATAAAACATTTATAGCTCTCTAGCGATGCATAAACAATTCTTTTTTCTATAAAATAGTTTTCATTGAGTAAAAGTGCCATAACGTGAAAAAAAATATAACTGTGGTACCGCTGTAAACGTACTGACCCGAAGAATAAAGCTTCCTTATCAATTTGACGACACATAGAACGGCATAAAAAAAACACCAAAAAACAATTCGTGAATTGTTGGTTTTTGTTTATTCTGCCTTCCAAAAATCGGAATAGAAAGCAATCAAAAAATGTAATGTGCCCAAAAATGGTACCAATAAAAACATCAACTTGTCCCACAAAAAAAAAAAAAATCACAGGACTCTGTCGGCCGAAATATGGAAAAATTATAGCTCTCAAAAAATTGCGATGCAAAAACTAGTCTTTGCAATAAAAAGGGTTTTTTAGTGTGTGACAGCTCTCAATCATAAAAACCTGATATGAATCTAGTATCCCTGTAATTGCACCGACCCGAAAAATAAAGTTGTCTAATCACTTATACCGCACGAGGAATGGCGTAAAAAATAAAACTTTAGGGTTAGGGATAGGGTTGTGCTAGGGTTAGGGTTAGTGTTGTGCTAGGGTTAGGGTTGGGCTAGGGTTAGGGTTGTGCTAGGGTTTGGGTTGGGCTAGGGTGAGGGTTGAGCTAGGGTGGGGCTAGGGGTAGGTTTGGGGTAGGGTGGAGCTAGGGTTAGGGTTGGGCTAGGGGTAGCATTGAGCTATGGGTAGGGTTGTGCTAGGGTTAGGGTTGTACTAGGGTTAGGGTTGTGCTATGGTTAGGCTAGGATTGGGTTAGGGTTGGGCAAGGGTTAGGGTTGCGTTAGGGCTGAGCTAGGGTTAGGGTTGGGCTAGGGTTAGGGTTGAGCTAAGGTTGCGTTTGGGCTAGGGTTGTGGTTGTATTAGGGTTGGGGTTGGGATTTTTTCAGAAGTAAAGAAAAAAATACCGTCTATATGGCATCTAATGTTGAGCACAAGAGCTCGCTACTTGAGTTTGCATCGGGTGCTCGGGTATGCACCGAGTATAGCGGGTGCTCGAGTGACATGCTCAAGTCTCCGCCTCAAATGTTTTGCAGCTGTTATATAGCCAAAAAAACCTTGCTGGGACTGCCTGTCATGCACAAGCGATCCCCACATGTTTTTATTTGGGTGACTAACAACCATGAAACATGCGGGCGGGGACTCGAGCATGTCACTTGAGCACCCGCCATACATGGTCCATACCTGAGTACCCGATGCAAACTCAAGTAGCGAGCACTTGCACTCAAGACTAATGACAACTTATTCAATATGATGACTTAATGTTATCAAATTCTGTGTCGTACCTCTGGGTTCAAAATGTTCACTATACCCCTTGATAAAATCCTTCAGGGGTGTAGTTTCCAAAATGGAGTCACTTGGGGGGGGGGGGTTTCCACTATTTAGGCACATCAGGGGCTCCCCAAACGCAACATGGCGTCCACTAATTCAAGCAAATTTTACATTAAAAAAGTCAAATGGCGTTCCTTCTCTTCCGAACCTTGCCGTGTGCCCAAACAGTGTTTTTTTCCCCACATATGGGGTATCGGCTTACTCAGGAAAAATTGCACAACAAATCGCGTGGTGCAATTTCTCCTGTTACCCTTATGAAAATGCAAAATTGGGGTCTGCAAAACATTTTTGTTGGAAAAATATGAAAATGTTATTTTTACAGCTCCATGATATAAACTTCTGTGAAGCACCTGGGGGTTCAAGGTGCCCACCACACACCTAGATAAGTTCCCTGAGGGGTCTAGTTTCCAAAATGGTGTCACTTGTGGGGGGTTTCCACTGTTTAGGCACATCGGGGGCTCCCCAAACGCAACATGGTGTCCGCTAATTTTTCAAGCAAATTTTACATTCAAAAAGTCGAAAATGAAAAAAAATTGCGGTCTAAAGTAACATTTTTGTGAAAAAAGTTAAATGTTCATTGTTTTCTTCCACATTCCAAAAATTACTGTGAAGCACCTGAAGGGTTAATAAACTTCTTGAATGTGGTTTTGAGCACCTTGGGGGGTGCAGTTTTTACAATGGTGTCACTTTTGGGTATTTTCTATCATAAAGGCCCCTCAAAGTCACGCCAGATGTGATGGGGTCTCTAAAAAAGTGTTTTTGTAAATTTTGTTGTAAAAATGAGAAATCGCTGGTCAACTTTTAACCCTTATAGCTCCCTAAAAAAAAAAAATGTGGTTCCAAAATTGTGCTGATGTAAAGTAGACATGTGGGAAATGTTATTTATTAACTATTTAGTGTAACATATCTCTATTTAAGGGCATAAAATTAAAAATTTTGAAAATTGCAAAACTTTCTACATTTTTACCAAATTTCTGATTTTTTCACAAATAAACGCAAGTGATGTCAAAGAAATTTTACCACAATGATGAAGTACAATATGTCACGAAAAAACAGTCTCAGAATCAGCGGGATCCATTTGAAGCGTTCCAGAGTAATTACCTCATAAAGTGACAGTGGTCAGAATTGTAAAAATTGGCCTGGTCATTAACGTGCAAACCACCCTGGGGGTAAAGGGGTTAATACTAGACCTCTGAGCATAAGACGGAAAAGTCGTGGAACTATGGAAATCACAGGTCGGAGAGACGTGTTAGTGATCTGCAAATGATAAAATAATGGATACAACATTTTCAAAACATCTCAATTTATCCAGTATCGAGTATGATCCCCAAGCACAGAAATCCCCGCACTTACAGCCTCGGCTCCTGTTTTTACTTTATTGTATGGTTCGTTTATCCGCATTATCCACATTGTGGTTTTTACAGGTTTTATCTATATATTTTGTCTATGCACATTTTAACCTGAGTGTTACGAATCTGCGAACTCAGATATCCTGTATTAAGTATTGTGGAATTTTTCAGGCTCAAACTAAGAAACGTAGAGCTCAGAAACGCGTTGCCGTCTGGTTGAAGTACGTTTTGCTGATGGCATTTGTACGTTTTTCATGTGCTATTTTTGTACGAAGCCACTTAAATTTGGTTGTGTTTATATGGATTAAATAATGTGCTGACTTTTATGGAAAAAGGGAGTGTTGGCCTGAATTTCACATTACTATATCACTTTTCATACTTTTGCATAGACCTGGTCAGAGAGTCTGGACATGTACAGTAACTCTGCTCTACAGACTCCGGCCACAAGGTAAGTTTAGTCTTACAGAGCCGCTATCTATCACCATGCACACTCAGCTTTTATCAGCTCAAATGTCTCCCGTACCCCTAGACTGTACCTGTTATATTTCGCCATCAACTACATGATGACAATTAGCAGCCATAAGCTTAATGCATTGTAGGGGTTTTCCAGGTTTACTATATTGACCTCTTCACCGGTGGGGTTCAACATCAACTGACATCCAACAATCGGAATTATTATAAAGACATTTGTAACTGTGGACCATAGCACAGTATTGGAACTCAGTGGTTGCAAAACCACAGATTGATATGGGGGGTGGGGGAGGCATTTACAAAACCTAGGTGCCATAGACATTGACTGAAAATAAGTCCCCTTAAGAAATGGAAGTCTGCACATGTGTAGGAGAACAGTGGTAGGCAGGACAAAGATACCAGTCTCCTCCTGGAGGGCAATTTTACAGACTGTGTAAACCAATGGGATGTAGATTGAGAACTGGATCACTAATGATCGACTATTATTGTGATTGTGACAGGTAATCAAATTTTTCACTAGTGGCTACTAGAGGTGAAATGTAGTATTGCATCCCAACCAGTTAAAGGATTAGGAACTAGGGATGTCACGGGTGTGTCAGGCTTGACATACAGTCATTCTGAATCCGGCTGTAGAAGGTCGCTGCGCTTGGCCTTGCAGACACCTTCTTGATCCTTTCATCATCCCTCCCACTCTAGCACCCAGCGGTGATCTCCACGATCGCCTGCTAATTAACACACCCTTTCTGGATCTTTAAATATACTCAGTTTCTCAAGAGAGTTGCTGGTGATAGAGTAAATTCCTCTGTTCAGGTCTGGAGTTCTAGCAGTCAGCGATATTCTTCTTGGAGTTCCTTTATGGATTGTAGTTGTGTTCTCTCTGGTGTCTCCTCAAAGCTAAGTGTATCTCCTTGTCTGTTTCCCTTGTTTGTCTTTAGTTGCAGTGGGGCCGATTAGTGCTAACTCCTCCCCCTCCCTACCTAGGGCCTAGCTCTAGGGTCAGCCAGGGCTAAGGTATCCTGCTTGGCGATAGGTGTGGAACCTATTTAGGAATGATAAGGGAGTCATGGTGTTGTTAGATCTGCTTAGGGGTCTCCACTCCCCCTTTCCCTAGTTTCTGGGCTTTCCCCCTTTTCCCGTTGTCGTACGCTGGGTTCTTCCCATACCTAGCATGACAAGGGATGAGCAGACCCGTGGAAGTTCAGGTTTTGGTACCCAACTGAACTTTAGTCCAAAGTTTGGTTCGGGTACCAAAACTGTACCCGAACTTGATCCAGTACATGGACCCCATTGAAATCATTGTGAACTCCAACTTTTGAGATGGAAAAATCTCATTCTCCCTCCTCCCTCCTTCTCTTTTCTCTATCTCTCTCCTCCCGCTTCTCTCCTCCCTCTCTCTCTTTCCTCCCTCTCTCTCTCCTCCCTCTCTCTCTCTCCTTCATCTCTCTCTCCTCCATCTCTCTCTCCTTCATCTCTCTCTCCTCCATCTCTCTCTCCTCTATCTCTCTCTCTCCTCCATCTCTCTCCCTCGCACTCTTCTCCATTTCTGTCACTCTCTCCTCTCTCTTCTCAATCTCTCTCTCCCTTGCTATTTGTCCTCCATCTCTTTCTCTCTCCTCCCTCTCTCTCTCTCCTCCCTCTCTCTCTCTCCTCCTTTGCTCTGTCTCCTCCATCTGTCTCTCCTCCATATCTCTCTCTCTCATCCATCTCTCTCCCTTACCCTTTCCTCCATCTCTCTCACTCTCTCCTGTCTCTCACTTGCTCTTTCTCCTCCATCTCTTCCCCCCCCCCCCCATATAATGCCCCATGCAGGATTTAACGTCTCACCCACATATAATGCCCCATACAAGATGTCACCTCTCCCCCCATATAATGCCACATGTAGGATGTCACCTCTCCCCCCATATAATGCCCCATGCAGGATGTCACCTCTCCCCCCCATATAATGTCCTATGCAGGAGGTCACCTCCCCCCCATATAGTGCCCCATGCAGGATGTCACCTGTCCCCCCATATAATGTCCTATGCAGGAGGTCACCTATCCCCCCCCCATATAATGCCCCATGCAGGATGTCACTTGTTCCCCCCATATAATGCCCCATGCAGAATGTCACTTGTCTCCCCCCCCCCATATAATTCCCCATGACTCCATACATATAAAAAAAATAATCAAGTACTCACCTCTCCTCACTTGCTGCCGTTTCTCCAGACTCTTCAGCGTCGCCGGTGTCTTCCCGCTCTGCGCTGTGATGGATCTGGAGCGAGCATGGTGTAAAGACATCACCACATCCTCTGGCCTGAGACGTCACAGTGCAGCAGCCACGGAAGAGACCAGAGATGGTGCGGAGGCACGGGGAGAGGGGCCCTGAACAAGTGGGGGTGGTTGGCGGGCGCTGGCACCGGCACCGCACCGCTCACGGGTCCCATAGCGCGCAGGGGTGCCCGACGGTAAGTGCGCACATCTATATCCTTAGGGCCCCAGCACTTGCCCGGGTGCGCTGGGTTCTGACGCCAGGCCTGCATATAGGTACTTTACTCAAGCTCTACACAAGTGCACCGTCACTTTTATTATCCCCGCCTTCTTTGGCTTCTCTTATTTTACTCTAGTATTTATTTTGATTTATTTCATTCACTTATATAGCACCATTAATTCCGCAGCGCTTTACAGACATTATCGACACTTTCTCCATCGGGGCTCACAATCTAAATTCCCTATCAGTATGTCTTTGGAGTGTAGGAAGAAACCGGAGAACCCAGCGGAAACCCACAAGAATACGGGGAAAACATACAAACTCAGTATCACATACAGTATATGGATATATAAAATAGGACTCTGAGAAATGTATCTCATTGTTTTGCAATTTTTCCTTAACGGGGCTCTCTGGGAATAGAAAAAAATAAATAACTAAATGGAATCTTAATGAATACATTTATAAATACCTTTAATTAGCAATTTTAGCTTTTTTGTTTAGGGAGGTAAACACTACACAATTAATATGGTCAGTGTCTTGTTACACAGAAAGAAACCTGTCCTAGAATATTAGCACAGAAACTTGTGAGCATGTGCCATAGGAATATTCCTGATATGACTTAGAGATAACCTATAACAGTGTGAGCAGACTTTTCGTACCTTAATAGCCCTGGTATCTCCAGTATTAGATCATATAGACAGGGTAGACATCAGTGTGAGCCGCCTCTTCTTATTTAAGCACTGCTTGTATCTCCAGCATAATATCAGATAGACATGGTGGACAGCAGTGTGAAGAGCCTCTTCTTACTTCAGCACTCCTGGTATCTCCAGTATTAGAGTAGACAGCACTGTGAGCAGTCTCTTCTTACCTCAGCATTCCTAGTATCTCCAGTATTAGATCAGATACACATGGTGGACAGCAGTGTGAGCAGCCTCTTCTTACCTCTGCACCCCTGGTATCTCTAGTATAAGCTCAGAAAGACATGGTGGACAGCAGTGTGAGCAGCCTCTTCTTACCTCTGCACCCCTGGTATTTCTAGTATTAGATCAGTTAGACAGGTGTACAGCAGTGTGAGCAACCTCTTCTTACCTCTGCACCCCTGGTATCTCTAGTATTAGATCAGATACACATAGTGGACTGCAGTGTGAGCAGCCTCTTCTTACCTCAACACCCCTGGTATCTCCAGTATTAGCTCAGAAAGACATGGTGAACAGCAGTGTGAGCAGCCTCTTCTTACCTCTGCACCCCTGGTATCTCTAGTATTAGATCAATTAGACAGGTGTACAGCAGTGTGAGCAGCCTCTTCATACCTCAGCAACCATGGTATCACCAGTATTAGCTCAGAAACACATGGCGGACAGCAGTGTGAGCAGCCTCTTCTTACCTCAGCACCCCTAGTATCTCTAGTATTAGATCAAATACACATGGTGGACAGCAGTGTGAGCAGCCTCTTCTTACCTCAGGATCTCTGGTATCTCCAGTATTAGATCAATTAGACAGGTGGACAGCAGTGTGAGCAGCCTCTTCTTACCGCTGCACCCCTGGTATCTTCATTATTAGATCAGATAGACAGGGTGGACAGCAGTGTGAGCAGCCTCTCCTTCCCCTAGAACCCCTGGCATCGCCAATATTAGATCATGGGATCAAACGGATACCTATTATATATGTGCTCACTCATCACCTTTTTCTAATGTGGTTGAAACCTAGCCCACGTTAGTCAATGAAAAAACTGGGTAGGTGGGATTTCAAGTACATGAGTGAGTTTTGGTTGCATCCGCTGCCTAAAACGGTCAGTTTACCGCCAGTGAGAGCTATATAGTGACTATGTGGCTGTCACTGGGGTGTCTTTGGTTCGGGTTAGTTGGGTGGCTGCGTCCTTATATAGCAACGTGCACTCACAAGCAGAAGATGAGTTTGCTATAAGAAATCCCAATATAAAATACCGCTTTTATATTTTACTGACTCTAAAACTTTATTTATTTTCAGCCTTAGCTAATAACTGGAACTTTTTTTATATAAAATAAGTATATAACACCGGAGCTGGAGAAAGGACTACATAGAGGAATAATAAGTAATGGACCATTAATGATTAATGACATCAAATCTATAAATACACAAGTTTATAAAATTATAAAAAGAAGTCTACATGCCGCCCAGAGGATCGGGGAGCATCGTGCTTATTTATTTATTTTTTTTTTCAATAATTTATTTTCCGCTGTTACACTTGGCAATCAATAATTTCAGTAATAGCTGGTATGGGTCTACTGAATTGTGGTGAGGGGTGATGGAGAGCCGTTCCGAAGAAGGTGGCCAGCAAGTAACTGGGCCCAATCTAAACCCTGAAACAAGGCCTCCCAAAATAATAGTGCTGATGCCCTCATATGAAGCACAGACATTTCCCAGGGCATTTACACATGGGTCCCATCAGCCTCCCGCTTCTATATTGGTGCCAGGAATGATTGACAAGGTTATGACCATGACTCAGTCTAAATATTGTATTTTTAGTTAGCCATTGTATAGCACTGTTAGATTATGTATTGGGAACTGTATAGTGATAATATGTGAACAATGTCCGGTACTATTTATTTGTGCCTTGTATTTTGATAATATGTGAGCACTGTATTGTAGTATTTATTTGGGCACTGTATGGTCATAACATGTGAGAACTGTAAAGTGGTATTTATTTGGGCATTTCATAGTGTTAATATGTGAGCACTGTATGACAGTATTTATTTGGGCACTGTATGGTCATAACATGTGAGAACTGTAAAGTGGTGTTTATTTGGGCATTTCATAGTGTTAATATGTGAGCACTGTATGACAGTATTTATTTGAGCAATCTATTGTGCTATCTTGAGAACACTATATAGCCGTATTTATTTTGGCTCTGAGTGGCACTGTTATTTTGTTGCTAAAGAATGGCACTCTTATGTGGGCACCATCCTTTATACCTTGTATAATGTAGCACTGTATAATATCTTATTTGTATATAAATTGTTGGCGGGGGAGCTAAGAGAATAAGCCTCACACGGTACCGTGCCTCATTAGTCAGGTCGTGACCCAAGTGCAACCTTTTTCTCTGCACCCCATGTATTGCATGCCTGCTTTTAGACCAACGTATTCTGCACCACGTATCACTCTCATCCTCCCTGCGGAGGTCACGCTAGAATCTCAGATAATTGCACAGTGTGTGCCCTTATGGGCAGGGGCGTACTGGCCCACCGTATGATCGGGAAAACCCCCGGTGAGCTCCGGGTTCCGATGGCCATGCCCCTAAGCCCCGCCCTCACACCCACTGGGCCCTGTACAGAGAACAGAGGACCCCCCGGTTCGCTAATCAGATAGGCAGCACTGCCGATATGATTAGTGATGGGCTCTCTGCAGCAGCACAGCAAGGAGACCGGTCTCCCTGCTCTGCCTGCTGCCGCAGTGCCCCTCTGCCGCCTCTGCCGGCGCGTGCGCAGGAGGTGAGTCTCAGAGCGATGACATCATCGCCCTGGGACTGCTTCCTGTGCGCGCTGTGGAGGACGGATCCGCCGTCGCCCTAGGCAGCGGCTGCAGGCCTGCAGCTCATCTCAACGCTTGAGTATGAAAAGCAGGGGCCGGGAGGGGAGGAAGGGATAGGGGGGAGGGGTGACTGAGAGGACCCCTGGCCGAGGCTGTCAGTAAATGCTACTGGGCAATGGGCATGATTATCATCATGCCCATTGCCCAGCCTGTCCTGCTGCCAACCTCTCGTTACTGTTACTATGCCTAGCAGCATGTGCTACCACCAGTGGCTGGCAGGACATGCTGGGTGGGCATGAAAGTACCAAGGAGGCTGGCAGGACATACTAAGCATGAATCGGGCTATGGGCGGAGGAGAGCGGTGCCAGCGCCCGCCCTTCTCCCCCGCTTGTTCAGGGCCCAGCAGCCGGATACTTACCTCTCCTCCTGCCTCCGCAGATCCGCTGTATTTTTGCTCTGCGCTCCCTGTGACATATCAGGTCAGAGGGTGCGGTGACGTCTTTCCACCGCACCCTCCCCTGAGCCATCACAGGCAGCGCAGAGCGGGAAGACGCCGGCGACGCTGGAGTACGGACCTGAGCAGCGGCAGCAGGTAAGGAGGAGTGAGGTGAGTATTTGATTATTATTTTTTTTAATGTATGGAGGCATGGGGCATTATATGGGGGGGTGATATCCTGCATGGGGCATTATATGGGGGGGTGACATCCAGCATGGGGCATTATATGGGGGGGGTGACATCCTGCATGGGGCATTATATGGGGGGTGACATCCTGCATGGGGCATTTTAAAGAGGGGGGTGACATCCTGCATTGGGCATTTTAAAGAGAGGGGGGTGATATCCTGCATGGGGCATTATAAAGAGGGGGGGTGACATCCTGCATGGGGCATTATATGGGGGGTGACATCCTGCATGGGGCATTATATTGGGGAGATGACATCCTGCATGGGGCATTATATTGGGGAGATGACATCCTGCATGGGGCATTATATGGGGGCGGTGACATCCTGCATGGGGCATTTTAAAGAGAAGGGTGACATCCTGCATTGGGCATTATAAAAGGGGGGGTGTGACATCCTGCATGGGGCATTTTAAAGAGGGGGGTGACATCCTGCATTGGGCATTTTAAAGAGAGGGGGGTGATATCCTGCATGGGGCATTATAAAGAGGGGGGGTGACATCCTGCATGGGGCATTATATGGGGGGTGACATCCTGCATGGGGCATTATATTGGGGAGATGACATCCTGCATGGGGCATTATATTGGGGAGATGACATCCTGCATGGGGCATTATATGGGGGCGGTGACATCCTGCATGGGGCATTTTAAAGAGAAGGGTGACATCCTGCATTGGGCATTATAAAAGGGGGGATGTGACATCCTGCATGGGGCATTTTAAAGAGAGGGGGGGTGATATCCTGCATGGGGCATTATATGGGGGGTGACATCCTGCATGGGGCATTATATGGGGGGTGACATCCTGCATGGGGCGTTATATGGGGGAGGTGACATCCTGCATGGGGCATTATATGAGGGAGGTGACATCCTGCATGGGGCATTATATGGAGGGGGGTGACATCCTGCATGGGGCATTATAAGGGGGGGAAAAGCCTGCATAGGGCATTATGTGGGGGGAACAGCCTGCATGGAGCTTTATATGGGGCCAGTATCCTGTACAGAGCATTTTCTGGGGGCCAGTATTCTGTTTGGAGCGTTATATGGGGTCAGTATTCTGTATGGAGCATTATATGGGGGCCAGTATTCTGTATGGAGCATTTTTTGGGGGCCAGTATACGGTGTGGAGCGTTATATGGGGACCAGTATCCTGTATGGAGCGTTTTATGGGGGCCAGTATTCTGTACGGAGCATTTTATGGGGGCCAGTATTCTGTATGGAGCATTATATGGGGACCAATATCCTGTATGGAGCGTTATATGGGGACCAGTATTCTGTATGGAGCGTTATATGGGGACCAGTATTCTGTATGGCGCACTTTTTGGAGGCCAGTATACTGTGTGGAGCGATTCGCCGGTTTCTGAACTATTATAGAATTTACAATAGATATCACTCATGTAATATAAGAAGTGAAATCTTTGCATTGTACTATACTTATATTTCTCTGCGGTATCTGTGCATCATGAATCGTGGTATGTGTTAAAGGGGCCCACTGAGACTCTTTCTCCCAGGGCCCAGAAAAACCTGGAGCCGGCCCTTTGTGGTACTATCATGCTAGTACTACTACCACCAGTGGCTGGCTGGCAGGACATGCCATGTGAGCTTGAATGATAGTACCACAGAGGCTGGCAGTACATACTGGGCAATGGGCATAATAATACCACAAAGGCTGGGAGGACATACTGGGCAATGGGCATGATAGTACCACCAGTAGACTGACTTGGCGGTCTCCAGGGCTCCGTCTCCCCTTCTCGCTGCTGTTAGGCTGGGTTAACATTGCGTTTATACTGTGCGTTACAACGGATCCGTTGTAAATCAGCGCAGACGCAATGTACTGTAGACTTGCATTGCAAAAATAGGCATGTGTTTGAAAGTATGCATTATTTGCAACGCACAGGAAAACATGGTCGGCGGCTGGAGGCCAGCTGAGCACTTCTCTGACAACTGTGTTCTAGTGTCATTCTGTGCCTGCTCATCTCTGTCAGCAGGGGTATTTGTCTGATGGCAAAGATGTAGCAGAGCTGGAGACAGAAGATCCGTGGATTACGTCAGAGCGAGGATTTTGTTTTTTTATTAAAGATGGAGTCCCTACATGTGTTTTTTTCTGTTTACTAGAAATTCATGGTGGCCATGTCTAGTTTGGCGTGACGCCATGAATTTCAGGCTTACTGCCAGCTGATAATACAAAGCTGGTACTAACCCCATTATTACCCAGCGTGTCACCCCCACCAGGGCCGCTGGAAGAGCCGGATAAAGCGCCTGGAAATGGTGCTATGATGAATGCGCCAATTCCAGGGGTGGCTGCGGGCTGCCGTCTTCAGCGTGGGGGGCCCAGAATGCTTGGGCCTTACCATGCTGAGAATCCCAGCCCCCAGCTGCCTGGTTTTTACCAGGCTGGCGATCAAAATATGGCGGGAACCCACGTATTTTTTTTTTAATTATTTTTTTAAATAATTTAAAAAACATTGGGCTTTCCTGACTTTTGATCGCCAGGCAGCTGGAGGTGGCAGCCCGTAGCTGTCTGCTTTATCTGCGCTGAGAATCAAAAATTCTGCGGAGCGCTGTCATTTTTGTTTTATTATTTATTTATTTTCACACTTCTATATGTGTGACAGTCCCAACAGCTAATCACAGACGCTGACACTGAGAACGGGCGTCTGTGATTGGCTGCTTGAGTAACCTGAAAGCAGCCCATACATAGTACCATACTAGAATGTATGGGCTGATTGTAGATTACTCAAACAGCCAATCACAGACGCCCATCCTCTTTGACAGCATCTGTGATTGGCTGTTGGGTCTGTGACATATAGAAGTGTGAAAAGAAATTTTTAAAAACGGTGTAGCGCTCTGCTGAATTTTTGATTCTCACCGCAGATAAAGCGGACAGCTACGTACTGCCACCCCCAGCTGCCTGGCTTTACCTTGGCTGCCGATCAAAAGACAGAGAAGCCGAATATTTGTTTTAAACTTATTTAAAATATTTTTTTTTTTAGAAAAAGGTGTGTGCTCCTGCCATATGTTGATCGCCAGCCAGATAAAACAAAGGAGCTGGGGGCTGGGATTCTCAGCATGGTAAGGCCCAAGTGTTCTTGGCCCCCCACACTGAAAATCGCAGCCCGCAGCCACCGCTGAAAATTTCCAGGCGCTTTACCTGGCTCTTCCAGCGGCCCTGGTGGTGAGTGGCACCCTGGGTAATAATAGTGTTAGTACCAGGCCAGCTTTGTATTATCAGCCGGTACTAAGCCCGAAATTCATGTTGTCACGCCAAATTAGACATGGCCACCATGAATTTCTAGTAAATAGAAAAAAAACACAGAAATTTTTTTTTTAATTAAAAATAAAACACAAAACCCATTTAGGCTCCGTTCATACACGGCGCAAAAAATCTCTACTGCATGCCGACGTTGCGCTTTTCTCAGCGCGCTTTTCCCGAGGCATGTTAACATGTAGCCTATGGGGAAAGCGCGCCAAAAAAACCGCCAAGAATTGGCATGTCAATTCTTTTTGCGCGGCCGCTTTTGCAGTGAAAGCGCCCACGCAAAAATACGTGGCAAAACGCGGCATCTGAACGCTTTTCAGCAAAAGCCATAGCTTTTGCTGGAAGGCGTTTCCAGCTTTCTTTGGCACTTCTTTTACGCGAGCGGTCTAAAGCGCCGCATAAAAGTAGGAACGTAGCCTAAGGGACTCTATCTTTAATAAAAAAAAATCCTCGCTCCGACGTAATCCATGGGTCTTCTTTCTTCAGCTCTGCTACATCTTTGCCATCAGAGATATATGTCTGCTGACAGATGAGCAGGCACAGAATGACACTGGAGCACTGTTACTGTGTAGTGCGGCACTATGTTGCTTTTTTGTCATTTCATGCAGTGTAGAAATCTTGGGAAAAGTGTGGATTGTGCTCTGGAAGTGATCAGTTATAGCTAACTATGTTATTTTCTGCAGAGATAAGTCCTGCATAGAAGATGGGATATATCGGTCTGCAGATAAAGAACTTCACCTAGAGACATCACTGGTGAGTATGTGTATTACCTATACACACACACTGACACTATATACAGAGCTCCTGTGTATAATATTAATGGTGATCATTGCATTACCTGTACACTGACACTATATACAGAGCTTCTGTGTATAATGTCACTGGTGATGACTGATAACCTGTACACTATATACAGAGCTCCTGTGTATAATATCACTGGTGATCACTGTATAACCTGTACACTGACCCAATATACAGAGCTTTTTTACATTTTTATTATTTTAGCATTATTTGTCACTATGTTGTGGCATTATGTGCTTTGGTCATGACATGACGATATTTGTCCCTTGTATGTGGTATTATTCAGTCACTATGTGGTGGTAATATGTGGTCTCATGGTGTGTCAGTATTTATACCTTGTATCTGGTAGCATTTGATCACTATGTGGTGGTATTATGTGCTTTGGTCATGGTGTGGCGGTATTTGTGCCTTGTATGTGGCATTATTTGGGCACTATGTGGTGGTAATATGTGATCTGGTCACGGTGTGGTGGTATTTCTGCCTTCTATCTGGTAATATTGGTCTTGGTAGAGTGGATTGTGGTTGGTCATTTGTTTTATCTGATATCAATAAGGGGAAACCTCTTTATTTCCAATAGATATTAAATACTTGGATGTTTAACCCCTCCCTGCCCTGTGACTATTACACAGCAGCAGAGATGCAGTTGCAGAGGTTCACCAGAGAAAGCAAGTTGGCATTTGGTGAGATTTTCACCTCTGTATTTATAAGACAAAACCAGGAGTGGGTGAGAAATTCATAAAACATTACCTCGGATTGCTCCACTCCTGGTTTTGTCTTATAAATACAGAGGTAAAAATCTCACCAAATACTCAAAGTGCCACAATCTTCTGACAGTGCTGATTCCACCAATAAATAAGTGATCACCTTCCCAACCTGTGCATCGCTGATAACTTGTTTTCACCAATAAAAACCCTTTAATGCAAACTACAGTAATTGTACATCGCATTTCTGGTGAGCGCACAGTGATGGGCAGAAGCGGCCAATATAATGGGTATAACGGCTAACAGGTATTTGCAAATAGCTGAAGGGTGGGTGGGCCCCTGGAGTCAATGTCCCTGGTGGGCCCCAGACACCCCAGTCCAGCGCTGTTGACAGCAGTGACCTGGGGGTCTGAAATGCTTCCTGGGGCGATCCCCATGTCATTTGAGCACTGTCACTATCGTTTTGGGCACTTTTTAGGCTTTCTACAGACTGTAGGGGGTGCCGCCGCAAAAATGCTCGGGTCTCCCATAGACTAACATTGGGCTCGTTTCTCGGGCCGAGCACCCGAGTATCACGGTGAGCTCGGCCCGAGCTTCGAGCACCGGAGCATTTTAGTGCTCACTCAACACTAATTGCCACTCTTCGTAATGTGCAAACAATGTCTTCATCAGTTGGATTCCACCTGGATCCCTCATGAAAAGCACTAGATAAAAATGTAAATGATTGAACATATGCACTGCAATATAAAAACAACTTGCTGTGCATTGTGTATTTTTCAGTCTTTTTCAGCTTCTTTTCTCCGCTTCCAGCTTTGAAAATTATGAAGTGGTTAAAGAAAGTGATCGGTTCATTCTGCTGGTGGCTTCTGTTTGGAAGCCGCTCACTATTTTATATGTAGTTAACAAAAACACTGATGTTTTCCTTAAGTGTCTTCTTATAAAATAAAAAATCAGTGGTTTATGCTGGCGTCTATAAGGTGCTGTGTGTACGTACCCTTAGGAATAACAGAATCTCTGGTCATCTCCTCCATTTTTGGCCAGAGTTTAGAGGATTAATGGGAGACATAGAACCGCTATTCTCCAGTTTGGGATCTAACCCTTCAGACATACTATATATGAGGTATAGTATTAATATACCATAAAAGTCACTAATAATCAATTAAATGCGAAAAGACATTAAACAATTTTAATTTTTTATTTCTTTGAATTAAAATTGCATGGAAGGATGAAGACAAGTTTTTGGAGGAGCCTTCAACTTTTGCACGTGTCTCTTGCTGGTCAGGAGGCCACAGGTAGGTGGTACAACTCCTTCCATACAGGTACAGCATTAATGGTGGATGTGCTGTAGTTTCTTCAGAGCGCTAGATTTGGGTGTTTTCTGTCCTCGAGATGTCAATGGTGCGTTGGTGGCAGCAGCCAAAAATGCAGCTTTCTCTGACAGCACGAGCAGCCCTGGATAATCCACGCCGGCAGGATGTTATCATCCGGCGGAAGAGAGAACCTAGGAGAAAAGATGTAAAACTGATGTAAGTAATGGGACTCCATATTAGAGGACACTACTGTGGTGTCACTGTAGCATGACGTTAGAGGAATCTCATCATACAGAGGAGCAGAATCATTGTCAGCCATCATACATGTGACAATCCCACCACTGACGGATAACATCTGCTCCACATGACTTCTTCTCACTGACGTCATACAACATGGAGATTATCGTCACACTTACCTCGCCTAGTTTCCCCCTCTTCAGCTTTCTCTGTTTTTAGTTGTTTTCTCAGTGTTCGAAAATATTTTCTTCTCTTCTGAACTGGAGATTCTAATCAAAAAGCCAGAAAAAAATGTTGATTATAAACTCCTAAAAGATGAGCTTTGTATCTTTATAGAGTTATGCAACTGATTAATATGAACCTGTAGCTTTTCTGGGTTCCGGTGGTGTCTCCCCAAAGAACCATGTCCCCATATTAATATGACATTACTTTCAGCAAGCCACGGTGTTATATAATCAGTTGGATAAAACTTCATTGTAACTTTAAAGAAGACCCATCACCAGGTCAAAAGTGTCCAAGATTCGCTCTTATTTTATGTCGGCTTCTCCCCTGAGTATTCTGATATTTGTTTTCCTAAAATCCACAGTACGGTTGTAGAGATATGGGACTTTTTATTTAGTGTTGATTATTATGGTCTTTATCATGTGGGCGTGGTAACCTAAGGGCACGCCCCAGAGGATCCTGTGAACACCGCCCCTTTGTAAAGAATAAAAATTACCACTAATTACAAAGGCCCATAACTCTGGAACCGTATGGGGGATTTTAACAAAACAAAAAATAGAATACTCAGGGGAGCAGAAAGAATAAAGGAAGTAATTTTAGAGCCTTAATATTTAAATTTTGGATCATAGGCTATAATTGGATGGCCTATAAACCTGTACATACCTGACAATGAGGGCGAGGATGACTCACTGTTTTTAGCAGTAAAACACTGATTGTCTCCAACAGTTTTGGAAGGGGAAGATTCTTTCTGCCTGTTGGTAGAAAAAAGACACGTAAATTACAAGGAAAAAACAATAGAATAACGGAAGAACACCTGTCTGTAAGGTCAATTAGGACAACATAGAGGAGATATCCTGCTCAAGACCACATTTTACCAGCAAGAATGGAGTCTAATTAGTAATATTGGCCTGTAGTGAGTTGGAAATGAATGGTTGGTCGCAACAATCAGCTGTTATTGAAGTTATCACAAGTAAGACCCACAGAGATTGTGTAGTCATGGGGTGGTGGATGCTAGATTTAGATTTGTGTTACTCGTATCTTGTATTTGGATCCGACATATATCAGGACTAAATCTCATAATAATAATAATCTACTCACATTTCTGAGCGTTTTTCATTGATCTCTGGGGAACACCCTGGAGGTGACATAGGCACTTCATTGCCTTCATCACTGTTCTCTTGGGAACACTGTGGAGGTGACATAGGCTCTTCATTGCCTCCATCACTGTTCTCTTGGGAACACTGTGGAGGTGACATAGGCTCTATATTGGTCATCATCCCAGTATTGGTGATATATAGCTAAAACAGATAAAGAAATATAAAATAGATATATTTAATTTTTTTTTGTAATTATAGGTTTCATACATTTTATTAGCCACATACTTACTTTAGAAGACCTTTGATAAGTTGATGCAAAGTTTTTGATTTCTGGCCAGTCATTGTCCTCACTTGTGTCCCCCTCATCTGAATTTATATGTTTGAAGCTGCTACTTCGAGCTAAAAAATACAAGTGTTATTAGAGATTATTAGTATAATACCCAGACAGTCACCATGTTATCACTAATAATGATGGGAACTGATTTTGACATAAAATGAAAGACAAGACACTCGTCAGTTTTCTGCAGATGACGTCTCATTTTACTTACTGATAAAGTAGCGGGTGTCCTCATCTGACTTTAGGTCAGGAACGAACAGGGGCTTCTGACTTAAAAGGTTGTCAAAGTCTAAGTCACGCATAAATGGATGAATTTTGATCTCATTTGCGCCTCCTGGAAAAGGAAGACAAGAAAGAAAGTGATACAGTCATTGTCAGAGAAACTGCTCCATATCTGTAGAATTTATGTTAATCTGAACTGAAGATGTAACAGAGCCGACATAAAGGAAATATATTGAACATTATAGCATGAAGAATGGGTAATAGACAAGTAGGTAGAGTACAGAACCTCAGTGCTGATCCTCATGGAACCCATCATTTGTCTGGTCACGCTGTAATAATTCATTGATAATACTATTAATATTACCTGTTCCAAGTCTCAGTGCTGGAATTTTTCTGAGCAGTTGAGTGATGATGCCTCGAGCATTAGTTGGAGGAAAGTAATTACATCTCCAAGGTATATCATCTGTTATATAAAAAGCAAATATTATAAGAAATAAAACCTCTTCATTTATTTTCATTAAAATAAAATTCCTTAACAAAGCTAGAAAAAACTACAGAACTATTCAAGTCAAATGACAGTGACATCACAAGCATTCAGATTATTTTACTTACCCTGGATGATACTGTGTAAAATATTCCTTCTGCAAGCCCCTGTAAATGGTGGATATCCAAATAGAAATTTATATAGGATGATCCCTATTGACCACCAGTCAACAGGCCTTCCATAGCCTATCTTTAGGATAACTTCTGGGGCCATGTAAGTAGGGGTGCCAGCAGTCTGGAAACCAACAGAAAAAGGAGATGATGATCAATAAATATAATTGCGACACATAACATCAGTGGAAATGTTTTTCTAGAGAAATTATAAATCAGAGAAGGAGAAAGAGATGAGATCTGTAAAGTACAAGACCCTGTAAGTAAAGCCTACCTCTTTATCAAGGAACTCTTTGGTGATGTCCTTAGTTGGAGTCTTGTAGAAGTCTGAGTTTGGTCTCATGAGGCCGAGTTTTGAAACCCCAAAATCAGTGACCTTAATATGTCCTGTTGATGTTATCAGGAGGCTGTGAAAGAAAAGATGGTGTCAGCACCAAGTAATAACCCACAGACTGTATAAGAAACTCTAACTTTCTTCCCCTCTAATATGCTAGAGGGGTCACTTACTTCTCAGGCTTCAGATCTCTGTGCACCACACCATAGCTGTGCAGGTATTCCACAGCAAGGACCGTTTCCGCAATGTACATACGGGCCAAGAGGACTGGTAAAGGACCCCTGTGCTTTAGAAGGGTACCACAGTCACCTCCTACAGGAGAAAGCAAATATGAGAACTGAGGGTTTGTTACAATGTAAATTACACATGATGAGTGGGAATGTGAAAAAGGCGGAGACATTGGGACAGGATGGTCTATATATACTGTATAATGTAGTGCGTATACTGTATACTGCAGATAGACCCTATACATAGAGACAGAGCCTCATCTACGAGCCTCTAATTTTTTTCTCTGTTAACATTCTTATCTATAAAAACTCTTCAAAAAGACAAATCTTCCTTTTACCCATAGTGGAAATTGCTGCCGTGCTCAGCGAGGACATACTGGGGGACTTTCATAGAGATCAATGGTTTTTCAGGCATCTTGGTAACAGATGACTTATAATAATTGCAAAGAGGACATGTAACCGTCCATGTGGGCACATTGTGGTCATATATAGGTGCTAGGATTAAGCAGACGTGGGCTGGATATAGATACAATGGATGTGTCCTACCTGGTACATACTCCATGACCATACATAGATGAAGTTTAGTAGGAAAGGAGCAGAACGTGGAGACCACAAAGGGACAATCTGCGAATGCTGAGATGTCCCTCTCCAGAAAGGCCCATTCAAGCCTCTTTGGCTTTTTCAGGTTCTCCTTGTCCATTTTCTTCATAGCGCAGACTTGGTTTGTGTCTTTATGGCGAACTAAGTGGACGGCCCTGGAGAGGAGAAAAAAACATGATTTACTATAAATTCTTATTAACAATCTATCTATAGATCTCATCAAATGATCTCCTGTTTTAATGATTAATGTGGGGCCATCACTAGAAAACCATGTCTGTAAATACATAAAATAACACTCCACAAATGATCACCAATGGGGGGTCCTCATCCACGTCACATCCTAACTGACCTGAATAGTGACAGATAGATGTGGACCGTGATGTGAACTCATAATTTGTCCATGGGAACATAACATGAGAAGGACGCAGAGACATCGTCATAAGGAGCCCTGGGAAATATATATAATACCAAAGTAAAGCTCACCCAAAGGCTCCACTGCTGATCAGTTTGATCGGTTTATAGTCGCTCTTACAAGGAATTCTCCCCAGGTTCAATGATCCGATCGTGGCCTAAAAAGGAATAAGAAATGACATTAAGACATAGAAACTGCAGGGGCATAAAAGATGAAGATGCAGGAACGTCTCTCTTCTATATTATGTCCATGATGATTACACTGCAGCAGATGTAGGGGACGTGATACAAGCCGGACCCTGCACAGACACTATTATATTATAGGAGATATCCCCCTTATACAAAGACACAGGCGGAAATACAAACTCCGCACCACTGAGTACAGACTGTCCTCACAGATGATGAAGCCACAGGGACAGGTGGCCATAAAATACCCTGTGTCTGCCTGGAGTGGACATGGAGGCCTCCACCATCATAAATCTGACCTTCTGCTAAATAGCTGGTAATCTGGAGAAGATCAGACAACAAGGACATGAGATGTAGACCTGTGTCTGCCTGGAGAGGACAGGGAGGCCTCCACCATCATGAAACTGACCTTCTGCTATATGATTAGTAATCTGGAGAAGATGAGACAAGGACATGAGATGTAGACCTGTGTCTGCCTGGAGCGGACATGGAGGCCTCCACCATCATAAATCTGAGCTTCTGCTATATGGCTGGTGATCTGGAGAAGATCAGAGAACAATGACATGAGATGGAAACCTGTGTCTGCCTGGAGAGGACAGGGAGGCCTCCACCATCATGAACCTGAGCTTCTGCTATATGGCTGGTGATCTGGAGAAGATCAGACAACAAGGACATGAGATGTAGAAGATGATAGATCCTTACCAGGCGCTCCACTGAGTAGGCCGGATACTCCAGTACAAGCAGGACATTTTGGGCCAGTTGTTTAATAAAGGCCAATTCTCCACTTTGGGATTTTTCTTCAGCCTATAGAGATGAAAACAAAGAAGAAAGGAAAATCATGAGAGAAAAAGCAAAACGGAGGAGGCCATTTATATCACCATGTTACTTATGCTATCTACACTACATGTACTACATGACAACTGACGAGGGATCCGGTCGCTTGTAAACCTTTAAATCCCCACGTCCTCCCTCCATACCCAATGTATGTATATAAGACACATGGCTGCTTGTGACCTGTGTAAAATGGCCACAGCAGACTCCAACTCAAAACGCGGGGTGACTGCAACAATGATAGCCCCACAATTATATACAGTAGATATCTAATAGGCTTTAAACCAGAAGAAAAACAACACCTAATTAAGAGTTAGACCCTAGCCGCACCACACCGACACCACACCGACACAAGGGTTAAGGCATTAATATCCCACATTAATACCACTATCCTCACAGGACCGAAGTCCACTAGTTATATTGAGATGTAACCAAAGTCACTATTCCCCCAACAGTAACCTCCGTCCAAAGGACATCACATTTATCAAGACTCTGACCCAAACCTATCCCCCACCGCTGTGACCGTCCCAAAACCTCTACTTATCAAGTGCCAGCCTTCAAACTTTCCTCCCATCTCTTTATAAGGGCTGGTTGGATGCTGGAACGTGAAACTCCTACCTTCTTCCTATTATTGACCCCCTGTAACCCAGCTCCTCAACTCCTTCCCGCAAATGTACGGCTTATTAACATCCTGGAAGGATCCTCACATGTGGAGGGGGCTCAGGAGCTGAGCTCCCCAAACATGCGTATATGAAATAGCCAGTATCTGTCCCTAAAAACCGTGGACAACGCAGAATTCTTCTGTTAACCATTTAAATAAAGCTGTCAGTCTGTGACAGTATCATTTCAATTGTGCATGCACCAATGCCTGAGCACTCTTGCTTTCATCGGCCCTCCACAAGGCGATCACAGGGGTCTAATGCATTTCTAGGACAACCAGGGGTCTGCTGAAGACCTCCGTTGCTGAAACCACGGTCCTCCTTGTGAAGCTTAGCTATAGGCTGAGCTCCAGAGGAGATCAAGATTTTCACTATATAGCGCAATACTGTAGTATTGCAATATATAGTATGAGCGATTTGCAGGATTAAGTCCCCTAAGGGAACGAAAAAAAAAATTAAAAATAAAGAAGAAAAGATTTAAAAAAATGTTAAAAATATAAAAGTTCAAATCACTCCTCTTTTCACCATTTAAAATAAAGAAAGGAAAAAATTAATGATCATATTTGATATTGATGCGGTTGTTAAAGTCTGATCTTTTAAGATAGGGAATTAATTAATACGATCAATAAACACCGAAAAGAGGAAAAAAAATTGGATTTGTGGTTTTTTTTTGTCTTCTCATTTCACTTAAAAACATTAATAATAAACAATCAAAACACCCATAGAATCTATGATTCTATGACACTCTATGTACACAAAGTTCACTGCAAAACTCAAATCTTCACTCATCCCAATCGACAGAAAACTAAAATGTTATGGGTCCCTGAATATAGCGACACAAAGAACCATTGCATCTCACTTGGAATTTTTTTCCCTTGTTTCAGTACAATGTATGGTAAATAGAATGGAGCCACTGAAAGCTACAACTTGTCCTGCAAAAGAATCAAGCCCTCACATGTCTATGTCAATGGAAAAATAACAAATTTATGGCTCTTGAAAGAAAGTGAGGAAAAAATGAAGGCATAACAACTGAAAACTCTGTGGTCCATAATTGGTTAACCAATCCAATTCCCCCCTACCTCCACAACCCTCCCAATAACCCTGTAGATATCACCCTCTCCCTTGTCATGTAGCCTGTATGCCCTATTACTGCTCCCCGGCTATTCTTATCTGGGTATTTGGTACAGGTTAAACTTATATTCCATTATTATTTTCCATTATTACTATATGATTTGTGCAGATTGTCTGCTATTTACCTGTTGTACTAATGTCCATATGTTCTTCTGTAAATGCTCAAGATATTCTGAGCTTATATGACCTCGTTTGTATTTGGTCAGGCAATCTCTCACAAGCTCCATTACCAGCCGGTAAGTGAAGCTGAGGACGCCATCGGGTAGTGGTAGCACAAAGTCAGGGTCATAGGTGGTAAGAATCCCCTGGAGTAGTGCTAACACCTGAAGTCTGTCTGGAGAAATTCCAGACATTTCCAGTAAATCCAAGCGCAGTCTGTATATGACTAGCTATATGGCTTATCACACCGACAACAATGACACCGGAAAGTCAAAGTGACAACTAGAGTGTAATCACTTGTAGAAGTAGTGATGGTTAATTGTGATGTCATAATGGAATCTTGTGTTCTACTCTTAAAGGGGCAGCTTACCTTATAAGGAAGTTGCCTAGCATCCCTTAAGGAGGCAACAATATAGGCTGAGCATCGGTACCATATGCAGACATGGATGATAGAGCTATGGACGCTTTACTCTTCTGAGCAGTTAGAGTATTATTATGTTGTTACATAAATTATTTATATCTGTTCCACACAATAAAAATTAGTGTTTTGTATCAATAAGAAAGTCAGATTCCGGGGCTAAAAGACAATGTATATCTTTGTACCGTGTTAGGGGCTAAAAGAAGTATCTTTACTGAGGGAACAGGGCCGGACTAGGGGCTGCGCCCAGCTCTGGCATAGGACGCACACAGGCCCATGTTACTCTCCCACACCCACTTTCAAAGATGAGGGTCTCTATTACAAATATGACCCTGCCTACCATTGGAGAAAATCTAAATTTACTACTCCCCGTGATACCAATTTATTAGGATGATCATTTAGGTCTCTTTATGACATTAATAGTTCCCCTTGGGCATCCTTATAATAATAAGAGTGCCCCTCTGGGTCTCCTTATAATAATATTAGTGCCCCTCTGGGTCTCCTTATAATAATAATAGTGCCCCTCTGGGTCTCCCTATAATAATAATAGTGCCCCTCTGGGTCTCCTTATAATAATAATAGTGCCCCTCTGGGTCTCCTTATAATAATAATAGTGCCCCTCTGGGTCTCCTTATAATAATAATAGTGCCCCTCTGGGACTCCTTATAATAATAATAGTGCCCCTCTGGGTCTCCTTATAATAATAATAGTGCCCCTCTGGGTCTCCCTATAATAATAATAGTGCCCCTCTGGGTCTCCTTATAATAATAATAGTGCCCCTCTGGGACTCCTTATAATAATAATAGTGCCCCTCTGGGTCTCCCTATAATAATAATAGTGCCCCTCTGGGTCTCCTTATAATAATAATAGTGCCCCTCTGGGTCTCCTTATAATAATAATAGTGCCTCTCTGGGTCTCCTTATAATAATAATAGTGCCTCTCTGGGTCTCCTTATAATAATAATAGTGCCTCTCTGGGTCTCCTTATAATAATAATAGTGCCCCTCTGGGTCTCCTTATAATAATAATAGTGCCTCTCTGGGTCTCCTTATAATAATAATAGTGCCCCTCTGGGTCTCCTTATAATAATAATAGTGCCCCTCTGGGTCTCCTTATAATAATAATAGTGCCTCTCTGGGTCTCCTTATAATAATAATAATAGTGCCCCTCTGGGTCTCCCTATAATAATAATAGTGCCCCTCTGGGTCTCCTTATAATAATAATAGTGCCCCTCTGGGTCTCCTTATAATAATAATAGTGCCCCTCTGGGACTCCTTATAATAATAATAGTGCCCCTCTGGGTCTCCTTATAATAATAATAGTGCCCCTCTGGGACTCCTTATAATAATAATAGTGCCCCTCTGGGTCTCCTTATAATAATAATAGTGCCCCTCTGGGTCTCCTTATAATAATAATAGTGCCCCTCTGGGTCTCCCTTTAATAATAATAGTGCCCCTCTGGGTCTCCTTATAATAATAATAGTGCCCCTTGGGACTCCTTATAATAATAATAGTGCCCCTCTGGGTCTCCTTATAATAATAATAGTGCCCCTCTGGGTCTCCTTATAATAATAATAGTGCCCCTCTGGGTCTCCTTATAATAATAATAGTGCCCCTCTGGGTCTCCTTATAATAATAATAGTGCCCCTCTGGGACTCCTTATAATAATAATAGTGCCCCTCTGGGTCTCCTTATAATAATAATAGTGCCCCTCTGGGTCTCCTTATAATAATAATAGTGCCCCTCTGGGTCTCCTTATAATAATAATAGTGCCTCTCTGGGTCTCCTTATAATAATAATAGTGCCCCTCTTGGTCTCCTTATAATAATAATAGTGCCCCTCTGGGTCTCCCTATAATAATAATAGTGCCCCTCTGGGACTCCTTATAATAATAATAGTGCCCCTCTGGGTCTCCTTATAATAATAATAGTGCCCCTCTGGGTCTCCCTATAATAATAATAGTGCCCCTCTGGGACTCCTTATAATAATAATAGTGCCCCTCTGGGTCTCCTTATAATAATAATAGTGCCCCTCTGGGTCTCCCTATAATAATAATAGTGCCCCTCTGGGTCTCCTTATAATAATAATAGTGCCCCTCTGGGTCTCCCTATAATAATAATAGTGCCCCTCTGGGACTCCTTATAATAATAATAGTGCCCCTCTGGGTCTCCTTATAATAATAATAGTGCCCCTCTGGGTCTCCCTATAATAATAATAGTGCCCCTCTGGGACTCCTTATAATAATAATAGTGCCCCTCTGGGTCTCCTTATAATAATAATAGTGCCCCTCTGGGTCTCCCTATAATAATAATAGTGCCCCTCTGGGTCTCCTTATAATAATAATAGTGCCCCTCTGGGTCTCCCTATAATAATAATAGTGCCCCTCTGGGACTCCTTATAATAATAATAGTGCCCCTCTGGGTCTCCTTATAATAATAATAGTGCCCCTCTGGGTCTCCCTATAATAATAATAGTGCCCCTCTGGGTCTCCTTATAATAATAATAGTGCCCCTCTGGGTCTCCTTATAATAATAATAGTGCCCCTCTGCGTCTCCTTATAACTTTAAAGGGAATCTGTCAGAAGGATCAGCTCTCCCTCCCAAGCCGTCTATATGGGCATACGTTATACACGTGGTCCCTTTACCAGCGAGGTTGGTCGACTGGGATAAGAAAATCATTCAACGAGAGACTAGATGGATTTTATTATCTAATGGCCTATTGTTATAGTGTGATCACTATTCAGTATGGCCCTATTACATAGACTATCACCATACAGTGTGTAGGCCAATTGTGGCTGCGCTCTTCTATACAGCATAGTCGGCCATTTGGACGGACTTCTTTTCTTTATCTATACTTTTAATCTTGGCTGCACTGAATATTGATTCAGGGTTAAATGATTCTCCTTTGTGTGTGCATCGATTATATCTGGTACATTTACACTATATTAATACATCCTCTATATTTATAATATATCTATACACCTATATTCCCTGTTGTCTTGTTGCCTAGCCATTATGGGAACCAATCTGGACCTATGATGTGATAAATACTTGATGAGATCCATAAAACAGCGCCCCCTATTGGAGCCCACTGTTCGTTTCAAGCATGGACCTTCTGGTATCTGTATGGGGAGGAAACTTCTCGCTGGAGCGCAGCGTGCCTCCCAATGCGCACTGACGCCCCCTCCGGTCTCATCGCTGGAACACATTTTTATGTAAAGTGTCATTGAATGCAGCAGCCGGGTCTAAGCTCCTAATAAACACAACCCTCCGCCTGCCCCGCTGTGTTATTACAGGCTCTATTCCCCTTCAAGCCTAAGCGTCAGAATGCCTGCTCCTCCTCTTACCTCCCCCTTTCACCTGCTGTTATAGTACAGCCTGTCTGGGCTCTGTATTAAAGCCTCTTATTAACCCTCTCCCCCTATGTATCTACTGGTAGACCCCTTATTAATATAAGCCCCTTGCATACCATGAGCTGCAATATTATTATTGTAAGAAACCCCATGTGCACTATTATTATCAGGCATAGATGGGGGCATTATTATTCAGTATCGGCACACAGGGGGCATTATTACTATCTAAGGCAAGGGTGGGCAATTAATTTTCCAAAGAGATCACATGAGAGACCATGACTGTTGCGGAGAACGAACCAATAGACAGATATGAATTCTGCTCAATATTCATATCAACATATTAATTACATTTATTATAATATATTAATATTATCACTAGAGATGAGCGGTGTTCGACTCGAACTGTTCGCCAATCTCAAATTCGAGCTGTTTTGGGCGGTGTTCGAGCCGTTCGGCGAACACGAACAATTTGAAAATAATCCGGCATTTCGAGGTTATCTTCCATAACTGTTCGTGCACCAAAATCATAACTGGATTTTTTCTCAGTAATGCTGAAAATTAATGTTAATACGCAGTTTGAGTGTACAGCGGGGCGGGGGGAGGGGCAGGGGATGGATCTCTGCAGAAATAATGAAGATCTCCATTTTTTTTTCTCTTTCCCCCATTTACAGTGGGGAGATGCAATCTGTCAGCCTATCAGCAGCGCACACACGGAGCGAACTGCTTTTTTCACACAAGCAAAGGCATGTGTCATTGGCAGTGTATGTCACATGTCCTTGCCCTATAAGACCCAGCCATTTTCCACATAGCCACCATTTTCTCACTGCTGCAGCTGCGTGTTAGACGGCACCGCTGTTGCTGTGTGCGCTATACTTTGAGTGTTCATTTCAAGCCAATTTTCGCACAAATCTACAGATAGCTTGGGAGTAGGGGATAGTTGTGATTGCAGTCCTTTTGAGGACTAGGTTACATCATTTCCTACGACTTTTATCAGGCAGGTCTGTGCTCTTAAATAGATAGGTTGGGAGTAGGGTCTACTTGTAATTGCAGTCCTTTTCTGGACTAGGTTACAGCATTTCCTAGGACTTTTTGCTAGGCAGGTCTGTGCCAGTGCTGTGCAAGTTTTTTTCACAGCATTTGGCTAAATCTAGCTAAGCAAATCCTTTTTGGCCTCTTGCAGTGTGTGTTAGTCAGTGGAGTAGCCTATCTGTGTTGCAAGCTATACCACCTGTGTATAGAATACAAATTTTTTTACTGCACCTAGCCAAGTAAAACCTTTTGGGCATAGCATCATTGTATTAGTCCATCTATACTAACCTCCACCAGGTTGCAAATTAAAAATAATTTTTATCTGCATCTAGCTCTGAAAAAAAAATTGGGCTTGTAGCAGTGTGTGGGACTTGTTCTATTAGTCCATGTATACTAACCACCACCAGGTTGCAAATTAAAAATAATTTTTATCTGCATCTAGCTCTGAAAAAAAAATTGGGCTTGTAGTAGTGTGTGGGACTTGTTCTATTAGTCCATCTATACTAAGCTCCACCAGGTTGCAAATTAAAAATAATTTTTATCTGCATCTAGCTCTGAAAAAAAATTTGGGCTTGTAGCAGTGTATGGGACTTGTTCTATTAGTCCATCTATACTAACCTCCACCAGGTTGCAAATTAAAAATAATTTTTAGCTGCATCTAGCTCTGAAAAAAAATTTGGGCTTGTAGCAGTGTGTGGGACTTGTTCTATTAGTCCATCTATACTAACCTCCACCAGGTTGCAAATTAAAAATAATTTTTATCTACATCTAGCTCTGAAAAAAAATTTGGGCTTGTAGCAGTGTGTGGGACTTGTTCTATTAGTCCATCTATACTAAGCTCCACCACCTGTGTATGTAATAAAATTGTTTTACTGCATCTAACCCAGCCAATACTTTTGGGCTAAAACAACAGTTTGGCCACTCAGCTCTGCTCGGTTCCCATCCATTGTTTTTTGTGCAAACAACTCCAGAGTTGTCAATTAGTTAACCACCAAAATGAGTGGAAAAAGGCCTGCTGATGGTGGAAAGGGGAATAGGTGTGTTGGGAAGGGAAAAAAAGGTTGTGTCCGTGGGGTAGGTGTTAAAGCAACAGTAACATCTGCAGAAGAAAGACCATCTTCCAGCCAAACTAAGATGTCTACTTCTTTTAGTGGACAATGTGATAAGATCCCTTTCTTACGGCCACGCTAATCGCTACAAATTCCAGATGAGGCACAAAAACAGCAGGTGCTTCAACGGATATCAAGTGCTCCTTCAAGTGGGCTCTCCTCCACCTCAACCATAATGTAGACCCTCGTTCCCAAACTGTATCTCCTGTTGGTGGAGAGAATGAGGAAGGCGATGATGAGACTCAAATACCTGATTGGAACGACAACTTGAGATTTTTGTCAGGGCAGGAAGAGGTTGACTCTGAGGACGACTGGTGTGATAACACACAGGGTGATGATGACGAGGTTGGAGATCCCACTTACTGTCAACCCACAGTCAGCCAGTCGATGAGGTCAGCAGAGGAGGTGGAGGAGGATGCTAGTGACGACGAGGTCAGGTTGCGCCTTCCTGGACAGAGACGTAGTACTGGAAGCACGTCAACAACTGCATCCTCAAACACAACTCTGCCTCTGACCACAAGTCGTAGTGGCTCTTCAGGTCGCATGGGTGCTAAGCCTTGCATAGCTTGGGCATTTTTTCAGATCGATAAGAATGACCCAACTCGTGTTATCTGTAACATTTGTCAGAAAAAGCTAAGTAGAGGCCAAAAAATACATAGTTTGAGTACTTCATACATGAACCGGCACATGGATATGAAGCATAAGTTGCAGTGGGAAGCTCACTGTGCTACAATGCGGCCTAGCCGGCTGGGCCAACCACCATCAGCCACATCTTGTGCATCCGCAGCCTCTTCATCCTCTGTGACTGGGGGACAGCAGTCACATCTGTTTTGGGACGCAGACCGGCCACCTCTTTACCCGCAACAGCCAGTGTGATTGTCAGGTCATCATTTTATTTGGAGGTGGAAACACCAGCTGGTGTTGAGCGCTCTCCGACATCGATAGCACCACCTTTGGATCAAGGCAACCTAACATGTCCGCCTGCATCTTCCTCACAGACCGGCAGTTTGCCGGGAACACCCTTCTCAACCCCGTCTAAGCACAACAGCCAGCCCTCGGTCCCTCAGATGTGGATGTGGCACCCAGGGGAATGGGGATAACTCGGTACCCAGGCCTTTGGCCTGGCCTTTAGGGATGTCGCGGTGGTCGGCTCCCGGGCCCGTACCCTGGGGTCTCTCCTAAAAAGGGGTTGATATTTGTAAAGTTTATAAAAGAAAGAGTTCGTGACGCCACCTGTGGTTTCTGGTGAGGATCACCAGCGCTGCGCAGTCTACTGAGGCTGATGATAAGGCAGCTTGATGGTATAGCTCTCCACAGTTAGAGCTGGGCCTCAGGGCAGTATAGGAACGGGGATGCAGGATATAGAGACTACTCTGGGCCAGAGCAAGAACAGGGACGGACACGATAGTCACTTCAGTACCTTTTACTGGTGGAATTTCAGGCACTCCCCGGAGCACTGTAGGGTGAAGGGTGTATGTCCAGATCCTCCCCAATGAGCAGGTTTTGGGCCTCCTGGTTCTGGCTTCTGCATAATAAGTTTCTGACCTGCCTGGAGCTAGGCCTAACTTTGTCTCTGTCCTGCGCTGGCTGACCTTGTGGTAGGGCCTTCTCTTGGAGTGCACGCTCCCGACCTACGGGGCCTATGTGTCTCCTGGTTCTGGTACGTATCAGCACTTTAGCGATCCTGGGACCTGTAGTTCTCCAGGCATTCCGGTTTATCTTGCTGGGTCGTGGAGTTCCCGGCAAGCTTCGGACCCGGTGTCCGGTAAATTCTTCTTCTCGGGGTGAGCCAGCTAAGCTCCTCTGCTCCCCTATGAACTAACTCTCTACTCCTTTGCCTTCGGCCTACTCGAGCCCTCGATAGGCTACTCACACAAACGGCAGCGTGCCGCGGTTCACCGATCTTATGGCGCCGGCACACCTACAGCTCACCTCACTGAGCTACACCGAGTCTTGATCTGGATAAGCTCCACTGCAGGGTAGAATGCAGGAGCTGGAACAGGCTTTTGTCCTCTGAGGTAACACGTCTCAGACTGCACTGAACTCACTGCTAAACCAGACTCTGACAGACTAACGGCTGCCTGGCCCCACCTTCCCTTATATATCTCCCTAAGGAGCTCCCTCTGGTGGTCTGAGGTGGAAGGTGCAGATGTGTGAATGGTTATGGGGGCCTCTTGTGGAGGAGTCCTTCAATACACCCTTCTGGGTCTGTGATGCCAAGCACAGCTGGGCTTCACATGGACAAGTAAAAGACCATTTCCTCCTAGCCATGAGAAAGCTAAGAGGTTGAATTTCACCATCTGCAAGCTCTTGGCTACATAAATGCTGCCTTTCCGCCTGGTGGACACAGAGGATTTTCGAGACCTTTTGTCCCGTCACAGTGCCCCAGTACCAGATGCCCAGTCGGCACTACTTCTCAAAGAAAGGTGTGCCTGCACTCCACCAGCATGTCGCACACAACATCACCGCTTCTTTGAGAAACTCTGTGTGTGACAGGGTGCATTTCACCACAGACACTTGGACGAGTAGGCATGGACAGGGGCGTTACATGTCGCTGACTGGGTACTGGGTAACTATGGTGACAGCAGGACAAGGGGCTTCTGTCCAAGTCTTGCCGTCCCCACGAGTTGTGCGTCAATCCTCTTTATCTCGAAGTTCCTCCACTGCTTCTGCCTCCTCAACCTCCTCTCGGTCCTCCACCTGCACCCAAAGCCTGTCTGGTCATGCCACAAGCTTTCTAACTGCGCAGAAGGGATCCTGTACAGCTCCTTACTATGCTGGCAGCAGGGCTCAACGTCATCAGGCGGTTTTTACTTTGAAATGTCTGGGAAATGTGAGTCACACAGCTGAGGAGTTGTGGTCAGCTCTGGAGAACCAGTTTCATGAATGGTTGTCTCCACTGGACCTGAAACCAGGGAAGGCCGTGTGCGACAATGCTGCAAACCTCAGTGCGGCCCTTCGCCGGGGCAATGTCACACACGTGCCTTGTATGGCTCACGTGTTGAACCTGGTGTCCAGCAATTTTTAGGCCACTATCCTGGACTAGATAGCCTTCTGCAGAGGGCACAGTCGCTGTGTGCTCACTTCCGCCGTTCGCATCCCTCAGCTCAGCGACTTACATCTCTACAGAAGTCGTTGAGCCTGCCACTTCACAGGCTAAAACGCGATGTGCCTACCCGGTGGAATTCAACTCTGCACATGTTGCAGCGACTGTGGCAGCACCGACAAGCCCTGGTGCAATATGTTCTGACGTATAGCCTGGGCCAACGGGATCCAGAGGTGGGGCAAATCACGCTGGAGGAGTGGTCTCAGATCAGGGACCTATGCATCCTTCTGCACAGTTTTGAAATGGCGACGAAGATGTTTAGTGCTGACGATGCCATTATCAGCATGACTATTCCGGTGATTCACATGCTGGAGCACATGTTAAACAGAATTCGGAGTCAGGTGGTGGCACAAGAGGAGGTGGAGGAAGTAGAGGAGGAGGAGTTGTATGCGGAAGGGCTAACATCTGCAAAGTCCAGACGGTCGGCAGCACCAAGGCGGCAGGCATGTGAGGGTGGGGGAGATGGTTTTAGCAGGGCGCATGGTAGCAGCCAAACTAGTGAGAAATGTGCAGGAGCCCAGGAAGAAGTGGAGGACGAACTGATGGAAGACTCATCAGATGAGGGAGACCTTGATCACATTTCTGTTGTGCGAGGTTGGGGAGAGAGGGCAGAGGAAGGAAGCATGATTGTTACCTCGCCACCAACACAACAGGGACTTGGTGCTCCTGGATGCGCAAGACACATGAGTGCCTTCTTGCTGCACTACCTGCAACATGACCCTCGAATTGTGAGAATTAGAAATAATCCTGACTACTGGGTTGCCACACTGTTAGATCCCCGGTACAAAAGTAAATTTGCAGAAATTATTCCTGCCATAGAAAGGGATGCACGCATGCAGGAGTATCAGCAGAGACTGTTGCAGAATCTTACATGTGCTTTTCCACAAAACACCAGTGGTGCACGTAGTGAATCTCACAGTTCCAACTTGCCAACTGTGGGACCGTCGAGTGTTCAGCACTCAAACCGTAACAGAAACACAGTATCTGCTGGTAACATCAATTTTGCGGAATCATTTCACCACTTTTTTAGCCCATCCTTTGCAAGGCCACAGGAGACAAGAAGTCTGACACATAGTCAACTCCTAGAGACGATGGTACAGGAGTATCTCCAAGTAAACATTGAAGCCATGACTGTGTCACTGGACCCTTGCTCTTTTTGGGCTTCCAATCTGGATAAATGGCCGGAGCTCACCACTTATGCCTTGGAGATCTTGTCATGCCCCGCAGCCAGCGTTCTGTCTGAACGTGTGTTCAGCGCTGCTGGTGGTGTGCTGACAGATAAGCGCACGCGGCTCTCCACTGATAATGTAGACAGATTCATGTTCATAAAGATGTACAAATCATGGATCCGAAAGGACTTTTCTACCCCTGTGTCATCCTGGGGAGAGTAAAAGCTTGATGATTTGTTAATATCACCTCACCAACCGTTTTAAGCTTTCAAATTACTAATCATGTTTATCTGTATCTTGCCTGTATAATAATTTTGGCCTTGTAGCACTGTGCAGTACTGATTCTATTAGGCCATCTATACTAAACTCCACCAGATTTCAAATTACTAATCATGTTTATCTGTATCTTGCCTGTATAATAATTTTGGCCTTGTAGCACTGTGCAGTACTGATTCTATTAGGCCATCTATACTAAGCTCCACCAGATTTAAAATTACACTGGTCAATGCAGTTTTTCTGTCAAAAGGTTTTAAAACATATTTTAAGTCAATTTTGGCTGCTGATTACTAATACGAACTCCGTTTTTGGCTATCACATCAGGATTTCGAGATATTTTTGATGGAAATTAATCCTATCGAATGTTTTTTGATAAAAACCTCATGATTTTCGTTACTACATTTTGTATATTTTTAATCAAGGAATAACAAATTACAAAGTCTGTGTACAGCAAATCAAATATACTTACAAAATTAAACTACAAAATATAAAAACACATATATATGGCACACAGATGAATGGCAAATGGCAGTTATTTGAACTTTCTTTTCTTGGCTGATCTGTGATGTACAACTTCTGGTTTGTCTCTCATCAAGCTCCAGCAATAGTCAACCATCATATGTGAGTCCCACCGGCCTTGATACCGTTCTTCCATTGTTTTAATGTCCTGATGAAAACGCTCCCCTTGTTCCTCGCTCACATCCCCAGGGTTCTCTGGAAAAAAGTCCAAATGGCTGTTTAAATAGTGAATCTTGGTACTCATTCTACATCCAAGATTTTGCAGACTAATTAGTAGCTCTTCCACAATCTCTTCATAGTTGTCTGCTTTCTTATTCCCTAGAAAATTCTGCACCACATTACAAAATGCATTCCGAGCTCTTTCTTCTGTCTCATTCATTGATGTGATAAAGTTTGGGTCTCTCATAAGTGTTCTTATTATACAATATTCCAGCCTTTTTCTTCTCTTCACTAAGACCTGGAAAAGTTGAACATATATATAGTTAAAGCATTCTCCACTGTGATTGAGAGCTTTGACGAACTGCTTCATCAATCCAAGTTTTATGTGCAAGGGAGGAAAGACAATGTTCTTCCTATCCACTAGTGAATCATGGATGACATTCTTATCGCCAGGTGCCAAACTCTGTCGCTGAGGCCATTCAGTTTTCACCCAATGCTCTGCTGTAGCTCTACTGTCCCAGTAGCACAGAAAACAAGGGTGTTTGAAAACTGTTTTTTTACTTTATTATCATAACAAATGGGAATTATGCATGTTCAAAGAAAACAAAGATATTCTCACATTTATTGGGAGACTAAATGAAAACTAAATTTACCTTAGTGAACCGTATAAAACGGCACTTTTCATACACTACTTATATTTTTCTTGGAATTATTGAAAATGGGCTATATACCTATAGCGCAAAAACGTGATGTGATAGAGAAATTATAAGATCAGATTTGAATTCAGCACCCTCAAATTAGTCTAAAACTGTTCTTAAAGTCCATGCCAGAATTTTTTTTTTTTTTTTTTGTACACCAGTGTTATTAATAATCATGTTTATCTGCATCTTGCTTGTAAAATAATTTTGGCCTTGTAGCAGTTTGCAGTACTGATTCTATTAGGCCATCTATACTAAGCTCACCAGATTTCAAATTATTACTAATCATGTTTATCTGTATCTTGCCTGTAAAATAATTTTGGCCTTGTAGCAGTTTGCAGTACTGATTCTATTAGGCCATCTATACTAAGCTCCACCAGATTTCAAATTAATAATAATTTTTGTTCTCTCTGAACGTGTGTTCAGCGCTGCTGGTGTTGTGCTGACAGATAAGCGCACGCGGCTGTCCGCTGACAATGTAGACAGACTCAGGTTCATAAAGATGAACACATCATGCATCAGCAAGGACTTTTCTAGCCCTGTGTCATCCTGGGGAGAGTAAAAGCTTGAGGATTTGGTAAAATCACCTCACCAACCGTTTAAAGCTTTCAAATTAATTATCATTTTTATCTGTATCTTGCCTGGAAAATAATTTTGGGCATAGTAGCAGTGTGGAGTACTGATTCTATTAGGCCATCTATACTAAGCTCCACCAGATTTCAAATTATTACTAATCATGTTTATCTCTATCTTCCCTGTAAAATAATTTTGGCCTTATAGCAGTTTGCAATACTGATTCTATTAGGCCATCTATACTAAGCTCCACCAGCTTTCAAATTAATAATAATTTTTAGCTGCATCTAGCCCGGAAAATAATTTTGGGGCTCCTAGATGCGCAAGACACATGGGTGCCTTCTTGCTGCACTACCTGCAACATGACCCTCAGATTGTCAGAATTCGAAATAATCCTGACTACTGGGTTGCCACACTCTTAGATCCCCCACACTCTTCGATCAACCTTTTCATTTTAATAAAGAACAAAAAAATGGTCATTTTTGAAATTATAAGCATTAGCAGGTTATTAGAAACTTAAATCAAACAGTTTTCAACTCAAAGCTTTATTCTAGGTGATGTTACATTTGCACATAGGACCCCTTGTTCGAAAGGAGCTTCTGAACTGTCTCGTCCATTGAATTTGTCAGGTTTTGGATGGTTTCTGCTTCAATTGTTTTGCATGAGAACAGAATACCCTCCCAGAGCTGTTGCTTAGATGTGAACTGCCTCCCGCCATCATAGACACTCCTTTTGATGATGTTCCAGAGGTTCTCAATGGGTTTGAGGTCAGGGGAGCATGGAGGTCACACCATAAGTTTGTCCCCTTTTATGCCCATATCAGCCAGAGATGCAGATGTGTTATGTGCATCATGAGACGGTGCATTATCATGCATGAAAATGATCTTGCTGTGGAATACATGGTTCTTCTTCTTGAACCATGGCAGGAAGTGCTGTTTGAGAAACTCCACATACATCATGGAGTTCATCTTTACCCCTTCAGGGATCCTAAAGGGGCCAACAATCTCTCTCCCCATGATTCCAGCCCAAAACATTACTCCACCTCCTCCTTGTTGGCGCCGTAGCCATGTTTGCATGGGGTGTCCATCAACCAGCCATCCTCCACTCCATCCATCTGGACTATCGAGCGTTGCACAGCACTCATCGGTGAATAAAACAGTTTTGAAGTCAGTCTTCATGTATTGTTTGGCCCACTGGAGCTGTTTCTGCTTGTGTACAGTGGATAGTGGAGGTCAACAGGATGGCTTATGCACAGCTGCAAACCTCTGAAGGGCCCTGCATCTTGTTGTTCGGGGGACTTTGGAGGCACCAGCAGCTTCAAAAACTTGTCTGCTGCTATGACAAGGCTTTTTTGCCGCTGCTCTTTTAACCTGACGTAATTGCCTGTAGGAAAGAGTCCTCAATTTTCCCTTATCAGCACGCACACGTGTGTACTGTGAATCAGCTACATACTTCTTGATTGTGCAATGATCACGATGAAGTGTCTTGGCAATGTTGAATGTAGTCATGCCTTGACCTAAACACTCCACAATTTGTTGCTTCTCAGCAGCCGACACATCCTTTTTCTTTCCCATTTTGGCAGAAAATGTAGGCTGCTTAATAATGTGGGACAGCCTTCTTAAGTAGTCTTGCCTTTCATTGGACACACCTGCCAAACTAATTAGCACAGGTGTCTGCAATTGCTTACAGTGATATAAAGAGCCCTGACACACATCACCATCAATGAGTTTAACTGACAAACAAAAAAATTCTTACCTTATCACTCCTAAACACTTTTTGCATAATAATTTGGAACACAGTGTACATGTGCTTTTCCACAAAGCTCCAGTGGTTCACGTAGTGAATCTTACAGTTCTAACTTGCCAACCATGGTCTGTATGGAGTTGTTCAATAAAGGGCCCAAAATTAAGATAACATAGATGGGAGAGGTCTCTATGAATAGGAATTCCTAAGTATTTGATACCCTGTGAGGGCCAGGCAAAGGGAAAGTTGGACTGGATGGAATCCTGTATGGATTTGGGGAGGGAGACATCGAGGGCCTCAGACTTCGCTGCATTGATTTTAAAATTGGACCATGTAACAAAGTGATCTATTTCAGTCATAACAGCAGGGATGGATATATGTGATTGAGTGATATATACTAGGACATCATCAGAAAATGTAGAGCATTTGTACTCGGTGCCTCCCACCTCAATCCACCTAATATTGGGGTTATGGCGAATTGATGAGAGCAGGTGCTCCGTCACTAGGATGTATAAGTGAGGGGACAGAGGACATCCCTGCCTTGTCCCATTGGTGATTATGAAAGGTGATGAAAATGTTCCATTTATCTTCAGCCTAGGTGACGTATTGCTATACAGGGCCGTGATTTGGGCTATAAAAGGGTCCCCTAGACCCCTACCCCAAGCTTTTTAAGAGAATAATATATGGCGTGCCAGGAGACTCTATGGAATGCTTTCTCAGCATCTAATGAGAGTATCTAATTACAAAATTTTAACTGCATCTAGCCCAGGAAATACTTTGTGCCTAGTAGCAGTGTCTGCTAGTCAGCGGATTATTCCGGCTGTTAAGCAAGCTACACCACCTGTAGTTTGGACACTTAATTTTTTCAAAGCAAATGCTTCGGGCCCTCGGGACACTCAGTGAAGAGCATGGGGAGGCACCCCAAGCCACAGGGGCTGGGACTGGCGGTAGGACGCCTTGAAGTGGACCGCCAAGCTCTATCCTTATAAAAGCTTTTTAACTGCAGCAGCTTTAGTGGACGCTACTGGAGCTGTAATTCCCGCGGCTGCTGGCATCAGACTTGCCCTCCAATAGATCCTTGTAAAAGGATTTATGGTGTACTCATTCAAATTAGAGAGACAATTTAAATTAAAAAGCTTAGACCTGCCTCCACCGCAGGGGGGCTCGCTCGACCCACCAGCGGACAGGCACCAGTATTGGGAGAAGGGGGCTGGCCATCAGGGTCCACCGCAGCTCTGGCACAAACCCGGCGACACGGAGGTCGCATGGGCAAGAACGGACTGGCTGTGTCAGCTTCACACTTTTTTGGTTTTAGAAGGGCATTACATGCCTATATCTGTGTCTCCCCCTCCTTTTACTCCTCAACCTCTTTTCTTTTTGCATGACTATATGTACTTGTCACTTTTCCATGTGTTAGTTGTGTCTTCTGAGCAGTTTGTCAGCTTTTGGACACCTTTGAAGTGTTTTCTATGTGTTTTCTATGTGTTTCTATGTGTTTTTGTTTGCCTGCCATTGGTTTTAACGGTGTTCGATGGTGTTCCATGAACAGTTCGACGAACAGTTCGGCGAACATACGGGCGTTCGACGAACCGAACTCGAACCTTACGGGGTATGCTGACATTCCCCTATTTACCGTATAAGCCTGAAAACTGCCCCTATATACAGTATGAGCCCCACACAGCCCCCTACATATAATATATAAGACCAACATAGCCGCTCTATATACAGTGTGAGTCCCCATAAAGTCCCCTATATACAGTATGAGCCTCCACATAGACTTTCTACATACAATATGAGCCCTCATATAGCCTCCTATTTACATGATGAGCCCCCACATAGCCCCCTATAAACAGTATGAGCCCCCACATGGACCCTATAAACAGTATGACCCTCACATAGCTTCCTATATCCAGTATGAGCCCCCATATGGCCCCCTATAAACAGTGTGAGCCCCCACATAGCCTCTCTATATAGAGGTTGAGCCTCACATATCCTCCTATAACAGTATGAGCCCTCACTTAGCCACTCTATATACAGTATGAACCCCAGATAACCCCATATACTGTATACAGTATGTGCCCACACATAGCCTCCCTATATACAGTATGAGCCCTAGGTAACCTATATACAGTATGAACCCCCACGCTGCCCTATATAAACAGTATGAGCCCCACATAGTCCCTTTATACAGTATGAGCCCCCACATAGCCTCCTAAATACAGTATAAGCCCCCATATAGCCTCCTATATGCAGTATAAGCCCCCACATATTTTCCCATATACAGCATAAGCCCCCCACATAGTCTCCTATATACATTGTGAGCCCCATCATAGCCTCCTATATATACTGTGAGCACCCTCATAGCCTCCTATATACAGTATGAGGCCGGACATAGACTCCTGTATACAGTGTGAGCTCCACATAGCCTCCTAAATAAAGTTTGAGCCACCACGTAGCCTTTGTATATACAGTGTGAGCCCCCACATAGACTCATATATACATGCAGAAAAAACATACTCATCTCGCTCCTGTTCCCCGGGTGTGCTGCTCCGGTCTCCAACACCCTGACTCTCCATACAGCAGACGCGATGAGGAGACGTGAATTACATTTTGCAGAGACAAGTCATGGATGGAAGAAGTGGTTATGGTGGTGTGGGCTGAATGAAAAAGAAAAGGGAAAGTGAACAACTATGATCAGAGAGATGGTAGATGACTTAATATACATATATTTGTACAATTACCAGCACACTATGCACATACAGTACAGACCAAAAGTTTGGACACACCTTCTCATTTAAAGATTTTTCTGTATTTTCATGACTTTGAAAATTGTACATTCACACTGAAGACATCAAAGCTATGAATTAACACAGTTGTTGTAGAGATGTGTTTGCTTCTAGAACTCTGTGTGGCATTGACCTGGGCTCTAATCTGAGCTGCTGTTAACCTGCGATTTCTGAGGCTGGTGACTCAGATAAACTTATCCTCAGAAGCAGAGGTGACTCTTGGTCTTCCTTTCCTGGGGTGGTACTTTTGGTGAGCCAGTTACTTTGTAGCGCTTGATGGTTTTTACAACTGTACTTGGGGACGCTTTCAAAGTTTGCCCAATTTTTCGGACTGACAGACCTTCATTTCTTAAAGTAATGATGGCCACTCGTTTTTCTTTACTTAGCTACTTTTTTCTTGCCATAATACAAATTCTAACAGTCTATTCAGTAAGACTATCATCTGTGTATCTGCACAGCACAACTGATGGTCCTAACCCCATTTATAAGGCAAGAAATCCCACTTATTAAACCTGACAGGGCACACCTGTGAAGTGAAAAACATTTCCGTTGACTACCTCTTGAAGTTCATCAAGAGAATGACAAGTGTGCAAAGCAGTCATCAAAGCAAAAGGTGGCTACTTTGAAGAACGTAAAATATAAGACATATTTTCAGTTGTTTCACACCTTTTTGTTAAGTATATAATTTCACATGTGTTAATTCATAGTTTTGATGCCTTCAGTGTGAATGTACAATTTTCATAGTCATGAAAATACAGAAAAATCTTTAAATGAGAAGGTGTGTCCAAACTTTTGGTCTGTACTGTATATAGTATGCAGAGCACTGGAATTGATATATACAATTATACCACTACATGGTTGCTGCACAGTGATAATATCAGTGTTTATACTGTTAATAATCAGTATGGTATATTATCACTACAGTACATGTTGGTGATATGTTGTTATGATCTGGCTGTATTTATTGATTATTGTCTCATATTGTGGTATTGATTGTAATATTGGTCTTAGTACAGTCATGATGGTAATGATCAGTATGGTGGCATTATTTTAGCATTATGTGGTGGCATTATGTGGTCATAACTTGGTAGGATTATTTACTAGTGATGGGCGGACCCGTGAATATCCGAATATCTATTAAAAGTTTGGTTCGGTTACCAGAACAGTACCTGACCCGGAACACGGACCCCATTCATATGAATGGGGCCCCCGAACATCCATGGTTTCCCACGCAGATGACAGCGTGGGAAAAAGGGGCTCTGATTGGTTAGAACTACGGGCTCACTCTGTCAGATGACAGTGTGAGCCCGCAGCTGTGACTGTGACCAGTCGTAAAAAGCTTACCACAGGTCACAGGCATCAGCTGATGAGAGTACTACTCCCATCAGCCTATGCCTGCTGTTACAGAGCAGACGCCGCTGTGTAATCACTCCTGCAGTGTATAGCGCTGAGCTGCCGTGAAAGAGTTCACAGGAGTTCATCAGCTGATGAGCTCCAGTGATCTCACTTACGGCACCGCTACGGCGTGAGACAGTTCTCACGCAGCGGCGGTGCCGTAAGTGAGGTTACCGGGTTTCATCAGCTGATGAACTCCTGTGAACTCTCTCACGGCAGCTGATTGCTACACATTACTTGTGTCAGTGTGAGCCTGTTGTCATGTACAATATATTGTATGTCTATATACTGTTGACACATATATATACTGTTGTTATACACATGTAAATATATATATGGTGGCTCATTATACCCGTAATATTATTTTGAGGAATGTATTAACATTGTCTGTTTCTCTGACCCATATAGCGGTGGAATTTTTTTACACACTGTATGTTGTTTTGCACCATTTTTTGCACCAATTATCTGCATGTGATAATTTTTAACAAAATTGAATATTCAATAAAACAATTTTTTATGATGTAGATCGGCCTTTGATCGTGGTTGCTTCGGTTGTTTATGTTTATCTTGCGATTTTGCCATTATACGGTCAATAGTTGCCACTCTTCACATTGTAGTATGTGTACATTATGGAGTGGCACCGTTTGAAAATTATACTAGTATAAGTCATCTAGATCATCGTAAGACACTATGGATTATTTCATCACTTTGGATAGGTGAGGGATATGATTGTTTTTTATTTTTGCTGTTTTACAGTTGACAGTGGCTTCTGGGATTAGGTGTTAGGTGAGTATAAATTAGCTTATTTATTTTCTGTTTTTTACAGGGAACAATGGTGTGAAGATATTCAAGGTAATCCCCTGTCGATCACTGTGCACTGGCAGGCGGGTTTTACGAAGCTCTACATATGAAAATTTGACACTGCAGCTTGCAAAGGAAGGAGCTGAAGAAGCGAAGAGTGATAATTCTCACAGCAGCTGCAAGCTACACAGGATGTCCCTTCCCCTGACGCCATGTGCCTATTCAAGAAACATAATTCAACAGCGAGTTATGGGGAAAAGATTCATCTCAGTGATACACAAAATAGACCTGAGGGGATGCGGATTGTAACCCTAGTTTTAAACATAGTCCAGCGTAAGGAAAGGAGATACCCAGCGCAGCCTTGCAGGGGCCCCTAGGACTCTGATGTTTAGCATCCATGCGTAGCAGGGGCCGGGCTGGGTCCAATGACACCAGAACGGGCTCCCTAGGACTGTCCAGTAAGAACGTATGGCCCATTTTAGTTTTGGGAGCTCTTAGCTGGGAAATAACATGGATGGAGACTTGGGCTCCACCAGGGGTGCAGTAGGGGGAGTAACACAGAGAGTTTGAAGGTCTCTGTAGCTAGAGCCTATTGTCTTTTTCCTGGGGAGGTCGTGATATCAAGTCATCCACCTGATTGTCACAGCTGACACCCGGTGCTATGTGCAAGGAACGGTCCCGCATCGCTCCCTGCACATTAACCCCCGAAATGCTGTGATTGAAATCGATCGCAGCATTCTGGTGGCAAGAGGAGGTTAGCGCGATACTTACCTTCTCTGCCGGCATCCCGCAGCGTCTGAGTCCGGTCCCAGATGTTGTCATGGTGACCAGATGTCATCATGACAACATCCGGGTCATCAGAAGGCAGGAAGTTGCTTTGGTCATGCGCCAAGCGTGACCAAAGTAACTTTTCCCTGTGCAGCGCTGACAGGCTGCATAGCACAGGGATGGTGATGAAATTAACCCCTTTAGTGAACAGGGTAAAAAAATAAAAAACAAAACATAAAACGATGCTTTATCATCATACCAGCAAACAAAAAATGGAATAAAACGCGATCAAAAAGACGAATGTAAATAAAAATGGTACCGCTGAAAACGTCATCTTATCCCGCAAAAAACAAGCCACCATACAGCTCCAACGGCAGAAAAATAAAACATTTATAGCTCTCTAGCGATGCATAAACAATTCTTTTTTCTATAAAATAGTTTTCATTGAGTAAAAGTGCCATAACGTGAAAAAAAACATAACTGTGGTACCGCTGTAAACGTACTGACCCGAAGAATAAAGCTTCCTTATCAATTTGACGACACATAGAACGGCATAAAAAAAACACCAAAAAACAATTCGTGAATTGTTGGTTTTTATTTATTCTGCCTTCTAAAAATCGGAATAGAAAGCAATCAAAAAATGTAATGTGCCCAAAAATGGTACCAATAAAAACATCAACTTGTCCCACAAAAAAAAAAAAAAAAATCACATGACTCTGTCGAACGAAATATGGAAAAATTATAGCTCTCAAAAAATTGCAATGCAAAAACTAGTCTTTGCAAAAAAAAGGGTTTTTTAGTGTGTGACAGCTCTCAATCATAAAAACTTGATATGAATCTAGTATCCCTGTAATTGCACCGACCCGAAAAATAAAGTTGTCTAATCACTTATACCGCACGAGGAATGGCGTAAAAAATAAACTTTAGGGTTAGGGATAGGGTTGTGCTAGGGTTAGGGTTAGTGTTGTGCTAGGGTTAGGGTTGGGCTAGGGTTAGGGTTGTGCTAGGGTTTGGGTTGGGCTAGGGTTAGGGTTAGGGTTGGGCTAGGGTGAGGGTTGAGCTAGGGTGGGGCTAGGGGTAGGGTTGAGCTAGGGTTAGTGTTGGGCTAGGGGTAGCATTGAGCTATGGGTAGGGTTGTGCTAGGGTTAGGGTTGTACTAGGGCTAGGGTTAGGGTTGTGCTATGGTTAGGCTAGGATTGGGTTAGGGTTGGGCAAGGGTTAGGGTTGAGTTAGGGTTGGGATAGGGTTAGGGTTGAGCTAAGGTTGCGTTTGGGCTAGGGTTGTGGTTGTATTAGGGTTGGGGTTGGGATTTTTTCAGAAGTAAAGAAAAAAATACCATCTATATGGCGACTAATGTTGCGCACAAGAGCTCGCTACTTGAGTTTGCATCGGGTGCTCGGGTATGCACCGAGTATAGCGGGTGCTCGAGTGACATGCTCAAGTCTCCGCCTCAAATGTTTTGCAGCTGTTATACAGCCAAAAAAACCTTGCTGGGACTGCCTGTCATGCACAAGCGATCCCCACATGTTTTTATTTGGGTGACTAACAACCATGAAACATGCGGGCGGGGACTCGAGCATGTCACTTGAGCGCCCGCCATACATGGTCCATACCTGAGTACCCGATGCAAACTCAAGTAGCGAGCACTTGCACTCAAGACTAATGACAACTTATTCAATATGATGACCTAATGTTATCAAATTCTGTGTCGTACCTCTGGGTTCAAAATATTCACTATACCCCTTGATAAAATCCTTCAGGGGTGTAGTTTCCAAAATGGAGTCACTTGGTGGGGGGGGGTTTCCACTATTTAGGCACATCAGGGGCTCCCCAAACGCAACATGGCGTCCACTAATTCAAGCAAATTTTACATTCAAAAAGTCAAATGGCGTTCCTTCTCTTCCGAACCCTGCCGTGTGCCCAAACAGTGTTTTTTCCCCACATATGGGGTATCGGCTTACTCAGGAAAAATTGCACAACAAATCGCGTGGTGCAATTTCTCCTGTTACCCTTATGAAAATGCAAAATTGGGGTCTGCAAAACATTTTTGTTGGAAAAATGTGAAAATGTTATTTTTACAGCTCCATGATATAAACTTCTGTGAAGCACCTGGGGGTTCAAGGTGCTCACCACACACCTAGATAAGTTCCCTGAGGGGTCTAGTTTCCAAAATGGTGTCACTTGTGGGGGGTTTCCACTGTTTAGGCACATCGGGTGCTCCCCAAACGCAACATGGTGTCCACTAATTTTTCAAGCAAATTTTACATTCAAAAAGTCTAAAATAAAAAAAATTGCGGTCTAAAGTAACATTTTTGTGAAAAAAGTTAAATGTTCATTTTTTTCTTCCACATTCCAAAAATTACTGTGAAGCATCTGAAGGGTTAATAAACTTCTTGAATGTGGTTTTGAGCACCTTGGGGGCTACAGTTTTTACAATGGTGTCACTTTTGGGTATTTTCTATCATAAAGGCCCCTCAAAGTCACGCCAGATGTGATGGGGTCTCTAAAAAAGTGTTTTTGTAAATTTTGTAAAAATGAGAAATCGCTGGTCAACTTTTAACCCTTATAGCTCCCTAAAAAAAAAAAATGTGGTTCCAAAATTGTGCTGATGTAAAGTAGACATGTGGGAAATGTTATTTATTAACTATTTAGTGTAACATATCTCTATTTAAGGGCATAAAATTTAAAATTTTGAAAATTGCAAAACTTTCTACATTTTTACCAAATTTCTGATTTTTTCACAAATAAACGCAAGTGATGTCAAAGAAATTTTACCTCAATGATGAAGTACAATATGTCACGAAAAAACAGTCTCAGAATCAGCGGGATCCATTTGAAGCGTTCCAGAGTAATTACCTCATAAAGTGACAGTGGTCAGAATTGTAAAAATTGGCCTGGTCATTAACGTGCAAACCACCCTGGGGGTAAAGGGGTTAATACTAGACCTCTGAGCATAAGACGGAAAAGTCGTGGAACTATGGAAATCACAGGTCGGAGAGACGTGTTGGTGATCTGCAAATGATAAAATAATGGATACAACATTTTCAAAACATCTCAATTTATCCAGTATCGAGTATGATCCCCAAGCACAGAAATCCCCGCACTTACAGCCTCGGCTCCTGTTTTTACTTTATTGTATGGTTCGTTTATCCGCATTATCCACATTGTGGTTTTTACAGGTTTTATCTATATATTTTGTCTATGCACATTTTAACCTGAGTGTTACGAATCTGCGAACTCAGATATCCTGTGTTAAGTATTGTGGAATTTTTCAGGCTCAAACTAAGAAACGTAGAGCTCAGAAACGCGTTGCCGTCTGGTTGAAGTACGTTTTGCTGATGGCATTTGTACATTTTTCATGTGCTATTTTTGTACGAAGCCACTTAAATTTGGTTGTGTTTATATGGATTAAATAAAGTGCTGACTTTTATGGAAAAAGGGAGTGTTGGCCTGAATTTCACATTGCTATATCACTTTTCATACTTTTGCATAGACCTGGTCAGAGAGTCTGGACATGTACAGTAACTCTGCTCTACAGACTCCGGCCACAAGGTAAGTTTAGTCTTACAGAGCCGCTATCTGTCACCATGCACACTCAGCTTTTATCAGCTCAAATGTCTCCCGTACCCCTAGACTGTTATATTTCCCCATCAACTACATGATGACAATTAGCAGCCATAAACTTAAGGGATTGTAGGGGTTTTCCAGGTTTACTATATTGACCTCTTCACCGGTGGGGTTCAACATCAACTGACATCCAACAATCGGAATTATTATAAAGACATTTGTAACTGTGGACCATAGCACAGTATTGGAACTCAGTGGTTGCAAAACCACAGATTGATATGGGGGGTGGGGGAGGCATTTACAAAACCTAGGTGCCATAGACATTGACTGAAAATAAGTCCCCTTAAGAAATGGAAGTCTGCACATGTGTAGGAGAACAGTGGTAGGCAGGACAAAGATACCAGTCTCCTCCTGGAGGGCAATTTTACAGACTGTGTAAACTAATGGGACGTAGATTGAGAACTGGATCACTAATGATCGACTATTATTGTGATTGTGACAGGTAATCAAATTTTTCACTAGTGGCTACTAGAGGTGAAATGTAGTATTGCATCCCAACCAGTTAAAGGATTAGGAACTAGGGATGTCACGGGTGTGTCAGGCTTGACATACAGTCATTCTGGATCCGGCTGTAGAAGGTCGCTGCGCTTGGCCTTGCAGACACCTTCTTGATCCTTTCATCATCCCTCCCACTCTAGCACCCAGCGGTGATCTCCACGATCGCCTGCTAATTAACACACCCTTTCTGGATCTTTAAATATACTCAGTTTCTCAAGAGAGTTGCTGGTGATAGAGTAAATTCCTCTGTTCAGGTCTGGAGTTCTAGCAGTCAGCGATATTCTTCTTGGAGTTCCTTTATGGATTGTAGTTGTGTTCTCTCTGGTGTCTCCTCAAAGCTAAGTGTATCTCCTTGTCTGTTTCCCTTGTTTGTCTTTAGTTGCAGTGGGGCCGACTAGTGCTAACTCCTCCCCCTCCCTACCTAGGGCCTAGCTCTAGGGTCAGCCAGGGCTAAGGTATCCTGCTTGGCGATAGGTGTGGAACCTATTTAGGAACGATAAGGGAGTCATGGTGTTGTTAGATCTGCTTAGGGGTCTCCACTCCCCCTTTCCCTAGTTTCTGGGCTTTCCCCCTTTTCCCGTTGTCGTACGCTGGGTTCTTCCCATACCTAGCATGACAAGGGATGAGCAGACCCGTGGAAGTTCAGGTTTTGGTACCCAACTGAACTTTAGTCCAAAGTTTGGTTCGGGTACCAAAACTGTAACCGAACTTGATCCAGTACATGGACCCCATTGAAATCATTGTGAACTCCAACTTTTGAGATGGAAAAATCTCACTCTCCCTCCGCCCTCCTTCTCTTTTCTCTATCTCTCTCCTCCCGCCTCTCTCCTCCCTCTCTCTCTTTCCTCCCTCTCTCTCTCCTCCCTCTCTATCTCTCCTTCATCTCTCTCTCCTCCATCTCTCTCTCTCCTCCATCTCTCTCTCCTCCATCTCTCTCTCCTCTATCTCTCTCTCTCCTCCATCTCTCTCCCTCGCACTCTTCTCCATTCTGTCACTCTCTCCTCTCTCTTCTCAATCTCTCTCTCGATTGCTCTTTGTCCTCCATCTCTTTCTCTCTCCTCCCTCTATCTCTCTCCTCCCTCTCTCTCCTCCCTCTCTCTCTCTCCTCCTTTGCTCTGTCTCCTCCATCTGTCTCTCCTCCATATCTCTCTCTCATCCATCTCTCTCCCTTACCCTTTCCTCCATCTCTCTCACTCTCTCCTCTCTCTCACTTGCTCTTTCTCCTCCATCTCTTCCTCTCCCCCCCATATAATGCCCCATGCAGAATTTAACGTCTCACCCCCATATAATGCCCCATACAAGATGTCACCTCTCCCCCCATATAATGCCACATGTAGGATGTCACCTCTCCCCCCATATAATGCCCCATGCAGGATGTCACCTCTCCCCCCCATATAATGTCCTATGCAGGAGGTCACCTCCCCCCCATATAATGCCCCATGCAGGATGTCACCTGTCCCCCCATATAATGTCCTATGCAGGAGGTCACCTATCCCCCCCCATATAATGCCCCATGCAGGATGTCACTTGTTCCCCCCATATAATGCCCCATGCAGAATGTCACTTGTTCCCCCCCCATATAATTCCCCATGACTCCATACATATAAAAAAAATAATCAAGTACTCACCTCTCCTCACTTGCTGCCGTTGCTCCAGACTCTTCAGCATCGCCGGCGTCTTCCCGCTCTGCGCTGTCATGGATCTGGAGCGAGCATGGTGTAAAGACATCACCGCATCCTCTGGCCTGAGACGTCACAGTGCAGCAGCCGCGGAAGAGACCAGAGATGGTGCTGAGGCATGGGGAGAGGGGCCCTGAACAAGCGGGGGTGGGTGGCGGGCGCTGGCACCGGCACCGCACCGCTCACGGGTCCCATAGCGCGCAGGGGTGCCCGACGGTAAGTGGGCCCATCCATCTCCTTAGGGCCCCAGCACTTGCCCGGGTGCGCTGGGTTCTGACGCCAGGCCTGCATATAGGTACTTTACTCAAGCTCTACACAAGTGCACCGTCACTTTTATTATCCCCGCCTTCTTTGGCTTCTCTTATTTTACTCTAGTATTTATTTTGATTTATTTTATTCACTTATGTAGCACCATTAATTCCGCAGCGCTTTACAGACATTATCGACACTTTCCCCATCGGGGCTCACAATCTAAATTCCCTATCAGTATGTCTTTGGAGTGTAGGAAGAAACCGGAGAACCCAGCGGAAACCCACAAGAATACGGGGAAAACATACAAACTCAGTATCACATACAGTATATGGATATATAAAATAGGACTCTGAGAAATGTATCTCATTGTTTTGCAATTTTTCCTTAACGGGGCTCTCTGGGAATAGAAAAAAATAAATAACTAAATGGAATCTTAATGAATACATTTATAAATACCTTTAATTAGCAATTTTAGCTTTTTTGTTTAGGGAGGTAAACACTACACAATTAATATGGTCAGTGTCTTGTTACACAGAAAGAAACCTGTCCTAGAATATTAGCACAGAAACTTGTGAGCATGTGCCATAGGAATATTCCTGATATGACTTAGAGATAACCTATAACAGTGTGAGCAGACTTTTCGTACCTTAATAGCCCTGGTATCTCCAGTATTAGATCATATAGACAGGGTAGACATCAGTGTGAGCCGCCTCTTCTTATTTAAGCACTGCTTGTATCTCCAGCATAATATCAGATAGACATGGTGGACAGCAGTGTGAAGAGCCTCTTCTTACTTCAGCACTCCTGGTATCTCCAGTATTAGATCAGATAGATAGAGTAGACAGCACTGTGAGCAGTCTCTTCTTACCTCAGCATTCCTAGTATCTCCAGTATTAGATCAGATACACATGGTGGACAGCAGTGTGAGCAGCCTCTTCTTACCTCTGCACCCCTGGTATCTCTAGTTTAAGCTCAGAAAGACATGGTGGACAGCAGTGTGAGCAGCCTCTTCTTACCTCTGCACCCCTGGTATCTCTAGTATTAGATCAGTTAGACAGGTGTACAGCAGTGTAAGCAACCTCTTCTTACCTCTGCACCCCTGGTATCTCTAGTATTAGATCAAATACACATAGTGTACTGCAGTGTGAGCAGCCTCTTCTTACCTCAACACCCCTGGTATCTCCAGTATTAGCTCAGAAAGACATGGTGAACAGCAGTGTGAGCAGCCTCTTCTTACCTCTGCACCCCTGGAATCTCTAGTATTAGATCAATTAGACAGGTGTACAGCAGTGTGAGCAGCCTCTTCATACCTCAGCAACCATGGTATCACCAGTATTAGCTCAGAAACACATGGCGGACAGCAGTGTGAGCAGCCTCTTCTTACCTCAGCACCCCTAGTATCTCTAGTATTAGATCAAATACACATGGTGGACAGCAGTGTGAGCAGCCTCTTCTTACCTCAGGATCTCTGGTATCTCCAGTATTAGATCAATTAGACAGGTGGACAGCAGTGTGAGCAGCCTCTTCTTACCGCTGCACCCCTGGTATCTTCATTATTAGATCAGATAGACAGGGTGGACAGCAGTGTGAGCAGCCTCTCCTTCCCCTAGAACCCCTGGCATCGCCAATATTAGATCATGGGATCAAATGGATACCTATGAAATATGTGCTCACTCATCACCTTTTTCTGATGTGGTTGAAACCTAGCCCACGTTAGTCAATGAAACAACTGGGTAGGTGGGATTTCAAGTACATGAGTGAGTTTTGGTTGCATCCGCTGCCTAAAACGGTCAGTTTACCGCCAGTGAGAGTTATATAGTGACTATGTGGCTGTCACTGGGGTGTCTTTGGTTCGGGTTGGTTGGGTGGCTGCGTCCTTATATAGCAACGTGCACTCACAAGCAGAAGATGAGTTTGCTATAAGAAATCCCAATATAAAATACCGCTTTTATATTTTACTGACTCTAAAACTTTATTTATTTTCAGCCTTAGCTAATAACTGGAACTTTTTTTATATAAAATAAGTATATAACACCGGAGCTGGAGAAAGGACTACATAGAGGAATAATAAGTAATGGACCATTAATGATTAATGACATCAAATCTATAAATACACAAGTTTATAAAATTATAAAAAGAAGTCTACATGCCGCCCAGAGGATCGGGGAGCATCGTGCTTATTTATTTATTTTTTTTCAATAATTTATTTTCCGCTGTTACACTTGGCAATCAATAATTTCAGTAATAGCTGGTATGGGTCTACTGAATTGTGGTGAGGGGTGACGGAGAGCCGCTCCGAAGAAGGTGGCCAGCAAGTAACTGGGCCCAATCTAAACCCTGAAACAAGGCCTCCCAAAATAATAGTGCTGATGCCCTCATATGAAGCACAGACATTTCCCAGGGCATTTACACATGGGTCCCATCAGCCTCCCGCTTCTATATTGGTGCCAGGAATGATTGACAAGGTTATGACCATGACTCAGTCTAAATATTGTATTTTTAGTTAGCCATTGTATAGCACTGTTAGATTATGTATTGGGAACTGTATAGTGATAATATGTGAACAATGTCCGGTACTATTTATTTGTGCCTTGTATTTTGATAATATGTGAGCACTGTATTGTAGTATTTATTTGGGCACTGTATGGTCATAACATGTGAGAACTGTAAAGTGGTGTTTATTTGGGCATTTCATAGTGTTAATATGTGAGCACTGTATGACAGTATTTATTTGAGCAATCTATTGTGCTATCTTGAGAACACTATATAGCCGTATTTATTTTGGCTCTGAGTGGCACTGTTATTTTGTTGCTAAAGAATGGCACTCTTATGTGGGCACCATCCTTTATACCTTGTATAATGTAGCACTGTATAATATCTTATTTGTATATAAATTGTTGGCGGGGGAGCTAAGAGAATAAGCCTCACACGGTACCGTGCCTCCTTAGTCAGGTCGTGACCCAAGTGCAACCTTTTTCTCTGCACCCCATGTATTGCATGCCTGCTTATAGACCAACGTATTCTGCACCACGTATCACTCTCATCCTCCCTGCGGAGGTCACGCTAGAATGTCAGATAATTGCACAGTGTGTGCCCTTATGGGCAGGGGCGTACTGGCCCACCGTATGATCGGGAAAACCCCCGGTGGGCTCCGGGTTCCGATGGCCATGCCCCTAAGCCCCGCCCTCACACCCACTGGGCCCTGTACAGAGAACAGAGGACCCCCCGGTTCGCTAATCAGATAGGCAGCACTGCCGATATGATTAGTGATGGGCCCTCTGCAGCAGCACAGCAAGGAGACCGGTCTCCCTGCTCTGCCTGCTGCCGCAGTGCCCCTCTGCCGGCGCGTGCGCAGGAGGTCAGTCTCAGGGCGATGACATCATGGCCCTGGGACTGCTTCCTGTGCGCGCTGTGGAGGACGGATCCGCCGTCGCCCTAGGCAGCGGCTGCAGGCCTGCAGCTCATCTCGACGCATGAGTATGAAAAGCAGGGGCCGGGAGGGGAGGAAGGGATAGGAGGGAGGGGTGACTGAGAGGACCCCTGGCCGAGGCTGTCAGTAAATGCTACTGGGCAATGGTCATGATTATCATCATGCCCATTGCCCAGCCTGTCCTGCTGCCAACCTCTCGTTACTGTTACTATGCCTAGCAGCATGTACTACCACCAGTGGCTGGCAGGACATGCTGGGTGGGCATGAAAGTACCAAGGAGGCTGGCAGGACATACTAAGCATGAATCGGGCTATGGGTGGAGGAGAGCGGTGCCAGCGCCCGCCCTTCTCCCCCGCTTGCTCAGGGCCCAGCAGCCGGATACTTACCTCTCCTCCTGCCTCCGCAGATCCGCTGTATTTCTGCTCTGCGCTCCCTGTGACATATCAGGTCAGAGGGTGCGGTGACGTCTTTCCACCGCGCCCTCCCCTGAGCCATCACAGGCAGCGCAGAGCGGGAAGACGCCGGCGACGCTGGAGTACGGACCTGAGCAGCGGCAGCAGGTAAGGAGGAGTGAGGTGAGTATTTGATTATTATTTTTTTTAATGTATGGAGGCATGGGGCATTATATGGGGGGGGTGATATCCTGCATGGGGCATTATATGGGGGAGTGACATTCTGCATGGGGCATTATATGGGGGGGTGACATCCAGCATGGGGCATTTTAAAGAGGGGGGTGACATCCTGCATTGGGAATTTTAAAGAGAGGGGGTGATATCCTGCATGGGGCATTATAAAGAGGGGGGGTGACATCCTGCATGGGGCATTATATGGGGGGTGACATCCTGCATGGGGCATTATATTGGGGAGGTGACATCCTGCATGGGGCATTATATGGAGGGGGGTGACATCCTGCGGCGCTGAAGTCCAGACCTGAGCAGCGGCAACAGGTGAGGAGGAGTGAGGTGAGTATTCGATTATTTATTTAATGTATGGAGGCATGGGGCATTATATGGGTGCGGTGGTGATATCCTGCATGGGGCATTATATGGGGGAGTGACATCCTGCATGGGGCATTATATGGGGGGTGACATCCAGCATGGGGCATTATATGGGGGGGGTGACATCCTGCATGGGGCATTATATGGGGGCGGTGACATCCTGCATGGGGCATTTTAAAGAGAAGGGTGACATCCTGCATTGGGCATTATAAAAGGGGGGTGTGACATCCTGCATGGGGCATTTTAAAGAGAGGGGGGGTGATATCCTGCATGGGGCATTATATGGTGGGTGACATCCTGCATGGGGCATTATATGGGGGGGTGACATCCTGCATGGGGCGTTATATGGGGGAGGTGACATCCTGCATGGGGCATTATATGGAGGGGGGTGACATCCTGCATGGGGCATTATATGGGGTGGGTGACATCCTGCATGGGGCATTATATGGGGGAGGTGACATCCTGCATGGGGCATTATATGGGGGAGGTGACATCCTGCATGGGGCATTATATGGAGGGGGGTGACATCCTGCATGGGGCATTATAAGGGGGGGAACAGCCTGCATAGGGCATTATGTGGGGAGAACAGCCTGCATGGAGCTTTATATGGGGCCAGTATCCTGTACAGAGCATTTTATGGGGGCCAGTATTCTGTATGGAGCGTTATTGTCACGCTGTCTCTGTATACTGGAGGTAGGGGGCCTAAGCTGACCCTAAGCTGGGGCCCTGACTAATCCCTCAACCTGGAGGTACTGTTAAAGGTACAGAGGTCCAGGCCACCAGCGTAACCCCTACCTCCTGAGGATCCCTGCACCTAAGTAATCTAGTCCTGAGAAGGACCCCGATCACAACAAAAGGGGACAAGTAATAATATGCCCACACACAGTACTTAGACGAACGAGACAGTACAAGGGAAAAACCAAAACCACCTTGCATACAAAAACTACACAACTACAACAGAGGGAACACCAACGGGAAAGGAGATAAATGATAAAGCGAGGAAGGGAAAAAACTCTCCAAATACACTTATCTCTGAAACTCCAAAAACCACGATCCGCTCTGTTAGTCTGCATGAAATGCTTTCACCGACACTTCCCTAACAGACCAGCAGGCATTTGAAGGAGTCTCACTACAGCAGCATTGATTGCAGCTGGGCGAGGCTGGACCTCGTCTAGCACAGAGAGAGAGAGAATTAACTCCCTCACTGCCGAAAAACACAAAGCACCAAAAAGTCAGCTGCGAGAAGTCAGGCTGTGTAATCGTGACGATCTTCGTGGCGACACACCCGTGACAGTACCCCCCCTTCTACGAGGGGCCTCCGGACCCTCAGGGCCAGGTTTATCCGGGTGAGTCGTGTGGAAGGCCCGAACTAATCGGTCTGCGTTAATATCCGACGCAGGAACCCACATCCTCTCCTCAGGACCATACCCTTTCCAATGAACCAGGTACTGAAGGGACCTGCGATTAAAGCGTGAATCGATGACCCTCGATACCTGGAACTCCAAGTTACCCTTGACCACCACTGGAGGGGGAGGTAAAGGTGACGGTACCACCGGCGCCACATACCTCTTAAGCAACGATCTGTGGAACACGTTGTGAATTTTAAACGTAGGCGGGAGGTCAAGACGGAATGCCACCGGATTAATAATAGAACTGATTCTGTACGGCCCGATGAACCTGGGACCCAGTTTCCAGGAGGGACCCTTAAGTTTTATATTCCTGGTAGACAACCCTACACGATCGTTCACACTTAGGTCCGGACCAGACACTCTACTCCTATCAGCCATACGTTTGTATCGGTTCCCCATAGTATTCAGATTCTTCAGCACCCCTCTCCATACTGAAGCGAGTGATGAGGAAAATCGTTCCTCCTCAGGAACCCCCGAAGAGCCCCCCCTACTGAAAGTACAAAACTGGGGGTGAAAACCATATGCCCCAAAAAACGGGGACTTACCAGTGGACTCGCTCCGCCTATTATTAAGAGCAAACTCTGCCAGAGGTAAGAAAGAAGCCCAGTCCTCCTGGTTCTCTGACACAAAACACCGGAGATATGTCTCCAAGCTCTGGTTCATACGTTCCGTCTGACCATTGGTCTGAGGATGAAAAGCCGATGAGAATGACAAATGCATCCCCCGCCGTGCACAAAACGCCTTCCAGAACTTGGACACAAACTGAGACCCCCGATCAGACACCACCTCGGAGGGTACCCCGTGAAGCCTCACAATTTCCCCAATGAACACCTGCGCAAGAGTTTTAGCATTAGGGAGAGCCGGAAGAGCGATAAAATGTGCCATCTTGCTGAACCTGTCCACTACAACGAGTATGACCGTTTTACCCGAAGACGGAGGGAGGTCCGTAATAAAGTCCATAGACAGATGAGTCCAAGGACGCTCCGGGATCTTCAAAGGTAAGAGGGCCCCAGACGGACGGGTATGTGAGGTCTTAGAGCGTGCACAAACCCCACAGGACGCGACAAAAGTTACCACCTCCTTATGTAAGTTAGGCCACCAAAACCGACGCGAGAGGAGATCCACAGTTGCTCTACTCCCCGGGTGTCCTGCAAAAACTGAGTTATGGTGTGCCTCGATCACCTTTTGTCGCAACTGATCTGGAACAAACAGTCTCCCCGGAGGTCCAACAGGGGCGTCCCCCTGAGCCTCCAATACCTCCTCCTCCAGCTCAGAGCATACTGCCGAAACCACCACCCCCTCCTGAAGGATAGGAATCGGGTCGTCCGTATTCCCGGCCCCAGGGAAACTACGAGATAAGGCATCCGCCTTTACATTTTTTGACCCAGGACGATATGTAACGACAAAATTAAACCTGGTAAAAAACAATGACCACCTAGCTTGTCTGGGATTCAGACGTTTCGCGGACTCCAGATATAGCAGGTTCTTGTGATCGGTGATGACGGTGACCGGATGGACTGCCCCCTCCAAAAAATGGCGCCACTCCTCAAAAGCTAACTTAATGGCCAAGAGTTCCCTATTGCCGACATCGTAATTCCTCTCAGCGGACGACAATTTTTTAGAGAAAAAGGCGCACGGATGCCACTTACCAGGGGACGAACCTTGTGACAATACTGCTCCCACCCCTACCTCGGAAGCGTCTACCTCTACAATGAATGGCTGTGACGCATCAGGTTGAATGAGTATGGGTGCCGAGGCAAAACATTTTTTCAAGGAGGAGAATGCTTGACAAGCCTTGTCAGACCACCTAGAAAAATCCGTCCCCTTTTTAGTCATGTCTGTGAGAGGCTTAACCATGGACGAGAAATTACGAATGAACTTCCGGTAATAATTAGCAAACCCCAGGAAACGTTGTAGTGCCTTAAGATTCTCTGGCCGATCCCACTCAAGAACTGCCCGCACTTTCCCAGGGTCCATACGAAAACCGGACGCTGAAACCAGGAAGCCTAAAAACTGGAGTTCCTGTACGGCGAACACACACTTTTCCCATTTGGCATACAGTTTATTATCCCGCAAGATCTGTAACACCTGCCTAACGTGCTCCTGATGAGACACCAGATCCGGCGAGTAAATTAAGATATCATCCAGATATATGACAACAAACTGTCCCACCAGGCGGCGAAAAATGTCATTAACAAAGTGTTGGAACACCGCCGGGGCATTAGTCAGACCGAATGGCATGACAAGGTTCTCATAATGCCCCTCCGGAGTGTTAAACGCCGTCTTCCACTCATCCCCCTCCTTCATCCTAATCAGATTGTACGCCCCCCTGAGATCCAACTTAGAGAACCATTTGGCGCCCACGATCTGATTAAAGAGATCGGGAATAAGTGGGAGCGGATACGGATCTCGGACCGTAATCCGATTAAGTTCACGGAAATCCAGGCAAGGGCGTAGGCCTCCATCTTTCTTCTTAACAAAGAAGAACCCCGCAGCCACCGGTGAAGATGAAGGTCTAATATGCCCCTTAGCCAGACTTTCTGAAATATAATCCTTCATGGCCTGCCTCTCAGGACCAGAAAGGTTATACAACCTAGCTTTAGGTAACTTGGCCTCAGGGAGCAGTTTTACAGAACAGTCATACTCGCGATGAGGAGGTAGTTCCTGACACCCTTTCTCCGAGAATACATCCTCAAAGTCCGCCAGAAATGGAGGTAAGACCCAAGGAGTAACCGCACCGATGACCGTGTTCATGCAGTTTTTATTACAGAATTTACTCCATTGGCTTATCTCTCTGGTTTGCCAATTAATAACCGGGTTATGCTTAGTTAACCAAGGAAGGCCCAACACTATAGGAGTGGGAAGACCCTCCAACACGTAGCAAGACAACAGTTCTTTATGTATCGCCCCCACTTGAAGTTTTACGTCATGCACAGCTTGCAAAAAACTTCCCTGACCGAGAGGCCTGGCATCGATCGAGAATATGGGGATGGGTTTAGCCAACTCACTCAATCGCATACCTTGAACCCGGGCAAACCGAGCATCAACCAGATTAGCCCCGGCCCCACTATCCAGAAGAACAGATATCCTCTCAGTTCTCGTACCCACCACCACCTCCGCCGGTACGAGAAACTGAGACGAACCTAGGGACGAAATACCTACTCCCAGATTGCCGTCCACCACACAACCTGGGATACAGTTTTCCGACGACTCTTCACTCTGCAAGGGACGGGATGGACACCCCCCAATAAAATGTCCCTTTCTCCCGCAGAAGAAACACCTTCCTGTCTTATGGCGCACCACCGGTCCCCTCCCCCGAAATGATGTCCCTCCTAATTGCATAGGCTCCTCTGGACTGACCAGGGGAACCACCATATGAGGGGACCTTGTAGGAGGTGGAGTCATCACAGGGGGTAGAGTTATCCCGCACCTCTCCCGAAGCCGTCTGTCAACGCGAATAGCAAGGGCCATAGCGGCTTCCAGTGACGCGGGAGAGTCATACTGTGCCAACACATCCTGTAATTTGTCGGATAAACCTTGACAAAACTGGCTCCTAAGAGCCGGGTCAATCCACTGGGTGTCCGTGGCCCACCTACGGAACTCCGAACAGAATTCCTCCGCCGGACGATCTCCCTGCTGAATCCTACGTAACTTAGACTCAGCAAGGGAGATCCGATCTGGGTCATCATATACGAGTCCCAGAGCAGCGAAAAACCTATCCACTGACTGGAGAGCCAGGGAGCCCGGGGGAAGAGAGAACGCCCAAGATTGTGGGTCCCCTTGTAGGAGCGAGATGACAATTCCCACCCTTTGTTCTTCACTCCCCGATGACCGAGGCCGCAGCCGAAAGTACAACTTGCATGCCTCCCGGAAAACAAAAAACTTGTCCCGCCCCCCAGTGAACCTGTCAGGGAGAGCTACTTTAGGTTCTGGTCCGGCTTGCTCCCGAGGATACAAAACCTTGGACCTAACGTCCGCCAGCTCCATGGACAAACTCTGCAACTGCCGAGCTAGACCGGCTACTGGATCCATGGTAGCTGGAGAAAAACTAAGTGGGTCGGTGAAAATGTCACGCTGTCTCTGTATACTGGAGGTAGGGGGCCTAAGCTGACCCTAAGCTGGGGCCCTGACTAATCCCTCAACCTGCAGGTACTGTTAAAGGTACAGAGGTCCAGGCCACCAGCGTAACCCCTACCTCCTGAGGATCCCTGCACCTAAGTAATCTAGTCCTGAGAAGGACCCCGATCACAACAAAAGGGGACAAGTAATAATATGCCCACACACAGTACTTAGACAAACGAGACAGTACAAGGGAAAAACCAAAACCACCTTGCATACAAAAACTACACAACTACAACAGAGGGAACACCAACGGGAAAGGAGATAAATGATAAAGCGAGGAAGGGAAAAAACTCTCCAAATACACTTATCTCTGAAACTCCAAAAACCACGATCCGCTCTGTTAGTCTGCATGAAATGCTTTCACCGACACTTCCCTAACAGACCAGCAGGCATTTGAAGGAGTCTCACTACAGCAGCATTGATTGCAGCTGGGCGAGGCTGGACCTCGTCTAGCACAGAGAGAGAGAGAATTAACTCCCTCACTGCCGAAAAACACAAAGCACCAAAAAGTCAGCTGCGAGAAGTCAGGCTGTGTAATCGTGACGATCTTCGTGGCGACACACCCGTGACAGTTATATGGGGTCAGTATTCTGTATGGAGCATTATATAGGGGCCAGTATTCTGTATGGAGCATTTTTTGGGGGCCAGTATACTGTGTGGAGCGTTATATGGGGACCAGTATCCTGTATGGAGCGTTATATGGGGGCCAGTATTCTGTACGGAGCATTTTATGGGGGCCAGTATTCTGTATGGAGCATTATATGGGGACCAATATCCTTTATGGAGCGTTATATGGGGACCAGTATTCTGTATGGAGCGTTATATGGGGACCAGTATTCTGTATGGAGCACTTTTTGGAGGCCAGTATACTGTGTGGAGCGTTATATGGGGACCAGTATCCTGTATGGAGCGTTATATGGGGGCCAGTATTCTGTACGGAGCATTTTATGGGGGCCAGTATTCTGTATGGAGCATTATATGGGGACCAATATCCTTTATGGAGCGTTATATGGGGACCAGTATTCTGTATGGAGCGTTATATGGGGACCAGTATTCTGTATGGAGCGTTATATGGGGACCAGTATTCTGTATGGAGCACTTTTTGGAGGCCAGTATAATAGATATCACTCATGTAATATAAGAAGTGAAATCTTTGCATTGTACTATACTTATATTTCTCTGCGGTATCTGTGCATCATGAATCGTGGTATGTGTTAAAGGGGCCCACTGAGACTCTTTCTCCCAGGGCCCAGAAAAACCTGGAGCCGGCCCTTTGTGGTACTATCATGCTAGTACTACTACCACCAGTGGCTGGCTGGCAGGACATGCCATGTGAGCTTGAATGATAGTACCACAGAGGCTGGCAGTACATACTGGGCAATGGGCATAATAATACCACAAAGGCTGGGAGGACATACTGGGCAATGGGCATGATAGTACCACCAGTAGACTGACTTGGCGGTCTCCAGGGCTCCGTCTCCCCTTCTCGCTGCTGTTAGGCTGGGTTAACATTGCGTTTATACTGTGCGTTACAACGGATCCGTTGTAAATCAGCGCAGACGCAATGTACTGTAGACTTGCATTGCAAAAATAGGCATGTGTTTGAAAGTATGCATTATTTGCAACGCACAGGAAAACATGGTCGGCGGCTGGAGGCCAGCTGAGCACTTCTCTGACAACTGTGTTCTAGTGTCATTCTGTGCCTGCTCATCTCTGTCAGCAGGGGTATTTGTCTGATGGCAAAGATGTAGCAGAGCTGGAGACAGAAGATCCGTGGATTACGTCAGAGCGAGGATTTTGTTTTTTTATTAAAGATGGAGTCCCTACATGTGTTTTTTTCTGTTTACTAGAAATTCATGGTGGCCATGTCTAGTTTGGCGTGACGCCATGAATTTCAGGCTTACTGCCAGCTGATAATACAAAGCTGGTACTAACCCCATTATTACCCAGCGTGCCACCCCCACCAGGGCCGCTGGAAGAGCCGGATAAAGCGCCTGGAAATGGTGCTATGATGAATGCGCCAATTCCAGGGGTGGCTGCGGGCTGCCGTCTTCAGCGTGGGGGGCCCAGAATGCTTGGGCCTTACCATGCTGAGAATCCCAGCCCCCAGCTGCCTGGTTTTTACCAGGCTGGCGATCAAAATATGGCGGGAACCCACGTATTTTTTTTTTAATTATTTTTTTAAATAATTTAAAAAAACATTGGGCTTTCCTGACTTTTGATCGCCAGGCAGCTGGAGGTGGCAGCCCATAGCTGTCTGCTTTATGTGCGCTGAGAATCAAAAATTCTGCGGAGCACTGTCATTTTTGTTTTATTATTTATTTATTTTCACACTTCTATATGTGTGACAGTCCCAACAGCTAATCACAGACGCTGACACAGAGAACGGGCTTCTGTGATTGGCTGCTTGAGTAACCTGAAAGCAGCCCATACATAGTACCATACTAGAATGTATGGGCTGATTGTAGATTACTCAAACAGCCAATCACAGACGCCCATCCTCTTTGACAGCATCTGTGATTGGCTGTTGGGTCTGTGACATATAGAAGTGTGAAAAGAAATCATTTTTAAAAACGGTGTAGCGCTCTGCAGAATTTTTGATTCTCACCGCAGATAAAGCGGACAGCTACGTACTGCCACCCCCAGCTGCCTGGCTTTACCTTGGCTGCCGATCAAAAGACAGAGAAGCCGAATATTTGTTTTAAACTTATTTAAAATATTTTTTTTTTTAGGAAAAGGTGTGTGCTCCTGCCATATGTTGATTGCCAGCCAGATAAAACAAAGGAGCTGGGGGCTGGGATTCTCAGCATGGTAAGGCCCAAGTGTGCTTGGCCCCCCACACTGAAAATCGCAGCCCGCAGCCACCCCTGAAAATTTCCAGGCGCTTTACCTGGCTCTTCCAGCGGCCCTGGTGGTGAGTGGCACCCTGGGTAATAATAGTGTTAGTACCAGGCCAGCTTTGTATTATCAGCCGGTACTAAGCCCGAAATTCATGTTGTCACGCCAAATTAGACATGGCCACCATGAATTTCTAGTAAATAGAAAAAAAACACAGAAATTTTTTTTTTAATTAAAAATAAAACACAAAACCCATTTAGGCTCCGTTCATACGCGGCGCAAAAAATCTCTACTGCATGCCGACGTTGCGCTTTTCTCAGCGCGCTTTTCCCGAGGCATGTTAACATGTAGCCTATGGGGAAAGCGCGCCGAAAAAAACGCCAAGAATTGGCATGTCAATTCTTTTTGCGCGGCCGCTTTTGCAGTAAAAGCGCCCGCGCAAAAATACGTGGCAAAACGCGGCATCTGAACGCTTTTCAGCAAAATCCATAGCTTTTGCTGGAAGGCGTTTCCAGCTTTCTTTGGCACTTCTTTTACGCGAGCGGTCTAAAGCGCCGCATAAAAGCAGGAACGTAGCCTAAGGGACTCTATCTTTAATAAAAAAAAATCCTCGCTCCGACGTAATCCATGGGTCTTCTGTCTTCAGCTCTGCTACATCTTTGCCATCAGAGAAATATGTCTGCTGACAGATGAGCAGGCACAGAATGACACTGGAGCACTGTTACTGTGTAGTGCGGCACTATGTTGCTTTTTTGTCATTTCATGCAGTGTAGAAATCTTGGGAAAAGTGTGGATTGTGCTCTGGAAGTGATCATTATAGCTAACTATGTTATTTTCTGCAGAGATAAGTCCTGCATAGAAGATGGGATATATCGGTCTGCAGATAAAGAACTTCACCTAGAGACATCACTGGTGAGTATGTGTATTACCTATGTTGAGTATATGTATTACCTATACACACACACTGACACTATATACAGAGCTCCTGTGTATAATATTAATGGTGATCATTGCATTACCTGTACACTGACACTATATACAGAGCTTCTGTGTATAATGTCACTGGTGATGACTGATAACCTGTACACTATATACAGAGCTCCTGTGTATAATATCACTGGTGATCACTGTATAACCTGTACACTGACCCAATATACAGAGCTTTTTTACATTTTTATTATTTTAGCATTATTTGTCACTATGTTGTGGCATTATGTGCTTTGGTCATGACATGACGATATTTGTCCCTTGTATGTGGTATTATTCAGTCACTATGTGGTGGTAATATGTGGTCTCATGGTGTGTCAGTATTTATACCTTGTATCTGGTAGCATTTGATCACTATGTGGTGGTATTATGTGCTTTGGTCATGGTGTGGCGGTATTTGTGCCTTGTATGTGGCATTATTTGGGCACTATGTGGTGGTAATATGTGATCTGGTCACGGTGTGGTGGTATTTCTGGCTTCTATCTGGTAATATTGGTCTTGATAGAGTGGATTGTGGTTGGTCATTTGTTTTATCTGATATCAATAAGGGGAAACCTCTTTATTTCCAATAGATATTAAATACTTGGATGTTTAACCCCTCCCTGCCCTGTGACTATTACACAGCAGCAGAGATGCAGTTGCAAAGGTTCACCAGAGAAAGCAAGTTGGCATTTGGTGAGATTTTCACCTCTGTATTTATAAGACAAAACCAGGAGTGGGTGAGAAATTCATAAAACATTACCTCGGATTGCTCCACTCCTGGTTTTGTCTTATAAATACAGAGGTAAAAATCTCACCAAATACGCAAAGTGCAACAATCTTCTGACAGTGCTGATTCCACCAATAAATAAGTGATCACCTTCCCAACCTGTGCATCGCTGATAACTTGTTTTCACCAATAAAAACCCTTTAATGCAAACTACAGTAATTGTACATTGCATTTCTGGTGAGCGCACAGTGATGGGCAGAAGCGGCCAATATAATGGGTATAACGGCTAACAGGTATTTGCAAATAGCTGAAGGGTGGGTGGGCCCCTGGAGTCAATGTCCCTGGTGGGCCCCAGACATCCCAGTCCGGCGCTGTTGACAGCAGTGACCTGGGGGTCTGAAATGCTTCCTGGGGCGATCCCCATGCTGTCCCCATGTCATTTGAGCACTGTCACTATCGTTTTGGGCACTTTTTAGGCTTTCTACAGACTGTCGGGGGTGCCGCCGCAAAAATGCTCGGGTCTCCCATAGACTAACATTGGGCTCGTTGCTCGGTTCGAGCACCCGAGTATCACGGTGAGCTCGGCCCGAGCTTCGAGCACCCGAGCATTTTAGTGCTCACTCAACACTAATTGCCACTCTTCGTAATGTGCAAACAATGTCTTCTTCAGGTGGATTCCACCTGGATCCCTCATGAAAAGCACTAGATAAAAATGTAAATGATTGAACATATGCACTGCAATATAAAAACAACTTGCTGTGCATTGTGTATTTTTCAGTCTTCTTCAGCTTCTTTTCTCCGCTTCCAGCTTTGAAAATTATGAAGTGGTTAAAGAAAGTGATCGGTTCATTCTGCTGGTGGCTTCTGTTTGGAAGCCGCTGACTATTTTATATGTAGTTAACAAAAACACTGATGTTTTCCTTAAGTGTCTTCTTATAAAATAAAAAATCAGTGGGTATGCTGGCGTCTATAAGGTGCTGTGTGTACGTACCCTTAGGAATAACAGAATCTCTGGTCATCTCCTCCATTTTTGGCCAGAGTTTAGAGGATTAATGGGAGACATAGAACCGCTATTCTCCAGTTTGGAATCTAACCTTTCAGACATACTATATATGAGGTATAGTATTAATATACCATAAAAGTCAGTAATAATCAATTAAATGCGAAAAGACATTAAACAATTTTAATTTTTTATTTCTTTGAATTAAAATTGCATGGAAGGATGAAGACAAGTTCTTGGAGGAGCCTTCAACTTTTGCACGTGTCTCTTGCTGGTCAGGAGGCCACAGGTAGGTGGTACAACTCCTTCCATACAGGTACAGCATTAATGGTGGATGTGCTGTAGTTTCTTCAGAGCGCTAGATTTGGGGGTTTTCTGTCCTCGAGATGTCAATGGTGCGTTGGTGGCAGCAGCCAAAAATGCAGCTTTCTCTGACAGCACGAGCAGCCCTGGATAATCCACGCCGGCAGGATGTTATCATCCGGCGGAAGAGAGAACCTAGGAGAAAAGATGTAAAACTGATGTAAGTAATGGGACTCCATATTAGAGGACACTACTGTGGTGTCACTGTAACATGACGTTAGAGGAATCTCATCATACAGAGGAGCAGAATCATTGTCAGCCATCATACATGTGACAATCCCACCACTGACGGATAACATCTGCTCCACATGACTTCTTCTCACTGACGTCATACAACATGGAGATTATCGTCACACGTACCTCGCCTAGTTTCCCCCTCTTCAACTTTCTCTGTTTTTAGTTGTTTTCTCAGTGTTCGAAAATATTTTCTTCTCTTCTGAACTGGAGATTCTAATCAAAAAGCCAGAAAAAAATGTTGATTATAAACTCCTAAAAGATGAGCTTTGTATCTTTATAGAGTTATGCAACTGATTAATATGAACCTGTAGCTTTTCCGGTGGTGTCTCCCCAAAGAACCATGTCCCCATATTAATATGACATTACTTTCAGCAAGCCACAGTGTTATATAATCAGATAAAACTTCATTGTAACTTTAAAGAAGACCCATCACCAGGTCAAAAGTGTCCAAGATTCGCTCTTATTTTATGTCGGCTTCTCCACTGAGTATTCTGATATTTGTTTTCCTAAAATCCACAGTACGGTTGTAGAGATATGGGACTTTTTATTTAGTGTTAATTATTATGGTCTTTATCATGTGGGCGTGGTAACCTAAGGGCACGCCCCAGAGGATCCTGTGAACACCGCCCCTTTGTAAAGAATAAAAATTACCACTAATTACAAATGCCCATAACTCTGGAACCGTATGGGGGATTTTAACAAAACAAAAAATAGAATACTCAGGGGAGCAGAAAGAATAAAGGAAGTAATTTTAGAGCCTTAATATTTAAATTTTGGATCATAGGCTATAATTGGATGGCCTATAAACCTGTACATACCTGACAATGAGGGCGAGGATGACTCACTGTTTTTAGCAGTAAAACACTGATTGTCTCCAACAGTTTTGGAAGGGGAAGATTCTTTCTGCCTGTTGGTAGAAAAAAGACACGTAAATTACAAGGAAAAAACAATAGAATAACGGAAGAACACCTGTCTGTAAGGTCAATTAGGACAACATAGAGGAGATATCCTGCTCAAGACCACATTTTACCAGCAAGAATGGAGTCTAATTAGTAATATTGGCCTGTAGTGAGTTGGAAATGAATGGTTGGTCGCAACAATCAGCTGTTATTGAAGTTATCACAAGTAAGACCCACAGAGATTGTGTAGTCATGGGGTGGTGGATGCTAGATTTAGATTTGTGTTACTCGTATCTTGTATTTGGATCCGACATATATCAGGACTAAATCTCATAATAATAATAATCTACTCACATTTCTGAGCGTTTTTCATTGATCTCTGGGGAACACCCTGGAGGTGACATAGGCACTTCATTGCCTTCATCACTGTTCTCTTGGGAACACTGTGGAGGTGACATAGGCTCTTCATTGCCTCCATCACTGTTCTCTGGGGAACACTGTGGAGGTGACATAGGCTCTATATTGGTCATCATCCCAGTATTGGTGATATATAGCTAAAACAGATAAAGAAATATAAAATAGATATATTTAATTTTTTTTTGTAATTATAGGTTTCATACATTTTATTAGCCACATACTTACTTTAGAAGACCTTTGATAAGTTGATGCAAAGTTTTTGATTTCTGGCCAGTCATTGTCCTCACTTGTGTCCCCCTCATCTGAATTCATATGTTTGAAGCTGCTACTTCGAGCTAAAAAATACAAGTGTTATTAGAGATTATTAGTATAATACCCAGACAGTCACCATGTTATCACTAATAATGATGGGAACTGATTTTGACATAAAATGAAAGACAAGACACACGTCAGTTTTCTGCAGATGACGTCTCATTTTACTTACTGATAAAGTAGCGGGTGTCCTCATCTGACTTTAGGTCAGGAACGAACAGGGGCTTCTGACTTAAAAGGTTGTCAAAGTCTAAGTCACGCATAAATGGATGAATTTTGATCTCATTTGCGCCTCCTGGAAAAGGAAGACAAGAAAGAAAGTGATACAGTCATTGTCAGAGAAACTGCTCCATATCTGTAGAATTTATGTTAATCTGAACTGAAGATGTAACAGAGCCGACATAAAGGAAATATATTGAACATTATAGCATGAAGAATGGGTAATAGAAAAGTAGGTAGAGTACAGAACCTCAGTGCTGATCCTCATGGAACCCATCATTTGTCTATTCACGCTGTAATAATTCATTGATAATACTATTAATATTACCTGTTCCAAGTCTCAGTGCTGGAATTTTTCTGAGCAGTTGAGTGATGATGCCTCGAGCATTAGTTGGAGGAAAGTAATTACATCTCCAAGGTATATCATCTGTTATATAAAAAGCAAACCTCTTCATTTATTTTCATTAAAATAAAATTCCTTAACAAAGCTAGAAAAAACTACAGAACTATTCAAGTCAAATAACAGTGACATCACAAGAATTCAGATTATTTTACTTACCCTGGATGATACTGTGTAAAATATTCCTTCTGCAAGCCCCTGTAAATGGTGGATATCCAAATAGAAATTTATATAGGATGATCCCTATTGACCACCAGTCAACAGGCCTTCCATAGCCTATCTTTAGGGTAACTTCTGGGGCCATGTAAGTAGGGGTGCCAGCAGTCTGGAAACCAACAGAAAAAGGAGATGATGATCAATAAATATAATTGCGACACATAACATCAGTGGAAATGTTTTTCTAGAGAAATTATAAATCAGAGAAGGAGAAAGATGAGATCTGTAAAGTACAAGACCCTGTAAGTAAAGCCTACCTCTTTATCAAGGAACTCTTTGGTGATGTCCTTAGTTGGAGTCTTGTAGAAGTCTGAGTTTGGTCTCATGAGGCCGAGTTTTGAAACCCCAAAATCAGTGACCTTAATATGTCCTGTTGATGTTATCAGGAGGCTGTGAAAGAAAAGATGGTGTCAGCACCAAGTAATAACCCACAGACTGTATAAGAAACTCTAACTTTCTTCCCCTCTAATATGCTAGAGGGGTCACTTACTTCTCAGGCTTCAGATCTCTGTGCACCACACCATAGCTGTGCAGGTATTCCACAGCAAGGACCGTTTCCGCAATGTACATACGGGCCAAGAGGACTGGTAAAGGACCCCTGTGCTTTAAAAGGGTACCACAGTCACCTCCTACAGGAGAAAGCAAATATGAGAACTGAGGGTTTGTTACAATGTAAATTACACATGATGAGTGGGAATGTGAAAAAGGCGGAGACATTGGGACAGGATGGTCTATATATACTGTATAATGTAGTGCGTATACTGTATACTGCAGATAGACCCTATACATAGAGACAGAGCCTCATCTACGAGCCTCTAATTTTTTTCTCTGTGAACGTTCTTATCTATAAAAACTCTTCAAAAAGACAAATCTTCCTTTTACCCATAGTGGAAATTGCTGCCGTGCTCAGCGAGGACATACTGGGGGACTTTCATAGAGATCAATGGTTTTTCAGGCATCTTGGTAACAGATGACTTATAATAATTGCAAAGAGGACATGTAACCGTCCATGTGGGCACATTGTGGTCATATATAGGTGCTAGGATTAAGCAGACGTGGGCTGGATATAGATACAATGGATGTGTCCTACCTGGTACATACTCCATGACCATACATAGATGAAGTTTAGTAGGAAAGGAGCAGAACGTGGAGACCACAAAGGGACAATCTGCGAATGCTGAGATGTCCCTCTCCAGAAAGGCCCATTCAAGCCTCTTTGGATTTTTCAGGTTCTCCTTGTCCATTTTCTTCATAGCGCAGACTTGGTTTGTATCTTTATGGCGAACTAAGTGGACGGCCCTGGAGAGGAGAAAAAAACATGATTTACTATAAATTCTTATTAACAATCTATCTATAGATCTCATCAAATGGTCTCCTGTATTAATGATTAATGTGGGGCCATCACTAGAAAACCATGTCTATAAATACATAAAATAACACTCCACAAATGATCACCAATGGGGGGTCCTCATCCACGTCACATCCTAACTGACCTGAATAGTGACAGATAGATGTGGACCGTGATGTGAACTCATAATTTGTCCATGGGAACATAACATGGGAAGGACGCAGAGACATCGTCATAAGGAGCCCTGGGAAATATATATAATACCAAAGTAAAGCTCACCCAAAGGCTCCACTGCTGATCAGTTTGATCGGTTTATAGTCGCTCTTACAAGGATTTCTCCCCAGGTTCAATGATCCGATCGTGGCCTAAAAAGGAATAAGAAATGACATTAAGACATAGAAACTGCAGGGAAATAAAAGCTGAAGATGCAGGAACGTCTCTCTTCTATATTATGTCCATGATGATTACACTGCAGCAGATGTAGGGGACGTGATACAAGCCGGACCCTGCACAGACACTATTATATTATAGGAGATATCCCCCTTATACAAAGACACAGGCGGAAATACAAACTCCGCACCACTGAGTACAGACTGTCCTCACAGATGATGAAACCACAGGGACAGGTGGCCATAAAATACCCTGTGTCTGCCTGGAGTGGACATGGAGGCCTCCACCATCATAAATCTGACCTTCTGCTAAATGGCTGGTAATCTGGAGAAGATCAGACAACAAGGACATGAGATGTAGACCTGTGTCTGCCTGGAGAGGACAGGGAGGCCTCCACCATCATGAAACTGACCTTCTGCTATATGATTGGTAATCTGGAGAAGATGAGACAAGGACATGAGATGTAGACCTGTGTCTGCCTGGAGCGGACATGGAGGCCTCCACCATCATAAATCTGAGCTTCTGCTATATGGCTGGTGATCTGGAGAAGATCAGAGAACAATGACATGAGATGGAAACCTGTGTCTGCCTGGAGAGGACAGGGAGGCCTCCACCATCATGAACCTGAGCTTCTGCTATATGGCTGGTGATCTGGAGAAGATCAGACAACAAGGACATGAGATGTAGAAGATGATAGATCCTTACCAGGCGCTCCACTGAGTAGGCCGGATACTCCAGTACAAGCAGGACATTTTGGGCCAGTTGTTTAATAAAGGCCAATTCTCCACTTTGGGATTTTTCTTCAGCCTATAGAGATGAAAACAAAGAAGAAAGGAAAATCATGAGAGAAAAAGCAAAACGGAGGAGGCCATTTATATCACCATGTTACTTATGCTATCTACACTACAAGTACTACATGACAACTGACGAGGGATCCGGTCGCTTGTAAACCTTTAAATCCCCACGTCCTCCCTCCATACCCAATGTATGTATATAAGACACATGGCTGCTTGTGACCTGTGTAAAATGGCCACAGCAGACTCCAACTCAAAACGCGGGGTGACTGCAACAATGATAGCCCCACAATTATATACAGTAGATATCTAATAGGCTTTAAACCAGAAGAAAAACAACACCTAATTAAGAGTTAGACCCTAGCCGCACCACACCGACACCACACCGACACAAGGGTTAAGGCATTAATATCCCACATTAATACCACTATCCTCACAGGACCAAAGTCCACTAGTTATATTGAGATGTAACCAAAGTCACTATTCCCCCAACAGTAACCTCCGTCCAAAGGACATCACATTTATCAAGACTCTGACCCAAACCTATCCCCCACCGCTGTGACCGTCCCAAAACCTCTACTTATCAAGTGCCAGCCTTCAAACTTTCCTCCCATCTCTTTATAAGGGCTGGTTGGATGCTGGAACGTGAAACTCCTACCTTCTTCCCTTTATTGTCCCCCTGTAACCCAGCTCCTCAACTCCTTCCCGCAAATGTACGGGTTATTCACGTCCTGGAAGGGTCCTCACATGTGGAGGGGGCTCAGGAGCTGAGCTCCCCAAACATGCGTATATGAAATAGCCAGCATCTGTCCCTAAAAACCGTGGACAACGCAGAATTCTTCTGTTAACCATTTAAATAAAGCTGTCAGTCTGTGACAGTATCATTTCAATTGTGCATGCACCGATGCCTGAGCACTCTTGCTTTCATCGGCCCTCCACAAGGCGATCACAAGGGTCTAATGCATTTCTAGGACAACCAGGGGTCTGCTGAAGACCTCCGTTGCTGAAACCACGGTCCTCCTTGTGAAGCTTAGCTATAGGCTGAGCTCCAGAGGAGATCAAGATTTTCACTATATAGCGCAATACTGTAGTATTGCAATATATAGTATGAGCGATTTGCAGGATTAAGTCCCCTAAGGGAGCGAAAAAAAAAATTTAAAAATAAAGAAGAAAAGATTTAAAAAAATTTTAAAAATATAAAAGTTCAAATCACTCCTCTTTTCACCATTTAAAATAAAGAAAGGAAAAAATGAATGATCATATTTGATATTGATGCGGTTGTTAAAGTCTGATCTTTTAAGATAGGGAATTAATTAATACGATCAATAAACACCGAAAAGAGGAAAAAAAATTGGATTTGTGGGGTTTTTTTGTCTTCTCATTTCACTTAAAAACATTAATAATAAACAATCAAAACACCCATAGAATCTATGATTCTATGACACTCTATGTACACAAAGTTCACTGCAAAACTCAAATCTTCACTCATCCCAATCGACAGAAAACTAAAATGTTATGGGTCCCTGAATATAGCGACACAAAGAACCATTGCATCTCACTTGGAATTTTTTTCCCTTGTTTCAGTACAATGTATGGTAAATAGAATGGAGCCACTGAAAGCTACAACTTGTCCTGCAAAAGAATCAAGCCCTCACATGTCTATGGCAATGGAAAAATAACAAATTTATGGCTCTTGAAAGAAAGTGAGGAAAAAATGAAGGCATAACAACTGAAAACTCTGTGGTCCATAATTGGTTAACCAATCCAATTCCCCCCTACCTCCACAACCCTCCCAATAACCCTGTAGATATCACCCTCTCCCTTGTCATGTAGCCTGTATGCCCTATTACTGCTCCCCGGCTATTCTTATCTGGGTATTTGGTACAGGTTAAACTTATATTCCATTATTATTTTCCATTATTACTATATGATTTGTGCAGATTGTCTGCTATTTACCTGTTGTACTAATGTCCATATGTTCTTCTGTAAATGCTCAAGATATTCTGAGCTTATATGACCTCGTTTGTATTTGGTCAGGCAATCTCTCACAAGCTCCATTACCAGCCGGTAAGTGAAGCTGAGGACGCCATCGGGTAGTGGTAGCACAAAGTCAGGGTCATAGGTGGCAAGAATCCCCTGGAGTAGTGCTAACACCTGAAGTCTGTCTGGAGGAATTCCAGACATTTCCAGTAAATCCAAGCGCAGTCTGTATATGACTAGCTATATGGCTTATCACACCGACAACAATGACACCGGAAAGTCAAAGTGACAACTAGAGTGTAATCACTTGTAGAAATAGTGATGGTTAATTGTGATGTCATAATGGAATCTTGTGTTCTACTCTTAAAGGGGCAGCTTACCTTATAAGGAAGTTGCCTAGCATCCCTTAAGGAGGCAACAATATAGGCTGAGCATCGGTACCATATGCAGACATGGATGATAGAACTATGGACGCTTTACTCTTCTGAGCAGTTAGAGTATTATTATGTTGTTACATAAATTATTTATATCTGTTCCACACAATAAAAATTACAGTGTTTTGTATCAATAAGAAAGTCATATTCCGGGGCTAAAAGACAATGTATATCTTTGTACCGTGTTAGGGGCTAAAAGAAGTATCTTTACTGAGGGAACAGGGCCGGACTAGGGGCTGCGCCCAGCTCTGGCATAGGACGCACTCAGGCCCATGTTACTCTCCCACACCCACTTTCAAAGATGAGGGTCTCTATTACAAATATGACCCTGCCTACCATTGGAGAAAATCTAAATTTACTACTCCCCGTGATACCAATTTATTAGGATGATCATTTAGGTCTCTTTATCACATTAATAGTTCCCCTTGGGCATCCTTATAATAATAAGAGTGCCCCTCTGGGTTTCCTTATAATAATATTAGTGCCCCTCTGGGTCTCCTTATAATAATAATAGTGCCCCTCTGGGTCTCCCTATAATAATAATAGTGCCCCTCTGGGTCTCCTTATAATAATAATAGTGCCTCTCTGGGTCTCCTTATAATAATAATAGTGCCCATCTGGGTCTCCTTATAATAATAATAGTGCCCCTCTGCGTCTCCTTATAACTTTAAAGGGAATCTGTCAGAAGGATCAGCTCTCCCTCCCAAGCCGTCTATATGGGCATACGTTATACACGTGGTCCCTTTACCAGCGAGGTTGGTCGACTGGGATAAGAAAATCATTCAACGAGAGACTAGATGGATTTTATTATCGAATGGCCTATTGTTATAGTGTGATCACTATTCAGTATGGCCCTATTACATAGACTATCACCATACAGTGTGTAGGCCAATTGTGGCTGCGCTCTTCTATACGGCATAGTCGGCCATTTGGACGGACTTCTTTTCTTTATCTATACTTTTAATCTTGGCTGCACTGAATATTGATTCAGGGTTAAATGATTCTCCTTTGTGTGTGCATCGATTATATCTGGTACATTTACACTATATTAATACATCCTCTATATTTATAATATATCTATACACCTATATTCCCTGTTGTCTTGTTGCCTAGCCATTATGGGAACCAATCTGGACCTATGATGTGATAAATACTTGATGAGATCCATAAAACAGCGCCCCCTATTGGAGCCCACTGTGCGTTTCAAGCATGGACCTTCTGGTATCTGTATGGGGAGGAAACCTCTCGCTGGAGCGCAGCGTGCCTCCCAATGCGCACTGACGCCCCCTCCGGTCTCATCGCTGGAACACATTTTTATGTAAAGTGTCATTGAATGCAGCAGCCGGGTCTAAGCTCCTAATAAACACAACCCTCCGCCTGCCCCGCTGTGTTATTACAGGCTCTATTCCCCTTCAAGCCTAAGCGTCAGAATGCCTGCTCCTCCTCTTACCTCCCCCTTTCACCTGCTGTTATAGTACAGCCTGTCTGGGCTCTGTATTAAAGCCTCTTATTAACCCTCTCCCCCTATGTATCTACTGGTAGACCCCATATTAATATAAGCCCCTTGCATACCATGAGCTGCAATATTATTATTGTAAGAAACCCCATGTGCACTATTATTATCAGGCATAGATGGGGGCATTATTATTCAGTATCGGCACACAGGGGGCATTATTACTATCTAAGGCAAGGGTGGGCAATTAATTTTCCAAAGAGATCACATGAGAGACCATGACTGTTGCGGAGAACGAACCAATAGACAGATATGAATTCTGCTCAATATTCATATCAACATATTAATTACATTTATTATAATATATTAATATTATCACTAGAGATGAGCGGTGTTCGACTCGAACTGTTCGCCAATCTCAAATTCGAGCTGTTTTGGGCGGTGTTCGAGCCGTTCGGCGAACACGAACAATTTGAAAAAAATCCGGCTGTTCGAGGTTATGTTCCATAACTGTTCGTGCACCAAAATCATAACTGGATTTTTTCTCAGTAATGCTGAAAATTAATGTTAATACGCAGTTTGAGTGTACAGCGGGGCGGGGGGAGGGGCAGGGGATGGATCTCTGCAGAAATAATGAAGATCTCCATTTTTTTTTCTCTTTCCCCCATTTACAGTGGGGAGATGCAATCTGTCAGCCTATCAGCAGCGCACACACGGAGCGAACTGCTTTTTTCACACAAGCAAAGGCATGTGTCATTGGCAGTGTATGTCACATGTCCTTGCCCTATAAGACCCAGCCATTTTCCACGTAGGCACCATTTTCTCACTGCTGCAGCTGCTTGTTAGACGGCACCGCTGTTGCTGTGTGCGCTATACTTTGAGTATTCATTTCAAGCCAATTTTCGCACAAATCTACAGATAGCTTGGGAGTAGGTGATAGTTGTGATTGCAGTCCTTTTGAGGACTAGGTTACATCATTTCCTACGACTTTTATCAGGCAGGTCTGTGCTCTTAAATAGATAGGTTGGGAGTAGGGTCTACTTGTAATTGCAGTCCTCTTCTGGACTAGGTTACAGCATTTCCTAGGACTTTTTGCTAGGCAGGTCTGTGCCAGTGCTGTGCAAGTTTTTTTCACAGCATTTGGCTAAATCTAGCTAAGCAAATCCTTTTTGGCCTCTTGCAGTGTGTGTTAGTCAGTGGAGTAGCCTATCTGTGTTGCAAGCTATACCACCTGTGTATAGAATACACATTTTTTTACTGCACCTAGCCAAGTAAAACCTTTTGGGCATAGCATCATTCTATTAGTCCATCTATACTAACCTCCACCAGGTTGCAAATTAAAAATAATTTTTATCTGCATCTAGCTCTGAAAAAAAATGTGGTCTTCTAGCAGTGTGTGGGACTTGTTCTATTAGTCTATCTATACTAACCTCCACCAGGTTGCAAATTAAAAATAATTTTTATCTGCATCTAGCTCTGAAAAAAAAATGTGGTCTTGTAGCAGTGTGTGGGACTTGTTCTATTAGTCCATCTATACTAACCTCCACCAGGTTGCAAATTAAAAATAATTTTTATCTGCATCTAGCTCTGAAAAAAAAAAATTGGGCTTGTAGCAGTGTGTGGGACTTGTTCTATTAGTCCATGTATACTAACCTCCACCAGGTTGCAAATTAAAAATAATTTTTAGCTGCATCTAGCTCTGAAAAAAAATTTGGGCTTGTAGCAGTGTGTGGGACTTGTTCTATTAGTCCATCTATACTAACCTCAACCAGGTTGCAAATTAAAAATAATTTTTATCTGCATCTAGCTCTGAAAAAAAATTTGGGCTTGTAGTAGTATGTGGGACTTGTTCTATTAGTCCATCTATACTAACCTCCACCAGGTTGCAAATTAAAAATAATTTTTATCTGCATCTAGCTCTGAAAAAAAATTTGGGCTTGTAGCAGTGTGTGGCACTTGTTCTATTAGTCCATCTATACTAACCTCCACCAGGTTGCAAATTAAAAATAATTTTTATCTGCATCTAGCTCTTAATAAAAATTTGGGCTTGTAGCAGTGTGTGGGACTTGTTCTATTAGTCCATCTATACTAAGCTCCACCACCTGTGTATGTAATAAAATTGTTTTACTGCATCTAACCCAGCCAATACTTTTGGGCTAATACAGCAGTTTGGCCACTCAGCTCTGCTCGGTTCCCATCCATTGTTTTTTTGTGCAAGCAACTCCAGAGTTGTCAATTAGTTAACCACCAAAATGAGTGGAAAAAGGGCTGCTGATGGTGGAAAGGGGAATAGGTGTGTTGGGAAGGGAAAAAAAGGTTGTGTCCGTGGGGTAGGTGTTAAAGCAACAGTAACATCTGCAGAAGAAAGACCATCTTCCAGCCAAACTAAGATGTCTACTTCTTTTAGTGGACAATGTGATAAGATCCCTTTCTTACGGCCACGCCAATCGCTACAAATTCCAGATGAGGCACAAAAACAGCAGGTGCTTCAACGGATATCAAGTGCTCCTTCAAGTGGGCTCTCCTCCACCTCAACCATAATGTAGACCCTCGTTCCCAAACTGTATCTCCTGTTGGTGGAGAGAATGAGGAAGGCGATGATGAGACTCAAATACCTGATTGGAACGACAACTTGAGATTTTTGCCAGGGCAGGAAGAGGTTGACTCTGAGGACGACTGGTGTGAGAACACACAGGGTGATGATGACGAGTTTGGAGATCCCACTTACTGTCAACCCACAGTCAGCCAGTCGATGAGGTCAGCAGAGGAGGTGGAGGAGGATGCTAGTGACGACGAGGTCAGGTTGCGCCTTCCTAGACAGAGACGTAGTACTGGAAGCACGTCAACAACTGCATCCTCAAACACAACTCTGCCTCTGACCACAAGTCGTAGTGGCTCTTCAGGTCGCATGGGTGCTAAGCCTTGCATAGCTTGGGCATTTTTTCAGATCGATAAGAATGACCCAACTCGTGTTATCTGTAACATTTGTCAGAAAAAGCTAAGTAGAGGCCAAAAAATATATAGTTTGAGTACTTCATACATGAACCGGCACATGGATATGAAGCATAAGTTGCAGTGGGAAGCTCACTGTGCTACAATGCGGCCTAGCCGGCTGGGCCAACCACCATCAGCCACATCTTGTGCATCCGCAGCCTCTTCATCCTCTGTGACTGGGGGGACAGCAGTCACACCTGTTTTGGGACGCAGACCGGCCACCTCTTTACCCGCAACAGCCAGTGTGATTGTCAGGTCATCATTTTATTTGGAGGTGGAAACACCAGCTGGTGTTGAGCGCTCTCCGACATCGATAGCACCACCTTTGGATCAAGGCAACCTAACATGTCCGCCTGCATCTTCCTCACAGACCGGCAGTTTGCCGGGGACACCCTTCTCAACCCCGTCTAAGCACAACAGCCAGCCCTCGGTCCCTCAGATGTGGATGTGGCACCCAGGGGAATGGGGATAACTCGGTACCCGGGCCTTTGGCCTGGCCTTTAGGGATGTCGCGGTGGTCGGCTCCCGGGCCCGTACCCTGGGGTCTCTCCTAAAAAGGGGTTGATATTTGTAAAGTTTATAAAAGAAAGAGTTCGTGACGCCACCTGTGGTTTCTGGTGAGGATCACCAGCGCTGCGCAGTCTACTGAGGCTGATGATAAGGCAGCTTGATGGTATAGCTCTCCACAGTTAGAGCTGGGCCTCAGGGCAGTATAGGAACGGGGATGCAAGATAGAGAGACTACTCTGGGCCAGAGCAAGAACAGGGACGGACACGATAGTCACTTCAGTACCTTTTACTGGTGGAATTTCAGGCACTCCCCGGAGCACTGTAGGGTGAAGGGTGTATGTCCAGATCCTCCCCAATGAGCAGGTTTTGGGCCTCCTGGTTCTGGCTTCTGCATAATAAGTTTCTGACCTGCCTGGAGCTAGGCCTAACTTTGTCTCTGTCCTGCGCTGGCTGACCTTGTGGTAGGGCCTTCTCTTGGAGTGCACGCTCCCAACCTACGGGGCCTATGTGTCTCCTGACTCTGGTACGTATCAGCACTTTAGCTATCCTGGGACCTGTAGTTCTCCAGGGATTCCGGTTTATCTTGCTGGGTCGTGGAGTTCTCGGCAAGCTTCGGACCCGGTGTCCGGTAAATTCTTCTTCTCGGGGTGAGCCAGCTAAGCTCCTCTGCTCCCCTATGAACTAACTCTCTACTCCTTTGCCTTCGGCCTACTCGAGCCCTCGATAGGCTACTAACACAAACGGCAGCGTGCCGCGGTTCACCGATCTTATGGCGCCGGCACACCTACAGCTCACCTCACTGAGCTACACCGAGTCTTGATCTGGATAAGCTCCACTGCAGGGTAGAATGCAGGAGCTGGAACAGGCTTTTGTCCTCTGAGGTAACACGTCTCAGACTGCACTGGACTCACTGCTAAACCAGACTCTGACAGACTAACGGCTGCCTGGCCCCACCTTCCCTTATATATCTCCCTAAGGAGCTCCCTCTGGTGGTCTGAGGTGGAAGGTGCAGATGTGTGAATGGTTATGGGGGCCTCTTGTGGAGGAGTCCTTCAATACACCCTTCTGGGTCTGTGATGCCAAGCACAGCTGTGCTTCACATGGACAAGTAAAAGACCATTTCCTCCTAGCCATGAGAAAGCTAAGAGGTTGAATTTCACCATCTGCAAGTGTAGCACCCTGAGGATTCGGCTGCTACAGGGGTATTGCACCTCAACCCAGAGGTGTGATATTCCACTCCCGGGTAAGGATGGAGTGTGGGACTGAGCCCAGAGAGCTGCATGCACTACACACATCCCATTTCCGGAGGGCAGACCAACGGTACTCCCACTTGGAAATGTGCAGGTACGACCGAGTCTGTCCTTGGCTGGAGTGGGAGGGGGGTGGAACATCCCAAGTAGTGTAGGGGCAGATAGGGGGAGCAGTCTGGGTAGTGCTAGGAGCTCATTGGGTGCTGGTCACCTGAGCTCACACATAGAGGGTTATAAAAGGTGGGAACCATCTAAGATCAGGGTCAGTCTGTGAGAGTCAGCCTGTGAGAGTGAGTCTTTGCAGAGGAGTCAGAGGAGTCAGAAGAAGTGACCTGAGCCAGAGTGAGAGAGGAGAAAGGAAGAAAGACCCAGAGGGGGTGAAAGAAAAGGACTCTGAGAACCCAAAGTCCATCACCGGGTGAAGAGTCGGCAACAGGGTACCGGATCCCAAACTGGTGGGGGCTAAAGCACACCCTAGCCAGAGACCGGAGGCCGTGGGCAGCGTCTGCCACGGCCACCCACCACATCCACCCTGAAGGCAGACCACGTGTAGGGTCAGGGAACCCAAGGCCAAGGGTCTCCCAACAGAAGGCCCGAGGAAGCTGGACCTAGGTGGATCCCTGGTGGGGACGGCCAGAAGACAGGACAGGAAGGAGGGCTCAGGGTCACGCTCCGGACTTACTTGGGGGTTGGCCGAGTCCAGGACCTGGTGGACGCAGCACGGCTCGGGTGGTCACTTGAAGCTGGAGTGACCGGAACATCAGCAGTAAGTAAATACCCTAAACTGCACAACCCGACTCTGTCTTTAATTACCATCTACGCTGCACCACCACAACCCCCCATCCTCTGCACCTGACCCCCTGAGGCTATACCCCACCCGTTGGGGGTTATACTATCAAAAGCTGCACCAACACCATCAGCCTCAGCGGACCCTGCTGCAGCGGCGGCCGTAGTGACCGCAATACAACGGGTGGCGTAGTCGACATAACGAACTGTGTAACATCTGTAGGACTGCCACACACTCTGAGCTTGACACCCTGGGCACGGACCGGGTCGCAGCCACTCGGCGACTACAACTCCCATCTGATCCGGCTCCGGGTATTCCCCCTAAAGAATATGGCCCAGGGGGCGCGTCAACTTTGGCGTAGTCGGCAGGATTACGTGCTCGCAACAACCGGGTACTGCGTGCCTGAAGAAAAGGACAAGTTTACCTCAAAAAGAAGTCTCCTGCCGGTTCCGGAGGGTCCCCGCCATCGGACCCCATCACCAGTCGATTCCCGCCGGTTGTCCGCCATTAACAGCTTTTTCCCGCCATCTGCAGAGTTTCCCGCCACTGGGAAGCGGTTCCCGCCATTTCCAAGGATTTCCCGCCTTGGCAGAGTGGACGCCATTATGGGCGTGCCAGAGGATGGCAAGAGGCCGCCTCCCATCGTGGGCCAGGACCGAAAATGGCGCCAAAAGTGGAAACCGCCCCCACCAACAGAGACTGTGATGCTAGAGGTGTCGGTCAGCGTGAAAGAACAGCCCCTGGAGCTGACAGTCACCAAGTTGCCCCGGGACCGCCCTCGAAGTGGGAGGAGACGAAAGAAAAGAGCAAAGATGGGTGTCGCCTGGAGCAGTCTGGAGAGAGCGCACCCGGAGACAAGAAGCCTAGTGCTGAGTCCAGAAGAAGCTTACCCGGAGATGGAAGGAGAGCAGAGCAGCACCGGCCCGCTGGCCAGGAGCCTGCCGGAAACAGCAGAAGGAGAGCAGAGCAGCACCGACCCGTTGGTCAGGAGCCTGCTGGAAGCAACGACCCCACTAGGCCTAGTGGAGGTCCTAGCACAGCTCCCCCGAGACCGGGAGTGTGCGCAGACCGCTCTGGAGGGCCTCGCACGGAGGATGGCCCGGGTGCAGCGAGAGACGTTGGCGGAGTGGAGCCGTGAGATGGCCCAGCAGACCGAGACCCGTCAGCGGAGCACGCCAACCAAGACGAGGAAACAGACCGCCTCTGAGGATGGCGCAGGAGGACTGAAGGCCGGAGACGGCGCCGAGAAGGGAGCCGAACGAATGGAGGCAGGTAAAGGGGACGTCTTTACCCCAAACCGGGAAACCGCTTGCCTGCCCCAGTTCCCCGTCGCAGAGCCCGAAGTACCCCCGGCCGTGCCCGCAACCGCAACGTCACCACCGCAGACTAGGCCCCAACCGGAAGCCGCGACCCCTGTGACGTCACACGCCTCGACCCCGAGCGTGACCAAGCAGGAAGTACCACCAGCCTGGTCGCAAGGCCTAGTACACCCGGGCGCCGCAATACCAACAGCGCCCCCTACCTCCGCGGAGCCCCCGGCCTGGTCGCAGGGCCAAGTAGCCCAGGGCGCCGCCGTCCTAACGGTGCCCTTCACTTTCCAGGTGCCCCAGGCCTGGCCGCAAGGCCTGGGCAACCCAGGCGCCACCACCACCGCGCCCATAAGACCAAGAGTGCCGCATCTGGGAGAAAACTTGTTCGCCCAACACACGTGCCCGGACGGGCAGCCCTTCATCTGGCCCCAAGAGTACTACGAACTAGAACGCCAGAGGGCAAGGCCCATGTGTGAACCCCTGATACCGGCTCCAAAGCCCGTGAAAAGGATCTCGCCCCCGCTAGAAGAGGCCCAATTTGAGTGGGACCCCACCGGAGAAGATCTCATGGGGTTCACTCAGGAGACTCGGGCAGCCGCAGCGGAGCGTGCTGAGTGCTGCCGCCAGCAGCTCGAGGTCTTCGAGAGGGAGCGGAGAGGGAGGCGGGTCCGGGAACAGCAAGCTCAAATAAAGAGCGCGGAGCAGAAGAGCCGGGCCAGGAGAGACCCCCGTGCAGCGCATAGTCCCCGCACCACCGGGACTGTGATCAAGTTTAACATGCAGCATGGGTGGGGCTTCATCCGAGACCACCGCACCCCAGGCGACGTCTTCGTGACCAGGAGAGACGTTGAGTCCCACCTACCGGAGGGACACAGAGGCCGTGACCTTTACATCGGGGACGAGGTCACCTTCACCCGGCACAAGTGTGCCAAAGGACCCTACGCCCTCCATGTGCATCGCCTGACGGAGGAAGAGCTGCGGTGTGAGGAGGAAGAACAAGAGGACCCGGACGGGTCTGAAGCTAAAGGTAACCACAAAGAAAGAGCAGGAGGACGTCGTCGTTAAGTACGGCAGAGTAGAAGCTGTACATAGTTACCCGTCGGGGTACCAAAGAAACTGTTGCTGATAATATAGTCCCCGTTGGGACCAGCATGTGTGAACTGTTTACCCGTTTATCCCTTAAATCCCACTGACCGAGGACTGAGAGCGGTCATTCCTCCCTTATACCTGGCCGAGGACTGAGAGCGGCCAACTACCCCTGTATATAGTTGCGCGTCCTAAAGCGCTCCCTACTGGTTTTACGGGAAAGCCACGAGTTCCAAAGACTGTCGCACTTTACCCGGTCACACGTTGCACAGTGACCGGAGGAGGAGCCAGAGGCGACGAGAATGTTATTTATATGAAAAGTTTTATGATGATGCTGATATATATATGATATTTTATATGTTTTTATTATGTTGTTTATATGAAAAAAATTTGTATGTTTTGTGGTGTTTTGTCCTACAGCCCGAGGATGTGCTGTGATTTACCAGGGGGGAATGTAGCACCCTGAGGATTCGGCTGCTACAGGGGTATTGCACCTCAACCCAGAGGTGTGATATTCCACTCCCGGGTAAGGATGGAGTGTGGGACTGAGCCCAGAGAGCTGCATGCACTACACACATCCCATTTCCGGAGGGCAGACCAACGGTACTCCCACTTGGAAATGTGCAGGTACGACCGAGTCTGTCCTTGGCTGGAGTGGGAGGGGGGTGGAACATCCCAAGTAGTGTAGGGGCAGATAGGGGGAGCAGTCTGGGTAGTGCTAGGAGCTCATTGGGTGCTGGTCACCTGAGCTCACACATAGAGGGTTATAAAAGGTGGGAACCATCTAAGATCAGGGTCAGTCTGTGAGAGTCAGCCTGTGAGAGTGAGTCTTTGCAGAGGAGTCAGAGGAGTCAGAAGAAGTGACCTGAGCCAGAGTGAGAGAGGAGAAAGGAAGAAAGACCCAGAGGGGGTGAAAGAAAAGGACTCTGAGAACCCAAAGTCCATCACCGGGTGAAGAGTCGGCAACAGGGTACCGGATCCCAAACTGGTGGGGGCTAAAGCACACCCTAGCCAGAGACCGGAGGCCGTGGGCAGCGTCTGCCACGGCCACCCACCACATCCACCCTGAAGGCAGACCACGTGTAGGGTCAGGGAACCCAAGGCCAAGGGTCTCCCAACAGAAGGCCCGAGGAAGCTGGACCTAGGTGGATCCCTGGTGGGGACGGCCAGAAGACAGGACAGGAAGGAGGGCTCAGGGTCACGCTCCGGACTTACTTGGGGGTTGGCCGAGTCCAGGACCTGGTGGACGCAGCACGGCTCGGGTGGTCACTTGAAGCTGGAGTGACCGGAACATCAGCAGTAAGTAAATACCCTAAACTGCACAACCCGACTCTGTCTTTAATTACCATCTACGCTGCATCACCACAACCCCCCATCCTCTGCACCTGACCCCCTGAGGCTATACCCCACCCGTTGGGGGTTATACTATCAAAAGCTGCACCAACACCATCAGCCTCAGCGGACCCTGCTGCAGCGGCGGCCGTAGTGACCGCAATACAACGGGTGGCGTAGTCGACATAACGAACTGTGTAACATCTGTAGGACTGCCACACACTCTGAGCTTGACACCCTGGGCACGGACCGGGTCGCAGCCACTCGGCGACTACAACTCCCATCTGATCCGGCTCCGGGTATTCCCCCTAAAGAATATGGCCCAGGGGGCGCGTCACAAGCTCTTGGCTACATAAATGCTGCCTTTCCGCCTGGTGGACACAGAGGATTTTCGAGACCTTTTGTCCCGTCACAGTGCCCCAGTACCAGATGCCCAGTCGGCACTACTTCTCAAAGAAAGGTGTGCCTGCACTCCACCAGCATGTCGCACACAACATCACCGCTTCTTTGAGAAACTCTGTGTGTGACAGGGTGCATTTCACCACAGACACTTGGACGAGTAGGCATGGACAGGGGCGTTACATGTCGCTGACTGGGTACTGGGTAACTATGGTGACAGCAGGACAAGGGGCTGCTGTCCAAGTCTTGCCGTCCCCACGAGTTGTGCGTCAATCCTCTTTATCTCAAAGTTCCTCCACTGCTTCTGCCTCCTCAACCTCCTCTCGGTCCTCCACCTGCACCCAAAGCCTGTCTGGTCATGCCACAAGCTTTCTAACTGCGCAGAAGGGATCCTGCACAGCTCCTTACTATGCTGGCAGCAGGGCTCAACGTCATCAGGCGGTTTTTACTTTGAAATGTCTGGGAAATGTGAGTCACACAGCTGAGGAGTTGTGGTCAGCTCTGGAGAACCAGTTTCATGAATGGTTGTCTCCACTGGACCTGAAACCAGGGAAGGCCGTGTGCGACAATGCTGCAAACCTCAGTGCGGCCCTTCGCCGGGGCAATGTCACACACGTGCCTTGTATGGCTCACGTGTTGAACCTGGTGTCCAGGAATTTTTAGGCCACTATCCTGGACTAGATAGCCTTCTGCAGAGGGCACGGTCGCTGTGTGCTCACTTCCGCCGTTCGCATCCCGCAGCTCAGCGACTTACATCTCTACAGAAGTCGTTGAGCCTGCCACTTCACAGGCTAAAACGCGATGTGCCTACCCGGTGGAATTCAACTCTGCACATGTTGCAGCGACTGTGGTAGCACCGACAAGCCCTGGTGCAATATGTTCTGACGTATAGCCTGGGCCAACGAGATCCAGAGGTGGGGCAAATCACGCTGGAGAAGTGGTCTCAGATCAGGGACCTATGCATCCTTCTGCACAGTTTTGAAATGGCGACGAAGATGTTTAGTGCTGACGATGCCATTATCAGCATGACTATTCCGGTGATTTACATGCTGGAGCACATGTTAAACAGAATTCGGAGTCAGGTGGTGGCACAAGAGGAGGTGGAGAAAGTAGAGGAGGAGGAGTTGTATGCGGAAGGGCTAACATCTGCAAAGTCCAGACGGTCGGCAGCACCAAGGCGGCAGGCATGTGAGGGTGGGGGAGATGGTTTTAGCAGGGTGCATGGTAGCAGCCAAACTAGTGAGAAATGTGCAGGAGCCCAGGAAGAAGTGGAGGACGAACTGATGGAAGACTCATCAGATGAGGGATATCTTGATCACATTTCTGTTGTGCGAGGTTGGGGAGAGAGGGGAGAGGAAGGAAGCATGATTGTTACCTCGCCACCAACACAACAGGGACTTGGTGCTCCTGGATGCGCAAGACACATGAGTGCCTTCTTGCTGCACTACCTGCAACATGACCCTCGAATTGTGAGAATTAGAAATAATCCTGACTACTGGGTTGCCACACTGTTAGATCCCCGGTACAAAAGTAAATTTGCAGAAATTATTCCTGCCATAGAAAGGGATGCACGCATGCAGGAGTATCAGCAGAGACTGTTGCAGAATCTTACATGTGCTTTTCCACAAAACACCAGTGGTGCACGTAGTGAATCTCACAGTTCCAACTTGCCAACTGTGGGACCGTCGAGTGTTCAGCACTCAAAATGTAACAGAAACACAGTATCTGCTGGTAACATCAATTTTGCGGAATCATTTCACCACTTTTTTAGCCCATCCTTTGCAAGGCCACAGGAGACAAGAAGTCTGACACATAGTCAACTCCTAGAGACGATGGTACAGGAGTATCTCCAAGTAAACATTGAAGCCATGACTGTGTCACTGGACCCTTGCTCTTTTTGGGCTTCCAATCTGGATAAATGGCCGGAGCTCGCCACTTATGCCTTGGAGATCTTGTCATGCCCCGCAGCCAGCGTTCTGTCTGAACGTGTGTTCAGCGCTGCTGGTGGTGTGCTGACAGATAAGCGCACGCGGCTCTCCACTGATAATGTAGACAGATTCACGTTCATAAAGATGTACAAATCATGGATCCGAAAGGACTTTTCTACCCCTGTGTCATCCTGGGGAGAGTAAAAGCTTGATGATTTGTTAATATCACCTCACCAACCGTTTTAAGCTTCCAAATTACTAATCATGTTTATCTGTATCTTGCCTGTATAATAATTTTGGCCTTGTAGCACTGTGCAGTACTGATTCTATTAGGCCATCTATACTAAACTCCACCAGATTTCAAATTACTAATCATGTTTATCTGTATCTTGCCTGTATAATAATTTTGGCCTTGTAGCACTGTGCAGTACTGATTCTATTAGGCCATCTATACTAAGCTCCACCAGATTTAAAATTACACTGGTCAATGCAGTTTTTCTGTCAAAAGGTTTTAAAACATATTTTAAGTCAATTTTGGCTGCTGATTACTAATACGAACTCCGTTTTTGGCTATCACATCAGGATTTCGAGATATTTTTGATGGAAAGTAATCCTATCGAATGTTTTTTGATAAAAACCTCATGATTTTCGTTACTACATTTTGTATATTTTTAATCAAGGAATAACAAATTACAAAGTCTGTGTACAGCAAATCAAATATACTTACAAAATTAAACTACAAAATATAAAAACACATATATATGGCACACAGATGAATGGCAAATGGCAGTTATTTGAACTTTCTTTTCTTGGCTGATCTGTGATGTACAGCTTCTGTGTTGTCTCTCATCAAGCTCCAGCAATAGTCAGCCATCATATGTGAGTCCCACCGGCCTTGATACCGTTCTTCCATTGTTTTAATGTCCTGATGAAAACGCTCCCCTTGTTCCTCGCTCACATCCCAAAGGTTCTCTGGAAAAAAGTCCAAATGGCTGTTTAAATAGTGAATCTTGGTACTCATTCTACATCCAAGATTTTGCAGACTCATTAGTAGCTCTTCCACAATCTCTTCATAGTTGTCTGCTTTCTTATTCCCTAGAAAATTCTGCACCACATTACAAAATGCATTCCGAGCTCTTTCTTCTGTCTCATTCATTGATGTGATAAAGTTTGCGTCTCTCATAAGTGTTCTTATTTGAGGTACATCCAATATTCCAGCCTTTTTCTTCTCTTCACTAAGACCTGGAAAAGTTGAACATAAATAGTTAAAGCATTCTCCACTGTGATTGAGAGCTTTGACGAACTGCTTCATCAATCCAAGTTTTATGTGCAAGGGAGGAAAGACAATGTTCTTTCTATCCACTAGTGAATCATGGATGACATTCTTATCGCCAGGTGCCAAACTCTGTTGCTGAGGCCATTCAGTTTTCACCCAATGCTCTGCTGTAGCTCTACTGTCCCAGTAGCACAGAAAACAAGGGTGTTTGAAAACTGTTTTTTTACTTTATTATCATAACAAATGGGAATTATGCATGTTCAAAGAAAACAAAGATATTCTCACATTTATTGGGAGACTAAATGAAAACTAAATTTACCTTAGTGAACCGTATAAAACGGCACTTTTCATACACTACTTATATTTTTCTTGGAATTATTGAAAATGGGCTATATACCTATAGCGCAAAAACGTGATGTGATAGAGAAATTATAAGATCAGATTTGAATTCAGCACCCACAAATTAGTCTAAAACTGTTCTTAAAGTCCATGCCAGAATTTTTTTTTTTTTTGTACACCAGTGTTATTAATAATCATGTTTATCTGCATCTTGCCTGTAAAATAATTTTGGCCTTGTAGCAGTTTGCAGTACTGATTCTATTAGGCCATCTATACTAAGCTCCGCCAGATTTCAAATTATTACTAATCATGTTTATCTGTATCTTGCCTGTAAAATAATTTTGGCCTTGTAGCAGTTTGCAGTACTGATTCTATTAGGCCATCTATACTAAGCTCCACCAGATTTCAAATTAATAATAATTTTTGTTCTCTCTGAACGTGTGTTCAGCGCTGCTGGTGTTGTGCTGACAGATAAGCGCACGCGGCTGTCCGCTGACAATGTAGACAGACTCAGGTTCATAAAGATGAACACATCATGCATCAGCAAGGACTTTTCTAGCCCTGTGTCATCCTGGGGAGAGTAAAAGCTTGAGGATTTGGTAAAATCACCTCACCAACCGTTTTAAGCTTTCAAATTAATTATCATTTTTATCTGTATCTTGCCTGGAAAATAATTTTGGGCATAGTAGCAGTGTGGAGTACTGATTCTATTAGGCCATCTATACTAAGCTCCACCAGATTTCAAATTATTACTAATCATGTTTATCTCTATCTTCCCTGTAAAATAATTTTGGCCTTATAGCAGTTTGCAGTACTGATTCTATTAGGCCATCTATACTAAGCTCCACCAGCTTTCAAATTAATAATAATTTTTAGCTGCATGTAGCCCGGAAAATAATTTTGGGGCTCCTAGATGCGCAAGACACATGGGTGCCTTCTTGCTGCACTACCTGCAACATGACCCTCAGATTGTCAGAATTCGAAATATTCCTGACTACTGGGTTTCCACACTCTTAGATCCCCCACACTCTTCGATCAACCTTTTCATTTTAATAAAGAACAAAAAAATGGTCATTTTTGAAATTATAAGCATTAGCAGGTTATTAGAAACTTAAATCAAACAGTTTTCAACTCAAAGCTTTATTCTAGGTGATGTTACATTTGCACATAGGACCCCTTGTTCGAAAGGAGCTTCTGAACTCTCTCGTCCATTGAATTTGTCAGGTTTTGGATGGTTTCTGCTTCAATTGTTTTGCATGAGAACAGAATACCCTCCCAGAGCTGTTGCTTAGATGTGAACTGCCTCCCGCCATCATAGACACTCCTTTTGATGATGCTCCAGAGGTTCTCAATGGGTTTGAGGTCAGGGGAGCATGGAGGTCACACCATAAGTTTGTCCCCTTTTATGCCCATATCAGCCAGAGATGCAGATGTGTTATGTGCATCATGAGACGGTGCATTATCATGCATGAAAATGATCTTGCTGTGGAATACATGGTTCTTCTTCTTGAACCATGGCAGGAAGTGCTGTTTGAGAAACTCCACATACATCATGGAGTTCATCTTTACCCCTTCAGGGATCCTAAAGGGGCCGACAATCTCTCTCCTCATGATTCCAGCCCAAAACATTACTCCACCTCCTCCTTGTTGGCGCCGTAGCCATGTTTGCATGGGGTGTCCATCAACCAGCCATCCTCCACTCCATCCATCTGGACTATCGAGCGTTGCACAGCACTCATCGGTGAATAAAACAGTTTTGAAGTCAGTCTTCATGTATTGTTTGGCCCACTGGAGCTGTTTCTGCTTGTGTACAGTGGATAGAGGAGGTCAACAGGATGGCTTATGCACAGCTGCAAACCTCTGAAGGGCCCTGCATCTTGTTGTTCGGGGGACGTTGGAGCAGCTTCAAAAACTTGTCTGCTGCTATGACAAGGCTTTTTTGCCGCTGCTCTTTTAACCTGACGTAATTGCCTGTAGGAAAGAGTCCTCAATTTTCCCTTATCAGCACGCACACGTGTGTACTGTGAATCAGCTACATACTTCTTGATTGTGCAATGATCACGATGAAGTGTCTTGGCAATGTTGAATGTAGTCATGCCTTGACCTAAACACTCCACAATTTGTTGCTTCTCAGCAGCCGACACATCCTTTTTCTTTCCCATTTTGGCAGAAAATGTAGGCTGCTTAATAATGTGGGACAGCCTTCTTAAGTAGTCTTGCCTTTCATTGGACACACCTGCCAAACTAATTAGCACAGGTGTCTGCAATTGCTTAGAGTGATATAAAGAGCCCTGACACACATCACCATCAATGAGTTTAACTGACAAACAAAAAAATTCTTACCTTATCACTCCTAAACACTTTTTGCATAATAATTTGGAACACAGTGTACATGTGCTTTTCCACAAAGCTCCAGTGGTTCACGTAGTGAATGTTACAGTTCTAACTTGCCAACCGTGGTCTGTATGGAGTTGTTCAATAAAGGGCCCAAAATTAAGATAACATAGACGGGAGAGGTCTCTATGAATAGGAATTCCTAAGTATTTGATACCCTGTGAGGGCCAGGCATGCCAGGAGACTCTATGGAATGCTTTCTCAACATCTAACGAGAGTATCTAATTACAAAATTTTAACTGCATCTAGCCCAGGAAATACTTTGTTCCTAGTAGCAGTGTCTGCTAGTCAGCGGATTATCCCGGCTGTTAAGCAAGCTACACCACCTGTAGTTTGGACACTTAATTTTTTCTAAGGAAATGCTTTGGGCCCACGGGACACTCAGTGAAGAGCATCGGGAGGCACCCCAAGCCACAGGGGCTGGGACTGGCGGTAGGACGCCTTGAAGTGGACCGCCAAGCTCGATCCTTATAAAAGCTTTTTAACTGCAGCAGCTTTAGTGGACGCTACTGGAGCTGTAATTCCCGCGGCTGCTGGCATCAGACTTGCCCTCCAATAGATCCTTGTAAAAGGATTTAAAGTGTACTCATTCAAATTAGAGAGACAATTTAAATTAAAAAGCTTAGACCTGCCTCCACCGCAGGGGGGCTCGCTCGACCCACCAGCGGACAGGCACCAGTATTGGGAGAAGGGGGCTGGCCATCAGGGTCCACCGCAGCTCTGGCCCAAACCCGGCGACACGGAGGTCGCATGGGCAAGAACGGACTGGCCGTGTCAGCTTCGCACTTTTTTGGTTTTAGAAGGGCATTACATGCCTATATCTGTGTCTCCCCCTCATTTTACTCCTCAACCTCTTTTCTTTTTGCATGACTATATGTACTTGTCACTTTTCCATGTGTTAGTTGTGTCTTCTGAGCAGTTTGTCAGCTTTTGGACACCTTTGAAGTGTTTTCTATGTGTTTCTATGTGTTTTTGTTTGCCTGCCATTGGTTTTAACGGTGTTCGACGGTGTTCCATGAACAGTTCGACGAACAGTTCGGCGAACATACGGGCGTTCGACGAACCGAACTCGAACCTTACGGGGGTGGCTCAACTCTAATTATCACTTAATATTTAAGTATGCTGACATTCCCCTATTTACCGTATAAGCCTGAAAACTGCCCCTATATACAGTATGAGCCCCCACACAGCCCCCTACATATAATATAAGACCAACATAGCCCCTCTATATACAGTGTGAGTCCCCATATAGTCCCCTATATACAGTATGAGCCTCCACATAGACTTTCTACATACAATATGAGCCCTCATATAGCCTCCTATTTACATGATGAGCCCCCACATAGCCCCCTATAAACAGTATGAGCCCCCATATAGCCTCTCTATATAGAGTGTGAGCTCTCACATATCCTCCTATAAACAGTATGAGCCTGAACAATTCCTCCTATAAACAGTATGAGCCCCCACATGGACCCTATAAACAGTATGACCCTCACATAGCTTCCTATATCCAGTATGAGCCCCCATATGGCCCCCTATAAACAGTGTGAGCCCCCACATAGCCTCTCTATATAGAGGTTGAGCCTCACATATCCTCCTATAACAGTATGAGCCCTCACTTAGCCACTCTATATACAGTATGAACCCCACATAACCCCATATACTGTATACAGTATGTGCCCACACATAGCCTCCCTATATACAGTATGAGCCCTAGGTAACCTCCTATATACAGTATGAACCCCCACGCAGCCCTATATAAACAGTATGAGCCCCACATAGTCCCTTTATACAGTATGAGCCCCCACATAGCCTCCTAAATACAGTATAAGCCCCAATATAGCCTCCTATATGCAGTATAAGCCCCCACATATTTTCCCATATACAGCATAAGCCCCCCACATAGTCTCCTATATACATTGTGAGCCCCATCATAGCCTCCTACATATACTGTGAGCACCCTCATAGCCTCCTATATACAGTATGAGGCCGCACATAGCCTCCTGTATACAGTGTGAGCTCCACATAGCCTCCTAAATACAGTTTGAGCCACCACGTAGCCTTTGTATATACAGTGTGAGCCCCCACATAGACTCATATATACATGCAGAAAAAACATACTCATCTCGCTCCTGTTCCCCGGGTGTGCTGCTCCGGTCTCCAACACCCTGACTCTCCATACAGCAGACGCGATGAGGTGACGTGAATTACATTTTGCAGAGACTAGTGTTGAGCCACCCCCGTAGTGTTCGGGTTCGGTTCGTCGAACACCGGGATGTTCGAGGAACTGTTCGTCGAACTGTTCGTCGAACACCTTAGAACACCGTCGAACACCGTTAAAACCAATGGCAGGCAAACAAAAACACATAGAAACACATAGAAAACACCTTCAAAGGTGTCCAAAAGCTGACAAACTGCTCAGAAGACGCTCTCTTTAAAAAAGCCGGCCGGCAATTCAGCAGCGGCATACACCGGTACCCGACAATTTAGACAAGAAGGAATAGAGCCTCACACATAGATTAGATAGATAGAAACATGTCAGTCACACATATATGAAGTACAGTGACAGTGTTGCTTACTGTACTTGTCATTTAGTGTAAAGGATTTATTTAAAAAAATAATAGTGTTTTCATGCACCGTCTCTTTAAAAAAGCCGGCCGGCAATTCACCAGCGGTACCCGACAATTTATAACAGAAAGAATAGAGCATCACACATAGATAGATATAAACATGCCAATCACATATATAATAAGTACAGTGGTAGTGTTGGTTACTGTACTTGTCATTTAGTGTAAAGGATTTATTTAAAAAAATAATAGTGTTTTCGTGCACCGTCTCTTTAAAAAAGCCGGCCGGCAATTCAGCATCTGTACCCGACAATTTAGAACAGAAAGAATAGAGCATCACACATAGATTAGATAGATAGAAACATGTCAGTCACATATATATGAAGTACAGTGACAGTGTTGATTACTGTACTTGTCATTTAGTGTTAAAATAAAGGATTTATTAAAAAAAAAATTGGCGTGGGGTTCCCCCTAATTTTAGGCTCTAGCGGAGGTTAAGCAGACGGCTGGGGCAGATGTTTGAAGCCTGGGAAGGGGGTAATACCCACGGAGCTTCCCTGGCTACTAATATCAGCCCCCAGCTGAATACCTAGCCTTTACTAGCTATTAAAATGGGGGACCCCCCCAAAAAAATGACATGGGGTCCCCCCTATTTTAATAGCTAGCAAAGGCTAGGCAGACAGCTGGGGGCTGATATTAATAGCCCAGGAAGGGTACCATGAATATTGGCCCCCTCCCAGGCTAGAAACACCAGCCGTCAGCCGCCCCAGAAATGGCGCATCCATAGGATGCGCCAACTCTGGCACTTAGCCTCGCTCTTCCACGCTGCCCTGGTGCGGTGGCAGGGGGTAATAGGGCTGGGGTTCATGTCAGCTTATAATGCCAGCTGACATCAAGCCCAGGTTAGTAATGGAGAGGCGTCTATAAGACACCCCCATTACTAACCCCATAGTCAAAGTTAAAAAAAAAAAACACAAACACCCAGAATAAAGTCCTTTAATTGAAATAAGCACACAATTCTTTATTGTTCTAAATTAAACCATACTTACCACCACGCCCATTCCAGCTGAAGCCAACGATCTCCTGCAATAAAAGAAAAATAATAAAGCAACCTCATCCTTACCTTTCCATGGTTCCCATGACAGCTTCAGCTCTGCTACATCGAGATGACAGGCTGGACCGCAGCAGAACGCTGCCATCCAGCCTGTCATCCCGCGGACACTGAGAAGAGCAGGCATGCTTCCGCTCCTCAGTGTCTCTCTGTGACGGCATCCAGATGAGCCGAGGTCATGTCCAATGAACTCAGATCACCTCATGTACGTCACTGACAGCGTGGGAGAATTCTCACGCTGAAGCGCTGAGTGCAGGAGAATTTTCCCAGGCTGTCAGTGACGTGCATGAGGCTGATATTTAAATTTGGCGCACAAATCGGTGATTGGTCGTGGGCAGCGTCCGCGACCAATCAGCACGGTAGTGTTTAACTTTGGCGGCAAGATCAGTGATTGGTCGCGCGCCAAGACCGCGACCAATCACCGATTTGGGCGCCACATTTAAATATCGGCCGCGACCAATCAGCACAGCGTTGTTTAAATGTGGATCCAAGATCGGTGATTGGTCGCGGCCGATATTTAAATTTGACGCACAAATCTGTGATTGGTCGCGGGCAGCGTCCGCGACCAATCAGCACAGTAGTGTTTAACTTTGGCGGCAAGATCAGTGATTGGTCGCGGTCAAGACGGCCGCGACCAATTGGATGTCAGCGCCGCTCCCCGGTTCTCCCTTCACGCCCTAGCCGCATGGATGTCAGCGGCGCTGCCTGTGCGGATACTTCCGCTGCGAGAACCCGGGATATGAGCGGGCGCTCGCAGCAGAAGTATCCCGACCCGCAGCGCCGCTCCCCGGTCCTCCCTTCACACCCTAGCCGCTGATGTCCCCACAGTATCCGCATGGTGTTACAAAGGTCCGGACATTTGTGTTAAAAATCGCTGATTGGTCGCTGGCGCTGCCCGCGACCAATCACCGATTTGGGCGCCAAATTTAAATATCAGCCGCGACCAATCACCGATTTGGGCGCCAAATTTAAATATCCTCCGCGACCAATCACCCATCTTGGCTCCACATTTAAACACCGCTGTACTGATTGGTCGCGGACGCTATTTAAATGTGGCGCCAAAATCGGTGATTGGTCGCGCCCAGCGTCGGCGACCAATCAGCACAGCGGTGTTTAAATGTGGAGCAAAGATTGGTGATTGCTTGCGGCCGATATTTAAATTTGGCGCCCAAATCGGTGATTGGTCGCGGGCAGCGCCCGCGACCAATCAGCGATTTTTAACACAAATGTCCGGATCTTTGTAACACCATGCGGATACTGTGGGGACATCAGCGGCTAGGGTGTCAAGGGAGGACCGGGGAGCGGCGCTGCGGGTCGGGATACTTCTGCTGCGAGCAGTCGCTCATCTCCCGGCTTCTCGCAACGGAAGTATCCGACCAGGCAGCGGCGCTCCCCGGTCCTCACCAATACGATTAGCTGATTGGTCGCGCTCTCCGCACCCGACCAATCAGTGATCTTGGCGCCACATTTAAATAGCGGCCGCGACCAATCAGCGAGCTTGGCGCCAAATTTAAACAACGCTCTGCTGATTGGTCGCGGACGCCAGACGCGTCCAATCAGTGAGATTGGCGCCAAATTTAAACAACGCTCTGCTGATTGGTCGCGGACTCCAGCCGCGACCAATCAGCGAGATTGGCGCCAAATTTAAACCCCGCTCTGCTAATTGGTCGCGGATGCCGGCCGCGACTAATCAGCATTATTGGCGCCAAATTTAAACACCGCTCTGCTGATTGATCGCGGTCGCCGTCCGCGACCAATCAGTAGTATTGGCGCCAAATTTAAACCCTGCTCGGCTGATTGGTCACTGTTGCCGGCCGCGACCAATCAGCAGTATCGGCGCCAAATTTAAACACCGCTCTGCTGATTGGTCACAGTTGCCTTCCGCGACCAATCAGCGATTTTGACGCCAAATTTAAACACCGCTCTGCTGATTGGTCGCGGCCGGCGGTTGCGACCAATCAGCATTATTGGCGCCAAATTTAAACCCCGCTCTGCTGATTGGTCGTGACCGCCGGCCGCGACTAATCAACATTGTTGCCGCCAAATTTAAACACCGCTCTGCTGAATTGTCGAGGTCGTGACCAATCACCATTATTGGCGCCAAATTTAAACACCGCTTTGCTGATTGGTCGCGACCACAACCTATCAGCATTATTGGCGCAAAATTTAAACCCCGCTCTGCTGATTAGTCGCGACCGCCGGCCGTGACCAATCAGTGATATAGTCGCCAAATTTCAACACCGCTTTGCTGATTGGTCGCGGTTGCTGGCCGCAACCAGTCAGCGATTTTGGCGCCAAATTTAAACACCGCTGTGCTGATTGCGCCGGGTCTGCCGCATACATATTCTAGAATACACGATGCGTTAGAATCGGGCCACCATCTAGTTTCATGAAATAATTTAAAAAAAAATTGACGTAGGGCTTCGCACTATATTTGTGTCCAGCCAGGTACAGCAGGCAGGAACGGGCTGCCCCCAACCACCAGCTGCCTATTTGTACCTGGCCGGACACAACAATATAGGGAAGCCCTTTTTTTCTTAATTATTTCATGAATTTCATGAAATAATTAAAAAAAAAAAATACGTGGGGCTTCGCCCTATTTTTGTGTCCAGCCAGGTACAACTAGGCAGCTGGGGGCTGGAATCCGCAGCGCAGGGAGGCCCAAGCTTTCTGGGTCCCCCCAGCTGCAAATTGCAGTCCACAGCCACCCCGGAAAATGGCGCGTTCATAGAAGCGCCATCTTCTGGCGCTGTACCCAACTCATCCAGGGCCCTGGTGCGGTGGCTCACTGGGTAATAAAGGGGTTAGGGCCAGCTTGGCATTATCAGCAGGCCCTAAGCCCGAAATTCATGGGGTCACGCCAATATTAGACATGACCACCATGAATTTCTAGTAAAGTATTTAAAAAAAACACAACACCCAGAAAAAAGTCCTTTAATTGAAATAAACACACAATTCTTTATTGTTCTAAATTAAACCATACTTACCACCACGCCCATTCCAGCTGAAGCCAATGATCTCCTGCAATAAAAGTAAAATAATAAAGCAACCTCATCCTTACCTTTCCATGGTTCCCAGACAGCTTCAGCTCTGCTACATCGAGATGACAGGCTGGACCGCAGCAGAACGCTGCCATCCAGCCTGTCATCCCGCAGACACTGAGAAGCGCAGGCATGCTTGCGCTCCTCAGTGTCTCGCTGTGACGGCATCCAGATGAGCCGAGGTCATGTCCAATGAACTCAGCTCACCTCATGTACGTCACTGACAGCGTGGAAGAATTCTCCTGCACTCAGCGCTTCAGCGTGAGAATTCTCCCACGCTGTCAGTGACGTACATGAGGTCAGCTGAGTTCAATGGACATGAATGAGCTCACCTCATGCACGTCACTGACAGCGTGGGAAAATTCTCCTGCACTCAGCGCTTCAGCGTGAGAATTTTCCCAGCGCCCGCAACCAATCAGCGATTTTTAACACAAATGTCCGGACCTTTGTAACACCATGCGGATACTGTGGGGACATCAGCGGCTAGGGTGTGAAGGGAGGACCGGGGAGCGGCGCTGCGGGTCGGGATACTTCTGCTGCGAGCGGCCGCTCATGTCCCGGGTTCTCGCAGCGGAAGTAGCCGCACAGGCAGCGCCGCTGAAATCCATGCGGCTAGGGTGTAAAGGGAGGACCGGGGAGCGGCGCTGACATCCAATTGGTCGCGGCCGCTATTTAAATGTGCCGCACAAATCGGTGATTGGTCGCCGTCTTGACCGCGACCAATCACTGATCTTGCCGCCAAAGTTAAACACTACTGTGCTGATTGGTCGCGGACGCTGCCCGCGACCAATCACCGATTTGTGCGCCAAATTTAAATATCAGCCTCATGCACGTCACTGACAGCGTGGGAAAATTCTCCTGCACTCAGCGCTTCAGCGTGAGAATTCTCCCACGCTGTCAGTGACGTACATGAGGTGAGATGAGTTCATTGGACATGAGCTCACCTCATGCACGTCACTGACAGCGTGGGAAAATTCTCCTGCACTCACCGCTTCAGCGTGAGAATTTTCCCACGCTGTCAGTGACGTGCATGAGGTGAGCTCATTCATGTCCAATGAACTCGGCTCACCTCATGCACGTCACTGACAGCGTGGGAAAATTCTCACGCTGAAGCGCTGAGTGCAGGAGAATTCTCCCACGCTGTCAGTGACGTGCATGAGGTGAGCCGAGTTCATTGTCGGCTCATCTTTATGCCATCACAGCGAGACACTGAGGAGCGCAAGCATGCCTGCGCTTCTCAGTGTCTGCGGGATGACAGGCTGGATGGCAGCGTTCTGCTGCGGTCCAGCCTGTCATCTCGATGTAGCAGAGCTGAAGCTGTCTGGGAACCATGGAAAGGTAAGGATGAGGTTGCTTTATTATTTTACTTTTATTGCAGGAGATCGTTGGCTTCAGCTGGAATGGGCGTGGTGGTAATTATGGTTTAATTTAGAACAATAAAGGATTGTGTCTTTATTTCAATTAAAGGACTTTATTCTGGGTGTTTGTGTTTTCTTTTAACTTTGACTATGGGGTTAGTAATGGGGGTGTCTTATAGACGCCTCTCCATTACTAACCTGGGCTTGATGTCAGCTGGCATTATAAGCTGACATCAACCCCAGCCCTATTACCCCACTGCCACCGCTACAGGGCAGTGGGAAGAGCGAGGCTAAGTGCCAGAATTGGCGCATCCTATGGATGCGCCATTTCTGGGGCGGCTGACGGCTGGTGTTTCTAGCCTGGGAGGGGGCCAATATTCATGGCACCCTTCCTGGGCTATTAATATCAGCCCCCAGCTGTCTGCCTAGCCTTTGCTAGCTATTAAAATAGGGGGGACCCCACGTCATTTTTTTGTGGGGTCCCCCATTTTAATAGCTAGTAAAGGCTAGGTATTCCGCTGGGGGCTGATATTAGTAGCCTGGGAAGCTCCGTGGGTATTACCCCCTTCCCAGGCTTCAAACATCTGCCCCAGCCGTCTGCTTAACCTCCGCTAGAGCCTAAAATTAGGGGGAACCCCACGCCAATTTTTTTTTAAATAAATCCTTTATTTTAACACTAAATGACAAGTACAGTAATCAACACTATCACTGTACTTCTTATATATGTGACTGACATGTTTCTATCTATCTAATCTATGTGTGATTCTCTATTCCTTCTGTTATAAATTGTCGGGTACAGATGCTGAATTGCCAGTCGGCTTTTTTAAAGAGACGGTGCATGAAAACACTATTATTTTTTTTAATAAATCCTTTACACTAAATGACAAGTACAGTAAGCAACACTGTCACTGTACTTCATATATATGTGACTGACATGTTTCTATCTATCTAATCTATGTGTGATTCTCTATTCTTTCTATTCCAAATTGTCGGGTACCGCTGCTGAATTGCCGGCCGGCTTTTTTAAAGAGACGGTGCATGAAAACACTATTATTTTTTTTGATAAATCCTTTACACTAAATGACAAGTACAATAAGCAACACTGTCACTGTACTTCATATATATGTGGCTGACATGTTTCTATCTATCTAATCTATGTGTGAAGCTCTATTCTTTCGATTCTAAATTGTCGGGTACCGGTATATGCCGCTGCTGAATTGCCGGCTTTTCATGTTTCACTGTTGGCACTGTTCCCATCGATTTGGGCAATCACTGTAATGCCACAACCACCATGGCTGTGGCATTACAGTGAGTGGCAGACAATCCCTGCATGATTGGTGCTCTAAATAGCGCCAGACATGCAGGACACGCTTTTGGTGCACGAACAGTTATCGAACATAACCTCGAACAGCCGAATTTTTTGCAAATCGTTCGGGTTCGTCGAACAACTCGAACACCGCCCAAAACAGCTCGAATTTGAGATTGGCGAACAGTTCTAGTCGAACACCGCTCATCTCTAGCAGATACAAGTCATGGATGGACGAAGTGGTTATGGTGGTGTGGGCTGAATGAAAAAGAAAAGGGAAAGTGAACAACTATGATCAGAGAGATGGTAGATGACTTAATATACATATATTTGTACATTTACCAGCACACTATGCACATACAGTACAGACCAAAAGTTTGGACACACCTTCTCATTTAAAGATTTTTCGGTGTTTTCATGACTTTGAAAATTGTGCATTCACACTGAAGACATCAAAGCTATGAATTAACACAGTTGTTGTAGAGATGTGTTTGCTTCTAGAACTCTGTGTGGCATTGACCTGGTCTCTAATCTGAGCTGCTGTTAACCTGCGATTTCTGAGGCTGGTGACTCGGATAAACTTATCCTCAGAAGCAGAGGTGACTCTTGGTCTTCCTTTCCTGGGGTGGTACTTTTGGTGAGCCAGTTACTTTGTAGCGCTTGATGGTTTTTACAACTGTACTTGGGGACACTTTCAAAGTTTGCCCAATTTTTCGGACTGACAGACCTTCCTTTCTTAAAGTAATGATGGCCACTCGTTTTTCTTTACTTAGCTACTTTTTTCTTGCCATAATACAAATTCTAACAGTCTATTCAGTAAGACTATCATCTGTGTATCCAGCAGACTTCTGCACAACACAACTGATAGTCCCAACCCCATTTATAAGGCAAGAAATCCCACTTATTAAACCTGACAGGGCACACCTGTGAAGTGAAAACCATTTCCGGTGACTACCTCTTGAAGCTCATCAAGAGAATGACAAGTGTGCAAAGCAGTCATCAAAGCAAAAGGTGGCTACTTTGAAGAAAGTAAAATATAAGACATATTTTCAGTTGTTTCACACCTTTTTGTTAAGTATATAATTTCACATGGTCAGGTCAGGGGAGCATGGAGGTCACACCATAAGTTTGTCCCCTTTTATGCCCATATCAGCCAGAGATGCAGATGTGTTATGTGCATCATGAGACGGTGCATTATCATGCATGAAAATGATCTTGCTGTGGAATACATGGTTCTTCTTCTTGAACCATGGCAGGAAGTGCTGTTTGAGAAACTCCACATACATCATGGAGTTCATCTTTACCCCTTCAGGGATCCTAAAGGGGCCAACAATCTCTCTCCCCATGATTCCAGCCCAAAACATTACTCCACCTCCTCCTTGTTGGCGCCGTAGCCATGTTTGCATGGGGTGTCCATCAACCAGCCATCCTCCACTCCATCCATCTGGACTATCGAGCGTTGCACAGCACTCATCGGTGAATAAAACAGTTTTGAAGTCAGTCTTCATGTATTCTTTGGCCCACTGGAGCTGTTTCTGCTTGTGTACAGTGGATAGAGGAGGTCAACAGGATGGCTTATACACAGCTGCAAACCTCTGAAGGGCCCTGCATCTTGTTGTTCGGGGGACTTTGGAGGCACCAGCAGCTTCAAAAACTTGTCTGCTGCTATGACAAGGCTTTTTTGCCGCTGCTCTTTTAACCTGACGTAATTGCCTGTAGGAAAGAGTCCTCAATTTTCCCTTATCAGCACGCACACGTGTGTACTGTGAATCAGCTACATACTTCTTGATTGTGCAATGATCACGATGAAGTGTCTTGGCAATGTTGAATGTAGTCATGCCTTGACCTAAACACTCCACAATTTGTTGCTTCTCAGCAGCCGACACATCCTTTTTCTTTCCCATTTTGGCAGAAAATGTAGGCTGCTTAATAATGTGGGACAGCCTTCTTAAGTAGTCTTGCCTTTCATTGGACACACCTGCCAAACTAATTAGCACAGGTGTCTGCAATTGCTTACAGTGATATAAAGAGCCCTGACACACATCACCATCAATGAGTTTAACTGACAAACAAAAAAATTCTTACCTTATCACTCCTAAACACTTTTTGCATAATAATTTGGAACACAGTGTACATGTGCTTTTCCACAAAGCTCCAGTGGTTCACGTAGTGAATCTTACAGTTCTAACTTGCCAACCATGGTCTGTATGGAGTTGTTCAATAAAGGGCCCAAAATTAAGATAACATAGACGGGAGAGGTCTCTATGAATAGGAATTCCTAAGTATTTGATACCCTGTGAGGGCCAGGCAAAGGGAAAGTTGGACTGGATGGAATCCTGTATGGATTTGGAGAGGGAGACATCGAGGGCCTCAGACTTCGCTGCATTGATTTTAAAATTGGACCATGTAACAAAGTGATCTATTTCAGTCATAACAGCAGGGATGGATATATGTGATTGAGTGATATATACTAGGACATCATCAGAAAATGTAGAGCATTTGTACTCGGTGCCTCCCACCTCAATCCACCTAATATTGGGGTTATGGCGAATTGATGAGAGCAGGTGCTCCGTCACTAGGATGTATAAGAGAGGGGACAGAGGACATCCCTGCCTTGTCCCATTGGTGATTATGAAAGGTGATGAAAATGTTCCATTTATCTTCAGCCTAGGTGACGTATTGCTATACAGGGCCGTGATTTGGGCTATAAAAGGGTCCCCTAGACCCCTACCCCAAGCTTTTTAAGAGAATAATATATGGCGTGCCAGGAGACTCTATGGAATGCTTTCTCAGCATCTAATGAGAGTATCTAATTACAAAATTTTAACTGCATCTAGCCCAGGAAATACTTTGTGCCTAGTAGCAGTGTCTGCTAGTCAGCGGATTATTCCGGCTGTTAAGCAAGCTACACCACCTGTAGTTTGGACACTTAATTTTTTCAAAGCAAATGCTTCGGGCCCTCGGGACACTCAGTGAAGAGCATGGGGAGGCACCCCAAGCCACAGGGGCTGGGACTGGCGGTAGGACGCCTTGAAGTGGACCGCTAAGCTCTATCCTTATAAAAGCTTTTTAACTGCAGCAGCTTTAGTGGACGCTACTGGAGCTGTAATTCCCGCGGCTGCTGGCATCAGACTTGCCTTCCAATAGATCCTTGTAAAAGGATTTATAGTGTACTCATTCAAATTAGAGAGACAATTTAAATTAAAAAGCTTAGACCTGCCTCCACCGCAGGGGGGCTCGCTCGACCCACCAGCGGACAGGCACCAGTATTGGGAGAAGGGGGCTGGCCATCAGGGTCCACCGCAGCTCTGGCACAAACCCGGCGACACGGAGGTCGCATGGGCAAGAACGGACTGGCTGTGTCAGCTTCACACTTTTTTGGTTTTAGAAGGGCATTACATGCCTATATCTGTGTCTCCCCCTCCTTTTACTCCTCAACCTCTTTTCTTTTTGCATGACTATATGTACTTGTCACTTTTCCATGTGTTAGTTGTGTCTTCTGAGCAGTTTGTCAGCTTTTGGACACCTTTGAAGTGTTTTCTATGTGTTTTCTATGTGTTTCTATGTGTTTTTGTTTGCCTGCCATTGGTTTTAACGGTGTTCGATGGTGTTCCATGAACAGTTCGACGAACAGTTCGGCGAACATACGGGCGTTCGACGAACCGAACTCGAACCTTACGGGGTATGCTGACATTCCCCTATTTACCGTATAAGCCTGAAAACTGCCCCTATATACAGTATGAGCCCCACACAGCCCCCTACATATAATATATAAGACCAACATAGCCGCTCTATATACAGTGTGAGTCCCCATAAAGTCCCCTATATACAGTATGAGCCTCCACATAGACTTTCTACATACAATATGAGCCCTCATATAGCCTCCTATTTACATGATGAGCCCCCACATAGCCCCCTATAAACAGTATGAGCCCCCACATGGACCCTATAAACAGTATGACCCTCACATAGCTTCCTATATCCAGTATGAGCCCCCATATGGCCCCCTATAAACAGTGTGAGCCCCCACATAGCCTCTCTATATAGAGGTTGAGCCTCACATATCCTCCTATAACAGTATGAGCCCTCACTTAGCCACTCTATATACAGTATGAACCCCAGATAACCCCATATACTGTATACAGTATGTGCACACACATAGCCTCCCTATATACAGTATGAGCCCTAGGTAACCTATATACAGTATGAACCCCCACGCTGCCCTATATAAACAGTATGAGCCCCACATAGTCCCTTTATACAGTATGAGCCCCCACATAGCCTCCTAAATACAGTATAAGCCCCCATATAGCCTCCTATATGCAGTATAAGCCCCCACATATTTTCCCATATACAGCATAAGCCCCCCACATAGTCTCCTATATACATTGTGAGCCCCATCATGGCCTCCTATATATACTGTGAGCACCCTCATAGCCTCCTATATACAGTATGAGGCCGTACATAGACTCCTGTATACAGTGTGAGCTCCACATAGCCTCCTAAATAAAGTTTGAGCCACCACGTAGCCTTTGTATATACAGTGTGAGCCCCCACATAGACTCATATATACATGCAGAAAAAACATACTCATCTCGCTCCTGTTCCCCGGGTGTGCTGCTCCGGTCTCCAACACCCTGACTCTCCATACAGCAGACGCGATGAGGTGACGTGAATTACATTTTGCAGAGACAAGTCATGGATGGAAGAAGTGGTTATGGTGGTGTGGGCTGAATGAAAAAGAAAAGGGAAAGTGAACAACTATGATCAGAGAGATGGTAGATGACTTAATATACATATATTTGTACAATTACCAGCACACTATGCACATACAGTACAGACCAAAAGTTTGGACACACCTTCTCATTTAAAGATTTTTCTGTATTTTCATGACTTTGAAAATTGTACATTCACACTGAAGACATCAAAGCTATGAATTAACACAGTTGTTGTAGAGATGTGTTTGCTTCTAGAACTCTGTGTGGCATTGACCTGGGCTCTAATCTGAGCTGCTGTTAACCTGCGATTTCTGAGGCTGGTGACTCGGATAAACTTATCCTCAGAAGCAGAGGTGACTCTTGGTCTTCCTTTCCTGGGGTGGTACTTTTGGTGAGCCAGTTACTTTGTAGCGCTTGATGGTTTTTACAACTGTACTTGGGGACGCTTTCAAAGTTTGCCCAATTTTTCGGACTGACAGACCTTCATTTCTTAAAGTAATGATGGCCACTCGTTTTTCTTTACTTAGCTACTTTTTTCTTGCCATAATACAAATTCTAACAGTCTATTCAGTAAGACTATCATCTGTGTATCTGCACAGCACAACTGATGGTCCTAACCCCATTTATAAGGCAAGAAATCCCACTTATTAAACCTGACAGGGCACACCTGTGAAGTGAAAAACATTTCCGTTGACTACCTCTTGAAGTTCATCAAGAGAATGACAAGTGTGCAAAGCAGTCATCAAAGCAAAAGGTGGCTACTTTGAAGAACGTAAAATATAAGACATATTTTCAGTTGTTTCACACCTTTTTGTTAAGTATATAATTTCACATGTGTTAATTCATAGTTTTGATGCCTTCAGTGTGAATGTACAATTTTCATAGTCATGAAAATACAGAAAAATCTTTAAATGAGAAGGTGTGTCCAAACTTTTGGTCTGTACTGTATATAGTATGCAGAGCACTGGAATTGATATATACAATTATACCACTACATGGTTGCTGCACAGTGATAATATCAGTGTTTATACTGTTGATAATCAGTATGGTATATTATCACTACAGTACATGTTGGTGATATGTTGTTATGATCTGGCTGTATTTATTGATTATTGTCTCATATTGTGGTATTGATTGTAATATTGGTCTTAGTACAGTCATGATGGTAATGATCAATATGGTGGCATTATTTTAGCATTATGTGGTGGCATTATGTGGTCATAACTTGGTAGGATTATTTACTAGTGATGGGCGGACCCGTGGATATCCGAATATCTATTAAAAGTTTGGTTCGGTTACCAGAACAGTACCTGACCCGGAACACGGACCCCATTCATATGAATGGGGCCCCCGAACATCCATGGTTTCCCACGCAGATGACAGCGTGGGAAAAAGGGGCTCTGATTGGTTAGAACTACGGGCTCACTCTGTCAGATGACAGTGTGAGCCCGCAGCTGTGACTGTGACCAGTCGTAAAAAGCTTACCACGGGTCACAGGCATCAGCTGATGAGAGTACTACTCCCATCAGCCTATGCCTGCTGTTACAGAGCAGACGCCGCTGTGTAATCACTCCTGCAGTGTATAGCGCTGAGCTGCCGTGAAAGAGTTCACAGGAGTTCATCAGCTGATGAGCTCCAGTGATCTCACTTACGGCACCGCTACGGCGTGAGACAGTTCTCACGCAGCGGCGGTGCCGTAAGTGAGGTTACCGGGTTTCATCAGCTGATGAACTCCTGTGAACTCTCTCACGGCAGCTGATTGCTACACATTACTTGTGTCAGTGTGAGCCTGTTGTCATGTACAATATATTGTATGTCTATATACTGTTGACACATATATATACTGTTGTTATACACATGTAAATATATATATGGTGGCTCATTATACCCGTAATATTATTTTGAGGAATGTATTAACATTGTCTGTTTCTCTGACCTAACAACCTTTGACTATATGAGCCTTTTTACTAATCGGGTCACATTGGCCTGTGTATAAATACTATGCTACTTGGATGATCACTTAATATCTACTAGGCTGTACAATTTGGGTCCTGCGTGTCCCATATAGCGGTGGAATTTTTTTACACACTGTATGTTGTTTTGCACCATTTTTTGCACCAATTATCTGCATGTGATAATTTTTAACAAAATTGAATATTCAATAAAACAATTTTTTATGATGTAGATCGGCCTTTGATCGTGGTTGCTTCGGTTGTTTATGTTTATCTTGCGATTTTGCCATTATACGGTCAATAGTTGCCACTCTTCACATTGTAGTATGTGTACATTATGGAGTGGCACCGTTTGAAAATTATACTAGGATAAGTCATCTAGATCATCGTAAGACACTATGGATTATTTCATCACTTTGGATAGGTGAGGGATATGATTGTTTTTTATTTTTGCTGTTTTACAGTTGACAGTGGCTTCTGGGATTAGGTGTTAGGTGAGTATAAATTAGCTTATTTATTTTCTGTTTTTTACAGGGAACAATGGTGTGAAGATATTCAAGGTAATCCCCTGTCGATCACTGTGCACTGGCAGGCGGGTTTTACGAAGCTCTACATATGAAAATTTGACACTGCAGCTTGCAAAGGAAGGAGCTGAAGAAGCGAAGAGTGATAATTCTCACAGCAGCTGCAAGCTACACAGGATGTCCCTTCCCCTGACGCCATGTGCCTATTCAAGAAACATAATTCAACAGCGAGTTATGGGGAAAAGATTCATCTCAGTGATACACAAAATAGACCTGAGGGGATGCGGATTGTAACCCTAGTTTTAAACATAGTCCAGCGTAAGGAAAGGAGATACCCAGCACAGCCTTGCAGGGGCCCCTAGGACTCTGATGTTTAGCATCCATGCGTAGCAGGGGCCGGGCTGGGTCCAATGACACCAGAACGGGCTCCCTAGGACTGTCCAGTAAGAACGTATGGCCCATTTTAGTTTTGGGAGCTCTTAGCTGGGAAATAACATGGATGGAGACTTGGGCTCCACCAGGGGTGCAGTAGGGGGAGTGACACAGAGAGTTTGAAGGTCTCTGTAGCTAGAGCCTATTGTCTTTTTCCTGGGGAGGTTGTGATATCAAGTCATCCACCTGATTGTCACAGCTGACACCCGGTGCTATGTGCAAGGAACGGTCCCGCATCGCTCCCTGCACATTAACCCCCGAAATGCTGTGATTGAAATCGATCGCAGCATTCTGGTGGCAAGAGGAGGTTAGCGCGATACTTACCTTCTCTGCCGGCATCCCGCAGCGTCTGAGTCCGGTCCCAGATGTCATGGTGACCAGATGTCATCATGACAACATCCGGGTCATCAGAAGGCAGGAAGTTGCTTTGGTCATGCGCCAAGCGTGACCAAAGTAACTTTTCCCTGTGCAGCGCTGACAGGCTGCATAGCACAGGGATGGTGATGAAGTTAACCCCTTTAGTGAACAGGGTAAAAAAATAAAAAACAAAACATAAAACGATGCTTTATCATCATACCAGCAAACAAAAAATGGAATAAAACGCGATCAAAAAGACGAATGTAAATAAAAATGGTACCGCTGAAAACGTCATCTTATCCCGCAAAAAACAAGCCACCATACAGCTCCAACGGCAGAAAAATAAAACATTTATAGCTCTCTAGCGATGCATAAACAATTCTTTTTTCTATAAAATAGTTTTCATTGAGTAAAAGTGCCATAACGTGAAAAAAAATATAACTGTGGTACCGCTGTAAACGTACTGACCCGAAGAATAAAGCTTCCTTATCAATTTGACGACACATAGAACGGCATAAAAAAAACACCAAAAAACAATTCGTGAATTGTTGGTTTTTATTTATTCTGCCTTCCAAAAATCGGAATAGAAAGCAATCAAAAAATGTAATGTGCCCAAAAATGGTACCAATAAAAACATCAACTTGTCCCACAAAAAAAAAAAAAAAAAAAATCACATGACTCTGTCGAACGAAATATGGAAAAATTATAGCTCTCAAAAAATTGCAATGCAAAAACTAGTCTTTGCAAAAAAAAGGGTTTTTTAGTGTGTGACAGCTCTCAATCATAAAAACTTGATATGAATCTAGTATCCCTGTAATTGCACCGACCCGAAAAATAAAGTTGTCTAATCACTTATACCGCACGAGGAATGGCGTAAAAAATAAACTTTAGGGTTAGGGATAGGGTTGTGCTAGGGTTAGGGTTAGTGTTGTGCTAGGGTTAGGGTTGGGCTAGGGTTAGGGTTGAGCTAGGGTGGGGCTAGGGGTAGGGTTGAGCTAGGGTTAGGGTTGGGCTAGGGGTAGCATTGAGCTATGGGTAGGGTTGTGCTAGGGTTAGGGTTGTACTAGGGCTAGGGTTAGGGTTGTGCTATGGTTAGGCTAGGATTGGGTTAGGGTTGGGCAAGGGTTAGGGTTGAGTTAGGGTTGGGCTAGGGTTAGGGTTGAGCTAAGGTTGCGTTTGGGCTAGGGTTGTGGTTGTATTAGGGTTGGGGTTGTGATTTTTTCAGAAGTAAAGAAAAAAATACCATCTATATGGCGACTAATGTTGAGCACAAGAGCTCGCTACTTGAGTTTGCATCGGGTGCTCGGGTATGCACCGAGTATAGCGGGTGCTCGAGTGACATGCTCAAGTCTCCGCCTCAAATGTTTTGCAGCTGTTATACAGCCAAAAAAACCTTGCTGGGACTGCCTGTCATGCACAAGCGATCCCCACATGTTTTTATTTGGGTGACTAACAACCATGAAACATGCGGGCGGGGACTCGAGCATGTCACTTGAGCGCCCGCCATACATGGTCCATACCTGAGTACCCGATGCAAACTCAAGTAGCGAGCACTTGCACTCAAGACTAATGACAACTTATTCAATATGATGACCTAATGTTATCAAATTCTGTGTCGTACCTCTGGGTTCAAAATATTCACTATACCCCTTGATAAAATCCTTCAGGGGTGTAGTTTCCAAAATGGAGTCACTTGGTGGGGGGGGGTTTCCACTATTTAGGCACATCAGGGGCTCCCCAAACGCAACATGGCGTCCACTAATTCAAGCAAATTTTACATTCAAAAAGTCAAATGGCGTTCCTTCTCTTCCGAACCCTGCCTTGTGCCCAAACAGTGTTTTTTCCCCACATATAGGGTATCGGCTTACTCAGGAAAAATTGCACAACAAATCGCGTGGTGCAATTTCTCCTGTTACCCTTATGAAAATGCAAAATAGGGGTCTGCAAAACATTTTTGTTGGAAAAATGTGAAAATGTTATTTTTACAGCTCCATGATATAAACTTCTGTGAAGCACCTGGGGGTTCAAGGTGCTCACCACACACCTAGATAAGTTCCCTGAGGGGTCTAGTTTCCAAAATGGTGTCACTTGTGGGGGGTTTCCACTGTTTAGGCACATCGGGGGCTCCCCAAACGCAACATGGTGTCCACTAATTTTTCAAGCAAATTTTACATTCAAAAAGTCTAAAATAAAAAAAATTGCGGTCTAAAGTAACATTTTTGTGAAAAAAGTTAAATGTTCATTTTTTTCTTCCACATTCCAAAAATTACTGTGAAGCATCTGAAGGGTTAATAAACTTCTTGAATGTGGTTTTGAGCACCTTGGGGGCTACAGTTTTTACAATGGTGTCACTTTTGGGTATTTTCTATCATAAAGGCCCCTCAAAGTCACGCCAGATGTGATGGGGTCTCTAAAAAAGTGTTTTTGTAAATTTTGTTGTAAAAATGAGAAATCGCTGGTCAACTTTTAACCCTTATAGCTCCCTAAAAAAAAAAAATGTGGTTCCAAAATTGTGCTGATGTAAAGTAGACATGTGAGAAATGTTATTTATTAACTATTTAGTGTAACATCTCTATTTAAGGGTATAAAATTTAAAATTTTGAAAATTGCAAAACTTTCTACATTTTTACCAAATTTCTGATTTTTTCACAAATAAACGCAAGTGATGTCAAAGAAATTTTACCACAATGATGAAGTACAATATGTCACGAAAAAACAGTCTCAGAATCAGCGGGATCCATTTGAAGCGTTCCAGAGTAATTACCTCATAAAGTGACAGTGGTCAGAATTGTAAAAATTGGCCTGGTCATTAACGTGCAAACCACCCTGGGGGTAAAGGGGTTAATACTAGACCTCTGAGCATAAGACGGAAAAGTCGTGGAACTATGGAAATCACAGGTCGGAGAGACGTGTTGGTGATCTGCAAATGATAAAATAATGGATACAACATTTTCAAAACATCTCAATTTATCCAGTATCGAGTATGATCCCCAAGCACAGAAATCCCCGCACTTACAGCCTCGGCTCCTGTTTTTACTTTATTGTATGGTTCGTTTATCCGCATTATCCACATTGTGGTTTTTACAGGTTTTATCTATATATTTTGTCTATGCACATTTTAACCTGAGTGTTACGAATCTGCGAACTCAGATATCCTGTGTTAAGTATTGTGGAATTTTTCAGGCTCAAACTAAGAAACGTAGAGCTCAGAAACGCGTTGCCGTCTGGTTGAAGTACGTTTTGCTGATGGCATTTGTACGTTTTTCATGTGCTATTTTTGTACGAAGCCACTTAAATTTGGTTGTGTTTATATGGATTAAATAAAGTGCTGAATTTTATGGAAAAAGGGAGTGTTGGCCTGAATTTCACATTGCTATATCACTTTTCATACTTTTGCATAGACCTGGTCAGAGAGTCTGGACATGTACAGTAACTCTGCTCTACAGACTCCGGCCACAAGGTAAGTTTAGTCTTACAGAGCCGCTATCTATCACCATGCACACTCAGCTTTTATCAGCTCAAATGTCTCCCGTACCCCTAGACTGTACCTGTTATATTTCCCCATCAACTACATGATGACAATTAGCAGCCATAAGCTTAATGCATTGTAGGGGTTTTCCAGGTTTACTATATTGACCTCTTCACCGGTGGGGTTCAACATCAACTGACATCCAACAATCGGAATTATTATAAAGACATTTGTAACTGTGGACCATAGCACAGTATTGGAACTCACGTGGTTGCAAAACCACAGATTGATATGGGGGTGGGGGAGGCATTTACAAAACCTAGGTGCCATAGACATTGACTGAAAATAAGTCCCCTTAAGAAATGGAAGTCTGCACATGTGTAGGAGAACAGTGGTAGGCAGGACAAAGATACCAGTCTCCTCCTGGAGGGCAATTTTACAGACTGTGTAAACCAATGGGACGTAGATTGAGAACTGGATCACTAATGATCGACTATTATTGTGATTGTGACAGGTAATCAAATTTTTCACTAGTGGCTACTAGAGGTGAAATGTAGTATTGCATCCGAACCAGTTAAAGGATTAGGAACTAGGGATGTCACGGGTGTGTCAGGCTTGACATACAGTCATTCTGAATCCGGCTGTAGAAGGTCGCTGCGCTTGGCCTTGCAGACACCTTCTTGATCCTTTCATCATCCCTCCCACTCTAGGACCCAGCGGTGATCTCCACGATCGCCTGCTAATTAACACACCCTTTCTGGATCTTTAAATATACTCAGTTTCTCAAGAGAGTTGCTGGTGATAGAGTAAATTCCTCTGTTCAGGTCTGGAGTTCTAGCAGTCAGCTAGATTCTTCTTGGAGTTCCTTTATGGATTGAAGTTGTGTTCTCTCTGGTGTCTCCTCAAAGCTAAGTGTATCTCCTTGTCTGTTTCCCTTGTTTGTCTTTAGTTGCAGTGGGGCCGACTAGTGCTAACTCCTCCCCCTCCCTACCTAGGGCCTAGCTCTAGGGTCAGCCAGGACTAAGGTATCCTGCTTGGCGATAGGTGTGGAACCTATTTAGGGACGATAAGGGAGTCATGGTGTTGTTAGATCTGCTTAGGGGTCTCCACTCCCCCTTTCCCTAGTTTCTGGGCTTTCCCCCTTTTCCCGTTGTCGTACGCTGGGTTCTTCCCATACCTAGCATTACAAGGGATGAGCAGACCCGTGGAAGTTCAGGTTTTGGTACCCAACTGAACTTTAGTCCAAAGTTTGGTTCGGGTACCAAAACTGTACCCGAACTTGATCCAGTACATGGACCCCATTGAAATCATTGTGAACTCCAAATTTTGAGATGGAAAAATCTCACTCTCCCTCCTCCCTCCTTCTCTTTTCTCTATCTCTCTCCTCCCGCTTCCCTCCTCCCTCTCTCTCTTTCCTCCCTCTCTCTCCTCCCTCTCTCTCTCTCCTCCATCTCTCTCTCCTCCATCTCTCTCTCCTTCATCTCTCTCTCCTCCATCTCTCTCTCCTCTATCTCTCTCTCTCCTCCATCTCTCTCCCTCGCACTCTTCTCCATTTCTGTCACTCTCTCCTCTCTCTTCTCAATCTCTGTCTCCCTTGCTCTTTGTCCTCCATCTCTTTCTCTCTCCTCCCTCTATCTCGCTCCTCCCTCTCTCTCTCTCCTCCCTCTCTCTCTCTCCTCCTTTGCTCTGTCTCCTCCATCTGTCTCTCCTCCATATCTCTCTCTCTCATCCATCTCTCTCCCTTACCCTTTCCTCCATCTCTCTCACTCTCTCCTCTCTCTCACTTGCTCTTTCTCTTCCATCTCTTCCTCTCCCCCCCATATAATGCCCCATGCAGGATTTAACGTCTCACCCCCATATAATGCCCCATACAAGATGTCACCTCTCCCCCCATATAATGCCACATGTAGGATGTCACCTCTCCCCCCATATAATGCCCCATGCAGGATGTCACCTCTCCCCCCCACATAATGTCCTATGCAGGAGGTCACCTCCCCCCCATATAATGCCCCATGCAGGATGTCACCTGTCCCCCCATATAATGTCCTATGCAGGAGGTCACCTATCCCCCCCCATATAATGCCCCATGCAGGATGTCACTTGTTCCCCCCATATAATGCCCCATGCAGAATGTCACTTGTCCCCCCCATATAATTCCCCATGACTCCATACATATAAAAAATATAATCAAGTACTCACCTCTCCTCACTTGCTGCCATTGCTCCAGACTCTTCAGCGTCGCCGGCGTCTTCCTGCTCTGCGCTGTGATGGATCTGGAGCGAGCATGGTGTAAAGACATCACCGCATCCTCTGGCCTGAGACATCACAGTGCAGCAGCCGCGGAAGAGACCAGAGATGGTGCGGAGGCACGGGGAGAGGGGCCCTGAACAAGTGGGGGTGGGTGGCGGGCACTGGCACCGGCACCGCACCGCTCACGGGTAAGTGGGCCCATCCATCTGCTTAGGGCCCCAGCACTTGCCCGGGTGCGCTGGGTTCTGACGCCAGGCCTGCATATAGGTACTTTACTCAAGCTCTACACAAGTGCACCGTCACATTTATTATCCCCGCCTTCTTTGGCTTCTCTTATTTTACTCTAGTATTTATTTTGATTTATTTTATTCACTTATATAGCACCATTAATTCCGCTGCGCTTTACAGACATTATCGACACTTTCCCCATCGGGGCTCACAATCTAAATTCCCTATCAGTATGTCTTTGGAGTGTAGGAAGAAACCGGAGAACCCAGCGGAAACCCACAAGAATACGGGGAAAACATACAAACTCAGTATCACATACAGTATATGGATATATAAAATAGGACTCTGAGAAATGTATCTCAATGTTTTGCAATTTTTCCTTAACGGGGCTCTCTGGGAATAGAAAAAAATAAATAACTAAAGGGAATCTTAATAAATACATTTATAAATACCTTTAATTAGCAATTTTAGCTTTTTTGTTTAGGGAGGTAAACACTACACAATTAATATGATCAGTGTCTTGTTACACAGAAAGAAACTTGTCCTAGAATATTAGCACAGAAACTTGTGAGCATGTGCCATAGGAATATTCCTGATATGACTTAGAGATAACCTATAACAGTGTGAGCAGACTTTTCGTACCTTAATAGCCCTGGTATCTCCATTATTAGATCATATAGACAGGGTAGACATCAGTGTGAGCCGCCTCTTCTTATTTAAGCACTGCTTGTATCTCCAGCATAATATCAGATAGACATGGTGGACAGCAGTGTGAAGAGCCTCTTCTTACTTCAGCACTCCTGGTATCTCCAGTATTAGATCAGATAGATAGAGTAGACAGCACTGTGAGCAGTCTCTTCTAACCTCAGCATTCCTAGTATCTCCAGTATTAGATCAGATACACAAGGTGGACAGCAGTGTGAGCAGTCTCTTCTTACCTCAGCACTCCTAGTATCTCCAGTATTAGATCAGATACACAAGGTGGACAGCAGTGTGAGCAGCCTCTTCTTACCTCAGCACCCCTGGTATCTCTAGTATTAGATTAGTTAGACAGGTGTACAGCAGTGTGAAGAGCCTCTTCTTACTTCAGCACTCCTGGTATCTCCAGTATTAGATCAGATAGATAGAGTAGACAGCACTGTGAGCAGTCTCTTCTTACCTCAGCATTCCTAGTATCTCCAGTATTAGATCAGATAGATAGAGTAGACAGCACTGTGAGCAGTCTCTTCTTACCTCAGCATTCCTAGTATCTCCAGTATTAGATCAGATACACATGGTGGACAGCAGTGTGAGCAGCCTCTTCTTACCTCTGCACCCCTGGTATCTCTAGTATTAGATCAGTTAGACAGGTGTACAGCAGTGTGAGCAGCCTCTTCTTACCTCTGCACCCCTGGTATCTCTAGTATTAGATCAGATACACATAGTGGACTGCAGTGTGAGCAGCCTCTTCTTACCTCAACACCCCTGGTATCTCCAGTATTAGCTCAGAAAGACATGGTGAACAGCAGTGTGAGCAGCCTCTTCTTACCTCTGCACCCCTGGTATCTCTAGTATTAGATCAATTAGACAGGTGTACAGCAGTGTGAGCAGCCTCTTCATACCTCAGCAACCATGGTATCACCAGTATTAGCTCAGAAACACATGGCGGACAGCAGTGTGAGCAGCCTCTTCTTACCTCAGCACCCCTAGTATCTCTAGTATTAGATCAAATACACATGGTGGACAGCAGTGTGAGCAGCCTCTTCTTACCTCAGGATCTCTGGTATCTCCAGTATTAGATCAATTAGACAGGTGGACAGCAGTGTGAGCAGCCTCTTCTTACCGCTGCACCCCTGGTATCTTCATTATTAGATCAGATAGACAGGGTGGACAGCAGTGTGAGCAGCCTCTCCTTCCCCTAGAACCCCTGGCATCGCCAATATTAGATCATGGGATCAAACGGATACCTATTATATATGTGCTCACTCATCACCTTTTTCTGAAGTGGTTGAAACCTAGCCCACGTTAGTCAATGAAAAAACTGGGTAGGTGGGATTTCAAGTACATGAGTGAGTTTTGGTTGCATCCGCTGCCTAAAACGGTCAGTTTACCGCCAGTGAGAGCTATATAGTGACTATGTGGCTGTCACTGGGGTGTCTTTGGTTCGGGTTGGTTGGGTGGCTGCGTCATTATATAGCAACGTGCACTCACAAGCAGAAGATGAGTTTGCTATAAGAAATCCCAATATAAAATACCGCTTTTATATTTTACTGACTCTAAAACTTTATTTATTTTCAGCCTTAGCTAATAACTGGAACTTTTTTTATATAAAATAAGTATATAACACCGGAGCTGGAGAAAGGACTACATAGAGGAATAATAAGTAATGGACCATTAATGATTAATGACATCAAATCTATAAATACACAAGTTTATAAAATTATAAAAAGAAGTCTACATGCCGCCCAGAGGATCGGGGAGCATCGTGCTTATTTATTTATTTTTTTTCAATAATTTATTTTCCGCTGTTACACTTGGCAATCAATAATTTCAGTAATAGCTGGTATGGGTCTACTGAATTGTGGTGAGGGGTGATGGAGAGCCGTTCCGAAGAAGGTGGCCAGCAAGTAACTGGGCCCAATCTAAACCCTGAAACAAGGCCTCCCAAAATAATAGTGCTGATGCCCTCATATGAAGCACAGACATTTCCCAGGGCATTTACACATGGGTCCCATCAGCCTCCCGCTTCTATATTGGTGCCAGGAATGATTGACAAGGTTATGACCATGACTCAGTCTAAATATTGTATTTTTAGTTAGCCATTGTATAGCACTGTTAGATTATGTATTGGGAACTGTATAGTGATAATATGTGAACAATGTCCGGTACTATTTATTTGTGCCTTGTATTTTGATAATATGTGAGCACTGTATTGTAGTATTTATTTGAGCACTGTATGGTCATAACATGTGAGAACTGTAAAGTGGTGTTTATTTGGGCATTTCATAGTGTTAATATGTGAGCGCTGTATGACAGTATTTATTTGAGCACTGTATGGTCATAACATGTGAGAACTGTAAAGTGGTGTTTATTTGGGCATTTCATAGTGATAATATGTGAGCACTGTATGACAGTATTTATTTGAGCACTGTATGGTCATAACATGTGAGAACTGTAAAGTGGTGTTTATTTGGGCATTTCATAGTGATAATATGTGAGCACTGTATGACAGTATTTATTTGAGCACTGTATGGTCATAACATGTGAGAACTGTAAAGTGGTGTTTATTTGGGCATTTCATAGTGATAATATGTGAGCACTGTATGACAGTATTTATTTGAGCAATCTATTGTTCTATCTTGAGAACACTATATAGCCGTATGTATTTTGGCTCTGAGTGGCACTGTTATTTTGTTGCTAAAGCATGGCACTCTTATGTGGGCACCATCCTTTATACCTTGTATAATGTAGCACTGTATAATATCTTATTTGTATATAAATTGGAGGGGGTACTAAGAGAATAAACCTCAAATGGCACCGTGCCTCCTTAGTCAGGTCGTGACCCAAGTGCAACCTTTTTCTCTGCACCCCATGTATTGCATGCCTGCTTATAGACCAACGTATTCTGCACCACGTATCACTCTCATCCTCCCTGCGGAGGTCACGCTAGAATCTCAGATAATTGCACAGTGTGTGCCCTTATGGGGCTTAGGAAAAAAACTAAGGTTCTTGAGGAACACGGGGGGCTACATTCATGAGCTGACATGTGGTGCTTTCATAGCCGGGCACAGTGCAGAATATTTGTGTTTTCTGTCTGCAGAAAGGTGACCGAAATGCTCTGCGTAATGAAAACGCCCGGTGGAAGTTTCCTATTCCGTATATATTGGCTGATAACTTAGGTAATATCAATGCACAATCTGTCTGTAGCATCGGCGTCTCTGCCCCGTTCTAGGCAGAGACGCCGTCCCTCTCACCTCCCCGCTCCTGGCGCGGCGTCCTCCAGCGCTGCTCTCCCCGCTGCTTCCGGCGCGCGCTCCTTCCCCGGCAGTGTGCTTAGGACGCACGCGCGCGCGCTCCCCCTCTCTTAAAGGGACCGCGCGCGCCGTCCTAAGGAGTCCCCGGCCAATTGCCGGAGGACCTCCCATATAAAAGGCACCTCCTCCAAAATGGAGGTGCCCGAGCAATGTTGTTTGCACCTGTGTCTCACCTGTGCTTCAGCCCTCAGGTCCCGTTGCCAGTTACCTGCCAGTTACCTGCCAGATTCCTGCCAGCTTGCTGTCTTTGTCCTGCCTGATATCCAGTCACCTGCCTGCTAGCCTGAGGTCCGACGGTCTGCCTTCCTACTCCTGTCAGTCTGTCTATGGACCTGCTTGCCCGCTCACCTGGGAGCGCACATCAGTTACCTGCCTGCTAGCCTACCTGGAGGCTCCGCCGTCACGTGCTGTGACCATCTGCCTTTCCAGAGACTCCAGCCCGCTCACCTGGGAGCGCCCACCTGTTACCTGCCTGCTAGCCTACCCGGAGGCTTCACTGTCACGTGCTGTGACCATCTGCCTTTCCAGAGACTCCTGCCCGCTCACCTGGGAGCGCCCACCTGTTACCTGCCCGCTAGCCTACCCGGAGGCTTCGCCGTCACGTGCTGTGACCACCTGCCATTCCAGAGACTCTCGCTTGCTCACCTGGGAGCACACATCTACTATCTGCCTGCTAGCCTACCCGGAGGCTCTACCATCACAGGTCGTACCTACCCTTTACCTAGAGACTGCCCCGGTCACTTGCCGTAACTCCCTGCCCGTTCATCCAGAGACTGCCCCGATCTCTTGCCGTAACCTCCTGCCCGTTCTTCCAGAGACTGCCCCGATCCCTTGCCGTAACCTCCTGCCCGTTCTTCCAGAGACTGCCCCGATCCCTTGCCGTAACCTCCTGCCCGTTCTTCCAGAGACTGCCCCGATCACTTGCCGTGACCCCCAGCCCGTTCATTCAGAGACTGTCCCGGTCATCTGCTGTGACTGCCTGCCCGTCATCCCTGGTTGCCACCCGCTCCCTTACAAGGACCGCCCCCTTGTATAGTAGCTCAGAGGTTCCGCCTCCCTGACCCGTTACACTGTCTATCTATGTATCTATCTATTATCTATCTATCTATCTATCTATCTATCTACTGTATATATCTATATATCTATCTATCTATTATCTATCTATCTATCTACTGTATATATCTATCTATCTATCTATTATCTATCTATCTATGTATTTATCTATCATCTATCTATCACCTATCTATCTATCATCTATCTATATCTATTATCTATCTATCATCTATTATCTATCTATCATCTATCTTTCTATCTATCATTTATCTATCATCTATCTTTCTATCATCTATTAGCTATCTATCATCTATCTATCTATCTATCTATCATCTATTATCTATCTATCATCTATCAATCATCTGTCTTTCTATCTATCATCTATTATCTATCTCTCTATCTCATATCTATCATATATCTTTCTATCCATCCATTCATAAAACTTTTAACTTCATCTACTAACCAATCTGTATTTGATTTTCGTTGATGATTTTAGACCTGAACGCTAAGGGAGCCATTCTTAAAGGATTTAAGTTTTTCCATCTGAAATCTTCCGTGGATTTTAAACCTTATGCAGGAGATTTCACTTCTCTACAATTTCAGAAATTTGGAGGTTAAGTCACAATCCATATAGATGTCTATGCATAATAATTTATAATTAGTTTCATATTTGCGCTTTTGTGCTCTCCCTCCCCCCTCAATTTCTAAGAGCCATGATTTTTTTCTTCTACATAGGCATATGAGGGCTTGCTTTCTCCAGGACCAGTTGTACTTTGGAATGACACCATACATTTAATTATATGATGTACTGGAAAGCAGGAAAAAAATTCCAGTTGCGGCGAAATTGTGATAAAACCGCAATTCCACAATTGTTTTAATAGCGTTCAATATCAGTCAACACCAAAAAGAGAGCAATAAATTGATGCCCAAGAATAAAATTGCAAATACTTTATTTCACTACATGTAAAAACAACGTATACATAATAAAGGGAGAAGAAAAGAAACACCACAGACGAAAAAATGGGTGAGTGAACCTGAACCATAAAATACACTGTGTTCCAAATTATTATGCAAATAATATTTTCTCAGATTTTCCCAAATTACCTATATGAATTGCAGTCATTGTAATTTTCCAGTCAAATAACTATTAGAGTACAATTGAAAGTTTTTTGTACAAACTGCCTATGATAACAGTATATTTTTTTAAAAATAAAACACAGAAGAGTTTTCAACCTTTTCATTTTAATAAAGAACAAAAAAATGGTCATTTTTGAAATTATAAGCATTAGCAGGTTATTACAAACTGAAATCAAACAGTTTTCAACTCAAAACTTTATTCTAGGTGATGTTACATTTGCACGTAGGACCGCTTGTTCGAAAGGAGCTTCTGAACTCTCTCGTTCATTGAATTTGTCAGGTTTTGGATGGTTTCTGCTTCAATTGTTTTGCATGAGAACAGAATACCCTCCCAGAGCTGTTGCTTAGATGTGAACTGCCTCCCGCCATCATAGACACTCCTTTTGATGATGCTCCAGAGGTTCTCAATGGGGTTGAGGTCAGGGGAGCATGGGGGCCACACCATAAGTTTGTCCCCTTTTATGTCCATAGCAGCCAGAGATGCAGATGTGTTATGTGCAGCATGAGATGGTGCATTATCATGCATGAAATGATCTTGCTGCAGAATGCACGGTTCTTCTTCTTGAACCATGGCAGGAAGTGCTGTTTGAGAAACTCAACATACATTATGGAGTTCGTCTTTACCCCTTCAGGGATCCTAAAGGGGCCAACAACCTCTCTCCCCATGATTCCAGCCCAAAACATTACTCCACCTCCTCCTTGTTGGCGCCGTAGCCGTGCTTGCATGGGGTGTCCATCAACCAGCCATCCTCCACTCCATCCATCTGGACCATCGAGCGTTGCATGGCACTCATCGGTGAACAGAACAGTTTTGAAGTTAGTCTTCATGTATTGTTTGGCCCACTGGAGCCGTTTCTGCTTGTGTGCAGTGGATAGAGGAGGTCGACAGGATGGCTTACGCACAGCTGCAAACCTCTGAAGGACCCTGCATCTTGTTGTTCGGGGGACGTTGGAGGCACCAGCAGCTTCAAAAACTTGTCTGCTGCTATGACAAGGCTTTTTTGCCGCTGCTCTTTTAACCTGACGTAATTGCCTGTAGGAAAGAGTCCTCAATTTTCCCTTATCAGCACGCACACGTGTGTACTGTGAATCAGCTACATACTTCTTGATTGTGCAATGATCACGATGAAGTGTCTTGGCAATGTTGATTGTAGTCATGCCTTGACCTAAACACTCCACAATTTGTTGCTTCTCAGCAGCCAACACATCCTTTTTCCTTCCCATTTTGGCAGAAAATGTAGACTGCTTAATAATGTGGGACCGCCTTCTTAAGTAGTCTTGCCTTTCATTGGACACATCTGCCAAACTAATTAGCGCAGGTGTCTGCAATTGCTTACAGTGATATAAAGAGCCCTGACACACATCACCATCAATGAGTTTAAACACTTTTGGAATAATAATTTGGAACACAGTGTATAGAGGTAATATATGTATATTTACCACAAGATATCGATATATAATTATATAAATGGGTATAACAAACACCAGCAGTAATCAGGGGACACTAATATATAATCAATTATCCTATGCACAATAAAGAAAGGGGCTGGAAGCAAGAGAAACTAGACGGAAGCCCCACATGACCGGGATGGGCCAGGAGGGTGCAATTTTTTGAAATAAAGAGATCCGGATTGGGTACAAGAGTGGTGGGGCGGGCATTTGGTGGGGGGGGGGGAGTATATGAGGGAAAAGTGCGGGAAATAGTCAGTCCAGCAGGGGAGTCATAGGAGAAAGTTCACAGAAACAGACATAAAAAAAGAAGCAAATAACCACTCACCCATTAATTCTGGACACTGACCGGGAGTAATGGAGATGGTGGAATCCCTGATTAGCAGGCTGCGGGATGCAGCTCGATCCAGGCGTGGAGGGTGGCTGGAGTCACAACTTGCAGAGTTGCTGAATGTCTCATCCGAAGAATCGCCAGCGGGGTCAGGAAGGAGAACAAGGAGAACGCGACCCCCCAAGAAGCTCTCACCCGAGATGTCCACGTTCAGCAGGTGCAGGCTGCGGAGCCCCTCAGGGGACCCTGAGTCAGGTGAGCATGGCGGCAGAATCCCCCGCCGCGCTCGCCACTGCAGGAATCCGCCCAGCCGGCCTGCTGGTGCTGCCGTCAGTGGGTTGCAGTCCGGGACCAAAGCGAGGGCCCCACCGGAAGTGCGGCCTGTGTCGCAGAGTGCATCTTCTTACAGTCATCACTGTACTTACGAGAGCTTCAATCAGCAAGATATCTTGAGTAGACAGTATTTACTTCATACTGGTTAAACATGAGATACAATTCAGTGTCACACAGTCCGTGTGTTTCTGATATAACACATTCAGGAAAAAAGGAAAAAACACAGGAAGTAAAAACAACCAACAATTGAGAGCTTTCCTCCCACCATTACAGCAAGCATATAACTTTACACACTATCGCCATCTGCTGTCTGGTTTGTATAAAGTCCTCCTTTCACTTATAATAAGTCCTAATCTGTTGCAAATGCCAACACCCTTTCTCAAAAGTAAGGACTTATTCAATGAAACCCAACTTTTTTATTAGTCTGGTGTTTATCAGCATTCAACGCCTTCGTGAAGATGTCTGCTGTCATTTCATCAGTAGGACAATACTCTAACTTCAAGACTCCTTGTTCCTGATGACTCATGTTCAGTCTATGATCTATTAGTATAACTGAGTCTTTTTTAGATATTTAGCTCAATTTTTTTGAGCAGGTGACAGGTCCTCTGTAATCTTGCAGAATGAAACACTTGTCCTAATAAATCTCCTCCTACGTTCTCCGATCACCACCATATTTGTATTCCAAGAGCCACAAAGCACCGGAAAGAGAAAATAACTGAAGAAACAGGTGTATTCTAATCTGTAACCATGGAGACACATAGGTCTGCATAAGAGCTGTATACACTACACAAGATTTACAAATTTGTTTCATTGTTTTATTTTAATGGACCAACTAAAAAAAAATACTGTAAAAGATCTTCTAACAGCTAGAAATGATTCCAGGATTGTCTTTCCACTATATATACAGTATATACTCACAACACAAAGGTTAACTAATAGTTTTAATGATTTTCTGTAATAAATATTTGTATCAATATGAGAAACATTTATATAAAAATACAACAACTAATAATAAATAATTCAATTATAAAGCAAGAAATACGTCTTATAATAATATTACTCAGCGATTTATAAAAATAACAAAGTTCTTGTCGCTGCTGCTCCTGACGACCAATCAGATTTCTGCCGTTTTGCCTCTTGCAGTGCGGAATCGATGGCTGGAATCTGACTGGTTGCTACGGGCAACACTTTCATTATTCTCTACATTGTATAAATAATCCTTGAACTCTCGTTGCCGATAGCAACCGATTAGAATTCAGCTTTTACATTTGTAAATTACACAAGAAAAATAAACGTGATTTCTGATTGGTCGTTAGGGGTAACAAAGACGCTACATGACAGCTGAGGCTCCGTGACAATGGCGTCTGTTACTCCAGGTACTGGATGATGGGCCGGACACAGGTGCAGCCCACCGTCACCAGCTGCTTCTCCAGCCTATAGGTGGGGACACATCCTCTCATCTCACCACGCAGGACCAGGATCTCCTGTCTGATGGGGACTGAGTTCATGCTGAGGTCCACATGACCCTCCGGGGCCAAACATCCGCGGTGGAGACATCGGGCCTCGCTGATGACCGCAGGGAATCTGTTACTGTCCACATTAGAGCTGGTGGAAGGAGATGAGAGAGATCAGGACACAGCAGTAACCATGTTTAGTCCCCCATACTCCGGCCTGCTGACCCCCATATATCATTATTATTATTTCTGCCATTACTCCATGTACATTCACCTGTATTCCCATGGAGAGATGGAGCGGCTCCTCACACTGTCCGCCATTACTTGTGCAGAACTCCGACTGCCGACCTTCATATCCACCTTCACACGTGGAGGAAATGTGGTGTCCGGTGTGAAGAGACATCCCCCGCCGGACCCTAGAGGGGCCTCCCAGCCATCAGCGCCAGGGACCTGCTCTTCTCTTCCATGGACACAAGAGATGAAGATCAGAAGAAGCAAAGTGGAGAAAACCTGAGGACAGAAGATGTCACACATGTGATAGGGGACATTGTGGAAGTGTCAGCATTATGTAGTGGTATAAGTAAGGGTTAAATAATGGATCAATAATATACACTAATAATATTCATACTCGTATGGACCTATCCCAAAGATATGCAACAGCGCTCAAGCCAAGAGCAACCAGATATGACTATATAACACATAGAAGAAATTCCAACATTCTAAGTGGAATTCATTCACCAATATATTATATTGTCATGTCATTGTATCATAACACAGGATAACAAACGAAATGGTGGTGGCCCCATGCAAGTGCTGCACTCACTATTCTGCTGGAGCAGTCACTGTGTACATGCATTACATTACTGATCCTGTACTGATCCTGAGTTACATCCTGTATTATACTCCAGAGCTGCACTCACTATTCTTCTGGTGCAGTTACTGTGTACATACATTACATTACTGATCCTGTACTGATCCTGAGTTACATCCTGTATTATACTCCAGAGCTGCACTCACTATTCTGCTGGAGCAGTCACTGTGTACATACATTACATTACTGATCCTGAGTTACATCCTGTATTATACTCCAGAGCTGCACTCACTATTCTGCTGGTGCAGTCACTGTGTACATGCATTACATTACTGATCCTGTACTGATCCTGAGTTACATCCTGTATTATACTCCAGAGCTGCACTCACTATTCTGCTGGTGTAGTCACTGTGTACATACATTACATTACTGATCCTGAGTTACATCCTGTATTATGCTCCAGAGCTGCACTCACTATTCTGCTGGTGCAGTCACTGTGTACATACATTACATTACTGATCCTGTACTGATCCTCAGTTACATCCTGCATTATACCCCAGAGCTGCACTCACTATTCTGCTGGTGCAGTCACTGTGTACATACATTACATTACTGATCCTGTACTGATCCTGAGTTACATCCTGTATTATACTCCAGAGCTGCACTCACTATTCTGCTGGTGCAGTCACTGTGTACATGCATTACATTACTGATCCTGTACTGATCCTGAGTTACATCCTGTATTATACTCCAGAGCTGCACTCACTATTCTGGTGGTGCAGTCACTGTGTACATACATTACATTACTGATCCTGTACTGATCCTGAGTTACATCCTGTATTATACTCCAGAGCTGCACTCACTATTCTGCTGGTGCAGTCACTGTGTACATACATTACATTACTGATCCTGTACTGATCCTGAGTTACATCCTGTATTATACCCCAGAGCTGCACTCACTATTCTGCTGGTGCAGTCACTGTGTACATACGTTATATTACTGATCCTGTACTGATCCTGAGTTACATCCTGTATTATACTCCAGAGCTGCACTCACTATTCTGCTGGTGCAGTCACTGTGTACATGCATTACATTACTGATCCTGTACTGATCCTGAGTTACATCCTGTATTATACTCCAGAGCTGCACTCACTATTCTGCTGGTGCAGTCACTGTGTACATACATTACATTACTGATCCTGAGTAACATCCTGTATTATACCCCAGAGCTGCACTCACTATTCTGCTGGTGCAGTCGCTGTGTACATACATTACATTACTGATCCTGTACTGATCCTGAGTTACATCCTGTATTATACTCCAGAGCTGCACTCACTATTCTGCTGGTGCAGTCACTGTGTACATACATTACTGATCCTGTACTGATCCTGAGTTACATCCTGTGTTATACTCCAGAGCTGCACTCACTATTCTGCTGGTGCAGTCACTGTGTACATACATTACATTACTGATCCTGAGTAACATCCTGTATTATACCCCAGAGCTGCACTCACTATTCTGCTGGTGCAGTCACTGTGTACATACATTACATTACTGATCCTGAGTAACATCCTGTATTATACTCCAGAGCTGCACTCACTATTCTGCTGGTGCAGTCGCTGTGTACATACATTACATTACTGATCCTGTACTGATCCTGAGTTACATCCTGTATTATACTCCAGAGCTGCACTCACTATTCTGCTGGTGCAGTCACTGTGTACATACATTACATTACTGATCCTGTACTGATCCTGAGTTACATCCTGTATTATACACCAGAGCTGCACTCACTATTCTGCTGGTGCAGTCACTGTGTACATACATTACATTACTGATCCTGTACTGATCCTGAGTTACATCCTGTATTATACTCCAGAGCTGCACTCACTTTTCTGCTGGTGCAGTCACTGTGTACATACATTACATTACTGATCCTGAGTTACATCCTGTATAATACTCCAGAGCTGCACTCACTATTCTGCTGGTCAGTCACTGTGTACATACATTATATTACTAATTCTGTACTGATCCTGAGTTACATCCTGTATTATACTCCAGAGCTGCACTCACTATTCTTCTGGTGCAGTCACTGTGTACATACATTACATTACTGATCCTGAGTTACATCCTGTATTATACTCCAGAGCTACACTCACTATTCTGCTGGTGCAGTCACTGTGTACATACATTACATTACTGATCCTGAGTTACATCCTGTATTATACTCCAGAGCTGCACTCACTATTCTGCTGGTCAGTCACTGTGTACATACATTACATTACTGATTCTGTACTGATCCTGAGTTACATCCTGTATTATACTCCAGAGCTGCACTCACTATTCTTCTGGTGCAGTCACTGTGTACATACATTACATTACTGATCCTGAGTTACATCCTGTATTATACTCTAGAGCTGCACTCACTATTCTTCTGGTGCAGTCACTGTGTACATACATTACATTACTGATCCTGTACTGATCCTGAGTTACATCCTGTATTATACTCCAGAGATGCACTCACTATTCTGCTGGTGCAGTCACTGTGTACATACATTACTGATCCTGTACTGATCCTGAGTTACATCCTGTATTATACTCCAGAGCTGCACTCACTATTCTGCTGGTGCAGTCACTGTGTACATATATTACATTACTGACCCTGAGTTACATCCTGTATTATACTGCAGAGCTGCACTCACTATTCTGCTAGTGCAGTCACTGTGTACATGCATTACATTACTGATCCTGTACTGATCCTGAGTTACATCCTGTATTATACTCCAGAGCTGCACTCACTATTCTGCTGGAGCAGTCACTGTGTACATGCATTACATTACTGATCCTGAGTTACATCCTGTATTATACTCCAGAGCTGCACTCACTATTCTGCTGGTGCAGTCACTGTGTACATACATTACATTACTGATCCTGAGTTACATCCTGTATTATACTCCAGAGCTGCACTCACTATTCTGCTGGAGCAGTCACTGTGTACATACATTACATTACTGATCCTGAGTTACATCCTGTATTATACTCCAGAGCTGCACTCACTATTCTGCTGGTGCAGTCACTGTGTACATACATTACATTACTGATCCTGAGTTACATCCTGTATTATACTCCAGAGCTGCACTCACTATTCTGCTGGTGCAGTCACTGTGTCCATACATTACATTACTGATCCGGTACTGATCCTGAGTTACATCCTGTATTATACTCCAGAGCTGCACTCACTATTCTGCTGGTGTAGTCACTGTGTACATACATTACATTACTGATCCTGGGTTACATCCTGTATTATGCTCCAGAGCTGCACTCACTATTCTGCTGGTGCAGTCACTGTGTACATACATTACATTACTGATCCTGTACTGATCCTGAGTTACATCCTGTATTATACCCCAGAGCTGCACTCACTATTCTGCTGGTGCAGTCACTGTGTACATACATTACATTACTGATCCTGTACTGATCCTGAGTTACATCCTGTATTATACTCCAGAGCTGCACTCACTATTCTGCTTGTGCAGTCACTGTGTACATGCATTACATTACTGATCCTGTACTGATCCTGAGTTACATCCTGTATTATACTCCAGAGCTGCACTCACTATTCTGCTGGTGCAGTCACTGTGTACATTCATTACATTACTGATCCTGAGTTACATCCTGTATTATACCCAGAGCTGCACTCACTATTCTGCTGGTGCAGTCACTGTGCACATACATTACATTTCTGATCCTGTACTGATCCTGAGTTACATCCTGTATTATACTCCAGAGCTGCACTCACTATTCTGCTGGTGCAGTCACTGTGTACATACATTACATTACTGATCCGGTACTGATCCTGAGTTACATCCTGTATTATACTCCAGAGCTGCAATCACTATTCTGCTGGTGTAGTCACTGTGTACATACATTACATTACTGATCCTGAGTTACATCCTGTATTATGCTCCAGAGCTGCACTCACTATTCTGCTGGTGCAGTCACTGTGTACATACATTACATTACTGATCCTGTACTGATCCTGAGTTACAACCTGTATTATACCCCAGAGCTGCACTCACTATTCTGCTGGTGCAGTCACTGTGTACATACATTACATTACTGATCCTGTACTGATCCTGAGTTACATCCTGTATTATACTCCAGAGCTGCACTCACTATTCTGCTGGTGCAGTCACTGTGTCCATACATTACATTACTGATCCTGTCCTGATCCTGAGTTACATCCTGTATTATACTCCAGAGCTGCACTCACTATTCTGGTGGTGCAGTCACTGTGTACATACATTACATTACTGATCCTGAGTAACATCCTGTATTATACCCCAGAGCTGCACTCACTATTCTGCTGGTGCAGTCGCTGTGTACATACATTACATTACTGATCCTGTACTGATCCTTAGTTACATCCTGTATTATACTCCAGAGCTGCACTCACTATTCTGCTGGTGCAGTCACTGTGTACATACATTACTGATCCTGTACTGATCCTGAGTTACATCCTGTGTTATACTCCAGAGCTGCACTCACTTTTCTGCTGGTGCAGTCACTGTGTACATACATTACATTACTGATCCTGAGTAACATCATGTATTATACCCCAGAGCTGCACTCACTATTCTGCTGGTGCAGTCACTGTGTACATACATTACATTACTGATCCTGAGTAACATCCTGTATTATACTCCAGAGCTGCACTCACTATTCTGCTGGTGCAGTCGCTGTGTACATACATTACATTACTGATCCTGTACTGATCCTGAGTTACATCCTGTATTATACTCCAGAGCTGCACTCACTATTCTGCTGGTGCAGTCACTGTGTACATACATTACATTACTGATCCTGTACTGATCCTGAGTTACATCATGTATTATACACCAGAGCTGCACTCACTATTCTGCTGGTGCAGTCACTGTGTACATACATTACATTACTGATCCTGTACTGATCCTGAGTTACATCCTGTATTATACTCCAGAGCTGCACTCACTTTTCTGCTGGTGCAGTCACTGTGTACATACATTACATTACTGATCCTGAGTTACATCCTGTATAATACTCCAGAGCTGCACTCACTATTCTGCTGGTCAGTCACTGTGTACATACATTATATTACTAATTCTGTACTGATCCTGAGTTACATCCTGTATTATACTCCAGAGCTGCACTCACTATTCTTCTGGTGCAGTCACTGTGTACATACATTACATTACTGATCCTGAGTTACATCCTGTATTATACTCCAGAGCTACACTCACTATTCTGCTGGTGCAGTCACTGTGTACATACATTACATTACTGATCCTGAGTTACATCCTGTATTATACTCCAGAGCTGCACTCACTATTCTGCTGGTCAGTCACTGTGTACATACATTACATTACTGATTCTGTACTGATCCTGAGTTACATCCTGTATTATACTCCAGAGCTGCACTCACTATTCTTCTGGTGCAGTCACTGTGTACATACATTACATTACTGATCCTGAGTTACATCCTGTATTATACTCTAGAGCTGCACTCACTATTCTTCTGGTGCAGTCACTGTGTACATACATTACATTACTGATCCTGTACTGATCCTGAGTTACATCCTGTATTATACTCCAGAGATGCACTCACTATTCTGCTGGTGCAGTCACTGTGTACATACATTACTGATCCTGTACTGATCCTGAGTTACATCCTGTATTATACTCCAGAGCTGCACTCACTATTCTGCTGGTGCAGTCACTGTGTACATATATTACATTACTGACCCTGAGTTACATCCTGTATTATACTGCAGAGCTGCACTCACTATTCTGCTAGTGCAGTCACTGTGTACATACATTACATTACTGATCCTGTACTGATCCTGAGTTACATCCTGTATTATACTCCAGAGCTGCACTCACTATTCTGCTGGTGCAGTCACTGTGTACATACATTACATTACTGATCCTGTACTGATCCTGAGTTACATCCTGTATTATACTCCAGAGCTGCACTCACTATTCTGCTGGTGCAGTCACTGTGTACATACATTACATTACTGATCCTGAGTTACATCCTGTATTATACTCCAGAGCTGCACTCACTATTCTGCTGGTGCAGTCACTGTGTCCATACATTACATTACTGATCCGGTACTGATCCTGAGTTACATCCTGTATTATACTCCAGAGCTGCACTCACTATTCTGCTGGTGTAGTCACTGTGTACATACATTACATTACTGATCCTGGGTTACATCCTGTATTATGCTCCAGAGCTGCACTCACTATTCTGCTGGTGCAGTCACTGTGTACATACATTACATTACTGATCCTGTACTGATCCTGAGTTACATCCTGTATTATACCCCAGAGCTGCACTCACTATTCTGCTGGTGCAGTCACTGTGTACATACATTACATTACTGATCCTGTACTGATCCTGAGTTACATCCTGTATTATACTCCAGAGCTGCACTCACTATTCTGCTTGTGCAGTCACTGTGTACATGCATTACATTACTGATCCTGTACTGATCCTGAGTTACATCCTGTATTATACTCCAGAGCTGCACTCACTATTCTGCTGGTGCAGTCACTGTGTACATTCATTACATTACTGATCCTGAGTTACATCCTGTATTATACCCAGAGCTGCACTCACTATTCTGCTGGTGCAGTCACTGTGCACATACATTACATTTCTGATCCTGTACTGATCCTGAGTTACATCCTGTATTATACTCCAGAGCTGCACTCACTATTCTGCTGGTGCAGTCACTGTGTACATACATTACATTACTGATCCGGTACTGATCCTGAGTTACATCCTGTATTATACTCCAGAGCTGCAATCACTATTCTGCTGGTGTAGTCACTGTGTACATACATTACATTACTGATCCTGAGTTACATCCTGTATTATGCTCCAGAGCTGCACTCACTATTCTGCTGGTGCAGTCACTGTGTACATACATTACATTACTGATCCTGTACTGATCCTGAGTTACAACCTGTATTATACCCCAGAGCTGCACTCACTATTCTGCTGGTGCAGTCACTGTGTACATACATTACATTACTGATCCTGTACTGATCCTGAGTTACATCCTGTATTATACTCCAGAGCTGCACTCACTATTCTGCTGGTGCAGTCACTGTGTCCATACATTACATTACTGATCCTGTCCTGATCCTGAGTTACATCCTGTATTATACTCCAGAGCTGCACTCACTATTCTGGTGGTGCAGTCACTGTGTACATACATTACATTACTGATCCTGAGTAACATCCTGTATTATACCCCAGAGCTGCACTCACTATTCTGCTGGTGCAGTCGCTGTGTACATACATTACATTACTGATCCTGTAGTGATCCTTAGTTACATCCTGTATTATACTCCAGAGCTGCACTCACTATTCTGCTGGTGCAGTCACTGTGTACATACATTACTGATCCTGTACTGATCCTGAGTTACATCCTGTGTTATACTCCAGAGCTGCACTCACTATTCTGCTGGTGCAGTCACTGTGTACATACATTACATTACTGATCCTGAGTAACATCATGTATTATACCCCAGAGCTGCACTCACTATTCTGCTGGTGCAGTCACTGTGTACATACATTACATTACTGATCCTGAGTAACATCCTGTATTATACTCCAGAGCTGCACTCACTATTCTGCTGGTGCAGTCGCTGTGTACATACATTACATTACTGATCCTGTACTGATCCTGAGTTACATCCTGTATTATACTCCAGAGCTGCACTCACTATTCTGCTGGTGCAGTCACTGTGTACATACATTACATTACTGATCCTGTACTGATCCTGAGTTACATCCTGTATTATACTCCAGAGCTGCACTCACTATTCTGCTGGTGCAGTCACTGTGTCCATACATTACATTACTGATCCTGTCCTGATCCTGAGTTACAACCTGTATTATACTCCAGAGCTGCACTCACTATTCTGGTGGTGCAGTCACTGTGTACATACATTACATTACTGATCCTGAGTAACATCCTGTATTATACCCCAGAGCTGCACTCACTATTCTGCTGGTGCAGTCGCTGTGTACATACATTACATTACTGATCCTGTACTGATCCTTAGTTACATCCTGTATTATACTCCAGAGCTGCACTCACTATTCTGCTGGTGCAGTCACTGTGTACATACATTACTGATCCTGTACTGATCCTGAGTTACATCCTGTGTTATACTCCAGAGCTGCACTCACTATTCTGCTGGTGCAGTCACTGTGTACATACATTACATTACTGATCCTGAGTAACATCATGTATTATACCCCAGAGCTGCACTCACTATTCTGCTGGTGCAGTCACTGTGTACATACATTACATTACTGATCCTGAGTAACATCCTGTATTATACTCCAGAGCTGCACTCACTATTCTGCTGGTGCAGTCGCTGTGTACATACATTACATTACTGATCCTGTACTGATCCTGAGTTACATCCTGTATTATACTCCAGAGCTGCACTCACTATTCTGCTGGTGCAGTCACTGTGTACATACATTACATTACTGATCCTGTACTGATCCTGAGTTACATCCTGTATTATACACCAGAGCTGCACTCACTATTCTGCTGGTGCAGTCACTGTGTACATACATTACATTACTGATCCTGTACTGATCCTGAGTTACATCCTGTATTATACTCCAGAGCTGCACTCACTTTTCTGCTGGTGCAGTCACTGTGTACATACATTACATTACTGATCCTGAGTTACATCCTGTATAATACTCCAGAGCTGCACTCACTATTCTGCTGGTCAGTCACTGTGTACATACATTATATTACTAATTCTGTACTGATCCTGAGTTACATCCTGTATTATACTCCAGAGCTGCACTCACTATTCTTCTGGTGCAGTCACTGTGTACATACATTACATTACTGATCCTGAGTTACATCCTGTATTATACTCCAGAGCTACACTCACTATTCTGCTGGTGCAGTCACTGTGTACATACATTACATTACTGATCCTGAGTTACATCCTGTATTATACTCCAGAGCTGCACTCACTATTCTGCTGGTCAGTCACTGTGTACATACATTACATTACTGATTCTGTACTGATCCTGAGTTACATCCTGTATTATACTCCAGAGCTGCACTCACTATTCTTCTGGTGCAGTCACTGTGTACATACATTACATTACTGATCCTGAGTTACATCCTGTATTATACTCTAGAGCTGCACTCACTATTCTTCTGGTGCAGTCACTGTGTACATACATTACATTACTGATCCTGTACTGATCCTGAGTTACATCCTGTATTATACTCCAGAGATGCACTCACTATTCTGCTGGTGCAGTCACTGTGTACATACATTACTGATCCTGTACTGATCCTGAGTTACATCCTGTATTATACTCCAGAGCTGCACTCACTATTCTGCTGGTGCAGTCACTGTGTACATATATTACATTACTGACCCTGAGTTACATCCTGTATTATACTGCAGAGCTGCACTCACTATTCTGCTAGTGCAGTCACTGTGTACATGCATTACATTACTGATCCTGTACTGATCCTGAGTTACATCCTGTATTATACTCCAGAGCTGCACTCACTATTCTGCTGGAGCAGTCACTGTGTACATGCATTACATTACTGATCCTGTACTGATCCTGAGTTACATCCTGTATTATACTCCAGAGCTGCACTCACTATTCTGCTGGTGCAGTCACTGTGTACATACATTACATTACTGATCCTGAGTTACATCCTGTATTATACTCCAGAGCTGCACTCACTATTCTGCTGGTGCAGTCACTGTGTCCATACATTACATTACTGATCCGGTACTGATCCTGAGTTACATCCTGTATTATACTCCAGAGCTGCACTCACTATTCTGCTGGTGTAGTCACTGTGTACATACATTACATTACTGATCCTGGGTTACATCCTGTATTATGCTCCAGAGCTGCACTCACTATTCTGCTGGTGCAGTCACTGTGTACATACATTACATTACTGATCCTGTACTGATCCTGAGTTACATCCTGTATTATACCCCAGAGCTGCACTCACTATTCTGCTGGTGCAGTCACTGTGTACATACATTACATTACTGATCCTGTACTGATCCTGAGTTACATCCTGTATTATACTCCAGAGCTGCACTCACTATTCTGCTTGTGCAGTCACTGTGTACATGCATTACATTACTGATCCTGTACTGATCCTGAGTTACATCCTGTATTATACTCCAGAGCTGCACTCACTATTCTGCTGGTGCAGTCACTGCGTACATTCATTACATTACTGATCCTGAGTTACATCCTGTATTATACCCAGAGCTGCACTCACTATTCTGCTGGTGCAGTCACTGTGCACATACATTACATTTCTGATCCTGTACTGATCCTGAGTTACATCCTGTATTATACTCCAGAGCTGCACTCACTATTCTGCTGGTGCAGTCACTGTGTACATACATTACATTACTGATCCGGTACTGATCCTGAGTTACATCCTGTATTATACTCCAGAGCTGCAATCACTATTCTGCTGGTGTAGTCACTGTGTACATACATTACATTACTGATCCTGAGTTACATCCTGTATTATGCTCCAGAGCTGCACTCACTATTCTGCTGGTGCAGTCACTGTGTACATACATTACATTACTGATCCTGTACTGATCCTGAGTTACAACCTGTATTATACCCCAGAGCTGCACTCACTATTCTGCTGGTGCAGTCACTGTGTACATACATTACATTACTGATCCTGTACTGATCCTGAGTTACATCCTGTATTATACTCCAGAGCTGCACTCACTATTCTGCTGGTGCAGTCACTGTGTCCATACATTACATTACTGATCCTGTCCTGATCCTGAGTTACATCCTGTATTATACTCCAGAGCTGCACTCACTATTCTGGTGGTGCAGTCACTGTGTACATACATTACATTACTGATCCTGAGTAACATCCTGTATTATACCCCAGAGCTGCACTCACTATTCTGCTGGTGCAGTCGCTGTGTACATACATTACATTACTGATCCTGTACTGATCCTTAGTTACATCCTGTATTATACTCCAGAGCTGCACTCACTATTCTGCTGGTGCAGTCACTGTGTACATACATTACTGATCCTGTACTGATCCTGAGTTACATCCTGTGTTATACTCCAGAGCTGCACTCACTATTCTGCTGGTGCAGTCACTGTGTACATACATTACATTACTGATCCTGAGTAACATCATGTATTATACCCCAGAGCTGCACTCACTATTCTGCTGGTGCAGTCACTGTGTACATACATTACATTACTGATCCTGAGTAACATCCTGTATTATACTCCAGAGCTGCACTCACTATTCTGCTGGTGCAGTCGCTGTGTACATACATTACATTACTGATCCTGTACTGATCCTGAGTTACATCCTGTATTATACTCCAGAGCTGCACTCACTATTCTGCTGGTGCAGTCACTGTGTACATACATTACATTACTGATCCTGTACTGATCCTGAGTTACATCCTGTATTATACACCAGAGCTGCACTCACTATTCTGCTGGTGCAGTCACTGTGTACATACATTACATTACTGATCCTGTACTGATCCTGAGTTACATCCTGTATTATACTCCAGAGCTGCACTCACTTTTCTGCTGGTGCAGTCACTGTGTACATACATTACATTACTGATCCTGAGTTACATCCTGTATAATACTCCAGAGCTGCACTCACTATTCTGCTGGTCAGTCACTGTGTACATACATTATATTACTAATTCTGTACTGATCCTGAGTTACATCCTGTATTATACTCCAGAGCTGCACTCACTATTCTTCTGGTGCAGTCACTGTGTACATACATTACATTACTGATCCTGAGTTACATCCTGTATTATACTCCAGAGCTACACTCACTATTCTGCTGGTGCAGTCACTGTGTACATACATTACATTACTGATCCTGAGTTACATCCTGTATTATACTCCAGAGCTGCACTCACTATTCTGCTGGTCAGTCACTGTGTACATACATTACATTACTGATTCTGTACTGATCCTGAGTTACATCCTGTATTATACTCCAGAGCTGCACTCACTATTCTTCTGGTGCAGTCACTGTGTACATACATTACACTACTGATCCTGAGTTACATCCTGTATTATACTCTAGAGCTGCACTCACTATTCTTCTGGTGCAGTCACTGTGTACATACATTACATTACTGATCCTGTACTGATCCTGAGTTACATCCTGTATTATACTCCAGAGATGCACTCACTATTCTGCTGGTGCAGTCACTGTGTACATACATTACTGATCCTGTACTGATCCTGAGTTACATCCTGTATTATACTCCAGAGCTGCACTCACTATTCTGCTGGTGCAGTCACTGTGTACATATATTACATTACTGACCCTGAGTTACATCCTGTATTATACTGCAGAGCTGCACTCACTATTCTGCTAGTGCAGTCACTGTGTACATGCATTACATTACTGATCCTGTACTGATCCTGAGTTACATCCTGTATTATACTCCAGAGCTGCACTCACTATTCTGCTGGAGCAGTCACTGTGTACATGCATTACATTACTGATCCTGTACTGATCCTGAGTTACATCCTGTATTATACTCCAGAGCTGCACTCACTATTCTGCTGGTGCAGTCACTGTGTACATACATTACATTACTGATCCTGAGTTACATCCTGTATTATACTCCAGAGCTGCACTCACTATTCTGCTGGTGCAGTCACTGTGTCCATACATTACATTACTGATCCGGTACTGATCCTGAGTTACATCCTGTATTATACTCCAGAGCTGCACTCACTATTCTGCTGGTGTAGTCACTGTGTACATACATTACATTACTGATCCTGGGTTACATCCTGTATTATGCTCCAGAGCTGCACTCACTATTCTGCTGGTGCAGTCACTGTGTACATACATTACATTACTGATCCTGTACTGATCCTGAGTTACATCCTGTATTATACCCCAGAGCTGCACTCACTATTCTGCTGGTGCAGTCACTGTGTACATACATTACATTACTGATCCTGTACTGATCCTGAGTTACATCCTGTATTATACTCCAGAGCTGCACTCACTATTCTGCTTGTGCAGTCACTGTGTACATGCATTACATTACTGATCCTGTACTGATCCTGAGTTACATCCTGTATTATACTCCAGAGCTGCACTCACTATTCTGCTGGTGCAGTCACTGCGTACATTCATTACATTACTGATCCTGAGTTACATCCTGTATTATACCCAGAGCTGCACTCACTATTCTGCTGGTGCAGTCACTGTGCACATACATTACATTTCTGATCCTGTACTGATCCTGAGTTACATCCTGTATTATACTCCAGAGCTGCACTCACTATTCTGCTGGTGCAGTCACTGTGTACATACATTACATTACTGATCCGGTACTGATCCTGAGTTACATCCTGTATTATACTCCAGAGCTGCAATCACTATTCTGCTGGTGTAGTCACTGTGTACATACATTACATTACTGATCCTGAGTTACATCCTGTATTATGCTCCAGAGCTGCACTCACTATTCTGCTGGTGCAGTCACTGTGTACATACATTACATTACTGATCCTGTACTGATCCTGAGTTACAACCTGTATTATACCCCAGAGCTGCACTCACTATTCTGCTGGTGCAGTCACTGTGTACATACATTACATTACTGATCCTGTACTGATCCTGAGTTACATCCTGTATTATACTCCAGAGCTGCACTCACTATTCTGCTGGTGCAGTCACTGTGTCCATACATTACATTACTGATCCTGTCCTGATCCTGAGTTACATCCTGTATTATACTCCAGAGCTGCACTCACTATTCTGGTGGTGCAGTCACTGTGTACATACATTACATTACTGATCCTGAGTAACATCCTGTATTATACCCCAGAGCTGCACTCACTATTCTGCTGGTGCAGTCGCTGTGTACATACATTACATTACTGATCCTGTACTGATCCTTAGTTACATCCTGTATTATACTCCAGAGCTGCACTCACTATTCTGCTGGTGCAGTCACTGTGTACATACATTACTGATCCTGTACTGATCCTGAGTTACATCCTGTGTTATACTCCAGAGCTGCACTCACTATTCTGCTGGTGCAGTCACTGTGTACATACATTACATTACTGATCCTGAGTAACATCATGTATTATACCCCAGAGCTGCACTCACTATTCTGCTGGTGCAGTCACTGTGTACATACATTACATTACTGATCCTGAGTAACATCCTGTATTATACTCCAGAGCTGCACTCACTATTCTGCTGGTGCAGTCGCTGTGTACATACATTACATTACTGATCCTGTACTGATCCTGAGTTACATCCTGTATTATACTCCAGAGCTGCACTCACTATTCTGCTGGTGCAGTCACTGTGTACATACATTACATTACTGATCCTGTACTGATCCTGAGTTACATCCTGTATTATACCCCAGAGCTGCACTCACTATTCTGCTGGTGCAGTCACTGTGTACATACATTACATTACTGATCCTGTACTGATCCTGAGTTACATCCTGTATTATACTCCAGAGCTGCACTCACTATTCTGCTGGTGCAGTCACTGTGTACATACATTACATTACTGATCCTGAGTTACATCCTGTATTATACTCCAGAGCTGCACTCACTATTCTGCTGGTCAGTCACTATGTACATACATTACATTACTGATTCTGTACTGATCCTGAGTTACATCCTGTATTATACTCCAGAGCTGCACTCACTAGTCTTCTGGTGCAGTCACTGTGTACATACATTACATTACTGATCCTGAGTTACATCCTGTATTATACTCCAGAGCTACACTCACTATTCTGCTGGTGCAGTCACTGTGTACATACATTACATTACTGATCCTGAGTTACATCCTGTATTATACTCCAGAGCTGCACTCACTATTCTGCTGGTCAGTCACTGTGTACATACATTACATTACTGATTCTGTACAGATCCTGAGTTACATCCTGTATTATACTCCAGAGCTGCACTCACTATTCTTCTGGTGCAGTCACTGTGTACATACATTACATTACTGATCCGGAGTTACATCCTGTATTATACTCCAGAGCTGCACTCACTATTCTTCTGGTGCAGTCACTGTGTACATACAATACATTACTGATCCTGTACTGATCCTGAGTTACATCCTGTATTATACTCCAGAGCTGCACTCACTATTCTGCTGGTGCAGTCACTGTGTACATACATTACTGATCCTGTACTGATCCTGAGTTACATCCTGTATTATACTCCAGAGCTGCACTCACTATTCTGCTGGTGCAGTCACTGTGTACATACATTACATTACTGATCCTGAGTAACATCCTGTATTATACCCCAGAGCTGCACTCACTATTCTGCTGGTGCAGTCACTGTGTACATACATTACATTACTGATCCTGAGTAACATCCTGTATTATACTCCAGAGCTGCACTCACTATTCTGCTGGTGCAGTCGCTGTGTACATACATTACATTACTGATCCTGTACTGATCCTGAGTTACATCCTGTATTATACTCCAGAGCTGCACTCACTATTCTGCTGGTGCAGTCACTGGGTACATACATTACATTACTGATCCTGTGCTGATCCTGAGTTACATCCTGTATTATACTCCAGAGCTGCACTCACTATTCTGCTGGTGCAGTCACTGTGTACATACATTACATTACTGATCCTGTACTGATCCTGAGTTACATCCTGTATTACACCCCAGAGCTGCACTCACTATTCTGCTGGTGCAGTCACTGTGTACATACATTACATTACTGATCCTGTACTGATCCTGAGTTACATCCTGTATTATACTCCAGAGCTGCACTCACTATTCTGCTGGTGCAGTCACTGTGTACATACATTACATTACTGATCCTGAGTTACATCCTGTATTATACTCCAGAGCTGCACTCACTATTCTGCTGGTCAGTCACTGTGTACATACATTACATTACTGATTCTGTACTGATCTTGAGTTACATCCTGTATTATACTCCAGAGCTGCACTCACTATTCTTCTGGCGCAGTCACTGTGTACATACATTACATTACTGATCCTGAGTTACATCCTGTATTATACTCCAGAGCTGCACTCACTATTCTGCTGGTGCAGTCACTGTGTACATACATTACATTACTGATCCTGAGTTACATCCTGTATTATACTCCAGAGCTGCACTCACTATTCTGCTGGTCAGTCACTGTGTACATACATTACATTACTGATTCTGTACTGATCCTGAGTTACATCCTGTATTATACTCCAGAGCTGCACTCACTATTCTTCTGGTGCAGTCACTGTGTACATACATTACATTACTGATCCTGAGTTACATCCTGTATTATACTCCAGAGCTGCACTCACTATTCTTCTGGTGCAGTCACTGTGTACATACATTACATTACTGATCCTGAATTACATCCTGTATTATACTCCAGAGCTGCACTCACTATTCTTCTGGTGCAGTCACTGTGTACATACATTACATTACTGATCCTGAGTTACATCCTGTATTATACTCCAGAGCTGCACTCACTATTCTGCTGGTGCAGTCACTGTGTACATACATTACATTTCTGATCCTGAGTTACATCCTGTATTATACTCCAGAGCTGCACTCACTATTCTTCTGGTGCAGTCACTGTGTACATACATTACATTTCTGATCCTGAGTTACATCCAGTATTATACTCCAGAGCTGCACTCACTATTCTGCTGGTCAGTCACTGTGTACATACATTACATTACTGATCCTGAGTTATATCCTGTATTATACTCCAGAGCTGCACTCACTATTCTTCTGGTGCAGTCACTGTGTACATACATTACATTTCTGATCCTGAGTTACATCCAGTATTATACTCCAGAGCTGCACTCACTATTCTGCTGGTGCAGTCACTGTGTACATACATTACATTACTGATCCTGAGTTATATCCTGTATTATACTCCAGAGCTGCACTCACTATTCTTCTGGTGCAGTCACTGTGTACATACATTACATTACTGATCCTGAGTTATATCCTGTATTATACTCCAGAGCTGCACTCACTATTCTTCTGGTGCAGTCACTGTGTACATACATTACATTTCTGATCCTGAGTTACATCCAGTATTATACTCCAGAGCTGCACTCACTATTCTTCTGGTGCAGTCACTGTGTACATACATTACATTTCTGATCCTGAGTTACATCCTGTATTATACTCCAGCGCTGCACTCACTATTCTGCTGGTGCAGTCACTGTGTACATACATTACATTACTGATCCTGAGTTACATCCTGTATTATACTCCAGAGCTGCACTCACTATTCTTCTGGTGCAGTCACTGTGTACATACATTACATTTCTGATCCTGAGTTACATCCTGTATTATACTCCAGAGCTGCACTCACTATTCTGCTGGTGCAGTCACTGTGTACATACATTACATTACTGATCCTGAGTTACATCCTGTATTATACTCCAGAGCTGCACTCACTATTCTGCTGGTCAGTCACTGTGTACATACATTACATTACTGATCCTGTACTGATCCTGAGTTACATCCTGTATTATACTCCAGAGCTGCACTCACTATTCTTCTGGTGCAGTCACTGTGTACATACATTACATTACTGATCCTGAGTTACATCCTGTATTATACTCCAGAGCTGCACTCACTATTCTTCTGGTGCAGTCACTGTGTACATACATTACATTTCTGATCCTGAGTTACATCCTGTATTATACTCCAGAGCTGCACTCACTATTCTTCTGGTGCAGTCACTGTGTACATACATTACATTACTGATCCTGAGTTACATCCTGTATAATACTCCAGAGCTGCACTCACTATTCTGCTGGTCAGTCACTGTGTACATACATTACATTACTGATCCTGTACTGATCCTGAGTTACATCCTGTATTATACTCCAGAGCTGCACTCACTATTCTTCTGGTGCAGTCACTGTGTACATACATTACATTACTGATCCTGAGTTACATCCTGTATTATACTCCAGAGCTGCACTCACTATTCTTCTGGTGCAGTCACTGTGTACATACATTACATTACTGATCCTGAGTTACATCCTGTATTATACTCCAGAGCTGCACTCACTATTCTTCTGGTGCAGTCACTGTGTACATACATTACATTTCTGATCCTGAGTTACATCCTGTATTATACTCCAGAGCTGCACTCACTATTCTGCTGGTGCAGTCACTGTGTACATATATTACATTACTGACCCTGAGTTACATCCTGTATTATACTCCAGAGCTGCACTCACTATTCTGCTGGTGCAGTCACTGTGTACATGCATTACATTACTGATCCTGTACTGATCCTGAGTTACATGCTGTATTATACTCCAGAGCTGCACTCACTATTCTGCTGGAGCAGTCACTGTGTACATGCATTACATTACTGATCCTGTACTGATCCTGAGTTACATCCTGTATTATACTCCAGAGCTGCACTCACTATTCTTCTGGTGTAGTCACTGTGTACATACATTACATTACTGATCCTGTACTGATCCTGAGTTACATCCTGTATTATACTCCAGAGCTGCACTCACTATTCTGCTGGTGCAGTCACTGTGTACATATATTACATTACTGATCCTGAGTTACATCCTGTATTATACCCAGAGCTGCACTCACTATTCTGCTGGTGCAGTCACTGTGCACATACATTACATTTCTGATCCTGTACTGATCCTGAGTTACATCCTGTATTATACTCCAGAGCTGCACTCACTATTCTGCTGGTGCAGTCACTGTGTACATACATTACATTCCTGATCCTGAGTTACATCCTGTATTATACCCAAAGCTGCACTCACTATTCTGCTGGTGCAGTCACTGTGCACATACATTACATTTCTGATCCTGTACTGATCCTGAGTTACATCCTGTATTATACTCCAGAGCTGCACTCACTATTCTGCTGGTGCAGTCACTGTGTACATACATTACAGTACTGATCCGGTACTGATCCTGAGTTACATCCTGTATTATACTCCAGAGCTGCACTCACTATTCTGCTGGTGTAGTCACTGTGAACATACATTACATTACTGATCCTGAGTTACATCCTGTATTATGCTCCAGAGCTGCACTCACTATTCTGCTGGTGCAGTCACTGTGTACATACATTACATTACTGATCCTGTACTGATCCTGAGTTACATCCTGTATTATACTCCAGAGCTGCACTCACTATTCTGCTGGTGCAGTCACTGTGTACATGCATTACATTACTGATCCTGTACTGATCCTGAGTTACATCCTGTATTATACTCCAGAGCTACACTCACTATTCTGCTGGTGCAGTCACTGTGTACATACATTACATTACTGATCCTGAGTAACATCCTGTATTATACCCCAGAGCTGCACTCACTATTCTGCTGGTGCAGTCGCTGTGTACATACATTACATTACTGATCCTGTACTGATCCTGAGTTACATCCTGTATTATACTCCAGAGCTGCACTCACTATTCTGCTGGTGCAGTCACTGTGTACATACATTACTGATCCTGTACTGATCCTGAGTTACATCCTGTGTTATACTCCAGAGCTGCACTCACTATTCTGCTGGTGCAGTCACTGTGTACATACATTACATTACTGATCCTGAGTAACATCCTGTATTATACCCCAGAGCTGCACTCACTATTCTGCTGGTGCAGTCACTGTGTACATACATTACATTACTGATCCTGAGTAACATCCTGTATTATACTCCAGAGCTGCACTCACTATTCTGCTGGTGCAGTCGCTGTGTACATACATTACATTACTGATCCTGTACTGATCCTGAGTTACATCCTGTATTATACTCCAGAGCTGCACTCACTATTCTGCTGGTGCAGTCACTGTGTACATACATTACATTACTGATCCTGTACTGATCCTGAGTTACATCCTGTATTATACACCAGAGCTGCACTCACTATTCTGCTGGTGCAGTCACTGTGTACATACATTACATTACTGATCCTGTACTGATCCTGAGTTACATCCTGTATTATACTCCAGAGCTGCACTCACTTTTCTGCTGGTGCAGTCACTGTGTACATACATTACATTACTGATCCTGAGTTACATCCTGTATAATACTCCAGAGCTGCACTCACTATTCTGCTGGTCAGTCACTGTGTACATACATTATATTACTAATTCTGTACTGATCCTGAGTTACATCCTGTATTATACTCCAGAGCTGCACTCACTATTCTTCTGGTGCAGTCACTGTGTACATACATTACATTACTGATCCTGAGTTACATCCTGTATTATACTCCAGAGCTACACTCACTATTCTGCTGGTGCAGTCACTGTGTACATACATTACATTACTGATCCTGAGTTACATCCTGTATTATACTCCAGAGCTGCACTCACTATTCTGCTGGTCAGTCACTGTGTACATACATTACATTACTGATTCTGTACTGATCCTGAGTTACATCCTGTATTATACTCCAGAGCTGCACTCACTATTCTTCTGGTGCAGTCACTGTGTACATACATTACATTACTGATCCTGAGTTACATCCTGTATTATACTCTAGAGCTGCACTCACTATTCTTCTGGTGCAGTCACTGTGTACATACATTACATTACTGATCCTGTACTGATCCTGAGTTACATCCTGTATTATACTCCAGAGATGCACTCACTATTCTGCTGGTGCAGTCACTGTGTACATACATTACTGATCCTGTACTGATCCTGAGTTACATCCTGTATTATACTCCAGAGCTGCACTCACTATTCTGCTGGTGCAGTCACTGTGTACATATATTACATTACTGACCCTGAGTTACATCCTGTATTATACTGCAGAGCTGCACTCACTATTCTGCTAGTGCAGTCACTGTGTACATGCATTACATTACTGATCCTGTACTGATCCTGAGTTACATCCTGTATTATACTCCAGAGCTGCACTCACTATTCTGCTGGAGCAGTCACTGTGTACATGCATTACATTACTGATCCTGTACTGATCCTGAGTTACATCCTGTATTATACTCCAGAGCTGCACTCACTATTCTGCTGGTGCAGTCACTGTGTACATACATTACATTACTGATCCTGAGTTACATCCTGTATTATACTCCAGAGCTGCACTCACTATTCTGCTGGTGCAGTCACTGTGTCCATACATTACATTACTGATCCGGTACTGATCCTGAGTTACATCCTGTATTATACTCCAGAGCTGCACTCACTATTCTGCTGGTGTAGTCACTGTGTACATACATTACATTACTGATCCTGGGTTACATCCTGTATTATGCTCCAGAGCTGCACTCACTATTCTGCTGGTGCAGTCACTGTGTACATACATTACATTACTGATCCTGTACTGATCCTGAGTTACATCCTGTATTATACCCCAGAGCTGCACTCACTATTCTGCTGGTGCAGTCACTGTGTACATACATTACATTACTGATCCTGTACTGATCCTGAGTTACATCCTGTATTATACTCCAGAGCTGCACTCACTATTCTGCTTGTGCAGTCACTGTGTACATGCATTACATTACTGATCCTGTACTGATCCTGAGTTACATCCTGTATTATACTCCAGAGCTGCACTCACTATTCTGCTGGTGCAGTCACTGTGTACATTCATTACATTACTGATCCTGAGTTACATCCTGTATTATACCCAGAGCTGCACTCACTATTCTGCTGGTGCAGTCACTGTGCACATACATTACATTTCTGATCCTGTACTGATCCTGAGTTACATCCTGTATTATACTCCAGAGCTGCACTCACTATTCTGCTGGTGCAGTCACTGTGTACATACATTACATTACTGATCCGGTACTGATCCTGAGTTACATCCTGTATTATACTCCAGAGCTGCAATCACTATTCTGCTGGTGTAGTCACTGTGTACATACATTACATTACTGATCCTGAGTTACATCCTGTATTATACTCCAGAGCTGCACTCACTATTCTGCTGGTGCAGTCACTGTGTACATACATTACATTACTGATCCTGTACTGATCCTGAGTTACAACCTGTATTATACCCCAGAGCTGCACTCACTATTCTGCTGGTGCAGTCACTGTGTACATACATTACATTACTGATCCTGTACTGATCCTGAGTTACATCCTGTATTATACTCCAGAGCTGCACTCACTATTCTGCTGGTGCAGTCACTGTGTCCATACATTACATTACTGATCCTGTCCTGATCCTGAGTTACATCCTGTATTATACTCCAGAGCTGCACTCACTATTCTGGTGGTGCAGTCACTGTGTACATACATTACATTACTGATCCTGAGTAACATCCTGTATTATACCCCAGAGCTGCACTCACTATTCTGCTGGTGCAGTCGCTGTGTACATACATTACATTACTGATCCTGTACTGATCCTTAGTTACATCCTGTATTATACTCCAGAGCTGCACTCACTATTCTGCTGGTGCAGTCACTGTGTACATACATTACTGATCCTGTACTGATCCTGAGTTACATCCTGTGTTATACTCCAGAGCTGCACTCACTATTCTGCTGGTGCAGTCACTGTGTACATACATTACATTACTGATCCTGAGTAACATCATGTATTATACCCCAGAGCTGCACTCACTATTCTGCTGGTGCAGTCACTGTGTACATACATTACATTACTGATCCTGAGTAACATCCTGTATTATACTCCAGAGCTGCACTCACTATTCTGCTGGTGCAGTCGCTGTGTACATACATTACATTACTGATCCTGTACTGATCCTGAGTTACATCCTGTATTATACTCCAGAGCTGCACTCACTATTCTGCTGGTGCAGTCACTGTGTACATACATTACATTACTGATCCTGTACTGATCCTGAGTTACATCCTGTATTATACCCCAGAGCTGCACTCACTATTCTGCTGGTGCAGTCACTGTGTACATACATTACATTACTGATCCTGTACTGATCCTGAGTTACATCCTGTATTATACTCCAGAGCTGCACTCACTATTCTGCTGGTGCAGTCACTGTGTACATACATTACATTACTGATCCTGAGTTACATCCTGTATTATACTCCAGAGCTGCACTCACTATTCTGCTGGTCAGTCACTATGTACATACATTACATTACTGATTCTGTACTGATCCTGAGTTACATCCTGTATTATACTCCAGAGCTGCACTCACTAGTCTTCTGGTGCAGTCACTGTGTACATACATTACATTACTGATCCTGAGTTACATCCTGTATTATACTCCAGAGCTACACTCACTATTCTGCTGGTGCAGTCACTGTGTACATACATTACATTACTGATCCTGAGTTACATCCTGTATTATACTCCAGAGCTGCACTCACTATTCTGCTGGTCAGTCACTGTGTACATACATTACATTACTGATTCTGTACTGATCCTGAGTTACATCCTGTATTATACTCCAGAGCTGCACTCACTATTCTTCTGGTGCAGTCACTGTGTACATACATTACATTACTGATCCGGAGTTACATCCTGTATTATACTCCAGAGCTGCACTCACTATTCTTCTGGTGCAGTCACTGTGTACATACATTACATTACTGATCCTGTACTGATCCTGAGTTACATCCTGTATTATACTCCAGAGCTGCACTCACTATTCTGCTGGTGCAGTCACTGTGTACATACATTACTGATCCTGTACTGATCCTGAGTTACATCCTGTATTATACTCCAGAGCTGCACTCACTATTCTGCTGGTGCAGTCACTGTGTACATACATTACATTACTGATCCTGAGTAACATCCTGTATTATACCCCAGAGCTGCACTCACTATTCTGCTGGTGCAGTCACTGTGTACATACATTACATTACTGATCCTGAGTAACATCCTGTATTATACTCCAGAGCTGCACTCACTATTCTGCTGGTGCAGTCGCTGTGTACATACATTACATTACTGATCCTGTACTGATCCTGAGTTACATCCTGTATTATACTCCAGAGCTGCACTCACTATTCTGCTGGTGCAGTCACTGGGTACATACATTACATTACTGATCCTGTGCTGATCCTGAGTTACATCCTGTATTATACTCCAGAGCTGCACTCACTATTCTGCTGGTGCAGTCACTGTGTACATACATTACATTACTGATCCTGTACTGATCCTGAGTTACATCCTGTATTACACCCCAGAGCTGCACTCACTATTCTGCTGGTGCAGTCACTGTGTACATACATTACATTACTGATCCTGTACTGATCCTGAGTTACATCCTGTATTATACTCCAGAGCTGCACTCACTATTCTGCTGGTGCAGTCACTGTGTACATACATTACATTACTGATCCTGAGTTACATCCTGTATTATACTCCAGAGCTGCACTCACTATTCTGCTGGTCAGTCACTGTGTACATACATTACATTACTGATTCTGTACTGATCTTGAGTTACATCCTGTATTATACTCCAGAGCTGCACTCACTATTCTTCTGGCGCAGTCACTGTGTACATACATTACATTACTGATCCTGAGTTACATCCTGTATTATACTCCAGAGCTGCACTCACTATTCTGCTGGTGCAGTCACTGTGTACATACATTACATTACTGATCCTGAGTTACATCCTGTATTATACTCCAGAGCTGCACTCACTATTCTGCTGGTCAGTCACTGTGTACATACATTACATTACTGATTCTGTACTGATCCTGAGTTACATCCTGTATTATACTCCAGAGCTGCACTCACTATTCTTCTGGTGCAGTCACTGTGTACATACATTACATTACTGATCCTGAGTTACATCCTGTATTATACTCCAGAGCTGCACTCACTATTCTTCTGGTGCAGTCACTGTGTACATACATTACATTACTGATCCTGAATTACATCCTGTATTATACTCCAGAGCTGCACTCACTATTCTTCTGGTGCAGTCACTGTGTACATACATTACATTACTGATCCTGAGTTACATCCTGTATTATACTCCAGAGCTGCACTCACTATTCTGCTGGTGCAGTCACTGTGTACATACATTACATTTCTGATCCTGAGTTACATCCTGTATTATACTCCAGAGCTGCACTCACTATTCTTCTGGTGCAGTCACTGTGTACATACATTACATTTCTGATCCTGAGTTACATCCAGTATTATACTCCAGAGCTGCACTCACTATTCTGCTGGTCAGTCACTGTGTACATACATTACATTACTGATCCTGAGTTATATCCTGTATTATTCTCCAGAGCTGCACTCACTATTCTTCTGGTGCAGTCACTGTGTACATACATTACATTTCTGATCCTGAGTTACATCCAGTATTATACTCCAGAGCTGCACTCACTATTCTGCTGGTGCAGTCACTGTGTACATACATTACATTACTGATCCTGAGTTATATCCTGTATTATACTCCAGAGCTGCACTCACTATTCTTCTGGTGCAGTCACTGTGTACATACATTACATTACTGATCCTGAGTTATATCCTGTATTATACTCCAGAGCTGCACTCACTATTCTTCTGGTGCAGTCACTGTGTACATACATTACATTTCTGATCCTGAGTTACATCCAGTATTATACTCCAGAGCTGCACTCAGTATTCTTCTGGTGCAGTCACTGTGTACATACATTACATTTCTGATCCTGAGTTACATCCTGTATTATACTCCAGAGCTGCACTCACTATTCTGCTGGTGCAGTCACTGTGTACATACATTACATTACTGATCCTGAGTTACATCCTGTATTATACTCCAGAGCTGCACTCACTATTCTTCTGGTGCAGTCACTGTGTACATACATTACATTTCTGATCCTGAGTTACATCCTGTATTATACTCCAGAGCTGCACTCACTATTCTGCTGGTGCAGTCACTGTGTACATACATTACATTACTGATCCTGAGTTACATCCTGTATTATACTCCAGAGCTGCACTCACTATTCTGCTGGTCAGTCACTGTGTACATACATTACATTACTGATCCTGTACTGATCCTGAGTTACATCCTGTATTATACTCCAGAGCTGCACTCACTATTCTTCTGGTGCAGTCACTGTGTACATACATTACATTACTGATCCTGAGTTACATCCTGTATTATACTCCAGAGCTGCACTCACTATTCTTCTGGTGCAGTGACTGTGTACATACATTACATTTCTGATCCTGAGTTACATCCTGTATTATACTCCAGAGCTGCACTCACTATTCTTCTGGTGCAGTCACTGTGTACATACATTACATTACTGATCCTGAGTTACATCCTGTATAATACTCCAGAGCTGCACTCACTATTCTGCTGGTCAGTCACTGTGTACATACATTACATTACTGATCCTGTACTGATCCTGAGTTACATCCTGTATTATACTCCAGAGCTGCACTCACTATTCTTCTGGTGCAGTCACTGTGTACATACATTACATTACTGATCCTGAGTTACATCCTGTATTATACTCCAGAGCTGCACTCACTATTCTTCTGGTGCAGTCACTGTGTACATACATTACATTACTGATCCTGAGTTACATCCTGTATTATACTCCAGAGCTGCACTCACTATTCTTCTGGTGCAGTCACTGTGTACATACATTACATTTCTGATCCTGAGTTACATCCTGTATTATACTCCAGAGCTGCACTCACTATTCTGCTGGTGCAGTCACTGTGTACATATATTACATTACTGACCCTGAGTTACATCCTGTATTATACTCCAGAGCTGCACTCACTATTCTGCTGGTGCAGTCACTGTGTACATGCATTACATTACTGATCCTGTACTGATCCTGAGTTACATGCTGTATTATACTCCAGAGCTGCACTCACTATTCTGCTGGAGCAGTCACTGTGTACATGCATTACATTACTGATCCTGTACTGATCCTGAGTTACATCCTGTATTATACTCCAGAGCTGCACTCACTATTCTTCTGGTGTAGTCACTGTGTACATACATTACATTACTGATCCTGCACTGATCCTGAGTTACATCCTGTATTATACTCCAGAGCTGCACTCACTATTCTGCTGGTGCAGTCACTGTGTACATATATTACATTACTGATCCTGAGTTACATCCTGTATTATACCCAGAGCTGCACTCACTATTCTGCTGGTGCAGTCACTGTGCACATACATTACATTTCTGATCCTGTACTGATCCTGAGTTACATCCTGTATTATACTCCAGAGCTGCACTCACTATTCTGCTGGTGCAGTCACTGTGTACATACATTACATTCCTGATCCTGAGTTACATCCTGTATTATACCCAGAGCTGCACTCACTATTCTGCTGGTGCAGTCACTGTGCACATACATTACATTTCTGATCCTGTACTGATCCTGAGTTACATCCTGTATTATACTCCAGAGCTGCACTCACTATTCTGCTGGTGCAGTCACTGTGTACATACATTACATTACTGATCCGGTACTGATCCTGAGTTACATCCTGTATTATACTCCAGAGCTGCACTCACTATTCTGCTGGTGTAGTCACTGTGAACATACATTACATTACTGATCCTGAGTTACATCCTGTATTATGCTCCAGAGCTGCACTCACTATTCTGCTGGTGCAGTCACTGTGTACATACATTACATTACTGATCCTGTACTGATCCTGAGTTACATAATGTATTATAACCCAGAGCTGCACTCACTATTCTGCTGGTGCAGTCACTGTGTACATACATTACATTACTGATCCTGTACTGATCCTGAGTTACATCCTGTATTATACTCCAGAGCTGCACTCACTATTCTGCTGGTGCAGTCACTGTGTACATGCATTACATTACTGATCCTGTACTGATCCTGAGTTACATCCTGTATTATACTCCAGAGCTGCACTCACTATTCTGCTGGTGCAGTCACTGTGTACATACATTACATTACTGATCCTGAGTTACATCCTGTATTATGCTCCAAAGCTGCACTCACTAATCTGCTGGTGCAGTCGCTGTGTACATACATTACATTACTGATCCTGTACTGATCCTGACTTACATCCTGTATTATACTCCAGAGCTGCACTCACTATTCTTCTGGTGCAGTCACTGTGTACATACATTACATTACTGATCCTGAGTTACATTCTGTATTATACTCCAGAGCTGCACTCACTATTCTGCTGGTGCAGTCACTGTGTACATACATTACATTACTGATCATGAGTTACATCCTGTATTATACTCCAGAGCTGCACTCACTATTCTGCTGGTGCAGTCACTGTGTACATGCATTACATTACTGATCCTGTACTGATCCTGAGTTACATCCTGTATTATACTCCAGAGCTGCACTCACTATTCTTCTGGTGCAGTCACTGTGTACATACATTACATTACTGATCCTGTACTGATCCTGAGTTACATCCTGTATTATACTCCAGAGCTGCACTCACTATTCTGCTGGTGCAGTCACTGTGTACATACTTTACATTACTGATCCTGAGATACATCCTGTATTATACTCCAGAGCTGCACTCACTATTCTGCTGGTGCAGTCACTGTGTACATGCATTACATTACTGATCCTGTACTGATCCTGAGTTACATCCTGTATTATACTCCAGAGCTGCACTCAATATTCTGCTGGTGCAGTCACAGTGTACATACATTACATTACTGATCCTGTACTGATCCTGAGTTACATCCTGTATTATACTCCAGAGCTGCACTCACTATTCTGCTGGTGCAGTCACTGTGTACATATATTACATTACTGACCCTGAGTTACATCCTGTATTATACTCCAGAGCTGCACTCACTATTCTGCTGGTGCAGTCACTGTGTACATGCATAACATTACTGATCCTGTACTGATCCTGAGTTACATCCTGTATTATACTCCAGAGCTGCACTCACTATTCTGCTGGAGCAGTCACTGTGTACATGCATTACATTACTGATCCTGTACTGATCCTGAGTTACATCCTGTATTATACTCCAGAGCTGCACTCACTATTCTTCTGGTGCAGTCACTGTGTACATACATTACATTACTGATCCTGAGTGACATCCTGTATTATACTCCAGAGCTGCACTCACTATTCTGCTGGTGCAGTCACTGTGCACATACATTACATTTCTGATCCTGTACTGATCCTGAGTTACATCCTGTATTATACTCCAGAGCTGCACTCACTATTCTGCTGGTGCAGTCACTGTGTACATACATTACATTACTGATCCTGAGTTACATCCTGTATTATACCCAGAGCTGCACTCACTATTCTGCTGGTGCAGTCACTGTGCACATACATTACATTTCTGATCCTGTACTGATCCTGAGTTACATCCTGTATTATACTCCAGAGCTGCACTCACTATTCTGCTGGTGCAGTCACTGTGTACATACATTACATTACTGATCCGGTACTGATCCTGAGTTACATCCTGTATTATACTCCAGAGCTGCACTCACTATTCTGCTGGTGTAGTCACTGTGTACATACATTACATTACTGATCCTGAGTTACATCCTGTATTATGCTCCAGAGCTGCACTCACTATTCTGCTGGTGCAGTCACTGTGTACATACATTACATTACTGATCCTGTACTGATCCTGAGTTACATCCTGTATTATACTCCAGAGCTGCACTCACTATTCTGCTGGTGCAGTCACTGTGTACATGCATTACATTACTGATCCTGTACTGATCCTGAGTTACATCCTGTATTATACTCCAGAGCTGCACTCACTATTCTGGTGGTGCAGTCACTGTGTACATACATTACATTACTGATCCTGTACTGATCCTGAGTTACATCCTGTATTATACTCCAGAGCTGCACTCACTATTCTGCTGGTGCATTCACTGTGTACATACATTACATTACTGATCCTGTACTGATCCTAAGTTACATCCTGTATTATACCCCAGAGCTGCACTCACTATTCTGCTGGTGCAGTCACTGTGTACATACATTACATTACTGATCCTGTACTGATCCTGAGTTACATCCTGTATTATACTCCAGAGCTGCACTCACTATTCTGCTGGAGCAGTCACTGTGTACATGCATTACATTACTGATCCTGTACTAATCCTGAGTTACATCCTGTATTATACTCCAGAGCTGCACTCACTATTCTGCTGGTGCAGTCACTGTGTACATACATTACATTACTGATGCTGAGTTACATCCTGTATTATGCTCCAGAGCTGCACTCACTATTCTGCTGGTGCAGTCGCTGTGTACATACATTACATTACTGATCCTGTACTGATCCTGAGTTACATCCTGTATTATACTCCAGAGCTGCACTCACTATTCTGCTGGTGCAGTCGCTGTGTACATACATTACATTACTGATCCTGTACTGATCCTGAGTTACATCCTGTATTATACTCCAGAGCTGCACTCACTATTCTGCTGGTGCAGTCACTGTGTACATACATTACATTGCTGATCCTGAGTTACATCCTGTATTATACTTCAGAGCTGCACTCACTATTCTGCTGGTCAGTCACTGTGTACATACATTACATTACTGATCCTGTACTGATCCTGAGTTACATCCTGTATTATACTCCAGAGCTGCACTCACTATTCTGCTGGTGCAGTCACTGTGTACATACATTACATTTCTGATCCTGAGTTACATCCTGTATTATACTCCAGAGCTGCACTCACTATTCTTCTGGTGCAGTCACTGTGTACATACATTACATTACTGATCCTGAGTTACATCCTGTATTATACTCCAGAGCTGCACTCACTATTCTTCTGGTGCAGTCACTGTGTACATACATTACATTTCTGATCCTGAGTTACATCCAGTATTATACTCCAGAGCTGCACTCACTATTCTTCTGGTGCAGTCACTGTGTACATACATTACTGATCCTGAGTTACATCCTGTATTACACTCCAGAGCTGCACTCACTATTCTGCTGGTGCAGTCGCTGTGTACATACATTACATTTCTGATCCTGAGTTACATACTGTATTATACTCCAGAGCTGCACTCACTATTCTTCTGGTGCAGTCACTGTGTACATACATTTCTGATCCTGAGTTACATCCTGTATTATACTCCAGAGCTGCACTCACTATTCTTCTGGTGCAGTCACTGTGTACATACATTACATTACTGATCCTGAGTTACATCCTGTATTATACTCCAGAGCTGCACTCACTATTCTGCTGGTGCAGTCACTGTGTACATGCATTACATTACTGATCCTGTACTGATCCTGAGTTGCATCCTGTATTATACTCCAGAGCTGCACTCACTATTCTGCTGGTGCAGTCACTGTGTACATACATTACATTACTGATCCTGAGTTACATCCTGTATTATACCCAGAGTTGCACTCACTATTCTGCTGGTGCAGTCACTGTGCACATACATTACATTTCTGATCCTGTACTGATCCTGAGTTACATCCTGTATTTTACTCCAGAGCTGCACTCACTATTCTTCTGGTGCAGTCACTGTGTACATACATTACATTTCTGATCCTGAGTTACATCCTGTATTATACTCCAGAGCTGCACTCACTATTCTTCTGGTGCAGTCACTGTGTACATACATTACATTACTGATCCTGAGTTACATCCTGTATTATACTCCAGAGCTGCACTCACTATTCTGCTGGTGCAGTCACTGTGCACATACATTACATTACTGATCCTGAGTAACATCCTGTATTATACTCCAGAGCTGCACTCACTATTCTTCTGGTGCAGTCACTGTGTACATACATTACATTTCTGATCCTGAGTTACATCCAGTATTATACTCCAGAGCTGCACTCACTATTCTTCTGGTGCAGTCACTGTGTACATACATTACATTACTGATCATGAGTTACATCCTGTATTATACTCCAGAGCTGCACTCACTATTCTGCTGGTGCAGTCACTGTGTACATACATTACATTACTGATCCTGAGTAACATCCTGTATTATACCCCAGAGCTGCACTCACTATTCTGCTGGTGCAGTCACTGTGTACATACATTACATTACTGATCCTGAGTAACATCCTGTATTATACTCCAGAGCTGCACTCACTATTCTGCTGGTGCAGTCGCTGTGTACATACATTACATTACTGATCCTGTACTGATCCTGAGTTACATCCTGTATTATACTCCAGAGCTGCACTCACTATTCTGCTGGTGCAGTCACTGTGTACATACATTACATTACTGATCCTGTACTGATCCTGAGTTACATCCTGTATTATACTCCAGAGCTGCACTCACTATTCTGCTGGTGCAGTCACTGTGTACATACATTACATTACTGATCCTGTACTGATCCTGATTTACATCCTGTATTATACCCCAGAGCTGCACTCACTATTCTGCTGGTGCAGTCACTGTGTACATACATTACATTACTGATCCTGTACTGATCCTGAGTTACATCCTGTATTATACTCCAGAGCTGCACTCACTATTCTGCTGGTGCAGTCACTGTGTACATACATTACATTACTGATCCTGAGTTACATCCTGTATTATACTCCAGAGCTGCACTCACTATTCTGCTGGTCAGTCACTGTGTACATACATTACATTACTGATTCTGTACTGATCTTGAGTTACATCCTGTATTATACTCCAGAGCTGCACTCACTATTCTTCTGGTGCAGTCACTGTGTACATACATTACATTACTGATCCTGAGTTACATCCTGTATTATACTCCAGAGCTGCACTCACTATTCTGCTGGTGCAGTCACTGTGTACATACATTACATTACTGATCCTGAGTTACATCCTGTATTATACTCCAGAGCTGCACTCACTATTCTGCTGGTCAGTCACTGTGTACATACATTACATTACTGATTCTGTACTGATCCTGAGTTACATCCTGTATTATACTCCAGAGCTGCACTCACTATTCTTCTGGTGCAGTCACTGTGTACATACATTACATTACTGATCCTGAGTTACATCCTGTATTATACTCCAGAGCTGCACTCACTATTCTTCAGGTGCAGTCACTGTGTACATACATTACATTACTGATCCTGAATTACATCCTGTATTATACTCCAGAGCTGCACTCACTATTCTTCTGGTGCAGTCACTGTGTACATACATTACATTACTGATCCTGAGTTACATCCTGTATTATACTCCAGAGCTGCACTCACTATTCTGCTGGTGCAGTCACTGTGTACATACATTACATTTCTGATCCTGAGTTACATCCAGTATTATACTCCAGAGCTGCACTCACTATTCTTCTGGTGCAGTCACTGTGTACATACATTACATTTCTGATCCTGAGTTACATCCTGTATTATACTCCAGAGCTGCACTCACTATTCTTCTGGTGCAGTCACTGTGTACATACATTACATTTCTGATCCTGAGTTACATCCAGTATTATACTCCAGAGCTGCACTCACTATTCTGCTGGTCAGTCACTGTGTACATACATTACATTACTGATCCTGAGTTATATCCTGTATTATACTCCAGAGCTGCACTCACTATTCTTCTGGTGCAGTCACTGTGTACATACATTACATTTCTGGTCCTGAGTTACATCCAGTATTATACTCCAGAGCTGCACTCACTATTCTGCTGGTGCAGTCACTGTGTACATACATTACATTACTGATCCTGAGTTATATCCTGTATTATACTCCAGAGCTGCACTCACTATTCTTCTGGTGCAGTCACTGTGTACATACATTACATTACTGATCTTGAGTTATATCCTGTATTATACTCCAGAGCTGCACTCACTATTCTTCTGGTGCAGTCACTGTGTACATACATTACATTGCTGATCCTGAGTTACATCCAGTATTATACTCCAGAGCTGCACTCACTATTCTTCTGGTGCAGTCACTGTGTACATACATTACATTTCTGATCCTGAGTTACATCCTCTATTATACTCCAGAGCTGCACTCACTATTCTGCTGGTGCAGTCACTGTGTACATACATTACATTACTGATCCTGAGTTACATCCTGTATTATACTCCAGAGCTGCACTCACTATTCTTCTGGTGCAGTCACTGTGTACATACATTACATTTCTGATCCTGAGTTACATCCTGTATTATGCTCCAGAGCTGCACTCACTATTCTGCTGGTGCAGTCACTGTGTACATACATTACATTACTGATCCTGTACTGATCCTGAGTTACATCCTGTATTATACTCCAGAGCTGCACTCACTATTCTGCTGGTGCAGTCACTGTGTACATGCATTACATTACTGATCCTGTACTGATCCTGAGTTACATCCTGTATTATACTCCAGAGCTGCACTCACTATTCTGGTGGTGCAGTCACTGTGTACATACATTACATTACTGATCCTGTACTGATCCTGAGTTACATCCTGTATTATACTCCAGAGCTGCACTCACTATTCTGCTGGTGCATTCACTGTGTACATACATTACATTACTGATCCTGTACTGATCCTAAGTTACATCCTGTATTATACCCCAGAGCTGCACTCACTATTCTGCTGGTGCAGTCACTGTGTACATACATTACATTACTGATCCTGTACTGATCCTGAGTTACATCCTGTATTATACTCCAGAGCTGCACTCACTATTCTGCTGGAGCAGTCACTGTGTACATGCATTACATTACTGATCCTGTACTAATCCTGAGTTACATCCTGTATTATACTCCAGAGCTGCACTCACTATTCTGCTGGTGCAGTCACTGTGTACATACATTACATTACTGATGCTGAGTTACATCCTGTATTATGCTCCAGAGCTGCACTCACTATTCTGCTGGTGCAGTCGCTGTGTACATACATTACATTACTGATCCTGTACTGATCCTGAGTTACATCCTGTATTATACTCCAGAGCTGCACTCACTATTCTGCTGGTGCAGTCGCTGTGTACATACATTACATTACTGATCCTGTACTGATCCTGAGTTACATCCTGTATTATACTCCAGAGCTGCACTCACTATTCTGCTGGTGCAGTCACTGTGTACATACATTACATTTCTGATCCTGAGTTACATCCTGTATTATACTCCAGAGCTGCACTCACTATTCTTCTGGTGCAGTCACTGTGTACATACATTACATTACTGATCCTGAGTTACATCCTGTATTATACTCCAGAGCTGCACTCACTATTCTTCTGGTGCAGTCACTGTGTACATACATTACATTTCTGATCCTGAGTTACATCCAGTATTATACTCCAGAGCTGCACTCACTATTCTTCTGGTGCAGTCACTGTGTACATACATTACTGATCCTGAGTTACATCCTGTATTACACTCCAGAGCTGCACTCACTATTCTGCTGGTGCAGTCGCTGTGTACATACATTACATTTCTGATCCTGAGTTACATACTGTATTATACTCCAGAGCTGCACTCACTATTCTTCTGGTGCAGTCACTGTGTACATACATTTCTGATCCTGAGTTACATCCTGTATTATACTCCAGAGCTGCACTCACTATTCTTCTGGTGCAGTCACTGTGTACATACATTACATTACTGATCCTGAGTTACATCCTGTATTATACTCCAGAGCTGCACTCACTATTCTGCTGGTGCAGTCACTGTGTACATGCATTACATTACTGATCCTGTACTGATCCTGAGTTGCATCCTGTATTATACTCCAGAGCTGCACTCACTATTCTGCTGGTGCAGTCACTGTGTACATACATTACATTACTGATCCTGAGTTACATCCTGTATTATACCCAGAGTTGCACTCACTATTCTGCTGGTGCAGTCACTGTGCACATACATTACATTTCTGATCCTGTACTGATCCTGAGTTACATCCTGTATTTTACTCCAGAGCTGCACTCACTATTCTTCTGGTGCAGTCACTGTGTACATACATTACATTTCTGATCCTGAGTTACATCCTGTATTATACTCCAGAGCTGCACTCACTATTCTTCTGGTGCAGTCACTGTGTACATACATTACATTACTGATCCTGAGTTACATCCTGTATTATACTCCAGAGCTGCACTCACTATTCTGCTGGTGCAGTCACTGTGCACATACATTACATTACTGATCCTGAGTAACATCCTGTATTATACTCCAGAGCTGCACTCACTATTCTTCTGGTGCAGTCACTGTGTACATACATTACATTTCTGATCCTGAGTTACATCCAGTATTATACTCCAGAGCTGCACTCACTATTCTTCTGGTGCAGTCACTGTGTACATACATTACATTACTGATCATGAGTTACATCCTGTATTATACTCCAGAGCTGCACTCACTATTCTGCTGGTGCAGTCACTGTGTACATACATTACATTACTGATCCTGAGTAACATCCTGTATTATACCCCAGAGCTGCACTCACTATTCTGCTGGTGCAGTCACTGTGTACATACATTACATTACTGATCCTGAGTAACATCCTGTATTATACTCCAGAGCTGCACTCACTATTCTGCTGGTGCAGTCGCTGTGTACATACATTACATTACTGATCCTGTACTGATCCTGAGTTACATCCTGTATTATACTCCAGAGCTGCACTCACTATTCTGCTGGTGCAGTCACTGTGTACATACATTACATTACTGATCCTGTACTGATCCTGAGTTACATCCTGTATTATACTCCAGAGCTGCACTCACTATTCTGCTGGTGCAGTCACTGTGTACATACATTACATTACTGATCCTGTACTGATCCTGATTTACATCCTGTATTATACCCCAGAGCTGCACTCACTATTCTGCTGGTGCAGTCACTGTGTACATACATTACATTACTGATCCTGTACTGATCCTGAGTTACATCCTGTATTATACTCCAGAGCTGCACTCACTATTCTGCTGGTGCAGTCACTGTGTACATACATTACATTACTGATCCTGAGTTACATCCTGTATTATACTCCAGAGCTGCACTCACTATTCTGCTGGTCAGTCACTGTGTACATACATTACATTACTGATTCTGTACTGATCTTGAGTTACATCCTGTATTATACTCCAGAGCTGCACTCACTATTCTTCTGGTGCAGTCACTGTGTACATACATTACATTACTGATCCTGAGTTACATCCTGTATTATACTCCAGAGCTGCACTCACTATTCTGCTGGTGCAGTCACTGTGTACATACATTACATTACTGATCCTGAGTTACATCCTGTATTATACTCCAGAGCTGCACTCACTATTCTGCTGGTCAGTCACTGTGTACATACATTACATTACTGATTCTGTACTGATCCTGAGTTACATCCTGTATTATACTCCAGAGCTGCACTCACTATTCTTCTGGTGCAGTCACTGTGTACATACATTACATTACTGATCCTGAGTTACATCCTGTATTATACTCCAGAGCTGCACTCACTATTCTTCAGGTGCAGTCACTGTGTACATACATTACATTACTGATCCTGAATTACATCCTGTATTATACTCCAGAGCTGCACTCACTATTCTTCTGGTGCAGTCACTGTGTACATACATTACATTACTGATCCTGAGTTACATCCTGTATTATACTCCAGAGCTGCACTCACTATTCTGCTGGTGCAGTCACTGTGTACATACATTACATTTCTGATCCTGAGTTACATCCAGTATTATACTCCAGAGCTGCACTCACTATTCTTCTGGTGCAGTCACTGTGTACATACATTACATTTCTGATCCTGAGTTACATCCTGTATTATACTCCAGAGCTGCACTCACTATTCTTCTGGTGCAGTCACTGTGTACATACATTACATTTCTGATCCTGAGTTACATCCAGTATTATACTCCAGAGCTGCACTCACTATTCTGCTGGTCAGTCACTGTGTACATACATTACATTACTGATCCTGAGTTATATCCTGTATTATACTCCAGAGCTGCACTCACTATTCTTCTGGTGCAGTCACTGTGTACATACATTACATTTCTGGTCCTGAGTTACATCCAGTATTATACTCCAGAGCTGCACTCACTATTCTGCTGGTGCAGTCACTGTGTACATACATTACATTACTGATCCTGAGTTATATCCTGTATTATACTCCAGAGCTGCACTCACTATTCTTCTGGTGCAGTCACTGTGTACATACATTACATTACTGATCTTGAGTTATATCCTGTATTATACTCCAGAGCTGCACTCACTATTCTTCTGGTGCAGTCACTGTGTACATACATTACATTGCTGATCCTGAGTTACATCCAGTATTATACTCCAGAGCTGCACTCACTATTCTTCTGGTGCAGTCACTGTGTACATACATTACATTTCTGATCCTGAGTTACATCCTCTATTATACTCCAGAGCTGCACTCACTATTCTGCTGGTGCAGTCACTGTGTACATACATTACATTACTGATCCTGAGTTACATCCTGTATTATACTCCAGAGCTGCACTCACTATTCTTCTGGTGCAGTCACTGTGTACATACATTACATTTCTGATCCTGAGTTACATCCTGTATTATACTCCAGAGCTGCACTCACTATTCTGCTGGTGCAGTCACTGTGTACATACATTACATTACTGATCCTGAGTTACATCCTGTATTATACTCCAGAGCTGCACTCACTATTCTGCTGGTCAGTCACTGTGTACATACATTACATTACTGATCCTGTACTGATCCTGAGTTACATCCTGTATTATACTCCAGAGCTGCACTCACTATTCTTCTGGTGCAGTCACTGTGTACATACATTACATTACTGATCCTGAGTTACATCCTGTATTATACTCCAGAGCTGCACTCACTATTCTTCTGGTGCAGTCACTGTGTACATACATTACATTTCTGATCCTGAGTTACATCCTGTATTATACTCCAGAGCTGCACTTACTATTCTTCTGGTGCAGTCACTGTGTACATACATTACATTACTGATCCTGAGTTACATCCTGTATTATACTCCAGAGCTGCACTCACTATTCTGCTGGTCAGTCACTGTGTACATACATTACATTACTGATCCTGTACTGATCCTGAGTTACATCCTGTATTATACTCCAGAGCTGCACTCACTATTCTTCTGGTGCAGTCACTGTGTACATACATTACATTACTGATCCTGAGTTACATCCTGTATTATACTCCAGAGCTGCACTCACTATTCTTCTGGTGCAGTCACTGTGTACATAGATTACATTACTGATCCTGAGTTACATCCTGTATTATACTCCAGAGCTGCACTCACTATTCTTCTGGTGCAGTCACTGTTTACATACATTACATTTCTGATCCTGAGTTACATCCTGTATTATACTCCAGAGCTGCACTCACTATTCTGCTGGTGCAGTCACTGTGTACATATATTACATTACTGACCCTGAGTTACATCCTGTATTATACTCCAGAGCTGCACTCACTATTCTGCTGGTGCAGTCACTGTGTACATGCATTACATTACTGATCCTGTACTGATCCTGAGTTACATGCTGTATTATACTCCAGAGCTGCACTCACTATTCTGCTGGAGCAGTCACTGTGTACATGCATTACATTACTGATCCTGTACTGATCCTGAGTTACATCCTGTATTATACTCCAGAGCTGCACTCACTATTCTTCTGGTGCAGTCACTGTGTACATACATTACATTACTGATCCTGTACTGATCCTGAGTTACATCCTGTATTATACTCCAGAGCTGCACTCACTATTCTGCTGGTGCAGTCACTGTGTACATATATTACATTACTGATCCTGAGTTACATCCTGTATTATACCCAGAGCTGCACTCACTATTCTGCTGGTGCAGTCACTGTGCACATACATTACATTTCTGATCCTGTACTGATCCTGAGTTACATCCTGTATTATACTCCAGAGCTGCACTCACTATTCTGCTGGTGCAGTCACTGTGTACATACATTACATTCCTGATCCTGAGTTACATCCTGTATTATACCCAGAGCTGCACTCACTATTCTGCTGGTGCAGTCACTGTGCACATACATTACATTTCTGATCCTGAGTTACATCCTGTATTATACTCCAGAGCTGCACTCACTATTCTGCTGGTGCAGTCACTGTGTACATACATTACATTTCTGATCCTGAGTTACATCCTGTATTATACTCCAGAGCTGCACTCACTATTCTGCTGGTGCAGTCACTGTGTACATACATTACATTCCTGATCCTGAGTTACATCCTGTATTATACCCAGAGCTGCACTCACTATTCTGCTGGTGCAGTCACTGTGCACATACATTACATTTCTGATCCTGTACTGATCCTGAGTTACATCCTGTATTATACTCCAGAGCTGCACTCACTATTCTGCTGGTGCAGTCACTGTGTACATACATTACATTACTGATCCGGTACTGATCCTGAGTTACATCCTGTATTATACTCCAGAGCTGCACTCACTATTCTGCTGGTGTAGTCACTGTGTACATACATTACATTACTGATCCTGAGTTACATCCTGTATTATGCTCCAGAGCTGCACTCACTATTCTGCTGGTGCAGTCACTGTGTACATACATTACATTACTGATCCTGTACTGATCCTGAGTTACATCCTGTATTATACCCCAGAGCTGCACTCACTATTCTGCTGGTGCAGTCACTATGTACATACATTACATTACTGATCCTGTACTGATCCTGAGTTACATCCTGTATTATACTCCAGAGCTGCACTCACTATTCTGCTGGTGCAGTCACTGTGTACATGCATTACATTACTGATCCTGTACTGATCCTGAGTTACATCCTGTATTATACTCCAGAGCTGCACTCACTATTCTGCTGGTGCAGTCACTGTGTACATACATTACATTACTGATCCTGAGTTACATCCTGTATTATGCTCCAAAGCTGCACTCACTATTCTGCTGGTGCAGTCGCTGTGTACATACATTACATTACTGATCCTGTACTGATCCTGAGTTACATCCTGTATTATACTCCAGAGCTGCACTCACTATTCTTCTGGTGCAGTCACTGTGTACATACATTACATTACTGATCCTGAGTTACATCCTGTATTATATTCCAGAGCTGCACTCACTATTCTGCTGGTGCAGTCACTGTGTACATACATTACATTACTGATCCTGAGTTACATCCTGTATTATACTCCAGAGCTGCACTCACTATTCTGCTGGTGCAGTCACTGTGTACATGCATTACATTACTGATCCTGTACTGATCCTGAGTTACATCCTGTATTATACTCCAGAGCTGCACTCACTATTCTTCTGGTGCAGTCACTGTGTACATACATTACATTACTGATCCTGTACTGATCCTGAGTTACATCCTGTATTATACTCCAGAGCTGCACTCACTATTCTGCTGGTGCAGTCACTGTGTACATACTTTACATTACTGATCCTGAGTTACATCCTGTATTATACTCCAGAGCTGCACTCACTATTCTGCTGGTGCAGTCACTGTGTACATGCATTACATTACTGATCCTGTACTGATCCTGAGTTACATCCTGTATTATACTCCAGAGCTGCACTCACTATTCTGCTGGTGCAGTCACTGTGTACATATATTACATTACTGACCCTGAGTTACATCCTGTATTATACTCCAGAGCTGCACTCACTATTCTGCTGGTGCAGTCACTGTGTACATGCATTACATTACTGATCCTGTACTGATCCTGAGTTACATCCTGTATTATACTCCAGAGCTGCACTCACTATTCTGCTGGTGCAGTCACTGTGTACATGCATTACATTACTGATCCTGTACTGATCCTGAGTTACATCCTGTATTATACTCCAGAGCTGCACTCACTATTCTGCTGGTGCAGTCACTGTGTACATGCATTACATTACTGATCCTGTACTGATCCTGAGTTACATCCTGTATTATACTCCAGAGCTGCACTCACTATTCTTCTGGTGCAGTCACTGTGCACATACATTACATTACTGATCCTGAGTTACATCCTGTATTATACTCCAGAGCTGCACTCACTATTCTGCTGGTGCAGTCACTGTGCACATACATTACATTTCTGATCCTGTACTGATCCTGAGTTACATCCTGTATTATACTCCAGAGCTGCACTCACTATTCTGCTGGTGCAGTCACTGTGTACATACATTACATTACTGATCCTGTACTGATCCTGAGTTACATCCTGTATTATACTCCAGAGCTGCACTCACTATTCTGCTGGTGCAGTCGCTGTGTACATACATTACATTACTGATCCTGTACTGATCCTGAGTTACATCCTGTATTATACTCCAGAGCTGCACTCACTATTCTGCTGGTGCAGTCACTGTGTACATACATTACATTACTGATCCTGAGTTACATCCTGTATTATACTTCAGAGCTGCACTCACTATTCTGCTGGTCAGTCACTGTGTACATACATTACATTACTGATCCTGTACTGATCCTGAGTTACATCCTGTATTATACTCCAGAGCTGCACTCACTATTCTGCTGGTGCAGTCACTGTGTACATACATTACATTTCTGATCCTGAGTTACATCCTGTATTATACTCCAGAGCTGCACTCACTATTCTTCTGGTGCAGTCACTGTGTACATACATTACATTACTGATCCTGAGTTACATCCTGTATTATACTCCAGAGCTGCACTCACTATTCTTCTGGTGCAGTCACTGTGTACATACATTACATTTCTGATCCTGAGTTACATCCAGTATTATACTCCAGAGCTGCACTCACTATTCTTCTGGTGCAGTCACTGTGTACATACATTACTGATCCTGAGTTACATCCTGTATTACACTCCAGAGCTGCACTCACTATTCTGCTGGTGCAGTCGCTGTGTACATACATTACATTTCTGATCCTGAGTTACATCCTGTATTATACTCCAGAGCTGCACTCACTATTCTTCTGGTGCAGTCACTGTGTACATACATTTCTTATCCTGAGTTACATCCTGTATTATACTCCAGAGCTGCACTCACTATTCTTCTGGTGCAGTCACTGTGTACATACATTACATTACTGATCCTGAGTTACATCCTGCATTATACTCCAGAGCTGCACTCACTATTCTTCTGGTGCAGTCACTGTGTACATACATTACATTTCTGATCCTGAGTTACATCCAGTATTATACTCCAGAGCTGCACTCACTATTCTTCTGGTGCAGTCACTGTGTACATACATTACTGATCCTGAGTTACATCCTGTATTATACTCCAGAGCTGCACTCACTATTCTTCTGGTGCAGTCACTGTGTACATACATTACTGATCCTGAGTTACATCCTGTATTATACTCCAGAGCTGCACTCACTATTCTGCTGGTGCAGTCACTGTGTACATACATTACATTTCTGATCCTGAGTTACATCCAGTATTATACTCCAGAGCTGCACTTACTATTCTTCTGGTGCAGTCACTGTGTACATACATTACTGATCCTGAGTTACATCCTGTATTATACTCCAGAGCTGCACTCACTATTCTTCTGGTGCAGTCACTGTGTACATACATTACTGATCCTGAGTTACATCCTGTATTATACTCCAGAGCTGCACTCACTATTCTGCTGGTGCAGACACTGTGTACATACATTACATTACTGATCCTGAGTTACATCCTGTATTATACTCCAGAGCTGCACTCACTATTCTTCTGGTGCAGTCACTGTGTACATACATTACTGATCCTGAGTTACATCCTGTATTATACTCCAGAGCTGCACTCACTATTCTTCTGGTGCAGTCACTGTGTACATACATTACATTACTGATCCTGAGTTACATCCTGTATTATGCTCCAGAGCTGCACTCACTATTCTGCTGGTGCAGTCACTGTGTACATACATTACATTACTGATCCTGTACTCATCCTGAGTTACATCCTGTATTATACTCCAGAGCTGCACTCACTATTCTGCTGGTGCAGTCACTGTGCACATACATTACATTTCTGATCCTGAGTTACATCCTGTATTATACTCCAGAGCTGCACTCACTATTCTTCTGGTGCAGTCACTGTGTACATACATTACTGATCCTGAGTTACATCCTGTATTATACTCCAGAGCTGCACTCACTATTCTTCTGGTGCAGTCACTGTGTACATACATTACATTTCTGATCCTGAGTTACATCCAGTATTATACTCCGGAGCTGCACTCACTATTCTTCTGGTGCAGTCACTGTGTACATACATTACATTTCTGATCCTGAGTTACATCCAGTATTATACTCCGGAGCTGCACTCACTATTCTTCTGGTGCAGTCACTGTGTACATACATTACATTTCTGATCCTGAGTTACATCCTGTATTATACTCCAGAGCTGCACTCACTATTCTTCTGGTGCAGTCACTGTGTACATACATTACATTTCTGATCCTGAGTTACATCCAGTATTATACTCCGGAGCTGCACTCACTATTCTGCTGGTGCATTCACTGTGTACATACATTACATTACTGATCCTGTACTGATCCTGAGTTACATCCTGTATTATACCCCAGAGCTGCACTCACTATTCTGCTGGTGCAGTCACTGTGTACATACATTACATTACTGATCCTGTACTGATCCTGAGTTACATCCTGTATTATACTCCAGAGCTGCACTCACTATTCTGCTGGTGCAGTCACTGTGTACATGCATTACATTACTGATCCTGTACTGATCCTGAGTTACATCCTGTATTATACTCCAGAGCTGCACTCACTATTCTGCTGGTGCAGTCACTGTGTACATACATTACATTACTGATCCTGAGTTACATCCTGTATTATGCTCCAGAGCTGCACTCACTATTCTGCTGGTGCAGTCGCTGTGTACATACATTACATTACTGATCCTGTACTGATCCTGAGTTACATCCTGTATTATACTCCAGAGCTGCACTCACTATTCTGCTGGTGCAGTCGCTGTGTACATACATTACATTACTGATCCTGTACTGATCCTGAGTTACATCCTGTATTATACTCCAGAGCTGCACTCACTATTCTGCTGGTTCAGTCACTGTGTACATACATTACATTACTGATCCTGAGTTACATCCTGTATTATACTTCAGAGCTGCACTCACTATTCTGCTGGTCAGTCACTGTGTACATACATTACATTACTGATCCTGTACTGATCCTGAGTTACATCCTGTATTATACTCCAGAGCTGCACTCACTATTCTGCTGGTGCAGTCACTGTGTACATACATTACATTTCTGATCCTGAGTTACATCCTGTATTATACTCCAGAGCTGCACTCACTATTCTTCTGGTGCAGTCACTGTATACATACATTACATTACTGATCCTGAGTTACATCCTGTATTATACTCTAGAGCTGCACTCACTATTCTTCTGGTGCAGTCACTGTGTACATACATTACATTTCTGATCCTGAGTTACATCCAGTATTATACTCCAGAGCTGCACTCACTATTCTTCTGGTGCAGTCACTGTGTACATACATTACTGATCCTGAGTTACATCCTGTATTACACTCCAGAGCTGCACTCACTATTCTGCTGGTGCAGTCGCTGTGTACATACATTACATTTCTGATCCTGAGTTACATCCTGTATTATACTCCAGAGCTGCACTCACTATTCTTCTGGTGCAGTCACTGTGTACATACATTTCTGATCCTGAGTTACATCCTGTATTATACTCCAGAGCTGCACTCACTATTCTGCTGGTGCAGTCACTGTGTACATACATTACATTTCTGATCCTGTACTGATCCTGAGTTACATCCTGTATTATACTCCAGAGCTGCACTCACTATTCTTCTGGTGCAGTCACTGTGTACATGCATTACATTACTGATCCTGTACTGATCCTGAGTTACATCCTGTATTATACTCCAGAGCTGCACTCACTATTCTTCTGGTGCAGTCACTGTGTACATACATTACATTACTGATCCTGAGTTACATCCTGTATTATACTCCAGAGCTGCACTCACTATTCTGCTGGTGCAGTCACTGTGTGCATACATTACATTTCTGATCCTGAGTTACATCCAGTATTATACTCCAGAGCTGCACTCACTATTCTTCTGGTGCAGTCACTGTGTACATACATTACTGATCCTGAGTTACATCCTGTATTATACTCCAGAGCTGCACTCACTATTCTTCTGGTGCAGTCACTGTGTACATACATTACTGATCCTGAGTTACATGCTGTATTATACTCCAGAGCTGCACTCACTATTCTGCTGGTGCAGACACTGTGTACATACATTACATTACTGATCCTGAGTTACATCCTGTATTATACTCCAGAGCTGCACTCACTATTCTTCTGGTGCAGTCACTGTGTACATACATTACTGATCCTGAGTTACATCCTGTATTATACTCCAGAGCTGCACTCACTATTCTTCTGGTGCAGTCACTGTGTACATACATTACATTACTGATCCTGAGTTACATCCTGTATTATGCTCCAGAGCTGCACTCACTATTCTGCTGGTGCAGTCACTGTGTACATACATTACATTACTGATCCTGTACTGATCCTGAGTTACATCCTGTATTATACTCCAGAGCTGCACTCACTATTCTGCTGGTGCAGTCACTGTGCACATACATTACATTTCTGATCCTGAGTTACATCCTGTATTATACTCCAGAGCTGCACTCACTATTTTTCTGGTGCAGTCACTGTGTACATACATTACTGATCCTGAGTTACATCCTGTATTATACTCCAGAGCTGCACTCACTATTCTTCTGGTGCAGTCACTGTGTACATACATTACATTTCTGATCCTGAGTTACATCCAGTATTATACTCCGGAGCTGCACTCACTATTCTTCTGGTGCAGTCACTGTGTACATAGATTACATTTCTGATCCTGAGTTACATCCAGTATTATACTCCGGAGCTGCACTCACTATTCTTCTGGTGCAGTCACTGTGTACATACATTACATTTCTGATCCTGAGTTACATCCTGTATTATACTCCAGAGCTGCACTCACTATTCTTCTGGTGCAGTCACTGTGTACATACATTACATTTCTGATCCTGAGTTACATCCAGTATTATACTCCGGAGCTGCACTCACTATTCTTCTGGTGCAGTCACTGTGTACATACATTACATTTCTGATCCTGAGTTACATCCAGTATTATACTCCAGAGCTGCACTCACTATTCTTCTGGTGCAGTCACTGTGTACATACATTACATTACTGATCCTGAGTTACATCCAGTATTATACTCCGGAGCTGCACTCACTATTCTGCTGGTGCAGTCACTGTGTACATACATTACATTACTGATCCTGAGTTACATCCAGTATTATACTCCGGAGCTGCACTCACTATTCTTCTGGTGCAGTCACTGTGTACATACATTACATTACTGATCCTGAGTTACATCCTGTATTATACTCCAGAGCTGCACTCACTATTCTTCTGGTGCAGTCACTGTGTACATACATTACATTACTGATCCTGAGTTACATCCTGTATTATACTCCAGAGCTGCACTCACTATTCTTCTGGTGCAGTCACTGTGTACATACATTACATTACTGATCCTGAGTTACATCCTGTATTATACTCCGGAGCTGCACTCACTATTCTGCTGGTGCAGTCACTGTGTACATACATTACATTACTGATCCTGAGTTACATCCTGTATTATACTCCAGAGCTGCACTCACTATTCTTCTGGTGCAGTCGCTGTGTACATACATTACATTACTGATCCTGAGTTACATCCAGTATTATACTCCGGAGGTTGACCTGCTATGTTAGCTGCCATAGGGGACAGGATTCCGGTACGAAGCCAAATGCCAAGATTCAGGGTCCTCTGGGACGCTGCTGCTCTCACAGACCAGATTTCTGGGTCCTCGCGCTACTAAGTAGCTTGGTTAAGGTTTTTGTGGACAGAGTCTGGTCTCGAGGACGAAATTCTGTCCCGGCTGTTAACCGGATTATCTCATTTCCATAGGCTTCCATTATAAACCGTTACAGTGCAGTGATAATTATTTTCCCTATACTTATAATGGGGTTGCGGCGGACGCGCATCGCGGCGCTAAGCGTGGTTTTCAGGTCTCTTCTCCATACCTGTGGGTGGGGATGCGCTCCCGTTCGCTGCGGGGCCCGTTAGGCGACCCTTTGGGCGCGTTGCGACATAAAACGAACAATTGCGCGGTCGTGCGGACGATTTGGCGCTACTTTCTTGGGGACCGTACGTTGCGACAAGGCTCCCGTTCGCTCTAGGACCTGAAATAACGTTCTAGAACAGATTTATGCGGACAAAATGCGCGTTTGCGTAAAGAAATGGCGTAACATTTTTCGCCCAAAAACTGTTAATTGACCATTGAAAATGTATGATCTTAATCAGATTAGCACTTGGACTGCACCACTGGACATCCGTCACTAGATGGAGCTCTAACACTGTCAATTTGTAACAGGGGGTAAATCCAGTTAAAGAGTGGACTATATGCTATATTTTAACCAATGGCATGCACTAACAAATTTCCGTCACCAGGTGGAGCACGGTCACTATAAGTTTGTAATGAGGTTAAATCCGGTTAAGACTGCATTATATGCTACTACTTTACCGGATTAGGGTTATGCATGCACTAACAAATTTCCGTCACCAGGTGGAGCACGGTCAATGGAAATTTGTAATGAGGCTATATCCAGTTAACATCTGCACCATGTGCTGCTAAATAACCGGATTTACTCAAAATGAAGGGACTTTGCTGTATTTTAGAGCTTGGGTCACTTCCACTATCAGAGGTGCGGGCATCCAGGTGTCTGATGCCCGAAATGACCTCCAGGGGTTATGGCCCATTACCCCCCCTGACAGTGCTGGACATTCAGTTCAGTTTTTGCTTTTCATTTATTTTATTTTATTTGTCCAGAATGGGGGGGTGAATAAACTTTGGGTAAATCCGGTTAACATCTGCACCATATGCTGCTCAGTAACCGGATTAGGGTGAATAAACTTTGGGTAAATCCGGTTAACATCTGCACTACGTGCTGCTCAGTAACCGGATTAGGGTGAATAAACTTTGGGTAAGGCTGAGTTCACACGATGCGTATTTCATGCGTTTCCGCGGCGTTTTTGCAGTTGCGTAAACGCCGCGGAAACGCATGAAAACCGCATGGTAGAAGGGAAGCAATGTTCCCCAATGGAAATCCGCATGTGCTGTGCCCATGATGCAGATTTTTCCGCAGCATGTCAATTAATTTTGCGGAAACGCGGCGATTTCGCCGCCATTGACTTGCATTAGAACGCGCCAATTCCGCAAGACAGCATCTGTAGTTGCGCTATTGGTGCGTTCTAATGTGCGGATGGTACCCGAGTGTGGAGGACAGGAGAGTCTCATCCACACCCAGGTACCATTAAAAAAGCTGTAAAAAAAAGAATAAAATAAAAAATAAATGTATTCTTACCTTCTGTCGGCCCGCGCAGCGCTCCCGCTTGGTTCCCGGCACTTGCAGTGAGTTGTAGGACCTGCGCTGACGTCAGAGTCATGTGACGGGTCATGTGACGCTGACGTCGGCAGGTCTTTCAATTCAAAGTTGCCGGCAGCCGGGAACTTTGTAAAGCAGGACAGCGCGGGCCATCGGAGGTAAGTATATACACTCTCTCGGGTCACACTATATATGCTGTTTGCATGGATTTATACAGTGTGACCTAGTTGTCAAGCACTTTCCAGGTGATGCTAAAATCGCCTGGAAAGCGCTTGTCAATCTGCATGCGTTTTTTCTGCCAGGGAGATGCAGAAATGATGCAGAAATTTTCTGCTTCATTTCTGCATCGTGTGCACATACCCTAAGTCCGGTTAACCGCTGCACCATGTGCTGCTAAGTAACCGGATTTACTCAAAATGAAGGGACTTTGCTGTTTTTTAGACCCTGGGTCACTTCCACTATCAGAGGTGCAGGCATCCAGGTGTCTCCAGGGGTTATGGCCCATTACCCCCCCCTGACAGTGCTGGACATTATATGTGATTAGCCTCAGATTGATTAGTGTAATTTTCTGACTTTTTTGAAAATTTCATTTTTTGTGAAAATTTCCACTAAATGAGGTTATAGTATGTTAGAGGGCATCCCAGGAGGGCTCCAAAAGTGTGGGTAAAATATATATCCCACAGGGGGAAAATTGAAAAAAAGTTGAAAAAAAAAATTTTTGGGGACTTAGAAAATTTTCACACATGTGTCAGACTTCCAGAGAGGGGAGCATGTCAGTGCGCGCATCCGATTTCAGTTCCAGAGCGATTCGCGCGATGAGTCCTTGATACTTAGTCGTTTTTGCAAAATTTCTGACTTTTTGGAAAATTTCACAATTTTGTGAAAACTTCCACAAAATGAGGTTCTAGTATGTTAGAGGGCATCCCAGGAGGGCTCCAAAAGTGTGGGTAAAATATATATCCCACAGGGGGAAAATTGAAAAAAAGTTGAAAAAAAAAATTTTTGGGGACTTAGAAAATTTTTCAACTTTTGTCAGACTTCCAGACAGGGGAGCGTGTCAGTGCGCGCATCCGATTTCAGTTCCAGAGCGATTCGCGCGATGAGTCCTTGATACTTAGTCGTTTTTGGCAAAATTTCTGACTTTTTGAAAATTTCACAATTTTGTGAAAACTTCCACAAAATGAGGTTCTAGTATGTTAGAGGGCATCCCAGGAGGGCTCCAAAAGTGTGGGTAAAATATATATCCCACAGGGGGAAAATTGAAAAAAAGTTGAAAAAAAAAATTTTTGGGGACTTAGAAAATTTTCACACATGTGTCAGACTTCCAGAGAGGGGAGCATGTCAGTGCGCGCATCCGATTTCAGTTCCAGAGCGATTCGCGCGATGAGTCCTTGATACTTAGTCGTTTTTGCAAAATTTCTGACTTTTTGGAAAATTTCACAATTTTGTGAAAACTTCCACAAAATGAGGTTATAGTATGTTAGAGGGCATCCCAGGAGGGCTCCAAATGTGTGGGTAAAATATATATCCCACGAGGGGAAAATTGAAAAAAAGTTGAAAAAAAAAATTTTTTGGGACTTAGAAAATTTTCCAACTTGTGTCAGACTTCCAGACAGGGGAGCGTGTCTGTAAGCGCATCCGATTTCAGTTCCAGAGCGTTTCACCCGATGAGTCCTTCATACTTAGTTGTTTTTGCCAATTTTCTGATATTTGTCTGGAATGGGGTGAATAAACTTTGGGTAAATCCGGTTATCATCTGTACCATGTTCTGCTAAGTAACGGGATTAGGGTGAATAAACTTTGGGTAAATCCGGTTAACATCTGCACCATATGCTGCTAATTACCCGGATTTACTCAAAATGAAGGGACTTTGCCGTTTTTTAGACCCTGGGTCACTTCCACTGTCAGAGGTGCGGGCATCCAGGTGTCTGATGCCCAAAATGACCTCCAGGGGTTATGACCCATTACCCCCCCCCTGACAGTGCTGGACATTATATGTGATTAGCCTCAGATTGATTAGTGTTCACCATTGGTCCCCGGGACCTGCTAAGTCCTTATCATAGATACGACACTCGGCAACTGGTAATGTTTTAATATTTGACACTAGCTTAGGACCAAGCCGAATGGGTCACCTTGACGCAGTGGGATGGCTTTCACATTTATTTCGATCAACATAATGTTACCAAGTACCCTATCTTTATTTCCATGCTCTGTGCCATGTATTGTTTCCTTTTTTAAAGCTACTTGCTCATTTTTTTTTCTTTTTTCTCCCTTTGGTTTTGCTCTTTTGAGGCCTTGGTAAACATGCACCTATACTGCATGTTCATATATATATATATATATATATATATATATTTTGCTGTCATTGCTAAGTAGGGTGTGGCCTGCCTTTATATGAGCTGGACAGTGTATGTGAACTTGAAATGGGCCAGATGCTATTGCGTCGGGAGGGCGGTGAAATTGCCCTGTGACGTCTCCCCCGTCTCTGCTCCTTCTCCCCCTCTGCCTCCCTGTGTGCTGTGTTTTGGTGTCCTGTGCTCGGTGTTTTGAGCTGTGTGCCTCATGTGCTCTCCCCCCGTCTGCTCTCTCACACACACTCCCAGGTCCTCCACGGTCGTCGCTGTATTCTGGGCGGCTGACGGTCTGGGCTGACGTAGCGTACATGTACCTACCGTATCATACGTGTACGTTATGGTAAGCTCAGACCAATGAAAGGAAGCATCCGGCGCTCAATCAGAGGGAGTATCCGGCACCCAATCAGAGGGACGGCTGTAACATCACGTGCCGACGTTAGCTGCTGGTCTGTGATTGGCTGGCGGCTGCTTCCTGTGATTGGGCGGAGCTTACCGTAATGTACGGGACGCTGCATGTAGGGTACAGCAGCGGAGAGAGACCGGCGGTCGGGCGGAATCCAGCGCGGAGCCACAGAGCACCGATGAGTGTGTGTGTTCTGGCGGGTCTGCCAGTGGCATGGGGTTATTTGGTGGTGGATCCAGCGGCGACCCCAGGGGCGGCTCTGGCAGCGGTGGCGTCTCTGGCGGTGTGTCTGGCTGTGCTTGCAGCAGCGTTTGAAGTGGCGGGTGCAGCCAGGGTGTCCTGTGCCATCTTGGGGCACTCATGTGCTTCCTGCCGGGCACGGCCGCGGTGCCTTATGGGATTCGTGCACCGCGCGAACTGCCAATTATGTAAGTAGATAGCCTCCCATTGCTTAGTGTTCTTGATTGTCTCTGTGGGCCACACTCTCCTCCGTAGTGTAAAAACATGGCAGCAGCGCAAGTGCGTATGCTCGCTGGGTTATGTCGTCATCTTTGCATCTGTGTCAGTGATGGTGCATCGGAGACCAGAGCTGTGGAGTCAAAGTCGGAGTCAATTTTGGTGGAGTCGGTATAAAAAGGACCGACTCAGACTCCAAAAATATATAATAAATTGGGTACGGTAGTTCAATGCAATATTTTCAAATTATTATGTTCTACATATCTTGATTGTTACAATAATGATTAAAAGGCTTATGTTCACATGATGCTAGAATAAATGTATCACCTAAACATCAGCAATGTAGGAAGGAGTCAGAGTCATGGAGTCGGAGTCAGTGCTTTGGCTTACCGACTCCACAGCCCTGGAGACGGCCAGGCAAGTGGCGCTGCTGCAGTTGTGGGCGCCTTTCCCAGAATTTCACGCAGTATCCTAGATGCCAAATTGCAGCATCGGTATCCAGGATCGTGCATCTTCCTAACAATAATGCATGTTGCAGCAGCCTCCAAGATGCATTATCAGTAGGAATAGATATATTCAGATGCTGAATATGGAGAAATACTTTCTATTAACCCTACCCCACCACTATACCAGAGAAGCAAACAAAACCATCTCAAACTTTTATTTAAAACATTTTATTTACTGGAAAAAGTAATGAGGCAGAGGGCAAAAACATTTAGTACAAAAAAGAAATAAATTCATATATGTACTTTTGTAAAAACAAAGGAAAGAAATTCTGCATGAATGAGCCTTGTCATTTATTCATAACTCTGTCAATCCAGCACAAATGCCATCCAGACAGGACATCCACATTTGGAAATCTCAAGCCCCTTTATTTGCCAAGAAACATCTAAAGGAGTTATTGAAGTCTCCAACGCTTGGTTACCTAAATAGAAAAAAATAAATAATATAATAAATATATATTAGATGGTGGCCCGATTCTAACGCATCGGGTATTCTAGAATATGTATGTAGGCTGCTGGGGTGTATATAGAGGCTGCTGAGCTGTATATAGAGGCTGCTGGGCTGTATATAGAGGTTGCTGGGGTGTATATAGAGGCTGCTGCTGGGCTGTATATAGAAGCTGCTGGGGTGTATATAGAAGCTGCTGGGCTGTATATAGAGGCTGCTGGGCTTGTACATAGAGGCTGCTGGGGTGTATATAGAGGCTGCTGGGCTGTATATAGAAGCTGCTGGGCTGTATATAGAGGCTGCTGAGCTGTATATAGAGGCTGCTGGGTATATATAGAGGCTGCTGGGCTGTATATAGAGGCTGCTGGGGTGTATATAGAGGCTGCTGGGCTGTATATAGAGGCTGCTGGGCTGTATATAGAAGCTGCTGGGCTGTATATAGAGGCTGCTGAGCTGTATATAGAGGCTGCTGGGTATATATAGAGGCTGCTGGGCTGTATATAGAGGCTGCTGGGGTGTATATAGAGGCTGCTGGGCTGTATATAGAGGTTGCTGGGGTATATATATAGAGGCTGCTGGGCTGTATATAGAGGCTGCTGGGCTGTATATAGAAGCTGCTGGGCTGTATATAGAGGCTGCTGGGCTGTATATAGAGGCTGCTGAGCTGTATATAGAGGCTGCTGAGCTGTATATAGAGGCTGCTGGGGTGCATATAGAGGCTGCTGGGGTGTATATAGAGGCTGCTGAGCTGTATATAGAGGCTGCTGGGGTGTATATAGAGGTTGCTGGGGTGTATATATAGAGGCTGCTGGGCTGTATATAGAGGCTGCTGGGGTGTATATAGAAGCTGCTGGGCTGTATATAGAGGCTGCTGGGCTGTACATAGAAGCTGCTGGGCTGTATATAGAAGCTGCTGGGCTGTATATAGAGGCTGCTGAGCTGTATATAGAGGCTGCTGGGGTGTATATATAGAGGCTGCTGGGCTGTATATAGAAGCTGCTGGGGTGTATATAGAGGCTGCTGGGCTGTATATAGAGGCTGCTGGGATGTATATATAGAGGCTGCTGGGCTGTACATAGAGGCTGCTGGGCTGTATATAGAGGTTGCTGGGGTGTATATAGAGGCTGCTGGGCTGTATATAGAGGCTGCTGGGATGTATATATAGAGGCTGCTGGGCTGTATATAGAGGCTGCTGGGCTGTATATAGAGGTTGCTGGGGTGTATATAGAGGCTGCTGGGCTGTATATAGAGGCTGCTGAGCTGTATATAGAGGTTGCTGGGGTGTATATATAGAGGCTGCTGGGCTGTACATAGAGGTTGCTGGGGTGTATATATAGAGGCTGCTGGGCTGTATATAGAGGCTGCTGGGCTGTATATAGAGGTTGCTGGGGTGTATATATAGAGGTTGCTGGGGTGTATATATAGAGGCTGCTGGGCTGTATATATAGAGGCTGCTGGGCTGTATATAGAGGCTGCTGGGCTGTATATAGAGGCTGCTGGGCTGTATATAGAGGCTGCTGGGCTGTATATAGAGGCTGCTGGGCTGTATATAGAGGCTGCTGGGCTGTATATAGAGGCTGCTGGGCTGTATATAGAGGCTGCTGGGCTGTATATAGAGGCTGTTGCTGGGGTCTATATAGAGGCTGTTGCTGGGGTCTATATAGAGGCTGTTGCTGGGGTCTATATAGAGGCTGCTGGGCTGTATATAGAGGCTGCTGGGGTGTATATAGAGGCTGCTGCTGGGCTGTATATAGAGGCTGCTGCTGCTGGGCTGTATATAGAGGCTGCTGCTGCTGGGCTGTATATAGAGGCTGCTGCTGCTGGGCTGTATATAGAGGCTGCTGCTGGTGTGTATATAGAGGCTGCTGGGCTGTATATAGAGGCTGCTGGGGTGTATATAGAGGCTGCTGGGGTGTATATAGAGGCTGCTGCTGCTGGGCTGTATATAGAGGCTGCTGCTGCTGGGCTGTATATAGAGGCTGCTGCTGCTGGGCTGTATATAGAGGCTGCTGCTGCTGGGCTGTATATAGAGGCTGCTGCTGCTGGGCTGTATATAGAGGCTGCTGCTGCTGGGCTGTATATAGAGGCTGCTGCTGGGCTGTATATAGAGGCTGCTGCTGCTGGGGTGTATATAGAGGCTGCTGCTGGGGTGTACTGACCAGAAAATGTGACTGCCTCAGCCAATCACAGGCCATAGTTAACCGGATTTACCCAAAGTCCATTTTCCCTAAACTGGGCAAATCCAGTTAATTTGTAGCATATAGCGCAGGCGGTAACCGAAGTCCATTCTTCCCCAATCCGGTGAACATCTGCACTATATGATACTACTTAACCGCATTTACTCAAAATTAAGGGAGTTTGTCATTTTTTAGACACTGGGTCACTGCCCCCCTGTGCTGGATCTGTCCCCACAGTGTTCGCTTTTTGCCCTACATCCCACATGCTTGCTCTCACCACCACCAGCAGCCAAGTCCCAGCTGGCCAGGGGGGACGACACCACCACCAGCAGCCGCATCCCAGCGAGCCAGGGGGGACGACACCACCATCAGCAGCCGCGTCCCAGCTGGTCAGGGAGGGGGGGGGGGGGGGGGACACCACCACCAGCAGTCGTGTCCCAGCTGGCCAGGGAGGGGGGGGGGGACCCCACCTCCAGATGTCGCGTCCCAGCTGGCCAGGGGGGGGGGGAGTGGGGGGGGGGGGGGGACACCTCCACCAGCAGCCGCGTCCCAGAGGGCCAGGGGGGACAACACCACCACCAGCAGCCGCGTCCCAGGGGGGACGACACCACCACCAGCAGCCGCGTCCCAGCCGGCCAGGGGGGAGACGGTCTCTGCTGGCTCACGCCATACACATACACATATATACTCAAACCAAGAAAGAAGAGGGTAGCCGGGTTGCGTTATACTACTTAACCGGAATTACTCAAAATGAAGGGACTTTGTCGTTTTTTAGACCCTGGGTCACTCCCACTGTCAGAGGTGCGGGCATCCAGGTGTCCGGAATAGGGGGTGCGGGCATCCAGGTGTCCGGAGTGGGGTCAATAAACTTTGGGTACATCCGGTTAACATCTGTACCATGTTCTGCTAAGTAACGGGATTAGGGTGAATAAACTTTGGGTACATCTGGTTAACATCTGTACCATGTTCTGCTAAGTAACGGGATTAGGGTGAATAAACTTTGGGTACATCCGGTTAACATCTGCACCATGTTCTGCTAAGTAACCGGATTTACTCAAAATGAAGGGACTTTGCCATTTTTTAGACCCTGGGTCACTCCCACTGTCAGAGGTGCAGGCATTCAGGTGTCTGTCCCCGGTCGTCAGGGGGGGCGACACCACCACCAGCAGCCGCGTCCCAGCTGGCCAGGCGAGACGACACCATCACCAGCAGCCGCATCCCAGCTGGCCAGGGGGGACACTACCACCAGCAGCCGCGTCCCAGCTGGCCAGGGGGGACACCACCACCAGCAGCCAGTCCCAGCTGGCCAGGGGGGACACCACCACCAGCAGCCGCGTCCCAGCCGGCCAGGGGGGAGACGGTCTCTGCTGGCTCACGCCATACACATACACATATATACTCAAACCAAGAAAGAAGAGGGTAGCCGGGTTGCGTTATACTACTTAACCGGAATTACTCAAAATGAAGGGACTTTGTCGTTTTTTAGACCCTGGGTCACTCCCACTGTCAGAGGTGCGGGCATCCAGGTGTCCGGAATAGGGGGTGCGGGCATCCAGGTGTCCGGAGTGGGGTCAATAAACTTTGGGTACATCCGGTTAACATCTGTACCATGTTCTGCTAAGTAACGGGATTAGGGTGAATAAACTTTGGGTACATCTGGTTAACATCTGTACCATGTTCTGCTAAGTAACGGGATTAGGGTGAATAAACTTTGGGTACATCCGGTTAACATCTGCACCATGTTCTGCTAAGTAACCGGATTTACTCAAAATGAAGGGACTTTGCCATTTTTTAGACCCTGGGTCACTCCCACTGTCAGAGGTGCAGGCATTCAGGTGTCTGTCCCCGGTCGTCAGGGGGGGCGACACCACCACCAGCAGCCGCGTCCCAGCTGGCCAGGCGAGACGACACCATCACCAGCAGCCGCATCCCAGCTGGCCAGGGGGGACACTACCACCAGCAGCCGCGTCCCAGCTGGCCAGGGGGGACACCACCACCAGCAGCCAGTCCCAGCTGGCCAGGGGGGACACCACCACCAGCAGCCGCGTCCCAGCTGGCCAGGGGGGACGACACCACCACCAGCAGCCGCGTCCCAGCTGGACAGCGGGGACGACACCGCCACCAGCAGCCGCGTCCCAGCTGGACAGCGGGGACGACACCGCCACCAGCAGCCGCGTCCCAGCTGGCAAGGCGGGACGACACCACCACCAGCAGCCGCGTCCCAGCTGGCCAGGCGAGACGACACCATCACCAGCAGCCGCATCCCAGCTGGCCAGGCGGGACAACATCACCACCAGCAGCAGCATCCCAGCTGGCCAATGGGGACATCACCAGCAGCCGCGTCCCAGCTGATCAGGTGGGACGACACCTCCACCAGCAGCCGCGTCCCAGCTGGCTAGGCGGGACGATACCACCACCAGCAGCCGCGTCCCAGCTGGCCAGGCGGGACAACATCACCACCAGCAGCCGCATCCCAGCTGGCCAATGGGGACATCACCAGCAGCCGCGTCCCAGCTGGTCAGGTGGGACGACACCTCCACCAGCAGCCGCCTCCCAGCTGGCCAGGCGGGACGACAACACCACCACCAGCCGCGTCCCAGCTGGCCAGGGGGTGCGACACCACCACCAGCAGCCAAGTCCCAGCTGGCCAGGGGGGGGGGAGGGAAGACACCACCACCAGCAGCCGCGTCCCAGCTGGCCAGGGGGGACACCACCACCAGCAGCCGCGTCCCAGCTGGCCAGGAGGGACGACACCACCACCAGCAACCGCGTCCCAGCTGGCCAGGGGGGACGACACCACCACCAGCAGCTGCGTCCCAGCTGGACAGCGGGGACGACACCACCACCAGCAGCCGCGTCCCAGCAGGCCAGGCGGGACGACACCACCACCAGCAGCCGCGTCCCAGCTGGGCAGGCGGGACGACACCACCACCAGCAGCCGCGTCCCAGCTGGCTAGGCGGGACGATACCACCACCAGCAGCCGCGTCGCAGCTGGCCAGGCGGGACAACATCACCACCAGCAGCCGCATCCCAGCGGGCCAGGGGGGGGCGACACCACAACCAGCAGCCGCATCCCAGCTGGCCAGGGGGGACGACACCACCACCAGCAGCCCCGTCCCAGCGGGCCAGGGGGGGGCGACACCACAACCAGCAGCCGCATCCCAGCTGGCCAGGGGGGACGACACCACCACCAGCAGTCGCGTCCCAGTTGGCCAGGGGGGACGGCACCACCACCAGCAGCCGCGTCCCAGCTGGCCAGAGGGGACGACACCACCACCAACAGCCGCGTCCCAGCTGGCCAGGCGGGACGACACCACCACCAGCAGCCGCGTCCCAGCTGGCCAGTCGGGACGACACCACCACCAGCAGCCGCGTCCCAGCTGGCCAGTCGGGACGACACCACCACCAGCAGCCGCATCCCAGCTGGCCAGGGGGGACATCACCAGCAGCCGCGTCCCAGCTGGTCAGGTGGGACGACACCTCCACTAGCAGCCGCGTCCCAGCTGGCTAGGCGGGACGATACCACCACCAGCAGCCGCGTCCCAGGTCGCCAGGGGGGAGACACCACCACCAGCAGCCAAGTCCCAGCTGGTCAGGGGGGACGACACCACCACCAGCAGCCGAGTCCCAGCTGGCCAGGGGGGACGACACCACCACCAGCAGCCGAGTCCCAGCTGGCCAGGGGGGACGACACCACCACCAGCAGCCGCGTCCCAGCTGGCTAGGGGGGAGACGGCCTCTGCTGGCTCACGCCATACACATACACACATATACATATATACTCAAACCAAGGAAGAAGAGGATAGCCGGGTTGCGTTATCATGGAGGCTGGAGAGCCGCGTCTCCACAATGCTTCGTTATCTAACTGAAGAAAAACAAAAGGGAAATTAATTTGACATAATATAAATATATAATGATACAATATATACATATAAGACCACCAGCAGCCGCGTCCCAGCTGGCCAGGCGGGACGACACCACCACCAGCAGCCGCGTCCCAGGTGGCCAGGCGGGACGACACCACCACTAGCAGCCACGTCCCAGCTGGCCAGTGGGTGCGACACCACCACTAGCAGCCACGTCCCAGCTGGCCAGGGGGGACGACACCACCACCAGCAGCCGTGTCCCAGCTGGCCAGGGGGGAGACACCACCACCAGCAGCCACGTCCCAGCTGGCCAGGGGGGAGACACCACCACCAGCAGCCGTGTCCCAGCTGGCCAGGGGGGACGACACCACCACCAGCAGCCGCGTCCCAGCAGGCCAGCGGGGACGACACCACCACCGGCAGCCGCGTCCCAGCCGGCCAGGGGGGAGACGGTCTCTGCTGGCTCACGCCATACACATACACACATATACATATATACTCAAACCAAGGAAGAAGAGGGTAGCCGGGTTGCGTTATACTACTTAACCAGAATTACTCAAAATGAAGGGACTTTGTCGTTTTTTAGACCCTGGGTCACTCCCACTGTCAGAGGTGCGGGCATCCAGGTGTCCGGAATAGGGGGTGCTGGCATCCAGGTGTCCGGAGTGGGGTCAATAAACTTTGGGCACATCCGGTTAACATCTGCACCATGTTCTGCTAAGTAACGGGATTAGGGTGAATAAACTTTGGGTACATCCGGTTAACATCTGCACCATGTTCTGCTAAGTAACGGGATTAGGGTGAATAAACTTTGGGTACATCCGGTTAACATCTGTACCATGTTCTGCTAAGTAATGGGATTACGGTCAATAAACTTTGGGTACATCCGGTTAACATCTGCACCATGTTCTGCTAAGTAACCGGATTTACTCAAAATGAAGGGACTTTGCCATTTTTTAGACCCTGGGTCACTCCCACTGTCAGAGCTGCGGGCATTCAGGTGTCTGTCCCCGGTGGTCAGGGGGGGGCGACAACACCACCAGCAGCCGCGTCCCAGCTGGCCAGGCGGGACGACACAACCACCAGCCGCGTCCCAACGGGCCAGGGGGGACACTACCACCAGCAGCCGCGTCCCAGCTGGCCAGGGGGGACACCACCACCAGCAGCCGCGTCCCAGCTGGCCAGGGGGGACGACACCACCACCAGCAGCCGCGTCCCAGCTGGCCAGGGGGGACGACACCACCACCAGCAGCCGCGTCCCAGCTGGCCAGGGGGGACGACACCACCACCAGCAGCCGCGTCCCAGCTGGCCAGGGGGGACGACACCACCACCAGCAGCCGCGTCCCAGCTGGACAGCGGGGACGACACCACCACCAGCAGCCGCGTCCCAGCTGGACAGCGGGGACGACACCACCACCAGCAGCCGCGTCCCAGCTGGACAGCGGGGACGACACCACCACCAGCAGCCGCGTCCCAGCTGGACAGCGGGGACGACACCACCACCAGCAGCCGCGTCGCAGCTGGACAGCGGGGACGACACCATCACCAGCAGCCGCATCCCAGCTGGCCAGGCGGGACGACATCACCACCAGCAGCCGCATCCCAGCTGGTCAGGTGGGACGACACCTCCACCAGCAGCCGCGTCCCAGCTGGCCAGGCGGGACAACATCACCACCAGCAGCCACATCCCAGCTGGCCAATGGGGACATCACCAGCAGCTGCGTCCCAGCTGGTCAGGTGGGACGACAACACCACCACCAGCCGCGTCCCAGCTGGTCAGGGGGTGCGACACCACCACCAGCAGCCAAGTCTCAGCTGGCCAGGGGGGGAGGAAAGACACCACCACCAGCAGCCGCGTCCCAGCTGGCCAGGGGGGACGACACCACCACCAGCAGCCGCATCCCAGCTGGACAGGGGGGACGACACCACCACCAGCAGTCGCGTCCCAGTTGGCCAGGGGGGACGGCACCACCATTAGCAGCCCTGTCCCAGCGGGCCAGGGGGGGGCGGCACCACCATTAGCAGCCCTGTCCCAGCGGGCCAGGGGGGGGCGACACCACCACCAGCAGCCCCGTCCCAGCGGGCCAGGGGGGGGCGACACCACAACCAGCAGCCGCATCCCAGCTGGCCAGGGGGGACGACACCACCACCAGCAGTCGCGTCCCAGTTGGCCAGGGGGGACGGCACCACCACCAGCAGCCACGTCCCAGCAGGCCAGAGGGGACGACACCACCACCAACAGCCGCGTCCCAGCTGGCCAGGCGGGACGACACCACCACCAGCAGCCGCGTCCCAGCTGGCCAGTCGGGACGACACCACCACCAGCAGCCGCGTCCCAGCTGGCCAGTCGGGACGACACCACCACCAGCAGCCGCATCCCAGCTGGCCAGGGGGGACATCACCAGCAGCCGCGTCCCAGCTGGTCAGGTGGGACGACACCTCCACTAGCAGCCGCGTCCCAGCTGGCTAGGCGGGACGATACCACCACCAGCAGCCGCGTCCCAGGTCGCCAGGGGGGAGACACCACCACCAGCAGCCAAGTCCCAGCTGGTCAGGGGGGACGACACCACCACCAGCAGCCGAGTCCCAGCTGGCCAGGGGGGACGACACCACCACCAGCAGCCGAGTCCCAGCTGGCCAGGGGGGACGACACCACCACCAGCAGCCGCGTCCCAGCTGGCCAGGGGGGAGACGGCCTCTGCTGGCTCACGCCATACACATACACACATATACATATATACTCAAACCAAGTTAGAAGAGGATAGCCGGGTTGCGTTATCATGGAGGCTGGAGAGCCGCGTCTCCACAATGCTTCGTTATCTAACTGAAGAAAAAAAAAAGGGAAATTAATTTGACATAATATAAATATATAATGATACAATATATACATATAAGACCACCAGCAGCCGCGTCCCAGCTGGCCAGGGGGGACACCACCACCAGCAGCCGCGTCCTAGCTGGCCAGGGGGGACGACACCACCACCAGCAGCCGCGTCCCAGCTGGCCAGGGGGGACGACACCACCACCAGCAGCCGCGTCCCAGCTGGCCAGGGGGGACGACACCACCACCAGCAGCCGCGTCCCAGCGGCCCAGGGGAGACACCACCACCAGCAGCCGCGTCCCAGGTGGCCAGGGGTGACACCACCACCAGCAGACGCGTCCCAGCTGGCCAGGGGGGACACCACCACCAGCAGCCGCATCCCAGCTGGCCAGGGGGGACATCACCAGCAGCCGCGTCCCAGCTGGTCAGGTGGGACGACACCTCCACTAGCAGCCGCGTCCCAGCTGGCTAGGCGGGACGATACCACCACCAGCAGCCGCGTCCCAGGTCGCCAGGGGGGACGACACCACCACCAGCAGCCGAGTCCCAGCTGGCCAGGGGGGACGACACCACCACCAGCAGCCGCGTCCCAGCTGGCCAGGGGGGAGACGGCCTCTGCTGGCTCACGCCATACACATACACACATATACATATATACTCAAACCAAGTTAGAAGAGGATAGCCGGGTTGCGTTATCATGGAGGCTGGAGAGCCGCGTCTCCACAATGCTTCGTTATCTAACTGAAGAAAAAAAAAAAGGGAAATTAATTTGACATAATATAAATATATAATGATACAATATATACATATAAGACCACCAGCAGCCGCGTCCCAGCTGGCCAGGGGGGACACCACCACCAGCAGCCGCGTCCTAGCTGGCCAGGGGGGACGACCCCACCACCAGCAGCCGCGTCCCAGCTGGCCAGGGGGGACGACACCACCACCAGCAGCCGCGTCCCAGCTGGCCAGGGGGGACGACACCACCACCAGCAGCCGCGTCCCAGCTGGCCAGGGGGGACGACACCACCACCAGCAGCCGCGTCCCAGCTGGCCAGGGGGGACGACACCACCACCAGCAGCCGCGTCCCAGCGGCCCAGGGGAGACACCACCACCAGCAGCCGCGTCCCAGGTGGCCAGGGGGGACACCACCACCAGGAGACGCGTCCCAGCGGGCCAGGGGGGACAACACCACCACCAGCAGCCGCGTCCCAGCGGGCCAGGGGGGACAACACCACCACCAGCAGCCGCGTCCCAGCGGGCCAGGGGGGACGACACCACCACCAGCAGCCGCGTCCCAGCCGGCCAGGGGGGAGACGGTCTCTGCTGGCTCACGCCATACACATACACACATATACATATATACTCAAACCAAGGAAGAAGAGGGTAGCCGGGTTGCATTATACTACTTAACCGGAATTACTCAAAATGAAGGGACTTTGTCGTTTTTTAGACCCTGGGTCACTCCCACTGTCAGAGGTGCGGGCATCCAGGTGTCCGGAATAGGGGGTGCGGGCATTCAGGTGTCCGGAGTGGGGTCAATAAACTTTGGGTACATCCGGTTAACATCTGTACCATGTTCTGCTAAATAACCGGATTTACTCAAAATGAAGGGACTTTGTCGTTTTTTAGACCCTGGGTCACTCCCACTGTCAGAGGTGCGGACATTCAGGTGTCTGTCCTCACTGGCCAGGGGGGGCGACACCACCACCAGCAGCCGCATCCCAGCGGGCCAGGGAGGACGACACCACCACCAGCAGCCGCGTCCCAGCGGGAAGACACCACCACCAGCAGCCGTGTCCCAGCGGGCCAGGGGGGACGACACCACAACCAGCAGCCGCGTCCCAGCGGGCCAGGGGGGACGACACCACCACCAGCAGCCGCGTCCCTCCCAGCGGGCCAGGGGGGACGACACCACCACCAGCAGCCGCGTCCCAGCGGGCCAGGGGGGACGACACCACCACCAGCAGCCGCGTCCCAGCGGGCCAGGGGGGACGACACCACCACCAGCAGCCGCGTCCCAGCGGGCCAGGGGGGACGACACCACCACCAGCAGCCGCGTCCCAGCTGGCCAGGGGGGGGGGGGGGGGCGACACCACCACCAGCAGCCGCGTCCCAGATGGCCAGGGGGGACGACACCAACACCAGCAGCCGCGTCCCAGCTGGCCAGGGGGGACGACACCACCACCAGCAGCCGCAGCGTCCCAGCTGGCCAGGGGGGACGACACCACAACCAACAGCCAAGTCCCAGCGGGCCAGGGGGGACGACACCACCACCAACAGCCAAGTCCCAGCGGGCCAGGGGGGACGACACCACCACCAGCAGCCGCGTCCCAGCGGGCCAGGGGGGACGACACCACCACCAGCAGCCGCGTCCCAGCGGGCCAGGGGGGACGACACCACCACCAGCAGCCGCGTCCCAGCGGGCCAGGGGAGACGACACCACCACCAGCAGCCGCGTCCAAGCGGGCCAGGGGGGACGACACCACCACCAGCAGCCGCGTCCCAGCGGGCCAGGGGGGACGACACCACCACCAGCAGCCGCGTCCCAGCGGGCCAGGGGGGACGACACCACCACCAGCAGCCGCGTCCCAGCGGGCCAGGGGGGACGACACCACCACCAGCAGCCGCGTCCCAGCGGGCCAGGGGGGACGACACCACCACCAGCAGCCGCGTCCCAGCGGGCCAGGGGGGACGACACCACCACCAGCAGCCGCGTCCCAGCGGGCCAGGGGGGACGACACCACCACCAGCAGCCGCGTCCCAGCGGGCCAGGGGGGACGACACCACCACCAGCAGCCGCGTCCCAGCGGGCCAGGGGGGACGACACCACCACCAGCAGCCGCGTCCCAGCAGGCCAGGAGGCACGACACCACCACCAGCAGCAGCGTCCCAGCAGGCTAGTGGGGACAACACCACCACCAGCAGCCGCGTCCCAGCGGGGACGACACCACCACCAGCAGCCGCGTCCCAGCGGGGACGACACCACCACCAGCCGCGTCCCAGCGGGGACAACACCACCGCCAGCAGCCGCGTCCAAGCGGGCCAGGGGGGACGACACCACCACCAGCAGCCGCGTCCCAGCGGGCCAGGGGGGGGGCGACATCACCACCAGCAGCCGCGTCCCAGCTGGCCAGGGGGGACGACACCACCACCAGCAGCCGCGTCCCAGCAGGCCAGAGGTGACACCACCACCAGCAGAAGCGTCCCAGCTGGCCAGACGGGACGACACCACCACCAGCAGCCGCGTCCCAGCTGGCCAGAGGGGATGACACCACCACCAGCAGCCGCGTCCCAGCGGGCCAGGGGGGACGACACCACCACCAGCAGCCGCGTCTCAGCGGGCCAGGGGGGACGACACCACCACCAGCAGCCGCGTCTCAGCGGGCCAGGGGGGACGACACCACCACCAGCAGCCGCGTCTCAGCTGGCCAGGGGGGATGACACCACCACCAGCAGCCGCGTCCCAGCTGGCCAGGAGGACGGCCTCTGCTGGCTCACGCCATACACATACACACATATACATATATACTCAAACCAAGGAAGAAGACGATAGCCGGGTTGCGTTATCATGGAGGCTGGTGAGCCGCGTCTCCACAATGCTTCGTTATCTAACTGAAGAAAAAAAAAAGGGAAATAAATTTGCCATAATATAAATATATAATGATACAATATATACATATAAGACCACCAGCAGCCGCGTCCCAGCTGGCCAGGGGGGACGACACCACCACCAGCAGCCGCGTCCCAGCTGGCCAGGGGGGACGACACCACCACCAGCAGCCGCATCCCAGCTGGCCCTACACCACCACCAGCAGCCAAGTCCCAGCTGGTCAGGGGGGACGACACCACCACCAGCAGCCGAGTCCCAGCTGGCCAGGGGGGACGACACCACCACCAGCAGCCGAGTCCCAGCTGGCCAGGGGGGACGACACCACCACCAGCAGCCGCGTCCCAGCTGGCCAGGGGGGAGACGGCCTCTGCTGGCTCACGCCATACACATACACACATATACATATATACTCAAACCAAGTTAGAAGAGGATAGCCGGGTTGCGTTATCATGGAGGCTGGAGAGCCGCGTCTCCACAATGCTTCGTTATCTAACTGAAGAAAAAAAAAAGGGAAATTAATTTGACATAATATAAATATATAATGATACAATATATACATATAAGACCACCAGCAGCCGCGTCCCAGCTGGCCAGGGGGGACACCACCACCAGCAGCCGCGTCCTAGCTGGCCAGGGGGGACGACACCACCACCAGCAGCCGCGTCCCAGCTGGCCAGGGTGGACGACACCACCACCAGCAGCCGCGTCCCAGCTGGCCAGGGGGGACGACACCACCACCAGCAGCCGCGTCCCAGCGGCCCAGGGGAGACACCACCACCAGCAGCCGCGTCCCAGGTGGCCAGGGGTGACACCACCACCAGCAGACGCGTCCCAGCTGGCCAGGGGGGACACCACCACCAGCAGACGCGTCCCAGCTGGCCAGGGGGGACAACACCACCACCAGCAGCCGCATCCCAGCTGGCCAGGGGGGACATCACCAGCAGCCGCGTCCCAGCTGGTCAGGTGGGACGACACCTCCACTAGCAGCCGCGTCCCAGCTGGCTAGGCGGGACGATACCACCACCAGCAGCCGCGTCCCAGGTCGCCAGGGGGGACGACACCACCACCAGCAGCCGAGTCCCAGCTGGCCAGGGGGGGGGACACCACCACCAGCAGCCGCGTCCCAGCTGGCCAGGGGGGAGACGGCCTCTGCTGGCTCACGCCATACACATACACACATATACATATATACTCAAACCAAGTTAGAAGAGGATAGCCGGGTTGCGTTATCATGGAGGCTGGAGAGCCGCGTCTCCACAATGCTTCGTTATCTAACTGAAGAAAAAAAAAAACGGAAATTAATTTGACATAATATAAATATATAATGATACAATATATACATATAAGACCACCAGCAGCCGCGTCCCAGCTGGCCAGGGGGGACACCACCACCAGCAGCCGCGTCCCAGCTGGCCAGGGGGGACGACACCACCACCAGCAGCCGCGTCCCAGCTGGCCAGGGGGGACGACACCACCACCAGCAGCCGCGTCCCAGCTGGCCAGGGGGGACGACACCACCACCAGCAGCCGCGTCCCAGCGGCCCAGGGGAGACACCACCACCAGCAGCCGCGTCCCAGGTGGCCAGGGGGGACACCACCACCAGGAGACGCGTCCCAGCGGGCCAGGGGGGACAACACCACCACCAGCAGCCGCGTCCCAGCGGGCCAGGGGGGACAACACCACCACCAGCAGCCGCGTCCCAGCGGGCCAGGGGGGACGACACCACCACCAGCAGCCGCGTCCCAGCCGGCCAGGTGGGAGACGGTCTCTGCTGGCTCACGCCATACACATACACACATATACATATATACTCAAACCAAGGAAGAAGAGGATAGCCGGGTTGCATTATACTACTTAACCGGAATTACTCAAAATGAAGGGACTTTGTCGTTTTTTAGACCCTGGGTCACTCCCACTGTCAGAGGTGCGGGCATCCAGGTGTCCGGAATAGGGGGTGCGGGCATTCAGGTGTCCGGAGTGGGGTCAATAAACTTTGGGTACATCCGGTTAACATCTGTACCATGTTCTGCTAAATAACCGGATTTACTCAAAATGAAGGGACTTTGTCGTTTTTTAGACCCTGGGTCACTCCCACTGTCAGAGGTGCGGACATTCAGGTGTCTGTCCTCACTGGCCAGGGGGGGCGACACCACCACCAGCAGCCGCATCCCAGCGGGCCAGGGAGGACGACACCACCACCAGCAGCCGCGTCCCAGCGGGAAGACACCACCACCAGCAGCCGTGTCCCAGCGGGCCAGGGGGGACGACACCACAACCAGCAGCCGCGTCCCAGCGGGCCAGGGGGGACGACACCACCACCAGCAGCCGCCTCCCAGGGGGCACGACACCACCACCAGCAGCAGCGTCACAGCGGGCTAGTGGGGACGACACCACCACCAGCAGCCACGTCCCAGCGGGGACGACACCACCACCAGCAGCCGCGTCCCAGCGGGCCAGGGGGGACGACACCACCACCAGCAGCCGCGTCCCTCCCAGCGGGCCAGGGGGGAAGACACCACCACCAGCAGCCGCGTCCCAGCGGGCCAGGGGGGACGACACCATCACCAGCAGCCGCGTCCCAGCGGGCCAGGGGGGACGACACCACCACCAGCAGCCGCGTCCCAGCTGGCCAGGGGGGGGGGGGGGGGGGCCACACCACCACCAGCAGCCGCGTCCCAGATGGCCAGGGGGGGGGGGGGGCGACACCACCACCAGCAGCCGCGTCCCAGCTGGCCAGGGGGGACGACACCACCACCAGCAGCCGCAGCGTCCCAGCTGGCCAGGGGGGACGACACCACCACCAACAGCCAAGTCCCAGCGGGCCAGGGGGGACGACACCACCACCAGCAGCCGCGTCCCAGCGGGCCAGGGGGGACGACACCACCACCAGCAGCCGCGTCCCAGCGGGCCAGGGGGGACGACACCACCACCAGCAGCCGCGTCCCAGCGGGCCAGGGGGGACGACACCACCACCAGCAGCCGCGTCCCAGCGGGCCAGGGGGGACGACACCACCACCAGCAGCCGCGTCCCAGCGGGCCAGGGGGGACGACACCACCACCAGCAGCCGCGTCCCAGCGGGCCAGGGGGGACGACACCACCACCAGCAGCCGCGTCCCAGCGGGCCAGGGGGGACGACACCACCACCAGCAGCCGCGTCCCAGCGGGCCAGGGGGGACGACACCACCACCAGCAGCCGCGTCCCAGCCGGCCAGGGGGGACGACACCACCACCAGCAGCCGCGTCCCAGCGGGCCAGGGGGGACGACACCACCACCAGCAGCCGCGTCCCAGCAGGCCAGGAGGCACGACACCAACACCAGCAGCCGCGTCCCAGCGGGCCAGGGGGGACGACACCACCACCAGCAGCAGCGTCCCAGCAGGCTAGTGGGGACAACACCACCACCAGCAGCCGCGTCCCAGCGGGGACGACACCACCACCAGCAGCCGCGTCCCAGCGGGGACGACACCACCACCAGCAGCCGCGTCCCAGCGGGGACGACACCACCACCAGCCGCGTCCCAGCGGGGACGACACCACCGCCAGCAGCCGCGTCCAAGCGGGCCAGGGGGGACGACACCACCACCAGCAGCCGCGTCCCAGCGGGCCAGGGGGGGGCGACACCACCACCAGCAGCCGCGTCCCAGCTGGCCAGGGGGGACGACACCACCACCAGCAGCCGCGTCCCAGCAGGCCAGAGGTGACGACACCACCACCAGCAGAAGCGTCCCAGCTGGCCAGACGGGACGACACCACCACCAGCAGCCGCGTCCCAGCTGGCCAGAGGGGATGACACCACCACCAGCAGCCGCGTCCCAGCGGGCCAGGGGGGACGACACCACCACCAGCAGCCGCGTCCCAGCGGGCCAGGGGGGAGGACACCACCACCAGCAGCCGCGTCCCAGCGGGCCAGGGGGGACGACACCACCACCAGCAGCCGCGTCTCAGCGGGCCAGGGGGGACGACACCACCACCAGCAGCCGCGTCTCAGCTGGCCAGGGGGGATGACACCACCACCAGCAGCCGCGTCTCAGCTGGCCAGGGGGGATGACACCACCACCAGCAGCCGCGTCCCAGCTGGCCAGGAGGACGGCCTCTGCTGGCTCACGCCATACACATACACACATATACATATATACTCAAACCAAGGAAGAAGAGGATAGCCGGGTTGCGTTATCATGGAGGCTGGTGAGCCGCGTCTCCACAATGCTTCGTTATCTAACTGAAGAAAAAAAAAAGGGAAATAAATTTGCCATAATATAAATATATAATGATACAATATATACATATAAGACCACCAGCAGCCGCGTCCCAGCTGGCCAGGGGGGACGACACCACCACCAGCAGCCGCGTCCCAGCTGGCCAGGGGGGACGACACCACCACCAGCAGCCGCATCCCAGCTGGCCCTACACCACCACCAGCAGCCGCGTCCCAGCTGGCCAGGGGGGACGACACCACCACCAGCAGCCGCGTCCCAGCTGGCCAGGGGGGACGACACCACCACCAGCAGCCGCGTCCCAGCTGGCCAGTTGGGACATACACAAAGAAACACACATACACATGGAGTAACGCACACAGGAGGAAGACAGCACACATATATATATATATATATATCTTAGATGGTTGCCCGATTCAAACGCATCGGGTATTCTAGAATATGTATGTAGTTTATTTATGAAGATTTAAGAATAATGCAATACATGCGGGCGTGCGGCGGTGTCTGCTTGCGGCGGTGTAGGTGTGCAGTGGGGTGTGTGAGCGGTGGTGTGGTTGTGTCTGTCACCCTGTGGCTTTGTACTCCTGTAGCTGTGTCCCTCTGTAGTTGTGTCCCCCTGAGCCTGCTGTCTCCCCCGTGTGCGGTGTCTGTCTGTACCTGCTCCCCATGTCCCCCTGTCTCTGCCTGTGGCCCATATCCCGCTGTCTCTGGCTCTCCCCCGTGTCCCCCTGTCTCTGCCTGTGGCCCATATCCCCCTGTCTCTGGCTGTCCCCCGTGTCCCCCCGTCTCTGCCTGTGGCCCATATCCCCGTCTCTGGCTGTCCCCCGTGTCCCCCTGTCTCTGCCTGTGGCCCATATCCCCCTGTCTCTGGCTGTCCCCCGTGTCCCCCTGTCTCTGCCTGTGGCCCATATCCCCCTGTCTCTGGCTGTCCCCCGTGTCCCCCTGTCTCTGGCTGTCCCCCATGTCCCTCTGTCTCTGGCTGTCCCCCAGTCTCTGGCTGTCCCCCATGTCCCCCTGTGGCTATGGCTGTCCCCCGTGTCCCCCTGTGTCTCTGACTGTCTCCCGTGTCCCCCTGTGTCTCTGGCTGTCCCCCGTGTCCCCCTGTGTCTCTGACTGTCCCCATGTCTCTGGCTGTCCCCCTGTCTCTGGCTGTCCCCCTGTCTCTGGCTGTCCCCCATGTCCCCCTGTGGCTCTGCTGCAGGCACCACCCCCCGTCCTCTGCTCCTGTCCTGTGTGCCTCTGTGTCCCTCTAGCCTCGTCCTCTGGCCCTGTCCTGTGTGGCCCTGTGCCCCCCTGTCTCTGGCTGTCCCCCTGTCTCTGGCTGTCCCCCGTGTCCCCCTGTCTCTGGTTGTCCCCCGTGTCCCCCTGTCTCTGGCTGTCCCCCAGTGTCTGCCTGTCTCTGGCTGTCCCCCTGTGGCTATGGCTGTCCCCCATGTCCCCCTGTCTCTGGCTGTCCCCCTGTCTCTGGCTGTCCCCCGTGTCCCCCCGTCTCTGGCTGTCCCCCTGTCTCTGGCAGTCCCCCGTGTCCCCCTGTCTCTGGCAGTCCCCCATGTCCCCCAGTGTCTGGCTGTCCCCCGTGTCCGCCTGTTTCTATGGCTGTCCCCCATGTCCCCCTGTGGCTATGGCTGTCCCCCATGTCCCCATGTGGCTATGGCTGTCCCCCTGTGGCTATGGCTGTCCCCCATGTCCCCCCTGTGTCTCTGGCTGTCCCTCATGTCCCCCCTGTGTCTCTGGCTGTCCCCCATGTACCCCTGTGTCTCTGGCTGTCCTCAGTGTCCCCCTGTCTCTCTGGCTGTCCCCAGTGTCCCGCTGTCCCCCTGTCTCTGGCTGTCCCCCGTGTCCCCCTGTGGCTATGGCTGTCCCCATGTCCCCCTGAGTCTCTGGCTGTCCCCCATGTCTCCCTGTGTCTCTGGCTGTCCCCCATGTCCCCCTGTGTCTCTGGCTGTCCCCCATGTCCCCCTGTGTCTCTGGCTGTCCCCCATGTCCCCCTGTATCTCTGGCTGTCCCCCATGTCCCCCTGTATCTCTGGCTGTCCCCCATGTCCCCCTGTCTCTGGTTGTCCCCCGTGTCCCCCTGTCTCTGGTTGTCCCCCGTGTCCCCCTGTGCCTCTGGCTGTCCCCCATGTCCCCCTGTGCCTCTGGCTGTCCCCCATGTCCCCCTGTGCCTCTGGCTGTCCCCCATGTCCCCCTGTGCCTCTGGCTGTCCCCCGTGTCCCCCTGTCTCTGGCTGTCCCCCGTGTCCCCCTGTATCTCTGGCTGTCCCCCGTGTCCCCCTGTATCTCTGGCTGTCCCCCGTGTCCCCCTGTCTCTGGCTGTCCCCAATGTCCCCCTGTATCTCTGGCTGTCCCCCTGTATCTCTGGCTGTCCCCCGTGTCCCCCTGTCTCTGGCTGTCCCCCATGTCCCCCTGTCTCTGGCTGTCCCCCTGTCTCTGGCTGTCCCCCGTGTCCCCCTGTATCTCTGGCTGTCCCCCATGTCCCCCTGTGTCTCTGGCTGTCCCCAGTGTCCCCCTGTGGCTCTGGCTGTCCCCAGTGTCCCCCTGTGGCTCTGGCTGTCCCTCATGTCCCCCATGTCCCCCTGTCTGTCCCCCATGTCCCCCTGTCTGTCCTCCTGTCTCTGGCTGTCCCCCGTGTCCCCCTGTGTCTCTGGCTCTCCCCCGTGTCCCCCTGTGTCTCTGGCTGTCCCCCGTGTCCCCCTCTGTCTCTGGCTGTCCTCTGTGTCCCCCTCTGTCTCTGGCTGTCCCCCGTGTCCCCCTGTCTCTGGCTGTCCCCCGTGTCCCCCTGTCTCTGGCTGTCCCCCTGTGTCTCTGGCTGTCCCCCATGTCCCCCTGTGTCTCTGGCTGTCCCCCATGTCCCCCTGTCTCTGGCTGTCCCCCATGTCCCCCTGTATCTCTGGCTGTCCCCAGTGTCCCCCTGTGGCTCTGGCTGTCCCCAGTGTCTCTGGCTGTCCCCCGTGTCTCTGGCTGTCCCCCGTGTCCCCCTGTATCTCTGGCTGTCCCCCATGTCCCCCTGTGTCTCTGGCTGTCCCCCATGTCCCCCTGTGTCTCTGGCTGTCCCCCATGTCCCCCTGTGTCTCTGGCTGTCCCCCATGTCCCCCTGTGTCTCTGGCTGTCCCCCATGTCCCCCTGTGTCTCTGGCTGTCCCCCATGTCCCCCTGTGTCTCTGGCTGTCCCCCGTGTCCCCCTGTCTCTGGTTGTCCCCCGTGTCCCCCTGTGGCTCTGGCTGTCCCCCGTGTCCCCCTGTGGCTCTGGCTGTCCCCCGTGTCCCCCTGGCTCTGGCTGTCCCCCTGTCTCTGGCTGTCCCCCTGTCTCTGGCTGTCCCCCTGTCTCTGGCTGTCCCCCTGTCTCTGGCTGTCCCCCGTGTCCCCCTGTCTCTGGCTGTCCCCCATGTCCCCCTGTGTCTCTGGCTGTCCCCAGTGTCCCCCTGTGGCTCTGGCTGTCCCCCTGTGTCTCTGGCTGTCCCCCGTGTCCCCCTGTGTCTCTGGCTGTCCCCAGTGTCCCCCTGTGGCTCTGGCTGTCCCCCATGTCCCGCTGTGTCTCTGGCTGTCCCCAGTGTCCCCCTGTCTCTCTGGCTGTCCCCAGTGTCCCGCTGTCCCCCTGTCTCTGGCTGTCCCCCGTGTCCCACTGTCTCTGGCTGTACCCCATGTCCCCCTGTGGCTATGGCTGTCCCCCATGTCCCCCTGAGTCTCTGGCTGTCCCCCATGTCCCCCTGTGTCTCTGGCTGTCCCCCATGTCTCCCTGTGTCTCTGGCTGTCCCCCATGTCCCCCTGTGTCTCTGGCTGTCCCCCATGTCCCCCTGTATCTCTGGCTGTCCCCCATGTCCCCCTGTCTCTGGTTGTCCCCCGTGTCCCCCTGTCTCTGGCTGTCCCCCATGTCCCCCTGTGTCTCTGGCTGTCCCCCATGTCCCCCTGTGTCTCTGGCTGTCCCCCATGTCCCCCTGTGCCTCTGGCTGTCCCCCGTGTCCCCCTGTATCTCTGGCTGTCCCCCGTGTCCCCCTGTATCTCTGGCTGTCCCCCGTGTCCCCCTGTATCTCTGGCTGTCCCCCGTGTCCCCCTGTATCTCTGGCTGTCCCCCGTGTCCCCCTGTCTCTGGCTGTCCCCCGTGTCCCCCTGTGTCTCTGGCTGTCCCCCATGTCCCCCTGTGTCTCTGGCTGTCCCCAATGTCCCCCTGTCTCTGGCTGTCCCCCGTGTCCCCCTGTATCTCTGGCTGTCCCCCGTGTCCCCCTGTATCTCTGGCTGTCCCCCGTGTCCCCCTGTCTCTGGCTGTCCCCCATGTCCCCCTGTCTCTGGCTGTCCCCCGTGTCCCCCTGTATCTCTGGCTGTCCCCCATGTCCCCCTGTGTCTCTGGCTGTCCCCAGTGTCCCCCTGTGGCTCTGGCTGTCCCCAGTGTCCCCCATGTCCCCCTGTCTGTCCCCCATGTCCCCCTGTCTGTCCCCCATGTCCTCCTGTCTCTGGCTGTCCCCCGTGTCCCCCTGTGTCTCTGGCTGTCCCCCGTGTCCCCCTCTGTCTCTGGCTGTCCCCCGTGTCCCCCTGTCTCTGGCTGTCCCCCTGTGTCTCTGGCTGTCCCCCATGTCCCCCTGTCTCTGGCTGTCCCCCATGTCCCCCTGTATCTCTGGCTGTCCCCAGTGTCCCCCTGTGGCTCTGGCTGTCCCCCGTGTCCCCCTGTATCTCTGGCTGTCCCCCATGTCCCCCTGTGTCTCTGGCTGTCCCCCATGTCCCCCTGTCTCTGGCTGTCCCCCATGTCCCCCTGTGGCTCTGGCTGTCCCCCATGTCCCCCTGTGGCTCTGGCTGTCCCCCGTGTCCCCCTGTGTCTCTGGCTGTCCCCCATGTCCCCCTGTGTCTGGCTGTCCCCCTGTCTCTGGCTGTCCCCCTGTCTCTGGCTGTCCTCCTGTCTCTGGCTGTCCCCCGTGTCCCCCTGTGTCTCTGGCTCTCCCCCGTGTCCCCCTGTGTCTCTGGCTGTCCCCCGTGTCCCCCTCTGTCTCTGGCTGTCCTCTGTGTCCCCCTCTGTCTCTGGCTGTCCCCCGTGTCCCCCTGTCTCTGGCTGTCCCCCTGTGTCTCTGGCTGTCCCCCATGTCCCCCTGTGTCTCTGGCTGTCCCCCATGTCCCCCTGTCTCTGGCTGTCCCCCATGTCCCCCTGTATGTCTGGCTGTCCCCAGTGTCCCCCTGTGGCTCTGGCTGTCCCCAGTGTCTCTGGCTGTCCCCCGTGTCTCTGGCTGTCCCCCGTGTCCCCCTGTATCTCTGGCTGTCCCCCATGTCCCCCTGTGTCTCTGGCTGTCCCCCATGTCCCCCTGTGTCTCTGGCTGTCCCCCATGTCCCCCTGTCTCTGGCTGTCCCCCATGTCCCCCTGTCTCTGGCTGTCCCCCGTGTCCCACTGTCTCTGGCTGTCCCCCGTGTCCCCCTGTGGCTATGGCTGTCCCCATGTCCCCCTGAGTCTCTGGCTGTCCCCCATGTCCCCCTGTGTCTCTGGCTGTCCCCCATGTCTCCCTGTGTCTCTGGCTGTCCCCCATGTCTCCCTGTGTCTCTGGCTGTCCCCCATGTCCCCCTGTGTCTCTGGCTGTCCCCCGTGTCCCCCTGTGGCTCTGGCTGTCCCCCATGTCCCCCTGTCTCTGGCTGTCCCCCTGTCTCTGGCTGTCCCCCTGTCTCTGGCTGTCCCCCTGTCTCTGGCTGTCCCCCTGTCTCTGGCTGTCCCCCTGTCTCTGGCTGTCCCCCGTGTCCCCCTGTCTCTGGCTGTCCCCCATGTCCCCCTGTGTCTCTGGCTGTCCCCAGTGTCCCCCTGTGGCTCTGGCTGTCCCCCTGTGTCTCTGGCTGTCCCCGGTGTCCCCCTGTGTCTCTGGCTGTCCCCAGTGTCCCCCTGTGGCTCTGGCTGTCCCCCATGTCCCGCTGTGTCTCTGGCTGTCCCCAGTGTCCCCCTGTCTCTCTGGCTGTCCCCAGTGTCCCGCTGTCCCCCTGTCTCTGGCTGTCCCCCGTGTCCCACTGTCTCTGGCTGTACCCCGTGTCCCCCTGTGGCTATGGCTGTCCCCCATGTCCCCCTGAGTCTCTGGCTGTCCCCCATGTCCCCCTGTGTCTCTGGCTGTCCCCCATGTCTCCCTGTGTCTCTGGCTGTCCCCCATGTCACCCTGTGTCTCTGGCTGTCCCCCATGTCCCCCTGTATCTCTGGCTGTCCCCCATGTCCCCCTGTCTCTGGTTGTCCCCCGTGTCCCCCTGTCTCTGGCTGTCCCCCATGTCCCCCTGTGTCTCTGGCTGTCCCCCATGTCCCCCTGTGTCTCTGGCTGTCCCCCATGTCCCCCTGTGCCTCTGGCTGTCCCCCGTGTCCCCCTGTATCTCTGGCTGTCCCCCGTGTCCCCCTGTATCTCTGGCTGTCCCCCGTGTCCCCCTGTATCTCTGGCTGTCCCCCGTGTCCCCCTGTATCTCTGGCTGTCCCCCGTGTCCCCCTGTCTCTGGCTGTCCCCCGTGTCCCCCTGTGTCTCTGGCTGTCCCCCATGTCCCCCTGTGTCTCTGGCTGTCCCCAATGTCCCCCTGTCTCTGGCTGTCCCCCGTGTCCCCCTGTATCTCTGGCTGTCCCCCGTGTCCCCCTGTATCTCTGGCTGTCCCCCATGTCCCCCTGTCTCTGGCTGTCCCCCGTGTCCCCCTGTATCTCTGGCTGTCCCCCATGTCCCCCTGTGTCTCTGGCTGTCCCCAGTGTCCCCCTGTGGCTCTGGCTGTCCCCAGTGTCCCCCATGTCCCCCTGTCTGTCCCCCAGTCTGTCCCCCATGTCCTCCTGTCTCTGGCTGTCCCCCGTGTCCCCCTGTGTCTCTGGCTGTCCCCCGTGTCCCCCTGTGTCTCTGGCTGTCCCCCGTGTCCCCCTCTGTCTCTGGCTGTCCCCCGTGTCCCCCTGTCTCTGGCTGTCCCCCTGTGTCTCTGGCTGTCCCCCATGTCCCCCTGTCTCTGGCTGTCCCCCATGTCCCCCTGTATCTCTGGCTGTCCCCAGTGTCCCCCTGTGGCTCTGGCTGTCCCCCGTGTCCCCCTGTATCTCTGGCTGTCCCCCATGTCCCCCTGTGTCTCTGGCTGTCCCCCATGTCCCCCTGTGTCTCTGGCTGTCCCCCATGTCCCCCTGTCTCTGGCTGTCCCCCATGTCCCCCTGTGGCTCTGGCTGTCCCCCATGTCCCCCTGTGGCTCTGGCTGTCCCCCGTGTCCCCCTGTGTCTCTGGCTGTCCCCCATGTCCCCCTGTGTCTGGCTGTCCCCCTGTCTCTGGCTGTCCCCCTGTCTCTGGCTGTCCCCCGTGTCCCCCTGTCTCTGCTGTCCCCCATGTCCCCCTGTGGCTCTGGCTGTCCCCAGTGTCCCCCTGTGGCTCTGGCTGTCCCCCATGTCCCCCTGTGTCTCTGGCTGTCCCCCTGTGGCTCTGGCTGTCCCCAGTGTCCCCCTGTGGCTCTGGCTGTCCCCAGTGTCCCCCTGTGGCTCTGGCTGTCCCCCGTGTCCCCCTGTGTCTCTGGCTGTCCCCCGTGTCCCCCTGTGTCTCTGGCTGTCCCCCGTGTCCCCCTCTGTCTCTGGCTGTCCCCCGTGTCCCCCTCTGTCTCTGGCTGTCCCCCGTGTCCCCCTCTGTCTCTGGCTGTCCCCCGTGTCCCCCTGTCTCTGGCTGTCCCCCTGTGTCTCTGGCTGTCCCCCATGTCCCCCTGTATCTCTGGCTGTCCCCAGTGTCCCCCTGTGGCTCTGGCTGTCCCCAGTGTCTCTGGCTGTCCCCCGTGTCTCTGGCTGTCCCCCTGTATCTCTGGCTGTCCCCCATGTCCCCCTGTGTCTCTGGCTGTCCCCCGTGTCCCCCTGTCTCTGGCTGTCCCCCGTGTCCCCCTGTCTCTGGCTGTCCCCCATGTCCCCCTGTGTCTCTGGCTGTCCCCCATGTCCCCCTGTGTCTCTGGCTGTCCCCCGTGTCCCCCTGGCTCTGGCTGTCCCCCATGTCCCCCTGTGGCTCTGGCTGTCCCCCATGTCCCCCTGTGGCTCTGGCTGTCCCCCATGTCCCCCTGTGGCTCTGGTTGTCCCCCGTGTCCCCCTGTGGCTCTGGCTGTCCCCCTGTCTCTGGCTGTCCCCCATGTCCCCCTGTGGCTCTGGTTGTCCCCCGTGTCCCCCTGTGGCTCTGGCTGTCCCCCGTGTCCCCCTGTCTCTGGCTGTCCCCCGTGTCCCCCTGTCTCTGGTTGTCCCCCGTGTCCCCCTGTGGCTCTGGCTGTCCCCTGTGTCCCCCTGTGGCTCTGGCTGTCCCCCATGTCCCCCTGTGTCTCTGACTGTCCCCCGTGTCCCCCTGTATCTCTGGCTGTCCCCCGTGTCCCCCTGTCTCTGGCTGTCCCCCGTGTCCCCCTGTCTCTGGTTGTCCCCCGTGTCCCCCTGTGGCTCTGGCTGTCCCCCGTGTCCCCCTGTATCTCTGGCTGTCCCCCATGTCCCCCTGTGTCTCTGGCTGTCCCCCGTGTCCCCCTGTGGCTCTGGCTGTCCCCCATGTCCCCCTGTGTCTCTGGCTGTCCCCCGTGTCCCCCTGTCTCTGGCTGTCCCCCTGTCTCTGGCTGTCCCCCGTGTCCCCCTGTATCTCTGGCTGTCCCCCATGTCCCCCTGTGGCTCTGGCTGTCCCCCGTGTGCCCCTGTCTCTGGTTGTCCCCCGTGTCCCCCTGTCTCTGGTTGTCCCCCGTGTCCCCCTGTGGCTCTGGCTGTCCCCCGTGTCCCCCTGTATCTCTGGCTGTCCCCCGTGTCCCCCTGTCTCTGGCTGTCCCCCGTGTCCCCCTGTATCTCTGGCTGTCCCCCGTGTCCCCCTGTGGCTCTGGCTGTCCCCCGTGTCCCCCTGTGGCTCTGGCTGTCCCCCGTGTCCCCCTGTGGCTCTGGCTGTCCCCCGTGTCCCCCTGTCTCTGGCTGTCCCCCGTGTCCCCCTGTCTCTGGCTGTCCCCCTGTCTCTGGCTGTCCCCCGTGTCCCCCTGTCTCTGGCTGTCCCCCGTGTCCCCCTGTGGCTCTGCTGCAGGCACCACCCCCCGTCCTCTGCTCCTGTCCTGTGAGCCTCTGCGTCCCTCTAGCCTCGTCCTCTGGCCCTGTCCTGTCCTGTGTGGCCCTGTGTCCCCCCTGTTGTGGTCCTTTGCCCCAGTCCTGTTGGGACATAGGATCGTTGAGTGTACCTAAGTTAAGGATGACAGCAGCCGGCGGGTATCCGCTGCTGCCATTTTCTTCAGTCTCAGCCAATCCGGGAAGGCAGGAAGGGAGAGTTCCGTTCTCCCGCGGAGGCTCTTGGGAGCTGTAGTTCTCCAGGCACTGTCACTGACTCTTCTGGCCTGGGCATGGACTACATCTCCCAACATGCTGTGCGGCTGCGGCCTCAGCCAGGCAGCTGGCTTCCCAGTAGCGTCACGTCCTCCCGCCCCCAGCCATTCACACAGGGACGGGGAAAGGAGATAACAGTGCAGGCTGGAACATAGAGCTGGCGCCCCCCCTCCCCCACGGCCATTCTACATTGTGCTCCGGACGGGGTCACAAGCAGTTCACACTGTACACGGCCCACCACATCGAGCCCGCAGCCCGTGCGCGTCCCCTACCGGCCGTTCACATATTGTACATGGCACCATGAGTGACAAGCCAGCCGGCTCCGAGTCAAACACCCGGACCCCGCCCCCGCCGTGCAACATCCCCGTTTTACGCGATTTGAGGGTCTTTTTAAGTACTTTTATTGCGGCGGCCATCATCCGGGGGAGGGGCTGATGATACCACACGCACTTAAAACTCAATCTGCAGGAAAAAAGTCACTGACCCCATTTTTCACATGAAATTCGCAAAATAAAAATAAGCGTACGTGCGGACGCGCCTCCGTTCAGCGCAGCGTCCGTTATCACGCTGAATTACGCCAAAAACCGTGAACTTTATCGTTTTTTTGGCGCGCTTATTTCGTCGCCCGTTCCTCCGCGCCTCCGTTCAGCGCAGCGTCCGTTATCACGCTCATCGGACGAATTACAGCAAAAAAACGTAAACTTTCTCTATTTTTGAGCGCACTTTTTTTTCCACCCCATTGGCCTAACTAAAGGCAAAACTGTCCATGGACAGCAGCACCATCTGCTGCTCGTTCGCTGCATTGCTTCTCCTAACCCAGATAATGGTGTTTGAGGGTTCCGTGGTCTCCTGCGCCATCTGCCTGTGGTCGGTAGACCGCATATGCTAATCCGGTTAAGGTGTGCATTTCTTGAATTTTGGGTCATGCTAATACGGTTAAAGTGATTTTGGGGTCATCTTTTCCATGAAAAGTGGGCGTGGTCCCAGAGGCGCGGGAGAGGCGGCATATCGTTCGGCCTGCCTAGGCGGTCGGGCAGGCAAAGTCCTCGCGACCGCCGGGGCGACGGAACGGCCGCGGCGGCCCAAAGAAACGCCACGGCGAGGGGAAAAAAGACACCGCAAAAGCGGAGATGCTGCCCTCGCGGGCCTTGTCACGGGGCCCGGAGTACCGATTTTCGAGGCGATCGGCCAAAATTTTCGTTTTCCGCGAGTCAGGCTGTTGAGCTGCACTCACTATTCTGCTGGTGCAGTCACTGTGTACATACATTACATTACTGATACGGTACTGATCCTGAGTTACATCCTGTATTATACTCCAGAGCTGCACTCACTATTCTGCTGATGCAGTCACTGTGTACATACATTACATTACTGATCATGAGTTACATCCTGTATTATACTCCAGAGCTGCACTCACTATTCTACTGGTGCAGTCACTGTGTACATACATTACATTACTGATCCTGTACTGATCCTGAGTTACATCCTGTATTATACTCCAGAGCTGCACTCACTATTCTGCTGGTGCAGTCACTGTTTACATACATTACATTTCTGATCCTGAGTTACATCCTGTATTATACTCCAGAGCTGCACTCACTATTCTGCTGGTGCAGTCACTGTGTACATACATTACATTACTGATCATGAGTTACATCCTGTATTATACTCCAGAGCTGCACTCACTATTCTGCTGGTGCAGTCACTGTGTACATACATTACATTACTGATCCTGTACTGATCCTGAGTTACATCCTGTATTATACTCCAGAGCTGCACTCACTATTCTGCTGGTGCAGTCACTGTGTACATACATTACATTTCTGATCCTGAGTTACATCCTGTATTATACTCCAGAGCTGCACTCACTATTCTGCTGGTGCAGTCACTGTGTACATACATTACATTACTGATCATGAGTTACATCCTGTATTATACTCCAGAGCTGCACTCACTATTCTGCTGGTGCAGTCACTGTGTACATACATTACATTACTGATCCTGTACTGATCCTGAGTTACATCCTGTATTATACTCCAGAGCTGCACTCACTATTCTGCTGGTGCAGTCACTGTGTACATACATTACATTTCTGATCCTGAGTTACATCCTGTATTATACTCCAGAGCTGCACTCACTATTCTGCTGGTGCAGTCACTGTGTACATACATTACATTACTGATCCTGTACTGATCCTGAGTTACATCCTGTATTATACTCCAGAGCTGCACTCACTATTCTGCTGGTGCAGTCACTGTGTACATACATTACATTTCTGATCCTGAGTTACATCCTGTATTATACTCCAGAGCTGCACTCACTATTCTGCTGGTGCAGTCACTGTGTACATACATTACATTACTGATCCTGAGTTACATCCTGTATTATACTCCAGAGCTGCACTCACTATTCTGCTGGTGTAGTCACTGTGTACATACATTACATTACTGATCCTGAGTTACATCCTGCATTATACTCCAGAGCTGCACTCACTATTCTGCTGGTGTAGTCACTGTGTACATACATTACATTACTGATCCTGAGTTACATCCTGTATTATACTCCGGAGCTGCACTCACTATTCTGCTGGTGTAGTCACTGTGTACATACATTACATTACTGATCCTGAGTTACATCCTGTATTATACTCCGGAGCTGCACTCTTTATTCTGCTGGTGCAGTCACTGTGTGCATACATTATATTACTGGTCCTGTACTGATCCTGAGTTACATCCTGTAGATCTTTTTATCATAAAAATGAAAAACATAACAATAATAATAACAGAAACATAACAAAATTAATAACCACAAAATAAACAATGTAATGAACTGGTCCAGCCGCTCCCTCTCTCCTCACACACATATTATACATATATACAGAATAAACAACTACTTACACTATGACATCTGGTCCGGTTACCAAACAAATAACAATATAGTAAGTAAAATAAACAATAGCCGACAAAATGATATACAAACTAATATATATATATATACAAACTAATATATATATATATACACTTTTTTTAAAAAAAATATAAAATAAATACTAACTATACAAGACAAAACAAAACATCCCACACTCGAGCCGACCAGTCCCAACCCCGGCACTGACCTGAGAGCTGGTCCTGCGTCTCATGCCTCAGTCCATGTCCAACGTCCATAGGCCAGATCAGGCAGTGCCAGTTTCTCACCCAAATAATCATTGTCCCACAAGATGAACCCACCTCCCCCCTTTTCCCACCACCCAACCTAACACCTACACCCAAATCCGTATCCTTATATACAATATATACAGAAGCAAACAATACAATAACAAACAATACAATAACCACAACTGACAAAGCCCAAGTTCGGCGCCTGCAGCCCTACATCACTGTCTACTGATCAATAAAACAAAAATCTATGGTGTCAGCAGCAGCCCACCACCAGGAGAGGAGACGACCAGACTAGGGCACATTAAAAGAAAAGCCCCTCAAGAGGAGAGTGGCCCTACGTGTGCCCAGTCTCTCATACTCCAGAGAACTCACCTTCACCAGGTCACCGAGTATGGTCCTAAACACATCGTCCATTGGGAGGATTTTTCGTTGCGTCTATACTAAGCACCGTGCGTTCCACGTGTGATACCTAACCACTGTGCTAACTAGAAATAAGGTGCAGCGGCCCCGACCACCCAGGTCTCCGAATGCTCCATAGGCCCATTCCGCATAAGAGGGCCAGTCAATGGAGGCGCCCACCCTGTTGTACACCTCTGTGTTAAAGGGACAACGAAGCAGGAAGTGGTCCATGCTTTCAAGCATGGTACCACAATGCTCCCAAGGACAGTTCCTGTCCTCAGAGCTCCTACACTTCAGATTGTTCCTCACACACAGTTTCCCATGGAAGCAGCGCCAAGCCAAGTCCCAAAACTTCGACGGGATCCTGATAGATTTCAAAAGATGCAGACCCACCCCAAGATCCCGACTTGGGCAATCCCTGAGCGCCAGAGGCCTCTGAAAATGGGTGAACAGAACCCTTTTGTCAAGGAGAGCTTCCTTGGCAGAGTCCTGACCTCCCACATTCCCAGACCCCACCGGCGAATTACCTTCAGAACCACGGTAGCGTAAGCCGGGAGATGTCCATGCGGTGTTCATAGATCCTTCACTTGCCCTCCTGTCTCCCATTCCTGGAAGAAAGGCTGAAACCATCCCCTACAGGAGAATACCCACAGAGGAGCCCTCTCTTTCCAGAGGTTTGCAATATTGATCTTAATGAAGGTATTCACAAGGAATACCACAGGGTTGACCATACCGAACCCTCCTAGTCTCCTCGTACGGTAAGTAACCTCCCTCTTGACCAGGTTCAGTCTATTCCCCCATAACAGTTGGAAGAACAAACTGTAGACCTGAGTCCAGAGAGGCTCCGGCAAGATGCACACACTGAGCAGATAGATCAGCAAAGGGAGCAGGTTGGTTTTAATCAGGTTTACCCTTTCCCTTAGGGTCAAAGACCAACCCTTCCATTGGTTCACCTTCTGAGTGGCGATCTCTAGCCTGCTGTCCCAATTTTGTTTGGGGTAATCCCCCTGGCCAAATTCGAAGCCAAGAACTTTTGCAGAGACTTTGGGTCCTGGAAGGGTGTCCGGGAGATCAAAACCAGAATCTCCTCCTCCCAGCCAGAGACTCTCACACTTATCCCGGTTGATCTTAGACCCGGATGCCTCCGAGTAGCGATTTACCTCTGACATCAGCCACTCTGCCTCCCCATCAGAGGAAACAAAAACGGTGACGTCATCGGCATACGCCACCACTCTCAGAGTAGCTTCCGGTGCTGCCCGGTCCATCCCGATCGTAGCCAACGGTCCACGCTCCACCCTCCTAAGAAGTGGGTCAATCGCAAACACGTACAGCAGCGGGCTCAAGGGACAACCATGGCGAACACCACACCCAACCTCGAAAGAGCTGCCAATCCAACCGTTCTCAAGCGGGAAACTCTCTGCCCCAGCGTACAAGGTCTTAAGCCAATCAACAAACCCACCCCCGGCAGGCCATACTTCAGAAGGAGAGATTGAACCGATCAAACGCTTTTGCCTCGTCCAATGACAGCATGTACCCCTTGAAGTGGCCAGCCCTAACCTGCTCCACCGCCTCTCGGACACAGAGTAGAGCACTAATTGTACTGCGGCCCGGAACAGAGCAATGCTGGGCTCCCGAAAGGAGTCGGGGCACAAATTTCACCAGCCGATTAAACATCACCTTTGCCAAAACCTTCCTGTCTGCATTGAGAAGCGCTATGGGACGCCAATTCTCAATGCAAGATGAGTCCTTACCCTTTGACAAGATGATCAGGGCAGACCTCCTCATTGACTTTGGCAGAGTGCCCGAGGAAAGACACTCATTGAATACCGCAGTCAAGAGGGGAACCAAGGCGTCCTTAAAGGTCTTATAGAATTCAGATGTTAAGCCATCTGGACCGGGAGATTTCTTTAGGGTAAGCCCTTCAATCGCCAACTTAACTTCCTCTTCCCTGATCATCTCTGTCAAAACGCCAAGAGAGGGGTCTACCCCTGGTTCGGGGATGGCTTCAGCCAAAAAAGCCGACATCTCATCCCAATCCAGATCCCTCTTCCCCAAGAGGTGCGAGTAGAAGGATCTGACGACCTCCAGGATCCCTGATCTGGATCTTTTCAGGGACACCGCAGTGTCAACCAGTCCTGTAACAACTTTACTATTCACTGATATCTTGCAGTTTTTGTAAGCGTCTGGCGAGCGGTACTTCCCATAATCCCTCTCAAAACCCAAATATGCGTGTCTATCATACTGACACCTCATTAGCAAAGATTTCACTCTGGAGATCTCCTCGCGGCTACCTCCAGTTGAGACAAGATTCTCGAGTTTCCTCCTCAGGCCCTGATACACGCGGTACCTGTCCAGACTCCTGAGGCTCAAGAGCTGGTGGAAGAATCTCGCCACCCTTTTCTTGAACATCTCCCACCACTCTGACTTACTACTACAAAGATCTAGTAAGGGTACCTGGCTCTGAAGAAAATCCTCAAAGGACTGTCTTATCTCCGCTTCTTCCAAGAGAGACGAATTGAGCCTCCAAAAGCCTCTTCCCATCCGGGGGGTCTCTGTAACATTCAGAGAAAACAAAATCAAACAGTGATCGGAGTACTCCACCTCAACAACAGACACTACCGAAGAGACGGCTTCCTCCTTTAAATAAAACCTGTCTATCCTGGACCTACAGTTACCTCTATGATAGGTGAACCCCTCGTGGCCTGGGGTGTGCCGAATGTGGACATTCACCAGGCGAGCCTCACTAGCTATACTATTAAGGGTGACACTATCATAAGTCAGCTTGTCTCTGGAACCTCCTCTATCCCGGGGCCTCGTGACAGTGTTGAAGTCCCCTCCAAAAACGACCTGCCGACTCGTAAAAAGGTAGGGCTTGATCCTAATAAAGAGACACTTCCGGTCCCACTTAGATTGGGGACCATAGATATTAATGAGCCGAAGCTCCTGTCCCTTCATGAGGACATCTAATATCAGGCACCTCCCCATTTCTAACTCAATAACCCGCCGGCATTCTACCGGTGCGGTAAAAAGGACCGCTACTCCGCTATATGGCTCAGCCGCAAGAGACCAATAGGAGGGCCCGGGTCTCCACTCCTTCTTAGCGATAAACACCTCTGCCATATTTGGCAGCCTGGTCTCTTGCAAAAAGAAAATGTCAGCTTCAACCCTGCTGAGAAAATCAAAGGCCGCAAATCTAGCCATATTTGACTTAATGCTGGCGACATTAATGGACTTCAGTGTCAACGGATTGGGTACCGCCATCATTGGTGATTGAGTTCGATGGCTTTCTTCTTCCCACTCCCCTTATCCTCTGCCTCAGATGAGAAATCCTTCCCCCTCTTTAATGATACAGACGTGTCCATCACAACATTTTTCCTTCTTTATTCGTCCTCGTCTCAGGACTCTGGGCCAGTCCCTCCCCCCAAGGACATTGCATCCCCAGGAGAAGGAGACCCCTGTAAGCTGCGCCGAAGCTGGAGCCTCACCCTCGGCCTCCTCCTCAGAGGAAGAGATGTTATCAAGGGCTTGGAATCGGTTAGAAAGACCAACCAGAGGGGAGTCAGTTTTACCTTCCTTAGGTACCTTGGTCAGAGCGGTAGAAGATGTTTTATCTCCCTTCTTTCTCTTCTTTTTGGTGCCGAGCTTACGCTTGTCCTCTAGCCACCGCTTATTATCCTCATCCATACTTTCATAATGGGAGGATTCTCAGGCAGAGGTGATTTCCTCCCTGTGGATCCTCCTGACCTCCTCATCCAACTCATCATCCCTCGGGGCCTCAGCAGCAAGACTGGCATCCAGGACAGGGGCCGCCCCGGTAGTCTGGGGCTCGCCCTGCTCCCTCTCCTGTCTGCGCTTGTCTAGACGCCTCAGCTGGGCAGGCGTATTTTATTGCTTTTCTTCCCTGGCCCCTCAGCTCCCCCACCCCTGCTAGTCCCCTCCCCAGCAGAATCGGCCTCACTGCTTTCTCCCACCGGGGTCTCAACTGCATTAACGAATGAGCGAGGACAACGGCTGAATGGGTGACCTAACTCACCACACAGGTGGCACCTAATCTACACACAAGAGGCAGCAAGATGGCCGACACCCCCACACAACGCACATTTCTGCACGGTGCAGTTTGCACTGAAGTGTGTGGGATCGCCGCACCTGTGACAGAGCTTCGGTTGCCCCTGGTAGAAGACCAGGATACGATCCCTACCCAGGAAGGCAGAATATGGGCAACCGTACTACCTGAATGCTTAAGTTTTACCATAAACGTCCAGGACCCTGACCAGATACCAAACTCGTCGCGGTTTTTCTTTGGCATCTCCACTACCTCTCCATACTGACCAAGCCACGTCATGATGTAATAACAAGAAAGTGACTCGTTACGAGTCATCACGGTCACTTTCTTGATTTGGTTTTGGCGAGACACTGCCTGAAAGGCAAAGTCTCGCCAGCCGGGCTCATTTTTTGCCTACTCATAATTCGTCCGGAAGAGCTCAAGCCCCTCCAGCTGAACAAAGCTGACATCAAACTCAGGCGTGGAATAGGGATGTATCAAGGCGTAGATGTCAATAGCCTTGAAGCCCATCCTCAGGAGGAGCTCCACAACTTTAGACCTTGGAGGACATGCATCAGTGCCCCTCCACCGAAGACGGACCACATTCTTACGCACACTGCCTGGCCCAGCTGTTGGGAGGGACCACACTGTATCCCCCCATTTTTGGTATCGGAAGGCCCCGAGGCCATGCCTCTCTATCCAGAAGTATAGATCAACCTCTCGACCCTCTACCATTAGTGATCTCTCCCCCTTCTTTAGAGCCTCCAGAAGGCGCCGTTGCAACATGCTGTCCCCAAAGCCCGGAGACGAGGAGGATGCCCTATTTGCCCCGGCGGTGACACTGGCATAACTCTGGACAGGTATTGCCACCACCGGGGGGGCAACCGGACCAGTGACTACATCAGCCCCAACAGCATCACCATTACCCACCTCCATCTCACCCTCCACCAAACCAGCAACCACACCACTGGAGAATGAATTGGCCTCATTCACACCCACCACCACATTCATTCCTGCTAGACCAGTAACAATGGTGGATGACATTTTGACCTCAGCATCATCAGGCACAAGGGGCTCAGTCCCCTCCATAGAACTGGAGGAGAGCTCACCTCTGGTCTTATGTGTGCCCTCCACATCATCAGTCGGTAATTTCTGCTGTTTTGCATTTGTAGAGATGCGATGCTGATCTTTAGCTGTTGTGAGGTGCTGCTGATCTTTAGCATCAGGATCTTCCTGACCAGCGGCGCCAACACAAAATAACACTTTCATGGGAGGACTGGAACGCTCAGCCCCAGCAGCCCCCTCACCCTGTCGCCGCTTCTCAACTAAGTGATCAGCGGCAACAGCATTCAGAGGCACCGAGGCTACCGAAGCTGCCCCCGACACCGTGCTGCTCCTCCATCCCACTGAGGAGCGCACCGCAGCATCATGGTCTGACCGAACGCCCGCCGCCCGGCCGCCCTCACTGTCCAGCCTCTCGGCTGATGCACCTCCTGCTGCGTCCCTGCTACTACAAGCAGAGACGGAGTTCTGCGCCTCACTACCAAGCTGTGTAATCTCCCCACGCCTTTGCACCGGATCCACAGCAGAACCCGGGCTGGGCTGGGCAACGGGGCTTATACAGCGAGGTGAGCCTGCCGCCGACTCAGGGGGTACAGGGAGGGGGGCATATACATAGCTTACCGCTTCCTTCAGCTTTTTGTGGCCCCCAGGTGCCTCTTCTGGCAGATCGTCACCAAGATGGAAGTTTTGGAGGCACACTGGGGACTCCAGGAGCTTTATTTCTGCCATTAGCGCCCCTTCCTGGCTGCTACTGTCACTGTCCTCCACAGAGCTGGCAGAACTGCGACCGGATGCCATTGTTGCCTGTCCTGCAGGGAGCTCGCTGCACGTGGCCTGCGGTTGACTTTGCAGGCTGCCAGGTGGGGCTTTCTGCTGGTCATCATCACTCTCATCATCCACCTGGCTCTCAGGCTGCAGCCCCATCTGTCTTTCCTCTCTGTTATCAGCCATTTCTCTGAAACAATCTTCATTTATCAGTTTTTCTTTAAAGGGACCAATCTGCTCCCTGATGGTAGCTTTCCTTAGTTCCAGCACATTAATCTCAGTTTTGAGCCTCTTTATCTTTGCTTGGAGGTTTGTCTTCCTCGGTTTGGAGGCACCTGCAGCTTTGGCGCTTGTGCAGCGCACCTCCTCCCGAAGCCTCTTGACGAGCTTACTTGCATCTTCATACTCACGGAAGGGGATCATGACCCGGGAGGCATAGGTGGACACAGACTCCCTTGGTCCCTGCAGCCCCCAACCCCCCTCAGTGAGGTCAGCCTCACCTCCGTGAGCGCTCATCTCCCGGCCGGTACCAGCAGAAGGACCTCGACCGCCGGACCCATCTGCGGGACGGAGATGCAGCCGGGAGATGAGCGGCGCGAGGCGCTCATCTCCTGGCCGGTAGCAGCGGAAGGACCGCCGGCGTCGCTGACCTCCATGCGGAAGGGAGGACCGGGGAGCGGCGCTGAGGGTCGGGATACTTCTGCTGCGAGCGCCCGCTCATGTCCCGGGTTCTCGCAGCGGAAGTACCCGCACAGGCAGCGCCGCTCCCCGGTCCTCACCAAGACGATTCGATGATTGGTCGCGGTCTTCGGACCCGACCAATCACTGATCTTACTGCAAAAGTTAAACACCGCTGTGCTGATTGGTCGCGAACGCTGCCCGCACCAATCACCGATTTGGGCGCCACATTTAAATATCGGCCGCGACCAATCACCGATCTTGGCTTCACATTTAAACACCGCTGTGCTGATTGGTTTCCGACGCCGGGCGCGACCAATCACCGATTTTGGCGCCACATTTAAATAGCGTCCACGACCAATCAGCACAGCGGTGTTTAAATGTGGAGTCAAGATCGGTGATTGGTCGCGGCCGATATTTAAATTTGGCGCCCAAATCGGTGATTGGTCGCGGACAGCGTCCGCGACCAATCAGCACAGTAGTGTTTAACTTTTGCGGCAAGATCAGTGATTGGTCGCGGGCCAAGACCGCGACCAATCACCGATTTGTGCGGCACATTTAAATAGCGGCCGCGACCAATTGGATGTCAGTGACGCACCCCCTGGGCCATATTCTTTAGGGGGAATACCCGGATCCGGATCAGATGGGAGTTGTAGTCGCCGAGTGGCTGTGACCCGGTCCGTGCCCAGGGTGTCAAGCTCAGTTGTATGTGGCAGTCCTACAGATGTTATTAAGTTCTTTATTGTCGACTACGCCACCCGTTGTATTGCGGTCACTATGGCCGCCGCTGCAGCAGGGTCCGCTGAGGCTGATGGTGTTGGTGCAGCTTTTGGTATTATAACCCCCAACGGGTGGGGTATAGCCTCAGGGGGTCAGGTGCAGAGGATGGGGGTTGTGGTGGTGCAGCATAGATGAGACAGAGTCGGGTTGTGCAGTTTAGGGTATTTACTTACTGCTGATGTTCTGGTCACTCCAGCTTCAAGTGACCACCCGAGCCGTGCTGCGTCCACCAGGTCCTGGACTCGGCCAACCCCCAAGTAAGTCCGGAGCGTGACCCTGAGCTCTCCTTCTGTCCTTTCCTCTGGCCGTCCCCACCAGGGATCCACCTAGGTCCAGCTCCCTCGGGCCTTCTGTTGGGAGACCCTTGGCCTTGGGTTCCCTGACCCTCCACGTGGTCTGCCTTCGGGGTGGATGTGGTGGGTGGCCGTGGCAGACGCTGCCCACGGCCTCCGGTCTCTGGCTAGGGTGTGCTTTTGCCCCCACCAGTTTGGGATCCGGTACCCTGTTGCCGACTCTTCACCCGGGGATTGAATTTGGGTTCTCAGAGTCCTCTCTTTTCCTCCTCTGGGTCTTTCCTTCTCTGCTCCACTCTCTCTCTGCAGGCTCATCTGGACCTCTGCTTCTTACTCTGACAGACTGACCCTGATCTAAGATGGTGCCCACCTTATATACTCCCTCTATGTGTGAGCTCAGGTGACCAGCACCCAATGAGCTCCTAACTTTACCCAGGCTGCTCCCCCTATCTGCCCCTACACTACTTGGGATGTTCCACCCCCCTCCCACTCCAGCCAGGGACAGACACGGTCGTACCTGCACATTTCTAAGTGGGAGTACCGTCGGCCTGCCCCTCGGAAATGGGATGTGTGTAGTGCATGCAGCCTACCGAGCTCAGGTCCACACTCCATCCTTACCCGGGAGTGGAATATCACACCTCTGGTTTGAGGTGCAATACCCCTGTAGCAGCCGAATCCTCAGGGTGCTACATTCCCCCCTGTTAAACCACAGCACGTCCTCGGGCTGTAAGAACAAAACATGCCAAAACTTACAATTTTTTTTTTTCCATAAGAACATAATAAAACATATAAAACATTAGATATTTATATATATTAATAAAACTTTTTCATAATAAAACATTCTTGTCCTCCTCCGGTCACTGTGCAACTGTTGACCGGGCAAAGTGCGACAGTCTTTGGAACTCGTGGCTTTCCTGTAAAACCAGTAGGGAGCGCTTTAGGACGCGCAACTATATACAGGGGTAGTTGGCCGCTCTCAGTCCTCGGTCAGTGGGGATAGGGAAAAACGGGTAAACAGTTCACACATGCTGGTCCCAACGGGGACTATATTATCAGCAACAGTTTCTTTGGTACCCCGACGGGTAACTATGTACAGCTTCTACTCTGCCGTACTCAACGACGACGTCCTCCTGCTCTTTCTTTGGGGATCTTAGCTTCAGACCCGTCCGGGTCCTCTTGCTCCTCCTCCTCACACCGCAGCTCCTCTTCTGTCAGGCGATGCACATGGAGGGCGTAAGGTCCTTTGGCACACTTGTGCCGGGTAAAGGTGACCTCGTCCCCGATGTAAAGGTCACGACCTCTATGCCCCTCCGGCAGATGGGACTCCACGTCTCTGCGCGTGACAAAGACGTCGCCGGGGGTGTGATGGTCTCTGATGAAGCCCCACCCGTGCTGCATGTTAAACTTGATCACAGTCCCGGTGGAAGGGGGACCATGAGCTGCACGGGGACTCCTCCTGGTCCGGCTCTTCTGCTCGGCGCTCCTTATTTGGGCTTGTTGTTCCCGGACCCGCCTTTCTCTCCGCTCCCTCTCGAAGACCTCGAGTTGTTGGCGGCAGCACTCAGCACGCTCCGCTGCAGCTGCCCGAGTCTCCTGAGTGAACCCCATGAGATCTTCTCCGGTGGGGTCCCACTCAAACTGGGCTTCTTCTAGCGGGGGCGAGATCCTCTTTACGGGCTTTGGAGCCGGTATCAGGGGTTCACACATGGGCCTTGCCCTCTGGCGTTCTAGTTCGTAGTACTCTTGGGGCCAGATGAAGGGCTGCCCGTCCGGGCACGTGTGTTGGGCGAACAAGTTTTCTCCCAGATGCGGCACTCTTGGTCTTATGGGCGCGGTGGTGGTGGCGCCCGGGTTGCCCAGGCCTTGCGGCCAGGCCTGGGGCACCTGGAAAGTGAAGGGCACCGTTAGGACGGCGGCGCCCTGGGCTACTTGGCCCTGTGACCAGGCCGGGGGCTCCGCGGAGGTAGGGGGCGCTGTTGGTGATGCGGCGCCCGGGTGTACTAGGCCTTGCGACCAGGCTTGTGTTACTTCCTGCTTGGCCACGCTCGGGGTCATTGCGCATGGCGTCACAGGGGTCGCGGCGGCGGCTTCCGGTTGAGGCCTAGTCTGCAGCAGTGGCGTGGCGGTTACGGGCACGGCAGGATAGACTTCGGGCTCTGCGACGGGGAGCTGGGGCAGGTACGCGGTTTCCCGGTTTGGGGTATAGACGTCCCCTTTACCTGCCTCCACTCGTTCGGCTCCCTTCTCGGCGCCGTCTCCGGCCTTCAGTCCTCCCGCGCCATCCTCAGAGGCGGTCTGTCTCCTCGTCTTGGGTGGCGTGCTCCGCTGACGGGTCTCGGTCTGCTGGGCCATCTCACGGCTCCACTCCGCCAATGTCTCTCGCTGCACCCGGGCCATCCTCCTTGCGAGGCCCTCCAGCGCGGTCTGCGCACACTCCCAGTCTCGGGGAAGCTGTGCGAGGACCTCCACTAGGCCTAGTGGGGTCGTTGCTTCCAGCAGGCTCCTGACCAACGGGTCGGTGCTGCTCTGCTCTCCTTCCACTGTTTCCAGCAGGCTCCTGGCCAGCGGGCCGGTGCTGCTCTGCTCTCCCTCCTCTGTTTCTAGCAGGCTCCTGGCCAACGGGCCGGTGCTGCTCTGCTTTCTCGCCATCTCCGGGTAAGCTCCTCCGATACTCTTCTCCAGGCTTCTTGCCTCCGGGTGCGCTCGCTCCAGACTGCTCCAGGCGGCACCCATCTTCGTTCTTTTCTTTCGTCTCCTCCCACTTCGAGGGCGGTCCCGGGGCAACTTGGTGACTGTCAGCTCCAGGGGCAGTTCTTTCACGCTGACCGACACCTCTAGCATCACAGTCTCTGTTGGTGGGGGCGGTTTCCACTTTTGGCGCCATTTTCGGTCCTGGCCCACGATGGGAGGCGGCCTCTTACCACCCTCTGGCACGCCCATAATGGCGTCCGCTCTGGCAAGGCGGGAAATCCTTGGAAATGGCGGGAACCGCTTCCCAGTGGCGGGAAACTCTGCAGATGGCGGGAAAAAGCTGTTAATGGCGGACAACCGGCGGGAATCGACTGGTGATGGGGTCCGATGGCGGGGACCCTCCGGAACCGGCAGGAGACTTCTTTTTGAGGTAAACTTGCACTCTTCTTCAGGCACGCAGTACCCGGGTGTTGCGGGCACGTAATCCTGCCGACTACGCCAAAGTTGACGCACCCCCTGGGCCATATTCTTTAGGGGGAATACCCGGATCCGGATCAGATGGGAGTTGTAGTCGCCGAGTGGCTGTGACCCGGTCCGTGCCCAGGGTGTCAAGCTCAGTTGTATGTGGCAGTCCTACAGATGTTATTAAGTTCTTTATTGTCGACTACGCCACCCGTTGTATTGCGGTCACTATGGCCGCCGCTGCAGCAGGGTCCGCTGAGGCTGATGGTGTTGGTGCAGCTTTTGGTATTATAACCCCCAACGGGTGGGGTATAGCCTCAGGGGGTCAGGTGCAGAGGATGGGGGTTGTGGTGGTGCAGCATAGATGAGACAGAGTCGGGTTGTGCAGTTTAGGGTATTTACTTACTGCTGATGTTCTGGTCACTCCAGCTTCAAGTGACCACCCGAGCCGTGCTGCGTCCACCAGGTCCTGGACTCGGCCAACCCCCAAGTAAGTCCGGAGCGTGACCCTGAGCTCTCCTTCTGTCCTTTCCTCTGGCCGTCCCCACCAGGGATCCACCTAGGTCCAGCTCCCTCGGGCCTTCTGTTGGGAGACCCTTGGCCTTGGGTTCCCTGACCCTCCACGTGGTCTGCCTTCGGGGTGGATGTGGTGGGTGGCCGTGGCAGACGCTGCCCATGGCCTCCGGTCTCTGGCTAGGGTGTGCTTTTGCCCCCACCAGTTTGGGATCCGGTACCCTGTTGCCGACTCTTCACCCGGGGATTGAATTTGGGTTCTCAGAGTCCTCTCTTTTCCTCCTCTGGGTCTTTCCTTCTCTGCTCCACTCTCTCTCTGCAGGCTCATCTGGACCTCTGCTTCTTACTCTGACAGACTGACCCTGATCTAAGATGGTGCCCACCTTATATACTCCCTCTATGTGTGAGCTCAGGTGACCAGCACCCAATGAGCTCCTAACTTTACCCAGGCTGCTCCCCCTATCTGCCCCTACACTACTTGGGATGTTCCACCCCCCTCCCACTCCAGCCAGGGACAGACACGGTCGTACCTGCACATTTCTAAGTGGGAGTACCGTCGGCCTGCCCCTCGGAAATGGGATGTGTGTAGTGCATGCAGCCTACCGAGCTCAGGTCCACACTCCATCCTTACCCGGGAGTGGAATATCACACCTCTGGTTTGAGGTGCAATACCCCTGTAGCAGCCGAATCCTCAGGGTGCTACATCAGCGCCGCTCCCCGGTCCTCCCTTCACACCCTAGGCGCATGGATGTCAGTGGCGCTGCCTGTGCGGATACTTCCGCTGCGAGAACCCGGGACATGAGCGGGCGCAGCAGAAGTATCTCGACCCGCAGCGCCGCTCCCCGGTCCTCCCTTGACACGCTAGCCGCTGATGTCCCCACTGTATCCGCATGGTGTTACAAAGGTCCGGACATTTGTGTTAAAAATCGCTGATTGGTCGCAGGCGCTGCCCGCGACCAATCACCGATCTTGGCGCCACATTTAAATATCGGCCGCGACCAATCACCGATCTTGGCGCCACATTTAAACACCGCTGTGCTGATTGGTCGCGGGCGCTATTTAAATGTTGCGCCCAAATCGGTGATTGGTCGCGGTCTTGGCCCGCGACCAATCACTGATCTTGCCGCAAAAGTTTAACACTACTGTGCTGATTGGTCGCGGATGCTGCCCGCGACCAATCACCGATTTGGGCGCCAAATTTAAATATCGGCCGCGACTAATCACCGATCTTGGCTCCACATTTAAACACTGCTGTACTGATTAGTCGCGTACGCTATTTAAATGTGGCGCCAAAATCGGTGATTGGTTGCGGCCGATATTTAAATTTGGCGCCCAAATCAGTGATTGGTCGCGGGCAGCGCCTGCGACCAATCAGCGATTTTTAACACAAATGTCCGGACCTTTGTAACACCATGCGGATACTGTGGGGACATCAGCGGCTAGCGTGTCAAGGGAGGACCGGGGAGCGGCGCTGCGGGTCGGGATACTTCTGCTGCGAGCAGTCGCTCATATCCCGGGTTCTCGCAGCGGAATTATCTGCACAGGTAGCGGCGCTTCGCGGTCCTCACCAATACGATTCCGCTCCCCAGTCCTCACCAATACGATTCGCTGATTGGTCGTGCTCTCCGCCCGCGACCAATCAGTGATCTTGGCGCTAAAGTTAAACACCGCTCTGCTTATTGGTCGCGGCCGCTGCCCGCGACCAATCACCGATTTGGGCGCCACATTTAAATAGCGGCCGCGACCAATCACTGATCTTGCAGCCACATTTAAACACTGCTGTGCTGATTGGTCGAGGACGCCAGCCGCGACCAATCAGCAAGATTGGCGCCAAATTTAAACAACGCTCTGCTGATTGGTCGCGGATGGCAGCCGCGACCAATCAGCGAGATTGGCGCCAAATTTAAACAACGCTCTGCTGATTGGTCGCGGTTGCCAGCCGCGACCAATCAGCGAGATTGGTGCAAAATTTAAACAACGCTCTGCTGATTGGTCGCGGACGGCAGCCACGATCAATCAGCGAGATTGGCGCCAAATTTAAAGAACGCTCTGCTGATTGGTCGCGGACGCCAGACGCGACCAATAAGCGAGATTGGTGCCAAATTTAAACAACGCTCTGCTGATTGGTCGCGGATGACAGCCGACCGCGACCAATCAGCAAGATTAGCGCAAAATTTAAACAACGCTCTATTGATTGGTCACGGCCGCCAGCCGCGACCAATCAGCGAGATTGGCGCCAAATTTAAACAACGCTCTGCTGATTGGTTGCGGCCGCCAGCCGACCGCGACCAATCAGCGAGATTGGCGCCTAATTTAAACAGCGCTATCTCCCGACGGCAACTGTGAACGGAGGACCGAGGAGCGGCGCCGCCGGTCGGGCTGCTTCTGCTGCGAGCAGCCGCTCATCTCCCAGCTGCTCGCAGCGGAAGTACCCGCACAGACAGCGCCGCTCCCCGGTCCTCACTAATACGACGCTGATTGGTTGCGGCCGCTGGCCACGACCAATCATCGATATGGGGGGCAAATTTAAACCCCGCTCTGCTGATTGGTCGCGGTGGCCGGCCCCGACCAATCAGCGATTTTGGTGGCAAATTGAAACACCGCTCTGCTGATTGGTCGCTACCACCAGCCGCGACCAATCAGCGATTTTGGCGCAAAATTTAAACAACGCTCTGCTGATTGGTCGCGGACGGCAGACGCGACCAATCAGCGAGATTGGCGCCACATTTAAACAATGCTCTGCTAATTGGTCGCAGTCGCCGGCCACGAACAATCAGCAGTATTGGCGCAAAATTTAAACCCCGCTCTGCTGATTGGTCACGCCCGGCGGTCGCGACCAATCAGCCATTTTGGCGTCAAATGTAAACCCCACTCTACTGATTGGTCGCGGTGGATGGCCACGACCAATCAGCAATTTTGGTGCCAAATTTAAACAACGCTCTGCTGATTGGTCGCGGTCGCCGGCCGCGACCAATCAGCAGTATTGGCGCCAAATTTAAACACCGCTCTGCTGATTAGTCGCCGTCTCCGACCGCGACCAATCAGCAGTATTGGCGCCAAATTTAAACTTCGCTCTGTTGATTAGTCGCAACCACCGGCCGTGACCAATCAGCGATATTGGCGCCATATTTAAACACCGCTCTGCTTATTGGTCGCGGTTACCGGTCACGAATAACCAGCATTATTGGCGACAAATTTAAACACCGCTCTGCTGATTGGTCGCGGCCGTGACCATTCACCATTATTGGCGCCAAATTTAAATACCGCTCTGCTGATTGGTCGCGACCGCCGGCTGCAAATAATCAGCATTATTGCTGCCAAATTTAAACCCCGCTCTGCTGATGGGTCGCGTTCGCTGGCCGTGACCAATCAGCATTATTGGCGCCAAATTTAAACCCTGCTCTGCTGATTAGTCGCGACCGCCGGCCGTGACCAATGTGCGATATAGGCGCCATATTTTAACACCGCTTTGCTGATTGGTCGCGGTTGCCGGCCTCGACCAATCAGCGATTTTGGCGCCAAATGTAAACACCGCTCTGCTGCTTGCGCCCGGTCGGCCGCATACCTATTCTAGAATACCCGATGCGTTAGAATCGGGCCACCATCTAGTCTTTAATAGTTACATTACCACAAAGCAATGATGGGGGGATAGTTATATTAGGAAACACCGAGGTCCGTCACTGCTGTGAGTTATTATCTCTGTGGCCCCAGATAAGCGGAGAGTTCAGATAAACGATGGCTGTGATTTAGGGAAGTGCTGGGATCTTATGCTGGTTTTTCCTATAATCGGACATTATAGGGCAGAGTCGGACAGTCCACAGTGACGGCCTCCATTCCTCACCGGTCACAGACACTGCGGGAACTTACAGAAACTTTTCGGAAAACTCTGATTCCTGGGATGGAGACTCCACCTGAAGCAAAAAGTGATATAAAAAGCGAGAGGGACGGGGATGGAAGGATCAGACTGGAGATCCACCGGAATATAGAGCGACCAGAAGAATCAGGATGGTCCTTACAAGGACATCTCTCATCCTTGTGAGTATTATAGAGACCATGTTATGCTATTGTGTTCAGTAAAGGAGATGATATCCAGAATTCAAATGTTCATTCCAATAGTCTGGAAAAAGTTCCATGATTTATAGCACTTGCAAGTATTTGATAAAATAATAGTTAAAGGAATTTTCCTTTGAAGAGGTAAGATTATATTGAATGATTTTATGAAATCAGAAGAGGAGAAAGGCAGGACTCTGATCCTAAATAGTTATTTTAAAATGATTTTTCAGCTCGGGGTTAATAAAACAGTTTATAAATGAAAAGTTCTATATCTTTCTATTATACTTTGGAGCCGATTCTTTGCTGACTGTTTTTTTGCCGAGTTTTTGGTGTTCGGCACCTTTTATTTTTGTTTGTGGCGTATTCATCTTAACATTTACACCTTTTGTTTCAGTCCCTTTTTTATGTTTACGTCCTTTTTTTGTTTGTTCGCTTCTTTTTTTCGCTACATTTCGGAGTTTAGGGTTTCCAGATGTTTTCATTTGATTTATCATTTGTGACTTTTCAAAAAGTCGCACATTTTGTTGCTAATTTTCTCCAACCTCTCGGAGTGATTTGATGCATCACTAAAATCTTGCCCATATTTTGCAACATTTTAGCAGAACATTCAACTTTTTAAGCTAAAAAGTTGCAAGACAGGTTAAAGTAAAAAGCATTTTATGATTTTGAGCAAAGCTGATGAAACGTTTGGGCCATTTTGATGACTTTGGCGCAATGAAAACCAAATGACAAAAAAAAGAAAAAAAAATGCAAATGATAAACTGGACCCTTTATGTTTCAATTGCTCCCAATTTTAAAGATATTAGTTTGCTGTCAGTGAATGAGAACACTGCTGTTTCCATTCAGTAAACCTGTCTGTATCTAGTCGAGAAGCGGATACAATTGTATCCAGTGCAGACAATGCTCTGTAAGCAAAACTCCAGACTGATACATTGTAACAAGCTATTAGATTGTGGCTGATATATATTTTGCTCAGGAGCATTTTCTAGACTGGATACAATGTATCCGCTGAGAGCAGGAGCAGCAATGTGCAGGATTACGGCCTCCGAATGGAAACAGAACCGTCCTCATTCACTGACATCAAACAGATCCTGAAGATGGTGAGAGATGAAACACAAAGTGTAATAACACAAAGATGTAGAAGATTTCATTTATTCACTGATTTACCGCTGCTCCCATCACTAGTGGTGACGTTACATTTCAGGACAGAACACATAATATTTGTAATTCCCCCTCTAAAGGAAGATAATAGACTCAGCCTTGTTAGAGGGGTTATAAGAAAGGGTTTTATATATATAATAAGAAAACAAACCAAGTATTGCTCACCCTCCCCGGGTCTAACTCCAGCTTTCCGACACTGCCTGGTCTGTGCTGATTGTCTGCAGTGCTGACATCAAGTTGACAGCATTGCAACCAATCAATGAGCTGAACACAGTCATGATTGGCTGTAGAGTTGTCGATGTGATGTCAGTGCTGCAGACAATCAGCAGAGATCCGGCAGCAGCGGAGAGCTGGAGTTAGACCCAGGGAGGGGGAGTAATACTCAGTTTGTTTTGTTACAGCCACTGTAGCCCATGATAGTCACTATTCTGAAAGGGGACAACCCCTTCAAGGCAAACGTCATCTGCACAAGACAAGTTTCCCCTATTTTTGGAATGATGTGAATTATTCTCCATGTTCTCCCCATCTTTCCCTATCTCTCAGGTGGCCGTCCCGGTCTCCTTCAGCTCGTCGGCCTTTCTACCAGAGGAGGATTTGCCCCATAATCAGGAAGGATCTAGGGGTGAAGAGCTCCCTCTAGAGGGCAGACAGAGATGTCCTGGAAGAAGGAACCGGCACCTGCCGACCAGTATGACAGTGGACACCAGTCTGATTGACAGCAGCTCTATGGACGGCTCGGAGCAGATGGAGGACGGTCACACCCGCTCTCTGTCCCCCTGGGAATACAGGTAATATCACAACCTGTCACATTACAAGCAGCGCTGAATAGTGATACAGTCCGGTGGAGATTCCCGGAGTCTCCTGTAGAAGGACGTCTAGTAAAGTATAGAAAGAAAATAATCTTTTCAGTAGAGTTACAATAGCAGGGAATAGCTTGTCGGGATGTTTTTATAACCCCTTTAGTGGAGAATAACGTCTTCCCATCTTCTAGCCGCCTCTCGTTCTTCTTTTCCTGCCTACAAGCTCCCAGTAACCGTTCAGAAATCTCCCCTGTCCCCAAATAGACTTCAGGGGAGGAGGGAGATGCAGCTGCAGTTATTAGAAATAAAACATGAAGGAGAGAAGCTGAGAGCGCACGGCGCGGCTCTGACATCACCCAGAATAACCTTGTATGGAGGGAGAAACTGGAGATTTATAGAGCAGAAGACTGAAGAAAAAGCCTCGAGAATCTGCAGGATAAGAACAAGGAGCGCGGACATGGACCAGGTGTTACACAGCTTCTCTCACTGTGTATTTTTATTCCCAGTCTCAGCACAGATACCATCAGGTTCCCTGTCGTCATTGCCGAGGCCGATTGTCTGACTTTTGCTTGTGTAGACACTGATGGCCATGAAAGTCCAGACCTGATCTGCAGCTTCTCCTACAGACTGGAGGGCGAGGTGGTGACTCTGGGCTGCACATGTGTCAGACCGACCATCAGCTATTACTGAATATGTGGAAATATGGATGATGGACGCCTGATTGTCAACTTTTAAAATTTCTTGAGAATTTTTTATTTAAATAATAAAATAAAAGCAACTTTAATTTTTTTATAGTGTTATCTCTGGTTACAATAGGTTTTGGGGTTTGGTAGTAGCTACTTGTCCATTACACAGGTCCATGTTATGGTGGAACATACTGGTATCATCAGAGGACACATGCCCTATATTCTCATTGTATAGGGCCATGCTGCTCCTTCAGGTGTCCTCAAGTTCATATGGAGGCATCTTTTCTTCTTTAGATTCCAATACAATGTTTCTAGGGAAAGTTCCTCCATAAAAAGAAATCTAATATGGCAGAACGTCTGCAGCTCCGTAATATGAGGGAATCTGTGTGACGCTCTACAGGCGATGTGCAAATGGGCCTTCACCTTAAAGGTTTGGAACAAGATGGTGAGTTATCACTTATCCATAGGACAGGGGATAATTACTGATCGCTTGGGGCCCAATCACTAAAGACCCCACTAATCCCAAATGTGGGCTCCATAATGAATGGACTGGAGGTCAAGTATGCGGACCCCTCATTGTGTATGGGATTGTTGGATTGCCGAGACTAGCGCTCATTCTCAGGTTTCCAAGACACGGACAAGATGGCGGATCAGACTATAAATTATCTTGAAAGTTTCTGACATGGCTGAAAATCAGTTTTTTGGCCATTATAAAATACTGTGAGGCCGATATATTAAGACTAAAGTTGTGCACGGACTGAAGTAGCATTACTGGCAGAAGAAACGCCAACGCTCTTGCAGAATTTGACAGGTGGACATAGCCATGTCCCATCCAGTCTCGGCTCCTCTCTAGCTCTGCCCATTTTGGCGGAGTTTCTTCAAACTAGCGAAAAAATTTTTAAAAGTGGGAACATTTCTGTACAACTCCTCTTTGCTCAATTTTTTTAAAAAACTTTCAAAGCAGATTACTCCAGTTTTCTGATTAAAAAAGCTATGATGAAAGTTTTTGGTAAGTCCATTACTACACACCACCAAAAACCCACCTCTCCCAGGGGCTTGCCTATAATAAATGCAGGGTTTACTGTCTCCTTCGTGCCCTAGAGACTAGGGGAGCCAAAAAGGTCCCTTTGTCCCATATGCAAATGTGGCACCCAGGGGATGGGGACTACTCGGCGCCCGGGCCTTAATGCCTGGTCTTGGGGGATGTCGCGGTGGTCGGCTCCCGGGCCCGTACCCTGGGGTCTCTCTTAAAAAAGGGGAAAATGAAATGTCAAAGTTCGTGACGCCACCTGTGGTGTCTGGTGAGGATCACCAGCGCTGCGGCAGTCCACTGAGGCCGGTGTTACGGCAGCTATGATGGTGTAGCTCCCCACAGGTGGAGCTAGGCCTCAGGGCAGCGATGTTTGACGAGGTGCACAATATGGCGGTGACCCAGCCGGGTCCAAGGAAGAACAGGGGACACACACACACGGTTTGCTTCTGTACCTTTTACTGGTGGAAATGCAGGTACTGTCCGGAGCACTGTAGGGTGAGGGGTGCACTGCAGGACTCTCCCCAGTGAGCAGGTGTAGGGCCTCCTGTTTCTTCGCCGCTTAGTGTTAGTCTCTGGCCTGCCTGGAGCTAGGCCTAACTTAGTCTCTGTTCTGCACCGGCTGATCCTGTGGTAGGGCCTTCTGTTGGAGTACACACTCCCTGGTATATGGGGCCTCGGTAACTCCTGACCCTGGTATAACAGTCAGCGTTTGGTATTCCTGGGACATGTAGTTCGCCAGGGGTTCTGGTTGTCTTCTGCTGGGTGTAAAGAATCCCTGCAGACTCGGACCCGATGTCCGGTATATGGTTCCTGGGGTGAGCCGGTAAAGCTCCTCTGCCCCCAATGCTATTTACTCCTCTAGCCTTCGGCCTACTCAGGCCCTCACTAGGCTATACAAACTGGCAGTTGGTTGGCTGCCTCTTCTGCTGCTCTCTGAGTGTCAGCAACGCTCCTAGCTCACTTAACTCGAGCTGCTTGAGTCTGACTGAGCTCCACTGCAGACTGACCTGTTTCTCTGTGTCTCACTCTGCAGGAACTGGCTGTGGACTCCAGACTGTTCTGTCTCCACTCTCTTCCTGAGGAGAACTAACTCACAGACTCACTCCTTCTGTGTCTGAGCAGGAACTGCTGAATCACTCCACCTTCCCTATTTATATCCCTATCGGGCTCCCTCTGGTGGTCTGAGGTGGAAGGTGGAGGTGTGTGTATGCTGTGAGGGACTCTTGTGGATAAAACCTGAAATGCACCCCTCCAGGATCTGTGGCTCCATGCGCAGCAGGGCGTCACATAAAGACTCTAGATTATTACTACTAATAGTCAGTTGGAGGAACTGATGGAGATTTAGCATCTGGGCCCTCGAGCTTCTGGATACATCACTGATCACCCTTATACTAAAATAAGGATATGGCAGCATCATCTTCTGTCTCAGGCTCTGGAAGACGTGTGAAGGTAAGGAGTAAAATGGGTTCTGAGGAAAACAGGGAAATCCTGGAGCAAACCTTCTGCAGGTGACAACTCGTGAGCAGATTTATCTTCCAGCAAAGCGAGAACTCAGACCGTAAAACCAAAACTACACAGTATGGACTGAAAAACAACAATGTGGTGGGGTCACTGACCAAATCAACTCAATAAAGGACGCGTGGATAAACCTGAAGCTTAAGTGAGGATTGGGGAACATGGCAGGGATTGTCGAGACCTATAGACTTATCCAGTACTCAAGACAATGACTGCCAAAAAGTCCACCAATGTCTTCACTTACGTGTGTCTATGTTATGACTCTTCCAGGGTCATCTATTTGGTCTCCGACATGTCACTTGGTTCATGTATTGCCCGTATTGTGTTATTATATAAAACACTGGGTCATTGAGAGGAAGAGGAGCCGGAGCTATAATGTGCACCAGGGCTAAGGAACAATTAGGCCACGTGAGCGCAACATGCAGCCCGGGCTCCACAGTATGTAGATGGACGTGCCACAATCTCTGTCCTGAAGTCCTTGTGAGATCCGGGTCAGCACCCGCTATCGACTGCTCCCATGTATCTTTTCTGGCTTGTGGCTTAAAGTGATGCCCAGCATGGACAAGACAGCACTAATGGCACACAATGTGGCTAGCATGGCATCAACGGCAATGTTATGGAGGCACTGTGTAGCTAACACTGTTATGGGGGCATTGTGTATGAACTGGTCAATCATCAGCACTGGAGGTCCTATGTAAGTAGATCCCACCATTCACCAGGCACCTAAATCAGAGGAACGTACCGCCCCCTACTCCAGGTAGAAAAATGTAAAACCGTCCATGTTGTTAATATTGTGTAATATAAATGATTTTCCTGCAAAAGTTGCTGAATATTCTCTATTATTTGCTGTTATAAATTTGTTATTAGTCATTATTATAGGTGGAGATTTTCTTACTGACCCCACAGCCCTAGTGAGAAGGGTGGTTGCAGAAGTGATCACTAGAATACAGAAGGTTATGTGACAGTGGGGATGTGACCCCTGGGCTCCCCAGGACGCCCAGCACCGAATCCAACTGGTCCCTGTGCATAACACTTATGTAGAGCCATATTAGGTAAAAAGGTCCTAGTCTATGGATAAAATCTATAGATCAGAACATGTTTTTTCTACATTGACCGTCATTCTTAGGTGTAACAGAATCACTGGTCCTCGCATACACTTTTGGTTGAGGTTTAGAGGATTAATGGGAGACATGTAACAGATATTCTCCTGTTTGGAGCCCACCCATCAAACATGTATAACGTATAGTACTGACCCCCCATAAATGTCCATTAAATCCAAAGGGACATTAATCAATTTGAAAGTTTTATTTTTAAATTAAGAATTGCATGGAAGGACGAGGAGATGTTCTTGGAGGAACCTCCTTCTTCAGCAGATGTTCCTTGCTGGTCAGGAGGCCACATGTAGATTGTACCAGTCCTTCCATACAGGTACAGCATTGATGGTGGACGCGCTGTACTTTCCTCAGGACGCTAGACGTGGCGGTTTTCTGCCCTCGCGATGTTTATGGAGCCGCGGTGACAGACACCAAATAAGCAGCTTTTTCGGATGGAGTGAGCAGCCCTGGATAGTCCACGACGGCAGGAAGAGATCACCCGGCGGAAGAGAGAACCTATGAGAAGAGACGTAACACTGATGTCAGTAACAGGACTCCAAATCAGAGGACACGGCTGTGCTGTCACTGTGGCCGGACGCCAGAGGAATCATCCATACACAGGTGACCCTTAATAACATGACATTACTTGTAGTGTGCCTCAGTGTTGCCTTATAATCAGTTATATAAACCTCAGTGTAACATTGAGGCCATAAAGGGGTCAGTATGGGCCATATGGGGCAGTGGGCGCAGGATTCGGGTCAGTTTGGAAGAAGACTAAAAGGCCCCTTATAACTTTTAATGAATAAAAGAATGGAGATTTTTACAGAATGAACTGCTTATTGCTTTATAGGGAGAAAAAAGTAGTAATTTTCTGATCCTTTATGTGCACGTTCACATTACACGTTTTGATCATAGGCTGTAATAGGATGTCATATAGACCTGTACACACCTGACAATGGGGAGGACTCGCTGTCCTTAGCAGTAAAACACTGCTTGTCTACATCAGGTTTGGAAGGGGAAGATTCTTGCTGCCTGTTTGGTAGAAGAAAAACATATAAATTACAAGTAAAAACAATAAGAACACCCGTCTGCAAGGCCGGTTAGGACATTTGGATAACATGGAGGAGGCACCCTGCTCAGGACCCACTTCTATCACTAAGAATGGAGAATCGCTAGTAATATTGGCCTGTAATGAGTTGGAAATGATTGACTGGTCGCAATGATTGGCTGTTATCGCCAGCGTTATCACAAGCCAGAACCACAGTGATCATCAATCATGGGGTGGTGGCGCTGGATGTAGTACTGAGTTACACTTATATTACAGTTCATCTTCTGATATATCAAATCCAAACCCCATAATAATAATTTACTCACATATCTGAGTGTTTTGCACTCTCTGGGGAATACACTGGAGGTGGCTTCAGTTCTTGATCGTTCATCACCCTGGTATTGGTGGAACAGAGCTAAAACATAGAGAAAAATAAAATAAATATCTATTTAAACTTTATTTTAATTATAGGTTTTATAGATCTTACCGGTCACACTTACTTTAGAAAGCCTTTGAGACGATGATATAAAGTTCAGGCTTTCTGGCCAGTCATTGTCCTCGCTTGTGTCCCCCTCATCTGAATCAATAAGTTCATAATTGCTACATTGAGCTGCAAGGTATAAGTGTTATTAGAGATTATTGGCATAAGATTCAGTCACGGAAAGTCACCATTTTATTACTAATAATGATGGGGACTGGTTGTCACATATAATGAAAGACAAGACACACAACAGCTTTCTGCAGATAACGTCTCATTCTACTTCCAGGTCCAGATGAATTACACCCCAGAGTACTGAAGGAGATCGTAGAAGAAATTTTAGAACCACTCTCCATAATCTTTGAAAATTCTTGGAGAACAGGAGAAGTCCCAGAAGACTGGAGAAGAGCAAATGTTGTTCCTATCTTCAAAAAGGGGAAGAAGGTGGACCCAGTTCATAGGCCGGTGAGTCTGACTTCTATACCAGGAAAGATCTTTGAACAAATTATTAAACATCATGTATGTAAGTACATGGATAAGAATGAAGTGATTAACCAGAGTCAGCATGGGTTTGTAACTAACAAGTCATGTCAGACTAAATTAATTTCCTTCTATGACAGAATCACTGACTGGGTGGATCAGGGAAATGCTGTAGATATAGTATATCTTGACTTCAGCAAAGCATTTGACAAAGTATCTCACACCATCCTTATTGAAAAAATGACCAAGTATGCAATGGACCAGGCAACTGTTAGGTGGATTCATAACTGGCTTAGTGATCGGACTCAAAGGGTGGTTGTAAATGGCTTCACATCCAGCTGGATGAATGTCTCAAGTGGGGTACCACAGGGCTCCGTCCTGGGACCTGTATTGTTCAACATCTTTATCAATGATTTAGATGAAGGAATTGAGGGTAAACTGATTAAATTTGCTGATGACACAAAGCTAGGAGGGATAGCTAATACTAGAGAAGAGAGAGAGAGGATTCAAAAAGACCTAAATAAACTGGAGCAGTGGGCAGCAACCAACAGAATGGTTTTTAACAGGGAAAAATGCAAAGTACTACATCTGGGCAATAAAAATGAAAAAAGCATATACAAAATGGGAGGAATAGAGCTAAGCAACAGTACATGTGAAAAAGACTTAGGTATACTAATAGATCATAGACTGAACATGAGTCAACAGTGTGATGCAGCAGCAAAAAAGGCAAATACAATTCTGGGATGTATTAACAGAAGCATACAGTCTAGATCACGTGAAGTCATTATCGGTCTTTACTCCTCTTTGGTCAGACCTCATCTGGAATACTGTGTACAGTTTTGGGCACCACATTTTAAAAAAGACATAGACAAACTGGAGCAAGTTCAGAGAAGAGCGACCAGAATGGTGACCGGTCTGCAAACCATGTCCTATGAGGAACGGTTGCAGGATTTGGGAATGTTTAGCTTGCAAAAAAGAAGACTGAGAGGAGACTTAATAGCTGTCTACAAATATGTCAAGGGCTGTCACATTGTAGAAGGATCATCTTTATTCTCATTTGCACAAGGAAAGACTAGAAGCAATGGGATGAAACTAAATGGGAGGAGACACTTATTAGATATTAGAAAAAAAATTTTGACAGTTAGGGTGATTAATGAGTGGAACAGGCTGCCACGAGAGGTGGTGAGTTCCCCTTCAATGGACGTCTTCAAACAGAGGCTGGACAGACATCTGTCTGAGATGATTTAGTGAATCCTGCTTTGAGCAGGGGGTTGGACCAGATGACCCAGGAGGTCCCTTCCAACTCTACCATTCTATGATTCTATGATTCTATGACTTACGGTCAAAGTAGCCGGTGTCCTCTTCTGACTCAAAGTCAGGAATGAAATGCGGCTCCTTACTTAGAAGACTGTCAAAGTCCATGCCACATAGGAATGGATGCATTTTGATCTCTTTAGCTCCTCCTGGGAAAGGAAGACAATAAAAAGTGATATAGACATTATCAGACAGACAGCTCCATATCTGAACAGTTTATGTTAATTTGAACTGAAGACGTAACAGAGCTGATGTGAAGAAAACTTGCTGAAAGTCAGAGCATGAAGAAAGGGAATGAACAAGCATGTAAAGCAGAGCACCTCAGTGCTGATCCTCAGGGGCGTGATCATTTATCTGGTCACAGAGGTGAAATAAGTCATTATTAATACTATTATATACATTACCTGTCCCAAGTCTATGTGCCGGATCTTTTCTGAGCAGCTCAGTGATGATGTCCTGAGCATCAGGTGGAGGAGTGCGATTATCAAATGTCCAGGTTATGTCATCTGTTATATTAAAAGAAAATGTTACAGAAAATAAAACCTCTTCATTTAGTTTATTAAACCAAAAATCTTTTGTATTAACACAACAAGTAACTAAACCACAGAACCAATCTAAGCAAATAACAATGATACCACACAGCATTCAGATTATTTTACTTACCCCTTAATATACTGCAGTAAGTCTCATATTTGGAATCCCCATGAAATGGTACACGGAATAGAAGGAATTCGTGTAGGATGATCCCTACCGACCACCAGTCCACAGGCCGCCCATAGCCTTCCTGTAAGATGACTTCAGGGGCGATGTATTCAGGGGAGCCAGCAATCTGGAAAGCAACAGAAGAAGGAGATGAGGAGCTGAGAAAATAATTGTGACGAATAACATCAGAGGAAAAAGTTTTCTAAATGAGAAGATATCAGAGAAGGAGAAATAGATGAGGAGAGTAAAGAACAAGATCCTGTAAGTAAAGCCGACCTCATCATCACGGAACTCTCTGGTGACGTCCTCGGTTGGAGCCTTGTAGGTTTCTGATGTTGGTCTCATGAGGCCGAGTTTGGAAAGTCCGAAGTCCGTGACTTTAATATGACCAGATGCCGATACCAGGAGGCTGTGAAAAAACAGACGGTGTCAGCCCCAAGTAATAACCCATAGACTTTATGACAATCTCTAACTTTCTTCCTCCTAGAGGGGGCACTTACTTCTCAGGCTTCAGGTCTCGGTGCACCACGCCAAAGCTGTGCAGGTATTCCACAGCCAGGACTGTTTCTGCAATGTACTTTCGGGCCAAGGGGACAGGTAAAGGTCCATAGATGTTCATAAGACTGCCACAGTCTCCTCCTACAGGAGAAAGCAAATATGACAGGAGAGGGTTTGTTACAATGTAAATTACACATGATGCGTGTGAATGAGAAATAAGCGGAGACATTGGGGCAGGATGTCACACATAGAGATATACTGTGTAATAATGCAAAAGAAAAACAATGGAGCATACCCTAATAGTAACTAGGACTGCGCTGAATGTCTATGAAGCAAAACCACAAATGTGCAAAAGCTGCAGAAATAAGTGCAAGGAAACAACGTCCCATATAAAAATGTGAAGCTATACTATGTATATACATGTGTATGTGCAGTATATGTGTATATAGATGTGTATGTGCAGTGTGTGTGTCATGACATGATTATATTGAAATAAGTTTTTTTTTATTCAAAAATAAATGTGGATTGTTGTTCATGAGAAAACAATAAGGCATGCCCTAAAAATAAGCCCTAACCCATCTTTTGGAGCAAAAAATGATATAAGACCTTGTCTTATTTTTTGGAAAAACACTGTACAAACTGTTAAAATTCAGTCAAACCCTCCTTTATCTATAGTGAAAATTTCTGCCACATAATCATTTTTCTGGCATTTTGATAACAGATAACTTATAGTAAAAGCAGTGTGGACATGTAACCATCTATGTGGTCACATTCTGCTTATGGAGAAGGTCCTAGAGATGAGCAGACCAGCGCTGGATATAGATACGATGGATATGTCCTACCTGGTACATACTCCATGACCATGCACAGATGACGTGTAGTTGGAAAGGAGCACAACATGGAGGCCACGAAGGGACAATCTGCGAATGTTAGGATGTCCCTCTCTAGAAAAGCCCGTTCAAGTCTTACTGGATCTTTCAGCTTCTGCTTGTCCAGTTTCTTCATGGCGTATAACTGTTTGGAGTCTTTTTGGCGCACTAAGTGGACGGTTCTGAAGAGGAAGAAAATCTGTGGTTTATAATGTATTCTTACTAATAGTCTGTCTATAGACCTCATCACATCTCCTGTACTAATGGTGAATACTAGATGTGCTGCCATCGCTACATAGATGATCTCCACTGGGAGGTCCTCATCCGTGTCACATCCTGACTCACTGGAAAAGAGACAATTAGATGTGCACAGAAGAGATGAGCGAATAAATTACAATGGATTAGAATTCTACTCAAATTTTACATTTATCCGCATTGGCCAAAATGGCGAAATTTTTGTAATTCTCTTCCTCTTGGATTCGGCAAGATTGTGAACGTTGGCTACTATTTTCTAAACCTTAAAAGCCCTTCAAAATGTTAAAAAATAAACAAACTCTTATACTTACCTCTCTGGCCCCTCTATCTCAACCTTTTGGTCCTCACTGCACTTTCAAATCTGCTGCCAGTGCTGAAGGCCAAAAAAATGTCTAAGGCTGAGACAGGACTTCTGGCATTGATGACGTCTAGGAAGATTCTGCACAAACGCATAAAAGGTCATGGTGGCATGACATTGCAAATCTTCGTGCGCTTGCATAGAATCCTCCTGGACCTTCTCCAAACTAGAAGTTCTGGCCCAGCGTGAGCGGCAGCAATCTGAAGATGCGGTGAGGATCGGACAGATGACGCTGAGAAGCGGAGGGGTCGGAGAGCTGAGCAGTGAGGTGAGTATGAGTATTTTTTCCATTTTGTACATCTTACATTTATTAAGATCTGGGGTCTGGAGAGAACCCAGAGCGTAATAAGAGATATTACATTTGCCGAGTGATAACTACTACGTGAATCGCTTTTCCCAAGAAAGTCTGCACGAAAGGCGAATGTGAATTATGCCAGATCCGCTCTTCTCTAGAGAACAGGAATGTGGACTCCTATAATTCCTCTATGGTAACACTGTACGGGCACAGAGACAGAGGGATCGTCATAAGGAGCCCTATAAAACGTATATTATGCCGACATCAAGCTCACCCAAAAGCTCCACAGCTGAACTGTTTGATCTGTTTGTAGTCGCTCTTACAAGGATTTCTCCCTGGGTTCAATGATCCGATCAAGGCCTAGAAATAATAAGAAATGGCATTAAAGCATAAAATCTGCAGAAAGATAAAATCTGTGGATGCAGGAACTTCTCCTGTATATTATGTGGACGTGATACAAGCCGGACCCCCACAGACACCATTATATATAGGGGATATCCCCCATACACAGACATCACTGTACTGCAGGGGAGGAGACGGGAGATCACACAGCGGGGGCAGGAATAATAATGCCGCCATCACACACAATAGATCTGATCTACATGAAGAATAGGGATATCCCCTCGTCATATGTGGGATAATATTATAAGTGTAATTCACCCCCGTTACCTGATGATACACAGGCGTCTCCGCTGATACTTACACTGGCAGATTCCTGGACCTCGGGGGTCTCACATATTCCACCGTCAGTAATTGTCGGCACAGATATTCCTATAATAATGAGGAGACGTTTTGTATTAGACGATATCAGTACATAATAGATAACATCCATATAAAGAAGGAGATGACACGGGCTCTGTACACGGTGTAATACTGGTATATGGGATTCTGCACACAACGTATATATTTATGGCTCCTCCATAGATGGATATTCTGGACCATAAATGGCCATTGTTCAGGATCTGATTAATCCTAGAACAATTACATGATCGGGGACCTAGAAGCCTCCTTGTACATGATGGAGAAGAGCACAGAGGAGAGAAGCAGAATTACCTGCCTCCCTCCATTATAGTCTATGGGGGGCTCCGGAGCGATCACCGGCCTCGTACAGAGGATGGAGAGTAAATCTACATGTTCTCTGCCGTTCTCTATAATATCTCGATATTTGAATGTAAGAATATTAGATGAGTGCTCACCTTCCATCAGATCAGTGTTCAGCCCTGGCTGACTGGTATTAGGGTCCGGGATAGTCAGGTTTTCCCCCTCTTCAGAGTCACCTTCTGATGTTTCCTGATGGTCACAATATGTACAATTAATATAACATTTCACAAATACTAAATCACCGTATACAGTCCATCCTCGACTTACAAACATCTGACTTAAGAACGACTCCAAGATACAAAGGGTTGATTATGAAAAAAAAAAGCTAATATTCACCACTCTCCTCTCCGGCCACCCGGCTGCTCACCACCTACCGTCCAGTCCCCTTCTTTCCAATGTCATGTGCCGCTTCTCCGGTCTCTTCACTATAGTCCATGACTTCTGGCCACATTCAGGACCTAGATTTCACTGCTAATCATAAGGTCATAAGGACGAGACGGGAAGTCCTGCCCCATAGTGAAGAGGCTGGAAATGTGGCACACTATGATGGAAAAAAGAGGACCAGGTGGCGCACAGCGAGCAAAATATTATTGTTTTTTTTCACTCTTTCCATTTTACATTCAAATTTGGGTTACAAACAAAACTATAGGATTTATCTAGTTCGTAACCCAAGGACGGCCTGTACATAAGGCAGGAAGTACTAAACCTGGATCTATGGGATAATCTCATTACTGGACGGACTATACATAAGGCACGAAGTACAAAACCTGGATCTATGGGACAATCTCAGTATTGGACGGACTATACATGGCCGCTCCCTCCAGAAAATCAACATGAATATATAAGGGACTTGTATCTACAACTGTTCTCTAATAACTTCTATTGTCAGAACTGCAGCATTTACAAGAATGAAGATTGTAATGATGAAGTGAGACAGAGGTGGAAACACAACCTCTGCATCGCTGAGTACAGAATGTCACTACAGAGGGTTGAGCTGCAGAGACAGGCGGCCATAGAACATCCTGCGCATCTGACATCATAAATCTGCCCCTCTGCTATATGACGGCTAATCTGGAAAAGATCAGACCAGGACGTGTGATATAGAAGGTGATGGATCCTTACCAGACGCTCCATTGAGCCGGCCGGACGCTCCAGTACATATAGGACATTTTGGGCCAGTTGTATAATAAAGGTCAATTCTCCACTTGTGGATTTTTCTTCAGCCTATAAAGATGGAAATAAATAGAAAAGGAAAATCATGAGAGAACATGGAGGAGGTCGGTTATGTCACCACTTTACTCCTGCGATCTGCTCTACAATTACTACATATCTGGTGACTTAGTGCCGGTTATATATTATATTATTATCGGCCTAAAGAACTATTTTACGTGAATAAACTTATATTCTGTTATTATAACTTTTCGATGTCTTGTGCAGATTTCTGTCACTTACCTGTTGCACCAATGTCCTGATGTTTTTCTGTAAATGCTCAAGATATGCTGAGCTTATACGACCTTGCTGGTATTTGGTCAGGCAGTCTCTCAATATCTCCATAACCAGCCGGTAAGTGAAGCTGAGGACGCCATCGGGTAGTGGCAGCACAATGTCAGGGGCATAGGTGGTAAGAATCCCCTGCAGCAGTGCCAACACCTGAAAATTGTCTAAAGGAATTTCAAACATTTCAAATAAATCCAAATAAATCCAAATCGCAGTCAGTAAATCACTAGCTATGTAGCTAATCACCAACAACAATGACACCGGAATGTCAAAGTGACACTGTAGCTGTAAACACTGGCACAAGTAATGGTGGTGCATTATGATGTCATAATATCATCACGGAATGTTGAGATGTTACCATATATGGAGCTTCTCTCCATAAAAGGAAGTTGCCTAGCAACACAAGCAGCAACTCTATAGGCTGTCGGCAAGATCACAGACTGAACATGGAGATCAGCAGTGATTGTGAACGCAGTGAGCGTTGTCAGAGGTAAAAATAAAGCAAGTGTCAGAGGCAAGCATTAATAAGTTATTAAAAAAAAGCCCTGCATCCACTCCCATGTCACTAGGTAAAAAAATAATGACTCTACTTCTTTGGACAATTATAACCCCCAGAATGCCCTGGAAGCTGCAGAAATTCAAGAAATGCTGTGAGTTGTGGTTCTCTCCAAAGGCAAAAGGATTATAGTCAACCACATGTGACATAAATGGCCCCTATAGGATCTTCAAGGGTTTGTTCAGCGCCGCTTACTTCCATACTGGGAGGTGACATCACGTCTACAGATACATGATGGGACGGTGTAAGTGTGGCCGCCATCATGCCTGTGACTTGGTAGGTTTCCTCAGACGGCAGCTCACTCACCTCCCAATGTGGAAGGAAGCGGCCGGAGAACACTTTTAATCTATAAAAGAAATCAAGATTCCACCAAATCCGTGTAGAATATTTTTTGTTCTTTTCACTACACAAAAAAAAAATGATGAAAACATCTCATGTACCGCGCACTGTTACCCATAAATATTGTAGCTCGTTCCATTAAAAAAAGCTCTTGCCTAAATCTAAACAGAAAAATGAAAGTTATGGGTCAATGATTAATAAAGCAAAATAAACTGGATATCTGTGTAATTGTATCAACCTGCAGAATAAAGTTAATTTGTCTACAGTGAGCGGCAAAAAAAAAAGGAAAATAAAAAAGTGATGGAAGATTGATTTATTTATTCATTGTCACTCATATCATACCATTAAAAAAGAAAGAAACTGTAGTGGTGGTGAATTCTGATGTCATAATAGCGGTGATGTCATCATGGAATCTTGTGATGGAATCTTATATGGAGCTTCTCACCTTATAAGGAAGTTGCCTAGCAACAGTGAAGATGGTAAAACCATAGGGTGAGCATCAGTGCTTGTATGTAAGAGGGAGCTGTGGGCGCCGGGCTCTTCTCATCAGTGAGGGGATTTATAAGCGTTGAGATAAATTATTAATATCTGTTATACACAATAAAAATCATAATTACGTATTTATAAGAAATCCGGATTCAGGAGCTAAAAGAAATATCTTTACTGAGGGTCCACGGACTGAAAGTCAGAAGCCCACGCCTCACCACCCCCCAACTTCCCAAGATGGGGGTCTCTATTACAAATATGACCCTGCCTGCACTCCTTATTAAAGAAATCGAAGAACTGGGAGGACTATTGAGTTACACCTTAGATATAGACAAAACTGAGACCTTATTATTAAGAAGCCCTTCAAAGCCACTATGGACAAAGAGATTCCAGTTCTGCTGGATTGAAACGGCGCTGAAATATTTGGGGATATACAGTGACATGTAAAAGTTTGGGCACCCCTGGTCAAAATTAATGTTATAGTGAACAGCTAAGCAAGTTGAAGATGGATTGATCTCTATAAGGCCTAAAGATAAAGATGACACATTTCTTTTGTATTTTAGGCAATATATATATATATATATATATATATATATATATATATATATATGGTCAGTTTTTACTTTTTAAAAATTACAAAAAGAAAAATGGGCCGATGCAAAACTTTGGGCACCCTTGGAGATTTGTGTGCTCAGATACCTTTGTTGACCACGATTTCAGACCTTAATTAGCCTGTTAGTGTTATAGCTTGTTCATTATCATTGTTAGGAAAGGCCAGGTGATGCAAATTTCCCAGCTTTATAAAAACCCAACCTCCTCTAACCGTGTGACAAAAACCAGCAGCCATGGGTTCTTCTAAGCAGCTGCCTAGCACTCTGACAATGAAAATGGTGGAGGGCCACAAGGAAGGAGAAGGCTATAAGAAGATAGCAAAGCGTTTTCAAGTTGCCCTTTCCCCAGTTTGAATTGTAATTAAGAAATGGCAGTTACCAGGAACAGTGGAGGTCAAGATAAAGTCTGGAAAACCAAACAAAATTTCAGTAAGAGTCACTCGTAGGGTTGCTAGAGAGGCAAATCAGAACCCCGATTGACTGCAAAAAACCTTCAGAAAGATTTAGCAGACTTTTGAGTTGTGATACATTGTTCTACTATTCAGAGACACCTGCACAAATATGGCCTTCATGGAAGAGTCATCAGAAGAAAACCTCCCCTGCGTCCGACTTCTCACCATAAAATTCAGCATCAAAAGTATGCAAAAGAACATCTAAACAAGCCTGATGCATTTTGGAAACAAGTCCTGTGGACCAATGAGGTTAAAATAGAACTCTTTGGCCACAATGATCAAAGGTCTGTGTGGAGAAAAAAGGGCACAGATTTTCAGGAAAAGAACATCTTGCCAACCCTTAAGCATGGAGGTGGATCAATCATGCTTTGGGGCTGTGTTACAGCCAATGGCACCTGGAACATTTCACGGGTAGAGGGAAGAATGAATTAAATGAAATTTCAACAAATTCTTGATGCCAGCATAACATCATCTGTAAAAAAGCTGAAGTTGAAAAGAGGATGGCTTCTACAAATTGATAATGATCCTAAGCACATGTCACAATCCACAATAGACTTCAAAAGGAGCAAGCTGAAGGCTTTACAATGGCCCTCACAGTCCCCTGATCTGAATATCATTGAAAATCTTTGGCTCAACCTCAAAATAGCAGTGCTTGCAAGACAACCCAGGAATCTCACAGAACTGGAGTAAGGCTATGTACCCATGATGCAGAAATGCTCTGGATTTTTTCCTGAGTATTTCTGCATCTCCCTGGCAGAAAAAACGCATGCAGATTTTAACTGCTTTTTTTCTGCCAGGGACAAGCGTATGCCCCGCGTTTTTCACATGCGATTTCGCATGCGGGTTGTCAAGGGCTTTTCCCAGCAATTTTAGCATCACTTGGAAAAGTGCTTGACAACTTGGTCACACTATATAAATCCATGTAACCAGCATGGATTTATATAGTGTGACCAAGTTAATAGTTAAAAAGAATGGTAAAAAATAAAAAATAAACATTATACTTACCTTCTGATGGCCCCGGGTCTCCTTCTCCGGTGCGTCCAGTGTGTTGGGCAGCTTACAGTGGTCTAAAAGGACCTTCCATGATGTCATTTAGTCATGTGACAGGTCACGCGACCGCCGACATCAGCGGTCGCGTGACCCTTCACATGACTAAATGACATCATGGAAGGTCCTTTTAGACCATCGCGAGCCGTCAGGGAGCCAGGACACACCTCTAAGGAGAACGCGGCCCATCAGAAGGTGAGTATAACGTTTATTTTTTATTTTCAATTCTTTTTTTTACAGGTACCATGGTACCCGGGTCTGGATGAGAGTCTCCTCTTCTCCCCACCCAGGTACCATCCGCACATTGAGTCGCTTAATATCCGCATGTGCACATGTAGTCATGCGGATATTATGCGATTCAATGCAAGTCAATGGCGGTACGCAAAATAATTGGTAGTGCTGCGGATTTTTTCGCAATGATAATCAGCAGCAGAAATTTCCACAGCATGTGCACAGCACATGCGGATTATCATTGGGGAACATTGCAGACCTTCTACCAAGCGTTTTTTAAGCCGTTCCGCAGCGGAATTGCTGCTGTGGAAATGTTTAAAAAATGCATCGTGGGCACACAGCCTTATAATCCAAGGAAGAATGGATGAAAAGACTTTTGTTTGGTTACAAAAAGCGTTTACAAGCTGTGATACTTGCAAAAGGGGGCGCTACTAGGTACTAACCACACAGGACGCCCAAATTGACGAAATTATGGCGAAATATCCAAATATAAGCCAGTTATATCACATCTATCATCATCACTAATCTAACAAAACAAGACTGGGACTCCAAATCATTCAATGGCTTTCCAAAGTGAATATAATGAAAGGACAAGTATCCTTGAATGATACATTTCTCTATGCCCTTATAGACAATACTAAACACAAACTCCAATGCCAAAATATGGAACATGGATGATCCAAATCTAACTCATTCAAACATATTAGATTCTTTAGTTCAAGCACAAAAATATCTTCCATCATCCAGGTATCTAGAAAAGAGGCTAAAAGTTTGTCCCAGGTCGTACCGGACCCCCTCAAGGGGATATAGAATGGGACTATACACAACAAATAACTCCAAAAGCAAATCTTTATCATTGCTTATGGGGATGTCCAAGTATCCAAACTTTCATTTGCAATAACACACTTAACTAATTTTGTACCACAAGGTCAACTATGGTTCTATCTTTTGTTACATGAACCCAGAAATGTATCAATATAAGAAAGGGGCGAATAAATTGTTACAGGAGTGAAATCTGTTATTCACACCTAGGTACAGAAACAACCACAGCCCTTCAAACTGCTTCTGTAAAAAATGTCATAATATCTATTCAAAACGGTCTGGGTAGAAGCTTCATTATCATTACATAAGGAAAATAATCTTAAATATTAGAACAAATTCATAGACTGCACAAATGTTCTTCAGTTTGTTTTTGTTGAAAACTGTTTTTGCTCCCACTTACTGCATAGTGCATTGCATATTTACAATTTATTGACTTTTTTTTTTATTTTAATGTTGTATTCCAATAAAAATATTTCAGGTTCTATAAAAAATAGCTTGATTATAGTATCATAATGATGATTAAAAGCCTGATGTTACCATTTTACTACAGAACATTTATCACTAAGGCTGCGTGCCCACGATGCGTTTTTAATGCTTTTCCGCTGCAGAATTTCCGCAGCGGAAACGCATCAAAAATGCTTGGCAATCCGCACCCCATGGTCCCCAATGGCATTCCACAATGTCAATGCACATGTTGCTGATTTTTCCGCAGCGTTTCTGCAGCGCTCATAAATCCGCAGCATGTTCATTAATTTTGCGGAAGCGCCGCCATTGACTTGCATTGAGACGCATAGAATCCGTGTCTGTACATTTGTACCCGCGGATAATATGCGATTCAATGGGCGGATGGTACCCAGTTCTGGAGGAGAAAAGACTCTCATCCAGACCCGGGTACCATTCTACCTGTGAAAAAAAGAATAAAATAACTAATAAAGTTTATATTCACCTTTCTGACGGCTCTCTCTGCATGCCGACAGCGCTGAAGGACCTTCGGTGACGTCGCAGTCATGTGACCGCAGGCCCTTCACCGCTGTGTCTTGCAATATGCCGGCAGCCAGGAACCAGACAGGAACGAGCGCTGCAGCACACGCCGGGGCATCGGGGGTGAGTATAGCTTTATTTTAAGCATTGTTTTACGGTCACACTATATAAATCCATGCTGTTTGCATGGATTTATATAGTGTGACCTAGTTGACAAGCACTTTCCAAGTGATGCTAATCGCCTGGAAAGTGCTTGTCAGTCCGCATGCGGAAACGCATGTGAATCCGCATGTATTCTGCAGGAAAAACGCATGTACAATCTGCATGCGTTTTTCTGCCAGGGAGATTTTCTGCTTCATTTCTGCATCGTGGGCACATAGCCTTAAACATGAGCTATGTATGAGGGAGTTGGACTCAGGGAAATTGAGGACTCGGACATTTCTCTTATCGACTCCACAGCCCTGCTATAAACACTGGTATAAGTAATGATGGTAAATTCATGGAATCTTGTAGTAATGTCATCATGGAATCTTGAGATGTTACCTTATATAGAGCACCTCAACTTATAAAGAGGTTACCTAGCAAGAAATAAGGCAGCAGTACTACAGGCTGAGCATCAGTACCAGATGCAGACATGGAGGAAAGAGCTGTGGGCGCTTTACTCCTCTGACCAGTGGGGGGATTTTTATGTTCTAAGACAAATCACTTATATCTGTTATACACAGTAAAATGTATATTATTACTAGTGATGATCGAGCACTAAAGTGCATGGGAGCTCGTTGCTCCAGTCGAGAAAATCGTAATGCTTGGGTGCTCAACTCGAGTAGCGAGCCCAATGTAAGCCAATGGGAAACTTGAGCATCTTTTCGGTGCCCCCCCCCCCCCCGGGGTCTGGAGGGGGCCTATAAATTGGCCATGATATGGTAACAGCATGGGGAAGACCCCTGGAAGCATCTCTGTCTCCCAGGCCACTGCTGTGAACAATATTGTCAGAGTATTACGCCACTTTTTTACAAATACGAAACCAAAATGGATTTTCCTGCAAAAAATGTTAAGGAACAACCTTTCCAGGGTAATGACTTATATATAAGGCAAAATAAATAACCAAAAACAAAAATGGCTCCTCCACACCTTGGGCTATGTTCACAAGTAGCGTTTTTGATACGTTTTTGCACTTTTGCATTGCTTTCAATGGTGAAAAATACATTTACCAATAAAAGTAATTTTAACATTTTACTACCTTATCTTGTCATGTGGTGTGTGAGACATGATCAGACACATCCTGTTATATTTATGAAAGAGGGACTGTCAAAAGTCACAAAGCCTATTTTCACAAGGCCATTAGGCGGCTCTTACTATTGTTAGAGGGCCAACAGTCGATCCTCACTATTGCTAGAGAGCCATCAGCCGGCTATGCTTTGTTGTTCCCATTATAAAGGAGTGGGTCTCCTATACTGTTATTACATATGCAGTGACTGCAAGGGCTGCCAAAAATTAGGACACACTCCAATACCCCTTTGAAGAGACATAGAGGAGGGCCTCATTAAAAAAATGTTCCCATTATAAAGGAGTGGGTCTCCTATACTGTTATTGCATATGCAGTGACTGCAAGGGCTGACAAAAATTTGGACACACTCCAATACCCCCTTTGAACAGACGTAGAAGAGGGCCACATTAAAAAAAATGTTCCCATTATTAAGGAGCGGGTCTCTAACACTGGTAATGCTTATGCACTAAGTGCAAGGGCTGTCAAAATTTAGGACGCAACCAAATACCCCGTTGAAGAGATGTAGAGGAAGTCCTCATTAAAAAAATTGTGTGCGTAGTACAGTCTGTAGTGCAGGAAAACAGCTCCTGTTCCTCCTCCTCTTCCTCATTATCACCCAATCCATGTTGAGATGAGATGAGGTTGGGCTTTGTGACATCACCCTGTATAGTTCCTTGCTCCATCTCATCGTGCTCCACCTACAATGCCTCCTCTTTAATTGTGAGCACCGAGCGTTTCAGTAGAAAGAGAGGCAGGATGGTGATGCTAATTATGGCGTCATCGCCGCTCACCATCTTGGTGGAATCGTCAAAGTTTTGGTGGACGGCACAGATGTCAGACATCCATGCCCACTCATCATCTCTAATGTGCGGAGGCTGACCTGAATACCGACGGGCATGTTGAAGCTAGAACTCAACAACTGCCATCTGCTGCTCACAAATCCTTCCCAACATATGAAACATTGAGTTCCATCGTGTGGTGACATCGCACACGAGTCGGAGAGTTGGTATGGCGAGGGTGGGGGAAGCTATAAGTGACTTCTTGAAATGGGCACACACGTGGAGTTCTTTCACAAGCAGGTCACGCAGATCTATGTAGGTTTTGAGAAACCGCTGAACCACTAGATTGATCACATGGGACAGGCATGGTATGTGTGCGAGTTTGCCAAGCCTCAGAGTCGCAACCAGGTTCCGGCCATTGTCACACATGACCATGCCTGGCTGTAAGTTCAACGTTGACAGCCACAGATCTGCCTGCTCTATTACCGCTGTCAACAACTCTGCAGCGATGTGCAGTTTGTCACCTAAGCATATCAGCTTCAGCAGTGCCTGTTGCCACTTGGCCGAAGCAGTGCTATAGTGCTTCCAGTCTCCGACTGATGTGGTCATTTCGGAGATGGAGGCTGAAGAGGAGGATGTTCAGAAGCTGTAGAATGTGGGGGCAACCCTGGTTGACCTAGGGCCCGCAATCCGTTCTGGCCACAAGCACTTGTCCACGTGCCCGTGGTTAGGTAGACCTTCCCAGTGACTGTGTTGGTAAAGGCACGTGAAATGTTCTGGGACACGTGCTTGTGTAAGGTGGGGACGGCACACCGGGAGAAATAGTGGTGGCTGGGGACAGAGTACCGAGGGACACCCGCCGCCATGAATTTGCAGAAAGATTTTGTCTCCACGAGCCTAAAAGGCAACATTTCAAGTGCAAGCATTTGAGAAATGTGGCAGTTTAGTATTGTGGCCTGTGGGGCATTAGCTGCATATTTGCGCTTGCATTCAAAGGACTGGGTTAGGGACAACTGAATACTGCGCTGGGACAAGGACGTGGACGTGGTTACTGATGGTGATTGTTGCAAGTGTGCAAAAAGAGGCATCTTTGCCTGCACCATGGACAGGGGATTGGTGTGCACGCACAACAGCAGAACAGGCAGTGGTGTCCCCCGCAGAAACTGTTTCTGGACCCTAGCGTTTGGTCCAATTAGTCGGGTGCTTTGCTGTCATGTGCCTGATCATGCTGATGGTGGTCAGGCTGGTAGTTTTGCTGCCCCTGCTGATGCTGGCATGGCAGATGTTGCAAATGGCCTTTTTGGAATTAACTTGACAGTCTTTAAAAAAGAGTCAGACTATGGAAGACCTAACAGTTGGACTGGCAAGCAACTTCCCTCGTGTTAGTGTTCCGGAGAACTGTTGCCCGCCTTGTGTCTGTGGCTGTGGCCACCCCACTGCTTGTTCCTGCCTGTTGTGGTGCTACACCTCCCTCCCCCTATGTGCTGCTGTCCTCGCTATGCATGTCACCTTGACAGGTTGGGTCAGTGACTTCATTGTCCACCACCTCGTCTTCCAAGTATGCACCCTGGGCCTCCTGATGACTTGCTGGCAATTGCGTCTCATCATCATCCACCTCTTGCGACAGTAATTGCATTTTCCCACCATCGCCTTCATGTGACTGTAGCTGCTCAAATACATGGGCATCGCTACATGTGATCTCCTCTTACCCCTCTTGAAGCACGCCGGGCGAGAGTCCTGAATCCATAAATCAGGGGCGGAACTACCGCCCGTGCAGCTGGTTCATTGAATGGGGGCCCCGAGGGAGAGGGGGCCCCTCCAGCAGGGCCGCCATCAGGGCATGACTGCCCTGACTCCAGTATGGGGCCCGGCCGGTCGGGGCCCCCTCGGGGGCCCCCCTCTTGTGCGTCTCTCTCCTCATGGGGCCCCCGGCCCCTTGCTAAGCGCCGAGTCCGGGACATCTCAACGCTGCGCTACTGCGGCAGCGCCTCCATGATTCCCCTGACTTCCGGTCATGTGACAGCGCCGTCACATGGCCGGAAGTCAGGAGAACGTGGTGTCAGCGATTTGGACGAGCGCCAGGATTCTGCAGGGATCGTATGGGGGTAAGTATAACAAGTTTTATTTTTTTTAAATACAATTAACTAGAAGTGGGGGGGGGGTGAGAGATGCACTATGGGGGGGGATGAGAGATGCACTATGGGGGAGGGATGAGAGATGCACTATGGGGGAGGGATGAGAGATGCACTATGGGGGGGTGAGAGATGCACTATGGGGGGGGATGAGAGATGCACTATGGGGGAGGGATGAGAGATGCATTATGGGGGGGGATGAGAGATGCACTATGGGGGGGATGAGAGATGCACTATGGGGGGGGATGAGAGATGCACTATGGGGGAGGGATGAGAGATGCACTATGGGGGAGGGATGAGAGATGCACTATGGGGGGGGTGAGAGATGCACTATGGGGGGGGATGAGAGATGCACTATGGGGGAGGGATGAGAGATGCATTATGGGGGGGGATGAGAGATGCACTATGGGGGGGATGAGAGATGCACTATGGGGGGGGGTGAGAGATCCACTATGGGGGGGTGAGAGATGCACTATGGGGGGGGGTGAGAGATGCACTATGGGGGGGATGAGAGATGCACTATGGGGGGGGTGAGAGATGCACTATGGGGGGGATGAGAGATGCACTATGGGGGAGGGATGAGAGATGCACTATGGGGGGGATGAGAGATGCACTATGGGGGGGGATGAGAGAAGCACTATGGGGGGGTGAGAGATGCACTATGGGGGGGTGAGAGATGCACTATGGGGGGATTGACAGATGCACTATGGGGGGGATGAGAGCTGCACTATGGTGGGGGGATGAGAGATGCACTATGGGGGGGATGAGAGATGCACTATGGGGGGGGTGAGAGATGCACTATGGGGGGGTGAGAGATGCACTATGGGGGGGATGAGAGATGCACTATGGGGGGGATGAGAGATGCACTATGGGGGGGATGAGAGATGCACTATGGGGGGGATGAGAGATGTACTATGGGGGGGGATGAGAGATGCACTATGGGGGGGGTGAGAGATGCACTATGGGGGGATGAGAGATGCACTATGGGGGGGGATGAGAGATGCACTATGGGGGGGAGATGAGAGATGCACTATGGGGGGGATGAGAAATGCACTATGGGGGGGATGAGAGATGCACTATGGGGGGGGATGAGAGATGCACTATGGTGAGGGGATGAGAGATGCACTATGGTGAGGGGATGAGAGATGCACTATGGTGGGGGGATGAGAGATGCACTATGGTGGGGGGATGAGAGATGCACTATGGTGGGGGGGATGAGAGATGTGCACTATGGGGGGAGGATGAGAGATGTGCACATGTGGGGGAGGGGGATGAGAGATGTGCACATGTGGGGGAGGCGGATGAGAGATGTGCACATGTGGGGGAGGGGGGTGAGAGATGTGCACATAGGGGGGTTTGAGAGCTGCACATGGGGGAATTGGGAGAAAATGAGCTGCACATGGGGGAATTGGGAGTAGGGGGATAATGAGCTGCACATAATGAATGTGGGGTGGGGGAGAGTAAATGATGATGGGGTGGGGAGAGCACGGACATGATATAATGAATTGGGGAAGGGGGTGCATGTAAATAATGAATCCGGGGAGCAGGAAGTATAGAGTAGGGGGCGTTGCGGATGCAGGAGTGTGACTGGTAGCAAATTGGCGGAAAGAGTAGAGGTTCTAATTAAATTATATATTAAGTGGCTATTTAAAGTTAATGGGGGCACCGTGGTGGATTACAATTTATATTTGGAATGGTAGATTGCATAATAACTAACCATATATTGATGGTGGATGCACGTCTGTATTCAGCTGCGTAATGTAGAAGTTGGGGAATGTGCTCTAGATAACTGTGTTATTTTATGCAGAGACGAGTCCTGGCTGGAAGACGTGATGGCGGTCTGCACTGGATGAAGGAGAAAAGCGTAGCTGAAGGACTTCACCTAGAGACGTCACCAGTGAGTCAGTGTATTACATGTACACTTACACTATATACTATGTACAGGGCTCCTGTGTATAATGTTACTGGTGATCACTGTATTACCTGTACACTGACACTATATACAGAGCTCCTGTGTATAATGTCACTGGTGATCACTAGATTACCTGGACACTTACATTATAAGCTGTATACCATGTATAGAGCTCCCGTGTATAATGACACTTATGGTAATATTAGTAATGTGGTGGTAATATTAGTAATGTGGTGGTAATATGTGGTCTGGTCATGGTGTGGCAGTTTTTCTCCCTTTTGTGTGGTATTATTCGGTCACTATGTTGTGGTAATATGTGGTCTGGTCATGGTGTGGCGGTATTCCCTGTATGTGGTATTATTGGTCATTTTAAAAAAAAATGTATATGACACATTCCCTTAAAGAAAACTAAATAAAAATATATCTAAAAAGAGTATTGGATATTTTAAGAAAATTTTAATAGGTTAGAGTAGGGCCCGGCCAGAAGAGTCTACCTTACCGTGGTGGCGGCTTTAAAAATCTTTTGGCCAAAACAAAAGCTGCTGGCTATGTATGTGGCGCCGTCACATGGCCGAACGTCAGGAGAACCTGGTGGCAGAGACGTGGACGAGCGCCAGGATTCTGCAGGGATCACATGGGGTAAGTATAACAAGTTTTATTTTTTTTTAAATACAATTAATTAACTAGGAGTGGGGGGAATCAGAGATGCACATGGGGGGGATGAGAGATGCACAGGGGGATGAGAGATGCACAGGGGGATGAGAGATGCACATGGGGGGCATGAGAGATGCACATGGGGGGGATGAGAGATGCACATGGGGGGGATGAGAGATGCACATGGGGGGATGAGAGATGCACATGGGGGGGATGAGAGATGCACATGGGGGGATGAGAGATGCACATGGGGGGGATGAGAGATGCACATGGGGGGGATGAGAGATGCACATGGGGGGAATGAGAGATGCACATGGGGGGAATGAGAGCTGCACATGGGGGGGTTATGTTTACATAACTTTGTTGCCCTATGAAGGGCAGGGGGGGGCCCAAAAAATTTCTTGCACAGGGGCCCACTACAGTCTGTGTCCGCCCATGCCATAAATGGAAATGTGAACAGCTCTTCAGAGTGTCCAAGTGTGGGATCAGTTGTCTCCAGGCACTCGGCATGGTGGGAGAAAGGAGGATCAGAGTGAGGAATATGCGGTCCAGACTCACGGCTACTGAGACTGGACCATGTGGAAGACAGGGTGGTGGTGGTGGCAAACTGACTGGAAACATTATCTGCTATCCAACCAACAACCTTTTCACACTACTTTGGCTTCAATAGTGGTGTTTCGCGGCCCCCTACAAAGTGGAGCAGGAAGGTAGGTCGACATGATATGGGTGCTTGTAGTGCTCCCTCAGCAGGCATAATTTCAGCTTGCCCATGACCTCGGCCTCTGCGTGCACCATCAGCATCTTGTCCTCTTTCCAGTCCCTTGCCACGTGCTTTGCCCATTTTAAATGGAGTATAATATTTGTCACGTACCCAAAAATGTCAGGATTATTACAGCAGTAATATCGGATCACGTCTGATGACCACGGTTTTAAGCAGTGGCCTTATAGTATGGTATTGGTTAGCGTCCAAGTGTGAATAGGTTTGAACAGCACACAACTGACACACTTTAAATGGAGTATAATATTAGTCACATTTCCAAAAATGTCAGGATTATTTCCGCAGTAACATCGTATCACCTGAGATGGACAAGTTTCTCTGCTTCCACAATACAGCAATGCTATTAAAATCAAACAAATCTGGCTGTATGCTGCTAACAAGCAAATGGAGCAGTAAAAATGGTGTATTATATTGCATTTCAACCAAATAATTAGGATTAAGCGCAAAAAGAATATTAAACCTGTTATCTAAGGCTGTGGATATGAGTAACAGCAGCAGACAGAACGTTCAATGGATTTATTGTGCTGTATACACTCTCCACAAACTCTGCCTAACTCCTGCTATCACCAGTAATATATGCATCTGGATTAGTCCTTAGCAGGACTGTTAGTATAGATGAATATTGCTGTGGAATACCTGACTAATTCAACCGCCAATTCTCTCCCTCGCTCAGCAGCAGCTCTCCCTACTCTGCCTGTCTGAAGGGTAGACTGTGACGAGCTTAGGGTCCCGGGTCTGATATAGACCTGATGACGCTGTGCGGCCAGCCAATCACTGTAATGCCACAACCAACATGGCTGCGGTATTACAGTGACGAGTGGCGAGTACCGAGCAGTTGCGAGCAAGCTCGCTCATCGCTAATTATTACTCACCACCACACCCAGGTCTCTATTATAAATAACCCTGCCTGACATTAGAGAAATTCTACATTTTAATAGTTAATTATTTTTAATTCTTTCTACAAAACATAAAAAAAGAGTCGAAATCAGTGGAGCTCAGGGATGTTTAGATATTTAGCTCAATTTTTTTGAGCAGGTGACAGGTCCTCTGTAATCTTGGGAAATGAAACACTTGTCCTAATAAATCTCCTCCTACGTTCTCCGATCACCACCATATTTGTATTCCAAGAGCCACAAAGCATCGGAAAGAGAAAATAACTGAAGAAACAGGTGTATTCTAATCTGTAACCATGGAGACACATAGGTCTGCATAAGAGCTGTATACACTACACAAGATTTACAAATTTGTTTCATTGTTTTATTTTAATGGATCAACTAAAAAAAAATACTGTAAAAGATCTTCTAACAGCTAGAAATGATTCCAGGATTGTCTTTCCACTATATATACAGTATATACTCACAACACAAAGGTTAACTAATAGTTTTAATGATTTTCTGTAATAAATATTTGTATAAATATGAGAAACATTTATATAAAAATACAACAACTAATAATAAATAATTCAATTATAAAGCAAGAAATACGTCTTATAATAATATTACTCAGCGATTTATAAAAATAACAAAGTTCTTGTCGCTGCTGCTCCTGACGACCAATCAGATTTCTGCCGTTTTGCCTCTTGCAGTGCGGAATCGATGGCTGGAATCTGACTGGTTGCTACGGGCAACACTTTCATTATTCTCTACATTGTATAAATAATCCTTGAACTCTCGTTGCCGATAGCAACCGATTAGAATTCAGCTTTTACATTTGTAAATTACACATGAAAAATAAACGTGATTTCTGATTGGTCGTTAGGGGTAACAAAGACGCTACATGACAGCTGAGGCTCCGTGACAATGGCGTCTGTTACTCCAGGTACTGGATGATGGGCCGGACACAGGTGCAGCCCACCGTCACCAGCTGCTTCTCCAGCCTATAGGTGGGGACACATCCTCTCATCTCACCACGCAGGACAAGGATCTCCTGTCTGATGGGGACTGAGTTCATGCTGAGGTCCACATGACCCTCCGGGTCCAAACATCCGCGGTGGAGACATCGGGCCTCGCTGATGACCGCAGGGAATCTGTTACTGTCCACATTAGAGCTGGTGGAAGGAGATGAGAGAGATCAGGACACAGCAGTAACCATGTTTAGTCCCCCATACTCCGGCCTGCTGACCCCCATATATCATTATTATTATTTCTGCCATTACTCCATGTACATTTCCCTGTATTCCCATGGAGAGATGGAGCGGCTCCTCACACTGTCCGCCATTACTTGTGCAGAACTCCGACTGCCGACCTTCATATCCACCTTCACACGTGGAGGAAATGTGGTGTCCGGTGTGAAGAGACATCCCCCGCCGGACCCTAGAGGGGCCTCCCAGCCATCAGCGCCAGGGACCTGCTCTTCTCTTCCATGGACACAAGAGATGAAGATCAGAAGAAGAAAAGTGGAGAAAACCTGAGGACAGAAGATGTCACACATGTGATAGGGGACATTGTGGAAGTGTCAGCATTATGTAGTGGTATAAGTAAGGGTTAAATAATGGATCAATAATATACACTAATAATATTCATACTCGTATGGACCTATCCCAAAGATATGCAACAGCGCTAAAGCCAAGAGCAACCAGATATGACTATATAACACATAGAAGAAATTCCAACATTCTAAGTGGAATTCATTCACCAATATATTATATTGTCATGTCATTGTATCATAACACAGGATAACAAACAAAATGGTGGTGGCCCCATGCAAGTGCTGCACTCACTATTCTGCTGGAGCAGTCACTGTGTACATGCATTACATTACTGATCCTGTACTGATCCTGAGTTACATCCTGTATTATACTCCAGAGCTGCACTCACTATTCTTCTGGTGCAGTCACTGTGTACATACATTACATTACTGATCCTGAGTTACATCCTGTATTATACTCCAGAGCTGCACTCACTATTCTGCTGGTCAGTCACTGTGTACATACATTACATTACTGATCCTGTACTGATCCTGAGTTACATCCTGTATTATACTCCAGAGCTGCACTCACTATTCTGCTGGTGCAGTCACTGTGTACATACATTACATTACTGATCCTGTACTGATCCTGAGTTACATCCTGTATTATACTCCAGAGCTGCACTCACTATTCTGCTGGTGTAGTCACTGTGTACATACATTACATTACTGATCCTGTACTGATCCTGAGTTACATCCTGTATTATACTCCAGAGCTGCACTCACTATTCTGCTGGTGCAGTCACTGTGTACATACATTACATTACTGATCCTGTACTGATCCTGAGTTACATCCTGTATTATACTCCAGAGCTGCACTCACTATTCTGCTGGTGCAGTCGCTGTGTACATACATTACATTACTGATCCTGTACTGATCCTGAGTTACATCCTGTATTATACCCCAGAGCTGCACTCACTATTCTGCTGGTGCAGTCACTGTGTACATACATTACATTACTGATCCTTAGTTACATCCTGTATTATACTCCAGAGCTGCACTCACTATTCTGCTGGTGCAGTCGCTGTGTACATAGATTACATTACTGATCCTGTACTGATCCTGAGTTACATCCTGTATTATACCCCAGAGCTGCACACACTATTCTGCTGGTGCAGTCACTGTGTACATACATTACATTACTGATCCTGTACTGATCCTGAGTTACATCCTGTATTATACCCCGGAGCTGCACTCACTATTCTGCTGGTGCAGTCACTGTGTACATACATTACATTACTGATCCTGAGTTACATCCTGTATTATACTCCAGAGCTGCACTCACTATTCTGCTTTTGCAGTCACTGTGTACATACATTACATTACTGATTTTGTACTGATCCTGAGTTACATCCTGTATTATACTCCAGAGCTGCACTCACTATTCTGCTGGTCCAGTCACTGTGTACATAAATTACATTACTGATCCTGTACTGATCCTGAGTTACATCCTGTATTATACTCCAGAGCTGCACTCTTTAATCTGCTGGTGCAGTCACTGTGTACATACATTACATTACTGATCCTGTACTGATCCTGAGTTACATCCTGTAGATCTTTTTATTATAAAAATGAAAAACATAACAATAATAATAACAGAAACAAAACAAAATTAATAACCACAAAATAAACAATGTAATGAACTGGTCCAGCCGCCCCCTCTCTCCTCACACACATATTATACATATATACAGAATAAACAACTACTTACACTATGACATCTGGTCCGGTTGCCAAACAAATAACAATATAGTAAGTAAAATAAACAATAGCCGACAAAATTATATACAAACTAATATATATATATATATATATATATATATATATATATATATATATATATACACTTTTTTTATAAATAATATAAAATAAATACTAACTATACAAATATATACAAGAGAAAACAAAACATCCCACACTCGAGCCGACCAGTCCCAACCCCGGCACTGACCTGAAAGCTGGTCCTGCGTCTCATGCCTCAGTCCATGTCCAACGTCCATAGGCCAGATCAGGCAGTGCCAGTTTCTCACCCAAATAATTAGTGTCCCACAAGATGAACCCACCTCCCCCCTTTTCCCACCACCCAACCTCACACCTACACCCAAATCCGTATCCTTATATACAATATATACAGAAACAAACAATACAATAACAAACAATAAAATAACCACAAGCCCAAGTTCGGCGACTGCAGCCCTACATCACTGTCTACTGATCAAAACAAAACAAAAATCTATGGTGTCAGCAGCAGCCCACCACCAGGAGAAGAGATGACCAGACTAGGGCACACTAAAAGAAAAGCCCCTCAAGAGGAGAGCGGCCCTACGTGTGCCCAGTCTCTCATACTCCAGAGAACGCATCTTCACCAGGTCACCGAGTATGGTCCTAAACACATCGTCCATTGGGAGGATTTTCCTTTGCGTCGATACTAAGCACCGTGCGTTCCACTTGTGATACCTAACCACTGTGCTAACTAGAAATAAGGTGCAGCGGCCCCGACCACCCAGGTCTCCGAATGCTCCATAGGCCCATTCCGCATAAGAGAGATCGGCCAGCCGTGGCCAGCCAATGGAGGCGCCCACCCTGTTGTACACCTCTGTGTTAAAGGGACAACAAAGCAGGAAGTGGTCCATGCCTTCTAGCATGGTACCACAATGCTCCCGAGGACAGTTCCTGTCCTCAGAGCTCCTACACTTCAGATTGTCCCTCACACACAGTTTCCCATGGAAGCAGCGCCAAGCCAAGTCCCAAAACTTCGAGGGGATCCTGATAGAATTCAAAAGATGCAGACCCACCACAAGATCCCGACTTGGACAATCCCTGAGCACCAGAGGCCTCTGAAAATGGGTCAACAGAACCCTTTTGTCAAGGAGAGCTTCCTTGGCAGAGTCCTGACCTCCCACATTTCCAGACCCCACCATCGAATTACCTTCAGAACCACGGTAGCGTAAGCCGGGAGATGTCCATGCGGTGTGCGTAGATCCTTCACTTGCCATCCTGTCTCCCATTCCTGGAAGAAAGGCTGAAACCATCCCCTACAGGAGAATACCCACGGAGGAGCCCTCTCTTTCCAGAGGTTTGCAATATTGATCTTAATGAAGGTATTCACAAGGAATACCACAGGGTTGACCATACCCAACCCTCCTAGTCTCCTCGTACGGTAAGTAAGCTCCCTCTTGACCAGGTTCAGTCTATTCCCCTATAACAGTTGGAAGAACAAACTGTAGACCCGAGTCCAGAGAGGCTCCGGCAAGATGCACACACTGCCCAGATAGATCAGCAAAGGGAGCAGGTAGGTTTTAATCAGGTTTACCCTTTCCCTTAGGGTCAAAGACCAACCCTTCCATTGGTTCACCTACTGAGTGGTGATTTCCAGCCTGCTGTCCCAATTTTGTTTGGGGTAATCCCCCTGGCCAAATTCAAAGCCAAGAACTATTCCAGAGACTTTGGGTTCTGGAAGGGTGTCTGGGAGATCAAAACCAGAATCTCCTCCTCCCAGCCCGAGACTCTCACACTTATCCCGGTTGATCTTAGACCCGGATGCCTCCAAGTAGCGATTTACCTCTGACATCAGCCATTCTGCCTCCCCATCAGAGGAAACAAAAACAGTGACGTCATCGGCATACGCCACCACTCTCAGAGTGGCTTCTGGTGCTGCCCGGTCCATCCCGATCCCAGCCAACAGTCCACGCTCCACCCTCCTAAGAAGTGGGTCAAGCGCAAACACGTACAGCAGTGGGCTCAAGGGACAACCCTGGTGAACACCACACCCAACCTCGAAAGAGCTGCCAATCCAACCGTTCACATGCGGGAAACTCTCTGCCCCAGCGTACAAGGTCTTAAGCCAATCAACAAACCCCCCCGGCAGCCCATACCTCAGAAGGACAGACCAGAGGTACTCATGATTAAACCGATCAAACGCTTTTTCCTGGTCCAATGACAGCATGTACCCCTTGAAGTGGCCAGCCCTACCCTGCTCCACCACCTCTCGGACACAGAGTAGAGCACTAATTGTATTGCGGCTCGGAACAGAGCAAAGCTGGGCTCCCGAAAGGAGTCGGGACACAAATTTCACCAGCCGATTAAACAGCACCTTTGTCAAAACCTTCCTGTCTGCATTGAGAAGCGCTATGGGACACCAATTCTCAATGCAAAATGAGTCCTTACCCTTTGACAAGATGATCAGGGTAGACCGCCTCATTGACTTTGGCAGAGTGCCCGAGGAAAGACACTCATTGAATACCGCAGTCAAGAGGGGAACCAAGGCGTCCTTAAAGGTCTTATAGAATTCAGATGTTAAGCCATCTGGACCGGGAGATTTCTTTAGGGTAAGCCCTTCAATCGCCAACTTAACTTCCTCTTCCCTGATCATCTCTGTCAAAACACCAAGAGAGGGGTCTACCCCTGGTTCGGGGATGGCTTCAGCCAGAAAAGCCGACATCTCATCCCAATCCAGATCCCTCTTCCCCAAGAGGTGCGAGTAGAAGGATCTGACTACCTCTAGGATCCCTGATCTGGATCTTTTCAGGGACCCCGCAGTGTCAACCAGTCCTGTAACAACTTTACTATTCACTGATATCTTGCAGTTTTAGTAAGGGTCTGGCGAGCGGTACTTCCCATAATCCCTCTCAAAACCCAAAGATGCGTGCCTATCATACTGACACCTCATTAGCAAAGATTTCACTCTGGAGATCTCCTCGCGGCTACCTCCAGTTGAGACAAGATGCTCGAGTTTCCTCCTCAGGCCCTGATACAGGCGATACCTGTCCAGGCTCCTGAGGCTCAAGAGCTGGCGGAAGAATCTCGCCACCCTTTTCTTGAACATCTCCCACCACTCTGACTTACTACTACCTCTCCTGTCTGCACTTGTCTAGATGCCTCAGCTGGGCAGGCGTCTTTTATTGCTTTTCTTCCCTGGCCCCTCATCTCCCCCACCCCTGCTAGTCCCCTCCCCAGCAGAATCGGCCTCACGGCTTTCTCCCACCGGGGTCTCAACTGCAATAACGAAGGAGCGAGGACAACGGCTGAATAGGTGACCTAACTCACCACACAGGTGGCACCTAATCTCCACACAAGAGGCAGCAAGATGGCCGACACCCCCACACAACGCACATTTCTGCACAGTGCAGTTTGCACTGAAGTGTGTGGGGTCGCCGCACCTGTGACAGAGCTTCGGTTGCCCCTGGTAGAACACCAGGATACGATCCATACCAAGGAAGGCAGATGTTGGAATGTGGGCAACCGTACCACCTGAATGCTTAAGTTTTACCATAAATGTCCAGGACCCTGACCAGATACTAAACTCGTCGCGTTTTTTCTTTGGCGTCTCCACTACCTCTCCATACCGACCAAGCCACGTCATGATGTCATAACAAGAAAGTGACTCGTTACGAGTCATCACGGTCACTTTCTTGATTTGGTTTTGGCGAGACACTGCCTGAACGGCAAAGTCTCGCCAGCCGGGCTCATTTTTTGCCAACTCATAATTCGTCCAGAAGAGCTCAAGCCCCTCCGGCTGAACAAAGCTGACATCAAACTCAGGCGTGGAATAGGGATGTATCAAGGCATAGATGTCAATAGCCTTGAAGCCCATCCTCAGCAGGAGCTCCACAACTTTAGACCTTGGAGGACATGCATCACTGCCCCTCCACCGAAGACGGACCACATTCTTACGCACACTGCCTGGCCCGGCTGTTGGGAGGGACCACACTGTATCCCCCCCTTTTTGCTCTCGGAAGGCCCCGAGGCCATGCCTCTCTATCCAGAAGTATAGATCAACCTCTCGACCCTCTACCATTAGTGATCTCTCCCCCTTCTTTAGAGCCTCCAGAAGGCGCCGTTGCAACATGCTGTCCCCAAAGCCCGGAGACGAGGAGGATGCCCTATTTGCCCCGGCGGTGACACTAGCATAACTTTGGACAGGTATTGCCACCACCGGGGGGGCAACCGGACCAGTGACTACATAAGCCCCAACAGCATCACCATTACCCACCTCCATCTCACCCTCCACCAAACCAGCAACCACACCACTGGACAATGAATTGGCCTCATTCACACCCACCACCACATTCATTCCTACTAGACCAGTAACAATGGTGGATGACATTTTGACCTCAGCATCATCAGGCACAAGGGGCTCAGTCCCCTCCATAGAACTGGAGGAGACCTCACCCCTGGTCTTATGTGTGCCCTCCACATCATCAGTCGGTAATTTCCGCTGTTTTGCATTTGTAGAGATGCGACGCTGATCTTTAGCTGTTGTGAGGCGCTGCTGATCTTTAGCATCAGGATCTTCCTGACCAGTGGCGCCAACACAAAATAACACTTTCATGGGAGGACTGGAACGCTCAGCCCCAGCAGCCCCCTCACACTGTCGCAGCTTCTCAACTAAGTGATCAGCGGCAACAGCATTCAGAGGCGCCGAGGCTAACGAAGCTGCCCCCGACACCGGGCTGCTCCCCCATCCCACTGAGGAGCGCACCGCAGCATCATGGTCTGACCGAACGCGCGCCGCTGGGCCGCCATCACTGTCCAGCCTCTCGGCTGATGCACCTCCTGCTGCGTCCCCGCTACTACAAGCAGAGACGGAGCTCTGCGCCTCACTACCACGCTGTGTAATCTCCCCGCGACTTTGCACTGGATCCACAGCAGAACCCGGGCTGGGCTGGGCAACGGGGCTTATACAGCGAGGTGAGCCTGCCGCTGACTCAGGGGGTACAGGGAGGGGGGCATATACATAGCTTACCGCTTCCTGCAGCTTTTTGTGGCCCCCAGGTGCCTCTTCTGGTAGATCGTCACCAAGATGGAAGTTTTGGAGGCACACTGGGGACTCCAGGAGCTTTATTTCTGCCATTAGCGCCCCTTCCTTGCCGCTACTGTCACTGTCCTCCACAGAGCTGGCAGAACTGCGACCGGAGGCCATTGTTGCCTGCCCTGCAGGGAGCTCACTGCACGTGGCCTGCGGTTGACTTTGCTGGCTGCCAGGTGGGGCTTTCTGCTGGTCATCATCACTCTCATCATCCACCTGTCTCTCAGGCTGCAGCCCCATCTGCCTTTGCTCTCTGTTATCAGCCATTTCTCTGAAACAATCTTCATTTATCAGATTTTCTTTAAATGGACCACTCTGCTCCCTGATGGCAGCTTTCCTTAGATCCAGCACATTAATCTCAGTTTTGAGCCTCTTTACCTTTGCTTGGAGCTTTGTCTTCCTCGGTTTGGAGGCACCTGCAGCTTTGGCGCTTGTGCAGCGCAGCTCCTCCCAAAGCCTCTTGACGAGCTTACTTGCATCTTCATACTCACGGTGGTGGATCATGACCCGGGAGGCATAGGTGGACACAGACTCCCGGGGTCCCTGCAGCCCCCAACCCCCCTCAGTGAGGTCGGCCTCACCTCCGTGAGCACTCAGATTAACTCCGGAAGGAGCACCATCGTGCGCGCTGTCAGGCTTTTCCTCCATGTTGGAAGCCTTGCGGCTTCTAGGAGTCTCCACAGTCCTGGGGGGAGTAGGAGCCACATTGCTGCGACTCCTGGTGGAGGGTCTCACCCCCGAGTCCTCCGATGTGCAGGCCGGTTGCTGGTTTCTTCTGCCCCCCACCGCCTGGTTCGGGAAGCAGAAGCCTGGGACTTGGCTCCATCACTCATCCCAGGAAACCCACTCTCTCCCTGGGTAGGAGAGAGAGCAGATCCCCAGGTGGAGAGGTGTTGGTTCTCAGGAGAGCTGGAGCACACAGCAGGATCTGCGGCCACCACACCCTAAATCACCACAGTGAGCAACAGCTGATCAGAGCTGCACTCACTATTCTGCTGGTGCAGTCACTGTGTACATACATTACATTACTGATCCTGTACTGATCCTGAGTTACATCCTGTATTATACCCCAGAGCTGCACTCACTATTCTGCTGGTGGAGTCACTGTGTACATATATTACATTACTGATCCTGAGTTATATCCTGTATTATACCCCAGAGCTGCACTCACTATTCTGCTGGAGCAGTCACTGTATACATATATTACATTATTTATCCTGTACTGATCCTGAGTTACATCCTATATTATACTCCAGAGCTGCACTCACTATTCTGCTGGTGCAGTCACTGTGTATATATATTACATTACTAATCCTGTACTGATCCTGAGTTATATCCTGTATTATACCCTAGAGATGCACTCACTATTCTGCTGGTGCAGTCACTGTGTACATACATTACATTACTGATCCGAGAGAATTATGAATACAGCTCTGGAGTATTATACTGGTTGCAATGATAAGTAATACAATATATTTAAGCAGTAATATCTGTCTCACAATTCGACAAACCCTTTCTAACAACATTCCCTCTTGAACATTGGAGAAACCTCACTGTCCTGTAATATTACAGTATCTATAATATAACCGGGGATGCGGGTCTCTGTCCGAAGCTCCACACAGAAGACCGCATCCAGCCGTTACCGGTAAGAGGAGGTGTATGGCGTCGGAGAGCGCGGTATGCATAGGCACTGAAAGCACACTGCGATCTCCGGCGCCATACTTACATACTTACCTGACCGGGAGGAGCGTTGCCGCGGTACCTCTCTTCAGCGGAGACCGGGTGCGGAGTGAGACGTCGGATCAGCGCATGCGCATAGCGCTATCCGGTGCCATTTTACTGAAGGCACATTTACAGCGCGGTGCTCTGTCGCCGCACTCCTCCCCCGGCCTCCGGCAGAACAGGACGCTGCAGCGCTGGGGTACAGAGAAGAAACGTGAGTATAACTGTTTATTTTTTGGGGGATGTATGTATAGTGGGGGGATGAGGGGTGCCACGCATACCAGGATTGGGGATGAGGGGTGCCACGCATACCAGGACTGGGTATGAGGGGTGCCACGCATAATGGGATTGGGGATGAGGGGAGCCACGCATAATGAGATTGGGGATGAGGGGTGCCACGCATAATGGGATTGGGGATGAGGGGTGCGACGCATAATGGGATTGGGGATGAGGGGAAACACGCATACCAGGATTGGAGATGAGGGGTGACACGCATACCAGGATTGGGTATGAGGGGTGCCACGCATACCGGGATAGGGGATGAGGGGTGCCACGCATAATGTGATTGGGGATGACGGGAGCCACGCATAATGGGATTGGGGATGAGGGGTGCCACGCATAATGGGATTGGGGATGAGGGGTGCGACGCATAATGGGATTGGGGATGAGGGGAAACACGCATACCAGGATTGGGGATGAGGGGTGACACGCATACCAGGATTGGGGATGAGGGGTGCCACGCATAATGGCATTGGGGATGAGGGGAGCCATGCATACCAGGATTGGGGATGAGGGGTGCCACGCATACCAGGATTGGGGATGAAAGGTGCCACGCATACCAGAATAGGGATGAGGGGTGCCACGCATACCGGGATTGGGGATGAGGGGTGCCATGCATACCAGGATTGGGGATGAAAGGTGCCACGCATACCAGAATAGGGATGAGGGGTGCCACGCATACCGGGATTGGGGATGAGGGGTGCCATGCATACCAGGATTGGGGATGAAAGTTGCCATGCATACCAGAATAAGGATGAGGGGTGCCACACATACCAGAATAGGGATGAGGGGTGCCACGCATACCAGAATAGGGATGAGGGGTGCCACGCATACCGGGATTGGGGATGAGGGGTGCCACGCTTACCAGGATTGGGGATGAGGGGTGCACCGCATACCAGGATTGGGTATGAAAGGTGCCACGCATACCAGAATAGGGATGAGGGATGCCACGCATACCGGGATTGGGGATGAGGGGTTCCATGCATACCGGGATTGTGGATGAGGGGTGCCACGCATACCGGGATTGGGGATGAGGGGTGCCACGCATACCAGAATTGGGGATGAGGGGTGCCACGCATACCGGGATTGGGGATGAGGGAGGCATGCATACCAGGATTCGGATGAGGGGCCATGCAATTCAGCATCGAAGTCAAAGTTAAAAAAAAAACACAATCACCCTGAATAAAGTCCTTTAATTGAAATAAAGACACAATTCTTTATTGTTCTACATTAAACCATACTTACCATCACGCCCATTCCAGCTGAAGCCAGTGATCTCCTGCAATAAAAGAAAAATAATAAACCAACCGTATCCTTACCTTTCCATGGTTCCCAGGACGGCTCCAGCTCTGCTACATTTGTAGCACCCCGAGGACTCGGCTGCTACAGGGGTATTGCACCTCAAACCAGAGGTGTGATATTCCACTCCCGGGTAAGGATGGAGTGTGGACCAGGACTCAGTAAGCTGCATGCACCACACACACCCCATTTCCGAGGGACAGCTCAACGGTGCTCCCACTAGACAGAAGTGCAGGCAAGACAGCATCTGTTCCTGGCTGGAGTGGGGGGGTGGGAGGAAAACCCAGTGGTGTAGGAGCAGATAGGGGTGGGTCTCTGGGCATAGGTAGGAGCCCATTGGTTGCTAGTCACCTGGGCTCACACATAGAGGGAGGTATATAAGGTGGGCACCATCTTAGAACAGTGTTCAGTCCCGTGGTCAGTTCAGAGAGGAGTTCAGCCAGAGAGGGCTGACAGGGAGCCCATATGTCCAGGAGATATAGGGTGAAGGGTTGGCAGAGCAGGGTACCGGAACCCGAATTGGTGGAGGCGACTAATCCTCAGCCAAAACCGGAGGTTGTGACCACATCTTGGTGCGACCCCTCACTACATCCACCAGAAAGGCATACCGTATAGGGTCAGGGAAACCGGGAGAGGTTTCGCCAACAGAAGGCCCGAGGAAGCTGGACAAAGGTGGGTCACTGGTGGGGACGGCCAGTAGAAAGGAAGAGAGGGGAGCTCTGAACCACACTCTGGAATTGCCTGGGAGTTGACCGAGTCCCTCACCTGGTGAACGCAGCACGGCTCGGGCGGTCCTAACTGTGCACAAGTGACCTGATAAAGAACTGTGAGTAAAGCATTGAAAACTGCAGCTGCACGTCTCTGTGGTTCCTCGCCGCACCAGCACCATCAGTACTGGGACACTCACACCATCACCACCATCATCTCTTACACTAGCTGCCCTGAGGTAATACTTCTCCCGTGGGGAGTTATCCCATTCTTGGCTGCGCAAACAACATCAGCCTCAGCGGTCTGCAGCGCAGCGGCGGTCCCCACTGACCGCAATCCACGGGTGGCGTAGTCGGACACTTATTATAACACCATTAAGACTGCCACTGGTTTGACCACCCTGGGCACGGACCGGGTCACCGCCACGGAGAACTACAACCCCCAGCGATCCGGTTCCGGGTATTCCCCCTGCATAGCAGCACAGCATAGGCCCAGGGGGCGCGTCACATTCACATGACAGGCTGGATCGCAGCCGAAAGCTGCCATCCAGCTTGCCATGCCGCAGAGACTGAGAAGCGCAGACATGCTTGTGCTCCTCAGTGTCTCGCTGTGACCGCATCCAGATGAGCCGAGTTCATGTCCAATGAACTCAGCTCACGTCATGCACGTCACTGACAGCGTGGGAAAATTCTCCTGCTCAAGAGCTATGGGAAGAGTGAGGCTAAGTGCCAGAATTGGCGCATCCTAAGGATGCGCCATTTCTGGAGCAGCTGACTGCTGGTGTTTCTAGCCTGGGAGGGGGCCAATATTCATGGTACCCTTCCTGGGCTATTAATATCAGCCCCCAGCTGTCTGCCTAGCCTTTGCTAGCTATTAAAATAGGGGGAACCCCACGTCATTTTTTTGGGGCGGTCCCCCATTTTAATAGCTAGTAAAGGCTGATATTAGTAGCCTGGGAAGCTCCGTGGGTATTACCCCCTTCCCAGGCTTCAAACATCTGCCCCAGCCGTCTGCTTAACCTCCGCTAGAGCCTAAAAGTACGGGGAACCCCGCGCCAATTTTTTTTTAAATAAATCCTTTATTTTAACACTAAATGACAAGTACAGTAATCAACACTATCACTGTACTTCTTATATATGTGACTGACATGTTTCTATCTTTCTAATCTATGTGTGATGCTCTATTCTTTCTGTTATAAATTGTCGGGTACCGCTGCTGAATTGCCGGCCGACTTTTTTAAAGAGACGGTGCATGAAAACACTATTATTTTTTTAAATAAATCCTTTACACTAAATGACAAGTACAGTAAGCAACACTGTCACTGTACTTCATATATGTGTGACTGACATGTTTCTATCTTTCTAATCTATGTGTGATGCTCTATTCTTTCTGTTGTAAATTGTCGGGTACCGGTGTATGCCGATGCTGAATTGCCGGCCGGCTTTTTTAAAGAGACGGTGCATGAAAACACTATTATTTTTTTAAATAAATCCTTTAACATTAAATGACAAGTAGAGTAAGCTGAGCGCTGCCATCCAGCTTGTCATCCTTCAGAGACACTGCAGAGCACAGGCATTATGGGAACTTCCGATTCCGGTATTCGATATTCTAAAAGTATCGGAACTCAGTATCAGAACTCCCATACCGCGAATATCGGTCGATACCCGATATTTCAGTATCGGAATGCTCAACACTAGTCCTGATATATATTTTGCTCAGGAGCATTTTCTAGACTGGATACAATGTATCCGCTGAGAGCAGGAGCAGCAATGTGCAGGATTACGGCCTCCGAATGGAAACAGAACCGTCCTCATTCACTGACATCAAACAGATCCTGAAGATGGTGAGAGATGAAACACAAAGTGGAATAACACAAAGATGTAGAAGATTTCATTTATTCACTGATTTACCGCTGCTCCCATCACTAGTGGTGACGTTACATTTCAGGACAGGACACATAATATTTGTAATTCCCCCTCTAAAGGAAGATAATAGACTCAGCCTTGCTAAAGGGGTTATAAGAAAGGGTTATATATATATATAAAATAAGAAAACACACCAGGTATTGCTCACCCTCCCCGGGTCTAACGCCATCTTTCCGACACTGCCTGGTCTGTGCTGATTGTCTGCAGTGCTGACATCAAGTTGACAGCATTGCAACCAATCAGTGAGCTGAACACAGCCATGATTGGCTGTAGAGTTGTTGATGTGATGTCAGTGCTGCAGACAATCAGCAGAGATCAGGCAGCAGCGGAGAGCTGGAGTTAGACCCAGGGAGGGGGAGTAATACTCAGTTTGTTTTGTTACAGCCACTGTAGCCCATGATAGTCACTATTCTGAAAGGGGACAACCCCTTCAAGGCAAACGTCATCTTCACAAGACAAGTTTCCCCTATTTTTGGAATGATGTGAATTATTCTCCATGTTCTCCCCATCTTTCCCTATCTCTCAGGTGGCCGTCCTGGTCTCCTTCAGCTCATCGGCCTTTCTACCAGAGGAGGATTTGCCCCATAATCAGGAAGGATCTAGGGGTGAAGAGCTCCCTCTAGAGGGCAGACAGAGATGACCAGTATGACAGTGGACACCAGTCTGATTGACAGCAGCTCTATGGACGGCTCGGAGCAGATGGAGGACGGTCACACCCGCTCTCTGTCCCCCTGGGAATACAGGTAATATCACAACCTGTCACATTACAAGCAGCGCTGAATAGTGATACAGTCCGGTGGAGATTCCCGGAGTCTCCTATAGAAGGACGTCTAGTAAAGTATAGAAAGAAAATAATCTTTTCAGTAGAGTTACAATAGCAGGGAATAGCTTGTCGGGATGTTTTTATAACCCCTTTAGTGGAGAATAACGTCTTCCCATCTTCTAGCCGCCTCTCGTTCTTCTTTTCCTGCCTACAAGCTCCCAGTAACCGTTCAGAAATCTCCCCTGTCCCCAAATAGACTTCAGGGGAGGAGGGAGATGCAGCTGCAGTTATTAGAAATAAAACATGAAGGAGAGAAGCTGAGAGCGCACGGCGCGGCTCTGACATCATCCAGAAGAACCTTGTATGGAGGGAGAAACTGGAGATTTATAGAGCAGAAGACTGAAGAAAAAGCCTCGAGAATCTGCAGGATAAGAACAAGGAGCGCGGACATGGACCAGGTGTTACACAGCTTCTCTCACTGTGTATTTTTATTCCCAGTCTCAGCACAGATACCAACAGGTTCCCTGTTGTCATTGCCGAGGCCGATTGTCTGACTTTTGCTTGTGTAGACGCTGATGGCCATGAAAGTCCAGACCTGATCTCCTTCCCCATCCAGCAGGAGGTGATGGTCCTACGACGGGAGCAGAAAGGCTGCAGCTTCTCCTACAGACTGGAGGGCGAGCTGGTGACTCTGGGCTGCACATGTGTCAGACCGACCATCAGCTATTACTGAATGCGTGGAAATATGGATGATGGACGCCTGATTGTCAACTTTTAAGATTTCTTGAGAATTTTTTATTTAAATAATAAAATAAAAGCAACTTTAATTTTTTTATAGTGTTATCTCTGGTTACAATAGGTTTTGGGGTTTGGTAGTAGCTACTTGTCCATTACACAGGTCCATGTTATGGTGGAACATACTGGTATCATCAGAGGACACATGCCGTATATTCTCATTGTATAGGGCCATGCTGCTCCTTCAGGTGTCCTCAAGTTCATATGGAGGCGTCTTTTCTTCTTTAGATTCCAATACAATGTTTCTAGGGAAAGTTCCTCCATAAAAAGAAATCTAATATGGCAGAACGTCTGCAGCTCCGTAATATGAGGGAATCTGTGTGATGCTCTACAGGCGATGTGCAAATGGGCCTTCACCTTAAAAGTTTGGAACAAGATGGTGCGTTATCACTTATCCATAGGACAGGGGATAATTACTGATCGCTTGGGGCCCAATCACTAAAGACCCCACTAATCCCAAATGTGGGCTCCATAATGAATGGACTGGAGGTCAAGTATGCGGACCCCTCATTGTGTATGGGATTGTTGGATTGCCGAGACTAGCGCTCATTCTCAGGTTTCCAAGACACGGACAAGATGGCGGATCAGACTATAAATTATCTTGAAAGTTTCTGACATGGCTGAAAATCAGTTTTTTGGCCATTATAAAATACTGTGAGGCCGATATATTAAGACTAAAGTTGTGCACGGACTGAAGTAGCATTACTGGCAGAAGAAACGCCAACGCTCTTGCAGAATTTGACAGGTGGACATAGCCATGTCCCATCCAGTCTCGGCTCCTCTCTAGCTCTGCCCATTTTGGCGGAGTTTCTTCAAACTAGCGAAATAAAATTTAAAAGTGGGAACATTTCTGTACAACTCCTCTTTGCTCAATTTTTTTTAATACCTTTCAAAGCAGATTACTCCAGTTTTCTGATAAAAAAAGCTATGATGAAAGTTTTTGGTAAGTCCATTACTACACACCACCAAAAACCCACCTCTCCCAGGGGCTTGCCTATAATAAGTGCAGGGTTTACTGTTTCCTTCGTGCCCTAGAGACTAGGGGAGCCAAAAAGGTCCCTTTGTCCCATATGTAAATGTGGCACCCAGGGGATGGGGACTACTCGGCGCCAGGGACTTAATGCCTGGTCTTGGGGGAGGTCGCGGTGGTCGGCTCCCGGGCCCGTACCCTGGGGTCTCTCTTAAAAACGGGGAAAATGAAATGTCAAAGTTCGTGACGCCACCTGTGGTGTCTGGTGAGGATCACCAGCGCTGCGGCAGTCCACTGAGGCCGGTGTTATGGCAGCTATGATGGTGTAGCTCCCCACAGGTGGAGCTAGGCCTCAGGGCAGCGATGTTTGACGAGGTGCACAATATGGAGATGACCCAGCCGGGTCCAAGGAAGAACAGGGGACACACACACACGGTTTGCTTCTGTACCTTTTACTGGTGGAAATGCAGGTACTGTCCGGAGCACTGCAGGGTGAGGGGTGCACTGCAGGACTCTCCCCAGTGAGCAGGTGTAAGGCCTCCTGTTTCTTCGCCGCTTAGTGTTAGTCTCTGGCCTGCCTGGAGCTAGGCCTAACTTAGTCTCTGTTCTGCACCAGCAGATCCTGTGGTAGGGCCTTCTGTTGGAGTACACACTCCCTGGTATATGGGGCCTCGGTAACTCCTGACCCTGGTATAACAGTCAGCGTTTGGTATTCCTGGGACATGTAGTTCGCCAGGGGTTCTGGTTGTCTTCTGCTGGGTGTAAAGAATCCCTGCAGACTCAGACCCGATGTCCGGTATATGGTTCCTGGGGTGAGCCGTTAAAGCTCCTCTGCCCCCAATGCTATTTACTCCTCTAGCCTTCGGCATACTCGGGCTCTCACTAGGCTATACACACTGGCAGTTGGTTGGCTGCCTCTTCTGCTGCTCTCTGAGCGTCAGCAACGCTCCTAGCTCACTTAACTCGAGCTGCTTGAGTCTGACTGAGCTCCACTGCAGACTGACCTGTTTCTCTGTGTCTCACTCTGCAGGAACTGGCTGTGGACTCCAGACTGTTCTGTCTCTACTCTCTTCCTGAGGAGAACTAACTCACAGACTCACTCCTTCTGTGTCTGAGCAGGAACTGCTGAATCACTCCACCTTCCCTATTTATATCCCTATCGGGCTTCCTCTGGTGGTCTGAGGTGGAAGGTGGAGGTGTGTGTATGCTGTGAGGGCCTCTTGTGGAGAAATCCGTCCATGCACCCCTCTGGGATCTGTGGCACCATTGCGCAGCAGGGCACCACATATAGATTTTCTCCAATGTGAGGCAGGGTCATATGTTCAATAAAGACCCCAATCTTGTGGGTGTGGGAGAGCAGCATGGGCCTGTGTGCTTCAAGTGCAGGGGCTGGATTTCAGGGAGGCTTTTTGGATTTTAATATTAAATACCTCCTGTGATGAAAGCCGGCCGGTGGGTGCAGCTCTCTGGCGCCCCCTTACCTCTCAGGTCAGTCAAGGTACTGCACCTAGAGAAAGTAGTGCCAGGTAGCTGCAACCAGCGCAGGGAACACGGTAGTGTGTTATCCCTTCAACGTCACTACACAGCACAACTCGCTAGCGCCCTCTTAGCCTCAGGTCAGTCAAGGAACTGCACCTAGGATAAGCGGTCGCCAGAGAGACTGTCCTGTAACCTACTGGGTATCGGGGCCCTCTGTAGTGAGGGCGGTATATATATCTTCCTTGGCCGCGCCAGGAATATATATATCTGAACCTCCGACCGTCACTACCAGCCTTCCCCAATCCCCAGTTGGTATGCTGCCACCAGTCCCTATTTTAGATATACGCCCAGTCCGTGAATGGGCCTATATCGGGTCAGGAACCAACCCTGGGTAGCGTTTTTGGCTTGAGCCGAGCTCACACGGACGTGCGTTCGTTATGCAGAATAAAAGGCAGGCCCACAATTACTTGAGGTAATTGATTATAATAATACACTAGATACACGATATACAACTAAATATACACAGGTATAAGGTCAGGCTAAACTATACAACAATGGAATACAACACACAGAATCACCACAGCATATCAGTTACCGGTTTCTTGATTTTCTTGTGACGCAGGGAGAGGATTCTGCGGTCGCAGGCACGGTTCTTTGTTACAGGCTGAGGCCTACCACCGCATGGTCAAACTGCTCCTCCCCTTGGTGGCCTCAGCTGGTGCTCAGATGTTCAGCACACCACTCTTGGGTCAAGACTGACTTGTCTCTTGTCTGTCCTGCTATCTTACCTGCCCCGTCCCGCCCACTGCTGGTGAGGTCAGCTGGCTCAGTCTCCACCCTCAGGTCTAACTTCGATCAGAAGCCCAAATTCTATGGAACCCAATAACTTCTTCTGGGATGGTCTCATGATACCCCCAGGGGTTCCCATGGATTCGGGCCGCCGTAACCGACCTTTTGATATCAATTATGATACCATACGGTCCTCAGGAATGGCTCCGCGCTATATCTTGGCTTCCAGAGCACGTACAAACGTCTACCGCGGAGGCTTGTGTGCGCAATGGCTCCGGGACGCCGTGATATTTTTTTATTGGCCCATCCCACGCAACATGCGTGTACTATTCATGTTTCTATATCTTATGCCTCCATGCTTGTGACAGACAAAGAAACTAGTCCTATGGGACAAATGGTCAGGTACAGATAGACGAAGCACCCCCCCCTGCTGGCTGTGTTTCCTCTCGAAGTCTTTGAAGCTCCTAGCATTCAAGTGTTAAGTAGGCTTCTTATCTTACAGGAGCCTGGATGGGGGGAAACTATCTAGTTGACGTTTTAACAGAAGGTCCCAAGGGTGGGGGCTGCTGAAGTGTGGCCATCCCTGGATATGATTTATCATTACCAAGATGGCGGCTACAGGTTCATCACACCTCCCCCTATACGAGGGCGCGAGGGGGTAGCACATTCCTGTGTTCCCCCGTGCGTCCTTCTGCACCCTCCCCTTGCCGGGATAACCCGTCAGCGTTACCGTGGTCACGGCCTCTTCTGTGGCGAATGGAGAAGTGGTACTGCTGGAGAGCGAGGCTCCAGCGTAGCAACCTGCCATTCGACCCAGAGACCGTGTGTAACCAGCTGAGGGGGTTGTGGTCCGTCTCCACGGTGAAATGGCTCCCGTACAAGTAGGGCTGCAGACGCTGCAGGGCCCATACAATTGCCAGGCATTCTTTTTCCACCGTGGAGTAAGCCACCTCCCGGGGCAGTAGCTTCCTGCTCAGGTACAAGACAGGATGTTCCTGGCCTGTCGTGTTGACCTGACTTAGCACAGCACCGAGGCCAAAGTCACTGGCGTCGGTCTGTACCACAAACGGCCGGTCGAAGTCGGCAGCTTGCAGTACAGGGGAGCTACTTAGGGCGGCCTTGAGTGCCCCGAAAGCTGTCTCGCAGGCGACTGTCCAGTCGACTGCGACGGGCAGCTTCTTCTTGGTGAGGTCCGTCAGGGGCTTGGCCAGGGTGCTATAGTGTGGGACGAACCTCCTATAGTACCCGGCGGTCCCCAAGAAGGACATCACCTGCTTTTTGGTCCTAGGAGTGGGCCAGGATGCGATGGCATCCACTTTCCCCGGTTCTGGCTTCAGAACCCCCCCGCCTACCCGGTGTCCCAGGTAGAGGACCTCACTCATGCCCAGCTGGCACTTTTCCGGCTTGATGGTCAAGCCTGCCCGGTGGATCCGACCGAGCACCTGCCGCAGGTGCTCTAGGTGATCCTCCCAAGTGGGACTGAAGACTGCAATATCGTCCAAGTACGCAGCCGCGTACCCTTCAAGTCCCTCAAGCAGCGTATTGACCATCCGCTGAAAAGTGGCAGGGGCATTCTTCATGCCGAATGGCATCACTGTGGACTCGTACAGTCCAAAAGGGGTGATAAAGGCAGAGCGTTCCCTTGCCGCGGGGGTCAGAGGAATCTGCCAGTACCCCCGGCTCAGATCCATGATGGTCAGGTACTTAGCCCCGGCCATCCGATCGAGCAGGTCATCGATGCGTGGTATGGGGAACGCATCGGTGGCCGTTACAGCGTTGAGCCCCCGGTAGTCCACGCAGAACCGTGTAGTTCGGTCCTTCTTTGGTACGAGGACTACAGGCGAGGCCCACGCGCTGCTGGATGCCTGGATCACCCCCAGCTTCAGCATCTCGTCTATCTCTTGGCGCATGTTTCCCTGCACCTCGAAAGAGACCCGATATGCTGAACGCCGGATCGGCGGGTGATCGCCAGTGTCCACGTCGTGGACAGCCATCTCAGTCCTTCCGGGCAGGCTGCTGAACAGCCCCCGGAAGGGGTGCAGGGTGGTCCCCAGCTGGGACCGTTGGTCCTCCGTGAGCTGGTGGCCAACCCCCACATCCTCGATGGACCCACCCGCCTTGGCTTGGGTGAGCAGATCCAGGAGGGTTTCTACCTCTCCTTCCTCGGGAAGGTTGCACACTGGGTGGGCAGTCGCTTCCCGCTCATGATGAGCCTTCATCATGTTCACGTGGAAGGCCTTCCTCCTTCCACGGGCGTGATCCAGGGTGACCAGATAGGTGACGGCGTTGAGTTTCTGGTGCACGAAGTAGGGACCTTCCCAGGCTGCCTGAAGCTTGTTCTGTGGTACGGGGACCAGTACCCACACCTTTTGACCCACCTGGTAGGTCCTCTCACAAGCATTCTGGTCGTACCACCGCTTCTGGTCGGCCTGGGCCTGGGCCATATTGTCCTGCACCAGCTTTGCCAAGGCCATCATCCTGTCCCGGTGGCGCACGACATACTCGATGACCGACACCTCGGGGGTGGCCAAATCCCCTTCCCATGCTTCCTTCACCAGAGCCAGGGGGCCCCGTACCCGTCGCCCGTACAGGAGCTCAAAGGGGGAGAACCCCGTTGAGGCCTGCGGAACCTCCCGGTAAGCAAATAGGAGGTGTGGGAGGTAACGCTCCCAGTCTCTCCCGTGGGAGTCGACCAACATCTTAAGCATCTGCTTTAAGGTGCCATTGAACCGCTCACACAGGCCATTGGTCTGTGGGTGATACGGGCTGGCCACCAGATGTTGCACCTGCATTTGCTTACAGAGGGACTCCATCAGCCGCGACATGAACTGGGTCCCTCGGTCGGTGAGCATTTCTTGGGGGAAACCCACTCTGGAGAAGATCTCCAGTAAGGCGGTAGCCACCTTGTCGGCCCGAATGGACGACAAAGCTACCGCTTCCGGGTACCGGGTGGCATAGTCCACTACCGTGAGTATGAAGCATTTCCCGGAGTGGCTGGGAGTGGACAGAGGTCCAATAAGATCCACAGCGACCCTCGAGAAAGGCTCTTCGATGATTGGCAGAGTTACCAGTGGGGCTTTGGGGCGCGGCCCCGCCTTCCCCACCCTCTGACAGGTGTCACACGAACGGCAGTAGGCACCCACCGCGGCTCCCATCCCAGGCCAGTAGAAATGCTGAGCTATCCTGGCCTTGGTTTTAGCGATCCCTAGGTGTCCGGCCATCGGAATCTCGTGTGCGATCCGCAACAATTCCGCCCTGAACGGATAGGGTACCACTAACTGTCGGTCCCTGGGCCACGCCTCCGGTGAACCCTGCTGGACCGTTACCCGGTACAGCCGTCCCTGGTCCCAGACCACACGCTCGCAGTCTGACTCCATGGGAGGCTGTGCCGCCTGTTCCTTGAGAGCTTTCAGGCTGTCGTCTGCTTCCAACGCAGCCTGAAATTCCTGACTTGATGTGGCCAGAATCGACGAAACTGCCACATCCTCCGTCAGCCCCTCCGGGCATGTCACCTGGCCGCTGTCTGACCCGGCAGACACTTGGTCAGAAGTGGGGAAGCCGTCGGACCTCTGCAAGGCTCCTTGGGCTCCGGCGCTCCCACTCCTGGTGACAGCGGCTATGACCGCTGTGACCGTGGGTAGTGCCTGCTTCCCCTCTGTTTCTGACCAAGCCGCCCGATCAAGCAGGCTTCCTAGGCCTTTGGACATCTCGGATGTGGGGAACTCCTGCCCTGGGGTCTTACCTGGCGGCTCCTCTCTTGGGACACCCCCACCTCCCATGGCCTGTTCCTCCCCCTGCAGTGGGCCTATACTCAGCAGCCTGGATACCCCTGGGAGCCCTACACTGCCGGTAGCTGCCCCCCTCTCCATCCCTGAGCTTCCCTCTACAGAATCCTGCCCGCCCCCTCCCTCACCGGAGGACAAGAGGTCACGGCACGCCGGCTGAGCACCTCTGCGGGCATCCCCACACTCCCCACCTGCTTTCACTAACCCTGTTTGTGTTGTGTCTGTGCAGGTGTTACCCTCAGGTTTCACTCCCTCCTCCTCAGCAGGACGCACACTACATACAACATGGTTGGCATTAGCAGCAGACAAATCAATACACTCTTGGGGGGCCGAACTTGGGGGTTCAGAGGGTACATACTGCGATACTAGACGCCCCAAGTCGGTCCCTAATAAAACATTTGCGGGAATATTTGGCGTTACTCCCACCTCCCGCATCCCCCTCCCGGCACCCCAGTCCAAATACACCATGGCAACGGGAAGTGCCGGCTCCACGCCTCCAACCCCGGAGACGGAAAGAGTCTTTCCTGGTACCAAGTCCTGGGGGGACACCACCTCAGGCCGTACCAGTGTTCGTTCAGCGCCCGTGTCCCGCAGTCCCATGACCGCAGAACGGCCTATGGTGACGGGTTGGATGTTGTCCAGGGACCTACCACCACCCCCTCCCACACACAAAACATTGGGCGCTCTCTGGGACTGGGATGGGGTCTTTTGGCGCTGGGGACACTCAGCCCTAAAGTGTCCTGGTTTGTTGCATAGATGACAACGTCTTACGTCTGGTCCTTGCCTGGAGAGGGCAACAGGGGGATACACCCCTTGTGTTCTAGGGGCCGGGGAAACAGGGGCATGACTGGGCTTACCCCCTCTCCAGGTGCTGCTGGCAGACTTCTTCAGCTCAGGCGCCCTGTTATTGGCATACTCGTCTGCCAGGGCGGCTGTAGCAGAAGCCCCTGTTGGTTTTCGGTCACGGAGGAACTGTCGGAGGTCCTCTGGGCAGTTCCACAAGAACTGCTCCGTGACGAACAGTTCCTGGACCTCCTGGCGGGTAGTAAGCGCTAGACCCGAGGTCCAGTGCTCTGCGGCTCTCAACAGCGCCCGCATATGATCGGTCCAGGTGTCCTTGGGGCCACGCAGCAGGCTCCGGAACTTCTGGCGGTACGACTCGGGAGTGAGGTTGTACTGCCGGATCAGGGCCCGCTTGATGCAGTCGTAGTTCTGTACCTCCCCGGCAGGTAAGTCCCCCAAGGCATCCAGGGACTTACCCCTCAAACGGGGGGTCAGGTATCTGGCCCACTGATCCCGGGCCAGATGGTGCTGAAGACAGGTCCGTTCAAATGCCACCAGAAAGGAGTCCAGGTCCCCATCCTTCTCCAGTAGAGGGAAGTCCTCAGCTCGGACTTTGGACGACTTGGTCTCCTGATGGGTTGGTTGCTCTAGCGGAAGCCCCCGCTGGGCCAGGTCCAGTTGGTGCTGGCGCTCCGCAGCTCGCTCTGCACGCTCCGCAGCCTCCCGGCGCTCTGCAGCTTCACGCTCCGCAGCCCGCTCCGCAGCCCGCTCCGCACGCTCCTCCTCCGCTGCCTTCTCTGATGCTGCCAGGAGGGTTTTGTAGACGGCATCGCCATGAGACTGGAGACTTGCCATAGCCGCTTGTAAAAGGGCTTGTGATCTGGACAGGCTGGGCTGGGTAGGTGGTGGGCAGCCCACTGCGGGACCGTATACTGGGGACTGGCTCCCTGAGGTGCCCGGGCTGGACTCCTCCTCGCCATGAGTAACAATGTCCTCCCCTCCTGCCACACGGACCGTAGCATTAGCCTCTTGCAGGGTCTTGCTCCTGGTGCCGTCTGCCATCTTGGTAACCGACACCGCTGCAACCCTGAGTTTGCACACACCTTGTTATACTTTTAGCCTGACCGTCTAACGTTGGGCTGACCTTAAGACTCCAGCAGTGGAAGTTACCACTGGCAGTCTTTAGTGCCTGGGAGTAGGGGTCCCACAACACTATTATTCTGCAATCCCACCGCTCTGCCACCAATGTGATGAAAGCCGGCCGGTGGGTGCAGCTCTCTGGCGCCCCCTTACCTCTCAGGTCAGTCAAGGTACTGCACCTAGAGAAAGTAGTGCCAGGTAGCTGCAACCAGCGCAGGGAACACGGTAGTGTGTTATCCCTTCAACGTCACTACACAGCACAACTCGCTAGCGCCCTCTTAGCCTCAGGTCAGTCAAGGAACTGCACCTAGGATAAGCGGTCGCCAGAGAGACTGTCCTGTAACCTACTGGGTATCGGGGCCCTCTGTAGTGAGGGCGGTATATATATCTTCCTTGGCCGCGCCAGGAATATATATATCTGAACCTCCGACCGTCACTACCAGCCTTCCCCAATCCCCAGTTGGTATGCTGCCACCAGTCCCTATTTTAGATATACGCCCAGTCCGTGAATGGGCCTATATCGGGTCAGGAACCAACCCTGGGTAGCGTTTTTGGCTTGAGCCGAGCTCACACGGACGTGCGTTCGTTATGCAGAATAAAAGGCAGGCCCACAATTACTTGAGGTAATTGATTATAATAATACACTAGATACACGATATACAACTAAATATACACAGGTATAAGGTCAGGCTAAACTATACAACAATGGAATACAACACACAGAATCACCACAGCATATCAGTTACCGGTTTCTTGATTTTCTTGTGACGCAGGGAGAGGATTCTGCGGTCGCAGGCACGGTTCTTTGTTACAGGCTGAGGCCTACCACCGCATGGTCAAACTGCTCCTCCCCTTGGTGGCCTCAGCTGGTGCTCAGATGTTCAGCACACCACTCTTGGGTCAAGACTGACTTGTCTCTTGTCTGTCCTGCTATCTTACCTGCCCCGTCCCGCCCACTGCTGGTGAGGTCAGCTGGCTCAGTCTCCACCCTCAGGTCTAACTTCGATCAGAAGCCCAAATTCTATGGAACCCAATAACTTCTTCTGGGATGGTCTCATGATACCCCCAGGGGTTCCCATGGATTCGGGCCGCCGTAACCGACCTTTTGATATCAATTATGATACCATACGGTCCTCAGGAATGGCTCCGCGCTATATCTTGGCTTCCAGAGCACGTACAAACGTCTACCGCGGAGGCTTGTGTGCGCAATGGCTCCGGGACGCCGTGATATTTTTTTATTGGCCCATCCCACGCAACATGCGTGTACTATTCATGTTTCTATATCTTATGCCTCCATGCTTGTGACAGACAAAGAAACTAGTCCTATGGGACAAATGGTCAGGTACAGATAGACGAAGCACCCCCCCCTGCTGGCTGTGTTTCCTCTCGAAGTCTTTGAAGCTCCTAGCATTCAAGTGTTAAGTAGGCTTCTTATCTTACAGGAGCCTGGATGGGGGGAAACTATCTAGTTGACGTTTTAACAGAAGGTCCCAAGGGTGGGGGCTGCTGAAGTGTGGCCATCCCTGGATATGATTTATCATTACCAAGATGGCGGCTACAGGTTCATCACACCTCCCATCCCATAAATCTGAATCAGAGGTCGGATTATTTACTTTAATACTAGAACACTGAGCATAACTACAATCCTCAACATTGAAATTGCAACACTAAGAAGGAAAAGTCGTGGAACTATGGAAATCACAGGACGGAGAGACGTGTTAGTGATCTGCAAATGATGAAAAAATGGATACAACATTTTCACATCTCAATTTATCCAGTATCGAGTATGATCCCCAAGCACAGAAATCCCCGCACTTACAGCCTCGGCTCCTGTTTTTACTTTATTGTATGGTTGGTTTATCTGCATTATCCACATTGTGGTTTTTACAGGTTTTATCTATATATTTTGTCTATGCACATTTTAACCTGAGTGTTACGAATCTGCGAACTCAGATATCCTGTGTTAAGTATTGTGGAATTTTTCAGGATCAAACTAAGAAACGTAGAGCTCAGAAACGCGTTGTCGTCTGGCTGAAGTACGTTTTGCTGATGGCATTTGTACATTTTTCATGTGCTGTTTTTGTAAGAAGCCACTTAAATTTGGTTGTGTTTATATGGATTAAATAAAGTGGAAAAAAGGGAGTGTTGGCCTGAATTTCACATTACTATATCACTTTTCATACTTTTGCATAGACCTGGTCAGAGAGTCTGGACATGTACAGTAACTCTGCTCTACAGACTCCGGCCACAAGGTAAGTTTAGTCTTACAGAGCCGCTATCTATCACCATGCACACTCAGCTTTTATCAGCTCAAATGTCTCCTGTACCCCTAGACTGTACCTGTTATATTTCCCCATCAACTACATGATGACAATTAGCTGCCATAAACTCAATGCATTGTAGGGGTTTTCCAGGTTTACTATATTGACCTCTTCACCGGTGGGGTTCAACATCAACTGACATCCAACAATCGGAATTATTATAAAGACATTTGTAACTGTGGACCATAGCACAGTATTGGAACTCACGTGGTTGCAAAACCACAGATTGATAATTGATATGGGGGAGTGGGGAGGGTCATTTACAAAACCTAGATGCCATAGACATTGACTGAAAATAAGTCCCCTTAAGAAATGGAAGTCTGCACACGTGTAGGAGAACAGTGGCAGGCAGAACAAAGATACCAGTCTCCTTCTGAAGGGTAATTTTACAGACTGTGTAAACCAATGGGACGTAGATTGAGAACTGGATCACTAATGATCGACTATTATTGTGATTGTGACAGGTAATCAAATTTTTCACTAGTGGCTACTAGAGGTGAACTGTAGTATTGCATCCTAACTAGTTAAAGAATTAGGAACTAGGGATGTCACGGGTGTGTCAGGTTTGACATACAGTCATTCTGGATCCGGCTGTAGAAGGTCGCTGCGCTTGGCCTTGCAGACACCTTCTTGTTCCTTTCATCATCCCTCCCACTCTAGGACCCAGCGGTGATCTCCACCATCGCCTGCTAATTAACACACCTTTTCTGGATCTTTAAATATACTCAGTTTCTCAAGAGAGTTGCTGGTGATAGAGTAAATTCCTCTGTTCAGGTCTGGTGTTCTAGAAGTCAGCTAGATTCTTCTTGGAGTTCCTTTATGGATTGTAGTTGTGATCTCTCTGGTGTCTCCTCAAAGCTAAGTGTATCCCCTTGTCTGTTTCCCTTGTTTGTCTTTAGTTGCAGTGGGGCTGACTAGTGCTCACTCCTCCCCCTCCCTACCTAGGGCCTAGCTCTAGGGCCAGCCAGGGCTAAGGTATCCTGCTTGGCGATAGGTGCGGAACCTATTTAGGGACGATAAGGGAGTCATGGTGTTGTTAGATCTGCTTAGGGGTCTCCAATCCCCCTTTACTTAGTTGCTGGGCTTTCCCCCTTTTCCCGTTGTCATACGCTGGGTTCTTCCCATACTTAGCATGACAACGGATGAGCAGACTCGTGGAAGTTCAGGTTTTGGTACCCAACTGAACTTTAGTCCAAAGTTCGGTTCGGGTACCAAAACTGTACCCGATCTTGATCCAGTACCTGGACCCCATTGAAATCATTGGGAACTCCAACTTTGGAGATGTAAAAAACTCAATCTCCCTCCTCCCTCTCTCTCCTTTTCTCTCTATTTCCTTCCTCCTTCTCTTTTCTCTATATCTCTCTCCTCCTGCTTCTCTCCTCCCTCTCTCTCTTTCCTCCCTCTCTCTTTCCTCCCTCTCTCCTCCCTCACTCTCTCTCCTTCATCGCTCTCCTCACTCTCTCTCTCCTCTATCTCTCTCTCTCCTCCATCTCTCTCCCTCGCCCTCTCCTCCATTTTATTCACTCTCTCCTCTCTCTTCTCAATCTCTCTCTCCCTTGCTCTTTGTCCTCCATCTCTTTCTCTCTCCTCCCTCTATCTCTCTCCTCCCTTTTTCTCCTTCCTCTCTCTCTCCTACCTCTCTCCGCTCCCTCTCTCTCTCTGCTCCCTTTCTCTGTCTCCTCCATCTCTCTCTCCTCCATATCTCTCTCTCTCTCCTACATCTCTCTCCCTTACCCTTTCTTCCATCTCTTCTCACTCTCTCTCTTGCTCTTTCTCCTCCATCCCTTTTTTCTCTCCTCCCTCTATCTCTCTCCTCCCTCTTTCTCCTTCCTCTCTCTCTCCTACCTCTCTCCGCTCCCTCTCTCTCTCTCCTCCCTTTCTCTGTCTCCTCCATCTCTCTCTCCTCCATATCTCTCTCTCCTCCATCTCTCTCCCTTATCCTTTCTTCCATCTCTTCTCACTCTCTCTCACTTGCTCTGTCTCCTCCATCTCTTTCTCTCTCCTCCCTCTATCTCTCTCCTCCCTCTTTCTCCTACCGCTATCTCTCTCCACCCTCTCTCTCTCTCCTCCCTTGCTCTGTATCCTCCATCTCTCTCTCCTCCATATCTCTCTCTCTCCTCCATCTCTCTTCCTTACCCTTTCTACCATCTCTCTCACTCTCTCTCACTTGCTCTTTCTCTTCCATCTCTTTCTCTCTCCTCCCTCTATCTTTCTCCTCCTTCTCTCTCTCTCCTACCTCTCTCTCCCTGCTCCCTCTCTCTCCTCTCTCTAACGCTCTTCTCCCCAGACTCCCGAACTGTAAAATGGACTTCCAGGAGAAGCCCGTGTTCGGAGTTCAGCACCTGACACTAGGTGTCCGGTAGGAACCCCAAATTTTACAGTTCGGGTTCGCTCATCTCTATTGAGAACTATATAACACATTGATCGAGTGGCAAAGCCTTCTTCCCGTTTTAAGCCTAAAAAAAGCCCTACAGTCCTACAAATAAACTATAAAAGGTTCCAGCCCTTTAGGTGCAGCATCGTATAACAGAATACATTACATAAGTGATCCATTAATGGTGGATTCCTTTATTTACATACAGGGGAAGACACTGGTGTGTGAGTATATAGACATCTTTATTTTCAGATATACGCTGCATTTATTTTCTGCCAGTTACAGCGAGGACAGCTATAGTCATAGCGATGGTCCCGGCCGCTCCTCCGATCATCATCCCAATAACATTTCCCTGTAACCGTGTAGTTTCACAACGTTCTCCGGTGTACATGAAGGCCTGGCTGGAAGCACACCTACAGTATAAAAAGATATTAATGTACTACATGGGGAAAAGAGAGCTCTTTCCAAAAATTGTGAAAGTCACAGTTCATTTTGCATCTTTATTATTATTTTAAGTAATCTAAAATCTAAAAAAATGCAACTTTGCAAATATTTTCTGTTTTGTTTGTACTGTTCCTAAGAAGAACTGTTGGTCTCCTCCACGGTAACAGACTACAGACGTATCCTGCGTAGTCTGGTCCTGCAGTCATATACTGTATATATATAACATACATAAAGTGAATTCAGAGCTGTCTCCCATGATCTGCTTATACCCAGCACTGTGACAGTAACAAGGAGTTATTCTCTACCTCTGGAGACGCTAAACAAATACTCTGATATACTGGACTTTTCCATCATTATCTGTGTTTTCTAACTATATAGTTTATTATTTTTATAATTTATAGACCAAGACCTGTTCCAGGGAGACATCAAGCTTGCGGTGAGGACTACAATTTGTTATTAATGGGCAATGTGATTGTGGTGGTAATAGGTAGAGTCCATAAAGACCAGACTTGCTCCTCTGACCTCCATCTTTAGATTGGGGGAGAAGGGTTACAGGGGTGCACATACTGTGTTTGAATAGAGAGTAAAATGGATCTGGTTTCTCCGTGTCATATACTATGCACAACTTAAAGCTCAACTGATCTGTCAGCAGATCAAAGTGGGCAGTTTTTGCTTTTATTTTATTCCCACTACTCATCTGAGGATTCCTTCCTTTAATCCACCGTACGGTTCCAGAGATATTTAGTCTTTGCAAGAGGCCTGTCTCACAAGATCCTCTTGGGTGCGTCTTTAGACTGACCGCATTATTATCCTATGAGCACCACTACCTTAGTAAAGATCATAAAAATTAGCACTAAATATAAAGGTCCATATCTCTGGAATCTGGATGTAAAAAAACACATAAGATAGAATAGTCAGGAGACAACAGGAATAAAATAAGAGCAAAAACTTGCCACTTTTGACCACTCTTTCAGTATGAGAAAGTAGGTAGGTTACAACAGCCATTTGCAGTACAGTAGCTATCATATAGTCAGGGCCGGCTCCAGGTTTTTGGGGGCCCCGGGCGAAAGAGTCTCAGTGGCCCCTTTAACACATACACGATTCATGATGCACAGATACCGCAGAGAAATATATATATAGTACAATGCCGAAGATTTCACTTCTTACATTACATGAGCGATATCTATAGCAAATTCTATAATAGCTCAGAAACCAGCGAATCCTCGCAGCTCACAATGCAGACCAGACAGTATAGTCCTCCATACAGAATAATGAACCCCATAAAACGCTCCATACAGAATAATGAACCCCATAAAACGCTCCATACAGAATAATGAACCCCATAAAACGCTCCATACAGAATAATGAACCCCATAAAACGCTCCATACAGAATAATGAACCCCATATAACGCTCCATGCAGAATAATGGACCCCATATAACACTCCATACAGAATAATGAACCCCATAAAACGCTCCATACAGAATAATGAACCCCATATAACGCTCCATACAGAATAATGAACCCCATAAAACGCTCCATACAGAATAATGAACCCCATAAAACGCTCCATACAGAATAATGGACCCCATATAACACTCCATACAGAATAATGAACCCCATAAAACGCTCCATACAGAATAATGGACCCCATATAACGCTCCATACAGAATAATGAACCCCATATAACGCTCCATACAGAATAATGAACCCCATAAAACGCTCCATACAGAATACTGGTCCCCATATAACGCTCCATACAGAATAATGAACCCCATATAACGCTCCATACAGAATAATGAACCCCATAAAACGCTCCATACAGAATAATGAACCCCATAAAACGCTCCATACAGAATAATGAACCCCATATAACGCTCCATACAGAATAATGAACCCCATATAACGCTCCATACAGAATACTGGTCCCCATATAACGCTCCACAGAATAATGGACCCCATATAACGCTCCATACAGAATACTGGTCCCCATAAAACGCTCCATACAGAATAATGAACCCCATAAAACGCTCCATACAGAATAATGAACCCCATATAACGCTCCATACAGAATAATGAACCCCATATAACGCTCCATACAGAATACTGGTCCCCATAAAACGCTCCATACAGAATAATGAACCCCATAAACGCTCCATACAGAATAATGAACCCCATATAACGCTCCATACAGAATAATGAACCCCATATAACGCTCCATACAGAATACTGGTCCCCATATAACGCTCCATACAGAATAATGGACCCCATATAACGCTCCATACAGAATAATGAACCCCATAAAACGCTCCATACAGAATAATGGACCCCATATAACGCTCCATACAGAATAATGAACCCCATATAACGCTCCATACAGAATAATGAACCCCATAAAACGCTCCATACAGAATAATGAACCCCATAAAACGCTCCATACAGAATAATGAACCCCATATAACGTTCCATACAGAATAATGAACCCCATATAACGCTCCATACAGAATACTGGTCCCCATATAACGCTCCATACAGAATAATGGACCCCATATAACGCTCCATACAGAATACTGGTCCCCATAAAACGCTCCATACAGAATAATGAACCCCATAAAACGCTCCATACAGAATAATGAACCCCATATAACGCTCCATACAGAATAATGAACCCCATATAAGGCTCCATACAGAATACTGGTCCCCATAAAACGCTCCATACAGAATAATGAACCCCATAAAACGCTCCATACAGAATAATGAACCCCATATAACGCTCCATACAGAATAATGAACCCCATATAACGTTCCATACAGAATACTGGTCCCCATATAACGCTCCATACAGAATAATGGACCCCATATAACGCTCCATACAGAATAATGAACCCCATAAAACGCTCCATACAGAATAATGGACCCCATATAACGCTCCATACAGAATAATGAACCCCATAAAACGCTCCATACAGAATAATGGACCCCATATAACGCTCCATACAGAATAATGAACCCCATAAAACGCTCCATACAGAATAATGGACCCCATATAACGCTCCATACAGAATAATGAACCCCATATAAAGCTCCATACAGAATAATGGACCCCATATAACGCTCCATACAGAATAATGAACCCCATAAAACGCTCCATACAGAATAATGGACCCCATATAACGCTCCATACAGAATAATGAACCCCATATAAAGCTCCATACAGAATAATGAACACCATATAAAGCTCCATACAGAATAATGGACCCCATATAACGCTCCATACAGACAGAATAATGAACCCCATAAAACGCTCCATACAGAATAATGGACCCCATATAACGCTCCATACAGAATAATGAACCCCATATAACGCTCCATACAGAATAATGAACCCCATAAAACGCTCCATACAGAATAATGGACCCCATATAACGCTCCATACAGAATAATGGACCCCATATAAAGCTCCATACAGAATAATGGACCCCATATAACGCTCCATACAGAATAATGGACCCCATATAATGCTCCATACAGAATAATGAACCCCATAAAACGCTCCATACAGAATAATGGACCCCATATAACGCTCCATACAGAATAATGAACCCCATATAAAGCTCCATACAGAATAATGGACCCCATATAACGCTCCATACAGAATAATGAACCCCATAAAACGCTCCATACAGAATAATGGACCCCATATAACGCTCCATACAGAATAATGAACCCCATATAAAGCTCCATACAGAATAATGGACCCCATATAACGCTCCATACAGAATTATGAACCCCATAAAACGCTCCATACAGAATAATGGACCCCATATAACGCTCCATACAGAATAATGAACCCCATATAAAGCTCCACACAGAATAATGGACCCCATATAACGCTCCATACAGAATAATGAACCCCATGAAACGCTCCATACAGAATAATGGACCCCATATAACGCTCCATACAGAATAATGAACCCAATATAAAGCTCCATACAGAATAATGGACCCCATATAACGCTCCATACAGAATAATGAACCCCATAAAACGCTCCATACAGAATAATGGACCCCATATAACGCTCCATACAGAATAATGAACCCCATAAAACGCTCCATACAGAATAATGGACCCCATATAACGCTCCATACAGAATAATGGACCCCATATAACGCTCCATACAGAATAATGGACCCCATATAACGCTCCATACAGAATAATGAACCCCATATAACGCTCCATACAGAATAATGAACCCCATAAAACGCTCCATACAGAATAATGGACCCCATGTAACGCTCCATACAGAATAATGAACCCCATATAACGCTCCATACAGAATAATGAACCCCATATAACGCTCCATACAGAATAATGAACCCCATAAAACGCTCCATACAGAATAATGGACCACATATAACGCTCCATACAGAATAATGAACCCCATATAACGCTCCATACAGAATAATGAACCCCATATAACGCTCCATACAGGATACTGGTTCCCATATAACGCTTCATACAGTATACTGGCCCCCATATAACGCTCCATACAGGATACTGGTCCCCATATAACGCTCCATACAGGATACTGGTCCCCATATAATGCTCCATACAGGATACTGGTCCCCATATAACGCTCCATACAGGATACTGGCCCTCATAAAACGTTCCATACAGGATACTGACCCCCATAAAATGCTTCATACAGGATACTAGTCCCCATATAACGCTCCATACAGGATACTGGTCCCCATATAAGGCTCCATACAGGATAATGGACCCCTTATAACGCTCCATACAGGATACTGGTCCCCATATAACGCTCCATGCAGGATACTGGTCCACATATAAGGCTCCATACAGGATATTGGTCCCCATATATCGCTCCATACTGGATACTGGCCCCCATATAAGGCTCCATATAGGATACTGGTCCCCATATAATGCTCCATACAGAATACTGGCCCCCATATAATGCTCCATACAGGATACTGGCCCCCATATAACGCTCCATACAGGATACTGGCCTCCATATAACGCTCCATACAGAATACTGGCCCCCACATAATGCCCTATGCAGGATGTCACTCCCCCCATATAATGCTCCATGCAGAATGTCACCTCTCCCCCCATATAATTCCCCATGCAGAATGTCACCTCTCCACCAATATAATGTCCTATGCAGGAGGTCACCTCTCCCCCTCCATATAATGCCCCATGCAGGATGTCACCTGTCCCCCCATATAATGTCCTATGCAGGAGGTGACCTATCCCCCCCATATAATGCACCATGCAGGATGTCACTTGTTCCCCCCCATATAATGCCCCATGCAGGATGTGACTTGTCCCCCCCCCCATATAATGCCCCATGCCACCATACATATATATATAAAAAAAATCAAATACTCACCTCTCCTCACCTGCTGCCATTGCTCGAGACTCTTCAGCTCCGCCGGCGTCTTCCCGCTCTGCGCTGTGATGGATCAGGAGAGAGCATGGTGTAAAGACGTCACCGCGCCCTCTGACCTGAGACGTCGCAGTGCAGCAGTCGGGGAAGAGACCAGAGCTGCTGCTGAAGCACGGGGAGAGGAAAGTATTGGGCCCTGAGCAAGTGGGGGTGAGTGGCGGGCGCTGGCACCGGCACTACACCGCTCACGGGTCCCATAGCGCACAGGGGTGCCCGACGGTGAGTGGGCCCCCCTGTCTGCTCAGGGCCCCAGCACTTGCCCGGGTGCGCTGGGTTCTGACGCCGGGCCTGCATATAGTTACTTTTCTCAAGCTCCACACAAGTGCACCGTGACTTTTATTATTCCCGCCTTCTTTGGCTTCTCTTATTGTACTCTAGTATTTATTTTTATTTATTTATTTATTTTATTCACTTATATAGCACCATTAATTCCGCAGAGCTTTACAGACATTATCGACACTTTCCCCATCGGAGCTCACAATCTAAATTCCCTATCAGTATGTCTTTGGAGTATAGGAAGAAACCGGAGAATCCGGCGGAAACCCATGAGAATACGGGGAAAACATACAAACTCAGTATCACATACAGTATATGGATATATAAAATAGGATTCTGAGAAATGTATCTCTTTGTTTTGCAATTTTTCCTTAACGGGGCTCTCCGGGAATAGAAAAAAATAAATAACTAAAGGGAATCTTAATAAATACATTTATAAATACCTTTAATTAGCAATTTTAGCTCATTTTTGTTTAGGGAGGTAAACATTAAAGAATTAATATGGTCACTGTCTTGTTACACAGAAAGAAACCTGTCCTAGAATATTAGCACAGAAACTTGTGAGCATGTGCCGTAAGAATATTCCTGATATGACTTAGAGATAACCTATAACAGTGTGAGCAGCCTTTTCATACCTTAATAGCCCTGGTATCTCCAGCATTAGATCATATAGACAGGGTAGACATCAGTGTGAGCCGCCTCTTCTTATTTAAGCACTCCTTGTACCTCCAGCATAATATCAGATAGACATGGTGAACAGCAGTGTGAAGAGCCTCTTCTTACTTCAGCACTCCTGGCATCTCCAGTATTAGATCAGATAGATAGAGTAGACAGCACTGTGAGCAGTCTCTTCTTACTTCAGCACTCCTAGTATCTCCAGTATTAGATCAGATACACAAGGTGGACAGCAGTGTGAGCAGCCTCTTCTTACCTCAGCACCCCTGGTATCTCTAGTATTAGATTAGTTAGACAGGTGTACAGCAGTGTGAGCAGCCTCTTCTTACCTCTGCACCCCTGGTATCTCTAGTATTAGATCAGATACACATAGTGGACTGCAGTGTGAGCAGCCTCTTCTTACCTCAGCACCCCTGGTATCTCCAGTATTAACTCAGAAAGACATGGTGAACAGCAGTGTGAGCAGCCTCTTCTTACCTCTGCACCCCTGGTTTCTCTAGTATTAGATCAATTAGACAGATGTACAGCAGTGTGAGCAGCCTCTTCTTACCTCAGCACCCATGGTATATCCAGTATTAGCTCAGAAACACATGGTGTACAGCAGTGTGAGCAGCTTCTTCTTACCTCAGGACCTCTGTTATCTCCAGTATTAGATCAATTAGACAGGTGGACAGCAGTGTGAGCAGCCTCATCTTACCACTGCACCCCTGGTATCTCCATTACTAGATCAGATAGACAGGGTGGACAGCAGTGTGAGCAGCTTCTTCTTACCCCAGAACCCCTGGCATCGCCAATATTAGATCATCGGATCAAACGGATACCTATGAAATATGTGCTCACTCATCACCTTTTTCCGATGTGGTTGAAACCTAGCCCACGTTAGTCAATGAAAAAACTGGGTAGGTGGGATTTCAAGTACATGAGTGAGTTTTGGTTGCATCCGCTGCCTAAAACGGTCAGTTTACCGCCAGTGAGAGCTATATAGTGACTATGTGGCTGTCACTGGGGTGTCTTTGGTTCGGGTTGGTTGGGTGGCTGCGTCATTATATAGCAATGTGCACTCACAAGCAGAAGATGAGTTTGCTATAAGAAATCCCAATATAAAATACCGCTTTTATATTTTACTGACTCTAAAACTTTATTTATTTTCAGCCTTAGCTAATAACTGGAACTTTTTTTTTTTTTATAAAATAAGTATATAACACCAGAGCTGGAGAAAGGACTGCATAGAGGAATAATAAGTAATGGACCATTAATGATTAATAACATCAAATCTATAAATACACAAGTTTATAAAATTATAAAAAGAAGTCTACATGCCGCCCAGAGGATCGGGGAGCATCGTGCTTATTTATTTATTTTTTTTCAATAATTTATTTTCCGCTGTTACACTTGGCAATCAATAATTTCAGTAATAGCTGGTATGGGTCTACTGAATTGTGGTGAGGGGTGACGGAGAGCCGTTTCGAAGAAGGTGTCCAGCAAGTAACTAGGACCCAATGCAAACCCTGAAACAAGGCCTCCCAAAATAATAGTGCTGATGCCCTCATATGAAGCACAGACATTTCCCTGGGCATTTACACATGGGTCCCATCAGCCTCCTGCTTCTATATTGGTGCCACGAATGATTGACATGGTTATGACCATGACTCAGTCTAATTATTGTATTTTTAGTTAGCCATTGTATAGTGTGGCGCCCCTGAGGGTTCAGTCGCCACAGGGTTACTGCACCTCACCCAGAGGTGTGGTATCTCCTTCTCTCAGGTAAGGATGGAGTACTGCCCGGGACCCCAACACCAGCACCCATCACTACACTACTCCAGGCCGGCTGGAAGGGCAAGATGCACTCTGATTTGCTGCCCCGTCCCTGGCTGGAGAAGGGAGAACCAAAGAGATTGGGTACCATGTAGTGCGTGTGGGTGGAGGACGTAGTTCAGGGGAGCACTTTAGAAAAACACATAAAAAGAGAAGCCATCTTAGATCAGTGAGTAGTCTTTTGTAAGTGGAAGAGGAGTAGGAGGGGAGCAGAGTCTCGTCAGGAGCTCTGCTCCAGAGTGGGGCCTAGCCAGGAAGGCCCAGGAGGGGAGCAGAGGAGAAGGCTTCATTAAGGAAAGGGATCTCAGGGGTATGGAAGGAGCAGGAAGCCACCCGTACGCCTGAATCTGCCAAGCGTCAGAGGGATCGGGCCGCAAGAGGGGAACCAGTCCCCGGACTGGCCGAGTACTTCACGTCTCAGCCAGAAAACCGGAGGCTTCTCCACTTCCAGGGTGCAGTCGCCGTACTCTCACACCTAAGTCACCGAAAAGGGCACCAAGTAGGTCCGGGAACTCCAAGTTGTCCAGAGGGATCACGGAGTACCCGTTCGAGACTTTACTGGAAGGAGCAGGGCAGGAGGGAGAAGACCCAGCGCGGGAAGTCGGTCTAGAGAGGAACACACAAAAGCGGGGTCCCGTCAAGCGCTCCTGATATACCTGAGGAAGTGCTGAACCCCTGTCTGGCATACGCAGTGTGACGCGAGAGGCTGACACCCGTACAGTGTACCTGAGGAACTTGAACAGAACTGTGAGTAAACTCGGATGACAGGACTCCACTGCCTCCGTCAGTTATTTCCTCGGCGCCATCTCTCCTGCACTACAAGCCCCATCATCACCACCTACCATTCTACACTGCCCTGGGGCCCGCTCCACCTGTGGGGAGCCACTCCAACCCAGCTGCCCTATCAAGCGCCCCAGAGGTCTGAAGCAGCGCTGGTACCTATTACCAGAATCCACAGGTGGCGTCACGAACTTTATAAAAACACTATAAATCCCCTATAAATAACCCCTTTTATTGACCGCCCTGGGTCACGGACCGGGTCATCGCCACTGTGACATCATCCCCCAGCATTTATTGTCCCGGCACCGGGTACCCCACGGCCCAGGGGGCGCGTCAATAGCACTGTTAGATTATGCATTGAGAACTGCATAGTGATAATATGTGAACAATGTCCGTTACTATTTATTTGTGCCTTGTATTTTGATAATATGTGAGCACTATATTGTAGTATTTATTTGAGCACTGTATGGTCATAACATGTGAGAACTGTAAAGTGGTAGTTATTTGGGCATTTCATAGTGATAATATGTGAGCACTGTATGACAGTATTTATTTGAGCAATCTATTGTTCTATCTTGAGAACACTATATAGCCGTATTTATTTTGGCTCTGAGTGGCACTGTTATTTTGTTGCTAAAGAATGGCACTCTTATGTGGGCACCATCCTTTATACCTTGTATAATGTAGCACTGTATAATATCTTATTTGTATATAAATTGTTGGCGGGGGAGCTAAGAGAATAAGCCTCACACGGTACCGTGCCTCCTTAGTCAGGTCGTGACCCAAGTGCAACCTTTTTCTCTGCACCCCATGTATTGCATGCCTGCTTATAGACCAACGTATTCTGCACCACGTATCACTCTCATCCTCCCTGCGGAGGTCACGCTAGAATCTCAGATAATTGCACAGTGTGTGCCCTTATGGGCAGGGGCGTACTGGCCCACCGTATGATCGGGAAAACCCCCGGTGAGCTCCGGGTTCCGATGGCCATGCCCCTAAGCCCCGCCCCCACACCCACTGGGCCCTGTACAGAGAACAGAGCACCCTCCGGTTCGCTAATCAGATAGGCAGCACTGCCGATATGATTAGTGATGGGCCCTCTGCAGCAGCACAGCAAGGAGACCGGTCTCCCTGCTCTGCCTGCTGCCGCAGTGCCCCTCTGCCTCCTCTGCCGGCGCGTGCGCAGGAGGTCAGTCTCAGGGCGATGACGTCATCTCTGGGACTGCTTCCTGTGCGCGCTGTGGAGGACTGATCCGCCGTCGCCCTAGGCAGCGGCTGCAGGCCTGCAGCTCATCTCGACGCGTGAGTATGAAAAGCAGGGGCCGGGAGGGGAGGAAGGGATAGGGGGGAGGGGTGACTGAGAGGACCCCTGGCCGAGGCTGGCAGTAAATGCTACTGGGCAATGGGCATGATTATCATCATGCCCATTGCCCAGCCTGTCCTGCTGCCAACCTCTCGTTACTGTTACTATGCCTAGCAGCATGTACTACCACCAGTGGTTGGCAGGACATGCTGGGTGGGCATGAAAGTACCAAGGAGGCTGGCAGGACATACTAAGCATGAATCGGGCTATGGGCGGAGGAGAGCGGTGCCAGCGCCCGCCCTTCTCCCCCGCTTGCTCAGGGCCCAGCAGCCGGATACTTACCTCTCCTCCTGCCTCCGCAGATCCGCTGTATTTCTGCTCTGCGCTCCCTGTGACATATCAGGTCAGAGGGTACGGTGACGTCTTTCCACCGCGCCCTCCCCTGAGCCATCACAGGCAGCGCAGAGCGGGAAGACGCTGGCGACGCTGGAGTACGGACCTGAGCAGCGGCAGCAGGTAAGGAGGAGTGAGGTGAGTATTTGATTATTATTTTTTTTAATGTATGGAGGCATGGGGCATTATATGGGGGGGTGATATTCTGCATGGGGCATTATATGGGGGAGTGACATCCTGCATGGGGCATTATATGGGGGAGTGACATCCTGCATGGGGCATTATATGGGGGAGGGGTGACATCCAGCATGGGGCATTATATGGGGGGGGTGACATCCTGCATGTGGCATTATATGGGGGGTGACATCCTGCATGTGGCATTATATGGGGGGTGACATCCTGCATGGGGCATTTTAAAGAGGGGGGTGCCATCCTGCATTGGGCATTTTAAAGAGAGGGGGGTGATATCCTGCATGGGGCATTATAAAGAGGGGGGGTGACATCCTGCATGGGGCATTATATGGGGGTGACATCCTGCATGGGGCATTATATTGGGGAGGTGACATCCTGCATGGGGCATTATATGGAGGGGGTTGACATCCTGCGGCGCTGGAGTCCAGACCTGAGCAGCGGCAACAGGTGAGGAGGAGTGAGGTGAGTATTCGATTATTTATTTAATGTATGGAGGCATGGGGCATTATATGGGTGGGGTGGTGATATCCTGCATGGGGCATTATATGGGGGAGTGACATCCTGCATGGAGCATTATATGGGGGGTGACATCCAGCATGGGGCATTATATGGGGGGGTGACATCCTGCATGGGGCATTATATGGGGGCGGTGACATCCTGCATGGGGCATTTTAAAGAGAAGGGTGACATCCTGCATTGGGCATTATAAAAGGGGGGTGTGACAAACTGCATGGGGCATTTTAAAGAGAGGGGGGGTGATATCCTGCATGGGGCATTATATGGGGGGTGACATCCTGCATGGGGCATTATATGGGGGGTGACATCCTGCATGGGGCGTTATATGGGGAGGTGACATCCTGCATGGGGCATTATATGGAGGGGGGTGACATCCTGCATGGGGCATTATATGGGGGAGGTGACATCCTGCATGGGGCATTATATGGGGGAGGTGACATCCTGCATGGGGCATTATATGGAGGGTGGTGACATCCTGCATGGGGCATTATAAGGGGGGGAACAGCTTGCATAGGGCATTGTGTGGGGGGAACAGCCTGCATGGAGCTTTATATGGGGCCAGTATCCTGTACAGAGCATTTTATGGGGGCCAGTATTCTGTATGGAGCGTTATATGGGGTCAGTATTCTGTAAGGAGCATTATATGGGTCCAGTATTCTGTATGGAGCATTTTTTGGGGTCCAGTATACTGTGTGGAGCATTATATGGGGACCAGTATCCTGTATGGAGCGTTATATGGGGGCCAGTATTCTGTACAGAGCATTTTATGGGGGCCAGTATTCTGTATGGAGCATTATATGGGGACAAATATCCTGTATGGAGCGTTATATGGGGACCAGTATTCTGTATGGAGCGCTATATGGGGACCAGTATCCTGTATGGAGCACTTTTTGGAGGCCAGTATACTGTGTGGAGCGATTCGCCGGTTTCTGAGCTATTATAGAATTTACAATAGATATCACTCATGTAATATAAGAAGTGAAATCTTTGCATTGTACTATACTTATATTTCTCTGCGGTATCTGTGCATCATGAATCGTGGTATGTGTTAAAGGGGCCCACTGAGACTCTTTCTCCCAGGGCCCAGAAAAACCTGGAGCCGGCCCTTTGTGGTACTATCATGCTAGTACTACTACCACCAGTGGCTGGCTGGCAGGACATGCCATGTGAGCTTGAATGATAGTACCACAGAGGCTGGCAGTACATACTGGGCAATGGGCATAATAATACCACAAAGGCTGGGAGGACATACTGGGCAATGGGCATGATAGTACCACCAGTAGACTGACTTGGCGGTCTCCAGGGCTCCGTCTCCCCTTCTCGCTGCTGTTAGGCTGGGTTAACATTGCGTTTATACTGTGCGTTACAACGGATCCGTTGTAAATCAGCGCAGACGCAATGTACTGTAGACTTGCATTGCAAAAATAGGCATGTGTTTGAAAGTATGCATTATTTGCAACGCACAGGAAAACATGGTCGGCGGCTGGAGGCCAGCTGAGCACTTCTCTGACAACTGTGTTCTAGTGTCATTCTGTGCCTGCTCATCTCTGTCAGCAGGGGTATTTGTCTGATGGCAAAGATGTAGCAGAGCTGGAGACAGAAGATCCGTGGATTACCTCAGAGCGAGGATTTTGTTTTTTATTAAAGATGGAGTCCCTACATGTGTTTTTTTCTGTTTACTAGAAATTCATGGTGGCCATGTCTAGTTTGGCGTGACGCCATGAATTTCAGGCTTAGTGCCAGCTGATAATACAAAGCTGGTACTAACCCCATTATTACCCAGCGTGCCACCCCCACCAGGGCCGCTGGAAGAGCCGGATAAAGCGCATGGAAATGGTGCTATGATGAATGCGCCAATTCCAGGGGTGGCTGCGGGCTGCCGTCTTCAGCGTGGGGGGCCCAGAATGCTTGGGCCTTACCATGCTGAGAATCCCAGCCCCCAGCTGCCTGGTTTTTACCAGGCTGGCGATCAAAATATGGCGGGAACCCACGTATTTTTTTTTAAATTATTTTTTTAAATAATTTAAAAAAACATTGGGCTTTCCTGACTTTTGATCGCCAGGCAGCTGGAGGTGGCAGCCCGTAGCTGTCTGCTTTATCTGCGCTGAGAATCAAAAATTCTGCGGAGCGCTGTCATTTTTGTTTTATTATTTATTTATTTTCACACTTCTATATGTGTGACAGTCCCAACAGCCAATCACAGCCGCTGACACTGAGAATGGGCGTCTGTGATTGGCTGCTTGAGTAACATGAAAGCAGCCCATACATAGTACCATACTAGAATGTATGGGCTGATTGTAGATTACTCAAACAGCCAATCACAGACGCCCATCCTCTTTGACAGCATCTGTGATTGGCTGTTGGGTCTGTGACATATAGAAGTGTGAAAAGAAATCATTTTTAAAAACGGTGTAGCGCTCTGCAGAATTTTTGATTCTCACCGCAGATAAAGCGGACAGCTACGTACTGCCACCCCCAGCTGCCTGGCTTTACCTTGGCTGCTGATCAAAAGACAGAGAAGCCGAATATTTGTTTTAAACTTATTTAAAATATTTTTTTTTTAGAAAAAGGTGTGTGCTCCAGCCATATGTTGATCGCCAGCCAGATAAAACAAAGGAGCTGGGGGCTGGGATTCTCAGCATGGTAAGGCCCAAGTGTTCTTGGCCCCCCACACTGAAAATCGCAGCCCGCAGCCACCCCTGAAAATTTCCAGGCCCTTTACCTGGCTCTTCCAGCGGCCCTGGTGGTGAGTGGCACCCTGGGTAATAATAGTGTTAGTACCAGGCCAGCTTTGTATTATCAGCCGGTACTAAGCCCGAAATTCATGTTGTCACGCCAAATTAGACATGGCCACCATGAATTTCTAGTAAATAGAAAAAAAACACAGAAATTTTTTTTTTAATTAAAAATAAAACACAAAACCCATTTAGGCTCCGTTCATACGCGGCGCAAAAAATCTCTACTGCATGCCGACGTTGCGCTTTTCTCAGCGCGCTTTTCCCGAGGCATGTTAACATGTAGCCTATGGGGAAAGCGCGCCGAAAAAAACGCCAAGAATTGGCATGTCAATTCTTTTTGCGCGGCCGCTTTTGCAGTGAAAGCGCCCGCGCAAAAATACGTGGCAAAACGCGGCATCTGAACGCTTTTCAGCAAAATCCATAGCTTTTGCTGGAAGGCGTTTCCAGCTTTCTTTGGCACTTCTTTTACGCGAGCGGTCTAAAGCGCCGCATAAAAGCAGGAACGTAGCCTAAGGGACTCTATCTTTAATAAAAAAAAATCCTCGCTCCGACGTAATCCATGGATCTTCTGTCTTCAGCTCTGCTACATCTTTGCCATCAGGGAAACATGTCTGCTGACAGATGAGCAGGCACAGAATGACACTGGAGCACTGTTACTGTGTAGTGCGGCACTATGTTGCTTTTTTGTCATTTCATGCAGTGTAGAAATCTTGGGAAAAGTGTGGATTGTGCTCTGGAAGTGATCAGTTATAGCTAACTATGTTATTTTCTGCAGAGATAAGTCCTGCATAGAAGATGGGATATATCGGTCTGCAGATAAAGAACTTCACCTAGAGACATCACTGGTGAGTATGTGTATTACCTATGTTGAGTATATGTATTACCTATACACACACACTGACACTATATACAGAGCTCCTGTGTATAATATTAATGGTGATCATTGCATTACCTGTACACTGACACTATATACAGAGCTTCTGTGTATAATGTCACTGGTGATGACTGATAACCGGTACACTATATACAGAGCTCCTGTGTATAATATCACTGGTGATCACTGTATAACCTGTACACTGACCCAATATACAGAGCTTTTTTACATTTTTATTATTTTAGCATTATTTGTCACTATGTTGTGGCATTATGTGCTTTGGTCATGACATGACGATATTTGTCCCTTGTATGTGGTATTATTCAGTCACCATGTGGTGGTAATATGTGGTCTCATGGTGTGTCAGTATTTATACCTTGTATCTGGTAGCATTTGATCGCTATGTGGTGGTATTATGTGCTTTGGTCATGGTGTGGCGGTATTTGTGCCTTGTATGTGGCATTATTTGGGCACTATGTGGTGGTAATATGTGATCTGGTCACGGTGTGGTGGTATTTCTGCCTTCTATCTGGTAATATTGGTCTTGGTAGAGTGGATTGTGGTTGGTCATTTGTTTTATCTGATATCAATAAGGGGAAACCTCTTTATTTCCAATAGATATTAAATACTTGGATGTTTAACCCCTCCCTGCCCTGTGACTATTACACAGCAGCAGAGATGCAGTTGCAGAGGTTCACCAGAGAAAGCAAGTTGGCATTTGGTGAGATTTTCACCTCTGTATTTATAAGACAAAACCAGGAGTGGGTGAGAAATTCATAAAACATTACCTCGGATTGCTCCACTCCTGGTTTTGTCTTATAAATACAGAGGTAAAAATCTCACCAAATACTCAAAGTGCCACAATCTTCTGACAGTGCTGATTCCACCAATAAATAAGTGATCACCTTCCCAACCTGTGCATCGCTGATAACTTGTTTTCACCAATAAAAACCCTTTAATGCAAATTACAGTAATTGTACATCGCATTTCTGGTGAGCGCACAGTGATGGGCAGAAGCGGCCAATATAATGGGTATAACGGCTAACAGGTATTTGCAAATAGCTGAAGGGTGGGTGGGCCCCTGGAGTCAATGTCCCTGGTGGGCCCCAGACACCCCAGTCCGGCGCTGTTGACAACAGTGACCTGGGGGTCTGAAATGCTTCCTGGGGCGATCCCCATGCTGTCCCCATGTCATTTGAGCACTGTCACTATTGTTTTGGGCACTTTTTAGGCTTTCTACAGACTGTCGGGGGTGCCGCCGCAAAAATGCTCGGGTCTCCCATAGACTAACATTGGGCTCGTTGCTCGGGTCGAGCACCCGAGTATCACGGTGAGCTCGGCCCGAGCTTCGAGCACCCGAGCATTTTAGTGCTCACTCAACACTAATTGCCACTCTTCGTAATGTGCAAACAATGTCTTCTTCAGGTGGATTCCACCTGGATCCCTCATGAAAAGCACTAGATAAAAATGTAAATGATTGAACATATGCACTGCAATATAAAAACAACTTGCTGTGCATTGTGTATTTTTCAGTCTTTTTCAGCTTCTTTTATCCGCTTCCAGCTTTGAAAATTATGAAGTGGTTAAAGAAAGTGATCGGTTCATTCTGCTGGTGGCTTCTGTTTGGAAGCCGCTGACTATTTTATATGTAGTTAACAAAAACACTGATGTTTTCCTTAAGTGTCTTCTTATAAAATAAAAAATCAGTGGGTATGCTGGCGTCTATAAGGTGCTGTGTGTACGTACCCTTAGGAATAACAGAATCTCTGGTCATCTCCTCCATTTTTGGCCAGAGTTTAGAGGATTAATGGGAGACATAGAACCGCTATTCTCCAGTTTGGGATCTAACCCTTCAGACATACTATATATGAGGTATAGTATTAATATACCATAAAAGTCAGTAATAATCAATTAAATGCGAAAAGACATTAAACAATTTTAATTTTTTATTTCTTTGAATTAAAATTGCATGGAAGGATGAAGACAAGTTCTTGGAGGAGCCTTCAACTTTTGCACGTGTCTCTTGCTGGTCAGGAGGCCACAGGTAGGTGGTACAACTCCTTCCATACAGGTACAGCATTAATGGTGGATGTGCTGTAGTTTCCTCAGGGCGCTAGATTTGGGGGGGTTTCTGTCCTCGAGATGTCAATGGTGCGTTGGTGGCAGCAGCCAAAAATACAGCTTTCTCTGACAGCACGAGCAGCCCTGGATAATCCACGCCGGCAGGATGTTATCATCCGGCGGAAGAGAGAACCTAGGAGAAAAGATGTAAAACTGATGTAAGTAATGGGACTCCATATTAGAGGACACTACTGTGGTGTCACTGTGACATGACATTAGAGGAATCTCATCATACAGAGGAGCAGAATCATTGTCAGCCATCATACATGTGACAATCCCACCACTGACGGATAACATCTGCTCCACATGACTTCTTCTCACTGACGTCATACAACATGGAGATTATCGTCACACTTACCTCGCCTAGTTTCCCCCTCTTCAACTTTCTCTGTTTTTAGTTGTTTTCTCAGTGTTCGAAAATATTTTCTTCTCTTCTGAACTGGAGATTCTAATCAAAAAGCCAGAAAAAAATGTTGATTATAAACTCCTAAAAGATGAGCTTTGTATCTTTATAGAGTTATGCACCTGATTAATATGAACCTGTAGCTTTTCTGGGTTCCGGTGGTGTCTCCCCAAAGAACCATGTCCCCATATTAATATGACATTACTTTCAGCAAGCCACGGTGTTATGTAATCAGTTGGATAAAACTTCATTGTAACTTTAAAGAAGACCCATCACCAGGTCAAAAGTGTCCAAGATTCGCTCTTATTTTATGTCGGCTTCTCCCCTGAGTATTCTGATATTTGTTTTCCTAAAATCCACAGTACGGTTGTAGAGATATGGGACTTTTTATTTAGTGTTAATTATTATGGTCTTTATCATGTGGGCGTGATAACCTAAGGGCACGCCCCAGAGGATCCTGTGAACACCGCCCCTTTGTAAAGAATAAAAATTACCACTAATTACAAAGGCCCATAACTCTGGAACCGTATGGGGGATTTTAACAAAACAAAAAATAGAATACTCAGGGGAGCAGAAAGAATAAAGGAAGTAATTTTAGAGCCTTAATATTTAAATTTTGGATCATAGGCTATAATTGGATGGCCTATAAACCTGTACATACCTGACAATGAGGGCGAGGATGACTCACTGTTTTTAGCAGTAAAACACTGATTGTCTCCAACAGTTTTGGAAGGGGAAGATTCTTTCTGCCTGTTGGTAGAAAAAAGACACGTAAATTACAAGGAAAAAACAATAGAATAACGGAAGAACACCTGTCTGTTAGGTCAATTAGGACAACATAGAGGAGATATCCTGCTCAAGACCACATTTTACCAGCAAGAATGGAGTCTAATTAGTAATATTGGCCTGTAGTGAGTTGGAAATGAATGGTTGGTCGCAACAATCAGCTGTTATTGAAGTTATCACAAGTAAGACCCACAGAGATTGTGTAGTCATGGGGTGGTGGATGCTAGATTTAGATTTGTGTTACTCGTATCTTGTATTTGGATCCGACATATATCAGGACTAAATCTCATAATAATAATAATCTACTCACATTTCTGAGCGTTTTTCATTGATCTCTGGGGAACACCCTGGAGGTGACATAGGCTCTTCATTGCCTCCATCACTGTTCTCTTGGGAACACTGTGGAGGTGACATAGGCTCTATATTGGTCATCATCCCAGTATTGGTGATATATAGCTAAAACAGATAAAGAAATATAAAATAGATATATTTAATTTTTTTTTGTAATTATAGGTTTCATACATTTTATTAGCCACATACTTACTTTAGAAGACCTTTGATAAGTTGATGCAAAGTTTTTGATTTCTGGCCAGTCATTGTCCTCACTTGTGTCCCCCTCATCTGAATTCATATGTTTGAAGCTGCTACTTCGAGCTAAAAAATACAAGTGTTATTAGAGATTATTAGTATAATACCCAGACAGTCACCATGTTATCACTAATAATGATGGGAACTGATTTTGACATAAAATGAAAGACAAGACACACGTCAGTTTTCTGCAGATGACGTCTCATTTTACTTACTGATAAAGTAGCGGGTGTCCTCATCTGACTTTAGGTCAGGAACGAACAGGGGCTTATGACTTAAAAGGTTGTCAAAGTCTAAGTCACGCATAAATGGATGAATTTTGATCTCATTTGCGCCTCCTGGAAAAGGAAGACAAGAAAGAGAGTGATACAGTCATTGTCAGAGAAACTGCTCCATATCTGTAGAATTTATGTTAATCTGAACTGAAGATGTAACAGAGCCGACATAAAGGAAATATATTGAACATTATAGCATGAAGAATGGGTAATAGACAAGTAGGTAGAGTACAGAACCTCAGTGCTGATCCTCATGGAACCCATCATTTGTCTGGTCACGCTGTAATAATTCATTGATAATACTATTAATATTACCTGTTCCAAGTCTCAGTGCTGGAATTTTTCTGAGCAGTTGAGTGATGATGCCTCGAGCATTAGTTGGAGGAAAGTAATTACATCTCCAAGGTATATCATCTGTTATATAAAAAGCAAATATTATAAGAAATAAAACCTCTTCATTTATTTTCAGAAAAAAAAAATTCCTTAACAAAGCTAGAAAAAACTACAGAACTATTCGAGTCAAATAACAGTGACATCACAAGCATTCAGATTATTTTACTTACCCTGGATGATACTGTGTAAAATATTCCTTCTGCAAGCCCCTGTAAATGGTGGATATCCAAATAGAAATTTATATAGGATGATCCCTATTGACCACCAGTCAACAGGCCTTCCATAGCCTATCTTTAGGATAACTTCTGGGGCCATGTAAGTAGGGGTGCCAGCAGTCTGGAAACCAACAGAAAAAGGAGATGATGATCAATAAATATAATTGCGACACATAACATCAGTGGAAATGTTTTTCTAGAGAAATTATAAATCAGAGAAGGAGAAAGATGAGATCTGTAAAGTACAAGACCCTGTAAGTAAAGCCTACCTCTTTATCAAGGAACTCTTTGGTGATGTCCTTAGTTGGAGTCTTGTAGAAGTCTGAGTTTGGTCTCATGAGGCCGAGTTTTGAAACCCCAAAATCAGTGACCTTAATATGTCCTGTTGATGTTATCAGGAGGCTGTGAAAGAAAAGATGGTGTCAGCACCAAGTAATAACCCACAGACTGTATAAGAAACTCTAACTTTCTTCCCCTCTAATATGCTAGAGGGGTCACTTACTTCTCAGGCTTCAGATCTCTGTGCACCACACCATAGCTGTGCAGGTATTCCACAGCAAGGACCGTTTCCGCAATGTACATACGGGCCAAGAGGACTGGTAAAGGACCCCTGTGCTTTAGAAGGGTACCACAGTCACCTCCTACAGGAGAAAGCAAATATGAGAACTGAGGGTTTGTTACAATGTAAATTACACATGATGAGTGGGAATGTGAAAAAGGCGGAGACATTGGGACAGGATGGTCTATATATACTGTATAATGTAGTGCGTATACTGTATACTGCAGATAGACCCTATACATAGAGACAGAGCCTCATCTACAAGCCTATAATTTTTTTCTCTGTGAACGTTCTTATCTATAAAAACTCTTCAAAAAGACAAATCTTCCTTTTACCCATAGTGGAAATTGCTGCCGTGCTCAGCGAGGACATACTGGGGGACTTTCATAGAGATCAATGGTTTTTCAGGCATCTTGGTAACAGATGACTTATAATAATTGCAAAGAGGACATGTAACCGTCCATGTGGGCACATTGTGGTCATATATAGGTGCTAGGATTAAGCAGACGTGGGCTGCATATAGATACAATGGATGTGTCCTACCTGGTACATACTCCATGACCATACATAGATGAAGTTTAGTAGGAAAGGAGCAGAACGTGGAGACCACAAAGGGACAATCTGCAAATGCTGAGATGTCCCTCTCCAGAAAGGCCCATTCAAGCCTCTTTGGCTTTTTCAGGTTCTCCTTGTCCATTTTCTTCATAGCGCAGACTTGGTTTGTGTCTTTATGGCGAACTAAGTGGACGGCCCTGGAGAGGAGAAAAAAACATGATTTACTATAAATTCTTATTAACAATCTATCTATAGATCTCATCAAATGATCTCCTGTATTAATGATTAATGTGGGGCCATCACTAGAAAACCATGTCTATAAATACATAAAATAACACTCCACAAATGATCACCAATGGGGGGTCCTCATCCACGTCACATCCTAACTGACCTGAATAGTGACAGATAGATGTGGACCGTGATGTGAACTCATAATTTGTCCATGGGAACATAACATGGGAAGGACGCAGAGACATCGTCATAAGGAGCCCTGGGAAATATATATAATACCAAAGTAAAGCTCACCCAAAGGCTCCACTGCTGATCAGTTTGATCGGTTTATAGTCGCTCTTACAAGGATTTCTCCCCAGGTTCAATGATCCGATCGCGGCCTAAAAAGGAATAAGAAATGACATTAAGACATAGAAACTGCAGGGGAATAAAAGCTGAAGATGCAGGAACGTCTCTCTTCTATATTATGTCCATGATGATTACACTGCAGCAGATGTAGGGGACGTGATACAAGCCGGACCCTGCACAGACACTATTATATTATAGGAGATATCCCCCTTATACAAAGACACAGGCGGAAATACAAACTCCGCACCACTGAGTACAGACTGTCCTCACAGATGATGAAGCCACAGGGACAGGTGGCCATAAAATACCCTGTGTCTGCCTGGAGTGGACATGGAGGCCTCCACCATCATAAATCCGACCTTCTGCTAAATGGCTGGTAATCTGGAGAAGATCAGACAACAAGGACATGAGATGTAGACCTGTGTCTGCCTGGAGAGGACAGGGAGGCCACCATCATGAAACTGACCTTCTGCTATATGATTGGTAATCTGGAGAAGATGAGACAAGGACATGAGATGTAGACCTGTGTCTGCCTGGAGCGGACATGGAGGCCTCCACCATCATAAATCTGAGCTTCTGCTATATGGCTGGTGATCTGGAGAAGATCAGAGAACAATGACATGAGATGGAAACCTGTGTCTGCCTGGAGAGGACAGGGAGGCCTCCACCATCATGAACCTGAGCTTCTGCTATATGGCTGGTGATCTGGAGAAGATCAGACAACAAGGACATGAGATGTAGAAGATGATAAATCCTTACCAGGTGCTCCACTGAGTAGGCCGGATACTCCAGTACAAGCAGGACATTTTGGGCCAGTTGTTTAATAAAGGCCAATTCTCCACTTTGGGATTTTTCTTCAGCCTATAGAGATGAAAACAAAGAAGAATGAAAATCATGAGAGAAAAAGCAAAACGGAGGAGGCCATTTATATCACCATGTTACTTATGCTATCTACACTACAAGTACTACATGACAACTGACGAGGGATCCGGTCGCTTGTAAACCTTTAAATCCCCACATCCTCCCTCCATACCCAATGTATGTATATAAGACACATGGCTGCTTGTGACCTGTGTAAAATGGCCACAGCAGACTCCAACTCAAAACGCGGGGTGACTGCAACAATGATAGCCCCACAATTATATACAGTAGATATCTAATAGGCTTTAAACCAGAAGAAAAACAACACCTAATTAAGAGTTAGACCCTAGCCGCACCACACCGACACCACACCGACACAAGGGTTAAGGCATTAATATCCCACATTAATACCACTATCCTCACAGGACCGAAGTCCACTAGTTATATTGAGATGTAACAAAGTCACTATTCCCCCAACAGTAACCTCCGTCCAAAGGACATCACATTTATCAAGACTCTGACCCAAACCTATCCCCCACCGCTGTGACCGTCCCAAAACCTCTACTTATCAAGTGCCAGCCTTCAAACTTTCCTCCCATCTCTTTATAAGGGCTGGTTGGATGCTGGAACGTGAAACTCCTACCTTCTTCCTTTTATTGTCCCCCTGTAACCCAGCTCCTCAACTCCTTCCCGCAAATGTACGGGTTATTAACATCCTGGAAGGGTCCTCACATGTGGAGGGGGCTCAGGAGCTGAGCTCCCCAAACATGCGTATATGAAATAGCCAGCATCTGTCCCTAAAAACCGTGGACAACGCAGAATTCTTCTGTTAACCATTTAAATAAAGCTGTCAGTCTGTGACAGTATCATTTCAATTGTGCATGCACCGATGCCTGAGCACTCTTGCTTTCATCGGCCCTCCACAAGGCGATCACAGGGGTCTAATGCATTTCTAGGACAACCAGGGGTCTGCTGAAGACCTCCGTTGCTGAAACCACGGTCCTCCTTGTGAAGCTTAGCTATAGGCTGAGCTCCAGAGGAGATCAAGATTTTCACTATATAGCGCAATACTGTAGTATTGCAATATATAGTATGAGCGATTTGCAGGATTAAGTCCCCTAAGGGAACGAAAAAAAAAATGTAAAAATAAAGAAGAAAAGATTTAAAAAAAATGTTAAAAATATAAAAGTTCAAATCACTCCTCTTTTCACCATTTAAAATAAAGAAAGGAAAAAATTAATGATCATATTTGATATTGATGCGGTTGTTAAAGTCTGATCTTTTAAGATAGGGAATTAATTAATACGATCAATAAACACCGAAAAGAGGAAAAAAAATTGGATTTGTGGGTTTTTTTTGTCTTCTCATTTCACTTAAAAACATTAATAATAAACAATCAAAACACCCATAGAATCTATGATTCTATGACACTCTATGTACACAAAGTTCACTGCAAAACTCAAATCTTCACTCATCCCAATCGACAGAAAACTAAAATGTTATGGGTCCCTGAATATAGCGACACAAAGAACCATTGCATCTCACTTGGAATTTTTTTCCCTTGTTTCAGTACAATGTATGGTAAATAGAATGGAGCCACTGAAAGCTACAACTTGTCCTGCAAAAGAATCAAGCCCTCACATGTCTATGGCAATGGAAAAATAACAAATTTATGGCTCTTGAAAGAAAGTGAGGAAAAAATGAAGGCATAACAACGAAAACTCTGTGGTCCATAATTGGTTAACCAATCCAATTCCCCCCTACCTCCACAACCCTCCCAATAACCCTGTAGATATCACCCTCTCCCTTGTCATGTAGCCTGTATGCCCTATTACTGCTCCCCGGCTATTATCTGGGTATTTGGTACAGGTTAAACTTATATTCCATTATTATTTTCCATTATTACTATATGATTTGTGCAGATTGTCTGCTATTTACCTGTTGTACTAATGTCCATATGTTCTTCTGTAAATGCTCAAGATATTCTGAGCTTATATGACCTCGTTTGTATTTGGTCAGGCAATCTCTCACAAGCTCCATTACCAGCCGGTAAGTGAAGCTGAGGACGCCATCGGGTAGTGGTAGCACAAAGTCAGGGTCATAGGTGGTAAGAATCCCCTGGAGTAGTGCTAACACCTGAAGTCTGTCTGGAGGAATTCCAGACATTTCCAGTAAATCCAAGCGCAGTCTGTATATGACTAGCTATATGGCTTATCACACCGACAACAATGACACCGGAAAGTCAAAGTGACAACTAGAGTGTAATCACTTGTAGAAGTAGTGATGGTTAATTGTGATGTCATAATGGAATCTTGTGTTCTACTCTTAAAGGGGCAGCTTACCTTATAAGGAAGTTGCCTAGCATCCCTTAAGGAGGCATCAATATAGGCTGAGCATCGGTACCATATGCAGACATGGATGATAGAGCTATGGACGCTTTACTCTTCTGAGCAGTTAGAGTATTATTATGTTGTTACATAAATTATTTATATCTGTTCCACACAATAAAAATTAGTGTTTTGTATCAATAAGAAAGTCAGATTCCGGAGCTAAAAGACAATGTATATCTTTGTACCGTGTTAGGGGCTAAAAGAAGTATCTTTACTGAGGGAACAGGGCCGGACTAGGGGCTGCGCCCAGCTCTGGCATAGGACGCACACAGGCCCATGTTACTCTCCCACACCCACTTTCAAAGATGAGGGTCTCTATTACAAATATGACCCTGCCTACCATTGGAGAAAATCTAAATTTACTACTCCCCGTGATACCAATTTATTAGGATGATCATTTAGGTCTCTTTATCACATTAATAGTTCCCCTTGGGCATCCTTATAATAATAAGAGTGCCCCTCTGGGTCTCCTTATAATAATATTAGTGCCCCTCTGGGTCTCCTTATAATAATATTAGTGCCCCTCTGGGTCTCCTTATAATAATAATAGTGCCCCTCTGGGTCTCCCTATAATAATAATAGTGCCCCTCTGGGTCTCCCTATAATAATAATAGTGCCCCTCTGGGTCTCCTTATAATAATAATAGTGCCCCTCTGGGTCTCCCTATAATAATAATAGTGCCCCTCTGGGTCTCCCTATAATAATAATAGTGCCCCTCTGGGTCTCCTTATTATAATAATAGTGCCCCTCTGGGTCTCCTTATAATAATAATAGTGCCCCTCTGGGTCTCCCTATAATAATAATAGTGCCCCTCTGGGTCTCCTTATTATAATAATAGTTCCCCTCTGGGTCTCCTTATAATAATAATAGTGCCCCTCTGGGTCTCCCTATAATAATAATAGTGCCCCTCTGGGTCTCCTTATAATAATAATAGTTCCCCTCTGGGTCTCCTTATAATAATAATAGTGCCCCTCTGGGTCTCCCTATAATAATAATAGTGCCCCTCTGGGACTCCTTATAATAATAATAGTGCCCCTCTGGGTCTCCTTATAATAATAATAGTGCCCCTCTGGGTCTCCTTATAATAATAATAGTGCCCCTCTGGGTCTCCCTATAATAATAATAGTGCCTCTCTGGGTCTCCTTATAATAATAATAGTGCCCCTCTGGGTCTCCTTATAATAATAATAGTGCCCCTCTGGGTCTCCTTATAATAATAATAGTGCCCCTCTGGGTCTCCCTATAATAATAATAGTGCCCCTCTGGGTCTCCTTATAATAATAATAGTGCCCCTCTGGGTCTCCTTATAATAATAATAGTGCCCCTCTGGGTCTCCTTATAATAATAATAGTGCCCCTCTGGGTCTCCCTATAATAATAATAGTGCCTCTCTGGGTCTCCTTATAATAATAATAGTGCCCCTCTGGGTCTCCCTATAATAATAATAGTGCCTCTCTGGGTCTCCTTATAATAATAATAGTGCCCCTCTGGGTCTCCTTATAATAATAATAGTGCCCCTCTGGGTCTCCCTATAATAATAATAGTGCCCCTCTGGGTCTCCTTATAATAATAATAGTTCCCCTCTGGGTCTCCCTATAATAATAATAGTGCCCCTCTGGGACTCCTTATAATAATAATAGTGCCCCTCTGGGTCTCCTTATAATAATAATAGTGCCCCTCTGGGTCTCCCTATAATAATAATAGTGCCCCTCTGGGTCTCCTTATAACTTTAAAGGGAATCTGTCAGAAGGATCAGCTCTCCCTCCCAAGCCGTCTATATGGGCATACGTTATACACGTGGTCCCTTTACCAGCGAGGTTGGTCGACTGGGATAAGAAAATCATTCAACGAGAGACTAGATGGATTTTATTATCGAATGTCCTATTGTTATAGTGTGTTCACTATTCACTATGGCCCTATTACATAGACTATCACCATACAGTGTGTAGGCCAATTGTGGCTGCGCTCTTCTATACGGCATAGTCGGCCATTTGGACGGACTTCTTTTCTTTATCTATACTTTTAATCTTGGCTGCACTGAATATTGATTCAGGGTTAAATGATTCTCCTTTGTGTGTGCATCGATTATATCTGGTACATTTACACTATATTAATACATCCTCTATATTTATAATATATCTATACACCTATATTCCCTGTTGTCTTGTTGCCTAGCCATTATGGGAACCAATCTGGACCTACAGTGCTGGCCAAAAGTATTGGCACCCCTGCAATTCTGTCAGATAATACTCAGTTTCTTCCTGAAAATGATTGCAATCACAAATTCTTTGGTATTATTCTCTTCATTTAATTTGCTTGCAAGGAAAAAACACAAAAGATAATGAAGCAAAAATCAAATCATTTATCATTTCACACAAAACTCCAAAAAAGGGCCGGACAAAAGTATTGGCACCCTCAGCCTAATACTTGGTTGAAGAACCTTTAGCCAAAATAACTACGAACAACCGCTTACGGTAACCATCAATGAGTTTCTTACAATGCTCTGCTGGAATTGTAGACCATTCTTCTTTGGCAAACTGCTCCAGGTCCCTGATATTTGAAGGATGCCTTCTCCAAACTGCCATTTTGAGATCTCTCCACATGTGTTCTATGGGATTTAGGTCTGGACTCATTGCTGGCCACCTTAGAAGTCTCCAGTGCTTTCTCTCAAACCATGTTATAGTGCTTTTGGAAGTGTGTTTTGGTCATTGTCCTGCTGGAAGACCCATGACCTCTGAGGGAGACCCAGCTCACACTGGGCCCTACATTATGCTGCAAAATTTGTTGGTAGTCTTCAGACTTCATAATGCCATGCACAAGGTCAAGCAGTCCAGTGCCAGAGGCAGCAAAGCAACCTCAAAACATCAGGGAACCTCCGCCATGTTTGACTGTAGGGACCGTGTTCTTTTCTTTGAATGCCTCTTTTATTTTCCTGTACACTCCATGTTGATACTTTTTCCCAAAAAGCTCTACTTTTGTCTCATCTGACCAGAGAACATTCTTCCAAAATGTTTTAGGCTTTCCCAGGTAAGTTTTGGCAAACTCCAGCCTGGTTTTTTCATGTCTCGGGGTAAGAAGTGGAGTCTTCCTGGGTATCCTACCATGCAGTCCCTTTTCATTCAGACGTCGACGGATAGTACGGGTTGACACTGTTGTACCCTTGGACTGCAGGGCAGCTTGAACTTGTTTGGATGTTAGTCGAGGTTCTTTATCCACCATCTGCACAATCTTGCATTGAAATCTCTCGTCAATTTTTCTTTTCCGTCCACATCTAGGGAGGTTAGCCACACTGCCATGGGCTTTAAACTTCTTGATGACACTGCGCACGGAAGACACAGGAACATTCAGGTCTTTGGAGATGGACTTGTAGCCTTGAGATTGCTCATGCTTCCTCACAATTTGGTTTCTCAAGTCCTCAGACAGTTCTTTGGTCTTCTTTCTTTTCTCCATGCTCAATGTGGTACACACAAGGACACAGGACAGAGGTTGAGTCAACTTTAATCCATGTTAACTGGCTGCAAGTGTGATTTAGTTATTGCCAACACCTGTTAGGTGCCACAGGTAATTTAGAGGTGCTGTTAATTACATGAATTAGAGAAGCATCACATGATTTTTCAAAGGGTGCCAATACTTTTGTCCACCCCCTTTTTTAGGTTTGGTGTGGAATTATATTCAATTTGGCTTTAGGACAATTCCTTTTGTGTTTTTTTCATTGAAGACAAATTAAATGAAGAGAATAATACCAAAGAATTTGTGATTGCAATCATTTTCTGGAAGAAACTGAGTATTATCTGAATTGCAGGGGTGCCAATACTTTTGGCCAGCACTGTATGATGTGATAAATACTTGATGAGATCCATAAAACAGCGCCCCCTATTGGAGCCCACTGTTCGTTTCAAGCATGGACCTTCTGGTATCTGTATGGGGAGGAAACCTCTCGCTGGAGCGCCGCGTGCCTCCCAATGCGCACTGACGCCCCCTCCGGTCTCATCGCTGGAACACATTTTTATGTAAAGTGTCATTGAATGCAGCAGCCGGGTCTAAGCTCCTAATAAACACAACCCTCCGCCTGCCCCGCTGTGTTATTACAGGCTCTATTCCCCTTCAAGCCTAAGCGTCAGAATGCCTGCTCCTCCTCTTACCTCCCCCTTTCACCTGCTGTTATAGTACAGCCTGTCTGGGCTCTGTATTAAAGCCTCTTATTAACCCTCTCCCCCTATGTATCTACTGGTAGACCCCATATTAATATAAGCCCCTTGCATACCATGAGCTGCAATATTATTATTGTAAGAAACCCCATGTGCACTATTATTATCAGGCATAGATGGGGGCATTATTATTCAGTATCGGCACACAGGGGGCATTATTACTATCTAAGGCAAGGGTGGGCAATTAATTTTCCAAAGAGATCACATGAGAGACCATGACTGTTGCGGAGAACGAACCAATAGACAGATATGAATTCTGCTCAATATTCATATCAACATATTAATTACATTTATTATAATATATTAATATTATCACTAGAGATGAGCGGTGTTCGACTCGAACTGTTCGCCAATCTCAAATTCGAGCTGTTTTGGGCAGTGTTCGAGCCGTTCAGCGAACACGAACAATTTGAAAAAAATCCGGCTGTTCGAGGTTATGTTCCATAACTGTTCGTGCACCAAAATCATAACTGGATTTTTTCTCAGTAATGCTGAAAATTAATGTTAATACGCAGTTTGAGTGTACAGCGGGGCGGGGGGAGGGGCAGGGGATGGATCTCTGCAGAAATAATGAAGATCTCCATTTTTTTTTCTCTTTCCCCCATTTACAGTGGGGAGATGCAATCTGTCAGCCTATCAGCAGCGCACACACGGAGCGAACTGCTTTTTTCACACAAGCAAAGGCATGTGTCATTGGCAGTGTATGTCACATGTCCTTGCCCTATAAGACCCAGCCATTTTCCACGTAGCCACCATTTTCTCACTGCTGCAGCTGCGTGTTAGACGGCACCGCTGTTGCTGTGTGCGCTATACTTTGAGTGTTCATTTCAAGCCAATTTTCGCACAAATCTACAGATAGCTTGGGAGTAGGGGATAGTTGTGATTGCAGTCCTTTTGAGGACTAGGTTACATCATTTCCTACGACTTTTATCAGGCAGGTCTGTGCTCTTAAATAGATAGGTTGGGAGTAGGGTCTACTTGTAATTGCAGTCCTTTTCTGGACTAGGTTACAGCATTTCCTAGGACTTTTTGCTAGGCAGGTCTGTGCCAGTGCTGTGCAAGTTTTTTTTCACAGCATTTGGCTAAATCTAGCTAAGCAAATCCTTTTTGGCCTCTTGCAGTGTGTGTTAGTCAGTGGAGTAGCCTATCTGTGTTGCAAGCTATACCACCTGTGTATAGAATACAAATTTTTTTACTGCACCTAGCCAAGTAAAACCTTTTGGGCATAGCATCATTCTATTAGTCCATCTATACTAACCTCCACCAGGTTGCAAATTAAAAATAATTTTTATCTGCATCTAGCTCTGAAAAAAATGTGGTCTTGTAGCAGTGTGTGGGACTTGTTCTATTAGTCCATCTATACTAACCTCCACCAGGTTGCAAATTAAAAATAATTTTTAGCTGCATCTAGCTCTGAAAAAAAATTTGGGCTTGTAGCAGTGTGTGGGACTTGTTCTATTAGTCCATCTATACTAAGCTCCACCAGGTTGCAAATTAAAAATAATTTTTATCTGCATCTAGCTCTGAAAAAAAATTTGGGCTTGTAGCAGTGTGTGGGACTTGTTCTATTAGTCCATCTATACTAACCTCCACCAGGTTGCAAATTAAAAATAATTTTTAGCTGCATCTAGCTCTGAAAAAAAATTTGAGCTTGTAGCAGTGTGTGGGACTTGTTCTATTAGTCCATCTATACTAAGCTCCACCAGGTTGCAAATTAAAAATAATTTTTATTTGCATCTAGCTCTGAAAAAAAATTTGGGCTTGTAGCAGTGTGTGGGACTTGTTCTATTAGTCCATCTATACTAAGCTCCACCACCTATGTATGTAATAAAATTGTTTTACTGCATCTAACCCAGCCAATGCTTTTGGGCTAATACAGCAGTTTGGCCACTCAGCTCTGCTCGGTTCCCATCCATTGTTTTTTGTGCAAACAACTCCAGAGTTGTCAATTAGTTAACCACCAAAATGAGTGGAAAAAGGCCTGCTGATGGTGGAAAGGGGAATAGGTGTGTTGGGAAGGGAAAAAAAGGTTGTGTCCGTGGGGTAGGTGTTAAAGCAACAGTAACATCTGCAGAAGAAAGACCATCTTCCAGCCAAACTAAGATGTCTACTTCTTTTAGTGGACTATGTGATAAGATCCCTTTCTTACGGCCACGCCAATCGCTACAAATTCCAGATGAGGCACAAAAACAGCAGGTGCTTCAACGGATATCAAGTGCTCCTTCAAGTGGGCTCTCCTCCACCTCAACCATAATGTAGACCCTCGTTCCCAAACTGTATCTCCTGTTGGTGGAGAGAATGAGGAAGGCGATGATGAGACTCAAATACCTGATTGGAACGACAACTTGAGATTTTTGTCAGGGCAGGAAGAGGTTGACTCTGAGGACGACTGGTGTGATAACACACAGGGTGATGATGACGAGGTTGGAGATCCCACTTACTGTCAACCCACAGTCAGCCAGTCGATGAGGTCAGCAGAGGAGGTGGAGGAGGATGCTAGTGACGACGAGGTCAGGTTGCGCCTTCTTGGACAGAGACGTAGTACTGGAAGCACGTCAACAACTGCATCCTCAAACACAACTCTGCCTCTGACCACAAGTCGTAGTGGCTCTTCAGGTCGCATGGGTGCTAAGCCTTGCATAGCTTGGGCATTTTTTCAGATCGATAAGAATGACCCAACTCGTGTTATCTGTAACATTTGTCAGAAAAAGCTAAGTAGAGGGCAAAAAATACATAGTTTGAGTACTTCATACATGAACCGGCACATGGATATGAAGCATAAGTTGCAGTGGGAAGCTCACTGTGCTACAATGCGGCCTAGCCGGCTGGGCCAACCACCATCAGCCACATCTTGTGCATCCGCAGCCTCTTCATCCTCTGTGACTGGGGGGATAGCAGTCACACCTGTTTTGGGACGCAAACCGGCCACCTCTTTACCCGCAACAGCCAGTGTGATTGTCAGGTCATCATTTTATTTGGAGGTGGAAACACCAGCTGGTGTTGAGCGCTCTCCGACATCGATAGCACCACCTTTGGATCAAGGCAACCTAACATGTCCGCCTGCATCTTCCTCACAGACCCGCAGTTTGCCGGGGACACCCTTCTCAACCCCGTCTAAGCACAACAGCCAGCCCTCGGTCCCTCAGATGTGGATGTGGCACCCAGGGGAATGGGGATAACTCGGTACCCGGGCCTTTGGCCTGGCCTTTAGGGATGTCGCGGTGGTCGGCTCCCGGGCCCGTACCCTGGGGTCTCTCCTAAAAAGGGGTTGATATTTGTAAAGTTTATAAAAGAAAGAGTTCGTGACGCCACCTGTGGTTTCTGGTGAGGATCACCAGCGCTGCGCAGTCTACTGAGGCTGATGATAAGGCAGCTTGATGGTATAGCTCTCCACAGTTAGAGCTGGGCCTCAGGGCAGTATAGGAACGGGGATGCAGGATATAGAGACTATTCTGGGCCAGAGCAAGAACAGGGACGGACACGATAGCCACTTCAGTACCTTTTACTGGTGGAATTTCAGGCACTCCCCGGAGCACTGTAGGATGAAGGGTGTATGTCCAGATCCTCCCCAATGAGCAGGTTTTGGGCCTCCTGGTTCTGGCTTCTGCATAATAAGTTTCTGACCTGCCTGGAGCTAGGCCTAACTTTGTCTCTGTCCTGCGCTGGCTGACCTTGTGGTAGGGCCTTCTCTTGGAGTGCACGCTCCCGACCTACGGGGCCTATGTGTCTCCTGGCTCTGGTACGTATCAGCACTTTAGCGATCCTGGGACCTGTAGTTCTCCAGGGATTCCGGTTTATCTTGCTGGGTCGTGGAGTTCCCGGCAAGCTTCGGACCCGGTGTCCGGTAAATTCTTCTTCTCGGGGTGAGCCAGCTAAGCTCCTCTGCTCCCCTATGAACTAACTCTCTACTCCTTTGCCTTCGGCCTACTCGAGCCCTCGATAGGCTACTCACACAAACGGCAGCGTGCCGCGGTTCACCGATCTTATGGCGCCGGCACACCTACAGCTCACCTCACTGAGCTACACCGAGTCTTGATCTGGATAAGCTCCACTGCAGGGTAGAATGCAGGAGCTGGAACAGGCTTTTGTCCTCTGAGGTAACACGTCTCAGCCTGCACTGGACTCACTGCTAAACCAGACTCTGACAGACTAACGGCTGCCTGGCCCCACCTTCCCTTATATATCTCCCTAAGGAGCTCCCTCTGGTGGTCTGAGGTGGAAGGTGCAGATGTGTGAATGGTTATGGGGGCCTCTTGTGGAGGAGTCCTTCAATACACCCTTCTGGGTCTGTGATGCCAAGCACAGCTGGGCTTCACATGGACAAGTAAAAGACCATTTCCTCCTAGCCATGAGAAAGCTAAGAGGTTGAATTTCACCATCTGCAAGCTCTTGGCTACATAAATGCTGCCTTTCCGCCTGGTGGACACAGAGGATTTTCGAGACCTTATGTCCCGTCACAGTGCCCCAGTACCAGATGTCCAGTCGGCACTACTTCTCAAAGAAAGGTGTGCCTGCACTCCACCAGCATGTCGCACACAACATCACCGCTTCTTTGAGAAACTCTGTGTGTGACAGGGTGCATTTCACCACAGACACTTGGACGAGTAAGCATGGACAGGGGCGTTACATGTCGCTGACTGGGTACTGGGTAACTATGGTGACAGGACAAGGGGCTGCTGTCCAAGTCTTGCCGTCCCCACGAGTTGTGCGTCAATCCTCTTTATCTCGAAGTTCCTCCACTGCTTCTGCCTCCTCAACCTCCTCTCGGTCCTCCACCTGCACCCAAAGCCTGTCTGGTCATGCCACAAGCTTTCTAACTGCGCAGAAGGGATCCTGCACAGCTCCTTACTATGCTGGCAGCAGGGCTCAACGTCATCAGGCGGTTTTTACTTTGAAATGTCTGGGAAATGTGAGTCACACAGCTGAGGAGTTGTGGTCAGCTCTGGAGAACCAGTTTCATGAATGGTTGTCTCCACTGGACCTGAAACCAGGGAAGGCCGTGTGCGACAATGCTGCAAACCTCAGTGCGGCCCTTCGCCGGGGCAATGTCACACACGTGCCTTGTATGGCTCACGTGTTGAACCTGGTGTCCAGCAATTTTTAGGCCACTATCCTGGACTAGATAGCCTTCTGCAGAGGGCACGGTCGCTGTGTGCTCACTTCCGCTGTTCGCATCCCGCAGCTCAGCGACTTACATCTCTACAGAAGTCGTTGAGCCTGCCACTTCACAGGCTAAAACGCGATGTGCCTACCCGGTGGAATTCAACTCTGCACATGTTGCAGCGACTGTGGCAGCACCGACAAGCCCTGGTGCAATATGTTCTGACGTATAGCCTGGGCCAACGAGATCCAGAGGTGGGACAAATCACGCTGGAGGAGTGGTCTCAGATCAGGGACCTATGCATCCTTCTGCACAGTTTTGAAATGGCGACGAAGATGTTTAGTGCTTTACGATGCCATTATCAGCATGACTATTCCGGTGATTTACATGCTGGAGCACATGTTAAACAGAATTCGGAGTCAGGTGGTGGCACAAGAGGAGGTGGAGGAAGTAGAGGAGGAGGAGTTGTATGCGGAAGGGCTAACATCTGCAAAGTCCAGACAGTCGGCAGCACCAAGGCGGCAGGCATGTGAGGGTGGGGGAGATGGTTTTAGCAGGGCGCATGGTAGCAGCCAAACTAGTGAGAAATGTGCAGGAGCCCAGGAAGAAGTGGAGGACGAACTGATGGAAGACTCATCAGATGAGGGAGACCTTGATCACATTTCTGTTGTGCGAGGTTGGGGAGAGAGGGCAGAGGAAGGAAGCATGATTGTTACCTCGCCACCAACACAACAGGGACTTGGTGCTCCTGGATGCGCAAGACACATGAGTGCCTTCTTGCTGCACTACCTGCAACATGACCCTCGAATTGTGAGAATTAGAAATAATCCTGACTACTGGGTTGCCACACTGTTAGATCCCCGGTACAAAAGTAAATTTGCAGAAATTATTCATGCCATAGAAAGGGATGCACGCATGCAGGAGTATCAGCAGAGACTGTTGCAGAATCTTACATGTGCTTTTCCACAAAACACCAGTGGTGCACGTAGTGAATCTCACAGTTCCAACTAGCCAACTGTGGGACCGTCGAGTGTTCAGCACTCAAAATGTAACAGAAACACAGTATCTGCTGGTAACATCAATTTTGCGGAATCATTTCACCACTTTTTTAGCCCATCCTTTGCATGGCCACAGGAGACAAGAAGTCTGACACATAGTCAACGCCTAGAGACGATGGTACAGGAGTATCTCCAAGTAAACATTAAGCCATGACTGTGTCACTAGACCCTTGCTCTTTTTGGGCTTCCAATCTGGATAAATGGCCTGAGCTCGCCACTTATGCCTTGGAGATCTTGTCATGCCCCGCAGCCAGCGTTCTGTCTGAACGTGTGTTCAGCGCTGCTGGTGGTGTGCTGACAGATAAGCGCACGCGGCTCTCCACTGATAATGTAGACAGATTCACGTTCATAAAGATGTACAAATCATGGATCCGAAAGGACTTTTCTACCCCTGTGTCATCCTGGGGAGAGTAAAAGCTTGATGATTTGTTAATATCACCTCACCAACCGTTTTAAGCTTTCAAATTACTAATCATGTTTATCTGTATCTTGCCTGTAAATAATTTTGGCCTTGTAGCACTGTGCAGTACTGATTCTATTAGGCCATCTATACTAAACTCCATCAGATTTCAAATTACTAATCATGTTTATCTGTATCTTGCCTGTATAATAATTTTGGCCTTGTAGCACTGTGCAGTACTGATTCTATTAGGCCATCTATACTAAGCTCCACCAGATTTAAAATTACACTGGTCAATGCAGTTTTTCTGTCAAAAGGTTTTAAAACATATTTTAAGTCAATTTTGGCTGCTGATTACTAATACGAACTCCGTTTTTGGCTATCACATCAGGATTTCGAGATATTTTTGATGGAAATTAATCCTATCGAATGTTTTTTGATAAAAACCTCATAATTTTCGTTACTACATTTTGTATATTTTTAATCAAGGAATAACAAATTACAAAGTCTGTGTACAGCAAATCAAATATACTTACAAAATTAAACTACAAAATATAAAAACACATATATATGGCACACAGATGAATGGCAAATGGCAGTTATTTGAACTTTCTTTTCTTGGCTGATCTGTGATGTACAGCTTCTGGGTTGTCTCTCATCAAGCTCCAGCAATAGTCAGCCATCATATGTGAGTCCCACCGGCCTTGATACCGTTCTTCCATTGTTTTAATGTCCTGATGAAAACGCTCCCCTTGTTCCTCGCTCACATCCCCAAGATTCTCTGGAAAAAAGTCCAAATGGCTGTTTAAATAGTGAATCTTGGTACTCATTCTACATCCAAGATTTTGCAGACTCATTAGTAGCTCTTCCACAATCTCTTCATAGTTGTCTGCTTTCTTATTCCCTAGAAAATTCTGCACCACATTACAAAATGCATTCCGAGCTCTTTCTTCTGTCTCATTCATTGATGTGATAAAGTTTGGGTCTCTCATAAGTGTTCTTATTTGAGGTACATCCAATATTCCAGCCTTTTTCTTCTCTTCACTAAGACGTGGAAAAGTTGAACATGTATAGTTAAAGCATTCTCCACTGTGATTGAGAGCTTTGACGAACTGCTTCATCAATCCAAGTTTTATGTGCAGGGAAGGAAAGACAATGTTCTTCCTATCCACTAGTGAATCATGGATGACATTCTTATCGGCAGGTGCCAAACTCTGTCGCTGAGGCCATTCAGTTTTCACCCAATGCTCTGCTGTAGCTCTACTGTCCCAGTAGCACAGAAAACAAGGGTGTTTGAAAACTGTTTTTTTACTTTATTATCATAACAAATGGGAATTATGCATGTTCAAAGAAAACAAAGATATTCTCACATTTTTTGGGAGACTAAATGAAAACTAAATTTACCTTAGTGAACCGTATAAAACGGCACTTTTCATACACTACTTATATTTTTCTTGGAATTATTGAAAATGGGCTATATACCTATAGCGCAAAAACGTGATGTGATAGAGAAATTATAAGATCAGATTTGAATTCAGCACCCTCAAATTAGTCTAAAACTGTTCTTAAAGTCCATGCCAGAATTTTTTTTTTTTGTACACCAGTGTTATTAATAATCATGTTTATCTGCATCTTGCCTGTAAAATAATTTTGGCCTTGTAGCAGTTTGCAGTACTGATTCTATTAGGCCATCTATACTAAGCTCCACCAGATTTCAAATTATTACTAATCATGTTTATCTGTATCTTGCCTGTAAAATAATTTTGGCCTTGTAGCAGTTTGAAGTACTGATTCTATTAGGCCATCAATACTAAGCTCCACCAGATTTCAAATTAATAATAATTATTGTTCTCTCTCAACGTGTGTTCAGCGCTGCTGGTGTTGTGCTGACAGATAAGCGCACGCGGCTGTCCGCTGACAATGTAGACAGACTCAGGTTCATAAAGATGAACACATCATGCATAAGCAAGGACTTTTCTAGCCCTGTGTCATCCTGGGGAGAGTAAAAGCTTGAGGATTTGGTAAAATCACCTCACCAACCATTTTAAGCTTTCAAATTAATTATCATTTTTATCTGTATCTTGCCTGGAAAATAATTTTGGGCATAGTAGCAGTGTGGAGTACTGATTCTATTAGGCCATCTATACTAAGCTCCACCAGATTTCAAATTATTACTAATCATGTTTATCTCTATCTTCCCTGTAAAATAATTTTGGCCTTATAGCAGTTTGCAGTACTGATTCTATTAGGCCATCTATACTAAGCTCCACCAGCTTTCAAATTAATAATAATTTTTCGCTGCATCTATCCCGGAAAATAATTTTGGGGTTCCTAGATGCGCAAGACACATGGGTGCCTTCTTGCTGCACTACCTGCAACATGACCCTCAGATTGTCAGAATTCGAAATAATCCTGACTACTGGGTTGCCACACTCTTAGATCCCCCACACTCTTCGATCAACCTTTTCATTTTAATAAAGAACAAAAAAATGGTCATTTTTGAAATTATAAGCATTAGCAGGTTATTAGAAACTTAAATCAAACAGTTTTCAACTCAAAGCTTTATTCTAGGTGATGTTACATTTGCACATAGGACCCCTTGTTCGAAAGGAGCTTCTGAACTCTCTCGTCCATTGAATTTGTCAGGTTTTGGATGGTTTCTGCTTCAATTGTTTTGCATGAGAACAGAATACCCTCTCAGAGCTGTTTCTTAGATGTGAACTGCCTCCCGCCATCATAGACACTCCTTTTGATGATGCTCCAGAGGTTCTCAATGGGTTTGAGGTCAGGGGAGCATGGAGGTCACACCATAAGTTTGTCCCCTTTTATGCCCATATCAGCCAGAGATGCAGATGTGTTATGTGCATCATGAGACGGTGCATTATCATGCATGAAAATGATCTTGCTGTGGAATACATGGTTCTTCTTCTTGAACCATGGCAGGAAGTGCTGTTTGAGAAACTCCACATACATCATGGAGTTCATCTTTATCCCTTCAGGGATCCTAAAGGGGCCGACAATCTCTCTCCTCATGATTCCAGCCCAAAACATTACTCCACCTCCTCCTTGTTGGCGCCGTAGCCATGTTTGCATGGGGTGTCCATCAACCAGCCATCCTCCACTCCATCCATCTGGACTATCGAGCGTTGCACAGCACTCATCGGTGAATAAAACAGTTTTGAAGTCAGTCTTCATGTATTGTTTGGCCCACTGGAGCTGTTTCTGCTTGTGTACAGTGGATAGAGGAGGTCAACAGGATGGCTTATGCACAGCTGCAAACCTCTGAAGGGCCCTGCATCTTGTTGTTCGGGGGACGTTGGAGGCACCAGCAGCTTCAAAAACTTGTCTGCTGCTATGACAAGGCTTTTTTGCCGCTGCTCTTTTAACCTGACGTAATTGCCTGTAGGAAAGAGTCCTTAATTTTCCCTTATCAGCACGCACACGTGTGTACTGTGAATCAGCTACATACTTCTTGATTGTGCAATGATCACGATGAAGTGTCTTGGCAATGTTGAATGTAGTCATGCCTTGACCTAAACACTCCACAATTTGTTGCTTCTCAGCAGCCGACACATCCGTTTTCTTTCCCATTTTGGCAGAAAATGTAGGCTGCTTAATAATGTGGGACAGCCTTCTTAAGTAGTCTTGCCTTTCATTGGACACACCTGCCAAACTAATTAGCACAGGTGTCTGCAATTGCTTACAGTGATATAAAGAGCCCTGACACACATCACCATCAATGAGTTTAACTGACAAACAAAAAAATTCTTACCTTATCACTCCTAAACACTTTTTGCATAATAATTTGGAACACAGTGTACATATGCTTTTCCACAAAGCTCCAGTGGTTCACGTAGTGAATCTTACAGTTCTAACTTGCCAACCGTGGTCTGTATGGAGTTGTTCAGTAAAGCGCCCAAAATTAAGATAACATAGACGGGAGAGGTCTCTATGAATAGGAATTCCTAAGTATTTGATACCCTGTGAGGGCCAGGCATGCCAGGAGACTCTATGGAATGCTTTCTCAGCATCTAACAAGAGTATCTAATTACAAAATTTTAACTGCATCTAGCCCAGGAAATACTTTGTGCCTAGTAGCAGTGTCTGCTAGTCAGCGGATTATCCCGGCTGTTAAGCAAGCTACACCACCTGTAGTTTGGACACTTTAATTTTTTCAAAGGAAATGCTTCGGGCCCCCGGGACACTCAGTGAAGAGCATGGGGAGGCACCCCAAGCCACAGGGGCTGGGACTGGCGGTAGGACGCCTTGAAGTGGACCGCCAAGCTCGATCCTTATAAAAGCTTTTTAACTGCAGCAGCTTTAGTGGACGCTACTGGAGCTGTAATTCCCGCGGCTGCTGGCATCAGACTTGCCTTCCAATAGATCCTTGTAAAAGGATTTAAAGTGTACTCATTCAAATTAGAGAGACAATTTAAATTAAAAAGCTTAGACCTGCCTCCACCGCAGGGGGGCTCGCTCGACCCACCAGCGGACAGGCACCAGTATTGGGAGAAGGGGGCTGGCCATCAGGGTCCACCGCAGCTCTGGCACAAACCCGGCGACACGGAGGTCGCATGGGCAAGAACGGACTGGCCGTGTCAGCTTCGCACTTTTTTGGTTTTAGAAGGGCATTACATGCCTATATCTGTGTCTCCCCCTCCTTTTACTCCTCAACCTCTTTTCTTTTTGCATGACTATATGTACTTGTCACTTTTCCATGTGTTAGTTGTGTCTTCTGAGCAGTTTGTCAGCTTTTGGACACCTTTGAAGTGTTTTCTATGTGTTTTCTATGTGTTTCTATGTGTTTTTGTTTGGCGTTCGACGAACCGAACTCGAACCTTACGGGGGTGGCTCAACTCTAATTTTCACTTAATATTTAAGTTTGCTGACATTCCCCTATTTACCGTATAAGCCTGAAAACTGCCCCTATATACAGTATGAGCCCCCACACAGCCCCCTACATATAATATAAGACCAACATAGCCCCTCTATATACAGTGTGAGTCCCCATATAGTCCCCTATATACAGTATGAGCCTCCACATAGACTTTCTACATACAATATGAGCCCTCATATAGCCTCCTATTTACATGATGAGCCCCCACATAGCCCCCTATAAACAGTATGAGACCACATATAGCCTCTCTATATAGAGTGTGAGCTCTCACATATCCTCCTATAAACAGTATGAGCCTGAACAATTCCTCCTATAAACAGTATGAGCCCCCACATGGACCATATAAACAGTATGACCCTCACATAGCTTCCTATATCCAGTATGAGCCCCCATATGGCCCCCTATAAACAGTGTGAGCCCCCACATAGCCTCTCTATATAGAGGTTGAGCCTCACATATCCTCCTATAACAGTATGAGCCCTCACTTAGCCACTCTATATACAGTATGAACCCCACATAACCCCATATACTGTATACAGTATGTGCCCACACATAGCCTCCCTATATACAGTATGAGCCCTAGGTAACCTCCTATATACAGTATGAACCCCCACGCAGCCCTACATAAACAGTATGAGCCCCACATATTCCCTTTATACAGTATGAGCCCCCACATAGCCTCCTAAATACAGTATAAGCCCCCATATAGCCTCCTATATGCAGTATAAGCCCCCACATATTTTCCCATATACAGCATAAGCCCCCCACATAGTCTCCTATATGCATTGTGAGCCCCATCATAGCCTCCTACATATACTGTGAGCACCCTCATAGCCTACTATATACAGTATGAGGCCGCACATAGCCTCCTGTATACAGTGTGAGCTCCACATAGCCTCCTAAATACAGTTTGAGCCACCACGTAGCCTTTGTATATACAGTGCGAGCCCCCACATAGACTCATATATACATGCAGAAAAAACATACTCATCTCGCTCCTGTTCCCCGGGTGTGCTGCTCCGGTCTCCAACACCCTGACTCTCCATACAGCAGACGCGATGAGGTGACGTGAATTACAAGTCATGGATGGAAGAAGTGGTTATGGTGGTGTGGGCTGAATGAAAAAGAAAAGGGAAAGTGAACAATTATGATCAGAGAGATGGTAGATGACTTAATATACATATATTTGTACAATTACCAGCACACTATGCACATACAGTACAGACCAAAAGTTTGGACACACCTTCTCATTTAAAGATTTTTCTGTATTTTCATGACTTGTGCATTCACACTGAAGACATCAAAGCTATGAATTAACACAGTTGTTGTAGAGATGTGTTTGCTTCTAGAACTCTGTGTGGCATTGACCTGGTCTCTAATCTGAGCTGCTGTTAACCTGCGATTTCTGAGGCTGGTGACTCGGATAAACTTATCCTCAGAAGCAAAGGTGACTCTTGGTCTTCCTTTCCTGGGGTGGTACTTTTGGTGAGCCAGTTACTTTGTAGCGCTTGATGGTTTTTACAACTGTACTTGGGGACACTTTCAAAGTTTGCCCAATTTTTCGGACTGACAGACCTTCATTTCTTAAAGTAATGATGGCCACTCGTTTTTCTTAGCTACTTTTTTCTTGCCATAATACAAATTCTAACAGTCTATTCAGTAAGACTATCATCTGTGTATCCAGCAGACTTCTGCACAACACAACTGATAGTCCCAACCCCATTTATAAGGCAAGAAATCCCACTTATTAAACTTGACAGGGCACACCTGTGAAGTGAAAACCATTTCCGGTGACTACCTCTTGAAGCTCATCAAGAGAATGACAAGTGTGCAAAGCAGTCATCAAAACAAAAGGTGGCTACTTTGAAGAACGTAAAATATAAGACATATTTTCAGTTGTTTCACACCTTTTTGTTAAGTATATAATTTCACATGTGTTAATTCATAGTTTTGATGCCTTCAGTGTGAATGTACAATTTTCATAGTCATGAAAATACAGAAAAATCTTTAAATGAGAAGGTGTGTCCAAACTTTTGGTCTGTACTGTATATAGTATGCAGAGCACTGGAATTGATATATGCAATTATACCACTACATGGTTGCTGCACAGTGATAATATCAGTGTTTATACTGTTAATAATCAGTATGGTATATTATCACTACAGTACATGTTGGTGATATGTTGTTATGATCTGGCTGTATTTATTGATTATTGTCTCATATTGTGGTATTGATTGTAATATTGGTCTTAGTACAGTCATGATGGTAATGATCAGTATGGTGGCATTATTTTAGCATTATGTGGTGGCATTATGTGGTCATAACTTGGTAGGATTATTTACTAGTGATGGGCGGACCCGTGGATATCCGAATATCTATTAAAAGTTTGGTTCGGTTACCAGAACAGTACTTGACCGGGAACACGGACCCCATTCATATGAATGGGGCCCCCGAACATCCATGGTTTCCCACGCAGATGACAGCGTGGGAAAAAGGGGCTCTGATCGGTTAGAACTACGGGCTCACTCTGTCAGATGACAGTGTGAGCCCGCAGCTATGACTGTGACCAGTCGTAAAAAGCTTACCACAGGTCACAGGCATCAGCTGATGAGAGTACTACTCCCATCAGCCTATGCCTGCTGTTACAGAGCAGACGCCGCTGTGTAATCACTCCTGCAGTGTATAGCGCTGAGCTGCCGTGAAAGAGTTCACCGGAGTTCATCAGCTGATGAGCTCCAGTGATCTCACTTACGGCACCGCTACGGCGTGAGACAGTTCTCACGCAGCGGCGGTGCCGTAAGTGAGGTTACCGGGTTTCATCAGCTGATGAACTCCTGTGAACTCTCTCACGGCAGCTGATTGCTACACATTACTTGTGTCAGTGTGAGCCTGTTGTCATGTACAATATATTGTATGTCTATATACTGTTGACACATATATATACTGTTGTTATACACATGTAAATATATATATGGTGGCTCATTATACCCGTAATATTATTTTGAGGAATGTATTAACATTGTCTGTTTCTCTGACCTAACAAACTTTGACTATATGAGCTTTTTTACTAATCGGGTCACATTGGCCTGTGTATAAATACTATGCTACTTGGATGATCACTTAATATCTACTAGGCTGTACAATTTGGGTCCTGCGTGTCCCATATAGCGGCAGAATTTTTTTACACACTGTATGTTGTTTTGCACCATTTTTTGCACCAATTATCTGCATGTGATAATTTTTAACAAAATTGAATATTTAATAAAACAATTTTTTATGATGTAGATCGGCCTTTGATCGTGGTTGCTTCGGTTGTTTATGTTTATCTTGCGATTTTGCCATTATACGGTCAATAGTTGCCACTCTTCACATTGTAGTATGTGTACATTATGGAGTGGCACCGTTTGAAAATTATACTAGTATAAGTCATCTAGATCATCGTAGGACACTATGGATTATTTCATCACTTTGGATAGGTGAGGGATATGGTTGTTTTTTATTTTTGCTGTTTTACAGTTGACAGTGGCTTCTGGGATTAGGTGTTAGGTGAGTATAAATTAGCTTATTTATTTTCTGTTTTTTACAGGGAACAATGGTGTGAAGATATTCAAGGTAAACCCCTGTCGATCACTGTGCACTGGCAGGCGGGTTTTACGAAGCTCCACATATGAAAATTTGACACTGCAGCTTGCAAAGGAAGGAGCTGAAGAAGCGAAGAGTGAGAATTCTCACAGCAGCTGCAAGCTACACAGGATGTCCCTTCCCCTGACGCCATGTGCCTATTCAAGAAACATAATTCAACAGCGAGTTATGGGGAAAAGATTCATCTCAGTGATACACAAAATAGACCTGAGGGGATGCGGATTGTAACCCTAGTTTTAAACATAGTCCAGCGTAAGGAAAGGAGATACCCAGCACAGCCTTGCAGGGGCCCCTAGGACTCTGATGTTTAGCATCCATGCGTAGCAGGGGCCCGGCTGGGTCCAATGACACCAGAACGGGCTCCCTAGGACTGTCCAGTAAGAACATATGGCCCATTTTAGTTTTGGGAGCTCTTAGCTGGGAAATAACAGGGATGGAGAATTGGGCTCCACCAGGGGTGCAGTAGGGGGAGTGACACAGAGAGTTTGAAGGTCTCTGTAGCTAGAGCCTATTGTCTTTTTCCTGGGGAGGTCGTGATATCAAGTCATCCACCTGATTGTCACAGCTGACACCCGGTGCTATGTGCAGGGAACGGTCCCGCACCGCTCCCTGCACATTAACCCCAGAAATGCTGTGATTGAAATCGATCGCAGCATTCTGGTGGCAAGAGGAGGTTAGCGCGATACTTACCTTCTCTGCCGGCATCCCGCAGCGTCTGAGTCCGGTCCCAGATGTTGTCATGGTGACCCGATGTCATCATGACAACATCCGGGTCATCAGAAGGCAGGAAGTTGCTTTGGTCATGCGCCACGTGTGACCAAAGTAACTTTTCCCTGTGCAGCGCTGACAGGCTGCATAGCACAGGGATGGTGATGAAGTTAACCCCTTTAGTGAACAGGGTAAAAAAATAAAATAAAAAACAAAACATAAAACGATGCTTTATCATCATACCACCAAACAAAAAATGGAATAAAACGAGATCAAAAAGACAAATGTAAATAAAAATGGTACCGCTGAAAACGTCATCTTATCCCGCAAAAAACAAGCCACCATACAGCTCCAACGGCAGAAAAATAAAACATTTATAGCTCTCTAGCGATGCATAAACAATTCTTTTTTCTATAAAATAGTTTTCATTGAGTAAAAGTGCCATAACGTGAAAAAAAATATAACTGTGGTACCGCTGTAAACGTACTGACCCGAAGAATAAAGCTTCCTTATCAATTTGACGACACATAGAATGGCATAAAAAAACACCAAAAAACAATTCGTGAATTGTTGGTTTTTGTTTATTCTGCCTTCCAAAAATCGAAATAGAAAGCAATCAAAAAATGTAATGTGCCCAAAAATGGTACCAATAAAAACATCAACTTGTCCCACAAAAAAAAAAAAAAAAATCACATGACTCTGTCGGCCGAAATATGGAAAAATTATAGCTCTCAAAAAATTGCGATGCAAAAACTAGTCTTTGCAAAAAAAAAGGGTTTTTTAGTGTGTGACAGCTCTCAATCATAAAAACCTGATATGAATCTAGTATCCCTGTAATTGCACCGACCCGAAAAATAAAGTTGTCTAATCACTTATACCGCACGAGGAATGGCGTAAAAAATAAACTTTAGGGTTAGGGATAGGGTTGTGCTAGGGTTAGGGTTAGTGTTGTGCTAGGGTTAGGGTTGGGCTAGGGTTAGGGTTGTGCTAGGGTTTGGGTTGGGCTAGGGTTAGGGTTGGGCTAGGGTGAGGGTTGAGCTAGGGTGGGGCTAGGGGTAGTGTTGGGGTAGGGTGGAGCTACGGTTAGGGTTGGGCTAGGGGTAACATTGAGCTATGGGTAGGGTTGTGCTAGGGTTAGGGTTGTACTAGGGCTAGGGTTAGGGTTGTGCTATGGTTAGGCTAGGATTTCGTTAGGGTTGGGCAAGGGTTAGGGTTGCGTTAGGGTTGAGCTAGGGTTAGGGTTGGGCTAGGGTTAGGGTTGAGCTAAGGTTGAGTTTGGGCTAGGGTTGTGGTTGTATTAGGGTTGGGGTTGGGATTTTTTCAGAAGTAAAGAAAAAAATACCGTCTATATGGCAACTAATGTTGAGCACAAGAGCTCGCTACTTGAGTTTGCATCGGGTGCTCGGGTATGCACCGAGTATAGCGGGTGCTCGAGTGACATGCTCAAGTCTCCGCCTCAAATGTTTTGCAGCTGTTATATAGCCAAAAAAACCTTGCTGGGACTGCCTGTCATGCACAAGCGATCCCCACATGTTTTTATTTGGGTGACTAACAACCATGAAACATGCGGGCGGGGACTCGAGCATGTCACTTGAGCACCCGCCATACATGGTCCATACCTGAGTACCCGATGCAAACTCAAGTAGCGAGCACTTGCACTCAAGACTAATGACAACTTATTCAATATGATGACCTAATGTTTTCAAATTCTGTGTCGTACCTCTGGGTTCAAAATGTTCACTATACCCCTTGATAAAATCCTTCAGGGGTGTAGTTTCCTAAATGGAGTCACTTTTGGGGGGGGGGGGGGTTTCCACTGTTTAGGCACATCAGGGGCTCCCCAAACGAAACATGGCGTCCACTAATTCAAGCAAATTTTACATTCAAAAAGTCAAATGGCGTTCCTTCTCTTCCGAACTCTGCCGTGTGCCCAAACAGTGTTTTTTCCCCACATATGGGGTATCGGCTTACTCAGGAAAAATTGCACAACAAATCGCGTGGTGCAATTTCTCCTGTTACCCTTATGAAAATGCAAAATTGGGGTCTGCAAAACATTTTTGTTGGAAAAATGTGAAAATGTTATTTTTACAGCTCCATGATATAAACTTCTGTGAAGCACCTGGGGGTTCAAGGTGCTCACCACACACCTAGATAAGTTCCCTGAGGGGTCTAGTTTCCAAAATGGTGTCACTTGTGGGGGGTTTCCACTGTTTAGGCACATCGGGGGCTCCCCAAACGCAACATGGTGTCCGCTAATTTTTCAAGCAAATTTTACATTCAAAAAGTCGAAAATAAAAAAAATTGCGGTCTAAAGTAACATTTTTGTGAAAAAAGTTAAATGTTCATTTTTTTCTTCCACATTCCAAAAATTACTGTGAAGCACCTGAAGGGTTAATAAACTTCTTGAATGTGGTTTTGAGCACCTTGGGGGGTGCAGTTTTTACAATGGTGTCACTTTTGGGTATTTTCTATCATAAAGGCCCCTCAAAGTCACGCCAGATGTGATGGGGTCTCTAAAAAAGTGTTTTTGTAAATTTTGTTGTAAAAATGAGAAATCGCTGGTCAACTTTTAACCCTTATAGCTCCCTAAAAAAAAAATGTGGTTCCAAAATTGTGCTGATGTAAAGTAGACATGTGGGAAATGTTATTTATTAACTATTTAGTGTAACATACCGTATATTCCGGTGTATAAGACGACTTTTGAAGACTGAAAAATCTTCTGTCTAGTCTGGGGTCGTCTTATACGCCGGTAATGCTTTTGAACTTTCAGAAATTGACATGCGGGGATACTCTGGTGGTGTTAATAAGCTGCCGTGGCCGTATCCCTGCCATGTCGGAGTTAATATAAGGTGGAGGGAGTTAAAATACGGCGGCGGTAGGTCCAGACAGTCAGCGCTTCTGTGCTGAAACTGACACATCGCTGCGTATTCCCAGCTCCGGACACAGCGCAGGGCTTCTGTGCCGACAGCTTTCACTTGTCACAGAAGCGCTGCGCTGTGTCCGGAGCTGGGAAGTTCGCATCGCTTCTGTGACAATATATGAAAAGCCGGCAATTCAGCAGCGGCATAAGCCGGCACCCGACAATTTAGAATAGAAAGAATAGAGCTTCACACATAGATTAGATAGAGAGAAACATGTCAGTCACATATATATGAAGTACAGTGACAGTGTTGATTACTGTACTTGTCATTTAGTGTAAAGGATTTATTAAAACAAATAATAGTGTTTTCATGCACTGTCTCTTTAAAAAAGCCGGCCGGCATTTCAGCATCTGTACCCGACAATTTATAACAGAAAGATTAGAGCTTCACACATAGATTAGATAGATAGAAACATGTCAGTCACATATATAAGAAGTACAGTGACAGTGCTGGTTACTGTACTTGTCATCTAGTGTTAAAATAACGGATTTATTAAAAAAAAAATTGGCGTGGGGTTCCCCTTAATTTTAGTCTCTAGCGGAGGTTAAGCAGACGGCTGGGGCAGATGTTTGAAGCCTGGGAAGGGGGTAATACCCACGGAGCTTCCCAGGCTACTAATATCAGCCCCCAGCTGAATACCTAGCCTTTACTAGCTATTAAAATGGGGGAACCCCCCCAAAAAAATAACGTGGGGTCCCCCCTAATTTAATAGCTAGCAAAGGCTAGGCAGACAGCTGGAGGCTGATATTAATAGCCCAGGAAGGGTGCCATGAATATTGGCCCCCTCCCAGGCTAGAAACACCAGCCGTCAGCCGCCCCAGAAATGGCGCATTCATAGGATGCGCCAATTCTGGCACTTAGCCTCGTTCTTCCCACTGCCCTGGTGCGGTGGCAGGGGGTAATAGGGCTGGGGTTCATGTCAGCTTATAATGCCAGCTGACATCAAGCCCAGGTTAGTAATGGAGAGGCGTCTATAAGACACCCCCATTACTAACCCCATAGTCAAAGTTAAAAAAAACACAAACACCCAGAATAAAGTCCTTTAATTGAAATAAACACACAATTCTTTATTGTTCTAAATTAAACCATACTTACCACCACGCCCATTCCATCTGAAGCCAACGATCTCCTGCAATAAAAGAAAAATAATAAAGCAACCTCATCCTTACCTTTCCATGGTTCCCATGACAGCTTCAGCTCTGCTACATCGAGATGACAGGCTGGACCGCAGCAGAACGCTGCCATCCAGCCTGTCATCCCGCGGACACTGAGAAGAGCAGGCATGCTTCCGCTCCTCAGTGTCTCTCTGTGACGGCATAAAGATGAGCCGAGGTCATGTCCAATGAACTCAGCTCACCTCATGTACGTCACTGACAGCGTGGGAGAATTCTCACGCTGAAGCGCTGAGTGCAGGAGAATTTTCCCAGGCTGTCAGTGATGTGCATGAGGCTGATATTTAAATTTGGCGCACAAATCGGTGATTGGTCGTGGGCAGCGTCCGCGACCAATCAGCACGGTAGTGTTTAACTTTGGCGGCAAGATCAGTGATTGGTCGCGCGCCAAGACCGCGACCAATCACCGATTTGGGCTCCACATTTAAATATCGGCCGCGACCAATCAGCACAGCGTTGTTTAAATGTGGATCCAAGATCGGTGATTGGTCGCGGCCGATATTTAAATTTGACGCACAAATCTGTGATTGGTCGCGGGCAGCGTCCGCGACCAATCAGCACAGTAGTGTTTAACTTTGGCGGCAAGATCAGTGATTGGTCGCGGTCAAGACGGCCGCGACCAATTGGATGTCAGCGCCGCTCCCCGGTCCTCCCTTCACGCCCTAGCTGCATGGATGTCAGCGGCGCTGCCTGTGCGGATACTTCCGCTGCGAGAACCCGGGATATGAGCGGGCGCTCGCAGCAGAAGTATCCCGACCCGCAGCGCCGCTCCCCGGTCCTCCCTTCACACCCTAGCCGCTGATGTCCCCACAGTATCCGCATGGTGTTACAAAGGTCCGGACATTTGTGTTAAAAATCGCTGATTGGTCGCTGATTGGTCGCTGTTAAATTCAAATCTGTTTTTTTAAAATTTTTACCGGTGTTTGGTATGCGTTGGAAAAGGGGTAGTCTTATACGGTGAATATATCCTAAACTCTATATTTTAACAGGAAAGTAGGGGGGTCGTCTTATACACCAGGTCGTCTTATACGCCGGAATATACGGTATCTCTATTTAAGGGCATAAAATTTAAAATTTTGAAAATTGCAAAACTTTCTACATTTTTACCAAATTTCTGATTTTTTCACAAATAAACGCAAGTGATGTCAAAGAAATTTTACCACAATCATGAAGTACAATATGTCACGAAAAACCAGTCTCAGAATCAGCGGGATCCATTTGAAGCGTTCCAGAGTAATTACCTCATAAAGTGACAGTGGTCAGAATTGTAAAAATTGGCCTGGTCATTAACGTGCAAACCACCCTGGGGGTAAAGGGGTTAATACTAGACCTCTGAGCATAAGACGGAAAAGTCGTGGAACTATGGAAATCACAGGTCGGAGAGACGTGTTAGTGATCTGCAAATGATAAAATAATGGATACAACATTTTCAAAACATCTCAATTTATCCAGTATCGAGTATGATCCCCAAGCACAGAAATCCCCGCACTTACAGCCTCGGCTCCTGTTTTTACTTTATTGTATGGTTGGTTTATCCGCATTATCCACATTGTGGTTTTTACAGGTTTTATCTATATATTTTGTCTATGCACATTTTAACCTGAGTGTTACGAATCTGCGAACTCAGATATCCTGTGTTAAGTATTGTGGAATTTTTCAGGCTCAAACTAAGAAACGTAGAGCTCAGAAACGCGTTGTCGTCTGGTTGAAGTACGTTTTGCTGATGGCATTTGTACATTTTTCATGTGCTATTTTTGTACAAAGCCACTTAAATTTGGTTGTGTTTATATGGATTAAATAAAGTGCTGACTTTTATGGAAAAAGGGAGTGTTGGCCTGAATTTCACATTGCTATATCACTTTTCATACTTTTGCATAGACCTGGTCAGAGAGTCTGGACATGTACAGTAACTCTGCTCTACAGACTCCGGCCACAAGGTAAGTTTAGTCTTACAAAGCCGCTATCTATCACCATGCACACTCAGATTTTATCAGCTCAAATGTCTCCCGTACCCCTAGACTGTACCTGTTATATTTCCCCATCAACTACATGATGACAATTAGCAGCCATAAGCTTAATGCATTGTAGGGGTTTTCCAGGTTTACTATATTGACCTCTTCACCGGTGGGGTTCAACATCAACTGACATCCAACAATCGGAATTATTATAAAGACATTTGGAACTGTGGACCATAGCACAGTATTGGAACTCAGTGGTTGCAAAACCACAGATTGATATGGGGGATGGGGGAGGCATTTACAAAACCTAGGTGCCATAGACATTGACTGAAAATAAGTCCCCTTAAGAAATGGAAGTCTGCACATGTGTAGGAGAACAGTGGTAGGCAGGACAAAGATACCAGTCTCCTCCTGGAGGGCAATTTTACAGACTGTGTAAACTAATGGGACGTAGATTGAGAACTGGATCACTAATGATCGACTATTATTGTGATTGTGACAGGTAATCAAATTTTTCACTAGTGGCTACTAGAGGTGAAATGTAGTATTGCATCCCAACCAGTTAAAGGATTAGGAACTAGGGATGTCACGGGTGTGTCAGGCTTGACATACAGTCATTCTGGATCCGGCTGTAGAAGGTCGCTGCGCTTGGCCTTGCAGACACCTTCTTGATCCTTTCATCATCCCTCCCACTCTAGCACCCAGCGGTGATCTCCACGATCGCCTGCTAATTAACACACCCTTTCTGGATCTTTAAATATACTCAGTTTCTCAAGAGAGTTGCTGGTGATAGAGTAAATTCCTCTGTTCAGGTGTGGAGTTCTAGCAGTCAGCGATATTCTTCTTGGAGTTCCTTTATGGATTGTAGTTGTGTTCTCTCTGGTGTCTCCTCAAAGCTAAGTGTATCTCCTTGTCTGTTTCCCTTGTTTGTCTTTAGTTGCAATGGGGCCGACTAGTGCTAACTCCTCCCCCTCCCTACCTAGGGCCTAGCTCTAGGGTCAGCCAGGGCTAAGGTATCCTGCTTGACGATAGGTGTGGAACCTATTTAAGAACGATAAGGGAGTCATGGTGTTGTTAGATCTGCTTAGGGGTCTCCACTCCCCCTTTCCCTAGTTTCTGGGCTTTCCCCCTTTTCCCGTTGTCGTACGCTGTTTTCTTCCCATACCTAGCATGACAAGGGATGAGCAGACCCGTGGAAGTTCAGGTTTTGGTACCCAACTGAACTTTAGTCCAAAGTTTGGTTCGGGTACCAAAACTGTACCCGAACTTGATCCAGTACATGGACCCCATTGAAATCATTGTGAACTCCAACTTTTGAGATGGAAAAATCTCACTCTCCCTCCGCCCTCCTTCTCTTTTCTCTATCTCTCTCCTCCCGCCTCTCTCCTCCCTCTCTCTCTTTCCTCCCTCTCTCTCTCCTCCCTCTCTCTCTCTCCTTCATCTCTCTCTCCTCCATCTTTCCTTCATCTCTCTCTCCTCTATCTCTCTCTCTCCTCCATCTCTCTCCCTCGCACTCTTCTCCATTTCTGTCACTCTCTCCTCTCTCTTCTCAATCTCTCTCTCCCTTGCTCTTTGTCCTCCATCTCTTTCTCTCTCCTCCCTCTATCTCTCTCCTCCCTCTCTCTCTCTCCTCCCTCTCTCTCTCTCCTCCTTTGCTCTGTCTCCTCCATCTGTCTCTCCTCCATATCTCTGTCTCATCCATCTCTCTCCCTTACCCTTTCCTCCATCTCTCTCACTCTCTCCTCTCTCTCACTTGCTCTTTCTCCTCCATCTCTTCCTCTCCCCCCCATATAATGCCCCATGCAGGATTTAACGTCTCACCCCCATATAATGCCCCATACAAGATGTCACCTCTCCCCCCATATAATGCCACATGTAGGATGTCACCTCTCCCCCCATATAATGCCCCATGCAGGATGTCACCTCTCCCCCCCATATAATGTCCTTTGCAGGAGGTCACCTCCCCCCCATATAATGCCCCATGCAGGATGTCACCTGTCCCCCCATATAATGTCCTATGCAGGAGGTCACCTATCCCCCCCCATATAATGCCCCATGCGGGATGTCACTTGTTCCCCCCATATAATGCCCCATGCAGAATGTCACTTGTCCCCCCCCCATATAATTCCCCATGACTCCATACATATAAAAAAAATAATCAAGTACTCACCTCTCCTCACTTGCTGCCGTTGCTCCAGACTCTTCAGCATCGCCGGCGTCTTCCCGCTCTGCGCTGTCATGGATCTGGAGCGAGCATGGTGTAAAGACATCACAGCATCCTCTGGCCTGAGACGTCACAGTGCAGCAGCCGCGGAAGAGACCAGAGATGGTGCGGAGGCACGGGGAGAGGGGCCCTGAACAAGCGGGGGTGGGTGGCGGGCGCTGGCACCGGCACCGCACCGCTCACGGGTCCCATAGCGCGCAGGGGTGCCCGACGGTAAGTGGGCCCATCCATCTCCTTAGGGCCCCAGCACTTGCCCGGGTGCGCTGGGTTCTGACGCCAGGCCTGCATATAGGTACTTTACTCAAGCTCTACACAAGTGCACCGTCACTTTTATTATCCTCGCCTTCTTTGGCTTCTCTTATTTTACTTTAGTATTTATTTTGATTTATTTTATTCACTTATATAGCACCATTAATTCCGCAGCGCTTTACAGACATTATCGACACTTTCCCCATCGGGGCTCACAATCTAAATTCCCTATCAGTATGTCTTTGGAGTGTAGGAAGAAACCGGAGAACCCAGCGGAAACCCACAAGAATACGGGGAAAACATACAAACTCAGTATCACATACAGTATATGGATATATAAAATAGGACTCTGAGAAATGTATCTCATTGTTTTGCAATTTTTCCTTAACGGGGCTCCCTGGGAATAGAAAAAAATAAATAACTAAATGGAATCTTAATGAATACATTTATAAATACCTTTAATTAGCAATTTTAGATTTTTTGTTTAGGGAGGTAAACACTACACAATTAATATGGTCAGTGTCTTGTTACACAGAAACCTGTCCTAGAATATTAGCACAGAAACTTGTGAGCATGTGCCATAGGAATATTCCTGATATGACTTAGAGATAACCTATAACAGTGTGAGCAGACTTTTCGTACCTTAATAGCCCTGGTATCTCCAGTATTAGATCATATAGACAGGGTAGACATCAGTGTGAGCCGCCTCTTCTTATTTAAGCACTGCTTGTATCTCCAGCATAATATCAGATAGACATGGTGGACAGCAGTGTGAAGAGCCTCTTCTTACTTCAGCACTCCTGGTATCTCCAGTATTAGATCAGATAGATAGAGTAGACAGCACTGTGAGCAGTCTCTTCTTACCTCAGCATTCCTAGTATCTCCAGTATTAGATCAGATACACATGGTGGACAGCAGTGTGAGCAGCCTCTTCTTACCTCTGCACCCCTGGTATCTCTAGTATAAGCTCAGAAAGACATGGTGGACAGCAGTGTGAGCAGCCTCTTCTTACCTCTGCACCCCTGGTATCTCTAGTATTAGATCAGTTAGACAGGTGTACAGCAGTGTGAGCAACCTCTTCTTACCTCTGCACCCCTGGTATCTCTAGTATTAGATCAGATACACATAGTGGACTGCAGTGTGAGCAGCCTCTTCTTACCTCAACACCCCTGGTATCTCCAGTATTAGCTCAGAAAGACATGGTGAACAGCAGTGTGAGCAGCCTCTTCTTACCTCTGCACCCCTAGAATCTCTAGTATTAGATCAATTAGACAGGTGTACAGCAGTGTGAGCAGCCTCTTCATACCTCAGCAACCATGGTATCACCAGTATTAGCTCAGAAACACATGGCGGACAGCAGTGTGAGCAGCCTCTTCTTACCTCAGCACCCCTAGTAACTCTAGTATTAGATCAAATACACATGGTGGACAGCAGTGTGAGCAGCCTCTTCTTACCTCAGGATCTCTGGTATCTCCAGTATTAGATCAATTAGACAGGTGGACAGCAGTGTGAGCAGCCTCTTCTTACCGCTGCACCCCTGGTATCTTCATTATTAGATCAGATAGGGTGGACAGCAGTGTGAGCAGCCTCTCCTTCCCCTAGAACCCCTGGCATCGCCAATATTAGATCATGGGATCAAACGGATACCTATTATATATGTGCTCACTCATCACCTTTTTCTGATGTGGTTGAAACCTAGCCCACGTTAGTCAATGAAAAAACTGGGTAGGTGGGATTTCAAGTACATGAGTGAGTTTTGGTTGCATCCGCTGCCTAAAACGGTCAGTTTACCGCCAGTGAGAGTTATATAGTGACTATGTGGCTGTCACTGGGGTGTCTTTGGTTCGGGTTGGTTGGGTGGCTGCGTCCTTATATAGCAACGTGCACTCACAAGCAGAAGATGAGTTTGCTATAAGAAATCCCAATATAAAATACCGCTTTTATATTTTACTGACTCTAAAACTTTATTTATTTTCAGCCTTAGCTAATAACTGGAACTTTTTTTTATATAAAATAAGTATATAACACCGGAGCTGGAGAAAGGACTACATAGAGGAATAATAAGTAATGGACCATTAATGATTAATGACATCAAATCTATAAATACACAAGTTTATAAAATTATAAAAAGAAGTCTACATGCCGCCCAGAGGATCGGGGAGCATCGTGCTTATTTATTTATTTTTTTTCAATAATTTATTTTCCGCTGTTACACTTGGCAATCAATAATTTCAGTAATAGCTGGTATGGGTCTACTGAATTGTGGTGAGGGGTGACGGAGAGCCGCTCCGAAGAAGGTGGCCAGCAAGTAACTGGGCCCAATCTAAACCCTGAAACAAGGCCTCCCAAAATAATAGTGCTGATGCCCTCATATGAAGCACAGACATTTCCCAGGGCATTTACACATGGGTCCCATCAGCCTCCCGCTTCTATATTGGTGCCAGGAATGATTGACAAGGTTATGACCATGACTCAGTCTAAATATTGTATTTTTAGTTAGCCATTGTATAGCACTGTTAGATTATGTATTGGGAACTGTATAGTGATAATATGTGAACAATGTCCGGTACTATTTATTTGTGCCTTGTATTTTGATAATATGTGAGCACTGTATTGTAGTATTTATTTGGGCACTGTATGGTCATAACATGTGAGAACTGTAAAGTGGTATTTATTTGGGCATTTCATAGTGTTAATATGTGAGCACTGTATGACAGTATTTATTTGAGCACTGTATGGTCATAACATGTGAGAACTGTAAAGTGGTGTTTATTTGGGCATTTCATAGTGTTAATATGTGAGCACTGTAATGTAGTATTTATTTGGGCACTGTATGGTCATAACATGTGAGAACTGTAAAGTGGTAGTTATTTGGGCATTTCATAGTGTTAATATGTGAGCACTGTATGACAGTATTTATTTGAGCAATCTATTGTGCTATCTTGAGAACACTATATAGCCGTATTTATTTTGGCTCTGAGTGGCACTGTTATTTTGTTGCTAAAGAATGGCACTCTTATGTGGGCACCATCCTTTATACCTTGTATAATGTAGCACTGTATAATATCTTATTTGTATATAAATTGTTGGCGGGGGAGCTAAGAGAATAAGCCTCACACGGTACCGTGCCTCCTTAGTCAGGTCGTGACCCAAGTGCAACCTTTTTCTCTGCACCCCATGTATTGCATGCCTGCTTATAGACCAACGTATTCTGCACCACGTATCACTCTCATCCTCCCTGCGGAGGTCACGCTAGAATCTCAGATAATTGCACAGTGTGTGCCCTTATGAGCAGGGGCGTACTGGCCCACCGTATGATCGGGAAAACCCCCGGTGCGCTCCGGGTTCCGATGGCCATGCCCCTAAGCCCCGCCCTCACACCCACTGGGCCCTGTACAGAGAACAGAGGACCCCCCGGTTCGCTAATCAGATAGGCAGCACTGCCAATATGATTAGTGATGGGCCCTCTGCAGCAGCACAGCAAGGAGACCGGTCTCCCTGCTCTGCCTGCTGCCGCAGTGCCCCTCTGCCGCCTCTGCCGGCGCGTGCCCAGGAGGTCAGTCTCAGGGCGATGACATCATCGCCCTGGGACTGCTTCCTGTGCGCGCTGTGGAGGACGGAATCGCCGTCGCCCTAGGCAGCGGCTGCAGGCCTGCAGCTCATCTCGACGCATGAGTATGAAAAGCAGGGGCCGGGAGGGGAGGAATTGATAGGGGGGAGGGGTGACTGAGAGGACCCCTGGCCGAGGCTGTCAGTAAATGCTACTGGGCAATGGGCATGATTATCATCATGCCCATTGCCCAGCCTGTCCTGCTGCCAACCTCTCGTTACTGTTACTATGCCTAGCAGCATGTACTACCACCAGTGGCTGGCAGGACATGCTGGGTGGGCATGAAAGTACCAAGGAGGCTGGCAGGACATACTAAGCATGAATCGGGCTATGGGTGGAGGAGAGCGGTGCCAGCGCCCGCCCTTCTCCCCCGCTTGCTCAGGGCCCAGCAGCCGGATACTTACCTCTCCTCCTGCCTCCGCAGATCCGCTGTATTTCTGCTCTGCGCTCCCTGTGACATATCAGGTCAGAGGGTGCGGTGACGTCTTTCCACCGCGCCCTCCCCTGAGCCATCACAGGCAGCGCAGAGCGGGAAGACGCCGGCGACGCTGGAGTACGGACCTGAGCAGCGGCAGCAGGTAAGGAGGAGTGAGGTGAGTATTTGATTATTATTTTTTTTTAATGTATGGAGGCATGGGGCATTATATGGGGGGGTGATATCCTGCATGGGGCATTATATGGGGGAGTGACATCCTGCATGGGGCATTATATGGGGGGGTGACATCCAGCATGGGGCATTATATGGGGGGGTGACATCCTGCATGGGGCATTATATGGGGGGTGACATCCTGCATGGGGCATTTTAAAGAGGGGGGTGACATCCTGCATTGGGAATTTTAAAGAGAGGGGGGTGATATCCTGCATGGGGCATTATAAAGAGGATGGTTGACATCCTGCATGGGGCATTATATGGGGGGTGACATCCTGCATGGGGCATTATATTGGGGAGGTGACATCCTGCATGGGGCATTATATGGAGGGGGGTGACATCCTGCGGCGCTGGAGTCCAGACCTGAGCAGCGGCAACAGGTGAGGAGGAGTGAGGTGAGTATTCGATTATTTATTTAATGTATGGAGGCATGGGGCATTATATGGGTGGGGTGGTGATATCCTGCATGGGGCATTATATGGGGGAGTGACATCCTGCATGGGGCATTATATGGGGGGTGACATCCAGCATGGGGCATTATATGGGGGGGTGACATCCTGCATGGCGCATTATATGGGGGCGGTGACATCCTGCATGGGGCATTTTAAAGAGAAGGGTGACATCCTGCATTGGGCATTATAAAAGGGGGGTGTGACATCCTGCATGGGGCATTTTAAAGAGAGGGGGGGTGATATCCTGCATGGGGCATTATATGGTGGGTGACATCCTGCATGGGGCATTATATGGGGGGTGACATCCTGCATGGGGCCTTATATGGGGGAGGTGACATCCTGCATGGGGCATTATATGGAGGGGGGTGACATCCTGCATGGGGCATTATATGGGGTGGGTGACATCCTGCATGGGGCATTATATGGGGGAGGTGACATCCTGCATGGGGCATTATATGGGGGAGGTGACATCCTGCATGGGGCATTATATGGAGGGGGGTGACATCCTGCATGGGGCATTATATGGGGGAGGTGACATCCTGCATGGGGCATTATATGGGGGAGGTGACATCCTGCATGGGGCATTATATGGAGGGGGGTGACATCCTGCATGGGGCATTATATGGGGGAGGTGACATCCTGCATGGGGCATTATATGGGGGAGGTGACATCCTGCATGGGGCATTATATGGAGGGGGGTGACATCCTGCATGGGGCATTATAAGGGGGGGAACAGCCTGCATAGGGCATTATGTGGGGGGAACAGCCTGCATGGAGCTTTATATGGGGCCAGTATCCTGTACAGAGCATTTTATGGGGGCCAGTATACTGTGTGGAGCGTTATATGGGGACCAGTATCCTGTATGGAGCGTTATATGGGGGCCAGTATTCTGTACGGAGCATTTTATGGGGGCCAGTATTCTGTATGGAGCATTATATGGGGACCAATATCCTTTATGGAGCGTTATATGGGGACCAGTATTCTGTATGGAGCGTTATATGGGGACCAGTATTCTGTATGGAGCACTTTTTGGAGGCCAGTATACTGTGTGGAGTGATTCGCCGGTTTCTGAGCTATTATAGAATTTACAATAGATATCACTCATGTAATATAAGAAGTGAAATCTTTGCATTGTACTATACTTATATTTCTCTGCGGTATCTGTGCATCATGAATCGTGGTATGTGTTAAAGGGGCCCACTGAGACTCTTTCTCCCAGGGCCCAGAAAAACCTGGAGCCGGCCCTTTGTAGTACTATCATGCTAGTACTACTACCACCAGTGGCTGGCTGGCAGGACATGCCATGTGAGCTTGAATGATAGTACCACAGAGGCTGGCAGTACATACTGGGCAATGGGCATAATAATACCACAAAGGCTGGGAGGACATACTGGGCAATGGGCATGATAGTACCACCAGTAGACTGACTTGGCGGTCTCCAGGGCTCCGTCTCCCCTTCTCGCTGCTGTTAGGCTGGGTTAACATTGCGTTTATACTGTGCGTTACAACGGATCCGTTGTAAATCAGCGCAGACGCAATGTACTGTAGACTTGCATTGCAAAAATTGGCATGTGTTTGAAAGTATGCATTATTTGCAACGCACAGGAAAACATGGTCGGCGGCTGGAGGCCAGCTGAGCACTTCTCTGACAACTGTGTTCTAGTGTCATTCTGTGCCTGCTCATCTCTGTCAGCAGGGGTATTTGTCTGATGGCAAAGATGTAGCAGAGCTGGAGACAGAAGATCCGTGGATTACGTCAGAGCGAGGATTTTGTTTTTTTTATTAAAGATGGAGTCCCTACATGTGTTTTTTTCTGTTTACTAGAAATTCATGGTGGCCATGTCTAGTTTGGCGTGACGCCATGAATTTCAGGCTTAGTGCCAGCTGATAATACAAAGCTGGTACTAACCCCATTATTACCCAGCGTGTCACCCCCACCAGGGCTGCTGGAAGAGCCGGATAAAGCGCCTGGAAATGGTGCTATGATGAATGCGCCAATTCCAGGGGTGGCTGCGGGCTGCCGTCTTCAGCGTGGGGGGCCCAGAATGCTTGGGCCTTACCATGCTGAGAATCCCAGCCCCCAGCTGCCTGGTTTTTACCAGGCTGGCGATCAAAATATGGCGGGAACCCACGTATTTTTTTTTAAATTATTTTTTTAAATAATTTAAAAAAACATTGGGCTTTCCTGACTTTTGATCGCCAGGCAGCTGGAGGTGGCAGCCCGTAGCTGTCTGCTTTATCTGCGCTGAGAATCAAAAATTCTGCGGAGCGCTGTCATTTTTGTTTTATTATTTATTTATTTTCACACTTCTATATGTGTGACAGTCCCAACAGCTAATCACAGACGCTGACACAGAGAACGGGCTTCTGTGATTGGCTGCTTGAGTAACCTGAAAGCAGCCCATACATAGTACCATACTAGAATGTATGGGCTGATTGTAGATTACTCAAACAGCCAATCACAGACGCCCATCCTCTTTGACAGCATCTGTGATTGGCTGTTGGGTCTGTGACATATAGAAGTGTGAAAAGAAATCATTTTTAAAAACGGTGTAGCGCTCTGCAGAATTTTTGATTCTCACCGCAGATAAAGCGGACAGCTACGTACTGCCACCCCCAGCTGCCTGGCTTTACCTTGGCTGTCGATCAAAAGACAGAGAAGCCGAATATTTGTTTTAAACTTATTTAAAATATTTTTTTTTTTAGAAAAAGGTGTGTGCTCCTGCCATATGTTGATCGCCAGCCAGATAAAACAAAGGAGCTGGGGGCTGGGATTCTCAGCATGGTAAGGCCCAAGTGTGCTTAGCCCCCCACACTGAAAATCGCAGCCCGCAGCCACCCCTGAAAATTTCCAGGCGCTTTACCTGGCTCTTCCAGCGGCCCTGGTGGTGAGTGGCACCCTGGGTAATAATAGTGTTAGTACCAGGCCAGCTTTGTATTATCAGCCGGTACTAAGCCCGAAATTCATGTTGTCACGCCAAATTAGACATGGCCACCATGAATTTCTAGTAAATAGAAAAAAAACACAGAAATTTTTTTTTTAATTAAAAATAAAACACAAAACCCATTTAGGCTCCGTTCATACGCGGCGCAAAAAATCTCTACTGCATGCCGACGTTGCGCTTTTCTCAGCGCGCTTTTCCCGAGGCATGTTAACATGTAGCCTATGGGGAAAGCGCGCCGAAAAAAACGCCAAGAATTGGCATGTCAATTCTTTTTGCGCGGCCGCTTTTGCAGTAAAAGCGCCCGCGCAAAAATACGTGGCAAAACGCGGCATCTGAACGCTTTTCAGCAAAATCCATAGCTTTTGCTGGAAGGCGTTTCCAGCTTTCTTTGGCACTTCTTTTACGCGAGCGGTCTAAAGCGCCGCATAAAAGCAGGAACGTAGCCTAAGGGACTCTATCTTTAATAAAAAAAAATCCTCGCTCCGACGTAATCCATGGGTCTTCTGTCTTCAGCTCTGCTACATCTTTGCCATCAGAGAAATATGTCTGCTGACAGATGAGCAGGCACAGAATGACACTGGAGCACTGTTACTGTGTAGTGCGGCACTATGTTGCTTTTTTGTCATTTCATGCAGTGTAGAAATCTTGGGAAAAGTGTGGATTGTGCTCTGGAAGTGATCAGTTATAGCTAACTATGTTATTTTCTGCAGAGATAAGTCCTGCATAGAAGATGGGATATATCGGTCTGCAGATAAAGAACTTCACCTAGAGACATCACTGGTGAGTATGTGTATTACCTATGTTGAGTATATGTATTACCTATACACACACACTGACACTATATACAGAGCTCCTGTGTATAATATTAATGGTGATCATTGCATTACCTGTACACTGACACTATATACAGAGCTTCTGTGTATAATGTCACTGGTGATGACTGATAACCTGTACACTATATACAGAGCTCCTGTGTATAATATCACTGGTGATCACTGTATAACCTGTACACTGACCCAATATACAGAGCTTTTTTACATTTTTATTATTTTAGCATTATTTGTCACTATGTTGTGGCATTATGTGCTTTGGTCATGACATGACGATATTTGTCCCTTGTATGTGGTATTATTCAGTCACTATGTGGTGGTAATATGTGGTCTCATGGTGTGTCAGTATTTATACCTTGTATCTGGTAGCATTTGATCACTATGTGGTGGTATTATGTGCTTTGGTCATGGTGTGGCGGTATTTGTGCCTTGTATGTGGCATTATTTGGGCACTATGTGGTGGTAATATGTGATCTGGTCACGGTGTGGTGGTATGGCTTCTATCTGGTAATATTGGTCTTGGTAGAGTGGATTGTGGTTGGTCATTTGTTTTATCTGATATCAATAAGGGGAAACCTCTTTATTTCCAATAGATATTAAATACTTGGATGTTTAACCCCTCCCTGCCCTGTGACTATTACACAGCAGCAGAGATGCAGTTGCAAAGGTTCACCAGAGAAAGCAAGTTGGCATTTGGTGAGATTTTCACCTCTGTATTTATAAGACAAAACCAGGAGTGGGTGAGAAATTCATAAAACATTACCTCGGATTGCTCCACTCCTGGTTTTGTCTTATAAATACAGAGGTAAAAATCTCACCAAATACTCAAAGTGCAACAATCTTCTGACATTGCTGATTCCACCAATAAATAAGTGATCACCTTCCCAACCTGTGCATCGCTGATAACTTGTTTTCACCAATAAAAACCCTTTAATGCAAACTACAGTAATTGTACATCGCATTTCTGGTGAGCGCACAGTGATGGGCAGAAGCGGCCAATATAATGGGTATAACGGCTAACAGGTATTTGCAAATAGCTGAAGGGTGGGTGGGCCCCTGGAGTCAATGTCCCTGGTGGGCCCCAGACACCCCAGTCCGGCGCTGTTGACAGCAGTGACCTGGGGGTCTGAAATGCTTCCTGGGGCGATCCCCATGCTGTCCCCATGTCATTTGAGCACTGTCACTATCGTTTTGGGCACTTTTTAGGCTTTCTACAGACTGTCGGGGGTGCCGCCGCAAAAATGCTCGGGTCTCCCATAGACTAACATTGGGCTCGTTGCTCGGTTCGAGCACCCGAGTATCACGGTGAGCTCGGCCCGAGCTTCGAGCACCCGAGCATTTTAGTGCTCACTCAACACTAATTGCCACTCTTCGTAATGTGCAAACAATGTCTTCATCAGGTGGATTCCACCTGGATCCCTCATGAAAAGCACTAGATAAAAATGTAAATGATTGAACATATGCACTGCAATATAAAAACAACTTGCTGTGCATTGTGTATTTTTCAGTCTTTTTCAGCTTCTTTTCTCCGCTTCCAGCTTTGAAAATTATGAAGTGGTTAAAGAAAGTGATCGGTTCATTCTGCTGGTGGCTTCTGTTTGGAAGCCGCTCACTATTTTATATGTAGTTAACAAAAACACTGATGTTTTCCTTAAGTGTCTTCTTATAAAATAAAAAATCAGTGGGTATGCTGGCGTCTATAAGGTGCTGTGTGTACGTACCCTTAGGAATAACAGAATCTCTGGTCATCTCCTCCATTTTTGGCCAGAGTTTAGAGGATTAATGGGAGACATAGAACCGCTATTCTCCAGTTTGGGATCTAACCCTTCAGACATACTATATATGAGGTATAGTATTAATATACCATAAAAGTCAGTAATAATCAATTAAATGCGAAAAGACATTAAACAATTTTAATTTTTTATTTCTTTGAATTAAAATTGCATGGAAGGATGAAGACAAGTTCTTGGAGGAGCCTTCAACTTTTGCACGTGTCTCTTGCTGGTCAGGAGGCCACAGGTAGGTGGTACAACTCCTTCCATACAGGTACAGCATTAATGGTGGATGTGCTGTAGTTTCTTCAGAGCGCTAGATTTGGGGGTTTTCTGTCCTCGAGATGTCAATGGTGCGTTGGTGGCAGCAGCCAAAAATGCAGCTTTCTCTGACAGCACGAGCAGCCCTGGATAATCCACGCCGGCAGGATGTTATCATCCGGCGGAAGAGAGAACCTAGGAGAAAAGATGTAAAACTGATGTAAGTAATGGGACTCCATATTAGAGGACACTACTGTGGTGTCACTGTGACATGACGTTAGAGGAATCTCATCATACAGAGGAGCAGAATCATTGTCAGCCATCATACATGTGACAATCCCACCACTGACGGATAACATCTGCTCCACATGACTTCTTCTCACTGACGTCATACAACATGGAGATTATCGTCACACTTACCTCGCCTAGTTTCCCCCTCTTCAACTTTCTCTGTTTTTAGTTGTTTTCTCAGTGTTCGAAAATATTTTCTTCTCTTCTGAACTGGAGATTCTAATCAAAAAGCCAGAAAAAAATGTTGATTATAAACTCCTAAAAGATGAGCTTTGTATCTTTATAGAGTTATGCAACTGATTAATATCAACCTGTAGCTTTTCTGGGTTCCGGTGGTGTCTCCCCAAAGAACCATGTTCCCATATTAATATGACATTACTTTCAGCAAGCCACAGTGTTATATAATCAGTTAGATAAAACTTCATTGTAACTTTAAAGAAGACCCATCACCAGGTCAAAAGTGTCCAAGATTCGCTCTTATTTTATGTCGGCTTCTCCCCTGAGTATTCTGATATTTGTTTTCCTAAAATCCACAGTACGGTTGTAGAGATATGGGACTTTTTATTTAGTGTTAATTATTATGGTCTTTATCATGTGGGCGTGGTAACCTAAGGGCACGCCCCAGAGGATCCTGTGAGCACCGCCCCTTTGTAAAGAATAAAAATTACCACTAATTACAAATGCCCATAACTCTGGAACCGTATGGGGGATTTTAACAAAACAAAAAATAGAATACTCAGGGGAGCAGAAAGAATAAAGGAAGTAATTTTAGAGCCTTAATATTTAAATTTTGGATCATAGGCTATAATTGGATGGCCTATAAACCTGTACATACCTGACAATGAGGGCGAGGATGACTCACTGTTTTTAGCAGTAAAACACTGATTGTCTCCAACAGTTTTGGAAGGGGAAGATTCTTTCTGCCTGTTGGTAGAAAAAAGACACGTAAATTACAAGGAAAAAACAATAGAATAACGGAAGAACACCTGTCTGTAAGGTCAATTAGGACAACATAGAGGAGATATCCTGCTCAAGACCACATTTTACCAGCAAGAATGGAGTCTAATTAGTAATATTGGCCTGTAGTGAGTTGGAAATGAATGGTTGGTCGCAACAATCAGCTGTTATTGAAGTTATCACAAGTAAGACCCACAGAGATTGTGTAGTCATGGGGTGGTGGATGCTAGATTTAGATTTGTGTTACTCGTATCTTGTATTTGGATCCGACATATATCAGGACTAAATCTCATAATAATAATAATCTACTCACATTTCTGAGCGTTTTTCATTGATCTCTGGGGAACACCCTGGAGGTGACATAGGCACTTCATTGCCTTCATCACTGTTCTCTTGGGAACACTGTGGAGGTGACATAGGCTCTTCATTGCCTCCATCACTGTTCTCTGGGGAACACTGTGGAGGTGACATAGGCTCTATATTGGTCATCATCCCAGTATTGGTGATATATAGCTAAAACAGATAAAGAAATATAAAATAGATATATTTAATTTTTTTTTGTAATTATAGGTTTCATACATTTTATTAGCCACATACTTACTTTAGAAGACCTTTGATAAGTTGATGCAAAGTTTTTGATTTCTGGCCAGTCATTGTCCTCAGTTGTGTCCCCCTCATCTGAATTCATATGTTTGAAGCTGCTACTTCGAGCTAAAAAATACAAGTGTTATTAGAGATTATTAGTATAATACCCAGACAGTCACCATGTTATCACTAATAATGATGGGAACTGATTTTGACATAAAATGAAAGACAAGACACACGTCAGTTTTCTGCAGATGACGTCTCATTTTACTTACTGATAAAGTAGCGGGTGTCCTCATCTGACTTTAGGTCAGGAACGAACAGGGGCTTCTGACTTAAAAGGTTGTCAAAGTCTAAGTCACGCATAAATGGATGAATTTTGATCTCATTTGCGCCTCCTGGAAAAGGAAGACAAGAAAGAAAGTGATACAGTCATTGTCAGAGAAACTGCTCCATATCTGTAGAATTTATGTTAATCTGAACTGAAGATGTAACAGAGCCGACATAAAGGAAATATATTGAACATTATAGCATGAAGAATGGGTAATAGAAAAGTAGGTAGAGTACAGAACCTCAGTGCTGATCCTCATGGAACCCATCATTTGTCTATTCACGCTGTAATAATTCATTGATAATACTATTAATATTACCTGTTCCAAGTCTCAGTGCTGGAATTTTTCTGAGCAGTTGAGTGATGATGCCTCGAGCATTAGTTGGAGGAAAGTAATTACATCTCCAAGGTATATCATCTGTTATATAAAAAGCAAATATTATAAGAAATAAAACCTCTTCATTTATTTTCATAAAAAAAAAATTCCTTAACAAAGCTAGAAAAAACTACAGAACTATTCAAGTCAAATAACAGTGACATCACAAGCATTCAGATTATTTAACTTACCCTGGATGATACTGTGTAAAATATTCCTTCTGCAAGCCCCTGTAAATGGTGGATATCCAAATAGAAATTTATATAGGATGATCCCTATTGACCACCAGTCAACAGGCCTTCCATAGCCTATCTTTAGGATAACTTCTGGGGCCATGTAAGTAGGGGTGCCAGCAGTCTGGAAACCAACAGAAAAAGGAGATGATGATCAATAAATATAATTGCGACACATAACATCAGTGGAAATGTTTTTCTAGAGAAATTATAAATCAGAGAAGGAGAAAGATGAGATCTGTAAAGTACAAGACCCTGTAAGTAAAGCCTACCTCTTTATCAAGGAACTCTTTGGTGATGTCCTTAGTTGGAGTCTTGTAGAAGTCTGAGTTTGGTCTCATGAGGCCGAGTTTTGAAACCCCAAAATCAGTGACCTTAATATGTCCTGTTGATGTTATCAGGAGGCTGTGAAAGAAAAGATGGTGTCAGCACCAAGTAATAACCCACAGACTGTATAAGAAACTCTAACTTTCTTCCCCTCTAATATGCTAGAGGGGTCACTTACTTCTCAGGCTTCAGATCTCTGTGCACCACACCATAGCTGTGCAGGTATTCCACAGCAAGGACCGTTTCCGCAATGTACATACGGGCCAAGAGGACTGGTAAAGGACCCCTGTGCTTTAGAAGGGTACCACAGTCACCTCCTACAGGAGAAAGCAAATATGAGAACTGAGGGTTTGTTACAATGTAAATTACACATGATGAGTGGGAATGTGAAAAAGGCGGAGACATTGGGACAGGATGGTCTATATATACTGTATAATGTAGTGCGTATACTGTATACTGCAGATAGACCCTATACATAGAGACAGAGCCTCATCTACGAGCCTCTAATTTTTTTCTCTGTGAACGTTCTTATCTATAAAAACTCTTCAAAAAGACAAATCTTCCTTTTACCCATAGTGGAAATTGCTGCCGTGCTCAGCGAGGACATACTGGGGGACTTTCATAGAGATCAATGGTTTTTCAGGCATCTTGGTAACAGATGACTTATAATAATTGCAAAGAGGACATGTAACCGTCCATGTGGGCACATTGTGGTCATATATAGGTGCTAGGATTAAGCAGACGTGGGCTGGATATAGATACAATGGATGTGTCCTACCTGGTACATACTCCATGACCATACATAGATGAAGTTTAGTAGGAAAGGAGCAGAACGTGGAGACCACAAAGGGACAATCTGCGAATGCTGAGATGTCCCTCTCCAGAAAGGCCCATTCAAGCCTCTTTGGCTTTTTCAGGTTCTCCTTGTCCATTTTCTTCATAGCGCAGACTTGGTTTGTATCTTTATGGCGAACTAAGTGGACGGCCCTGGAGAGGAGAAAAAAACATGATTTACTATAAATTCTTATTAACAATCTATCTATAGATCTCATCAAATGATCTCCTGTATTAATGATTAATGTGGGGCCATCACTAGAAAACCATGTCTATAAATACATAAAATAACACTCCACAAATGATCACCAATGGGGGGTCCTCATCCACGTCACATCCTAACTGACCTGAATAGTGACAGATAGATGTGGACCGTGATGTGAACTCATAATTTGTCCATGGGAACATAACATGGGAAGGACGCAGAGACATCGTCATAAGGAGCCCTGGGAAATATATATAATACCAAAGTAAAGCTCACCCAAAGGCTCCACTGCTGATCAGTTTGATCGGTTTATAGTCGCTCTTACAAGGATTTCTCCCCAGGTTCAATGATCCGATCGTGGCCTAAAAAGGAATAAGAAATGACATTAAGACATAGAAACTGCAGGGAAATAAAAGCTGAAGATGCAGGAACGTCTCTCTTCTATATTATGTCCATGATGATTACACTGCAGCAGATGTAGGGGACGTGATACGAGCCGGACCCTGCACAGACACTATTATATTATAGGAGATATCCCCCTTATACAAAGACACAAGCGGAAATACAAACTCCGCACCACTGAGTACAGACTGTCCTCACAGATGATGAAACCACAGGGACAGGTGGCCATAAAATACCCTGTGTCTGCCTGGAGTGGACATGGAGGCCTCCACCATGATAAATCTGACCTTCTGCTAAATGGCTGGTAATCTGGAGAAGATCAGACAACAAGGACATGAGATGTAGACCTGTGTCTGCCTGGAGAGGACAGGGAGGCCTCCACCATCATGAAACTGACCTTCTGCTATATGATTGGTAATCTGGAGAAGATGAGACAAGGACATGAGATGTAGACCTGTGTCTGCCTGGAGCGGACATGGAGGCCTCCACCATCATAAATCTGAGCTTCTGCTATATGGCTGGTGATCTGGAGAAGATCAGAGAACAATGACATGAGATGGAAACCTGTGTCTGCCTGGAGAGGACAGGGAGGCCTCCACCATCATGAACCTGAGCTTCTGCTATATGGCTGGTGATCTGGAGAAGATCAGACAACAAGGACATGAGATGTAGAAGATGATAGATCCTTACCAGGCGCTCCACTGAGTAGGCCGGATACTCCAGTACAAGCAGGACATTTTGGGCCAGTTGTTTAATAAAGGCCAATTCTCCACTTTGGGATTTTTCTTCAGCCTATAGAGATGAAAACAAAGAAGAAAGGAAAATCATGAGAGAAAAAGCAAAACGGAGGAGGCCATTTATATCACCATGTTACTTATGCTATCTACACTACAAGTACTACATGACAACTGACGAGGGATCCGGTCGCTTGTAAACCTTTAAATCCCCACGTCCTCCCTCCATACCCAATGTATGTATATAAGACACATGGCTGCTTGTGACCTGTGTAAAATGGCCACAGCAGACTCCAACTCAAAACGCGGGGTGACTGCAACAATGATAGCCCCACAATTATATACAGTAGATATCTAATAGGCTTTAAACCAGAAGAAAAACAACACCTAATTAAGAGTTAGACCCTAGCCGCACCACACCGACACCACACCGACACAAGGGTTAAGGCATTAATATCCCACATTAATACCACTATCCTCACAGGACCAAAGTCCACTAGTTATATTGAGATGTAACCAAAGTCACTATTCCCCCAACAGTAACCTCCGTCCAAAGGACATCACATTTATCAAGACTCTGACCCAAACCTATCCCCCACCGCTGTGACCGTCCCAAAACCTCTACTTATCAAGTGCCAGCCTTCAAACTTTCCTCCCATCTCTTTATAAGGGCTGGTTGGATGCTGGAACGTGAAACTCCTACCTTCTTCCTTTTATTGTCCCCCTGTAACCCAGCTCCTCAACTCCTTCCCGCAAATGTACGGGTTATTAACATCCTGGAAGGGTCCTCACATGTGGAGGGGGCTCAGGAGCTGAGCTCCCCAAACATGCGTATATGAAATAGCCAGCATCTGTCCCTAAAAACCGTGGACAATGCAGAATTCTTCTGTTAACCATTTAAATAAAGCTGTCAGTCTGTGACAGTATCATTTCAATTGTGCATGCACCAATGCCTGAGCACTCTTGCTTTCATCGGCCCTCCACAAGGCGATCACAAGGGTCTAATGCATTTCTAGGACAACCAGGGGTCTGCTGAAGACCTCCGTTGCTGAAACCACGGTCCTCCTTGTGAAGCTTAGCTATAGGCTGAGCTCCAGAGGAGATCAAGATTTTCACTATATAGCGCAATACTGTAGTATTGCAATATATAGTATGAGCGATTTGCAGGATTAAGTCCCCTAAGGGAACGAAAAAAAAAATTTAAAAATAAAGAAGAAAAGATTTAAAAAAATGTTAAAAATATAAAAGTTCAAATCACTCCTCTTTTCACCATTTAAAATAAAGAAAGGAAATATTTGATATTGATGCGGTTGTTAAAGTCTGATCTTTTAAGATAGGGAATTAATTAATACGATCAATAAACACCGAAAAGAGGAAAAAAAATTGGATTTGTGTTTTTTTTTTGTCTTCTCATTTCACTTAAAAACATTAATAATAAACAATCAAAACACCCATAGAATCTATGATTCTATGACACTCTATGTACACAAAGTTCACTGCAAAACTCAAATCTTCACTCATCCCAATCGACAGAAAACTAAAATGTTATGGGTCCCTGAATATAGCGACACAAAGAACCATTGCATCTCACTTGGAATTTTTTTCCCTTGTTTCAGTACAATGTATGGTAAATAGAATGGAGCCACTGAAAGCTACAACTTGTCCTGCAAAAGAATCAAGCCCTCACATGTCTATGTCAATGGAAAAATAACAAATTTATGGCTCTTGAAAGAAAGTGAGGAAAAAATGAAGGCATAACAACTGAAAACTCTGTGGTCCATAATTGGTTAACCAATCCAATTCCCCCCTACCTCCACAACCCTCCCAATAACCCTGTAGATATCACCCTCTCCCTTGTCATGTAGCCTGTATGCCCTATTACTGCTCCCCGGCTATTCTTATCTGGGTATTTGGTACAGGTTAAACTTATATTCCATTATTATTTTCCATTATTACTATATGATTTGTGCAGATTGTCTGCTATTTACCTGTTGTACTAATGTCCATATGTTCTTCTGTAAATGCTCAAGATATTCTGAGCTTATATGACCTCGTTTGTATTTGGTCAGGCAATCTCTCACAAGCTCCATTACCAGCCGGTAAGTGAAGCTGAGGACGCCATCGGGTAGTGGTAGCACAAAGTCAGGGTCATAGGTGGCAAGAATCCCCTGGAGTAGTGCTAACACCTGAAGTCTGTCTGGAGGAATTCCAGACATTTCCAGTAAATCCAAGCGCAGTCTGTATATGACTAGCTATATGGCTTATCACACCGACAACAATGACACCGGAAAGTCAAAGTGACAACTAGAGTGTAATCACTTGTAGAAATAGTGATGGTTAATTGTGATGTCATAATGGAATCTTGTGTTCTACTCTTAAAGGGGCAGCTTGCCTTATAAGGAAGTTGCCTAGCATCCCTTAAGGAGGCAACAATATAGGCTGAGCATCGGTACCATATGCAGACATGGATGATAGAGCTATGGACGCTTTACTCTTCTGAGCAGTTAGAGTATTATTATGTTGTTACATAAATTATTTATATCTGTTCCACACAATAAAAATTACAGTGTTTTGTATCAATAAGAAAGTCATATTCCGGGGCTAAAAGACAATGTATATCTTTGTACCGTGTTAGGGGCTAAAAGAAGTATCTTTACTGAGGGAACAGGGCCGGACTAGGGGCTGCGCCCAGCTCTGGCATAGGACGCACACAGGCCCATGTTACTCTCCCACACCCACTTTCAAAGATGAGGGTCTCTATTACAAATATGACCCTGCCTACCATTGGAGAAAATCTAAATTTACTACTCCTCGTGATACCAATTTATTAGGATGATCATTTAGGTCTCTTTAACACATTAATAGTTCCCCTTGGGCATCCTTATAATAATAAGAGTGCCCCTCTGGGTTTCCTTATAATAATATTAGTGCCCCTCTGGGTCTCCTTATAATAATAATAGTGCCCCTCTGGGTCTCCCTATAATAATAATAGTGCCCCTCTGGGTCTCCTTATAATAATAATAGTGCTCCTCTGGGTCTCCCTATAATAATAATAGTGCCCCTCTGGGTCTCCCTATAATAATAATAGTGCCCCTCTGGGTCTCCCTATAATAATAATAGTGCCCCTCTGGGTCTCCCTATAATAATAATAGTGCCCCTCTGGGTCTCCTTATAATAATAATAGTGCCCCTCTGGGTCTCCTTATAATAATAATAGTGCCCCTCTGGGTCTCCTTATAATAATAATAGTGCCCCTCTGGGTCTCCTTATAATAATAATAGTGCCCCTCTGGGTCTCCCTATAATAATAATAGTGCCCCTCTGGGTCTCCTTATAATAATAATAGTGCCCCTCTGGGTCTCCCTATAATAATAATAGTGCCCCTCTGGGTCTCCCTATAATAATAATAGTGCCCCTCTGGGTCTCCTTATAATAATAATAGTGCCCCTCTGGGTCTCCCTATAATAATAATAGTGCCCCTCTGGGTCTCCTTATAATAATAATAGTGCCCCTCTGGGTCTCCCTATAATAATAATAGTGCCCCTCTGGGTCTCCTTATAATAATAATAGTGCCCCTCTGGGTCTCCCTATAATAATAATAGTGCCCCTCTGGGTCTCCCTATAATAATAATAGTGCCCCTCTGGGTCTCCCTATAATAATAATAGTGCCCCTCTGGGTCTCCCTATAATAATAATAGTGCCCCTCTGGGTCTCCTTATAATAATAATAGTGCCCCTCTGGGTCTCCTTATAATAATAATAGTGCCCCTCTGGGTCTCCTTATAATAATAATAGTGCCCCTCTGGGTCTCCTTATAATAATAATAGTGCCCCTCTGGGTCTCCTTATAATAATAATAGTGCCCCTCTGGGTCTCCCTATAATAATAATAGTGCCCCTCTGGGTCTCCTTATAATAATAATAGTGCCCCTCTGGGTCTCCCTATAATAATAATAGTGCCCCTCTGGGTCTCCTTATAATAATAATAGTGCCCCTCTGGGTCTCCTTATAATAATAATAGTGCCCCTCTGGGTCTCCTTATAATAATAATAGTGCCCCTCTGCGTCTCCTTATAAGATTAAAGGGAATCTGTCAGAAGGATCAGCTCTCCCTCCCAAGCCGTCTTTATGGGCATACGTTATACACGTGGTCCCTTTACCAGCGAGGTTGGTCGACTGGGATAAGAAAATCATTCAACGAGAGACTAGATGGATTTTATTATCGAATGGCCTATTGTTATAGTGTGATCACTATTCAGTATGGCCCTATTACATAGACTATCACCATACAGTGTGTAGGCCAATTGTGGCTGCGCTCTTCTATACGGCATAGTCGGCCATTTGGACGGACTTCTTTTCTTTATCTATACTTTTAATCTTGGCTGCACTGAATATTGATTCAGGATTAAATGATTCTCCTTTGTGTGTGCATCGATTATATCTGGTACATTTACACTATATTAATACATCCTCTATATTTATAATATATCTATACACCTATATTCCCTGTTGTCTTGTTGCCTAGCCATTATGGGAACCAATCTGGACCTATGATGTGATAAATACTTGATGAGATCCATAAAACAGCGCCCCCTATTGGAGCCCACTGTGCGTTTCAAGCATGGACCTTCTGGTATCTGTATGGGGAGGAAACCTCTCGCTGGAGCGCAGCGTGCCTCCCAATGCGCACTGACGCCCCCTCCGGTCTCATCGCTGGAACACATTTTTATGTAAAGTGTCATTGAATGCAGCAGCCGGGTCTAAGCTCCTAATAAACACAACCCTCCGCCTGCCCCGCTGTGTTATTACAGGCTCTATTCCCCTTCAAGCCTAAGCGTCAGAATGCCTGCTCCTCCTCTTACCTCCCCCTTTCACCTGCTGTTATAGTACAGCCTGTCTGGGCTCTGTATTAAAGCCTCTTATTAACCCTCTCCCCCTATGTATCTACTGGTAGACCCCATATTAATATAAGCCCCTTGCATACCATGAGCTGCAATATTATTATTGTAAGAAACCCCATGTGCACTATTATTATCAGGCATAGATGGTGGCATTATTATTCAGTATCGGCACACAGGGGGCATTATTACTATCTAAGGCAAGGGTGGGCAATTAATTTTCCAAAGAGATCACATGAGAGACCATGACTGTTGCGGAGAACGAACCAATAGACAGATATGAATTCTGCTCAATATTCATATCAACATATTAATTACATTTATTATAATATATTAATATTATCACTAGAGATGAGCGGTGTTCGACTCGAACTGTTCGCCAATCTCAAATTCGAGCTGTTTTGGGCGGTGTTCGAGCCGTTCGGCGAACACGAACAATTTGAAAAAAATCCGGCTGTTCGAGGTTATGTTCCATAACTGTTCGTGCACCAAAATCATAACTGGATTTTTTCTCAGTAATGCTGAAAATTAATGTTAATACGCAGTTTGAGTGTACAGCGGGGCGGGGGGAGGTTCATGGGATGGATCTCTGCAGAAATAATGAAGATCTCCATTTTTTTTTCTCTTTCCCCCATTTACAGTGGGGAGATGCAATCTGTCAGCCTATCAGCAGCGCACACACGGAGCGAACTGCTTTTTTCACACAAGCAAAGGCATGTGTCATTGGCAGTGTATGTCACATGTCCTTGCCCTATAAGACCCAGCCATTTTCCACGTAGCCACCATTTTCTCACTGCTGCAGCTGCGTGTTAGACGGCACCGCTGTTGCTGTGTGCGCTATACTTTGAGTGTTCATTTCAAGCCAATTTTCGCACAAATCTACAGATAGCTTGGGAGTAGGGGATAGTTGTGATTGCAGTCCTTTTGAGGACTAGGTTACATCATTTCCTACGACTTTTATCAGGTAGGTCTGTGCTCTTAAATAGATAGGTTGGGAGTAGGGTCTACTTGTAATTGCAGTCCTTTTGTGGACTAGGTTACAGCATTTCCTAGGACTTTTTGCTAGGCAGGTCTGTGCCAGTGCTGTGCAAGTTTTTTTCACAGCATTTGGCTAAATCTAGCTAAGCAAATCCTTTTTGGCCTCTTGCAGTGTGTGTTAGTCAGTGGAGTAGCCTATCTGTGTTGCAAGCTATACCACCTGTGTATAGAATACAAATTTTTTTACTGCACCTAGCCAAGTAAAACCTTTTGGGCATAGCATCATTCTATTAGTCCATCTATACTAACCTCCACCAGGTTGCAAATTAAAAATAATTTTTATCTGCATCTAGCTCTGAAAAAAAATGTGGTCTTGTAGCAGTGTGTGGGACTTGTTCTATTAGTCCATCTATACTAACCTCCACCAGGTTGCAAATTAAAAATAATTTTTATCTGCATCTAGCTCTGAAAAAAAATTGGGCTTGTAGCAGTGTGTGGGACTTGTTCTATTAGTCCATCTATACTAAGCTCCACCAGGTTGCAAATTAAAAATAATTTTTATCTGCATCTAGCTCTGAAAAAAAATTTGGGCTTGTAGCAGTGTGTGGGACTTGTTCTATTAGTCCATCTATACTAACCTCCACCAGGTTGCAAATTAAAAATAATTTTTAGCTGCATCTAGCTCTGAAAAAAAATTTGGGCTTGTAGCAGTGTGTGGGACTTGTTCTATTAGTCCATCTATACTAACCTCCACCAGGTTGCAAATTAAAAATAATTTTTATCTGCATCTAGCTCTGAAAAAAAATTTCGGCTTGTAGCAGTGTGTGGGACTTGTTCTATTAGTCCATCTATACTAAGTTCCACCAGGTTGCAAATTAAAAATAATTTTTATTTGCATCTAGCTCTGAAAAAAAATTTGGGCTTATAGCAGTGTGTGGGACTTGTTCTATTAGTCCATCTATACTAAGCTCCACCACCTGTGTATGTAATAAAATTGTTTTACTGCATCTAACCCAGCCAATACTTTTGGGCTAATACAACAGTTTGGCCACTCAGCTCTGCTCGGTTCCCATCCATTGTTTTTTTGTGCAAACAACTCCAGAGTTGTCAATTAGTTAACCACCAAAATGAGTGGAAAAAGGCCTGCTGATGGTGGAAAGGGGAATAGGTGTGTTGGGAAGGGAAAAAAAGGTTGTGTCCGTGGGGTAGGTGTTAAAGCAACAGTAACATCTGCAGAAGAAAGACCATCTTCCAGCCAAACTAAGATGTCTACTTCTTTTAGTGGACAATGTGATAAGATCCCTTTCTTACGGCCACGCCAATCGCTACAAATTCCAGATGAGGCACAAAAACAGCAGGTGCTTCAACGGATATCAAGTGCTCCTTCAAGTGGGCTCTCCTCCACCTCAACCATAATGTAGACCCTCGTTCCCAAACTGTATCTCCTGTTGGTGGAGAGAATGAGGAAGGCGATGATGAGACTCAAATACCTGATTGGAACGACAACTTGAGATTTTTGCCAGGGCAGGAAGAGGTTGACTCTGAGGACGACTGGTGTGAGAACACACAGGGTGATGATGACGAGGTTGGAGATCCCACTTACTGTCAACCCACAGTCAGCCAGTCGATGAGGTCAGCAGAGGAGGTGGAGGAGGATGCTAGTGACGACGAGGTCAGGTTGCGCCTTCCTGGACAGAGACGTAGTACTGGAAGCACGTCAACAACTGCATCCTCAAACACAACTCTGCCTCTGACCACAAGTCGTAGTGGCTCTTCAGGTCGCATGGGTGCTAAGCCTTGCATAGCTTGGGCATTTTTTCAGATCGATAAGAATGACCCAACTCGTGTTATCTGTAACATTTGTCAGAAAAAGCTAAGTAGAGGCCAAAAAATACATAGTTTGAGTACTTCATACATGAACCGGCACATGGATATGAAGCATAAGTTGCAGTGGGAGGCTCACTGTGCTACAATGCGCCCTAGCCGGCTGGGCCAACCACCATCAGCCACATCTTGTGCATCCGCAGCCTCTTCATCCTCTGTGACTGGGGGGACAGCAGTCACACCTGTTTTGGGACGCAGACCGGCCACCTCTTTACCCGCAACAGCCAGTGTGATTGTCAGGTCATCATTTTATTTGGAGGTGGAAACACCAGCTGGTGTTGAGCGCTCTCCGACATCGATAGCACCACCTTTGGATCAAGGCAACCTAACATGTCCGCCTGCATCTTCCTCACAGACCGGCAGTTTGCCGGGGACACCCTTCTCAACACCGTCTAAGCACAACAGCCAGCCCTCGGTCCCTCAGATGTGGATGTGGCACCCAGGGGAATGGGGATAACTCGGTACCCGGGCCTTTGGCCTGGCCTTTAGGGATGTCGCGGTGGTCGGCTCCCGGGCCCGTACCCTGGGGTCTCTCCTAAAAAGGGGTTGATATTTGTAAAGTTTATAAAAGAAAGAGTTCGTGACGCCACCTGTGGTTTCTGGTGAGGATCACCAGCGCTGCGCAGTCTACTGAGGCTGATGATAAGGCAGCTTGATGGTATAGCTCTCCACAGTTAGAGCTGGGCCTCAGGGCAGTATAGGAACGGGGATGCAGGATAGACTACTCTGGGCCAGAGCAAGAACAGGGACGGACACGATAGTCACTTCAGTACCTTTTACTGGTGGAATTTCAGGCACTCCCCGGAGCACTGTAGGGTGAAGGGTGTATGTCCAGATCCTCCCCAATGAGCAGGTTTTGGGCCTCCTGGTTCTGGCTTCTGCATAATAAGTTTCTGACCTGCCTGGAGCTAGGCCTAACTTTGTCTCTGTCCTGCGCTGGCTGACCTTGTGGTAGGGCCTTCTCTTGGAGTGCACGCTCCCAACCTACGGGGCCTATGTGTCTCCTGACTCTGGTACGTATCAGCACTTTAGCTATCCTGGGACCTGTAGTTCTCCAGGGATTCCGGTTTATCTTGCTGGGTCGTGGAGTTCTCGGCAAGCTTCGGACCCGGTGTCCGGTAAATTCTTCTTCTCGGGGTGAGCCAGCTAAGCTCCTCTGCTCCCCTATGAACTAACTCTATACTCCTTTGCCTTCGGCCTACTCGAGCCCTCGATAGGCTACTCACACAAACGGCAGCGTGCCGCGGTTCACCGATCTTATGGCGCCGGCACACCTACAGCTCACCTCACTGAGCTACACCGAGTCTTGATCTGGATAAGCTCCACTGCAGGGTAGAATGCAGGAGCTGGAACAGGCTTTTGTCCTCTGAGGTAACACGTCTCAGACTGCACTGGACTCACTGCTAAACCAGACTCTGACAGACTAACGGCTGCCTGGCCCCACCTTCCCTTATATATCTCCCTAAGGAGCTCCCTCTGGTGGTCTGAGGTGGAAGGTGCAGATGTGTGAATGGTTATGGGGGCCTCTTGTGGAGGAGTCCTTCAATACACCCTTCTGGGTCTGTGATGCCAAGCACAGCTGGGCTTCACATGGACAAGTAAAAGACCATTTCCTCCTAGCCATGAGAAAGCTAAGAGGTTGAATTTCACCATCTGCAAGCTCTTGGCTACATAAATGCTGCCTTTCCGCCTGGTGGACACAGAGGATTTTCGAGACCTTATGTCCCGTCACAGTGCCCCAGTACCAGATGCCCAGTCGGCACTACTTCTCAAAGAAAGGTGTGCCTGCACTCCACCAGCATGTCGCACACAACATCACCGCTTCTTTGAGAAACTCTGTGTGTGACAGGGTGCATTTCACCACAGACACTTGGACGAGTAGACATGGACAGGGGCGTTACATATCGCTGACTGGGTACTGGGTAACTATGGTGACAGCAGGACAAGGGGCTGCTGTCCAAGTCTTGCCGTCCCCACGAGTTGTGCGTCAATCCTCTTTATCTCGAAGTTCCTCCACTGCTTCTGCGTCCTCAACCTCCTCTCGGTCCTCCACCTGCACCCAAAGCCTGTCTGGTCATGCCACAAGCTTTCTAACTGCGCAGAAGGGATCCTGCACAGCTCCTTACTATGCTGGCAGCAGGGCTCAACGTCATCAGGCGGTTTTTACTTTGAAATGTCTGGGAAATGTGAGTCACACAGCTGAGGAGTTGTGGTCAGCTCTGGAGAACCAGTTTCATGAATGGTTGTCTCCACTGGACCTGAAACCAGGGAAGGCCGTGTGCGACAATGCTGCAATCCTCAGTGCGGCCCTTCCCCGGGGCAATGTCACACACGTGCCTTGTATGGCTCACGTGTTGAACCTGGTGTCCAGCAATTTTTAGGCCACTATCCCGGACTAGATAGCCTTCTGCAGAGGGCACGGTCGCTGTGTGCTCACTTCCGCCGTTCGCATCCCGCAGCTCAGCGACTTACATCTCTACAGAAGTCGTTGAGCCTGCCACTTCACAGGCTAAAATGCGATGTGCCTACCCGGTGGAATTCAACTCTGCACATGTTGCAGCGACTGTGGCAGCACCGACATGCCCTGGTGCAATATGTTCTGACGTATAGCCTGGGCCAACGAGATCCAGAGGTGGGGCAAATCACGCTGGAGGAGTGGTCTCAGATCAGGGACCTATGCATCCTTCTGCACAGTTTTGAAATGGCGACGAAGATGTTTAGTGCTGACGATGCCATTATCAGCATGACTATTCCGGTGATTTACATGCTGGAGCACATGTTAAACAGAATTTGGAGTCAGGTGGTGGCTCAAGAGGAGGTGGAGGAAGTAGAGGAGGAGGAGTTGTATGCGGAAGGGCTAACATCTGCAAAGTCCAGACGGTCGGCAGCACCAAGGCGGCAGGCATGTGAGGGTGGGGGAGATGGTTTTAGCAGGGCGCATGGTAGCAGCCAAACTAGTGAGAAATGTGCAGGAGCCCAGGAAGAAATGGAGGACGAACTGATGGAAGACTCATCAGATGAGGGAGACCTTGATCACATTTCTGTTGTGCGAGGTTGGGGAGAGAGGGCAGAGGAAGGAAGCATGATTGTTACCTCGCCACCAACACAACAGGGACTTGGTGCTCCTGGATGCGCAAGACACATGAGTGCCTTCTTGCTGCACTACCTGCAACATGACCCTCGAATTGTGAGAATTAGAAATAATCCTGACTACTGGGTTGCCACACTGTTAGATCCCCGGTACAAAAGTAAATTTGCAGAAATTATTCCTGCCATAGAAAGGGATGCACGCATGCAGGAGTATCAGCAGAGACTGTTGCAGAATCTTACATGTGCTTTTCCACAAAACACCAGTGGTGCACGTAGTGAATCTCACAGTTCCAACTTGCCAACTGTGGGACCGTTGAGTGTTCAGCACTCAAAATGTAACAGAAACACAGTATCTGCTGGTAACATCAATTTTGCGGAATCATTTCACCACTTTTTTAGCCCATCCTTTGCAAGGCCACAGGAGACAAGAAGTCTGACACATAGTCAACTCCTAGAGACGATGGTACAGGAGTATCTCCAAGTAAACATTGAAGCCATGACTGTGTCACTGGACCCTTGCTCTTTTTGGGCTTCCAATCTGGATAAATGGCCGGAGCTCGCCACTTATGCCTTGGAGATCTTGTCATGCCCCGCAGCCAGCGTTCTGTCTGAACGTGTGTTCAGCGCTGCTGGTGGTGTGCTGACAGATAAGCGCACGCGGCTCTCCACTGATAATGTAGACAGATTCACGTTCATAAAGATGTACAAATCATGGATCCGAAAGGACTTTTCTACCCCTGTGTCATCCTGGGGAGAGTAAAAGCTTGATGATTTGTTAATATCACCTCACCAACTGTTTTAAGATTTCAAATTACTAATCATGTTTATCTGTATCTTGCCTGTATAATAATTTTGGCCTTGTAGCACTGTGCAGTACTGATTCTATTAGGCCATCTATACTAAACTCCACCAGATTTCAAATTACTAATCATGTTTATCTGTATCTTGCCTGTATAATAATTTTGGCCTTGTAGCACTGTGCAGTACTGATTCTATTAGGCCATCTATACTAAGCTCCACCAGATTTAAAATTACACTGGTCAATGCAGTTTTTCTGTCAAAAGGTTTTAAAACATATTTTAAGTCAATTTTGGCTGCTGATTACTAATACGAACTCCGTTTTTGGCTATCACATCAGGATTTCGAGATATTTTTGATGGAAATTAATCCTATCGAATGTTTCTTGATAAAAACCTCATGATTTTCGTTACTACATTTTGTATATTTTTAATCAAGGAATAACAAATTACAAAGTCTGTGTACAGCAAATCAAATATACTTACAAAATTAAATTACAAAATATAAAAACACATATATATGGCACACAGATGAATGGCAAATGGCAGTTATTTGAACTTTCTTTTCTTGGCTGATCTGTGATGTACAGCTTCTGGGTTGTCTCTCATCAAGCTCCAGCAATAGTCAGCCATCATATGTGAGTCCCACCGCCCTTGATACCGTTCTTCCATTGTTTTAATGTCCTGATGAAAACGCTCCCCTTGTTCCTCGCTCACATCCCCAAGGTTCTCTGGAAAAAAGTCCAAATGGCTGTTTAAATAGTGAATCTTGGTACTCATTCTACATCCAAGATTTTGCAGACTCATTAGTAGCTCTTCCACAATCTCTTCATAGTTGTCTGCTTTCTTATTCCCTAGAAAATTCTGCACCACATTACAAAATGCATTCCGAGCTCTTTCTTCTGTCTCATTCATTGATGTGATAAAGTTTGGGTCTCTCATAAGTGTTCTTATTATACAATATTCCAGCCTTTTTCTTCTCTTCACTAAGACCTGGAAAAGTTGAACATATATAGTTAAAGCATTCTCCACTGTGATTGAGAGCTTTGACGAACTGCTTCATCAATCCAAGTTTTATGTGCAAGGGAGGAAAGACAATGTTCTTCCTATCCACTAGTGAATCATGGATGACATTCTTATCGCCAGGTGCCAAACTCTGTCGCTGAGGCCATTCAGTTTTCACCCAATGCTCTGCTGTAGCTCTACTGTCCCAGTAGCACAGAAAACAAGGGTGTTTGAAAACTGTTTTTTTACTTTATTATCATAACAAATGGGAATTATGCATGTTCAAAGAAAACAAAGATATTCTCACATTTATTGGGAGACTAAATGAAAACTAAATTTACCTTAGTGAACCGTATAAAACGGCACTTTTCATACACTACTTATATTTTTCTTGGAATTATTGAAAATGGGCTATATACCTATAGCGCAAAAACGTGATGTGATAGAGAAATTATAAGATCAGATTTGAATTCAGCACCCTCAAATTAGTCTAAAACTGTTCTTAAAGTCCATGCCAGAATTTTTTTTTTTTTGTACACCAGTGTTATTAATAATCATGTTTATCTGCATCTTGCCTGTAAAATAATTTTGGCCTTGTAGCAGTTTGCAGTACTGATTCTATTAAGCCATCTATACTAAGCTCCACCAGATTTCAAATAAATAATAATTTTTGTTCTCTCTGAACATGTGTTCAGCGCTGCTGGTGTTGTGCTGACAGATAAGCGCACACGGCTGTCCGCTGACAATGTAGACAGACTCAGGTTCATAAAGATGAACACATCATGCATCAGCAAGGACTTTTCTAGCCCTGTGTCATCCTGGGGAGAGTAAAAGCTTGAGGATTTGGTAAAATCACCTCACCAACCGTTTTAAGCTTTCAAATTAATTATCATTTTTATCTGTATCTTGCCTGGAAAATAATTTTGGGCATAGTAGCAGTGTGGAGTACTGATTCTATTAGGCCATCTATACTAAGCTCCACCAGATTTCAAATTATTACTAATCATGTTTATCTCTATCTTCCCTGTAAAATAATTTTGGCCTTATAGCAGTTTGCAGTACTGATTCTATTAGGCCATCTATACTAAGCTCCACCAGCTTTCAAATTAATAATAATTTTTAGCTGCATCTAGCCCGGAAAATAATTTTGGGGCTCCTAGATGCGCAAGACACATGGGTGCCTTCTTGCTGCACTACCTGCAACATGACCCTCAGATTGTCAGAATTCGAAATAATCCTGACTACTGGGTTGCCACACTCTTAGATCCCCCACACTCTTCGATCAACCTTTTCATTTTAATAAAGAACAAAAAAATGGTCATTTTTGAAATTATAAGCATTAGCAGGTTATTAGAAACTTAAAGAGTTTTCAACTCAAAGCTTTATTCTAGGTGATGTTACATTTGCACATAGGACCCCTTGTTCGAAAGGAGCTTCTGAACTCTCTCGTCCATTGAATTTGTCAGGTTTTGGATGGTTTCTGCTTCAATTGTTTTGCATGAGAACAGAATACCCTCCCAGAGCTGTTGCTTAGATGTGAACTGCCTCCCGCCATCATAGACACTCCTTTTGATGATGCTCCAGAGGTTCTCAATGGGTTTGAGGTCAGGGGAGCATGGAGGTCACACCATAAGTTTGTCCCCTTTTATGCCCATATCAGCCAGAGATGCAGATGTGTTATGTGCATCATGAGACGGTGCATTATCATGCATGAAAATGATCTTGCTGTGGAATACATGGTTTTTCTTCTTGAACCATGGCAGGAAGTGCTATTTGAGAAACTCCACATACATCATGGAGTTCATCTTTACCCCTTCAGGGATCCTAAAGGGGCCGACAGTCTCTCTCCCCATGATTCCAGCCCAAAACATTACTCCACCTCCTCCTTGTTGGCGCCGTAGCCATGTTTGCATGGGGTGTCCATCAACCAGCCATCCTCCACTCCATCCATCTGGACTATCGAGCATTGCACAGCACTCATCGGTGAATAAAACAGTTTTGAAGTCAGTCTTCATGTATTGTTTGGCCCACTGGAGCTGTTTCTGCTTGTGTACAGTGGATAGAGGAGGTCAACAGGATGGCTTATGCACAGCTGCAAACCTCTGAAGGGCCCTGCATCTTGTTGTTCGGGGGACGTTGGAGGCACCAGCAGCTTCAAAAACTTGTCTGCTGCTATGACAAGGCTTTTTTGCCGCTGCTCTTTTAACCTGACGTAATTGCCTGTAGGAAAGAGTCCTCAATTTTCCCTTATCAGCACGCACACGTGTGTACTGTGAATCAGCTACATACTTCTTGATTGTGCAATGATCACGATGAAGTGTCTTGGCAATGTTGAATGTAGTCATGCCTTGACCTAAACACTCCACAATTTGTTGCTTCTCAGCAGCCGACACATCCTTTTTCTTTCCCATTTTGGCAGAAAATGTAGGCTGCTTAATAATGTGGGACAGCCTTCTTAAGTAGTCTTGCCTTTCATTGGACACACCTGCCAAACTAATTAGCACAGGTGTCTGCAATTGCTTACAGTGATATAAAGAGTCCTGACACACATCACCATCAATGAGTTTAACTGACAAACAAAAAAATTCTTACCTTATCACTCCTAAACACTTTTTGCATAATAATTTGGAACACAGTGTACATATGCTTTTCCACAAAGCTCCAGTGGTTCACGTAGTGAATCTTACAGTTTTAACTTGCCAACCGTGGTCTGTATGGAGTTGTTCAATAAAGGGCCCAAAATTAAGATAACATAGATGGGAGTGGTCTCTATGAATAGGAATTCCTAAGTATTTGATACCCTGTGAGGGCCAGGCATGCCAGGAGACTCTATGGAATGCTTTCTCAGCATCTAACGAGAGTATCTAATTACAAAATTTTAACTGCATCTAGCCCAGGAAATACTTTGTGCCTAGTAGCAGTGTCTGCTAGTCAGCGGATTATCCCAGCTGTTAAGCAAGCTACACCACCTGTAGTTTGGACACTTAATTTTTTCAAAGGAAATGCTTCGGGCCCCCGGGACACTCAGTGAAGAGCATCGGGAGGCACCCCAAGCCACAGGGGCTGGGACTGGCGATAGGACGCCTTGAAGTGGACCGCCAAGCTCGATCCTTATAAAAGCTTTTTAACTGCAGCAGCTTTAGTGGACGCTACTGGAGCTGTAATTCCCGCGGCTGCTGGCATCAGACTTGCCCTCCAATAGATCCTTGTAAAAGGATTTAAAGTGTACTCATTCAAATTAGAGAGACAATATAAATTAAAAAGCTTAGACCTGCCTCCACCGCAGGGGGGCTCGCTCGACCCACCAGCGGACAGGCACCAGTATTGGGAGAAGGGGGCTGGCCATCAGGGTCCACCGCAGCTCTGGCACAAACCCGGCGACACGGAGGTCGCATGGGCAAGAACGGACTGGCCGTGTCAGCTTCGCACTTTTTTGGTTTTAGAAGGGCATTACATGCCTATATCTGTGTCTCCCCCTCCTTTTACTCCTCAACCGCTTTTCTTTTTGCATGACTATATGTACTTGTCACTTTTCCATGTGTTAGTTGTGTCTTCTGAGAAGTTTGTCAGCTTTTGGACACCTTTGAAGTGTTTTCTATGTGTTTCTATGTGTTTTTGTTTGCCTGCCATTGGTTTTAACGGTGTTCGACGGTGTTCCATGAACAGTTTGACGAACAGTTCGGCGAACATACGGGCGTTCGACGAACCGAACTCGAACCTTACGGGGGTGGCTCAACTCTAATTATCACTTAATATTTAAGTATGCTGACATTCCCCTATTTACTGTATAAGCCTGAAAACTGCCCCTATATACAGTATGAGCCCCACACAGCCCCCTACATATAATATAAGACCAACATAGCCCCTCTATATACAGTGTGAGTCCCCATATAGTCCCCTATATACAGTATGAGCCTCCACATAGACTTTCTACATACAATATGTGTAAAGGGTCTGGGAGGCGGAACCTCTGAGCTACTATAGAAGGTGGCGGTCCTTGTAAGGGAGCGGGTGGCGACCAGGGTAGACGGGCAGGCAGTCACAGCAAGTGACCGGGGCAGTCTCTGGATGAACGGGCAGGAGGTCACGGCAAGTGACCGGGGCAGTCTCTGGATGAACGGGCAGGAGGTCACGGCAAGTGACCGGGGCAGTCTCTGGGTAAAGGATTGGTACGACCTGTGGCGGCAGATGATAGACGTGAGCTCCCAGGTGAGCAGGCGAGAGTCTCTGGATAAACGGGTGGTCACAGCATGTGACGGCAGAGCCTCCAGGAAGACCAACAGACAGGTAGCAGATGAGCGCTCCCAGGTGAGCGGGCAGGAGTCTCTGGACAGGCGGGTGGTTACAGCACGTGACGACAGAGCCTCCTGGTAGGCTAGCAGACAGGCAGCAGATGAGCGCTCCCAGGTGAGCGGACAAGCTGCTCCTTAGACAGACTGACAGGAGTTGGAAGGCAGACCGTCGGACCTCAGGCAAGCAGGCAGGTAGAAGATGTGCGCTCCCAGGTGAGCGGGCAAGCTGGTCCTTAGACAGACTGACAGGAGTTGGAAGGCAGACCGTCGGACCTCAGGCTAGCAGGCAGGTAGCAGGATATCAGGCAGGAATTAGACAGCAGACTGGCAGGAATCTGGCAGGTATCTGGCAGGTAACTGGCAACGGGACCTGAGGGCTGAAGCAGAGTAGTGAACAGTGCTACAACATTGCTCGGGCACCTCCATTTTGGAGGAGGTGCCTTTTATATGGGAGGTCCTCCGGCAATTGGCCGGGGACTCCTTAGGACGGCGCGCGCGGTCCCTTTAAGAGAGGGGGAGCGCGCGCGCGCGCACCCTAAGCACATTGCCGGGGAAGGAGCGCGTGCCGGAAGCAGCGGGGAGAGAAGCGCTGGAGGACGCCGCGCCAGGAGCGGGGAGGTGAGAGGGACGGTGTCTCTGCCTAGAATGGGGCAGAGACGCCGATGCTACAATATGAGCCCTCATATAGCCTCCTATTTACATGATGAGCCCCCACATAGCCCCCTATAAACAGTATGAGCCCCCATATAGCCTCTCTATATAGAGTGTGAGCTCTCACATATCCTCCTATAAACAGTATGAGCCTGAACAATTCCTCCTATAAACAGTATGAGCCCCCACATGGACCCTATAAACAGTATGACCCTCACATAGCTTCCTATATCCAGTATGAGCCCCCATATGGCCCCCTATAAACAGTGTGAGCCCCCACATAGCCTCTCTATATAGAGGTTGAGCCTCACATATCCTCCTATAACAGTATGAGCCCTCACTTAGCCACTCTATATACAGTATGAACCCCACATAACCCCATATACTGTATACAGTATGTGCCCACACATAGCCCCCCTATATACAGTATGAGCCCTAGGTAACCTCCTATATACAGTATGAACCCCCACGCAGCCCTATATAAACAGTATGAGCCCCACATAGTCCCTTTATACAGTATGAGCCCCCACATAGCCTCCTAAATACAGTATAAGCCCCCATATAGCCTCCTATATGCAGTATAAGCCCCCACATATTTTCCCATATACAGCATAAGCCCCCCACATAGTCTCCTATATACATTGTGAGCCCCATCATAGCCTCCTATATATACTGTGAGCACCCTCATAGCCTCCTATATACAGTATGAGGCCGCACATAGCCTCCTGTATACAGTGTGAGCTCCACATAGCCTCCTAAATACAGTTTGAGCCACCACGTAGCCTTTGTATATACAGTGTGAGCCCCCACATAGACTCATATATACATGCAGAAAAAACATACCCATCTCGCTCCTGTTCCCCGGGTGTGCTGCTCCGGTCTCCAACACCCTGACTCTCCATGCAGCAGACGCGATGAGGTGACGTGAATTACATTTTGCAGAGACAAGTCATGGATGGAAGAAGTGGTTATGGTGGTGTGGGCTGAATGAAAAAGAAAAGGGAAAGTGAACAACTATGATCAGAGAGATGGTAGATGACTTAATATACATATATTTGTACAATTACCAGCACACTATGCACATACAGTACAGACCAAAAGTTTGGACACACCTTCTCATTTAAAGATTTTTCGGTATTTTCATGACTTTGAAAATTGTGCATTCACACTGAAGACATCAAAGCTATGAATTAACACAGTTGTTGTAGAGATGTGTTTGCTTCTAGAACTCTGTGTGGCATTGACCTGGTCTCTAATCTGAGCTGCTGTTAACCTGCGATTTCTGAGGCTGGTGACTCAGATAAACTTATCCTCAGAAGCAGAGGTGACTCTTGGTCTTCCTTTCCTGGGGTGGTACTTTTGGTGAGCCAGTTACTTTGTAGCGCTTGATGGTTTTTACAACTGTACTTGGGGACGCTTTCAAAGTTTGCCCAATTTTTCGGACTGACAGACCTTCATTTCTTAAAGTAATGATGGCCACTCGTTTTTCTTTACTTAGCTACTTTTTTCTTGCCATAATACAAATTCTAACAGTCTATTCAGTAAGACTATCATCTGTGTATCCAGCAGACTTCTGCACAACACAACTGATAGTCCCAACCCCATTTATAAGGCAAGAAATCCCACTTATTAAACCTGACAGGGCACACCTGTGAAGTGAAAACCATTTCCGGTGACTACCTCTTGAAGCTCATCAAGAGAATGACAAGTGTGCAAAGCAGTCATCAAAGCAAAAGGTGGCTACTTTGAAGAACGTAAAATATAAGACATATTTTCAGTTGTTTCACACCTTTTTGTTAAGTATATAATTTCACATGTGTTAATTCATAGTTTTGATGCCTTCAGTGTGAATGTACAATTTTCATAGTCATGAAAATACAGAAAAATCTTTAAATGAGAAGGTGTGTCCAAACTTTTGGTCTGTACTGTATATAGTATGCAGAGCACTGGAATTGATATATACAATTATACCACTACATGGTTGCTGCACAGTGATAATATCAGTGTTTATACTGTTAATAATCAGTATGGTATATTATCACTACAGTACATGTTGGTGATATGTTGTTATGATCTGGCTGTATTTATTGATTATTGTCTCATATTGTGGTATTGATTGTAATATTGGTCTTAGTACAGTCATGATGGTAATGATCAGTATGGTGGCATTATTTTAGCATTATGTGGTGGCATTATGTGGTCATAACTTGGTAGGATTATTTACTAGTGATGGGCGGACCCGTGGATATCCGAATATCTATTAAAAGTTTGGTTCGGTTACCAGAACAGTACCTGACCCGGAACACGGACCCCATTCATATGAATGGGGCCCCCGAACATCCATGATTTCCCACGCAGATGACAGCGTGGGAAAAAGGGGCTCTGATCGGTTAGAACTACGGGCTCACTCTGTCAGATGACAGTGTGAGCCCGCAGCTGTGACTGTGACCAGTCGTAAAAAGCTTACCACAGGTCACAGGCATCAGCTGATGAGAGTACTACTCCCATCAGCCTATGCCTGCTGTTACAGAGCAGACGCCGCTGTGTAATCACTCCTGCAGTGTATAGCGCTGAGCTGCCGTGAAAGAGTTCACAGGAGTTCATCAGCTGATGAGCTCCAGTGATCTCACTTACGGCACCGCTACGGCGTGAGACAGTTCTCACGCAGCGGCGGTGCCGTAAGTGAGGTTACCGGGTTTCATCAGCTGATGAACTCCTGTGAACTCTCTCACGGCAGCTGATCGCTACACATTACTTGTGTCAGTGTGAGCCTGTTGTCATGTACAATATATTGTATGTCTATATACTGTTGACACATATATATACTGTTGTTATACACATGTAAATATATATATGGTGGCTCATTATACCCGTAATATTATTTTGAGGAATGTATTAACATTGTCTGTTTCTCTGACCTAACAACCTTTGACTATATGAGCCTTTTTACTAATCGGGTCACATTGGCCTGTGTATAAATACTATGCTACTTGGATGATCACTTAATATCTACTAGGCTGTACAATTTGGGTCCTGCTTGTCCCATATAGCGGTAGAATTTTTTTACACACTGTATGTTGTTTTGCACCATTTTTTGCACCAATTATCTGCATGTGATAATTTTTAACAAAATTGAATATTTAATAAAACAATTTTTTATGATGTAGATCGGCCTTTGATCGTGGTTGCTTCGGTTGTTTATGTTTATCTTGCGATTTTGCCATTATACGGTCAATAATTGCCACTCTTCACATTGTAGTATGTGTACATTATGGAGTGGCACCGTTTGAAAATTATACTAGTATAAGTCATCTAGATCATCGTAGGACACTATGGATTATTTCATCACTTTGGATAGGTGAGGGATATGGTTGTTTTTTATTTTTGCTGTTTTACAGTTGACAGTGGCTTCTGGGATTAGGTGTTAGGTGAGTATAAATTAGCTTATTTATTTTCTGTTTTTTACAGGGAACAATGGTGTGAAGATATTCAAGGTAATCCCCTGTCGATCACTGTGCACTGGCAGGCGGGTTTTACGAAGCTCTACATATGAAAATTTGACACTGCAGCTTGCAAAGGAAGGAGCTGAAGAAGCGAAGAGTGAGAATTCTCACAGCAGCTGCAAGCTACACAGGATGTCCCTTCCCCTGACGCCATGTGCCTATTCAAGAAACATAATTCAACAGCGAGTTATGGGGAAAAGATTCATCTCAGTGATACACAAAATAGACCTGAGGGGATGCGGATTGTAACCCTAGTTTTAAACATAGTCCAGCGTAAGGAAAGGAGATACCCAGCACAGCCTTGCAGGGGCCCCTAGGACTCTGATGTTTAGCATCCATGCGTAGCAGGGGCCCGGCTGGGTGCAATGACACCAGAACGGGCTCCCTAGGACTGTCCAGTAAGAACATATGGCCCATTTTAGTTTTGGGAGCTCTTAGCTGGGAAATAACAGGGATGGAGACTTGGGCTCCACCAGGGGTGCAGTAGGGGGAGTGACACAGAGAGTTTGAAGGTCTCTGTAGCTAGAGCCTATTGTCTTTTTCCTGGGGAGGTCGTGATATCAAGTCATCCACCTGATTGTCACAGCTGACACCCGGTGCTATGTGCAAGGAACGGTCCCGCACCGCTCCCTGCACATTAACCCCCGAAATGCTGTGATTGAAATCGATCACAGCATTCTGGTGGCAAGAGGAGGTTAGCGCGATACTTACCTTCTCTGCCGGCATCCCGCAGCGTCTGAGTCCGGTCCCAGATGTTGTCATGGTGACCCGATGTCATCATGACAACATCCGGGTCATCAGAAGGCAGGAAGTTGCTTTGGTCATGGTCCACGTGTGACCAAAGTAACTTTTCCCTGTGCAGCGCTGACAGGCTGCATAGCACAGGGATGGTGATGAAGTTAACCCCTTTAGTGAACAGGGTAAAAAAATAAAATAAAAAACAAAACATAAAACGATGCTTTATCATCATACCACCAAACAAAAAATGGAATAAAACGAGATCAAAAAGACAAATGTAAATAAAAATGGTACCGCTGAAAACGTCATCTATCCCGCAAAAAACAAGCCTCCATACAGCTCCAACGGCAGAAAAATAAAACATTTATAGCTCTCTAGCGATGCATAAACAATTCTTTTTTCTATAAAATAGTTTTCATTGAGTAAAAGTGCCATAACGTGAAAAAAAATATAACTGTGGTACCGCTGTAAACGTACTGACCCGAAGAATAAAGCTTCCTTATCAATTTGACGACACATAGAACGGCATAAAAAAAACACCAAAAAACAATTCGTGAATTGTTGTTTTTTGTTTATTCTGCCTTCCAAAAATCGGAATAGAAAGCAATCAAAAAATGTAATGTGCCCAAAAATGGTACCAATAAAAACATCAACTTGTCCCACAAAAAAAAAAAAAATCACATGACTCTGTCAGCCGAAATATGGAAAAATTATAGCTCTCAAAAAATTGCGATCCATAAACTAGTCTTTGCAATAAAAAGGGTTTTTTAGTGTGTGACAGCTCTCAATCATAAAAACCTGATATGAATCTAGTGTCCCTGTAATTGCACCGACCCGAAAAATAAAGTTGTCTAATCACTTATACCGCACGAGGAATGGCGTAAAAAATAAACTTTAGCGTTAGGGATAGGGTTGTGCTAGGGTTAGGGTTAGTGTTTTGCTAGGGTTAGGGTTGGGCTAGGGTTAGGGTTGTGCTAGGGTTTGGGTTGGGCTAGGGTTAGGGTTGGGCTAGGGTGAGGGTTGAGCTAGGGTGGGGCTAGGGGTAGGGTTGGGGTAGGGTGGAGCTAGGGTTAGGGTTGGGCTAGGGGTAGCATTGAGCTATGGGTAGGGTTGTGCTAGGGTTAGGGTTGTACTAGGGCTAGGGTTAGGGTTGTGCTATGGTTAGGCTAGGATTGGGTTAGGGTTGGGCAAGGGTTAGGGTTGCGTTAGGGTTGAGCTAGGGTTAGGGTTGGGCTAGGGTTAGGATTGAGCTAAGGTTGCGTTTGGGCTAGGGTTGTGGTTGTATTAGGGTTGGGGTTTGGATTTTTTCAGAAGTAAAGAAAAAAATACCGTCTATATGGCAACTAATGTTGAGCACAAGAGCTCGCTACTTGAGTTTGCATCGGGTGCTCAGGTATGCACCGAGTATAGCGGGTGCTCGAGTGACATGCTCAAGTCTCCGCCTCAAATGTTTTGCAGCTGTTATACAGCCAAAAAAACCTTGCTGGGACTTCTTGTCATGCACAAGCGATCCCCACATGTTTTTATTTGGGTGACTAACAACCATGAAACATGCGGGCGGGGACTCGAGCATGTCACTTGAGCACCCGCCATACATGGTCCATACCTGAGTACCCGATGCAAACTCAAGTAGCGAGCACTTGCACTCAAGACTAATGACAACTTATTCAATATGATGACCTAATGTTATCAAATTCTGTGTCGTACCTCTGGGTTCCAAATGTTCACTATACCCCTTGATAAAATCCTTCAGGGGTGTAGTTTCCAAAATGGCGTCACTTGGGGGGGGGGTTTCCACTATTTAGGCACATCAGGGGCTCCCCAAACGCAACATGGCGTCCACTAATTCAAGCAAATTTTACATTCAAAAAGTCAAATGGCGTTCCTTCTCTTCCGAACCCTGCCGTGTGCCCAAACAGTGTTTTTTCCCCACATATGGGGTATCGGCTTACTCAGGAAAAATTGCACAACAAATCGCGTGGTGCAATTTCTCCTGTTACCCTTATGAAAATGCAAAATTGGGGTCTGCAAAACATTTTTGTTGGAAAAATGTGAAAATGTTATTTTTACAGCTCCATGATATAAACTTCTGTGAAGCACCTGGGGGTTCAAGGTGCTCACCACACACCTAGATAAGTTCCCTGAGGGGTCTAGTTTCCAAAATGGTGTCACTTGTGGGGGGTTTCCACTGTTTAGGCACATCGGGGGCTCCCCAAACGCAACATGGTGTCCGCTAATTTTTCAAGCAAATTTTACATTCAAAAAGTCGAAAATGAAAAAAAATTGCGGTCTAAAGTAACATTTTTGTGAAAAAAGTTAAATGTTCATTTTTTTCTTCCACATTCCAAAAATTACTGTGAAGCACCTGAAGGGTTAATAAACTTCTTGAATGTGGTTTTGAGCACCTTGGGGGGTGCAGTTTTTACAATGGTGTCACTTTTGGGTATTTTCTATCATAAAGGCCCCTCAAAGTCACGCCAGATGTGATGGGGTCTCTAAAAAAGTATTTTTGTAAATTTTGTTGTAAAAATGAGAAATCGCTGGTCAATTTTTAACCCTTATAGCTCCCTAAAAAAAAAAAATGTGATTCCAAAATTGTGCTGATGTAAAGTAGACATGTGGGAAATGTTATTTATTAACTATTTAGTGTAACATATCTCTATTTAAGGGCATAAAATTTAAAATTTTGAAAATTGCAAAACTTTCTACATTTTTACCAAATTTCTGATTTTTTCACAAATAAACGCAAGTGATGTCAAAGAAATTTTACCACAATCATGAAGTACAATATGTCACGAAAAAACAGTCTCAGAATCAGCGGGATCCATTTGAAGCGTTCCAGAGTAATTACCTCATAAAGTGACAGTGGTCAGAATTGTAAAAATTGGCCTGGTCATTAACGTGCAAACCACCCTGGGGGTAAAGGGGTTAATACTAGACCTCTGAGCATAAGACGGAAAAGTCGTGGAACTATGGAAATCACAGGTCGGAGAGACGTGTTGGTGATCTGCAAATGATAAAATAATGGATACAACATTTTCAAAACATCTCAATTTATCCAGTATCGAGTATGATCCCCAAGCACAGAAATCCCCGCACTTACAGCCTCGGCTCCTGTTTTTACTTTATTGTATGGTTGGTTTATCTGCATTATCCACATTGTGGTTTTTACAGGTTTTATCTATATATTTTGTCTATGCACATTTTAACCTGAGTGTTACGAATCTGCGAACTCAGATATCCTGTGTTAAGTATTGTGGAATTTTTCAGGCTCAAACTAAGAAACGTAGAGCTCAGAAACGCGTTGCCGTCTGGTTGAAGTACGTTTTGCTGATGGCATTTGTACATTTTTCATGTGCTATTTTTGTACGAAGCCACTTAAATTTGGTTGTGTTTATATGGATTAAATAAAGTGCTGACTTTTATGGAAAAAGGGAGTGTTGGCCTGAATTTCACATTGCTATATCACTTTTCATACTTTTGCATAGACCTGGTCAGAGAGTCTGGACATGTACAGTAACTCTGCTCTACAGACTCCGGCCACAAGGTAAGTTTAGTCTTACAGAGCCGCTATCTATCACCATGCACACTCAGCTTTTATCAGCTCAAATGTCTCCTGTACCCCTAGACTGTACCTGTTATATTTCGCCATCAACTACATGATGACAATTAGCAGCCATAAACTTAATGCATTGTAGGGGTTTTCCAGGTTTACTATATTGACCTCTTCACCGGTGGGGTTCAACATCAACTGACATCCAACAATCGGAATTATTATAAAGACATTTGTAACTGTGGACCATAGCACAGTATTGGAACTCAGTGGTTGCAAAACCACAGATTGATATGGGGGTGGGGGAGGCATTTACAAAACCTAGGTGCCATAGACATTGACTGAAAATAAGTCCCCTTAAGAAATGGAAGTCTGCACATGTGTAGGAGAACAGTGGTAGGCAGGACAAAGATACCAGTCTCCTCCTGGAGGGCAATTTTACAGACTGTGTAAACCAATGGGACGTAGATTGAGAACTGGATCACTAATGATCGACTATTATTGTGATTGTGACAGGTAATCAAATTTTTCACTAGTGGCTACTAGAGGTGAAATGTAGTATTGCATCCCAACCAGTTAAAGGATTAGGAACTAGGGATGTCACGGGTGTGTCAGGCTTGACATACAGTCATTCTGGATCCGGCTGTAGAAGGTCGCTGCGCTTGGCCTTGCAGACACCTTCTTGATCCTTTCATCATCCCTCCCACTCTAGCACCCAGCGGTGATCTCCACGATCGCCTGCTAATTAACACACCCTTTCTGGATCTTTAAATATACTCAGTTTCTCAAGAGAGTTGCTGGTGATAGAGTAAATTCCTCTGTTCAGGTCTGGAGTTCTAGCAGTCAGCGATATTCTTCTTGGAGTTCCTTTATGGATTGTAGTTGTGTTCTCTCTGGTGTCTCCTCAAAGCTAAGTGTATCTCCTTGTCTGTTTCCCTTGTTTGTCTTTAGTTGCAGTGGGGCCGACTAGTGCTAACTCCTCCCCCTCCCTACCTAGGGCCTAGCTCTAGGGTCAGCCAGGGCTAAGGTATCCTGCTTGGCGATAGGTGTGGAACCTATTTAGGGACGATAAGGGAGTCATGGTGTTGTTAGATCTGCTTAGGGGTCTCCACTCCCCCTTTCCCTAGTTTCTGGGCTTTCCCCCTTTTCCCGTTGTCGTACGCCGGGTTCTTCCCATACCTAGCATGACAAGGGATGAGCAGACCCGTGGAAGTTCAGGTTTTGGTACCCAACTGAACTTTAGTCCAAAGTTTGGTTCGGGTACCAAAACTGTACCCGAACTTGATCCAGTACATGGACCCCATTGAAATCATTGTGAACTCCAACTTTTGAGATGGAAAAATCTCACTCTCCCTCCTCCCTCCTTCTCTTTTCTCTATCTCTCTCCTCCCGCTTCTCTCCTCCCTTTCTCTCTTCCCTCCCTCTCTCTCTCCTCCCTCTCTCTCTCCTTCATCTCTCCTCCATCTCTCTCTCCTTCATCTCTCTCTCCTCCATCTCTCTCTCCTCTATCTCTCTCTCTCCTCCATCTCTCTCCCTCGCACTCTTCTCCATTTCTCTCTTCTCAATCTCTCTCTCCCTTGCTCTTTGTCCTCCATCTCTTTCTCTCTCCTCCCTCTATCTCTCTCCTCCCTCTCTCTCTCTCCTCCCTCTCTCTCTCTCCTCCTTTGCTCTGTCTCCTCCATCTGTCTCTCCTCCATATCTCTCTCTCATCCATCTCTCTCCCTTACCCTTTCCTCCATCTCTCTCACTCTCTCCTCTCTCTCACTTGCTCTTTCTCCTCCATCTCTTCCTCTCCCCCCCATATAATGCCCCATGCAGGATTTAACTTCTCACCCCCATATAATGCCCCATACAAGATGTCACCTCTCCCCCCATATAATGCCACATGTAGGATGTCACCTCTCCCCCCATATAATGCCCCATGCAGGATGTCACCTCCCCCATATAATGCCCCATAGGATATCACCAACCCCATATAATGCCCCATGCAGGATGTCACCCCCCTCCATATAATGCCCCATGCAGGATATCACCCCCCTCTCTTTAAAATGCCCAATGCAGGATGTCACCCCCCTCTTTAAAATGCCCCATGCAGGATGTCACCCCCCATATAATGCCCCATGCAGGATGTCACCCCCCCCATATAATGCCCCATGCTGGATGTCACCCCCCCATATAATGCCCCATGCAGGATGTCACTCCCCCATATAATGCCCCATGCAGGATATCACCCCCCCCATATAATGCCCCATGCCTCCGTACATTAAAAAAAATAATAATCAAATACTCACCTCACTCCTCCTTACCTGCTGCCGCTGCTCAGGTCCGTACTCCAGCGTCGCCGGCGTCTTCCCGCTCTGCGCTGCCTGTGATGGCTCAGCGGATCTGCGGAGGCAGGAGGAGAGGTAAGTATCCGGCTGCTGGGCCCTGAGCAAGCGGGGGAGAAGGGCGGGCGCTGGCACCGCTCTCCTCCGCCCATAGCCCGATTCATGCTTAGTATGTCCTGCCAGCCTCCTTGGTACTTTCATGCCCACCCAGCATGTCCTGCCAGCCACTGGTGGTAGTACATGCTGCTAGGCATAGTAACAGTAACGAGAGGTTGGCAGCAGGACAGGCTGGGCAATGGGCATGATGATAATCATGCCCATTGCCCAGTAGCATTTACTGACAGCCTCGGCCAGGGGTCCTCTCAGCCACCCCTCCCCCCTATCCCTTCCTCCCCTCCCGACCCCTGCTTTTCATACTCACGCGTCGAGATGAGCTGCAGGCCTGCAGCCGCTGCCTAGGGCAACGGCGGATCCGTCCTCCACAGCGCGCACAGGAAGCCGTCCCAGGGCGATGATGTCATCGCCCTGAGACTGACCTCCTGCGCACGCGCCGGCAGAGGTGGCAGAGGGGCACTGCGGCAGCAGGTAGAGCAGGGAGACCAGTCTCCTTGCTGTGCTGCTGCAGAGGGCCCATCACTAATCATATCGGCAGTGCTGCCTATCTGATTAGCGAACCGGGGGGTCCTCTGTTCTCTGTACAGGGCCCAGTGGGTGTGAGGGCGGGGCTTAGGGGCATGGCCATCGGAACCCGGAGCCCACCGGGGGTTTTCCCGATCATACGGTGGGCCAGTACGCCCCTGCCCATAATCCCAGCTGGGGGCTGGGATTCGAAGCATGGTAAGGCCCAAACTAGACATGGCCACCATGAATTTCTAGTAAACAGAAAAAAACACATGTAGGGACTCCATCTTTAATAAAAAAAAAAAATCCTCGTTCCGACGTAATCCATGGGTCTTCTGTCTTCAGCTCTGCTACATCTTTGCCATCAGAGAAATATGTCTGCTGACAGATGAGCAGGCACAGAATGACACTGGAGCACTGTTACTGTGTAGTGCGGCACTATGTTGCTTTTTTGTCATTTCATGCAGTGTAGAAATCTTGGGAAAAGTGTGGATTGTGCTCTGGAAGTGATCAGTTATAGCTAACTATGTTATTTTCTGCAGAGATAAGTCCTGCATAGAAGATGGGATATATCGGTCTGCAGATAAAGAACTTCACCTAGAGACATCACTGGTGAGTATGTGTATTACCTATGTTGAGTATATGTATTACCTATACACACACACTGACACTATATACAGAGCTCCTGTGTATAATATTAATGGTGATCATTGCATTACCTGTACACTGACACTATATACAGAGCTTCTGTGTATAATGTCACTGGTGATGACTGATAACCTGTACACTATATACAGAGCTCCTGTGTATAATATCACTGGTGATCACTGTATAACCTGTACACTGACCCAATATACAGAGCTTTTTTACATTTTTATTATTTTAGCATTATTTGTCACTATGTTGTGGCATTATGTGCTTTGGTCATGAGATGACGATATTTGTCCCTTGTATGTGGTATTATTCAGTCACTATGTGGTGGTAATATGTGGTCTCATGGTGTGTCAGTATTTATACCTTGTATCTGGTAGCATTTGATCACTATGTGGTGGTATTATGTGCTTTGGTCATGGTGTGGCGGTATTTGTGCCTTGTATGTGGCATTATTTGGGCACTATGTGGTGGTAATATGTGATCTGGTCACGGTGTGGTGGTATTTCTGCCTTCTATCTGGTAATATTGGTCTTGGTAGAGTGGATTGTGGTTGGTCATTTGTTTTATCTGATATCAATAAGGGGAAACCTCTTTATTTCCAATATATATTAAATACTTGGATGTTTAACCCCTCCCTGCCCTGTGACTATTACACAGCAGCAGAGATGCAGTTGCAAAGGTTCACCAGAGAAAGCAAGTTGGCATTTGGTGAGATTTTCACCTCTGTATTTATAAGACAAAACCAGGAGTGGGTGAGAAATTCATAAAACATTACCTCGGATTGCTCCACTCCTGGTTTTGTCTTATAAATACAGAGGTAAAAATCTCACCAAATACTCAAAGTGCCACAATCTTCTGACAGTGCTGATTCCACCAATAAATAAGTGATCACCTTCCCAACCTGTGCATCGCTGATGACTTGTTTTCACCAATAAAAACCCTTTAATGCAAACTACAGTAATTGTACATCGCATTTCTGGTGAGCGCACAGTGATGGGCAGAAGCGGCCAATATAATGGGTATAACGGCTAACAGGTATTTGCAAATAGCTGAAGGGTGGGTGGGCCCCTGGAGTCAATGTCCCTGGTGGGCCCCAGACACCCCAGTCCGGCGCTGTTGACAGCAGTGACCTGGGGGTCTGAAATGCTTCCTGGGGCGATCCCCATGCTGTCCCCATGTCATTTGAGCACTGTCACTATCGTTTTGGGCACTTTTTAGGCTTTCTACAGACTGTTGGGGGTGCCGCCGCAAAAATGCTCGGGTCTCCCATAGACTAACATTGGGCTCGTTGCTCGGGTCGAGCACCCGAGTATCACGGTGAGCTCGGCCCGAGCTTCGAGCACCGGAGCATTTTAGTGCTCACTCAACACTAATTGCCACTCTTCGTAATGTGCAAACAATGTCTTCTTCAGGTGGATTCCACCTGGATCCCTCATGAAAAGCACTAGATAAAAATGTAAATGATTGAACATATGCACTGCAATATAAAAACAACTTGCTGTGCATTGTGTATTTTTCAGTCTTTTTCAGCTTCTTTTCTCCGCTTCCAGCTTTGAAAATTATGAAGTGGTTAAAGAAAGTGATCGGTTCATTCTGCTGGTGGCTTCTGTTTGGAAGCCGCTCACTATTTTATATGTAGTTAACAAAAACACTGATGTTTTCCTTAAGTGTCTTCTTATAAAATAAAAAATCAGTGGGTATGCTGGCGTCTATAAGGTGCTGTGTGTACGTACCCTTAGGAATAACAGAATCTCTGGTCATCTCCTCCATTTTTGGCCAGAGTTTAGAGGATTAATGGGAGACATAGAACCGCTATTCTCCAGTTTGGGATCTATCCCTTCAGACATACTATATATGAGGTATAGTATTAATATACCATAAAAGTCAGTAATAATCAATTAAATGCGAAAAGACATTAAACAATTTTAATTTTTTATTTCTTTGAATTAAAATTGCATGGAAGGATGAAGACAAGTTCTTGGAGGAGCCTTCAACTTTTGCACGTGTCTCTTGCTGGTCAGGAGGCCACAGGTAGGTGGTACAACTCCTTCCATACAGGTACAGCATTAATGGTGGATGTGCTGTAGTTTCTTCAGAGCGCTAGATTTGGGGGTTTTCTGTCCTCGAGATGTCAATGGTGCGTTGGTGGCAGCAGCCAAAAATGCAGCTTTCTCTGACAGCACGAGCAGCCCTGGATAATCCACGCCGGCAGGATGTTATCATCCGGCGGAAGAGAGAACCTAGGAGAAAAGATGTAAAACTGATGTAAGTAATGGGACTCCATATTAGAGGACACTACTGTGGTGTCACTGTAGCATGACGTTAGAGGAATCTCATCATATAGAGGAGCAGAATCATTGTCAGCCATCATACATGTGACAATCCCACCACTGACGGATAACATCTGCTCCACATGACTTCTTCTCACTGACGTCATACAACATGGAGATTATCGTCACACTTACCTCGCCTAGTTTCCCCCTCTTCAACTTTCTCTGTTTTTAGTTGTTTTCTCAGTGTTCGAAAATATTTTCTTCTCTTCTGAACTGGAGATTCTAATCAAAAAGCCAGAAAAAAATGTTGATTATAAACTCCTAAAAGATGAGCTTTGTATCTTTATAGAGTTATGCAACTGATTAATATGAACCTGTAGCTTTTCTGGGTTCCGGTGGTGTCTCCCCAAAGAACCATGTCCCCATATTAATATGACATTACTTTCAGCAAGCCACAGTGTTATATAATCAGTTAGATAAAACTTCATTGTAACTTTAAAGAAGACCCATCACCAGGTCAAAAGTGTCCAAGATTCGCTCTTATTTTATGTCGGCTTCTCCCCTGAGTATTCTGATATTTGTTTTCCTAAAATCCACAGTACGGTTGTAGAGATATGGGACTTTTTATTTAGTGTTAATTATTATGGTCTTTATCATGTGGGCGTGGTAACCTAAGGGCACGCCCCAGAGGATCCTGTGAGCACCGCCCCTTTGTAAAGAATAAAAATTACCACTAATTACAAAGGCCCATAACTCTGGAACCGTATGGGGGATTTTAACAAAACAAAAAATAGAATACTCAGGGGAGCAGAAAGAATAAAGGAAGTAATTTTAGAGCCTTAATATTTACATTTTGGATCATAGGCTATAATTGGATGGCCTATAAACCTGTACATACCTGACAATGAGGGCGAGGATGACTCACTGTTTTTAGCAGTAAAACACTGATTGTCTCCAACAGTTTTGGAAGGGGAAGATTCTTTCTGCCTGTTGGTAGAAAAAAGACATGTAAATTACAAGGAAAAAACAATAGAATAACGGAAGAACACCTGTCTGTAAGGTCAATTAGGACAACATAGAGGAGATAGCCTGCTCAAGACCACATTTTACCAGCAAGAATGGAGTCTAATTAGTAATATTGGCCTGTAGTGAGTTGGAAATGAATGGTTGGTCGCAACAATCAGCTGTTATTGAAGTTATCACAAGTAAGACCCACAGAGATTGTGTAGTCATGGGGTGGTGGATGCTAGATTTAGATTTGTGTTACTCGTATCTTGTATTTGGATCCGACATATATCAGGACTAAATCTCATAATAATAATAATCTACTCACATTTCTGAGCCTTTTTCATTGATCTCTGGGGAACACCCTGGAGGTGACATAGGCACTTCATTGCCTTCATCACTGTTCTCTTGGGAACACTGTGGAGGTGACATAGGCTCTTCATTGCCTCCATTACTGTTCTCTTGGGAACACTGTGGAGGTGACATAGGCTCTATATTGGTCATCATCCCAGTATTGGTGATATATAGCTAAAACAGATAAAGAAATATAAAATAGATATATTTAATTTTTTTTTGTAATTATAGGTTTCATACATTTTATTAGCCACATACTTACTTTAGAAGACCTTTGATAAGTTGATGCAAAGTTTTTGATTTCTGGCCAGTCATTGTCCTCACTTGTGTCCCCCTCATCTGAATTCATATGTTTGAAGCTGCTACTTCGAGCTAAAAAATACAAGTATTATTAGAGATTATTAGTATAATACCCAGACAGTCACCATGTTATCACTAATAATGATGAGAACTGATTTTGACATATAATGAAAGACAAGACACACGTCAGTTTTCTGCAGATGACGTCTCATTTTACTTACTGATAAAGTAGCGGGTGTCCTCATCTGACTTTAGGTCAGGAACGAACAGGGGCTTCTGACTTAAAAGGTTGTCAAAGTCTAAGTCACGCATAAATGGATGAATTTTGATCTCATTTGCGCCTCCTGGAAAAGGAAGACAAGAAAGAAAGTGATACAGTCATTGTCAGAGAAACTGCTCCATATCTGTAGAATTTATGTTAATCTGAACTGAAGATGTAACAGAGCCGACATAAAGGAAATATATTGAACATTATAGCATGAAGAATGGGTAATAGACAAGTAGGTAGAGTACAGAACCTCAGTGCTGATCCTCATGGAACCCATCATTTGTCTGGTCACGCTGTAATAATTCATTGATAATACTATTAATATTACCTGTTCCAAGTCTCAGTGCTGGAATTTTTCTGAGCAGTTGAGTGATGATGCCTCGAGCATTAGTTGGAGGAAAGTAATTACATCTCCAAGGTATATCATCTGTTATATAAAAAGCAAATATTATAAGAAATAAAACCTCTTCATTTATTTTCAGAAAAAAAAAATTCCTTAACAAAGCTAGAAAAAACTACAGAACTATTCAAGTCAAATAACAGTGACATCACAAGCATTCAGATTATTTTACTTACCCTGGATGATACTGTGTAAAATATTCCTTCTGCAAGCCCCTGTAAATGGTGGATATCCAAATAGAAATTTATATAGGATGATCCCTATTGACCACCAGTCAACAGGCCTTCCATAACCTATCTTTAGGATAACTTCTGGGGCCATGTAAGTAGGGGTGCCAGCAGTCTGGAAACCAACAGAAAAAGGAGATGATGATCAATAAATATAATTGCGACACATAACATCAGTGGAAATGTTTTTCTAGAGAAATTATAAATCAGAGAAGGAGAAAGAGATGAGATCTGTAAAGTACAAGACCCTGTAAGTAAAGCCTACCTCTTTATCAAGGAACTCTTTGGTGATGTCCTTAGTTGGAGTCTTGTAGAAGTCTGAGTTTGGTCTCATGAGGCCGAGTTTTGAAACCCCAAAATCAGTGACCTTAATATGTCCTGTTGATGTTATCAGGAGGCTGTGAAAGAAAAGATGGTGTCAGCACCATCAGCACAAAGTAATAACCCACAGACTGTATAAGAAACTCTAACTTTCTTCCCCTCTAATATGCTAGAGGGGTCACTTACTTCTCAGGCTTCAGATCTCTGTGCACCACACCATAGCTGTGCAGGTATTCCACAGCAAGGACCGTTTCCGCAATGTACATACGGGCCAAGAGGACCGGTAAAGGACCCCTGTGCTTTAGAAGGGTACCACAGTCACCTCCTACAGGAGAAAGCAAATATGAGAACTGAGGGTTTGTTACAATGTAAATTACACATGATGAGTGGGAATGTGAAGAAGGCGGAGACATTGGGACAGGATGGTCTATATATACTGTATAATGTAGTGCGTATACTGTATACTGCAGATAGACCCTATACATAGAGACAGAGCCTCATCTACGAGCCTCTAATTTTTTTCTCTGTGAACGTTCTTATCTATAAAAACTCTTCAAAAAGACAAATCTTCCTTTTACCCATAGTGGAAATTGCTGCTGTGCTCAGCGAGGACATACTGGGGGACTTTCATAGAGATCAATGGTTTTTCAGGCATCTTGGTAACAGATGACTTATAATAATTGCAAAGAGGACATGTAACCGTCCATGTGGGCACATTGTGGTCATATATAGGTGCTAGGATTAAGCAGACGTGGGCTGGATATAGATACAATGGATGTGTCCTACCTGGTACATACTCCATGACCATACATAGATGAAGTTTAGTAGGAAAGGAGCAGAACGTGGAGACCACAAAGGGACAATCTGCGAATGCTGAGATGTCCCTCTCCAGAAATGCCCATTCAAGCCTCTTTGGCTTTTTCAGGTTCTCCTTGTCCATTTTCTTCATAGCGCAGACTTGGTTTGTATCTTTATGGCGAACTAAGTGGACGGCCCTGGAGAGGAGAAAAAAACATGATTTACTATAAATTCTTATTAACAATCTATCTATAGATCTCATCAAATGATCTCCTGTATTAATGATTAATGTGGGGCCATCACTAGAAAACCATGTCTATAAATACATAAAATAACACTCCACAAATGATCACCAATGGGGGGTCCTCATCCACGTCACATCCTAACTGACCTGAATAGTGACAGATAGATGTGGACCGTGATGTGAACTCATAATTTGTCCATGGGAACATAACATGGGAAGGGCGCAGAGACATCGTCATAAGGAGCCCTGGGAAATATATATAATACCAAAGTAAAGCTCACCCAAAGGCTCCACTGCTGATCAGTTTGATCGGTTTATAGTCGCTCTTACAAGGATTTCTCCCCAGGTTCAATGATCCGATCGCGGCCTAAAAAGGAATAAGAAATGACATTAAGACATAGAAACTGCAGGGGAATAAAAGCTGAAGATGCAGGAACGTCTCTCTTCTATATTATGTCCATGATGATTACACTGCAGCAGATGTAGGGGACGTGATACAAGCCGGACCCTGCACAGACACTATTATATTATAGGAGATATCCCCCTTATACAAAGACACAGGCGGAAATACAAACTCCGCACCACTGAGTACAGACTGTCCTCACAGATGATGAAGCCACAGGGACAGGTGGCCATAAAATACCCTGTGTCTGCCTGGAGTGGACATGGAGGCCTCCACCATCATAAATCTGACCTTCTGCTAAATAGCTGGTAATCTGGAGAAGATCAGACAACAAGGACATGAGATGTAGACCTGTGTCTGCCTGGAGAGGACAGGGAGGCCTCCACCATCATGAAACTGACCTTCTGCTATATGATTGGTAATCTGGAGAAGATGAGACAAGGACATGAGATGTAGACCTGTGTCTGCCTGGAGCGGACATGGAGGCCTCCACCATCATAAATCTGAGCTTCTGCTATATGGCTGGTGATCTGGAGAAGATCAGAGAACAATGACATGAGATGGAAACCTGTGTCTGCCTGGAGAGGACAGGGAGGCCTCCACCATCATGAACCTGAGCTTCTGCTATATGGCTGGTGATCTGGAGAAGATCAGACAACAAGGACATGAGATGTAGAAGATGATAGATCCTTACCAGGCGCTCCACTGAGTAGGCCGGATACTCCAGTACAAGCAGGACATTTTGGGCCAGTTGTTTAATAAAGGCCAATTCTCCACTTTGGGATTTTTCTTCAGCCTATAGAGATGAAAACAAAGAAGAAAGGAAAATCATGAGAGAAAAAGCAAAACGGAGGAGGCCATTTATATCACCATGTTACTTATGCTATCTACACTACAAGTACTACATGACAACTGACGAGGGATCCGGTCGCTTGTAAACCTTTAAATCCCCACGTCCTCCCTCCATACCCAATGTATGTATATAAGACACATGGCTGCTTGTGACCTGTGTAAAATGGCCACAGCAGACTCCAACTCAAAACGCGGGGTGACTGCAACAATGATAGCCCCACAATTATATACAGTAGATATCTAATAGGCTTTAAACCAGAAGAAAAACAACACCTAATTAAGAGTTAGACCCTAGCCGCACCACACCGACACCACACCGACACAAGGGTTAAGGCATTAATATCCCACATTAATACCACTATCCTCACAGGACCAAAGTCCACTAGTTATATTGAGATGTAACCAAAGTCACTATTCCCCCAACAGTAACCTCCTTCCAAAGGACATCACATTTATCAAGACTCTGACCCAAACCTATCCCCCACCGCTGTGACCGTCCCAAAACCTCTACTTATCAAGTGCCAGCCTTCAAACTTTCCTCCCATCTCTTTATAAGGGCTGGTTGGATGCTGGAACGTGAAACTCCTACCTTCTTCCTTTTATTGTCCCCCTGTAACCCAGCTCCTCAACTCCTTCCCGCAAATGTACGGGTTATTAACATCCTGGAAGGGTCCTCACATGTGGAGGGGGCTCAGGAGCTGAGCTCCCCAAACATGCGTATATGAAATAGCCAGCATCTGTCCCTAAAAACCGTGGACAACGCAGAATTCTTCTGTTAACCATTTAAATAAAGCTGTCAGTCTGTGACAGTATCATTTCAATTGTGCATGCACCGATGCCTGAGCACTCTTGCTTTCATCGGCCCTCCACAAGGCGATCACAGGGGTCTAATGCATTTCTAGGACAACCAGGGGTCTGCTGAAGACCTCCGTTGCTGAAACCACGGTCCTCCTTGTGAAGCTTAGCTATAGGCTGAGCTCCAGAGGAGATCCAGATTTTCACTATATAGCGCAATACTGTAGTATTGCAATATATAGTATGAGCGATTTGCAGGATTAAGTCCCCTAAGGGAACGAAAAAAAAAAATTAAAAATAAAGAAGAAAAGATTTAAAAAAAATGTTAAAAATATAAAAGTTCAAATCACTCCTCTTTTCACCATTTAAAATAAAGAAAGGAAAAAATTAATGATCATATTTGATATTGATGCGGTTGTTAAAGTCTGATCTTTTAAGATAGGGAATTAATTAATACGATCAATAAACACCGAAAAGAGGAAAAAAAATTGGATTTGTGGGGTTTTTTTGTCTTCTCATTTCACTTAAAAACATTAATAATAAACAATCAAAACACCCATAGAATCTATAATTCTATGACACTCTATGTACACAAAGTTCACTGCAAAACTCAAATCTTCACTCATCCCAATCGACAGAAAACTAAAATGTTATGGGTCCCTGAATATAGCGACACAAAGAACCATTGCATCTCACTTGGAGTTTTTTTCCCTTGTTTCAGTACAATGTATGGTAAATAGAATGGAGCCACTGAAAGCTACAACTTGTCCTGCAAAAGAATCAAGCCCTCACATGTCTATGGCAATGGAAAAATAACAAATTTATGGCTCTTGAAAGAAAGTGAGGAAAAAATGAAGGCATAACAACTGAAAACTCTGTGGTCCATAATTGGTTAACCAATCCAATTCCCCCCTACCTCCACAACCCTCCCAATAACCCTGTAGATATCACCCTCTCCCTTGTCATGTAGCCTGTATTCCCTATTACTGCTCCCCGGCTATTCTTATCTGGGTATTTGGTACAGGTTAAACTTATATTCCATTATTATTTTCCATTATTACTATATGATTTGTGCAGATTGTCTGCTATTTACCTGTTGTACTAATGTCCATATGTTCTTCTGTAAATGCTCAAGATATTCTGAGCTTATATGACCTCGTTTGTATTTGGTCAGGCAATCTCTCACAAGCTCCATTACCAGCCGGTAAATGAAGCTGAGGACGCCATCGGGTAGTGGTAGCACAAAATCAGGGTCATAGGTGGTAAGAATCCCCTGGAGTAGTGCTAACACCTGAAGTCTGTCTGGAGGAATTCCAGACATTTCCAGTAAATCCAAGCGCAGTCTGTATATGACTAGCTATATGGCTTATCACACCGACAACAATGACACCGGAAAGTCAAAGTGACAACTAGAGTGTAATCACTTGTAGAAATAGTGATGGTTAATTGTGATGTCATAATGGAATCTTGTGTTCTACTCTTAAAGGGGCAGCTTACCTTATAAGGAAGTTGCCTAGCATCCCTTAAGGAGGCAACAATATAGGCTGAGCATCGGTACCATATGCAGACATGGATGATAGAGCTATGGACGCTTTACTCTTCTGAGCAGTTAGAGTATTATTATGTTGTTACATAAATTATTTATATCTGTTCCACACAATAAAAATTAGTGTTTTGTATCAACAAGAAAGTCAGATTCCGGGGCTAAAAGACAATGTATATCTTTGTACCGTGTTAGGGGCTAAAAGAAGTATCTTTACTGAGGGAACAGGGCCGGACTAGGGGCTGCGCCCAGCTCTGGCATAGGACGCACACAGGCCCATGTTACTCTCCCACACCCACTTTCAAAGATGAGGGTCTCTATTACAAATATGACCCTGCCTACCATTGGAGAAAATCTAAATTTACTACTCCCCGTGATACCAATTTATTAGGATGATCATTTAGGTCTCTTTATCACATTAATAGTTCCCCTTGGGCATCCTTATAATAATAAGAGTGCCCCTCTGGGTCTCCTTATAATAATATTAGTGCCCCTCTGGGTCTCCTTATAATAATATTAGTGCCCCTCTGGGTCTCCTTATAATAATAATAGTGCCCCTCTGGGTCTCCCTATAATAATAATAGTGCCCCTCTGGGTCTCCCTATAATAATAATAGTGCCCCTCTGGGTCTCCTTATAATAATAATAGTGCCCCTCTGGGTCTCCCTATAATAATAATAGTGCCCCTCTGGGTCTCCTTATAATAATAATAGTGCCCCTCTGGGTCTCCTTATAATAATAATAGTGCCCCTCTGGGTCTCCTTATAATAATAATAGTGCCCCTCTGGGTCTCCCTATAATAATAATAGTGCCCCTCTGGGACTCCTTATAATAATAATAGTGCCCCTCTGGGTCTCCTTATAATAATAATAGTGCCCCTCTGCGTCTCCTTATAAGATTAAAGGGAATCTGTCAGGAGGATCAGCCCTCCCTCCCAAGCCGTCTATATGGGCATACGTTATACACGTGGTCCCTTTACCAGCGAGGTTGGTCGACTGGGATAAGAAAATCATTCAACGAGAGACTAGATGGATTTTATTATCGAATGGCCTATTGTTATAGTGTGTTCACTATTCAGTATGACCCTATTACATAGACTATCACCATACAGTTTGTAGGCCAATTGTGGCTGCGCTCTTCTATACGGCATAGTCGGCCATTTGGACGGACTTCTTTTCTTTATCTATACTTTTAATCTTGGCTGCACTGAATATTGATTCAGGGTTAAATGATTCTCCTTTGTGTGTGCATCGATTATATCTGGTACATTTACACTATATTAATACATCCTCTATATTTATAATATATCCATACACCTATATTCCCTGTTGTCTTGTTGCCCAACCTTTATGGGAACCAATCTGGACCTACAGTGCTGGCCAAAAGTATTGCCACCCCTGCAATTCTGTCAGATAATACTCAGTTTCTTCCTGAAAATGATTGCAATCACAAATTCTTTGGTATTATTCTCTTCATTTAATTTGCTTGCAAGGAAAAAACACAAAAGATAATGAAGCAAAAAACAAATCATTTATCATTTCACACAAAACTCCAAAAAAGGGCCGGACAAAAGTATTGGCACCCTCAGCCTAATACTTGGTTGAAGAACCTTTAGCCAAAATAACTACGAACAACCGCTTCCGGTAACCATCAATGAGTTTCTTACAATGCTCTGCTGGAATTGTAGACCATTCTTCTTTGGCAAACTGCTCCAGGTCCCTGATATTTGAAGGGTGCCTTCTCCAAACTGCCATTTTGAGATCTCTCCACATGTGTTCTATGGGATTTAGGTCTGGACTCATTGCTGGCCACCTTAGAAGTCTCCAGTGCTTTCTCTCAAACCATTTTATAGTTCTTTTGGAAGTGTGTTTTGGTCATTGTCCTGCTGGAAGACCCATGACCTCTGAGGGAGACCCAGCTCACACTGGGCCCTACATTATGCTGCAAAATTTGTTGGTAGTCTTCAGACTTCATAATGCCATGCACAAGGTCAAGCAGTCCAGTGCCAGAGGCAGCAAAGCAACCTCAAAACATCAGGGAACCTCCGCCATGTTTGACTGTAGGGACCGTGTTCTTTTCTTTGAATGCCTCTTTTATTTTCCTGTACACTCCATGTTGATACTTTTTCCCAAAAAGCTCTACTTTTGTCTCATCTGACCAGAGAACATTCTTCCAAAATGTTTTAGGCTTTCTCAGGTAAGTTTTGGCAAACTACAGCCTGGTTTTTTCATGTCTCGGGGTAAGAAGTGGAGTCTTCCTGGGTATCCTACCATGCAGTCCCTTTTCATTCAGCCGTCGACGGATAGTACGGGTTGACACTGTTGTACCCTTGGACTGCAGGGCAGCTTGAACTTGTTTGGATGTTAGTCGAAGTTCTTTATCCACCATCTGCACAATCTTGCATTGAAATCTCTCGTCAATTTTTCTTTTCCATCCACATCTAGGGAGGTTAGCCACACTGCCATGGGCTTTAAACTTCTTGATGACACTGCGCACGGAAGACACAGGAACATTCAGGTCTTTGGAGATGGACTTGTAGCCTTGAGATTGCTCATGCTTCCTCACAATTTGGTTTCTCAAGTCCTCAGACAGTTCTTTGGTCTTCTTTCTTTTCTCCATGCTCAATGTGGTACACACAAGGACACAGGACAGAGGTTGAGTCAACTTTAATCCATGTTAACTGGCTGCAAGTGTGATTTAGTTATTGCCAACACCTGTTAGGTGCCACAGGTAAGTTACAGGTGCTGTTAATTACATGAATTAGAGAAGCATCACATGATTTTTCAAAGGGTGCCAATACTTTTGTCCACCCCCTTTTTTAGGTTTGGTGTGGAATTATATTCAATTTGGCTTTAGGACAATTCCTTTTGTGTTTTTTTCATTGAAGACAAATTAAATGAAGAGAATAATACCAAAGAATTTGTGATTGCAATCATTTTCTGGAAGAAACTGAGTATTATCTGAATTGCAGGGGTGCCAATACTTTTGGCCAGCACTGTATGATGTGATAAATACTTGATGAGATCCATAAAACAGCGCCCCCTATTGGAGCCCACTGTTCGTTTCAAGCATGGACCTTCTGGTATCTGTATAGGGAGGAAACCTCTCGCTGGAGCGCCGCGTGCCTCCCAATGCGCACTGACGCCCCCTCCGGTCTCATCGCTGGAACACATTTTTATGTAAAGTGTCATTGAATGCAGCAGCCGGGTCTAAGCTCCTAATAAACACAACCCTCCGCCTGCCCCGCTGTGTTATTACAGGCTCTATTCCCCTTCAAGCCTAAGCGTCAGAATGCCTGCTCCTCCTCTTACCTCCCCCTTTCACCTGCTGTTATAGTACAGCCTGTCTGGGCTCTGTATTAAAGCCTCTTATTAACCCTCTCCCCCTATGTATCTACTGGTAGACCCCATATTAATATAAGCCCCTTGCATACCATGAGCTGCAATATTATTATTGTAAGAAACCCCATGTGCACTATTATTATCAGGCATAGATGGGGGCATTATTATTCAGTATCGGCACACAGGGGGCATTATTACTATCTAAGGCAAGGGTGGGCAATTAATTTTCCAAAGAGATCACATGAGAGACCATGACTGTTGCGGAGAACGAACCAATAGACAGATATGAATTCTGCTCAATATTCATATCAACATATTAATTACATTTATTATAATATATTAATATTATCACTAGAGATGAGCGGTGTTCGACTCGAACTGTTCGCCAATCTCAAATTCGAGCTGTTTTGGGCGGTGTTCGAACACGAACAATTTGAAAAAAATCCGGCTGTTCGAGGTTATGTTCCATAACTGTTCGTGCACCAAAATCATAACTGGATTTTTTCTCAGTAATGCTGAAAATTAATGTTAATACGCAGTTTGAGTGTACAGCGGGGCGGGGGGAGGGGCAGGGGATGGATCTCTGCAGAAATAATGAAGATCTCCATTTTTTTTTCTCTTTCCCCCATTTACAGTGGGGAGGTGCAATCTGTCAGCCTATCAGCAGCGCACACACGGAGCAAACTGCTTTTTTCACACAAGCAAAGGCATGTGTCATTGGCAGTGTATGTCACATGTCCTTGCCCTATAAGACCCAGCCATTTTCCACATAGCCACCATTTTCTCACTGCTGCAGCTGCGTGTTAGACGGCACCGCTGTTGCTGTGTGCGCTATACTTTGAGTGTTCATTTCAAGCCAATTTTCGCACAAATCTACAGATAGCTTGGGAGTAGGGGATAGTTGTGATTGCAGTCCTTTTGAGGACTAGGTTACATCATTTCCTACGACTTTTATCAGGCAGGTCTGTGCTCTTAAATAGATAGGTTGGGAGTAGGGTCTACTTGTAATTGCAGTCCTTTTCTGGACTAGGTTACAGCATTTCCTAGGACTTTTTGCTAGGCAGGTCTGTGCCAGTGCTGTGCAAGTTTTTTTCACAGCATTTGGCTAAATCTAGCTAAGCAAATCCTTTTTGGCCTCTTGCAGTGTGTGTTAGTCAGTGGAGTAGCCTATCTGTGTTGCAAGCTATACCACCTGTGTATAGAATACAAATTTTTTTACTGCACCTAGCCAAGTAAAACCTTTTGGGCATAGCATCATTCTATTAGTCCATCTATACTAACCTCCACCAGGTTGCAAATTTAAAATAATTTTTATCTGCATCTAGCTCTGAAAAAAAATGTGGTCTTGTAGCAGTGTGTGGGACTTGTTCTATTAGTCCATCTATACTAACCTCCACCAGGTTGCAAATTAAAAATTATTTTTATCTGCATCTAGCTCTGAAAAAAAATTTGGGCTTGTAGCAGTGTGTGGGACTTGTTCTATTAGTCCATCTATTCTAACCTCCACCAGGTTGCAAATTAAAAATAATTTTTATCTGCATCTAGCTCTGAAAAAAAATTTGGGCTTGTAGCAGTGTATGGGACTTGTTCTATTAGTCCATCTATACTAAGCTCCACCAGGTTGCAAATTAAAAATAATTTTTATTTGCATCTAGCTCTGAAAAAAAATTTGGGCTTGTAGCAGTGTGTGGGACTTGTTCTATTAGTCCATCTATACTAAGCTCCACCACCTGTGTATGTAATAAAATTGTTTTACTGCATCTAACCCAGCCAATACTTTTGGGCTAATACAACAGTTTGGCCACTCAGCTCTGCTCGGTTCCCATACATTGTTTTTTGTGCAAACAACTCCAGAGTTGTCAATTAGTTAACCACCAAAATGAGTGGAAAAAGGCCTGCTGATGGTGGAAAGGAGAATAGGTGTGTTGGGAAGGGAAAAAAAGGTTGTGTCCGTGGGGTAGGTGTTAAAGCAACAGTAACATCTGCAGAAGAAAGACCATCTTCCAGCCAAACTAAGATGTCTACTTCTTTTAGTGGACAATGTGATAAGATCCCTTTCTTACGGCCACGCCAATCGCTACAAATTCCAGATGAGGCACAAAAACAGCAGGTGCTTCAACAGATATCAAGTGCTCCTTCAAGTGGGCTCTCCTCCACCTCAACCATAATGTAGACCCTCGTTCCCAAACTGTATCTCCTGTTGGTGGAGAGAATGAGGAAGGCGATGATGAGACTCAAATACCTGATTGGAACGACAACTTGAGATTTTTGTCAGGGCAGGAAGAGGTTGACTCTGAGGACGACTGGTGTGATAACACACAGGGTGATGATGACGAGGTTGGAGATCCCACTTACTGTCAACCCACAGTCAGCCAGTCGATGAGGTCAGCAGAGGAGGTGGAGGAGGATGCTAGTGACGACGAGGTCAGGTTGCGCCTTCCTGGACAGAGACGTAGTACTGGAAGCACGTCAACAACTGCATCCTCAAACACAACTCTGCCTCTGACCACAAGTCGTAGTGGCTCTTCAGGTCGCATGGGTGCTAAGCCTTGCATAGCTTGGGCATTTTTTCAGATCGATAAGAATGACCCAACTCGTGTTATCTGTAACATTTGTCAGAAAAAGCTCAGTAGAGGCCAAAAAATACATAGTTTGAGTACTTCATACATGAACCGGCACATGGATATGAAGCATAAGTTGCAGTGGGAAGCTCACTGTGCTACAATGCGGCCTAGCCGGCTGGGCCAACCACCATCAGCCACATCTTGTGCATCCGCAGCCTCTTCATCCTCTGTGACTGGGGGGACAGCAGTCACACCTGTTTTGGGACGCAGACCGGCCACCTCTTTACCCGCAACAGCCAGTGTGATTGTCAGGTCATCATTTTATTTGGAGGTGGAAACACCAGCTGGTGTTGAGCGCTCTCCGACATCGATAGCACCACCTTTGGATCAAGGCAACCTAACATGTCCGCCTGCATCTTCCTCACAGACCGGCAGTTTGCCGGGGACACCCTTCTCAACCCCGTCTAAGCACAACAGCCAGCCCTCGGTCCCTCAGATGTGGATGTGGCACCCAGGGGAATGGGGATAACTCGGTACCCGGGCCTTTGGCCTGGCCTTTAGGGATGTCGCGGTGGTCGGCTCCCGGGCCCGTACCCTGGGGTCTCTCCTAAAAAGGGGTTGATATTTGTAAAGTTTATAAAAGAAAGAGTTCGTGACGCCACCTGTGGTTTCTGGTGAGGATCACCAGCGCTGCGCAGTCTACTGAGGCTGATGATAAGGCAGCTTGATGGTATAGCTCTCCACAGTTAGAGCTGGGCCTCAGGGCAGTATAGGAACGGGGATGCAGGATATAGAGACTACTCTGGGCCAGAGCAAGAACAGGGACGGACACGATAGTCACTTCAGTACCTTTTACTGGTGGAATTTCAGGCACTCCCCGGAGCACTGTAGGGTGAAGGGTGTATGTCCAGATCCTCCCCAATGAGCAGGTTTTGGGCCTCCTGGTTCTGGCTTCTGCATAATAAGTTTCTGACCTGCCTGGAGCTAGGCCTAACTTTGTCTCTGTCCTGCGCTGGCTGACCTTGTGGTAGGGCCTTCTCTTGGAGTGCACGCTCCCGACCTACGGGGCCTATGTGTCTCCTGGCTCTGGTACGTATCAGCACTTTAGCGATCCTGTGACCTGTAGTTCTCCAGGGATTCCGGTTTATCTTGCTGGGTCGTGGAGTTCCCGGCAAGCTTCGGACCCGGTGTCCGGTAAATTCTTCTTCTCGGGGTGAGCCAGCTAAGCTCCTCTGCTCCCCTATGAACTAACTCTCTACTCCTTTGCCTTCGGCCTACTCGAGCCCTCGATAGGCTACTCACACAAACGGCAGCGTGCCGCGGTTCACGGATCTTATGGCGCCGGCACACCTACAGCTCACCTCACTGAGCTACACCGAGTCTTGATCTGGATAAGCTCCACTGCAGGGTAGAATGCAGGAGCTGGAACAGGCTTTTGTCCTCTGAGGTAACACGTCTCAGACTGCACTGGACTCACTGCTAAACCAGACTCTGACAGACTAACGGCTGCCTGGCCCCACCTTCCCTTATATATCTCCCTAAGGAGCTCCCTCTGGTGGTCTGAGGTGGAAGGTGCAGATGTGTGAATGGTTATGGGGGCCTCTTGTGGAGGAGTCCTTCAATACACCCTTCTGGGTCTGTGATGCCAAGCACAGCTGTGCTTCACATGGACAAGTAAAAGACCATTTCCTCCTAGCCATGAGAAAGCTAAGAGGTTGAATTTCACCATCTGCAAGCTCTTGGCTACATAAATGCTGCCTTTCCGCCTGGTGGACACAGAGGATTTTCGAGACCTTATGTCCCGTCACAGTGCCCCAGTACCAGATGCCCAGTCGGCACTACTTCTCAAAGAAAGGTGTGCCTGCACTCCACCAGCATGTCGCACACAACATCACCGCTTCTTTGAGAAACTCTGTGTGTGACAGGGTGCATTTCACCACAGACACTTGGACGAGTAGGCATGGACAGGGGCGTTACATGTCGCTGACTGGGTACTGGGTAACTATGGTGACAGCAGGACAAGGGGCTGCTGTCCAAGTCTTGCCGTCCCCACGAGTTGTGCGTCAATCCTCTTTATCTCGAAGTTCCTCCACTGCTTCTGCCTCCTCAACCTCCTCTCGGTCCTCCACCTGCACCCAAAGCCTGTCTGGTCATGCCACAAGCTTTCTAACTGCGCAGAAGGGATCCTGCACAGCTCCTTACTATGCTGGCAGCAGGGCTCAACGTCATCAGGCGGTTTTTACTTTGAAATGTCTGGGAAACGTGAGTCACACAGCTGAGGAGTTGTGGTCAGCTCTGGAGAACCAGTTTCATGAATGGTTGTCTCCACTGGACCTGAAACCAGGGAAGGCCGTGTGCGACAATGCTGCAAACCTCAGTGCGGCCCTTCGCCGGGGCAATGTCACACACGTGCCTTGTATGGCTCACGTGTTGAACCTGGTGTCCAGCAATTTTTAGGCCACTATCCCGGACTAGATAGCCTTCTGCAGAGGGCACGGTCGCTGTGTGCTCACTTCCGCCGTTCGCATCCCGCAGCTCAGCGACTTACATCTCTACAGAAGTCGTTGAGCCTGCCACTTCACAGGCTAAAACGCGATGTGCCTACCCGGTGGAATTCAACTCTGCACATGTTGCAGCGACTGTGGTAGCACCGACAAGCCCTGGTGCAATATGTTCTGACGTATAGCCTGGGCCAACGAGATCCAGAGGTGGGGCAAATCACGCTGGAGAAGTGGTCTCAGATCAGGGACCTATGCATCCTTCTGCACAGTTTTGAAATGGCGACGAAGATGTTTAGTGCTGACGATGCCATTATCAGCATGACTATTCCGGTGATTTACATGCTGGAGCACATGTTAAACAGAATTCGGAGTCAGGTGGTGGCACAAGAGGAGGTGGAGAAAGTAGAGGAGGAGGAGTTGTATGCGGAAGGGCTAACATCTGCAAAGTCCAGACGGTCGGCAGCACCAAGGCGGCAGGCATGTGAGGGTGGGGGAGATGGTTTTAGCAGGGTGCATGGTAGCAGCCAAACTAGTGAGAAATGTGCAGGAGCCCAGGAAGAAGTGGAGGACGAACTGATGGAAGACTCATCAGATGAGGGAGACCTTGATCACATTTCTGTTGTGCGAGGTTGGGGAGAGAGGGCAGAGGAAGGAAGCATGATTGTTACCTCGCCACCAACACAACAGGGACTTGGTGCTCCTGGATGCGCAAGACACATGAGTGCCTTCTTGCTGCACTACCTGCAACATGACCCTCGAATTGTGAGAATTAGAAATAATCCTGACTACTGGGTTGCCACACTGTTAGATCCCCGGTACAAAAGTAAATTTGCAGAAATTATTCCTGCCATAGAAAGGGATGCACGCATGCAGGAGTATCAGCAGAGACTGTTGCAGAATCTTACATGTGCTTTTTCACAAAACACCAGTGGTGCACGTAGTGAATCTCACAGTTCCAACTTGCCAACTGTGGGACCGTCGAGTGTTCAGCACTCAAAATGTAACAGAAACACAGTATCTGCTGGTAACATCAATTTTGCGGAATCATTTCACCACTTTTTTAGCCCATCCTTTGCAAGGCCACAGGAGACAAGAAGTCTGACACATAGTCAACTCCTAGAGACGATGGTACAGGAGTATCTCCAAGTAAACATTGAAGCCATGACTGTGTCACTGGACCCTTGCTCTTTTTGGGCTTCCAATCTGGATAAATGGCCTGAGCTCGCCACTTATGCCTTGGAGATCTTGTCATGCCCCGCAGCCAGCGTTCTGACTGAACGTGTGTTCAGCGCTGCTGGTGGTGTGCTGACAGATAAGCGCACGCGGCTCTCCACTGATAATGTAGACAGATTCACGTTCATAAAGATGTACAAATCATGGATCCGAAAGGACTTTTCTACCCCTGTGTCATCCTGGGGAGAGTAAAAGCTTGATGATTTGTTAATATCACCTCACCAACCGTTTTAAGCTTCCAAATTACTAATCATGTTTATCTGTATCTTGCCTGTATAATAATTTTGGCCTTGTAGCACTGTGCAGTACTGATTCTATTAGGCCATCTATACTAAACTCCACCAGATTTCAAATTACTAATCATGTTTATCTGTATCTTGCCTGTATAATAATTTTGGCCTTGTAGCACTGTGCAGTACTGATTCTATTAGGCCATCTATACTAAGCTCCACCAGATTTAAAATTACACTGGTCAATGCAGTTTTTCTGTCAAAAGGTTTTAAAACATATTTTAAGTCAATTTTGGCTGCTGATTACTAATACGAACTCCGTTTTTGGCTATCACATCAGGATTTCGAGATATTTTTGATGGAAAGTAATCCTATCGAATGTTTTTTGATAAAAACCTCATGATTTTCGTTACTACATTTTGTATATTTTTAATCAAGGAATAACAAATTACAAAGTCTGTGTACAGCAAATCAAATATACTTACAAAATTAAACTACAAAATATAAAAACACATATATATGGCACACAGATGAATGGCAAATGGCAGTTATTTGAACTTTCTTTTCTTGGCTGATCTGTGATGTACAGCTTCTGGGTTGTCTCTCATCAAGCTCCAGCAATAGTCAGCCATCATATGTGAGTCCCACCGGCCTTGATACCGTTCTTCCATTGTTTTAATGTCCTGATGAAAACTTTCCCCTTGTTCCTCGCTCACATCCCAAAGGTTCTCTGGAAAAAAGTCCAAATGGCTGTTTAAATAGTGAATCTTGGTACTCATTCTACATCCAAGATTTTGCAGACTCATTAGTAGCTCTTCCACAATCTCTTCATAGTTGTCTGCTTTCTTATTCCCTAGAAAATTCTGCACCACATTACAAAATGCATTCCGAGCTCTTTCTTCTGTCTCATTCATTGATGTGATAAAGTTTGCGTCTCTGATAAGTGTTCTTATTTGAGGTACATCCAATATTCCAGCCTTTTTCTTCTCTTCACTAAGACCTGGAAAAGTTGAACATATATAGTTAAAGCATTCTCCACTGTGATTGAGAGCTTTGACGAACTGCTTCATCAATCCAAGTTTTATGTGCAAGGGAGGAAAGACAATGTTCTTTCTATCCACTAGTGAATCATGGATGACATTCTTATCGCCAGGTGCCAAACTCTGTCGCTGAGGCCATTCAGTTTTCACCCAATGCTCTGCTGTAACTCTACTGTCCCAGTAGCACAGAAAACAAGGGTGTTTGAAAACTGTTTTTTTACTTTATTATCATAACAAATGGGAATTATGCATGTTCAAAGAAAACAAAGATATTCTCACATTTATTGGGAGACTAAATGAAAACTAAATTTACCTTAGTGAACCGTATAAAACGGCACTTTTCATACACTACTTATATTTTTCTTGGAATTATTGAAAATGGGCTATATATCTATAGCGCAAAAACGTGATGTGATAGAGAAATTATAAGATCAGATTTGAATTCAGCACCCACAAATTAGTCTAAAACTGTTCTTAAAGTCCATGCCAGAATTTTTTTTTTTTTTTTTTGTACACCAGTGTTATTAATAATCATGTTTATCTGCATCTTGCCTGTAAAATAATTTTGGCCTTGTAGCAGTTTGCAGTACTGATTCTATTAGGCCATCTATACTAAGCTCCGCCAGATTTCAAATTATTACTAATCATGTTTATCTGTATCTTGCCTGTAAAATAATTTTGGCCTTGTAGCAGTTTGCAGTACTGATTCTATTAGGCCATCTATACTAAGCTCCACCAGATTTCAAATTAATAATAATTTTTGTTCTCTCTGAACGTGTGTTCAGCGCTGCTGGTGTTGTGCTGACAGATAAGCGCACGCGGCTGTCCGCTGACAATGTAGACAGACTCAGGTTCATAAAGATGAACACATCATGCATCAGCAAGGACTTTTCTAGCCCTGTGTCATCCTGGGGAGAGTAAAAGCTTGAGGATTTGGTAAAATCACCTCACCAACCGTTTTAAGCTTTCAAATTAATTATCATTTTTATCTGTATCTTGCCTGGAAAATAATTTTGGGCATAGTAGCAGTGTGGAGTACTGATTCTATTAGGCCATCTATACTAAGCTCCACCAGATTTCAAATTATTACTAATCATGTTTATCTCTATCTTCCCTGTAAAATAATTTTGGCCTTATAGCAGTTTGCAGTACTGATTCTATTAGGCCATCTATACTAAGCTTTCAAATTAATAATAATTTTTAGCTGCATGTAGCCCGGAAAATAATTTTGGGGCTCCTAGATGCGCAAGACACATGGGTGCCTTCTTGCTGCACTACCTGCAACATAACCCTCAGATTGTCAGAATTCGAAATATTCCTGACTACTGGGTTGCCACACTCTTAGATCCCCCACACTCTTCGATCAACCTTTTCATTTTAATAAAGAACAAAAAAATGGTCATTTTTGAAATTATAAGCATTAGCAGGTTATTAGAAACTTAAATCAAACAGTTTTCAACTCAAAGCTTTATTCTAGGTGATGTTACATTTGCACATAGGACCCCTTGTTCGAAAGGAGCTTCTGAACTCTCTCGTCCATTGAATTTGTCAGGTTTTGGATGGTTTCTGCTTCAATTGTTTTGCATGAGAACAGAATACCCTCCCAGAGCTGTTGCTTAGATGTGAACTGCCTCCCGCCATCATAGACACTCCTTTTGATGATGCTCCAGAGGTTCTCAATGGGTTTGAGGTCAGGGGAGCATGGAGGTCACACCATAAGTTTGTCCCCTTTTATGCCCATATCAGCCAGAGATGCAGATGTGTTATGTGCATCATGAGACGGTGCATTATCATGCATGAAAATGATCTTGCTGTGGAATACATGGTTCTTCTTCTTGAACCATGGCAGGAAGTGCTGTTTGAGAAACTCCACATACATCATGGAGTTCATCTTTACCCCTTCAGGGATCCTAAAGGGGCCGACAATCTCTCTCCTCATGATTCCAGCCCAAAACATTACTCCACCTCCTCCTTGTTGGCGCCGTAGCCATGTTTGCATGGGGTGTCCATCAACCAGCCATCCTCCACTCCATCCATCTGGACTATCGAGCGTTGCACAGCACTCATCGGTGAATAAAACAGTTTTGAAGTCAGTCTTCATGTATTGTTTGGCCCACTGGAGCTGTTTCTGCTTGTGTACAGTGGATAGAGGAGGTCAACAGGATGGCTTATGCACAGCTGCAAACCTCTGAAGGGCCCTGCATCTTGTTGTTCGGGGGACGTTGGAGCAGCTTCAAAAACTTGTCTGCTGCTATGACAAGGCTTTTTTGCCGCTGCTCTTTTAACCTGACGTAATTGCCTGTAGGAAAGAGTCCTCAATTTTCCCTTATCAGCACGCACACGTGTGTACTGTGAATCAGCTACATACTTCTTGATTGTGCAATGATCACGATGAAGTGTCTTGGCAATGTTGAATGTAGTCATGCCTTGACCTAAACACTCCACAATTTGTTGCTTCTCAGCAGCCGACACATCCTTTTTCTTTCCCATTTTGGCAGAAAATGTAGGCTGCTTAATAATGTGGGACAGCCTTCTTAAGTAGTCTTGCCTTTCATTGGACACACCTGCCAAACTAATTAGCACAGGTGTCTGCAATTGCTTAGAGTGATATAAAGAGCCCTGACACACATCACCATCAATGAGTTTAACTGACAAACAAAAAAATTCTTACCTTATCACTCCTAAACACTTTTTGCATAATAATTTGGAACACAGTGTACATGTGCTTTTCCACAAAGCTCCAGTGGTTCACGTAGTGAATCTTACAGTTCTAACTTGCCAACCGTGGTCTGTATGGAGTTGTTCAATAAAGGGCCCAAAATTAAGATAACATAGACGGGAGAGGTCTCTATGAATAGGAATTCCTAAGTATTTGATACCCTGTGAGGGCCAGGCATGCCAGGAGACTCTATGGAATGCTTTCTCAACATCTAACGAGAGTATCTAATTACAAAATTTTAACTGCATCTAGCCCAGGAAATACTTTGTTCCTAGTAGCAGTGTCTGCTAGTCAGCGGATTATCCCGGCTGTTAAGCAAGCTACACCACCTGTAGTTTGGACACTTAATTTTTTCTAAGGAAATGCTTCGGGCCCCTGGGACACTCAGTGAAGAGCATCGGGAGGCACCCCAAGCCACAGGGGCTGGGACTGGCGGTAGGACGCCTTGAAGTGGACCGCCAAGCTCGATCCTTATAAAAGCTTTTTAACTGCAGCAGCTTTAGTGGACGCTACTGGAGCTACTGGAGCTGTAATTCCCGCGGCTGCTGGCATCAGACTTGCCCTCCAATAGATCCTTGTAAAAGGATTTAAAGTGTACTCATTCAAATTAGAGAGACAATTTAAATTAAAAAGCTTAGACCTGCCTCCACCGCAGGGGGGCTCGCTCGACCCACCAGCGGACAGGCCCCAGTATTGGGAGAAGGGGGCTGGCCATCAGGGTCCACCGCAGCTCTGGCCCAAACCCGGCGACACGGAGGTCGCATGGGCAAGAACGGACTGGCCGTGACTGGCCGTGTCAGCTTCGCACTTTTTTGGTTTTAGAAGGGCATTACATGCCTATATCTGTGTCTCCCCCTCCTTTTACTCCTCAACCTCTTTTCTTTTTGCATGACTATATGTACTTGTCACTTTTCCATGTGTTAGTTGTGTCTTCTGAGCAGTTTGTCAGCTTTTGGACACCTTTCAAGTGTTTTCTATGTGTTTTCTATGTGTTTCTATGTGTTTTTGTTTGCCTGCCATTGGTTTTAACGGTGTTCGACGGTGTTCCATGAACAGTTCGACGAACAGTTCGGCGAACATACGGGCGTTCGACGAACCGAACTCGAACCTTACGGGGGTGGCTCAACTCTAATTATCACTTAATATTTAAGTATGCTGACATTCCCCTATTTACCGTATAAGCCTGAAAACTGCCCCTATATACAGTATGAGCCCCCACACAGCCCCCTACATATAATATAAGACCAACATAGCCCCTCTATATACAGTGTGAGTCCCCATATAGTCCCCTATATACAGTATGAGCCTCCACATAGACTTTCTACATACAATATGAGCCCTCATATAGCCTCCTATTTACATGAGCCCCCACATAGCCCCCTATAAGCAGTATGAGCCCCCATATAGCCTCTCTATATAGAGTGTGAGCTCTCACATATCCTCCTATAAACAGTATGAGCCTGAACAATTCCTCCTATAAACAGTATGAGCCCCCACATGGACCCTATAAACAGTATGACCCTCACATAGCTTCCTATATCCAGTATGAGCCCCCATATGGCCCCATATAAACAGTGTGAGCCCCCACATAGCCTCTCTATATAGAGGTTGAGCCTCACATATCCTCCTATAACAGTATGAGCCCTCACTTAGCCACTCTATATACAGTATGAACCCCACATAACCCCATATACTGTATACAGTATGTGCCCACACATAGCCTCCCTATATACAGTATGAGCCCTAGGTAACCTATATACAGTATGAACCCCCACGCAGCCCTATATAAACAGTATGAGCCCCACATAGTCCCTTTATACAGTATGAGCCCCCACATAGCCTCCTAAATACAGTATAAGCCCCCATATAGCCTCCTATATGCAGTATAAGCCCCCACATATTTTCCCATATACAGCATAAGCCCCCCACATAGTCTCCTATATACATTGTGAGCCCCATCATAGCCTCCTACATATACTGTGAGCACCCTCATAGCCTCCTATATACAGTATGAGGCCGCACATAGCCTCCTGTATACAGTGTGAGCTCCACATAGCCTCCTAAATACAGTTTGAGCCACCACGTAGCCTTTGTATATACAGTGTGAGCCCCCACATAGACTCATATATACATGCAGAAAAAACATACTCATCTCGCTCCTGTTCCTCGGGTGTGCTGCTCCGGTCTCCAACACCCTGACTCTCCATACAGCAGACGCAATGAGGTGACGTGAATTACATTTTGCAGAGACTAGTGTTGAGCCACCCCCGTAGTGTTCGGGTTCGGTTCGTCGAACACCGGGATGTTCGAGGAACTGTTCGTCGAACTGTTCGTCGAACACCTTAGAACACCGTCGAACACCGTTAAAACCAATGGCAGGCAAACAAAAACACATAGAAACACATAGAAAACACCTTCAAAGGTGTCCAAAAGCTGACAAACTGCTCAGAAGACGCTCTCTTTAAAAAAGCCGGCCGGCAATTCAGCAGCGGCATACACCGGTACCCGACAATTTAGACAAGAAGGAATAGAGCCTCACACATAGATTAGATAGATAGAAACATGTCAGTCACACATATATGAAGTACAGTGACAGTGTTGCTTACTGTACTTGTCATTTAGTGTAAAGGATTTATTTAAAAAAATAATAGTGTTTTCATGCACCGTCTCTTTAAAAAAGCCGGCCGGCAATTCAGCAGCGGTACCCGACAATTTATAACAGAAAGAATAGAGCATCACACATAGATAGATATAAACATGCCAATCACATATATAATAAGTACAGTGATAGTGTTGGTTACTGTACTTGTCATTTAGTGTAAAGGATTTATTTAAAAAAATAATAGTGTTTTCGTGCACCGTCTCTTTAAAAAAGCCGGCCGGCAATTCAGCAGCGGTACCCGACAATTTAGAACAGAAAGAATAGAGCATCACACATAGATTAGATAGATAGAAACATGTCAGTCACATATATATGAAGTACAGTGACAGTGTTGATTACTGTACTTGTCATTTAGTGTTAAAATAAAGGATTTATTAAAAAAAAAATTGGCATGGGGTTCCCCGTAATTTTAGGCTCTAGCGGAGGTTAAGCAGACGGCTGGGGCAGATGTTTGAAGCCTGGGAAGGGGGTAATACCCACGGAGCTTCCCTGGCTACTAATATCAGCCCCCAGCTGAATACCTAGCCTTTACTAGCTATTAAAATGGGGGACCCCCCCAAAAAAATGACGTGGGGTCCCCCCTATTTTAATAGCTAGCAAAGGCTAGGCAGACAGCTGGGGGCTGATATTAATAGCCCAGGAAGGGTACCATGAATATTGGCCCCCTCCCAGGCTAGAAACACCAGCCGTCAGCCGCCCCAGAAATGGCGCATCCATAGGATGCACCAACTCTGGCACTTAGCCTTGCTCTTCCACGCTGCCCTAGTGCGGTGGCAGGGGGTAATAGGGCTGGGGTTCATGTCAGCTTATAATGCCAGCTGACATCAAGCCCAGGTTAGTAATGGAGAGGCGTCTATAAGACACCCCCATTACTAACCCCATAGTCAAAGTAAAAAAAAAAAAAACACAAACACCCAGAATAAAGTCCTTTAATTGAAATAAACACACAATTCTTTATTGTTCTAAATTAAACCATACTTACCACCACGCCCATTCCAGCTGAAGCCAACGATCTCCTGCAATAAAAGAAAAATAATAAAGCAACCTCATCCTTACCTTTCCATGGTTCCCATGACAGCTTCAGCTCTGCTACATCGAGATGACAGGCTGGACCGTAGCAGAACGCTGCCATCCAGCCTGTCATCCCGCGGACACTGAGAAGAGCAGGCATGCTTCCGCTCCTCAGTGTCTCTCTGTGACGGCATCCAGATGAGCCGAGGTCATGTCCAATGAACTCAGCTCACCTCATGTACGTCACTGACAGCGTGGGAGAATTCTCACGCTGAAGCGCTGAGTGCAGGAGAATTTTCCCAGGCTGTCAGTGACGTGCATGAGGCTGATATTTAAATTTGGCGCACAAATCGGTGATTGGTCGTGAGCAGCGTCCGCGACCAATCAGCACGGTAGTGTTTAACTTTGGCGGCAAGATCAGTGATTGGTCGCGCGCCAAGACCGCGACCAATCACCGATTTGGGCGCCACATTTAAATATCGGCCGCGACCAATCAGCACAGCGTTGTTTAAATGTGGATCCAAGATCGGTGATTGGTCGCGGCCGATATTTAAATTTGACGCACAAATCTGTGATTGGTCGCGGGCAGCGTCCGCGACCAATCAGCACAGTAGTGTTTAACTTTGGCGGCAAGATCAGTGATTGGTCGCGGTCAAGACGGCCGCGACCAATTGGATGTCAGCGCCGCTCCCCGGTCCTCCCTTCACGCCCTAGCCGCATGGATGTCAGCGGCGCTGCCTGTGCGGATACTTCCGCTGCGAGAACCCGGGATATGAGCGGGCGCTCGCAGCAGAAGTATCCCGACCCGCAGCGCCGCTCCCCGGTCCTCCCTTCACACCCTAGCCGCTGATGTCCCCACAGTATCCGCATGGTGTTACAAATGTCCGGACATTTGTGTTAAAAATCGCTGATTGGTCGCTGGCGCTGCCCGCGACCAATCACCGATTTGGGCGCCAAATTTAAATATCAGCCGCGACCAATCACCGATTTGGGCGCCAAATTTAAATATCCTCCGCGACCAATCACCCATCTTGGCTCCACATTTAAACACCGCTGTACTGATTGGTCGCGGACGCTATTTAAATGTGGCGCCAAAATCGGTGATTGGTCGCGCCCAGCGTCGGCGACCAATCAGCACAGCGGTGTTTAAATGTGGAGCCAAGATTGGTGATTGCTTGCGGCCGATATTTAAATTTGGCGCCCAAATCGGTGATTGGTCGCGGGCAGCGCCCGCGACCAATCAGCGATTTTTAACACAAATGTCCGGATCTTTGTAACACCATGCGGATACTGTGGGGACATCAGCGGCTAGGGTGTCAAGGGAGGACCGGGGAGCGGCGCTGCGGGTCGGGATACTTCTGCTGCGAGCAGTCGCTCATCTCCCGGCTTCTCGCAACGGAAGTATCCGACCAGGCAGCGGCGCTCCCCGGTCCTCACCAATACGATTAGCTGATTGGTCGCGCTCTCCGCACCCGACCAATCAGTGATCTTGGCGCCACATTTAAATAGCGGCCGCGACCAATCAGCGAGCTTGGCGCCAAATTTAAACAACGCTCTGCTGATTGGTCGCGGACGCCAGACGCGTCCAATCAGTGAGATTGGCGCCAAATTTAAACACCGCTCTGCTGATTGGTCACAGTTGCCTTCCGCGACCAATCAGCGATTTTGACTCCAAATTTAAACACCGCTCTGCTGATTGGTCGCGGCCGGCGGTTGCGACCAATCAGCATTATTGGCGCCAAATTTAAACCCCGCTCTGCTGATTGGTCGTGACCGCCGGCCGCGACTAATCAACATTGTTGCCGCCAAATTTAAACACCGCTCTGCTGAATTGTCGAGGTCGTGACCAATCACCATTATTGGCGCCAAATTTAAACACCGCTTTGCTGATTGGTCGCGACCACAACCTATCAGCATTATTGGCGCAAAATTTAAACCCCGCTCTGCTGATTAGTCGCGACCGCCGGCCGTGACCAATCAGTGATATAGTCGCCAAATTTCAACACCGCTTTGCTGATTGGTCGCGGTTGCTGGCCGCAACCAGTCAGCGATTTTGGCGCCAAATTTAAACACCGCTCTGCTGATTGCGCCGGGTCTGCCGCATACATATTCTAGAATACACGATGCGTTAGAATCGGGCCACCATCTAGTTTCATGAAATAATTTAAAAAAAAATTGACGTAGGGCTTCGCACTATATTTGTGTCCAGCCAGGTACAGCAGGCAGGAACGGGCTGCCCCCAATCACCAGCTGCCTATTTGTACCTGGCCGGACACAACAATATAGGGAAGCCCTTTTTTTCTTAATTATTTCATGAATTTCATGAAATAATTAAAAAAAAAAAAATACGTGGGGCTTCGCCCTATTTTTGTGTCCAGCCAGGTACAACTAGGCAGCTGGGGGCTGGAATCCGCAGCGCAGGGAGGCCCAAGCTTTCTGGGTCCCCCCAGCTGCAAATTGCAGTCCGCAGCCACCCCGGAAAATGGCGCGTTCATAGAAGCGCCATCTTCTGGCGCTGTACCCAACTCATCCAGGGCCCTGGTGCGGTGGCTCACTGGGTAATAAAGGGGTTAGGGCCAGCTTGGCATTATCAGCAGGCCCTAAGCCCGAAATTCATGGGGTCACGCCAATATTAGACATGACCACCATGAATTTCTAGTAAAGTATTTAAAAAAAACACAACACCCAGAAAAAAGTCCTTTAATTGAAATAAACACACAATTCTTTATTGTTCTAAATTAAACCATACTTACCACCACGCCCATTCCAGCTGAAGCCAATGATCTCCTGCAATAAAAGTAAAATAATAAAGCAACCTCATCCTTACCTTTCCATGGTTCCCAGACAGCTTCAGCTCTGCTACATCGAGATGACAGGCTGGACCGCAGCAGAACGCTGCCATCCAGCCTGTCATCCCGCAGACACTGAGAAGCGCAGGCATGCTTGCGCTCCTCAGTGTCTCGCTGTGACGGCATCCAGATGAGCCGAGGTCATGTCCAATGAACTCAGCTCACCTCATGTACGTCACTGACAGCGTGGAAGAATTCTCCTGCACTCAGCGCTTCAGCGTGAGAATTCTCCCACGCTGTCAGTGACGTACATGAGGTCAGCTGAGTTCAATGGACATGAATGAGCTCACCTCATGCACGTCACTGACAGCGTGGGAAAATTCTCCTGCACTCAGCGCTTCAGCGTGAGAATTTTCCCAGCGCCCGCGACCAATCAGCGATTTTTAACACAAATGTCCGGACCTTTGTAACACCATGCGGATACTGTGGGGACATCAGCGGCTAGGGTGTGAAGGGAGGACCGGGAAGCGGCGCTGCGTGTCGGGATACTTCTGCTGCGAGCGGCCGCTCATGTCCCGGGTTCTCGCAGCGGAAGTAGCCGCACAGGCAGCGCCGCTGAAATCCATGCGGCTAGGGTGTAAAGGGAGGACCGGGGAGCGGCGCTGACATCCAATTGGTCGCGGCCGCTATTTAAATGTGCCGCACAAATCGGTGATTGGTCGCCGTCTTGACCGCGACCAATCACTGATCTTGCCGCCAAAGTTAAACACTACTGTGCTGATTGGTCGCGGACGCTGCCCGCGACCAATCACCGATTTGTGCGCCAAATTTAAATATCAGCCTCATGCACGTCACTGACAGCGTGGGAAAATTCTCCTGCACTCAGCGCTTCAGCGTGAGAATTCTCCCACGCTGTCAGTGACGTACATGAGGTGAGATGAGTTCATTGGACATGAGCTCACCTCATGCACGTCACTGACAGCGTGGGAAAATTCTCCTGCACTCAGCGCTTCAGCGTGAGAATTTTCCCACGCTGTCAGTGACGTGCATGAGGTGAGCTCATTCATGTCCAATGAACTCGGCTCACCTCATGCACGTCACTGACAGCGTGGGAAAATTCTCACGCTGAAGCGCTGAGTGCAGGAGAATTCTCCCACGCTGTCAGTGACGTGCATGAGGTGAGCCGAGTTCATTGTCGGCTCATCTTTATGCCATCACAGCGAGACACTGAGGAGCGCAAGCATGCCTGCGCTTCTCAGTGTCTGCGGGATGACAGGCTGGATGGCAGCGTTCTGCTGCGGTCCAGCCTGTCATCTCGATGTAGCAGAGCTGAAGCTGTCTGGGAACCATGGAAAGGTAAGGATGAGGTTGCTTTATTATTTTACTTTTATTGCAGGAGATCGTTGGCTTCAGCTGGAATGGGCGTGGTGGTAAGTATGGTTTAATTTAGAACAATAAAGGATTGTGTCTTTATTTCAATTAAAGGACTTTATTCTGGGTGTTTGTGTTTTATTTTAACTTTGACTATGGGGTTAGTAATGGGGGTGTCTTATAGACGCCTCTCCATTACTAACCTGGGCTTGATGTCAGCTGGCATTATAAGCTGACATCAACCCCAGCCCTATTACCCCACTGCCACCGCTACAGGGCAGTGGGAAGAGCGAGGCTAAGTGCCAGAATTGGCGCATCCTATGGATGCGCCATTTCTGGGGCGGCTGACGGCTGGTGTTTCTAGCCTGGGAGGGGGCCAATATTCATGGCACCCTTCCTGGGCTATTAATATCAGCCCCCAGCTGTCTGCCTAGCCTTTGCTAGCTATTAAAATAGGGGGGACCCCACGTCATTTTTTTGTGGGGTCCCCCATTTTAATAGCTAGTAAAGGCTAGGTATTCCGCTGGGGGCTGATATTAGTAGCCTGGGAAGCTCCGTGGGTATTACCCCCTTCCCAGGCTTCAAACATCTGCCCCAGCCGTCTGCTTAACCTCCGCTAGAGCCTAAAATTAGGGGGAACCCCACGCCAATTTTTTTTTAAATAAATCCTTTATTTTAACACTAAATGACAAGTACAGTAATCAACACTATCACTGTACTTCTTATATATGTGACTGACATGTTTCTATCTATCTAATCTATGTGTGATTCTCTATTCCTTCTGTTATAAATTGTCGGGTACAGATGCTGAATTGCCAGTTGGCTTTTTTAAAGAGACAGTGCATGAAAACACTATTATTTTTTTTAAGAAATCCTTTACACTAAATGACAAGTACAGTAAGCAACACTGTCACTGTACTTCATATATATGTGACTGACATGTTTCTATCTATCTAATCTATGTGTGATTCTCTATTCTTTCTTTGCTTTTGCAGTGAAAGCGCCCACGCAAAAAGACGTGGCAAAACGCGGCATCTGAACGCTTTTCAGCAAAAGCCATAGCTTTTGCTGGAAGGCGTTTCCAGCTTTCTTTGGCACTTCTTTTACGCGAGCGGTCTAAAGCGCCGCGTAAAAGCAGGAACGTAGCCTAAGGGACTCTATCTTTAATAAAAAAAAATCCTCCCTCCGACGTAATCCATGGGTCTTCTTTCTTCAGCTCTGCTACATCTTTGCCATCAGAGATATATGTCTGCTGACAGATGAGCAGGCACAGAATGACACTGGAGCACTGTTACTGTGTAGTGCCGCACTATGTTGCTCTTTTGTCATTTCATGCAGTGTAGAAATCTTGGGAAAAGTGTGGATTGTGCTCTGGAAGTGATCAGTTATAGCTAACTATGTTATTTTCTGCAGAGATAAGTCCTGCATAGAAGATGGGATATATCGGTCTGCAGATAAAGAACTTCACCTAGAGACATCACTGGTGAGTATGTGTATTACCTATACACACACACTGACACTATATACAGAGCTCCTGTGTATAATATTAATGGTGATCATTGCATTACCTGTACACTGACACTATATACAGAGCTTCTGTGTATAATGTCACTGGTGATGACTGATAACCTGTACACTATATACAGAGCTCCTGTGTATAATATCACTGGTGATCACTGTATAACCTGTACACTGACCCAATATACAGAGCTTTTTTACATTTTTATTATTTTAGCATTATTTGTCACTATGTTGTGGCATTATGTGCTTTGGTCATGACATGACGATATTTGTCCCTTGTATGTGGTATTATTCAGTCACTATGTGGTGGTAATATGTGGTCTCATGGTGTGTCAGTATTTATACCTTGTATCTGGTAGCATTTGATCACTATGTGGTGGTATTATGTGCTTTGGTCATGGTGTGGCGGTATTTGTGCCTTGTATGTGGCATTATTTGGGCACTATGTGGTGGTAATATGTGATCTGGTCACGGTGTGGTGGTATTTCTGCCTTCTATCTGGTAATATTGGTCTTGGTAGAGTGGATTGTGGTTGGTCATTTGTTTTATCTGATATCAATAAGGGGAAACCTCTTTATTTCCAATAGATATTAAATACTTGGATGTTTAACCCCTCCCTGCCCTGTGACTATTACACAGCAGCAGAGATGCAGTTGCAGAGGTTCACCAGAGAAAGCAAGTTGGCATTTGGTGAGATTTTCACCTCTGTATTTATAAGACAAAACCAGGAGTGGGTGAGAAATTCATAAAACATTACCTCGGATTGCTCCACTCCTGGTTTTGTCTTATAAATACAGAGGTAAAAATCTCACCAAATACTCAAAGTGCCACAATCTTCTGACAGTGCTGATTCCACCAATAAATAAGTGATCACCTTCCCAACCTGTGCATCGCTGATAACTTGTTTTCACCAATAAAAACCCTTTAATGCAAACTACAGTAATTGTACATCGCATTTCTGGTGAGCGCACAGTGATGGGCAGAAGCGGCCAATATAATGGGTATAACGGCTAACAGGTATTTGCAAATAGCTGAAGGGTGGGTGGGCCCCTGGAGTCAATGTCCCTGGTGGGCCCCAGACACCCCAGTCCGGCGCTGTTGACAGCAGTGACCTGGGGGTCTGAAATGCTTCCTGGGGCGATCCACATGCTGTCCCCATGTCATTTGAGCACTGTCACTATCGTTTTGGGCACTTTTTAGGCTTTCTACAGACTGTCGGGGGTGCCGCCGCAAAAATGCTCGGGTCTCCCATAGACTAACATTGGGCTCGTTGCTCGGGCCGAGCACCCGAGTATCACGGTGAGCTCGGCCCGAGCTTCGAGCACCCGAGCATTTTAGTGCTCACTCAACACTAATTGCCACTCTTCGTAATGTGCAAACAATGTCTTCATCAGGTGGATTCCACCTGGATCCCTCATGAAAAGCACTAGATAAAAATGTAAATGATTGAACATATGCACTGCAATATAAAAACAACTTGCTGTGCATTGTGTATTTTTCAGTCTTTTTCAGCTTCTTTTCTCCGCTTCCAGCTTTGAAAATTATGAAGTGGTTAAAGAAAGTGATCGGTTCATTCTGCTGGTGGCTTCTGTTTGGAAGCCGCTCACTATTTTATATGTAGTTAACAAAAACACTGATGTTTTCCTTAAGTGTCTTCTTATAAAATAAAAAATCAGTGGGTATGCTGGCGTCTATAAGGTGCTGTGTGTACGTACCCTTAGGAATAACAGAATCTCTGGTCATCTCCTCCATTTTTGGCCAGAGTTTAGAGGATTAATGGGAGACATAGAACCGCTATTCTCCAGTTTGGGATCTAACCCTTCAGACATACTATATATGAGGTATAGTATTAATATACCATAAAAGTCACTAATAATCAATTAAATGCGAAAAGACATTAAACAATTTTAATTTTTTATTTCTTTGAATTAAAATTGCATGGAAGGATGAAGACAAGTTTTTGGAGGAGCCTTCAACTTTTGCACGTGTCTCTTGCTGGTCAGGAGGCCACAGGTAGGTGGTACAACTCCTTCCATACAGGTACAGCATTAATGGTGGATGTGCTGTAGTTTCTTCAGAGCGCTAGATTTGGGTGTTTTCTGTCCTCGAGATGTCAATGGTGCGTTGGTGGCAGCAGCCAAAAATGCAGCTTTCTCTGACAGCACGAGCAGCCCTGGATAATCCACGCCGGCAGGATGTTATCATCCGGCGGAAGAGAGAACCTAGGAGAAAAGATGTAAAACTGATGTAAGTAATGGGACTCCATATTAGAGGACACTACTGTGGTGTCACTGTAGCATGACGTTAGAGGAATCTCATCATACAGAGGAGCAGAATCATTGTCAGCCATCATACATGTGACAATCCCACCACTGACGGATAACATCTGCTCCACATGACTTCTTCTCACTGACGTCATACAACATGGAGATTATCGTCACACTTACCTCGCCTAGTTTCCCCCTCTTCAACTTTCTCTGTTTTTAGTTGTTTTCTCAGTGTTCGAAAATATTTTCTTCTCTTCTGAACTGGAGATTCTAATCAAAAAGCCAGAAAAAAATGTTGATTATAAACTCCTAAAAGATGAGCTTTGTATCTTTATAGAGTTATGCAACTGATTAATATGAACCTGTAGCTTTTCTGGGTTCCGGTGGTGTCTCCCCAAAGAACCATGTCCCCATATTAATATGACATTACTTTCAGCAAGCCACGGTGTTATATAATCAGTTGGATAAAACTTCATTGTAACTTTAAAGAAGACCCATCACCAGGTCAAAAGTGTCCAAGATTCGCTCTTATTTTATGTCTGCTTCTCCCCTGAGTATTCTGATATTTGTTTTCCTAAAATCCACAGTACGGTTGTAGAGATATGGGACTTTTTATTTAGTGTTGATTATTATGGTCTTTATCATGTGGGCGTGGTAACCTAAGGGCACGCCCCAGAGGATCCTGTGAACACCGCCCCTTTGTAAAGAATAAAAATTACCACTAATTACAAAGGCCCATAACTCTGGAACCGTATGGGGGATTTTAACAAAACAAAAAATAGAATACTCAGGGGAGCAGAAAGAATAAAGGAAGTAATTTTAGAGCCTTAATATTTAAATTTTGGATCATAGGCTATAATTGGATGGCCTATAAACCTGTACATACCTGACAATGAGGGCGAGGGTGACTCACTGTTTTTAGCAGTAAAACACTGATTGTCTCCAACAGTTTTGGAAGGGGAAGATTCTTTCTGCCTGTTGGTAGAAAAAAGACAATAGAATAACGGAAGAACACCTGTCTGTAAGGTCAATTAGGACAACATAGAGGAGATATCCTGCTCAAGACCACATTTTACCAGCAAGAATGGAGTCTAATTAGTAATATTGGCCTGTAGTGAGTTGGAAATGAATGGTTGGTCGCAACAATCAGCTGTTATTGAAGTTATCACAAGTAAGACCCACAGAGATTGTGTAGTCATGGGGTGGTGGATGCTAGATTTAGATTTGTGTTACTCGTATCTTGTATTTGGATCCGACATATATCAGGACTAAATCTCATAATAATAATAATCTACTCACATTTCTGAGCGTTTTTCATTGATCTCTGGGGAACACCCTGGAGGTGACATAGGCACTTCATTGCCTTCATCACTGTTCTCTTGGGAACACTGTGGAGGTGACATAGGCTCTTCATTGCCTCCATCACTGTTCTCTTGGGAACACTGTGGAGGTGACATAGGCTCTATATTGGTCATCATCCCAGTATTGGTGATATATAGCTAAAACAGATAAAGAAATATAAAATAGATATATTTAATTTTTTTTTGTAATTATAGGTTTCATACATTTTATTAGCCACATACTTACTTTAGAAGACCTTTGATAAGTTGATGCAAAGTTTTTGATTTCTGGCCAGTCATTGTCCTCACTTGTGTCCCCCTCATCTGAATTCATATGTTTGAAGCTGCTACTTCGAGCTAAAAAATACAAGTGTTATTAGAGATTATTAGTATAATACCCAGACAGTCACCATGTTATCACTAATAATGATGGGAACTGATTTTGACATAAAATGAAAGACAAGACACTCGTCAGTTTTCTGCAGATGACGTCTCATTTTACTTACTGATAAAGTAGCGGGTGTCCTCATCTGACTTTAGGTCAGGAACGAACAGGGGCTTCTGACTTAAAAGGTTGTCAAAGTCTAAGTCACGCATAAATGGATGAATTTTGATCTCATTTGCGCCTCCTGGAAAAGGAAGACAAGAAAGAAAGTGATACAGTCATTGTCAGAGAAACTGCTCCATATCTGTAGAATTTATGTTAATCTGAACTGAAGATGTAACAGAGCCGACATAAAGGAAATATATTGAACATTATAGCATGAAGAATGGGTAATAGAAAAGTAGGTAGAGTACAGAACCTCAGTGCTGATCCTCATGGAACCCATCATTTGTCTATTCACGCTGTAATAATTCATTGATAATACTATTAATATTACCTGTTCCAAGTCTCAGTGCTGGAATTTTTCTGAGCAGTTGAGTGATGATGCCTCGAGCATTAGTTGGAGGAAAGTAATTACATCTCCAAGGTATATCATCTGTTATATAAAAAGCAAATATTATAAGAAATAAAACCTCTTCATTTATTTTCATTAAAATAAAATTCCTTAACAAAGCTAGAAAAAACTACAGAACTATTCAAGTCAAATAACAGTGACATCACAAGCATTCAGATTATTTTACTTACCCTGGATGATACTGTGTAAAATATTCCTTCTGCAAGCCCCTGTAAATGGTGGATATCCAAATAGAAATTTATATAGGATGATCCCTATTGACCACCAGTCAACAGGCCTTCCATAGCCTATCTTTAGGATAACTTCTGGGGCCATGTAAGTAGGGGTGCCAGCAGTCTGGAAACCAACAGAAAAAGGAGATGATGATCAATAAATATAATTGCGACACATAACATCAGTGGAAATGTTTTTCTAGAGAAATTATAAATCAGAGAAGGAGAAAGATGAGATCTGTAAAGTACAAGACCCTGTAAGTAAAGCCTACCTCTTTATCAAGGAACTCTTTGGTGATGTCCTTAGTTGGAGTCTTGTAGAAGTCTGAGTTTGGTCTCATGAGGCCGAGTTTTGAAACCCCAAAATCAGTGACCTTAATATGTCCTGTTGATGTTATCAGGAGGCTGTGAAAGAAAAGATGGTGTCAGCACCAAGTAATAACCCACAGACTGTATAAGAAACTCTAACTTTCTTCCCCTCTAATATGCTAGAGGGGTCACTTACTTCTCAGGCTTCAGATCTCTGTGCACCACACCATAGCTGTGCAGGTATTCCACAGCAAGGACCGTTTCCGCAATGTACATACGGGCCAAGAGGACTGGTAAAGGACCCCTGTGCTTTAGAAGGGTACCACAGTCACCTCCTACAGGAGAAAGCAAATATGAGAACTGAGGGTTTGTTACAATGTAAATTACACATGATGAGTGGGAATGTGAAAAAGGCGGAGACATTGGGACAGGATGGTCTATATATACTGTATAATGTAGTGCGTATACTGTATACTGCAGATAGACCCTATACATAGAGACAGAGCCTCATCTACGAGCCTCTAATTTTTTTCTCTGTGAACGTTCTTATCTATAAAAACTCTTCAAAAAGACAAATCTTCCTTTTACCCATAGTGGAAATTGCTGCCGTGCTCAGCGAGGACATACTGGGGGACTTTCATAGAGATCAATGGTTTTTCAGGCATCTTGGTAACAGATGACTTATAATAATTGCAAAGAGGACATGTAACCGTCCATGTGGGCACATTGTGGTCATATATAGGTGCTAGGATTAAGCAGACGTGGGCTGGATATAGATACAATGGATGTGTCCTACCTGGTACATACTCCATGACCATACATAGATGAAGTTTAGTAGGAAAGGAGCAGAACGTGGAGACCACAAAGGGACAATCTGCGAATGCTGAGATGTCCCTCTCCAGAAAGGCCCATTCAAGCCTCTTTGGCTTTTTCAGGTTCTCCTTGTCCATTTTCTTCATAGCGCAGACTTGGTTTGTGTCTTTATGGCGAACTAAGTGGACGGCCCTGGAGAGGAGAAAAAAACATGATTTACTATAAATTCTTATTAACAATCTATCTATAGATCTCATCAAATGATCTCCTGTATTAATGATTAATGTGGGGCCAACACTAGAAAACCATGTCTATAAATACATAAAATAACACTCCACAAATGATCACCAATGGGGGGTCCTCATCCACGTCACATCCTAACTGACCTGAATAGTGACAGATAGATGTGGACCGTGATGTGAACTCATAATTTGTCCATGGGAACATAACATGGGAAGGACGCAGAGACATCGTCATAAGGAGCCCTGGGAAATATATATAATACCAAAGTAAAGCTCACCCAAAGGCTCCACTGCTGATCAGTTTGATCGGTTTATAGTCGCTCTTACAAGGATTTCTCCCCAGGTTCAATGATACGATCGTGGCCTAAAAAGGAATAAGAAATGACATTAAGACATAGAAACTGCAGGGAAATAAAAGCTGAAGATGCAGGAACGTCTCTCTTCTATATTATGTCCATGATGATTACACTGCAGCAGATGTAGGGGACGTGATACAAGCCGGACCCTGCACAGACACTATTATATTATAGGAGATATCCCCCTTATACAAAGACACAGGCGGAAATACAAACTCCGCACCACTGAGTACAGACTGTCCTCACAGATGATGAAACCACAGGGACAGGTGGCCATAAAATACCCTGTGTCTGCCTGGAGTGGACATGGAGGCCTCCACCATCATAAATCCGACCTTCTGCTAAATGGCTGGTAATCTGGAGAAGATCAGACAACAAGGACATGAGATGTAGACCTGTGTCTGCCTGGAGAGGACAGGGAGGCCTCCACCATCATGAAACTGACCTTCTGCTATATGATTGGTAATCTGGAGAAGATGAGACAAGGACATGAGATGTAGACCTGTGTCTGCCTGGAGCGGACATGGAGGCCTCCACCATCATAAATCTGAGCTTCTGCTATATGGCTGGTGATCTGGAGAAGATCAGAGAACAATGACATGAGATGGAAACCTGTGTCTGCCTGGAGAGGACAGGGAGGCCTCCACCATCATGAACCTGAGCTTCTGCTATATGGCTGGTGATCTGGAGAAGATCAGACAACAAGGACATGAGATGTAGAAGATGATAGATCCTTACCAGGCGCTCCACTGAGTAGGCCGGATACTCCAGTACAAGCAGGACATTTTGGGCCAGTTGTTTAATAAAGGCCAATTCTCCACTTTGGGATTTTTCTTCAGCCTATAGAGATGAAAACAAAGAAGAAAGGAAAATCATGAGAGAAAAAGCAAAACGGAGGAGGCCATTTATATCACCATGTTACTTATGCTATCTACACTACAAGTACTACATGACAACTGACGAGGGATCCGGTCGCTTGTAAACCTTTAAATCCCCACGTCCTCCCTCCATACCCAATGTATGTATATAAGACACATGGCTGCTTGTGACCTGTGTAAAATGGCCACAGCAGACTCCAACTCAAAACGTGGGGTGACTGCAACAATGATAGCCCCACAATTATATACAGTAGATATCTAATAGGCTTTAAACCAGAAGAAAAACAACACCTAATTAAGAGTTAGACCCTAGCCGCACCACACCGACACCACACCGACACAAGGGTTAAGGCATTAATATCCCACATTAATACCACTATCCTCACAGGACCAAAGTCCACTAGTTATATTGAGATGTAACCAAAGTCACTATTCCCCCAACAGTAACCTCCGTCCAAAGGACATCACATTTATCAAGACTCTGACCCAAACCTATCCCCCACCGCTGTGACCGTCCCAAAACCTCTACTTATCAAGTGCCAGCCTTCAAACTTTCCTCCCATCTCTTTATAAGGGCTGGTTGGATGCTGGAACGTGAAACTCCTACCTTCTTCCTTTTATTGTCCCCCTGTAACCCAGCTCCTCAACTCCTTCCCGCAAATGTACGGGTTATTAACATCCTGGAAGGGTCCTCACATGTGGAGGGGGCTCAGGAGCTGAGCTCCCCAAACATGCGTATATGAAATAGCCAGCATCTGTCCCTAAAAACCGTGGACAACGCAGAATTCTTCTGTTAACCATTTAAATAAAGCTGTCAGTCTGTGACAGTATCATTTCAATTGTGCATGCACCGATGCCTGAGCACTCTTGCTTTCATCGGCCCTCCACAAGGCGATCACAAGGGTCTAATGCATTTCTAGGACAACCAGGGGTCTGCTGAAGACCTCCGTTGCTGAAACCACGGTCCTCCTTGTGAAGCTTAGCTATAGGCTGAGCTCCAGAGGAGATCAAGATTTTCACTATATAGCGCAATACTGTAGTATTGCAATATATAGTATGAGCGATTTGCAGGATTAAGTCCCCTAAGGGAACGAAAAAAAAAATTTAAAAATAAAGAAGAAAAGATTTAAAAAAATGTTAAAAATATAAAAGTTCAAATCACTCCTCTTTTCACCATTTAAAATAAAGAAAGGAAAAAATTAATGATCATATTTGATATTGATGCGGTTGTTAAAGTCTGATCTTTTAAGATAGGGAATTAATTAATACGATCAATAAACACCGAAAAGAGGAAAAAAAATTGGATTTGTGTTTTTTTTTTGTCTTCTCATTTCACTTAAAAACATTAATAATAAACAATCAAAACACCCATAGAATCTATGATTCTATGACACTCTATGTACACAAAGTTCACTGCAAAACTCAAATCTTCACTCATCCCAATCGACAGAAAACTAAAATGTTATGGGTCCCTGAATATAGCGACACAAAGAACCATTGCATCTCACTTGGAATTTTTTTCCCTTGTTTCAGTACAATGTATGGTAAATAGAATGGAGCCACTGAAAGCTACAACTTGTCCTGCAAAAGAATCAAGCCCTCACATGTCTATGTCAATGGAAAAATAACAAATTTATGGCTCTTGAAAGAAAGTGAGGAAAAAATGAAGGCATAACAACTGAAAACTCTGTGGTCCATAATTGGTTAACCAATCCAATTCCCCCCTACCTCCACAACCCTCCCAATAACCCTGTAGATATCACCCTCTCCCTTGTCATGTAGCCTGTATGCCCTATTACTGCTCCCCGGCTATTCTTATCTGGGTATTTGGTACAGGTTAAACTTATATTCCATTATTATTTTCCATTATTACTATATGATTTGTGCAGATTGTCCGCTATTTACCTGTTGTACTAATGTCCATATGTTCTTCTGTAAATGCTCAAGATATTCTGAGCTTATATGACCTCGTTTGTATTTGGTCAGGCAATCTCTCACAAGCTCCATTACCAGCCGGTAAGTGAAGCTGAGGACGCCATCGGGTAGTGGTAGCACAAAGTCGGGGTCATAGGTGGCAAGAATCCCCTGGAGTAGTGCTAACACCTGAAGTCTGTCTGGAGGAATTCCAGACATTTCCAGTAAATCCAAGCGCAGTCTGTATATGACTAGCTATATGGCTTATCACACCGACAACAATGACACCGGAAAGTCAAAGTGACAACTAGAGTGTAATCACTTGTAGAAATAGTGATGGTTAATTGTGATGTCATAATGGAATCTTGTGTTCTACTCTTAAAGGGGCAGCTTACCTTATAAGGAAGTTGCCTAGCATCCCTTAAGGAGGCAACAATATAGGCTGAGCATCGGTACCATATGCAGACATGGATGATAGAACTATGGACGCTTTACTCTTCTGAGCAGTTAGAGTATTATTATGTTGTTACATAAATTATTTATATCTGTTCCACACAATAAAAATTACAGTGTTTTGTATCAATAAGAAAGTCATATTCCGGGGCTAAAAGACAATGTATATCTTTGTACCGTGTTAGGGGCTAAAAGAAGTATCTTTACTGAGGGAACAGGGCCGGACTAGGGGCTGCGCCTGGCTCTGGCATAGGACGCACACAGGCCCATGTTACTCTCCCACACCCACTTTCAAAGATGAGGGTCTCTATTACAAATATGACCCTGCCTACCATTGGAGAAAATCTAAATTTACTACTCCCCGTGATACCAATTTATTAGGATGATCATTTAGGTCTCTTTATCACATTAATAGTTCCCCTTGGGCATCCTTATAATAATAAGAGTGCCCCTCTGGGTTTCCTTATAATAATATTAGTGCCCCTCTGGGTCTCCTTATAATAATAATAGTGCCCCTCTGGGTCTCCCTATAATAATAATAGTGCCCCTCTGGGTCTCCTTATAATAATAATAGTGCCTCTCTGGGTCTCCTTATAATAATAATAGTGCCCCTCTGGGTCTCCCTATAATAATAATAGTGCCCCTCTGGGTCTCCTTATAATAATAATAGTGCCCCTCTGGGTCTCCCTATAATAATAATAGTGCCCCTCTGGGTCTCCCTATAATAATAATAGTGCCCCTCTGGGTCTCCTTATAATAATAATAGTGCCCCTCTGGGTCTCCTTATAATAATAATAGTGCCCCTCTGGGTCTCCTTATAATAATAATAGTGCCCCTCTGGGTCTCCTTATAATAATAATAGTGCCCCTCTGGGACTCCTTATAATAATAATAGTGCCCCTCTGGGTCTCCTTATAATAATAATAGTGCCCCTCTGCGTCTCCTTATAAGATTAAAGGGAATCTGTCAGAAGGATCAGCTCTCCCTCCCAAGCCGTCTATATGGGCATACGTTATACACGTGGTCCCTTTACCAGCGAGGTTGGTCGACTGGGATAAGAAAATCATTCAACGAGAGACTAGATGGATTTTATTAACGAATGGCCTATTGTTATAGTGTGATCACTATTCAGTATGGCCCTATTACATAGACTATCACCATACAGTGTGTAGGCCAATTGTGGCTGCGCTCTTCTATACGGCATAGTCGGCCATTTGGACGGACTTCTTTTCTTTATCTATACTTTTAATCTTGGCTGCACTGAATATTGATTCAGGGTTAAATGATTCTCCTTTGTGTGTGCATCGATTATATCTGGTACATTTACACTATATTAATACATCCTCTATATTTATAATATATCTATACACCTATATTCCCTGTTGTCTTGTTGCCTAGCCATTATGGGAACCAATCTGGACCTATGATGTGATAAATACTTGATGAGATCCATAAAACAGCGCCCCCTATTGGAGCCCACTGTGCGTTTCAAGCATGGACCTTCTGGTATCTGTATGGGGAGGAAACCTCTCGCTGGAGCGCCGCGTGCCTCCCAATGCGCACTGACGCCCCCTCCGGTCTCATCGCTGGAACACATTTTTATGTAAAGTGTCATTGAATGCAGCAGCCGGGTCTAAGCTCCTAATAAACACAACCCTCCGCCTGCCCCGCTGTGTTATTACAGGCTCTATTCCCCTTCAAGCCTAAGCGTCAGAATGCCTGCTCCTCCTCTTACCTCCCCCTTTCACCTGCTGTTATAGTACAGCCTGTCTGGGCTCTGTATTAAAGCCTCTTATTAACCCTCTCCCCCTATGTATCTACTGGTAGACCCCATATTAATATAAGCCCCTTGCATACCATGAGCTGCAATATTATTATTGTAAGAAACCCCATGTGCACTATTATTATCAGGCATAGATGGTGGCATTATTATTCAGTATCGGCACACAGGGGGCATTATTACTATCTAAGGCAAGGGTGGGCAATTAATTTTCCAAAGAGATCACATGAGAGACCATGACTGTTGCGGAGAACGAACCAATAGACAGATATGAATTCTGCTCAATATTCATATCAACATATTAATTACATTTATTATAATATATTAATATTATCACTAGAGATGAGCGGTGTTCGACTCGAACTGTTCGCCAATCTCAAATTCGAGCTGTTTTGGGCAGTGTTCGAGCCGTTCGGCGAACACGAACAATTTGAAAAAAATCCGGCTGTTCGAGGTTATGTTCCATAACTGTTCGTGCACCAAAATCATAACTGGATTTTTTCTCAGTAATGCTGAAAATTAATGTTAATACGCAGTTTGAGTGTACAGCGGGGCGGGGGGAGGTTCATGGGATGGATCTCTGCAGAAATAATGAAGATCTCCATTTTTTTTTCTCTTTCCCCCATTTACAGTGGGGAGATGCAATCTGTCAGCCTATCAGCAGCGCACACACGGAGCGAACTGCTTTTTTCACACAAGCAAAGGCATGTGTCATTGGCAGTGTATGTCACATGTCCTTGCCCTATAAGACCCAGCCATTTTCCACGTAGCCACCATTTTCTCACTGCTGCAGCTGCGTGTTAGACGACACCGCTGTTGCTGTGTGCGCTATACTTTGAGTGTTCATTTCAAGCCAATTTTCGCACAAATCTACAGATAGCTTGGGAGTAGGGGATAGTTGTGATTGCAGTCCTTTTGAGGACTAGGTTACATCATTTCCTACGACTTTTATCAGGCAGGTCTGTGCTCTTAAATAGATAGGTTGGGAGTAGGGTCTACTTGTAATTGCAGTCCTTTTCTGGACTAGGTTACAGCATTTCCTAGGACTTTTTGCTAGGCAGGTCTGTGCCAGTGCTGTGCAAGTTTTTTTCACAGCATTTGGCTAAATCTAGCTAAGCAAATCCTTTTTGGCCTCTTGCAGTGTGTGTTAGTCAGTGGAGTAGCCTATCTGTGTTGCAAGCTATACCACCTGTGTATAGAATACAAATTTTTTTACTGCACCTAGCCAAGTAAAACCTTTTGGGTATAGCATCATTCTATTAGTCCATCTATACTAACCTCCACCAGGTTGCAAATTAAAAATAATTTTTATCTGCATCTAGCTCTGAAAAAAAATGTGGTCTTGTAGCAGTGTGTGGGACTTGTTCTATTAGTCCATCTATACTAACCTCCACCAGGTTGCAAATTAAAAATAATTTTTATCTGCATCTAGCTCTGAAAAAAAAATTGGGCTTGTAGCAGTGTGTGGGACTTGTTCTATTAGTCCATCTATACTAACCTCCACCAGGTTGCAAATTAAAAATAATTTTTATCTGCATCTAGCTCTGAAAAAAAATTTGGGCTTGTAGCAGTGTGTGGGACTTGTTCTATTAGTCCATCTATACTAACCTCCACCAGGTTGCAAATTAAAAATAATTTTTAGCTGCATCTAGCTCTGAAAAAAAATTTGGGCTTGTAGCAGTGTGTGGGACTTGTTCTATTAGTCCATCTATACTAACCTCCACCAGGTTGCAAATTAAAAATAATTTTTATCTGCATCTAGCTCTGAAAAAAAATTTCGGCTTGTAGCAGTGTGTGGGACTTGTTCTATTAGTCCATCTATACTAAGTTCCACCAGGTTGCAAATTAAAAATAATTTTTATTTGCATCTAGCTCTGAAAAAAAATTTGGGCTTATAGCAGTGTGTGGGACTTGTTCTATTAGTCCATCTATACTAAGCTCCACGACCTGTGTATGTAATAAAATTGTTTTACTGCATCTAACCCAGCCAATACTTTTGGGCTAATACAACAGTTTGGCCACTCAGCTCTGCTCGGTTCCCATCCATTGTTTTTTTGTGCAAACAACTCCAGAGTTGTCAATTAGTTAACCACCAAAATGAGTGGAAAAAGGCCTGCTGATGGTGGAAAGGGGAATAGGTGTGTTGGGAAGGGAAAAAAAGGTTGTGTCCGTGGGGTAGGTGTTAAAGCAACAGTAACATCTGCAGAAGAAAGACCATCTTCCAGCCAAACTAAGATGTCTACTTCTTTTAGTGGACAATGTGATAAGATCCCTTTCTTACGGCCACGCCAATCGCTACAAATTCCAGATGAGGCACAAAAACAGCAGGTGCTTCAACGGATATCAAGTGCTCCTTCAAGTGGGCTCTCCTCCACCTCAACCATAATGTAGACCCTCGTTCCCAAACTGTATCTCCTGTTGGTGGAGAGAATGAGGAAGGCGATGATGAGACTCAAATACCTGATTGGAACGACAACTTGAGATTTTTGCCAGGGCAGGAAGAGGTTGACTCTGAGGACGACTGGTGTGAGAACACACAGGGTGATGATGACGAGGTTGGAGATCCCACTTACTGTCAGCCCACAGTCAGCCAGTCGATGAGGTCAGCAGAGGAGGTGGAGGAGGATGCTAGTGACGACGAGGTCAGGTTGCGCCTTCCTGGACAGAGACGTAGTACTGGAAGCACGTCAACAACTGCATCCTCAAACACAACTCTGCCTCTGACCACAAGTCGTAGTGGCTCTTCAGGTCGCATGGGTGCTAAGCCTTGCATAGCTTGGGCATTTTTTCAGATCGATAAGAATGACCCAACTCGTGTTATCTGTAACATTTGTCAGAAAAAGCTAAGTAGAGGCCAAAAAATACATAGTTTGAGTACTTCATACATGAACCGGCACATGGATATGAAGCATAAGTTGCAGTGGGAAGCTCACTGTGCTACAATGCGGCCTAGCCGGCTGGGCCAACCACCATCAGCCACATCTTGTGCATCCGCAGCCTCTTCATCCTCTGTGACTGGGGGGACAGCAGTCACACCTGTTTTGGGACGCAGACCGGCCACCTCTTTACCCGCAACAGCCAGTGTGATTGTCAGGTCATCATTTTATTTGGAGGTGGAAACACCAGCTGGTGTTGAGCGCTCTCCGACATCGATAGCACCACCTTTGGATCAAGGCAACCTAACATGTCCGCCTGCATCTTCCTCACAGACCGGCAGTTTGCCGGGGACACCCTTCTCAACCCCGTCTAAGCACAACAGCCAGCCCTCGGTCCCTCAGATGTGGATGTGGCACCCAGGGGAATGGGGATAACTCGGTACCCGGGCCTTTGGCCTGGCCTTTAGGGATGTCGCGGTGGTCGGCTCCCGGGCCCGTACCCTGGGGTCTCTCCTAAAAAGGGGTTGATATTTGTAAAGTTTATAAAAGAAAGAGTTCGTGACGCCACCTGTGGTTTCTGGTGAGGATCACCAGCGCTGCGCAGTCTACTGAGGCTGATGATAAGGCAGCTTGATGGTATAGCTCTCCACAGTTAGAGCTGGGCCTCAGGGCAGTATAGGAACGGGGATGCAGGATAGAGAGACTACTCTGGGCCAGAGCAAGAACAGGGACGGACACGATAGTCACTTCAGTACCTTTTACTGGTGGAATTTCAGGCACTCCCCGGAGCACTGTAGGGTGAAGGGTGTATGTCCAGATCCTCCCCAATGAGCAGGTTTTGGGCCTCCTGGTTCTGGCTTCTGCATAATAAGTTTCTGACCTGCCTGGAGCTAGGCCTAACTTTGTCTCTGTCCTGCGCTGGCTGACCTTGTGGTAGGGCCTTCTCTTGGAGTGCACGCTCCCAACCTACGGGGCCTATGTGTCTCCTGACTCTGGTACGTATCAGCACTTTAGCTATCCTGGGACCTGTAGTTCTCCAGGGATTCCGGTTTATCTTGCTGGGTCGTGGAGTTCTCGGCAAGCTTCGGACCCGGTGTCCGGTAAATTCTTCTTCTCGGGGTGAGCCAGCTAAGCTCCTCTGCTCCCCTATGAACTAACTCTCTACTCCTTTGCCTTCAGCCTACTCGAGCCCTCGATAGGCTACTCACACAAACGGCAGCGTGCCGCGGTTCACCGATCTTATGGCGCCGGCACACCTACAGCTCACCTCACTGAGCTACACCGAGTCTTGATCTGGATAAGCTCCACTGCAGGGTAGAATGCAGGAGCTGGAACAGGCTTTTGTCCTCTGAGGTAACACGTCTCAGACTGCACTGGACTCACTGCTAAACCAGACTCTGACAGACTAACGGCTGCCTGGCCCCACCTTCCCTTATATATCTCCCTAAGGAGCTCCCTCTGGTGGTCTGAGGTGGAAGGTGCAGATGTGTGAATGGTTATGGGGGCCTCTTGTGGAGGAGTCCTTCAATACACCCTTCTGGGTCTGTGATGCCAAGCACAGCTGGGCTTCACATGGACAAGTAAAAGACCATTTCCTCCTAGCCATGAGAAAGCTAAGAGGTTGAATTTCACCATCTGCAAGCTCTTGGCTACATAAATGCTGCCTTTCCGCCTGGTGGACACAGAGGATTTTCGAGACCTTATGTCCCGTCACAGTGCCCCAGTACCAGATGCCCAGTCGGCACTACTTCTCAAAGAAAGGTATGCCTGCACTCCACCAGCATGTCGCACACAACATCACCGCTTCTTTGAGAAACTCTGTGTGTGACAGGGTGCATTTCACCACAGACACTTGGACGAGTAGGCATGGACAGGGGCGTTACATGTCGCTGACTGGGTACTGGGTAACTATGGTGACAGCAGGACAAGGGGCTGCTGTCCAAGTCTTGCCGTCCCCACGAGTTGTGCGTCAATCCTCTTTATCTCGAAGTTCCTCCACTGCTTCTGCCTCCTCAACCTCCTCTCGGTCCTCCACCTGCACCCAAAGCCTGTCTGGTCATGCCACAAGCTTTCTAACTGCGCAGAAGGGATCCTGCACAGCTCCTTACTATGCTGGCAGCAGGGCTCAACGTCATCAGGCGGTTTTTACTTTGAAATGTCTGGGAAATGTGAGTCACACAGCTGAGGAGTTGTGGTCAGCTCTGGAGAACCAGTTTCATGAATGGTTGTCTCCACTGGACCTGAAACCAGGGAAGGCCGTGTGCGACAATGCTGCAATCCTCAGTGCGGCACTTCGCCGGGGCAATGTCACACACGTGCCTTGTATGGCTCACGTGTTGAACCTGGTGTCCAGCAATTTTTAGGCCACTATCCCGGACTAGATAGCCTTCTGCAGAGGGCACAGTCGCTGTGTGCTCACTTCCGCCGTTCGCATCCCGCAGCTCAGCGACTTACATCTCTACAGAAGTCGTTGAGCCTGCCACTTCACAGGCTAAAATGCGATGTGCCTACCCGGTGGAATTCAACTCTGCACATGTTGCAGCGACTGTGGCAGCACCGACATGCCCTGGTGCAATATGTTCTGACGTATAGCCTGGGCCAACGAGATCCAGAGGTGGGGCAAATCACGCTGGAGGAGTGGTCTCAGATCAGGGACCTATGCATCCTTCTGCACAGTTTTGAAATGGCGACGAAGATGTTTAGTGCTGACGATGCCATTATCAGCATGACTATTCCGGTGATTTACATGCTGGAGCACATGTTAAACAGAATTCGGAGTCAGGTGGTGGCTCAAGAGGAGGTGGAGGAAGTAGAGGAGGAGGAGTTGTATGCGGAAGGGCTAACATCTGCAAAGTCCAGACGGTCGGCAGCACCAAGGCGGCAGGCATGTGAGGGTGGGGGAGATGGTTTTAGCAGGGCGCATGGTAGCAGCCAAACTAGTGAGAAATGTGCAGGAGCCCAGGAAGAAGTGGAGGACGAACTGATGGAAGACTCATCAGATGAGGGAGACCTTGATCACATTTCTGTTGTGCGAGGTTGGGGAGAGAGGGCAGAGGAAGGAAGCATGATTGTTACCTCGCCACCAACACAACAGGGACTTGGTGCTCCTGGATGCGCAAGACACATGAGTGCCTTCTTGCTGCACTACCTGCAACATGACCCTCGAATTGTGAGAATTAGAAATAATCCTGACTACTGGGTTGCCACACTATTAGATCCCCGGTACAAAAGTAAATTTGCAGAAATTATTCCTGCCATAGAAAGGGATGCACGCATGCAGGAGTATCAGCAGAGACTGTTGCAGAATCTTACATGTGCTTTTCCACAAAACACCAGTGGTGCACGTAGTGAATCTCACAGTTCCAACTTGCCAACTGTGGGACCGTCGAGTGTTCAGCACTCAAAATGTAACAGAAACACAGTATCTGCTGGTAACATCAATTTTGCGGAATCATTTCACCACTTTTTTAGCCCATCCTTTGCAAGGCCACAGGAGACAAGAAGTCTGACACATAGTCAACTCCTAGAGACGATGGTACAGGAGTATCTCCAAGTAAACATTGAAGCCATGACTGTGTCACTGGACCCTTGCTCTTTTTGGGCTTCCAATCTGGATAAATGGCCGGAGCTCGCCACTTATGCCTTGGAGATCTTGTCATGCCCCGCAGCCAGCGTTCTGTCTGAACGTGTGTTCAGCGCTGCTGGTGGTGTGCTGACAGATAAGCGCACGCGGCTCTCCACTGATAATGTAGACAGATTCACGTTCATAAAGATGTACAAATCATGGATCCGAAAGGACTTTTCTACCCCTGTGTCATCCTGGGGAGAGTAAAAGCTTGATGATTTGTTAATATCACCTCACCAACTGTTTTAAGATTTCAAATTACTAATCATGTTTATCTGTATCTTGCCTGTATAATAATTTTGGCCTTGTAGCACTGTGCAGTACTGATTCTATTAGGCCATCTATACTAAACTCCACCAGATTTCAAATTACTAATCATGTTTATCTGTATCTTGCCTGTATAATAATTTTGGCCTTGTAGCACTGTGCAGTACTGATTCTATTAGGCCATCTATACTAAGCTCCACCAGATTTAAAATTACACTGGTCAATGCAGTTTTTCTGTCAAAAGGTTTTAAAACATATTTTAAGTCAATTTTGGCTGCTGATTACTAATACGAACTCCGTTTTTGGCTATCACATCAGGATTTCGAGATATTTTTGATGGAAATTAATCCTATCGAATGTTTCTTGATAAAAACCTCATGATTTTCGTTACTACATTTTGTATATTTTTAATCAAGGAATAACAAATTACAAAGTCTGTGTACAGCAAATCAAATATACTTACAAAATTAAATTACAAAATATAAAAACACATATATATGGCACACAGATGAATGGCAAATGGCAGTTATTTGAACTTTCTTTTCTTGGCTGATCTGTGATGTACAGCTTCTGGGTTGTCTCTCATCAAGCTCCAGCAATAGTCAGCCATCATATGTGAGTCCCACCGGCCTTGATACCGTTCTTCCATTGTTTTAATGTCCTGATGAAAACGCTCCCCTTGTTCCTCGCTCACATCCCCAAGGTTCTCTGGAAAAAAGTCCAAATGGCTGTTTAAATAGTGAATCTTGGTACTCATTCTACATCCAAGATTTTGCAGACTCATTAGTAGCTCTTCCACAATCTCTTCATAGTTGTCTGCTTTCTTATTCCCTAGAAAATTCTGCACCACATTACAAAATGCATTCCGAGCTCTTTCTTCTGTCTCATTCATTGATGTGATAAAGTTTGGGTCTCTCATAAGTGTTCTTATTATACAATATTCCAGCCTTTTTCTTCTCTTCACTAAGACCTGGAAAAGTTGAACATATATAGTTAAAGCATTCTCCACTGTGATTGAGAGCTTTGACGAACTGCTTCATCAATCCAAGTTTTATGTGCAAGGGAGGAAAGACAATGTTCTTCCTATCCACTAGTGAATCATGGATGACATTCTTATCGCCAGGTGCCAAACTCTGTCGCTGAGGCCATTCAGTTTTCACCCAATGCTCTGCTGTAGCTCTACTGTCCCAGTAGCACAGAAAACAAGGGTGTTTGAAAACTGTTTTTTTACTTTATTATCATAACAAATGGGAATTATGCATGTTCAAAGAAAACAAAGATATTCTCACATTTATTGGGAGACTAAATGAAAACTAAATTTACCTTAGTGAACCGTATAAAACGGCACTTTTCATACACTACTTATATTTTTCTTGGAATTATTGAAAATGGGCTATATACCTATAGCGCAAAAACGTGATGTGATAGAGAAATTATAAGATCAGATTTGAATTCAGCACCCTCAAATTAGTCTAAAACTGTTCTTAACCCCTTACTTACCGGGGACGTATTAGTACGCATATCTGCGTACCGCCGGTTCAGTGAGGGCTCCGGCGCTGAGCCCTCACTGAACCGAGCACATGTCAGCTGATTCTTACAGCTGACATGTGCCCGCAACAGCCGCGGGTGGAATCGCGATCCACCCGCGGCTGTTAACCAGTTAAATGCTGCTGTCAATCTCCGACAGCAGCATTTAACGCGCGCTTCCGGGTAGCGCGTCATAAGCCCCGCCCACCGGCGACCCCGTCACGTGATCGCGGGTCGCCGATGGGCGTGCATGACAACCCAGGGTCTGCAGCAGACGCCTGTGGTTGTCATGATCTTGTCGCTATGAGCGCCACCTAGTGGTCGGCGCTCATAGCACAGGACCATTTCTGCTGCATGCAGGGGATCTGCTGGTCCCCTGTATGTAGCAGAGGCGATCGGACAGTTGCTGCTTCTAGTCTCCTATGGAGACTATAGAAGCATGCAAAAAGTAAAAAAAAAAAGTTTTTAAAAATATAAAAAAAAATAAAAAAATATAAAAGTTTAAATCACCCCCCTTTCGCCCCATTCAAAATAAAATATATAAAAAAAAACCCCACATACACATATTTGGTATCGCCGCATTCAGAATCGCCCGATCTATCAAAATAAAAAAAGAATTATTCCGATCGGTAAACGGCGTAGCGAGAAAAAAATTCTAAATGCCAGAATTACGTTTTTTGGTCGCCGCAAAATTGCAATAAAATGCAATAACGGGCGATCAAAACATCGGATCTACCCCAAATGTTATCAATATAAACATCAGCCTGGCACGCAAAAAATAAGCCATCAACCAGCCCCAGATCACGAAAAATGGAGACGCTACGGGTCTTAGAAAATGGCGCTATTTTTTTATTTTTTTTTTTACCAAATTTTGGAATTTTTTTTCACCACTTAAATATAAAAGAACCTATACATGTTTGGTGTCTATGAACTCGTAATGACCTGTAGAATAAGAAGGGCAGGTCAGTTTTAGCATTCAGTGAACATGGTAAAAAAAAAAAATAAAAAACAACTGGGGTATTGCACTTTTTTTGCAATTTTACCGCACTTGGAATTTTTTTCCTGTTTTCCCGTACAGGATATGATAAAACTAGTAATGGCGTTGAAAAGTACAACTCGTCCCGCAAAAAATAAGCCCTCACATGGCCATATTGACCAAAAAATAAAAACGCTATGGCTCTGGGAACAAGGGGAGCAAAAACGAAAATGCAAAAACGAAAAATGCTCCGGGGCTTAAGGGGTTAAAGTCCATGCCAGAATTTTTTTTTTTTTTGTACACCAGTGTTATTAATAATCATGTTTATCTGCATCTTGCCTGTAAAATAATTTTGGCCTTGTAGCAGTTTGCAGTACTGATTCTATTAGGCCATCTATACTAAGCTCCACCAGATTTCAAATAAATAATAATTTTTGTTCTCTCTGAACATGTGTTCAGCGCTGCTGGTGTTGTGCTGACAGATAAGCGCACACGGCTGTCCGCTGACAATGTAGACAGACTCAGGTTCATAAAGATGAACACATCATGCATCAGCAAGGACTTTTCTAGCCCTGTGTCATCCTGGGGAGAGTAAAAGCTTGAGGATTTGGTAAAATCACCTCACCACTAGTGTTGAGCATTCCGATACTGAAATATCGGTTATCGGCCGATATTCGCGGTATCGGAATTCCGATACTTAATTCCGATACTTTTACAATATCGAATACCGGAATCGGTAGTTCCCATAATGCCTGCGCTCTGCAGTGTCTGTGAAGGATGACAAGTTGGATGGCAGCGCGATCCAGCCTGTCATCAGAATGCCATCCCAGCGGGGGAGAATTCTCCTGATTGTTTAAAAGCCGGCGCGCGGTAAAAAGCCGCCGGCTTTTAAACAATCACACAGCCCCATACTGCTTCCCCGCAGCCTCCCACCCCGATCCTCCGCTCCCCTCGCCACCTCCAATCCCAATCGTAAATTAGGACCGGGCGGGGAGCACAGCACAAAGGAGCGAAGGACCCGGGCGGGGAAGCCGGCAGTGAAAAGACTTCACCGCCGGCTTTCCCGTTCTGTGCTGCGCTTTCCCGCCGGTTATTTCAAATGAACAGCTGAGGTATCAGGTGATGCCGATCAGCTGTTCATTTGAAGTCGCCGCGGTGCCCTCAGAGGGTTCATGTGAGTTCATGCTTGACTGCATGAACTCACATGAACTTTCCCACGGCCGCACAGGTCAGCCTCACCTCCCAGACCATCAGCCCGTCATGATTGGTGTGTGCGGGTGTCTGTGCGTGTGTGTGTGTGCGTGTGTGTGTGTGCGGGGTGTGTGTGCGGGGTGTGTGTGCGGGGTGTGTGTGCGGGGTGTGTGTGCGGGGTGTCTGTTCGGGGTGTCTGTGCGGGGTGTGTGTGCGTGCAGGCAGACATAGGCCGATGTGACACTACTACTCCCATCGGCCTATGTCTGTCCCCCGTCCACTCGTGCCAGCAGGATCAGCTCGATGGGAGCAGTAGTTCCCATCAGCCTGATCCTGCTATATAAATTGCCCTACTGTGTCCCCAATAAATGTTAGATACATGTCATTGGTGGCCAGTGGTTGCCTACAATAAATTAGTTCATACATTACCTGTCCCCGCCGATCGCCACCTAAAATAAAGTAAAAAATAAAAAACTACACCTATACTCACCTAGACACCTAATTCCCCGAAGCCATCGATCTCCTGTAATAAAATATAAAATAATAAACCACAACCTTATCCTTACCCCTCCGTAGTAGTCCACGAGTGTCCCACGAACATCTCCAGTTTAGAGCAGCCACATAGAATGTGACCGCTCTGAACCGCTGCCGCCGCTAGAATGACGGGGCCGTAAGGGTTCACCGGAGTTCAGGCAGCGCTGCTCCGGTCAGCTCCTTTACGGCCCTGCTGTATCGTGAGAAATTCCCACGGTACAGCACTGCCGTAAAGGAGGTCTCCGGAGCTGCGCTGCCTGAATGCACTCCGGTGACCTCAGTCAGTGGCTCCCGCTGCCGGGAGCGGACGTGTTCCCGGCAGTGTGAGCTTACAGCAGCCATGCACAGCTGTCACCATCTCCAGATGTGACAGCTGTGCATGGGAGATCAGCGCAGGAACGTGGACAGGTAACTATTTTTTTTTAGTAAACTAAGAATTAAATAAAATTGTGTGTTTTATTTCAAATAAATTATTTTTTTCTGGGTGTACTGTGTTTTTTCTTTTTAACACTTTGTAGGTTAGTAATGGGGGTGTCTTATAGACGCCCATCATTACTAACCTGGGCTTCATGGCAGCTGGCGCTGACATGAACCCCACCACTATTACCCCCTGCCACCGCACCAGGGCAGCGTGGAAGAGCGAGGCTAAGTGCCAGAATTGGCGCATCCTATGGATGCGCCATTTCTGGGGCGGCTGACGGCTGGTGTTTCTAGCTTGGGAGGGGGCCATTATTCATGGCACCCTTCCTGGGCTATTAATATCAGCCCCCAGCTGTCTGCCTAGCCTTTGCTAGCTATTAAAATAGGGGGGGACCCCACGTCATTTTTTTGGGGGGGGTCCGCCATTTTAATAGCTAGTAAAGGCTAGGTATTCAGCTGGGGGCTGATATTAGTAGCCTGGGAAGCTCCGTGGGTATTACCCCCTTCCCAGGCTTCAAACATCTGCCCCAGCCGTCTGCTTAACCTCCGCTAGAGACTAAAATTATGGGGGATCCCACGCCATTTTTTTAAAATAAATCCTTTATTTTAACACTAAATGACATTTGAGGAGTTAATAAAGATGCAGTCCCTAAATTATTATTTATTTTTTAATTAATTTTTCCCAAAACTTTTGACGTGGGCTTTGCCATATTTTTGTATGCCAGCCAGGTACAACTAGGCAGCTGGGGGATGGAATCTGCAGCGCAGGGAGGCCCAAGCTTTCTGGCCCCCCCCCCCCCCCCCCCCCCCCCCGCTGAAAATTGCAGTCCACAGCCACCCCGGAAAATGACGCGTTCATAGAAACTGGATGCTGTACCTGGCTGGCATACAAAAATATGGCGAAGCCCACGTCAAAAGTTTTGGGAAAAATTAATTAAAAAATAAATAATAATTTAGGGACTGCATCTTTATTAACTCCTCAAATGTCATTTAGTGTTAAAATAAAGGATTTATTTAAAAAAAAATTGATGTGGGGCTTCGCCCTATATTTGTGTCCAGCCAGGTACAGCATCCAGGAACGGGCTGCCCCCAACCACCAGCTGCCTATTTGTACCTGGCCGGACACAACAATATAGGGAAGCCCTTTTTTAAAAAAATTATTTCATGAAATAATTAAAAAAAAATTGACGTGGGGCTTCGCACTATATTTGTGTCCAGCCAGGTACAGCAGGCAGGAACGGGCTGCCCCCAACCACCAGCTGCCTATTTGTACCTGGTTGGACACAACAATATAGGGAAGCCCTTTTTTTCTTAATTATTCCATGAATTTCATGAAATAATTAAAAAAAAAAATGCGTGGGGCTTCGCCCTATTTTTGTGCCCAGCCAGGTACAACTAGGCAGCTGGGGGCTGGAATCTGCAGCGCAGGGAGACCCAAGCTTTCTGGGCCACCCCCGCTGCAAATTGCAGTCCGCAGCCGCCCCAGAAAATGGCGCATTCATAGAAGCGCCATCTTCTGGCGCTGTACTCAACTCATCCAGGGCCCTGGTGCGGTGGCTCACTGGGTAATAAAGGGGTTAAGGCCAGCTTGGCATTATCAGCTGGCCCTAAGCCCGAAATTCATGGGGTCACGCCAATATTAGACATGACCACCATGAATTTCTAGTAAAGTATTTAAAAAAACACAACACCCAGAATAAAGTCCTTTAATTGAAATAAACACACAATTCTTTATTGTTCTAAATTAAACCATACTTACCGTCACGCCCATTCCAGCTGAAGCCAACGATCTCCTGCAATAAAAGTAAAATAATAAAGCAACCTCATCCTTACCTTTCCATGGTTCCCACGACAGCTTCAGCTCTGCTACATCGAGATGACAGGCTGGACCGCAGCAGAACGCTGCCATCCAGCCTGTCATCCCGAAGACACTGAGAAGCGCAGGCATACTTGCGCTCCTCAGTGTCTCTCTGTGACGTCATCCAGATGAGCCGAGGTCATGTCCAATGAACTCAGCTCACCTCATGTACGTCACTGACAGCGTGGGAAAATTCTCACGCTGAAGCGCTGAGTGCAGGAGAATTTTCCCACGCTGTCAGTGACGTGCATGAGGTGAGCTGAGTTCATTGGACTTGAACTCGGCTCATCTGGATGACGTCACAGAGAGACACTGAGGAGCGCAAGCATGCCTGCTCTTCTCAGTGTCTGCGGGATGACAGGCTGGATGGCAGCGTTCTGCTGCGGTCCAGCCTGTCATCTCGATGTAGCAGAGCTGAAGCTGTCGTGGGAACCATGGAAAGGTAAGGATGAGGTTGCTTTATTATTTTACTTTTATTGCAGGAGATCGTTGGCTTCAGCTGGAATGGGCGTGACTGTAAGTATGGTTTAATTTAGAACAATAAAGAATTGTGTGTTTATTTCAATTAAAGGACTTTATTCTGGGTGTTTGTGTTTTTCTTTAACTTTGACTATGGGGTTAGTAATGGGGGTGTCTTATAGACGCCTCTCCATTACTAACCTGGGCTTGATGTCAGCTGGCATTATAAGCTGACATCAACCCCAGCCCTATTACCCCACTGCCACCGCAACAGGGCAGTGGGAAGAGCGAGGCTAAGTGCCAGAATTGGCGCATCCTATGGATGCGCCATTTCTGGGGCGGCTGACGGCTGGTGTTTCTAGCCTGGGAGGGGGCCAATATTCATGGCACCCTTCCTGGGCTTTTAAAATCAGCCCCCAGCTGTCTGCCTAGCCTTTGCTAGCTATTAAATTAGGGGGGACCCCACGTTATTTTTTTGGGGGGGTTCCCCCATTTTAATAGCTAGTAAAGGCTAGGTATTCAGCTGGGGGCTGATATTAGTAGCCTGGGAAGCTCCGTGGGTATTACCCCCTTCCCAGGCTTCAAACATTTGCCCCAGCTGTCTGCTTAACCTCCGCTAGAGCCTAAAATTAAGGGGAACCCCACGCCAATTTTTTTTTAAATAAATCCTTTATTTTAACACTAAATGACAAGTACAGTAATCAACACTATCACTGTACTTCTTATATATGTGACTGACATGTTTCTATCTATCTAATCTATGTGTGAAGCTCTATTCTGTCTGTTATAAATTGTCGGGTACCGCTGCTGAATTGCCGGCCGGCTTTTTTAAAGAGACAGTGCATGAAAACACTATTATTTTTTTAAATAAATCCTTTACACTAAATGACAAGTTCTGTAAGCAACACTGTCACTGTACTTCATATATATGTGACTGACATGTTTCTATCTATCTAATCTATGTGTGAAGCTCTATTCTGTCTGTTATAAATTGTCTGGTACAGATGCTGAATTGCCGGCCGGCTTTTTTAAAGAGACGGTGCATGAAAACACTAATATTTTTTTAAATAAATCCTTTACACTAAATGACAAGTTCTGTAAGCAACACTGTCACTGTACTTCATATATATGTGACTGACATGGTTCTATCTACCTAATCTATGTGTGAAGCTCTATTCTTTCTGTTGTAAATTGTCGGGTACCGGTGTATGCGCTGATTAATTGCCGGCTTTTCATGTCATTCTACATTATTCTTAGTTGTTTTACTTCATGTAGAATTAACCTACAAGGAAAGAAAGGGTTTATTTTCATTCCGATATTTGTGTCCCATTGACTTGCATTGGTTTCCGGTATCGGAATCGGCGATATCCGATACTTTTTGGGTATCGGCCCGATCCAATCCGATACGATATTTCCTGATATCGGAAGGTATCGCTCAACACTACTCACCACCCGTTTTAAGCTTTCAAATTAATTATCATTTTTATCTGTATCTTGCCTGGAAAATAATTTTGGGCATAGTAGCAGTGTGGAGTACTGATTCTATTAGGCCATCTATACTAAGCTCCACCAGATTTCAAATTATTACTAATCATGTTTATCTCTATCTTCCCTGTAAAATAATTTTGGCCTTATAGCAGTTTGCAGTACTGATTCTATTAGGCCATCTATACTAAGCTCCACCAGCTTTCAAATTAATAATAATTTTTAGCTGCATGTAGCCCGGAAAATAATTTTGGGGCTCCTAGATGCGCAAGACACATGGGTGCCTTCTTGCTGCACTACCTGCAACATGACCCTCAGATTGTCAGAATTCGAATTAATCCTGACTACTGGGTTGCCACACTCTTAGATCCCCCACACTCTTCGATCAACCTTTTCATTTTAATAAAGAACAAAAAAATGGTCATTTTTGAAATTATAAGCATTAGCAGGTTATTAGAAACTTAAATCAAACAGTTTTCAACTCAAAGCTTTATTCTAGGTGATGTTACATTTGCACATAGGACCCCTTGTTCGAAAGGAGCTTCTGAACTCTCTCGTCCATTGAATTTGTCAGGTTTTGGATGGTTTCTGCTTCAATTGTTTTGCATGAGAACAGAATACCCTCCCAGAGCTGTTGCTTAGATGTGAACTGCCTCCCGCCATCATAGACACTCCTTTTGATGATGCTCCAGAGGTTCTCAATGGGTTTGAGGTCAGGGGAGCATGGAGGTCACACCATAAGTTTGTCCCCTTTTATGCCCATATCAGCCAGAGATGCAGATGTGTTATGTGCATCATGAGACGGTGCATTATCATGCATGAAAATGATCTTGCTGTGGAATACATGGTTCTTCTTCTTGAACCATGGCAGGAAGTGCTGTTTGAGAAACTCCACATACATCATGGAGTTCATCTTTACCCCTTCAGGGATCCTAAAGGGGCCGACAATCTCTCTCCCCATGATTCCAGCCCAAAACATTACTCCACCTCCTCCTTGTTGGCGCCGTAGCCATGTTTGCATGGGGTGTCCATCAACCAGCCATCCTCCACTCCATCCATCTGGACTATCGAGCGTTGCACAGCACTCATCGGTGAATAAAACCGTTTTGAAGTCAGTCTTCATGTATTGTTTGGCCCATTGGAGCTGTTTCTGCTTGTGTACAGTGGATACAGGAGGTCAACAGGATGGCTTATGCACAGCTGCAAACCTCTGAAGGGCCCTGCATCTTGTTGTTCGGGGGACGTTGGAGGCACCAGCAGCTTCAAAAACTTGTCTGCTGCTATGACAAGGCTTTTTTGCCGCTGCTCTTTTAACCTGACGTAATTGCCTGTAGGAAAGAGTCCTCAATTTTCCCTTATCAGCACGCACACGTGTGTACTGTGAATCAGCTACATACTTCTTGATTGTGCAATGATCACGATGAAGTGTCTTGGCAATGTTGAATGTAGTCATGCCTTGACCTAAACACTCCACAATTTGTTGCTTCTCAGCAGCCGACACATCCTTTTTCTTTCCCATTTTGGCAGAAAATGTAGGCTGCTTAATAATGTGGGACAGCCTTCTTAAGTAGTCTTGCCTTTCATTGGACACACCTGCCAAACTAATTAGCACAGGTGTCTGCAATTGCTTACAGTGATATAAAGAGCCCTGACACACATCACCATCAATGAGTTTAACTGACAAACAAAAAAATTCTTACCTTATCACTCCTAAACACTTTTTGCATAATAATTTGGAACACAGTGTACATGTGCTTTTCCACAAAGCTCCAGTGGTTCACGTAGTGAATCTTACAGTTCTAACTTGCCAACCGTGGTCTGTATGGAGTTGTTCAATAAAGGGCCCAAAATTAAGATAACATAGATGGGAGAGGTCTCTATGAATAGGAATTCCTAAGTATTTGATACCCTGTGAGGGCCAGGCATGCCAGGAGACTCTATGGAATGCTTTCTCAGCATCTAACGAGAGTATCTAATTACAAAATTTTAACTGCATCTAGCCCAGGAAATACTTTGTGCCTAGTAGCAGTGTCTGCTAGTCAGCAGATTATCCCGGCTGTTAAGCAAGGTACACCATCTGTAGTTTGGACACTTAATTTTTTCAAAGGAAATGCTTCGGGCCCCCGGGACACTCAGTGAAGAGCATCGAGAGGCACCCCAAGCCACAGGGGCTGGGACTGGCGGTAGGACGCCTTGAAGTGGACCACCAAGCTCGATCCTTATAAAAGCTTTTTAACTGCAGCAGCTTTAGTGGACGCTACTGGAGCTGTAATTCCCGCGGCTGCTGGCATCAGACTTGCCCTCCAATAGATCCTTGTAAAAGGATTTAAAGTGTACTCATTCAAATTAGAGAGACAATTTAAATTAAAAAGCTTAGACCTGCCTCCACCGAAGGGGGGCTCGCTCGACCCACCAGCGGACAGGCACTAGTATTGGGAGAAGGGGGCTGGCCATCAGGGTCCACCGCAGCTCTGGCACAAACCCGGCGACAGGGAGGTCGCATGGGCAAGAACGGACTGGCCGTGTCAGCTTCGCACTTTTTTGGTTTTAGAAGGGCATTACATGCCTATATCTGTGTCTCCCCCTCCTTTTACTCCTCAACCTCTTTTCTTTTTGCATGACTATATGTACTTGTCACTTTTCCATGTGTTAGTTGTGTCTTCTGAGCAGTTTGTCAGCATTTGGACACCTTTGAAGTGTTTTCTATGTGTTTTCTATGTGTTTCTATGTGTTTTTGTTTGCCTGCCATTGGTTTTAACGGTGTTCGACGGTGTTCCATGAACAGTTCGACGAACAGTTCGGCGAACATACGGGCGTTCGACTAACCGAACTCGAACCTTACGGGGGTGGCTCAACTCTAATTATCACTTAATATTTAAGTATGCTGACATTCCCCTATTTACCGTATAAGCCTGAAAACTGCCCCTATATACAGTATGAGCCCCACACAGCCCCCTACATATAATATAAGACCAACATAGCCCCTCTATATACAGTGTGAGTCCCCATATAGTCCCCTATATACAGTATGAGCCTCCACATAGACTTTCTACATACAATATGTGTAACGGGTCTGGGAGGCGGAACCTCTGAGCTACTATAGAAGGTGGCGGTCCTTGTAAGGGAGCGGGTGGCGACCAGGGTAGACGGGCAGGCAGTCACAGCAGGTGACCGGGACAGTCTCTGGATGAACGGGCAGGAGGTCACGGCAAGTGACCGGGGCAGTCTCTGGATGAACGGGCAGGAGGTCACGGCAAGTGACTGGGGCAGTCTCTGGGTAAAGGATTGGTACGACCTGTGGCGGCAGATGATAGACGTGAGCTCCCAGGTGAGCAGGTGAGAGTCTCTGGATAAACGGGTGGTCACAGCATGTGACGGCGGAGCCTCCAGGAAGACCAACAGACAGGTAGCAGATGAGCGCTCCCAGGTGAGCGGGCAGGAGTCTCTGGACAGGCGGGTGGTCACAGCACGTGACGACAGAGCCTCCTGGTAGGCTAGCAGACAGGCAGCAGATGAGCGCTCCCAGGTGAGCGGACAAGCTGCTCCTTAGACAGACTGACAGGAGTTGGAAGGCAGACCGTCGGACCTCAGGCAAGCAGGCAGGTAGAAGATGTGCGCTCCCAGGTGAGCGGGCAAGCTGGTCCTTAGACAGACTGACAGGAGTTGGAAGGCAGACCGTCGGACCTCGGGCTAGCAGGCAGGTAGCAGGATATCAGGCAGGAATTAGACAGCAGACTGGCAGGAATCTGGCAGGTATCTGGCAGGTAACTGGCAACGGGACCTGAGGGCTGAAGCAGAGTAGTGAACAGTGCTACAACATTGCTCGGGCACCTCCATTTTGGAGGAGGTGCCTTTTATATGGGAGGTCCTCCGGCAATTGGCCGGGGACTCCTTAGGACGGCGCGCGCGGTCCCTTTAACCCCTTAATAACATCTGACGTACTAATACGCGTCTGTGCCCTGGGACTTAAGAGCCAGACCCGTATTAGTACGTCATGGCGATCGCGCGCGCACACAGGCTGTGCGGGCGCGATCGCCGCCGGGTGTCAGCTGATTGTCACAGCTGACACCCGGTACTATGTGCAGGGAGCGGTCACGCACCGCTCCCAGCACATTAACCCCCGCGATGCTGCGATCGAAGTCGATCGAAGTCGATCGCGGCATTGCGGGGGCAAGGGGAGGTGATCGCCGATACTCACCTCCTCTTCCGGCTTCCAGCGCAGTCTGCAAAGGCTTCCCGGGTGTTGCCATGACGACCCGATGTCGTCATGACAACATCCGGGTCACCAGAGAGCAGGAAGATTGCTTGGACATGCGCAGTGCATCTCCAAGCAATCTTCACACTGTGCACTTCTGACAGCCTTCATGGCATAGGGATGGTGCTCCATTCCTGTGCCATGCAGGCGATCAGAAAAAAAAAAGTGAAAGTCCCAGAGTGGGACAAAGTAATAAAGTGTATAAACTGTGTGAAAGTGGAAAAAAAAAAAAAAAAAAATGTGCAAAAATATTATAAAAAAATAAAAAAAATAATACACCAAAAATAAAAATATAATGTACCCATCAATAAATATTATTATAAAAAAAATAAAAAAAAAACAATAAAAGTACACATATTTGGTATCGCCGCGTCCGGAACAACCTGACCTATAAAACTGTCCCACTAGTTAACCCCTTCAGTGAACACGGTAAAAAAAAAAAAAAAAAAACCAAGCAAAAAACAATGCTTTATCACCATACCGCCAAACAAAAAGTGGAATAACACGCGATCAAAAAGACGCATATAAATAAAAATGATACCGCTGAAAACGTCATCTCGTCCCGCAAAAAACAAGCCGCCATATAGCTCCATCAGCCGAAAAATAAAAAAGTTATAGCTCTCAGAATAAAGCGATACTAAAAAATATTTTTTTCTATAAAATAGCTTTTATTGTGTATAAGCGCCAAAACATAGAAAAATTATACAAATGTGGTACCGCTGTAAACGTACTGACCCGAAGAGTAAAGCTGCCTCATCAATTTTACCACACGCGGAACAGAATAAAAAAAAAAAAAAAAAAACAATTCCTGAATTGTTGGTTTTTGTTTATTCTGCCTCCCAAAAATCGGAATAGAAAGCGATCAAAAAATGTCACGTGCCTGAAAATGGCACCAATAACAACGTCAAGTCATCCCGCAAAAAACGAGCCGTCACATGACTGTCTGCCAAAATTTGGAAAAATTATAGCTCTCAAAATATGGCGATGCAAAAACTAGATTTTACAAAAAATGCGTCTTTTAGTGTGTGACAGCTGTCAGTCATAAAAACCCCATATGATTCTGGCATTGCTGTAATCACACCGACCCGAAGAATAAAGTCGTCTAATCACTTATACCGCACAAGGAACGGCGTCAAAAATAAACTCTTGAGTTAGGATTGGGCTAGGGTTAGGGCTGGGTTTGGGGCTAGGGTTGTGCTGGGGCTAGGGTTGTGCTGGGGCTAGGGTTGTGCTGGGGCTAGGGTTGTGCTGGGGCTAGGGTTGTGCTAGGGTTAGGGCTGGGGTTGGGATTTTTTTCAAAAGTAAGAAAAAAAGATGACGATATGGCGACTAGTGTTGAGAGCAAGTGCTCGCTACTTGAGTTTGCATCGGGTGCTCTGGTATGCATTTAGTATCGTGGGTATTTGAGTGACATGCTCGAGTCTCTGCCCCATATGCTTCGCGGCCAAAAAACTTTACGGGGATTGCCTGCCATGCACGAGCGATCCCCGCATGTTTTTTTTTGGGTGTCTAATAACCGTGAAACATGCGGAGCAGGGACTCGAGCATGTCACTCGAGCACACGCTGTACATGGTGCATACCTGAGTACCCGATGCAAACTCAAGTAGCGAGCACTTGCGCTCAAGAATAATGAAAACTTATTCAATATGATGACCTAATGTAAACAAATAATGTGCCGTACCTCTGGGTTCAAAATGTTCACTATACACCTTAATAAAATCTTTGAGGGGTATAGTTTCCAAAATGGGGACACTTGTGGGGGAGCTCCACTGTTTAGGCACATCACGGGCTCTCCAAACGCGACATGGTGTCCGCTAACAAATTGAATGGAAAATCGGCTCAAATTGTTAGCGGACGCCATGTTGCGTTTGGAGAGCCCCTGTGTGTCCAAACATTGGAGCTCCCCCACAAGTGACCCCATTTTGGAAACTAGACCCCCCAAGGCACCTATCTAGATGCATAGTGAGCACTTAGAACCCCCAGGTGCTTCACAAATTGATTCGTAAAAATGAAAAAGTGAAAATAAAACACTTTTTCATTTTTATGAATCAATTTGTGAAGCACCTGGGGTTCCAAGTGCTCACTATGAATCTAGATAGGTGCCTTGGGGGGTCTAGTTTCCAAAATGGGGTCACTTGTGGGGGAGCTCCAATGTTTGGGCACACAGGGACTCTCTAAATGCAACATGGTATCCGCTAACAAATTAAATGGAAAATCGGCTCAAATTGTTAGCGGACACCACATTGCGTTTGGAGAGCCCCTCTGTGCCCAAACTTTGGAGCTCCCCCACAAGTGACCCCATTTTGGAAACTAGACCCCCCAAGGCACCTTTCTAGATGCATAGTGAGCACTTGGAACCCCCAGGTGCTTCACAAATTGATTCGTAAAAATGAAAAAGTGAAAAAAAAAACACTTTTTCATTTTTATGAATCAATTTGTGAAGCACCTGGGGTTCCAAGTGCTCACTATGAATCTAGATAGGTGCCTTGGGGGGTCTAGTTTCCAAAATGGGGTCACTTGTGGGGGAGCTCCAATGTTTGGGCACACAGGGACTCTCCAAATGCAACATGATATCCGCTAACAAATTGTCGGCTCAAATTGTTAGCGGATATCATGTTGCATTTGGAGAGTCCCTGTGTGCCCAAATATTGGAGCTCCTCCACAAGTGACCCCATTTTGGAAACTAGACCCCCCAAGGCACCTATCTAGATGCATAGTGAGCACTTGGAACCCCTAGGTGCTTCACAAATTAATTCGTAAAAATGAAAAAGTGTTTTTTTTTTCACTTTTTCATTATTACGAATCAATTTGTGAAGCACCTGGGGGTTCCAAGTGCTCACTATGCATCTAGAAAGGTGCCTTGGGGGGTCTAGTTTCCAAAATGGGGTCACTTGTGGGGGAGCTCCAATGTTTGGGCACACAGGGACTCTCTAAATGCAACATGGTATCCGCTAACAAATTAAATGGAAAATCGGCTCAAATTGTTAGCGGACACCACATTGCGTTTGGAGAGCCCCTCTGTGCCCAAACTTTGGAGCTCCCCCACAAGTGACCCCATTTTGGAAACTAGACCCCCCCAAGGCACCTTTCTAGATGCATAGTGAGCACTTGGAACCCCCAGGTGCTTCACAAATTGATTCGTAAAAATGAAAAAGTGAAAAAAAAAACACTTTTTCATTTTTATGAATCAATTTGTGAAGCACCTGGGGTTCCAAGTGCTCACTATGAATCTAGATAGGTGCCTTGGGGGGTCTAGTTTCCAAAATGGGGTCACTTGTGGGGGAGCTCCAATGTTTGGGCACACAGGGACTCTCCAAATGCAACATGATATCCGCTAACAAATTGTCGGCTCAAATTGTTAGCGGATATCATGTTGCATTTGGAGAGTCCCTGTGTGCCCAAACATTGGAGCTCCTCCACAAGTGACCCCATTTTGGAAACTAGACCCCCCAAGGCACCTATCTAGATGCATAGTGAGCACTTGGAACCCCTAGGTGCTTCACAAATTAATTCGTAAAAATGAAAAAGTGTTTTTTTTTTCACTTTTTCATTATTACGAATCAATTTGTGAAGCACCTGGGGGTTCCAAGTGCTCACTATGCATCTAGAAAGGTGCCTTGGGGGGTCTAGTTTCCAAAATGGGGTCACTTGTGGGGGAGCTCCAAAGTTTGGGCACAGAGGGGCTCTCCAAACGCAATGTGGCGTCCGCTAACAATTTGAGCCGATTTTCCATTCAATTTGTTAGCGGATACCATGTTGCATTTAGAGAGTCCCTGTGTGCCCAAACATTGGAGCTCCCCCACAAGTAACCCCATTTTGGAAACTAGACCCCCCAAGGCACCTATCTAGATGCATAGTGAGCACTTGGAACCCCTAGGTGCTTCACAAATTGATTCGTAAAAATGAAAAAGTGTTTTTTTTTTCACTTTTTCATTATTACGAATCAATTTGTGAAGCACCTGGGGGTTCCAAGTGCTCACTATGCATCTAGAAAGGTGCCTTGGGGGGTCTAGTTTCCAAAATGGGGTCACTTGTGGGGGAGCTCCAAAGTTTGGGCACAGAGAAGCTCTCCAAACGCAATGTGGTGTCCGCTAACAATTTGAGCCGATTTTCCATTCAATTTGTTAGCGGATACCATGTTGCATTTAGAGAGTCCCTGTGTGCCCAAACATTGGAGCTCTCCCACAAGTGACCCCATTTTGGAAACTAGACCCCCCAAGGCACCTATCTAGATGCATAGTGAGCAGTTGGAACCCCCAGGTGCTTCACAAATTGATTCATAAAAATGAAAAAGTGTTTTTTTTTTCACTTTTTCATTGTTACGAATCAATTTGTGAAGCACCTGGGGGTTCCAAGTGCTCACTATGCATCTAGATAGGTGCCTTGGGGGGTCTAGTTTCCAAAATGGGGTCACTTGTGGGGGAGCTCCAATGTTTGGGCACACAGCAGCTCTCCAAACGCAACATGGTGTCGCTAACAATTTGAGCCAATTTTGCGTTAAATTTGTTAGCGGACACCATGTTGCATTTAGAGAGCCGCTGTGTGCCCAAATATTGGAGCTCCCCCACAAGTGACCCCATTTTGGAAACTAGACCACCCAAGGCACCTATCTAGATGCATAGTGAGCACTTGGAACCCTCAGGTGCTTCACAAATTGATTCATACAAATGAAAAAGTGTTTTTTTTTTCACTTTTTCATTGTTACGAATCAATTTGTGAAGCACCTGGGGGTTCCAAGTGCTCACTATGCATCTAGATAGGTGCCTTGGGGGGTCTAGTTTCCAAAATGGGGTCACTTGTGGGGGAGCTCCAATGTTTGGGCACACAGGGACTCTCTAAATGCAACATGGTGTCCTCTAACAAATTTAACGGAAAATCGGCTCAAATTGTTAGCGACACCATGTTGCGTTTGGAGAGCCGCTGTGTGCCCAAACATTGGAGCTCCCCCACAAGTGACCCCATTTTGGAAACTAGACCCCCCAAGGCACCTATCTAGATGCATTGTGAGCACTTGGAACACTCAGGTGCTTCACAAATTGATTCATAAAAATGAAAAAGTGTTTTTTTTTTTTCACTTTTTCATTGTTACGAATCAATTTGTGAAGCACCTGGGGGTTCCAAGTGCTCACTATGCATCTAGAAAGGTGCCTTGGGGGGTCTAGTTTCCAAAATGGGGTCACTTGTGGGGGAGCTCCAAAGTTTGGGCACACATGGGCTCTCCAAACACAACATGGCGTCCGCTAATTATTCAAGCAAATTTTACAATCAAAAAGTCAAATAGCGCTCCTTCCCTTCCGAGCCCTGCCGTGCGCCCAAACAGTATTTTTTCCCCAAATATTGGGTATCTGCGTGCCCAGGGGAAATTGCACAACAAATTTTGGGGTCCATTTTTTCTTGTTACCCCTGTGAAAATAAAAAAAATTGGGTCTAAATTAACATTTTTGTGAAAAAAGTTAAATGTTCATTTTTTTCTTCCACATTCAAAAAATTCCTGTGAAGCACCTGAAGGGTTAATAAAGTTCTTGAATGTGGTTTTGAGCACCTTGAGGGGTGCAGTTTTTAGAATGGTGTCACTTTTGGGTATTTTCTGTCATAAAGACCTCTCAAAGTGACTTCAAATGTGATGTGGTCCCTAAAAAAATGGTTTTGTAAATTTTGTTGGAAAAATGAGAAATCGCTGGTCAACTTTTAACCCTTATAGCTCCCTAACAAAAAAAAATTTTGGTTCCAAAATTGTGCTGATGTAAAGTAGACATGTGGGAAATGTTATTTATTAACTCTTTTGTGTGACATATCGCTCTGATTTCAGGGCTTAAAAATTCAAATTTTGAAAATTGCAAAATTTTCAAAATTTTTGCCAAATTTCCGTTTTTTTCACAAATAAACGCAAGTGATATCGAAGAAATTTTTTCACAATCATGAAGTACAATATGTCACGAAAAAACAATCTCAGAATCAGGGGGATCCGTTGAAGCGTTCGAGAGTAATTACCTCATAAAGTGACAGTGGTCAGAATTGTAAAAATTGGCCCGGTCATTAACGTGCAAACCACCCGCGGGGCTTAAGGGGTTAAGAGAGGGGGAGCGCGCGCGCCCTAAGCACACTGCCGGGGAAGGAGCGCGTGCCGGAAGCAGCGGGGAGAGAAGCGCTGGAGGACGCCGCGCCAGGAGCGGGGAGGTGAGAGGGACGGCGTCTCTGCCTAGAACGGGGCAGAGACGCCGATGCTACAGTACCCCCCCCTTTAGGCCCCCTCTTTTTTTGGCCAGAAAGAAATTTCTCAAGGAGAAGCGGGGCGTTGATGTTCTCCCTGGGTTCCCAAGTTCTCTCCTCAGGACCAAACCCCTTCCAGTCTACCAGAAAAAAGGTTTTTCCTCTTACCCTCTTGGAGGCCAGAATACTCTCTACCTCAAAGATGTCATCAGCGGAAACCGGAGCAGGAGGGGCACCTGGATTTTTGGAAAAAAAGTTAAAGACAACGGGTTTGAGGAGAGATACGTGGAAGGAGTTGGGGATCCGTAGGGTGGCCGGGAGTTTTAATTTGTAGGCCACAGGGTTAATTTGCCTGAGGACTTCGAAGGGGCCGATGAATCGAGGACCCAACTTGTAGGAGGGTACTTTGAGCCGCACATGTTTGGATGAGAGCCAAACCTTGTCTCCCGGACGGAATTGGGGCGGATCCAGACGTCTCTTATCAGCATATCTCTTCATCCGCTCAGAGGAGAGAAGAAGAGCGGACCTGGTGCTCTCCCAAATAGTAGAAAATTCGCTGACAAGAGACTCCGCAGCAGGGTTGTCCACAGAAACGGAGACAGGAAGTGGAATCCGGGGATGTTGGCCACCGACTATAAAGAACGGGGATTTGGAAGAGGACTCGCTCTCATGGTTGTTATAAGAGAACTCGGCCCATGGTAGGAGATCCACCCAGTCCGAGTGGTGAGCATCAACGAAGTGCCGGAGGTAGCTGGTCAAGATCTGATTGATCCGCTCCACTTGACCATTGGACTGAGGGTGGTAAGCGGAGGAGAAATCCAGGGTAATGTCCAGCAGCTTACATGTGGCTCTCCAGAAGCGAGAGGTGAACTGAACCCCACGATCCGACACGATGTGGAGGGGCAGACCATGGAGACGGAAGATGTGGCGGATAAAGTCTTTAGCCAGCTCGGGTGCAGACGGAAGACCAGGCAGGGGAATGAAGTGGGCCATCTTAGAAAAACGGTCAGCGACAACCCAAATGACAGTACAACCGGCAGAAACTGGAAGGTCGGTGATAAAGTCCATAGCGATGTGTTGCCAAGGAGCAGCAGGTACGAGAAGGGGCAGGAGATGGCCGGCAGGTAGATGTCGGGGAACTTTGTTACGGGCACAGGATGAACAGGCCGCGACGAAGTCTACCACGTCCTTACGCAGGGTAGGCCACCAGTAATGCCGGGTAATGAGTTGGAAGGTCTTCTTTTGGCCAGCATGGCCAGCTAGTTTAGAAGAATGTCCCCAGCGAAGAACCCTCTCCCGATCTGGCACAGCTACGAACGTCTTACCGGGTGGAAGACGAGTCAGATCCAAGGGGGCCACTTTCATCACCTTGGAGGAGTCTGATGTGCGTAGGTTCCTCCTCTTGATCGGAGGACAGAAAGGACCGGGACAAGGCATCAGCTTTGACGTTCTTGTCCGCCAGACGGAAATGAAGAATGAAGTCGAAGCGGGCAAAAAACAACGACCACCGGGCCTGGCGAGGATTGAGTCTCTGGGCATTTTGGAGATATGCCAGGTTTTTGTGATCCGTGTAGATAATTACCGGGTAGAGAGCCCCTTCAAGCAGATAGCGCCACTCTCCCAGTGCCAATTTGATGGCTAGCAATTCACGGTCTCCTATGGAGTAGTTGCGCTCCGACGAGGAGAAGATTTTGGAGAAGAAGCCACACGTTACCATTCTCCCGGTAGAAGACTTCTGGGTGAGCACTGCTCCGGCTCCGGAGGAGGAGGCATCAACCTCCAGGTAGAATTGTTTATTACAGTCCGGACGGTGCAGGACGGGAGCAGAGGCGAAGGCTTTCTTTAGGGAAAGGAAGTCCTCCTCGGCTTCAGGCGACCATGTCCTGGGGTTAGCCCCCTTAGCCCCCTTACGGGTAAGTGCAGATATGGGAGCAGTCCGAGACGAGAAGTGTGGGATGAAAAGACAATAGTAATTAGCGAAGCCCAGGAATCGCTGTATCGCCTTCAAACCTTCAGGACGAGGCCATTTTAGAACGGAAGAGAGCTTCTCGGGATCCATTTGCAGACCTGTTTGGGAGATGACATAGCCCAAGAACGGAAGGGAGGTCTGATCGAAGAGGCACTTCTCGTATTTGGCATAAAGGTGGTTCTGCCGAAGCCTAAGCAGGACCTGACGAACATCCCTCCGGTGTGTGGGGAGATCCGGAGAGAAGACCAAGATATCGTCCAGGTATACCACTACGCAGGAGTACAGGAGGTCACGGAAGATGTCGTTGACTAGTTCCTGAAAGACCGCGGGAGCATTACAGAGACCGAAGGGCATCACAAGGTACTCGTAGTGACCGTCCCGGGTATTGAATGCCGTCTTCCACTCGTCTCCTTGACGGATACGGACCAGATTATACGCTCCTCGTAGATCCAGCTTGGAGAAGATCCTGGCGCCCTTGAGACGGTCAAACAATTCGGAGATGAGTGGCAGGGGATATTTGTTTTTTACCGTGATGAGATTGAGTCCTCTGTAGTCAATACAGGGACGTAGCGAGCCGTCTTTCTTTTTGACAAAGAAGAATCCGGCTCCAGCCGGGGAGGTAGACTTTCGGATAAATCCCCTGGCCAGATTCTCTTCAATGTACTCAGACATGGCTCGGGTCTCGGCTGCAGACAACGGGTAGATACGCCCACGGGGAGGAGTGGTGCCAGGTACCAGGTCGATCGGGCAATCGTATGGCCTATGGGGTGGCAACGTCTCAGCTTCCTTCTTACCGAAGACATCCGCATACGGCCAGTAGGGAGCCGGGAGACCAGGTAAGTTAGCTGGAGTAGGCTGAGGGCGAAGTGGACGGACCGGGACCAGGCAGGTCCTATGGCAGTCAGGACCCCATCGGAGTACTTCACCGGACCGCCAGTTCAATACGGGTTCATGTGTCTGGAGCCAAGGTAGACCTAGCAACAGGGAGTGAGAAAGTCCGGACAGCACATGGAATGAGATCTCCTCAGAGTGCAGCATTCCCACCTGCAGGGTTATGGGTTCAGTGACGAGCAGGATGGTCTCCGAGAGAAGTCTTCCATCCACGGAGGCGACTGACAATGGTTCAGCCAGGGACTTGGTGGGAATATGGTATCTCTCTACCAGAGAGTGGGAGATGAGGTTTCCAGCAGCTCCAGAATCCAGATGGGCGAGTTCAAAGAGACGGTTCTCTCCCCAAGCAATAGAGACCGGTAAGGTCAGAGACGGAGAGGGCTTACTTTTGTCTAGGACGACCTCTCCGAGTGGTCCTAGACACTGGCGTTTCCCGGCTTTTCCGGGCAGGAACGGATGAAGTGCTTCATACTGCCACAATAGAAACAGCTTCCCTCGGCTCGGCGAGATTCTCGGCGAGAACCGACCATCTTGGTCTGGTCGACCTGCATAGGCTCAGGAGAGTGTACCTGAGGAGAGACGGAGGGAGTGACGGGTTTCTGAAAAGTAGGAGCTAGACATGGAAACCTCCTCTCACGGGTGATCTCTTTGGCACGATCCTGGAACCGCAGGTCAATCCGGGTGGCAAGAGTTATTAGGTCATCGAGAGTGGTAGGAATGTCCCGACCGGCAAGTTCATCTTTAATACGGCCGGACAGACCCTCCCAGAAGACGGAAACCAGAGCGTCATTATCCCAGGCCAGCTCCGAGGCAAGGGTACGGAACCATATGGCATATTGGCCCACGGTGAGACTTCCCTGACGGAGGCGTAGCAGAGATGATGCGGATGAGGTCTTCCGTCCGGGTTCGTCGAAGACTTTCCGGAAAGCCGTGAGAAAGGCAGGCAAGTCGGACACCAGGGGGTCTCCTCTCTCCCATAGAGGATTTAGCCAGGCCAGGGCCTCCCCGGTGAGATGGGACATGAAGAAGGCAATTTTGGCCCGGTCGGAGTTAAACTGGTGAGACAGGAGTTCAAAGTGCAGGGTGCACTGATTTATGAAGCCCCGAGCCTGGGCGGAGTCGCCTCCGAAACGAGGAGGTGCAGAAAGCCGGGGTCCGGGGTAGGATACCATGTTATTAGTGGGCAGTGGAGCTGCCGGATTGCGAGTCATGGCACTGGCGGTGGTTGCAGGCAGAGCAGTCAGAGTGTCCAGGCGAGAATTGACATTCCGCAGGTGACCCAGGATGGAGTCCTGCTGGGACCTCTGACGGGACAGTTCATGACACAGGTCCGAGAGCGAGGGAGCTTGGGTGCCACCGGGTTCCATGGCCCGAGCAAACTGTAACGGGTCTGGGAGGCGGAACCTCTGAGCTACTATACAAGGTGGCAGTCCTTGTAAGGGAGCGGGTGGCGACCAGGGTAGACGGGCAGGCAGTCACAGCAGGTGACCGGGACAGTCTCTGAATGAACGGACAGGAGGTCACAGCAAGTGACCGGGGCAGTCTCTGGATGAACGGGCAGGAGGTCACGGCAAGTGACCGGGGCAGTCTCTGGATGAACGGGCAGGAGGTCACGGCAAGTGACCGGGGCAGTCTCTGGGTAAAGGATTGGTACGACCTGTGGCGGCAGATGATAGACGTGAGCTCCCAGGTGAGCAGGCGAGAGTCTCTGGATAAACGGGTGGTCACAGCATGTGACGGCGGAGCCTCCAGGAAGACCAACAGACAGGTAGCAGATGAGCGCTCCCAGGTGAGCGGGCAGGAGTCTCTGGACAGGCGGGTGGTCACAGCACGTGACGACAGAGCCTCCTGGTAGGCTAGCAGACAGGCAGCAGATGAGCGCTCCCAGGTGAGCGGACAAGCTGCTCCTTAGACAGACTGACAGGAGTTGGAAGGCAGACCGTCGGACCTCAGGCAAGCAGGCAGGTAGAAGATGTGCGCTCCCAGGTGAGCGGGCAAGCTGGTCCTTAGACAGACTGACAGGAGTTGGAAGGCAGACCGTCGGACCTCAGGCTAGCAGGCAGGTAGCAGGATATCAGGCAGGAATTAGACAGCAGACTGGCAGGAATCTGGCAGGTATCTGGCAGGTAACTGGCAACGGGACCTGAGGGCTGAAGCAGAGTAGTGAACAGTGCTACAACATTGCTCGGGCACCTCCATTTTGGAGGAGGTGCCTTTTATATGGGAGGTCCTCCGGCAATTGGCCGGGGACTCCTTAGGACGGCGCGCGCGGTCCCTTTAAGAGAGGGGGAGCGCGCGCGCGCACCCTAAGCACACTGCCGGGGAAGGAGCGCGTGCCGGAAGCAGCGGGGAGAGAAGCGCTGGAGGACGCCGCGCCAGGAGCGGGGAGGTGAGAGGGACGGCGTCTCTGCCTAGAATGGGGCAGAGACGCCGATGCTACAATATGAGCCCTCATATAGCCTCCTATTTACATGATGAGCCCCCACATAGCCCCCTATAAACAGTATGAGCCCCCATATAGCATCTCTATATAGAGTGTGAGCTCTCACATATCCTCCTATAAACAGTATGAGCCTGAACAATTCCTCCTATAAACAGTATGAGCCCCCACATGAACCCTATAAACAGTATGACCCTCACATAGCTTCCTATATCCAGTATGAGCCCCCATATGGCCCCCTATAAACAGTGTGAGCCCCCACATAGCCTCTCTATATAGAGGTTGAGCCTCACATATCCTCCTATAACAGTATGAGCCCTCATTTAGCCACTCTATATACAGTATGAACCCCACATAACCCCATATACTGTATACAGTATGTGCCCACACATAGCCTCCCTATATACAGTATGAGCCCTAGGTAACCTCCTATATACAGTATGAACCCCCACGCAGCCCTATATAAACAGTATGAGCCCCACATAGTCCCTTTATACAGTATGAGCCCCCACATAGCCTCCTAAATACAGTATAAGCCCCCATATAGCCTCCTATATGCAGTATAAGCCCCCACATATTTTCCCATATACAGCATAAGCCCCCCACATAGTCTCCTATATACATTGTGAGCCCCATCATAGCCTCCTATATATACTGTGAGCACCCTCATAGCCTCCTATATACAGTATGAGGCCGCACATAGCCTCCTGTATACAGTGTGAGCTCCACATAGCCTCCTAAATACAGTTTGAGCCACCACGTAGCCTTTGTATATACAGTGTGAGCCCCCACATAGACTCATATATACATGCAGAAAAAACATACTCATCTCGCTCCTGTTCCCCGGGTGTGCTGCTCCGGTCTCCAACACCCTGACTCTCCATGCAGCAGACGCGATGAGGTGACGTGAATTACATTTTGCAGAGACAAGTCATGGATGGAAGAAGTGGTTATGGTGGTGTGGGCTGAATGAAAAAGAAAAGGGAAAGTGAACAACTATGATCAGAGAGATGGTAGATGACTTAATATACATATATTTGTACAATTACCAGCACACTATGCACATACAGTACAGACCAAAAGTTTGGACACACCTTCTCATTTAAAGATTTTTCGGTATTTTCATGACTTTGAAAATTGTGCATTCACACTGAAGACATCAAAGCTATGAATTAACACAGTTGTTGTAGAGATGTGTTTGCTTCTAGAACTCTGTGTGGCATTGACCTGGTCTCTAATCTGAGCTGCTGTTAACCTGCGATTTCTGAGGCTGGTGACTCAGATAAACTTATCCTCAGAAGCAGAGGTGACTCTTGGTCTTCCTTTCCTGGGGTGGTACTTTTGGTGAGCCAGTTACTTTGTAGCGCTTGATGGTTTTTACAACTGTACTTGGGGACACTTTCAAAGTTTGCCCAATTTTTCGGACTGACAGACCTTCATTTCTTAAAGTAATGATGGCCACTCGTTTTTCTTTACTTAGCTACTTTTTTCTTGCCATAATACAAATTCTAACAGTCTATTCAGTAAGACTATCATCTGTGTATCCAGCAGACTTCTGCACAACACAACTGATAGTCCCAACCCCATTTATAAGGCAAGAAATCCCACTTATTAAACCTGACAGGGCACACCTGTGAAGTGAAAACCATTTCCGGTGACTACCTCTTGAAGCTCATCAAGAGAATGACAAGTGTGCAAAGCAGTCATCAAAGCAAAAGGTGGCTACTTTGAAGAACGTAAAATATAAGACATATTTTCAGTTGTTTCACACCTTTTTGTTAAGTATATAATTTCACATGTGTTAATTCATAGTTTTGATGCCTTCAGTGTGAATGTACAATTTTCATAGTCATGAAAATACAGAAAAATCTTTAAATGAGAAGGTGTGTCCAAACTTTTGGTCTGTACTGTATATAGTATGCAGAGCACTGGAATTGATATATACAATTATACCACTACATGGTTGCTGCACAGTGATAATATCAGTGTTTATACTGTTAATAATCAGTATGGTATATTATCACTACAGTACATGTTGGTGATATGTTGTTATGATCTGGCTGTATTTATTGATTATTGTCTCATATTGTGGTATTGATTGTAATATTGGTCTTAGTACAGTCATGATGGTGTTAGGATCATTCAGCCATGGAGGGTCCTTGTTGGAGTCGGGGTATCCCCGTAACAAGAAATACACAGACACGTAGTGTATAATCAAGTACTGGGAAGCCCCTGAGCGCGTCTGCCTCTATAGGTGCAGTCCCTTTATTTATATTAATAATCATAGTTTGTTGTCAGACATGCGCAGTAAAATGCCTTTGTTTCACAGGCAGCGAAATGATGATTCATAACAGTGGAATGTTGATAAGAAAGTTTCATAAACAGAAAAGTGATAATTAGTAGAAGGTTGCTGAGACAGCTAAAACAAGTTACAATCTAGTTTCTGGGCGTCAGTCCAAATGTCCAGATAAGGGAAGAATAACTTCATCTGTGTCTTACATCGTAGTCTTGCGTGAAGTACAACTCCCATCATCCTCTCAGTCCCCCCTTTGATTCTTCCTTATGGACTTTTGGTAGAAGACCTGGTCCGGGAGTTCTTTTCTTTGATATTCTTGAGTCCGTGTTACAAAGCTTATTTATGCATATTAAAATAATTTTTAATCCTATTTTAAACACTACATATATGACTACTATAACTAGCACAATCTGTAATATACCTTGCAGAATTCCAGCCACCCAACCTCCAATACCCTTAAACCAGTTCTTTGGGTTGAGAAAGGAGAAGGTGTCTGACCACCAGCTATCTTTATTTTGGTCATTGTGTCTGTCATATTCATCCCACATCTGCATCAACATTGGATACACAAAGAAAGTGCTGAATATTTTATTAGGAATTCCCATTTGGACCACATGTGGCCTACCTGAAGGTCTAGGCGAGTTGTCGGCTGCTCTTTTGTATAGTGTGTGTTTAGGTACTGCTTGCATGTCTACCTGCTGATTCTGAACTATAAATGTGGCCGGTGTTAAGCGTCCTAGAGTACATGCACCTTTTATTCCTACTGGGAGCCATTTGTATGCTCCATTTCCACAAATCCAGAAGGTTCCTTCAGGCAGATCCCATATTGCAGAGTGTTGGAGCACCAACCTATGTACCAAATCTAAAAATTTAGATACATTCTGAAGTATACACCAAGGGGGTTTTTGACCTAATGGACTACAGTATCCTGCATCTGGATTTTCACAAGTCGGTGTACCTGGGTCATATGCACTTGACTCATTACATAATATATTACCTGGTATTTTTGAACATGTATCATTGTTTCCATCGGGGAATAATTGTGAATATTTCCAACCATTATTGTGTATGTATTTTTCTACTATATCAGGTTTAAAAGGTTGAGAAGAAGATACTGTGCTACTAAAACTGAGTTGTATATTTTCTGTAGGAATTAACCCTAAGTCTGTTAGTCCCGTCTTATTTCTAGGAACCCATACACCTCCTTTAAACGCTAAATATTGTAAGTTGTTTATTTTTCCGGTCATATTACCTTGCCACCAGGGAAATCCCACCCACCCCACAACTGGGATGGCAACAGTAGTGTTCCATAATCTAGAATTAACGGTTTGGTTATTTGCTAATTTGTCTGAGCAATTAGTCCATGTAAACACTTCCTCAGGGGTCATGGGTACGGCCAGGAAGGGTATGCTCGTGGCTGATATCGGAGAATGCGTACAAATCCAACAGTCTGCTATTTTCTGTCCGCCATCGAGCAGCCCGTTTACCAATGTCTCATGATGTTTTATAAATTTATTACCTGCAGGTTTTGGGGAACTTAGTTTATCCCACAGGTCTCCCTGATCTATCGTTATAGCTAACACAAGTACAATCACCACTATTTCTTTTTGCAATGGCTTGCATGTACCCATGCTGATTTTCCTTCCAATTTTACTGCAGTTGGAGTTGTCAATAACACCTGATATGGACCCTCAAATCTGGGTTCTAGCGTTCTTCTGTTATGTCTTTTTACGTAGACTTCGTCTCCTGGTTGCAGCTTGTGCGTTCCCTCAATGGAATCTGGATCTGGAATGGAAGAGAACACTAAAGAGTGTATTTTAGACACATGCTTACATAAATTTTGTACATAAGCAGTTAAGCTTTCAGTTTCTAACATTAAAGTCTGTGGGAAATACAATCCTGTATTGGCAACTCTACCAAACAATATTTCATGGGGGGTGAGTTTGCTCTTTCCCTGGGGGGTGTTTCTGACTGAATACAATGCTATTGGGAGACACTCAGTCCATGGTTTCTGTGTTTCTGCCATGGCTTTCTGTATTTTTAACTTAAGTGTTCCATTCATTCTCTCAACCTTACCAGAACTCTGTGGGTGGTAAGGGGTGTGTAGTTCACTTTTTATACACAACATTTTCATTACATTCTGAAAGATCTCTCCAGTAAAATGTGTACCTCTATCTGACTCGATCACTTCTGGGATACCATAACGGGGTACCAGTTCATGTGCTATTTTTACTGCAGTGACTTTAGCCGCGGCTGTATGAACTGGATAAGCCTCTGGCCACCCCGAAACATGTCCACACATACCAGTACATACTCATAGTGTCCATGCTTAGGCATCTGGATGTAATCGATCTGAAGTCTCTGGAACGGATATAGTGGTCTTACATGGTGCTTCTGGGGGGTCTTAACAGTCTGTCCTGGATTGTGGGCTAAACAGATTTCACAAGAACCACATTTTGCTCGAGCTACCTGGCCGAACCCTGGGGCTAACCACTTCTGTCTGACCCTCTGTATCATACCGTTTGCAGACACATGTGTAGGTCCGTGGGCTTCACTGACCACAACAGGGTACCATGCTCGGGGGAGACAAAGCTCATCTCCTTTTTTCCATAGTCCTTCTTTTTCTTCTGCCCCCTGTTTCTGCCACTCTTCTTTTTCTTCTCTACTCACCTGTTGGTGGGCTTCTTTGAGCCGTGTAATTAAGTCAAATTCTGATACTGCACTAATAGTGTGGTCAGTTGTCAGAGGTTTTACTGCAGCTCGCTTAGCAGCCTTGTCGGCTCGGTCATTACCCCTAGCTATCTCGGTGTTGAGTCTTACATGTGCAGGTACTTTTATTACTGCTACTTGTTTGGTTGAGGCAGCTGATTCTAGGATTTGTCTAATCATTTGTCCATGTTTTACTGGTTGACCTGAAGCTGTCATGTAACCTCTAGCTCTCCATATACATCCAAAATCATGTACAATACCATATGCATATCAGTAAAAATATTAGCGGTTTTTTCTTTTGCTAACTGTAATGCTCGTATTAGAGCTAATAGTTCAGCTTCCTGGGCTGAACAGCTGGCCTGCATTGGCTCAGCTTCAATAACATCATGATCTGATACAATGGCATAACCTGTGTGAAAGTTACCAGTTTCATCTGCATACCTACTACCATCTATATACATATGTAGGTCTGGATTGTCAAGAGGGGTGTCCTGTACATTAGGTAGCCCTTGTGTTTCTTGTTCTATACACTGTAAGCAATCATGTATTATATTGTCTTGTTCGTGGTATTGTAAAAAATTTTCATCTTCGTCTTCCTGACCTCCTTCCACTCCCCCCTTTGTCTCTAGTGGTAACAGAGTGGCTAAATTTAGAGACAATATGCGGCGAAAAGTGAAATTTGGTGGCATTAGTAAGGAGCATTGTAATCTAAGATGTCTAGCCATTGAAATGTGTTTTGGCAATACCTGATTCAGTATGCCATGTACATCATGTGTAGTTTGTACTATTAGGGCATGGTCTAGTACTATTTCTGAGGCTTTTTCTACCAAAAGAGAGACAGCTGCTACTACTCTGACACATGATGGTGCAGCTTTGGTAACATTATCTAATTGAGCAGAATAGTATGCGACAGGTCTTTGTTTATTTTCATGTTTCTGTGTTAGTACTCCTGTAGCATGATTAGACATTTCCGCAGCCATTAATTGGAATGGTTTGGCGTAGTCTGGGATTCCCAAGGCCGGGGCTGACATGAGACCTTTCTTGAGGTCTTGAAAGGCTATGAGCGCTGATTCAGTTAACTGGAAACAATCATATAGAGGTTGCATAAGCTGACTAGCATGTATAACCCATTGTCTGCAGTGTGATACTATTCCCAAAAATGCTCTTAATGTTTTGTAGTTCTTGGGAGGAACAAGATCTCTAATGATTTTTAGTCTGTCGGCGGTGAGGTGCCGAATACCTTGTGAAATGCAGTGTCCTAGAAATACTACCGTAGTCATACAAAGTTGTACTTTTTTCTTGTTAACTTTACAGCCCATGTCTACTAGAAATATTAACAATCTTATTGTGTTGCTGTTTGCGGACTCTTGAGCAGGGGCACATAACAATAGATCATCAACATATTGGAGAATTACAACCTCATCCGTAGGTTTGAAATTTTGAAGAACTGATCTCATAGCTTCTGAGTACAAGGTAGGTGAATGTATCATACCCTGTGGTAATCTTGTCCATGCTAATTGTCTATTCTTAAATGTAAATGCAAACAGTTTGTAACAGTCTGGGTGTAATGGTACTGAAAAAAATGCATTTGATAAGTCTATGACAGAAAATACTCGTGCTGTTGCTGGGATCTGTGATAGCAACGTGTGTGGATTTGGCACAACAGGAGTAATAGGTTCCAAAATTTTATTTATCTCTCTTAAATCATGTACCATCCGGTACCTAGCAGCTGACCCCTCAGTAGATTTCTTTTTTACGGGGTACAACGGTGTATTGGCTGGTGACTTTACTTCTATCAGTACTCCAGTTTTTAGATAATCTTTTATCTGTTCTCCTATGGCGTGTTCTTGTTGGGCACTAATAGGATACTGTCTCAATTGGGGTAGTGTCACACCTGGAACAGGAGTGACTTTTACAGGAGCTATTGGCATTAGTCCTACATCGGTGTCATGTTGTGCCCATAATTTTTCTGGTACCTCAGAAAGATCTAAAATAATTTGGGTAGGGGCAGGATCTTTCTCATCCTCTAAGGCTTGGACTTTTACAATGTTTTCTAGAGACTCTTGGTCATCAGGCACCAAAATTTGGACTCTACCATCCTTTGTCTTTTATCACTCCTGCTTTTCTAACCCGAATGTCCTCCCATAGTTTCCTGTTAAACCTGTCATGCCTTGCTACCTGAAAAGTTTTGCAAACTTTCCCTAAATTCTTAGTTGCTTCTACACCACACCTTTCTTTCACGATTGTATAGACATCTTGTTCATCATTTGTGGTCTTAGTCTGTTTGTTGCCCATTTTTCCTGACTATTCTTACCTTAGGAGGCTTTTTGGGTTAGATAAAATATATTCTATATTCTACCTTTCCTCGTTACCTATTCTGTCCTAAGGAGCCAGTATCTTGTTGCCCATTTTTCCTGACTATTCCTACCTTAGGAGGCTTTTTGGGTTAGATAAAATATATTCTATATTTTACCTTTCCTCGTTACCTATTCTGTCCTAAGGAGCCAGTATCTGAAACGGTTTCTCTGGACCGTTTTGTCTGAAGTGTAGAGTAATTCTAACACACATATATATGGCAACAAGGGCAAGACCAACAATACATAAAATGAATCATACAGTCTCCATTATATATCGTGTCCCTGGAGTATTATCATTACTTCCATGGGCTCATTCTGTCAATCTCTTATCCGTCAAAAAAGGAGGACAAAGGTTCGGGAGTTAAGCGTGAGCGAAGGTTTCCCCGAAAGGACACAACCTTATGACTCAGTTAGGCAATCTCCGTAATACTTATGTCATCTACCTTAGTGCGGCTTATGAGGCTATTCCCGACATCCACATCTCTTTCATACCATCCGTTCCATAACCTTCTCTGACCTCTCCTTCGGCAGATCCTACAGTATATACATGAATGACCCGAGCTATAGGTATCCTTCTCTACTAGTTCCTCAATCCCAACACAAGATATGCATGAAATTTACGGACTATCGCAGAGCAGATGTAAGAGAACTAACAGTGTCTCTTACCTGGCCAGGTTTGTCATCTGCTGTTCCGATGTCCCAATCTCAGCGGTTACTCGTGCCGGTCGATGAACTTGAAGGAATACGCAGACCTCGGGTCCCTGTTCGGGCGCCAGGAATTGTTAGGATCATTCAGCCATGGAGGGTCCTTGTTGGAGTCGGGGTATCCCCGTAACAAGAAATACACAGACACGTAGTGTATAATCAAGTACTGGGAAGCCCCTGAGCGCGTCTGCCTCTATAGGTGCAGTCCCTTTATTTATATTAATAATCATAGTTTGTTGTCAGACATGCGCAGTAAAATGCCTTTGTTTCACAGGCAGCGAAATGATGATTCATAACAGTGGAATGTTGATAAGAAAGTTTCATAAACAGAAAAGTGATAATTAGTAGAAGGTTGCTGAGACAGCTAAAACAAGTTACAATCTAGTTTCTGGGCGTCAGTCCAAATGTCCAGATAAGGGAAGAATAACTTCATCTGTGTCTTACATCGTAGTCTTGCGTGAAGTACAACTCCCATCATCCTCTCAATGGTAATGATCAGTATGGTGGCATTATTTTAGCATTATGTGGTGGCATTATGTGGTCATAACTTGGTAGGATTATTTACTAGTGATGGGCGGACCCGTGGATATCCGAATATCTATTAAAAGTTTGGTTCGGTTACCAGAACAGTACCTGACCCGGAACACGGACCCCATTCATATGAATGGGGCCCCCGAACATCCATGATTTCCCACGCAGATGACAGCGTGGGAAAAAGGGGCTCTGATCGGTTAGAACTACGGGCTCACTCTGTCAGATGACAGTGTGAGCCCGCAGCTGTGACTGTGACCAGTCGTAAAAAGCTTACCACAGGTCACAGGCATCAGCTGATGAGAGTACTACTCCCATCAGCCTATGCCTGCTGTTACAGAGCAGACGCCGCTGTGTAATCACTCCTGCAGTGTATAGCGCTGAGCTGCCGTGAAAGAGTTCACAGGAGTTCATCAGCTGATGAGCTCCAGTGATCTCACTTACGGCACCGCTACGGCGTGAGACAGTTCTCACGCAGCGGCGGTGCCGTAAGTGAGGTTACCGGGTTTCATCAGCTGATGAACTCCTGTGAACTCTCTCACGGCAGCTGATCGCTACACATTACTTGTGTCAGTGTGAGCCTGTTGTCATGTACAATATATTGTATGTCTATATACTGTTGACACATATATATACTGTTGTTATACACATGTAAATATATATATGGTGGCTCATTATACCCGTAATATTATTTTGAGGAATGTATTAACATTGTCTGTTTCTCTGACCTAACAACCTTTGACTATATGAGCCTTTTTACTAATCGGGTCACATTGGCCTGTGTATAAATACTATGCTACTTGGATGATCACTTAATATCTACTAGGCTGTACAATTTGGGTCCTGATTGTCCCATATAGCGGTAGAATTTTTTTACACACTGTATGTTGTTTTGCACCATTTTTTGCACCAATTATCTGCATGTGATAATTTTTAACAAAATTGAATATTTAATAAAACAATTTTTTATGATGTAGATCGGCCTTTGATCGTCATCATAAACGTCAGTCAGCTTAACGTCTGTTGTGGGTAAATTGTTTGAAGGATTTCTTAGAGATGCTATTGTAGAATATCTTAATGATAATAACTGTCTAACTCCATATCAACATGGATTCATGAGGGATCGCTCCTGCCAAACAAACCTGATCGCCTTCTACGAGGAGGTGAGCTCACAGCTGGACCGGGGAGAGTCAGTGGATGTTGTATACCTTGACTTCTCCAAAGCGTTTGATACCGTGCCACACAAAAGGTTGGTATATAAAATGAGAATGCTTGGTCTGGGGGATAATGTGTGCAAGTGGGTAAATAGCTGGCTGAGTGATAGAAAGCAGAGGGTGGTTATCAATGGAGTAAGCTCAGGGTGTGTCAGGGTTACTAGCGGGGTGCCTCAAGGGTCTGTCTTGGGCCCTATATTATTTAATATATTTATTAATGATCTAGTGGAAGGGTTGCATAGTAAAATAGCAATATTTGCAGATGATACTAAACTTTGTAAAGTAGTTAATACAGATGAGGACAGGGCACAGCTACAGGAGGATTTAGATAAATTGGGGAGTTGGGCCAAAAAATGGCAAATGGGGTTCAATGCCGATAAATGTAAGGTCATGCACATGGGAAAGAAAAACAGCAGTCACCCATACATATTAAATGGGAAACCGTTGGGGAAATCTGACATGGAGAAGGACCTGGGCGTCTTGGTTAATAGCAAATTAAATTGGAGTGCCCAGTGTCAGGCAGCAGCTGCGAAGGCAAATAGAGTCATGGCATGCATCAGAAGAGGAATAGGGGCATATGATGAGAAGATTGTTCTTCCTCTGTATAAAGCGCTGGTAAGGCCGCACTTAGAATATTGTGCACAGTTCTGGGCTCCGGTGCTCAGGAAAGACATATTGGAGCTAGAGAGGGTACAAAGGAGGGCGACTAAGGTAATAAAGGGAATGGAGGGACTAGAATACCCAGAGAGGTTGTCAAAATTAGGCCTATTTACATTGGAAAAGAGAAGGCTTAGGGGAGACCTCATAAACATGTATAAATACATCAGGGGGCAGTACAGAGATCTCTCCCATGACCTGTTTATACCAAGGATGGTGACAAAGACGAGGGGGCACACTATGCGTCTGGAGGAAAGGAGGTTCCTGCACCAGCATAGAAGGGGATTCTTTACGGTCAGAGCCGTGAGACTCTGGAACTCTCTGGGAGAGGAAGTGGTGATGTCCAACTCACTTAATGAATTCAAGAGAGGCCTGGACGCCTTTCTTGAGAACAATAAAATTACATCTTATGCTTAGTTAATTAATCCAGGGATTTAATCTTACTGCCAGATTGGTGTCGGGAAGTGAATTTTTCCTCAATGATGTAAATTGGCCTATACCTCATGGTTTTTTGTTGCCTTCCCCTGGATCAGCGCTGCGGAATAGCTGCAGTGCACAAGAAATAGGCTGAACTGGATGGACGCTTGTCTTTTTTCGGCCTTATAAACTATGTAACTATGTAACTATGTTGCTTCGGTTGTTTATGTTTATCTTGCGATTTTGCCATTATACGGTCAATAGTTGCCACTCTTCACATTGTAGTATGTGTAGATTATGGAGTGGCACCGTTTGAAAATTATACTAGTATAAGTCATCTAGATCATCGTAGGACACTATGGATTATTTCATCACTTTGGATAGGTGAGGGATATAGTTGTTTTTTATTTTTGCTGTTTTACAGTTGACAGTGGCTTCTGGGATTAGGTGTTAGGTGAGTATAAATTAGCTTATTTATTTTCTGTTTTTTACAGGGAACAATGGTGTGAAGATATTCAAGGTAATCCCCTGTCGATCACTGTGCACTGGCAGGCGGGTTTTACGAAGCTCTACATATGAAAATTTGACACTGCAGCTTGCAAAGGAAGGAGCTGAAGAAGCGAAGAGTGAGAATTCTCACAGCAGCTGCAAGCTACACAGGATGTCCCTTCCCCTGACGCCATGTGCCTATTCAAGAAACATAATTCAACAGCGAGTTATGGGGAAAAGATTCATCTCAGTGATACACAAAATAGACCTGAGGGGATGCGGATTGTAACCCTAGTTTTAAACATAGTCCAGCGTAAGGAAAGGAGATACCCAGCACAGCCTTGCAGGGGCCCCTAGGACTCTGATGTTTAGCATCCATGCGTAGCAGGGGCCCGGCTGGGTCCAATGACACCAGAACGGGCTCCCTAGGACTGTCCAGTAAGAACATATGGCCCATTTTAGTTTTGGGAGCTCTTAGCTGGGAAATAACAGGGATGGAGACTTGGGCTCCACCAGGGGTGCAGTAGGGGGAGTGACACAGAGAGTTTGAAGGTCTCTGTAGCTAGAGCCTATTGTCTTTTTCCTGGGGAGGTCGTGATATCAAGTCATCCACCTGATTGTCACAGCTGACACCCGGTGCTATGTGCAAGGAACGGTCCCGCACCGCTCCCTGCACATTAACCCCCGAAATGCTGTGATTGAAATCGATCGCAGCATTCTGGTGGCAAGAGGAGGTTAGCGCGATACTTACCTTCTCTGCCGGCATCCCGCAGCGTCTGAGTCCGGTCCCAGATGTTGTCATGGTGACCCGATGTCATCATGACAACATCCGGGTCATCAGAAGGCAGGAAGTTGCTTTGGTCATGCGCCACGCGTGACCAAAGTAACTTTTCCCTGTGCAGCGCTGACAGGCTGCATAGCACAGGGATGGTGATGAAGTTAACCCCTTTAGTGAACAGGGTAAAAAAATAAAATAAAAAACAAAACATAAAACGATGCTTTATCATACCACCAAACAAAAAATGGAATAAAACGAGATCAAAAAGACAAATGTAAATAAAAATGGTACCGCTGAAAACGTCATCTTATCCCGCAAAAAACAAGCCACCATACAGCTCCAACGGCAGAAAAATAAAACATTTATAGCTCTCTAGCGATGCATAAACAATTCTTTTTTCTATAAAATAGTTTTCATTGAGTAAAAGTGCCATAACGTGAAAAAAAAATGTAACTGTGGTACCGCTGTAAACGTACTGACCCGAAGAAAAAAGCTTCCTTATCAATTTGACGACACATAGAACGGCATAAAAAAAACACCAAAAAACAATTCGTGAATTGTTGTTTTTTGTTTATTCTGCCTTCCAAAAATCGGAATAGAAAGCAATCAAAAAATGTAATGTGCCCAAAAATGGTACCAATAAAAACATCAACTTGTCCCACAAAAAAAAAAAATATGGAAAAATTATAGCTCTCAAAAAATTGCGATCCATAAACTAGTCTTTGCAAAAAAAAAGGGTTTTTTAGTGTGTGACAGCTCTCAATCATAAAAACCTGATATGAATCTAGTATCCCTGTAATTGCACCGACCCGAAAAATAAAGTTGTCTAATCACTTATACCGCACGAGGAATGGCGTAAAAAATAAACTTTAGGGTTAGGGATAGGGTTGTGCTAGGGTTAGGGTTAGTGTTGTGCTAGGGTTAGGGTTGGGCTAGGGTTAGGGTTGGGCTAGGGTTTGGGTTGGCTAGGGTTAGGGTTGGGCTAGGGTGAGGGTTGAGCTAGGGTGGGGCTAGGGGTAGTGTTGGGGTAGGGTGGAGCTAGGGTTAGGGTTGGGCTAGGGGTAGCATTGAGCTATGGGTAGGGTTGTGCTAGGGTTAGGTTTGTACTAGGGTTAGGGTTGTGCTATGGTTAGGCTAGGATTGGGTTAGGGTTGCGTTAGGGTTGAGCTAGGGTTAGGGTTGGGCTAGGGTTAGGGTTGAGCTAAGGTTGCGTTTGGGCTAGGGTTGTGGTTGTATTAGGGTTGGGGTTGGGATTTTTTCAGAAGTAAAGAAAAAAATACCGTCTATATGGCAACTAATGTTGAGCACAAGAGCTCGCTACTTGAGTTTGCATCGGGTGCTCGGGTATGCACCGAGTATAGCGGGTGCTCGAGTGACATGCTCAAGTCTCCGCCTCAAATGTTTTGCAGCTGTTATATAGCCAAAAAAACCTTGCTGGGACTGCCTGTCATGCACAAGCGATCCCCACATGTTTTTATTTGGGTGACTAACAACCATGAAACATGCGGGCGGGGACTCGAGCATGTCACTTGAGCGCCCGCCATACATGGTCCATACCTGAGTACCCGATGCAAACTCAAGTAGCGAGCACTTGCACTCAAGACTAATGACAACTTATTCAATATGATGACCTAATGTTATCAAATTCTGTGTCGTACCTCTGGGTTCAAAATGTTCACTATACCCCTTGATAAAATCCTTCAGGGGTGTAGTTTCCAAAATGGAGTCACTTGGGGGGGGGGTTTTTTTCCACTATTTAGGCACATCAGGGGCTCCCCAAACGCAACATGGCGTCCACTAATTCAAGCAAATTTTACATTCAAAAAGTCAAATGGCGTTCCTTCTCTTCCGAACCCTGCCGTGTGCCCAAACAGTGTTTTTTCCCCACATATGGGGTATCGGCTTACTCAGGAAAAATTGCACAACAAATCGCGTGGTGCAATTTCTCCTGTTACCCTTATGAAAATGCAAAATTGGGGTCTGCAAAACATTTTTGTTGGAAAAATGTGAAAATGTTATTTTTACAGCTCCATGATATAAACTTCTGTGAAGCACCTGGGGGTTCAAGGTGCTCACCACACACCTAGATAAGTTCCCTGAGGGGTCTAGTTTCCAAAATGGTGTCACTTGTGGGGGGTTTCCACTGTTTAGGCACATCGGGGGCTCCCGAAACGCAACATGGTGTCCGCTAATTTTTCAAGCAAATTTTACATTCAAAAAGTCGAAAATGAAAAAAAATTGCGGTCTAAAGTAACATTTTTGTGAAAAAAGTTAAATGTTCATTTTTTTCTTCCACTTTCCAAAAATTACTGTGAAGCACCTGAAGGGTTAATAAACTTCTTGAATGTGGTTTTGAGCACCTTGGGGGGTGCAGTTTTTACAATGGTGTCACTTTTGGGTATTTTCTATCATAAAGGCCCCTCAAAGTCACGCCAGATGTGATGGGGTCTCTAAAAAAGTATTTTTGTAAATTTTGTTGTAAAAATGAGAAATCGCTGGTCAATTTTTAACCCTTATAGCTCCCTAAAAAAAAAAAATGTGATTCCAAAATTGTGCTGATGTAAAGTAGACATGTGGGAAATGTTATTTATTAACTATTTAGTGTAACATATCTCTATTTAAGGGCATAAAATTTAAAATTTTGAAAATTGCAAAACTTTCTACATTTTTACCAAATTTCTGATTTTTTCACAAATAAACACAAGTGATGTCAAAGAAATTTTACCACAATCATGAAGTACAATATGTCACGAAAAAACAGTCTCAGAATCAGCGGGATCCATTTGAAGCGTTCCAGAGTAATTACCTCATAAAGTGACAGTGGTCAGAATTGTAAAAATTGGCCTGGTCATTAACGTGCAAACCACCCTGGGGGTAAAGGGGTTAATACTAGACCTCTGAGCATAAGACGGAAAAGTCGTGGAACTATGGAAATCACAGGTCGGAGAGACGTGTTGGTGATCTGCAAATGATGAAATAAGGGATACAACATTTTCAAAACATCTCAATTTATCCAGTATCGAGTATGATCCCCAAGCACAGAAATCCCCGCACTTACAGCCTCGGCTCCTGTTTTTACTTTATTGTATGGTTCGTTTATCCGCATTATCCACATTGTGGTTTTTACAGGTTTTATCTATATATTTTGTCTATGCACATTTTAACCTGAGTGTTACGAACCTGCGAACTCAGATATCCTGTGTTAAGTATTGTGGAATTTTTCAGGCTCAAACTAAGAAACGTAGAGCTCAGAAACGCGTTGCCGTCTGGTTGAAGTACGTTTTGCTGATGGCATTTGTACATTTTTCATGTGCTATTTTTGTACGAAGCCACTTAAATTTGGTTGTGTTTATATGGATTAAATAAAGTGCTGACTTTTATGGAAAAAGGGAGTGTTGGCCTGAATTTCACATTGCTATATCACTTTTCATACTTTTGCATAGACCTGGTCAGAGAGTCTGGACATGTACAGTAACTCTGCTCTACAGACTCCGGCCACAAGGTAAGTTTAGTCTTACAGAGCCGCTATCTATCACCATGCACACTCAGATTTTATCAGCTCAAATGTCTCCCGTACCCCTAGACTGTACCTGTTATATTTCCCCATCAACTACATGATGACAATTAGCAGCCATAAACTTAATGCATTGTAGGGGTTTTCCAGGTTTACTATATTGACCTCTTCACCGGTGGGGTTCAACATCAACTGACATCCAACAATCGGAATTATTATAAAGACATTTGTAACTGTGGACCATAGCACAGTATTGGAACTCAGTGGTTGCAAAACCACAGATTGATATGGGGGTGGGGGAGGCATTTACAAAACCTAGGTGCCATAGACATTGACTGAAAATAAGTCCCCTTAAGAAATGGAAGTCTGCACATGTGTAGGAGAACAGTGGTAGGCAGGACAAAGATACCAGTCTCCTCCTGGAGGGCAATTTTACAGACTGTGTAAACCAATGGGACGTAGATTGAGAACTGGATCACTAATGATCGACTATTATTGTGATTGTGACAGGTAATCAAATTTTTCACTAGTGGCTACTAGAGGTGAAATGTAGTATTGCATCCCAACCAGTTAAAGGATTAGGAACTAGGGATGTCACGGGTGTGTCAGGCTTGACATACAGTCATTCTGGATCCGGCTGTAGAAGGTCGCTGCGCTTGGCCTTCAGACACCTTCTTGATCCTTTCATCATCCCTCCCACTCTAGCACCCAGCGGTGATCTCCACGATCGCCTGCTAATTAACACACCCTTTCTGGATCTTTAAATATACTCAGTTTCTCAAGAGAGTTGCTGGTGATAGAGTAAATTCCTCTGTTCAGGTCTGGAGTTCTAGCAGTCAGCGATATTCTTCTTGGAGTTCCTTTATGGATTGTAGTTGTGTTCTCTCTGGTGTCTCCTCAAAGCTAAGTGTATCTCCTTGTCTGTTTCCCTTGTTTGTCTTTAGTTGCAGTGGGGCCGACTAGTGCTAACTCCTCCCCCTCCCTACCTAGGGCCTAGCTCTAGGGTCAGCCAGGGCTAAGGTATCCTGCTTGGCGATAGGTGTGGAACCTATTTAGGAACGATAGGGGAGTCATGGTGTTGTTAGATCTGCTTAGGGGTCTCCACTCCCCCTTTCCCTAGTTTCTGGGCTTTCCCCCTTTTCCCGTTGTCGTACGCCGGGTTCTTCCCATACCTAGCATGACAAGGGATGAGCAGACCCGTGGAAGTTCAGGTTTTGGTACCCAACTGAACTTTAGTCCAAAGTTTGGTTCGGGTACCAAAACTGTACCCGAACTTGATCCAGTACATGGACCCCATTGAAATCATTGTGAACTCCAACTTTTGAGATGGAAAAATCTCACTCTCCCTCCTTCTCTTTTCTCTATCTCTCTCCTCCCGATTCTCTCCTCCCTCTCTCTCTTTCCTCCCTCTCTCTCTCCTCCCTCTCTCTCTCTCCTTCATCTCTCCTCCATCTCTCTCTCCTTCATCTCTCTCTCCTCCATCTCTCTCTCCTCTATCTCTCTCTCTCCTCCATCTCTCTCCCTCGCACTCTTCTCCATTTCTCTCTTCTCAATCTCTCTCTCCCTTGCTCTTTGTTCTCCATCTCTTTCTCTCTCCTCCCTCTATCTCTCTCCTCCCTCTCTCTCTCTCCTCCCTCTCTCTCTCTCCTCCTTTGCTCTGTCTCCTCCATCTGTCTCTCCTCCATATCTCTCTCTCATCCATCTCTCTCCCTTACCCTTTCCTCCATCTCTCTCACTCTCTCCTCTCTCTCACTTGCTCTTTCTCCTCCATCTCTTCCTCTCCCCCCCATATAATGCTCCATGCAGGATTTAACTTCTCACCCCCATATAATGCCCCATTCAAGATGTCACCTCTCCCCCCATATAATGCCACATGTAGGATGTCACCTCTCCCCCCATATAATGCCCCATGCAGGATGTCACCTCCCCCATATAATGCCCCATAGGATATCACCAACCCCATATAATGCCCCATGCAGGATGTCACCCCCCTCCATATAATGCCCCATGCAGGATATCACCCCCCTCTCTTTAAAATTCCCCATGCAGGATGTCACCCCCCCATATAATGCCCCATGCTGGATGTCACCCCCCCATATAATGCCCCATGCAGGATGTCACTCCCCCATATAATGCCCCATGCAGGATATCACCCCCCCCCATATAATGCCTCATGCAGGATATCACCCCCCCCATATAATGCCCCATGCCTCCGTACATTAAAAAAAATAATAATCAAATACTCACCTCACTCCTCCTTACCTGCTGCCGCTGCTCAGGTCCGTACTCCAGCGTCGCCGGCGTCTTCCCGCCCTGCGCTGCCTGTGATGGCTCAGCGGATCTGCGGAGGCAGGAGGAGAGGTAAGTATCCGGCTGCTGGGCCCTGAGCAAGCGGGGGAGAAGGGCGGGCGCTGGCACCGCTCTCCTCCGCCCATAGCCCGATTCATGCTTAGTATGTCCTGCCAGCCTCCTTGGTACTTTCATGCCCACCCAGCATGTCCTGCCAGCCACTGGTGGTAGTACATGCTGCTAGGCATAGTAACAGTAACGAGAGGTTGGCAGCAGGACAGGCTGGGCAATGGGCATGATGATAATCATGCCCATTGCCCAGTAGCATTTACTGACAGCCTCGGCCAGGGGTCCTCTCAGCCACCCCTCCCCCCTATCCCTTCCTCCCCTCCCGACCCCTGCTTTTCATACTCACGCATCGAGATGAGCTGCAGGCCTGCAGCCGCTGCCTAGGGCAACGGCGGATCCGTCCTCCACAGCGCGCACAGGAAGCCGTCCCAGGGCGATGATGTCATCGCCCTGAGACTGACCTCCTGCGCACGCGCCGGCAGAGGTGGCAGAGGGGCACTGCGGCAGCAGGCAGAGCAGGGAGACCAGTCTCCTTGCTGTGCTGCTGCAGAGGGCCCATCACTAATCATATCGGCAGTGCTGCCTATCTGATTAGCGAACCGGGAGGTCCTCTGTTCTCTGTACAGGGCCCAGTGGGTGTGAGGGCGGGGCTTAGGGGCATGGCCATCGGAACCCGGAGCCCACCGGGGGTTTTCCCGATCATACGGTGGGCCAGTACGCCCCTGCCCATAATCCCAGCTGGGGGCTGGGATTCGAAGCATGGTAAGGCCCAAACTAGACATGGCCACCATGAATTTCTAGTAAACAGAAAAAAACACATGTAGGGACTCCATCTTTAATAAAAAAAAAAAATCCTCGTTCCGACGTAATCCATGGGTCTTCTGTCTTCAGCTCTGCTACATCTTTGCCATCAGAGAAATATGTCTGCTGACAGATGAGCAGGCACAGAATGACACTGGAGCACTGTTACTGTGTAGTGCGGCACTATGTTGCTTTTTTGTCATTTCATGCTGTGTAGAAATCTTGGGAAAAGTGTGGATTGTGCTCTGGAAGTGATCAGTTATAGCTAACTATGTTATTTTCTGCAGAGATAAGTCCTGCATAGAAGATGGGATATATCGGTCTGCAGATAAAGAACTTCACCTAGAGACATCACTGGTGAGTATGTGTATTACCTATGTTGAGTATATGTATTACCTATACACACACACTGACACTATATACAGAGCTCCTGTGTATAATATTAATGGTGATCATTGCATTACCTGTACACTGACACTATATACAGAGCTTCTGTGTATAATGTCACTGGTGATGACTGATAACCTGTACACTATATACAGAGCTCCTGTGTATAATATCACTGGTGATCACTGTATAACCTGTACACTGACCCAATATACAGAGCTTTTTTACATTTTTATTATTTTAGCATTATTTGTCACTATGTTGTGGCATTATGTGCTTTGGTCATGAGATGACGATATTTGTCCCTTGTATGTGGTATTATTCAGTCACTATGTGGTGGTAATATGTGGTCTCATGGTGTGTCAGTATTTATACCTTGTATCTGGTAGCATTTGATCACTATGTGGTGGTATTATGTGCTTTGGTCATGGTGTGGCGGTATTTGTGCCTTGTATGTGGCATTATTTGGGCACTATGTGGTGGTAATATGTGATCTGGTCACGGTGTGGTGGTATTTCTGCCTTCTATCTGGTAATATTGGTCTTGGTAGAGTGGATTGTGGTTGGTCATTTGTTTTATCTGATATCAATAAGGGGAAACCTCTTTATTTCCAATATATATTAAATACTTGGATGTTTAACCCCTCCCTGCCCTGTGACTATTACACAGCAGCAGAGATGCAGTTGCAAAGGTTCACCAGAGAAAGCAAGTTGGCATTTGGTGAGATTTTCACCTCTGTATTTATAAGACAAAACCAGGAGTGGGTGAGAAATTCATAAAACATTACCTCGGATTGCTCCACTCCTGGTTTTGTCTTATAAATACAGAGGTAAAAATCTCACCAAATACTCAAAGTGCCACAATCTTCTGACAGTGCTGATTCCACCAATAAATAAGTGATCACCTTCCCAACCTGTGCATCGCTGATAACTTGTTTTCACCAATAAAAACCCTTTAATGCAAACTACAGTAATTGTACATCGCATTTCTGGTGAGCGCACAGTGATGGGCAGAAGCGGCCAATATAATGGGTATAACGGCTAACAGGTATTTGCAAATAGCTGAAGGGTGGGTGGGCCCCTGGAGTCAATGTCCCTGGTGGGCCCCAGACACCCCAGTCCGGCGCTGTTGACAGCAGTGACCTGGGGGTCTGAAATGCTTCCTGGGGCGATCCCCATGCTGTCCCCATGTCATTTGAGCACTGTCACTATCGTTTTGGGCACTTTTTAGGCTTTCTACAGACTGTCGGGGGTGCCGCCGCAAAAATGCTCGGGTCTCCCATAGACTAACATTGGGCTCGTTGCTCGGGTCGAGCACCCGAGTATCACGGTGAGCTCGGCCTGAGCTTCGAGCACCCGAGCATTTTAGTGCTCACTCAACACTAATTGCCACTCTTCGTAATGTGCAAACAATGTCTTCATCAGGTGGATTCCACCTGGATCCCTCATGAAAAGCACTAGATAAAAATGTAAATGATTGAACATATGCACTGCAACATAAAAACAACTTGCTGTGCATTGTGTATTTTTCAGTCTTTTTCAGCTTCTTTTCTCCGCTTCCAGCTTTGAAAATTATGAAGTGGTTAAAGAAAGTGATCGGTTCATTCTGCTGGTGGCTTCTGTTTGGAAGCCGCTCACTATTTTATATGTAGTTAACAAAAACACTGATGTTTTCCTTAAGTGTCTTCTTATAAAATAAAAAATCAGTGGGTATGCTGGCGTCTATAAGGTGCTGTGTGTACGTACCCTTAGGAATAACAGAATCTCTGGTCATCTCCTCCATTTTTGGCCAGAGTTTAGAGGATTAATGGGAGACATAGAACCGCTATTCTCCAGTTTGGGATCTAACCCTTCAGACATACTATATATGAGGTATAGTATTAATATACCATAAAAGTCAGTAATAATCAATTAAATGCGAAAAGACATTAAACAATTTTAATTTTTTATTTCTTTGAATTAAAATTGCATGGAAGGATGAAGACAAGTTCTTGGAGGAGCCTTCAACTTTTGCACGTGTCTCTTGCTGGTCAGGAGGCCACAGGTAGGTGGTACAACTCCTTCCATACAGGTACAGCATTAATGGTGCATGTGCTGTAGTTTCCTCAGAGCGCTAGATTTGGGGGTTTTCTGTCCTCGAGATGTCAATGGTGCGTTGGTGGCAGCAGCCAAAAATGCAGCTTTCTCTGACAGCACGAGCAGCCCTGGATAATCCACGCCGGCAGGATGTTATCATCCGGCGGAAGAGAGAACCTAGGAGAAAAGATGTAAAACTGATGTAAGTAATGGGACTCCATATTAGAGGACACTACTGTGGTGTCACTGTAGCATGACGTTAGAGGAATCTCATCATATAGAGGAGCAGAATCATTGTCAGCCATCATACATGTGACAATCCCACCACTGACGGATAACATCTGCTCCACATGACTTCTTCTCACTGACGTCATACAACATGGAGATTATCGTCACACTTACCTCGCCTAGTTTCCCCCTCTTCAACTTTCTCTGTTTTTAGTTGTTTTCTCAGTGTTCGAAAATATTTTCTTCTCTTCTGAACTGGAGATTCTAATCAAAAAGCCAGAAAAAAATGTTGATTATAAACTCCTAAAAGATGAGCTTTGTATCTTTATAGAGTTATGCAACTGATTAATATGAACCTGTAGCTTTTCTGGGTTCCGGTGGTGTCTCCCCAAAGAACCATGTCCCCATATTAATATGACATTACTTTCAGCAAGCCACAGTGTTATATAATCAGTTAGATAAAACTTCATTGTAACTTTAAAGAAGACCCATCACCAGGTCAAAAGTGTCCAAGATTCGCTCTTATTTTATGTCGGCTTCTCCCCTGAGTATTCTGATATTTGTTTTCCTAAAATCCACAGTACGGTTGTAGAGATATGGGACTTTTTATTTAGTGTTAATTATTATGGTCTTTATCATGTGGGCGTGGTAACCTAAGGGCACGCCCCAGAGGATCCTGTGAGCACCGCCCCTTTGTAAAGAATAAAAATTACCACTAATTACAAAGGCCCATAACTCTGGAACCGTATGGGGGATTTTAACAAAACAAAAAATAGAATACTCAGGGGAGCAGAAAGAATAAAGGAAGTAATTTTAGAGCCTTAATATTTAAATTTTGGATCATAGGCTATAATTGGATGGCCTATAAACCTGTACATACCTGACAATGAGGGCGAGGATGACTCACTGTTTTTAGCAGTAAAACACTGATTGTCTCCAACAGTTTTGGAAGGGGAAGATTCTTTCTGCCTGTTGGTAGAAAAAAGACACGTAAATTACAAGGAAAAAACAATAGAATAACGGAAGAACACCTGTCTGTAAGGTCAATTAGGACAACATAGAGGAGATATCCTGCTCAAGACCACATTTTACCAGCAAGAATGGAGTCTAATTAGTAATATTGGCCTGTAGTGAGTTGGAAATGAATGGTTGGTCGCAACAATCAGCTGTTATTGAAGTTATCACAAGTAAGACCCACAGAGATTGTGTAGTCATGGGGTGGTGGATGCTAGATTTAGATTTGTGTTACTCGTATCTTGTATTTGGATCCGACATATATCAGGACTAAATCTCATAATAATCATAATCTACTCACATTTCTGAGCGTTTTTCATTGATCTCTGGGGAACACCCTGGAGGTGACATAGGCACTTCATTGCCTTCATCACTGTTCTCTTGGGAACACTGTGGAGGTGACATAGGCTCTTCATTGCCTCCATCACTGTTCTCTGGGGAACACTGTGGAGGTGACATAGGCTCTATATTGGTCATCATCCCAGTATTGGTGATATATAGCTAAAACAGATAAAGAAATATAAAATAGATATATTTAATTTTTTTTTGTAATTATAGGTTTCATACATTTTATTAGCCACATACTTACTTTAGAAGACCTTTGATAAGTTGATGCAAAGTTTTTGATTTCTGGCCAGTCATTGTCCTCACTTGTGTCCCCCTCATCTGAATTCATATGTTTGAAGCTGCTACTTCGAGCTAAAAAATACAAGTGTTATTAGAGATTATTAGTATAATACCCAGACAGTCACCATGTTATCACTAATAATGATGGGAACTGATTTTGACATAAAATGAAAGACAAGACAGACGTCAGTTTTCTGCAGATGACGTCTCATTTTACTTACTGATAAAGTAGCAGGTGTCCTCATCTGACTTTAGGTCAGGAACGAACAGGGGCTTCTGACTTAAAAGGTTGTCAAAGTCTAAGTCACGCATAAATGGATGAATTTTGATCTCATTTGCGCCTCCTGGAAAAGGAAGACAAGAAAGAAAGTGATACAGTCATTGTCAGAGAAACTGCTCCATATCTGTAGAATTTATGTTAATCTGAACTGAAGATGTAACAGAGCCGACATAAAGGAAATATATTGAACATTATAGCATGAAGAATGGGTAATAGAAAAGTAGGTAGAGTACAGAACCTCAGTGCTGATCCTCATGGAACCCATCATTTGTCTATTCACGCTGTAATAATTCATTGATAATACTATTAATATTACCTGTTCCAAGTCTCAGTGCTGGAATTTTTCTGAGCAGTTGAGTGATGATGCCTCGAGCATTAGTTGGAGGAAAGTAATTACATCTCCAAGGTATATCATCTGTTATATAAAAAGCAAATATTATAAGAAATAAAACCTCTTCATTTATTTTCAGAAAAAAAAAATTCCTTAACAAAGCTAGAAAAAACTACAGAACTATTCAAGTCAAATAACAGTGACATCACAAGCATTCAGATTATTTTACTTACCCTGGATGATACTGTGTAAAATATTCCTTCTGCAAGCCCCTGTAAATGGTGGATATCCAAATAGAAATTTATATAGGATGATCCCTATTGACCACCAGTCAACAGGCCTTCCATAGCCTATCTTTAGGATAACTTCTGGGGCCATGTAAGTAGGGGTGCCAGCAGTCTGGAAACCAACAGAAAAAGGAGATGATGATCAATAAATATAATTGCGACACATAACATCAGTGGAAATGTTTTTCTAGAGAAATTATAAATCAGAGAAGGAGAAAGATGAGATCTGTAAAGTACAAGACCCTGTAAGTAAAGCCTACCTCTTTATCAAGGAACTCTTTGGTGATGTCCTTAGTTGGAGTCTTGTAGAAGTCTGAGTTTGGTCTCATGAGGCCGAGTTTTGAAACCCCAAAATCAGTGACCTTAATATGTCCTGTTGATGTTATCAGGAGGCTGTGAAAGAAAAGATGGTGTCAGCACCAAGTAATAACCCACAGACTGTATAAGAAACTCTAACTTTCTTCCCCTCTAATATGCTAGAGGGGTCACTTACTTCTCAGGCTTCAGATCTCTGTGCACCACACCATAGCTGTGCAGGTATTCCACAGCAAGGACCGTTTCCGCAATGTACATACGGGCCAAGAGGACTGGTAAAGGACCCCTGTGCTTTAGAAGGGTACCACAGTCACCTCCTACAGGAGAAAGCAAATATGAGAACTGAGGGTTTGTTACAATGTAAATTACACATGATGAGTGGGAATGTGAAAAAGGCGGAGACATTGGGACAGGATGGTCTATATATACTGTATAATGTAGTGCGTATACTGTATACTGCAGATAGACCCTATACATAGAGACAGAGCCTCATCTACGAGCCTCTAATTTTTTTCTCTGTGAACGTTCTTATCTATAAAAACTCTTCAAAAAGACAAATCTTCCTTTTACCCATAGTGGAAATTGCTGCCGTGCTCAGCGAGGACATACTGGGGGACTTTCATAGAGATCAATGGTTTTTCAGGCATCTTGGTAACAGATGACTTATAATAATTGCAAAGAGGACATGTAACCGTCCATGTGGGCACATTGTGGTCATATATAGGTGCTAGGATTAAGCAGACGTGGGCTGGATATAGATACAATGGATGTGTCCTACCTGGTACATACTCCATGACCATACATAGATGAAGTTTAGTAGGAAAGGAGCAGAACGTGGAGACCACAAAGGGACAATCTGCGAATGCTGAGATGTCCCTCTCCAGAAAGGCCCATTCAAGCCTCTTTGGCTTTTTCAGGTTCTCCTTGTCCATTTTCTTCATAGCGCAGACTTGGTTTGTATCTTTATGGCGAACTAAGTGGACGGCCCTGGAGAGGAGAAAAAAACATGATTTGCTATAAATTCTTATTAACAATCTATCTATAGATCTCATCAAATGATCTCCTGTATTAATGATTAATGTGGGGCCATCACTAGAAAACCATGTCTATAAATACATAAAATAACACTCCACAAATGATCACCAATGGGGGGTCCTCATCCACGTCACATCCTAACTGACCTGAATAGTGACAGATAGATGTGGACCGTGATGTGAACTCATAATTTGTCCATGGGAACATAACATGGGAAGGACGCAGAGACATCGTCATAAGGAGCCCTGGGAAATATATATAATACCAAAGTAAAGCTCACCCAAAGGCTCCACTGCTGATCAGTTTGATCGGTTTATAGTCGCTCTTACAAGGATTTCTCCCCAGGTTCAATGATCCGATCGTGGCCTAAAAAGGAATAAGAAATGACATTAAGACATAGAAACTGCAGGGAAATAAAAGCTGAAGATGCAGGAACGTCTCTCTTCTATATTATGTCCATGATGATTACACTGCAGCAGATGTAGGGGACGTGATACAAGCCGGACCCTGCACAGACACTATTATATTATAGGAGATATCCCCCTTATACAAAGACACAGGCGGAAATACAAACTCCGCACCACTGAGTACAGACTGTCCTCACAGATGATGAAACCACAGGGACAGGTGGCCATAAAATACCCTGTGTCTGCCTGGAGTGGACATGGAGGCCTCCACCATCATAAATCCGACCTTCTGCTAAATGGCTGGTAATCTGGAGAAGATCAGACAACAAGGACATGAGATGTAGACCTGTGTCTGCCTGGAGAGGACAGGGAGGCCTCCACCATCATGAAACTGACCTTCTGCTATATGATTGGTAATCTGGAGAAGATGAGACAAGGACATGAGATGTAGACCTGTGTCTGCCTGGAGCGGACATGGAGGCCTCCACCATCATAAATCTGAGCTTCTGCTATATGGCTGGTGATCTGGAGAAGATCAGAGAACAATGACATGAGATGGAAACCTGTGTCTGCCTGGAGAGGACAGGGAGGCCTCCACCATCATGAACCTGAGCTTCTGCTATATGGCTGGTGATCTGGAGAAGATCAGACAACAAGGACATGAGATGTAGAAGATGATAGATCCTTACCAGGCGCTCCACTGAGTAGGCCGGATACTCCAGTACAAGCAGGACATTTTGGGCCAGTTGTTTAATAAAGGCCAATTCTCCACTTTGGGATTTTTCTTCAGCCTATAGAGATGAAAACAAAGAAGAAAGGAAAATCATGAGAGAAAAAGCAAAACGGAGGAGGCCATTTATATCACCATGTTACTTATGCTATCTACACTACAAGTACTACATGACAACTGACGAGGGATCCGGTCGCTTGTAAACCTTTAAATCCCCACGTCCTCCCTCCATACCCAATGTATGTATATAAGACACATGGCTGCTTGTGACCTGTGTAAAATGGCCACAGCAGACTCCAACTCAAAACGCGGGGTGACTGCAACAATGATAGCCCCACAATTATATACAGTAGATATCTAATAGGCTTTAAACCAGAAGAAAAACAACACCTAATTAAGAGTTAGACCCTAGCCGCACCACCCCGACACCACACCGACACAAGGGTTAAGGCATTAATATCCCACATTAATACCACTATCCTCACAGGACCGAAGTCCACTAGTTATATTGAGATGTAACCAAAGTCACTATTCCCCCAACAGTAACCTCCGTCCAAAGGACATCACATTTATCAAGACTCTGACCCAAACCTATCCCCCACCGCTGTGACCGTCCCAAAACCTCTACTTATCAAGTGCCAGCCTTCAAACTTTCCTCCCATCTCTTTATAAGGGCTGGTTGGATGCTGGAACGTGAAACTCCTACCTTCTTCCTTTTATTGTCCCCCTGTAACCCAGCTCCTCAACTCCTTCCCGCAAATGTACGGGTTATTAACATCCTGGAAGGGTCCTCACATGTGGAGGGGGCTCAGGAGCTGAGCTCCCCAAACATGCGTATATGAAATAGCCAGCATCTGTCCCTAAAAACCGTGGACAACGCAGAATTCTTCTGTTAACCATTTAAATAAAGCTGTCAGTCTGTGACAGTATCATTTCAATTGTGCATGCACCGATGCCTGAGCACTCTTGCTTTCATCGGCCCTCTACAAGGCGATCACAGGGGTCTAATGCATTTCTAGGACAACCAGGGGTCTGCTGAAGACCTCCGTTGCTGAAACCACGGTCCTCCTTGTGAAGCTTAGCTATAGGCTGAGCTCCAGAGGAGATCAAGATTTTCACTATATAGCGCAATACTGTAGTATTGCAATATATAGTATGAGCGATTTGCAGGATTAAGTCCCCTAAGGGAACGAAAAAAAAAAATTAAAAATAAAGAAGAAAAGATTTAAAAAAATGTTAAAAATATAAAAGTTCAAATCACTCCTCTTTTCACCATTTAAAATAAAGAAAGGAAAAAATTAATGATCATATTTGATATTGATGCGGTTGTTAAAGTCTGATCTTTTAAGATAGGGAATTAATTAATACGATCAATAAACACCGAAAAGAGGAAAAAAAATTGGATTTGTGGGTTTTTTTTGTCTTCTCATTTCACTTAAAAACATTAATAATAAACAATCAAAACACCCATAGAATCTATGATTCTATGACACTCTATGTACACAAAGTTCACTGCAAAACTCAAATCTTCACTCATCCCAATCGACAGAAAACTAAAATGTTATGGGTCCCTGAATATAGCGACACAAAGAACCATTGCATCTCACTTGGAATTTTTTTCCCTTGTTTCAGTACAATGTATGGTAAATAGAATGGAGCCACTGAAAGCTACAACTTGTCCTGCAAAAGAATCAAGCCCTCACATGTCTATGGCAATGGAAAAATAACAAATTTATGGCTCTTGAAAGAAAGTGAGGAAAAAATGAAGGCATAACAACTGAAAACTCTGTGGTCCATAATTGGTTAACCAATCCAATTCCCCCCTACCTCCACAACCCTCCCAATAACCCTGTAGATATCACCCTCTCCCTTGTCATGTAGCCTGTATTCCCTATTACTGCTCCCCGGCTATTCTTATCTGGGTATTTGGTACAGGTTAAACTTATATTCCATTATTATTTTCCATTATTACTATATGATTTGTGCAGATTGTCTGCTATTTACCTGTTGTACTAATGTCCATATGTTCTTCTGTAAATGCTCAAGATATTCTGAGCTTATATGACCTCGTTTGTATTTGGTCAGGCAATCTCTCACAAGCTCCATTACCAGCCGGTAAATGAAGCTGAGGACGCCATCGGGTAGTGGTAGCACAAAGTCAGGGTCATAGGTGGCAAGAATCCCCTGGAGTAGTGCTAACACCTGAAGTCTGTCTGGAGGAATTCCAGACATTTCCAGTAAATCCAAGCGCAGTCTGTATATGACTAGCTATATGGCTTATCACACCGACAACAATGACACCGGAAAGTCAAAGTGACAACTAGAGTGTAATCACTTGTAGAAGTAGTGATTGTTAATTGTGATGTCATAATGGAATCTTGTGTTCTACTCTTAAAGGGGCAGCTTACCTTATAAGGAAGTTGCCTAGCATCCCTTAAGGAGGCAACAATATAGGCTGAGCATCGGTACCATATGCAGACATGGATGATAGAGCTATGGACGCTTTACTCTTCTGAGCAGTTAGAGTATTATTATGTTGTTACATAAATTATTTAGATCTGTTCCACACAATAAAAATTAGTGTTTTGTATCAACAAGAAAGTCAGATTCCGGGGCTAAAAGACAATGTATATCTTTGTACCGTGTTAGGGGCTAAAAGAAGTATCTTTACTGAGGGAACAGGGCCGGACTAGGGGCTGCGCCCAGCTCTGGCATAGGACGCACACAGGCCCATGTTACTCTCCCACACCCACTTTCAAAGATGAGGGTCTCTATTACAAATATGACCCTGCCTACCATTGGAGAAAATCTAAATTTACTACTCCCCGTGATACCAATTTATTAGGATGATCATTTAGGTCTCTTTATCACATTAATAGTTCCCCTTGGGCATCCTTATAATAATAAGAGTGCCCCTCTGGGTCTCCTTATAATAATATTAGTGCCCCTCTGGGTCTCCTTATAATAATATTAGTGCCCCTCTGGGTCTCCTTATAATAATAATAGTGCCCCTCTGGGTCTCCCTATAATAATAATAGTGCCCCTCTGGGTCTCCCTATAATAATAATAGTGCCCCTCTGGGTCTCCTTATAATAATAATAGTGCCCCTCTGGGTCTCCCTATAATAATAATAGTGCCCCTCTGGGTCTCCTTATAATAATAATAGTGCCCCTCTGGGTCTCCTTATAATAATAATAGTGCCCCTCTGGGTCTCCCTATAATAATAATAGTGCCCCTCTGGGACTCCTTATAATAATAATAGTGCCCCTCTGGGTCTCCTTATAATAATAATAGTGCCCCTCTGGGTCTCCTTATAATAATAATAGTGCCCCTCTGGGTCTCCTTATAATAATAATAGTGCCCCTCTGGGTCTCCTTATAATAATAATAGTGCCCCTCTGGGTCTCCTTATAATAATAATAGTGCCCCTCTGGGTCTCCTTATAATAATAATAGTGCCCCTCTGGGTCTCCCTATAATAATAATAGTGCCCCTCTGGGTCTCCCTATAATAATAATAGTGCCCCTCTGGGTCTCCTGATAATAATAATAGTGCCCCTCTGGGTCTCCTTATAATAATAATAGTGCCCCTCTGGGTCTCCTTATAATAATAATAGTGCCCCTCTGGGTCTCCTGATAATAATAATAGTGCCCCTCTGGGTCTCCTTATAATAATAATAGTACCCCTCTGGGTCTCCTTATAATAATAATAGTGCCCCTCTGGGTCTCCTTATAATAATAATAGTGCCCCTCTGCGTCTCCTTATAAGATTAAAGGGAATCTGTCAGAAGGATCAGCTCTCCCTCCCAAGCCGTCTTTATGGGCATACGTTATACACGTGGTCCCTTTACCAGCGAGGTTGGTCGACTGGGATAAGAAAATCATTCAACGAGAGACTAGATGGATTTTATTATCTAATGGCCTATTGTTATAGTGTGATCACTATTCAGTATGGCCCTATTACATAGACTATCACCATACAGTGTGTAGGCCAATTGTGGCTGCGCTCTTCTATACGGCATAGTCGGCCATTTGGACGGACTTCTTTTCTTTATCTATACTTTTAATCTTGGCTGCACTGAATATTGATTCAGGGTGAAATGATTCTCCTTTGTGTGTGCATCGATTATATCTGGTACATTTACACTATATTAATACATCCTCTATATTTATAATATATCCATACACCTATATTCCCTGTTGTCTTGTTGCCCAACCTTTATGGGAACCAATCTGGACCTACAGTGCTGGCCAAAAGTATTGCCACCCCTGCAATTCTGTCAGATAATACTCAGTTTCTTCCTGAAAATGATTGCAATCACAAATTCTTTGGTATTATTCTCTTCATTTAATTTGCTTGCAAGGAAAAAACACAAAAGATAATGAAGCAAAAAACAAATCATTTATCATTTGACACAAAACTCCAAAAAAGGGCCGGACAAAAGTATTGGCACCCTCAGCCTAATACTTGGTTGAAGAACCTTTAGCCAAAATAACTACGAACAACCGCTTCCGGTAACCATCAATGAGTTTCTTACAATGCTCTGCTGGAATTGTAGACCATTCTTCTTTGGCAAACTGCTCCAGGTCCCTGATATTTGAAGGGTGCCTTCTCCAAACTGCCATTTTGAGATCTCTCCACATGTGTTCTATGGGATTTAGGTCTGGACTCATTGCTGGCCACCTTAGAAGTCTCCAGTGCTTTCTCTCAAACCATTTTATAGTTCTTTTGGAAGTGTGTTTTGGTCATTGTCCTGCTGGCAGACCCATGACCTCTGAGGGAGACCCAGCTCACACTGGGCCCTACATTATGCTGCAAAATTTGTTGGTAGTCTTCAGACTTCATAATGCCATGCACATGGTCAAGCAGTCCAGTGCCAGAGGCAGCAAAGCAACCTCAAAACATCAGGGAACCTCCGCCATGTTTGACTGTAGGGACCGTGTTCTTTTCTTTGAATGCCTCTTTTATTTTCCTGTTCACTCCATGTTGATACTTTTTCCCAAAAAGCTCTACTTTTGTCTCATCTGACCAGAGAACATTCTTCCAAAATGTTTTAGGCTTTCTCAGGTAAGTTTTGGCAAACTCCAGCCTGGTTTTTTCATGTCTCGGGGTAAGAAGTGGAGTCTTCCTGGGTATCCTACCATGCAGTCCCTTTTCATTCAGACGTCGACGGATAGTACGGGTTGACACTGTTGTACCCTTGGACTGCAGGGCAGCTTGAACTTGTTTGGATGTTAGTCGAAGTTCTTTATCCACCATCTGCACAATCTTGCATTGAAATCTCTCGTCAATTTTTCTTTTCCATCCACATCTAGGGAGGTTAGCCACACTGCCATGGGCTTTAAACTTCTTGATGACACTGCGCACGGAAGACACAGGAACATTCAGGTCTTTGGAGATGGACTTGTAGCCTTGAGATTGCTCATGCTTCCTCACAATTTGGTTTCTCAAGTCCTCAGACAGTTCTTTGGTCTTCTTTCTTTTCTCCATGCTCAATGTGGTACACACAAGGACACAGGACAGAGGTTGAGTCAACTTTAATCCATGTTAACTGGCTGCAAGTGTGATTTAGTTATTGCCAACACCTGTTAGGTGCCACAGGTAAGTTACAGGTGCTGTTAATTACATGAATTAGAGAAGCATCACATGATTTTTCAAAGGGTGCCAATACTTTTGTCCACCCCCTTTTTTAGGTTTGGTGTGGAATTATATTCAATTTGGCTTTAGGACAATTCTTTTTGTGTTTTTTTCATTGAAGACAAATTAAATGAAGAGAATAATACCAAAGAATTTGTGATTGCAATCATTTTCTGGAAGAAACTGAGTATTATCTGAATTGCAGGGGTGCCAATACTTTTGGCCAGCACTGTATGATGTGATAAATACTTGATGAGATCCATAAAACAGCGCCCCCTATTGGAGCCCACTGTTCGTTTCAAGCATGGACCTTCTGGTATCTGTATGGGGAGGAAACCTCTCGCTGGAGCGCAGCGTGCCTCCCAGTGCGCACTGACGCCCCCTCCGGTCTCATCGCTGGAACACATTTTTATGTAAAGTGTCATTGAATGCAGCAGCCGGGTCTAAGCTCCTAATAAACACAACCCTCCGCCTGCCCCGCTGTGTTATTACAGGCTCTATTCCCCTTCAAGCCTAAGCGTCAGAATGCCTGCTCCTCCTCTTACCTCCCCCTTTCACCTGCTGTTATAGTACAGCCTGTCTGGGCTCTGTATTAAAGCCTCTTATTAACCCTCTCCCCCTATGTATCTACTGGTAGACCCCATATTAATATAAGCCCCTTGCATACCATGAGCTGCAATATTATTATTGTAAGAAACCCCATGTGCACTATTATTATCAGGCATAGATGGGGGCATTATTATTCAGTATCGGCACACAGGGGGCATTATTACTATCTAAGGCAAGGGTGGGCAATTAATTTTCCAAAGAGATCACATGAGAGACCATGACTGTTGCGGAGAACGAACCAATAGACAGATATGAATTCTGCTCAATATTCATATCAACATATTAATTACATTTATTATAATATATTAATATTATCACTAGAGATGAGCGGTGTTCGACTCGAACTGTTCGCCAATCTCAAATTCGAGCTGTTTTGGGCAGTGTTCGAGCCGTTCGGCGAACACGAACAATTTGAAAAAAATCTGGCTGTTCGAGGTTATGTTCCATAACTGTTCGTGCACCAAAATCATAACTGGATTTTTTCTCAGTAATGCTGAAAATTAATGTTAATACGCAGTTTGAGTGTACAGCGGGGCGGGGGGAGGGGCAGGGGATGGATCTCTGCAGAAATAATGAAGATCTCCATTTTTTTTTCTCTTTCCCCCATTTACAGTGGGGAGGTGCAATCTGTCAGCCTATCAGCAGCGCACACACGGAGCGAACTGCTTTTTTCACACAAGCAAAGGCATGTGTCATTGGCAGTGTATGTCACATGTCCTTGCCCTATAAGACCCAGCCATTTTCCACGTAGCCACCATTTTCTCACTGCTGCAGCTGCGTGTTAGACGGCACCGCTGTTGCTGTGTGCGCTATACTTTGAGTGTTCATTTCAAGCCAATTTTCGCACAAATCTACAGATAGCTTGGGAGTAGGGGATAGTTGTGATTGCAGTCCTTTTGAGGACTAGGTTACATCATTTCCTACGACTTTTATCAGGCAGGTCTGTGCTCTTAAATAGATAGGTTGGGAGTAGGGTCTACTTGTAATTGCAGTCCTTTTGTGGACTAGGTTACAGCATTTCCTAGGACTTTTTGCTAGGCAGGTCTGTGCCAGTGCTGTGCAAGTTTTTTTCACAGCATTTGGCTAAATCTAGCTAAGCAAATCCTTTTTGGCCTCTTGCAGTGTGTGTTAGTCAGTGGAGTAGCCTATCTGTGTTGCAAGCTATACCACCTGTGTATAGAATACAAATTTTTTTACTGCACCTAGCCAAGTAAAACCTTTTGGGCATAGCATCATTCTATTAGTCCATCTATACTAACCTCCACCAGGTTGCAAATTAAAAATAATTTTTATCTGCATCTAGCTCTGAAAAAAAATGTGGTCTTGTAGCAGTGTGTGGGACTTGTTCTATTAGTCCATCTATACTAACCTCCACCAGGTTGCAAATTAAAAATTATTTTTATCTGCATCTAGCTCTGAAAAAAAAATTGGGCTTGTAGCAGTGTGTGGGACTTGTTCTATTAGTCCATCTATACTAACCTCCACCAGGTTGCAAATTAAAAATAATTTTTATCTGCATCTAGCTCTGAAAAAAAATTTGGGCTTGTAGCAGTGTGTGGGACTTGTTCTATTAGTCCATCTATTCTAACCTCCACCAGGTTGCAAATTAAAAATAATTTTTATCTGCATCTAGCTCTGAAAAAAAATTTGGGCTTGTAGCAGTGTATGGGACTTGTTCTATTAGTCCATCTATACTAAGCTCCACCAGGTTGCAAATTAAAAATAATTTTTATTTGCATCTAGCTCTGAAAAAAAATTTGGGCTTGTAGCAGTGTGTGGGACTTGTTCTATTAGTCCATCTATACTAAGCTCCACCACCTGTGTATGTAATAAAATTGTTTTACTGCATCTAACCCAGCCAATACTTTTGGGCTAATACAAGTTTGGCCACTCAGCTCTGCTCGGTTCCCATACATTGTTTTTTGTGCAAACAACTCCAGAGTTGTCAATTAGTTAACCACCAAAATGAGTGGAAAAAGGCCTGCTGATGGTGGAAAGGGGAATAGGTGTGTTGGGAAGGGAAAAAAAGGTTGTGTCCGTGGGGTAGGTGTTAAAGCAACAGTAACATCTGCAGAAGAAAGACCATCTTCCAGCCAAACTAAAATGTCTACTTCTTTTAGTGGACAATGTGATAAGATCCCTTTCTTACGCCCACGCCAATCGCTACAAATTCCAGATGAGGCACAAAAACAGCAGGTGCTTCAACAGATATCAAGTGCTCCTTCAAGTGGGCTCTCCTCCACCTCAACCATAATGTAGACCCTCGTTCCCAAACTGTATCTCCTGTTGGTGGAGAGAATGAGGAAGGCGATGATGAGACTCAAATACCTGATTGGAACGACAACTTGAGATTTTTGTCAGGGCAGGAAGAGGTTGACTCTGAGGACGACTGGTGTGATAACACACAGGGTGATGATGACGAGGTTGGAGATCCCACTTACTGTCAACCCACAGTCAGCCAGTCGATGAGGTCAGCAGAGTAGGTGGAGGAGGATGCTAGTGACGACGAGGTCAGGTTGCGCCTTCCTGGACAGAGACGTAGTACTGGAAGCACGTCAACAACTGCATCCTCAAACACAACTCTGCCTCTGACCACAAGTCGTAGTGGCTCTTCAGGTCGCATGGGTGCTAAGCCTTGCATAGCTTGGGCATTTTTTCAGATCGATAAGAATGACCCAACTCGTGTTATCTGTAACATTTGTCAGAAAAAGCTCAGTAGAGGCCAAAAAATACATAGTTTGAGTACTTCATACATGAACCGGCACATGGCTATGAAGCATAAGTTGCAGTGGGAAGCTCACTGTGCTACAATGCGGCCTAGCCGGCTGGGCCAACCACCATCAGCCACATCTTGTGCATCCGCAGCCTCTTCATCCTCTGTGACTGGGGGGACAGCAGTCACACCTGTTTTGGGACGCAGACCGGCCACCTCTTTACCCGCAACAGCCAGTGTGATTGTCAGGTCATCATTTTATTTGGAGGTGGAAACACCAGCTGGTGTTGAGCGCTCTCCGACATCGATAGCACCACCTTTGGATCAAGGCAACCTAACATGTCCGCCTGCATCTTCCTCACAGACCGGCAGTTTGCCGGGGACACCCTTCTCAACCCCGTCTAAGCACAACAGCCAGCCCTCGGTCCCTCAGATGTGGATGTGGCACCCAGGGGAATGGGGATAACTCGGTACCCGGGCCTTTGGCCTGGCCTTTAGGGATGTCGCGGTGGTCGGCTCCCGGGCCCGTACCCTGGGGTCTCTCCTAAAAAGGGGTTGATATTTGTAAAGTTTATAAAAGAAAGAGTTCGTGACGCCACCTGTGGTTTCTGGTGAGGATCACCAGCGCTGCGCAGTCTACTGAGGCTGATGATAAGGCAGCTTGATGGTATAGCTCTCCACAGTTAGAGCTGGGCCTCATGGCAGTATAGGAACGGGGATGCAGGATAGAGAGACTACTCTGGGCCAGAGCAAGAACAGGGACGGACACGATAGTCACTTCAGTACCTTTTACTGGTGGAATTTCAGGCACTCCCCGGAGCACTGTAGGGTGAAGGGTGTATGTCCAGATCCTCCCCAATGAGCAGGTTTTGGGCCTCCTGGTTCTGGCTTCTGCATAATAAGTTTCTGACCTGCCTGGAGCTAGGCCTAACTTTGTCTCTGTCCTGCGCTGGCTGACCTTGTGGTAGGGCCTTCTCTTGGAGTGCACGCTCCCAACCTACGGGGCCTATGTGTCTCCTGACTCTGGTACGTATCAGCACTTTAGCTATCCTGGGACCTGTAGTTCTCCAGGGATTCCGGTTTATCTTGCTGGGTCGTGGAGTTCCCGGCAAGCTTCGGACCCGGTGTCCGGTAAATTCTTCTTCTCGGGGTGAGCCAGCTAAGCTCCTCTGCTCCCCTATGAACTAACTCTCTACTCCTTTGCCTTCGGCCTACTCGAGCCCTCGATAGGCTACTCACACAAACGGCAGCGTGCCGCGGTTCACCGATCTTATGGCGCCGGCACACCTACAGCTCACCTCACTGAGCTACACCGAGTCTTGATCTGGATAAGCTCCACTGCAGGGTAGAATGCAGGAGCTGGAACAGGCTTTTGTCCTCTGAGGTAACACGTCTCAGACTGCACTGGACTCACTGCTAAACCAGACTCTGCAAGACTAACGGCTGCCTGGCCCCACCTTCCCTTATATATCTCCCTAAGGAGCTCCCTCTGGTGGTCTGAGGTGGAAGGTGCAGATGTGTGAATGGTTATGGGGGCCTCTTGTGGAGGAGTCCTTCAATACACCCTTCTAGGTCTGTGATGCCAAGCACAGCTGTGCTTCACATGGACAAGTAAAAGACCATTTCCTCCTAGCCATGAGAAAGCTAAGAGGTTGAATTTCACCATCTGCAAGCTCTTGGCTACATAAATGCTGCCTTTCCGCCTGGTGGACGCAGAGGATTTTCGAGATCTTATGTCCCGTCACAGTGCCCCAGTACCAGATGCCCAGTCGGCACTACTTCTCAAAGAAAGGTGTGCCTGCACTCCACCAGCATGTCGCACACAACATCACCGCTTCTTTGAGAAACTCTGTGTGTGACAGGGTGCATTTCACCACAGACACTTGGACGAGTAGGCATGGACAGGGGCGTTACATGTCGCTGACTGGGTACTGGGTAACTATGGTGACAGCAGGACAAGGGGCTTCTGTCCAAGTCTTGCCGTCCCCACGAGTTGTGCGTCAATCCTCTTTATCTCGAAGTTCCTCCACTGCTTCTGCCTCCTCAACCTCCTCTCGGTCCTCCACCTGCACCCAAAGCCTGTCTGGTCATGCCACAAGCTTTCTAACTGCGCAGAAGGGATCCTGCACAGCTCCTTACTATGCTGGCAGCAGGGCTCAACGTCATCAGGCGGTTTTTACTTTGAAATGTCTGGGAAATGTGAGTCACACAGCTGAGGAGTTGTGGTCAGCTCTGGAGAACCAGTTTCATGAATGGTTGTCTCCACTGGACCTGAAACCAGAGAAGGCCGTGTGCGACAATGCTGCAAACCTCAGTGCGGCCCTTCGCCGGGGCAATGTCACACACGTGCCTTGTATGGCTCACGTGTTGAACCTGGTGTCCAGCAATTTTTAGGCCACTATCCTGGACTAGATAGCCTTCTGCAGAGGGCACGGTCGCTGTGTGCTCACTTCCGCCGTTCGCATCCCGCAGCTCAGCGACTTACATCTCTACAGAAGTCGTTGAGCCTGCCACTTCACAGGCTAAAATGCGATGTGCCTACCCGGTGGAATTCAACTCTGCACATGTTGCAGCGACTGTGGTAGCACCGACAAGCCCTGGTGCAATATGTTCTGACGTATAGCCTGGGCCAACGAGATCCAGAGGTGGGGCAAATCACGCTGGAGAAGTGGTCTCAGATCAGGGACCTATGCATCCTTCTGCACAGTTTTGAAATGGCGACGAAGATGTTTAGTGCTGACGATGCCATTATCAGCATGACTATTCCGGTGATTTACATGCTGGAGCACATGTTAAACAGAATTCGGAGTCAGGTGGTGGCACAAGAGGAGGTGGAGAAAGTAGAGGAGGAGGAGTTGTATGCGGAAGGGCTAACATCTGCAAAGTCCAGACGGTCGGCAGCACCAAGGCGGCAGGCATGTGAGGGTGGGGGAGATGGTTTTAGCAGGGTGCATGGTAGCAGCCAAACTAGTGAGAAATGTGCAGGAGCCCAGGAAGAAGTGGAGGACGAACTGATGGAAGACTCATCAGATGAGGGAGACCTTGATCACATTTCTGTTGTGCGAGGTTGGGGAGAGAGGGCAGAGGAAGGAAGCATGATTGTTACCTCGCCACCAACACAACAGGGACTTGGTGCTCCTGGATGCGCAAGACACATGAGTGCCTTCTTGCTGCACTACCTGCAACATGACCCTCGAATTGTGAGAATTAGAAATAATCCTGACTACTGGGTTGCCACACTGTTAGATCCCCGGTACAAAAGTAAATTTGCAGAAATTATTCCTGCCATAGAAAGGGATGCACGCATGCAGGAGTATCAGCAGAGACTGTTGCAGAATCTTACATGTGCTTTTCCACAAAACACCAGTGGTGCACGTAGTGAATCTCACAGTTCCAACTTGCCAACTGTGGGACCGTCGAGTGTTCAGCACTCAAAATGTAACAGAAACACAGTATCTGCTGGTAACATCAATTTTGCGGAATCATTTCACCACTTTTTTAGCCCATCCTTTGCAAGGCCACAGGAGACAAGAAGTCTGACACATAGTCAACTCCTAGAGACGATGGTACAGGAGTATCTCCAAGTAAACATTGAAGCCATGACTGTGTCACTGGACCCTTGCTCTTTTTGGGCTTCCAATCTGGATAAATGGCCTGAGCTCGCCACTTATGCCTTGGAGATCTTGTCATGCCCCGCAGCCAGCGTTCTGTCTGAACGTGTGTTCAGCGCTGCTGGTGGTGTGCTGACAGATAAGCGCACGCGGCTCTCCACTGATAATGTAGACAGATTCACGTTCATAAAGATGTACAAATCATGGATCCGAAAGGACTTTTCTACCCCTGTGTCATCCTGGGGAGAGTAAAAGCTTGATGATTTGTTAATATCACCTCACCAACCGTTTTAAGCTTCCAAATTACTAATCATGTTTATCTGTATCTTGCCTGTATAATAATTTTGGCCTTGTAGCACTGTGCAGTACTGATTCTATTAGGCCATCTATACTAAACTCCACCAGATTTCAAATTACTAATCATGTTTATCTGTATCTTGCCTGTATAATAATTTTGGCCTTGTAGCACTGTGCAGTACTGATTCTATTAGGCCATCTATACTAAGCTCCACCAGATTTAAAATTACACTGGTCAATGCAGTTTTTCTGTCAAAAGGTTTTAAAACATATTTTAAGTCAATTTTGGCTGCTGATTACTAATACGAACTCCGTTTTTGGCTATCACATCAGGATTTCGAGATATTTTTGATGGAAAGTAATCCTATCGAATGTTTTTTGATAAAAACCTCATGATTTTCGTTACTACATTTTGTATATTTTTAATCAAGGAATAACAAATTACAAAGTCTGTGTACAGCAAATCAAATATACTTACAAAATTAAACTACAAAATATAAAAACACATATATATGGCACACAGATGAATGGCAAATGGCAGTTATTTGAACTTTCTTTTCTTGGCTGATCTGTGATGTACAGCTTCTGGGTTGTCTCTCATCAAGCTCCAGCAATAGTCAGCCATCATATGTGAGTCCCACCGGCCTTGATACCGTTCTTCCATTGTTTTAATGTCCTGATGAAAACGCTCCCCTTGTTCCTCGCTCACATCCCAAAGGTTCTCTGGAAAAAAGTCCAAATGGCTGTTTAAATAGTGAATCTTGGTACTCATTCTACATCCAAGATTTTGCAGACTCATTAGTAGCTCTTCCACAATCTCTTCATAGTTGTCTGCTTTCTTATTCCCTAGAAAATTCTGCACCACATTACAAAATGCATTCCGAGCTCTTTCTTCTGTCTCATTCATTGATGTGATAAAGTTTGGGTCTCTCATAAGTGTTCTTATTTGAGGTACATCCAATATTCCAGCCTTTTTCTTCTCTTCACTAAGACCTGGAAAAGTTGAACATATATAGTTAAAGCATTCTCCACTGTGATTGAGAGCTTTGACGAACTGCTTCATCAATCCAAGTTTTATGTGCAAGGGAGGAAAGACAATGTTCTTTCTATCCACTAGTGAATCATGGATGACATTCTTATCGCCAGGTGCCAAACTCTGTCGCTGAGGCCATTCAGTTTTCACCCAATGCTCTGCTGTAGCTCTACTGTCCCAGTAGCACAGAAAACAAGGGTGTTTGAAAACTGTTTTTTTACTTTATTATCATAACAAATGGGAATTATGCATGTTCAAAGAAAACAAAGATATTCTCACATTTATTGGGAGACTAAATGAAAACTAAATTTACCTTAGTGAACCGTATAAAACGGCACTTTTCATACACTACTTATATTTTTCTTGGAATTATTGAAAATGGGCTATATACCTATAGCGCAAAAACGTAATGTGATAGAGAAATTATAAAATCAGATTTGAATTCAGCACCCACAAATTAGTCTAAAACTGTTCTTAAAGTCCATGCCAGAATTTTTTTTTTTTTGTACACCAGTGTTATTAATAATCATGTTTATCTGCATCTTGCCTGTAAAATAATTTTGGCCTTGTAGCAGTTTGCAGTACTGATTCTATTAGGCCATCTATACTAAGCTCCGCCAGATTTCAAATTATTACTAATCATGTTTATCTGTATCTTGCCTGTAAAATAATTTTGGCCTTGTAGCAGTTTGCAGTACTGATTCTATTAGGCCATCTATACTAAGCTCCACCAGATTTCAAATTAATAATAATTTTTGTTCTCTCTGAACGTGTGTTCTGCGCTGCTGGTGTTGTGCTGACAGATAAGCGCACGCGGCTGTCCGCTGACAATGTAGACAGACTCAGGTTCATAAAGATGAACACATCATGCATCAGCAAGGACTTTTCTAGCCCTGTGTCATCCTGGGGAGAGTAAAAGCTTGAGGATTTGGTAAAATCACCTCACCAACCGTTTTAAGCTTTCAAATTAATTATCATTTTTATCTGTTTCTTGCCTGGAAAATAATTTTGGGCATAGTAGCAGTGTGGAGTACTGATTCTATTAGGCCATCTATACTAAGCTCCACCAGATTTCAAATTATTACTAATCATGTTTATCTCTATCTTCCCTGTAAAATAATTTTGGCCTTATAGCAGTTTGCAGTACTGATTCTATTAGGCCATCTATACTAAGCTCCACCAGCTTTCAAATTAATAATAATTTTTAGCTGCATGTAGCCCGGAAAATAATTTTGGGGCTCCTAGATGCGCAAGACACATGGGTGCCTTCTTGCTGCACTACCTGCAACATGACCCTCAGATTGTCAGAATTCGAAATATTCCTGACTACTGGGTTGCCACACTCTTAGATCCCCCACACTCTTCGATCAACCTTTTCATTTTAATAAAGAACAAAAAAATGGTCATTTTTGAAATTATAAGCATTAGCAGGTTATTAGAAACTTAAATCAAACAGTTTTCAACTCAAAGCTTTATTCTAGGTGATGTTACATTTGCACATAGGACCCCTTGTTCGAAAGGAGCTTCTGAACTCTCTCGTCCATTGAATTTGTCAGGTTTTGGATGGTTTCTGCTTCAATTGTTTTGCATGAGAACAGAATACCCTCCCAGAGCTGTTGCTTAGATGTGAACTGCCTCCCGCCATCATAGACACTCCTTTTGATGATGCTCCAGAGGTTCTCAATGGGTTTGAGGTCAGGGGAGCATGGAGGTCACACCATAAGTTTGTCCCCTTTTATGCCCATATCAGCCAGAGATGCAGATGTGTTATGTGCATCGTGAGACGGTGCATTATCATGCATGAAAATGATCTTGCTGTGGAATACATGGTTCTTCTTCTTGAACCATGGCAGGAAGTGCTGTTTGAGAAACTCCACATACATCATGGAGTTCATCTTTACCCCTTCAGGGATCCTAAAGGGGCCGACAATCTCTCTCCTCATGATTCCAGCCCAAAACATTACTCCACCTCCTCCTTGTTGGCGCCGTAGCCATGTTTGCATGGGGTGTCCATCAACCAGCCATCCTCCACTCCATCCATCTGGACTATCGAGCGTTGCACAGCACTCATCGGTGAATAAAACAGTTTTGAAGTCAGTCTTCATGTATTGTTTGGCCCACTGGAGCTCTTTCTGCTTGTGTACAGTGGATAGAGGAGGTCAACAGGATGGCTTATGCACAGCTGCAAACCTCTGAAGGGCCCTGCATCTTGTTGTTCGGGGGACGTTGGAGCAGCTTCAAAAACTTGTCTGCTGCTATGACAAGGCTTTTTTGCCGCTGCTCTTTTAACCTGACGTAATTGCCTGTAGGAAAGAGTCCTCAATTTTCCCTTATCAGCACGCACACGTGTGTACTGTGAATCAGCTACATACTTCTTGATTGTGCAATGATCACGATGAAGTGTCTTGGCAATGTTGAATGTAGTCATGCCTTGACCTAAACACTCCACAATTTGTTGCTTCTCAGCAGCCGACACATCCTTTTTCTTTCCCATTTTGGCAGAAAATGTAGGCTGCTTAATAATGTGGGACAGCCTTCTTAAGTAGTCTTGCCTTTCATTGGACACACCTGCCAAACTAATTAGCACAGGTGTCTGCAATTGCTTAGAGTGATATGAAGAGCCCTGACACACATCACCATCAATGAGTTTAACTGACAAACAAAAAAATTCTTACCTTATCACTCCTAAACACTTTTTGCATAATAATTTGGAACACAGTGTACATGTGCTTTTCCACAAAGCTCCAGTGGTTCACGTAGTGAATCTTACAGTTCTAACTTGCCAACCATGGTCTGTATGGAGTTGTTCAATAAAGGGCCCAAAATTAAGATAACATAGACGGGAGAGGTCTCTATGAATAGGAATTCCTAAGTATTTGATACCCTGTGAGGGCCAGGCATGCCAGGAGACTCTATGGAATGCTTTCTCAACATCTAACGAGAGTATCTAATTACAAAATTTTAACTGCATCTAGCCCAGAAAATACTTTGTTCCTAGTAGCAGTGTCTGCTAGTCAGCGGATTATCCCGGCTGTTAAGCAAGCTACACCACCTGTAGTTTGGACACTTAATTTTTTCTAAGGAAATGCTTCGGGCCCCCGGGACACTCAGTGAAGAGCATCGGGAGGCACCCCAAGCCACAGGGGCTGGGACTGGCGGTAGGACGCCTTGAAGTGGACCGCCAAGCTCGATCCTTATAAAAGCTTTTTAACTGCAGCAGCTTTAGTGGACGCTACTGGAGCTGTAATTCCCGCGGCTGCTGGCATCAGACTTGCCCTCCAATAGATCCTTGTAAAAGGATTTAAAGTGTACTCATTCAAATTAGAGAGACAATTTAAATTAAAAAGCTTAGACCTGCCTCCACCGCAGGGGGGCTCGCTCGACCCACCAGCGGACAGGCCCCAGTATTGGGAGAAGGGGGCTGGCCATCAGGGTCCACCGCAGCTCTGGCCCAAACCCGGCGACACGGAGGTCGCATGGGCAAGAACGGACTGGCCGTGTCAGCTTCGCACTTTTTTGGTTTTAGAAGGGCATTACATGCCTATATCTGTGTCTCCCCCTCATTTTACTCCTCAACCTCTTTTCTTTTTGCATGACTATATGTACTTGTCACTTTTCCATGTGTTAGTTGTGTCTTCTGAGCAGTTTGTCAGCTTTTGGACACCTTTGAAGTGTTTTCTATGTGTTTTCTATGTGTTTTCTATGTGTTTCTATGTGTTTCTATGTGTTTTTGTTTGCCTGCCATTGGTTTTAACGGTGTTCGACGGTGTTCCATGAACAGTTCGACGAACAGTTCGGCGAACATACGGGCGTTCGACGAACCGAACTCGAACCTTACGGGGGTGGCTCAACTCTAATTATCACTTAATATTTAAGTATGCTGACATTCCCCTATTTACCGTATAAGCCTGAAAACTGCCCCTATATACAGTATGAGCCCCCACACAGCCCCCTACATATAATATAAGACCAACATAGCCCCTCTATATACAGTGTGAGTCCCCATATAGTCCCCTATATACAGTATGAGCCTCCACATAGACTTTCTACATACAATATGAGCCCTCATATAGCCTCCTATTTACATGATGAGCCCCCACATAGCCCCCTATAAACAGTATGAGCCCCCATATAGCCTCTCTATATAGAGTGTGAGCTCTCACATATCCTCCTATAAACAGTATGAGCCTGAACAATTCCTCCTATAAACAGTATGAGCCCCCACATGGACCCTATAAACAGTATGACCCTCACATAGCTTCCTATATCCAGTATGAGCCCCCATATGGCCCCCTATAAACAGTGTGAGCCCCCACATAGCCTCTCTATATAGAGGTTGAGCCTCACATATCCTCCTATAACAGTATGAGCCCTCACTTAGCCACTCTATATACAGTATGAACCCCACATAACCCCATATACTGTATACAGTATGTGCCCACACATAGCCTCCCTATATACAGTATGAGCCCTAGGTAACCTCCTATATACAGTATGAACCCCCACGCAGCCCTATATAAACAGTATGAGCCCCACATAGTCCCTTTATACAGTATGAGCCCCCACATAGCCTCCTAAATACAGTATAAGCCCCCATATAGCCTCCTATATGCAGTATAAGCCCCCACATATTTTCCCATATACAGCATAAGCCCCCCACATAGTCTCCTATATACATTGTGAGCCCCATCATAGCCTCCTACATATACTGTGAGCACCCTCATAGCCTCCTATATACAGTATGAGGCCGCACATAGCCTCCTGTATACAGTGTGAGCTCCACATAGCCTCCTAAATACAGTTTGAGCCACCACGTAGCCTTTGTATATACAGTGTGAGCCCCCACATAGACTCATATATACATGCAGAAAAAACATACTCATCTCGCTCCTGTTCCCCGGGTGTGCTGCTCCGGTCTCCAACACCCTGACTCTCCATACAGCAGACGCGATGAGGTGACGTGAATTACATTTTGCAGAGACTAGTGTTGAGCCACCCCCGTAGTGTTCGGGTTCGGTTCGTCGAACACCGGGATGTTCGAGGAACTGTTCGTCGAACTGTTCGTCGAACACCTTAGAACACCGTCGAACACCGTTAAAACCAATGGCAGGCAAACAAAAACACATAGAAACACATAGAAAACACCTTCAAAGGTGTCCAAAAGCTGACAAACTGCTCAGAAGACGCTCTCTTTAAAAAAGCCGGCCGGCAATTCAGCAGCGGCATACACCGGTACCCGACAATTTAGACAAGAAGGAATAGAGCCTCACACATAGATTAGATAGATAGAAACATGTCAGTCACACATATATGAAGTACAGTGACAGTGTTGCTTACTGTACTTGTCATTTAGTGTAAAGGATTTATTTAAAAAAATAATAGTGTTTTCATGCACCGTCTCTTTAAAAAAGCCGGCCGGCAATTCAGCAGCGATACCCGACAATTTATAACAGAAAGAATAGAGCATCACACATAGATAGATATAAACATGCCAATCACATATATAATAAGTACAGTGATAGTGTTGGTTACTGTACTTGTCATTTAGTGTAAAGGATTTATTTAAAAAAATAATAGTGTTTTCGTGCACCGTCTCTTTAAAAAAGCCGGCCGGCAATTCAGCATCTGTACCCGACAATTTAGAACAGAAAGAATAGAGCATCACACATAGATTAGATAGATAGAAACATGTCAGTCACATATATATGAAGTACAGTGACAGTGTTGCTTACTGTACTTGTCATTTAGTGTTAAAATAAAGGATTTATTAAAAAAAAAATTGGCGTGGGGTTCCCCGTAATTTTAGGCTCTAGCGGAGGTTAAGCAGACGGCTGGGGCAGATGTTTGAAGCCTGGGAAGGGGGTAATACCCACGGAGCTTCCCTGGCTACTAATATCAGCCCCCAGCTGAATACCTAGCCTTTACTAGCTATTAAAATGGGGGACCCCCCCAAAAAAATGACATGGGGTCCCCCCTATTTTAATAGCTAGCAAAGGCTAGGCAGACAGCTGGGGGCTGATATTAATAGCCCAGGAAGGGTACCATGAATATTGGCCCCCTCCCAGGCTAGAAACACCAGCCGTCAGCCGCCCCAGAAATGGCGCATCCATAGGATGCGCCAACTCTGGCACTTAGCCTCGCTCTTCCACGCTGCCCTGGTGCGGTGGCAGGGGGTAATAGGGCTGGGGTTCATGTCAGCTTATAATGCCAGCTGACATCAAGCCCAGGTTAGTAATGGAGAGGCGTCTATAAGACACCCCCATTACTAACCCCATAGTCAAAGTTAAAAAAAAAAAACACAAACACCCAGAATAAAGTCCTTTAATTGAAATAAACACACAATTCTTTATTGTTCTAAATTTAACCATACTTACCACCACGCCCATTCCAGCTGAAGCCAACGATCTCCTGCAACAAAAGAAAAATAATAAAGCAACCTCATCCTTACCTTTCCATGGTTCCCATGACAGCTTCAGCTCTGCTACATCGAGATGACAGGCTGGACCGCAGCAGAACGCTGCCATCCAGCCTGTCATCCCGCGGACACTGAGAAGAGCAGGCATGCTTCCGCTCCTCAGTGTCTCTCTGTGACGGCATCCAGATGAGCCGAGGTCATGTCCAATGAACTCAGCTCACCTCATGTACGTCACTGACAGCGTGGGAGAATTCTCACGCTGAAGCGCTGAGTGCAGGAGAATTTTCTCAGGCTGTCAGTGACGTGCATGAGGCTGATATTTAAATTTGGCGCACAAATCGGTGATTGGTCGTGGGCAGCGTCCGCGACCAATCAGCACGGTAGTGTTTAACTTTGGCGGCAAGATCAGTGATTGGTCGCGCGCCAAGACCGCGACCAATCACCGATTTGGGCGCCACATTTAAATATCGGCCGCGACCAATCAGCACAGCGTTGTTTAAATGTGGATCCAAGATCGGTGATTGGTCGCGGCCGATATTTAAATTTGACGCACAAATCTGTGATTGGTCGCGGGCAGCGTCCGCGACCAATCAGCACAGTAGTGTTTAACTTTGGCGGCAAGATCAGTGATTGGTCGCGGTCAAGACGGCCGCGACCAATTGGATGTCAGCGCCGCTCCCCGGTCCTCCCTTCACGCCCTAGCCGCATGGATGTCAGCGGCGCTGCCTGTGCGGATACTTCCGCTGCGAGAACCCGGGATATGAGCGGGCGCTCGCAGCAGAAGTATCCCGACCCGCAGCGCCGCTCCCCGGTCCTCCCTTCACACCCTAGCCGCTGATGTCCCCACAGTATCCGCATGGTGTTACAAAGGTCCGGACATTTGTGTTAAAAATCGCTGATTGGTCACTGGCGCTGCCCACGACCAATCACCGATTTGGGCGCCAAATTTAAATATCAGCCGCGACCAATCACCGATTTGGGCGCCAAATTTAAATATCCTCCGCGACCAATCACCCATCTTGGCTCCACATTTAAACACCGCTGTACTGATTGGTCGCGGACGCTATTTAAATGTGGCGCCAAAATCGGTGATTGGTCGCGCCCAGCGTCGGCGACCAATCAGCACAGCGGTGTTTAAATGTGGAGCCAAGATTGGTGATTGCTTGCGGCCGATATTTAAATTTGGCGCCCAAATCGGTGATTGGTCGCGGGCAGCGCCCGCGACCAATCAGCGATTTTTAACACAAATGTCCGGATCTTTGTAACACCATGCGGATACTGTGGGGACATCAGCGGCTAGGGTGTCAAGGGAGGACCGGGGAGCGGCGCTGCGGGTCGGGATACTTCTGCTGCGAGCAGTCGCTCATCTCCCGGCTTCTCGCAACGGAAGTATCCGACCAGGCAGCGGCGCTCCCCGGTCCTCACCAATACGATTAGCTGATTGGTCGCGCTCTCCGCACCCGACCAATCAGTGATCTTGGCGCCACATTTAAATAGCGGCCGCGACCAATCAGCGAGCTTGGCGCCAAATTTAAACAACGCTCTGCTGATTGGTCGCGGACGCCAGACGCGTCCAATCAGTGAGATTGGCGCCAAATTTAAACAACGCTCTGCTGATTGGTCGCGGACTCCAGCCGCGACCAATCAGCGAGATTGGCGCCAAATTTAAACCCCGCTCTGCTAATTGGTCGCGGATGCCGGCCGCGACTAATCAGCATTATTGGCGCCAAATTTAAACACCGCTCTGCTGATTGATCGCGGTCGCCGTCCGCGACCAATCAGTAGTATTGGCGCCAAATTTAAACCCTGCTCGGCTGATTGGTCACTGTTGCCGGCCGCGACCAATCAGCAGTATCGGCGCCAAATTTAAACACCGCTCTGCTGATTGGTCACAGTTGCCTTCCGCGACCAATCAGCGATTTTGACGCCAAATTTAAACACCGCTCTGCTGATTGGTCGCGGCCAGCGGTTGCGACCAATCAGCATTATTGGCGCCAAATTTAAACCCCGCTCTGCTGATTGGTCGTGACCGCCGGCCGCGACTAATCAACATTGTTGCCGCCAAATTTAAACACCGCTCTGCTGAATTGTCGAGGTCGTGACCAATCACCATTATTGGCGCCAAATTTAAACACCGCTTTGCTGATTGGTCGCGACCACAACCTATCAGCATTATTGGCGCAAAATTTAAACCCCGCTCTGCTGATTAGTCGCGACCGCCGGCCGTGACCAATCAGTGATATAGTCGCCAAATTTCAACACCGCTTTGCTGATTGGTCGCGGTTGCTGGCCGCAACCAGTCAGCGATTTTGGCGCCAAATTTAAACACCGCTCTGCTGATTGCGCCGGGTCTGCCGCATACATATTCTAGAATACACGATGCGTTAGAATCGGGCCACCATCTAGTTTCATGAAATAATTAAAAAAAAAATTGACGTAGGGCTTCGCACTATATTTGTGTCCAGCCAGGTACAGCAGGCAGGAACGGGCTGCCCCCAACCACCAGCTGCCTATTTGTACCTGGCCGGACACAACAATATAGGGAAGCCCTTTTTTTCTTAATTATTTCATGAATTTCATGAAATAATTAAAAAAAAAAAATACGTGGGGCTTCGCCCTATTTTTGTGTCCAGCCAGGTACAACTAGGCAGCTGGGGGCTGGAATCCGCAGCGCAGGGAGGCCCAAGCTTTCTGGGTCCCCCCAGCTGCAAATTGCAGTCCGCAGCCACCCCGGAAAATGGCGCGTTCATAGAAGCGCCATCTTCTGGCGCTGTACCCAACTCATCCAGGGCCCTGGTGCGGTGGCTCACTGGGTAATAAAGGGGTTAGGGCCAGCTTGGCATTATCAGCAGGCCCTAAGCCCGAAATTGCTGAAGCTGAAGCCAATGATCTCCTGCAATAAAAGTAAAATAATAAAGCAACCTCATCCTTACCTTTCCATGGTTCCCAGACAGCTTCAGCTCTGCTACATCGAGATGACAGGCTGGACCGCAGCAGAACGCTGCCATCCAGCCTGTCATCCCGCAGACACTGAGAAGCGCAGGCATGCTTGCGCTCCTCAGTGTCTCGCTGTGACGGCATCCAGATGAGCCGAGGTCATGTCCAATGAACTCAGCTCACCTCATGTACGTCACTGACAGCGTGGAAGAATTCTCCTGCACTCAGCGCTTCAGCGTGAGAATTCTCCCACGCTGTCAGTGACGTACATGAGGTCAGCTGAGTTCAATGGACATGAATGAGCTCACCTCATGCACGTCACTGACAGCGTGGGAAAATTCTCCTGCACTCAGCGCTTCAGCGTGAGAATTTTCCCAGCGCCCGCGACCAATCAGCGATTTTTAACACAAATGTCCGGACCTTTGTAACACCATGCGGATACTGTGGGGACATCAGCAGCTAGGGTGTGAAGGGAGGACCGGGGAGCGGCGCTGCGGGTCGGGATACTTCTGCTGCGAGCGGCCGCTCATGTCCCGGGTTCTCGCAGCGGAAGTAGCCGCACAGGCAGCGCCGCTGAAATCCATGCGGCTAGGGTGTAAAGGGAGGACCGGGGAGCGGCGCTGACATCCAATTGGTCGCGGCCGCTATTTAAATGTGCCGCACAAATCGGTGATTGGTCGCCGTCTTGACCGCGACCAATCACTGATCTTGCCGCCAAAGTTAAACACTACTGTGCTGATTGGTCGCGGACGCTGCCCGCGACCAATCACCGATTTGTGCGCCAAATTTAAATATCAGCCTCATGCACGTCACTGACAGCGTGGGAAAATTCTCCTGCACTCAGCGCTTCAGCGTGAGAATTCTCCCACGCTGTCAGTGACGTACATGAGGTGAGATGAGTTCATTGGACATGAGCTCACCTCATGCACGTCACTGACAGCGTGGGAAAATTCTCCTGCACTCAGCGCTTCAGCGTGAGAATTTTCCCACGCTGTCAGTGACGTGCATGTGGTGAGCTCATTCATGTCCAATGAACTCGGCTCACCTCATGCACGTCACTGACAGCGTGGGAAAATTCTCACGCTGAAGCGCTGAGTGCAGGAGAATTCTCCCACGCTGTCAGTGACGTGCATGAGGTGAGCCGAGTTCATTGTCGGCTCATCTTTATGCCATCACAGCGAGACACTGAGGAGCGCAAGCATGCCTGCGCTTCTCAGTGTCTGCGGGATGACAGGCTGGATGGCAGCGTTCTGCTGCGGTCCAGCCTGTCATCTCGATGTAGCAGAGCTGAAGCTGTCTGGGAACCATGGAAAGGTAAGGATGAGGTTGCTTTATTATTTTACTTTTATTGCAGGAGATCGTTGGCTTCAGCTGGAATGGGCGTGGTGGTAAGTATGGTTTAATTTAGAACAATAAAGGATTGTGTCTTTATTTCAATTAAAGGACTTTATTCTGGGTGTTTGTGTTTTCTTTTAACTTTGACTATGGGGTTAGTAATGGGGGTGTCTTATAGACGCCTCTCCATTACTAACCTGGGCTTGATGTCAGCTGGCATTATAAGCTGACATCAACCCCAGCCCTATTACCCCACTGCCACCGCTACAGGGCAGTGGGAAGAGCGAGGCTAAGTGCCAGAATTGGCGCATCCTATGGATGCGCCATTTCTGGGGCGGCTGACGGCTGGTGTTTCTAGCCTGGGAGGGGGCCAATATTCATGGCACCCTTCCTGGGCTATTAATATCAGCCCCCAGCTGTCTGCCTAGCCTTTGCTAGCTATTAAAATAGGGGGGACCCCACGTCATTTTTTCGTGGGGTCCCCCATTTTAATAGCTAGTAAAGGCTAGGTATTCCGCTGGGGGCTGATATTAGTAGCCTGGGAAGCTCCGTGGGTATTACCCCCTTCCCAGGCTTCAAACATCTGCCCCAGCCGTCTGCTTAACCTCCGCTAGAGCCTAAAATTAGGGGGAACCCCACGCCAATTTTTTTTTAAATAAATCCTTTATTTTAACACTAAATGACAAGTACAGTAATCAACACTATCACTGTACTTCTTATATATGTGACTGACATGTTTCTATCTATCTAATCTATGTGTGATTCTCTATTCCTTCTGTTATAAATTGTCGGGTACAGATGCTGAATTGCCAGTCGGCTTTTTTAAAGAGACAGTGCATGAAAACACTATTATTTTTTTTAATAAATCCTTTACACTAAATGACAAGTACAGTAAGCAACACTGTCACTGTACTTCATATATATGTGACTGACATGTTTCTATCTATCTAATCTATGTGTGATTCTCTATTCTTTCTATTCCAAATTGTCGGGTACCGCTGCTGAATTGCCGGCCGGCTTTTTTAAAGAGACGGTGCATGAAAACACTATTATTTTTTTTGATAAATCCTTTACACTAAATGACAAGTACAATAAGCAACACTGTCACTGTACTTCATATATATGTGGCTGACATGTTTCTATCTATCTAATCTATGTGTGAAGCTCTATTCTTTCGATTCTAAATTGTCGGGAACCGGTATATGCCGCTGCTGAATTGCCGGCTTTTCATGTTTCACTGTTGGCACTGTTCCCATCGATTTGGGCAATCACTGTAATGCCACAACCACCATGGCTGTGGCATTACAGTGAGTGGCAGACAATCCCTGCATGATTGGTGCTCTAAATAGCGCCAGACGTGCAGGACACGCTTTTGGTGCACGAACAGTTATCGAACATAACCTCGAACAGCCGAATTTTTTGCAAATCGTTCGGGTTCGTCGAACAACTCGAACACCGCCCAAAACAGCTCGAATTTGAGATTGGCGAACAGTTCTAGTCGAACACCGCTCATCTCTAGCAGATACAAGTCATGGATGGACGAAGTGGTTATGGTGGTGTGGGCTGAATGAAAAAGAAAAGGGAAAGTGAACAACTATGATCAGAGAGATGGTAGATGACTTAATATACATATATTTGTACAATTACCAGCACACTATGCACATACAGTACAGACCAAAAGTTTGGACACACCTTCTCATTTAAAGATTTTTCGGTGTTTTCATGACTTTGAAAATTGTGCATTCACACTGAAGACATCAAAGCTATGAATTAACACAGTTGTTGTAGACATGTGTTTGCTTCTAGAACTCTGTGTGGCATTGACCTGGTCTCTAATCTGAGCTGCTGTTAACCTGCGATTTCTGAGGCTGGTGACTCGGATAAACTTATCCTCAGAAGCAGAGGTGACTCTTGGTCTTCCTTTCCTGGGGTGGTACTTTTGGTGAGCCAGTTACTTTGTAGCGCTTGATGGTTTTTACAACTGTACTTGGGGACACTTTCAAAGTTTGCCCAATTTTTCGGACTGACAGACCTTCCTTTCTTAAAGTAATGATGGCCACTCGTTTTTCTTTACTTAGCTACTTTTTTCTTGCCATAATACAAATTCTAACAGTCTATTCAGTAAGACTATCATCTGTGTATCCAGCAGACTTCTGCACAACACAACTGATAGTCCCAACCCCATTTATAAGGCAAGAAATCCCACTTATTAAACCTGACAGGGCACACCTGTGAAGTGAAAACCATTTCCGGTGACTACCTCTTGAAGCTCATCAAGAGAATGACAAGTGTGCAAAGCAGTCATCAAAGCAAAAGGTGGCTACTTTGAAGAAAGTAAAATATAAGACATATTTTCAGTTGTTTCACACCTTTTTGTTAAGTATATAATTTCACATGTGTTAATTCATAGTTTTGATGCCTTCAGTGTGAATGTACAATTTTCATAGTCATGAAAATACAGAAAAATCTTTTAATGAGAAGGTGTGTCCAAACTTTTGGTCTGTACTGTATATAGTATGCAGAGCACTGGAATTGATATATACAATTATACCACTACATGGTTGCTGCACAGTGATAATATCAGTGTTTATACTGTTAATAATCAGTATGGTATATTATCACTACAGTACATGTTGGTGATATGTTGTTATGATCTGGCTGTATTTATTGATTATTGTCTCATATTGTGGTATTGATTGTAATATTGGTCTTAGTACAGTCATGATGGTAATGATCAGTATGGTGGCATTATTTTAGCATTATGTGGTGGCATTATGTGGTCATAACTTGGTAGGATTATTTACTAGTGATGGGCGGACCCGTGGATATCCGAATATCTATTAAAAGTTTGGTTCGGTTACCAGAACAGTACCTGACCCGGAACACGGACCCCATTCATATGAATGGGGCCCCCGAACATCCATGGTTTCCCACGCAGATGACAGCGTGGGAAAAAGGGGCTCTGATCGGTTAGAACTACGGGCTCACTCTGTCAGATGACAGTGTGAGCCCGCAGCTGTGACTGTGACCAGTCGTAAAAAGCTTACCACACGTCACAGGCATCAGCTGATGAGAGTACTACTCCCATCAGCCTATGCCTGCTGTTACAGAGCAGATGCCGCTGTGTAATCACTCCTGCAGTGTATAGCGCTGAGCTGCCGTGAAAGAGTTCACAGGAGTTCATCAGCTGATGAGCTCCAGTGATCTCACTTACGGCACCGCTACGGCGTGAGACAGTTCTCACGCAGCGGCGGTGCCGTAAGTGAGGTTACCGGGTTTCATCAGCTGATGAACTCCTGTGAACTCTCTCACGGCAGCTGATCGCTACACATTACTTGTGTCAGTGTGAGCCTGTTGTCATGTACAATATATTGTATGTCTATATACTGTTGACACATATATATACTGTTGTTATACACATGTAAATATATATATGGTGGCTCATTATACCCGTAATATTATTTTGAGGAATGTATTAACATTGTCTGTTTCTCTGACCTAACAACCTTTGACTATATGAGCCTTTTTACTAATCGGGTCACATTGGCCTGTGTATAAATACTATGCTACTTGGATGATCACTTAATATCTACTAGGCTGTACAATTTGGGTCCTGCGTGTCCCATATAGCGGTAGAATTTTTTTACACACTGTATGTTGTTTTGCACCATTTTTTGCACCAATTATCTGCATGTGATAATTTTTAACAAAATTGAATATTTAATAAAACAATTTTTTATTATGTAGATTGGCCTTTGATCGTGGTTGCTTCGGTTGTTTATGTTTATCTTGCGATTTTGCCATTATACGGTCAATAGTTGCCACTCTTCACATTGTAGTATGTGTACATTATGGAGTGGCACCGTTTGAAAATTATACTAGTATAAGTCATCTAGATCATCGTAGGACACTATGGATTATTTCATCACTTTGGATAGGTGAGGGATATGGTTGTTTTTTATTTTTGCTGTTTTACAGTTGACAGCGGCTTCTGGGATTAGGTGTAAGGTGAGTATAAATTAGCTTATTTATTTTCTGTTTTTTACAGGGAACAATGGTGTGAAGATATTCAAGGTAATCCCCTGTCGATCACTGTGCACTGGCAGGCGGGTTTTACGAAGCTCTACATATGAAAATTTGACACTGCAGCTTGCAAAGGAAGGAGCTGAAGAAGCGAAGAGTGAGAATTCTCACAGCAGCTGCAAGCTACACAGGATGTCCCTTCCCCTGACGCCATGTGCCTATTCAAGAAACATAATTCAACAGCGAGTTATGGGGAAAAGATTCATCTCAGTGATACACAAAATAGACCTGAGGGGATGCGGATTGTAACCCTAGTTTTAAACATAGTCCAGCGTAAGGAAAGGAGATACCCAGCACAGCCTTGCAGGGGCCCCTAGGACTCTGATGTTTAGCATCCATGCGTAGCAGGGGCCCGGCTGGGTCCAATGACACCAGAACGGGCTCCCTAGGACTGTCCAGTAAGAACATATGGCCCATTTTAGTTTTGGGAGCTCTTAGCTGGGAAATAACAGGGATGGAGACTTGGGCTCCACCAGGGGTGCAGTAGGGGGAGTGACACAGAGAGTTTGAAGGTCTCTGTAGCTAGAGCCTATTGTCTTTTTCCTGGGGAGGTCGTGATATCAAGTCATCCACCTGATTGTCACAGCTGACACCCGGTGCTATGTGCAAGGAACGGTCCCGCATCGCTCCCTGCACATTAACCCCCGAAATGCTGTGATTGAAATCGATCGCAGCATTCTGGTGGCAAGAGGAGGTTAGCGCGATACTTACCTTCTCTGCCGGCATCCCGCAGCGTCTGAGTCCGGTCACAGATGTTGTCATGGTGACCCGATGTCATCATGACAACATCCGGGTCATCAGAAGGCAGGAAGTTGCTTTGGTCATGCGCCACGCGTGACCAAAGTAACTTTTCCCTGTGCAGCGCTGACAGGCTGCATAGCACAGGGATGGTGATGAAGTTAACCCCTTTAGTGAACAGGGTAAAAAAATAAAATAAAAAACAAAACATAAAACAATGCTTTATCATCATACCACCAAACAAAAAATGGAATAAAACGAGATCAAAAAGACAAATGTAAATAAAAATGGTACCGCTGAAAACGTCATCTTATCCCGCAAAAAAACAAGCCACCATACAGCTCCAACGGCAGAAAAATAAAACATTTATAGCTCTCTAGCGATGCATAAACAATTCTTTTTTCTATAAAATAGTTTTCATTGAGTAAAAGTGCCATAACGTGAAAAAAAATATAACTGTGGTGCCGCTGTAAACGTACTGAACCGAAGAATAAAGCTTCCTTATCAATTTGACGACACATAGAACGGCATAAAAAAAACACCAAAAAACAATTCGTGAATTGTTGGTTTTTGTTTATTCTGCCTTCCAAAAATCGGAATAGAAAGCAATCAAAAAATGTAATGTGCCCAAAAATGGTACCAATAAAAACATCAACTTGTCCCACAAAAAAAAAAAAAAATCACAGGACTCTGTCGGCCGAAATATGGAAAAATTATAGCTCTCAAAAAATTGCGATGCAAAAACTAGTCTTTGCAATAAAAAGGGTTTTTTAGTGTGTGACAGCTCTCAATCATAAAAACCTGATATGAATCTAGTATCCCTGTAATTGCACCGACCCGAAAAATAAAGTTGTCTAATCACTTATACCGCACGAGGAATGGCGTAAAAAATAAAACTTTAGGGTTAGGGATAGGGTTGTGCTAGGGTTAGGGTTAGTGTTGTGCTAGGGTTAGGGTTGGGCTAGGGTTAGGGTTGTGCTAGGGTTTGGGTTGGGCTAGGGTTAGGGTTGGGCTAGGGTGAGGGTTGAGCTAGGGTGGGGCTAGGGGTAGGTTTGGGGTAGGGTGGAGCTAGGGTTAGGGTTGGGCTAGGGGTAGCATTGAGCTATGGGTAGGGTTGTGCTAGGGTTAGGGTTGTACTAGGGCTAGGGTTAGGGTTGTGCTATGGTTAGGCTAGGATTGGGTTAGGGTTGGGCAAGGGTTAGGGTTGCGTTAGGGTTGAGCTAGGGTTAGGGTTGGGCTAGGGTTAGGGTTGAGCTAAGGTTGCGTTTGGGCTAGGGTTGTGGTTGTATTAGGGTTGGGGTTGGGATTTTTTCAGAAGTAAAGAAAAAAATACCGTCTATATGGCAACTAATGTTGAGCACAAGAGCTCGCTACTTGAGTTTGCATCGGGTGCTCGGGTATGCACCGAGTATAGCGGGTGCTCGAGTGACATGCTCAAGTCTCCGCCTCAAATGTTTTGCAGCTGTTATATAGCCAAAAAAACCTTGCTGGGACTGCCTGTCATGCACAAGCGATCCCCACATGTTTTTATTTGGGTGACTAACAACCATGAAACATGCGGGCGGGGACTCGAGCATGTCACTTGAGCACCCGCCATACATGGTCCATACCTGAGTACCCGATGCAAACTCAAGTAGCGAGCACTTGCACTCAAGACTAATGACAACTTATTCAATATGATGACTTAATGTTATCAAATTCTGTGTCGTACCTCTGGGTTCAAAATGTTCACTATACCCCTTGATAAAATCCTTCAGGGGTGTAGTTTCCAAAATGGAGTCACTTGGGGGGGGGGGTTTCCACTATTTAGGCACATCAGGGGCTCCCCAAACGCAACATGGCGTCCACTAATTCAAGCAAATTTTACATTCAAAAAGTCAAATGGCGTTCCTTCTCTTCCGAACCTTGCCGTGTGCCCAAACAGTGTTTTTTCCCCACATATGGGGTATCGGCTTACTCAGGAAAAATTGCACAACAAATCGCATGGTGCAATTTCTCCTGTTACCCTTATGAAAATGCAAAATTGGGGTCTGCAAAACATTTTTGTTGGAAAAATGTGAAAATGTTATTTTTACAGCTCCATGATATAAACTTCTGTGAAGCACCTGGGGGTTCAAGGTGCCCACCACACACCTAGATAAGTTCCCTGAGGGGTCTAGTTTCCAAAATGGTGTCACTTGTGGGGGGTTTCCACTGTTTAGGCACATCGGGGGCTCCCCAAACGCAACATGGTGTCCGCTAATTTTTCAAGCAAATTTTACATTCAAAAAGTCGAAAATGAAAAAAAATTGCGGTCTAAAGTAACATTTTTGTGAAAAAAGTTAAATGTTCATTGTTTTCTTCCACATTCCAAAAATTACTGTGAAGCACCTGAAGGGTTAATAAACTTCTTGAATGTGGTTTTGAGCACCTTGGGGGGTGCAGTTTTTACAATGGTGTCACTTTTGGGTATTTTCTATCATAAAGGCCCCTCAAAGTCACGCCAGATGTGATGGGGTCTCTAAAAAAGTGTTTTTGTAAATTTTGTTGTAAAAATGAGAAATCGCTGGTCAACTTTTAACCCTTATAGCTCCCTAAAAAAAAAAAATGTGGTTCCAAAATTGTGCTGATGTAAAGTAGACATGTGGGAAATGTTATTTATTAACTATTTAGTGTAACATATCTCTATTTAAGGGCATAAAATTAAAAATTTTGAAAATTGCAAAACTTTCTACATTTTTACCAAATTTCTGATTTTTTCACAAATAAACGCAAGTGATGTCAAAGAAATTTTACCACAATGATGAAGGACAATATGTCACGAAAAAACAGTCTCAGAATCAGCGGGATCCATTTGAAGCGTTCCAGAGTAATTACCTCATAAAGTGACAGTGGTCAGAATTGTAAAAATTGGCCTGGTCATTAACGTGCAAACCACCCTGGGGGTAAAGGGGTTAATACTAGACCTCTGAGCATAAGACGGAAAAGTCGTGGAACTATGGAAATCACAGGTCGGAGAGACGTGTTGGTGATCTGCAAATGATAAAATAATGGATACAACATTTTCAAAACATCTCAATTTATCCAGTATCGAGTATGATCCCCAAGCACAGAAATCCCCGCACTTACAGCCTCGGCTCCTGTTTTTACTTTATTGTATGGTTCGTTTATCCGCATTATCCACATTGTGGTTTTTACAGGTTTTATCTATATATTTTGTCTATGCACATTTTAACCTGAGTGTTACGAATCTGCGAACTCAGATATCCTGTGTTAAGTATTGTGGAATTTTTCAGGCTCAAACTCAGAAACGCGTTGCCGTCTGGTTGAAGTACGTTTTGCTGATGGCATTTGTACGTTTTTCATGTGCTATTTTTGTACGAAGCCACTTAAATTTGGTTGTGTTTATATGGATTAAATAAAGTGCTGACTTTTATGGAAAAAGGGAGTGTTGGCCTGAATTTCACATTGCTATATCACTTTTCATACTTTTGCATAGACCTGGTCAGAGAGTCTGGACATGTACAGTAACTCTGCTCTACAGACTCCGGCCACAAGGTAAGTTTAGTCTTACAGAGCCGCTATCTATCACCATGCACACTCAGCTTTTATCAGCTCAAATGTCTCCCGTACCCCTAGACTGTACCTGTTATATTTCCCCATCAACTACATGATGACAATTAGCAGCCATAAACTTAATGCATTGTAGGGGTTTTCCAGGTTTACTATATTGACCTCTTCACCGGTGGGGTTCAACATCAACTGACATCCAACAATCGGAATTATTATAAAGACATTTGTAACTGTGGACCATAGCACAGTATTGGAACTCAGTGGTTGCAAAACCACAGATTGATATGGGGGGTGGGGGAGGCATTTACAAAACCTAGGTGCCATAGACATTGACTGAAAATAAGTCCCCTTAAGAAATGGAAGTCTGCACATGTGTAGGAGAACAGTGGTAGGCAGGACAAAGATACCAGTCTCCTCCTGGAGGGCAATTTTACAGACTGTGTAAACCAATGGGATGTAGATTGAGAACTGGATCACTAATGATCGACTATTATTGTGATTGTGACAGGTAATCAAATTTTTCACTAGTGGCTACTAGAGGTGAAATGTAGTATTGCATCCCAACCAGTTAAAGGATTAGGAACAAGGGATGACACGGGTGTGTCAGGCTTGACATACAGTCATTCTGGATCCGGCTGTAGAAGGTCGCTGCGCTTGGCCTTGCAGACACCTTCTTGATCCTTTCATCATCCCTCCCACTCTAGCACCCAGCGGTGATCTCCACGATCGCCTGCTAATTAACACACCCTTTCTGGATCTTTAAATATACTCAGTTTCTCAAGAGAGTTGCTGGTGATAGAGTAAATTCCTCTGTTCAGGTGTGGAGTTCTAGCAGTCAGCGATATTCTTCTTGGAGTTCCTTTATGGATTGAAGTTGTGTTCTCTCTGGTGTCTCCTCAAAGCTAAGTGTATCTCCTTGTCTGTTTCCCTTGTTTGTCTTTAGTTGCAGTGGGGCCGACTAGTGCTAACTCCTCCCCCTCCCTACCTAGGGCCTAGCTCTAGGGTCAGCCAGGGCTAAGGTATCCTGCTTGGCGATAGGTGTGGAACCTATTTAGGAATGATAAGGGAGTCATGGTGTTGTTAGATCTGCTTAGGGGTCTCCACTCCCCCTTTCCCTAGTTTCTGGGCTTTCCCCCTTTTCCCGTTGTCGTACGCTGGGTTCTTCCCATACCTAGCATGACAAGTGATGAGCAGACCCGTGGAAGTTCAGGTTTTGGTACCCAACTGAACTTTAGTCCAAAGTTTGGTTCGGGTACCAAAACTGTACCCGAACTTGATCCAGTACATGGACCCCATTGAAATCATTGTGAACTCCAACTTTTGAGATGGAAAAATCTCATTCTCCCTCCTCCCTCCTTCTCTTTTCTTTATCTCTCTCCTCCCGCTTCTCTCCTCCCTCTCTCTCTTTCCTCCCTCTCTCTCTCCTCCCTCTCTCTCTCTCCTTCATCTCTCTCTCCTCCATCTCTCTCTCCTTCATCTCTCTCTCCTCCATCTCTCTCTCCTCTATCTCTCTCTCTCCTCCATCTCTCTCCCTCGCACTCTTCTCCATTTCTGTCACTCTCTCCTCTCTCTTCTCAATCTCTCTCTCCCTTGCTATTTGTCCTCCATCTCTTTCTCTCTCCTCCCTCTCTCTCTCTCCTCCCTCTCTCTCTCTCCTCCTTTGCTCTGTCTCCTCCATCTGTCTCTCCTCCATATCTCTCTCTCTCATCCATCTCTCTCCCTTACCCTTTCCTCCATCTCTCTCACTCTCTCCTGTCTCTCACTTGCTCTTTCTCCTCCATCTCTTCCCCCCCCCCCATATAATGCCCCATGCAGGATTTAACGTCTCACCCCCATATAATGCCCCATACAAGATGTCACCTCTCCCCCCATATAATGCCACATGTAGGATGTCACCTCTCCCCCCATATAATGCCCCATGCAGGATGTCACCTCTCCCCCCCATATAATGTCCTATGCAGGAGGTCACCTCCCCCCCATATAGTGCCCCATGCAGGATGTCACCTGTCCCCCCATATAATGTCCTATGCAGGAGGTCACCTATCCCCCCCCCCATATAATGCCCCATGCAGGATGTCACTTGTTCCCCCCATATAATGCCCCATGCAGAATGTCACTTGTCTCCCCCCCCCCCATATAATTCCCCATGACTCCATACATATAAAAAAAATAATCAAGTACTCACCTCTCCTCACTTGCTGCCGTTTCTCCAGACTCTTCAGCGTCGCCGGTGTCTTCCTGCTCTGCGCTGTGATGGATCTGGAGCGAGCATGGTGTAAAGACATCACCGCATCCTCTGGCCTGAGACGTCACAGTGCAGCAGCCACGGAAGAGACCAGAGATGGTGCGGAGGCACGGGGAGAGGGGCCCTGAACAAGCGGGGGTGGTGGGCGGGCGCTGGCACCGGCACCGCACCGCTCACGGGTAAGTGGGCCCATCCATCTGCTTAGGGCCCCAGCACTTGCCCGGGTGCGCTGGGTTCTGACGCCAGGCCTGCATATAGGTACTTTACTCAAGCTCTACACAAGTGCACCGTCACTTTTATTATCCCCGCCTTCTTTGGCTTCTCTTATTTTACTCTAGTATTTATTTTGATTTATTTTATTCACTTATATAGCACCATTAATTCCGCAGCGCTTTACAGACATTATCGACACTTTCTCCATCGGGGCTCACAATCTAAATTCCCTATCAGTATGTCTTTGGAGTGTAGGAAGAAACCGGAGAACCCAGCGGAAACCCACAAGAATACGGGGAAAACATACAAACTCAGTATCACATACAGTATATGGATATATAAAATAGGACTCTGAGAAATGTATCTCATTGTTTTGCAATTTTTCCTTAACGGGGCTCTCTGGGAATAGAAAAAAATAAATAACTAAATGGAATCTTAATGAATACATTTATAAATACCTTTAATTAGCAATTTTAGCTTTTTTGTTTAGGGAGGTAAACACTACACAATTAATATGGTCAGTGTCTTGTTACACAGAAAGAAACCTGTCCTAGAATATTAGCACAGAAACTTGTGAGCGTGTGCCATAGGAATATTCCTGATATGACTTAGAGATAACCTATAACAGTGTGAGCAGACTTTTCGTACCTTAATAGCCCTGGTATCTCCAGTATTAGATCATATAGACAGGGTAGACATCAGTGTGAGCCGCCTCTTCTTATTTAAGCACTGCTTGTATCTCCAGCATAATATCAGATAGACATGGTGGACAGCAGTGTGAAGAGCCTCTTCTTACTTCAGCACTCCTGGTATCTCCAGTATTAGAGTAGACAGCACTGTGAGCAGTCTCTTCTTACCTCAGCATTCCTAGTATCTCCAGTATTAGATCAGATACACATGGTGGACAGCAGTGTGAGCAGCCTCTTCTTACCTCTGCACCCCTGGTATCTCTAGTATAAGCTCAGAAAGACATGGTGGACAGCAGTGTGAGCAGCCTCTTCTTACCTCTGCACCCCTGGTATTTCTAGTATTAGATCAGTTAGACAGGTGTACAGCAGTGTGAGCAACCTCTTCTTACCTCTGCACCCCTGGTATCTCTAGTATTAGATCAGATACACATAGTGGACTACAGTGTGAGCAGCCTCTTCTTACCTCAACACCCCTGGTATCTCCAGTATTAGCTCAGAAAGACATGGTGAACAGCAGTGTGAGCAGCCTCTTCTTACCTCTGCACCCCGGTATCTCTAGTATTAGATCAATTAGACAGGTGTACAGCAGTGTGAGCAGCCTCTTCATACCTCAGCAACCATGGTATCACCAGTATTAGCTCAGAAACACATGGCGGACAGCAGTGTGAGCAGCCTCTTCTTACCTCAGCACCCCTAGTATCTCTAGTATTAGATCAAATACACATGGTGGACAGCAGTGTGAGCAGCCTCTTCTTACCTCAGGATCTCTGGTATCTCCAGTATTAGATCAATTAGACAGGTGGACAGCAGTGTGAGCAGCCTCTTCTTACCGCTGCACCCCTGGTATCTTCATTATTAGATCAGATAGACAGGGTGGACAGCAGTGTGAGCAGCCTCTCCTTCCCCTAGAACCCCTGGCATCGGCAATATTAGATCATGGGATCAAACGGATACCTATTATATATGTGCTCACTCATCACCTTTTTCTGATGTGGTTGAAACCTAGCCCACGTTAGTCAATGAAAAAACTGGGTAGGTGGGATTTCAAGTACATGAGTGAGTTTTGGTTGCATCCGCTGCCTAAAACGGTCAGTTTACCGCCAGTGAGAGCTATATAGTGACTATGTGGCTGTCACTGGGGTGTCTTTGGTTCGGGTTGGTTGGGTGGCTACGTCCTTATATAGCAACGTGCACTCACAAGCAGAAGATGAGTTTGCTATAAGAAATCCCAATATAAAATACCGCTTTTATATTTTACTGACTCTAAAACTTTATTTATTTTCAGCCTTAGCTAATAACTGGAACTTTTTTTATATAAAATAAGTATATAACACCGGAGCTGGAGAAAGGACTACATAGAGGAATAAGAAGTAATGGACCATTAATGATTAATGACATCAAATCTATAAATACACAAGTTTATAAAATTATAAAAAGAAGTCTACATGCCGCCCAGAGGATCGGGGAGCATCGTGCTTATTTATTTATTTTTTTTCAATAATTTATTTTCCGCTGTTACACTTGGCAATCAATAATTTCAGTAATAGCTGGTATGGGTCTACTGAATTGTGGTGAGGGGTGACGGAGAGCCGTTCCGAAGAAGGTGGCCAGCAAGTAACTGGGCCCAATCTAAACCCTGAAACAAGGCCTCCCAAAATAATAGTGCTGATGCCCTCATATGAAGCACAGACATTTCCCAGGGCATTTACACATGGGTCCCATCAGCCTCCCGCTTCTATATTGGTGCCAGGAATGATTGACAAGGTTATGACCATGACTCAGTCTAAATATTGTATTTTTAGTTATCCATTGTATAGCACTGTTAGATTATGTATTGGGAACTGTATAGTGATAATATGTGAACAATGTCCGGTACTATTTATTTGTGCCTTGTATTTTGATAATATGTGAGCACTGTATTGTAGTATTTATTTGGGCACTGTATGGTCATAACATGTGAGAACTGTAAAGTGGTATTTATTTGGGCATTTCATAGTGTTAATATGTGAGCACTGTATGACAGTATTTATTTGGGCACTGTATGGTCATAACATGTGAGAACTGTAAAGTGGTGTTTATTTGGGCATTTCATAGTGTTTATATGTGAGCACTGTATTGTAGTATTTATTTGAGCACTGTATGGTCATAACATGTGAGAACTGTAAAGTGGTGTTTATTTGGGCATTTCATAGTGTTAATATGTGAGCACTGTATGACAGTATTTATTTGAGCAATCTATTGTGCTATCTTGAGAACACTATATAGCCGTATTTATTTTGGCTCTGAGTGGCACTGTTATTTTGTTGCTAAAGAATGGCACTCTTATGTGGGCACCATCCTTTATACCTTGTATAATGTAGCACTGTATAATATCTTATTTGTATATAAATTGTTGGCGGGGGAGCTAAGAGAATAAGCCTCACACGGTACCGTGCCTCATTAGTCAGGTCGTGACCCAAGTGCAACCTTTTTCTCTGCACCCCATGTATTGCATGCCTGATTTTAGACCAACGTATTCTGCACCACGTATCACTCTCATCCTCCCTGCGGAGGTCACGCTAGAATCTCAGATAATTGCACAGTGTGTGCCCTTATGGGCAGGGGCGTACTGGCCCACCGTATGATCGGGAAAACCCCCGGTGAGCTCCGGGTTCCGATGGCCATGCCCCTAAGCCCCGCCCTCACACCCACTGGGCCCTGTACAGAGAACAGAGGACCCCCCGGTTCGCTAATCAGATAGGCAGCACTGCCGATATGATTAGTGATGGTCTCTCTGCAGCAGCACAGCAAGGAGACCGGTCTCCCTGCTCTGCCTGCTGCCGCAGTGCCCCTCTGCCGCCTCTGCCGGCGCGTGCGCAGGAGGTGAGTCTCAGAGCGATGACATCATCGCCCTGGGACTGCTTCCTGTGCGCGCTGTGGAGGACGGATCCGCCGTCGCCCTAGGCAGCGGCTGCAGGCCTGCAGCTCATCTCAACGCTTGAGTATGAAAAGCAGGGGCCGGGAGGGGAGGAAGGGATAGGGGGGAGGGGTGACTGAGAGGACCCCTGGCCGAGGCTGTCAGTAAATGCTACTGGGCAATGGGCATGATTATCATCATGCCCATTGCCCAGCCTGTCCTGCTGCCAACCTCTCGTTACTGTTACTATGCCTAGCAGCATGTGCTACCACCAGTGGCTGGCAGGACATGCTGGGTGGGCATGAAAGTACCAAGGAGGCTGGCAGGACATACTAAGCATGAATCGGGCTATGGGCGGAGGAGAGCGGTGCCAGCGCCCGCCCTTCTCCCCCGCTTGCTCAGGGCCCAGCAGCCGGATACTTACCTCTCCTCCTGCCTCCGCAGATCCGCTGTATTTTTGCTCTGCGCTCCCTGTGACATATCAGGTCAGAGGGTGCGGTGACGTCTTTCCACCGCACCCTCCCCTGAGCCATCACAGGCAGCGCAGAGCGGGAAGACGCCGGCGACGCTGGAGTACGGACCTGAGCAGCGGCAGCAGGTAAGGAGGAGTGAGGTGAGTATTTGATTATTATTTTTTTTAATGTATGGAGGCATGGGGCATTATATGGGGGGGTGATATCCTGCATGGGGCATTATATGGGGGGGTGACATCCAGCATGGGGCATTATATGGGGGGGGTGACATCCTGCATGGGGCATTATATGGGGGGTGACATCCTGCATGGGGCATTTTAAAGAGGGGGGTGACATCCTGCATTGGTCATTTTAAAGAGAGGGGGGTGATATCCTGCATGGGGCATTATAAAGAGGGGGGGTGACATCCTGCATGGGGCATTATATGGGGGGTGACATCCTGCATGGGGCATTATATTGGGGAGATGACATCCTGCATGGGGCATTATATTGGGGAGATGACATCCTGCATGGGGCATTATATGGGGGCGGTGACATCCTGCATGGGGCATTTTAAAGAGAAGGGTGACATCCTGCATTGGGCATTATAAAAGGGGGGGTGTGACATCCTGCATGGGGCATTTTAAAGAGAGGGGGGGTGATATCCTGCATGGGGCATTATATGGGGGGTGACATCCTGCATGGGGCATTATATGGGGGGTGACATCCTGCATGGGGCGTTATATGGGGGAGGTAACATCCTGCATGGGGCATTATATGAGGGAGGTGACATCCTGCATGGGGCATTATATGGAGGGGGGTGACATCCTGCATGGGGCATTATAAGGGGGGGAAAAGCCTGCATAGGGCATTTGTGGGGGGAACAGCCTGCATGGAGCTTTATATGGGGCCAGTATCCTGTACAGAGCATTTTCTGGGGGCCAGTATTCTGTTTGGAGCGTTATATGGGGTCAGTATTCTGTATGGAGCATTATATGGGGGCCAGTATTCTGTATGGAGCATTTTTTGGGGGCCAGTATACGGTGTGGAGCGTTATATGGGGACCAGTATCCTGTATGGAGCGTTTTATGGGGGCCAGTATTCTGTACGGAGCATTTTATGGGGGCCAGTATTCTGTATGGAGCATTATATGGGGACCAATATCCTGTATGGAGCGTTATATGGGGACCAGTATTCTGTATGGAGCGTTATATGGGGACCAGTATTCTGTATGGCGCACTTTTTGGAGGCCAGTATACTGTGTGGAGCGATTCGCCGGTTTCTGAACTATTATAGAATTTACAATAGATATCACTCATGTAATATAAGAAGTGAAATCTTTGCATTGTACTATACTTATATTTCTCTGCGGTATCTGTGCATCATGAATCGTGGTATGTGTTAAAGGGGCCCACTGAGACTCTTTCTCCCAGGGCCCAGAAAAACCTGGAGTCGGCCCTTTGTGGTACTATCATGCTAGTACTACTACCACCAGTGGCTGGCTGGCAGGACATGCCATGTGAGCTTGAATGATAGTACCACAGAGGCTGGCAGTACATACTGGGCAATGGGCATAATAATACCACAAAGGCTGGGAGGACATACTGGGCAATGGGCATGATAGTACCACCAGTAGACTGACTTGGCGGTCTCCAGGGCTCCGTCTCCCCTTCTCGCTGCTGTTAGGCTGGGTTAACATTGCGTTTATACTGTGCGTTACAACGGATCCGTTGTAAATCAGCGCAGACGCAATGTACTGTAGACTTGCATTGCAAAAATAGGCATGTGTTTGAAAGTATGCATTATTTGCAACGCACAGGAAAACATGGTCGGCGGCTGGAGGCCAGCTGAGCACTTCTCTGACAACTGTGTTCTAGTGTCATTCTGTGCCTGCTCATCTCTGTCAGCAGGGGTATTTGTCTGATGGCAAAGATGTAGCAGAGCTGGAGACAGAAGATCCGTGGATTACGTCAGAGCGAGGATTTTGTTTTTTTATTAAAGATGGAGTCCCTACATGTGTTTTTTTCTGTTTACTAGAAATTCATGGTGGCCATGTCTAGTTTGGCGTGACGCCATGAATTTCAGGCTTAGTGCCAGCTGATAATACAAAGCTGGTACTAACCCCATTATTACCCAGCGTGCCACCCCCACCAGGGCCGCTGGAAGAGCCGGATAAAGCGCCTGGAAATGGTGCTATGATGAATGCGCCAATTCCAGGGGTGGCTGCGGGCTGCCGTCTTCAGCGTGGAGGGCCCAGAATGCTTGGGCCTTACCATGCTGAGAATCCCAGCCCCCAGCTGCCTGGTTTTTACCAGGCTGGCGATCAAAATATGGCGGGAACCCACGTATTTTTTTTTAAATTATTTTTTTAAATAATTTAAAAAACATTGGGCTTTCCTGACTTTTGATCGCCAGGCAGCTGGAGGTGGCAGCCCGTAGCTGTCTGCTTTATCTGCGCTGAGAATCAAAAATTCTGCGGAGCGCTGTCATTTTTGTTTTATTATTTATTTATTTTCACACTTCTATATGTGTGACAGTCCCAACAGCTAATCACAGACGCTGACACTGAAAACGGGCGTCTGTGATTGGCTGCTTGAGTAACCTGAAAGCAGCCCATACATAGTACCATACTAGAATGTATGGGCTGATTGTAGATTACTCAAACAGCCAATCACAGACGCCCATCCTCTTTGACAGCATCTGTGATTGGCTGTTGGGTCTGTGACATATAGAAGTGTGAAAAGAAATTTTTAAAAACGGTGTAGCGCTCTGCTGAATTTTTGATTCTCACCGCAGATAAAGCGGACAGCTACGTACTGCCACCCCCAGCTGCCTGGCTTTACCTTGGCTGCCGATCAAAAGACAGAGAAGCCGAATATTTGTTTTAAACTTATTTAAAATATTTTTTTTTTAGGAAAAGGTGTGTGCTCCTGCCATATGTTGATCGCCAGCCAGATAAACAAGGCAGCTGGGGGCTGGGATTCTCAGCATGGTAAGGCCCAAGTGTTCTTGGCCCCCCACACTGAAAATCGCAGCCCGCAGCCACCCCTGAAAATTTCCAGGCGCTTTACCTGGCTCTTCCAGCGGCCCTGGTGGTGAGTGGCACCCTGGGTAATAATAGTGTTAGTACCAGGCCAGCTTTGTATTATCAGCCGGTACTAAGCCCGAAATTCATGTTGTCACGCCAAATTAGACATGGCCACCATGAATTTCTAGTAAATAGAAAAAAAACACAGAAATTTTTTTTTTAATTAAAAATAAAACACAAAACCCATTTAGGCTCCGTTCATACGCGGCGCAAAAAATCTCTACTGCATGCCGACGTTGCGCTTTTCTCAGCGCGCTTTTCCCGAGGCATGTTAACATGTAGCCTATGGGGAAAGCGCGCCAAAAAAAACGCCAAGAATTGGCATGTCAATTCTTTTTGCGCGGCCGCTTTTGCAGTGAAAGCGCCCACGCAAAAATACGTGGCAAAACGCGGCATCTGAACGCTTTTCAGCAAAAGCCATAGCTTTTGCTGGAAGGCGTTTCCAGCTTTCTTTGGCACTTCTTTTACGCGAGCGGTCTAAAGCGCCGCGTAAAAGCAGGAATGTAGCCTAAGGGACTCTATCTTTAATAAAAAAAAATCCTCGCTCCAACGTAATCCATGGGTCTTCTGTCTTCAGCTCTGCTACATCTTTGCCATCAGAGATATATGTCTGCTGACAGATGAGCAGGCACAGAATGACACTGGAGCACTGTTACTGTGTAGTGCCGCACTATGTTGCTCTTTTGTCATTTCATGCAGTGTAGAAATCTTGGGAAAAGTGTGGATTGTGCTCTGGAAGTGATCAGTTATAGCTAACTATGTTATTTTCTGCAGAGATAAGTCCTGCATAGAAGATGGGATATATCGGTCTGCAGATAAAGAACTTCACCTAGAGACATCACTGGTGAGTATGTGTATTACCTATACACACACACTGACACTATATACAGAGCTCCTGTGTATAATATTAATGGTGATCATTGCATTACCTGTACACTGACACTATATACAGAGCTTCTGTGTATAATGTCACTGGTGATGACTGATAACCTGTACACTATATACAGAGCTCCTGTGTATAATATCACTGGTGATCACTGTATAACCTGTACACTGACCCAATATACAGAGCTTTTTTACATTTTTATTATTTTAGCATTATTTGTCACTATGTTGTGGCATTATGTGCTTTGGTCATGACATGACGATATTTGTCCCTTGTATGTGGTATTATTCAGTCACTATGTGGTGGTAATATGTGGTCTCATGGTGTGTCAGTATTTATACCTTGTATCTGGTAGCATTTGATCACTATGTGGTGGGATTATGTGCTTTGGTCATGGTGTGGCGGTATTTGTGCCTTGTATGTGGCATTATTTGGGCACTATGTGGTGGTAATATGTGATCTGGTCACGGTGTGGTGGTATTTCTGCCTTCTATCTGGTAATATTGGTCTTGGTAGAGTGGATTGTGGTTGGTCATTTGTTTTATCTGATATCAATAAGGGGAAACCTCTTTATTTCCAATAGATATTAAATACTTGGATGTTTAACCCCTCCCTGCCCTGTGACTATTACACAGCAGCAGAGATGCAGTTGCAGAGGTTCACCAGAGAAAGCAAGTTGGCATTTGGTGAGATTTTCACCTCTGTATTTATAAGACAAAACCAGGAGTGGGTGAGAAATTCATAAAACATTACCTCGGATTGCTCCACTCCTGGTTTTGTCTTATAAATACAGAGGTAAAAATCTCACCAAATACTCAAAGTGCCACAATCTTCTGACAGTGCTGATTCCACCAATAAATAAGTGATCACCTTCCCAACCTGTGCATCGCTGATAACTTGTTTTCACCAATAAAAACCCTTTAATGCAAACTACAGTAATTGTACATCGCATTTCTGGTGAGCGCACAGTGATGGGCAGAAGCGGCCAATATAATGGGTATAACGGCTAACAGGTATTTGCAAATAGCTGAAGGGTGGGTGGGCCCCTGGAGTCAATGTCCCTGGTGGGCCCCAGACACCCCAGTCCAGCGCTGTTGACAGCAGTGACCTGGGGGTCTGAAATGCTTCCTGGGGCGATCCCCATGTCATTTGAGCACTGTCACTATCGTTTTGGGCACTTTTTAGGCTTTCTACAGACTGTAGGGGGTGCCGCCGCAAAAATGCTCGGGTCTCCCATAGACTAACATTGGGCTCGTTTCTCGGGCCGAGCACCCGAGTATCACGGTGAGCTCGGCCCGAGCTTCGAGCACCCGAGCATTTTAGTGCTCACTCAACACTAATTGCCACTCTTCGTAATGTGCAAACAATGTCTTCATCAGTTGGATTCCACCTGGATCCCTCATGAAAAGCACTAGATAAAAATGTAAATGATTGAACATATGCACTGCAATATAAAAACAACTTGCTGTGCATTGTGTATTTTTCAGTCTTTTTCAGCTTCTTTTCTCCGCTTCCAGCTTTGAAAATTATGAAGTGGTTAAAGAAAGTGATCGGTTCATTCTGCTGGTGGCTTCTGTTTGGAAGCCGCTGACTATTTTATATGTAGTTAACAAAAACACTGATGTTTTCCTTAAGTGTCTTCTTATAAAATAAAAAATCAGTGGGTATGCTGGCGTCTATAAGGTGCTGTGTGTACGTACCCTTAGGAATAACAGAATCTCTGGTCATCTCCTCCATTTTTGGCCAGAGTTTAGAGGATTAATGGGAGACATAGAACCGCTATTCTCCAGTTTGGGATCTAACCCTTCAGACATACTATATATGAGGTATAGTATTAATATACCATAAAAGTCAGTAATAATCAATTAAATGCGAAAAGACATTAAACAATTTTAATTTTTTATTTCTTTGAATTAAAATTGCATGGAAGGATGAAGACAAGTTTTTGGAGGAGCCTTCAACTTTTGCACGTGTCTCTTGCTGGTCAGGAGGCCACAGGTAGGTGGTACAACTCCTTCCATACAGGTACAGCATTAATGGTGGATGTACTGTAGTTTCTTCAGAGCGCTAGATTTGGGTGTTTTCTGTCCTCGAGATGTCAATGGTGCGTTGGTGGCAGCAGCCAAAAATGCAGCTTTCTCTGACAGCACGAGCAGCCCTGGATAATCCACGCCGGCAGGATGTTATCATCCGGCGGAAGAGAGAACCTAGGAGAAAAGATGTAAAACTGATGTAAGTAATGGGACTCCATATTAGAGGACACTACTGTGGTGTCACTGTAGCATGACGTTAGAGGAATCTCATCATACAGAGGAGCAGAATCATTGTCAGCCATCATACATGTGACAATCCCACCACTGACGGATAACATCTGCTCCACATGACTTCTTCTCACTGACGTCATACAACATGGAGATTATCGTCACACTTACCTCGCCTAGTTTCCCCCTCTTCAACTTTCTCTGTTTTTAGTTGTTTTCTCAGTGTTCGAAAATATTTTCTTCTCTTCTGAACTGGAGATTCTAATCAAAAAGCCAGAAAAAAATGTTGATTATAAACTCCTAAAAGATGAGCTTTGTATCTTTATAGAGTTATGCAACTGATTAATATGAACCTGTAGCTTTTCTGGGTTCCGGTGGTGTCTCCCCAAAGAACCATGTCCCCATATTAATATGACATTACTTTCAGCAAGCCACAGTGTTATATAATCAGTTGGATAAAACTTCATTGTAACTTTAAAGAAGACCCATCACCAGGTCAAAAGTGTCCAAGATTCGCTCTTATTTTATGTCGGCTTCTCCCCTGAGTATTCTGATATTTGTTTTCCTAAAATCCACAGTACGGTTGTAGAGATATGGGACTTTTTATTTAGTGTTGATTATTATGGTCTTTATCATGTGGGCGTGGTAACCTAAGGGCACGCCCCAGAGGATCCTGTGAACACCGCCCCTTTGTAAAGAATAAAAATTACCACTAATTACAAAGGCCCATAACTCTGGAACCGTATGGGGGATTTTAACAAAACAAAAAATAGAATACTCAGGGGAGCAGAAAGAATAAAGGAAGTAATTTTAGAGCCTTAATATTTAAATTTTGGATCATAGGCTATAATTGGATGGCCTATAAACCTGTACATACCTGACAATGAGGGCGAGGATGACTCACTGTTTTTAGCAGTAAAACACTGATTGTCTCCAACAGTTTTGGAAGGGGAAGATTCTTTCTGCCTGTTGGTAGAAAAAAGACACGTAAATTACAAGGAAAAAACAATAGAATAACGGAAGAACACCTGTCTGTAAGGTCAATTAGGACAACATAGAGGAGATATCCTGCTCAAGACCACATTTTACCAGCAAGAATGGAGTCTAATTAGTAATATTGGCCTGTAGTGAGTTGGAAATGAATGGTTGGTCGCAACAATCAGCTGTTATTGAAGTTATCACAAGTAAGACCCACAGAGATTGTGTAGTCATGGGGTGGTGGATGCTAGATTTAGATTTGTGTTACTCGTATCTTGTATTTGGATCCGACATACAGTACAGACCAAAAGTTTGGACACACCTTCTCATATAAAGATTTTTCTGTATTTTCATGACTATGAAAATTGTACATTCACACTGAAGGCATCAAAACTATGAGTTAACACATGTGGAATTATATACTTAACAAAAAAGTGTGAAACAACTGAAAATATGTCGTATATTCTAGCTTCTTCAAAGTAGCCACCTTTTGCTTTGATGACTGCTTTGCACACTCTTGGCATTCTCTTGATGAGCTTCAAGAGGTAGTCACTAGAAATGGTTTTCACTTCACAGGTGTGCCCTGTCAGGTTTAATAAGTGCGATTTCTTGCCTTATAAATGGGGTTGGGACCATCAGTTGTGTTGTGCAGAAGTCTGGTGTCTACACAGCTGATAGTCCTACTGAATAGACTGTTAGAATTTGTATTATGGCAAGAAAAAAGCAGCTAAGTAAAGAAAAACGAGTGGCCATCATTACTTTAAGAAATCAAGGTCAGTCAGTGCGAAAAATTGGGAAAACTTTGAAAGTGTCCCCAAGTGCAGTTGCAAAAACCATCAAGCACTACAAAGAAACTGTCTCACATGAGGACCCCCGCAGGAAAGGAAGACCAAGAGTCGCCTCTGCTTCTGAGGATAAGTTTATCCGAGTCACCAGCCTCAGAAATCGCAGGTTAACAGCAGCTCAGATTAGAGACCAGGTTAATGCCACACAGAGTTCTAGCAGCAGACACATCTCCACAACAACTGTTAAGAGGAGACTTTGTGCAGCAGGCCTTCATGGTAAAATAGCTGCTAGGAAACCATTGCTAAGGACAGGCAACAAGCAGGAGAGACTTGTTTGGGCTAAAGAACACAAGGAATGGACATTAGACCAGTGGAAATCTGTGCTTTGGTCTGATGAGTCCAAATTTGAGATCTTTGGTTCCAACCACCGTGTCTTTGTGCGACGCAGAAAAGGTGAACGGATGGACTCTACAGGGCTGGTTCTCACCGTGAAGCATGGAGGAGGAGGTGTGATGGTGTGGGGGTGCTTTGCTGGTGACACTGTTGGGGATTTATTCAAAATTGAAGGCATACTGAGCCAGCATGGCTACCACAGCATCTTGCAGCGGCATGCTATTCCATCCGGTTTGCGTTTAGTCGGACCATCATTTATTTTTCCACAGGACAATGACCCCAAACACACCTCCAGGCTGTGTAAGGGCTATTTGACCAAGACGGAGAGTGATGGGGGGCTACGCCAGATGACCTGGCCTCCAGAGTCACCAGACCTGAACCCAATCGAGATGGTTTGGGGTGAGCTGGACCGCAGAGTGAAGGCAAAAGGGCCAACAAGTGCTAAGCATCTCTGGGAACTCCTTCAAGATTGTTGGAAGACCATTTCCGGTGACTACCTCTTGAAGCTCATCAAGAGAATGCCAAGAGTGTGCAAAGCAGTCATCAAAGCAAAAGGTGGCTACTTTGAAGAACCTAGAATATAAGACATATTTTCAGTTGTTTCACACTTTTTTGTTAAGTATATAATTCCACATGTGTTAATTCATAGTTTTGATGCCTTCAGTGTGAATGTACAATTTTCATAGTCAAGAAAATACAGAAAAATCTTTAAATGAGAAGGTGTGTCCAAACTTTTGGTCTGTACTGTATATCAGGACTAAATCTCATAATAATACTAATCTACTCACATTTCTGAGCGTTTTTCATTGATCTCTGGGGAACACCCTGGAGGTGACATAGGCACTTCATTGCCTTCATCACTGTTCTCTTGGGAACACTGTGGAGGTGACATAGGCTCTTCATTGCCTCCATCACTGTTCTCTTGGGAACACTGTGGAGGTGACATAGGCTCTATATTGGTCATCATCCCAGTATTGGTGATATATAGCTAAAACAGATAAAGAAATATAAAATAGATATATTTAATTTTTTTTTCTAATTATAGGTTTCATACATTTTATTAGCCACATACTTACTTTAGAAGACCTTTGATAAGTTGATGCAAAGTTTTTGATTTCTGGCCAGTCATTGTCCTCACTTGTGTCCCCCTCATCTGAATTTATATGTTTGAAGCTGCTACTTCGAGCTAAAAAATACAAGTGTTATTAGAGATTATTAGTATAATACCCAGACAGTCACCATGTTATCACTAATAATGATGGGAACTGATTTTGACATAAAATGAAAGACAAGACACTCGTCAGTTTTCTGCAGATGACGTCTCATTTTACTTACTGATAAAGTAGCGGGTGTCCTCATCTGACTTTAGGTCAGGAACGAACAGGGGCTTCTGACTTAAAAGGTTGTCAAAGTCTAAGTCACGCATAAATGGATGAATTTTGATCTCATTTGCGCCTCCTGGAAAAGGAAGACAAGAAAGAAAGTGATACAGTCATTGTCAGAGAAACTGCTCCATATCTGTAGAATTTATGTTAATCTGAACTGAAGATGTAACAGAGCCGACATAAAGGAAATATATTGAACATTATAGCATGAAGAATGGGTAATAGACAAGTAGGTAGAGTACAGAACCTCAGTGCTGATCCTCATGGAACCCATCATTTGTCTGGTCACGCTGTAATAATTCATTGATAATACTATTAATATTACCTGTTCCAAGTCTCAGTGCTGGAATTTTTCTGAGCAGTTGAGTGATGATGCCTCGAGCATTAGTTGGAGGAAAGTAATTACATCTCCAAGGTATATCATCTGTTATATAAAAAGCAAATATTATAAGAAATAAAACCTCTTCATTTATTTTCATTAAAATAAAATTCCTTAACAAAGCTAGAAAAAACTACAGAACTATTCAAGTCAAATAACAGTGACATCACAAGCATTCAGATTATTTTACTTACCCTGGATGATACTGTGTAAAATATTCCTTCTGCAAGCCCCTGTAAATGGTGGATATCCAAATAGAAATTTATATAGGATGATCCCTATTGACCACCAGTCAACAGGCCTTCCATAGCCTATCTTTAGGATAACTTCTGGGGTCATGTAAGTAGGGGTGCCAGCAGTCTGGAAACCAACAGAAAAAGGAGATGATGATCAATAAATATAATTGCGACACATAACATCAGTGGAAATGTTTTTCTAGAGAAATTATAAATCAGAGAAGGAGAAAGAGATGAGATCTGTAAAGTACAAGACCCTGTAAGTAAAGCCTACCTCTTTATCAAGGAACTCTTTGGTGATGTCCTTAGTTGGAGTCTTGTAGAAGTCTGAGTTTGGTCTCATGAGGCCGAGTTTTGAAACCCCAAAATCAGTGACCTTAATATGTCCTGTTGATGTTATCAGGAGGCTGTGAAAGAAAAGATGGTGTCAGCACCAAGTAATAACCCACAGACTGTATAAGAAACTCTAACTTTCTTCCCCTCTAATATGCTAGAGGGGTCACTTACTTCTCAGGCTTCAGATCTCTGTGCACCACACCATAGCTGTGCAGGTATTCCACAGCAAGGACCGTTTCCGCAATGTACATACGGGCCAAGAGGACTGGTAAAGGACCCCTGTGCTTTAGAAGGGTACCACAGTCACCTCCTACAGGAGAAAGCAAATATGAGAACTGAGGGTTTGTTACAATGTAAATTACACATGATGAGTGGGAATGTGAAAAAGGCGGAGACATTGGGACAGGATGGTCTATATATACTGTATAATGTAGTGCGTATACTGTATACTGCAGATAGACCCTATACATAGAGACAGAGCCTCATCTACGAGCCTCTAATTTTTTTCTCTGTGAACGTTCTTATCTATAAAAACTCTTCAAAAAGACAAATCTTCCTTTTACCCATAGTGGAAATTGCTGCCGTGCTCAGCGAGGACATACTGGGGGACTTTCATAGAGATCAATGGTTTTTCAGGCATCTTGGTAACAGATGACTTATAATAATTGCAAAGAGGACATGTAACCGTCCATGTGGGCACATTGTGGTCATATATAGGTGCTAGGATTAAGCAGACGTGGGCTGGATATAGATACAATGGATGTGTCCTACCTGGTACATACTCCATGACCATACATAGATGAAGTTTAGTAGGAAAGGAGCAGAACGTGGAGACCACAAAGGGACAATCTGCGAATGCTGAGATGTCCCTCTCCAGAAAGGCCCATTCAAGCCTCTTTGGCTTTTTCAGGTTCTCCTTGTCCATTTTCTTCATAGCGCAGACTTGGTTTGTGTCTTTATGGCGAACTAAGTGGACGGCCCTGGAGAGGAGAAAAAAACATGATTTACTATAAATTCTTATTAACAATCTATCTATAGATCTCATCAAATGATCTCCTGTATTAATGATTAATGTGGGGCCATCACTAGAAAACCATGTCTATAAATACATAAAATAACACTCCACAAATGATCACCAATGGGGGGGTCCTCATCCACGTCACATCCTAACTGACCTGAATAGTGACAGATAGATGTGGACCGTGATGTGAACTCATAATTTGTCCATGGGAACATAACATGAGAAGGACGCAGAGACATCGTCATAAGGAGCCCTGGGAAATATATATAATACCAAAGTAAAGCTCACCCAAAGGCTCCACTGCTGATCAGTTTGATCGGTTTATAGTCGCTCTTACAAGGATTTCTCCCCAGGTTCAAGGATCCGATCGTGGCCTAAAAAGGAATAAGAAATGACATTAAGACATAGAAACTGCAGGGGAATAAAAGATGAAGATGCAGGAACGTCTCTCTTCTATATTATGTCCATGATGATTACACTGCAGCAGATGTAGGGGACGTGATACAAGCCGCACCCTGCACAGACACTATTATATTATAGGAGATATCCCCCTTATACAAAGACACAGGCGGAAATACAAACTCCACACCACTGAGTACAGACTGTCCTCACAGATGATGAAGCCACAGGGACAGGTGGCCATAAAATACTCTGTGTCTGCCTGGAGTGGACATGGAGGCCTCCACCATCATAAATCTGACCTTCTGCTAAATGGCTGGTAATCTGGAGAAGATCAGACAACAAGGACATGAGATGTAGACCTGTGTCTGCCTGGAGAGGACAGGGAGGCCTCCACCATCATGAAACTGACCTTCTGCTATATGATTGGTAATCTGGAGAAGATGAGACAAGGACATGAGATGTAGACCTGTGTCTGCCTGGAGCGGACATGGAGGCCTCCACCATCATAAATCTGAGCTTCTGCTATATGGCTGGTGATCTGGAGAAGATCAGAGAACAATGACATGAGATGGAAACCTGTGTCTGCCTGGAGAGGACAGGGAGGCCTCCACCATCATGAACCTGAGCTTCTGCTATATGGCTGGTGATCTGGAGAAGATCAGACAACAAGGACATGAGATGTAGAAGATGATAGATCCTTACCAGGCGCTCCACTGAGTAGGCCGGATACTCCAGTACAAGCAGGACATTTTGGGCCAGTTGTTTAATAAAGGCCAATTCTCCACTTTGGGATTTTTCTTCAGCCTATAGAGATGAAAACAAAGAAGAAAGGAAAATCATGAGAGAAAAAGCAAAACGGAGGAGGCCATTTATATCACCATGTTACTTATGCTATCTACACTACAAGTACTACATGACAACTGACGAGGGATCCGGTCGCTTGTAAACCTTTAAATCCCCACGTCCTCCCTCCATACCCAATGTATGTATATAAGACACATGGCTGCTTGTGACCTGTGTAAAATGGCCACAGCAGACTCCAACTCAAAACGCGGGGTGACTGCAACAATGATAGCCCCACAATTATATACAGTAGATATCTAATAGGCTTTAAACCAGAAGAAAAACAACACCTAATTAAGAGTTAGACCCTAGCCGCACCACACCGACACCACACCGACACAAGGGTTAAGGCATTAATATCCCACATTAATACCACTATCCTCACAGGACCGAAGTCCACTAGTTATATTGAGATGTAACCAAAGTCACTATTCCCCCAACAGTAACCTCTGTCCAAAGGACATCACATTTATCAAGACTCTGACCCAAACCTATCCCCCACCGCTGTGACCGTCCCAAAACCTCTACTTATCAAGTGCCAGCCTTCAAACTTTCCTCCCATCTCTTTATAAGGGCTGGTTGGATGCTGGAACGTGAAACTCCTACCTTCTTCCCTTTATTGTCCCCCTGTAACCCAGCTCCTCAACTCCTTCCCGCAAATGTACGGGTTATTAACATCCTGGAAGGGTCCTCACATGTGGAGGGGGCTCAGGAGCTGAGCTCCCCAAACATGCGTATATGAAATAGCCAGCATCTGTCCCTAAAAACCGTGGACAACGCAGAATTCTTCTGTTAACCATTTAAATAAAGCTGTCAGTCTGTGACAGTATCATTTCAATTGTGCATGCACCAATGCCTTAGCACTCTTGCTTTCATCGGCCCTCTACAAGGCGATCACAAGGGTCTAATGCATTTCTAGGACAACCAGGGGTCTGCTGAAGACCTCCGTTGCTGAAACCACGGTCCTCCTTGTGAAGCTTAGCTATAGGCTGAGCTCCAGAGGAGATCAAGATTTTCACTATATAGCGCAATACTGTAGTATTGCAATATATAGTATGAGCGATTTGCAGGATTAAGTCCCCTAAGGGAACGAAAAAAAAAAAAAAAAAATAAAGAAGAAAAGATTTAAAAAAATGTTAAAAATATAAAAGTTCAAATCACTCCTCTTTTCGCCATTTAAAATAAAGAAAGGAAAAAATTAATGATCATATTTGATATTGATGCGGTTGTTAAAGTCTGATCTTTTAAGATAGGGAATTAATTAATACGATCAATAAACACCGAAAAGAGGAAAAAAAATTGGATTTGTGGTTTTTTTTTGTCTTCTCATTTCACTTAAAAACATTAATAATAAACAATCAAAACACCCATAGAATCTATGATTCTATGACACTCTATGTACACAAAGTTCACTGCAAAACTCAAATCTTCACTCATCCCAATCGACAGAAAACTAAAATGTTATGGGTCCCTGAATATAGCGACACAAAGAACCATTGCATCTCACTTGGAATTTCTTTCCCTTGTTTCAGTACAATGTATGGTAAATAGAATGGAGCCACTGAAAGCTACAACTTGTCCTGCAAAAGAATCAAGCCCTCACATGTCTATGGCAATGGAAAAATAACAAATTTATGGCTCTTGAAAGAAAGTGAGGAAAAAATGAAGGCATAACAACTGAAAACTCTGTGGTCCATAATTGGTTAACCAATCCAATTCCCCCCTACCTCCACAACCCTCCCAATAACCCTGTAGATATCACCCTCTCCCTTCTCATGTAGCCTGTATGCCCTATTACTGCTCCCCAGCTATTCTTATCTGGGTATTTGGTACAGGTTAAACTTATATTCCATTATTATTTTCCATTATTACTATATGATTTGTGCAGATTGTCTGCTATTTACCTGTTGTACTAATGTCCATATGTTCTTCTGTAAATGCTCAAGATATTCTGAGCTTATATGACCTCGTTTGTATTTGGTCAGGCAATCTCTCACAAGCTCCATTACCAGCCGGTAAGTGAAGCTGAGGACGCCATCGGGTAGTGGTAGCACAAAGTCGGGGTCATAGGTGGCAAGAATCCCCTGGAGTAGTGCTAACACCTGAAGTCTGTCTGGAGGAATTCCAGACATTTCCAGTAAATCCAAGCGCAGTCTGTATATGACTAGCTATATGGCTTATCACACCGACAACAATGACACCGGAAAGTCAAAGTGACAACTAGAGTGTAATGACTTGTAGAAGTAGTGATGGTTAATTGTGATGTCATAATGGAATCTTGTGTTCTACTCTTAAAGGGGCAGCTTACCTTATAAGGAAGTTGCCTAGCATCCCTTAAGGAGGCAACAATATAGGCTGAGCATCGGTACCATATGCAGACATGGATGATAGAACTATGGACGCTTTACTCTTCTGAGCAGTTAGAGTATTATTATGTTGTTACATAAATTATTTATATCTGTTCCACACAATAAAAATTACAGTGTTTTGTATCAATAAGAAAGTCATATTCCGGGGCTAAAAGACAATGTATATCTTTGTACCGTGTTAGGGGCTAAAAGAAGTATCTTTACTGAGGGAACAGGGCCGGACTAGGGGCTGCGCCCAGCTCTGGCATAGGACGCACACAGGCCCATGTTACTCTCCCACACCCACTTTCAAAGATGAGGGTCTCTATTACAAATATGACCCTGCCTACCATTGGAGAAAATCTAAATTTACTACTCCCCGTGATACCAATTTATTAGGATGATCATTTAGGTCTCTTTATCACATTAATAGTTCCCCTTGGGCATCCTTATAATAATAAGAGTGCCCCTCTGGGTCTCCTTATAATAATATTAGTGCCCCTCTGGGTCTCCTTATAATAATAATAGTGCCCCTCTGGGTCTCCCTATAATAATAATAGTGCCCCTCTGGGTCTCCTTATAATAATAATAGTGCCCCTCTGGGTCTCCTTATAATAATAATAGTGCCCCTCTGGGTCTCCTTATAATAATAATAGTGCCCCTCTGGGACTCCTTATAATAATAATAGTGCCCCTCTGGGTCTCCTTATAATAATAATAGTGCCCCTCTGGGTCTCCCTATAATAATAATAGTGCCCCTCTGGGTCTCCTTATAATAATAATAGTGCCCCTCTGGGACTCCTTATAATAATAATAGTGCCCCTCTGGGTCTCCTTATAATAATAATAGTGCCCCTCTGGGTCTCCTTATAATAATAATAGTGCCCCTCTGGGTCTCCTTATAATAATAATAGTGCCCCTCTGGGTCTCCTTATAATAATAATAGTGCCCCTCTGGGTCTCCCTATAATAATAATAGTGCCCCTCTGGGTCTCCTTATAATAATAATAGTGCCCCTCTGGGTCTCCTTATAATAATAATAGTGCCCCTCTGGGTCTCCTTATAATAATAATAGTGCCCCTCTGGGTCTCCCTATAATAATAATAGTGCCCCTCTGGGTCTCCTTATAATAATAATAGTGCCCCTCTGGGTCTCCTTATAATAATAATAGTGCCCCTCTGGGTCTCCTTATAATAATAATAGTGCCCCTCTGGGTCTCCTTATAATAATAATAGTGCCCCTCTGGGTCTCCTTATAATAATAATAGTGCCCCTCTGCGTCTCCTTATAAGATTAAAGGGAATCTGTCAGAAGGATCACCCCTCCCTCCCAAGCCGTCTATATGGGCATACGTTATACACGTGGTCCCTTTACCAGCGAGGTTGGTCGACTGGGATAAGAAAATCATTCAACGAGAGACTAGATGAATTTTATTAACGAATGGCCTATTGTTATAGTGTGATCACTATTCAGTATGGCCCTATTACATAGACTATCACCATACAGTGTGTAGGCCAATTGTGGCTGCGCTCTTCTATACGGCATAGTCGGCCATTTGGACGGACTTCTTTTCTTTATCTATACTTTTAATCTTGGCTGCACTGAATATTGATTCAGGGTTAAATGATTCTCCTTTGTGTGTGCATCGATTATATCTGGTACATTTACACTATATTAATACATCCTCTATATTTATAATATATCTATACACCTATATTCCCTGTTGTCTTGTTGCCTAGCCATTATGGGAACCAATCTGGACCTATGATGTGATAAATACTTGATGAGATCCATAAAACAGCGCCCCCTATTGGAGCCCACTGTTCGTTTCAAGCATGGACCTTCTGGTATCTGTATGGGGAGGAAACCTCTCGCTGGAGCGCAGCGTGCCTCCCAATGCGCACTGACGCCCCCTCCGGTCTCATCGCTGGAACACATTTTTATGTAAAGTGTCATTGAATGCAGCAGCCGGGTCTAAGCTCCTAATAAACACAACCCTCCGCCTGCCCCGCTGTGTTATTACAGGCTCTATTCCCCTTCAAGCCTAAGCGTCAGAATGCCTGCTCCTCCTCTTACCTCCCCCTTTCACCTGCTGTTATAGTACAGCCTGTCTGGGCTCTGTATTAAAGCCTCTTATTAACCCTCTCCCCCTATGTATCTACTGGTAGACCCCATATTAATATAAGCCCCTTGCATACCATGAGCTGCAATATTATTATTGTAAGAAACCCCATGTGCACTATTATTATCAGGCATAGATGGGGGCATTATTATTCAGTATCGGCACACAGGGGGCATTATTACTATCTAAGGCAAGGGTGGGCAATTAATTTTCCAAAGAGATCACATGAGAGACCATGACTGTTGCGGAGAACGAACCAATAGACAGATATGAATTCTGCTCAATATTCATATCAACATATTAATTACATTTATTATAATATATTAATATTATCACTAGAGATGAGCGGTGTTCGACTCGAACTGTTCGCCAATCTCAAATTCGAGCTGTTTTGGGCGGTGTTCGAGCCGTTCGGCGAACACGAACAATTTGAAAATAATCCGGCTGTTCGAGGTTATGTTCCATAACTGTTCGTGCACCAAAATCATAACTGGATTTTTTCTCAGTAATGCTGAAAATTAATGTTAATACGCAGTTTGAGTGTACAGCGGGGCGGGGGGAGGGGCAGGGGATGGATCTCTGCAGAAATAATGAAGATCTCCATTTTTTTTTCTCTTTCCCCCATTTACAGTGGGGAGATGCAATCTGTCAGCCTATCAGCAGCGCACACACGGAGCGAACTGCTTTTTTCACACAAGCAAAGGCATGTGTCATTGGCAGTGTATGTCACATGTCCTTGCCCTATAAGACCCAGCCATTTTCCACGTAGCCACCATTTTCTCACTGCTGCAGCTGCGTGTTAGACGGCACCGCTGTTGCTGTGTGCGCTATACTTTGAGTGTTCATTTCAAGCCAATTTTCGCACAAATCTACAGATAGCTTGGGAGTAGGGGATAGTTGTGATTGCAGTCCTTTTGAGGACTAGGTTACATCATTTCCTAAGACTTTTATCAGGCAGGTCTGTGCTCTTAAATAGATAGGTTGGGAGTAGGGTCTACTTGTAATTGCAGTCCTTTTCTGGACTAGGTTACAGCATTTCCTAGGACTTTTTGCTAGGCAGGTCTGTGCCAGTGCTGTGCAAGTTTTTTTCACAGCATTTGGCTAAATCTAGCTAAGCAAATCCTTTTTGGCCTCTTGCAGTGTGTGTTAGTCAGTGGAGTAGCCTATCTGTGTTGCAAGCTATACCACCTGTGTATAGAATACAAATTTTTTTACTGCACCTAGCCAAGTAAAACCTTTTGGGCATAGCATCATTCCATTAGTCCATCTATACTAACCTCCACCAGGTTGCAAATTAAAAATAATTTTTATCTGCATCTAGCTCTGAAAAAAAAATTGGGCTTGTAGCAGTGTGTGGGACTTGTTCTATTAGTCCATGTATACTAACCACCACCAGGTTGCAAATTAAAAATAATTTTTATCTGCATCTAGCTCTGAAAAAAAAATTGGGCTTGTAGCAGTGTGTGGGACTTGTTCTATTAGTCCATCTATACTAAGCTCCACCAGGTTGCAAATTAAAAATAATTTTTATCTGCATCTAGCTCTGAAAAAAAAATTGGGCTTGTAGCAGTGTGTGGGACTTGTTCTATTAGTCCATCTATACTAACCTCCACCAGGTTGCAAATTAAAAATAATTTTTATCTGCATCTAGCTCTGAAAAAAAATTTGGGCTTGTAGCAGTGTGTGGGACTTGTTCTATTAGTCCATCTATACTAACCTCCACCAGGTTGCAAATTAAAAATAATTTTTATCTACATCTAGCTCTGAAAAAAAATTTGGGCTTGTAGCAGTGTGTGGGACTTGTTCTATTAGTCCATCTATACTAAGCTCCACCACCTGTGTATGTAATAAAATTGTTTTACTGCATCTAACCCAGCCAATACTTTTGGGCTAAAACAACAGTTTGGCCACTCAGCTCTGCTCGGTTCCCATCCATTGTTTTTTGTGCAAACAACTCCAGAGTTGTCAATTAGTTAACCACCAAAATGAGTGGAAAAAGGCCTGCTGATGGTGGAAAGGGGAATAGGTGTGTTGGGAAGGGAAAAAAAGGTTGTGTCCGTGGGGTAGGTGTTAAAGCAACAGTAACATCTGCAGAAGAAAGACCATCTTCCAGCCAAACTAAGATGTCTACTTCTTTTAGTGGACAATGTGATAAGATCCCTTTCTTACGGCCACGCCAATCGCTACAAATTCCAGATGAGGCACAAAAACAGCAGGTGCTTCAACGGATATCAAGTGCTCCTTCAAGTGGGCTCTCCTCCACCTCAACCATAATGTAGACCCTCGTTCCCAAACTGTATCTCCTGTTGGTGGAGAGAATGAGGAAGGCGATGATGAGACTCAAATACCTGATTGGAACGACAACTTGAGATTTTTGTCAGGGCAGGAAGAGGTTGACTCTGAGGACGACTGGTGTGATAACACACAGGGTGATGATGACGAGGTTGGAGATCCCACTTACTGTCAACCCACAGTCAGCCAGTCGATGAGGTCAGCAGAGGAGGTGGAGGAGGATGCTAGTGACGACGAGGTCAGGTTGCGCCTTCCTGGACAGAGACGTAGTACTGGAAGCACGTCAACAACTGCATCCTCAAACACAACTCTGCCTCTGACCACAAGTCGTAGTGGCTCTTCAGGTCGCATGGGTGCTAAGCCTTGCATAGCTTGGGCATTTTTTTCAGATCGATAAGAATGACCCAACTCGTGTTATCTGTAACATTTGTCAGAAGAAGCTAAGTAGAGGCCAAAAAATACATAGTTTGAGTACTTCATACATGAACCGGCACATGGATATGAAGCATAATTTGCAGTGGGAAGCTCACTGTGCTACAATGCGGCCTAGCCGGCTGGGCCAACCACCATCAGCCACATCTTGTGCATCTGCAGCCTCTTCATCCTCTGTGACTGGGGGACAGCAGTCACACCTGTTTTGGGACGCAGACCGGCCACCTCTTTACCCGCAACAGCCAGTGTGATTGTCAGGTCATCATTTTATTTGGAGGTGGAAACACCAGCTGGTGTTGAGCGCTCTCCGACATCGATAGCACCACCTTTGGATCAAGGCAACCTAACATGTCCGCCTGCATCTTCCTCACAGACCGGCAGTTTGCCGGGGACACCCTTCTCAACCCCGTCTAAGCACAACAGCCAGCCCTCGGTCCCTCAGATGTGGATGTGGCACCCAGGGGAATGGGGATAACTCGGTACCCAGGCCTTTGGCCTGGCCTTTAGGGATGTCGCGGTGGTCGGCTCCCGGGCCCGTACCCTGGGGTCTCTCCTAAAAAGGGGTTGATATTTGTAAAGTTTATAAAAAAAAGAGTTCGTGACGCCACCTGTGGTTTCTGGTGAGGATCACCAGCGCTGCGCAGTCTACTGAGGCTGATGATAAGGCAGCTTGATGGTATAGCTCTCCACAGTTAGAGCTGGGCCTCAGGGCAGTATAGGAACGGGGATGCAGGATATAGAGACTACTCTGGGCCAGAGCAAGAACAGGGACGGACACGATAGTCATTTAAGTACCTTTTACTGGTGGAATTTCAGGCACTCCCCGGAGCACTGTAGGGTGAAGGGTGTATGTCCAGATCCTCCCCAATGAGCAGGTTTTGGGCCTCCTGGTTCTGGCTTCTGCATAATAAGTTTCTGACCTGCCTGGAGCTAGGCCTAACTTTGTCTCTGTCCTGCGCTGGCTGACCTTGTGGTAGGGCCTTCTCTTGGAGTGCACGCTCTCGACCTACGGGGCCTATGTGTCTCCTGGCTCTGGTACGTATCAGCACTTTAGCGATGCTGGGACCTGTAGTTCTCCAGGCATTCCGGTTTATCTTGCTGGGTCGTGGAGTTCCCGGCAAGCTTCGGACCCGGTGTCCGGTAAATTCTTCTCGGGGTGAGCCAGCTAAGCTCCTCTGCTCCCCTATGAACTAACTCTCTACTCCTTTGCCTTCGGCCTACTCGAGCCCTCGATAGGCTACTCACACAAACGGCAGCGTGCCGCGGTTCACCGATCTTATGGCGCCGGCACACCTACAGCTCACCTCACTGAGCTACACCGAGTCTTGATCTGGATAAGCTCCACTGCAGGGTAGAATGCAGGAGCTGGAACAGGCTTTTGTCCTCTGAGGTAACACGTCTCAGACTGCACTGAACTCACTGCTAAACCAGACTCTGACAGACTAACGGCTGCCTGGCCCCACCTTCCCTTATATATCTCCCTAAGGAGCTCCCTCTGGTGGTCTGAGGTGGAAGGTGCAGATGTGTGAATGGTTATGGGGGCCTCTTGTGGAGGAGTCCTTCAATACACCCTTCTGGGTCTGTGATGCCAAGCACAGCTGGGCTTCACATGGACAAGTAAAAGACCATTTCCTCCTAGCCATGAGAAAGCTAAGAGGTTGAATTTCACCATCTGCAAGCTCTTGGCTACATAAATGCTGCCTTTCCGCCTGGTGGACACAGAGGATTTTCGAGACCTTTTGTCCCGTCACAGTGCCCCAGTACCAGATGCCCAGTCGGCACTACTTCTCAAAGAAAGGTGTGCCTGCACTCCACCAGCATGTCGCACACAACATCACCGCTTCTTTGAGAAACTCTGTGTGTGACAGGGTGCATTTCACCACAGACACTTGGACGAGTAGGCATGGACAGGGGCGTTACATGTCGCTGACTGGGTACTGGGTAACTATGGTGACAGCAGGACAAGGGGCTTCTGTCCAAGTCTTGCCGTCCCCACGAGTTGTGCGTCAATCCTCTTTATCTCGAAGTTCCTCCACTGCTTCTGCCTCCTCAACCTCCTCTCGGTCCTCCACCTGCACCCAAAGCCTGTCTGGTCATGCCACAAGCTTTCTAACTGCGCAGAAGGGATCCTGTACAGCTCCTTACTATGCTGGCAGCAGGGCTCAACGTCATCAGGCGGTTTTTACTTTGAAATGTCTGGGAAATGTGAGTCACACAGCTGAGGAGTTGTGGTCAGCTCTGGAGAACCAGTTTCATGAATGGTTGTCTCCACTGGACCTGAAACCAGGGAAGGCCGTGTGCGACAATGCTGCAAACCTCAGTGCGGCCCTTCGCCGGGGCAATGTCACACACGTGCCTTGTATGGCTCACGTGTTGAACCTGGTGTCCAGCAATTTTTAGGCCACTATCCCGGACTAGATAGCCTTCTGCAGAGGGCACGGTCGCTGTGTGCTCACTTCCGCCGTTCTCATCCCGCAGCTCAGCGACTTACATCTCTACAGAAGTCGTTGAGCCTGCCACTTCACAGGCTAAAACGCGATGTGCCTACCCGGTGGAATTCAACTCTGCACATGTTGCAGCGACTGTGGCAGCACCGACAAGCCCTGGTGCAATATGTTCTGACGTATAGCCTGGGCCAACGAGATCCAGAGGTGGGGCAAATCACGCTGGAGGAGTGGTCTCAGATCAGGGACCTATGCATCCTTCTGCACAGTTTTGAAATGGCGACGAAGATGTTTAGTGCTGACGATGCCATTATCAGCATGACTATTCCGGTGATTCACATGCTGGAGCACATGTTAAACAGAATTCGGAGTCAGGTGGTGGCACAAGAGGAGGTGGAGGAAGTAGAGGAGGAGGAGTTGTATGCGGAAGGGCTAACATCTGCAAAGTCCAGACGGTCGGCAGCACCAAGGCGGCAGGCATGTGAGGGTGGGGGAGATGGTTTTAGCAGGGCGCATGGTAGCAGCCAAACTAGTGAGAAATGTGCAGGAGCCCAGGAAGAAGTGGAGGACGAACTGATGGAAGACTCATCAGATGAGGGAGACCTTGATCACATTTCTGTTGTGCGAGGTTGGGGAGAGAGGGCAGAGGAAGGAAGCATGATTGTTACCTCGCCACCAACACAACAGGGACTTGGTGCTCCTGGATGCGCAAGACACATGAGTGCCTTCTTGCTGCACTACCTGCAACATGACCCTCGAATTGTGAGAATTAGAAATAATCCTGACTACTGGGTTGCCACACTGTTAGAACCCCGGTACAAAAGTAAATTTGCAGAAATTATTCCTGCCATAGAAAGGGATGCACGCATGCAGGAGTATCAGCAGAGACTGTTGCAGAATCTTACATGTGCTTTTCCACAAAACACCAGTGGTGCACGTAGTGAATCTCACAGTTCCAACTTGCCAACTGTGGGACCGTCGAGTGTTCAGCACTCAAACCGTAACAGAAACACAGTATCTGCTGGTAACATCAATTTTGCGGAATCATTTCACCACTTTTTTAGCCCATCCTTTGCAAGGCCACAGGAGACAAGAAGTCTGACACATAGTCAACTCCTAGAGACGATGGTACAGGAGTATCTCCAAGTAAACATTGAAGCCATGACTGTGTCACTGGACCCTTGCTCTTTTTGGGCTTCCAATCTGGATAAATGGCCGGAGCTCACCACTTATGCCTTGGAGATCTTGTCATGCCCCGCAGCCAGCGTTCTGTCTGAACGTGTGTTCAGCGCTGCTGGTGGTGTGCTGACAGATAAGCGCACGCGGCTCTCCACTGATAATGTAGACAGATTCATGTTCATAAAGATGTACAAATCATGGATCCGAAAGGACTTTTCTACCCCTGTGTCATCCTGGGGAGAGTAAAAGCTTGATGATTTGTTAATATCACCTCACCAACCGTTTTAAGCTTTCAAATTACTAATCATGTTTATCTGTATCTTGCCTGTATAATAATTTTGGCCTTGTAGCACTGTGCAGTACTGATTCTATTAGGCCATCTATACTAAGCTCCACCAGATTTAAAATTACACTGGTCAATGCAGTTTTTCTGTCAAAAGGTTTTAAAACATATTTTAAGTCAATTTTGGCTGCTGATTACTAATACGAACTCCGTTTTTGGCTATCACATCAGGATTTCGAGATATTTTTGATGGAAATTAATCCTATCGAATGGTTTTTGATAAAAACCTCATGATTTTCATTACTACATTTTGTATATTTTTAATCAAGGAATAACAAATTACAAAGTCTGTGTACAGCAAATCAAATATACTTACAAAATTAAACTACAAAATATAAAAACACATATATATGGCACACAGATGAATGGCAAATGGCAGTTATTTGAACTTTCTTTTCTTGGCTGATCTGTGATGTACAACTTCTGGGTTGTCTCTCATCAAGCTCCAGCAATAGTCAACCATCATATGTGAGTCCCACCGGCCTTGATACCGTTCTTCCATTGTTTTAATGTCCTGATGAAAACGCTCCCCTTGTTCCTCGCTCACATCCCCAAGGTTCTCTGGAAAAAAGTCCAAATGGCTGTTTAAATAGTGAATCTTGGTACTCATTCTACATCCAAGATTTTGCAGACTAATTAGTAGCTCTTCCACAATCTCTTCATAGTTGTCTGCTTTCTTATTCCCTAGAAAATTCTGCACCACATTACAAAATGCATTCCGAGCTCTTTCTTCTGTCTCATTCATTGATGTGATAAAGTTTGGGTCTCTCATAAGTGTTCTTATTATACAATATTCCAGCCTTTTTCTTCTCTTCACTAAGACCTGGAAAAGTTGAACATATATATAGTTAAAGCATTCTCCACTGTGATTGAGAGCTTTGACGAACTGCTTCATCAATCCAAGTTTTATGTGCAAGGGAGGAAAGACAATGTTCTTCCTATCCACTAGTGAATCATGGATGACATTCTTATCGCCAGGTGCCAAACTCTGTCGCTGAGGCCATTCAGTTTTCACCCAATGCTCTGCTGTAGCTCTACTGTCCCAGTAGCACAGAAAACAAGGGTGTTTGAAAACTGTTTTTTTACTTTATTATCATAACAAATGGGAATTATGCATGTTCAAAGAAAACAAAGATATTCTCACATTTATTGGGAGACTAAATGAAAACTAAATTTACCTTAGTGAACCGTATAAAACGGCACTTTTCATACACTACTTATATTTTTCTTGGAATTATTGAAAATGGGCTATATACCTATAGCACAAAAACGTGATGTGATAGAGAAATTATAAGATCAGATTTGAATTCAGCACCCTCAAATTAGTCTAAAACTGTTCTTAAAGTCCATGCCAGAATTTTTTTATTTTTTTTTGTACACCAGTGTTATTAATAATCATGTTTATCTGCATCTTGCTTGTAAAATAATTTTGGCCTTGTAGCAGTTTGCAGTACTGATTCTATTAGGCCATCTATACTAAGCTCACCAGATTTCAAATTATTACTAATCATGTTTATCTGTATCTTGCCTGTAAAATAATTTTGGCCTTGTAGCAGTTTGCAGTACTGATTCTATTAGGCCATCTATACTAAGCTCCACCAGATTTCAAATTAATAATAATTTTTGTTCTCTCTGAACGTGTGTTCAGCGCTGCTGGTGTTGTGCTGACAGATAAGCGCACGCGGCTGTCCGCTGACAATGTAGACAGACTCAGGTTCATAAAGATGAACACATCATGCATCAGCAAGGACTTTTCTAGCCCTGTGTCATCCTGGGGAGAGTAAAAGCTTGAGGATTTGGTAAAATCACCTCACCAACCGTTTAAAGCTTTCAAATTAATTATCATTTTTATCTGTATCTTGCCTGGAAAATAATTTTGGGCATAGTAGCAGTGTGGAGTACTGATTCTATTAGGCCATCTATACTAAGCTCCACCAGATTTCAAATTATTACTAATCATGTTTATCTCTATCTTCCCTGTAAAATAATTTTGGCCTTATAGCAGTTTGCAATACTGATTCTATTAGGCCATCTATACTAAGCTCCACCAGCTTTCAAATTAATAATAATTTTTAGCTGCATCTAGCCCGGAAAATAATTTTGGGGCTCCTAGATGCGCAAGACACATGGGTGCCTTCTTGCTGCACTACCTGCAACATGACCCTCAGATTGTCAGAATTCGAAATAATCCTGACTACTGGGTTGCCACACTCTTAGATCCCCCACACTCTTCGATCAACCTTTTCATTTTAATAAAGAACAAAAAAATGGTCATTTTTGAAATTATAAGCATTAGCAGGTTATTAGAAACTTAAATCAAACAGTTTTCAACTCAAAGCTTTATTCTAGGTGATGTTACATTTGCACATAGGACCCCTTGTTCGAAAGGAGCTTCTGAACTCTCTCGTCCATTGAATTTGTCAGGTTTTGGATGGTTTCTGCTTCAATTGTTTTGCATGAGAACAGAATACCCTCCCAGAGCTGTTGCTTAGATGTGAACTGCCTCCCGCCATCATAGACACTCCTTTTGATGATGTTCCAGAGGTTCTCAATGGGTTTGAGGTCAGGGGAGCATGGAGGTCACACCATAAGTTTGTCCCCTTTTATGCCCATATCAGCCAGAGATGCAGATGTGTTATGTGCATCATGAGACGGTGCATTATCATGCATGAAAATGATCTTGCTGTGGAATACATGGTTCTTCTTCTTGAACCATGGCAGGAAGTGCTGTTTGAGAAACTCCACATACATCATGGAGTTCATCTTTACCCCTTCAGGGATCCTAAAGGGGCCAACAATCTCTCTCCCCATGATTCCAGCCCAAAACATTACTCCACCTCCTCCTTGTTGGCGCCGTAGCCATGTTTGCATGGGGTGTCCATCAACCAGCCATCCTCCACTCCATCCATCTGGACTATCGAGCGTTGCACAGCACTCATCGGTGAATAAAACAGTTTTGAAGTCAGTCTTCATGTATTGTTTGGCCCACTGGAGCTGTTTCTGCTTGTGTACAGTGGATAGAGGAGGTCAACAGGATGGCTTATGCACAGCTGCAAACCTCTGAAGGGCCCTGCATCTTGTTGTTCGGGGGACTTTGGAGGCGCCAGCAGCTTCAAAAACTTGTCTGCTGCTATGACAAGGCTTTTTTGCCGCTGCTCTTTTAACCTGACGTAATTGCCTGTAGGAAAGAGTCCTCAATTTTCCCTTATCAGCACGCACACGTGTGTACTGTGAATCAGCTACATACTTCTTGATTGTGCAATGATCACGATGAAGTGTCTTGGCAATGTTGAATGTAGTCATGCCTTGACCTAAACACTCCACAATTTGTTGCTTCTCAGCAGCCGACACATCCTTTTTCTTTCCCATTTTGGCAGAAAATGTAGGCTGCTTAATAATGTGGGACAGCCTTCTTAAGTAGTCTTGCCTTTCATTGGACACACCTGCCAAACTAATTAGCACAGGTGTCTGCAATTACTTACAGTGATATAAAGAGCCCTGACACACATCACCATCAATGAGTTTAACTGACAAACAAAAAAATTCTTACCTTATCACTCCTAAACACTTTTTGCATAATAATTTGGAACACAGTGTACATGTGCTTTTCCACAAAGCTCCAGTGGTTCACGTAGTGAATCTTACAGTTCTAACTTGCCAACCATGGTCTGTATGGAGTTGTTCAATAAAGGGCCCAAAATTAAGATAACATAGACGGGAGAGGTCTCTATGAATAGGAATTCCTAAGTATTTGATACCCTGTGAGGGCCAGGCAAAGGGAAAGTTGGACTGGATGGAATCCTGTATGGATTTGGGGAGGGAGACATCGAGGGCCTCAGACTTCGCTGCATTGATTTTAAAATTGGACCATGTAACAAAGTGATCTATTTTAGTCATAACAGCAGGGATGGATATATGTGATTGAGTGATATATACTAGGACATCATCAGAAAATGTAGAGCATTTGTACTCGGTGCCTCCCACCTCAATCCACCTAATATTGGGGTTATGGCGAATTGATGAGAGCAGGTGCTCCGTCACTAGGATGTATAAGAGAGGGGACAGAGGACATCCCTGCCTTGTACCATTGGTGATTATGAAAGGTGATGAAAATGTTCCATTTATCTTCAGCCTAGGTGACGTATTGCTATACAGGGCCGTGATTTGGGCTATAAAAGGGTCCCCTAGACCCCTACCCCAAGCTTTTTAAGAGAATAATATATGGCGTGCCAGGAGACTCTATGGAATGCTTTCTCAGCATCTAATGAGAGTATCTAATTACAAAATTTTAACTGCATCTAGCCCAGGAAATACTTTGTGCCTAGTAGCAGTGTCTGCTAGTCAGCGGATTATTCCGGCTGTTAAGCAAGCTACACCACCTGTAGTTTGGACACTTAATTTTTTCAAAGCAAATGCTTCGGGCCCTCGGGACACTCAGTGAAGAGCATCGGGAGGCACCCCAAGCCACAGGGGCTGGGACTGGCGGTAGGACGCCTTGAAGTGGACCGCCAAGCTCTATCCTTATAAAAGCTTTTTAACTGCAGCAGCTTTAGTGGACGCTACTGGAGCTGTAATTCCCGCGGCTGCTGGCATCAGACTTGCCCTCCAATAGATCCTTGTAAAAGGATTTATAGTGTACTCATTCAAATTAGAGAGACAATTTAAATTAAAAAGCTTAGACCTGCCTCCACCGCAGGGGGGCTCGCTCGACCCACCAGCGGACAGGCACCAGTATTGGGAGAAGGGGGCTGGCCATCAGGGTCCACCGCAGCTCTGGCACAAACCTGGCGACACGGAGGTCGCATGGGCAAGAACGGACTGGCTGTGTCAGCTTCACACTTTTTTGGTTTTAGAAGGGCATTACATGCCTATATCTGTGTATCCCCCTCCTTTTACTCCTCAACCTCTTTTCTTTTTGCATGACTATATGTACTTGTCACTTTTCCATGTGTTAGTTGTGTCTTCTGAGCAGTTTGTCAGCTTTTGGACACCTTTGAAGTGTTTTCTATGTGTTTTCTATGTGTTTCTATGTGTTTTTGTTTGCCTGCCATTGGTTTTAACGGTGTTCGATGGTGTTCCATGAACAGTTCGACGAACAGTTCGGCGAACATACGGGCGTTCGACGAACCGAACTCGAACCTTACGGGGTATGCTGACATTCCCCTATTTACCGTATAAGCCTGAAAACTGCCCCTATATACAGTATGAGCCCCACACAGCCCCCTACATATAATATATAAGACCAACATAGCCGCTCTATATACAGTGTGAGTCCCCATAAAGTCCCCTATATACAGTATGAGCCTCCACATAGACTTTCTACATACAATATGAGCCCTCATATAGCCTCCTATTTACATGATGAGCCCCCACATAGCCCCCTATAAACAGTATGAGCCCCCACATGGACCCTATAAACAGTATGACCCTCACATAGCTTCCTATATCCAGTATGAGCCCCCATATGGCCCCCTATAAACAGTGTGAGCCCCCACATAGCCTCTCTATATAGAGGTTGAGCCTCACATATCCTCCTATAACAGTATGAGCCCTCACTTAGCCACTCTATATACAGTATGAACCCCAGATAACCCCATATACTGTATACAGTATGTGCCCACACATAGCCTCCCTATATACAGTATGAGCCCTAGGTAACATATACAGTATGAACCCCCACGCTGCCCTATATAAACAGTATGAGCCCCACATAGTCCCTTTATACAGTATGAGCCCCCACATAGCCTCCTAAATACAGTATAAGCCCCCATATAGCCTCCTATATGCAGTATAAGCCCCCACATATTTTCCCATATACAGCATAAGCCCCCCACATAGTCTCCTATATACATTGTGAGCCCCATCATAGCCTCCTATATATACTGTGAGCACCATCATAGCCTCCTATATACAGTATGAGGCCGGACATAGACTCCTGTATACAGTGTGAGCTCCACATAGCCTCCTAAATAAAGTTTGAGCCACCACGTAGCCTTTGTATATACAGTGTGAGCCCCCACATAGACTCATATATACATGCAGAAAAAACATACTCATCTCGCTCCTGTTCCCCGGGTGTGCTGCTCCGGTCTCCAACACCCTGACTCTCCATACAGCAGACGCGATGAGGAGACGTGAATTACATTTTGCAGAGACAAGTCATGGATGGAAGAAGTGGTTATGGTGGTGTGGGCTGAATGAAAAAGAAAAGGGAAAGTGAACAACTATGATCAGAGAGATGGTAGATGACTTAATATACATATATTTGTACAATTACCAGCACACTATGCACATACAGTACAGACCAAAAGTTTGGACACACCTTCTCATTTAAAGATTTTTCTGTATTTTCATGACTTTGAAAATTGTACATTCACACTGAAGACATCAAAGCTATGAATTAACACAGTTGTTGTAGAGATGTGTTTGCTTCTAGAACTCTGTGTGGCATTGACCTGGGCTCTAATCTGAGCTGCTGTTAACCTGCGATTTCTGAGGCTGGTGACTCGGATAAACTTATCCTCAGAAGCAGAGGTGACTCTTGGTCTTCCTTTCCTGGGGTGGTACTTTTGGTGAGCCAGTTACTTTGCAGCGCTTGATGGTTTTTACAACTGTACTTGGGGACGCTTTCAAAGTTTGCCCAATTTTTCGGACTGACAGACCTTCATTTCTTAAAGTAATGATGGCCACTCGTTTTTCTTTACTTAGCTACTTTTTTCTTGCCATAATACAAATTCTAACAGTCTATTCAGTAAGACTATCATCTGTGTATCTGCACAGCACAACTGATGGTCCTAACCCCATTTATAAGGCAAGAAATCCCACTTATTAAACCTGACAGGGCACACCTGTGAAGTGAAAAACATTTCCGTTGACTACCTCTTGAAGTTCATCAAGAGAATGACAAGTGTGCAAAGCAGTCATCAAAGCAAAAGGTGGCTACTTTGAAGAACGTAAAATATAAGACATATTTTCAGTTGTTTCACACCTTTTTGTTAAGTATATAATTTCACATGTGTTAATTCATAGTTTTGATGCCTTCAGTGTGAATGTACAATTTTCATAGTCATGAAAATACAGAAAAATCTTTAAATGAGAAGGTGTGTCCAAACTTTTGGTCTGTACTGTATATAGTATGCAGAGCACTGGAATTGATATATACAATTATACCACTACATGGTTGCTGCACAGTGATAATATCAGTGTTTATACTGTTAATAATCAGTATGGTATATTATCACTACAGTACATGTTGGTGATATGTTGTTATGATCTGGCTGTATTTATTGATTATTGTCTCATATTGTGGTATTGATTGTAATATTGGTCTTAGTACAGTCATGATGGTAATGATCAGTATGGTGGCATTATTTTAGCATTATGTGGTGGCATTATGTGGTCATAACTTGGTAGGATTATTTACTAGTGATGGGCGGACCCGTGAATATCCGAATATCTATTAAAAGTTTGGTTCGGTTACCAGAACAGTACCTGACCCGGAACACGGACCCCATTCATATGAATGGAGCCCCCGAACATCCATGGTTTCCCACGCAGATGACAGCGTGGGAAAAAGGGGCTCTGATTGGTTAGAACTACGGGCTCACTCTGTCAGATGACAGTGTGAGCCCGCAGCTGTGACTGTGACCAGTCGTAAAAAGCTTACCACGGGTCACAGGCATCAGCTGATGAGAGTACTACTCCCATCAGCCTATGCCTGCTGTTACAGAGCAGACGCCGCTGTGTAATCACTCCTGCAGTGTATAGCGCTGAGCTGCCGTGAAAGAGTTCACAGGAGTTCATCAGCTGATGAGCTCCAGTGATCTCACTTACGGCACCGCTACGGCGTGAGACAGTTCTCACGCAGCGCCGGTGCCGTAAGTGAGGTTACCGGGTTTCATCAGCTGATGAACTCCTGTGAATTCTCTCACGGCAGCTGATTGCTACACATTACTTGTGTCAGTGTGAGCCTGTTGTCATGTACAATATATTGTATGTCTATATACTGTTGACACATATATATACTGTTGTTATACACATGTAAATATATATATGGTGGCTCATTATACCCGTAATATTATTTTGAGGAATGTATTAACATTGTCTGTTTCTCTGACCTAACAACCTTTGACTATATGAGCCTTTTTACTAATCGGGTCACATTGGCCTGTGTATAAATACTATGCTACTTGGATGATCACTTAATATCTACTAGGCTGTACAATTTGGGTCCTGCGTGTCCCATATAGCGGTGGAATTTTTTTACACACTGTATGTTGTTTTGCACCATTTTTTGCACCAATTATCTGCATGTGATAATTTTTAACAAAATTGAATATTCAATAAAACAATTTTTTATGATGTAGATCGGCCTTTGATCGTGGTTGCTTCGGTTGTTTATGTTTATCTTGCGATTTTGCCATTATACGGTCAATAGTTGCCACTCTTCACATTGTAGTATGTGTACATTATGGAGTGGCACCGTTTGAAAATTATACTAGGATAAAGTCATCTAGATCATCGTAAGACACTATGGATTATTTCATCACTTTGGATAGGTGAGGGATATGATTGTTTTTTATTTTTGCTGTTTTACAGTTGACAGTGGCTTCTGGGAATAGGTGTTAGGTGAGTATAAATTAGCTTATTTATTTTCTGTTTTTTACAGGGAACAATGGTGTGAAGATATTCAAGGTAATCCCCTGTCGATCACTGTGCACTGGCAGGCGGGTTTTACGAAGCTCTACATATGAAAATTTGACACTGCAGCTTGCAAAGGAAGGAGCTGAAGAAGCGAAGAGTGATAATTCTCACAGCAGCTGCAAGCTACACAGGATGTCCCTTCCCCTGACGCCATGTGCCTATTCAAGAAACATAATTCAACAGCGAGTTATGGGGAAAAGATTCATTTCAGTGATACACAAAATAGACCTGAGGGGATGCGGATTGTAACCCTAGTTTTAAACATAGTCCAGCGTAAGGAAAGGAGATACCCAGCACAGCCTTGCAGGGGCCCCTAGGACTCTGATGTTTAGCATCCATGCGTAGCAGGGGCCGGGCTGGGTCCAATGACACCAGAACGGGCTCCCTAGGACTGTCCAGTAAGAACGTATGGCCCATTTTAGTTTTGGGAGCTCTTAGCTGGGAAATAACATGGATGGAGACTTGGGCTCCACCAGGGGTGCAGTAGGGGGAGTGACACAGAGAGTTTGAAGGTCTCTGTAGCTAGAGCCTATTGTCTTTTTCCTGGGGAGGTCGTGATATCAAGTCATCCACCTGATTGTCACAGCTGACACCCGGTGCTATGTGCAAGGAACGGTCCCGCATCGCTCCCTGCACATTAACCCCCGAAATGCTGTGATTGAAATCGATCGCAGCATTCTGGTGGCAAGAGGAGGTTAGCGCGATACTTACCTTCTCTGCCGGCATCCCGCAGCGTCTGAGTCCGGTCCCAGATGTTGTCATGGTGACCAGATGTCATCATGACAACATCCGGGTCATCAGAAGGCAGGAAGTTGCTTTGGTCATGCGCCAAGCGTGACCAAAGTAACTTTTCCCTGTGCAGCGCTGACAGGCTGCATAGCACAGGGATGGTGATGAAGTTAACCCCTTTAGTGAACAGGGTAAAAAAATAAAAAACAAAACATAAAACGATGCTTTATCATCATACCAGCAAGCAAAAAATGGAATAAAACGCAATCAAAAAGACGAATGTAAATAAAAATGGTACCGCTGAAAACGTCATCTTATCCCGCAAAAAACAAGCCACCATACAGCTCCAACGGCAGAAAAATAAAACATTTATAGCTCTCTAGCGATGCATAAACAATTCTTTTTTCTATAAAATAGTTTTCATTGAGTAAAAGTGCCATAACGTGAAAAAAAATATAACTGTGGTACCGCTGTAAACGTACTGACCCGAAGAATAAAGCTTCCTTATCAATTTGACGACACATAGAACGGCATAAAAAAAACACCAAAAAACAATTCGTGAATTGTTGTTTTTTATTTATTCTGCCTTCCAAAAATCGGAATAGAAAGCAATCAAAAAATGTAATGTGCCCAAAAATGGTACCAATAAAAACATCAACTTGTCCCACAAAAAAAAAAAAAAAAAATCACATGACTCTGTCGAACGAAATATGGAAAAATTATAGCTCTGAAAAAATTGCAATGCAAAAACTAGTCTTTGCAAAAAAAAGGGTTTTTTAGTGTGTGACAGCTCTCAATCATAAAAACTTGATATGAATCTAGTATCCCTGTAATTGCACCGACCCGAAAAATAAAGTTGTCTAATCACTTATACCGCACGAGGAATGGCGTAAAAAATAAACTTTAGGGTTAGGGATAGGGTTGTGCTAGGGTTAGGGTTAGTGTTGTGCTAGGGTTAGGGTTGGGCTAGGGTTAGGGTTGTGCTAGGGTTTGGGTTGGGCTAGGGTTAGGGTTAGGGTTGGGCTAGGGTGAGGGTTAGGGTTGGGCTAGGGTGAGGGTTGAGCTAGGGTGGGGCTAGGGGTAGGGTTGAGATAGGGTTAGGGTTGGGCTAGGGGTAGCATTGAGCTATGGGTAGGGTTGTGCTAGGGTTAGGGTTGTACTAGGGCTAGGGTTAGGGTTGTGCTATGGTTAGGCTAGGATTGGGTTAGGGTTGGGCAAGGGTTAGGGTTGAGTTAGGGTTGGGCTAGGGTTAGGGTTGAGCTAAGGTTGCGTTTGGGCTAGGGTTGTGGTTGTATTAGGGTTGGGGTTGGGATTTTTTCAGAAGTAAAGAAAAAAATACCATCTATATGGCGACTAATGTTGAGCACAAGAGCTCGCTACTTGAGTTTGCATCGGGTGCTCGGGTATGCACCGAGTATAGCGGGTGCTCGAGTGACATGCTCAAGTCTCCGCCTCAAATGTTTTGCAGCTGTTATACAGCCAAAAAAACCTTGCTGGGACTGCCTGTCATGCACAAGCGATCCCCACATGTTTTTATTTGGGTGACTAACAACCATGAAACATGCGGGCGGGGACTCGAGCATGTCACTTGAGCGCCCGCCATACATGGTCCATACCTGAGTACCCGATGCAAACTCAAGTAGCGAGCACTTGCACTCAAGACTAATGACAACTTATTCAATATGATGACCTAATGTTATCAAATTCTGTGTCGTACCTCTGGGTTCAAAATATTCACTATACCCCTTGATAAAATCCTTCAGGGGTGTAGTTTCCAAAATGGAGTCACTTGGTGGGGGGGGGTTTCCACTATTTAGGCACATCAGGGGCTCCCCAAACGCAACATGGCGTCCACTAATTCAAGCAAATTTTACATTCAAAGAGTCAAATGGCGTTCCTTCTCTTCCGAACTCTGCCTTGTGCCCAAACAGTGTTTTTTCCCCACATATAGGGTATCGGCTTACTCAGGAAAAATTGCACAACAAATCGCGTGGTGCAATTTCTCCTGTTACCCTTATGAAAATGCAAAATTGGGGTCTGCAAAACATTTTTGTTGGAAAAATGTGAAAATGTTATTTTTACAGCTCCATGATATAAACTTCTGTGAAGCACCTGGGGGTTCAAGGTGCTCACCACACACCTAGATAAGTTCCCTGAGGGGTCTAGTTTCCAAAATGGTGTCACTTGTGGGGGGTTTCCACTGTTTAGGCACATCGGGTGCTCCCCAAACGCAACATGGTGTCCACTAATTTTTCAAGCAAATTTTACATTCAAAAAGTCTAAAATAAAAAAAATTGCGGTCTAAAGTAACATTTTTGTGAAAAAAGTTAAATGTTCATTTTTTTCTTCCACATTCCAAAAATTACTGTGAAGCATCTGAAGGGTTAATAAACTTCTTGAATGTGGTTTTGAGCACCTTGGGGGCTACAATTAATACAATGGTGTCACTTTTGGGTATTTTCTATCATAAAGGCCCCTCAAAGTCACGCCAGATGTGATGGGGTCTCTAAAAAAGTGTTTTTGTAAATTTTGTTGTAAAAATGAGAAATCGCTGGTCAACTTTTAACCCTTATAGCTCCCTAAAAAAAAAAAATGTGGTTCCAAAATTGTGCTGATGTAAAGTAGACATGTGGGAAATGTTATTTATTAACTATTTAGTGTAACATATCTCTATTTAAGGGTATAAAATTTAAAATTTTGAAAATTGCAAAACTTTCTACATTTTTACCAAATTTCTGATTTTTTCCACAAATAAACGCAAGTGATGTCAAAGAAATTTTACCACAATGATGAAGTACAATATGTCACGAAAAAACAGTCTCAGAATCAGCGGGATCCATTTGAAGCGTTCCAGAGTAATTACCTCATAAAGTGACAGTGGTCAGAATTGTAAAAATTGGCCTGGTCATTAACGTGCAAACCACCCTGGGGGTAAAGGGGTTAATACTAGACCTCTGAGCATAAGACGGAAAAGTCGTGGAACTATGGAAATCACAGGTCGGAGAGACGTGTTGGTGATCTGCAAATGATAAAATAATGGATACAACATTTTCAAAACATCTCAATTTATCCAGTATCGAGTATGATCCCCAAGCACAGAAATCCCCGCACTTACAGCCTCGGCTCCTGTTTTTACTTTATTGTATGGTTCGTTTATCCGCATTATCCACATTGTGGTTTTTACAGGTTTTATCTATATATTTTGTCTATGCACATTTTAACCTGAGTGTTACGAATCTGCGAACTCAGATATCCTGTGTTAAGTATTGTGGAATTTTTCAGGCTCAAACTAAGAAACGTAGAGCTCAGAAACGCGTTGCCGTCTGGTTGAAGTACGTTTTGCTGATGGCATTTGTACGTTTTTCATGTGCTATTTTTGTACGAAGCCACTTAAATTTGGTTGTGTTTATATGGATTAAATAAAGTGCTGAATTTTATGGAAAAAGGGAGTGTTGGCCTGAATTTCACATTGCTATATCACTTTTCATACTTTTGCATAGACCTGGTCAGAGAGTCTGGACATGTACAGTAACTCTGCTCTACAGACTCCGGCCACAAGGTAAGTTTAGTCTTACAGAGCCGCTATCTATCACCATGCACACTCAGCTTTTATCAGCTCAAATGTCTCCTGTACCCCTAGACTGTACTTGTTATATTTCGCCATCAACTACATGATGACAATTAGCAGCCATAAGCTTAATGCATTGTAGGGGTTTTCCAGGTTTACTATATTGACCTCTTCACCGGTGGGGTTCAACATCAACTGACATCCAACAATCGGAATTATTATAAAGACATTTGTAACTGTGGACCATAGCACAGTATTGGAACTCAGTGGTTGCAAAACCACAGATTGATATGGGGGTGGGGGAGGCATTTACAAAACCTAGGTGCCATAGACATTGACTGAAAATAAGTCCCCTTAAGAAATGGAAGTCTGCACATGTGTAGGAGAACAGTGGTAGGCAGGACAAAGATACCAGTCTCCTCCTGGAGGGCAATTTTACAGACTGTGTAAACCAATGGGACGTAGATTGAGAACTGGATCACTAATGATCGACTATTATTGTGATTGTGACAGGTAATCAAATTTTTCACTAGTGGCTACTAGAGGTGAAATGTAGTATTGCATCCGAACCAGTTAAAGGATTAGGAACTAGGGATGTCACGGGTGTGTCAGGCTTGACATACAGTCATTCTGAATCCGGCTGTAGAAGGTCGCTGCGCTTGGCCTTGCAGACACCTTCTTGATCCTTTCATCATCCCTCCCACTCTAGGACCCAGCGGTGATCTCCACGATCGCCTGCTAATTAACACACCCTTTCTGGATCTTTAAATATACTCAGTTTCTCAAGAGAGTTGCTGGTGATAGAGTAAATTCCTCTGTTCAGGTCTGGAGTTCTAGAAGTCAGCTAGATTCTTCTTGGAGTTCCTTTATGGATTGAAGTTGTGTTCTCTCTGGTGTCTCCTCAAAGCTAAGTGTATCTCCTTGTCTGTTTCCCTTGTTTGTCTTTAGTTGCAGTGGGGCCGACTAGTGCTAACTCCTCCCCCTCCCTACCTAGGGCCTAGCTCTAGGGTCAGCCAGGACTAAGGTATCCTGCTTGGCGATAGGTGTGGAACCTATTTAGGGACGATAAGGGAGTCATGGTGTTGTTAGATCTGCTTAGGGGTCTCCACTCCCCCTTTCCCTAGTTTCTGGGCTTTCCCCCTTTTCCCGTTGTCGTACGCTGGGTTCTTCCCATACCTAGCATTACAAGGGATGAGCAGACCCGTGGAAGTTCAGGTTTTGGTACCCAACTGAACTTTAGTCCAAAGTTTGGTTCGGGTACCAAAACTGTACCCGAACTTGATCCAGTACATGGACCCCATTGAAATCATTGTGAACTCCAAATTTTGAGATGGAAAAATCTCACTCTCCCTCCTCCCTCCTTCTCTTTTCTCTATCTCTCTCCTCCCGCTTCCCTCCTCCCTCTCTCTCTTTCCTCCCTCTCTCTCCTCCCTCTCTCTCTCTCCTCCATCTCTCTCTCCTCCATCTCTCTCTCCTTCATCTCTCTCTCCTCCATCTCTCTCTCCTCTATCTCTCTCTCTCCTCCATCTCTCTCCCTCGCACTCTTCTCCATTTCTGTCACTCTCTCCTCTCTCTTCTCAATCTCTGTCTCCCTTGCTCTTTGTCCTCCATCTCTTTCTCTCTCCTCCCTCTATCTCGCTCCTCCCTCTCTCTCTCTCCTCCCTCTCTCTCTCTCCTCCTTTGCTCTGTCTCCTCCATCTGTCTCTCCTCCATATCTCTCTCTCTCATCCATCTCTCTCCCTTACCCTTTCCTCCATCTCTCTCACTCTCTCCTCTCTCTCACTTGCTCTTTCTCTTCCATCTCTTCCTCTCCCCCCCATAGAATGCCCCATGCAGGATTTAACGTCTCACCCCCATATAATACCCCATACAAGATGTCACCTCTCCCCCCATATAATGCCACATGTAGGATGTCACCTCTCCCCCCATATAATGCCCCATGCAGGATGTCACCTCTCCCCCCCATATAATGTCCTATGCAGGAGGTCACCTCCCCCCCATATAATGCCCCATGCAGGATGTCACCTGTCCCCCCATATAATGTCCTATGCAGGAGGTCACCTATCCCCCCCCCATATAATGCCCCATGCAGGATGTCACTTGTTCCCCCCATATAATGCCCCATGCAGAATGTCACTTGTCCCCCCCATATAATTCCCCATGACTCCATACATATAAAAAAAATAATCAAGTACTCACCTCTCCTCACTTGCTGCCGTTGCTCCAGACTCTTCAGCGTCGCCGGCGTCTTCCTGCTCTGCGCTGTGATGGATCTGGAGCGAGCATGGTGTAAAGACATCACCGCATCCTCTGGCCTGAGACATCACAGTGCAGCAGCCGCGGAAGAGACCAGAGATGGTGCGGAGGCACGGGGAGCGGGGCCCTGAACAAGTGGGGGTGGGTGGCGGGCGCTGGCACCGGCACCGCACCGCTCACGGGTAAGTGGGCCCATCCATCTGCTTAGGGCCCCAGCACTTGCCCGGGTGCGCTGGGTTCTGACGCCAGGCCTGCATATAGGTACTTTACTCAAGCTCTACACAAGTGCACCGTCACATTTATTATCCCCGCCTTCTTTGGCTTCTCTTATTTTACTCTAGTATTTATTTTGATTTATTTTATTCACTTATATAGCACCATTAATTCCGCAGCGCTTTACAGACATTATCGACACTTTCCCCATCGGGGCTCACAATCTAAATTCCCTATCAGTATGTCTTTGGAGTGTAGGAAGAAACCGGAGAACCCAGCGGAAACCCACAAGAATACGGGGAAAACATACAAACTCAGTATCACATACAGTATATGGATATATAAAATAGGACTCTGAGAAATGTATCTCAATGTTTTGCAATTTTTCCTTAACGGGGCTCTCTGGGAATAGAAAAAAATAAATAACTAAAGGGAATCTTAATAAATACATTTATAAATACCTTTAATTAGCAATTTTAGCTTTTTTGTTTAGGGGGGTAAACACTACACAATTAATATGATCAGTGTCTTGTTACACAGAAAGAAACCTGTCCTAGAATATTAGCACAGAAACTTGTGAGCATGTGCCATAGGAATATTCCTGATATGACTTAGAGATAACCTATAACAGTGTGAGCAGACTTTTCGTACCTTAATAGCCCTGGTATCTCCATTATTAGATCATATAGACAGGGTAGACATCAGTGTGAGCCGCCTCTTCTTATTTAAGCACTGCTTGTATCTCCAGCATAATATCAGATAGACATGGTGGACAGCAGTGTGAAGAGCCTCTTCTTACTTCAGCACTCCTGGTATCTCCAGTATTAGATCAGATAGATAGAGTAGACAGCACTGTGAGCAGTCTCTTCTTACCTCAGCATTCCTAGTATCTCCAGTATTAGATCAGATACACATGGTGGACAGCAGTGTGAGCAGCCTCTTCTTACCTCTGCACCCCTGGTATCTCTAGTATTAGATCAGTTAGACAGGTGTACAGCAGTGTGAGCAGCCTCTTCTTACCTCTGCACCCCTGGTATCTCTAGTATTAGATCAGATACACATAGTGGACTGCAGTGTGAGCAGCCTCTTCTTACCTCAACACCCCTGGTATCTCCAGTATTAGCTCAGAAAGACATGGTGAACAGCAGTGTGAGCAGCCTCTTCTTACCTCTGCACCCCTGGTATTGTCGGGGTAAAAGAGAATATATATATTTGTAACTTTTATACTTTTGTAACTTTTATACGCTTTTTTGCTAATGTACTAACCACCATTTTGTGTCATATAACAATAAGCTTTCCTTGCTACGTAATACTCAAATCGAAACTTAAACTAAGACAGTTCCAGTGTTGTCAAAACTTATTTCAGAGAAACGAAACAAGATTATAAGCGGACGGCTGCAATATCTGCCCAGAGACTGAGATAAGGAGATGTGGACCAATCAGGAGTGGCCAGACACTGGACTTTCATGGTTTACCCCGCCCCGGACAACCCCTTTCCCCTCCCATTATGTAGTGTATTTAGATTTGTGCATGTAAAAATAAAGGCAGAACATTGCTGAGGAGGTTGACTGTAGTAGTCTTCTGAGCATGCTCTGAGCTTGAACCAGCTTGTTGTCTGACTCATTCTTTGAATGGTTGACCCATGCTCATAGTTTGAATTTGGAGTGACTGGAGGACGAGTGGAATGTCATCACGACCCCCACAAATGGCGCTCAACGTGCGGCGTGGCTAGCGGTACGCTGCCCTCCCGGACCCATATTGCTGATTTCCCTGGTGGTGACCGCGGTGGCTGAATTTGAGGCCTGATCAACCTCCATCGAACACGGTAAGTTGAGATGTATTTTATATGTCTCACTTGCCTGTGTGTCAGCCGCAGCGGTTTCTGTGGGGTTGTCAGGTTGGATCTGGGTGGGTGATCGGTCGAGTGGTGAGACCTCAGGCGTCCCGCACCACGTCCTGAACCAGCAAGTGTTAAACCGAGTGACGTCGCATGCCTGCGCGTGCTCGTGTGCACACCACCTCCTCCTCCCCCGGTCACTGTACTTTTCTTAGATAGCTGCCTCCTGTAACTGATAGTCAAGGTTACAAAGCATTCCTGAATTGTAGTGTAAGGGAGAAAGAATCTGTGACGAATTGAGGTGTACTCTTCGTCTTATACAGAGAAACCTCATAAGGAGGTGTTGTGCTGTCAGAATCTGTGACGAATTGAGGTGTGCTCTTCGTCTAACACAGAGACTGCTGTTAAGTCAAGGTTAGGAAACAGTGTATCGAGGTGTCTCTACACTGTCGGGTGGTACCGTGGTAGGAAAGCAGATAGATTGAGGTGTCTCTCTATCTAAACAGTGTATTGAGGTGTCTCTACACTGTCGGGTGGTACCGTGGTAGGAAAGCAGATAGATTGAGGTGTCTCTCTATCTAAACAGTGTATCGAGGTGTCTCTACACTGTCGGGTGGTACCGTGGTAGGAAAGCAGATAGATTGAGGTGTCTCTCTATCTAAACAGTGTATCGAGGTGTCTCTACACTGTCGGGTGGTACCGTGGTAGGGAAGGAGATAGATCGAGGCGTCTCTCTATCTCATCAGTGTATCGAGGTGTCTCTACACTGACGGGTGGTGACCTGTAGTCAGGGTGCCGTGGTGAGTCGCACTGTAAAGTCGCCATTCAAGGCTAGGAAAGGAGTTAGATTGAGGTGTCTCTCTATCTCATCAGTGTATTGAGGTGTCTCTACACTGAGGAGTGGCGACCTGTGGACTGCACCAGTGATCTGAGTCGCGACAGATCATTGCATTCTATAAGAAAATGTTGCGTATATTCAAATTTGAAAGATTTCGTAAGTTGCGGAATGCTGCTGTGAGAGTTAAGCCAATTAGTGGAGTTACGGGAAGGCAAGAAGGCAAGAAGAATGTTAGGAATTTGTATAACATGATAAGCTTATCCAGTACAGGCAGGCTCCAGCTTTCAGTGTAGAATGAATGTGTTAGACAGAAGTTGGGAAAGTTGGGTGAGGATTTCTACTCCAGGCTCATGCACATCTTAGAGTAGATGGTGCAGGGGGGGAACAGATAATGCCGAGCCTTTGTTCGGATACATGAAAGCTGCAGATTGTGATTTGTTATGTGCCCCCAAAATGGCCGTTACACCTTTGATGCCTGTCACTACACCGAGCCCTCAGCCACCACCCTATAATGGCGCCGACGCTAAATCATCGGAAGGATGGACGTGTCGTATGTGCTGACAGCAGAACCCGAAGTTCTGCTGTGTCTGTGGGGGGGGGGCCACCCATGGCACGATGCCCAGCCTGCCCCCAAGAACAATTCCACCCCCACTCCCCCCTCCTCCCTCCAACGGCCATCTTACTACACCTTTTCCTGCCTCCAAGAATAATCCCACCCCCACTCCCACCTCCTCCCTCCAACGGCCATCTTGCTACACCTCTTACTTGTTGTGGGAGGCCCGGAAAGCCCCAATCCGGCCTATATCCACCACTAGATCCGTCCGGTGCATATTACCAGCCACCAGCACAGGTGGAAAAGCCCGTAGTCCCAGAGTACCCATCTGAAACTAATGTGACACCCTCTGCTCCAGTCCACGATGCTGAGACGCTTCCCCTGTTTCCTATGGGAGTCACCCACAACCCTGGGGATATCCTCCTCAACTCCCCAGAATTTCAGGCCAGACTGCTCTCCCTCCGCCAACATACTGTTACTCAAGACGATACGGAGTCAGATGAGGGATGGGCTCAAGATACTCCAGCCCCACCCCACCCCCCCTTTTACCCCATACGTCTCCTATGGCATCCTCCACCCCACATCCATTACCCGTACTCCGGCCCTTGCTCCAAACAACTGCTGACAGAACACCACCCCTCAGCCCCTCAGAAGTCTGGGACCCCTGCCGCTCCCGGAACCTAGTAGACCCATCAGGACGCCCTGTCACTCTGTCAATAGGCTATGGTGACATCCTTACACATCGGGCGGGGGCCATAGTCAACCCTGCAAACACCTGTATGAGCCATGCTGGAGGATTGGCTCGTAAAATTGCCCTTGCTGCTGGTTCTACTCTGGCTGCAGAATGCCAGGCTCACTTAGCCGAAAACGGAGAGCTTTCAAAAGGCCATGGATTCCACAAAAGCAGGACCCCTTAGTACGTATGAATCCGGCCTAGAATACATGAAACAGTTAAAAGTCTGGGCTCAGAATCGCTTGTCAGATCAAGCTGGGTCTGTACAAGATGTTCAACAAGACCCTGATGAATCTGTGGAAAGATATGCTGCAAGACTCAGCATGCATTTTGAGGATCTCGGATACAGTCCTCACGTCAAGACGCAGGCCGCCCTGTTGGTTCAGGCCCTAGTAGATGGCCTACAAGACGCTTTCAGAGATGACATCCTGAGAGTACGGCCCGAGATTCGTTCTTCTTCTTTTAACGACGCAGTAAACATTGTCAAAGCTTTCCAAAAAGCCATGCTAAAAATGGAAAAGGATACTAAGCCAAGGAAGAAAGCCGTTTCTGCCATGGTATATCAAGCTCAAGAAAGCTACCCACCCCCTGGCAACCAACATGGAATCAAGTGGGTAATGGTTAAAGGCACAGGTGATGATACTCCTCCCACATATAGAAAACAAGACAGAAGAGATGACAAGGGATCATCTAGAAACAGAAGACAACCTCGTGATTCTGAAGGATGAATGTTATGTTGGGAGTGTGGTAGCCTTGACCACATCCTCAGAGACTGTCATTTTACAGGTGGACCATCAACCACTGGAGTTCCTGGTGGACACTGGGGCGGCCACATCTGTTATTTCCTCTGCACAGCTCCCTCCTTCTGTATCCCTATCACCGGATACCCTCACCTGTGTTGGGGTGGAAGGCCAACATATTTCCTTTCCACTCACAGTCCCTGTGTCTGCAGGACCGTTCACCGGAGTACTCACAAGATTCTTGGTCTCTGAAACTTGCCCTGTCAATCTGTTGGGAGCCGATCTCTTAGAGCGGATGAAGGCAACTATTACCTTCGGAAACCATGGTATGGAGCTTTTTTTGCGGGACCCTCATTCCGAACAAGGGACTGAAGACCGCTGTGTTCTTAAAGCCTTCCCTTTTATGATGATGACCATACAACCTCACTCTCTGTGGTCCAGTGGGCCAGAGGACGTCGGCCTCCTGCAGGTTCCCCCGGTCCGAGTACACCTCTAGCCTGGACACTGGTACCCACGGTTGCCACAATACCCCCCCCCCCTCAAGGCTGCACAAGAACAAAGCTTGGGTACCCAAATCGTTTTCCTCCTGGAATCAGGAGTCCTTGTCAGATGTGTATCTCCATGCAATACACCCCTCTTTCCTGTAAAAAGAAAACCGCTCCGGGAGAGCCTCTAAGATACCGGTTGGTTCAGGATCTCAGAGCCGTCAATGCAGCTACCATTTTAGAAACTCCAGTGGTACCCAACCCAAACACCCTTTTGTCTCAGGTGCCTCCAACGGCCACCTTGTTTACGGTGTTAGATCTGGCCAACGCCTTCTTCAGTATACCCTTACATGAAGATTCGTGGTTTCTTTTTGCCTTCACCTTTCAAGGAGCACAGTTTACATGGACCAGGACTCCGCAAAGAGCCCAGAACTCTCCTAACCAATTCACTCATTCTATGAAGTCTATTCTGGAGCCATGGGTTCAAGAGAACCCTCAGGTCACCCTTCTACAGTATGTGGATGATCTTTTGCTATGTGGCACTGAAGAAAATTTGCCAGAGATGTCAGCATCCCTATTCTGGTTTCTTCACTCAGCTAACTGTAAAGTCTCGAAAGGCGAAGTCCAATGGTGTCTGCCCAAGGTCATTTTCCTCGGACATTGTATATCACAAGGTACTAGACATCTGACTGAAGAAAGAAAACAAGCCATCATGGATATCACCTTCCCAACCACCTACTCCGCTATGCAGACTTTCCTTGGCCTCATCACTTACTGCAGGCAATGGATCCCTGATGCCTCAAAGCTCATGCAACCTCTGTACGACTGTCTCAAGAATGAAGGCTCAGTTTGGCTTCATGCTGAAGATCCACGTGTTTCTCATCAACACAGACTATGTTTTGACCGCCTTAAACAGGCTGTTGTCTCTGCCCCGGTCTTGGGCTTACCAGACTATACTCAGCCATTTCACCTTTTTGTCTCGGAATCGGAAGGTCATGTCTCTGGAGTTCTAGCACAACGCTATGATCTTAAGTATCGGCCTTTGGGCTACTACTCAGCCCGCCTGGACCCTGTCGCCCGAACTGCCCCCACGTGCCTTAAGGCGGTCCACGCTGCTCACATCCTCCTTGACAAGTCAGCTGACCAGATGTCTGACTATCAACCCTGCCACTTTGCTTCCACCTTCTAGGGGGGAAGGTGAAGAGGGTGAAGATCCATTGGTGGAACTTCATGATTGTATAAAAATTTTGCAGGAAGAGACTTCTGCTCCAGAGAATATGGTGGCACATCCGCTCGCAGACCCTTAAGGGAAGTTCCACACGGGATATGCTGTCACAACAGACCTAACAGTCCTCAAGGCTGAAGCTCTACCACCATACATGTCTGCACAAGAAGCTGAACTTGTGGCTCTCACAGATGCCTGCCACCTGGCAGCAGGAACAAAGGCGAATATATATATACCGATTCCAGGTATGGACATGGAATTTGCAATGATTCTGGACTCTTGTGGAAGTCTAGAGGATTCATCACAGCTGCAGGTACACCAGTGAAACATGTCTCATGGATTAAGGCCCTAATGAAGGCCCTGGAACTACCCATTCAGGTTGCTGTTATGAAGGTCAAGGCTCATGGAAGACTAGAATCCAGAGAAGCCAGGGGCAACCACCTAGCTGACCAAGCAGCCAAGACTGCAGCAGTGGAGAATGTGTCATCAAAGTGGCAGGAAAAGGAAGAAGAGATGGGGGAGACCCTGCAAACCGTAGCTGTGGCGCTCACTAGAGCAAGAGCCAAAGAACAGCCGGCGGAAGACCATACAAGTCCAGCGGAGACACGAGTGGAATCCAGGGGGGTCAGGATGCCTGAAGAAAAATTGTGTGAGGAACAAAGGAAGACCCCCCACTGAAGAAGTTAAGCAATGGAAAGCGGCAGGAGCCGTGCTGGCAGGTCACAAAGATTCAAAGGTCAACTCGACTCTTTACCAAGTGGATGGGAAGCCTTGCTTGCCTAGACGCATGTACTCAGCTGTGGCAGCATGGGCTCACGGGCCTACACACAGAGGAAAGAATCAAGCCTTGGCATGTATCAAGAAACTGTACTTTGCACCCGGAATCTCTTCCACTGTGACTGCATACTCAAAATCCTGCTCTGTCTGCGCTACCTGCAACCCAACGTGTACGGCACGGGTCCCTCTCCAACACCTGGCTAAACCAGACTACCCTTGGCAGAGAATACAAGTCGACCATATCCAAATGTCTAAAGCAGGAAAATAGGAGTACGTTTTGGTAGCCGTGGATATGTTCTCAGCCTGGCCCGAGGCCTACCCGGTTGTCAACATGACTGCTAAAGTCACAGCCAAGAAACTGATCACTGAAATTGCCTGCAAATTTGGAGTTCCCCAAGTCATAGAATCGGATCAAGGACCAGCTTTCACAGCAAATATCTACGAAGAACTCTGGAACATGTTGGGAACAGATTTGGGCCTCCACACTCCATACCATCCTGCCAGTTCAGGCAAAGTGGAAAGGATGAATTCCACACTCAAGACCCAGCTCTTGAAAATGACCAAAGATCATCCCCTCCCCTGGCCCGACCTACTCCCTATAGTATTGTATCATATCACACACACTCCTCAGGCCAAACATGGGCTGACTCCCTATAAAATTTTGTTTGGGACCCCACCCAAGATAGGAGAGATTAGGCCCCAAGAGTTGTCTGAAACACATGATAGAGTGGTAAAATTTGTGATTGTTTTGTCTAGAGAATTGACTAACACCCGCTCTCCAGTATCTGCTTCTCTCCCAGAATCTACAGGTGATGCAGTACATGATTTCATCCCAGGCGATCTAGTGTATGTGAAGAAGTTTGTCCGGAAAGACTGCCTCCAGCCGCAGTTCGAGGGACCGTACACTGTGCTTCTCACCACCCCGACGGCTCTGAAGCTTGAGGGCAAGAGCACCTGGATTCACGCCTCCCACTGCAAGAGAGACAGAACGAGTCTATAAAAGATGACTACCTTTTTCTATATCCTTTCCATATGCTTACTGTCTGTCCCAGGGTGGACAGCTACCACACAGGGGTAGATACCTCCTTCTTCTCAAGTTGGTTGGGAGGGCTCAAGGGATTCCTCCAACAAGTTTGTCTAGTAATGGGAGGTCTACTAGTATTGGGCCTGGTGGTCCTGTGCTGCATAGTCCCCTTATATAGGAAAGCTATAACCAATGCTGTCCCAACCTCCGGGACCTTTCTGAATCAAGAGAAGATATGGAGAAATACACTTCTTTGAACAAGTCTAACCAGACCCCCCCCATAACAAAGTTCAATTGAAAGATTCAGTTTAGGATCAGTTGGGAGAACTCCATGTGTCATTCAGGATAGGGCTCGATTGTCTGGGGGCGTCCCATAAGGGGGCAGCTTCTAAGATAATTGGGTGAAGAAATCCACCTCCCCTCTCCCCACACATGGACAGTCTCAAAGGCCCCGAAGCAAAGGAAAGCTTAGTGTTTAGGGGGGAATGTCGGGGTAAAAGAGAATATATATATTTGTAACTTTTATACTTTTGTAACTTTTATACGCTTTTTTGCTAATGTACTAACCACCATTTTGTGTCATATAACAATAAGCTTTCCTTGCTACGTAATACTCAAATCGAAACTTAAACTAAGACAGTTCCAGTGTTGTCAAAACTTATTTCAGAGAAACGAAACAAGATTATAAGCGGACGGCTGCAATATCTGCCCAGAGACTGAGATAAGGAGATGTGGACCAATCAGGAGTGGCCAGACACTGGACTTTCATGGTTTACCCCGCCCCGGACAACCCCTTTCCCCTCCCATTATGTAGTGTATTTAGATTTGTGCATGTAAAAATAAAGGCAGAACATTGCTGAGGAGGTTGACTGTAGTAGTCTTCTGAGCATGCTCTGAGCTTGAACCAGCTTGTTGTCTGACTCATTCTTTGAATGGTTGACCCATGCTCATAGTTTGAATTTGGAGTGACTGGAGGACGAGTGGAATGTCATCACGACCCCCACAGTATCTCTAGTATTAGATCAATTAGACAGGTGTACAGCAGTGTGAGCAGCCTCTTCATACCTCAGCAACCATGGTATCACCAGTATTAGCTCAGAAACACATGGCGGACAGCAGTGTGAGCAGCCTCTTCTTACCTCAGCACCACTAGTATCTCTAGTATTAGATCAAATACACATGGTGGACAGCAGTGTGAGCAGCCTCTTCTTACCTCAGGATCTCTGGTATCTCCAGTATTAGATCAATTAGACAGGTGGACAGCAGTGTGAGCAGCCTCTTCTTACCGCTGCACCCCTGGTATCTTCATTATTAGATCAGATAGACAGGGTGGACAGCAGTGTGAGCAGCCTCTCCTTCCCCTAGAACCCCTGGCATCGCCAATATTAGATCATGGGATCAAACGGATACCTATTATATATGTGCTCACTCATCACCTTTTTCTGATGTGGTTGAAACCTAGCCCACGTTAGTCAATGAAAAAACTGGGTAGGTGGGATTTCAAGTACATGAGTGAGTTTTGGTTGCATCCGCTGCCTAAAACGGTCAGTTTACCGCCAGTGAGAGCTATATAGTGACTATGTGGCTGTCACTGGGGTGTCTTTGGTTCGGGTTGGTTGGGTGGCTGCGTCATTATATAGCAACGTGCACTCACAAGCAGAAGATGAGTTTGCTATAAGAAATCCCAATATAAAATACCGCTTTTATATTTTACTGACTCTAAAACTTTATTTATTTTCAGCCTTAGCTAATAACTGGAACTTTTTTTATATAAAATAAGTATATAACACCGGAGCTGGAGAAAGGACTACATAGAGGAATAATAAGTAATGGACCATTAATGATTAATGACATCAAATCTATAAATACACAAGTTTATAAAATTATAAAAAGAAGTCTACATGCCGCCCAGAGGATCGGGGAGCATCGTGCTTATTTATTTATTTTTTTTCAATAATTTATTTTCCGCTGTTACACTTGGCAATCAATAATTTCAGTAATAGCTGGTATGGGTCTACTGAATTGTGGTGAGGGGTGATGGAGAGCCGTTCCGAAGAAAGTGGCCAGCAAGTAACTGGGCCCAATCTAAACCCTGAAACAAGGCCTCCCAAAATAATAGTGCTGATGCCCTCATATGAAGCACAGACATTTCCCAGGGCATTTACACATGGGTCCCATCAGCCTCCCGCTTCTATATTGGTGCCAGGAATGATTGACAAGGTTATGACCATGACTCAGTCTAAATATTGTATTTTTAGTTAGCCATTGTATAGCACTGTTAGATTATGTATTGGGAACTGTATAGTGATAATATGTGAACAATGTCCGGTACTATTTATTTGTGCCTTGTATTTTGATAATATGTGAGCACTGTATTGTAGTATTTATTTGAGCACTGTATGGTCATAACATGTGAGAACTGTAAAGTGGTGTTTATTTGGGCATTTCATAGTGTTAATATGTGAGCGCTGTATGACAGTATTTATTTGGGCACTGTATGGTCATAACATGTGAGAACTGTAAAGTGGTGTTTATTTGGGCATTTCATAGTGATAATATGTGAGCACTGTATGACAGTATTTATTTGAGCACTGTATGGTCATAACATGTGAGAACTGTAAAGTGGTGTTTATTTGGGCATTTCATAGTGTTAATATGTGAGCGCTGTATGACAGTATTTATTTGGGCACTGTATGGTCATAACATGTGAGAACTGTAAAGTGGTAGTTATTTGGGCATTTCATAGTGTTAATATGTGAGCACTGTATGACAGTATTTATTTGAGCAATCTATTGTTCTATCTTGAGAACACTATATAGCCGTATGTATTTTGGCTCTGAGTGGCACTGTTATTTTGTTGCTAAAGCATGGCACTCTTATGTGGGCACCATCCTTTATACCTTGTATAATGTAGCACTGTATAATATCTTATTTGTATATAAATTGGAGGGGGTACTAAGAGAATAAACCTCAAATGGCACCGTGCCTCCTTAGTCAGGTCGTGACCCAAGTGCAACCTTTTTCTCTGCACCCCATGTATTGCATGCCTGCTTATAGACCAACGTATTCTGCACCACGTATCACTCTCATCCTCCCTGCGGAGGTCACGCTAGAATCTCAGATAATTGCACAGTGTGTGCCCTTATGGGGCTTAGGAAAAAAACTAAGGTTCTTGAGGAACACGGGGGGCTACATTCATGAGCTGACATGTGGTGCTTTCATAGCCGGGCACAGTGCAGAATATTTGTGTTTTCTGTCTGCAGAAAGGTGACCGAAATGCTCTGCGTAATGAAAACGCCCGGTGGAAGTTTCCTATTCCGTATATATTGGCTGATAACTTAGGTAATATCAATGCACAATCTGTCTGTAGCATCGGCGTCTCTGCCCCGTTCTAGGCAGAGACGCCGTCCCTCTCACCTCCCCGCTCCTGGCGCGGCGTCCTCCAGCGCTGCTCTCCCTGCTGCTTCCGGCGCGCGCTCCTTCCCCGGCAGTGTGCTTAGGGCGCGCGCGCTCCCCCTCTCTTAAAGGGACCGCGCGCGCCGTCCTAAGGAGTCCCCGGCCAATTGCCGGAGGACCTCCCATATAAAAGGCACCTCCTCCAAAATGGAGGTGCCCGAGCAATGTTGTTTGCACCTGTGTCTCACCTGTGCTTCAGCCCTCAGGTCCCGTTGCCAGTTACCTGCCAGTTACCTGCCAGATTCCTGCCAGCTTGCTGTCTTTGTCCTGCCTGATATCCAGTCACCTGCCTGCTAGCCTGAGGTCCGACGGTCTGCCTTCCTACTCCTGTCAGTCTGTCTATGGACCTGCTTGCCCGCTCACCTGGGAGCGCACATCAGTTACCTGCCTGCTAGCCTACCTGGAGGCTCCGCCGTCACGTGCTGTGACCATCTGCCTTTCCAGAGACTCCAGCCCGCTCACCTGGGAGCGCCCACCTGTTACCTGCCTGCTAGCCTACCCGGAGGCTTCACCGTCACGTGCTGTGACCATCTGCCTTTCCAGAGACTCCTGCCCGCTCACCTGGGAGCGCCCACCTGTTACCTGCCCGCTAGCCTACCCGGAGGCTTCGCCGTCACGTGCTGTGACCACCTGCCATTCCAGAGACTCTCGCTTGCTCACCTGGGAGCACACATCTACTATCTGCCTGCTAGCCTACCCGGAGGCTCTGCCATCACAGGTCGTACCTACCCTTTACCTAGAGACTGCCCCGGTCACTTGCCGTAACTCCCTGCCCGTTCATCCAGAGACTGCCCCGATCTCTTGCCGTAACCTCCTGCCCGTTCTTCCAGAGACTGCCCCGATCCCTTGCCGTAACCTCCTGCCCGTTCTTCCAGAGACTGCCCCGATCCCTTGCCGTAACCTCCTGCCCGTTCTTCCAGAGACTGCCCCGATCAATTGCCGTGACCCCCAGCCCGTTCATTCAGAGACTGTCCCGGTCACCTGATGTGACTGCCTGCCCGTCATCCCTGGTTGCCACCCGCTCCCTTACAAGGACCGCCCCCTTGTATAGTAGCTCAGAGGTTCCGCCTCCCTGACCCGTTACACTGTCTATCTATGTATCTATCTATTATCTATCTATCTATCTATCTATCTATCTATCTATCTACTGTATATATCTATATATCTATCTATCTATTATCTATCTATCTATCTACTGTATATATCTATCTATCTATCTATTATCTATCTATGTATTTATCTATCATCTATCTATCACCTATCTATCTATCATCTATCTATATCTATTATCTATCTATCATCTATTATCTATCTATCATCTATCTTTCTATCTATCATTTATCTATCATCTATCTTTCTATCATCTATTAGCTATCTATAATCTATCTATCATCTATCTATCTATCTATCTATCATCTATTATCTATCTATCATCTATCAATCATCTGTCTTTCTATCTATCATCTATTATCTATCTCTCTATCTCATATCTATCATATATCTTTCTATCCATCCATTCATAAAACTTTTAACTTCATCTACTAACCAATCTGTATTTGATTTTCGTTGATGATTTTAGACCTGAACGCTAAGGGAGCCATTCTTAAAGGATTTAAGTTTTTCCATCTGAAATCTTCCGTGGATTTTAAACCTTATGCAGGAGATTTCACTTCTCTACAATTTCAGAAATTTGGAGGTTAAGTCACAATCCATATAGATGTCTATGCATAATAATTTATAATTAGTTTCATATTTGCGCTTTTGTGCTCTCCCTCCCCCCTCAATTTCTAAGAGCCATGATTTTTTTCTTCTACATAGGCATATGAGGGCTTGCTTTCTCCAGGACCAGTTGTACTTTGGAATGACACCATACATTTAATTATATGATGTACTGGAAAGCAGGAAAAAAATTCCAGTTGCGGCGAAATTGTGATAAAACCGCAATTCCACAATTGTTTTAATAGCGTTCAATATCAGTCAACACCAAAAAGAGAGCAATAAATTGATGCCCAAGAATAAAATTGCAAATACTTTATTTCACTACATGTAAAAACAACGTATACATAATAAAGGGAGAAGAAAAGAAACACCACAGACGAAAAAATGGGTGAGTGAACCTGAACCATAAAATACACTGTGTTCCAAATTATTATGCAAATAATATTTTCTCAGATTTTCCCAAATTACCTATATGAATTGCAGTTATTGTAATTTTCCAGTCAAATAACTATTAGAGTACAATTGAAAGTTTTTTGTACAAACTGCCTATGATAACAGTATATTTTTTTAAAAATAAAACACAGAAGAGTTTTCAACCTTTTCATTTTAATAAAGAACAAAAAAATGGTCATTTTTGAAATTATAAGCATTAGCAGGTTATTACAAACTGAAATCAAACAGTTTTCAACTCAAAACTTTATTCTAGGTGATGTTACATTTGCACGTAGGACCGCTTGTTCGAAAGGAGCTTCTGAACTCTCTCGTTCATTGAATTTGTCAGGTTTTGGATGGTTTCTGCTTCAATTGTTTTGCATGAGAACAGAATACCCTCCCAGAGCTGTTGCTTAGATGTGAACTGCCTCCCGCCATCATAGACACTCCTTTTGATGATGCTCCAGAGGTTCTCAATGGGGTTGAGGTCAGGGGAGCATGGGGGCCACACCATAAGTTTGTCCCCTTTTATGTCCATAGCAGCCAGAGATGCAGATGTGTTATGTGCAGCATGAGATGGTGCATTATCATGCATGAAATGATCTTGCTGCAGAATGCACGGTTCTTCTTCTTGAACCATGGCAGGAAGTGCTGTTTGAGAAACTCAACATACATTATGGAGTTCGTCTTTACCCCTTCAGGGATCCTAAAGGGGCCAACAACCTCTCTCCCCATGATTCCAGCCCAAAACATTACTCCACCTCCTCCTTGTTGGCGCCGTAGCCGTGCTTGCATGGGGTGTCCATCAACCAGCCATCCTCCACTCCATCCATCTGGACCATCGAGCGTTGCATGGCACTCATCGGTGAACAGAACAGTTTTGAAGTTAGTCTTCATGTATTGTTTGGCCCACTGGAGCCGTTTCTGCTTGTGTGCAGTGGATAGAGGAGGTCGACAGGATGGCTTACGCACAGCTGCAAACCTCTGAAGGACCCTGCATCTTGTTGTTCGGGGGACGTTGGAGGCACCAGCAGCTTCAAAAACTTGTCTGCTGCTATGACAAGGCTTTTTTGCCGCTGCTCTTTTAACCTGACGTAATTGCCTGTAGGAAAGAGTCCTCAATTTTCCCTTATCAGCACGCACACGTGTGTACTGTGAATCAGCTACATACTTCTTGATTGTGCAATGATCACGATGAAGTGTCTTGGCAATGTTGATTGTAGTGATGCCTTGACCTAAACACTCCACAATTTGTTGCTTCTCAGCAGCCGACACATCCTTTTTCCTTCCCATTTTGGCAGAAAATGTAGACTGCTTAATAATGTAGGACCGCCTTCTTAAGTAGTCTTGCCTTTCATTGGACACATCTGCCAAACTAATTAGCGCAGGTGTCTGCAATTGCTTACAGTGATATAAAGAGCCCTGACACACATCACCATCAATGAGTTTAAACACTTTTGGAATAATAATTTGGAACACAGTGTATAGAGGTAATATATGTATATTTACCACAAGATATCGATATATAATTATATAAATGGGTATAACAAACACCAGCAGTAATCAGGGGACACTAATATATAATCAATTATCCTATGCACAATAAAGAAAGGGGCTGGAAGCAAGAGAAACTAGACGGAAGCCCCACATGACCGGGATGGGCCAGGAGGGTGCAATTTTTTGAAATAAAGAGATCCGGATTGGGTACAAGAGTGGTGGGGCGGGCATTTGGTGGGGGGGGGGGAGTATATGAGGGAAAAGTGCGGGAAATAGTCAGTCCAGCAGGGGAGTCATAGGAGAAAGTTCACAGAAACAGACATAAAAAAAGAAGCAAATAACCACTCACCCATTAATTCTGGACACTGACCGGGAGTAATGGAGATGGTGGAATCCCTGATTAGCAGGCTGCGGGATGCAGCTCGATCCAGGCGTGGAGGGTGGCTGGAGTCACAACTTGCAGAGTTGCTGAATGTCTCATCCGAAGAATCGCCAGCGGGGTCAGGAAGGAGAACAAGGAGAACGCGACCCCCCAAGAAGCTCTCACCCGAGATGTCCACGTTCAGCAGGTGCAGGCTGCGGAGCCCCTCAGGGGACCCTGAGTCAGGTGAGCATGGCGGCAGAATCCCCCGCCGCGCTCGCCACTGCAGGAATCCGCCCAGCCGGCCTGCTGGTGCTGCCGTCAGTGGGTTGCAGTCCGGGACCAAAGCGAGGGCCCCACCGGAAGTGCGGCCTGTGTCGCAGAGTGCATCTTCTTACAGTCATCACTGTACTTACGAGAGCTTCAATCAGCAAGATATCTTGAGTAGACAGTATTTACTTCATACTGGTTAAACATGAGATACAATTCAGTGTCACACAGTCCGTGTGTTTCTGATATAACACATTCAGGAAAAAAGGAAAAAACACAGGAAGTAAAAACAACCAACAATTGAGAGCTTTCCTCCCACCATTACAGCAAGCATATAACTTTACACACTATCGCCATCTGCTGTCTGGTTTGTATAAAGTCCTCCTTTCACTTATAATAAGTCCTAATCTGTTGCAAATGCCAACACCCTTTCTCAAAAGTAAGGACTTATTCAATGAAACCCAACTTTTTTATTAGTCTGGTGTTTATCAGCATTCAACGCCTTCGTGAAGATGTCTGCTGTCATTTCATCAGTAGGACAATACTCTAACTTCAAGACTCCTTGTTCCTGATGACTCATGTTCAGTCTATGATCTATTAGTATAACTGAGTCTTTTTTAGATATTTAGCTCAATTTTTTTGAGCAGGTGACAGGTCCTCTGTAATCTTGGGGAATGAAACACTTGTCCTAATAAATCTCCTCCTACGTTCTCCGATCACCACCATATTTGTATTCCAAGAGCCACAAAGCACCGGAAAGAGAAAATAACTGAAGAAACAGGTGTATTCTAATCTGTAACCATGGAGACACATAGGTCTGCATAAGAGCTGTATACACTACACAAGATTTACAAATTTGTTTCATTGTTTTATTTTAATGGACCAACTAAAAAAAAATACTGTAAAAGATCTTCTAACAGCTAGAAATGATTCCAGGATTGTCTTTCCACTATATATACAGTATATACTCACAACACAAAGGTTAACTAATAGTTTTAATGATTTTCTGTAATAGATATTTGTATAAATATGAGAAACATTTATATAAAAATACAACAACTAATAATAAATAATTCAATTATAAAGCAAGAAATACGTCTTATAATAATATTACTCAGCGATTTATAAAAATAACAAAGTTCTTGTCGCTGCTGCTCCTGACGACCAATCAGATTTCTGCCGTTTTGCCTCTTGCAGTGCGGAATCGATGGCTGGAATCTGACTGGTTGCTACGGGCAACACTTTCATTATTCTCTACATTGTATAAATAATCCTTGAACTCTCGTTGCCGATAGCAACCGATTAGAATTCAGCTTTTACATTTGTAAATTACACAAGAAAAATAAACGTGATTTCTGATTGGTCGTTAGGGGTAACAAAGACGCTACATGACAGCTGAGGCTCCGTGACAATGGCGTCTGTTACTCCAGGTACTGGATGATGGGCCGGACACAGGTGCAGCCCACCGTCACCAGCTGCTTCTCCAGCCTATAGGTGGGGACACATCCTCTCATCTCACCACGCAGGACCAGGATCTCCTGTCTGATGGGGACTGAGTTCATGCTGAGGTCCACATGACCCTCCGGGGCCAAACATCCGCGGTGGAGACATCGGGCCTCGCTGATGACCGCAGGGAATCTGTTACTGTCCACATTAGAGCTGGTGGAAGGAGATGAGAGAGATCAGGACACAGCAGTAACCATGTTTAGTCCCCCATACTCCGGCCTGCTGACCCCCATATATCATTATTATTATTTCTGCCATTACTCCATGTACATTTCCCTGTATTCCCATGGAGAGATGGAGCGGCTCCTCACACTGTCCGCCATTACTTGTGCAGAACTCCGACTGCCGACCTTCATATCCACCTTCACACGTGGAGGAAATGTGGTGTCCGGTGTGAAGAGACATCCCCCGCCGGACCCTAGAGGGGCCTCCCAGCCATCAGCGCCAGGGACCTGCTCTTCTCTTCCATGGACACAAGAGATGAAGATCAGAAGAAGCAAAGTGGAGAAAACCTGAGGACAGAAGATGTCACACATGTGATAGGGGACATTGTGGAAGTGTCAGCATTATGTAGTGGTATAAGTAAGGGTTAAATAATGGATCAATAATATACACTAATAATATTCATACTCGTATGGACCTATCCCAAAGATATGCAACAGCGCTCAAGCCAAGAGCAACCAGATATGACTATATAACACATAGAAGAAATTCCAACATTCTAAGTGGAATTCATTCACCAATATATTATATTGTCATGTCATTGTATCATAACACAGGATAACAAACAAAATGGTGGTGGCCCCATGCAAGTGCTGCACTCACTATTCTGCTGGAGCAGTCACTGTGTACATGCATTACATTACTGATCCTGTACTGATCCTGAGTTACATCCTGTATTATACTCCAGAGCTGCACTCACTATTCTTCTGGTGCAGTCACTGTGTACATACATTACATTTCTGATCCTGAGTTACATCCTGTATTATACTCCAGAGCTGCACTCACTATTCTGCTGGTGCAGTCACTGTGTACATGCATTACATTACTGATCCTGTACTGATCCTGAGTTACATCCTGTATTATACTCCAGAGCTGCACTCACTATTCTGCTGGTGCAGTCACTGTGTACATGCATTACATTACTGATCCTGTACTGATCCTGAGTTACATCCTGTATTATACTCCAGAGCTGCACTCACTATTCTGCTGGTGCAGTCACTGTGTACATGCATTACATTACTGTTCCTGTACTGATCCTGAGTTACATCCTGTATTATACTCCAGAGCTGCACTCACTATTCTGCTGGAGCAGTCACTGTGTACATGCATTACATTACTGATCCTGTACTGATCCTGAGTTACATCCTGTATTATACTCCAGAGCTGCACTCACTATTCTGCTGGTGTAGTCACTGTGTACATACATTACATTACTGATCCTGAGTTACATCCTGTATTATGCTCCAGAGCTGCACTCACTATTCTGCTGGTGCAGTCACTGTGTACATACATTACATTACTGATCCTGTACTGATCCTGAGTTACATCCTGTATTATACCCCAGAGCTGCACTCACTATTCTGCTGGTGCAGTCACTGTGTACATACATTACATTACTGATCCTGTACTGATCCTGAGTTACATCCTGTATTATACTCCAGAGCTGCACTCACTATTCTGCTGGTGCAGTCACTGTGTACATGCATTACATTACTGATCCTGTACTGATCCTGAGTTACATCCTGTATTATACTCCAGAGCTGCACTCACTATTCTGCTGGTGCAGTCACTGTGTACATGCATTACATTACTGATCCTGTACTGATCCTGAGTTACATCCTGTATTATACTCCAGAGCTGCACTCACTATTCTGCTGGTGCAGTCACTGTGTACATGCATTACATTACTGATCCTGTACTGATCCTGAGTTACATCCTGTATTATACTCCAGAGCTGCACTCACTATTCTGCTGGTGCAGTCACTGTGTACATGCATTACATTACTGATCCTGTACTGATCCTGAGTTACATCCTGTATTATACTCCAGAGCTGCACTCACTATTCTGCTGGAGCAGTCACTGTGTACATACATTACACTACTGATCCTGTACTGATCCTGAGTTACATCCTGTATTATACTCCAGAGCTGCACTCACTATTCTTCTGGTGCAGTCACTGTGTACATACATTACATTACTGATCCTGAGTTACATCCTGTATTATACTCCAGAGCTGCACTCACTATTCTGCTGGTGCAGTCACTGTGTACATACATTACATTTCTGATCCTGTACTGATCCTGAGTTACATCCTGTATTATACTCCAGAGCCGCACTCACTATTCTGCTGGTGCAGTCACTGTGTACATACATTACATTACTGATCCTGTACTGATCCTGAGTTACATCCTGTATTATACTCCAGAGCTGCACTCACTATTCTTCTGGTGCAGTTACTGTGTACATACATTACATTACTGATCCTGTACTGATCCTGAGTTACATCCTGTATTATACTCCAGAGCTGCACTCACTATTCTGCTGGAGCAGTCACTGTGTACATACATTACATTACTGATCCTGTACTGATCCTGAGTTACATCCTGTATTATACTCCAGAGCTGCACTCACTATTCTGCTGGTGCAGTCACTGTGTACATACATTACATTACTGATCCAGAGTTACATCCTGTATTATACTCCAGAGCTGCACTCACTATTCTGCTGGTGCAGTCACTGTGTACATACATTACATTTCTGATCCTGTACTGATCCTGAGTTACATCCTGTATTATACTCCAGAGCCGCACTCACTATTCTGCTGGTGCAGTCACTGTGTACATGCATTACATTACTGATCCTGTACTGATCCTGAGTTACATCCTGTATTATACTCCAGAGCTGCACTCACTATTCTTCTGGTGCAGTTACTGTGTACATACATTACATTACTGATCCTGTACTGATCCTGAGTTACATCCTGTATTATACTCCAGAGCTGCACTCACTATTCTGCTGGAGCAGTCACTGTGTACATACATTACATTACTGATCCTGTACTGATCCTGAGTTACATCCTGTATTATACTCCAGAGCTGCACTCACTATTCTGCTGGTGCAGTCACTGTGTACATACATTACATTTCTGATCCTGTACTGATCCTGAGTTACATCCTGTATTATACTCCAGAGCTGCACTCACTATTCTTCTGGTGCAGTTACTGTGTACATACATTACATTACTGATCCTGTACTGATCCTGAGTTACATCCTGTATTATACTCCAGAGCTGCACTCACTATTCTGCTGGTGCAGTCACTGTGTACATACATTACATTACTGATCCTGTACTGATCCTGAGTTACATCCTGTATTATACTCCAGAGCTGCACTCACTATTCTGCTGGTGCAGTCACTGTGTACATACATTACATTACTGATCCTGTACTGATCCTGAGTTACATCCTGTATTATACTCCAGAGCTGCACTCACTATTCTGCTGGTGCAGTCATTGTGTACATATATTACATTACTGACCCTGAGTTACATCCTGTATTATACTCCAGAGCTGCACTCACTATTCTGCTGGTGCAGTCACTGTGTACATGCATTACATTACTGATCCTGTACTGATCCTGAGTTACATCCTGTATTATACTCCAGAGCTGCACTCACTATTCTGCTGGAGCAGTCACTGTGTACATGCATTACATTACTGATCCTGTACTGATCCTGAGTTACATCCTGCATTATACTCCAGAGCTGCACTCACTATTCTGCTGGTGCAGTCACTGTGTACATACATTACATTACTGATCCTGAGTTACATCCTGTATTATACCCAGAGCTGCACTCACTATTCTGCTGGTGCAGTCACTGTGCACATACATTACATTTCTGATCCTGAGTTACATCCTGTATTATACTCCAGAGCTGCACTCACTATTCTGCTGGTGCAGTCACTGTGTCCATACATTACATTACTGATCCGGTACTGATCCTGAGTTACATCCTGTATTATACTCCAGAGCTGCACTCACTATTCTGCTGGTGTAGTCACTGTGTACATACATTACATTACTGATCCTGAGTTACATCCTGTATTATGCTCCAGAGCTGCACTCACTATTCTGCTGGTGCAGTCACTGTGTACATACATTACATTACTGATCCTGTACTGATCCTGAGTTACATCCTGTATTATACCCCAGAGCTGCACTCACTATTCTGCTGGTGCAGTCACTGTGTACATACATTGCATTACTGATCCTGTACTGATCCTGAGTTACATCCTGTATTATACTCCAGAGCTGCACTCACTATTCTGCTGGTGCAGTCACTGTGTACATGCATTACATTACTGATCCTGTACTGATCCTGAGTTACATCCTGTATTATACTCCAGAGCTGCACTCACTATTCTGCTGGTGCAGTCACTGTGTACATACATTACATTACTGATCCTGAGTTACATCCTGTATTATACCCAGAGCTGCACTCACTATTCTGCTGGTGCAGTCACTGTGCACATACATTACATTTCTGATCCTGTACTGATCCTGAGTTACATCCTGTATTATACTCCAGAGCTGCACTCACTATTCTGCTGGTGCAGTCACTGTGTACATACATTACATTACTGATCCTGTACTGATCCTGAGTTACATCCTGTATTATACTCCAGAGCTGCACTCACTATTCTGCTGGTGCAGTCACTGTGCACATACATTACATTTCTGATCCTGTACTGATCCTGAGTTACATCCTGTATTATACTCCAGAGCTGCACTCACTATTCTTCTGGTGCAGTCACTGTGTACATACATTACATTTCTGATCCTGAGTTACATCCTGTATTATACTCCAGAGCTGCACTCACTATTCTGCTGGTGCAGTCACTGTGTACATACATTACATTACTGATCCTGAGTTACATCCTGTATTATACTCCAGAGCTGCACTCACTATTCTTCTGGTGCAGTCGCTGTGTACATACATTACATTACTGATCCTGAGTTACATCCAGTATTATACTCCGGAGCTGCACTCACTATTCTGCTGGTGCAGTCACTGTGTACATACATTACATTACTGATCCTGTACTGATCCTGAGTTACATCCAGTATTATACTCCAGAGCTGCACTCACTATTCTTCTGGTGCAGTCGCTGTGTACATACATTACATTTCTGATCCTGAGTTACATCCTGTATTATACTCCAGAGCTGCACTCACTATTCTGCTGGTGCAGTCGCTGTGTACATACATTACATTACTGATCCTGAGTTACATCCAGTATTATACTCCGGAGGTTGACCTGCTATGTTAGCTGCCATAGAGGACAGGATTCCGGTACGAAGCCAAATGCCAAGATTCAGGGTCCTCTGGGACGCTGCTGCTCTCACAGACCAGATTTCTGGGTCCTCGCGCTACTAAGTAGCTTGGTTAAGGTTTTTGTGGACAGAGTCTGGTCTCGAGGACGAAATTCTGTCCCGGCTGTTAACCGGATTATCTCATTTCCATAGGCTTCCATTATAAACCGTTACAGTGCAGTGATAATTATTTTCCCTATACTTATAATGGGGTTGCGGCGGACGCGCATCGCGGCGCTAAGCGTGGTTTTCAGGTCTCTTCTCCATACCTGTGGGTGGGGATGCGCTCCCGTTCGCTGCGGGGCCCGTTAGGCGACCCTTTGGGCGCGTTGCGACATAAAACGAACAATTGCGCGGTCGTGCGGACGATTTGGCGCTACTTTCTTGGGGACCGTACGTTGCGACAAGGCTCCCGTTCGCTCTAGGACCTGAAATAACGTTCTAGAACAGATTTATGCGGACAAAATGCGCGTTTGCGTAAAGAAATGGCGTAACATTTTTCGCCCAAAAACTGTTAATTGACCATTGAAAATGTATGATCTTAATCAGATTAGCACTTGGACTGCACCACTGGACATCCGTCACTAGATGGAGCTCTAACACTGTCAATTTGTAACAGGGGGTAAATCCAGTTAAAGAGTGGACTATATGCTATATTTTAACCAATGGCATGCACTAACAAATTTCCGTCACCAGGTGGAGCACGGTCACTATAAATTTGTAATGAGGTTAAATCCGGTTAAGACTGCATTATATGCTACTACTTTACCGGATTAGGGTTATGCATGCACTAACAAATTTCCGTCACCAGGTGGAGCACGGTCAATGGAAATTTGTAATGAGGGTATATCCAGTTAACATGTGCACCATGTGCTGCTAAATAACCGGATTTACTCAAAATGAAGGGACTTTGCTGTATTTTAGAGCTTGGGTCACTTCCACTATCAGAGGTGCGGGCATCCAGGTGTCTGATGCCCGAAATGACCTCCAGGGGTTATGGCCCATTACCTCCCTGACAGTGCTGGACATTCAGTTCAGTTTTTGCTTTTCATTTATTTTTATTTTATTTGTCCAGAATGGGGGGGTGAATAAACTTTGGGTAAATCCGGTTAACATCTGCACCATATGCTGCTCAGTAACCGGATTAGGGTGAATAAACTTTGGGTAAATCCGGTTAACATCTGCACTACGTGCTGCTCAGTAACCGGATTAGGGTGAATAAACTTTGGGTAAGGCTGAGTTCACACGATGCGTATTTCATGCATTTCCGCGGCGTTTTTGCAGTTGCGTAAACGCCGCGGAAACGCATGAAAAACGCATGGTAGAAGGGAAGCAATGTTCCCCAATGGAAATCCGCATGTGCTGTGCCCATGATGCGGATTTTTCCGCAGCATGTCAATTAATTTTGCGGAAACGCGGCGATTTCGCCGCCATTGACTTGCATTAGAACGCGCCAATTCCGCAAGACAGCATCTGTAGTTGCGCTATTGGTGCGTTCTAATGTGCGGATGGTACCCGAGTGTGGAGGACAGGAGAGTCTCATCCACACCCAGGTACCATTAAAAAAGCTGTAAAAAAAAGAATAAAATAAAAAATAAATGTATTCTTACCTTCTGTCGGCCCGCGCAGCGCTCCCGCTTGGTTCCCGGCACTTGCAGTGAGTTGTAGGACCTGCGCTGACGTCAGAGTCATGTGACGGGTCACGTGACGCTGACGTCGGCAGGTCTTTCAATTCAAAGTTGCCGGCAGCCGGGAACTTTGTAAAGCAGGACAGCGCGGGCCATCGGAGGTAAGTATATACACTCTCTCGGGTCACACTATATATGCTGTTTGCATGGATTTATACAGTGTGACCTAGTTGTCAAGCACTTTCCAGGTGATGCTAAAATCGCCTGGAAAGTGCTTGTCAATCTGCATGCGTTTTTTCTGCCAGGGAGATGCAGAAATGATGCAGAAATTTTCTGCTTCATTTCTGCATCGTGTGCACATACCCTAAGTCCGGTTAACCGCTGCACCATGTGCTGCTAAGTAACCGGATTTACTCAAAATGAAGGGACTTTGCTGTTTTTTAGACCCTGGGTCACTTCCACTATCAGAGGTGCGGGCATCCAGGTGTCTCCAGGGGTTATGGCCCATTACCCCCCCCCTGACAGTGCTGGACATTATATGTGATTAGCCTCAGATTGATTAGTGTAATTTTCTGACTTTTTTGAAAATTTCATTTTTTGTGAAAATCTCCACTAAATGAGGTTATAGTATGTTAGAGGGCATCCCAGGAGGGTCCCAAATGTGTGGGTAAAATATATATCCCACGAGGGGAAAATTGAAAAAAAGTTGAAAAAAAAAATTTTTTGGGACTTAGAAAATTTTTCAACTTGTGTCAGACTTCCAGACAGGGGAGCATGTCTGTAAGCGCATCCGATTTCAGTTCCAGAGCGTTTCACCCGATGAGTCCTTCATACTTAGTTGTTTTTGCCAATTTTCTGATATTTGTCTGGAATGGGGTGAATAAACTTTGGGTAAATCCGGTTATCATCTGTACCATGTTCTGCTAATTACCCGGATTTACTCAAAATGAAGGGACTTTGCCGTTTTTTAGACCCTGGGTCACTTCCACTGTCAGAGGTGCGGGCATCCAGGTGTCTGATGCCCAAAATGACCTCCAGGGGTTATGACCCATTACCCCCCCCCTGACAGTGCTGGACATTATATGTGATTAGCCTCAGATTGATTAGTGTTCACCATTGGTCCCCGGGACCTGCTAAGTCCTTATCATAGATACGACACTCGGCAACTGGTAATGTTTTAATATTTGACACTAGCTTAGGACCAAGCCGAATGGGTCACCTTGACGCAGTGGGATGGCTTTCACATTTATTTCGATCAACATAATGTTACCAAGTACCCTATCTTTATTTCCATGCTCTGTGCCATGTATTGTTTCCTTTTTTAAAGCTACTTGCTCATTTTTTTTTCTTTTTTCTCCCTTTGGTTTTGCTCTTTTGAGGCCTTGGTAAACATGCACCTATACTGCATGTTCATATATATATATATATATATATATATATTTTTTGCTGTCATTGCTAAGTAGGGTGTGGCCTGCCTTTATATGAGCTGGACAGTGTATGTGAACTTGAAATGGGCCAGATGCTATTGCGTCGGGAGGGCGGTGAAATTGCCCTGTGACGTCTCCCCCGTCTCTGCTCCTTCTCCCCCTCTGCCTCCCTGTGTGCTGTGTTTTGGTGTCCTGTGCTCGGTGTTTTGAGCTGTGTGCCTCATGTGCTCTCCCCCCGTCTGCTCTCTCACACACACTCCCAGGTCCTCCACGGTCGTCGCTGTATTCTGGGCGGCTGACGGTCTGGGCTGACGTAGCGTACATGTACCTACCGTATCATACGTGTACGTTATGGTAAGCTCAGACCAATGAAAGGAAGCATCCGGCACTCAATCAGAGGGAGTATCCGGCACCCAATCAGAGGGACGGCTGTAACATCACGTGCCGACGTTAGCTGCTGGTCTGTGATTGGCTGGCGGCTGCTTCCTGTGATTGGGCGGAGCTTACCGTAATGTACGGGACGCTGCATGTAGGGTACAGCAGCGGAGAGAGACCGGCGGTCGGGCGGAATCCAGCGCGGAGCCACAGAGCACCGATGAGTGTGTGTGTTCTGGCGGGTCTGCCAGTGGCATGGGGTTATTTGGTGGTGGATCCAGCGGCGACCCCAGGGGCGGCTCTGGCAGCGGTGGCGTCTCTGGCGGTGTGTCTGGCTGTGCTTGCAGCAGCGTTTGAAGTGGCGGGTGCAGCCAGGGTGTCCTGTGCCATCTTGGGGCACTCATGTGCTTCCTGCCGGGCACGGCCGCGGTGCCTTATGGGATTCGTGCACCGCGCGAACTGCCAATTATGTAAGTAGATAGCCTCCCATTGCTTAGTGTTCTTGATTGTCTCTGTGGCCACACTCTCCTCCGTAGTGTAAAAACATGGCAGCAGCGCAAGTGCGTATGCTCGCTGGGTTATGTCGTCATCTTTGCATCTGTGTCAGTGATGGTGCATCGGAGACCAGAGCTGTGGAGTCAAAGTCGGAGTCAATTTTGGTGGAGTCGGTATAAAAAGGACCGACTCAGACTCCAAAAATATATAATAAATTGGGTACGGTAGTTCAATGCAATATTTTCAAATTATTATGTTCTACATATCTTGATTGTTACAATAATGATTAAAAGGCTTATGTTCACATGATGCTAGAATAAATGTATCACCTAAACATCAGCAATGTAGGAAGGAGTCAGAGTCATGGAGTCGGAGTCAGTGCTTTGGCTTACCGACTCCACAGCCCTGGAGACGGCCAGGCAAGTGGCGCTGCTGCAGTTGTGGGCGCCTTTCCCAGAATTTCACGCAGTATCCTAGATGCCAAATTGCAGCATCGGTATCCAGGATCGTGCATCTTCCTAACAATAATGCATGTTGCAGCAGCCTCCAAGATGCATTATCAGTAGGAATAGATATATTCAGATGCTGAATATGGAGAAATACTTTCTATTAACCCTACCCCACCACTATACCAGAGAAGCAAACAAAACCATCTCAAACTTTTATTTAAAACATTTTATTTACTGGAAAAAGTAATGAGGCAGAGGGCAAAAACATTTAGTACAAAAAAGAAATAAATTCATATATGTACTTTTGTAAAAACAAAGGAAAGAAATTCTGCATGAATGAGCCTTGTCATTTATTCATAACTCTGTCAATCCAGCACAAATGCCATCCAGACAGGACATCCACATTTGGAAATCTCAATCCCCTTTATTTGCCAAGAAACATCTAAAGGAGTTATTGAAGTCTCCAACGCTTGGTTACCTAAATAGAAAAAAATAAATAATATAATAAATATATATTAGATGGTGGCCCGATTCTAACGCATCGGGTATTCTAGAATATGTATGTAGGCTGCTGGGGTGTATATAGAGGCTGCTGAGCTGTATATAGAGGCTGCTGGGCTGTATATAGAGGTTGCTGGGGTGTATATAGAGGCTGCTGCTGGGCTGTATATAGAGGCTCCTGCTGCTGGGCTGTCTATAGAGGCTGCTGGGCTGTATATAGAGGCTGCTGGAGTATATATAGAGGCTGCTGGGCTGTATATATAGAGGCTGCTGGGCTGTATATAGAGGCTGCTGGGCTGTATATAGAGGCTGCTGGGCTGTATATATAGAGGCTGCTGGGCTATATATAGAGGCTGCTGGGCTGTATATAGAGGCTGCTGGGCTGTATATAGAGGCTGCTGGGGTGTATATAGAGGCTGCTGAGCTGTATATAGAGGCTGCTGGGGTGTATATATAGAGGCTGCTGGGCTGTATATAGAAGCTGCTGGGGTGTATATAGAGGCTGCTGGGCTGTATATAGAGGCTGCTGGGCTGTATATAGAGGCTGCTGGGCTGTATATAGAGGCTGCTGGGCTGTATATAGAGGCTGCTGGGCTGTATATAGAGGCTGCTGGGCTGTATATAGAGGCTGCTGAGCTGTATATAGAGGCTGCTGAGCTGTATATAGAGGCTGCTGGGGTGTATATAGAGGCTGCTGGGCTGTATATAGAGGCTGCTGAGCTGTATATAGAGGTTGCTGGGGTGTATATATAGAGGCTGCTGGGCTGTACATAGAGGTTGCTGGGGTGTATATATAGAGGCTGCTGGGCTGTATATAGAGGCTGCTGGGCTGTATATAGAGGCTGCTGGGCTGTATATAGAGGCTGCTGAGCTGTATATAGAGGTTGCTGGGGTGTATATATAGAGGCTGCTGGGCTGTATATAGAGGTTGCTGGGGTGTATATATAGAGGCTGCTGGGCTGTATATAGAGGCTGCTGGGCTGTATATAGAGGCTGCTGAGCTGTATATAGAGGTTGCTGGGGTGTATATATAGAGGCTGCTGGGCTGTACATAGAGGTTGCTGGGGTGTATATATAGAGGCTGCTGGGCTGTATATAGAGGCGGCTGCTGGGCTGTATATAGAGGCTGCTGGGCTGTATATAGAGGCTGCTGGGCTGTATATAGAGGCTGCTGGGCTGTATATAGAGGCTGCTGGGCTGTATATAGAGGTTGCTGGGCTGTATATAGAGGCTGCTGGGCTGTATATAGAGGCTGCTGGGGTGTATATAGAGGCTGCTGGGCTGTATATAGAGGCTGCTGGGCTGTATATAGAGGCTGCTGGGCTGTATATAGAGGCTGCTGGGCTGTATATAGAGGCTGCTGGGCTGTATATAGAGGCTGTTGCTGGGGTCTATATAGAGGCTGCTGGAGTCTATATAGAGGCTGCTGGGCTGTATATAGAGGCTGCTGGGCTGTATATAGAGGCTGCTGCTGGGCTGTATATAGAGGCTGCTGCTGGGCTGTATATAGAGGCTGCTGCTGGGCTGTATATAGAGGCTGCTGCTGGGCTGTATATAGAGGCTGCTGCTGGGCTGTATATAGAGGCTGCTGCTGGGCTGTATATAGAGGCTGCTGGGCTGTATATAGAGGCTGCTGGGGTGTATATAGAGGCTGCTGGGGTGTATATAGAGGCTGCTGGGCTGTATATAGAGGCTGCTGAGCTGTATATAGAGGCTGCTGAGCTGTATATAGAGGCTGCTGGGGTGTATATAGAGGCTGCTGGGGTGTATATAGAGGCTGCTGAGCTATATATAGAGGCTGCTGGGGTGTATATATAGAGGCTGCTGGGCTGTATATAGAAGCTGCTGGGGTGTATATAGAGGCTGCTGGGCTGTATATAGAGGCTGCTGAGCTGTATATAGAAGCTGCTGGGCTGTATATAGAGGCTGCTGGGCTGTATATAGAGGCTGCTGGGCTGTATATAGAGGCTGCTGGGGTGTATATAGAGGCTGCTGGGGTGTATATAGAGGCTGCTGAGCTATATATAGAGGCTGCTGGGGTGTATATATAGAGGCTGCTGGGCTGTATATAGAAGCTGCTGGGGTGTATATAGAGGCTGCTGGGCTGTATATAGAGGCTGCTGCTGGGCTGTATATAGAGGCTGCTGAGCTGTATATAGAAGCTGCTGGGCTGTATATAGAGGCTGCTGGGCTGTATATAGAGGCTGCTGGGCTGTATATAGAGGCTGCTGGGGTGTATATAGAGGCTGCTGAGCTATATATAGAGGCTGCTGGGGTGTATATATAGAGGCTGCTGGGCTGTATATAGAAGCTGCTGGGGTGTATATAGAGGCTGCTGGGCTGTATATAGAGGCTGCTGAGGTGTATATATAGAGGCTGCTGGGCTGTACATAGAGGCTGCTGGGGTGTATATAGAGGTTGCTGGGGTGTATATAGAGGCTGCTGGGGTGTATATAGAGGTTGCTGGGGTGTATATATAGAGGCTGCTGGGCTGTATATAGAGGCTGCTGGGCTGTATATAGAGGCTGCTGAGCTGTATATAGAGGCTGCTGAGCTGTATATAGAGGTTGCTGGGGTGTATATATAGAGGCTGCTGGGCTGTATATAGAGGTTGCTGGGGTGTATATATAGAGGCTGCTGGGCTGTATATAGAGGCTGCTGGGCTGTATATAGAGGCTGCTGGGCTGTATATAGAGGCTGCTGGGCTGTATATAGAGGCTGCTGAGCTGTATATAGAGGCTGCTGAGCTGTATATAGAGGTTGCTGGGGTGTATATATAGAGGTTGCTGGGGTGTATATATAGAGGTTGCTGGGGTGTATATATAGAGGCTGCTGGGCTGTATATAGAGGCTGCTGGGCTGTATATAGAGGCTGCTGGGCTGTATATAGAGGCTGCTGGGCTGTATATAGAGGCTGCTGGGCTGTATATAGAGGCTGCTGGGCTGTATATAGAGGCTGTTGCTGGGGTCTATATAGAGGCTGTTGCTGGGGTCTATATAGAGGCTGTTGCTGGGGTCTATATAGAGGCTGTTGCTGGGGTCTATATAGAGGCTGTTGCTGGGGTCTATATAGAGGCTGTTGCTGGGGTCTATATAGAGGCTGTTGCTGGGGTCTATATAGAGGCTGTTGCTGGGGTCTATATAGAGGCTGTTGCTGGGGTCTATATAGAGGCTGCTGGGCTGTATATAGAGGCTGCTGCTGCTGGGCTGTATATAGAGGCTGCTGCTGCTGGGCTGTATATAGAGGCTGCTGCTGCTGGGCTGTATATAGAGGCTGCTGCTGCTGGGCTGTATATAGAGGCTGCTGCTGCTGGGCTGTATATAGAGGCTGCTGCTGCTGGGCTGTATATAGAGGCTGCTGCTGCTGGGCTGTATATAGAGGCTGCTGCTGCTGGGCTGTATATAGAGGCTGCTGCTGCTGGGCTGTATATAGAGGCTGCTGCTGGTGTGTATATAGAGGCTGCTGGGGTGTATATAGAGGCTGCTGCTGCTGGGCTGTATATAGAGGCTGCTGCTGCTGGGCTGTATATAGAGGCTGCTGCTGGTGTGTATATAGAGGCTGCTGGGCTGTATATAGAGGCTGCTGGGCTGTATATAGAGGCTGCTGGGGTGTATATAGAGGCTGCTGGGCTGTATATAGAGGCTGCTGCTGCTGGGCTGTATATAGAGGCTGCTGCTGGGCTGTATATAGAGGCTGCTGCTGCTGGGCTGTATATAGAGGCTGCTGCTGGGGTGTACTGACCAGAAAATGTGACTGCCTCAGCCAATCACAGGCCATAGTTAACCGGATTTACCCAAAGTCCATTTTCCCTAAACTGGGTAAATCCAGTTAATTTGTAGCATATAGCGCAGGCGGTAACCGAAGTCCATTCTTCCCCAATCCGGTGAACATCTGCACTATATGATACTACTTAACCGCATTTACTCAAAATTAAGGGAGTTTGTCATTTTTTAGACACTGGGTCACTGCCCCCCTGTGCTGGATCTGTCCCCACAGTGTTCGCTTTTTGCCCTACATCCCACATGCTTGCTCTCACCACCACCAGCAGCCAAGTCCCAGCTGGCCAGGGGGGACGACACCACCACCAGCAGCCGCATCCCAGCTGGCCCGACACCACCACCAGCAGCCGCGTCCCAGCTGGCCAGGGGGGAAGACACCACCACCAGCAGCCGCGTCCCAGCTGGCCAGAGGGGATGACACCACCACCAGCAGCCGCGTCCCAGCGAGCCAGGGGGACGACACCACCATCAGCAGCCGCGTCCCAGCTGGTCAGGGAGGGGGGGGGGGGGGACACACCACCACCAGCAGTCGTGTCCCAGCTGGCCAGGGAGGGGGGGGGACGGGACCCCACCTCCAGATGTCGCGTCCCAGCTGGCAAGGGGGGGGGGGAGTGGGGGGGGGGGGGGGGACACCTCCACCAGCAGCCGCGTCCCAGCGGGCCAGGGGGGACGACACCACCACCAGCAGCCGCGTCCCAGCCGGCCAGGGGGGAGACAGTCTCTGCTGGCTCACGCCATACACATACACATATATACTCAAACCAAGAAAGAAGAGGGTAGCCGGGTTGCGTTATACTACTTAACCGGAATTACTCAAAATGAAGGGACTTTGTCGTTTTTTAGACCCTGGGTCACTCCCACTGTCAGAGGTGCGGGCATCCAGGTGTCCGGAATAGGGGGTGCGGGCATCCAGGTGTCCGGAGTGGGGTCAATAAACTTTGGGTACATCCGGTTAACATCTGTACCATGTTCTGCTAAGTAACGGGATTAGGGTGAATAAACTTTGGGTACATCTGGTTAACATCTGTACCATGTTCTGCTAAGTAACGGGATTAGGGTGAATAAACTTTGGGTACATCCGGTTAACATCTGCACCATGTTCTGCTAAGTAACCGGATTTACTCAAAATGAAGGGACTTTGCCATTTTTTAGACCCTGGGTCACTCCCACTGTCAGAGGTGCAGGCATTCAGGTGTCTGTCCCCGGTCGTCAGGGGGGGCGACACCACCACCAGCAGCCGCGTCCCAGCTGGCCAGGCGAGACGACACCATCACCAGCAGCCGCATCCCAGCTGGCCAGGGGGGACACTACCACCAGCAGCCGCGTCCCAGCTGTCCAGGGGGGACACCACAACCAGCAGCCAGTCCCAGCTGGCCAGGGGGGACACCACCACCAGCAGCCGCGTCCCAGCTGGCCAGGGGGGACGACACCACCACCAGCAGCCGCGTCCCAGCTGGACAGCGGGGACGACACCGCCACCAGCAGCCGCGTCCCAGCTGGCAAGGCGGGACGACACCACCACCAGCAGCCGCGTCCCAGCTGGCCAGGCGAGACGACACCATCACCAGCAGCCGCATCCCAGCTGGCCAGGCGGGACAACATCACCACCAGCAGCAGCATCCCAGCTGGCCAATGGGGACATCACCAGCAGCCGCGTCCCAGCTGATCAGGTGGGACGACACCTCCACCAGCAGCCGCGTCCCAGCTAGCTAGGCGGGACGATACCACCACCAGCAGCCGCGTCCCAGCTGGCCAGGCGGGACAACATCACCACCAGCAGCCGCATCCCAGCTGGCCAATGGGGACATCACCAGCAGCCGCGTCCCAGCTGGTCAGGTGGGACGACACCTCCACCAGCAGCCGCCTCCCAGCTGGCCAGGCGGGACGACAACACCACCACCAGCCGCGTCCCAGCTGGCCAGGGGGTGCGACACCACCACCAGCAGCCAAGTCCCAGCTGGCCAGGGGGGGGGAGGGAAGACACCACCACCAGCAGCCGCGTCCCAGCTGGCCAGGGGGGACACCACCACCAGCAGCCGCGTCCCAGCTGGCCAGGAGGGACGACACCACCACCAGCAACCGCGTCCCAGCTGGCCAGGGGGGACGACACCACCACCAGCAGCCGCGTCCCAGCTGGACAGCGGGGACGACACCACCACCAGCAGCCGCGTCCCAGCAGGCCAGGCGGGACGACACCACCACCAGCAGCCGCGTCCCAGCTGGGCAGGCGGGACGACACCACCACCAGCAGCCGCGTCCCAGCTGGCTAGGCGGGACGATACCACCACCAGCAGCCGCGTCGCAGCTGGCCAGGCGGGACAACATCACCACCAGCAGCCGCATCCCAGCGGGCCAGGGGGGGGCGACACCACAACCAGCAGCCGCATCCCAGCTGGCCAGGGGGGACGACGACACCACCACCAGCAGCCCCGTCCCAGCGGGCCAGGGGGGGGCGACACCACAACCAGCAGCCGCATCCCAGCTGGCCAGGGGGGACGACACCACCACCAGCAGTCGCGTCCCAGTTGGCCAGGGGGGACGGCACCACCACCAGCAGCCGCGTCCCAGCTGGCCAGAGGGGACGACACCACCACCAGCAGCCGCGTCCCAGCTGGCCAGTCGGGACGACACCACCACCAGCAGCCGCATCCCAGCTGGCCAGGGGGGACATCACCAGCAGCCGCGTCCCAGCTGGTCAGGTGGGACGACACCTCCACTAGCAGCCGCGTCCCAGCTGGCTAGGCGGGACGATACCACCACCAGCAGCCGCGTCCCAGGTCGCCAGGGGGGAGACACCACCACCAGCAGCCAAGTCCCAGCTGGTCAGGGGGGACGACACCACCACCAGCAGCCGAGTCCCAGCTGGCCAGGGGGGACGACACCACCACCAGCAGCCGAGTCCCAGCTGGCCAGGGGGGACGACACCACCACCAGCAGCCGCGTCCCAGCTGGCTAGGGGGGAGACGGCCTCTGCTGGCTCACGCCATACACATACACACATATACATATATACTCAAACCAAGTTAGAAGAGGATAGCCGGGTTGCGTTATCATGGAGGCTGGAGAGCCGCGTCTCCACAATGCTTCGTTATCTAACTGAAGAAAAAAAAAAGGGAAATTAATTTGACATAATATAAATATATAATGATACAATATATACATATAAGACCACCAGCAGCCGCGTCCCAGCTGGCCAGGGGGGACACCACCACCAGCAGCCGCGTCCTAGCTGGCCAGGGGGGACGACACCACCACCAGCAGCCGCGTCCCAGCTGGCCAGGGGGGACGACACCACCACCAGCAGCCGCATCCCAGCTGGCCAGGGGGGACGACACCACCACCAGCAGCCGCGTCCCAGCTGGCCAGGGGGGACGACACCACCACCAGCAGCCGCGTCCCAGCGGCCCAGGGGGGACGAAACCACCACCAGCAGCCGCGTCCCAGGTGGCCAGGGGTGACACCACCACCAGCAGACGCGTCCCAGCTGGCCAGGGGGGACACCACCACCAGCAGACGCGTCCCAGCTGGCCAGGGGGGACAACACCACCACCAGCAGCCGCATCCCAGCTGGCCAGGGGGGACATCACCAGCAGCCGCGTCCCAGCTGGTCAGGTGGGACGACACCTCCACTAGCAGCCGCGTCCCAGCTGGCTAGGCGGGACGATACCACCACCAGCAGCCGCGTCCCAGGTGGCCAGGGGGGACGACACCACCACCAGCAGCCGAGTCCCAGCTGGCCACGGGGGACGACACCACCACCAGCAGCCGCGTCCCAGCTGGCCAGGGGGGAGACGGCCTCTGCTGGCTCACGCCATACACATACACACATATACATATATACTCAAACCAAGTTAGAAGAGGATAGCCGGGTTGCGTTATCATGGAGGCTGGTGAGCCGCGTCTCCACAATGCTTCGTTATCTAACTGAAGAAAAAAAAAAAGGGAAATTAATTTGACATAATATAAATATATAATGATACAATATATACATATAAGACCACCAGCAGCCGCGTCCCAGCTGGCCAGGCGGGACGACACCACCACCAGCAGCCGCGTCCCAGGTGGCCAGGCGGGACGACACCACCACTAGCAGCCACGTCCCAGCTGGCCAGTGGGTGCGACACCACCACTAGCAGCCACGTCCCAGCTGGCCAGGGGGGACGACACCACCACCAGCAGCCGTGTCCCAGCTGGCCAGGGGGGAGACACCACCACCAGCAGCCACGTCCCAGCTGGCCAGGGGGGAGACACCACCACCAGCAGCCGTGTCCCAGCTGGCCAGGGGGGACGACACCACCACCAGCAGCCGCGTCCCAGCAGGCCAGGGGGGACGACACCACCACCGGCAGCCGCGTCCCAGCCGGCCAGGGGGGAGACGGTCTCTGCTGGCTCACGCCATACACATACACACATATACATATATACTCAAACCAAGGAAGAAGAGGGTAGCCGGGTTGCGTTATACTACTTAACCAGAATTACTCAAAATGAAGGGACTTTGTCGTTTTTTAGACCCTGGGTCACTCCCACTGTCAGAGGTGCGGGCATCCAGGTGTCCGGAATAGGGGGTGCTGGCATCCAGGTGTCCGGAGTGGGGTGAATAAACTTTGGGCACATCCGGTTAACATCTGTACCATGTTCTGCTAAGTAACGGGATTAGGGTGAATAAACTTTGGGTACATCCGGTTAACATCTGTACCATGTTCTGCTAAGTAACCGGATTTACTCAAAATGAAGGGACTTTGCCATTTTTTAGACCCTGGGTCACTCCCACTGTCAGAGGTGCGGGCATTCAGGTGTCTGTCCCCGATGGTCAGGGGGGGGCGACAACACCACCAGCAGCCGCGTCCCAGCTGGCCAGGCGGGACGACACAACCACCAGCAGCCGAGTCCCAGCTGGCCAGGGGGGACGACACCACCACCAGCAGCCGCGTCCCAGCTGGCCAGGGGGTAGACGGCCTCTGCTGGCTCACGCCATACACATACACACATATACATATATACTCAAACCAAGTTAGAAGAGGATAGCCGGGTTGCGTTATCATGGAGGCTGGAGAGCCGCGTCTCCACAATGCTTCGTTATCTAACTGAAGAAAAAAAAAAAGGGAAATTAATTTGACATAATATAAATATATAATGATACAATATATACATATAAGACCACCAGCAGCCGCGTCCCAGCTGGCCAGGGGGGACACCACCACCAGCAGCCGCGTCCTAGCTGGCCAGGGGGGACGACACCACCACCAGCAGCCGCGTCCCAGCTGGCCAGGGGGGACGACACCACCACCAGCAGCCGCGTCCCAGCTGGCCAGGGGGGACGACACCACCACCAGCAGCCGCGTCCCAGCGGCCCAGGGGAGACACCACCACCAGCAGCCGCGTCCCAGGTGGCCAGGGGGGACACCACCACCAGGAGACGCGTCCCAGCGGGCCAGGGGGGACAACACCACCACCAGCAGCCGCGTCCCAGCGGGCCAGGGGGGACAACACCACCACCAGCAGCCGCGTCCCAGCGGGCCAGGGGGGACGACACCACCACCAGCAGCCGCGTCCCAGCCGGCCAGGTGGGAGACGGTCTCTGCTGGCTCACGCCATACACATACACACATATACATATATACTCAAACCAAGGAAGAAGAGGGTAGCCGGGTTGCATTATACTACTTAACCGGAATTACTCAAAATGAAGGGACTTTGTCGTTTTTTAGACCCTGGGTCACTCCCACTGTCAGAGGTGCGGGCATCCAGGTGTCCGGAATAGGGGGTGCGGGCATCCAGGTGTCCGGAGTGGGGTCAATAAACTTTGGGTACATCCGGTTAACATCTGTACCATGTTCTGCTAAATAACCGGATTTACTCAAAATGAAGGGACTTTGTCGTTTTTTAGACCCTGGGTCACTCCCACTGTCAGAGGTGCGGACATTCAGGTGTCTGTCCTCACTGGCCAGGGGGGGCGACACCACCACCAGCAGCCGCATCCCAGCGGGCCAGGGAGGACGACACCACCACCAGCAGCCGCGTCCCAGCGGGAAGACACCACCACCAGCAGCCGTGTCCCAGCGGGCCAGGGGGGACGACACCACAACCAGCAGCCGCGTCCCAGCGGGCCAGGGGGGACGACACCACCACCAGCAGCCGCCTCCCAGGGGGCACGACACCACCACCAGCAGCAGCGTCACAGCGGGCTAGTGGGGACGACACCACCACCAGCAGCCGCGTCCCAGCGGGGACGACACCACCACCAGCAGCTGCGTCCCAGCGGGCCAGGGGGGACGACACCACCACCAGCAGCCGCGTCCCTCCCAGCGGGCCAGGGGGGACGACACCACCACCAGCAGCCGCGTCCCAGCGGGCCAGGGGGGACGACACCACCACCAGCAGCCGCAGCGTCCCAGCGGGCCAGGGGGGACGACACCACCACCAGCAGCCGCAGCGTCCCAGCTGGCCAGGGGGGACGACACCACCACCAGCAGCCGCAGCGTCCCAGCTGGCCAGGGGGGACGACACCACCACCAGCAGCCGCAGCGTCCCAGCTGGCCAGGGGGGACGACACCACCACCAGCAGCCGCAGCGTCCCAGCTGGCCAGGGGGGACGACACCACCACCAACAGCCAAGTCCCAGCGGGCCAGGGGGGACGACACCACCACCAGCAGCCGCGTCCCAGCGGGCCAGGGGGGACGACACCACCACCAGCAGCCGCGTCCCAGCGGGCCAGGGGGGACGACACCACCACCAGCAGCCGCGTCCCAGCGGGCCAGGGGGGACGACACCACCACCAGCAGCCGCGTCCCAGCGGGCCAGGGGGGACGACACCACCACCAGCAGCCGCGTCCCAGCGGGCCAGGGGGGACGACACCACCACCAGCAGCCGCGTCCCAGCGGGCCAGGGGGGACGACACCACCACCAGCAGCCGCGTCCCAGCGGGCCAGGGGGGACGACACCACCACCAGCAGCCGCGTCCCAGCGGGCCAGGGGGGACGACACCACCACCAGCAGCCGCGTCCCAGCGGGCCAGGGGGGACGACACCACCACCAGCAGCCGCGTCCCAGCGGGCCAGGGGGGACGACACCACCACCAGCAGCCGCGTCCCAGCGGGCCAGGGGGGACGACACCACCACCAGCAGCCGCGTCCCAGCGGGCCAGGGGGGACGACACCACCACCAGCAGCCGCGTCCCAGCGGGCCAGGGGGGACGACACCACCACCAGCAGCCGCGTCCCAGCGGGCCAGGAGGCACGACACCAACACCAGCAGCCGCGTCCCAGCGGGCCAGGGGGGACGACACCACCACCAGCAGCAGCGTCCCAGCGGGCTAGTGGGGACGACACCACCACCAGCAGCCGCGTCCCAGCGGGGACGACACCACCACCAGCAGCCGCGTCCCAGCGGGGACGACACCACCACCAGCAGCCGCGTCCCAGCGGGGACGACACCACCACCAGCAGCCGCGTCCCAGCGGGGACGACACCACCACCAGCAGCGTCCCAGCGGGGACGACACCACCGCCAGCAGCCGCGTCCAAGCGGGCCAGGGGGGACGACACCACCACCAGCAGCCGCGTCCCAGCGGGCCAGGGGGGGGCGACACCACCACCAGCAGCCGCGTCCCAGCTGGCCAGGGGGGACGACACCACCACCAGCAGCCGCGTCCCAGCAGGCCAGAGGTGACGACACCACCACCAGCAGAAGCGTCCCAGCTGGCCAGACGGGACGACACCACCACCAGCAGCCGCGTCCCAGCTGGCCAGAGGGGATGACACCACCACCAGCAGCCGCGTCCCAGCGGGCCAGGGGGGACGACACCACCACCAGCAGCCGCGTCCCAGCGGGCCAGGGGGGAGGACACCACCACCAGCAGCCGCGTCCCAGCGGGCCAGGGGGGACGACACCACCACCAGCAGCCGCGTCTCAGCGGGCCAGGGGGGACGACACCACCACCAGCAGCCGCGTCTCAGCTGGCCAGGGGGGATGACACCACCACCAGCAGCCGCGTCCCAGCTGGCCAGGAGGACGGCCTCTGCTGGCTCACGCCATACACATACACACATATACATATATACTCAAACCAAGGAAGAAGAGGATAGCCGGGTTGCGTTATCATGGAGGCTGGTGAGCCGCGTCTCCACAATGCTTCGTTATCTAACTGAAGAAAAAAAAAAGGGAAATAAATTTGCCATAATATAAATATATAATGATACAATATATACATATAAGACCACCAGCAGCCGCGTCCCAGCTGGCCAGGGGGGACGACACCACCACCAGCAGCCGCGTCCCAGCTGGCCAGGGGGGACACCACCACCAGCAGCCGCATCCCAGCTGGCCCTACACCACCACCAGCAGCCGCGTCCCAGCTGGCCAGGGGGGACGACACCACCACCAGCAGCCGCGTCCCAGCTGGCCAGGGGGGACGACACCACCACCAGCAGCCGCGTCCCAGCTGGCCAGTTGGGACATACACAAAGAAACACACATACACATGGAGTAACGCACACAGGAGGAAGACAGCACACATATATATATATATATATATCTTAGATGGTTGCCCGATTCAAACGCATCGGGTATTCTAGAATATGTATGTAGTTTATTTATGAAGATTTAAGAATAATGCAATACATGCGGGCGTGCGGCGGTGTCTGCTTGCGGCGGTGTAGGTGTGCAGTGGTGTGTGTGAGCGGTGGTGTGGTTGTGTCTGTCACCCTGTGGCTTTGTACTCCTGTAGCTGTGTCCCTCTGTAGTTGTGTCCCCCTGAGCCTGCTGTCTCCCCCGTGTGCGGTGTCTGTCTGTACCTGCTCCCCATGTCCCCCTGTCTCTGCCTGTGGCCCAAATCCCGCTGTCTCTGGCTCTCCCCCGTGTCCCCCTGTCTCTGCCTGTGGCCCATATCCCCCTGTCTCTGGCTGTCCCCCGTGTCCCCCCGTCTCTGCCTGTGGCCCATATCCCCCTGTCTCTGGCTGTCCCCCGTGTCCCCCTGTCTCTGCCTGTGGCCCATATCCCCCTGTCTCTGGCTGTACCCCGTGTCCCCCTGTCTCTGCCTGTCCCCCGTGTCCCCCTGTCTCTGGCTGTCCCCCATGTCCCTCTGTCTCTGGCTGTCCCCCAGTCTCTGGCTGTCCCCCATGTCCCCCTGTGGCTATGGCTGTCCCCCTGTGTCTCTGACTGTCTCCCGTGTCCCCCTGTGTCTCTGGCTGTCCCCCGTGTCCCCCTGTGTCTCTGGCTGTCCCCCTGTCTCTGGCTGTCCCCCTGTCTCTGGCTGTCCCCCTGTCTCTGGCTGTCCCCCATGTCCCCCTGTGGCTCTGCTGCAGGCACCACCCCCCGTCCTCTGCTCCTGTCCTGTGTGCCTCTGTGTCCCTCTAGCCTCGTCCTCTGGCCCTGTCCTGTGTGGCCCTGTGCCCCCCTGTCTCTGGCTGTCCCCCTGTCTCTGGCTGTCCCCCGTGTCCCCCTGTCTCTGGTTGTCCCCCGTGTCCCCCTGTCTCTGGCTGTCCCCCAGTGTCTGCCTGTCTCTGGCTGTCCCCCTGTGGCTATGGCTGTCCCCCATGTCCCCCTGTCTCTGGCTGTCCCCCTGTCTCTGGCTGTCCCCCGTGTCCCCCCGTCTCTGGCTGTCCCCCTGTCTCTGGCAGTCCCCGTCTCTGGCAGTCCCCCATGTCCCCCAGTGTCTGGCTGTCCCCCGTGTCCGCCTGTTGCTATGGCTGTCCCCCATGTCCCCCTGTGGCTATGGCTGTCCCCCATGTCCCCATGTGGCTATGGCTGTCCCCCATGTCCCTCCTGTGTCTCTGGCTGTCCCTCATGTCCCCCTGTGTCTCTGGCTGTCCCCCATGTCCCCCTGTGTCTCTGGCTGTCCCCAGTGTCCCCCTGTCTCTCTGGCTGTCCCCAGTGTCCCGCTGTCCCCCGTGTCCCCCTGTCTCTGGCTGTCCCCCGTGTCCCACTGTCTCTGGCTGTCCCCCGTGTCCCCCTGTGGCTATGGCTGTCCCCATGTCCCCCTGAGTCTCTGGCTGTCCCCCATGTCTCCCTGTGTCTCTGGCTGTCCCCCATGTCCCCCTGTGTCTCTGGCTGTCCCCCATGTCCCCCTGTGTCTCTGGCTGTCCCCCATGTCCCCCTGTATCTCTGGCTGTCCCCCATGTCCCCCTGTATCTCTGGCTGTCCCCCATGTCCCCCTGTCTCTGGTTGTCCCCCGTGTCCCCCTGTCTCTGGCTGTCCGCCATGTCCCCCTGTGTCTCTGGCTGTCCCCCATGTCCCCCTGTGCCTCTGGCTGTCCCCCATGTCCCCCTGTGCCTCTGGCTGTCCCCCGTGTCCCCCTGTCTCTGGCTGTCCCCCGTGTCCCCCTGTATCTCTGGCTGTCCCCCGTGTCCCCCTGTATCTCTGGCTGTCCCCCGTGTCCCCCTGTATCTCTGGCTGTCCCCCGTGTCCCCCTGTATCTCTGGCTGTCCCCCGTGTCCCCCTGTCTCTGGCTGTCCCCAATGTCCCCCTGTCTCTGGCTGTCCCCCGTGTCCCCCTGTATCTCTGGCTGTCCCCCGTGTCCCCCTGTATCTCTGGCTGTCCCCCATGTCCCCCTGTCTCTGGCTGTCCCCCGTGTCCCCCTGTATCTCTGGCTGTCCCCCATGTCCCCCTGTGTCTCTGGCTGTCCCCAGTGTCCCCCTGTGGCTCTGGCTGTCCCCAGTGTCCCCCTGTGGCTCTGGCTGTCCCTCATGTCCCCCATGTCCCCCTGTCTGTCCCCCATGTCCCCCTGTCTGTCCCCCATGTCCTCCTGTCTCTGGCTGTCCCCCGTGTCCCCCTGTGTCTCTGGCTCTCCCCCGTGTCCCCCTGTGTCTCTGGCTGTCCCCCGTGTCCCCCTGTCTCTGGCTGTCCTCCGTGTCCCCCTCTGTCTCTGGCTGTCCCCCGTGTCCCCCTGTGGCTATGGCTGTCCCCCTGTGTCTCTGGCTGTCCCCCATGTCCCCCTGTGTCTCTGGCTGTCCCCCATGTCCCCCTGTCTCTGGCTGTCCCCCATGTCCCCCTGTATCTCTGGCTGTCCCCAGTGTCCCCCTGTGGCTCTGGCTGTCCCCCGTGTCTCTGGCTGTCCCCCGTGTCTCTGGCTGTCCCCCGTGTCCCCCTGTATCTCTGGCTGTCCCCCATGTCCCCCTGTGTCTCTGGCTGTCCCCCATGTCCCCCTGTGTCTCTGGCTGTCCCCCATGTCCCCCTGTGTCTGGCTGTCCCCCATGTCCCCCTGTGTCTCTGGCTGTCCCCCATGTCCCCCTGTCTCTGGCTGTCCCCCGTGTCCCACTGTCTCTGGCTGTCCCCCATGTCCCCCTGTGTCTCTGGCTGTCCCCCATGTCCCCCTGTGTCTCTGGCTGTCCCCCATGTCCCCCTGTCTCTGGCTGTCCCCCATGTCCCCCTGTATCTCTGGCTGTCCCCAGTGTCCCCCTGTGGCTCTGGCTGTCCCCCGTGTCTCTGGCTGTCCCCCGTGTCTCTGGCTGTCCCCCGTGTCCCCCTGTGGCTATGGCTGTCCCCATGTCCCCCTGAGTCTCTGGCTGTCCCCCATGTCCCCCTGTGTCTCTGGCTGTCCCCCATGTCTCCCTGTGTCTCTGGCTGTCCCTCATGTCCCCCTGTGTCTCTGGCTGTCCCCCATGTCCCCCTGTGTCTCTGGCTGTCCCCCATGTCCCCCTGTGTCTCTGGCTGTCCCCCATGTCCCCCTGTGTCTCTGGTTGTCCCCCATGTCCCCCTGTCTCTGGTTGTCCCCCGTGTCCCCCTGTGGCTCTGGCTGTCCCCCGTGTCCCCCTGTGGCTCTGGCTGTCCCCCATGTCCCCCTGTGCCTCTGGCTGTCCCCCATGTCCCCCTGTGCCTCTGGCTGTCCCCCGTGTCCCCCTGTATCTCTGGCTGTCCCCCGTGTCCCCCTGTATCTCTGGCTGTCCCCCGTGTCCCCCTGTATCTCTGGCTGTCCCCCGTGTCCCCCTGTCTCTGGCTGTCCCCCGTGTCCCCCTGTGTCTCTGGCTGTCCCCCATGTCCCCCTGTGTCTCTGGCTGTCCCCAATGTCCCCCTGTCTCTGGCTGTCCCCCGTGTCCCCCTGTATCTCTGGCTGTCCCCCGTGTCCCCCTGTATCTCTGGCTGTCCCCCGTGTCCCCCTGTCTCTGGCTGTCCCCCTGTCTCTGGCTGTCCCCCGTGTCCCCCTGTATCTCTGGCTGTCCCCCATGTCCCCGTGTCTCTGGCTGTCCCCAGTGTCCCCCTGTGGCTCTGGCTGTCCCCAGTGTCCCCCATGTCCCCCTGTCTGTCCCCCATGTCCCCCTGTCTGTCCCCCATGTCCTCCTGTCTCTGGCTGTCCCCCGTGTCCCCCTGTGTCTCTGGCTGTCCCCCGTGTCCCCCTGTGTCTCTGGCTGTCCCCCGTGTCCCCCTCTGTCTCTGGCTGTCCCCCGTGTCCCCCTGTCTCTGGCTGTCCCCCTGTGTCTCTGGCTGTCCCCCATGTCCCCCTGTCTCTGGCTGTCCCCCGTGTCCCCCTGTATCTCTGGCTGTCCCCCGTGTCCCCCTGTATCTCTGGCTGTCCCCCGTGTCCCCCTGTATCTCTGGCTGTCCCCCGTGTCCCCCTGTCTCTGGCTGTCCCCCGTGTCCCCGTGTCTCTGGCTGTCCCCCATGTCCCCCTGTGTCTCTGGCTGTCCCCAATGTCCCCCTGTCTCTGGCTGTCCCCCGTGTCCCCCTGTATCTCTGGCTGTCCCCCGTGTCCCCCTGTATCTCTGGCTGTCCCCCGTGTCCCCCTGTCTCTGGCTGTCCCCCTGTCTCTGGCTGTCCCCCTGTCTCTGGCTGTCCCCCGTGTCCCCCTGTATCTCTGGCTGTCCCCCATGTCCCCCTGTGTCTCTGGCTGTCCCCAGTGTCCCCCTGTGGCTCTGGCTGTCCCCAGTGTCCCCCATGTCCCCCTGTCTGTCCCCCATGTCCCCCTGTCTGTCCCCCATGTCCTCCTGTCTCTGGCTGTCCCCCGTGTCCCCGTGTCTCTGGCTGTCCCCCGTGTCCCCCTGTGTCTCTGGCTGTCCCCCGTGTCCCCCTCTGTCTCTGGCTGTCCCCCGTGTCCCCCTGTCTCTGGCTGTCCCCCTGTGTCTCTGGCTGTCCCCCATGTCCCCCTGTCTCTGGCTGTCCCCCATGTCCCCCTGTATCTCTGGCTGTCCCCCGTGTCCCCCTGTGGCTCTGGCTGTCCCCCGTGTCCCCCTGTATCTCTGGCTGTCCCCCATGTCCCCCTGTATCTCTGGCTGTCCCCCATGTCCCCCTGTCTCTGGTTGTCCCCCGTGTCCCCCTGTCTCTGGCTGTCCGCCATGTCCCCCTGTGTCTCTGGCTGTCCCCCATGTCCCCCTGTGCCTCTGGCTGTCCCCCATGTCCCCCTGTGCCTCTGGCTGTCCCCCGTGTCCCCCTGTCTCTGGCTGTCCCCCGTGTCCCCCTGTATCTCTGGCTGTCCCCCGTGTCCCCCTGTATCTCTGGCTGTCCCCCGTGTCCCCCTGTATCTCTGGCTGTCCCCCGTGTCCCCCTGTCTCTGGCTGTCCCCAATGTCCCCCTGTCTCTGGCTGTCCCCCGTGTCCCCCTGTATCTCTGGCTGTCCCCCGTGTCCCCCTGTATCTCTGGCTGTCCCCCGTGTCCCCCTGTCTCTGGCTGTCCCCCATGTCCCCCTGTCTCTGGCTGTCCCCCTGTCTCTGGCTGTCCCCCGTGTCCCCCTGTATCTCTGGCTGTCCCCCATGTCCCCCTGTGTCTCTGGCTGTCCCCAGTGTCCCCCTGTGTCTCTGGCTGTCCCCAGTGTCCCCCTGTGGCTCTGGCTGTCCCTCATGTCCCCCATGTCCCCCTGTCTGTCCCCCATGTCCCCCTGTCTGTCCCCCATGTCCTCCTGTCTCTGGCTGTCCCCCGTGTCCCCCTGTGTCTCTGGCTCTCCCCCGTGTCCCCCTGTGTCTCTGGCTCTCCCCCGTGTCCCCCTGTCTCTGGCTGTCCTCCGTGTCCCCCTCTGTCTCTGGCTGTCCCCCGTGTCCCCCTGTGGCTATGGCTGTCCCCCTGTGTCTCTGGCTGTCCCCCATGTCCCCCTGTGTCTCTGGCTGTCCCCCATGTCCCCCTGTCTCTGGCTGTCCCCCATGTCCCCCTGTATCTCTGGCTGTCCCCAGTGTCCCCCTGTGGCTCTGGCTGTCCCCCGTGTCTCTGGCTGTCCCCCGTGTCTCTGGCTGTCCCCCGTGTCCCCCTGTATCTCTGGCTGTCCCCCATGTCCCCCTGTGTCTCTGGCTGTCCCCCATGTCCCCCTGTGTCTCTGGCTGTCCCCCATGTCCCCCTGTGTCTGGCTGTCCCCCATGTCCCCCTGTGTCTCTGGCTGTCCCCCATGTCCCCCTGTCTCTGGCTGTCCCCCGTGTCCCACTGTCTCTGGCTGTCCCCCGTGTCCCCCTGTGGCTATGGCTGTCCCCATGTCCCCCTGAGTCTCTGGCTGTCCCCCATGTCCCCCTGTGTCTCTGGCTGTCCCCCATGTCTCCCTGTGTCTCTGGCTGTCCCCCATGTCCCCCTGTGTCTCTGGCTGTCCCCCATGTCCCCCTGTGTCTCTGGCTGTCCCCCATGTCCCCCTGTGTCTCTGGCTGTCCCCCATGTCCCCCTGTCTCTGGTTGTCCCCCGTGTCCCCCTGTGGCTCTGGCTGTCCCCCGTGTCCCCCTGTGGCTCTGGCTGTCCCCCATGTCCCCCTGTGCCTCTGGCTGTCCCCCATGTCCCCCTGTGCCTCTGGCTGTCCCCCGTGTCCCCCTGTATCTCTGGCTGTCCCCCGTGTCCCCCTGTATCTCTGGCTGTCCCCCGTGTCCCCCTGTGTCTCTGGCTGTCCCCCGTGTCCCCCTGTCTCTGGCTGTCCCCCGTGTCCCCCTGTGTCTCTGGCTGTCCCCCATGTCCCCCTGTGTCTCTGGCTGTCCCCAATGTCCCCCTGTCTCTGGCTGTCCCCCGTGTCCCCCTGTATCTCTGGCTGTCCCCCGTGTCCCCCTGTATCTCTGGCTGTCCCCCGTGTCCCCCTGTCTCTGGCTGTCCCCCTGTCTCTGGCTGTCCGTGTCCCCCTGTATCTCTGGCTGTCCCCCATGTCCCCCTGTGTCTCTGGCTGTCCCCAGTGTCCCCCTGTGGCTCTGGCTGTCCCCAGTGTCCCCCATGTCCCCCTGTCTGTCCCCCATGTCCCCCTGTCTGTCCCCCATGTCCTCCTGTCTCTGGCTGTCCCCCGTGTCCCCCTGTGTCTCTGGCTGTCCCCCGTGTCCCCCTGTGTCTCTGGCTGTCCCCCGTGTCCCCCTCTGTCTCTGGCTGTCCCCCGTGTCCCCCTGTCTCTGGCTGTCCCCCTGTGTCTCTGGCTGTCCCCCTGTGTCTCTGGCTGTCCCCCATGTCCCCCTGTCTCTGGCTGTCCCCCATGTCCCCCTGTATCTCTGGCTGTCCCCCGTGTCCCCCTGTGGCTCTGGCTGTCCCCCGTGTCCCCCTGTATCTCTGGCTGTCCCCCATGTGTCTCTGGCTGTCCCCCATGTCCCCCTGTCTCTGGCTGTCCCCCATGTCCCCCTGTGTCTCTGGCTGTCCCCCATGTCCCCCTGTGGCTCTGGCTGTCCCCCGTGTCCCCCTGTGTCTCTGGCTGTCCCCCATGTCCCCCTGTGTCTGGCTGTCCCCCTGTCTCTGGCTGTCCCCCTGTCTCTGGCTGTCCCCAGTGTCCCCCTGTGGCTCTGGCTGTCCCCAGTGTCCCCCTGTGGCTCTGGCTGTCCCCAGTGTCCCCCTGTGGCTCTGGCTGTCCCCAGTGTCTCTGGCTGTCCCCCGTGTCTCTGGCTGTCCCCCGTGTCCCCCTGTATCTCTGGCTGTCCCCCATGTCCCCCTGTGTCTCTGGCTGTCCCCCATGTCCCCCTGTGTCTCTGGCTGTCCCCCATGTCCCCCTGTGTCTGGCTGTCCCCCATGTCCCCCTGTGTCTCTGGCTGTCCCCCATGTCCCCCTGTCTCTGGCTGTCCCCCGTGTCCCACTGTCTCTGGCTGTCCCCCGTGTCCCCCTGTGGCTATGGCTGTCCCCATGTCCCCCTGAGTCTCTGGCTGTCCCCCATGTCCCCCTGTGTCTCTGGCTGTCCCCCATGTCTCCCTGTGTCTCTGGCTGTCCCCCATGTCCCCCTGTGTCTCTGGCTGTCCCCCATGTCCCCCTGTGTCTCTGGCTGTCCCCCATGTCCCCCTGTGTCTCTGGCTGTCCCCCATGTCCCCCTGTCTCTGGTTGTCCCCCGTGTCCCCCTGTGGCTCTGGCTGTCCCCCGTGTCCCCCTGTGGCTCTGGCTGTCCCCCATGTCCCCCTGTGCCTCTGGCTGTCCCCCATGTCCCCCTGTGCCTCTGGCTGTCCCCCGTGTCCCCCTGTATCTCTGGCTGTCCCCCGTGTCCCCCTGTATCTCTGGCTGTCCCCCGTGTCCCCCTGTATCTCTGGCTGTCCCCCGTGTCCCCCTGTATCTCTGGCTGTCCCCCGTGTCCCCCTGTCTCTGGCTGTCCCCCGTGTCCCCCTGTGTCTCTGGCTGTCCCCCATGTCCCCCTGTGTCTCTGGCTGTCCCCAATGTCCCCCTGTCTCTGGCTGTCCCCCGTGTCCCCCTGTATCTCTGGCTGTCCCCCGTGTCCCCCTGTATCTCTGGCTGTCCCCCGTGTCCCCCTGTCTCTGGCTGTCCCCCTGTCTCTGGCTGTCCCCCGTGTCCCCCTGTATCTCTGGCTGTCCCCCGTGTCCCCCTGTATCTCTGGCTGTCCCCCGTGTCCCCCTGTCTCTGGCTGTCCCCCTGTCTCTGGCTGTCCCCCGTGTCCCCCTGTATCTCTGGCTGTCCCCCATGTCCCCCTGTGTCTCTGGCTGTCCCCAGTGTCCCCCTGTGGCTCTGGCTGTCCCCAGTGTCCCCCATGTCCCCCTGTCTGTCCCCCATGTCCCCCTGTCTGTCCCCCATGTCCCCCTGTCTCTGGCTGTCCCCCGTGTCCCCCTGTGTCTCTGGCTGTCCCCCGTGTCCCCCTGTGTCTCTGGCTGTCCCCCGTGTCCCCCTGTGTCTCTGGCTGTCCCCCATGTCCCCCTGTCTCTGGCTGTCCCCCATGTCCCCCTGTATCTCTGGCTGTCCCCCGTGTCCCCCTGTGGCTCTGGCTGTCCCCCGTGTCCCCCTGTATCTCTGGCTGTCCCCCGTGTCCCCCTGTGTCTCTGGCTGTCCCCCGTGTCCCCCTGTCTCTGGCTGTCCCCCGTGTCCCCCTGTATCTCTGGCTGTCCCCCATGTCCCCCTGTGTCTCTGGCTGTCCCCCATGTCCCCCTGTCTCTGGCTGTCCCCCATGTCCCCCTGTGTCTGGCTGTCCCCCTGTCTCTGGCTGTCCCCAGTGTCCCCCTGTGGCTCTGGCTGTCCCCAGTGTCTGTGGCTGTCCCCCGTGTCTCTGGCTGTCCCCCGTGTCCCCCTGTATCTCTGGCTGTCCCCCATGTCCCCCTGTGTCTCTGGCTGTCCCCCATGTCCCCCTGTGTCTCTGGCTGTCCCCCATGTCCCCCTGTGTCTGGCTGTCCCCCATGTCCCCCTGTGTCTCTGGCTGTCCCCCATGTCCCCCTGTCTCTGGCTGTCCCCCGTGTCCCACTGTCTCTGGCTGTCCCCCGTGTCCCCCTGAGTCTCTGGCTGTCCCCCATGTCCCCCTGTGTCTCTGGCTGTCCCCCATGTCTCCCTGTGTCTCTGGCTGTCCCCCATGTCCCCCTGTGTCTCTGGCTGTCCCCCATGTCCCCCTGTGTCTCTGGCTGTCCCCCATGTCCCCCTGTGTCTCTGGCTGTCCCCCATGTCCCCCTGTCTCTGGTTGTCCCCCGTGTCCCCCTGTGGCTCTGGCTGTCCCCCGTGTCCCCCTGTGGCTCTGGCTGTCCCCCATGTCCCCCTGTGCCTCTGGCTGTCCCCCATGTCCCCCTGTGCCTCTGGCTGTCCCCCGTGTCCCCCTGTATCTCTGGCTGTCCCCCGTGTCCCCCTGTATCTCTGGCTGTCCCCCGTGTCCCCCTGTATCTCTGGCTGTCCCCCGTGTCCCCCTGTCTCTGGCTGTCCCCCGTGTCCCCCTGTGTCTCTGGCTGTCCCCCATGTCCCCCTGTCTCTGGCTGTCCCCCGTGTCCCCCTGTATCTCTGGCTGTCCCCCGTGTCCCCCTGTATCTCTGGCTGTCCCCCGTGTCCCCCTGTATCTCTGGCTGTCCCCCGTGTCCCCGTCTCTGGCTGTCCCCCTGTCTCTGGCTGTCCCCCGTGTCCCCCTGTATCTCTGGCTGTCCCCCATGTCCCCCTGTGTCTCTGGCTGTCCCCAGTGTCCCCCTGTGGCTCTGGCTGTCCCCAGTGTCCCCCATGTCCCCCTGTCTGTCCCCCATGTCCCCCTGTCTGTCCCCCATGTCCCCCTGTCTCTGGCTGTCCCCCGTGTCCCCCTGTGTCTCTGGCTGTCCCCCGTGTCCCCCTGTGTCTCTGGCTGTCCCCCGTGTCCCCCTCTGTCTCTGGCTGTCCCCCGTGTCCCCCTGTCTCTGGCTGTCCCCCTGTGTCTCTGGCTGTCCCCCATGTCCCCCTGTCTCTGGCTGTCCCCCATGTCCCCCTGTATCTCTGGCTGTCCCCCGTGTCCCCCTGTGGCTCTGGCTGTCCCCCGTGTCCCCCTGTATCTCTGGCTGTCCCCCATGTCCCCCTGTCTCTGGCTGTCCCCCATGTCCCCCTGTGTCTCTGGCTGTCCCCCGTGTCCCCCTGTGGCTCTGGCTGTCCCCCATGTCCCCCTGTGTCTCTGGCTGTCCCCCGTGTCCCCCTGTGTCTCTGGCTGTCCCCCATGTCCCCCTGTGTCTGGCTGTCCCCCTGTCTCTGGCTGTCCCCCTGTCTCTGGCTGTCCCCCTGTCTCTGGCTGTCCCCCGTGTCCCCCTGTCTCTGGCTGTCCCCCATGTCCCCCTGTCTCTGGCTGTCCCCCGTGTCCCCCTGTCTCTGCTGTCCCCCATGTCCCCCTGTGGCTCTGGCTGTCCCCAGTGTCCCCCTGTGGCTCTGGCTGTCCCCCATGTCCCCCTGTGTCTCTGGCTGTCCCCCGTGTCCCCCTGTGGCTCTGGCTGTCCCCAGTGTCCCCCTGTGGCTCTGGCTGTCCCCAGTGTCCCCCTGTGGCTCTGGCTGTCCCCCGTGTCCCCCTGTGTCTCTGGCTGTCCCCCGTGTCCCCCTGTGTCTCTGGCTGTCCCCCGTGTCCCCCTCTGTCTCTGGCTGTCCCCCGTGTCCCCCGTGTCCCCCTCTGTCTCTGGCTGCCCCCCGTGTCCCCCTGTCTCTGGCTGTCCCCCTGTGTCTCTGGCTGTCCCCCATGTCCCCCTGTATCTCTGGCTGTCCCCAGTGTCCCCCTGTGGCTCTGGCTGTCCCCAGTGTCTCTGGCTGTCCCCCGTGTCTCTGGCTGTCCCCCTGTATCTCTGGCTGTCCCCCATGTCCCCCTGTGTCTCTGGCTGTCCCCCGTGTCCCCCTGTCTCTGGCTGTCCCCCGTGTCCCCCTGTCTCTGGCTGTCCCCCATGTCCCCCTGTGTCTCTGGCTGTCCCCCGTGTCCCCCTGGCTCTGGCTGTCCCCCATGTCCCCCTGTGGCTCTGGCTGTCCCCCATGTCCCCCTGTGGCTCTGGCTGTCCCCCATGTCCCCCTGTGGCTCTGGTTGTCCCCCGTGTCCCCCTGTGGCTCTGGCTGTCCCCCGTGTCCCCCTGTCTCTGGTTGTCCCCCGTGTCCCCCTGTGGCTCTGGCTGTCCCCCGTGTCCCCCTGTATCTCTGGCTGTCCCCCATGTCCCCCTGTGTCTCTGGCTGTCCCCCGTGTCCCCCTGTCTCTGGCTGTCCCCCTGTCTCTGGCTGTCCCCCGTGTCCCCCTGTCTCTGGCTGTCCCCCTGTCTCTGGCTGTCCCCCGTGTCCCCCTGTGGCTCTGGCTGTCCCCCGTGTCCCCCTGTATCTCTGGCTGTCCCCCATGTCCCCCTGTGGCTCTGGCTGTCCCCCGTGTGCCCCTGTCTCTGGCTGTCCCCCGTGTCCCCCTGTCTCTGGTTGTCCCCCGTGTCCCCCTGTGGCTCTGGCTGTCCCCCGTGTCCCCCTGTATCTCTGGCTGTCCCCCGTGTCCCCCTGTGGCTCTGGCTGTCCCCCGTGTCCCCCTGTCTCTGGCTGTCCCCCGTGTCCCCCTGTCTCTGGCTGTCCCCCGTGTCCCCCTGTCTCTGGCTGTCCCCCTGTCTCTGGCTTTCCCCCGTGTCCCCCTGTCTCTGGCTGTCCCCCGTGTCCCCCTGTGGCTCTGCTGCAGGCACCACCCCCCGTCCTCTGCTCCTGTCCTGTGAGCCTCTGCGTCCCTCTAGCCTCGTCCTCTGGCCCTGTCCTGTCCTGTGTGGCCCTGTGTCCCCCCTGTTGTGGTCCTTTGCCCCAGTCCTGTTGGGACATAGGATCGTTGAGTGTACCTAAGTTAAGGATGACAGCAGCCGGCGGGTATCCGCTGCTGCCATTTTCTTCAGTCTCAGCCAATCCGGGAAGGCAGGAAGGGAGAGTTCCGTTCTCCCGCGGAGGCTCTTGGGAGCTGTAGTTCTCCAGGCACTGTCACTGACTCTTCTGGCCTGGGCGTGGACTACATCTCCCAACATGCTGTGCGGCTGCGGCCTCAGCCAGGCAGCTGGCTTCCCAGTAGCGTCACGTCCTCCCGCCCCCAGCCATTCACACAGGGACGGGGAAAGGAGATAACAGTGCAGGCTGGAACATAGAGCTGGCGCCCCCCCTCGCCCACGGCCATTCTACATTGTGCTCCGGACGGGGTCACAAGCAGTTCACACTGTACACGGCCCACCACATCGAGCCCGCAGCCCGTGCGCGTCCCCTACCGGCCGTTCACATATTGTACATGGCACCATGAGTGACAAGCCAGCCGGCTCCGAGTCAAACACCCGGACCCCGCCCCCGCCGTGCAACATCCCCGTTTTACGCGATTTGAGGGTCTTTTTAAGTACTTTTATTGCGGCGGCCATCATCCGGGGGAGGGGCTGATGATACCACACGCACTTAAAACTCAATCTGCAGGAAAAAAGTCACTGACCCCGTTTTTCACATGAAATTCGCAAAATAAAAATAAGCGTACGTGCGGACGCGCCTCCGTTCAGCGCAGCGTCCGTTATCACGCTGAATTACGCCAAAAACCGTGAACTTTATCGTTTTTTTGGCGCGCTTATTTCGTCGCCCGTTCCTCCGCGCCTCCGTTCAGCGCAGCGTCCGTTATCACGCTGGATTACGCCAAAAACCGTGAACTTTATCGTTTTTTTGGCGCGCTTATTTCGTCGCCCGTTCCTCCGCGCCTCCGTTCAGCGCAGCGTCCGTTATCACGCTCATCGGACGAATTACAGCAAAAAAACGTAAACTTTCTCTATTTTTGAGCGCACTTTTTTTTCCACCCCATTGGCCTAACTAAAGGCAAAACTGTCCATGGACAGCAGCACCATCTGCTGCTCGTTCGCTGCATTGCTTCTCCTAACCCAGATAATGGTGTTTGAGGGTTCCGTGGTCTCCTGCGCCATCTGCCTGTGGTCGGTAGACCGCATATGCTAATCCGGTTAAGGTGTACATTTCTTGAATTTTGGGTCATGCTAATACGGTTAAAGTGATTTTGGGGTCATCTTTTCCATGAAAAGTGGGCGTGGTCCCAGAGGCGCGGGAGAGGCGGCATATCGTTCGGCCTGCCTAGGCGGTCGGGCAGGCAAAGTCCTCGCGACCGCCGGGGCGACGGAACGGCCGCGGCGGCCCAAAGAAACGCCATGGCGAGGGGAAAAAAGACACCGCAAAAGCGGAGATGCTGCCCTCGCGGGCCTTGTCACGGGGCCCGGAGTACCGATTCTCGAGGCGATCGGCCAAAATTTTCGTTTTCCGCGAGTCAGGCTGTTGAGCTGCACTCACTATTCTGCTGGTGCAGTCACTGTGTACATACATTACATTACTGATACGGTACTGATCCTGAGTTACATCCTGTATTATACTCCAGAGCTGCACTCACTATTCTGCTGGTGCAGTCACTGTGTACATACATTACATTACTGATCATGAGTTACATACTGTATTATACTCCAGAGCTGCACTCACTATTCTGCTGGTGCAGTCACTGTGTACATACATTACATTACTGATCCTGTACTGATCCTGAGTTACATCCTGTATTATACTCCAGAGCTGCACTCACTATTCTGCTGGTGCAGTCACTGTGTACATACATTACATTTCTGATCCTGAGTTACATCCTGTATTATACTCCAGAGCTGCACTCACTATTCTGCTGGTGCAGTCACTGTGTACATACATTACATTACTGATCATGAGTTACATCCTGTATTGTACTCCAGAGCTGCACTCACTATTCTGCTGGTGCAGTCACTGTGTACATACATTACATTACTGATCCTGTACTGATCCTGAGTTACATCCTGTATTATACTCCAGAGCTGCACTCACTATTCTGCTGGTGCAGTCACTGTGTACATACATTACATTTCTGATCCTGAGTTACATCCTGTATTATACTCCAGAGCTGCACTCACTATTCTGCTGGTGCAGTCACTGTGTACATACATTACATTACTGATCCTGAGTTACATCCTGTATTATACTCCAGAGCTGCACTCACTATTCTGCTGGTGTAGTCACTGTGTACATACATTACATTACTGATCCTGAGTTACATCCTGCATTATACTCCAGAGCTGCACTCACTATTCTGCTGGTGTAGTCACTGTGTACATACATTACATTACTGATCCTGAGTTACATCCTGTATTATACTCCGGAGCTGCACTCACTATTCTGCTGGTGTAGTCACTGTGTACATACATTACATTACTGATCCTGAGTTACATCCTGTATTATACTCCGGAGCTGCACTCACTATTCTGCTGGTGTAGTCACTGTGTACATACATTACATTACTGATCCTGAGTTACATCCTGCATTATACTCCAGAGCTGCACTCACTATTCTGCTGGTGCAGTCACTGTGTACATACATTACATTACTGATCCTGAGTTACATCCTGTATTATACTCCAGAGCTGCACTCACTATTCTGCTGGTGTAGTCACTGTGTACATACATTACATTACTGATCCTGAGTTACATCCTGCATTATACTCCAGAGCTGCACTCACTATTCTGCTGGTGTAGTCACTGTGTACATCCATTACATTACTGATCCTGAGTTACATCCTGTATTATACTCCGGAGCTGCACTCACTATTCTGCTGGTGTAGTCACTGTGTACATACATTACATTACTGATCCTGAGTTACATCCTGTATTATACTCCGGAGCTGCACTCACTATTCTGCTGGTGTAGTCACTGTGTACATACATTACATTACTGATCCTGAGTTACATCCTGCATTATACTCCAGAGCTGCACTCACTATTCTGCTGGTGCAGTCACTGTGTACATACATTATATTACTGGTCCTGTACTGATCCTGAGTTACATCCTGTAGATCTTTTTATCATAAAAATGAAAAACATAACAATAATAATAACAGAAACATAACAAAATTAATAACCACAAAATAAACAATGTAATGAACTGGTCCAGCCGCTCCCTCTCTCCTCACACACATATTATACATATATACAGAATAAACAACTACTTACACTATGACATCTGGTCCGGTTACCAAACAAATAACAATATAGTAAGTAAAATAAACAATAGCCGACAAAATGATATACAAACTAATATATATATATACAAACTAATATATATATATATACACTTTTTTTAAAAAAAATATAAAATAAATACTAACTATACAAGACAAAACAAAACATCCCACACTCGAGCCGACCAGTCCCAACCCCGGCACTGACCTGAGAGCTGGTCCTGCGTCTCATGCCTCAGTCCATGTCCAACGTCCATAGGCCAGATCAGGCAGTGCCAGTTTCTCACCCAAATAATCATTGTCCCACAAGATGAACCCACCTCCCCCCTTTTCCCACCACCCAACCTAACACCTACACCCAAATCCGTATCCTTATATACAATATATACAGAAGCAAACAATACAATAACAAACAATACAATAACCACAACTGACAAAGCCCAAGTTCGGCGCCTGCAGCCCTACATCACTGTCTACTGATCAATAAAACAAAAATCTATGGTGTCAGCAGCAGCCCACCACCAGGAGAGGAGATGACCAGACTAGGGCACATTAAAAGAAAAGCCCCTCAAGAGGAGAGTGGCCCTACGTGTGCCCAGTCTCTCATACTCCAGAGAACTCACCTTCACCAGGTCACCGAGTATGGTCCTAAACACATCGTCCATTGGGAGGATTTTTCTTTGCTTCTATACTAAGCACCGTGCGTTCCACGTGTGATACCTAACCACTGTGCTAACTAGAAATAAGGTGCAGCGGCCCCGACCACCCAGGTCTCCGAATGCTCCATAGGCCCATTCCGCATAAGAGGGCCAGTCAATGGAGGCGCCCACCCTGTTGTACACCTCTGTGTTAAAGGGACAACGAAGCAGGAAGTGGTCCATGCTTTCAAGCATGGTACCACAATGCTCCCGAGGACAGTTCCTGTCCTCAGAGCTCCTACACTTCAGATTGTTCCTCACACACAGTTTCCCATGGAAGCAGCGCCAAGCCAAGTCCCAAAACTTCGACGGGATCCTGATAGATTTCAAAAGATGCAGACCCACCCCAAGATCCCGACTTGGGCAATCCCTGAGCGCCAGAGGCCTCTGAAAATGGGTGAACAGAACCCTTTTGTCAAGGAGAGCTTCCTTGGCAGAGTCCTGACCTCCCACATTCCCAGACCCCACCGGCGAATTACCTTCAGAACCACGGTAGCGTAAGCCGGGAGATGTCCATGCGGTGTTCATAGATCCTTCACTTGCCCTCCTGTCTCCCATTCCTGGAAGAAAGGCTGAAACCATCCCCTACAGGAGAATACCCACAGAGGAGCCCTCTCTTTCCAGAGGTTTGCAATATTGATCTTAATGAAGGTATTCACAAGGAATACCACAGGGTTGACCATACCGAACCCTCCTAGTCTCCTCGTACGGTAAGTAACCTCCCTCTTGACCAGGTTCAGTCTATTCCCCCATAACAGTTGGAAGAACAAACTGTAGACCTGAGTCCAGAGAGGCTCCGGCAAGATGCACACACTGAGCAGATAGATCAGCAAAGGGAGCAGGTTGGTTTTAATCAGGTTTACCCTTTCCCTTAGGGTCAAAGACCAACCCTTCCATTGGTTCACCTTCTGAGTGGCGATCTCTAGCCTGCTGTCCCAATTTTGTTTGGGGTAATCCCCCTGGCCAAATTCGAAGCCAAGAACTTTTGCAGAGACTTTGGGTCCTGGAAGGGTGTCCGGGAGATCAAAAACAGAATCTCCTCCTCCCAGCCAGAGACTCTCACACTTATCCCGGTTGATCTTAGACCCGGATGCCTCCGAGTAGCGATTTACCTCTGACATCAGCCACTCTGCCTCCCCATCAGAGGAAACAAAAACGGTGACGTCATCGGCATACGCCACCACTCTCAGAGTAGCTTCCGGTGCTGCCCGGTCCATCCCGATCCTAGCCAACGGTCCACGCTCCACCCTCCTAAGAAGTGGGTCAATCGCAAACACGTACAGCAGCGGGCTCAAGGGACAACCATGGCGAACACCACACCCAACCTCGAAAGAGCTGCCAATCCAACCGTTCTCAAGCGGGAAACTCTCTGCCCCAGCGTACAAGGTCTTAAGCCAATCAACAAACCCACCCCCGGCAGGCCATACTTCAGAAGGAGAGATTGAACCGATCAAACGCTTTTGCCTCGTCCAATGACAGCATGTACCCCTTGAAGTGGCCAGCCCTAACCTGCTCCACCGCCTCTCGGACACAGAGTAGAGCACTAATTGTACTGCGGCCCGGAACAGAGCAATGCTGGACTCCCGAAAGGAGTCGGGGCACAAATTTCACCAGCCGATTAAACATCACCTTTGCCAAAACCTTCCTGTCTGCATTGAGAAGCGCTATGGGACGCCAATTCTCAATGCAAGATGAGTCCTTACCCTTTGACAAGATGATCAGGGCAGACCTCCTCATTGACTTTGGCAGAGTGCCCGAGGAAAGACACTCATTGAATACCGCAGTCAAGAGGGGAACCAAGGCGTCCTTAAAGGTCTTATAGAATTCAGATGTTAAGCCATCTGGACCGGGAGATTTCTTTAGGGCAAGCCCTTCAATCGCCAACTTAACTTCCTCTTCCCTGATCATCTCTGTCAAAACGCCAAGAGAGGGGTCTACCCCTGGTTCGGGGATGGCTTCAGCCAAAAAAGCCGACATCTCATCCCAATCCAGATCCCTCTTCCCCAAGAGGTGCGAGTAGAAGGATCTGACGACCTCCAGGATCCCTGATCTGGATCTTTTCAGGGACACCGCAGTGTCAACCAGTCCTGTAACAACTTTACTATTCACTGATATCTTGCAGTTTTTGTAAGCGTCTGGCGAGCGGTACTTCCCATAATCCCTCTCAAAACCCAAAGATGCGTGTCTATCATACTGACACCTCATTAGCAAAGATTTCACTCTGGAGATCTCCTCGCGGCTACCTCCAGTTGAGACAAGATTCTCGAGTTTCCTCCTCAGGCCCTGATACACGCGGTACCTGTCCAGACTCCTGAGGCTCAAGAGCTGGTGGAAGAATCTCGCCACCCTTTTCTTGAACATCTCCCACCACTCTGACTTACTACTACAAAGATCTAGTAAGGGTACCTGGCTCTGAAGAAAATCCTCAAAGGACTGTCTTATCTCCGCTTCTTCCAAGAGAGACGAATTGAGCCTCCAAAAGCCTCTTCCCATCCGGGGGGTCTCTGTAACATTCAGAGAAAACAAAATCAAACAGTGATCGGAGTACTCCACCTCAACAACAGACACTACCGAAGAGACGGCTTCCTCCTTTAAATAAAACCTGTCTATCCTGGACCTACAGTTACCTCTATGATAGGTGAACCCCTCGTGGCCTGGGGTGTGCCGAATGTGGACATTCACCAGGCGAGCCTCACTAGCTATACTATTAAGGGTGACACTATCATAAGTCAGCTTGTCTCTGGAACCTCCTCTATCCCGGGGCCTCGTGACAGTGTTGAAGTCCCCTCCAAAAACGACCTGCCGACTCGTAAAAAGGTAGGGCTTGATCCTAATAAAGAGACACTTCCGGTCCCACTTAGATTGGGGACCATAGATATTAATGAGCCGAAGCTCCTGTCCCTTCATGAGGACATCTAATATCAGGCACCTCCCCATTTCTAACTCAATAACCCGCCGGCATTCTACCGGTGCGGTAAAAAGGACCGCTACTCCGCTATATGGCTCAGCCGCAAGAGACCAATAGGAGGGCCCGGGTCTCCACTCCCTCTTAGCGATAAACACCTCTGCCATATTTGGCAGCCTGGTCTCTTGCAAAAAGAAAATGTCAGCTTCAACCCTGCTGAGAAAATCAAAGGCCGCAAATCTAGCCATATTTGACTTAATGCTGGCGACATTAATGGACTTCAGTGTCAACGGATTGGGTACCGCCATCATTGGTGATTGAGTTCGATGGCTTTCTTCTTCCCACTCCCCTTATCCTCTGCCTCAGATGAGAAATCCTTCCCCCTCTTTAATGATACAGACGTGTCCATCACAACATTTTTCCTTCTTTATTAGTCCTCGTCTCAGGACTCTGGGCCAGTCCCTCCCCCCAAGGACATTGCATCCCCAGGAGAAGGAGACCCCTGTAAGCTGCGCCGAAGCTGGAGCCTCACCCTCGGCCTCCTCCTCAGAGGAAGAGATGTTATCAAGGGCTTGGAATCGGTTAGAAAGACCAACCAGAGGGGAGTCAGTTTTACCTTCCTTAGGTACCTTGGTCAGAGCGGTAGAAGATGTTTTATCTCCCTTCTTTCTCTTCTTTTTGGTGCCGAGCTTACGCTTGTCCTCTAGCCACCGCTTATTATCCTCATCCATACTTTCATAATGGGAGGATTCTCAGGCAGAGGTGATTTCCTCCCTGTGGATCCTCCTGACCTCCTCATCCAACTCATCATCCCTCGGGGCCTCAGCAGCAAGACTGGCATCCAGGACAGGGGCCGCCCCGGTAGTCTGGGGCTCGCCCTGCTCCCTCTCCTGTCTGCGCTTGTCTAGACGCCTCAGCTGGGCAGGCGTATTTTATTGCTTTTCTTCCCTGGCCCCTCAGCTCCCCCACCCCTGCTAGTCCCCTCCCCAGCAGAATCGGCCTCACTGCTTTCTCCCACCGGGGTCTCAACTGCATTAACGAATGAGCGAGGACAACGGCTGAATGGGTGACCTAACTCACCACACAGGTGGCACCTAATCTACACACAAGAGGCAGCAAGATGGCCGACACCCCCACACAACGCACATTTCTGCACGGTGCAGTTTGCACTGAAGTGTGTGGGATCGCCGCACCTGTGACAGAGCTTCGGTTGCCCCTGGTAGAAGACCAGGATACGATCCCTACCCAGGAAGGCAGATGATGGAATATGGGCAACCGTACTACCTGAATGCTTAAGTTTTACCATAAACGTCCAGGACCCTGACCAGATACCAAACTCGTCGCGGTTTTTCTTTGGCATCTCCACTACCTCTCCATACTGACCAAGCCACGTCATGATGTAATAACAAGAAAGTGACTCGTTACGAGTCATCACGGTCACTTTCTTGATTTGGTTTTGGCGAGACACTGCCTGAAAGGCAAAGTCTCGCCAGCCGGGCTCATTTTTTGCCTACTCATAATTCGTCCGGAAGAGCTCAAGCCCCTCCAGCTGAACAAAGCTGACATCAAACTCAGGCGTGGAATAGGGATGTATCAAGGCGTAGATGTCAATAGCCTTGAAGCCCATCCTCAGGAGGAGCTCCACAACTTTAGACCTTGGAGGACATGCATCAGTGCCCCTCCACCGAAGACGGACCACATTCTTACGCACACTGCCTGGCCCAGCTGTTGGGAGGGACCACACTGTATCCCCCCATTTTTGGTATCGGAAGGCCCCGAGGCCATGCCTCTCTATCCAGAAGTATAGATCAACCTCTCGACCCTCTACCATTAGTGATCTCTCCCCCTTCTTTAGAGCCTCCAGAAGGCGCCGTTGCAACATGCTGTCCCCAAAGCCCGGAGACGAGGAGGATGCCCTATTTGCCCCGGCGGTGACACTGGCATAACTCTGGACAGGTATTGCCACCACCGGGGGGGCAACCGGACCAGTGACTACATCAGCCCCAACAGCATCAACATTACCCACCTCCATCTCACCCTCCACCAAACCAGCAACCACACCACTGGAGAATGAATTGGCCTCATTCACACCCACCACCACATTCATTCCTGCTAGACCAGTAACAATGGTGGATGACATTTTGACCTCAGCATCATCAGGCACAAGGGGCTCAGTCCCCTCCATAGAACTGGAGGAGAGCTCACCTCTGGTCTTATGTGTGCCCTCCACATCATCAGTCGGTAATTTCTGCTGTTTTGCATTTGTAGAGATGCGATGCTGATCTTTAGCTGTTGTGAGGTGCTGCTGATCTTTAGCATCAGGATCTTCCTGACCAGCGGCGCCAACACAAAATAACACTTTCATGGGAGGACTGGAACGCTCAGCCCCAGCAGCCCCCTCACCCTGTCGCCGCTTCTCAACTAAGTGATCAGCGGCAACAGCATTCAGAGGCACCGAGGCTACCGAAGCTGCCCCCGACACCGTGCTGCTCCTCCATCCCACTGAGGAGCGCACCGCAGCATCATGGTCTGACCGAACGCCCGCCGCCCGGCCGCCCTCACTGTCCAGCCTCTCGGCTGATGCACCTCCTGCTGCGTCCCTGCTACTACAAGCAGAGACGGAGTTCTGCGCCTCACTACCAAGCTGTGTAATCTCCCCACGCCTTTGCACCGGATCCACAGCAGAACCCGGGCTGGGCTGGGCAACGGGGCTTATACAGCGAGGTGAGCCTGCCGCCGACTCAGGGGGTACAGGGAGGGGGGCATATACATAGCTTACCGCTTCCTTCAGCTTTTTGTGGCCCCCAGGTGCCTCTTCTGGCAGATCGTCACCAAGATGGAAGTTTTGGAGGCACACTGGGGACTCCAGGAGCTTTATTTCTGCCATTAGCGCCCCTTCCTGGCTGCTACTGTCACTGTCCTCCACAGAGCTGGCAGAACTGCGACCGGATGCCATTGTTGCCTGTCCTGCAGGGAGCTCGCTGCACGTGGCCTGCGGTTGACTTTGCAGGCTGCCAGGTGGGGCTTTCTGCTGGTCATCATCACTCTCATCATCCACCTGGCTCTCAGGCTGCAGCCCCATCTGTCTTTCCTCTCTGTTATCAGCCATTTCTCTGAAACAATCTTCATTTATCAGTTTTTCTTTAAAGGGACCAATCTGCTCCCTGATGGTAGCTTTCCTTAGTTCCAGCACATTAATCTCAGTTTTGAGCCTCTTTATCTTTGCTTGGAGGTTTGTCTTCCTCGGTTTGGAGGCACCTGCAGCTTTGGCGCTTGTGCAGCGCACCTCCTCCCGAAGCCTCTTGACGAGCTTACTTGCATCTTCATACTCACGGAAGGGGATCATGACCCGGGAGGCATAGGTGGACACAGACTCCCTTGGTCCCTGCAGCCCCCAACCCCCCTCAGTGAGGTCAGCCTCACCTCCGTGAGCGCTCATCTCCCGGCCGGTACCAGCAGAAGGACCTCGACCGCCGGACCCATCTGCGGGACGGAGATGCAGCCGGGAGATGAGCGGCGCGAGGCGCTCATCTCCTGGCCGGTAGCAGCGGAAGGACCGCCGGCGTCGCTGACCTCCATGCGGAAGGGAGGACCGGGGAGCGGCGCTGAGGGTCGGGATACTTCTGCTGCGAGCGCCCGCTCATGTCCCGGGTTCTCGCAGCGGAAGTACCCGCACAGGCAGCGCCGCTCCCCGGTCCTCACCAAGACGATTCGATGATTGGTCGCGGTCTTCGGACCCGACCAATCACTGATCTTACTGCAAAAGTTAAACACCGCTGTGCTGATTGGTCGCGAACGCTGCCCGCACCAATCACCGATTTGGGCGCCACATTTAAATATCGGCCGCGACCAATCACCGATCTTGGCTTCACATTTAAACACCGCTGTGCTGATTGGTTTCCGACGCCGGGCGCGACCAATCACCGATTTTGGCGCCACATTTAAATAGCGTCCACGACCAATCAGCACAGCGGTGTTTAAATGTGGAGTCAAGATCGGTGATTGGTCGCGGCCGATATTTAAATTTGGCGCCCAAATCGGTGATTGGTCGCGGACAGCGTACGCGACCAATCAGCACAGTAGTGTTTAACTTTTGCGGCAAGATCAGTGATTGATCGCGGGCCAAGACCGCGACCAATCACCGATTTGTGCGGCACATTTAAATAGCGGCCGCGACCAATTGGATGTCAGTGACGCACCCCCTGGGCCATATTCTTTAGGGGGAATACCCGGATCCGGATCAGATGGGAGTTGTAGTCGCCGAGTGGCTGTGACCCGGTCCGTGCCCAGGGTGTCAAGCTCAGTTGTATGTGGCAGTCCTACAGATGTTATTAAGTTCTTTATTGTCGACTACGCCACCCGTTGTATTGCGGTCACTATGGCCGCCGCTGCAGCAGGGTCCGCTGAGGCTGATGGTGTTGGTGCAGCTTTTGGTATTATAACCCCCAACGGGTGGGGTATAGCCTCAGGGGGTCAGGTGCAGAGGATGGGGGTTGTGGTGGTGCAGCATAGATGAGACAGAGTCGGGTTGTGCAGTTTAGGGTATTTACTTACTGCTGATGTTCTGGTCACTCCAGCTTCAAGTGACCACCCAAGCCGTGCTGCGTCCACCAGGTCCTGGACTCGGCCAACCCCCAAGTAAGTCCGGAGCGTGACCCTGAGCTCTCCTTCTGTCCTTTCCTCTGGCCGTCCCCACCAGGGATCCACCTAGGTCCAGCTCCCTCGGGCCTTCTGTTGGGAGACCCTTGGCCTTGGGTTCCCTGACCCTCCACGTGGTCTGCCTTCGGGGTGGATGTGGTGGGTGGCCGTGGCAGACGCTGCCCACGGCCTCCGGTCTCTGGCTAGGGTGTGCTTTTGCCCCCACCAGTTTGGGATCCGGTACCCTGTTGCCGACTCTTCACCCGGGGATTGAATTTGGGTTCTCAGAGTCCTCTCTTTTCCTCCTCTGGGTCTTTCCTTCTCTGCTCCACTCTCTCTCTGCAGGCTCATCTGGACCTCTGCTTCTTACTCTGACAGACTGACCCTGATCTAAGATGGTGCCCACCTTATATACTCCCTCTATGTGTGAGCTCAGGTGACCAGCACCCAATGAGCTCCTAACTTTACCCAGGCTGCTCCCCCTATCTGCCCCTACACTACTTGGGATGTTCCACCCCCCTCCCACTCCAGCCAGGGACAGACACGGTCGTACCTGCACATTTCTAAGTGGGAGTACCGTCGGCCTGCCCCTCGGAAATGGGATGTGTGTAGTGCATGCAGCCTACCGAGCTCAGGTCCACACTCCATCCTTACCCGGGAGTGGAATATCACACCTCTGGTTTGAGGTGCAATACCCCTGTAGCAGCCGAATCCTCAGGGTGCTACATTCCCCCCTGGTAAACCACAGCACGTCCTCGGGCTGTAAGAACAAAACATGCCAAAACTTACAATTTTTTTTTTTTTTCCATAAGAACATAATAAAACATATAAAACATTACATATTTATATATATTAATAAAACTTTTTCATAATAAAACATTCTTGTCCTCCTCCGGTCACTGTGCAACTGTTGACCGGGCAAAGTGCGACAGTCTTTGGAACTCGTGGCTTTCCTGTAAAACCAGTAGGGAGCGCTTTAGGACGCGCAACTATATACAGGGGTAGTTGGCCGCTCTCAGTCCTCGGTCAGTGGGGATAGGGAAAAACGGGTAAACAGTTCACACATGCTGGTCCCAACGGGGACTATATTATCAGCAACAGTTTCTTTGGTACCCCGACGGGTAACTATGTACAGCTTCTACTCTGCCGTACTCAACGACGACGTCCTCCTGCTCTTTCTTTGGGGATCTTAGCTTCAGACCCGTCCGGGTCCTCTTGCTCCTCCTCCTCACACCGCAGCTCCTCTTCTGTCAGGCGATGCTGTCACACTGTCACAGAATACTGGAGGTAGGGGGCCTAAGCTGACCCTAAGCTGGGGCCCTGACTAATCCCTCAACCTGGAGGTACTGTTAAAGGTACAGAGGTCCAGGCCGCCAGCGTAACCCCTACCTCCTGAGGATCCCTGCACCTCAGTAATCTAGTCCTGAGAAGGACCCCGATCACAACAATTGGGAACCAGAAATAATATGCCCACACACAGTATTTAGACGAACGAGACAGTACAAGGGAAAAACCAAAACCACCTTGCATACAACTTCTACACAACTACAACAGAGGGAACACCAACGGGAAAGGAGATAAATGATAAAGCGAGGAAAGGGAAAAAACACTTCCAAATACACTTATCTCAGCAACTCCAAACACCACGATCCGCTCTGTAAGTCTGAATGAAAAGCTTTCACCGACACCTCCCAAACAGACCTGCAGGGATATGAAGGAGTCTCACTAAAGAAGCATTGATTGCAGCTGGGCGAGGCTGGACCTCAGCTAGCCCAGAGAGAGAGAGAATTAACTCCTTCACTGCCGAAAAAACACAAAGCACCAACAAGTCAGCTGCGAGAAGTCAGGCTGTGTACTCGTGACGATCTTCGTGGCAACACACCCGTGACAGTACCCCCCCTTCTACGAGGGGCCTCCGGACCCTCAGGGCCAGGTTTATTCGGGTGAGTCGTGTGGAAGGCCCGAACTAATCGGTCTGCGTTAATATCCGACGCAGGAACCCACATCCTCTCCTCAGGACCATACCCCTTCCAATGAACCAAGTACTGAAGGGACCGGCGATTAAAGCGTGAATCAATGACCCTCGATACCTGGAACTCCAAGTTACCATTGACAACCACAGGAGGGGGAGGTAAAGGTGACGGTACCACCGGCGCCACATACCTCTTAAGCAATGATCTGTGAAACACGTTGTGAATTTTAAACGTAGGGGGGAGGTCAAGACGGAATGCCACCGGATTAATAACAGAACTGATTCTGTACGGCCCGATGAACCTGGGACCCAGTTTCCAGGAGGGAACCTTAAGTTTAATATTCCTGGTAGACAACCATACCTGATCGTTCACACTTAGGTCCGGACCAGACACTCTCCTCCTATCAGCCATACGTTTGTATCGGTTCCCCATAGTATTCAGATTCTTCAGCACCCCTCTCCATACTGAAGCGAGAGATGAGGAAAATCGTTCCTCCTCCGGAACCCCCGAAGAGCCCCCCCTACTGAAAGTACAAAACTGGGGGTGAAAACCATATGCCCCAAAAAACGGGGACTTACCAGTGGACTCGCTCCGCCTATTATTGAGAGCAAACTCTGCCAGAGGTAGGAAAGAAGCCCAGTCCTCCTGGTTCTCTGACACAAAACACCGAAGATATGTCTCCAAGCTCTGGTTCATACGTTCCGTCTGACCATTGGTCTGAGGATGAAAAGCCGACGAGAATGACAAATGCATCCCCCGCCGTGCACAAAACGCCTTCCAGAACTTGGACACAAACTGAGACCCCCGATCAGACACCACCTCGGAGGGTACCCCGTGAAGCCTCACAATCTCCCCAATGAACACCTGCGCAAGAGTTTTAGCATTAGGGAGAGCCGGAAGAGCGATAAAATGTGCCATCTTGCTGAACCTGTCCACTACAACGAGTATGACCGTTTTACCCGAAGACGGAGGGAGGTCCGTAATAAAGTCCATAGACAGATGAGTCCAAGGACGCTCCGGGATCTTCAAAGGTAAAAGGGCCCCAGACGGACGGGTATGTGAGGTCTTAGAGCGCGCACAAACCCCACAGGACGCGACAAAAGTTACCACCTCTTTATGTAAGTTAGGCCACCAAAACCGACGCGAGAGGAGATCCACAGTTGCTTTACTCCCCGGGTGTCCTGCAAAAACTGAGTTATGGTGTGCCTCGATCACCTTTTGTCGCAACTGATCTGGAACGAACAGTCTCCCCGGAGGTCCAACAGGGGCGTCCCCCTGAGCCTCCAATATCTCCTCCTCCAGCTCAGAGCATACTGCCGAAACCACCACCCCCTCCTGAAGAATAGGAATCGGGTCGTCCGTATTCCCGGCCCCAGGGAAACTACGAGATAAGGCATCCGCCTTTACGTTTTTAGACCCAGGACGATATGTAACGACGAAATTAAACCTGGTAAAAAACAATGACCACCTAGCTTGTCTGGGATTCAGACGTTTAGCGGACTCCAGATATAGCAGGTTCTTGTGATCGGTGATGACGGTGACCGGATGAACTGCCCCCTCCAAAAAATGGCGCCACTCCTCAAAAGCTAACTTAATGGCCAAGAGTTCCCTATTGCCGACATCGTAATTCCTCTCAGCGGACGACAATTTTTTAGAGAAAAAGGCGCACGGATGCCACTTACCAGGGGACGAACCCTGTGACAATACTGCTCCCACCCCTACCTCGGAAGCGTCTACCTCTACAAAGAATGGCTGAGACGCATCAGGTTGAATGAGTATGGGTGCCGAGGCAAAACATTTTTTCAAGGAGGAGAATGCTTGACAAGCCTTGTCAGACCACCTAGAAAAATCCGTCCCCTTTTTAGTCATGTCTGTGAGAGGCTTAACCATGGACGAGAAATTACGAATGAACTTCCGGTAATAGTTAGCAAACCCCAGGAAACGTTGTAGTGCCTTAAGATTCTCCGGCCGATCCCACTCAAGAACTGCCCGCACTTTCCCAGGGTCCATACGAAAACCGGACGCTGAAACCAGAAAGCCTAAAAACTGGAGTTCCTGTACGGCGAACACACACTTTTCCCACTTGGCATACAGTTTATTATCCCGCAAGATCTGTAACACCTGTCTAACGTGCTCCTGATGAGACACCAGATCCGGCGAGTAAATTAAGATATCATCCAGATAAATGACAAGAAACTGTCCCACCAGGTGGCGAAAAATATCATTAACAAAGTGTTGAAACACCGCCGGGGCATTAGTCAGACCGAATGGCATGACAAGGTTCTCATAATGCCCCTCCGGAGTGTTAAAAGCCGTCTTCCACTCATCCCCCTCCTTCATCCTAATCAGATTGTACGCCCCCCTGAGATCCAACTTAGAGAACCATTTGGCGCCCACGATCTGATTAAAGAGATCGGGAATAAGTGGGAGCGGATACGGATCTCGGACCGTAATCCGATTAAGTTCACGGAAATCCAGGCAAGGGCGTAGGCCTCCATCTTTCTTCTTAACAAAGAAGAACCCCGCGGCCACCGGTGAAGATGAAGGTCTAATATGCCCCTTAGCCAGACTTTCAGAAATATAATCCTTCATGGCCTGCCTCTCAGGACCAGAAAGGTTATACAACCTAGCTTTAGGTAACTTGGCCTCAGGGAGCAGTTTTACAGAACAGTCATACTCGCGATGAGGAGGTAGTTCCTGACACCCATTCTCCGAGAATACATCCTCAAAGTCCGCCAGAAATGGAGGTAAGACCCAAGGAGTAACCGCACCGATGACCGTGTTCATGCAGTTTTTATTACAGAATTTACTCCATTGGCTTATCTCTCTGGTTTGCCAATTAATAACCGGGTTATGCTTAGCTAACCAAGGAAGGCCCAACACTATAGGAGTGGGAAGACCCTCCAACACGTAGCAAGACAACAGTTCTTTATGTATTGCCCCCACTTGAAGTTTTACGCCATGCACAGCTTGCAAAAAACTTCCCTGACCGAGAGGCCTGGCATCGATCGAGAATATGGGGATGGGTTTAGCCAACTCACTCAATCGCATACCTTGAACCCGGGCAAACCGAGCATCAACCAGATTAGCCCCGGCCCCACTATCCAGAAGAACAGATATCCTCTCAGTTCTCGCACCCACCACCACCTCCGCCGGTACGAGAAACTGAGACGAACCTAGGGACGAAATACCTACTCCCAGATTGCCGTCCACCACACAACCTGGGATCAACAGTTTTTTCGACGACTCTTCACTCTGCAAGGGACGGGATGGACACCCCCCAATAAAATGTCCCTTTTTCCCGCAGAGGAAACACCTTCCTGTCTTATGGCGCTCCACCGGTCCCCTTCCCCGAAATGATGTCCCTCCTAATTGCATAGGCTCCTCCGGACTGACCAGGGGAACCACCATATGAGGGGACCTTGTAGGAGGTGGAGACATTACAGGGGGTAGAGTTATCCCGCACCTCTCCCGAAGCCGTCTGTCAACGCGAATGGCAAGGGCCATAGCGGCTTCCAGTGACGCGGGAGAGTCATACTGTGCCAACACATCCTGTAATTTGTCGGATAAACCATGACAAAACTGGCTCCTAAGAGCCGGGTCATTCCACTGGGTGTCCGTGGCCCACCTACGGAACTCCGAACAGAATTCCTCCGCCGGACGATCTCCCTGCTGAATCCTACGTAACTTAGACTCAGCAAGGGAGATCCGATCTGGGTCATCATATACGAGTCCCAGAGCAGCGAAAAACCTATCCACTGACTGGAGAACCGGGGAGCTTGGGGGAAGAGAGAACGCCCAAGATTGTGGGTCCCCTTGTAGGAGCGAGATGACAATTCCCACCCTTTGTTCTTCGCTGCCCGATAACCGAGGCCGCAGCCGAAAGTACAATTTGCATGCCTCCCGGAAAACAAAAAACTTGTCCCGCCCCCCAGTGAACCTGTCAGGGAGAGCTACTTTAGGTTCTGGTCCGGCTTGCTCCAGAGGATGCAAAACCTTGGACCTAACGTCCGCCAGCCCCATGGACAAACTCTGCAACTGCCGAGCTAGACCGGCTACTGGATCCATGGTAGCTGGAGAAAAACTAAGTTGGTCGGTGAAAATGTCACACTGTCACAGAATACTGGAGGTAGGGGGCCTAAGCTGACCCTAAGCTGGGGCCCTGACTAATCCCTCAACCTGGAGGTACTGTTAAAGGTACAGAGGTCCAGGCCGCCAGCGTAACCCCTACCTCCTGAGGATCCCTGCACCTCAGTAATCTAGTCCTGAGAAGGACCCCGATCACAACAATTGGGAACCAGAAATAATATGCCCACACACAGTATTTAGACGAACGAGACAGTACAAGGGAAAAACCAAAACCACCTTGCATACAACTTCTACACAACTACAACAGAGGGAACACCAACGGGAAAGGAGATAAATGATAAAGCGAGGAAAGGGAAAAAACACTTCCAAATACACTTATCTCAGCAACTCCAAACACCACGATCCGCTCTGTAAGTCTGAATGAAAAGCTTTCACCGACACCTCCCAAACAGACCTGCAGGGATATGAAGGAGTCTCACTAAAGAAGCATTGATTGCAGCTGGGCGAGGCTGGACCTCAGCTAGCCCAGAGAGAGAGAGAATTAACTCCTTCACTGCCGAAAAAACACAAAGCACCAACAAGTCAGCTGCGAGAAGTCAGGCTGTGTACTCGTGACGATCTTCGTGGCAACACACCCGTGACAGATGCACATGGAGGGCGTAAGGTCCTTTGGCACACTTGTGCCGGGTAAAGGTGACCTCGTCCCCGATGTAAAGGTCACGACCTCTATGCCCCTCCGGCAGATGGGACTCCACGTCTCTGCGCGTGACAAAGACGTCGCCGGGGGTGTGATGGTCTCTGATGAAGCCCCACCCGTGCTGCATGTTAAACTTGATCACAGTCCCGGTGGAAGGGGGACCATGAGCTGCACGGGGACTCCTCCTGGTCCGGCTCTTCTGCTCGGCGCTCCTTATTTGGGCTTGTTGTTCCCGGACCCGCCTTTCTCTCCGCTCCCTCTCGAAGACCTCGAGTTGTTGGCGGCAGCACTCAGCACGCTCCGCTGCAGCTGCCCGAGTCTCCTGAGTGAACCCCATGAGATCTTCTCCGGTGGGGTCCCACTCAAACTGGGCTTCTTCTAGCGGGGGCGAGATCCTCTTTACGGGCTTTGGAGCCGGTATCAGGGGTTCACACATGGGCCTTGCCCTCTGGCGTTCTAGTTCGTAGTACTCTTGGGGCCAGATGAAGAGCTGCCCGTCCGGGCACGTGTGTTGGGCGAACAAGTTTTCTCCCAGATGCGGCACTCTTGGTCTTAGGGGCGCGGTGGTGGTGGCGCCCGGGTTGCCCAGGCCTTGCGGCCAGGCCTGGGGCACCTGGAAAGTGAAGGGCACCGTTAGGACGGCGGCGCCCTGGGCTACTTGGCCCTGTGACCAGGCCGGGGGCTCCGCGGAGGTAGGGGGCGCTGTTGGTGATGCGGCGCCCGGGTGTACTAGGCCTTGCGACCAGGCTTGTGTTACTTCCTGCTTGGCCACGCTCGGGGTCATTGCGCATGGCGTCACAGGGGTCGCGGCGGCGGCTTCCGGTTGAGGCCTAGTCTGCAGCAGTGGCGTGGCGGTTACGGGCACGGCAGGATAGACTTCGGGCTCTGCGACGGGGAGCTGGGGCAGGTACGCGGTTTCCCGGTTTGGGGTATAGACGTCCCCTTTACCTGCCTCCACTCGTTCGGCTCCCTTCTCGGCGCCGTCTCCGGCCTTCAGTCCTCCCGCGCCATCCTCAGAGGCGGTCTGTCTCCTCGTCTTGGGTGGCGTGCTCCGCTGACGGGTCTCGGTCTGCTGGGCCATCTCACGGCTCCACTCCGCCAATGTCTCTCGCTGCACCCGGGCCATCCTCCTTGCGAGGCCCTCCAGCGTGGTCTGCGCACACTCCCGGTCTCGGGGAAGCTGTGCGAGGACCTCCACTAGGCCTAGTGGGGTCGTTGCTTCCAGCAGGCTCCTGACCAACGGGTCGGTGCTGCTCTGCTCTCCTTCCACTGTTTCCAGCAGGCTCCTGGCCAGCGGGCCGGTGCTGCTCTGCTCTCCCTCCTCTGTTTCTAGCAGGCTCCTGGCCAACGGGCCGGTGCTGCTCTGCTTTCTCGCCATCTCCGGGTAAGCTCCTCCGATACTCTTCTCCAGGCTTCTTGCCTCCGGGTGCGCTCGCTCCAGACTGCTCCAGGCAGCACCCATCTTCGTTCTTTTCTTTCGTCTCCTCCCACTTCGAGGGCGGTCCCGGGGCAACTTGGTGACTCTCAGCTCCAGGGGCAGTTCTTTCACGCTGACCGACACCTCTAGCATCACAGTCTCTGTTGGTGGGGGCGGTTTCCACTTTTGGCGCCATTTTCGGTCCTGGCCCACGATGGGAGGCGGCCTCTTACCACCCTCTGGCACGCCCATAATGGTGTGGGGGTCGTGATGACATTCCACTCGTCCTCCAGTCACTCCAAATTCAAACTATGAGCATGGGTCAACCATTCAAAGAATGAGTCAGACAACAAGCTGGTTCAAGCTCAGAGCATGCTCAGAAGACTACTACAGTCAACGTCCTCAGCAATGTTCTGCCTTTATTTTTTACATGCACAAATCTAAATACACTACATAATGGGGAGGGGATAGGGGTTGTCCGGGGCGGGGTAAGCCATGAAAGTCCAGTGTCTGGCCACTCCTGATTGGTCCACATCTCCTTATCTCAGTCTCTGGGCAGATATTGCAGCCGTCAGCTTATAATCTTGTTTCGTTTCTCTGAAATAAGTCTTGGCAACACTAGAAATATCTTAGTTTAAGTTTCGATTTGAGCACTACGTAGCAAGGAAAGCTTATTGTTATATGACACAAAATGGTGGTTAGTACATTAGCAAAAAAGCGTATAAAAGTTACAAAAGTATAAAAGTTACAAATATATATATTCTCTTTTACCCCGACATTCCCCCCTAAACACTAAGCTTTCCTTTGCTTTGGGGCCTTTGAGACTGTCCATGTGTGGGGAGAGGGGAGGTGGATTTCTTCACCCAATCATCTTAGAAGCTGCCCCCTTATGGGACGCCCCCAGACAATCGAGCCCTATCCTGGGTGACACATGGAGTTCTCCCAACTGATCCTAAACTGAATCTCTCAATTGGACTTTGTCATGGGGGGGGCTGGTCAGACTTGTTCAAAGGAGTGTATTTCTCCATATATGCTCTTGATTCAGAAAGGTCCCGGAGGTTGGGACAGCATTGGTTATAGCTTTCCTGTATAAGGGGACTATGCAGCACAGGACCACCAGGCCCAATACTAGTAGACCTCCCATTACTAGACAAACTTGTTGGAGGAATCCCTTGAGCCCTTCCAACCAACCTGAGAAGAAGAAAGTATCTACCCCTGTGTGGTAGCTGTCCACCCTGGGACAGACAGTAAGCATATGGAAAGGATATAGAAGAAGGTAGTCATCTTTTATAGACTCGTTCTGTCTCTCTTGCAGTGGGAGGCGTGAATCCAGGTGCTCTTGCCCTCAAGCTTCAGAGCCGTCAGGGTGGTGAGAAGCACAGTGTACGGTCCCTCGAACCGCAGCTGGAGGCAGTCTCTCCGGACAAACTTCTTCACATACACTAGATCGCCTGGAATGAAATCATGTACTGCATCACCTGTAGATTCTGGGAGAGAAGCAGATACTGGAGAGCGGGTGTTAGTCAATTCTCTAGACAAGGCAATCACAAATTTTACCACTCTATCATGTGTTTCAGACAACTCTTGGGGCCTAATCTCTCCTATCTTGGGTGGGGTCCCAAACAAAATTCTATAGGGAGTCAGCCCATGTTTGGCCTGAGAAGTGTGTGTGATGTGATACAATACTATGGGGAGTGGGTCGGGCCAGGGGAGGGGATGATCTTAGGTCATTTTCAAGAGCTGGGTCTTGAGTGTGGAATTCATCCTTTCCACTTTGCCTGAACTGGCAGGATGGTATGGAGTGCGGAGGCCCAAATCTGTTCCCAACATGTTCCAGAGTTCTTCGTAGATATTTGCTGTGAAAGCTGGTCCTTGATCCGATTCTATGACTTGGGGAACTCCAAATCTGCAGGCAATTTCGGTGATCAGTTTCTTGGCTGTGACTTTAGCAGTCATGTTGACAACCGGGTAGGCCTCGGGCCAGGCTGAGAACATATCCACGGCTACCAAAACGTACTCCTATTTTCTTGCTTTAGACATTTGGATATGGTCGACTTGTATTCTCTGCCAAGGGTAGTCTGGTTTAGCCAGGTGTTGGAGAGGGACCCGTGCCGTACACGTTGGGTTGCAGGTAGCGCAGACAGAGCAGGATTTTGAGTACGCAGTCACAGTGGAAGAGATTCCGGGTGCAAAGTACAGTTTCTTGATCCATGCCAAGGCTTGATTCTTTCCTCTGTGTGTAGGCCCGTGAGCCCATGCTGCCACAGCTGAGTACATACGTCTAGGCAAGCAAGGCTTCCCATCCACTTGGTAAAGAGTCGAGTTGACCTTTGAATCTTTGCGACCTGCCAGCACGGCTCCTGCCGCTTTCCATTGCTTGACTTCTTCAGTGGGGGTCTTCCTTTGTTCCTCACGCAATTTTTCTTCAGACATCTTGACCCCCCTGGATTCCACTCGTGTCTCCGCTGGACTTGTATGGTCTTCCGCCGGCTGTTCTTTGGCTCTTGCTCTAATGAGCGCCACAGCTACGGTTTGCAGGGTCTCTCCCATCTCTTCTTCCTTTTCCTGCCACTTTGATGACACATTCTCCACTGCTGCAGTCTTGGCTGCTTGGTCAGCTAGGTGGTTGCCCCTGGCTTCTCTGGATTCTAGTCTTCCATGAGCTTTGACCTTCATAACAGCAACCTGAATGGGTAGTTCCAGGGCCTTCATTAGGGCCTTAATCCATGAGACATGTTTCACTGGTGTACCTGCAGCTGTGATGAATCCTCTAGACTTCCACAAGAGTCCAGAATCATTGCAAATTCCATATCCATACCTGGAATCGGTATATATATATATATTCGCCTTTGTTCCTGCTGCCAGGTGGCAGGCCTCTGTGAGAGCCACAAGTTCAGCTTCTTGTGCAGACATGTATGGTGGTAGAGCTTCAGCCTTCAGAACTGTTAGGTCTGTTGTGACAGCATATCCCGTGTGGAACTTCCCTTGAGGGTCTGCGAGCGGATGTGCCACCATATTCTCTGGAGCAGAAGTCTCTTCCTGCAAAATTTTTATACAATCATGAGGTTCCACCAATGGACCTTCACCCTCTTCACCTTCCCCCCTAGAAGGTGGAGGCAAAGTGGCAGGATTGATAGTCAGACATCTGGTAAATGTTATATTGGAGGGCAACAATAGGGAACACTGCAGCCGCAGGTGTCTTTGGTTGGTTAGATGTTTCGGAGATGTTTGTTGCAGAACAGCTGAGAGATCATGGCCAGCCTGTATAACTAGATCATGTCCAAGGACGATATCAGCTGACTTGTCAAAAAGGATGTGAGCAGCGTGAACCGCCTTAAGGCACGTGGGGGCAGTTCGGGCGACAGGGTCCAGGCGGGCTGAGTAGTAGCCCAAAGGCCGACACTTATGATCATAGCTTTGTGCTAGAACTCCAGAGACATGACCTTCCGATTCAGAGACAAAAAAGTGAAATGGCTGAGTATAGTCTAGTAAGCCCAAGGCCGGGGCAGAGACAACAGCCTGTTTAAGGCGGTCAAAATATAGTCTGTGTTGATGAGAAACACGTGGATCTTCAGCATGAAGCCAAACTGAGCCTTCATCCTTGAGACAGTCGTACAGAGGTTGCATGAGCTTTGAGGCATCAGGGATCCATTGCCTGCAGTAAGTGATGAGGCCAAGGAAAGTCTGCATAGCGGAGTAGATGGTTGGGAAGGTGATATCCATGATGGCTTGTTTTCTTTCTTCAGTCAGATGTCTAGCACCTTGTGATATACAATGTTCGAGGAAAATGACCTTGGGCAGACACCATTGGACTTTGCCTTTTGAGACTTTACAGTTAGCTGAGTGAAGAAACCAGAGAAGGGATTCTGACATCTCTGGCAAATTTTCTTCAGTGCCACATAGCAAAAGATCATCCACATACTGTAGAAGGGTGACCTGAGGGTTCTCTTGAACCCATGGCTCCAGAATAGACTTCATAGAATGAGTGAATTGGTTAGAAGAGTTCTGGGCTCCTTGTGGAGTCCTGGTTCATGTAAACTGTGCTCCTTGAAAGGTGAAGGCAAAAAGAAACCACGAATCTTCATGTAAGGGTATACTGAAGAAGGCGTTGGCCAGATCTAACACCGTAAACAAGGTGGCCGTTGGAGGCACCTGAGACAAGAGGGTGTTTGGGTTAGGTACCACTGGAGTTTCTAAAATGGTAGCTGCATTGACGGCTCTGAGATCCTGAACCAACTGGTATCTTGGAGACTCTCCCGGAACGGTTTTCTCTTTTACAGGAAAGAGGGGTGTATTGCATGGAGATACACATCTGACAAGGACTCCTGATTCCAGGAGGGAAGCGATTTGGGTACCCAAGCTTTGTTCTTGTGCAGCCTTGAGGGGGTATTGTGGCAACCGTGGATACTTGTGTCCAGGCTTGAGGTGTACTCGGACCGGGGGAACCTGCAGGAGGCCGACGTCCTCTGGCCCACTGGACCACAGAGAGTGAGGTTGTATGGTCATCATCATGAGAGGGAAGGCTTTAAGAACACAGCGGTCTTCAGTCCCTTGTTCGGAATGAGGGTCCCGCAAAAGAAGCTCCATACCATGGTTTCCGAAGGTAATTGTTGCCTTCATCCGCTCTAAGAGATCGGCTCCCAACAGATTGACAGGGCAAGTTTCAGAGACCAAGAATCTTGTGAGCACTCCGGTGAACGGTCCTGCAGACACAGGGACTGTGAGTGGAGAGGAAATATGTTGGCCTTCCACCCCAACACAGGTGAGGGTATCCGGTGATACAGAAGGAGGGAGCTGTGCAGAGGAAATGACAGATGTGGCCGCCCCAGTGTCCACCAGGAACTCCAGTGGTTGATGGTCCACCTGTAAAATGACAGTCTCTGAGGATGTGGTGAAGGCTACCACACTCCCAACATAACATTCGTCCTTCAGAATCACGAGGTTGTCTTCTGTTTCTAGATGATCCCTTGTCATCTCTTCTGTCTTGTTTTCTATATGTGGGAGGAGTATCATCACCTGTGCCTTTAACCATTACCCACTTGATTCCATGTTGGTTGCCAGGGGGTGGGTAGCTTTCTTGAGCTTGATATACCATGGCAGGAGCGGCTTTCTTCTTTGGCTTAGTATCCTTTTCCATTTTTAGCATGGCTTTTTGGAAAGCTTTGACAATGTTCACTACGTCGTTGAAAGAAGAAGAACGAATCTCGGGCTGTACTCTCAGGACTTCATCTCTGAGAGCGTCTTGTAGGCCATCTACTAGGGCCTGAACCAACAGGGCGGCCTGCGTCTTGACGTGAGGACTGTATCCGAGATCCTCAAAATGCATGCTGAGTCTTGCAGCATATCTTTCCACAGATTCATCAGGGTCTTGTTGAACATCTCGTACAGACCCAGCTTGATCTGACAAGCGATCCTGAGCCCAGGCCTTTAACTGTTTCATGTATTCTAGGCCGGATTCATACGTCCTAAGGGGTCCTGCTTTTGTGGAATCCATGGCCTTTTGAAAGCTCTCCGTTTTCGGCTAAGTGAGCCTGGCATTCTGCAGCCAGAGTAGAACCAGCAGCAAGGGCAATTTTGCGAGCCAATCCTCCAACATGGCTCATAGGGTGTTTGCAGGGTTGACTATGGCCCCCACCCGATGTGTAAGGATGTCACCATAGCCTATTGACAGAGTGACAGGGCGTCCTGATGGGTCTACTAGATTCTGGGAGCGGCAGGGGTCCCAGACTTCTGAGGGGCTGGGGGGTGGTGCTCTTTCAGCAGTTGCTTGGAGCAAGGGCCGGAATACGGGTAATGGATGTGGGGTGGAGGATGCCATAGGAGACGTATGGGGTAAAGGGTGGGGGCTGGAGTATCTTGAGCCCATCCCTCATCTGGCACCGTATCGTCTTGAGTAACAGTATGTTGGCGGAGGGAGAGCAGTCTGGCCTGAAATACTGGGGAGTTGAGGAGGATATCCCCAGGGTTGTGGGTGACTCCCATAGGAAACAGGGGAAGCGTCTCAGCATCGTGGGCTGGAGCAGAGGGTGTCACATTAGTTTCAGATGGGTACTCTGGGATTACGGGCTTTTCCACCTGTGCTGGTGGCTGGTAATATGCACCGGACGGATCTAGTAGTGGATATAGGCTGGATTGGGGCTTTCCGGGCCTCCCACAACAAGTAAGAGGTGTAGCAAGATGGCTGTGGGAGGGAGGAGGGGGGAGTGGGGGTGGGATTGTTCTTGGGGGCAGGCTGGGCATCGTGCCATGGGCGGCCCGCCCAGAGAGGGTTTTGCTCTCCACACACCCGACACGTCCACCCTTCCAGTAATTTGGCGTCGGCGCCATTATAGGGTGGTGACTGAGGGCTCAGTGTAGTGACAGGCATCAAAGGTGCAAAGGCCATTTTGAGGGCACATAACAAATCACAATCTGCAGCTTTCATGTATCCGAACAAAGGCTCGGCATTCTCTGTCCCCCCCCCTGCACCATCTACTCTAAGATGTGCTTGCAGAAATCCTCACCCAACTTTCCCAACTTCTGTGTAACACATTCTTTCTAAACTGAAGACTAAAGCCTGCCTGTACTGGATAAGCTTATCATGTTATACAAATTCCTAACATTCTTCTTGCCTTCTTGCCTTCCCGTAACTCCACTAATTGGCTTAACTCCTACAGCAGCATTCCGCAACTTACGAGATCTTTCAAATTTGAATATACACAACATTTTCTTATAGAATGCAATGATCTGTCGCGACTCAGATCACTGGTGCAGCCGACAGGTCACCACTCGTCAGTGTAGAGTACCCCTCAATACACTGATAAGACAGAAAGTACGCCTCAATCTGTCCCTTCCCTAACCTTGAATGGCGACTTTACAGTACGACTCACCACGGCACCCTGACTGACAGCAGAACCCCTCCTTATGAGGTTTCTCTGTATAAGACGAAGAGTACACCTCAATTCGTCTTCCTTCCTACTACAGCACCACCCGTCAGTGTAGAGTACTCCTCAATACACTGTTTCCTAACCTTGACTTTACAGCAGTCTCTGTATTAGACGAAGAGTACACCTCAATTCGTCACAGATTCTTTCTCCCTTACACTACAATTCAGGAATGCTTTGTAACCTTGACTATCAGTTACGGGAGGCAGCTATCTAAGAAAAGTACAGTGACCGGGGGAGGAGGAGGTGGTGTGCACACGAGCACGCGCAGGCATGCGACGTCACTCGTTTTAACACTTGCTGGTTCAGGACGTGGTGCGGGACGCCCAAGGTCTCACCACTCGACCGGTCACCCACCCAGATCCAACCTGACAACCCAACAGGAACCGCTGCGGCTGACACACAGGCAAGTGAGACATATAAAATACATCTCAACTTACGTGTTCGATGGAGGTTGATCAGGCCTCAAATTCAGCCACCGCGGTCACCACCAGGGAAGTCAGCAATATGGGTCCGGGAGGGCGGCGTACCGCTAGCCACGCCGCACGTTGAGCGCCATTTGTGGGGGTCGTGATGACATTCCACTCGTCCCCCAGTCACTCCAAATTCAAACTATGAGCATGGGTCAACCATTCAAAGAATGAGTCAGACAACAAGCTGGTTCAAGCTCAGAGCATGCTCAGAAGACTACTACAGTCAACGTCCTCAGCAATGTTCTGCCTTTATTTTTTACATGCACAAATCTAAATACACTACATAATGGGGAGGGGATAGGGGTTGTCCGGGGCGGGGTAAGCCATGAAAGTCCAGTGTCTGGCCACTCCTGATTGGTCCACATCTCCTTATCTCAGTCTCTGGGCAGATATTGCAGCCGTCAGCTTATAATCTTGTTTCGTTTCTCTGAAATAAGTCTTGGCAACACTAGAAATATCTTAGTTTAAGTTTCGATTTGAGCACTACGTAGCAAGGAAAGCTTATTGTTATATGACACAAAATGGTGGTTAGTACATTAGCAAAAAAGCGTATAAAAGTTACAAAAGTATAAAAGTTACAAATATATATATTCTCTTTTACCCCGACAATGGCGTCCGCTCTGGCAAGGCGGGAAATCCTTGGAAATGGCGGGAACCGCTTCCCAGTGGCGGGAAACTCTGCAGATGGCGGGAAAAAGCTGTTAATGGCGGACAACCGGCGGGAATCGACTGGTGATGGGGTCCGATGGCGGGGACCCTCCGGAACCGGCAGGAGACTTCTTTTTGAGGTAAACTTGCACTCTTCTTCAGGCACGCAGTACCCGGGTGTTGCGGGCACGTAATCCTGCCGACTACGCCAAAGTTGACGCACCCCCTGGGCCATATTCTTTAGGGGGAATACCCGGATCCGGATCAGATGGGAGTTGTAGTCGCTGAGTGGCTGTGACCCGGTCCGTGCCCAGGGTGTCAAGCTCAGTTGTATGTGGCAGTCCTACAGATGTTATTAAGTTCTTTATTGTCGACTACGCCACCCGTTGTATTGCGGTCACTATGGCCGCCGCTGCAGCAGGGTCCGCTGAGGCTGATGGTGTTGGTGCAGCTTTTGGTATTATAACCCCCAACGGGTGGGGTATAGCCTCAGGGGGTCAGGTGCAGAGGATGGGGGTTGTGGTGGTGCAGCATAGATGAGACAGAGTCGGGTTGTGCAGTTTAGGGTATTTACTTACTGCTGATGTTCTGGTCACTCCAGCTTCAAGTGACCACCCGAGCCGTGCTGCGTCCACCAGGTCCTGGACTCGGCCAACCCCCAAGTAAGTCCGGAGCGTGACCCTGAGCTCTCCTTCTGTCCTTTCCTCTGGCCGTCCCCACCAGGGATCCACCTAGGTCCAGCTCCCTCGGGCCTTCTGTTGGGAGACCCTTGGCCTTGGGTTCCCTGACCCTCCACGTGGTCTGCCTTCGGGGTGGATGTGGTGGGTGGCCGTGGCAGACGCTGCCCACGGCCTCCGGTCTCTGGCTAGGGTGTGCTTTTGCCCCCACCAGTTTGGGATCCGGTACCCTGTTGCCGACTCTTCACCCGGGGATTGAATTTGGGTTCTCAGAGTCCTTTCTTTTCCTCCTCTGGGTCTTTCCTTCTCTGCTCCACTCTCTCTCTGCAGGCTCATCTGGACCTCTGCTTCTTACTCTGACAGACTGACCCTGATCTAAGATGGTGCCCACCTTATATACTCCCTCTATGTGTGAGCTCAGGTGACCAGCACCCAATGAGCTCCTAACTTTACCCAGGCTGCTCCCCCTATCTGCCCCTACACTACTTGGGATGTTCCACCCCCCTCCCACTCCAGCCAGGGACAGACACGGTCGTACCTGCACATTTCTAAGTGGGAGTACCGTCGGCCTGCCCCTCGGAAATGGGATGTGTGTAGTGCATGCAGCCTACCGAGCTCAGGTCCACACTCCATCCTTACCCGGGAGTGGAATATCACACCTCTGGTTTGAGGTGCAATACCCCTGTAGCAGCCGAATCCTCAGGGTGCTACATCAGCGCCGCTCCCCGGTCCTCCCTTCACACCCTAGGCGCATGGATGTCAGTGGCGCTGCCTGTGCGGATACTTCCGCTGCGAGAACCCGGGACATGAGCGGGCGCAGCAGAAGTATCTCGACCCGCAGCGCCGCTCCCCGGTCCTCCCTTGACACGCTAGCCGCTGATGTCCCCACTGTATCCGCATGGTGTTACAAAGGTCCGGACATTTGTGTTAAAAATCGCTGATTGGTCGCAGGCGCTGCCCGCGACCAATCACCGATCTTGGCGCCACATTTAAATATCAGCCGCGACCAATCACCGATCTTGGCGCCACATTTAAACACCGCTGTGCTGATTGGTCGCGGACGCTATTTAAATGTTGCGCCCAAATCGGTGATTGGTCGCGGTCTTGGCCCGCGACCAATCACTGATCTTGCCGCAAAAGTTTAACACTACTGTGCTGATTGGTCGCGGATGCTGCCCGCGACCAATCACCGATTTGGGCGCCAAATTTAAATATCGGCCGCGACTAATCACCGATCTTGGCTCCACATTTAAACACTGCTGTACTGATTAGTCGCGTACGCTATTTAAATGTGGCGCCAAAATCGGTGATTGGTTGCGGCCGATATTTAAATTTGGCGCCCAAATCAGTGATTGGTCGCGGGCAGCGCCTGCGACCAATCAGCGATTTTTAACACAAATGTCCGGACCTTTGTAACACCATGCGGATACTGTGGGGACATCAGCGGCTAGCGTGTCAAGGGAGGACCGGGGAGCGGCGCTGCGGGTCGGGATACTTCTGCTGCGAGCAGTCGCTCATATCCCGGGTTCTCGCAGCGGAATTATCTGCACAGGTAGCGGCGCTCCGCGGTCCTCACCAATACGATTCCGCTCCCCAGTCCTCACCAATACGATTCGCTGATTGGTCGTGCTCTCCGCCCGCGACCAATCAGTGATCTTGGCGCTAAAGTTAAACACCGCTCTGCTTATTGGTCGCGGCCGCTGCCCGCGACCAATCACCGATTTGGGCGCCACATTTAAATAGCGGCCGCGACCAATCACTGATCTTGCAGCCACATTTAAACACTGCTGTGCTGATTGGTCGAGGACGCCAGACGCGACCAATCAGCAAGATTGGCGCCAAATTTAAACAACGCTCTGCTGATTGGTCGCGGATGGCAGCCGCGACCAATCAGCGAGATTGGCGCCAAATTTAAACAACGCTCTGCTGATTGGTCGCGGTTGCCAGCCGCGACCAATCAGCGAGATTGGTGCAAAATTTAAACAACGCTCTGCTGATTGGTCGCGGACGGCAGCCACGATCAATCAGCGAGATTGGCGCCAAATTTAAAGAACGCTCTGCTGATTGGTCGCGGACGCCAGACGTGACCAATAAGCGAGATTGGTGCCAAATTTAAACAACGCTCTGCTGATTGGTCGCGGATGACAGCCGACCGCGACCAATCAGCAAGATTAGCGCAAAATTTAAACAACGCTCTATTGATTGGTCGCGGCCGCCAGCCGCGACCAATCAGCGAGATTGGCGCCAAATTTAAACAACGCTCTGCTGATTGGTTGCGGCCGCCAGCCGACCGCGACCAATCAGCGAGATTGGCGCCTAATTTAAACAGCGCTATCTCCCGACGGCAACTGTGAATGGAGGACCGAGGAGCGGCGCCGCCGGTCGGGCTGCTTCTGCTGCGAGCAGCCGCTCATCTCCCAGCTGCTCGCAGCGGAAGTACCCGCACAGACAGCGCCGCTCCCCGGTCCTCACTAATACGACGCTGATTGGTTGCGGCCGCTGGCCACGACCAATCATCGATATGGGGGGCAAATTTAAACCCCGCTCTGCTGATTGGTCGCGGTGGCCGGCCCCGACCAATCAGCGATTTTGGTGGCAAATTGAAACACCGCTCTGCTGATTGGTCGCTACCGCCAGCCGCGACCAATCAGCGATTTTGGCGCAAAATTTAAACAATGCTCTGCTGATTGGTCGCGGACGGCAGACGCGACCAATCAGCGAGATTGGCGCCACATTTAAACAATGCTCTGCTAATTGGTCGCAGTCGCCGGCCACGAACAATCAGCAGTATTGGCGCAAAATTTAAACCCCGCTCTGCTGATTGGTCACGCCCGGCGGTCGCGACCAATCAGCCATTTTGGCGTCAAATGTAAACCCCACTCTACTGATTGGTCGCGGTGGATGGCCACGACCAATCAGCAATTTTGGTGCCAAATTTAAACAACGCTCTGCTGATTGGTCGCGGTCGCCGGCCGCGACCAATCAGCAGTATTGGCGCCAAATTTAAACACCGCTCTGCTGATTAGTCGCGGTCTCCGACCGCGACCAATCAGCAGTATTGGCGCCAAATTTAAACTTCGCTCTGTTGATTAGTCGCAACCACCGGCCGTGACCAATCAGCGATATTGGCGCCATATTTAAACACCGCTCTGCTTATTGGTCGCGGTTACCGGTCACGAATAACCAGCATTATTGGCGACAAATTTAAACACCGCTCTGCTGATTGGTCGCGGCCGTGACCATTCACCATTATTGGCGCCAAATTTAAATACCGCTCTGCTGATTGGTCGCGACCGCCGGCTGCAAATAATCAGCATTATTGCCGCCAAATTTAAACCCCGCTCTGCTGATGGGTCGCGACCGCCGGCCGTGACCAATGTGCGATATAGGCGCCATATTTTAACACCGCTTTGCTGATTGGTCGCGGTTGCCGGCCTCGACCAATCAGCGATTTTGGCGCCAAATGTAAACACCGCTCTGCTGCTTGCGCCCGGTCGGCCGCATACCTATTCTAGAATACCCGATGCGTTAGAATCGGGCCACCATCTAGTCTTTAATAGTTACATTACCACAAAGCAATCATGGGGGGATAGTTATATTAGGAAACACCGAGGTCCGTCACTGCTGTGAGTTATTATCTCTGTGGCCCCAGATAAGCGGAGAGTTCAGATAAACGATGGCTGTGATTTAGGGAAGTGCTGGGATCTTATGCTGGTTTTTCCTATAATCGGACATTATAGGGCAGAGTCGGACAGTCCACAGTGACGGCCTCCATTCCTCACCGGTCACAGACACTGCGGGAACTTACAGAAACTTTTCGGAAAACTCTGATTCCTGGGATGGAGACTCCACCTGAAGCAAAAAGTGATATAAAAAGCGAGAGGGACGGGGATGGAAGGATCAGACTGGAGATCCACCGGAATATAGAGCGACCAGAAGAATCAGGATGGTCCTTACAAGGACATCTCTCATCCTTGTGAGTATTATAGAGACCATGTTATGCTATTGTGTTCAGTAAAGGAGATGATATCCAGAATTCAAATGTTAATTCCAATAGTCTGGAAAAAGTTCCATGATTTATAGCACTTGCAAGTATTTGATAAAATAATAGTTAAAGGAATTTTCCTTTGAAGAGGTAAGATTATATTGAATGATTTTATGAAATCAGAAGAGGAGAAAGGCAGGACTCTGATCCTAAATAGTTATTTTAAAATGATTTTTCAGCTCGGGGTTAATAAAACAGTTTATAAATGAAAAGTTCTATATCTTTCTATTATACTTTGGAGCCGATTCTTTGCTGACTGTTTTTTTGCCGAGTTTTTGGTGTTCGGCACCTTTTATTTTTGTTTGTGGCGTATTCATCTTAACATTTACACCTTTTGTTTCAGTCCCTTTTTTATGTTTACGTCCTTTTTTTGTTTGTTCGCTTCTTTTTTTCGCTACATTTCGGAGTTTAGGGTTTCCAGATGTTTTCATCTGATTTATCATTTGTGACTTTTCAAAAAGTCGCACATTTTGTTGCTAATTTTCTCCAACCTCTCGGAGTGATTTGATGCATCACTAAAATCTTGCCCATATTTTGCAACATTTTAGCAGAACATTCAACTTTTTAAGCTAAAAAGTTGCAAGACAGGTTAAAGTAAAAAGCATTTTTTGATTTTGAGCAAAGTTGATGAAACGTTTGGGCCATTTTGATGACTTTGGCGCAATGAAAACCAAATGACAAAAAAAAGAAAAAAAAATGCAAATGATAAACTGGACCCTTTATGTTTCAATTGCTCCCAATTTTAAAGATATTAGTTTGCTGTCAGTAAATGAGAACACTGCTGTTTCCATTCAGTAAACCTGTCTGTATGTAGTCGAAAAGCGGATACAATTGTATCCAGTGCAGACAATGCTCTGTAAGCAAAACTCCAGACTGATACATTGTAACAAGCTATTAGATTGTGGCTGATATATATTTTGCTCAGGAGCATTTTCTAGACTGGATACAATGTATCCGCTGAGAGCAGGAGCAGCAATGTGCAGGATTACGGCCTCCGAATGGAAACAGAACCGTCCTCATTCACTGACATCAAACAGATCCTGAAGATGGTGAGAGATGAAACACAAAGTGTAATAACACAAAGATGTAGAAGATTTCATTTATTCACTGATTTACCGCTGCTCCCATCACTAGTGGTGACGTTACATTTCAGGACAGGACACATAATATTTGTAATTCCCCCTCTAAAGGAAGATAATAGACTCAGCCTTGTTAAAGGGGTTATAAGAAAGGGTTTTATATATATAATAAGAAAACAAACCAAGTATTGCTCACCCTCCCCGGGTCTAACTCCAGCTTTCCGACACTGCCTGGTCTGTGCTGATTGTCTGCAGTGCTGACATCAAGTTGACAGCATTGCAACCAATCAATGAGCTGAACACAGTCATGATTGGCTGTAGAGTTGTCGATGTGATGTCAGTGCTGCAGACAATCAGCAGAGATCCGGCAGCAGCGGAGAGCTGGAGTTAGACCCAGGGAGGGGGAGTAATACTCAGTTTGTTTTGTTACAGCCACTGTAGCCCATGATAGTCACTATTCTGAAAGGGGACAACCCCTTCAAGGCAAACGTCATCTGCACAAGACAAGTTTCCCCTATTTTTGGAATGATGTGAATTATTCTCCATGTTCTCCCCATCTTTCCCTATCTCTCAGGTGGCCGTCCTGGTCTCCTTCGGCTCGTCGGCCTTTCTACCAGAGGAGGATTTGCCCCATAATCAGGAAGGATCTAGGGGTGAAGAGCTCCCTCTAGAGGGCAGACAGAGATGTCCTGGAAGAAGGAACCGGCACCTGCCGACCAGTATGACAGTGGACACCAGTCTGATTGACAGCAGCTCTATGGACGGCTCGGAGCAGATGGAGGACGGTCACACCCGCTCTCTGTCCCCCTGGGAATACAGGTAATATCACAACCTGTCACATTACAAGCAGCGCTGAATAGTGATACAGTCCGGTGGAGATTCCCGGAGTCTCCTGTAGAAGGACGTCTAGTAAAGTATAGAAAGAAAATAATCTTTTCAGTAGAGTTACAATAGCAGGGAATAGCTTGTCGGGATGTTTTTATAACCCCTTTAGTGGAGAATAACGTCTTCCCATCTTCTAGCCGCCTCTCGTTCTTCTTTTCCTGCCTACAAGCTCCCAGTAACCGTTCAGAAATCTCCCCTGTCCCCAAATAGACTTCAGGGGAGGAGGGAGATGCAGCTGCAGTTATTAGAAATAAAACATGAAGGAGAGAAGCTGAGAGCGCACGGCGCGGCTCTGACATCACCCAGAATAACCTTGTATGGAGGGAGAAACTGGAGATTTATAGAGCAGAAGACTGAAGAAAAAGCCTCGAGAATCTGCAGGATAAGAACAAGGAGCGTGCACATGGACCAGGTGTTACACAGCTTCTCTCACTGTGTATTTTTATTCCCAGTCTCAGCACAGATACCAACAGGTTCCCTGTCGTCATTGCCGAGGCCGATTGTCTGACTTTTGCTTGTGTAGACACTGATGGCCATGAAAGTCCAGACCTGATCTCCTTCCCCATCCAGCAGGAGGTGATGGTCCTACGACGGGAGCAGAAAGGCTGCAGCTTCTCCTACAGACTGGAGGGCGAGGTGGTGACTCTGGGCTGCACATGTGTCAGACCGACCATCAGCTATTGCTGAATATGTGGAAATATGGATGATGGACGCCTGATTGTCAACTTTTAAAATTTCTTGAGAATTTTTTATTTAAATAATAAAATAAAAGCAACTTTAATTTTTTTATAGTGTTATCTCTGGTTACAATAGGTTTTGGGGTTTGGTAGTAGCTACTTGTCCATTACACAGGTCCATGTTATGGTGGAACATACTGGTATCATCAGAGGACACATGCCGTATATTCTCATTGTATAGGGCCATGCTGCTCCTTCAGGTGTCCTCAAGTTCATATGGAGGCGTCTTTTCTTCTTTAGATTCCAATACAATGTTTCTAGGGAAAGTTCCTCCATAAAAAGAAATCTAATATGGCAGAACGTCTGCAGCTCCGTAATATGAGGGAATCTGTGTGACGCTCTACAGGCGATGTGCAAATGGGCCTTCACCTTAAAGGTTTGGAACAAGATGGTGAGTTATCACTTATCCATAGGACAGGGGATAATTACTGATCGCTTGGGGCCCAATCACTAAAGACCCCACTAATCCCAAATGTGGGCTCCATAATGAATGGACTGGAGGTCAAGTATGCGGACCCCTCATTGTGTATGGGATTGTTGGATTGCCGAGACTAGCGCTCATTCTCAGGTTTCCAAGACACGGACAAGATGGCGGATCAGACTATAAATTATCTTGAAAGTTTCTGACATGGCTGAAAATCAGTTTTTTGGCCATTATAAAATACTGTGAGGCCGATATATTAAGACTAAAGTTGTGCACGGACTGAAGTAGCATTACTGGCAGAAGAAACGCCAACGCTCTTGCAGAATTTGACAGGTGGACATAGCCATGTCCCATCCAGTCCCGGCTCCTCTCTAGCTCTGCCCATTTTGGCGGAGTTTCTTCAAACTAGCGAAAAAATTTTTAAAAGTGGGAACATTTCTGTACAACTCCTCTTTGCTCAATTTTTTTAAAAAACTTTCAAAGCAGATTACTCCAGTTTTCTGATTAAAAAAGCTATGATGAAAGTTTTTGGTAAGTCCATTACTACACACCACCAAAAACCCACCTCTCCCAGGGGCTTGCCTATAATAAATGCAGGGTTTACTGTCTCCTTCGTGCCCTAGAGACTAGGGGAGCCAAAAAGGTCCCTTTGTCCCATATGCAAATGTGGCACCCAGGGGATGGGGACTACTCGGCGCCCGGGCCTTAATGCCTGGTCTTGGGGGATGTCGCGGTGGTCGGCTCCCGGGCCCGTACCCTGGGGTCTCTCTTAAAAAAGGGGAAAATGAAATGTCAAAGTTTGTGACGCCACCTGTGGTGTCTGGTGAGGATCACCAGCGCTGCGGCAGTCCACTGAGGCCGGTGTTACGGCAGCTATGATGGTGTAGCTCCCCACAGGTGGAGCTAGGCCTCAGGGCAGCGATGTTTGACGAGGTGCACAATATGGCGGTGACCCAGCCGGGTCCAAGGAAGAACAGGGGACACACACACACGGTTTGCTTCTGTACCTTTTACTGGTGGAAATGCAGGTACTGTCCGGAGCACTGTAGGGTGAGGGGTGCACTGCAGTACTCTCCCCAGTGAGCAGGTGTAGGGCCTCCTGTTTCTTCGCCGCTTAGTGTTAGTCTCTGGCCTGCCTGGAGCTAGGCCTAACTTAGTCTCTGTTCTGCACCGGCTGATCCTGTGGTAGGGCCTTCTGTTGGAGTACACACTCCCTGGTATATGGGGCCTCGGTAACTCCTGACCCTGGAATAACAGTCAGCGTTTGGTATTCCTGGGACATGTAGTTTGCCAGGGGTTCTGGTTGTCTTCTGCTGGGTGTAAAGAATCCCTGCAGACTCGGACCCGATGTCCGGTATATGGTTCCTGGGGTGAGCCGGTAAAGCTCCTCTGCCCCCAATGCTATTTACTCCTCTAGCCTTCGGCCTACTCAGGCCCTCACTAGGCTATACAAACTGGCAGTTGGTTGGCTGCCTCTTCTGCTGCTCTCTGAGCGTCAGCAACGCTCCTAGCTCACTTAACTCGAGCTGCTTGAGTCTGACTGAGCTCCACTGCAGACTGACCTGTTTCTCTGTGTCTCACTCTGCAGGAACTGGCTGTGGACTCCAGACTGTTCTGTCTCCACTCTCTTCCTGAGGAGAACTAACTCACAGACTCACTCCTTCTGTGTCTGAGCAGGAACTGCTGAATCACTCCACCTTCCCTATTTATATCCCTATCGGGCTCCCTCTGGTGGTCTGAGGTGGAAGGTGGAGGTGTGTGTATGCTGTGAGGGCCTCTTGTGGATAAAACCTGAAATGCACCCCTCCAGGATCTGTGGCTCCATGCGCAGCAGGGCGTCACATAAAGACTCTAGATTATTACTACTAATAGTCAGTTGGAGGAACTGATGGAGATTTAGCATCTGGGCCCTCGAGCTTCTGGATACATCACTGATCACCCTTATACTAAAATAAGGATATGGCAGCATCATCTTCTGTCTCAGGCTCTGGAAGACGTGTGAAGGTAAGGAGTAAAATGGGTTCTGAGGAAAACAGGGAAATCCTGGAGCAAACCTTCTGCAGGTGACAACTCGTGAGCAGATTTATCTTCCAGCAAAGCGAGAACTCAGACCGTAAAACCAAAACTACACAGTATGGACTGAAAAACAACAATGTGGTGGGGTCACTGACCAAATCAACTCAATAAAGGACGCGTGGATAAACCTGAAGCTTAAGTGAGGATTGGGGAACATGGCAGGGATTGTCGAGACCTATAGACTTATCCAGTACTCAAGACAATGACTGCCAAAAAGTCCACCAATGTCTTCACTTACGTGTGTCTATGTTATGACTCTTTCAGGGTCATCTATTTGGTCTCCGACATGTCACTTGGTTCATGTATTGTCCGTATTGTGTTATTATATAAAACACTGGGTCATTGAGAGGAAGAGGAGCCGGAGCTATAATGTGCACCAGGGCTAAGGAACATTTAGGCCACGTGAGCGCAACATGCAGCCCGGGCTCCACAGTATGTAGATGGACGTGCCACAATCTCTGTCCTGAAGTCCTTGTGAGATCCGGGTCAGCACCCGCTATCGACTGCTCCCATGTATCTTTTCTGGCTTGTGGCTTAAAGTGATGCCCAGCATGGACAAGACAGCACTAATGGCACACAATGTGGCTAGCATGGCATCAACGGCAATGTTATGGAGGCACTGTGTAGCTAACACTGTTATGGGGGCATTGTGTATGAACTGGTCAATCATCAGCACTGGAGGTCCTATGTAAGTAGATCCCACCATTCACTAGGCACCTAAATCAGAGGAACGTACCGCCCCCTACTCCAGGTAGAAAAATGTAAAACCGTCCATGTTGTTAATATTGTGTAATATAAATGATTTTCCTGCAAAAGTTGCTGAATATTCTCTATTATTTGCTGTTATAAATTTGTTATTAGTCATTATTATAGGTGGAGATTTTCTTACTGACCCCACAGCCCTAGTGAGAAGGGTGGTCGCAGAAGTGATCACTAGAATACAGAAGGTTATGTGACAGTGGGGATGTGACCCCTGGGCTCCCCAGGACGCCCAGCACCGAATCCAACTGGTCCCTGTGCATAACACTTATGTAGAGCCATATTAGGTAAAAAGGTCCTAGTCTATGGATAAAATCTATAGATCAGAACATGTTTTTTCTACATTGACCGTCATTCTTAGGTGTAACAGAATCACTGGTCCTCGCATACACTTTTGGTTGAGGTTTAGAGGATTAATGGGAGACATGTAACAGATATTCTCCTGTTTGGAGCCCACCCATCAAACATGTATAACGTATAGTACTGACCCCCCATAAATGTCCATTAAATCCAAAGGGACATTAATCAATTTGAAAGTTTTATTTTTAAATTAAGAATTGCATGGAAGGACGAGGAGATGTTCTTGGAGGAACCTCCTTCTTCAGCAGATGTTCCTTGCTGGTCAGGAGGCCACATGTAGATTGTACCAGTCCTTCCATACAGGTACAGCATTGATGGTGGACGCGCTGTACTTTCCTCAGGACGCTAGACGTGGCGGTTTTCTGCCCTCGCGATGTTTATGGAGCCGCGGTGACAGACACCAAATAAGCAGCTTTTTCGGATGGAGTGAGCAGCCCTGGATAGTCCACGACGGCAGGAAGAGATCACCCGGCGGAAGAGAGAACCTATGAGAAGAGACGTAACACTGATGTCAGTAACAGGACTCCAAATCAGAGGACACGGCTGTGCTGTCACTGTGGCCGGACGCCAGAGGAATCATCCATACACAGGTGACCCTTAATAACATGACATTACTTGTAGTGTGCCTCAGTGTTGCCTTATAATCAGTTATATAAACCTCAGTGTAACATTGAGGCCATAAAGGGGTCAGTATGGGCCATATGGGGCAGTGGGCGCAGGATTCGGGTCAGTTTGGAAGAAGACTAAAAGGCCCCTTATAACTTTTAATGAATAAAAGAATGGAGATTTTTACAGAATGAACTGCTTATTGCTTTCTAGGGAGAAAAAAGTAGTAATTTTCTGATCCTTTATGTGCACGTTCACATTACACGTTTTGATCATAGGCTGTAATAGGATGTCATATAGACCTGTACACACCTGACAATGGGGAGGACTCGCTGTCCTTAGCAGTAAAACACTGCTTGTCTACATCAGGTTTGGAAGGGGAAGATTCTTGCTGCCTGTTTGGTAGAAGAAAAACATATAAATTACAAGTAAAAACAATAAGAACACCCGTCTGCAAGGCCGGTTAGGACATTTGGATAACATGGAGGAGGCACCCTGCTCAGGACCCACTTCTATCACTAAGAATGGAGAATCGCTAGTAATATTGGCCTGTAATGAGTTGGAAATGATTGACTGGTCGCAATGATTGGCTGTTATCGCCAGCGTTATCACAAGCCAGAACCACAGTGATCATCAATCATGGGGTGGTGGCGCTGGATATAGTACTGAGTTACACTTATATTACAGTTCATCTTCTGATATATCAAATCCAAACCCCATAATAATAATTTACTCACATATCTGAGTGTTTTGCACTCTCTGGGGAATACACTGGAGGTGGCTTCAGTTCTTCATCGTTCATCACCCTGGTATTGGTGGAACAGAGCTAAAACATAGAGAAAAATAAAATAAATATCTATTTAAACTTTATTTTAATTATAGGTTTTATAGATCTTACCGGTCACACTTACTTTAGAAAGCCTTTGAGACGATGATATAAAGTTCAGGCTTTCTGGCCAGTCATTGTCCTCGCTTGTGTCCCCCTCATCTGAATCAATAAGTTCATAATTGCTACATTGAGCTGCAAGGTATAAGTGTTATTAGAGATTATTGGCATAAGATTCAGTAACGGAAAGTCACCATTTTATTACTAATAATGATGGGGACTGGTTGTCACATATAATGAAAGACAAGACACACAACAGCTTTCTGCAGATAACGTCTCATTCTACTTCCAGGTCCAGATGAATTACACCCCAGAGTACTGAAGGAGATCGTAGAAGAAATTTTAGAACCACTCTCCATAATCTTTGAAAATTCTTGGAGAACAGGAGAAGTCCCAGAAGACTGGAGAAGAGCAAATGTTGTTCCTATCTTCAAAAAGGGGAAGAAGGTGGACCCAGTTCATAGGCCAGTGAGTCTGACTTCTATACCAGGAAAGATCTTTGAACAAATTATTAAACATCATGTATGTAAGTACATGGATAAGAATGAAGTGATTAACCAGAGTCAGCATGGGTTTGTAACTAACAAGTCATGTCAGACTAAATTAATTTCCTTCTATGACAGAATCACTGACTGGGTGGATCAGGGAAATGCTGTAGATATAGTATATCTTGACTTCAGCAAAGCATTTGACAAAGTATCTCACACCATCATTATTGAAAAAATGACCAAGTATGCAATGGACCGGGCAACTGTTAGGTGGATTCATAACTGGCTTAGTGATCGGACTCAAAGGGTGGTTGTAAATGGCTTCACATCCAGCTGGATGAATGTCTCAAGTGGGGTACCACAGGGCTCCGTCCTGGGACCTGTATTGTTCAACATCTTTATCAATGATTTAGATGAAGGAATTGAGGGTAAACTGATTAAATTTGCTGATGACACAAATCTAGGAGGGATAGCTAATACTAGACAAGAGAGAGAGAGGATTCAAAAAGACCTAAATAAACTGGAGCAGTGGGCAGCAACCAACAGAATGGTTTTTAACAGGGAAAAATGCAAAGTACTACATCTGGGCAATAAAAATGAAAAAAGCATATACAAAATGGGAGGAATAGAGCTAAGCAACAGTACATGTGAAAAAGACTTAGGTATACTAATAGATCATAGACTGAACATGAGTCAACAGTGTGATGCAGCAGCAAAAAAGGCAAATACAATTCTGGGATGTATTAACAGAAGCATACAGTCTAGATCACGTGAAGTCATTATCGGTCTTTACTCCTCTTTGGTCAGACCTCATCTGGAATACTGTGTACAGTTTTGGGCACCACATTTTAAAAAAGACATAGACAAACTGGAGCAAGTTCAGAGAAGAGCGACCAGAATGGTGACCGGTCTGCAAACCATGTCCTATGAGGAACGGTTGCAGGATTTGGGAATGTTTAGCTTGCAAAAAAGAAGACTGAGAGGAGACTTAATAGCTGTCTACAAATATGTCAAGGGCTGTCACATTGTAGAAGGATCATCTTTATTCTCATTTGCACAAGGAAAGACTAGAAGCAATGGGATGAAACTAAATGGGAGGAGACACTTATTAGATATTAGAAAAAAAATTTTGACAGTTAGGGTGATTAATGAGTGGAACAGGCTGCCACGAGAGGTGGTGAGTTCCCCTTCAATGGACGTCTTCAAACAGAGGCTGGACAGACATCTGTCTGAGATGATTTAGTGAATCCTGCTTTGAGCAGGGGGTTGGACCAGATGACCCAGGAGGTCCCTTCCAACTCTACCATTCTATGATTCTATGATTCTATGACTTACGGTCAAAGTAGCCGGTGTCCTCTTCTGACTCAAAGTCAGGAATGAAATGCGGCTCCTTACTTAGAAGACTGTCAAAGTCTATGCCACATAGGAATGGATGCATTTTGATCTCTTTAGCTCCTCCTGGGAAAGGAAAACAATAAAAAGTGATATAGACATTATCAGACAGACAGCTCCATATCTGAACAGTTTATGTTAATTTGAACTGAAGACGTAACAGAGCTGATGTGAAGAAAACTTGCTGAAAGTCCGAGCATGAAGAAAGGGAATGAACAAGCATGTAAAGCAGAGCACCTCAGTGCTGATCCTCAGGGGCGTGATCATTTATCTGGTCACAGAGGTGAAATAAGTCATTATTAATACTATTATATACATTACCTGTCCCAAGTCTATGTGCCGGATCTTTTCTGAGCAGCTCAGTGATGATGTCCTGAGCATCAGGTGGAGGAGTGCGATTATCAAATGTCCAGGTTATGTCATCTGTTATATTAAAAGAAAATGTTACAGAAAATAAAACCTCTTCATTTAGTTTATTAAACCAAAAATCTTTTGTATTAACACAACAAGTAACTAAACCACAGAACCAATCTAAGCAAATAACAATGATACCACACAGCATTCAGATTATTTTACTTACCCCTTAATATACTGCAGTAAGTGTCATATTTGGAATCCCCATGAAATGGTACACGGAATAGAAGGAATTCGTGTAGGATGATCCCTACCGACCACCAGTCCACAGGCCGCCCATAGCCTTCCTGTAAGATGACTTCAGGGGCGATGTATTCAGGGGAGCCAGCAATCTGGAAAGCAACAGAAGAAGGAGATGAGGAGCCGAGAAAATAATTGTGACGAATAACATCAGAGGAAAAAGTTTTCTAAATGAGAAGATATCAGAGAAGGAGAAATAGACGAGGAGAGTAAAGAACAAGATCCTGTAAGTAAAGCCGACCTCATCATCACGGAACTCTCTGGTGACGTCCTCGGTTGGAGCCTTGTAGGTTTCTGATGTTGGTCTCATGAGGCCGAGTTTGGAAAGTCCGAAGTCCGTGACTTTAATATGACCAGATGCCGATACCAGGAGGCTGTGAAAAAACAGACGGTGTCAGCCCCAAGTAATAACCCATAGACTTTATGAAAATCTCTAACTTTCTTCCTCCTAGAGGGGGCACTTACTTCTCAGGCTTCAGGTCTCGGTGCACCACGCCAAAGCTGTGCAGGTATTCCACAGCCAGGACTGTTTCTGCAATGTACTTTCGGGCCAAGGGGACAGGTAAAGGTCCATAGATGTTCATAAGACTGCCACAGTCTCCTCCTACAGGAGAAAGCAAATATGACAGGAGAGGGTTTGTTACAATGTAAATTACACATGATGCGTGTGAATGAGAAATAAGCGGAGACATTGGGGCAGGATGTCACACATAGAGATATACTGTGTAATAATGCAAAAGAAAAACAATGGAGCATACCCTAATAGTAACTAGGACTGCGCTGAATGTCTATGAAGCCAAACCACAAATGTGCAAAAGCTGCAGAAATAAGTGCAAGGAAACAACGTCCCATATAAAAATGTGAAGCTATACTATGTATATACATGTGTATGTGCAGTATATGTGTATATAGATGTGTATGTGCAGTGTGTGTGTCATGACATGATTATATTTAAATAAGTTTTTTTTTATTCAAAAATAAATGTGGATTGTTGTTCATGACAAAACAATAAGGCATCCCCTAAAAATAAGCCCTAACCCATCTTTTGGAGCAAAAAATGATATAAGACCTTGTCTTATTTTTTGGAAAAACACTGTACAAACTGTTAAAATTCAGTCAAACCCTCCTTTATCTATAGTGAAAATTTCTGCCACATAATCAGTTTTCTGGCATTTTGATAACAGATAACTTATAGTAAAAGCAGTGTGGACATGTAACCATCTATGTGGTCACATTCTGCTTATGGAGAAGGTCCTAGAGATGAGCAGACCAGCGCTGGATATAGATACGATGGATATGTCCTACCTGGTACATACTCCATGACCATGCACAGATGACGTGTAGTTGGAAAGGAGCACAACATGGAGGCCACGAAGGGACAATCTGCGAATGTTAGGATGTCCCTCTCTAGAAAAGCCCGTTCAAGTCTTACTGGATCTTTCAGCTTCTGCTTGTCCAGTTTCTTCATGGCGTATAACTGTTTGGAGTCTTTTTGGCGCACTAAGTGGACGGTTCTGAAGAGGAAGAAAATCTGTGGTTTATAATGTATTCTTACTAATAGTCTGTCTATAGACCTCATCACATCTCCTGTACTAATGGTGAATACTAGATGTGCTGCCATCGCTACATAGATGATCTCCACTGGGAGGTCCTCATCCGTGTCACATCCTGACTCACTGGAAAAGAGACAATTAGATGTGCACAGAAGAGATGAGCGAATAAATTACAATGGATTAGAATTCTACTGAAATTTTACATTTATCCGCATTGGCCAAAATGGCGAAATTTTTGTAATTCTCTTCCTCTTGGATTCGGCAAGATTGTGAACGTTGGCTACTATTTTCTAAACCTTAAAAGCCCTTCAAAATGTTAAAAAATAAACAAACTCTTATACTTACCTCTCTGGCCCCTCTATCTCAACCTTTTGGTCCTCACTGCACTTTCAAATCTGCTGCCAGTGCTGAAGTCCAAAAAAATGTCTAAGGCTGAGACAGGACTTCTGGCATTGATGACGTCTAGGAAGATTCTGCACAAACGCATAAAAGGTCATGGTGGCATGACATTGCAAATCTTCGTGCGCTTGCATAGAATCCTCCTGGACCTTCTCCAAACTAGAAGTTCTGGCCCAGCGTGAGCGGCAGCAATCTGAAGATGCGGTGAGGATCGGACAGATGACGCTGAGAAGCGGAGGGGTCGGAGAGCTGAGCAGTGAGGTGAGTATGAGTATTTTTTCCATTTTGTACATCTTACATTTATTAAGATCTGGGGTCTGGAGAGAACCCAGAGCGTAATAAGAGATATTACATTTGCCGAGTGATAACTTCTACGTGAATCGCTTTTCCCAAGAAAGTCTGCACGAAAGGCGAATGTGAATTCTGCCAGATCCGCTCTTCTCTAGAGAACAGGAATGTGGACTCCTATAATTCCTCTATGGTAACACTGTACGGGCACAGAGACAGAGGGATCGTCATAAGGAGCCCTATAAAACGTATATTATGCCGACATCAAGCTCACCCAAAAGCTCCACAGCTGAACTGTTTGATCTGTTTGTAGTCGCTCTTACAAGGATTTCTCCCTGGGTTCAATGATCCGATCAAGGCCTAGAAATAATAAGAAATGGCATTAAAGCATAAAATCTGCAGAAAGATAAAATCTGTGGATGCAGGAACTTCTCCTGTATATTATGTGGACGTGATACAAGCCGGACCCCCACAGACACCATTATATATAGGGGATATCCCCCATACACAGACATCACTGTACTGCTGGGGAGGAGACGGGAGATCACACAGCGGAGGCAGGAATAATAATGCCGCCATCACACACAATAGATCTGATCTCCATGAAGAATAGGGATATCCCCTCGTCATATGTGGGATAATATTATAAGTGTAATTCACCCCCGTTACCTGATGATACACAGGCGTCTCCGCTGATACTTACACTGGCAGATTCCTGGACCTCGGGGGTCTCACATATTCCACCGTCAGTAATTGCCGGCACAGATATTCCTATAATAATGAGGAGACGTTTTGTATTAGACGATATCAGTACATAATATATAACATCCATATAAAGAAGGAGATGACACGGGCTCTGTACACGGTGTAATACTGGTATATGGGATTCTGCACACAACGTATATATTTATGGCTCCTCCATAGATGGATATTCTGGACCATAAATGGCCATTGTTCAGGATCTGATTAATCCTAGAACAATTACATGATCGGGGACCTAGAAGCCTCCTTGTACATGATGGAGAAGAGCACAGAGGAGAGAAGCAGAATTACCTGCCTCCCTCCATTATAGTCTATGGGGGGCTCCGGAGCGATCACCGGCCTCGTACAGAGGATGGAGAGTAAATCTACATGTTCTCTGCCGTTCTCTATAATATCTCGATATTTGAATGTAAGAATATTAGATGAGTGCTCACCTTCCATCAGATCAGTGTTCAGCCCTGGCTGACTGGTATTAGGGTCCGGGATAGTCAGGTTTTCCCCCTCTTCAGAGTCACCTTCTGATGTTTCCTGATGGTCACAATATGTACAATTAATATAACATTTCACAAATACTAAATCACCGTATACAGTCCATCCTCGACTTACAAACATCTGACTTAAGAACGACTCCAAGATACAAAGGGTTGATTATGAAAAAAAAAAGCTAATATTCACCACTCTCCTCTCCGGCCACCCGGCTGCTCACCACCTACCGTCCAGTCCCCTTCTTTCCAATGTCATGTGCCGCTTCTCCGGTCTCTTCACTATAGTCCATGACTTCTGGCCACATTCAGGACCTAGATTTCACTGCTAATCATAAGGTCATAAGGACGAGACGGGAAGTCCTGCCCCATAGTGAAGAGGCTGGAAATGTGGCACACTATAATGGAAAAAAGAGGACCAGGTGGCGCACAGCGAGCAAAATATTATTGTTTTTTTTCACTCTTTCCATTTTACATTCAAATTTGGGTTACAAACAAAACTATAGGATTTATCTAGTTCGTAACCCAAGGACGGCCTGTACATAAGGCAGGAAGTACTAAACCTGGATCTATGGGATAATCTCATTACTGGACGGACTATACATAAGGCACGAAGTACAAAACCTGGATCTATGGGACAATCTCAGTATTGGACGGACTATACATGGCCGCTCCCTCCAGAAAATCAACATGAATATATAAAGGACTTGTATCTACAACTGTTCTCTAATAACTTCTATTGTCAGAACTGCAGCATTTACAAGAATGAAGATTGTAATGATGAAGTGAGACAGAGGTGGAAACACAACCTCTGCATCGCTGAGTACAGAATGTCACTACAGAGGGTTGAGCTGCAGAGACAGGCTGCCATAGAACATCCTGCGCCTCTGATATCATAAATCTGCCCTCTGCTATATGACGGCTAATCTGGAATAGATCGAACCAGGACGTGTGATATAGAAGGTGATGGATCCTTACCAGATGCTCCAGTGAGCCGGCCGGACGCTTCAGTACATACAGGACCTTTTGGGCCAGTTGTATAATAAAGGCCAATTCTCCACTTGTGGATTTTTCTTCAGCCTATAAAGATGGAAATAAATAGAAAAGGAAAATCATGAGAGAACATGGAGGAGGTCGGTTATGTCACCACTTTACTCCTGCGATCTGCTCTACAATTACTACATATCTGGTGACTTAGTGCCGGTTATATATTATATTATTATCGGCCTAAAGAACTATTTTACGTGAATAAACTTATATTCTGTTATTATAACTTTTCGATGTCTTGTGCAGATTTCTGTCACTTACCTGTTGCACCAATGTCCTGATGTTTTTCTGTAAATGCTCAAGATATGCTGAGCTTATACGACCTTGCTGGTATTTGGTCAGGCAGTCTCTCAATATCTCCATAACCAGCCGGTAAGTGAAGCTGAGGACGCCATCGGGTAGTGGCAGCACAATGTCAGGGGCATAGGTGGTAAGAATCCCCTGCAGCAGTGCCAACACCTGAAAATTGTCTAAAGGAATTTCAAACATTTCAAATAAATCCAAATAAATCCAAATCGCAGTCAGTAAATCACTAGCTATGTAGCTAATCACCAACAACAATGACACCGGAATGTCAAAGTGACACTGTAGCTGTAAACACTGGCACAAGTAATGGTGGTGCATTATGATGTCATAATATCATCACGGAATGTTGAGATGTTACCATATATGGAGCTTCTCTCCATAAAAGGAAGTTGCCTAGCAACACAAGCAGCAACTCTATAGGCTGTCGGCAAGATCACAGACTGAACATGGAGATCAGCAGTGATTGTGAACGCAGTGAGCGTTGTCAGAGGTAAAAATAAAGCAAGTGTCAGAGGCAAGCATTAATAAGTTATTAAAAAAAAGCCCTGCATCCACTCCTATGTCACTAGGTAAAAAAATAATGACTCTACTTCTTTGGACAATTATAACCCCCAGAATGCCCTGGAAGCTGCAGAAATTCAAGAAATGCTGTGAGTTGTGGTTCTCTCCAAAGGCAAAAGGATTATAGTCAACCACATGTAACATAAATGGCCCCTATAGGATCTTCAAGGGTTTGTTCAGCGCCGCTTACTTCCATACTGGGAGGTGACATCACGTCTACAGATACATGATGGGACGGTGTAAGTGTGGCCGCCATCATGCCTGTGACTTGGTAGGTTTCCTCAGACGGCAGCTCACTCACCTCCCAATGTGGAAGGAAGCGGCCGGAGAACACTTTTAATCTATAAAAGAAATCAAGATTCCACCAAATCCGTGTAGAATATTTTTTGTTCTTTTCACTACACAAAAAAAAAATGATGAAAACATCTCATGTACCGCGCACTGTTACCCATAAATATTGTAGCTCGTTCCATTAAAAAAAGCTCTTGCCTAAATCTAAACAGAAAATGAAAGTTATGGGTCAATGATTAAAAAGCAAAATAAACTGGATATCTGTGTAATTGTATCAACCTGCAGAATAAAGTTAATTTGTCTACAGTGAGCGGCAAAAAAAAAAGGAAAATAAAAAAGTGATGGAAGATTTATTTATTTATTCATTGTCACTCATATCATACCATTAAAAAAGAAAGAAACTGTAGTGGTGAATTCTGATGTCATAATAGCGGTGATGTCATCATGGAATCTTGTGATGGAATCTTATATGGAGCTTCTCACTTTATAAGGAAGTTGCCTAGCAACAGTGAAGATGGTAAAACCATAGGGTGAGCATCAGTGCTTGTATGTAAGAGGGAGCTGTGGGCGCCGGGCTCTTCTCATCAGTGAGGGGATTTATAAGCGTTGAGATAAATTATTAATATCTGTTATACACAATAAAAATCATAATTACGTATTTATAAGAAATCCGGATTCAGGAGCTAAAAGAAATATCTTTACTGAGGGTCCACGGACTGAAAGTCAGAAGCCCACGCCTCACCACCCCCCAACTTCCCAAGATGGGGGTCTCTATTACAAATATGACCCTGCCTGCACTCCTTATTAAAGAAATAGAAGAACTGGGAGGACTATTGAGTTACACCTTAGATATAGACAAAACTGAGACCTTATTATTAAGAAGCCCTTCAAAGCCACTATGGACAAAGAGATTCCAGTTCTGCTGGATTGAAACGGCGCTGAAATATTTGGGGATATACAGTGACATGTAAAAGTTTGGGCACCCCTGGTCAAAATTAATGTTATAGTGAACAGCTAAGCAAGTTGAAGATGAATTGATCTCTATAAGGCCTAAAGATAAAGATGACACATTTCTTTTGTATTTTAGGCAATATATATATATATATATATATATATATATATATATATATATATATATATGGTCAGTTTTTACTTTTTAAAAATTACAAAAAGAAAAATGGGCCGATGCAAAACTTTGGGCACCCTTGGAGATTTGTGTGCTCAGATACCTTTGTTGACCACGATTTCAGACCTTAATTAGCCTGTTAGTGTTATAGCTTGTTCATTATCATTGTTAGGAAAGGCCAGGTGATGCAAATTTCCCAGCTTTATAAAAACCCAACCTCCTCTAACCGTGTGACAAAAACCAGCAGCCATGGGTTCTTCTAAGCAGCTGCCTAGTACTCTGACAATGAAAATGGTGGAGGGCCACAAGAAAGGAGAAGGCTATAAAGATAGCAAAGCGTTTTCAAGTTGCCCTTTCCCCAGTTTGAATTGTAATTAAGAAATGGCAGTTAGCAGGAACAGTGGAGGTCAAGATAAAGTCTGGAAAACCAAACAAAATTTCAGTAAGAGTCACTCGTAGGGTTGCTAGAGAGGCAAATCAGAACCCCGATTGACTGCAAAAAACCTTCAGAAAGATTTAGCAGACTTTTGAGTTGTGATACATTGTTCTACTATTCAGAGACACCTGCACAAATATGGCCTTCATGGAAGAGTCATCAGAAGAAAACCTCCCCTGCGTCCGACTTCTCACCATAAAATTCAGCATCAAAAGTATGCAAAAGAACATCTAAACAAGCCTGATGCATTTTGGAAACAAGTCCTGTGGACCGATGAGGTTAAAATAGAACTCTTTGGCCACAATGATCAAAGGTCTGTGTGGAGAAAAAAGGGCACAGATTTTCAGGAAAAGAACATCTTGCCAACCCTTAAGCATGGAGGTGGATCAATCATGCTTTGGGGCTGTGTTACAGCCAATGGCACCTGGAACATTTCACGGGTAGAGGGAAGAATGAATTAAATGAAATTTCAACAAATTCTTGATGCCAGCATAACATCATCTGTAAAAAAGCTGAAGTTGAAAAGAGGATGGCTTCTACAAATTGATAATGATCCTAAGCACATGTCACAATCCACAATAGACTTCAAAAGGAGCAAGCTGAAGGCTTTACAATGGCCCTCACAGTCCCCTGATCTGAATATCATTGAAAATCTTTGGCTCAACCTCAAAATAGCAGTGCTTGCAAGACAACCCAGGAATCTCACAGAACTGGAGTAAGGCTATGTACCCATGATGCAGAAATGCTCTGGATTTTTTCCTGAGTATTTCTGCATCTCCCTGGCAGAAAAAACGCATGCGGATTTTAACTGCTTTTTTTCTGCCAGGGACAAGCGTATGCCCCGCGTTTTTCACATGCGATTTCGCATGCGGGTTGTCAAGCGCTTTTCCCAGCAATTTTAGCATCACTTGGAAAAGTGCTTGACAACTTGGTCACACTATATAAATCCATGTAACCGGCATGGATTTATATAGTGTGACCAAGTTAATAGTTAAAAAGAATGGTAAAAAATAAAAAATAAACATTATACTTACCTTCTGATGGCCCCGGGTCTCCTTCTCCGGTGCGTCCAGTGTGTTGGGCAGCTTACAGTGGTCTAAAAGGACCTTCCATGATGTAATTTAGTCATGTGACAGGTCACGCGACCGCCGACATCAGCGGTCGCGTGACCCTTCACATGACTAAATGACATCATGGAAGGTCCTTTTAGACCATTGCGAGCCGTCAGGGAGCCAGGACACACCTCTAAGGAGAACGCGGCCCATCAGAAGGTGAGTATAACGTTTATTTTTTATTTTCAATTCTTTTTTTTACAGGTACCATGGTACCCGGGTCTGGATGAGAGTCTCCTCTTCTCCCCACCCAGGTACCATCCGCACATTGAGTCGCTTAATATCCGCATGTGCACATGTAGTCATGCGGATATTATGCGATTCAATGCAAGTCAATGGCGGTACGCAAAATAATTGGTAGTGCTGCGGATTTTTTCGCAATGATAATCAGCAGCAGAAATTTCCACAGCATGTGCACAGCACATGCGGATTATCATTGGGGAACATTGCAGACCTTCTACCAAGCGTTTTTTAAGCCGTTCCGCAGCGGAATTGCTGCTGTGGAAATGTTTAAAAAATGCATCGTGGGCACACAGCCTTATAATCCAAGGAAGAATGGATGAAAATCCCTCAAACAAGAATTGAAAGACTTTTGTTTGGTTACAAAAAGCGTTTACAAGCTGTGATACTTGCAAAAGGGGGCGCTACTAGGTACTAACCACACAGGACGCCCAAATTGACGAAATTATGGCGAAATATCCAAATATAAGCCAGTTATATCACATCTATCATCATCACTAATCTAACAAAACAAGACTGGGACTCCAAATCATTCAATGGCTTTCCAAAGTGAATATAATGAAAGGACAAGTATCCCTGAATGATACATTTCTCTATGCCCTTATAGACAATACTAAACACAAACTCCAATGACAAAATATGGAACATGGATGATCCAAATCTAACTCATTCAAACATATTAGATTCTTTAGTTCAAGCACAAAAATATCTTCCATCATCCAGGTATCTAGAAAAGAGGCTAAAAGTTTGTCCCAGGTCGTACCGGACCCCCTCAAGGGGATATAGAATGGGACTATACACAACAAATAACTCCAAAAGCAAATCTTTATCATTGCTTATGGGGATGTCCAAGTATCCAAACTTTCATTTGCAATAACACACTTAACTAATTTTGTACCACAAGGTCAACTATGGTTCTATCTTTTGTTACATGAACCCAGAAATGTATCAATATAAGAAAGGTGTGATGAAAGCCGGCCGGTGGGTGCAGCTCTCTGGCGCCCCCTTACCTCTCAGGTCAGTCAAGGTACTGCACCTAGAGAAAGTAGTGCCAGGTAGCTGCAACCAGCGCAGGGAACACGGTAGTGTGTTATCCCTTCAACGTCACTAAACCGTAACGTCACTACACAGCACAACTCGCTAGCGCCCTCTTAGCCTCAGGTCAGTCAAGGAACTGCACCTAGGATAAGCGGTCGCCAGGGAGACTGTCCTGTAACCTACTGGGTATCGGGGCCCTCTGTAGTGAGGGCGGTATATATATCTTCCTTGGCCGCGCCAGGAATATATATATCTGAACCTCCGACCGTCACTACCAGCCTTCCCCAATCCCCAGTTGGTATGCTGCCACCAGTCCCTATTTTAGATATACGCCCAGTCCGTGAATGGGCCTATATCGGGTCAGGAACCAACCCTGGGTAGCGTTTTTGGCTTGAGCCGAGCTCACACGGACGTGCGTTCGTTATGCAGAATAAAAGGCAGGCCCACAATTACTTGAGGTAATTGATTATAATAATACACTAGATACATGATATACAACTAAATATACACAGGTATAAGGTCAGGCTAAACTATACAACAATGGAATACAACACACAGAATCACCACAGCATATCAGTTACCGGTTTCTTGATTTTCTTGTGACGCAGGGAGAGGATTCTGCGGTCGCAGGCACGGTTCTTTGTTACAGGCTGAGGCCTACCACCGCATGGTCAAACTGCTCCTCCCCTTGGTGGCCTCAGCTGGTGCTCAGATGTTCAGCACACCACTCTTGGGTCAAGACTGACTTGTCTCTTGTCTGTCCTGCTATCTTACCTGCCCTGTCCCGCCCACTGCTGGTGAGGTCAGCTGACTCAGTCTCCACCCTCAGGTCTAACTTCGATCAGAAGCCCAAATTCTATGGAACCCAATAACTTCTTCTGGGATGGTCTCAGGATACCCACAGGGGTTCCCACGGATTCGGGCCGCCGTAACCGACCTTTTGATATCAATTATGATACCATACGGTCCTCAGGAATGGCTCAGCGCTATATCTTGGCTTCCAGAGCACGTACAAACGTCTACCGCGGAGGCTTGTGTGCGCAATGGCTCCGGGACGCCGTGATATTTTTTTATTGGCCCATCCCACGCAACATGCGTGTACTTTTCATGTTTCTATATCTTATGCCTCCATGCTTGTGACAGACAAAGAAACTAGTCCTATGGGACAAATGGTCAGTTACAGATGGACGAAGCACCCCCCCCTGCTGGCTGTGTTTCCTCTCGAAGTCTTTGAAGCTCCTAGCATTCAAGTGTTAAGTAGGCTTCTTATCTTACAGGAGCCTGGATGGGGGGAAACTATCTAGTTGACGTTTTAACAGAAGGTCCCAAGGGTGGGGGCTGCTGAAGTGTGGCCATCCCTGGATATGATTTATCATTACCAAGATGGCGGCTACAGGTTCATCACACCTCCCCCTATACGAGGGCGCGAGGGGGTAGCACATTCCTGTGTTCCCCCGTGCGTCCTTCTGCACCCTCCCCTTGCCGGGATAACCCGTCAGCGTTACCGTGGTCACGGCCTCTTCTGTGGCGAATGGAGAAGTGGTACTGCTGGAGAGCGAGGCTCCAGCGTAGCAACCTGCCATTCGACCCAGAGACCGTGTGTAACCAGCTGAGGGGGTTGTGGTCCGTCTCCACGGTGAAATGGCTCCCGTACAAGTAGGGCTGCAGACGCTGCAGGGCCCATACAATTGCCAGGCATTCTTTTTCCACCGTGGAGTAAGCCACCTCCCGGGGCAGTAGCTTCCTGCTCAGGTACAAGACAGGATGTTCCTGGCCTGTCGTGTTGACCTGACTTAGCACAGCACCGAGGCCAAAGTCACTGGCGTCGGTCTGTACCACAAACGGCCGGTCGAAGTCGGCAGCTTGCAGTACAGGGGAGCTACTTAGGGCGGCCTTGAGTGCCCCGAAAGCTGTCTCGCAGGCGACTGTCCAGTCGACTGCGACGGGCAGCTTCTTCTTGGTGAGGTCCGTCAGGGGCTTGGCCAGGGTGCTATAGTGTGGGACGAACCTCCTATAGTACCCGGCGGTCCCCAAGAAGGACATCACCTGCTTTTTGGTCCTAGGAGTGGGCCAGGATGCGATGGCATCCACTTTCCCCGGTTCTGGCTTCAGAACCCCCCCGCCTACCCGGTGACCCAGGTAGAGGACCTCACTCATGCCCAGCTGGCACTTTTCCGGCTTGATGGTCAAGCCTGCCCGGTGGATCCGACCGAGCACCTGCCGCAGGTGCTCTAGGTGATCCTCCCAAGTGGGACTGAAGACTGCAATATCGTCCAAGTACGCAGCCGCGTACCCTTCAAGTCCCTCAAGCAGCGTATTGACCATCCGCTGAAAAGTGGCAGGGGCATTCTTCATGCCGAATGGCATCACTGTGGACTCGTACAGTCCAAAAGGGGTGATAAAGGCAGAGCGTTCCCTTGCCGCGGGGGTCAGAGGAATCTGCCAGTACCCCCGGCTCAGATCCATGATGGTCAGGTACTTAGCCCCGGCCATCCGATCGAGCAGGTCATCGATGCGTGGTATGGGGAACGCATCGGTGGCCGTTACAGCGTTGAGCCCCCGGTAGTCCACGCAGAACCGTGTAGTTCGGTCCTTCTTTGGTACGAGGACTACAGGCGAGGCCCACGCGCTGCTGGATGCCTGGATCACCCCCAGCTTCAGCATCTCGTCTATCTCTTGGCGCATGTTTCCCTGCACCTCGAAAGAGACCCGATATGCTGAACGCCGGATCGGCGGGTGATCGCCAGTGTCCACGTCGTGGACAGCCATCTCAGTCCTTCCGGGCAGGCTGCTGAACAGCCCCCGGAAGGGGTGCAGGGTGGTCCCCAGCTGGGACCGTTGGTCCTCCGTGAGCTGGTGGCCAACCCCCACATCCTCGATGGACCCACCCGCCTTGGCTTGGGTGAGCAGATCCAGGAGGGTTTCTACCTCTCCTTCCTCGGGAAGGTTGCACACTGGGTGGGCAGTCGCTTCCCGCTCATGATGAGCCTTCATCATGTTCACGTGGAAGGCCTTCCTCCTTCCACGGGCGTGATCCAGGGTGACCAGATAGGTGACGGCATTGAGTTTCTGGTGCACGAAGTAGGGACCTTCCCAGGCTGCCTGAAGCTTGTTCTGTGGTACGGGGACCAGTACCCACACCTTTTGACCCACCTGGTAGGTCCTCTCACAAGCATTCTGGTCATACCACCGCTTCTGGTCGGCCTGGGCCTGGGCCATATTGTCCTGCACCAGCTTTGCCAAGGCCATCATCCTGTCCCGGTGGCGCACGACATACTCGATGACCGCCACCTCGGGGGTGGCCAAATCCCCTTCCCATGCTTCCTTCACCAGAGCCAGGGGGCCCCGTACCCGTCGCCCGTACAGGAGCTCAAAGGGGGAGAACCCCGTTGAGGCCTGCGGAACCTCCCGGTAAGCAAATAGGAGGTGTGGGAGGTAACGCTCCCAGTCTCTCCCGTGGGAGTCGACCAACATCTTAAGCATCTGCTTTAAGGTGCCATTGAACCGCTCACACAGGCCATTGGTCTGTGGGTGATACGGGCTGGCCACCAGATGTTGCACCTGCATTTGCTTACAGAGGGACTCCATCAGCCGCGACATGAACTGGGTCCCTCGGTCGGTGAGCATTTCTTGGGGGAAACCCACTCTGGAGAAGATCTCCAGTAAGGCGGTAGCCACCTTGTCGGCCCGAATGGACGACAAAGCTACCGCTTCCGGGTACCGGGTGGCATAGTCCACTACCGTGAGTATGAAGCATTTCCCGGAGTGGCTGGGAGTGGACAGAGGTCCAATAAGATCCACAGCGACCCTCGAGAAAGGCTCTTCGATGATTGGCAGAGTTACCAGTGGGGCTTTGGGGCGCGGCCCCGCCTTCCCCACCCTCTGACAGGTGTCACACGAACGGCAGTAGGCACCCACCGCGGCTCCCATCCCAGGCCAGTAGAAATGCTGAGCTATCCTGGCCTTGGTTTTAGCGATCCCTAGGTGTCCGGCCATCGGAATCTCGTGTGCGATCCGCAACAATTCCGCCCTGAACGGATAGGGTACCACTAACTGTCGGTCCCTGGGCCACGCCTCCGGTGAACCCTGCTGGACCGTTACCCGGTACAGCCGTCCCTGGTCCCAGACCACACGCTCGCAGTCTGACTCCATGGGAGGCTGTGCCGCCTGTTCCTTGAGAGCTTTCAGGCTGTCGTCTGCTTCCAACGCAGCCTGAAATTCCTGACTTGATGTGGCCAGAATCGACGAAACTGCCACATCCTCCGTCAGCCCCTCCGGGCATGTCACCTGGCCGCTGTCTGACCCGGCAGACACTTGGTCAGAAGTGGGGAAGCCGTCGGACCTCTGAAAGGCTCCTTGGGCTCCGGCGCTCCCACTCCTGGTGACAGCGGCTATGACCGCTGTGACCGTGGGTAGTGCCCGCTTCCCCCCTGTTTCTGACCAAGCCGCCCGATCAGGCAGGCTTCCTAGGCCTTTGGACATCTCGGATGTGGGGAACTCCTGCCCTGGGGTCTTACCTGGCGGCTCCTCTCTTGGGACACCCCCACCCCCCATGGCCTGTTCCTCCCCCTGCAGTGGGCCTATACTCAGCAGCCTGGATACCCCTGGGAGCCCTACACTGCCGGTAGCTGCCCCCCTCTCCATCCCTGAGCTTCCCTCTACAGAATCCTGCCCGCCCCCTCCCTCACCGGAGGACAAGAGGTCACGGCACGCCGGCTGAGCACCTCTGCGGGCATCCCCACACTCCCCACCTGCTTTCACTAACCCTGTTTGTGTTGTGTCTGTGCAGGTGTTACCCTCAGGTTTCACTCCCTCCTCCTCAGCAGGACACACACTACATACAACATGGTTGGCATTAGCAGCAGACAAATCAATACACTCTTGGGGGGCCGAACTTGGGGGTTCAGAGGGTACATACTGCGATACTAGACGCCCCAAGTCGGTCCCTAATAAAACATTTGCGGGAATATTTGGCGTTACTCCCACCTCCCGCATCCCCCTTCCGGCACCCCAGTCCAAATACACCATGGCAACGGGAAGTGCCGGCTCCACGCCTCCAACCCCGGAGACGGAAAGAGTCTTTCCTGGTACCAAGTCCTGGGGGGACACCACCTCAGGCCGTACCAGTGTTCGTTCAGCGCCCGTGTCCCGCAGTCCCATGACCGCAGAACGGCCTATGGTGACGGGTTGGATGTTGTCCAGGGACCCACCACCACCCCCTCCCACACACAAAACATTGGGCGCTCTCTGGGACTGGGATGGGGTCTTTTGGCGCTGGGGACACTCAGCCCTAAAGTGTCCTGGTTTGTTGCATAGATGACAACGTCTTACGTCTGGTCCTTGCCTGGAGAGGGCAACAGGGGGATACACCCCTTGTGTTCTAGGGGCCGGGGAAACAGGGGCATGACTGGGCTTACCCCCTCTCCAGGTGCTGCTGGCAGACTTCTTCAGCTCAGGCGCCCTGTTATTGGCATACTCGTCTGCCAGGGCGGCTGTAGCAGAAGCCCCTGTTGGTTTTCGGTCACGGAGGAACTGTCGGAGGTCCTCTGGGCAGTTCCACAAGAACTGCTCCGTGACGAACAGTTCCTGGACCTCCTGGTGGGTAGTAAGCGCTAGACCCGAGGTCCAGTGCTCTGCGGCTCTCAACAGCGCCCGCATATGATCGGTCCAGGTGTCCTTGGGGCCACGCAGCAGGCTCCGGAACTTCTGGCGGTACGACTCGGGAGTGAGGTTGTACTGCCGGATCAGGGCCCGCTTGATGCAGTCGTAGTTCTGTACCTCCCCGGCAGGTAAGTCCCCCAAGGCATCCAGGGACTTACCCCTCAAACGGGGGGTCAGGTATCTGGCCCACTGATCCCGGGCCAGATGGTGCTGAAGACAGGTCCGTTCAAATGCCACCAGAAAGGAGTCCAGGTCCCCATCCTTCTCCAGTAGAGGGAAGTCCTCAGCTCGGACTTTGGACGACTTGGTCTCCTGATGGGTTGGTTGCTCTAGCGGAAGCCCCCGCTGGGCCAGGTCCAGTCGGTGCTGGCGCTCCGCAGCTCGCTCTGCACGCTCCGCAGCCTCCCGGCGCTCTGCAGCTTCACGCTCCGCAGCCTGCTCCGCAGCCCGCTCCGCAGCCCGCTCTGCACGCTCCTCCTCCGCTGCCTTCTCTGATGCTGCCAGGAGGGTTTTGTAGACGGCATCGCCATGAGACTGGAGACTTGCCATAGCCGCTTGTAAAAGGGCTTGTGATCTGGACAGGCTGGGCTGGGTAGGTGGTGGGCAGCCCACTGCGGGACCGTATACTGGGGACTGGCTCCCTGAGGTGCCCGGGCTGGACTCCTCCTCGCCATGAGTAACAATGTCCTCCCCTCCTGCCACACGGACCGTAGCATTAGCCTCCTGCAGGGTCTTGCTCCTGGTGCCGTCTGCCATCTTGGTAACCGACACCGCTGCAACCCTGAGTTTGCACACACCTTGTTATACTTTTAGCCTGACCGTCTAACGTTGGGCTGACCTTAAGACTCCAGCAGTGGAAGTTACCACTGGCAGTCTTTAGTGCCTGGGAGTAGGGGTCCCACAACACTATTATTCTGCAATCCCACCGCTCTGCCACCAATGTGATGAGAGCCGGCCGGTGGGTGCAGCTCTCTGGCGCCCCCTTACCTCTCAGGTCAGTCAAGGTACTGCACCTAGAGAAAGTAGTGCCAGGAAGCTGCAACCAGCGCAGGGAACACGGTAGTGTGTTATCCCTTCAACGTCACTAAACCGTAACGTCACTACACAGCACAACTCGCTAGCGCCCTCTTAGCCTCAGGTCAGTCAAGGAACTGCACCTAGGATAAGCGGTCGCCAGGGAGACTGTCCTGTAACCTACTGGGTATCGGGGCCCTCTGTAGTGAGGGCGGTATATATATCTTCCTTGGCCGCGCCAGGAATATATATATCTGAACCTCCGACCGTCACTACCAGCCTTCCCCAATCCCCAGTTGGTATGCTGCCACCAGTCCCTATTTTAGATATACGCCCAGTCCGTGAATGGGCCTATATCGGGTCAGGAACCAACCCTGGGTAGCGTTTTGGCTTGAGCCGAGCTCACACGGACGTGCGTTCGTTATGCAGAATAAAAGGCAGGCCTACAATTACTTGAGGTAATTGATTATAATAATACACTAGATACACGATATACAACTAAATATACACAGGTATAAGGTCAGGCTAAACTATACAACAATGGAATACAACACACAGAATCACCACAGCATATCAGTTACCGGTTTCTTGATTTTCTTGTGACGCAGGGAGAGGATTCTGCGGTCGCAGGCACGGTTCTTTGTTACAGGCTGAGGCCTACCACCGCATGGTCAAACTGCTCCTCCCCTTGGTGGCCTCAGCTGGTGCTCAGATGTTCAGCACACCACTCTTGGGTCAAGACTGACTTGTCTCTTGTCTGTCCTGCTATCTTACCTGCCCTGTCCCGCCCACTGCTGGTGAGGTCAGCTGACTCAGTCTCCACCCTCAGGTCTAACTTCGATCAGAAGCCCAAATTCTATGGAACCCAATAACTTCTTCTGGGATGGTCTCAGGATACCCACAGGGGTTCTCACGGATTCGGGCCGCCGTAACCGACCTTTTGATATCAATTATGATACCATACGGTCCTCAGGAATGGCTCAGCGCTATATCTTGGCTTCCAGAGCACGTACAAACGTCTACCGCGGAGGCTTGTGTGCGCAATGGCTCCGGGACGCCGTGATATTTTTTTATTGGCCCATCCCACGCAACATGCGTGTACTTTTCATGTTTCTATATCTTATGCCTCCATGCTTGTGACAGACAAAGAAACTAGTCCTATGGGACAAATGGTCAGTTACAGATGGACGAAGCACCCCCCCCTGCTGGCTGTGTTTCCTCTCGAAGTCTTTGAAGCTCCTAGCATTCAAGTGTTAAGTAGGCTTCTTATCTTACAGGAGCCTGGATGGGGGGAAACTATCTAGTTGACGTTTTAACAGAAGGTCCCAAGGGTGGGGGCTGCTGAAGTGTGGCCATCCCTGGATATGATTTATCATTACCAAGATGGCGGCTACAGGTTCATCACAAAAGGGGCGAATAAATTGTTACAGGAGTGAAATCTGTTATTCACACCTAGGTACAGAAACAACCACAGCCCTTCAAACTGCTTCTGTAAAAAATGTCATAATATCTATTCAAAACGGTCTGGGTAGAAGCTTCATTATCATTACATAAGGAAAATCATCTTAAATATTAGAAAAAATTCATAGACTGCACAAATGTTCTTCAGTTTGTTTTTGTTGAAAACTGTTTTTGCTCCCACTTACTGCATAGTGCATTGCATATTTACAATTTATTGACTTTTTTTTTTATTTTAATGTTGTATTCCAATAAAAATATTTCAGGTTCTATAAAAAATAGCTTGATTATAGTATCATAATGATGATTAAAAGCCTGATGTTACCATTTTACTACAGAACATTTATCACTAAGGCTGCGTGCCCACGATGCGTTTTTAATGCTTTTCCGCTGCAGAATTTCCGCAGCGGAAACGCATCAAAAATGCTTGGCAATCCGCACCCCATGGTCCCCAATGGCATTCCACAATGTCAATGCACATGTTGCTGATTTTTCCGCAGCGTTTCTGCAGCGCTCATAAATCCGCAGCATGTTCATTAATTTTGCGGAAGCGCCGCCATTGACTTGCATTGAGACGCATAGAATCCGTGTCTGTACATTTGTACCCGCGGATAATATGCGATTCAATGGGCGGATGGTACCCAGTTCTGGAGGAGAAAAGACTCTCATCCAGACCCGGGTACCATTCTACCTGTGAAAAAAAGAATAAAATAACTAATAAAGTTTATATTCACCTTTCTGACGGCTCTCTCTGCATGCCGACAGCGCTGAAGGACCTTCGGTGACGTCGCAGTCATGTGACCGCAGGCCCTTCACCGCTGTGTCTTGCAATATGCCGGCAGCCAGGAACCAGACAGGAACGAGCGCTGCAGCACACGCCGGGGCATCGGGGGTGAGTATAGCTTTATTTTAAGCATTGTTTTACGGTCACACTATATAAATCCATGCTGTTTGCATGGATTTATATAGTGTGACCTAGTTGACAAGCACTTTCCAAGTGATGCTAATCGCCTGGAAAGTGCTTGTCAGTCCGCATGCGGAAACGCATGTGAATCCGCATGTATTCTGCAGGAAAAACGCATGTACAATCTGCATGCGTTTTTCTGCCAGGGAGATTTTCTGCTTCATTTCTGCATCGTGGGCACATAGCCTTAAACATGAGCTATGTATGAGGGAGTTGGACTCAGGGAAATTGAGGACTCGGACATTTCTCTTATCGACTCCACAGCCCTGCTATAAACACTGGTATAAGTAATGATGGTAAATTCATGGAATCTTGTAGTAATGTCATCATGGAATCTTGAGATGTTACCTTATATAGAGCACCTCAACTTATAAAGAGGTTGCCTAGCAAGAAATAAGGCAGCAGTACTACAGGCTGAGCATCAGTACCAGATGCAGACATGGAGGGAAGAGCTGTGGGCGCTTTACTCCTCTGACCAGTGGGGGGATTTTTATGTTCTAAGAGAAATCATTTATATCTGTTATACACAGTAAAATGTATATTATTACTAGTGATGATCGAGCACTAAAGTGCATGGGAGCTCGTTGCTCCAGTCGAGAAAATCGTAATGCTTGGGTGCTCAACTCGAGTAGCGAGCCCAATGTAAGCCAATGGGAAACTTGAGCATCTTTTCGGTGCCCCCCCCCCCCCGGGGTCTGGAGGGGGCCTATAAATTGGCCATGATATGGTAACAGCATGGGGAAGACCCCTGGAAGCATCTCTGTCTCCCAGGCCACTGCTGTGAACAATATTGTCAGAGTATTACGCCACTTTTTTACAAATACGAAACCAAAATGGATTTTCCTGCAAAAAATGTTAAGGAACAACCTTTCCAGGGTAATGACTTATATATAAGGCAAAATAAATAACCAAAAACAAAAATGGCTCCTCCACACCTTGGGCTATGTTCACAAGTAGCGTTTTTGATACGTTTTTGCACTTTTGCATTGCTTTCAATGGTGAAAAATACATTTACCAATAAAAGTAATTTTAACATTTTACTACCTTATCTTGTCATGTGGTGTGTGAGACATGATCAGACACATCCTGTTATATTTATGAAAGAGGGACTGTCAAAAGTCACAAAGCCTATTTTCACAAGGCCATTAGGCGGCTCTTACTATTGTTAGAGGGCCAACAGTCGATCCTCACTATTGCTAGAGAGCCATCAGCCGGCTATGCTTTGTTGTTCCCATTATAAAGGAGTGGGTCTCCTATACTGTTATTACATATGCAGTGACTGCAAGGGCTGCCAAAAATTAGGACACACTCCAATACCCCTTTGAAGAGACATAGAGGAGGGCCTCATTAAAAAAATGTTCCCATTATAAAGGAGTGGGTCTCCTATACTGTTATTGCATATGCAGTGACTGCAAGGGCTGACAAAAATTTGGACGCACTCCAATACCCCCTTTGAACAGACGTAGAAGAGGGCCACATTAAAAAAAATGTTCCCATTATTAAGGAGCGGGTCTCTAACACTGGTAATGCTTATGCACTAAGTGCAAGGGCTGTCAAAATTTAGGACGCAACCAAATACCCCGTTGAAGAGACGTAGAGGAAGTCCTCATTAAAAAAATTGTGTGCGTAGTACAGTCTGTAGTGCAGGAAAACAGCTCCTGTTCCTCCTCCTCTTCCTCATTATCACCCAATCCATGTTGAGATGAGATGAGGTTGGGCTTTGTGACATCACCCTGTATAGTTCCTTGCTCCATCTCATCGTGCTCCACCTACAATGCCTCCTCTTTAATTGTGAGCACCGAGCGTTTCAGTAGAAAGAGAGGCAGGATGGTGATGCTAATTATGGCGTCATCGCCGCTCACCATCTTGGTGGAGTCGTCAAAGTTTTGGTGGACGGCACAGATGTCAGACATCCATGCCCACTCATCATCTCTAATGTGCGGAGGCTGACCTGAATACCGACGGGCATGTTGAAGCTAGAACTCAACAACTGCCATCTGCTGCTCACAAATCCTTCCCAACATATGAAACATTGAGTTCCATCGTGTGGTGACATCGCACACGAGTCGGAGAGTTGGTATGGCGAGGGTGGGGGAAGCTATAAGTGACTTCTTGAAATGGGCACACACGTGGAGTTCTTTCACAAGCAGGTCACGCAGATCTATGTAGGTTTTGAGAAACCGCTGAACCACTAGATTGATCACATGGGACAGGCATGGTATGTGTGCGAGTTTGCCAAGCCTCAGAGTCGCAACCAGGTTCCGGCCATTGTCACACATGACCATGCCTGGCTGTAAGTTCAACGTTGACAGCCACAGATCTGCCTGCTCTATTACCGCTGTCAACAACTCTGCAGCGATGTGCAGTTTGTCACCTAAGCATATCAGCTTCAGCAGTGCCTGTTGCCACTTGGCCGAAGCAGTGCTATAGTGCTTCCAGTCTCCGACTGATGTGGTCATTTCGGAGATGGAGGCTGAAGAGGAGGATGTTCAGAAGCTGTAGAATGTGGGGGCAACCCTGGTTGACCTAGGGCCCGCAATCCGTTCTGGCCACAAGCACTTGTCCACGTGCCCGTGGTTAGGTAGACCTTCCCAGTGACTGTGTTGGTAAAGGCACGTGAAATGTTCTGGGACACGTGCTTGTGTAAGGTGGGGACGGCACACCGGGAGAAATAGTGGTGGCTGGGGACAGAGTACCGAGGGACACCCGCCGCCATGAATTTGCAGAAAGATTTTGTCTCCACGAGCCTAAAAGGCAACATTTCAAGTGCAAGCATTTGAGAAATGTGGCAGTTTAGTATTGTGGCCTGTGGGGCATTAGCTGCATATTTGCGCTTGCATTCAAAGGACTGGGTTAGGGACAACTGAATACTGCGCTGGGACAAGGACGTGGACGTGGTTACTGATGGTGATTGTTGCAAGTGTGCAAAAAGAGGCATCTTTGCCTGCACCATGGACAGGGGATTGGTGTGCACGCACAACAGCAGAACAGGCAGTGGTGTCCCCCGCAGAAACTGTTTCTGGACCCTAGCGTTTGGTCCAATTAGTCGGGTGCTTTGCTGTCATGTGCCTGATCATGCTGATGGTGGTCAGGCTGGTAGTTTTGCTGCCCCTGCTGATGCTGGCATGGCAGATGTTGCAAATGGCCTTTTTGGAATTAACTTGACAGTCTTTAAAAAAGAGTCAGACTATGGAAGACCTAACAGTTGGACTGGCAAGCAACTTCCCTCGTGTTAGTGTTCCGGAGAACTGTTGCCCGCCTTGTGTCTGTGGCTGTGGCCACCCCACTGCTTGTTCCTGCCTGTTGTGGTGCTACACCTCCCTCCCCCTATGTGCTGCTGTCCTCGCTATGCATGTCACCTTGACAGGTTGGGTCAGTGACTTCATTGTCCACCACCTCGTCTTCCAAGTATGCACCCTGGGCCTCCTGATGACTTGCTGGCAATTGCGTCTCATCATCATCCACCTCTTGCGACAGTAATTGCATTTTCCCACCATCGCCTTCATGTGACTGTAGCTGCTCAAATACATGGGCATCGCTACATGTGATCTCCTCTTACCCCTCTTGAAGCACGCCGGGCGAGAGTCCTGAATCCATAAATCAGGGGCGGAACTACCGCCCGTGCAGCTGGTTCATTGAATGGGGGCCCCGAGGGAGAGGGGGCCCCTCCAGCAGGGCCGCCATCAGGGCATGACTGCCCTGACTCCAGTATGGGGCCCGGCCGGTCGGGGCCCCCTCGGGGGCCCCCCTATTGTGCGTCTCTCTCCTCATGGGGCCCCCGGCCCCTTGCTAAGCGCCGAGTCCGGGACATCTCAACGCTGCGCTGCTGCGGCAGCGCCTCCATGATTCCCCTGACTTACGGTCATGTGACAGCGCCGTCACATGGCCGGAAGTCAGGAGAACGTGGTGTCAGCGATTTGGACGAGCGCCAGGATTCTGCAGGGATCGTATGGGGGTAAGTATAACAAGTTTTATTTTTTTTAAATACAATTAACTAGAAGTGGGGGGGGGGTGAGAGATGCACTATGGGGGGGGTGAGAGATGCACTATGGGGGGGGATGAGAGATGCACTATGGGGGAGGGATGAGAGATGCACTATGGGGGAGGGATGAGAGATGCACTATGGGGGGGGTGAGAGATGCACTATGGGGGGGGATGAGAGATGCACTATGGGGGAGGGATGAGAGATGCATTATGGGGGGGGATGAGAGATGCACTATGGGGGGGATGAGAGATGCACTATGGGGGGGGATGAGAGATCCACTATGGGGGGGTGAGAGATGCACTATGGGGGGGGGGTGAGAGATGCACTATGGGGGGAATGAGAGATGCACTATGGGGGGGGATGAGAGATGCACTATGGGGGGGTGAGAGATGCACTATGGGGGGATGAGAGATGCACTATGGGGGGGGATGAGAGATGCACTATGGGGGGGAGATGAGAGATGCACTATGGGGGGGATGAGAAATGCACTATGGGGGGGATGAGAGATGCACTATGGGGGGGATGAGAGATGCACTATGGTGAGGGGATGAGAGATGCACTATGGTGGGGGGATGAGAGATGCACTATGGTGGGGGGGATGAGAGATGTGCACTATGGGGGGAGGATGAGAGATGTGCACATGTGGGGGAGGGGGATGAGAGATGTGCACATGTGGGGGAGGCGGATGAGAGATGTGCACATGTGGGGGAGGGGGGTGAGAGATGTGCACATGGGGGGGTTTGAGAGCTGCACATGGGGGAATTGGGAGAAAATGAGCTGCACATGGGGGAATTGGGAGTAGGGGGATAATGAGCTGCACATAATGAATGTGGGGTGGGGGAGAGTAAATGATGATGGGGTGGGGAGAGCACGGACATGATATAATGAATTGGGGAAGGGGGTGCATGTAAATAATGAATCCGGGGAGCAGGAAGTATAGAGTAGGGGGCGTTGCGGATGCAGGAGTGTGACTGGTAGCAAATTGGCGGAAAGAGTAGAGGTTCTAATTAAATTATATATTAAGTGGCTATTTACAGTTAATGGGGGCACCGTGGTGGATTACAATTTATATTTGGAATGGTAGATCGCATAATAACTAACCATATATTGATGGTGGATGCACGTCTGTATTCAGCTGCGTAATGTAGAAGTTGGGGAATGTGCTCTAGATAACTGTGTTATTTTATGCAGAGACGAGTCCTGGCTGGAAGACGTGATGGCGGTCTGCACTGGATGAAGGAGAAAAGCGTAGCTGAAGGACTTCACCTAGAGACGTCACCAGTGAGTCAGTGTATTACATGTACACTTACACTATATACTATGTACAGGGCTCCTGTGTATAATGTTACTGGTGATCACTGTATTACCTGTACACTGACACTATATACAGAGCTCCTGTGTATAATGTCACTGGTGATCACTAGATTACCTGGACACTTACATTATAAGCTGTATACCATGTATAGAGCTCCCGTGTATAATGACACTTATGGTAATATTAGTAATGTGGTGGTAATATTAGTAATGTGGTGGTAATATGTGGTCTGGTCATGGTGTGGCAGTTTTTCTCCCTTTTGTGTGGTATTATTCGGTCACTATGTTGTGGTAATATGTGGTCTGGTCATGGTGTGGCGGTATTCCCTGTATGTGGTATTATTGGTCATTTTAAAAAAAAATGTATATGACACATTCCCTTAAAGAAAACTAAATAAAAATATATCTAAAAAGAGTATTGGATATTTTAAGAAAATTTTAATAGGTTAGAGTAGGGCCCGGCCAGAAGAGTCTACCTTACCGTGGTGGCGGCTTTAAAAATCTTTTGGCCAAAACAAAAGCTGCTGGCTATGTATGTGGCGCCGTCACATGGCCGAACGTCAGGAGAACCTGGTGGCAGAGACGTGGACGAGCGCCAGGATTCTGCAGGGATCACATGGGGTAAGTATAACAAGTTTTATTTTTTTTTAAATACAATTAATTAACTAGGAGTGGGGGGAATCAGAGATGCACATGGGGGGGATGAGAGATGCACAGGGGGATGAGAGATGCACAGGGGGATGAGAGATGCACATGGGGGGCATGAGAGATGCACATGGGGTGGATGAGAGATGCACATGGGGGGGATGAGAGATGCACATGGGGGGATGAGAGATGCACATGGGGGGGATGAGAGATGCACATGGGGGGATGAGAGATGCACATGGGGGGGATGAGAGATGCACATGGGGGGATGAGAGATGCACATGGGGGGAATGAGAGATGCACATGGGGGGAATGAGAGCTGCACATGGGGGGGTTATGTTTACATAACTTTGTTGCCCTATGAAGGGCAGGGGGGGGCCCAAAAAATTTCTTGCACAGGGGCCCACTACAGTCTGTGTCCGCCCATGCCATAAATGGAAATGTGAACAGCTCTTCAGAGTGTCCAAGTGTGGGATCAGTTGTCTCCAGGCACTCGGCATGGTGGGAGAAAGGAGGATCAGAGTGAGGAATATGCGGTCCAGACTCACGGCTACTGAGACTGGACCATGTGGAAGACAGGGTGGTGGTGGTGGCAAACTGACTGGAAACATTATCTGCTATCCAACCAACAACCTTTTCACACTGCTTTGGCTTCAATAGTGGTGTTTCGCGGCCCCCTACAAAGTGGAGCAGGAAGGTAGGTCGACATGATATGGGTGCTTGTAGTGCTCCCTCAGCAGGCATAATTTCAGCTTGCCCATGACCTCGGCCTCTGAGTGCACCATCAGCATCATGTCCTCTTTCCAGTCCCTTGCCACGTGCTTTGCCCATTTTAAATGGAGTATAATATTTGTCACGTACCCAAAAATGTCAGGATTATTACAGCAGTAATATCGGATCACGTCTGATGACCACGGTTTTAAGCAGTGGCCTTATAGTATGGTATTGGTTAGCGTCCAAGTGTGAATAGGTTTGAACAGCACACAACTGACACACTTTAAATGGAGTATAATATTAGTCACATTTCCAAAAATGTCAGGATTATTTCCGCAGTAACATCGTATCACCTGAGATGGACAAGTTTCTCTGCTTCCACAATACAGCAATGCTATTAAAATCAAACAAATCTGGCTGTATGCTGCTAACAAGCAAATGGAGCAGTAAAAGTGGTGTATTATATTGCATTTCAACCAAATAATTAGGATTAAGCGCAAAAAGAATATTAAACCTGTTATCTAAGGCTGTGGATATGAGTAACAGCAGCAGACAGAACGTTCAATGGATTTATTGTGCTGTATACACTCTCCACAAACTCTGCCTAACTCCTGCTATCACCAGTAATATATGCATCTGGATTAGTCCTTAGCAGGACTGTTAGTATAGATGAATATTGCTGTGGAATACCTGACTAATTCAACCGCCAATTCTCTCCCTCGCTCAGCAGCAGCTCTCCCTACTCTGCCTGTCTGAAGGGTAGACTGTGACGAGCATAGGGTCCCGGGTCTGATATAGACCTGATGACGCTGTGCGGCCAGCCAATCACTGTAATGCCACAACCAACATGGCTGCGGTATTACAGTGACGAGTGGCGAGTACCGAGCAGTTGCGAGCAAGCTCGCTCATCGCTAATTATTACTCACCACCACACCCAGGTCTCTATTATAAATAACCCTGCCTGACATTAGAGAAATTCTACATTTTAATAGTTAATTATTTTTAATTCTTTCTACAAAACATAAAAAAAGAGTCGAAATCAGTGGAGCTCAGGGATGTTTAGATATTTAGCTCAATTTTTTTGAGCAGGTGACAGGTCCTCTGTAATCTTGGGAAATGAAACACTTGTCCTAATAAATCTCCTCCTACGTTCTCCGATCACCACCATATTTGTATTCCAAGAGCCACAAAGCATCGGAAAGAGAAAATAACTGAAGAAACAGGTGTATTCTAATCTGTAACCATGGAGACACATAGGTCTGCATAAGAGCTGTATACACTACACAAGATTTACAAATTTGTTTTATTGTTTTATTTTAATGGATCAACTAAAAAAAATACTGTAAAAGATCTAACAGCTAGAAATGATTCCAGGATTGTCTTTCCACTATATATACAGTATATACTCACAACACAAAGGTTAACTAATAGTTTTAATGATTTTCTGTAATAAATATTTGTATAAATATGAGAAACATTTATATAAAAATACAACAACTAATAATAAATAATTCAATTATAAAGCAAGAAATACGTCTTATAATAATATTACTCAGCGATTTATAAAAATAACAAAGTTCTTGTCGCTGCTGCTCCTGACGACCAATCAGATTTCTGCCGTTTTGCCTCTTGCAGTGCGGAATCGATGGCTGGAATCTGACTGGTTGCTACGGGCAACACTTTCATTATTCTCTACATTGTATAAATAATCCTTGAACTCTCGTTGCCGATAGCAACCGATTAGAATTCAGCTTTTACATTTGTAAATTACACATGAAAAATAAACGTGATTTCTGATTGGTCGCTAGGGGTAACAAAGACGCTACATGACAGCTGAGGCTCCGTGACAATGGCGTCTGTTACTCCAGGTACTGGATGATGGGCCGGACACAGGTGCAGCCCACCGTCACCAGCTGCTTCTCCAGCCTATAGGTGGGGACACATCCTCTCATCTCACCACGCAGGACCAGGATCTCCTGTCTGATGGTGACTGAGTTCATGCTGAGGTCCACATGACCCTCCGGGTCCAAACATCCGCGGTGGAGACATCGGGCCTCGCTGATGACCGCAGGGAATCTGTTATTGTCCACATTAGAGCTGGTGGAAGGAGATGAGAGAGATCAGGACACAGCAGTAACCATGTTTAGTCCCCCATACTCCGGCCTGCTGACCCCCATATATCATTATTATTATTTCTGCCATTACTCCATGTACATTTCCCTGTATTCCCATGGAGAGATGGAGCGGCTCCTCACACTGTCCGCCATTACTTGTGCAGAACTCCGACTGCCGACCTTCATATCCACCTTCACACGTGGAGGAAATGTGGTGTCCGGTGTGAAGAGACATCCCCCGCAGGACCCTAGAGGGGCCTCCCAGCCATCAGCGCCAGGGACCTGCTCTTCTCTTCCATGGACACAAGAGATGAAGATCAGAAGAAGCAAAGTGGAGAAAACCTGAGGACAGAAGATGTCACACATGTGATAGGGGACATTGTGGAAGTGTCAGCATTATGTAGTGGTATAAGTAAGGGTTAAATAATGGATCAATAATATACACTAATAATATTCATACTCGTATGGACCTATCCCAAAGATATGCAACAGCGCTCAAGCCAAGAGCAACCAGATATGACTATATAACACATAGAAGAAATTCCAACATTCTAAGTGGAATTCATTCAACAATATATTATATTGTCATGTCATTGTATCATAACACAGGATAACAAACAAAATGGTGGTGGCCCCATGCAAGTGCTGCACTCACTATTCTGCTGGAGCAGTCACTGTGTACATGCATTACATTTCTGATCCTGAGTTACATCCTGTATTATACTCCAGAGCTGCACTCACTATTCTGCTGGTGCAGTCACTGTGTACATACATTACATTACTGATCCTGAGTTACATCCTGTATTATACTCCAGAGCTGCACTCACTATTCTGCTGGTCAGTCACTGTGTACATACATTACATTACTGATCCTGTACTGATCCTGAGTTACATCCTGTATTATACTCCAGAGCTGCACTCACTATTCTGCTGGTGCAGTCACTGTGTACATACATTACATTACTGATCCTGTACTGATCCTGAGTTACATCCTGTATTATACTCCAGAGCTGCACTCACTATTCTGCTGGTGCAGTCGCTGTGTACATACATTACATTACTGATCCTGTACTGATCCTGAGTTACATCCTGTATTATACCCCAGAGCTGCACTCACTATTCTGCTGGTGCAGTCACTGTGTACATACATTACATTACTGATCCTTAGTTACATCCTGTATTATACTCCAGAGCTGCACTCACTATTCTGCTGGTGCAGTCGCTGTGTACATAGATTACATTACTGATCCTGAGTTACATCCTGTATTATACCCCAGAGCTGCACTCACTATTCTGCTGGTGCAGTCACTGTGTACATACATTACATTACTGATCCTGTACTGATCCTGAGTTACATCCTGTATTATACCCCGGAGCTGCACTCACTATTCTGCTGGTGCAGTCACTGTGTACATACATTACATTACTGATCCTGAGTTACATCCTGTATTATACTCCAGAGCTGCACTCACTATTCTGCTTTTGCAGTCACTGTGTACATACATTACATTACTGATTTTGTACTGATCCTGAGTTACATCCTGTATTATACTCCAGAGCTGCACTCACTATTCTGCTGGTCCAGTCACTGTGTACATAAATTACATTACTGATCCTGTACTGATCCTGAGTTACATCCTGTATTATACCACGGAGCTGCACTCACTATTCTGCTGGTGCAGTCACTGTGTACATACATTACATTACTGATCCTGAGTTACATCCTGTATTATACTCCAGAGCTGCACTCACTATTCTGCTTTTGCAGTCACTGTGTACATACATTACATTACTGATTTTGTACTGATCCTGAGTTACATCCTGTATTATACTCCAGAGCTGCACTCACTATTCTGCTGGTGCAGTCACTGTGTACATATATTACATTACTAATCCTGAGTTACATCCTGTATTATACTCCGGAGCTGCACTCACTATTCTGCTGGTGCAGTCACTGTGTACATACATTACATTACTGATCCTGAGTTACATCCTGTATTATACTCCAGAGCTGCACTCACTATTCTGCTGGTGCAGTCACTGTGTACATATATTACATTACTAATCCTGAGTTACATCCTGTATTATACTCCGGAGCTGCACTCACTATTCTGCTGGTGCAGTCACTGTGTACATACATTACATTACTGATCCTGAGTTACATCCTGTATTATACTCCAGAGCTGCACTCTTTATTCTGCTGGTGCAGTCACTGTGTACATGCATTACATTACTGATCCTGTACTGATCCTGAGTTACATCCTGTAGATCTTTTTATTATAAAAATGAAAAACATAACAATAATAATAACAGAAACAAAACAAAATTAATAACCACAAAATAAACAATGTAATGAAACTGGTCCAGCCGCCCCCTCTCTCCTCACACACATATTATACATATATACAGAATAAACAACTACTTACACTATGACATCTGGTCCGGTTACCAAACAAATAACAATATAGTAAGTAAAGTAATCAATAGCCGACAAAATTATATACAAACTAATATATATATATATATATATATATATATATATATATATATATATACACTTTTTTTATAAATAATATAAAATAAATACTAACTATACAAATATATACAAGAGAAAACAAAACATCCCACACTCGAGCCGACCAGTCCCAACCCCGGCACTGACCTGAAAGCTGGTCCTGCGTCTCATGCCTCAGTCCATGTCCAACGTCCATAGGCCAGATCAGGCAGTGCCAGTTTCTCACCCAAATAATTAGTGTCCCACAAGATGAACCCACCTCCCCCCTTTTCCCACCACCCAACCTCACACCTACACCCAAATCCGTATCCTTATATACAATATATACAGAAACAAACAATACAATAACAAACAATAAAATAACCACAAGCCCAAGTTCGGCGACTGCAGCCCTACATCACTGTCTACTGATCAAAACAAAACAAAAATCTATGGTGTCAGCAGCAGCCCACCACCAGGAGAAGAGATGACCAGACTAGGGCACACTAAAAGAAAAGCCCCTCAAGAGGAGAGCGGCCCTACGTGTGCCCAGTCTCTCATACTCCAGAGAACGCATCTTCACCAGGTCACCGAGTATGGTCCTAAACACATCGTCCATTGGGAGGATTTTCCTTTGCGTCGATACTAAGCACCGTGCGTTCCACTTGTGATACCTAACCACTGTGCTAACTAGAAATAAGGTGCAGCGGCCCCGACCACCCAGGTCTCCGAATGCTCCATAGGCCCATTCCGCATAAGAGAGATCGGCCAGCCGTGGCCAGCCAATGGAGGCGCCCACCCTGTTGTACACCTCTGTGTTAAAGGGACAACAAAGCAGGAAGTGGTCCATGCCTTCTAGCATGGTACCACAATGCTCCCGAGGACAGTTCCTGTCCTCAGAGCTCCTACACTTCAGATTGTCCCTCACACACAGTTTCCCATGGAAGCAGCGCCAAGCCAAGTCCCAAAACTTCGAGGGGATCCTGATAGAATTCAAAAGATGCAGACCCACCACAAGATCCCGACTTGGACAATCCCTGAGCACCAGAGGCCTCTGAAAATGGGTCAACAGAACCCTTTTGTCAAGGAGAGCTTCCTTGGCAGAGTCCTGACCTCCCACATTTCCAGACCCCACCATCGAATTACCTTCAGAACCACGGTAGCGTAAGCCGGGAGATGTCCATGCGGTGTGCGTAGATCCTTCACTTGCCATCCTGTCTCCCATTCCTGGAAGAAAGGGTGAAACCATCCCCTACAGGAGAATACCCACGGAGGAGCCCTCTCTTTCCAGAGGTTTGCAATATTGATCTTAATGAAGGTATTCACAAGGAATACCACAGGGTTGACCATACCCAACCCTCCTAGTCTCCTCGTACGGTAAGTAAGCTCCCTCTTGACCAGGTTCAGTCTATTCCCCTATAACAGTTGGAAGAACAAACTGTAGACCCGAGTCCAGAGAGGCTCCGGCAAGATGCACACACTGCCCAGATAGATCAGCAAAGGGAGCAGGTAGGTTTTAATCAGGTTTACCCTTTCCCTTAGGGTCAAAGACCAACCCTTCCATTGGTTCACCTACTGAGTGGTGATTTCCAGCCTGCTGTCCCAATTTTGTTTGGGGTAATCCCCCTGGCCAAATTCAAAGCCAAGAACTATTCCAGAGACTTTGGGTTCTGGAAGGGTGTCTGGGAGATCAAAACCAGAATCTCCTCCTCCCAGCCCGAGACTCTCACACTTATCCCGGTTGATCTTAGACCCGGATGCCTCCAAGTAGCGATTTACCTCTGACATCAGCCATTCTGCCTCCCCATCAGAGGAAACAAAAACAGTGACGTCATCGGCATACGCCACCACTCTCAGAGTGGCTTCTGGTGCTGCCCGGTCCATCCCGATCCCAGCCAACGGTCCACGCTCCACCCTCCTAAGAAGTGGGTCAAGCGCAAACACGTACAGCAGTGGGCTCAAGGGACAACCCTGGTGAACACCACACCCAACCTCGAAAGAGCTGCCAATCCAACCGTTCACATGCGGGAAACTCTCTGCCCCAGCGTACAAGGTCTTAAGCCAATCAACAAACCCCCCCGGCAGCCCATACCTCAGAAGGACAGACCAGAGGTACTCATGATTAAACCGATCAAACGCTTTTTCCTGGTCCAATGACAGCATGTACCCCTTGAAGTGGCCAGCCCTACCCTGCTCCACCACCTCTCGGACACAGAGTAGAGCACTAATTGTATTGCGGCTCGGAACAGAGCAAAGCTGGGCTCCCGAAAGGAGTCGGGGCACAAATTTCACCAGCCGATTAAACAGCACCTTTGCCAAAACCTTCCTGTCTGCATTGAGAAGCGCTATGGGACACCAATTCTCAATGCAAAATGAGTCCTTACCCTTTGACAAGATGATCAGGGTAGACCGCCTCATTGACTTTGGCAGAGTGCCCGAGGAAAGACACTCATTGAATACCGCAGTCAAGAGGGGAACCAAGGCGTCCTTAAAGGTCTTATAGAATTCAGATGTTAAGCCATCTGGACCGGGAGATTTCTTTAGGGTAAGCCCTTCAATCGCCAACTTAACTTCCTCTTCCCTGATCATCTCTGTCAAAACACCAAGAGAGGGGTCTACCCCTGGTTCGGGGATGACTTCAGCCAGAAAAGCCGACATCTCATCCCAATCCAGATCCCTCTTCCCCAAGAGGTGCGAGTAGAAGGATCTGACTACCTCTAGGATCCCTGATCTGGATCTTTTCAGGGACCCCGCAGTGTCAACCAGTCCTGTAACAACTTTACTATTCACTGATATCTTGCAGTTTTAGTAAGGGTCTGGTGAGCGGTACTTCCCATAATCCCTCTCAAAACCCAAAGATGCGTGCCTATCATACTGACACCTCATTAGCAAAGATTTCACTCTGGAGATCTCCTCGCGGCTACCTCCAGTTGAGACAAGATGCTCGAGTTTCCTCCTCAGGCCCTGATACAGGCGATACCTGTCCAGGCTCCTGAGGCTCAAGAGCTGGCGGAAGAATCTCGCCACCCTTTTCTTGAACATCTCCCACCACTCTGACTTACTACTACCTCTCCTGTCTGCACTTGTCTAGATGCCTCAGCTGGGCAGGCGTCTTTTATTGCTTTTCTTCCCTGGCCCCTCATCTCCCCCACCCCTGCTAGTCCCCTCCCCAGCAGAATCGGCCTCACGGCTTTCTCCCACCGGGGTCTCAACTGCATTAACGAAGGAGCGAGGACAACGGCTGAATAGGTGACCTAACTCACCACACAGGTGGCACCTAATCTCCACACAAGAGGCAGCAAGATGGCCGACACCCCCACACAACGCACATTTATGCACAGTGCAGTTTGCACTGAAGTGTGTGGGGTCGCCGCACCTGTGACAGAGCTTCGGTTGCCCCTGGTAGAACACCAGGATACGATCCATACCAAGGAAGGCAGATGTTGGAATGTGGGCAACCGTACCACCTGAATGCTTAAGTTTTACCATAAATGTCCAGGACCCTGACCAGATACTAAACTCGTCGCGTTTTTTCTTTGGCGTCTCCACTACCTCTCCATACCGACCAAGCCACGTCATGATGTCATAACAAGAAAGTGACTCGTTACGAGTCATCACGGTCACTTTCTTGATTTGGTTTTGGCGAGACACTGCCTGAACGGCAAAGTCTCGCCAGCCGGGCTCATTTTTTGCCAACTCATAATTTGTCCAGAAGAGCTCAAGCCCCTCCGGCTGAACAAAGCTGACATCAAACTCAGGCGTGGAATAGGGATGTATCAAGGCATAGATGTCAATAGCCTTGAAGCCCATCCTCAGCAGGAGCTCCACAACTTTAGACCTTGGAGGACATGCATCACTGCCCCTCCACCGAAGACGGACCACATTCTTACGCACACTGCCTGGCCCGGCTGTTGGGAGGGACCACACTGTATCCCCCCCTTTTTGCTCTCGGAAGGCCCCGAGGCCATGCCTCTCTATCCAGAAGTATAGATCAACCTCTCGACCCTCTACCATTAGTGATCTCTCCCCCTTCTTTAGAGCCTCCAGAAGGCGCCGTTGCAACATGCTGTCCCCAAAGCCCGGAGACGAGGAGGATGCCCTATTTGCCCCGGCGGTGACACTAGCATAACTTTGGACAGGTATTGCCACCACCGGGGGGGCAACCGGACCAGTGACTACATAAGCCCCAACAGCATCACCATTACCCACCTCCATCTCACCCTCCACCAAACCAGCAACCACACCACTGGACAATGAATTGGCCTCATTCACACCCACCACCACATTCATTCCTACTAGACCAGTAACAATGGTGGATGACATTTTGACCTCAGCATCATCAGGCACAAGGGGCTCAGTCCCCTCCATAGAACTGGAGGAGACCTCACCCCTGGTCTTATGTGTGCCCTCCACATCATCAGTCGGTAATTTCCGCTGTTTTGCATTTGTAGAGATGCGACGCTGATCTTTAGCTGTTGTGAGGCGCTGCTGATCTTTAGCATCAGGATCTTCCTGACCAGTGGCGCCAACACAAAATAACACTTTCATGGGAGGACTGGAACGCTCAGCCCCAGCAGCCCCCTCACACTGTCGCCGCTTCTCAACTAAGTGATCAGCGGCAACAGCATTCAGAGGCGCCGAGGCTATCGAAGCTGCCCCCGACACCGGGCTGCTCCCCCATCCCACTGAGGAGCGCACCGCAGCATCATGGTCTGACCGAACGCGCGCCGCTGGGCCGCCATCACTGTCCAGCCTCTCGGCTGATGCACCTCCTGCTGCGTCCCCGCTACTACAAGCAGAGACGGAGCTCTGCGCCTCACTACCACGCTGTGTAATCTCCCCGCGACTTTGCACCGGATCCACAGCAGAACCCGGGCTGGGCTGGGCAACGGGGCTTATACAGCGAGGTGAGCCTGCCGCTGACTCAGGGGGTACAGGGAGGGGGGCATATACATAGCTTACCGCTTCCTGCAGCTTTTTGTGGCCCCCAGGTGCCTCTTCTGGTAGATCGTCACCAAGATGGAAGTTTTGGAGGCACACTGGGGACTCCAGGAGCTTTATTTCTGCCATTAGCGCCCCTTCCTTGCCGCTACTGTCACTGTCCTCCACAGAGCTGGCAGAACGACCGGAGGCCATTGTTGCCTGCCCTGCAGGGAGCTCACTGCACGTGGCCTGCGGTTGACTTTGCTGGCTGCCAGGTGGGGCTTTCTGCTGGTCATCATCACTCTCATCATCCACCTGTCTCTCAGGCTGCAGCCCCTTCTGCCTTTGCTCTCTGTTATCAGCCATTTCTCTGAAACAATCTTCATTTATCAGATTTTCTTTAAATGGACCACTCTGCTCCCTGATGGCAGCTTTCCTTAGATCCAGCACATTAATCTCAGTTTTGAGCCTCTTTACCTTTGCTTGGAGCTTTGTCTTCCTCGGTTTGGAGGCACCTGCAGCTTTGGCGCTTGTGCAGCGCAGCTCCTCCCAAAGCCTCTTGACGAGCTTACTTGCATCTTCATACTCACGGTGGTGGATCATGACCCGGGAGGCATAGGTGGACACAGACTCCCGGGGTCCCTGCAGCCCCCAACCCCCCTCAGTGAGGTCGGCCTCACCTCCGTGAGCACTCAGATTAACTCCGGAAGGAGCACCATCGTGCGCGCTGTCAGGCTTTTCCTCCATGTTGGAAGCCTTGCAGCTTCTAGGAGTCTCCACAGTCCTGGGGGGAGTAGGAGCCACATTGCTGCGACTCCTGGTGGAGGGTCTCACCCCCGAGTCCTCCGATGTGCAGGCCGGTTGCTGGTTTCTTCTGCCCCCCACCGCCTGGTTTGGGAAGCAGAAGCCTGGGACTTGGCTCCATCACTCATCCCAGGAAACCCACTCTCTCCCTGGGTAGGAGAGAGAGCAGATCCCCAGGTGGAGAGGTGTTGGTTCTCAGGAGAGCTGGAGCACACAGCAGGATCTGCGGCCACCACACCCTAAATCACCACAGTGAGCAACAGCTGATCAGAGCTGCACTCACTATTCTGCTGGTGCAGTCACTGTGTACATACATTACATTACTGATCCTGTACTGATCCTGAGTTACATCCTGTATTATACCCCAGAGCTGCACTCACTATTCTGCTGGAGCAGTCACTGTATACATATATTACATTATTTATCCTGTACTGATCCTGAGTTACATCCTATATTATACTCCAGAGCTGCACTCACTATTCTGCTGGTGCAGTCACTGTGTATATATATTACATTACTGATCCTGTACTGATCCTGAGTTATATCCTGTATTATACCCTAGAGATGCACTCACTATTCTGCTGGTGCAGTCACTGTGTACATACATTACATTACTGATCCGAGAGAATTATGAATACAGCTCTGGAGTATTATACTGGTTGCAATGATAAGTAATACAATATATTTAAGCAGTAATATCTGTCTCACAATTCGACAAACCCTTTCTAACAACATTCCCTCTTGAACATTGGAGAAACCTCACTGTCCTGTAATATTACAGTATCTATAATATAACCGGGGATGCGGGTCTCTGTCCGAAGCTCCACACAGAAGACCGCATCCAGCCGTTACCGGTAAGAGGAGGTGTATGGCGTCGGAGAGCGCGGTATGCATAGGCACTGAAAGCACACTGCGATCTCCGGCGCCATACTTACATACTTACCTGACCGGGAGGAGCGTTGCCGCGGTACCTCTCTTCAGCGGAGACCGGGGGCGGAGTGAGACGTCGGATCAGCGCATGCGCATAGCGCTATCCGGCGCCATTTTACTGAAGGCACATTTACAGCGCGGTGCTCTGTCGCCGCACTCCTCCCCCGGCCTCCGGCAGAACAGGACGCTGCAGCGCTGGGGTACAGAGAAGAAACGTGAGTATAACTGTTTATTTTTTGGGGGATGTATGTATAGTGGGGGGATGAGGGGTGCCATGCATACCAGGATTGGGGATGAGGGGTGCCACGCATACCAGGACTGGGTATGAGGGGTGCCACGCATAATGGGATTGGGGATGAGGGGAGCCACGCATAATGAGATTGGGGATGAGGGGTGCCACGCATAATGGGATTGGGGATGAGGGGTGCGACGCATAATGGGATTGGGGATGAGGGGAAACACGCATACCAGGATTGGAGATGAGGGGTGACACGCATACCAGGATTGGGTATGAGGGGTGCCACGCATACCGGGATAGGGGATGAGGGGTGCCACGCATAATGTGATTGGGGATGACGGGAGCCACGCATAATGGGATTGGGGATGAGGAGTGCCACGCATAATGGGATTGGGGATGAGGGGTGCGACGCATAATGGGATTGGGGATGAGGGGAAACACGCATACCAGGATTGGGGATGAGGGGTGACACGCATACCAGGATTGGGGATGAGGGGTGCCACGCATAATGGCATTGGGGATGAGGGGAGCCATGCATACCAGGATTGGGGATGAGGGGTGCCACGCATACCAGGATTGGGGATGAAAGGTGCCACGCATACCAGAATAGGGATGAGGGGTGCCACGCATACCGGGATTGGGGATGAGGGGTGCCATGCATACCAGGATTGGGGATGAAAGTTGCCATGCATACCAGAATAGGGATGAGGGGTGCCACGCATACCAGAATAGGGATGAGGGGTGCCACGCATACCAGAATAGGGATGAGGGGTGCCACGCATACCGGGATTGGGGATGAGGGGTGCCACGCTTACCAGGATTGGGGATGAGGGGTGCACCGCATACCAGGATTGGGTATGAAAGGTGCCACGCATACCAGAATAGGGATGAGGGATGCCACGCATACCGGGATTGGGGATGAGGGGTTCCATGCATACCGGGATTGTGGATGAGGGGTGCCACGCATACCGGGATTGGGGATGAGGGGTGCCACGCATACCAGGATTGGGGATGAGGGGTGCCACGCATACCGGGATTGGGGATGAGGGAGGCATGCATACCAGGATTCGGATGAGGGGCCATGCAATTCAGCATCGAAGTCAAAGTTAAAAAAAAAACACAATCACCCAGAATAAAGTCCTTTAATTGAAATAAAGACACAATTCTTTATTGTTCTACATTAAACCATACTTACCATCACGCCCATTCCAGCTGAAGCCAGTGATCTCCTGCAATAAAAGAAAAATAATAAACCAACCGTATCCTTACCTTTCCATGGTTCCCAGGACGGCTCCAGCTCTGCTACATTTGTAGCACCCCGAGGACTCGGCTGCTACAGGGGTATTGCACCTCAAACCAGAGGTGTGATATTCCACTCCCGGGTAAGGATGGAGTGTGGACCAGGACTCAGTAAGCTGCATGCACCACACACACCCCATTTCCGAGGGACAGCTCAACGGTGCTCCCACTAGACAGAAGTGCAGGCACGACAGCATCTGTTCCTGGCTGGAGTGGGGGGGTGGGAGGAAAACCCAGTGGTGTAGGAGCAGATAGGGGTGGGTCTCTGGGCATAGGTAGGAGCCCATTGGTTGCTAGTCACCTGGGCTCACACATAGAGGGAGGTATATAAGGTGGGCACCATCTTAGAACAGTGTTCAGTCCCGTGGTCAGTTCAGAGAGGAGTTCAGCCAGAGAGGGCTGACAGGGAGCTGTGGCTCAATCTGGGCCCAGCTCCAGAGGCAGGCCTGGAGTGGAGGCCAGGAACAGCAGAAAGAGAGAGAGAGAAGAAGGAACAGAAAGGAAAGTAAGAAAGGAAGCAAGGAACACAGAGAAAGGCCCAGAGACACGAAGGCAGAAGGAACCCCATATGTCCAGGAGATATAGGGTGAAGGGTTGGCAGAGCAGGGTACCGGAACCCGAATTGGTGGAGGCGACTAATCCTCAGCCAAAACCGGAGGTTGTGACCACATCTTGGTGCGACCCCTCACTACATCCACCAGAAAGGCATACCGTATAGGGTCAGGGAAACCGGGAGAGGTTTCGCCAACAGAAGGCCCGAGGAAGCTGGACAAAGGTGGGTCACTGGTGGGGACGGCCAGTAGAAAGGAAGAGAGGGGAGCTCTGAACCACACTCTAGAATTGCCTGGGAGTTGACCGAGTCCCTCACCTGGTGAACGCAGCACGGCTCGGGCGGTCCTAACTGTGCACAAGTGACCTGATAAAGAACTGTGAGTAAAGCATTGAAAACTGCAGCTGCACGTCTCTGTGGTTCCTCGCCGCACCAGCACCATCAGTACTGGGACACTCACACCATCACCACCATCATCTCTTACACTAGCTGCCCTGAGGTAATACTTCTCCCGTGGGGAGTTATCCCATTCTTGGCTGCGCAAACAACATCAGCCTCAGCGGTCTGCAGCGCAGCGGCGGTCCCCACTGACCGCAATCCACGGGTGGCGTAGTCGGACACTTATTATTACAACATTTAGACTGCCACTGGTTTGACCACCCTGGGCACGGACCGGGTCACCGCCACGGAGAACTACAACCCCCAGCGATCCGGTTCCGGGTATTCCCCCTGCACAGCAGCACAGCACACGGCCCAGGGGGCGAGTCAACTTTGGCGTAGTCGGCAGGATCATTACCAACCCGCCACAAGCAGGTATTGCGTGCCTGAAGAAAACTGCACATGTACCTGAAAAAGAAGTCTCCCGCCATTTCCAGAAGTTTCCCGCTGTCCGGAGTCGTTTCCCGCCATCCGGAGCCGATTCCCGCCATCAGACGCCATTTTGGACCGTTTCCCGCCATCTTCATCCGTTTTTCCCGCCCTGGCAGAGCGGACGCCATTATGTGCGCACCAAAGGACAGCAGGAAGCCGCCTCCCATCATGGGCCAGGTCCCAGAGTGGCGCCAAAGGAGGGGCCCGCCCCCAGCAACAATAAGTACAGCAATGGAGATGTCCATCAAAGTGGGGGGGCTGCCCCTGAAGGTGATTGTCAGCAGATGCCCCCAGGACCAACCCCTATGGGGGCGGATAGAGAAGAAAACTGAGGGGCTGGGTGCGGCCTGGATCAGTCTGGACCTGCTGCACCCGGAGATGGAGGGAGCAGAAAACTCCACAAGCACCCTGGCCCGCAGCCTGCTGCAAGCGGAGCCACCCTGCAGCCTGACAGAACTGCTGGCCCAACTGCCTAGAGACCCGGATCGTGCGCGCGCAGCGCTGGAAGATCTGAATAGAAGAATGGTCCGGGCGCAGCGGGATGTGTTTGCCGGGTGGAGAGAGGAGATGGCCCGGCAGCACGGAGGTGACCAGCAGAGGACCCCGACGGAACCGGGCAGCGCGCTTACCACTGGGCGCGAAGAAGAGGGACCGGCAGCTGCAGACGACGCCGCGGAGGAGGCCACGGAGACCGAGGCAGGTAATGGGGACGCCACCACCCCAAGCCCTGGGAACACCAGCCTGCCCTCACCCTCCGTTGCGGGACCCGAGGCCCCGGGGACCGTACCTGAGACCACGCCTCCACCGCCACCAGCTAGGCCTCAGGCAGCAAGCATCGCCGTCACGCCCCGCCCCGCGCTGTGCCCTCTGAACCCTGGTGCCGTACAGCGTGAGACATCACAGGCCAGGACGCAAGACCCAGCACACCCGGGCGCTGCTGCCTCACCAGCGCCCCCTACCTTGGCAGTGCCATCCCCGGGCACGACCGACAAGCGACCGCCGGCCTGGTCGCAAGGCCGAGTGCCCCCGGGCACTGCCACCCGTCCGAAGCCCACAGTGCCACCCCTGGGCGCGGACCTGTATGCCCAACATACCAGCCCGGACGGGCTACCCTTTGAATGGCCACCGGAGTTCGCCAACCCCCATCTCCGGAAAGAGCGACCCCTGAGTGAGCCTCTGCTCCCGGCCCCGGAGCCCGCCAACATCGCTCCACCCCTGCCGGAGGATGCCCAGTTTGCATGGGACCACACTAGCGAGAACCACATGGGCTTCACCCAGGAGACCCGGGCGGAAGAAGCCCAGCGCCTGGAGTGCTGCCGTCAGCAGCTAGCCACCTATGAAAGAGAGCGGCGGCAGAGGCGCATCAGGGAGCAGCGACTCCAGGCCAGGAGCGCAGAGCAGAAGAGAAGGGCCCGTCAAGACTCCCACGCCATCCGCGGTCCCCGAGCCACCAGGACCGTAGTCAATTTCCAGCTAGAGCATGGCTGGGGCTTCATAAGAGACCCAGAGGCTGAAACCGACCTATTTGTCACCAGAAGGGACGTGGAAAGCCACCTGCCGGAGGGACATCACGGACGTGACTTGTACCCCGGTGACTTGGTCACTTACACCCGGCACCAGGGTGCCAAAGGACTGTACGCCCTCCATGTACATCGTCTGACTGAGGAGGAGCTGCGGTATCGCCCAGACACATACTACCCTGAGGATCCGGACGGATCTGAAGAGTACAAGGAGGAAGCATCAGGAAGACACCGTTACCAGTGAACGGTAAAGTGGAACTGTATATAGTTACCCGTCAGGGTATAAGAACTGTTGCTGATTGAAGTGTGGTCCCCGTTGGGACTAATGTGAACTGTTTCCTGATAAAAGTCACCCCTCCTTATCCCTAACCAGGCTGAGGACTGTGAGCAGCCATTCCCCTATCCCCACTGGCCGAGGACTGAGAGCGGCCGATTCCTTGTAAATAGTTGCGCTTCTTAAAGCGCCCCCTACTGGTTTTATACAAAAACTGCAACGTCTACCTCGGAATTAAATGGACTGTTGCACCTTTACCTGGTCGCAAGTTGCACAGCGGCCAGAGTTCAAGAATCAGCTTGAAAATGTTTTACTTGAAAATGTTTTTGTTTAAGAATGTCTTATATTGAAAAGTTTTAAATGCTGCTAGAATAATAATGCAAATGTTTCATGTGATGTTTTATATGCTAAAAGAGTTCCGGTAGTTTTGACCATAGCTAGTGACAGAAGAATGTTAAAGAAAAGAAAAAGAGTACCAGTAACGTTAAAAAGAAAAGAGTACCTCCCATAAAGGGATGAGTTTTCGGTTAATGTCTTATATGTGAGCGCACTTTAAAAATTTGTATGTTTTTAAATTGTTTTGCTCTTTTCCAGCCCGAGGACGTGCTGTGATTTACCAGGGGGGAATGTAGCACCCCGAGGACTCGGCTGCTACAGGGGTATTGCACCTCAAACCAGAGGTGTGATATTCCACTCCCGGGTAAGGATGGAGTGTGGACCAGGACTCAGTAAGCTGCATGCACCACACACACCCCATTTCCGAGGGACAGCTCAACGGTGCTCCCACTAGACAGAAGTGCAGGCACGACAGCATCTGTTCCTGGCTGGAGTGGGGAGGGGGAGGAAAACCCAGTGGTGTAGGAGCAGATAGGGGTGGGTCTCTGGGCATAGGTAGGAGCCCATTGGTTGCTAGTCACCTGGGCTCACACATAGAGGGAGGTATATAAGGTGGGCACCATCTTAGAACAGTGTTCAGTCCCGTGGTCAGTTCAGAGAGGAGTTCAGCCAGAGAGGGCTGACAGGGAGCTGTGGCTCAGTCTGGGCCCAGCTCCAGAGGCAGGCCTGGAGTGGAGGCCAGGAACAGCAGAAAGAGAGAGAGAGAAGAAGGAACAGAAAGGAAAGTAAGAAAGGAAGCAAGGAACACAGAGAAAGGCCCAGAGACACGAAGGCAGAAGGAACCCCATATGCCCAGGAGATATAGGGTGAAGGGTTGGCAGAGCAGGGTACCGGAACCCGAATTGGTGGAGGCGACTAATCCTCAGCCAAAACCGGAGGTTGTGACCACATCTTGGTGCGACCCCTCACTACATCCACCAGAAAGGCATACCGTATAGGGTCAGGGAAACCGGGAGAGGTTTCGCCAACAGAAGGCCCGAGGAAGCTGGACAAAGGTGGGTCACTGGTGGGGACGGCCAGTAGAAAGGAAGAGAGGGGAGCTCTGAACCACACTCTGGAATTGCCTGGGAGTTGACCGAGTCCCTCACCTGGTGAACGCAGCACGGCTCGGGCGGTCCTAACTGTGCACAAGTGACCTGATAAAGAACTGTGAGTAAAGCATTGAAAACTGCAGCTGCACGTCTCTGTGGTTCCTCGCCGCACCAGCACCATCAGTACTGGGACACTCACACCATCACCACCATCATCTCTTACACTAGCTGCCCTGAGGTAATACTTCTCCCGTGGGGAGTTATCCCATTCTTGGCTGCGCAAACAACATCAGCCTCAGCGGTCTGCAGCGCAGCGGCGGTCTCCACTGACCGCAATCCACGGGTGGCGTAGTCGGACACTTATTATAACACCATTAAGACTGCCACTGGTTTGACCACCCTGGGCACGGACCGGGTCACCGCCACGGAGAACTACAACCCCCAGCGATCCGGTTCCGGGTATTCCCCCTGCATAGCAGCACAGCATAGGCCCAGGGGGCGCGTCACATTCACATGACAGGCTGGATCGCAGCCGAAAGCTGCCATCCAGCTTGCCATGCCGCAGAGACTGAGAAGCGCAGACATGCTTGTGCTCCTCAGTGTCTCGCTGTGACCGCATCCAGATGAGCCGAGTTCATGTCCAATGAACTCAGCTCACGTCATGCACGTCACTGACAGCGTGGGAAAATTCTCCTGCTCAAGAGCTGTGGGAAGAGTGAGGCTAAGTGCCAGAATTGGCGCATCCTAAGGATGCGCCATTTCTGGGGCAGCTGACTGCTGGTGTTTCTAGCCTGGGAGGGGGCCAATATTCATGGCACCCTTCCTGGGCTATTAATATCAGCCCCCAGCTGTCTGCCTAGCCTTTGCTAGCTATTAAAATAGGGGGAACCCCACGTCATTTTTTTGGGGCGGTCCCCCATTTTAATAGCTAGTAAAGGCTGATATTAGTAGCCTGGGAAGCTCCGTGGGTATTACCCCCTTCCCAGGCTTCAAACATCTGCCCCAGCCGTCTGCTTAACCTCCGCTAGAGCCTAAAAGTACGAGGAACCCCGCGCCAATTTTTTTTTAAATAAATCCTTTATTTTAACACTAAATGACAAGTACAGTAATCAACACTATCACTGTACTTCTTATATATGTGACTGACATGTTTCTATCTTTCTAATCTATGTGTGATGCTCTATTCTTTCTGTTGTAAATTGTCGGGTACCGCTGCTGAATTGCCGGCCGACTTTTTTAAAGAGACGGTGCATGAAAACACTATTATTTCTTTAAATAAATCCTTTACACTAAATGACAAGTACAGTAAGCAACACTGTCACTGTACTTCATATATGTGTGACTGACATGTTTCTATCTTTCTAATCTATGTGTGATGCTCTATTCTTTCTGTTGTAAATTGTCGGGTACCGGTGTATGCCGATGCTGAATTGCCGGCCGGCTTTTTTAAAGAGACGGTGCATGAAAACACTATTATTTTTTTTAATAAATCCTTTAACATTAAATGACAAGTAGAGTAAGCTGAGCGCTGCCATCCAGCTTGTCATCCTTCAGAGACACTGCAGAGCACAGGCATTATGGGAACTTCCGATTCCGGTATTCTATATTTTAAAAGTATCGGAACTCAGTATCAGAACTCCCATACCGCGAATATCGGTCGATACCCGATATTTCAGTATCGGAATGCTCAACACTAGTCCTGATATATATTTTGCTCAGGAGCATTTTCTAGACTGGATACAATGTATCCGCTGAGAGCAGGAGCAGCAATGTGCAGGATTACGGCCTCCGAATGGAAACAGAACCGTCCTCATTCACTGACATCAAACAGATCCTGAAGATGGTGAGAGATGAAACACAAAGTGGAATAACACAAAGATGTAGAAGATTTCATTTATTCACTGATTTACCGCTGCTCCCATCACTAGTGGTGACGTTACATTTCAGGACAGGACACATAATATTTGTAATTCCCCCTCTAAAGGAAGATAATAGACTCAGCCTTGCTAAAGGGGTTATAAGAAAGGGTTATATATATATATAAAATAAGAAAACACACCAGGTATTGCTCACCCTCCCCGGGTCTAACGCCATCTTTCCGACACTGCCTGGTCTGTGCTGATTGTCTGCAGTGCTGACATCAAGTTGACAGCATTGCAACCAATCAGTGAGCTGAACACAGCCATGATTGGCTGTAGAGTTGTTGATGTGATGTCAGTGCTGCAGACAATCAGCAGAGATCAGGCAGCAGCGGAGAGCTGGAGTTAGACCCAGGGAGGGGGAGTAATACTCAGTTTGTTTTGTTACAGCCACTGTAGCCCATGATAGTCACTATTCTGAAAGGGGACAACCCCTTCAAGGCAAACGTCATCTGCACAAGACAAGTTTCCCCTATTTTTGGAATGATGTGAATTATTCTCCATGTTCTCCCCATCTTTCCCTATCTCTCAGGTGGCCGTCCTGGTCTCCTTCAGCTCATCGGCCTTTCTACCAGAGGAGGATTTGCCCCATAATCAGGAAGGATCTAGGGGTGAAGAGCTCCCTCTAGAGGGCAGACAGAGATGTCCTGGAAGAAGGAACCGGCACCTGCCGACCAGTATGACAGTGGACACCAGTCTGATTGACAGCAGCTCTATGGACGGCTCGGAGCAGATGGAGGACGGTCACACCCGCTCTCTGTCCCCCTGGGAATACAGGTAATATCACAACCTGTCACATTACAAGCAGCGCTGAATAGTGATACAGTCCGGTGGAGATTCCCGGAGTCTCCTGTAGAAGGACGTCTAGTAAAGTATAGAAAGAAAATAATCTTTTCAGTAGAGTTACAATAGCAGGGAATAGCTTGTCGGGATGTTTTTATAACCCCTTTAGTGGAGAATAACGTCTTCCCATCTTCTAGCCGCCTCTCGTTCTTCTTTTCCTGCCTACAAGCTCCCAGTAACCGTTCAGAAATCTCCCCTGTCCCCAAATAGACTTCAGGGGAGGAGGGAGATGCAGCTGCAGTTATTAGAAATAAAACATGAAGGAGAGAAGCTGAGAGCGCACGGCGCGGCTCTGACATCACCCAGAATAACCTTGTATGGAGGGAGAAACTGGAGATTTATAGAGCAGAAGACTGAAGAAAAAGCCTCGAGAATCTGCAGGATAAGAACAAGGAGCGCGGACATGGACCAGGTGTTACACAGCTTCTCTCACTGTGTATTTTTATTCCCAGTCTCAGCACAGATCCCAACAGGTTCCCTGTCGTCATTGCCGAGGCCGATTGTCTGACTTTTGCTTGTGTAGACACTGATGGCCATGAAAGTCCAGACCTGATCTCCTTCCCCATCCAGCAGGAGGTGATGGTCCTACGACGGGAGCAGAAAGGCTGCAGCTTCTCCTACAGACTGGAGGGCGAGGTGGTGACTCTGGGCTGCACATGTGTCAGACCGACCATCAGCTATTACTGAATGCGTGGAAATATGGATGATGGACGCCTGACTGTCAACTTTTAAGATTTCTTGAGAATTTTTTATTTAAATAATAAAATAAAAGCAACTTTAATTTTTTTATAGTGTTATCTCTGGTTACAATAGGTTTTGGGGTTTGGTAGTAGCTACTTGTCCATTACACAGGTCCATGTTATGGTGGAACATACTGGTATCATCAGAGGACACATGCCGTATATTCTCATTGTATAGGGCCATGCTGCTCCTTCAGGTGTCCTCAAGTTCATATGGAGGCGTCTTTTCTTCTTTAGATTACAATACAATGTTTCTAGGGAAAGTTCCTCCATAAAAAGAAATCTAATATGGCAGAACGTCTGCAGCTCCGTAATATGAGGGAATCTGTGTGACGCTCTACAGGCGATGTGCAAATGGGCCTTCACCTTAAAGGTTTGGAACAAGATGGTGAGTTATCACTTATCCATAGGACAGGGGATAATTACTGATCGCTTGGGGCCCAATCACTAAAGACCCCACTAATCCCAAATGTGGGCTCCATAATGAATGGACTGGAGGTCAAGTATGCGGACCCCTCATTGTGTATGGGATTGTTGGATTGCCGAGACTAGCGCTCATTCTCAGGTTTCCAAGACACGGACAAGATGGCGGATCAGACTATAAATTATCTTGAAAGTTTCTGACATGGCTGAAAATCAGTTTTTTGGCCATTATAAAATACTGTGAGGCCGATATATTAAGACTAAAGTTGTGCACAGACTGAAGTAGCATTACTGGCAGAAGAAACGCCAACGCTCTTGCAGTATTTGACAGGTGGACATAGCCATGTCCCATCCAGTCCCGGCTCCTCTCTAGCTCTGCCCATTTTGGCGGAGTTTCTTCAAACTAGCGAAAAAAAATTTAAAAGTGGGAACATTTCTGTACAACTCCTATTTGCTCAATTTTTTTTAATACCTTTCAAAGCAGATTACTCCAGTTTTCTGATAAAAAAAGCTATGATGAAAGTTTTTGGTAAGTCCATTACTACACACCACCAAAAACCCACCTCTCCCAGGGGCTTGCCTATAATAAGTGCAGGGTTTACTGTTTCCTTCGTGCCCTAGAGACTAGGGGAGCCAAAAAGGTCCCTTTGTCCCATATGTAAATGTGGCACCCAGGGGATGGGGACTACTCGGCGCCAGGGACTTAATGCCTGGTCTTGGGGGAGGTCGCGGTGGTCGGCTCCCGGGCCCGTACCCTGGGGTCTCTCTTAAAAACGGGGAAAATGAAATGTCAAAGTTCGTGACGCCACCTGTGGTGTCTGGTGAGGATCACCAGCGCTGCGGCAGTCCACTGAGGCCGGTGTTATGGCAGCTATGATGGTGTAGCTCCCCACAGGTGGAGCTAGGCCTCAGGGCAGCGAAGTTTGACGAGGTGCACAATATGGAGATGACCCAGCCGGGTCCAAGGAAGAACAGGGGACACACCCACACACGGTTTGCTTCTGTACCTTTTACTGGTGGAAATGCAGGTACTGTCCGGAGCACTGCAGGGTGAGGGGTGCACTGCAGGACTCTCCCCAGTGAGCAGGTGTAAGGCCTCCTGTTTCTTCGCCGCTTAGTGTTAGTCTCTGGCCTGCCTGGAGCTAGGCCTAACTTAGTCTCTGTTCTGCACCGGCAGATCCTGTGGTAGGGCCTTCTGTTGGAGTACACACTCCCTGGTATATGGGGCCTCGGTAACTCCTGACCCTGGTATAACAGTCAGCGTTTGGTATTCCTGGGACATGTAGTTCGCCAGGGGTTCTGGTTGTCTTCTGCTGGGTGTAAAGAATCCCTGCAGACTCAGACCCGATGTCCGGTATATGGTTCCTGGGGTGAGCCGGTAAAGCTCCTCTGCCCCCAATGCTATTTACTCCTCTAGCCTTCGGCATACTCGGGCTCTCACTAGGCTATACACACTGGCAGTTGGTTGGCTGCCTCTTCTGCTGCTCTCTGAGCGTCAGCAACGCTCCTAGCTCACTTAACTCGAGCTGCTTGAGTCTGACTGAGCTCCACTGCAGACTGACCTGTTTCTCTGTGTCTCACTCTGCAGGAACTGGCTGTGGACTCCAGACTGTTCTGTCTCTACTCTCTTCCTGAGGAGAACTAACTCACAGACTCACTCCTTCTGTGTCTGAGCAGGAACTGCTGAATCACTCCACCTTCCCTATTTATATCCCTATCGGGCTTCCTCTGGTGGTCTGAGGTGGAAGGTGGAGGTGTGTGTATGCTGTGAGGGCCTCTTGTGGAGAAATCCATCCATGCACCCCTCTGGGATCTGTGGCACCATTGCGCAGCAGGGCACCACATATAGATTTTCTCCAATGTGAGGCAGGGTCATATGTTCAATAAAGACCCCAATCTTGTGGGTGTGGGAGAGCAGCATGGGATTGTGTGCTTCAAGTGCAGGGGCTGGATTTCAGGGAGGCTTTTTGGATTTTAATATTAAATACCTCCCATCCCATAAATCTGAATCAGAGGTCGGATTATTTACTTTAATACTAGAACACTGAGCATAACTACAATCCTCAACATTGAAATTGCAACACTAAGAAGGAAAAGTCGTGGAACTATGGAAATCACAGGACGGAGAGACGTGTTAGTGATCTGCAAATGATGAAAAAATGGATACAACATTTTCACATCTCAATTTATCCAGTATCGAGTATGATCCCCAAGCACAGAAATCCCCGCACTTACAGCCTTGGCTCCTGTTTTTACTTTATTGTATGGTTGGTTTATCTGCATTATCCACATTGTGGTTTTTACAGGTTTTATCTATATATTTTGTCTATGCACATTTGAACCTGAGTGTTACGAATCTGCGAACTCAGATATCCTGTGTTAAGTATTGTGGAATTTTTCAGGATCAAACTAAGAAACGTAGAGCTCAGAAACGCGTTGTCGTCTGGCTGAAGTACGTTTTGCTGATGGCATTTGTACATTTTTCATGTGCTGTTTTTGTAAGAAGCCACTTAAATTTGGTTGTGTTTATATGGATTAAATAAAGTGGAAAAAAGGGAGTGTTGGCCTGAATTTCACATTACTATATCACTTTTCATACTTTTGCATAGACCTGGTCAGAGAGTCTGGACATGTACAGTAACTCTGCTCTACAGACTCCGGCCACAAGGTAAGTTTAGTCTTACAGAGCCGCTATCTATCACCATGCACACTCAGCTTTTATCAGCTCAAATGTCTCCTGTACCCCTAGACTGTACCTGTTATATTTCCCCATCAACTACATGATGACAATTAGCTGCCATAAACTCAATGCATTGTAGGGGTTTTCCAGGTTTACTATATTGACCTCTTCACCGGTGGGGTTCAACATCAACTGACATCCAACAATCGGAATTATTATAAAGACATTTGTAACTGTGGACCATAGCACAGTATTGGAACTCACGTGGTTGCAAAACCACAGATTGATAATTGATATGGGGGAGTGGGGAGGGTCATTTACAAAACCTAGATGCCATAGACATTGACTGAAAATAAGTCCCCTTAAGAAATGGAAGTCTGCACACGTGTAGGAGAACAGTGGCAGGCAGAACAAAGATACCAGTCTCCTTCTGAAGGGTAATTTTACAGACTGTGTAAACCAATGGGACGTAGATTGAGAACTGGATCACTAATGATCGACTATTATTGTGATTGTGACAGGTAATCAAATTTTTCACTAGTGGCTACTAGAGGTGAACTGTAGTATTGCATCCTAACTAGTTAAAGAATTAGGAACTAGGGATGTCACGGGTGTGTCAGGTTTGACATACAGTCATTCTGGATCCGGCTGTAGAAGGTCGCTGCGCTTGGCCTTGCAGACACCTTCTTGATCCTTTCATCATCCCTCCCACTCTAGGACCCAGCGGTGATCTCCACCATCGCCTGCTAATTAACACACCTTTTCTGGATCTTTAAATATACTCAGTTTCTCAAGAGAGTTGCTGGTGATAGAGTAAATTCCTCTGTTCAGGTCTGGTGTTCTAGAAGTCAGCTAGATTCTTCTTGGAGTTCCTTTATGGATTGTAGTTGTGATCTCTCTGGTGTCTCCTCAAAGCTAAGTGTATCCCCTTGTCTGTTTCCCTTGTTTGTCTTTAGTTGCAGTGGGGCTGACTAGTGCTCACTCCTCCCCCTCCCTACCTAGGGCCTAGCTCTAGGGCCAGCCAGGGCTAAGGTATCCTGCTTGGCGATAGGTGCGGAACCTATTTAGGGACGATAAGGGAGTCATGGTGTTGTTAGATCTGCTTAGGGGTCTCCAATCCCCCTTTACTTAGTTGCTGGGCTTTCCCCCTTTTCCCGTTGTCGTACGCTGGGTTCTTCCCATACTTAGCATGACAAGGGATGAGCAGACTCGTGGAAGTTCAGGTTTTGGTACCCAACTGAACTTTAGTCCAAAGTTCGGTTCAGGTACCAAAACTGTACCCGATCTTGATCCAGTACCTGGACCCCATTGAAATCATTGGGAACTCCAACTTTGGAGATGTAAAAAACTCAATCTCCCTCCTCCCTCTCTCTCCTTTTCTCTCTATTTCCTTCCTCCTTCTCTTTTCTCTCTATCTCTCTCCTCCTGCTTCTCTCCTCCCTCTCTCTCTTTCCTCCCTCTCTCTTTCCTCCCTCTCTCCTCCCTCACTCTCTCTCCTTCATCGCTCTCCTCACTCTCTCTCTCCTCTATCTCTCTCTCTCCTCCATCTCTCTCCCTCGCACTCTTCTCCATTTCTGTCACTCTCTCCTCTCTCTTCTCAATCTCTCTCTCCCTTGCTCTTTGTCCTCCATCTCTTTCTCTCTCCTCCCTCTATCTCTCTCCTCCCTCTTTCTCCTTCCTCTCTCTCTCCTACCTCTCTCCGCTCCCTCTCTCTCTCTCCTCCCTTTCTCTGTCTCCTCCATCTCTCTCTCCTCCATATCTCTCTCTCTCCTACATCTCTCTCCCTTACCCTTTCTTCCATCTCTTCTCACTCTCTCTCTTGCTCTTTCTCCTCCATCCCTTTTTTCTCTCCTCCCTCTATCTCTCTCCTCCCTCTTTCTCCTTCCTCTCTCTCTCCTACCTCTCTCCGCTCCCTCTCTCTCTCTCCTCCCTTTCTCTGTCTCCTCCATCTCTCTCTCCTCCATATCTCTCTCTCTCCTCCATCTCTCTCCCTTATCCTTTCTTCCATCTCTTCTCACTCTCTCTCACTTGCTCTGTCTCCTCCATCTCTTTCTCTCTCCTCCCTCTATCTCACTCCTCCCTCTTTCTCCTACCGCTATCTCTCTCCACCCTCTCTCTCTCTCCTCCCTTGCTCTGTATCCTCCATCTCTCTCTCCTCCATATCTCTCTCTCTCCTCCATCTCTCTTCCTTACCCTTTCTACCATCTCTCTCACTCTCTCTCACTTGCTCTTTCTCTTCCATCTCTTTCTCTCTCCTCCCTCTATCTTTCTCCTCCTTCTCTCTCTCTCCTACCTCTCTCTCCCTGCTCCCTCTCTCTCCTCTCTCTAACGCTCTTCTCCCCAGACTCCCGAACTGTAAAATGGACTTCCAGGAGAAGCCCGTGTTCGGAGTTCAGCACCTGACACTAGGTGTCCGGTAGGAACCCCAAATTTTACAGTTCGGGTTCGCTCATCTCTATTGAGAACTATATAACACATTGATCGAGTGGCAAAGCCTTCTTCCCCTTTTAAGCCTAAAAAAAGCCCTACAGTCCTACAAATAAACTATAAAAGGTTCCAGCCCTTTAGGTGCAGCATCGTATAACAGAATACATTACATAAGTGATCCATTAATGGTGGATTCCTTTATTTACATACAGGGGAAGACACTGGTGTGTGAGTATATAGAGATCTTTATTTTCAGATATACGCTGCATTTATTTTCTGCCAGTTACAGCGAGGACAGCTATAGTCATAGCGATGGTCCCGGCCGCTCCTCCGATCATCATCCCAATAACATTTCCCTGTAACCGTGTAGTTTCACAACGTTCTCCGGTGTACATGAAGGCCTGGCTGGAAGCACACCTACAGTATAAAAAGATATTAATGTACTACATGGGGAAAAGAGAGCTCTTTCCAAAAATTGTGAAAGTCACAGTTCATTTTGCATCTTTATTATTATTTTAAGTAATCTAAAATCTAAAAAAATGCAACTTTGCAAATATTTTCTGTTTTGTTTGTACTGTTCCTAAGAAGAACTGTTGGTCTCCTCCACGGTAACAGACTACAGACGTATCCTGCGTAGTCTGGTCCTGCAGTCATATACTGTATATATATAACATACATAAAGTGAATTCAGAGCTGTCTCCCATGATCTGCTTATACCCAGCACTGTGACAGTAACAAGGAGTTATTCTCTACCTCTGGAGACGCTAAACAAATACTCTGATATACTGGACTTTTCCATCATTATCTGTGTTTTCTAACTATATAGTTTATTATTTTTATAATTTATAGACCAAGACCTGTTCCAGGGAGACATCAAGCTTGCGGTGAGGACTACAATTTGTTATTAATGGGCAATGTGATTGTGGTGGTAATAGGTAGAGTCCATAAAGACCAGACTTGCTCCTCTGACCTCCATCTTTAGATTGGGGGAGAAGGGTTACAGGGGTGCACATACTGTGTTTGAATAGAGAGTAAAATGGATCTGGTTTCTCCGTGTCATATACTATGCACAACTTAAAGCTCAACTGATCTGTCAGCAGATCAAAGTGGGCAGTTTTTGCTTTTATTTTATTCCCACTACTCATCTGAGGATTCCTTCCTTTAATCCACCGTACGGTTCCAGAGATATTTAGCCTTTGCAAGAGGCCTGTCTCACAAGATCCTCTTGGGTGCGTCTTTAGACTGACCGCATTATTATCCTATGAGCACCACTACCTTAGTAAAGATCATAAAAATTAGCACTAAATATAAAGGTCCATATCTCTGGAATCTGGATTTAAAAAAACACATAAGATAGAATAGTCAGGAGACAACAGGAATAAAATAAGAGCAAAAACTTGCCACTTTTGACCACTCTTTCAGTATGAGAAAGTAGGTAGGTTACAACAGCCATTTGCAGTACAGTAGCTATCATATAGTCAGGGCCGGCTCCAGGTTTTTGGGGGCCCCGGGCGAAAGAGTCTCAGTGGCCCCTTTAACACATACACGATTCATGATGCACAGATACCACAGAGAAATATATATATAGTACAATGCCGAAGATTTCACTTCTTACATTACATGAGCGATATCTATAGCAAATTCTATAATAGCTCAGAAACCAGCGAATCCTCGCAGCTCACAATGCAGACCAGACAGTATAGTCCTCCATACAGAATAATGAACCCCATATAACGCTCCATACAGAATACTGGACCCCATATAACGCTCCATACAGAATAATGAACCCCATAAAACGCTCCATACAGAATAATGGACCCCATATAACGCTCCATACAGAATACTGGACCCCATATAACGCTCCATACAGAATAATGAACCCCATAAAACGCTCCATACAGAATAATGAACCCCATAAAACGCTCCATACAGAATAATGAACCCCATATAACGCTCCATACAGAATACTGGACCCCATATAACGCTCCATACAGAATAATGAACCCCATAAAACGCTCCATACAGAATAATGAACCCCATAAAACGCTCCATACAGAATAATGAACCCCATATAACGCTCCATACAGAATAATGAACCCCATATAACGCTCCATACAGAATACTGGTCCCCATATAACGCTCCATACAGAATAATGGACCCCATATAACGCTCCATACAGAATACTGGTCCCCATAAAACGCTCCATACAGAATAATGAAGCCCATAAAACGCTCCATACAGAATAATGAACCCCATATAACGCTCCATACAGAATAATGGACCCCATATAACGCTCCATACAGAATAATGAACCCCATATAACGCTCCATACAGAATAATGAACCCCATATAACGCTCCATACAGAATAATGGACCCCATATAACGCTCCATACAGAATAATGGACCCCATAAAACGCTCCATACAGAATAATGAACCCCATAAAACGCTCCATACAGAATAATGAACCCCATAAAACGCTCCATACAGAATAATGGACCCCATATAACGCTCCATACAGAATAATGAACCCCATATAACGCTCCATACAGAATAATGAACCCCATAAAACGCTCCATACAGAATAATGGACCCCATATAACGCTCCATACAGAATAATGAACCCCATAAAACGCTCCATACAGAATAATGGACCCCATATAACGCTCCATACAGAATAATGAACCCCATAAAACGCTCCATACAGAATAATGGACCCCATATAACGCTCCATACAGAATAATGAACCCCATATAACGCTCCATACAGAATAATGAACCCCATAAAACGCTCCATACAGAATAATGAACCCCATATAACGCTCCATACATAATAATGAACCCCATATAACGCTCCATACAGAATACTGGTCCCCATATAACGCTCCATACAGAATACTGGTCCCCATAAAACGCTCCATACAGAATAATGAACCCCATAAAACGCTCCATACAGAATAATGAACCCCATATAACGCTCCATACAGAATAATGGACCCCATATAACGCTCCATACAGAATACTGGTCCCCATATAACGCTCCATACAGAATAATGGACCCCATAAAACGCTCCATACAGAATAATGAACCCCATAAAACGCTCCATACAGAATAATGAACCCCATATAACGCTCCATACAGAATAATGAACCCCATATAACGCTCCATACAGAATACTGGTCCCCATATAACGCTCCATACAGAATAATGGACCCCATATAACGCTCCATACAGAATACTGGTCCCCATAAAACGCTCCATACAGAATAATGAACCCCTTAAAACGCTCCATACAGAATAATGAACCCCATATAACGCTCCATACAGAATAATGGACCCCATATAACGCTCCATACAGAATAATGAACCCCATATAACGCTCCATACAGAATAATGAACCCCATATAACGCTCCATACAGAATAATGAACCCCATATAACGCTCCATACAGAATAATGAACCCCATATAACGCTCCATACAGAATACTGGTCCCCATATAACGCTCCATACAGAATAATGAACCCCATAAAACGCTCCATACAGAATAATGAACCCCATAAAACGCTCCATACAGAATAATGAACCCCATATAACGCTCCATACAGAATAATGAACCCCATAAAACGCTCCATACAGAATAATGAACCCCATAAAACGCTCCATACAGAATAATGAACCCCATATAACGCTCCATACAGAATAATGAACCCCATATAACGCTCCATACAGAATACTGGTCCCCATATAACGCTCCATACAGAATAATGAACCCCATAAAACGCTCCATACAGAATAATGAACCCCATAAAACGCTCCATACAGAATAATGAACCCCATAAAACGCTCCATACAGAATAATGAACCCCATAAAACGCTCCATACAGAATAATGAACCCCATATAACGCTCCATACAGAATAATGAACCCCATATAACGCTCCATACAGAATACTGGTCCCCATATAACGCTCCATACAGAATAATGGACCCCATATAACGCTCCATACAGAATACTGGTCCCCATAAAACGCTCCATACAGAATAATGAACCCCATAAAACGCTCCATACAGAATAATGAACCCCATATAACGCTCCATACAGAATAATGGACCCCATATAACGCTCCATACAGAATACTGGTCCCCATATAACGCTCCATACAGAATAATGGACCTCATAAAACGCTCCATACAGGATACTGGTCCCCATAAAACGCTCCATACAGAATAATGAACCCCATAAAACGCTCCATACAGAATAATGAACCCCATATAACGCTCCATACAGAATAATGAACCCCATATAACGCTCCATACAGAATACTGGTCCCCATATAACGCTCCATACAGAATAATGGACCCCATATAACGCTCCATACAGAATACTGGTCCCCATAAAACGCTCCATACAGAATAATGAACCCCATAAAACGCTCCATACAGAATAATGAACCCCATAAAACGCTCCATACAGAATAATGAACCCCATAAAACGCTCCATACAGAATAATGAACCCCATATAACGCTCCATACAGAATAATGAACCCCATAAAACGCTCCATACAGAATAATGAACCCCATAAAACGCTCCATACAGAATAATGAACCCCATATAACGCTCCATACAGAATAATGAACCCCATATAACGCTCCATACAGAATACTGGTCCCCATATAACGCTCCATACAGAATAATGAACCCCATAAAACGCTCCATACAGAATAATGAACCCCATAAAACGCTCCATACAGAATAATGAACCCCATAAAACGCTCCATACAGAATAATGAACCCCATAAAACGCTCCATACAGAATAATGAACCCCATATAACGCTCCATACAGAATAATGAACCCCATATAACGCTCCATACAGAATACTGGTCCCCATATAACGCTCCATACAGAATAATGGACCCCATATAACGCTCCATACAGAATACTGGTCCCCATAAAACGCTCCATACAGAATAATGAACCCCATAAAACGCTCCATACAGAATAATGAACCCCATATAACGCTCCATACAGAATAATGGACCCCATATAACGCTCCATACAGAATACTGGTCCCCATATAACGCTCCATACAGAATAATGGACCTCATAAAACGCTCCATACAGAATAATGAACCCCATAAAACGCTCCATACAGAATAATGAACCCCATATAACGCTCCATACAGAATAATGAACCCCATATAACGCTCCATACAGAATACTGGTCCCCATATAACGCTCCATACAGAATAATGGACCCCATATAACGCTCCATACAGAATACTGGTCCCCATAAAACGCTCCATACAGAATAATGAAGCCCATAAAACGCTCCATACAGAATAATGAACCCCATATAACGCTCCATACAGAATAATGGACCCCATATAACGCTCCATACAGAATAATGAACCCCATATAACGCTCCATACAGAATAATGAACCCCATATAACGCTCCATACAGAATAATGAACCCCATATAACGCTCCATACAGAATAATGAACCCCATATAACGCTCCATACAGAATACTGGTCCCCATATAACGCTCCATACAGAATAATGAACCCCATAAAACGCTCCATACAGAATAATGAACCCCATAAAACGCTCCATACAGAATAATGAACCCCATATAACGCTCCATACAGAATAATGAACCCCATATAACGCTCCATACAGAATACTGGTCCCCATATAACGCTCCATACAGAATAATGGACCCCATATAACGCTCCATACAGAATACTGGTCCCCATAAAACGCTCCATACAGAATAATGAACCCCATAAAACGCTCCATACAGAATAATGAACCCCATATAACGCTCCATACAGAATAATGAACCCCATATAACGCTCCATACAGAATACTGGTCCCCATAAAACGCTCCATACAGAATAATGAACCCCATAAAACGCTCCATACAGAATAATGAACCCCATATAACGCTCCATACAGAATAATGAACCCCATATAACGCTCTATACAGAATACTGGTCCCCATAAAACGCTCCATACAGAATAATGAACCCCATAAAACGCTCCATACAGAATAATGAACCCCATATAACGCTCCATACAGAATACTAGTCCCCATATAACGCTCCATACAGAATAATGGACCCCATATAACGCTCCATACAGAATACTGGTCCCCATAAAACGCTCCATATAGAATAATGAACCCCATAAAACGCTCCATACAGAATAATGAACCCCATAAAACGCTCCATACAGAATAATGAACCCCATATAACGCTCCATACAGAATAATGAACCCCATATAACGCTCCATACAGAATAATGAACCCCATAAAACGCTCCATACAGAATAATGAACCCAATAAAACGCTCCATACAGAATAATGAACCCCATATAACGCTCCATACAGAATACTGGTCCCCATATAACGCTCCATACAGAATAATGGACCCCATATAACGCTCCATACAGAATACTGGTCCCCATAAAACGCTCCATACAGAATAATGAACCCCATAAAACGCTCCATACAGAATAATGAACCCCATATAACGCTCCATACAGAATAATGAACCCCATATAACGCTCCATACAGAATACTGGTCCCCATAAAACACTCCATACAGAATAATGAACCCCATAAAACGCTCCATACAGAATAATGAACCCCATATAACGCTCCATACAGAATAATGAACCCCATATAACGCTCCATACAGAATACTGGTCCCCATATAACGCTCCATACAGAATAATGGACCCCATATAACGCTCCATACAGAATAATGAACCCCATAAAACGCTCCATACAGAATAATGGACCCCATATAACGCTCCATACAGAATAATGAACCCCATATAACGCTCCATACAGAATAATGAACCCCATAAAACGCTCCATACAGAATAATGAACCCCATAAAACGCTCCATACAGAATAATGAACCCCATATAACGCTCCATACAGAATAATGAACCCCATATAACGCTCCATACAGAATACTGGTCCCCATATAACGCTCCATACAGAATAATGGACCCCATATAACTCTCCATACAGAATACTGGTCCCCATAAAACGCTCCATACAGAATAATGAACCCCATAAAACGCTCCATACAGAATAATGAACCAAATATAACGCTCCATACAGAATAATGAACCCCATATAACGCTCCATACAGAATACTGGTCCCCATAAAACGCTCCATACAGAATAATGAACCCCATAAAACGCTCCATACAGAATAATGAACCCCATATAACGCTCCATACAGAATAATGAACCCCATATAACGCTCCATACAGAATGCTGGTCCCCATATAACGCTCCATACAGAATAATGGACCCCATATAACGCTCCATACAGAATAATGAACCCCATAAAACGCTCCATACAGAATAATGGACCCCATATAACGCTCCATACAGAATAATGAACCCCATAAAACGCTCCATACAGAATAATGGACCCCATATAACGCTCCATACAGAATAATGAACCCCATAAAACGCTCCATACAGAATAATGGACCCCATATAACGCTCCATACAGAATTATGAACCCCATATAAAGCTCCATACAGAATAATGGACCCCATATAACGCTCCATACAGAATAATGAACCCCATAAAACGCTCCATACAGAATAATGGACCCCATATAACGCTCCATACAGAATAATGAACCCCATATAAAGCTCCATACAGAATAATGGACCCCATATAACGCTCCATACAGAATAATGAACCCCATAAAACGCTCCATACAGAATAATGGACCCCATATAACGCTCCATACAGAATAATGAACCCCATATAAAGCTCCATACAGAATAATGGACCCCATATAACGCTCCATACAGAATAATGAACCCCATAAAACGCTCCATACAGAATAATGGACCCCATATAACGCTCCATACAGAATAATGAACCCCATATAACGCTCCATACAGAATAATGAACCCCATAAAACGCTCCATACAGAATAATGGACCCCATATAACGCTCCATACAGAATAATGGACCCCATATAAAGCTCCATACAGAATAATGGACCCCATATAACGCTCCATACAGAATAATGGACCCCATATAACGCTCCATACAGAATAATGGACCCCATAAAACGCTCCATACAGAATAATGGACCCCATATAACGCTCCATACAGAATAATGAACCCCATATAAAGCTCCATACAGAATAATGGACCCCATATAACGCTCCATACAGAATTATGAACCCCATAAAACGCTCCATACAGAATAATGGACCCCATATAACGCTCCATACAGAATAATGAACCCCATATAAAGCTCCATACAGAATAATGGACCCCATATAACGCTCCATACAGAATAATGAACCCCATAAAACGCTCCATACAGAATAATGGACCCCATATAACGCTCCATACAGAATAATGAACCCCATATAAAGCTCCATACAGAATAATGAACCCCATATAACGCTCCATACAGAATAATGAACCGCATAAAACGCTCCATACAGAATAATGGACCCCATATAACGCTCCATACAGAATAATGAACCCCATAAAATGCTCCATACAGAATAATGGACCCCATATAACGCTCCATACAGAATAATGGACCCCATATAACGCTCCATACAGAATAATGGACCCCATATAACGCTCCATACAGAATAATGAACCCCATATAACGCTCCATACAGAATAATGAACCCCATAAAACGCTCCATACAGAATAATGGACCCCATGTAACGCTCCATACAGAATAATGAACCCCATATAACGCTCCATACAGAATAATGAACCCCATATAACGCTCCATACAGAATAATGAACCCCATAAAACGCTCCATACAGAATAATGGACCCCATATAACGCTCCATACAGAATAATGAACCCCATATAACGCTCCATACAGAATAATGAACCCCATATAACGCTCCATACAGGATACTGGTTCCCATATAACGCTTCATACAGTATACTGGCCCCCATATAACGCTCCATACAGGATACTGGTCCCCATATAACGCTCCATACAGGATACTGGTCCCCATATAATGCTCCATACAGGATACTGGTCCCCATATAACGCTCCATACAGGATACTGGCCCTCATAAAACGTTCCATACAGGATACTGGCCCCCATAAAATGCTTCATACAGGATACTAGTCCCCATATAACGCTCCATACAGGATACTGGTCCCCATATAAGGCTCCATACAGGATAATGGACCCCTTATAACGCTCCATACAGGATACTGGTCCCCATATAACGCTCCATGCAGGATACTGGTCCACATATAAGGCTCCATACAGGATATTGGTCCCCATATATCGCTCCATACTGGATACTGGCCCCCATATAAGGCTCCATATAGGATACTGGTCTCCATATAATGCTCCATACAGAATACTGGCCCCCATATAATGCTCCATACAGGATACTGGCCCCCATATAACGCTCCATACAGGATACTGGCCTCCATATAACGCTCCATACAGAATACTGGCCCCCACATAATGCCCTATGCAGGATGTCACTCCCCCCATATAATGCTCCATGCAGAATGTCACCTCTCCCCCCATATAATTCCCCATGCAGAATGTCACCTCTCCACCAATATAATGTCCTATGCAGGAGGTCACCTCTCCCCCTCCATATAATGCCCCATGCAGGATGTCACCTGTCCCCCCATATAATGTCCTATGCAGGAGGTGACCTATCCCCCCCATATAATGCACCATGCAGGATGTCACTTGTTCCCCCCCATATAATGCCCCATGCAGGATGTGACTTGTCCCCCCCATATAATGCCCCATGCCACCATACATATATATATATAAAAAATCAAATACTCACCTCTCCTCACCTGCTGCCATTGCTCGAGACTCTTCAGCTCCGCCGGCGTCTTCCCGCTCTGCACTGTGATGGATCAGGAGAGAGCATGGTGTAAAGACGTCACCGCGCCCTCTGACCTGAGACGTCGCAGTGCAGCAGTCGGGGAAGAGACCAGAGCTGCTGCTGAAGCACGGGGAGAGGAAAGTATTGGGCCCTGAGCAAGTGGGGGTGAGTGGCGGGCGCTGGCACCGGCACTACACCGCTCACAGGTCCCATAGCGCACAGGGGTGCCCGACGGTGAGTGGGCCCCCCTGTCTGCTCAGGGCCCCAGCACTTGCCCGGGTGCGCTGGGTTCTGACGCCGGGCCTGCATATAGTTACTTTTCTCAAGCTCCACACAAGTGCACCGTGACTTTTATTATTCCCGCCTTCTTTGGCTTCTCTTATTGTACTCTAGTATTTATTTTTATTTATTTATTTATTTATTTTATTCACTTATATAGCACCATTAATTCCGCAGAGCTTTACAGACATTATCGACACTTTCCCCATCGGAGCTCACAATCTAAATTCCCTATCAGTATGTCTTTGGAGTATAGGAAGAAACCGGAGAATCCGGCGGAAACCCATGAGAATACGGGGAAAACATACAAACTCAGTATCACATACAGTATATGGATATATAAAATAGGATTCTGAGAAATGTATCTCTTTGTTTTGCAATTTTTCCTTAACGGGGCTCTCCGGGAATAGAAAAAAATAAATAAAGGGAATCTTAATAAATACATTTATAAATACCTTTAATTAGCAATTTTAGCTCATTTTTGTTTAGGGAGGTAAACATTAAAGAATTAATATGGTCACTGTCTTGTTACACAGAAAGAAACCTGTCCTAGAATATTAGCACAGAAACTTGTGAGCATGTGCCGTAAGAATATTCCTGATATGACTTAGAGATAACCTATAACAGTGTGAGCAGACTTTTCATACCTTAATAGCCCTGGTATCTCCAGCATTAGATCATATAGACAGGGTAGACATCAGTGTGAGCCGCCTCTTCTTATTTAAGCACTCCTTGTACCTCCAGCATAATATCAGATAGACATGGTGAACAGCAGTGTGAAGAGCCTCTTCTTACTTCAGCACTCCTGGCATCTCCAGTGTTAGATCAGATAGATAGAGTAGACAGCACTGTGAGCAGTCTCTTCTTACTTCAGCACTCCTAGTATCTCCAGTATTAGATCAGATACACAAGGTGGACAGCAGTGTGAGCAGCCTCGTCTTACCTCAGCACCCCTGGTATCTCTAGTATTAGATTAGTTAGACAGGTGTACAGCAGTGTGAGCAGCCTCTTCTTACCTCTGCACCCCTGGTATCTCTAGTATTAGATCAGATACACATAGTGGACTGCAGTGTGAGCAGCCTCTTCTTACCTCAGCACCCCTGGTATCTCCAGTATTAACTCAGAAAGACATGGTGAACAGCAGTGTGAGCAGCCTCTTCTTACCTCTGCACCCCTGGTTTCTCTAGTATTAGATCAATTAGACAGATGTACAGCAGTGTGAGCAGCCTCTTCTTACCTCAGCACCCATGGTATATCCAGTATTAGCTCAGAAACACATGGTGTACAGCAGTGTGAGCAGCTTCTTCTTACCTCAGGACCTCTGTTATCTCCAGTATTAGATCAATTAGACAGGTGGACAGCAGTGTGAGCAGCCTCATCTTACCACTGCACCCCTGGTATCTCCATTACTAGGGTGGACAGCAGTGTGAGCAGCTTCTTCTTACCCCAGAACCCCTGGCATCGCCAATATTAGATCATCGGATCAAACGGATACCTATGAAATATGTGCTCACTCATCACCTTTTTCCGATGTGGTTGAAACCTAGCCCACGTTAGTCAATGAAAAAACTGGGTAGGTGGGATTTCAAGTACATGAGTGAGTTTTGGTTGCATCCGCTGCCTAAAACGGTCAGTTTACCGCCAGTGAGAGCTATATAGTGACTATGTGGCTGTCACTGGGGTGTCTTTGGTTCGGGTTGGTTGGGTGGCTGCGTCATTATATAGCAATGTGCACTCACAAGCAGAAGATGAGTTTGCTATAAGAAATCCCAATATAAAAAACCGCTTTTATATTTTACGGACTCTAAAACTTTATTTATTTTCAGCCTTAGCTAATAACTGGAACTTTTTTTTTTTTTATAAAATAAGTATATAACACCAGAGCTGGAGAAAGGACTGCATAGAGGAATAATAAGTAATGGACCATTAATGATTAATAACATCAAATCTATAAATACACAAGTTTATAAAATTATAAAAAGAAGTCTACATGCCGCCCAGAGGATCGGGGAGCATCGTGCTTATTTATTTATTTTTTTTCAATAATTTATTTTCCGCTGTTACACTTGGCAATCAATAATTTCAGTAATAGCTGGTATGGGTCTACTGAATTGTGGTGAGGGGTGACGGAGAGCCGTTTCGAAGAAGGTGTCCAGCAAGTAACTAGGACCCAATGCAAACCCTGAAACAAGGCCTCCCAAAATAATAGTGCTGATGCCCTCATATGAAGCACAGACATTTCCCTGGGCATTTACACATGGGTCCCATCAGCCTCCTGCTTCTATATTGGTGCCACGAATGATTGACATGGTTATGACCATGACTCAGTCTAATTATTGTATTTTTAGTTAGCCATTGTATAGTGTGGCGCCCCTGAGGGTTCAGTCGCCACAGGGTTACTGCACCTCACCCAGAGGTGTGGTATCTCCTTCTCTCAGGTAAGGATGGAGTACTGCCCGGGACCACAACACCAGCACCCATCACTACACTACTCCAGGCCGGCTGGAAGGGCAAGATGCACTCTGATTTGCTGCCCCGTCCCTGGCTGGAGAAGGGAGAACCAAAGAGATTGGGTACCATGTAGTGCGTGTGGGTGGAGGACGTAGTTCAGGGGAGCACTTTAGAAAAACACATAAAAAGAGAAGCCATCTTAGATCAGTGAGTAGTCTTTTGTAAGTGGAAGAGGAGTAGGAGGGGAGCAGAGTCTCGTCAGGAGCTCTGCTCCAGAGTGGGGCCTAGCCAGGAAGGCCCAGGAGGGGAGCAGAGGAGAAGGCTTCATTAAGGAAAGGGATCCCAGGGGTATGGAAGGAGCAGGAAGCCACCCGTACGCCTGAATCTGCCAAGCGTCAGAGGGATCGGGCCGCAAGAGGGGAACCAGTCCCCGGACTGGCCGAGTACTTCACGTCTCAGCCAGAAAACCGGAGGCTTCTGCACTTCCAGGGTGCAGTCGCCGTACTCTCACACCTAAGTCACCGAAAAGGGCACCAAGTAGGTCCGGGAACTCCAAGTTGTCCAGAGGGATCACGGAGTACCCGTTCGAGACTTTACTGGAAGGAGCAGGGCAGGAGGGAGAAGACCCAGCGCGGGAAGTCGGTCTAGAGAGGAACACACAAAAGCGGGGTCCCGTCAAGCGCTCCTGATATACCTGAGGAAGTGCTGAACCCCTGTCTGGCATACGCAGTGTGACGCGAGAGGCTGACACCCGTACAGTGTACCTGAGGAACTTGAACAGAACTGTGAGTAAACTCGGATGACAGGACTCCACTGCCTCCGTCAGTTATTTCCTCTGCGCCATCTCTCCTGCACTACAAGCCCCATCATCACCACCTACCATTCTACACTGCCCTGGGGCCCGCTCCACCTGTGGGGAGCCACTCCAACCCAGCTGCCCTATCAAGCGCCCCAGAGGTCTGAAGCAGCGCTGGTACCTATTACCAGAATCCACAGGTGGCGTCACGAACTTTATAAAAACACTATAAATCCCCTATAAATAACCCCTTTTATTGACTGCCCTGGGTCACGGACCGGGTCATCGCCACTGTGACATCATCCCCCAGCATTTATTGTCCCGGCACCGGGTACCCCACGGCCCAGGGGGCGCGTCAATAGCACTGTTAGATTATGCATTGAGAACTGCATAGTGATAATATGTGAACAATGTCCGTTACTATTTATTTGTGCCTGTATTTTGATAATATGTGAGCACTGTATTGTAGTATTTATTTGAGCACTGTATGGTCATAACATGTGAGAACTGTAAAGTGGTGTTTATTTGGGCATTTCATAGTGATAATATGTGAGCACTGTATGACAGTATTTATTTGAGCACTGTATGGTCATAACATGTGAGAACTGTAAAGTGGTGTTTATTTGGGCATTTCATAGTGATAATATGTGAGCACTGTATGACAGTATTTATTTGAGCAATCTATTGTGCTATCTTGAGAACACTATATAGCCGTATTTATTTTGGCTCTGAGTGGCACTGTTATTTTGTTGCTAAAGAATGGCACTCTTATGTGGGCACCATCCTTTATACCTTGTATAATGTAGCACTGTATAATATCTTATTTGTATATAAATTGTTGGCGGGGGAGCTAAGAAAATAAGCCTCACACGGTACCGTGCCTCATTAGTCAGGTCGTGACCCAAGTGCAACCTTTTTCTCTGCACCCCATGTATTGCATGCCTGCTTATAGACCAACGTATTCTGCACCACGTATCACTCTCATCCTCCCTGCGGAGGTCACACTAGAATCTCAGATAATTGCACAGTGTGTGCCCTTATGGGCAGGGGCGTACTGGCCCACCGTATGATCTGGAAAACCCCCGGTGGGCTCCGATGGCCATGCCCCTAAGCCCCGCCCCCACACCCACTGGGCCCTGTACAGAGAACAGAGGACCCCCCGGTTCGCTAATCAGATAGGCAGCACTGCCGATATGATTAGTGATGGGCCCTCTGCAGCAGCACAGCAAGGAGACCGGTCTCCCTGCTCTGCCTGCTGCCGCAGTGCCCCTCTGCCGCCTCTGCCGGCGCGTGCGCAGGAGGACAGTCTCAGGGCGATGAAGTCATCGGGCGCTCACGTCATCGCCCTGGGACTGCTTCCTGTGCGCGCTGTGGAGGACGGATCCGCCATCGCCCTAGGCAGCGGCTGCAGGCCTGCAGCTCATCTCGACGCGTGAGTATGAAAAGCAGGGGCCGGGAGGGGAGGAAGGGATAGGGGGGAGGGGTGACTGAGAGGACCCCTGGCCGAGGCTGTCAGTAAATGCTACTGGGCAATGGGCATGATTATCATCATGCCCATTGCCCAGCCTGTCCTGCTGCCAACCTCTCGTTACTGTTACTATGCCTAGCAGCATGTACTACCACCAGTGGTTGGCAGGACATGCTGGGTGGGCATGAAAGTACCAAGGAGGCTGGCAGGACATACTAAGCATGAATCGGGCTATGGGCGGAGGAGAGCGGTGCCAGCGCCCGCCCTTCTCCCCCGCTTGCTCAGGGCCCAGCAGCCGGATACTTACCTCTCCTCCTGCCTCCGCAGATCCGCTGTATTTCTGCTCTGCGCTCCCTCTGACATATCAGGTCAGAGGGTGCGGTGACGTCTTTCCACCGCGCCCTCCCCTGAGCCATCACAGGCAGCGCAGAGCGGGAAGACGCCGGCGACGCTGGAGTACGGACCTGAGCAGCGGCAGCAGGTAAGGAGGAGTGAGGTGAGTATTTGATTATTATTTTTTTTAATGTATGGAGGCATGGGGCATTATATGGGGGGGGGGTGATATCCTGCATGGGGCATTATATGGGGGAGTGACATCCTGCATGGGGCATTATATGGGGGAGGGGTGACATCCAGCATGGGGCATTATATGGGGGGGGTGACATCCTGCATGTGGCATTATATGTGGGGTGACATCCTGCATGTGGCATTATATGGGGGGTGACATCCTGCATGGGGCATTTTAAAGAGGGGGGTGCCATCCTGCATTGGGCATTTTAAAGAGAGGGGGGTGATATCCTGCATGGGGCATTATAAAGAGGGGGGGTGACATCCTGCATGGGGCATTATATGGGGGTGACATCCTGCATGGGGCATTATATTGGGGAGGTGACATCCTGCATGGGGCATTATATGGAGGGGGTTGACATCCTGCGGCGCTGGAGTCCAGACCTGAGCAGCGGCAACAGGTGAGGAGGAGTGAGGTGAGTATTCGATTATTTATTTAATGTATGGAGGCATGGGGCATTATATGGGTGGGGTGGTGATATCCTGCATGGGGCATTATATGGGGAAGTGACATCCTGCATGGAGCATTATATGGGGGGTGACATCCAGCATGGGGCATTATATGGGGGGGTGACATCCTGCATGGGGCATTATATGGGGGCGGTGACATCCTGCATGGGGCATTTTAAAGAGAAGGGTGACATCCTGCATTGGGCATTATAAAAGGGGGGTGTGACAAACTGCATGGGGCATTTTAAAGAGAGGGGGGGTGATATCCTGCATGGGGCATTATATGGGGGGTGACATCCTGCATGGGGCATTATATGGGGGGTGACATCCTGCATGGGGCGTTATATGGGGAGGTGACATCCTGCATGGGGCATTATATGGAGGGGGGTGACATCCTGCATGGGGCATTATATGGGGGAGGTGACATCCTGCATGGGGCATTATATGGGGGAGGTGACATCCTGCATGGGGCATTATATGGAGGGTGGTGACATCCTGCATGGGGCATTATAAGGGGGGGAACAGCCTGCATAGGGCATTGTGTGGGGGGAACAGCCTGCATGGAGCTTTATATGGGGCCAGTATCCTGTACAGAGCATTTTATGGGGGCCAGTATTCTGTATGGAGCGTTATATGGGGTCAGTATTCTGTAAGGAGCATTATATGGGTCCAGTATTCTGTATGGAGCATTTTTTGGGGGCCAGTATACTGTGTGGAGCGTTATATGGGGACCAGTATCCTGTATGGAGCGTTATATGGGGGCCAGTATTCTGTACAGAGCATTTTATGGGGGCCAGTATTCTGTATGGAGCATTATATGGGGACCAATATCCTGTATGGAGCGTTATATGGGGACCAGTATTCTGTATGGAGCGCTATATGGGGACCAGTATCCTGTATGGAGCACTTTTTGGAGGCCAGTATACTGTGTGGAGCGATTCGCCGGTTTCTGAGCTATTATATAATTTACAATAGATATCACTCATGTAATATAAGAAGTGAAATCTTTGCATTGTACTATACTTATATTTCTCTGCGGTATCTGTGCATCATGAATCGTGGTATGTGTTAAAGGGGCCCACTGAGACTCTTTCTCCCAGGGCCCAGAAAAACCTGGAGCCGGCCCTTTGTGGTACTATCATGCTAGTACTACTACCACCAGTGGCTGGCTGGCAGGACATGCCATGTGAGCTTGAATTATAGTACCACAGAGGCTGGCAGTACATACTGGGCAATGGGCATAATAATACCACAAAGGCTGGGAGGACATACTGGGCAATGGGCATGATAGTACCACCAGTAGACTGACTTGGCGGTCTCCAGGGCTCCGTCTCCCCTTCTCGCTGCTGTTAGGCTGGGTTAACATTGCGTTTATACTGTGCGTTACAACGGATCCGTTGTAAATCAGTGCAGACGCAGTGTACTGTAGACTTGCATTGCAAAAATAGGCATGTGTTTGAAAGTATGCATTATTTGCAACGCACAGGAAAACATGGTCGGCGGCTGGAGGCCAGCTGAGCACTTCTCTGACAACTGTGTTCTAGTGTCATTCTGTGCCTGCTCATCTCTGTCAGCAGGGGTATTTGTCTGATGGCAAAGATGTAGCAGAGCTGGAGACAGAAGATCCGTGGATTACGTCAGAGCGAGGATTTTGTTTTTTATTAAAGATGGAGTCCCTACATGTGTTTTTTTCTGTTTACTAGAAATTCATGGTGGCCATGTCTAGTTTGGCGTGACGCCATGAATTTCAGGCTTAGTGCCAGCTGATAATACAAAGCTGGTACTAACCCCATTATTACCCAGCGTGCCACCCCCACCAGGGCCGCTGGAAGAGCCGGATAAAGCGCATGGAAATGGTGCTATGATGAATGCGCCAATTCCAGGGGTGGCTGCGGGCTGCCGTCTTCAGCGTGGGGGGCCCAGAATGCTTGGGCCTTACCATGCTGAGAATCCCAGCCCCCAGCTGCCTGGTTTTTACCAGGCTGGCGATCAAAATATGGCGGGAACCCACGTATTTTTTTTTTAATTATTTTTTTAAATAATTTAAAAAAACATTGGGCTTTCCTGACTTTTGATCGCCATGCAGCTGGAGGTGGCAGCCCGTAGCTGTCTGCTTTATCTTCGCTGAGAATCAAAAATTCTGCGGAGCGCTGTCATTTTTGTTTTATTATTTATTTATTTTCACACTTCTATATGTGTGACAGTCCCAACAGCTAATCACAGACGCTGACACTGAGAATGGGCGTCTGTGATTGGCTGCTTGAGTAACCTGAAAGCAGCCCATACATAGTACCATACTAGAATGTATGGGCTGATTGTAGATTACTCAAACAGCCAATCACAGACGCCCATCCTCTTTGACAGCATCTGTGATTGGCTGTTGGGTCTGTGACATATAGAAGTGTGAAAAGAAATCATTTTTAAAAACGGTGTAGCGCTCTGCTGAATTTTTGATTCTCACCGCAGATAAAGCGGACAGCTACGTACTGCCACCCCCAGCTGCCTGGCTTTACCTTGGCTGCCGATCAAAAGACAGAGAAGCCGAATATTTGTTTTAAACTTATTTTAAATATTTTTTTTTTAGGAAAAGGTGTGTGCTCCTGTCATATGTTGATCGCCAGCCAGATAAAACAAAGGAGCTGGGGGCTGGGATTCTCAGCATGGTAAGGCCCAAGCGTTCTTGGCCCCCCACACTGAAAATCGCAGCCCGCAGCCACACCTAAAAATTTCCAGGCGCTTTACCTGGCTCTTCCAGCGGCCCTGGTGGTGAGTGGCACCCTGGGTAATAATAGTGTTAGTACCAGGCCAGCTTTGTATTATCAGCCGGTACTAAGCCCGAAATTCATGTTGTCACGCCAAATTAGACATGGCCACCATGAATTTCTAGTAAATAGAAAAAAAACACAAATTTTTTTTTTAATTAAAAATAAAACACAAAACCCATTTAGGCTCCGTTCATACGCGGCGCAAAAAATCTCTACTGCATGCCGACGTTGCGCTTTTCTCAGCGCGCTTTTCCCGAGGCATGTTAACATGTAGCCTATGGGGAAAGCGCGCTGAAAAAAACGCCAAGAATTGGCATGTCAATTCTTTTTGCGCGGCCGCTTTTGCAGTGAAAGCGCCCACGCAAAAATACGTGGCAAAACGCGGCATCTGAACGCTTTTCAGCAAAATCCATAGCTTTTGCTGGAAGGCGTTTCCAGCTTTCTTTGGCACTTCTTTTACGCGAGCGGTCTAAAGCGCCGCATAAAAGCAGGAACGTAGCCTAAGGGACTCTATCTTTAATAAAAAAAAATCCTCGCTCCGACGTAATCCATCGGTCTTCTGTCTTCAGCTCTGCTACATCTTTGCCATCAGAGAAATATGTCTGCTGACAGATGAGCAGGCACAGAATGACACTGGAGCACTGTTACTGTGTAGTGCGGCACTATGTTGCTTTTTTGTCATTTCATGCAGTGTAGAAATCTTGGGAAAAGTGTGGATTGTGCTCTGGAAGTGATCAGTTATAGCTAACTATGTTATTTTCTGCAGAGATAAGTCCTGCATAGAAGATGGGATATATCGGTCTGCAGATAAAGAACTTCACCTAGAGACATCACTGGTGAGTATGTGTATTACCTATGTTGAGTATATGTATTACCTATACACACACACTGACACTATATACAGAGCTCCTGTGTATAATATTAATGGTGATCATTGCATTACCTGTACACTGACACTATATACAGAGCTTCTGTGTATAATGTCACTGGTGATGACTGATAACCGGTACACTATATACAGAGCTCCTGTGTATAATATCACTGGTGATCACTGTATAACCTGTACACTGACCCAATATACAGAGCTTTTTTACATTTTTATTATTTTAGCATTATTTGTCACTATGTTGTGGCATTATGTGCTTTGGTCATGACATGACGATATTTGTCCCTTGTATGTGGTATTATTCAGTCACCATGTGGTGGTAATATGTGGTCTCATGGTGTGTCAGTATTTATACCTTGTATCTGGTAGCATTTGATCGCTATGTGGTGGTATTATGTGCTTTGGTCATGGTGTGGCGGTATTTGTGCCTTGTATGTGGCATTATTTGGGCACTATGTGGTGGTAATATGTGATCTGGTCACGGTGTGGTGGTATTTCTGCCTTCTATCTGGTAATATTGGTCTTGGTAGAGTGGATTGTGGTTGGTCATTTGTTTTATCTGATATCAATAAGGGGAAACCTCTTTATTTCCAATAGATATTAAATACTTGGATGTTTAACCCCTCCCTGCCCTGTGACTATTACACAGCAGCAGAGATGCAGTTGCAGAGGTTCACCAGAGAAAGCAAGTTGGCATTTGGTGAGATTTTCACCTCTGTATTTATAAGACAAAACCAGGAGTGGGTGAGAAATTCATAAAACATTACCTCGGATTGCTCCACTCCTGGTTTTGTCTTATAAATACAGAGGTAAAAATCTCACCAAATACTCAAAGTGCCACAATCTTCTGACAGTGCTGATTCCACCAATAAATAAGTGATCACCTTCCCAACCTGTGCATCGCTGAGAACTTGTTTTCACCAATAAAAACCCTTTAATGCAAATTACAGTAATTGTACATCGCATTTCTGGTGAGCGCACAGTGATGGGCAGAAGCGGCCAATATAATGGGTATAACGGCTAACAGGTATTTGCAAATAGCTGAAGGGTGGGTGGGCCCCTGGAGTCAATGTCCCTGGTGGGCCCCAGACACCCCAGTCCGGCGCTGTTGACAACAGTGACCTGGGGGTCTGAAATGCTTCCTGGGGCGATACCCATGCTGTCCCCATGTCATTTGAGCACTGTCACTATTGTTTTGGGCACTTTTTAGGCTTTCTACAGACTGTCGGGGGTGCCGCCGCAAAAATGCTCGGGTCTCCCATAGACTAACATTGGGCTCGTTGCTCGGGTCGAGCACCCGAGTATCACGGTGAGCTCGGCCCGAGCTTCGAGCACCCGAGCATTTTAGTGCTCACTCAACACTAATTGCCACTCTTCGTAATGTGCAAACAATGTCTTCTTCAGGTGGATTCCACCTGGATCCCTCATGAAAAGCACTAGATAAAAATGTAAATGATTGAACATATGCACTGCAATATAAAAACAACTTGCTGTGCATTGTGTATTTTTCAGTCTTTTTCAGCTTCTTTTCTCCGCTTCCAGCTTTGAAAATTATGAAGTGGTTAAAGAAAGTGATCGGTTCATTCTGCTGGTGGCTTCTGTTTGGAAGCCGCTCACTATTTTATATGTAGTTAACAAAAACACTGATGTTTTCCTTAAGTGTCTTCTTATAAAATAAAAAATCAGTGGGTATGCTGGCGTCTATAAGGTGCTGTGTGTACGTACCCTTAGGAATAACAGAATCTCTGGTCATCTCCTCCATTTTTGGCCAGAGTTTAGAGGATTAATGGGAGACATAGAACCGCTATTCTCCAGTTTGGGATCTAACCCTTCAGACATACTATATATGAGGTATAGTATTAATATACCATAAAAGTCAGTAATAATCAATTAAATGCGAAAAGACATTAAACAATTTTAATTTTTTATTTCTTTGAATTAAAATTGCATGGAAGGATGAAGACAAGTTCTTGGAGGAGCCTTCAACTTTTGCACGTGTCTCTTGCTGGTCAGGAGGCCACAGGTAGGTGGTACAACTCCTTCCATACAGGTACAGCATTAATGGTGGATGTGCTGTAGTTTCTTCAGAGCGCTAGATTTGGGGGGTTTCTGTCCTCGAGATGTCAATGGTGCGTTGGTGGCAGCAGCCAAAAATACAGCTTTCTCTGACAGCACGAGCAGCCCTGGATAATCCACGCCGGCAGGATGTTATCATCCGGCGGAAGAGAGAACCTAGGAGAAAAGATGTAAAACTGATGTAAGTAATGGGACTCCATATTAGAGGACACTACTGTGGTGTCACTGTGACATGACATTAGAGGAATCTCATACAGAGGAGCAGAATCATTGTCAGCCATCATACATGTGACAATCCCACCACTGACGGATAACATCTGCTCCACATGACTTCTTCTCACTGACGTTATACAACATGGAGATTATCGTCACACTTACCTCGCCTAGTTTCCCCCTCTTCAACTTTCTCTGTTTTTAGTTGTTTTCTCAGTGTTCGAAAATATTTTCTTCTCTTCTGAACTGGAGATTCTAATCAAAATGCCAGAAAAAAATGTTGATTATAAACTCCTAAAAGATGAGCTTTGTATCTTTATAGAGTTATGCAACTGATTAATATGAACCTGTAGCTTTTCTGGGTTCCGGTGGTGTCTCTCCAAAGAACCATGTCCCCATATTAATATGACATTACTTTCAGCAAGCCACGGTGTTATGTAATCAGTTGGATAAAACTTCATTGTAACTTTAAAGAAGACCCATCACCAGGTCAAAAGTGTCCAAGATTCGCTCTTATTTTATGTCGGCTTCTCCCCTGAGTATTCTGATATTTGTTTTCCTAAAATCCACAGTACGGTTGTAGAGATATGGGACTTTTTATTTAGTGTTAATTATTATGGTCTTTATCATGTGGGCGTGGTAACCTAAGGGCACGCCCCAGAGGATCCTGTGAGCACCGCCCCTTTGTAAAGAATAAAAATTACCACTAATAACAAAGGCCCATAACTCTGGAACCGTATGGGGGATTTTAACAAAACAAAAAATAGAATACTCAGGGGAGCAGAAAGAATAAAGGAAGTAATTTTAGAGCCTTAATATTTAAATTTTGGATCATAGGCTATAATTGGATGGCCTATAAACCTGTACATACCTGACAATGAGGGCGAGGATGACTCACTGTTTTTAGCAGTAAAACACTGATTGTCTCCAACAGTTTTGGAAGGGGAAGATTCTTTCTGCCTGTTGGTAGAAAAAAGACACGTAAATTACAAGGAAAAAACAATAGAATAACGGAAGAACACCTGTCTGTTAGGTCAATTAGGACAACATAGAGGAGATATCCTGCTCAAGACCACATTTTACCAGCAAGAATGGAGTCTAATTAGTAATATTGGCCTGTAGTGAGTTGGAAATGAATGGTTGGTCGCAACAATCAGCTGTTATAGAAGTTATCACAAGTAAGACCCACAGAGATTGTGTAGTCATGGGGTGGTGGATGCTAGATTTAGATTTGTGTTACTCGTATCTTGTATTTGGATCCGACATATATCAGGACTAAATCTCATAATAATAATAATAATCTACTCACATTTCTGAGCGTTTTTCATTTATCTCTGGGGAACACCCTGGAGGTGACATAGGCTCTTCAGTGCCTCCATCACTGTTCTCTTGGGAACACTGTGGAGGTGACATAGGCTCTATATTGGTCATCATCCCAGTATTGGTGATATATAGCTAAAACAGATAAAGAAATATAAAATAGATATATTTAATTTTTTTTTGTAATTATAGGTTTCATACATTTTATTAGCCACATACTTACTTTAGAAGACCTTTGATAAGTTGATGCAAAGTTTTTGATTTCTGGCCAGTCATTGTCCTCACTTGTGTCCCCCTCATCTGAATTCATATGTTTGAAGCTGCTACTTCGAGCTAAAAAATACAAGTGTTATTAGAGATTATTAGTATAATACCCAGACAGTCACCATGTTATCACTAATAATGATGGGAACTGATTTTGACATAAAATGAAAGACAAGACACACGTCAGTTTTCTGCAGATGACGTCTCATTTTACTTACTGATAAAGCAGCGGGTGTCCTCATCTGACTTTAGGTCAGGAACGAACAGGGGCTTCTGACTTAAAAGGTTGTCAAAGTCTAAGTCACGCATAAATGGATGAATTTTGATCTCATTTGCGCCTCCTGGAAAAGGAAGACAAGAAAGAAAGTGATACAGTCATTGTCAGAGAAACTGCTCCATATCTGTAGAATTTATGTTAATCTGAACTGAAGATGTAGCAGAGCCGACATAAAGGAAATATATTGAACATTATAGCATGAAGAATGGGTAATAGACAAGTAGGTAGAGTACAGAACCTCAGTGCTGATCCTCATGGAACCCATCATTTGTCTGGTCACGCTGTAATAATTCATTGATAATACTATTAATATTACCTGTTCCAAGTCTCAGTGCTGGAATTTTTCTGAGCAGTTGAGTGATGATGCCTCGAGCATTAGTTGGAGGAAAGTAATTACATCTCCAAGGTATATCATCTGTTATATAAAAAGCAAATATTATAAGAAATAAAACCTCTTCATTTATTTTCATAAAAAAAAAATTCCTTAACAAAGCTAGAAAAAACTACAGAACTATTCAAGTCAAATAACAGTGACATCACAAGCATTCAGATTATTTTACTTACCCTGGATGATACTGTGTAAAATATTCCTTCTGCAAGCCCCTGTAAATGGTGGATATCCAAATAGAAATTTATATAGGATGATCCCTATTGACCACCAGTCAACAGGCCTTCCATAGCCTATCTTTAGGATAACTTCTGGGGCCATGTAAGTAGGGGTGCCAGCAGTCTGGAAACCAACAGAAAAAGGAGATGATGATCAATAAATATAATTGCGACACATAACATCAGTGGAAATGTTTTTCTAGAGAAATTATAAATCAGAGAAGGAGAAAGATGAGATCTGTAAAGTACAAGACCCTGTAAGTAAAGCCTACCTCTTTATCAAGGAACTCTTTGGTGATGTCCTTAGTTGGAGTCTTGTAGAAGTCTGAGTTTGGTCTCATGAGGCCGAGTTTTGAAACCCCAAAATCAGTGACCTTAATATGTCCTGTTGATGTTATCAGGAGGCTGTGAAAGAAAAGATGGTGTCAGCACCAAGTAATAACCCACAGACTGTATAAGAAACTCTAACTTTCTTCCCCTCTAATATGCTAGAGGGGTCACTTACTTCTCAGGCTTCAGATCTCTGTGCACCACACCATAGCTGTGCAGGTATTCCACAGCAAGGACCGTTTCCGCAATGTACATACGGGCCAAGAGGACTGGTAAAGGACCCCTGTGCTTTAGAAGGGTACCACAGTCACCTCCTACAGGAGAAAGCAAATATGAGAACTGAGGGTTTGTTACAATGTAAATTACACATGATGAGTGGGAATGTGAAGAAGGCGGAGACATTGGGACAGGATGGTCTATATATACTGTATAATGTAGTGCGTATACTGTATACTGCAGATAGACCCTATACATAGAGACAGAGCCTCATCTACGAGCCTCTAATTTTTTTCTCTGTGAACGTTCTTATCTATAAAAACTCTTCAAAAAGACAAATCTTCCTTTTACCCATAGTGGAAATTGCTGCCGTGCTCAGCGAGGACATACTGGGGGACTTTCATAGAGATCAATGGTTTTTCAGGCATCTTGGTAACAGATGACTTATAATAATTGCAAAGAGGACATGTAACCGTCCATGTGGGCACATTGTGGTCATATATAGGTGCTAGGATTAAGCAGACGTGGGCTGGATATAGATACAATGGATGTGTCCTACCTGGTACATACTCCATGACCATACATAGATGAAGTTTAGTAGGAAAGGAGCAGAACGTGGAGACCACAAAGGGACAATCTGCAAATGCTGAGATGTCCCTCTCCAGAAAGGCCCATTCAAGCCTCTTTGGCTTTTTCAGGTTCTCCTTGTCCATTTTCTTCATAGCGCAGACTTGGTTTGTGTCTTTATGGCGAACTAAGTGGACGGCCCTGGAGAGGAGAAAAAAACATGATTTACTATAAATTCTTATTAACAATCTATCTATAGATCTCATCAAATGATCTCCTGTATTAATGATTAATGTGGGGCCATCACTAGAAAACCATGTCTATAAATACATAAAATAACACTCCACAAATGATCACCAATGGGGGGTCCTCATCCACGTCACATCCTAACTGACCTGAATAGTGACAGAGAGATGTGAACCGTGATGTGAACTCATAATTTGTCCATGGGAACATAACATGGGAAGGACGCAGAGACATCGTCATAAGGAGCCCTGGGAAATATATATAATACCAAAGTAAAGCTCACCCAAAGGCTCCACTGCTGATCAGTTTGATCGGTTTATAGTCGCTCTTACAAGGATTTCTCCCCAGGTTCAATGATCCGATCGTGGCCTAAAAAGGAATAAGAAATGACATTAACACATAGAAACTGCAGGGGAATAAAAGCTGAAGATGCAGGAACGTCTCTCTTCTATATTATGTCCATGATGATTACACTGCAGCAGATGTAGGGGACTTGATACAAGCCGGACCCTGCACAGACACTATTATATTATAGGAGATATCCCCCTTATACAAAGACACAGGCGGAAATACAAACTCCGCACCACTGAGTACAGACTGTCCTCACAGATGATGAAGCCACAGGGACAGGTGGCCTTAAAATACCCTGTGTCTGCCTGGAGTGGACATGGAGGCCTCCACCATCATAAATCCGACCTTCTGCTAAATGGCTGGTAATCTAGAGAAGATCAGACAACAAGGACATGAGATGTAGACCTGTGTCTGCCTGGAGAGGACAGGGAGGCCAACATCATGAAACTGACTTTCTGCTATATGATTGGTAATCTGGAGAAGATGAGACAAGGACATGAGATGTAGACCTGTGTCTGCCTGGAGCGGACATGGAGGCCTCCACCATCATAAATCTGAGCTTCTGCTATATGGCTGGTGATCTGGAGAAGATCAGAGAACAATGACATGAGATGGAAACCTGTGTCTGCCTGGAGAGGACAGGGAGGCCTCCACCATCATGAACCTGAGCTTCTGCTATATGGCTGGTGATCTGGAGAAGATCAGACAACAAGGACATGAGATGTAGAAGATGATAGATCCTTACCAGGCGCTCCACTGAGTAGGCCGGATACTCCAGTACAAGCAGGACATTTTGGGCCAGTTGTTTAATAAAGGCCAATTCTCCACTTTGGGATTTTTCTTCAGCCTATAGAGATGAAAACAAAGAAGAAAGGAAAATCATGAGAGGAAAAGCAAAACGGAGGAGGCCATTTATATCACCATGTTACTTATGCTATCTACACTACAAGTACTACATGACAACTGACGAGGGATCCGGTCGCTTGTAAACCTTTAAATCCCCACGTCCTCCCTCCATACCCAATGTATGTATACAAGACACATGGCTGCTTGTGACCTGTGTAAAATGGCCACAGCAGACTCCAACTCAAAACGCGGGGTGACTGCAACAATGATAGCCCCACAATTATATACAGTAGATATCTAATAGGCTTTAAACCAGAAGAAAAACAACACCTAATTAAGAGTTAGACCCTAGCCGCACCACACCGACACAAGGGTTAAGGCATTAATATCCCACATTAATACCACTATCCTCACAGGACCGAAGTCCACTAGTTATATTGAGATGTAACCAAAGTCACTATTCCCCCAACAGTAACCTCCGTCCAAAGGACATCACATTTATCAAGACTCTGACCCAAACCTATCCCCCACCGCTGTGACCGTCCCAAAACCTCTACTTATCAAAGTGCCAGCCTTCAAACTTTCCTCCCATCTCTTTATAAGGGCTGGTTGGATGCTGGAACGTGAAACTCCTACCTTCTTCCTTTTATTGTCCCCCTGTAACCCAGCTCCTCAACTCCTTCCCGCAAATGTACGGGTTATTAACATCCTGGAAGGGTCCTCACATGTGGAGGGGGCTCAGGAGCTGAGCTCCCCAAACATGCGTATATGAAATAGCCAGCATCTGTCCCTAAAAACCGTGGACAACGCAGAATTCTTCTGTTAACCATTTAAATAAAGCTGTCAGTCTGTGACAGTATCATTTCAATTGTGCATGCACCGATGCCTGAGCACTCTTGCTTTCATCGGCCCTCCACAAGGCGATCACAGGGGTCTAATGCATTTCTAGGACAACCAGGGGTCTGCTGAAGACCTCCGTTGCTGAAACCACGGTCCTCCTTGTGAAGCTTAGCTATAGGCTGAGCTCCAGAGGATATCAAGATTTTCACTATATAGCGCAATACTGTAGTATTGCAATATATAGTATGAGCGATTTGCAGGATTAAGTCCCCTAAGGGAACGAAAAAAAAAATTTAAAAATAAAGAAGAAAAGATTTAAAAAAATGTTAAAAATATAAAAGTTCAAATCACTCCTCTTTTCACCATTTAAAATAAAGAAAGGAAAAAATGAATGATCATATTTGATATTGATGCGGTTGTTAAAGTCTGATCTTTTAAGATAGGGAATTAATTAATACGATCAATAAACACCGAAAAGAGGAAAAAAAATTGGATTTGTGGGTTTTTTTTGTCTTCTCATTTCAGTTAAAAACATTAATAATAAACAATCAAAACACCCATAGAATCTATGATTCTATGACACTCTATGTACACAAAGTTCACTGCAAAACTCAAATCTTCACTCATCCCAATCGACAGAAAACTAAAATGTTATGGGTCCCTGAATATAGCGACACAAAGAACCATTGCATCTCACTTGGAATTTTTTTCCCTTGTTTCAGCACAATGTATGGTAAATAGAATGGAGCCACTGAAAGCTACAACTTGTCCTGCAAAAGAATCAAGCCCTCACATGTCTATGTCAATGGAAAAATAACAAATTTATGGCTCTTGAAAGAAAGTGAGGAAAAAATGAAGGCATAACAACTGAAAACTCTGTGGTCCATAATTGGTTAACCAATCCAATTCCCCCCTACCTCCACAACCCTCCCAATAACCCTGTAGATATCACCCTCTCCCTTGTCATGTAGCCTGTATGCCCTATTACTGCTCCCCGGCTATTCTTATCTGGGTATTTGGTACAGGTTAAACTTATATTCCATTATTATTTTCCATTATTACTATATGATTTGTGCAGATTGTCTGCTATTTACCTGTTGTACTAATGTCCATATGTTCTTCTGTAAATGCTCAAGATATTCTGAGCTTATATGACCTCGTTTGTATTTGGTCAGGCAATCTCTCACAAGCTCCATTACCAGCCGGTAAGTGAAGCTGAGGACGCCATCGGGTAGTGGTAGCACAAAGTCAGGGTCATAGGTGGTAAGAATCCCCTGGAGTAGTGCTAACACCTGAAGTCTGTCTGGAGGAATTCCAGACATTTCCAGTAAATCCAAGCGCAGTCTGTATATGACTAGCTATATGGCTTATCACACCGACAACAATGACACCGGAAAGTCAAAGTGACAACTAGAGTGTAATGACTTGTAGAAGTAGTGATGGTTAATTGTGATGTCATAATGGAATCTTGTGTTCTACTCTTAAAGGGGCAGCTTACCTTATAAGGAAGTTGCCTAGCATCCCTTAAGGAGGCAACAATATAGGCTGAGCATCGGTACCATATGCAGACATGGATGATAGAGCTATGGACGCTTTACTCTTCTGAGCAGTTAGAGTATTATTATGTTGTTACATAAATTATTTATATCTGTTCCACACAATAAAAATTAGTGTTTTGTATCAATAAGAAAGTCAGATTCCGGGGCTAAAAGACAATGTATATCTTTGTACCGTGTTAGGGGCTAAAAGAAGTATCTTTACTGAGGGAAAAGGGCCGGACTAGGGGCTGCTCCCAGCTCTGGCATAGGACGCACACAGGCCCATGTTACTCTCCCACACCCACTTTCAAAGATGAGGGTCTCTATTACAAATATGACCCTGCCTACCATTGGAGAAAATCTAAATTTACTACTCCCCGTGATACCAATTTATTAGGATGATCATTTAGGTCTCTTTATCACATTAATAGTTCCCCTTGGGCATCCTTATAATAATAAGAGTGCCCCTCTGGGTCTCCTTATAATAATATTAGTGCCCCTCTGGGTCTCCTTATAATAATATTAGTGCCCCTCTGGGTCTCCTTATAATAATAATAGTGCCCCTCTGGGTCTCCCTATAATAATAATAGTGCCCCTCTGGGTCTCCCTATAATAATAATAGTGCCCCTCTGGGTCTCCTTATAATAATAATAGTGCCCCTCTGGGTCTCCCTATAATAATAATAGTGCCCCTCTGGGTCTCCTTATAATAATATTAGTGCCCCTCTGGGTCTCCTTATAATAATAATAGTGCCCCTCTGGGTCTCCCTATAATAATAATAGTGCCCCTCTGGGTCTCCTTATTATAATAATAGTGCCCCTCTGGGTCTCCTTATAATAATAATAGTGCCCCTCTGGGTCTCCCTATAATAATAATAGTGCCCCTCTGGGTCTCCTTATAATAATAATAGTGCCCCTCTGGGTCTCCCTATAATAATAATAGTGCCCCTCTGGGACTCCTTATAATAATAATAGTACCCCTCTGGGTCTCCTTATAATAATAATAGTGCCCCTCTGGGTCTCCTTATAATAATAATAGTGCCCCTCTGCGTCTCCTTATAAGATTAAAGGGAATCTGTCAGAAGGATCAGCCCTCCCTCCCAAGCCGTCTATATGGGCATACGTTATACACGTGGTCCCTTTACCAGCGAGGTTGGTCGACTGGGATAAGAAAATCATTCAACGAGAGACTAGATGGATTTTATTATCTAATGGCCTATTGTTATAGTGTGATCACTATTCAGTATGGCCCTATTACATAGACTATCACCATACAGTTTGTAGGCCAATTGTGGCTGCGCTCTTCTATACGGCATAGTCGGCCATTTGGACGGACTTCTTTTCTTTATCTATACTTTTAATCTTGGCTGCACTGAATATTGATTCAGGGTTAAATGATTCTCCTTTGTGTGTGCATCGATTATATCTGGTACATTTACACTATATTAATACATCCTCTATATTTATAATATATCTATACACCTATATTCCCTGTTGTCTTGTTGCCTAGCCATTATGGGAACCAATCTGGACCTATGATGTGATAAATACTTGATGAGATCCATAAAACAGCGCCCCCTATTGGAGCCCACTGTTCGTTTCAAGCATGGACCTTCTGGTATCTGTATGGGGAGGAAACCTCTCGCTGGAGCGCCGCATGCCTCCCAATGCGCACTGACGCCCCCTCCGGTCTCATCGCTGGAACACATTTTTATGTAAAGTGTCATTGAATGCAGCAGCCGGGTCTAAGCTCCTAATAAACACAACCCTCCGCCTGCCCCGCTGTGTTATTACAGGCTCTATTCCCCTTCAAGCCTAAGCGTCAGAATGCCTGCTCCTCCTCTTACCTCCCCCTTTCACCTGCTGTTATAGTACAGCCTGTCTGGGCTCTGTATTAAAGCCTCTTATTAACCCTCTCCCCCTATGTATCTACTGGTAGACCCCATATTAATATAAGCCCCTTGCATACCATGAGCTGCAATATTATTATTGTAAGAAACCCCATGTGCACTATTATTATCAGGCATAGATGGGGGCATTATTATTCAGTATCGGCACACAGGGGGCATTATTACTATCTAAGGCAAGGGTGGGCAATTCATTTTCCAAAGAGATCACATGAGAGACCATGACTGTTGCGGAGAACGAACCAATAGACAGATATGAATTCTGCTCAATATTCATATCAACATATTAATTACATTTATTATAATATATTAATATTATCACTAGAGATGAGCGGTGTTCGACTCGAACTGTTCGCCAATCTCAAATTCGAGCTGTTTTGGGCAGTGTTCGAGCCGTTCGGCGAACACGAACAATTTGAAAAAATTCCGGCTGTTCGAGGTTATGTTCCATAAATGTTCGTGCACCAAAATCATAACTGGATTTTTTCTCAGTAATGCTGAAAATTAATGTTAATACGCAGTTTGAGTGTACAGTGGGGCGGGGGGAGGGGCAGGGGATGGATCTCTGCAGAAATAATGAAGATCTCCATTTTTTTTTCTCTTTCCCCCATTTACAGTGGGGAGATGCAATCTGTCAGCCTATCAGCAGCTCACACACGGAGCGAACTGCTTTTTTCACACAAGCAAAGGCATGTGTCATTGGCAGTGTATGTCACATGTCCTTGCCCTATAAGACCCAGCCATTTCCACGTAGCCACCATTTTCTCACTGCTGCAGCTGCGTGTTAGACGGCACCGCTGTTGCTGTGTGCGCTATACTTTGAGTGTTCATTTCAAGCCAATTTTCGTACAAATCTACAGATAGCTTGGGAGTAGGGGATAGTTGTGATTGCAGTCCTTTTGAGGACTAGATTACATCATTTCCTACGACTTTTATCAGGCAGGTCTGTGCTCTTAAATAGATAGGTTGGGAGTAGGGTCTACTTGTAATTGCAGTCCTTTTCTGGACTAGGTTACAGCATTTCCTAGGACTTTTTGCTAGGCAGGTCTGTGCCAGTGCTGTGCAAGTTTTTTTCACAGCATTTGGCTAAATCTAGCTAAGCAAATCCTTTTTAGCCTCTTGCAGTGTGTGTTAGTCAGTGGAGTAGCCTATCTGTGTTGCAAGCTATGCCACCTGTGTATAGAATACAAATTTTTTTACTGCACCTAGCCAAGTAAAACCTTTTGGGCATAGCATCATTCTATTAGTCCATCTATACTAAACTCCACCAGGTTGCAAATTAAAAATAATTTTTATCTGCATCTAGCTCTGAAAAAAAATGTGGTCTTGTAGCAGTGTGTGGGACTTGTTCTATTAGTCCATCTATACTAACCTCCACCAGGTTGCAAATTAAAAATAATTTTTATCTGCATCTAGCTCTGAAAAAAAAAATTGGGCTTGTAGCAGTGTGTGGGACTTGTTCTATTAGTCCATGTATACTAACCACCACCAGGTTGCAAATTAAAAATAATTTTTATCTGCATCTAGCTCTGAAAAAAAATTTGGGCTTGTAGCAGTGTGTGGGACTTGTTCTATTAGTCCATCTATACTAAGCTCCACCAGGTTGCAAATTAAAAATAATTTTTATCTGCATCTAGCTCTGAAAAAAAATTTGGGCTTGTAGCAGTGTGTGGGACTTGTTCTATTAGTCCATCTATACTAACCTCCACCAGGTTGCAAATTAAAAATAATTTGTAGCTGCATCTAGCTCTGAAAAAAAATTTGGGCTTGTAACAGTGTGTGGGACTTGTTCTATTAGTCCATCTATACTAACCTCCACCAGGTTGCAAATTAAAAATAATTTTTATCTGCATCTAGCTCTGAAAAAAAATTTGGGCTTGTAGCAGTGTGTGGGACTTGTTCTATTAGTCCATCTATACTAAGCTCCACCAGGTTGCAAATTAAAAATAATTTTTATTTGCATCTAGCTCTGAAAAAAAATGTGGGCTTGTATCAGTGTGTGGGACTTGTTCTATTAGTCCATCTATACTAAGCTCCACCACCTGTGTATGTAATAAAATTGTTTTACTGCATCTAACCCAGCCAATACTTTTGGGCTAATACAACAGTTTGGCCACTCAGCTCTGCTCGGTTCCCATCCATTGTTTTTTGTGCAAACAACTCCAGAGTTGTCAATTAGTTAACCACCAAAATGAGTGGAAAAAGGCCTGCTGATGGTGGAAAGGGGAATAGGTGTGTTGGGAAGGGAAAAAAAGGTTGTGTCCGTGGGGTAGGTGTTAAAGCAACAGTAACATCTGCAGAAGAAAGACCATCTTCCAGCCAAACTAAGATGTCTACTTCTTTTAGTGGACAATGTGATAAGATCCCTTTCTTACGGCCACGCCAATCGCTATAAATTCCAGATGAGGCACAAAAACAGCAGGTGCTTCAACGAATATCAAGTGCTCCTTCAAGTGGGCTCTCCTCCACCTCAACCATAATGTAGACCCTCGTTCCCAAACTGTATCTCCTGTTGGTGGAGAGAATGAGGAAGGCGATGATGAGACTCAAATACCTGATTGGAACGACAACTTGAGATTTTTGTCAGGGCAGGAAGAGGTTAACTCTGAGGACGACTGGTGTGATAACACACAGGGTGATGATGACGAGGTTGGAGATCCCACTTACTGTCAACCCACAGTCAGCCAGTCGATGAGGTCAGCAGAGGAGGTTGAGGAGGATGCTAGTGACGACGAGGTCAGGTTGCGCCTTCCTGGACAGAGACGTAGTACTGGAAGCACGTCAACAACTGCATCCTCAAACACAACTCTGCCTCTGACCACAAGTCGTAGTGGCTCTTCAGGTCGCATGGGTGCTAAGCCTTGCATAGCTTGGGCATTTTTTCAGATCGATAAGAATGACCCGACTCGTGTTATCTGTAACATTTGTCAGAAAAAGCTAAGTAGAGGCCAAAAAATACATAGTTTGAGTTCTTCATACATGAACCGGCACATGGATATGAAGCATAAGTTGCAGTGGGAAGCTCACTGTGCTACAATGCGGCCTAGCCGGCTGGGCCAACCACCATCAGCCACATCTCTTCATCCTCTGTGACTGGGTGGACAGCAGTCACACCTGTTTTGGGACGCAGACCGGCCACCTCTTTACCCGCAACAGCCAGTGTGATTGTCAGGTCATCATTTTATTTGGAGGTGGAAACACCAGCTGGTGTTGAGCGCTCTCCGACATCGATAGCACCACCTTTGGATCAAGGCAACCTAACATGTCCGCCTGCATCTTCCTCACAGACCGGCAGTTTGCCGGGGACACCCTTCTCAACCCCGTCTAAGCACAACAGCCAGCCCTCGGTCCCTCAGATGTGGATGTGGCACCCAGGGGAATGGGGATAACTCGGTACCCGGGCCTTTGGCCTGGCCTTTAGGGATGTCGCGGTGGTCGGCTCCCGGGCCCGTACCCTGGGGTCTCTCCTAAAAAGGGGTTGATATTTGTAAAGTTTATAAAAGAAAGAGTTCGTGACGCCACCTGTGGTTTCTGGTGAGGATCACCAGCGCTGCGCAGTCTACTGAGGCTGATAAGGCAGCTTGATGGTATAGCTCTCCACAGTTAGAGCTGGGCCTCAGGGCAGTATAGGAACGGGGATGCAGGATATAGAGACTACTCTGGGCCAGAGCAAGAACAGGGATGGACACGATAGTCACTTCAGTACCTTTTACTGGTGGAATTTCAGGCACTCCCCGGAGCACTGTAGGGTGAAGGGTGTATGTCCAGATCCTCCCCAATGAGGAGGTTTTGGGCCTCCTGGTTCTGGCTTCTGCATAATTAGTTTCTGACCTGCCTGGAGCTAGGCCTAACTTTGTCTCTGTCCTGCGCTGGCTGACCTTGTGGTAGGGCCTTCTCTTGGAGCGCACGCTCCCGACCTACGGGGCCTATGTGTCTCCTGGCTCTGGTACGTATCAGCACTTTAGCGATCCTGGGACCTGTAGTTCTCCAGGGATTCCGGTTTATCTTGCTGGGTCATGGAGTTCCCGGCAAGCTTCGGACCCGGTGTCCGGTAAATTCTTCTTCTCGGGGTGAGCCAGCTAAGCTCCTCTGCTCCCCTATGAACTAACTCTCTACTCCTTTGCCTTCGGCCTACTCGAGCCCTCGATAGGCTACTCACACAAACGGCAGCGTGCCGCGGTTCACCGATCTTATGGCGCCGGCACACCTACAGCTCACCTCACTGAGCTACACCGAGTCTTGATCTGGATAAGCTCCACAGCAGGGTAGAATGCAGGAGCTGGAACAGGCTTTTGTCCTCTGAGGTAACACGTCTCAGACTGCACTGTACTCACTGCTAAACCAGACTCTGACAGACTAACTGCTGCCTGGCCCCACCTTCCCTTATATATCTCCCTAAGGAGCTCCCTCTGGTGGTCTGAGGTGGAAGGTGCAAATCTGTGAATGGTTATGGGGGCCTCTTGTGGAGGAGTCCTTCAATACACCCTTCTGGGTCTGTGATGCCAAGCACAGCTGGGCTTCACATGGACAAGTAAAAGACCATTTCCTCCTAGCCATGAGAAAGCTAAGAGGTTGAATTTCACCATCTGCAAGCTCTTGGCTACATAAATGCTGCCTTTCCGCCTGGTGGACACAGAGGATTTTCGAGACCTTATGTCCCGTCACAGTGCCCCAGTACCAGATGCCCAGTCGGCACTACTTCTCAAAGAAAGGTGTGCCTGCACTCCACCAGCATGTCGCACACAACATCACCGCTTCTTTGAGAAACTCTGTGTGTGACAGGGTGCATTTCACCACAGACACTTGGACGAGTAGGCATGGACAGGGGCGTTACATGTCGCTGACTGGGTACTGGGTAACTATGGTGACAGCAGGACAAGGGGCTTCTGTCCAAGTCTTGCCGTCCCCACGAGTTGTGCGTCAATCCTCTTTATCTCGAAGTTCCTCCACTGCTTCTGCCTCCTCAACCTCCTCTCGGTCCTCCACCTGCACCCAAAGCCTGTCTGGTCATGCCACAAGCTTTCTAACTGCGCAGAAGGGATCCTGCACAGCTCCTTACTATGCTGGCAGCAGGGCTCAACGTCATCAGGCAGTTTTTACTTTGAAATGACTGGGAAATGTGAGTCACACAGCTGAGGAGTTGTGGTCAGCTCTGGAGAACCAGTTTCATGAATGGTTGTCTCCACTGGACCTGAAACCAGGGAAGGCCGTGTGCGACAATGCTGCAAACCTCAGTGCGGCCCTTCGCCGGGGCAATGTCACACACGTGCCTTGCATGGCTCACGTGTTGATCCTGGTGTCCAGCAATTTTTAGGCCACTATCCCGGACTAGATAGCCTTCTGCAGAGGGCACGGTCGCTGTGTGCTCACTTCCGCCGTTCGCATCCCGCAGCTCAGCGACTTACATCTCTACAGAAGTCGTTGAGCCTGCCACTTCACAGGCTAAAACGCGATGTGCCTACCCGGTGGAATTCAACTCTGCACATGTTGCAGCGATTGTGGCAGCACCGACAAGCCCTGGTGCAATATGTTCTGACGTATAGCCTGGGCCAACGAGATCCAGAGGTGGGGCAAATCACGCTGGAGGAGTGGTCTCAGATCAGGGACCTATGCATCCTTCTGCACAGTTTTGAAATGGCGACGAAGATGTGTAGTGCTGACGATGCCATTATCAGCATGACTATTCCGGTGATTTACATGCTGGAGCACATATTAAACAGAATTCGGAGTCAGGTGGTGGCACAAGAGGAGGTGGAGGAAGTAGAGGAGGAGGAGTTGTATGCGGAAGGGCTAACATCTGCAAAGTCCAGACGGTCGGCAGCACCAAGGCGGCAGGCATGTGAGGGTGGGGGAGATGGTTTTAGCAGGGCGCATGGTAGCAGCCAAACTAGTGAGAAATGTGCAGGAGCCCAGGAAGAAGTGGAGGACGAACTGATGGAAGACTCATCAGATGAGGGAGACCTTGATCACATTTCTGTTGTGCGAGGTTGGGGAGAGAGGGCAGAGGAAGGAAGCATGATTGTTACCTCGCCACCAACACAACAGGGACTTGGTGCTCCTGGATGCGCAAGACACATGAGTGCCTTCTTGCTGCACTACCTGCAACATGACCCTCGAATTGTGAGAATTAGAAATAATCCTGACTACTGGGTTGCCACACTGTTAGATCCCCGGTACAAAAGTAAATTTGCAGAAATTATTCCTGCCATAGAAAGGGATGCACGCATGCAGGAGTATCAGCAGAGACTGTTGCAGAATCTTACATGTGCTTTTCCACAAAACACCAGTGGTGCACGTAGTGAATCTCACAGTTCCAACTTGCCAACTGTGGGACCGTCGAGTGTTCAGCACTCAAAATGTAACAGAAACACAGTATCTGCTGGTAACATCAATTTTGCGGAATCATTTCACCACTTTTTTAGCCCATCCTTTGCAAGGCCACAGGAGACAAGAAGACTGACACATAGTCCACTCCTAGAGACGATGGTACAGGAGTATCTCCAAGTAAACATTGAAGCCATGACTGTGTCACTGGACCCTTGCTCTTTTTGGGCTTCCAATCTGGATAAATGGCCGGAGCTCGCCACTTATGCCTTGGAGATCTTGTCATGCTCCGCAGCCAGCGTTCTGTCTGAACGTGTGTTCAGCGCTGCTGGTGGTGTGCTGACAGATAAGTGCACGCGGCTCTCCACTGATAATGTAGACAGATTCACGTTCATAAAGATGAACAAATCATGGATCCGAAAGGACTTTTCTACCCCTGTGTCATCCTGGGGAGAGTAAAAGCTTGATGATTTGTTAATATCACCTCACCAACCGTTTTAAGCTTTCAAATTACTAATCATGTTTATCTGTATCTTGCCTGTATAATAATTTTGGCCTTGTAGCACTGTGCAGTACTGATTCTATTAGGCCATCTATACTAAACTCCACCAGATTTCAAATTACTAATCATGTTTATCTGTATCTTGCCTGTATAATAATTTTGGCCTTGTAGCACTGTGCAGTACTGATTCTATTAGGCCATCTATACTAAGCTCCACCAGATTTAAAATTACACTGGTCAATGCAGTTTTTCTGTCAAAAGGTTTTAAAACATATTTTAAGTCAATTTTGGCTGCTGATTACTAATACGAACTCCGCTTTTGGCTATCACATCAGGATTTCGAGATATTTTTGATGGAAATTAATCCTATCGAATGTTTTTTGATAAAAACCTCATGATTTTCGTTACTACATTTTGTATATTTTTAATCAAGGAATAACAAATTACAAAGTCTGTGTACAGCAAATCAAATATACTTACAAAATTAAACTACAAAATATAAAAACACATATATATGGCACACAGATGAATGGCAAATGGCAGTTATTTGAACTTTCTTTTCTTGGCTGATCTGTGATGTACAGCTTCTGGGTTGTCTCTCATCAAGCTCCAGCAATAGTCAGCCATCATATGTGAGTCCCACCGGCCTTGATACCGTTCTTCCATTGTTTTAATGTCCTGATGAAAACGCTCCCCTTGTTCCTCGCTCACATCCCCAAGGTTCTCTGGAAAAAAGTCCAAATGGCTGTTTAAATAGTGAATCTTGGTACTCATTCTACATCCAAGATTTTGCAGACTCATTAGTAGCTCTTCCACAATCTTTTCATAGTTGTCTGCTTTCTTATTCCCTAGAAAATTCTGCACCACATTACAAAATGCATTCCGAGCTCTTTCTTCTGTCTCATTCATTGATGTGATAAAGTTTGGGTCTCTCATAAGTGTTCTTATTATCCAATATTCCAGCCTTTTTCTTCTCTTCACTAAGACCTGGAAAAGTTGAACATATATAGTTAAAGCATTCTCCACTGTGATTGAGAGCTTTGACGAACTGCTTCATCAATCCAAGTTTTATGTGCAAGGGAGGAAAGACAATGTTCTTCCTATCCACTAGTGAATCATGGATGACATTCTTATCGCCAGGTGCCAAACTCTGTCGCTGAGGCCATTCAGTTTTCACCCAATGCTCTGCTGTAGCTCTACTGTCCCAGTAGCACAGAAAACAAGGGTGTTTGAAAACTGTTTTTTTACTTTATTATCAGAACAAATGGGAATTATGCATGTTCAAAGAAAACAAAGATATTCTCACATTTATTGGGAGACTAAATGAAAACTAAATTTACCTTAGTGAACCGTATAAAACGGCACTTTTCATACACTACTTATATTTTTCTTGGAATTATTGAAAATGGGCTATATACCTATAGCGCAAAAACGTGATGTGATAGAGAAATTATAAGATCAGATTTGAATTCAGCACCCTCAAATTAGTCTAAAACTGTTCTTAAAGTCCATGCCAGAATTTTTTTTTTTTTTTGTACACCAGTGTTATTAATAATCATGTTTATCTGCATCTTGCCTGTAAAATAATTTTGGCCTTGTAGCAGTTTGCAGTACTGATTCTATTAGGCCATCTATACTAAGCTCCACCAGATTTCAAATTAATAATAATTTTTGTTCTCTCTGAACATGTGTTCAGCGCTGCTGGTGTTGTGCTGACAGATAAGCGCACGCGGCTGTCCGCTGACAATGTAGACAGACTCAGGTTCATAAAGATGAACACATCATGCATCAGCAAGGACTTTTCTAGCCCTGTGTCATCCTGGGGAGAGTAAAAGCTTGAGGATTTGGTAAAATCACCTCACCAACCGTTTTAAGCTTTCAAATTAATTATCATTTTTATCTGTATCTTGCCTGGAAAATAATTTTGGGCATAGTAGCAGTGTGGAGTACTGATTCTATTAGGCCATCTATACTAAGCTCCACCAGATTTCAAATTATTACTAATCATGTTTATCTCTATCTACCCTGTAAAATAATTTTGGCCTTATAGCAGTTTGCAGTACTGATTCTATTAGGCCATCTATACTAAGCTCCACCAGCTTTCAAATTAATAATAATTTTTCGCTGCATCTATCCCGGAAAATAATTTTGGGGCTCCTAGATGCGCAAGACACATGGGTGCCTTCTTGCTGCACTACCTGCAACATGACCCTCAGATTGTCAGAATTCGAAATAATCCTGACTACTGGGTTGCCACACTCTTAGATCCCCCACACTCTTCGATCAACCTTTTCATTTTAATAAAGAACAAAAAAATGGTCATTTTTGAAATTATAAGCATTAGCAGGTTATTAGAAACTTAAATCAAACAGTTTTCAACTCAAAGCTTTATTCTAGGTGATGTTACATTTGCACATAGGACCCCTTGTTCGAAAGGAGCTTCTGAACTCTCTCGTCCATTGAATTTGTCAGGTTTTGGATGGTTTCTGCTTCAATTGTTTTGCATGAGAACAGAATACCCTCCCAGAGCTGTTGCTTAGATGTGAACTGCCTCCCGCCATCATAGACACTCCTTTTGATGATGCTCCAGAGGTTCTCAATGCGTTTGAGGTCAGGGGAGCATGGAGGACACACCATAAGTTTGTCCCCTTTTATGCCCATATCAGCCAGAGATGCAGATGTGTTATGTGCATCATGAGACGGTGCATTATTATGCATGAAAATAATCTTGCTGTGGAATACATGGTTCTTTTTCTTGAACCATGGCAGGAAGTGCTGTTTGAGAAACTCCACATACATCATGGAGTTCATCTTTACCCCTTCAGGGATCCTAAAGGGGCCGACAATCTCTCTCCCCATGATTCCAGCCCAAAACATTACTCCACCTCCTCCTTGTTGGCGCCGTAGCCATGTTTGCATGGGGTGTCCATCAACCAGCCATCCTCCACTCCATCCATCTGGACTATCGAGCGTTGCACAGCACTCATCGGTGAATAAAACAGTTTTGAAGTCAGTCTTCATGTATTGTTTGGCCCATTGGAGCTGTTTCTGCTTGTGTACAGTGGATACAGGAGGTCAATAGGATGGCTTATGCACAGCTGCAAACCTCTGAAGGGCCCTGCATCTTGTTGTTCGGGGGACGTTGGAGGCACCAGCAGCTTCAAAAACTTGTCTGCTGCTATGACAAGGCTTTTTTGCCGCTGCTCTTTTAACCTGACGTAATTGCCTGTAGGAAAGAGTCCTCAATTTTCCCTTATCAGCACGCACACGTGTGTACTGTGAATCAGCTACATACTTCTTGATTGTGCAATGATAACGATGAAGTGTCTTGGCAATGCTGAATGTAGTCATGCCTTGATCTAAACACTCCACAATTTGTTGCTTCTCAGCAGCCGACACATCCTTTTTCTTTCCCATTTTGGCAGAAAATGTAGGCTGCTTAATAATGTGGGACAGCCTTCTTAAGTAGTCTTGCCTTTCATTGGACACACCTGCCAAACTAATTAGCACAGGTGTCTGCAATTGCTTACAGTGATATAAAGAGCCCTGACACACATCACCATCAATGAGTTTAACTGACAAACAAAAAAATTCTTACCTTATCACTCCTAAACACTTTTTGCATAATAATTTGGAACACAGTGTACATGTGCTTTTCCACAAAGCTCCAGTGGTTCACGTAGTGAATCTTACAGTTCTAACTTGCCAACCGTGGTCTGTATGGAGTTGTTCAATAAAGGGCCCAAAATTAAGATAACATAGACGGGAGAGGTCTCTATGAATAGGAATTCCTAAGTATTTGATACCCTGTGAGGGCCAGGCATGCCAGGAGATTCTACGGAATGCTTTCTCAGCATCTAACGAGAGTATCTAATTACAAAATTTTAACTGCATCTAGCCCAGGAAATACTTTGTGCCTAGTAGCAGTGTCTGCTAGTCAGCGGATTATCCCGGCTGTTAAGTAAGCTACACCACCTGTAGTTTGGACACTTAATTTTTTCAAAGGAAATGCTTCGGGCCCCCGGGACACTCAGTGAAGAGCATCGGGAGGCACCCCAAGCCACAGGGGCTGGGACTGGCGGTAGGACGCCTTGAAGTGGACCGCCAAGCTCGATCCTTATAAAAGCTTTTTAACTGCAGCAGCTTTAGTGGACGCTACTGGAGCTGTAATTCCCGCGGCTGCTGGCATCAGACTTGCCCTCCAATAGATCCTTGTAAAAGGATTTAAAGTGTACTCATTCAAATTAGAGAGACAATTTAAATTAAAAAGCTTAGACCTGCCTCCACTGCAGGGGGGCTCGCTCGACCCACCAGCGGACAGGCACCAGTATTGGGAGAAGGGGGCTGGCCATCAGGGTCCACCGCAGCTCTGGCACAAACCCGGCGACACGGAGGTCGCATGGGCAAGAACGGACTGGCCGTGTCAGCTTCGAACTTTTTTGGTTTTAGAAGGGCATTACATGCCTATATCTGTGTCTCCCCCTCCTTTTACTCCTCAACCTCTTTTCTTTTTGCATGACTATATGTACTTGTCACTTTTCCATGTGTTAGTTGTGTCTTCTGAGCAGTTTGTCAGCTTTTGGACACCTTTGAAGTGTTTTCTATGTGTTTTCTATGTGTTTCTATGTGTTTTTGTTTGCCTGCCATTGGTTTTAATGGTGTTCGACGGTGTTCCATGAACAGTTCGACGAACAGTTCGGCGAACATACGGGCGTTCGACGAACCGAACTCGAACCTTACGGGGGTGGCTCAACTCTAATTATCACTTAATATTTAAGTATGCTGACATTCCCCTATTTACCGTATAAGCCTGAAAACTGCCCCTATATACAGTATGAGCCCCACACAGCCCCCGACATATAATATAAGACCAACATAGCCCCTCTATATACAGTGTGAGTCCCCATATAGTCCCCTATATACAGTATGAGCCTCCACATAGACTTTCTACATACAATATGAGCCCTCATATAGCCTCCTATTTACATGATGAGCCCCCACATAGCCCCCTATAAACAGTATGAGCCCCCATATAGCCTCTCTATATAGAGTGTGAGCTCTCACATATCCTCCTATAAACAGTATGAGCCTGAACAATTCCTCCTATAAACCGTATGAGCCCCCACATGGACCCTATAAACAGTATGACCCTCACATAGCTTCCTATATCCAGTATGAGCCCCCATATGGCCCCCTATAAACAGTGTGAGCCCCCACATAGCCTCTCTATATAGAGGTTGAGCCTCACATATCCTCCTATAACAGTATGAGCCCTCACTTAGCCACTCTATATACAGTATGAACCCCACATAACCCCATATACTGTATACAGTATGTGCCCACACATAGCCTCCCTATATACAATATGAGCCCTAGGTAACCTCCTATATACAGTATGAACCCCCACGCAGCCCTATATAAACAGTATGAGCCCCACATAGTCCCTTTATACAGTATGAGCCCCCACATAGCCTCCTAAATACAGTATAAGCCCCCATATAGCCTCCTATATGCAGTATAAGCCCCCACATATTTTCCCATATACAGCATAAGCCCCCCACATAGTCTCCTATATACATTGTGAGCCCCATCATAGCCTCCTATATATACTGTGAGCACCCTCATAGCCTCCTATATACAGTATGAGGCCGCACATAGCCTCCTGTATACAGTGTGAGCTCCACATAGCCTCCTAAATACAGTTTGAGCCACCACGTAGCCTTGGTATATACAGTGTGAGCCCCCACATAGACTCATATATACATGCAGAAAAAACATACTCATCTCGCTCCTGTTCCCCAGGTGTGCTGCTCCGGTCTCCAACACCCTGACTCTCCATACAGCAGACGCGATGAGGTGACGTGAATTACATTTTGCAGAGACAAGTCATGGATGGAAGAAGTGGTTATGGTGGTGTGGGCTGAATGAAAAAGAAAAGGGAAAGTGAACAACTATGATCAGAGAGATGGTAGATGACTTAATATACATATATTTGTACAATTACCAGCACACTATGCACATACAGTACAGACCAAAAGTTTGGACACACCTTCTCATTTAAAGATTTTTCGGTATTTTCATGACTTTGAAAATTGTGCATTCACACTGAAGACATCAAAGCTATGAATTAACACAGTTGTTGTAGAGATGTGTTTGCTTCTAGAACTCTGTGTGGCATTGACCTGGTCTCTAATCTGAGCTGCTGTTAACCTGCGATTTCTGAGGCTGGTGACTCGGATAAACTTATCCTCAGAAGCAGAGGTGACTCTTGGTCTTCCTTTCCTGGGGTGGTACTTTTGGTGAGCCAGTTACTTTGTAGCGCTTGATGGTTTTTACAACTGTACTTGGGGACACTTTCAAAGTTTGCCCAATTTTTCGGACTGACAGACCTTCATTTCTTAAAGTAATGATGGCCACTCGTTTTTCTTTACTTAGCTACTTTTTTCTTGCCATAATACAAATTCTAACAGTCTATTCAGTAAGACTATCATCTGTGTATCCAGCAGACTTCTGCACAACACAACTGATAGTCCCAACCCCATTTATAAGGCAAGAAATCCCACTTATTAAACCTGACAGGGCACACCTGTGAAGTGAAAACCATTTCCGGTGACTACCTCTTGAAGCTCATCAAGAGAATGACAAGTGTGCAAAGCAGTCATCAAAGCAAAAGGTGGCTACTTTGAAGAACGTAAAATATAAGACATATTTTCAGTTGTTTCACACCTTTTTGTTAAGTATATAATTTCACATGTGTTAATTCATAGTTTTGATGCCTTCAGTGTGAATGTACAATTTTCATAGTCATGAAAATACAGAAAAATCTTTAAATGAGAAGGTGTGTCCAAACTTTTGGTCTGTACTGTATATAGTATGCAGAGCACTGGAATTGATATATACAATTATACCACTACATGGTTGCTGCACAGTGATAATATCAGTGTTTATACTGTTAATAATCAGTATGGTATATTATCACTACAGTACATGTTGGTGATATGTTGTTATGATCTGGCTGTATTTATTGATTATTGTCTCATATTGTGGTATTGATTGTAATATTGGTCTTAGTACAGTCATAATGGTAATGATCAGTATGGTGGCATTATTTTAGCATTATGTGGTGGCATTATATGGTCATAACTTGGTAGGATTATTTACTAGTGATGGGCGGACCCGTGGATATCCGAATATCTATTAAAAGTTTGGTGCGGTTACCAGAACAGTACCTGACCCGGAACACGGACCCCATTCATATGAATGGGGCCCCCGAACATCCATGGTTTCCCACGCAGATGACAGCGTGGGAAAAAGGGGCTCTGATCGGTTAGAACTACGGGCTCACTCTGTCAGATGACAGTGTGAGCCCGCAGCTGTGACTGTGACCAGTCGTAAAAAGCTTACCACAGGTCACAGGCATCAGCTGATGAGAGTACTACTCCCATCAGCCTATGCCTGCTGTTACAGAGCAGACGCCGCTGTGTAATCACTCCTGCAGTGTATAGCGCTGAGCTGCCGTGAAAGAGTTCACAGGAGTTCATCAGCTGATGAGCTCCAGTGATCTCACTTACGGCACCGCTTTGGCGTGAGACAGTTCTCACGCAGCGGCGGTGCCGTAAGTGAGGTTACCGGGTTTCATCAGCTGATGAACTCCTGTGAACTCTCTCACGGCAGCTGATCGCTACACATTACTTGTGTCAGTGTGAGCCTGTTGTCATGTACAATATATTGTATGTCTATATACTGTTGACACATATATATACTGTTGTTATACACATGTAAATATATATATGGTGGCTCATTATACCCGTAATATTATTTTGAGGAATGTATTAACATTGTCTGTTTCTCTGACCTAACAACCTTTGACTATATGAGCCTTTTTACTAATCGGATCACATTGGCCTGTGTATAAATACTATGCTACTTGGATGATCACTTAATATCTACTAGGCTGTACAATTTGGGTCCTGCGTGTCCCATATAGCGGTAGAATTTTTTTACACACTGTATGTTGTTTTGCACCATTTTTTGCACCAATTATCTGCATGTGATATTTTTTAACAAAATTGAATATTTAATAAAACAATTTTTTATAATGTAGATCGACCTTTGATCGTGGTTGCTTCGGTTGTTTATGTTTATCTTGCGATTTTGCCATTATACGGTCAATAGTTGGCACTCTTCACATTGTAGTATGTGTACATTATGGAGTGGCACCGTTTGAAAATTATACTAGTATAAGTCATCTAGATCATCGTAGGACACTATGGATTATTTCATCACTTTGGATAGGTGAGGGATATGGTTGTTTTTTATTTTTGCTGTTTTACAGTTGACAGCGGCTTCTGGGATTAGGTGTTAGGTGAGTATAAATTAGCTTATTTATTTTCTGGTTTTTACAGGGAACAATGGTGTGAAGATATTCAAGGTAATCCCCTGTCGATCACTGTGCACTGGCAGGCGGGTTTTACGAAGCTCTACATATGAAAATTTGACACTGCAGCTTGCAAAGGAAGGAGCTGAAGAAGCGAAGAGTGAGAATTCTCACAGCAGCTGCAAGCTACACAGGATGTCCCTTCCCCTGACGCCATGTGCCTATTCAAGAAACATAATTCAACAGCGAGTTATGGGGAAAAGATTCATCTCAGTGATACACAAAATAGACCTGAGGGGATGCGGATTGTAACCCTAGTTTTAAACATAGTCCAGCGTAAGGAAAGGAGATACCCAGCACAGCCTTGCAGGGGCCCCTAGGACTCCGATGTTTAGCATCCATGCGTAGCAGGGGCCCGGTTGGGTCCAATGACACCAGAACGGGCTCCCTAGGACTGTCCAGTAAGAACATATGGCCCATTTTAGTTTTGGGAGCTCTTAGCTGGGAAATAACAGGGATGGAGACTTGGGCTCCACCAGGGGTGCAGTAGGGGGAGTGACACAGAGAGTTTGAAGGTCTCTGTAGCTAGAGCCTATTGTCTTTTTCCTGGGGAGGTCGTGATATCAAGTCATCCACCTGATTGTCACAGCTGACACCCGGTGCTATGTGCAAGGAACGTTCCCGCACCGCTCCCTGCACATTAACCCCAGAAATGCTGTGATTGAAATCGATCGCAGCATTCTGGTGGCAAGAGGAGGTTAGCGCGATACTTACCTTCTCTGCCGGCATCCCGCAGTGTCTGAGTCCGGTCCCAGATGTTGTCATGGTGACCCGATGTCATCATGACAACATCCGGGTCATCAGAAGGCAGGAAGTTGCTTTGGTCATGCGCCACGCGTGACCAAAGTAACTTTTCCCTGTGCAGCGCTGACAGGCTGCATAGCACAGGGATGGTGATGAAGTTAACCCCTTTAGTGAACAGGGTAAAAAAATAAAATAAAAAACAAAACATAAAACGATGCTTTATCATCATACCACCAAACAAAAAATGGAATAAAACGAGATCAAAAAGACAAATGTAAATAAAAATGGTACCACTGAAAACGTCATCTTATCCCGCAAAAAACAAGCCACCATACAGCTCCAACGGCAGAAAAATAAAACATTTATAGCTCTCTAGCGATGCATAAACAATTCTTTTTTCTATAAAATAGTTTTCATTGAGTAAAAGTGCCATAACGTGAAAAAAAATATAACTGTGGCACCGCTGTAAACGTACTGACCCGAAGAATAAAGCTTCCTTATCAATTTGACGACACATAGAACGGCATAAAAAAACACCAAAAAACAATTCGTGAATTGTTGGTTTTTGTTTATTCTGCCTTCCAAAAATCGAAATAGAAAGCAATCAAAAAATGTAATGTGCCCAAAAATGGTACCAATAAAAACATCAACTTGTCCCACAAAAAAAAAAAAAAAAAATCACATGACTCTGTCGGCCGAAATATGGAAAAATTATAGCTCTCAAAAAATTGCGATGCAAAAACTAGTCTTTGCAAAAAAAAGGGTTTTTTAGTGTATGACAGCTCTCAATCATAAAAGCCTGATATGAATCTAGTATCCCTGTAATTGCACCGACCCGAAAAATAAAGTTGTCTAATCACTTATACCGCACGAGGAATGGCGTAAAAATAAACTTTAGGGTTGTGCTAGGGTTAGGGTTAGTGTTGTGCTAGGGTTAGGGTTGGGCTAGGGTTAGGGTTGTGCTAGGGTTTGGGTTGGGCTAGGGTTAGGGTTGGGCTAGGGTGAGGGTTGAGCTAGGGTGGGGCTAGGGGTAGTGTTGGGGTAGGGTGGAGCTAGGGTTAGGGTTGGGCTAGGGGTAACATTGAGCTATGGGTAGGGTTGTGCTAGGGTTAGGGTTGTACTAGGGCTAGGGTTAGGGTTGTGCTATGGTTAGGCTAGGATTGGGTTAGGGTTGGGCAAGGGTTAGGGTTGCGTTAGGGTTGAGCTAGGGTTAGGGTTGGGCTAGGGTTAGGGTTGAGCTAAGGTTGAGTTTGGGCTAGGGTTGTGGTTGTATTAGGATTGGGGTTGGGATTTTTTCAGAAGTAAAGAAAAAAATACCGTCTATATGGCAACTAATGTTGAGCACAAGAGCTCGCTACTTGAGTTTGCATCGGGTGCTCGGGTATGCACCGAGTATAGCGGGTGCTCGAGTGACATGCTCAAGTCTCCGCCTCAAATGTTTTGCAGCTGTTATATAGCCAAAAAAACCTTGCTGGGACTGCCTGTCATGCACAAGCGATCCCCACATGTTTTTATTTGGGTGACTAACAACCATGAAACATGCGGGCGGGGACTCGAGCATGTCACTTGAGCACCCGCCATACATGGTCCATACCTGAGTACCCGATGCAAACTCAAGTAGCGAGCACTTGCACTCAAGACTAATGACAACTTATTCAATATGATGACCTAATGTTATCAAATTCTGTGTCGTACCTCTGGGTTCAAAATGTTCACTATACCCCTTGATAAAATCCTTCAGGGGTGTAGTTTCCTAAATGGAGTCACTTGGGGGGGGGGGGGGGGGAGTTCCACTATTTAGGCACATCAGGGGCTCCCCAAACGCAACATGGCGTCCACTAATTCAAGCAAATTTTACATTCAAAAAGTCAAATGGCGTTCCTTCTCTTCCGAACCCTGCCGTGTGCCCAAACAGTGTTTTTTCCCCACATATGGGGTATCGGCTTACTCAGGAAAAATTGCACAACAAATCGCGTGGTGCAATTTCTCCTGTTACCCTTATGAAAATGCAAAATTGGGGTCTGCAAAACATTTTTGTTGGAAAAATGTGAAAATGTTATTTTTACAGCTCCATGATATAAACTTCTGTGAAGCACCTGGGGGTTCAAGGTGCTCACCACACACCTAGATAAGTTCCCTGAGGGGTCTAGTTTCCAAAATGGTGTCACTTGTGGGGGTTTCCACTGTTTAGGCACATCGGGGGCTCCCCAAACGCAACATGGTGTCCGCTAATTTTTCAAGCAAATTTTACATTCAAAAAGTCGAAAATAAAAAAAATTGCGGTCTAAAGTAACATTTTTGTGAAAAAAGTTAAATGTTCATTTTTTTCTTCCACATTCCAAAAATTACTGTGAAGCACCTGAAGGGTTAATAAACTTCTTGAATGTGGTTTTGAGCACCTTGGGGGGTGCAGTTTTTACAATGGTGTCACTTTTGGGTATTTTCTATCATAAAGGCCCCTCAAAGTCACGCCAGATGTGATGGGGTCTCTAAAAAAGTGTTTTTGTAAATTTTGTTGTAAAAATGAGAAATCGCTGGTCAACTTTTAACCCTTATAGCTCCCTAAAAAAAAAAAATGTGGTTCCAAAATTGTGCTGATGTAAAGTAGACATGTGGGAAATGTTATTTATTAACTATTTAGTGTAACATATCTCTATTTAAGGGCATAAAATTTAAAATTTTGAAAATTGCAAAACTTTCTACATTTTTACCAAATTTCTGATTTTTTCACAAATAAACGCAAGTGATGTCAAAGAAATTTTACCACAATGATGAAGTACAATATGTCACGAAAAAACAGTCTCAGAATCAGTGGGATCCATTTGAAGCGTTCCAGAGTAATTACCTCATAAAGTGACAGTGGTCAGAATTGTAAAAATTGGCCTGGTCATTAACGTGCAAACCACCCTGGGGGTAAAGGGGTTAATACTAGACCTCTGAGCATAAGACGGAAAAGTCGTGGAACTATGGAAATCACAGGTCGGAGAGACGTGTTAGTGATCTGCAAATGATAAAATAATGGATACAACATTTTCAAAACATCTCAATTTATCCAGTATCGAGTATGATCCCCAAGCACAGAAATCCCCGCACTTACAGCCTCGGCTCCTGTTTTTACTTTATTGTATGGTTCGTTTATCCGCATTATCCACATTGTGGTTTTTACAGGTTTTATCTATATATTTTGTCTATGCACATTTTAACCTGAGTGTTACGAATCTGCGAACTCAGATATCCTGTGTTAAGTATTGTGGAATTTTTCAGGCTCAAACTAAGAAACGTAGAGCTCAGAAACGCGTTGCCGTCTGGTTGAAGTACGTTTTGCTGATGGCATTTGTACATTTTTCATGTGCTATTTTTGTACGAAGCCACTTAAATTTGGTTGTGTTTATATGGATTAAATAAAGTGCTGACTTTTATGGAAAAAGGGAGTGTTGGCCTGAATTTCACATTGCTATATCACTTTTCATACTTTTGCATAGACCTGGTCAGAGAGTCTGGACATGTACAGTAACTCTGCTCTACAGACTCCGGCCACAAGGTAAGTTTAGTCTTACAGAGCCGCTATCTATCACCATGCACACTCAGCTTTTATCAGCTCAAATGTCTCCCGTACCCCTAGACTGTACCTGTTATATTTCGCCATCAACTACATGATGACAATTAGCAGCCATAAACTTAATGCATTGTAGGGTTTTTCCAGGTTTACTATATTGACCTCTAAACCGGTGGGGTTCAACATCAACTGACATCCAACAATCGGAATTATTATAAAGACATTTGTAACTGTGGACCATAGCACAGTATTGGAACTCAGTGGTTGCAAAACCACAGATTGATATGGGGGATGGGGGAGGCATTTACAAAACCTAGGTGCCATAGACATTGACTGAAAATAAGTCCCCTTAAGAAATGGAAGTCTGCACATGTGTAGGAGAACAGTGGTAGGCAGGACAAAGATACCAGTCTCCTCCTGGAGGGCAATTTTACAGACTGTGTAAACTAATGGGACGTAGATTGAGAACTGGATCACTAATGATCGACTATTATTGTGATTGTGACAGGTAATCAAATTTTTCACTAGTGGCTACTAGAGGTGAAATGTAGTATTGCATCCCAACCAGTTAAAGGATTAGGAACTAGGGATGTCACGGGTGTGTCAGGCTTGACATACAGTCATTCTGGATCCGGCTGTAGAAGGTCGCTGCGCTTGGCCTTGCAGACACCTTCTTGATCCTTTCATCATCCCTCCCACTCTAGCACCCAGCGGTGATCTCCACGATCGCCTGCTAATTAACACACCCTTTCTGGATCTTTAAATATACTCAGTTTCTCAAGAGAGTTACTGGTGATAGAGTAAATTCCTCTGTTCAGGTCTGGAGTTCTAGCAGTCAGCGATATTCTTCTTGGAGTTCCTTTATGGATTGTAGTTGTGTTCTCTCTGGTGTCTCCTCAAAGCTAAGTGTATCTCCTTGTCTGTTTCCCTTGTTTGTCTTTAGTTGCAGTGGGGCCGACTAGTGCTAACTCCTCCCCCTCCCTACCTAGGGCCTAGCTCTAGGGTCAGCCAGGGCTAAGGTATCCTGCTTGGCGATAGGTGTGGAACCTATTTAGGAACGATAAGGGAGTCATGGTGTTGTTAGATCTGCTTAGGGGTCTCCACTCCCCCTTTCCCTAGTTTCTGGGCTTTCCCCCTTTTCCCGTTGTCGTACGCTGGGTTCTTCCCATACCTAGCATGACAAGGGATGAGCAGACCCGTGGAAGTTCAGGTTTTGGTACCCAACTGAACTTTAGTCCAAAGTTTGGTTCGGGTACCAAAACTGTAACCGAACTTGATCCAGTACATGGACCCCATTGAAATCATTGTGAACTCCAACTTTTGAGATGGAAAAATCTCACTCTCCCTCCGCCCTCCTTCTCTTTTCTCTATCTCTCTCCTCCCGCCTCTCTCCTCCCGCCTCTCTCCTCCCTCTCTCTCTTTCCTCCCTCTCTCTCTCCTCCCTCTCTATCTCTCCTTCATCTCTCTCTCCTCCATCTCTCTCTCTCCTCCATCTCTCTCTCCTCCATCTCTCTCTCCTCTATCTCTCTCTCTCCTCCATCTCTCTCCCTCGCACTCTTCTCCATTCTGTCACTCTCTCCTCTCTCTTCTCAATCTCTCTCTCCCTTGCTCTTTGTCCTCCATCTCTTTCTCTCTCCTCCCTCTATCTCTCTCCTCCCTCTATCTCTCTCCTCCCTCTATCTCTCTCCTCCCTCTCTCTCCTCCCTCTCTCTCTCCTCCTTTGCTCTGTCTCCTCCATCTGTCTCTCCTCCATATCTCTCTCTCATCCATCTCTCTCCCTTACCCTTTCCTCCATCTCTCTCACTCTCTCCTCTCTCTCACTTGCTCTTTCTCCTCCATCTCTTCCTCCCCCCCCCATATAATGCCCCATGCAGGATTTAACGTCTCACCCCCATATAATGCCCCATACAAGATGTCACCTCTCCCCCCATATAATGCCACATGTAGGATGTCACCTCTCCCCCCATATAATGCCCCATGCAGGATGTCACCTCTCCCCCCCCATATAATGTCCTATGCAGGAGGTCACCTCCCCCCCATATAATGCCCCATGCAGGATGTCACCTGTCCCCCCATATAATGTCCTATGCAGGAGGTCACCTATCCCCCCCCATATAATGCCCCATGCGGGATGTCACTTGTTCCCCCCATATAATGCCCCATGCAGAATGTCACTTGTCCCCCCCCCATATAATTCCCCATGACTCCATACATATAAAAAAAATAATCAAGTACTCACCTCTCCTCACTTGCTGCCGTTGCTCCAGACTCTTCAGCATCGCCGGCGTCTTACCGCTCTGCGCTGTCATGGATCTGGAGCGAGCATGGTGTAAAGACATCACCGCATCCTCTGGCCTGAGACGTCACAGTGCAGCAGCCGCGGAAGAGACCAGAGATGGTGCGGAGGCACGGGGAGAGGGGCCCTGAACAAGCGGGGGTGGGTGGCGGGCGCTGGCACCGGCACCGCACCGCTCACGGGTCCCATAGCGCGCAGGGGTGCCCGACGGTAAGTGGGCCCATCCATCTCCTTAGGGCCCCAGCAGTTGCCCGGGTGCGCTGGGTTCTGACGCCAGGCCTGCATATAGGTACTTTACTCAAGCTCTACACAAGTGCACCGTCACTTTTATTATCCCCGCCTTCTTTGGCTTCTCTTATTTTACTCTAGTATTTATTTTGATTTATTTTATTCACTTATGTAGCACCATTAATTCCGCAGCGCTTTACAGACATTATCGACACTTTCCCCATCGGGGCTCACAATCTAAATTCCCTATCAGTATGTCTTTGGAGTGTAGGAAGAAACCGGAGAACCCAGCGGAAACCCACAAGAATACGGGGAAAACATACAAACTCAGTATCACATACAGTATATGGATATATAAAATAGGACTCTGAGAAATGTATCTCATTGTTTTGCAATTTTTCCTTAACGGGGCTCTCTGGGAATAGAAAAAAATAAATAACTAAATGGAATCTTAATGAATACATTTATAAATACCTTTAATTAGCAATTTTAGCTTTTTTGTTTAGGGAGGTAAACACTACACAATTAATATGGTCAGTGTCTTGTTGCACAGAAAGAAACCTGTCCTAGAATATTAGCACAGAAACTTGTGAGCATGTGCCATAGGAATATTCCTGATATGACTTAGAGATAACCTATAACAGTGTGAGCAGACTTTTCGTACCTTAATAGCCCTGGTATCTCCAGTATTAGATCATATAGACAGGGTAGACATCAGTGTGAGCCGCCTCTTCTTATTTAAGCACTGCTTGTATCTCCAGCATAATATCAGATAGACATGGTGGACAGCAGTGTGAAGAGCCTCTTCTTACTTCAGCACTCCTGGTATCTCCAGTATTAGATCAGATAGATAGAGTAGACAGCACTGTGAGCAGTCTCTTCTTACCTCAGCATTCCTAGTATCTCCAGTATTAGATCAGATACACATGGTGGACAGCAGTGTGAGCAGCCTCTTCTTACCTCTGCACCCCTGGTATCTCTAGTATAAGCTCAGAAAGACATGGTGGACAGCAGTGTGAGCAGCCTCTTCTTACCTCTGCACCCCTGGTATCTCTAGTATTAGATCAGTTAGACAGGTGTACAGCAGTGTGAGCAACCTCTTCTTACCTCTGCACTCCTGGTATCTCTAGTATTAGATCAGATACACATAGTGGACTGCAGTGTGAGCAGCCTCTTCTTACCTCAACACCCCTGGTATCTCCAGTATTAGCTCAGAAAGACATGGTGAACACAGTGTGAGCAGCCTCTTCTTACCTCTGCACCCCTGGAATCTCTAGTATTAGATCAATTAGACAGGTGTACAGCAGTGTGAGCAGCCTCTTCATACCTCAGCAACCATGGTATCACCAGTATTAGCTCAGAAACACATGGCGGACAGCAGTGTGAGCAGCCTCTTCTTACTTCAGCACCCCTAGTATCTCTAGTATTAGATCAAATACACATGGTGGACAGCAGTGTGAGCAGCCTCTTCTTACCTCAGGATCTCTGGTATCTCCAGTATTAGATCAATTAGACAGGTGGACAGCAGTGTGAGCAGCCTCTTCTTACCGCTGCACCCCTGGTATCTTCATTATTAGATCAGATAGACAGGGTGGACAGCAGTGTGAGCAGCCTCTCCTTCCCCTAGAACCCCTGGCATCGCCAATATTAGATCATGGGATCAAACGGATACCTATTATATATGTGCTTACTCATCACCTTTTTCTGATGTGGTTGAAACCTAGCCCACGTTAGTCAATGAAAAAACTGGGTAGGTGGGATTTCAAGTACATGAGTGAGTTTTGGTTGCATCCGCTGCCTAAAACGGTCAGTTTACCGCCAGTGAGAGCTATATAGTGACTATGTGGCTGTCACTGGGGTGTCTTTGGTTCGGGTTGGTTGGGTGGCTGCGTCATTATATAGCAACGTGCACTCACAAGCAGAAGATGAGTTTGCTATAAGAAATCCCAATATAAAATACCGCTTTTATATTTTACTGACTCTAAAACTTTATTTATTTTCAGCCTTAGCTAATAACTGGAACTTTTTTTATATAAAATAAGTATATAACACCGGAGCTGGAGAAAGGACTACATAGAGGAATAATAAGTAATGGACCATTAATGATTAATGACATCAAATCTATAAATACACAAGTTTATAAAATTATAGAAAGAAGTCTACATGCCGCCCAGAGGATCGGGGAGCATCGTGCTTATTTATTTATTTTTTTTCAATAATTTATTTTCCGCTGTTACACTTGGCAATCAATAATTTCAGTAATAGCTGGTATGGGTCTACTGAATTGTGGTGAGGGGTGATGGAGAGCCGTTCCGAAGAAGGTGGCCAGCAAGTAACTGGGCCCAATCTAAACCCTGAAACAAGGCCTCCCAAAATAATAGTGCTGATGCCCTCATATGAAGCACAGACATTTCCCAGGGCATTTACACATGGGTCCCATCAGCCTCCCGCTTCTATATTGGTGCCAGGAATGATTGACAAGGTTATGACCATGACTCAGTCTAAATATTGTATTTTTAGTTATCCATTGTATAGCACTGTTAGATTATGTATTGGGAACTGTATAGTGATAATATGTGAACAATGTCCGGTACTATTTATTTGTGCCTTGTATTTTGATAATATGTGAGCACTGTATTGTAGTATTTATTTGGGCACTGTATGGTCATAACATGTGAGAACTGTAAAGTGGTGTTTATTTGGGCATTTCATAGTGTTAATATGTGAGCACTGTATGACAGTATTTATTTGAGCACTGTATGGTCATAACATGTGAGAACTGTAAAGTGGTGTTTATTTGGGCATTTCATAGTGTTAATATGTGAGCACTGTATTGTAGTATTTATTTGGGCACTGTATGGTTATAACATGTGAGAACTGTAAAGTGGTGTTTATTTGGGCATTTCATAGTGTTAATATGTGAGCACTGTATGACAGTATTTATTTGAGCACTGTATGGTCATAACATGTGAGAAGTGTAAAGTGGTGTTTATTTGGGCATTTCATAGTGTTAATATGTGAGCACTGTATGACAGTATTTATTTGAGCAATCTATTGTGCTATCTTGAGAACACTATATAGCCGTATTTATTTTGGCTCTGAGTGGCACTGTTATTTTGTTGCTAAAGAATGGCACTCTTATGTGGGCACCATCCTTTATACCTTGTATAATGTAGCACTGTATAATATCTTATTTGTATATAAATTGTTGGCAGGGGAGCTAAGAGAATAAGCCTCACACGGTACCGTGCCTCCTTAGTCAGGTCGTGACCCAAGTGCAACCTTTTTCTCTGCACCCCATGTATTGCATGCCTGCTTATAGACCAACGTATTCTGCACCACGTATCACTCTCATCCTCCCTGCGGAGGTCACGCTAGAATGTCAGATAATTGCACAGTGTGTGCCCTTATGGGCAGGGGCGTACTGGCCCACCGTATGATCGGGAAAACCCCCGGTGGGCTCCGGGTTCCGATGGCCATGCCCCTAAGCCCCGCCCTCACACCCACTGGGCCCTGTACAGAGAACAGAGGACCCCCCGGTTCGCTAATCAGATAGGCAGCACTGCCGATATGATTAGTGATGGGCCCTCTGCAGCAGCACAGCAAGGAGACTGGTCTCCCTGCTCTGCCTGCTGCCGCAGTGCCCCTCTGCCGCCTCTGCCGGCGCGTGCGCAGGAGGTCAATCTCAGGGCGATGACATCATGGCCCTGGGACTGCTTCCTGTGCGCGCTGTGGAGGACGGATCCGCCGTCGCCCTAGGCAGCGGCTGCAGGCCTGCAGCTCATCTCGACGCATGAGTATGAAAAGCAGGGGCCGGGAGGGGAGGAAGGGATAGGGGGGAGGGGTGACTGAGAGGACCCCTGGCCGAGGCTGTCAGTAAATGCTACTGGGCAATGGTCATGATTATCATCATGCCCATTGCCCAGCCTGTCCTGCTGCCAACCTCTCGTTACTGTTACTATGCCTAGCAGCATGTACTACCACCAGTGGCTGGCAGGACATGCTGGGTGGGCATGAAAGTACCAAGGAGGCTGGCAGGACATACTAAGCATGAATCGGGCTATGGGTGGAGGAGAGCGGTGCCAGCGCCCGCCCTTCTCCCCCGCTTGCTCAGGGCCCAGCAGCCGGATACTTACCTCTCCTCCTGCCTCCGCAGATCCGCTGTATTTCTGCTCTGCGCTCCCTGTGACATATCAGGTCAGAGGGTGCGGTGACGTCTTTCCACCGCGCCCTCCCCTGAGCCATCACAGGCAGCGCAGAGCGGGAAGACGCCGGCGACGCTGGAGTACGGACCTGAGCAGCGGCAGCAGGTAAGGAGGAGTGAGGTGAGTATTTGATTATTATTTTTTTTAATGTATGGAGGCATGGGGCATTATATGGGGGGGGTGATATCCTGCATGGGGCATTATATGGGGGAGTGACATTCTGCATGGGGCATTATATGGGGGGGTGACATCCAGCATGGGGCATTTTAAAGAGGGGGGTGACATCCTGCATTGGGAATTTTAAAGAGAGGGGGTGATATCCTGCATGGGGCATTATAAAGAGGGGGGGTGACATCCTGCATGGGGCATTATATGGGGGGTGACATCCTGCATGGGGCATTATATTGGGGAGGTGACATCCTGCATGGGGCATTATATGGAGGGGGGTGACATCCTGCGGCGCTGGAGTCCAGACCTGAGCAGCGGCAACAGGTGAGGAGGAGTGAGGTGAGTATTCGATTATTTATTTAATGTATGGAGGCATGGGGCATTATATGGGTGCGGTGGTGATATCCTGCATGGGGCATTATATGGGGGAGTGACATCCTGCATGGGGCATTATATGGGGGGTGACATCCAGCATGGGGCATTATATGGGGGGGGGTGACATCCTGCATGGGGCATTAGATGGGGGCGGTGACATCCTGCATGGGGCATTTTAAAGAGAAGGGTGACATCCTGCATTGGGCATTATAAAAGGGGGGTGTGACATCCTGCATGGGGCATTTTAAAGAGAGGGGGGGTGATATCCTGCATGGGGCATTATATGGTGGGTGACATCCTGCATGGGGCATTATATGGGGGGGTGACATCCTGCATGGGGCGTTATATGGGGGAGGTGACATCCTGCATGGGGCATTATATGGAGGGGGGTGACATCCTGCATGGGGCATTATATGGGGTGGGTGACATCCTGCATGGGGCATTATATGGGGGAGGTGACATCCTGCATGGGGCATTATATGGGGGAGGTGACATCCTGCATGGGGCATTATATGGAGGGGGGTGACATCCTGCATGGGGCATTATAAGGGGGGGGAACAGCCTGCATAGGGCATTATGTGGGGAGAACAGCCTGCATGGAGCTTTATATGGGGCCAGTATCCTGTACAGAGCATTTTATGGGGGCCAGTATTCTGTATGGAGCGTTATTGTCACGCTGTCTCTGTATACTGGAGGTAGGGGGCCTAAGCTGACCCTAAGCTGGGGCCCTGACTAATCCCTCAACCTGGAGGTACTGTTAAAGGTACAGAGGTCCAGGCCACCAGCGTAACCCCTACCTCCTGAGGATCCCTGCACCTAAGTAATCTAGTCCTGAGAAGGACCCCGATCACAACAAAAGGGGACAAGTAATAATATGCCCACACACAGTACTTAGACGAACGAGACAGTACAAGGGAAAAACCAAAACCACCTTGCATACAAAAACTACACAACTACAACAGAGGGAACACCAACGGGAAAGGAGATAAATGATAAAGCGAGGAAGGGAAAAAACTCTCCAAATACACTTATCTCTGAAACTCCAAAAACCACGATCCGCTCTGTTAGTCTGCATGAAATGCTTTCACCGACACTTCCCTAACAGACCAGCAGGCATTTGAAGGAGTCTCACTACAGCAGCATTGATTGCAGCTGGGCGAGGCTGGACCTCGTCTAGCACAGAGAGAGAGAGAATTAACTCCCTCACTGCCGAAAAACACAAAGCACCAAAAAGTCAGCTGCGAGAAGTCAGGCTGTGTAATCGTGACGATCTTCGTGGCGACACACCCGTGACAGTACCCCCCCTTCTACGAGGGGCCTCCGGACCCTCAGGGCCAGGTTTATCCGGGTGAGTCGTGTGGAAGGCCCGAACTAATCGGTCTGCGTTAATATCCGACGCAGGAACCCACATCCTCTCCTCAGGACCATACCCTTTCCAATGAACCAGGTACTGAAGGGACCTGCGATTAAAGCGTGAATCGATGACCCTCGATACCTGGAACTCCAAGTTACCCTTGACCACCACTGGAGGGGGAGGTAAAGGTGACGGTACCACCGGCGCCACATACCTCTTAAGCAACGATCTGTGGAACACGTTGTGAATTTTAAACGTAGGGGGGAGGTCAAGACGGAATGCCACCGGATTAATAATAGAACTGATTCTGTACGGCCCGATGAACCTGGGACCCAGTTTCCAGGAGGGAACCTTAAGTTTTATATTCCTGGTAGACAACCATACCCGATCGTTCACACTTAGGTCCGGACCAGACACTCTCCTCCTATCAGCCATACGTTTGTATCGGTTCCCCATAGTATTCAGATTCTTCAGCACCCCTTTCCATACTGAAGCGAGTGATGAGGAAAATCGTTCCTCCTCAGGAACCCCCGAAGAGCCCCCCCCTACTGAAAGTACAAAACTGGGGGTGAAAACCATATGCCCCAAAAAACGGGGACTTACCAGTGGACTCGCTCCGCCTATTATTAAGAGCAAACTCTGCCAGAGGTAAGAAAGAAGCCCAGTCCTCCTGGTTCTCTGACACAAAACACCGGAGATATGTCTCCAAGCTCTGGTTCATACGTTCCGTCTGACCATTGGTCTGAGGATGAAAAGCCGATGAGAATGACAAATGCATCCCCCGCCGTGCACAAAACGCCTTCCAGAACTTGGACACAAACTGAGACCCCCGATCAGACACCACCTCGGAGGGTACCCCGTGAAGCCTCACAATCTCCCCAGTGAACACCTGCGCAAGAGTTTTAGCATTAGGGAGAGCCGGAAGAGCGATAAAATGTGCCATCTTGCTGAACCTGTCCACTACAACGAGTATGACCGTTTTACCCGAAGACGGAGGGAGGTCCGTAATAAAGTCCATAGACAGATGAGTCCAAGGACGCTCCGGGATCTTCAAAGGTAAGAGGGCCCCAGACGGACGGGTATGTGAGGTCTTAGAGCGTGCACAAACCCCACAGGACGCGACAAAAGTTACCACCTCCTTATGTAAGTTAGGCCACCAAAACCGACGCGAGAGGAGATCCACAGTTGCTCTACTCCCCGGGTGTCCTGCAAAAACTGAGTTATGGTGTGCCTCGATCACCTTTTGTCGCAACTGATCTGGAACAAACAGTCTCCCCGGAGGTCCAACAGGGGCGTCCCCCTGAGCCTCCAATACCTCCTCCTCCTCCAGCTCAGAGCATACTGCCGAAACCACCACCCCCTCCTGAAGGATAGTAATCGGGTCGTCCGTATTCCCGGCCCCAGGGAAACTACGAGATAAGGCATCCGCCTTTACATTTTTTGACCCAGGACGATATGTAACGACAAAATTAAACCTGGTAAAAAACAATGACCACCTAGCTTGTCTGGGATTCAGACGTTTCGCGGACTCCAGATATAGCAGGTTCTTGTGATCGGTGATGACGGTGACCGGATGGACTGCCCCCTCCAAAAAATGGCGCCACTCCTCAAAAGCTAACTTAATGGCCAAGAGTTCCCTATTGCCGACATCGTAATTCCTCTCAGCGGACGACAATTTTTTAGAGAAAAAGGCGCACGGATGCCACTTACCAGGGGACGAACCTTGTGACAATACTGCTCCCACCCCTACCTCGGAAGCGTCTACCTCTACAATGAATGGCTGTGACGCATCAGGTTGAATGAGTATGGGTGCCGAGGCAAAACATTTTTTCAAGGAGGAGAATGCTTGACAAGCCTTGTCAGACCACCTAAAAAAATCCGTCCCCTTTTTAGTCATGTCTGTGAGAGGCTTAACCATGGACGAGAAATTACGAATGAACTTCCGGTAATAATTAGCAAACCCCAGGAAACGTTGTAGTGCCTTAAGATTCTCTGGCCGATCCCACTCAAGAACTGCCCGCACTTTCCCAGGGTCCATACGAAAACCGGACGCTGAAACCAGGAAGCCTAAAAACTGGAGTTCCTGTACGGCGAACACACACTTTTCCCATTTGGCATACAGTTTATTATCCCGCAAGATCTGTAACACCTGCCTAACGTGCTCCTGATGAGACACCAGATCCGGCGAGTAAATTAAGATATCATCCAGATATATGACAACAAACTGTCCCACCAGGCGGCGAAAAATGTCATTAACAAAGTGTTGGAACACCGCCGGGGCATTAGTCAGACCGAATGGCATGACAAGGTTCTCATAATGCCCCTCCGGAGTGTTAAACGCCGTCTTCCACTCATCCCCCTCCTTCATCCTAATCAGATTGTACGCCCCCCTGAGATCCAACTTAGAGAACCATTTGGCGCCCACGATCTGATTAAAGAGATCGGGAATAAGTGGGAGCGGATACGGATCTCGGACCGTAATCCGATTAAGTTCACGGAAATCCAGGCAAGGGCGTAGGCCTCCATCTTTCTTCTTAACAAAGAAGAACCCCGCAGCCACCGGTGAAGATGAAGGTCTAATATGCCCCTTAGCCAGACTTTCTGAAATATAATCCTTCATGGCCTGCCTCTCAGGACCAGAAAGGTTATACAACCTAGCTTTAGGTAACTTGGCCTCAGGGAGCAGTTTTACAGAACAGTCATACTCGCGATGAGGAGGTAGTTCCTGACACCCTTTCTCCGAGAATACATCCTCAAAGTCCGCCAGAAATGGAGGTAAGACCCAAGGAGTAACCGCACCGATGACCGTGTTCATGCAGTTTTTATTACAGAATTTACTCCATTGGCTTATCTCTCTGGTTTGCCAATTAATAACCGGGTTATGCTTAGTTAACCAAGGAAGGCCCAACACTATAGGAGTGGGAAGACCCTCCAACACGTAGCAAGACAACAGTTCTTTATGTATCGCCCCCAATTGAAGTTTTACGTCATGCACAGCTTGCAAAAAACTTCCCTGACCGAGAGGCCTGGCATCGATCGAGAATATGGGGATGGGTTTAGCCAACTCACTCAATCGCATACCTTGAACCCGGGCAAACCGAGCATCAACCAGATTAGCCCCGGCCCCACTATCCAGAAGAACAGATATCCTCTCAGTTCTCGTACCCACCACCACCTCCGCCGGTACGAGAAACTGAGACGAACCTAGGGACGAAATACCTACTCCCAGATTGCCGTCCACCACACAACCTGGGATCAACAGTTTTCCGACGACTCTTCACTCTGCAAGGGACGGGATGGACACCCCCCAATAAAATGTCCCTTTCTCCCGCAGAAGAAACACCTTCCTGTCTTATGGCGCACCACCGGTCCCCTCCCCCGAAATGATGTCCCTCCTAATTGCATAGGCTCCTCTGGACTGACCAGGGGAACCACCATATGAGGGGACCTTGTAGGAGGTGGAGTCATCACAGGGGGTAGAGTTATCCCGCACCTCTCCCGAAGCCGTCTGTCAACGCGAATAGCAAGGGCCATAGCGGCTTCCAGTGACGCGGAAGAGTCATACTGTGCCAACACATCCTGTAATTTGTCGGATAAACCTTGACAAAACTGGCTCCTAAGAGCCGGGTCATTCCACTGGGTGTCCGTGGCCCACCTACGGAACTCCGAACAGAATTCCTCCGCCGGACGATCTCCCTGCTGAATCCTACGTAACTTAGACTCAGCAAGGGAGATCCGATCTGGGTCATCATATACGAGTCCCAGAGCAGCGAAAAACCTATCCACTGACTGGAGAGCCAGGGAGCCCGGGGGAAGAGAGAACGCCCAAGATTGTGGGTCCCCTTGTAGGAGCGAGATGACAATTCCCACCCTTTGTTCTTCACTCCCCGATGACCGAGGCCGCAGCCGAAAGTACAACTTGCATGCCTCCCGGAAAACAAAAAACTTGTCCCGCCCCCCAGTGAACCTGTCAGGGAGAGCTACTTTAGGTTCTGGTCCGGCTTGCTCCCGAGGATACAAAACCTTGGACCTAACGTCCGCCAGCTCCATGGACAAACTCTGCAACTGCCGAGCTAGACCGGCTACTGGATCCATGGTAGCTGGAGAAAAACTAAGTGGGTCGGTGAAAATGTCACGCTGTCTCTGTATACTGGAGGTAGGGGGCCTAAGCTGACCCTAAGCTGGGGCCCTGACTAATCCCTCAACCTGGAGGTACTGTTAAAGGTACAGAGGTCCAGGCCACCAGCGTAACCCCTACCTCCTGAGGATCCCTGCACCTAAGTAATCTAGTCCTGAGAAGGACCCCGATCACAACAAAAGGGGACAAGTAATAATATGCCCACACACAGTACTTAGACGAACGAGACAGTACAAGGGAAAAACCAAAACCACCTTGCATACAAAAACTACACAACTACAACAGAGGGAACACCAACGGGAAAGGAGATAAATGATAAAGCGAGGAAGGGAAAAAACTCTCCAAATACACTTATCTCTGAAACTCCAAAAACCACGATCCGCTCTGTTAGTCTGCATGAAATGCTTTCACCGACACTTCCCTAACAGACCAGCAGGCATTTGAAGGAGTCTCACTACAGCAGCATTGATTGCAGCTGGGCGAGGCTGGACCTCGTCTAGCACAGAGAGAGAGAGAATTAACTCCCTCACTGCCAAAAAACACAAAGCACCAAAAAGTCAGCTGCGAGAAGTCAGGCTGTGTAATCGTGACGATCTTCGTGGCGACACACCCGTGACAGTTATATGGGGTCAGTATTCTGTATGGAGCATTATATGGGGGCCAGTATTCTGTATGGAGCATTTTTTGGGGGCCAGTATACTGTGTGGAGCGTTATATGGGGACCAGTATCCTGTATGGAGCGTTATATGGGGGCCAGTATTCTGTACGGAGCATTTTATGGGGGCCAGTATTCTGTATGGAGCATTATATGGGGACCAATATCCTTTATGGAGCGTTATATGGGGACCAGTATTCTGTATGGAGCGTTATATGGGGACCAGTATTCTGTATGGAGCACTTTTTGGAGGCCAGTATACTGTGTGGAGCTTTATATGGGGACCAGTATCCTGTATGGAGCGTTATATGGGGGCCAGTATTCTGTACGGAGCATTTTATGGGGGCCAGTATTCTGTATGGAGCATTATATGGGGACCAATATCCTTTATGGAGCGTTATATGGGGACCAGTATTCTGTATGGAGCGATATATGGGGACCAGTATTCTGTATGGAGCGTTATATGGGGACCAGTATTCTGTATGGAGCACTTTTTGGAGGCCAGTATAATAGATATCACTCATGTAATATAAGAAGTGAAATCTTTGCATTGTACTATACTTATATTTCTCTGCGGTATCTGTGCATCATGAATCGTGGTATGTGTTAAAGGGGCCCACTGAGACTCTTTCTCCCAGGGCCCAGAAAAACCTGGAGCCGGCCCTTTGTGGTACTATCATGCTAGTACTACTACCACCAGTGGCTGGCTGGCAGGACATGCCATGTGAGCTTGAATGATAGTACCACAGAGGCTGGCAGTACATACTGGGCAATGGGCATAATAATACCACAAAGGCTGGGAGGACATACTGGGCAATGGGCATGATAGTACCACCAGTAGACTGACTTGGCGGTCTCCAGGGCTCCGTCTCCCCTTCTCGCTGCTGTTAGGCTGGGTTAACATTGCGTTTATACTGTGCGTTACAACGGATCCGTTGTAAATCAGCGCAGACGCAATGTACTGTAGACTTGCATTGCAAAAATAGGCATGTGTTTGAAAGTATGAATTATTTGCAACGCACAGGAAAACATGGTCGGCGGCTGGAGGCCAGCTGAGCACTTCTCTGACAACTGTGTTCTAGTGTCATTCTGTGCCTGCTCATCTCTGTCAGCAGGGGTATTTGTCTGATGGCAAAGATGTAGCAGAGCTGGAGACAGAAGATCCGTGGATTACGTCAGAGCGAGGATTTTGTTTTTTTATTAAAGATGGAGTCCCTACATGTGTTTTTTTCTGTTTACTAGAAATTCATGGTGGCCATGTCTAGTTTGGCGTGACGCCATGAATTTCAGGCTTAGTGCCAGCTGATAATACAAAGCTGGTACTAACCCCATTATTACCCAGCGTGCCACCCCCACCAGGGCCGCTGGAAGAGCCGGATAAAGCGCCTGGAAATGGTGCTATGATGAATGCGCCAATTCCAGGGGTGGCTGCGGGCTGCCGTCTTCAGCGTGGGGGGCCCAGAATGCTTGGGCCTTACCATGCTGAGAATCCCAGCCCCCAGCTGCCTGGTTTTTACCAGGCTGGCGATCAAAATATGGCGGGAACCCACGTATTTTTTTTTTAATTATTTTTTTAAATAATTTAAAAAAACATTGGGCTTTCCTGACTTTTGATCGCCAGGCAGCTGGAGGTGGCAGCCCGTAGCTGTCTGCTTTATCTGCGCTGAGAATCAAAAATTCTGCGGAGCACTATGTCATTTTTGTTTTATTATTTATTTATTTTCACACTTCTATATGTGTGACAGTCCCAACAGCTAATCACAGACGCTGACACAGAGAACGGGCTTCTGTGATTGGCTGCTTGAGTAACCTGAAAGCAGCCCATACATAGTACCATACTAGAATGTATGGGCTGATTGTAGATTACTCAAACAGCCAATCACAGACGCCCATCCTCTTTGACAGCATCTGTGATTGGCTGTTGGGTCTGTGACATATAGAAGTGTGAAAAGAAATCATTTTTAAAAACGGTGTAGCGCTCTGCAGAATTTTTGATTCTCACCGCAGATAAAGCGGACAGCTACGTACTGCCACCCCCAGCTGCCTGGCTTTACCTTGGCTGCTGATCAAAAGACAGAGAAGCCGAATATTTGTTTTAAACTTATTTAAAATATTTTTTTTTTTAGGAAAAGGTGTGTGCTCCTGCCATATGTTGATTGCCAGCCAGATAAAACAAAGGAGCTGGGGGCTGGGATTCTCAGCATGGTAAGGCCCAAGTGTGCTTGGCCCCCCACACTGAAAATCGCAGCCCGCAGCCACCCCTGAAAATTTCCAGGCGCTTTACCTGGCTCTTCCAGCGGCCCTGGTGGTGAGTGGCACCCTGGGTAATAATAGTGTTAGTACCAGGCCAGCTTTGTATTATCAGCCGGTACTAAGCCCGAAATTCATGTTGTCACGCCAAATTAGACATGGCCACCATGAATTTCTAGTAAATAGAAAAAAAACACAGAAATTTTTTTTTTAATTAAAAATAAAACACAAAACCCATTTAGGCTCCGTTCATACGCGGCGCAAAAAATCTCTACTGCATGCCGACGTTGCGCTTTTCTCAGCGCGCTTTTCCCGAGGCATGTTAACATGTAGCCTATGGGGAAAGCGCGCCGAAAAGAACGCCAAGAATTGGCATGTCAATTCTTTTTGCGCGGCCGCTTTTGCAGTAAAAGCGCCCGCGCAAAAATACGTGGCAAAACGCGGCATCTGAACGCTTTTCAGCAAAATCCATAGCTTTTGCTGGAAGGCGTTTCCAGCTTTCTTTGGCACTTCTTTTACGCGAGCGGTCTAAAGCGCCGCATAAAAGCAGGAACGTAGCCTAAGGGACTCTATCTTTAATAAAAAAAAATCCTCGCTCCGACGTAATCCATGGGTCTTCTGTCTTCAGCTCTGCTACATCTTTGCCATCAGAGAAATATGTCTGCTGACAGATGAGCAGGCACAGAATGACACTGGAGCACTGTTACTGTGTAGTGCGGCACTATGTTGCTTTTTTGTCATTTCATGCAGTGTAGAAATCTTGGGAAAAGTGTGGATTGTGCTCTGGAAGTGATCATTATAGCTAACTATGTTATTTTCTGCAGAGATAAGTCCTGCATAGAAGATGGGATATATCGGTCTGCAGATAAAGAACTTCACCTAGAGACATCACTGGTGAGTATGTGTATTACCTATGTTGAGTATATGTATTACCTATACACACTCACTGACACTATATACAGAGCTCCTGTGTATAATATTAATGGTGATCATTGCATTACCTGTACACTGACACTATATACAGAGCTTCTGTGTATAATGTCACTGGTGATGACTGATAACCTGTACACTATATACAGAGCTCCTGTGTATAATATCACTGGTGATCACTGTATAACCTGTACACTGACCCAATATACAGAGCTTTTTTACATTTTTATTATTTTAGCATTATTTGTCACTATGTTGTGGCATTATGTGCTTTGGTCATGACATGACGATATTTGTCCCTTGTGTGTGGTATTATTCAGTCACTATGTGGTGGTAATATGTGGTCTCATGGTGTGTCAGTATTTATACCTTGTATCTGGTAGCATTTGATCACTATGTGGTGGTATTATGTGCTTTGGTCATGGTGTGGCGGTATTTGTGCCTTGTATGTGGCATTATTTGGGCACTATGTGGTGGTAATATGTGATCTGGTCACGGTGTGGTGGTATTTCTGGTTTCTATCTGGTAATATTGGTCTTGGTAGAGTGGATTGTGGTTGGTCATTTGTTTTATCTGATATCAATAAGGGGAAACCTCTTTATTTCCAATAGATATTAAATACTTGGATGTTTAACCCCTCCCTGCCCTGTGACTATTACACAGCAGCAGAGATGCAGTTGCAAAGGTTCACCAGAGAAAGCAAGTTGGCATTTGGTGAGATTTTCACCTCTGTATTTATAAGACAAAACCAGGAGTGGGTGAGAAATTCATAAAACATTACCTCGGATTGCTCCACTCCTGGTTTTGTCTTATAAATACAGAGGTAAAAATCTCACCAAATACTCAAAGTGCAACAATCTTCTGACATTGCTGATTCCACCAATAAATAAGTGATCACCTTCCCAACCTGTGCATCGCTGATATCTTGTTTTCACCAATAAAAACCCTTTAATGCAAACTACAGTAATTGTACATCGCATTTCTGGTGAGCGCACAGTGATGGGCAGAAGCGGCCAATATAATGGGTATAACGGCTAACAGGTATTTGCAAATAGCTGAAGGGTGGGTGGGCCCCTGGAGTCAATGTCCCTGGTGGGCCCCAGACACCCCAGTCCGGCGCTGTTGACAGCAGTGACCTGGGGGTCTGAAATGCTTCCTGGGGCGATCCCCATGCTGTCCCCATGTCATTTGAGCACTGTCACTATCGTTTTGGGCACTTTTTAGGCTTTCTACAGACTGTCGGGGGTGCCGCCGCAAAAATGCTCGGGTCTCCCATAGACTAACATTGGGCTCGTTGCTCGGGTCGAGCACCCGAGTATCACGGTGAGCTCGGCCCGAGCTTCGAGCACCCGAGCATTTTAGTGCTCACTCAACACTAATTGCCACTCTTCGTAATGTGCAAACAATGTCTTCATCAGGTGGATTCCACCTGGATCCCTCATGAAAAGCACTAGATAAAAATGTAAATGATTGAACATATGCACTGCAATATAAAAACAACTTGCTGTGCATTGTGTATTTTTCAGTCTTTTTCAGCTTCTTTTCTCCGCTTCCAGCTTTGAAAATTATGAAGTGGTTAAAGAAAGTGATCGGTTCATTCTGCTGGTGGCTTCTGTTTGGAAGCCGCTCACTATTTTATATGTAGTTAACAAAAACACTGATGTTTTCCTTAAGTGTCTTCTTATAAAATAAAAAATCAGTGGGTATGCTGGCGTCTATAAGGTGCTGTGTGTACGTACCCTTAGGAATAACAGAATCTCTGGTCATCTCCTCCATTTTTGGCCAGAGTTTAGAGGATTAATGGGAGACATAGAACCGCTATTCTCCAGTTTGGGATCTAACCCTTCAGACATACTATATATGAGGTATAGTATTAATATACCATAAAAGTCAGTAATAATCAATTAAATGCGAAAAGACATTAAACAATTTTAATTTTTTATTTCTTTGAATTAAAATTGCATGGAAGGATGAAGACAAGTTCTTGGAGGAGCCTTCAACTTTTGCACGTGTCTCTTGCTGGTCAGGAGGCCACAGGTAGGTGGTACAACTCCTTCCATACAGGTACAGCATTAATGGTGGATGTGCTGTAGTTTCTTCAGAGCGCTAGATTTGGGGGTTTTCTGTCCTCGAGATGTCAATGGTGCGTTGGTGGCAGCAGCCAAAAATGCAGCTTTCTCTGACAGCACGAGCAGCCCTGGATAATCCACGCCGGCAGGATGTTATCATCCGGCGGAAGAGAGAACCTAGGAGAAAAGATGTAAAACTGATGTAAGTAATGGGACTCCATATTAGAGGACACTACTGTGGTGTCACTGTGACATGACGTTAGAGGAATCTCATCATACAGAGGAGCAGAATCATTGTCAGCCATCATACATGTGACAATCCCACCACTGACGGATAACATCTGCTCCACATGACTTCTTCTCACTGACGTCATACAACATGGAGATTATCGTCACACTTACCTCGCCTAGTTTCCCCCTCTTCAACTTTCTCTGTTTTTAGTTGTTTTCTCAGTGTTCGAAAATATTTTCTTCTCTTCTGAACTGGAGATTCTAATCAAAAAGCCAGAAAAAAATGTTGATTATAAACTCCTAAAAGATGAGCTTTGTATCTTTATAGAGTTATGCAACTGATTAATATGAACCTGTAGCTTTTCTGGGTTCCGGTGGTGTCTCCCCAAAGAACCATGTCCCCATATTAATATGACATTACTTTCAGCAAGCCACAGTGTTATATAATCAGTTAGATAAAACTTCATTGTAACTTTAAAGAAGACCCATCACCAGGTCAAAAGTGTCCAAGATTCGCTCTTATTTTATGTCGGCTTCTCCCCTGAGTATTCTGATATTTGTTTTCCTAAAATCCACAGTACGGTTGTAGAGATATGGGACTTTTTATTTAGTGTTAATTATTATGGTCTTTATCATGTGGGCGTGGTAACCTAAGGGCACGCCCCAGAGGATCCTGTGAACACCACCCCTTTGTAAAGAATAAAAATTACCACTAATTACAAAGGCCCATAACTCTGGAACCGTATGGGGGATTTTAACAAAACAAAAAATAGAATACTCAGGGGAGCAGAAAGAATAAAGGAAGTAATTTTAGAGCCTTAATATTTAAATTTTGGATCATAGGCTATAATTGGATGGCCTATAAACCTGTACATACCTGACAATGAGGGCGAGGATGACTCACTGTTTTTAGCAGTAAAACACTGATTGTCTCCAACAGTTTTGGAAGGGGAAGATTCTTTCTGCCTGTTGGTAGAAAAAAGACACGTAAATTACAAGGAAAAAACAATAGAATAACGGAAGAACACCTGTCTGTAAGGTCAATTAGAACAACATAGAGGAGATATCCTGCTCAAGACCACATTTTACCAGCAAGAATGGAGTCTAATTAGTAATATTGGCCTGTAGTGAGTTGGAAATGAATGGTTGGTCGCAACAATCAGCTGTTATTGAAGTTATCACAAGTAAGACCCACAGAGATTGTGTAGTCATGGGGTTGTGGATGCTAGATTTAGATTTGTGTTACTCGTATCTTGTATTTGGATCCGACATATATCAGGACTAAATCTCATAATAATAATAATCTACTCACATTTCTGAGCGTTTTTCATTGATCTCTGGGGAACACCCTGGAGGTGACATAGGCACTTCATTGCCTTCATCACTGTTCTCTTGGGAACACTGTGGAGGTGACATAGGCTCTTCATTGCCTCCATCACTGTTCTCTGGGGAACACTGTGGAGGTGACATAGGCTCTATATTGGTCATCATCCCAGTATTGGTGATATATAGCTAAAACAGATAAAGAAATATAAAATAGATATATTTAATTTTTTTTTGTAATTATAGGTTTCATACATTTTATTAGCCACATACTTACTTTAGAAGACCTTTGATAAGTTGATGCAAAGTTTTTGATTTCTGGCCAGTCATTGTCCTCACTTGTGTCCCCCTCATCTGAATTCATATGTTTGAAGCTGCTACTTCGAGCTAAAAAATACAAGTGTTATTAGAGATTATTAGTATAATACCCAGACAGTCACCATGTTATCACTAATAATGATGGGAACTGATTTTGACATAAAATGAAAGACAAGACACACGTCAGTTTTCTGCAGATGACGTCTCATTTTACTTACTGATAAAGTAGCGGGTGTCCTCATCTGACTTTAGGTCAGGAACGAACAGGGGCTTCTGACTTAAAAGGTTGTCAAAGTCTAAGTCACGCATAAATGGATGAATTTTGATCTCATTTGCGCCTCCTGGAAAAGGAAGACAAGAAAGAAAGTGATACAGTCATTGTCAGAGAAACTGCTCCATATCTGTAGAATTTATGTTAATCTGAACTGAAGATGTAGCAGAGCCGACATAAAGGAAATATATTGAACATTATAGCATGAAGAATGGGTAATAGAAAAGTAGGTAGAGTACAGAACCTCAGTGCTGATCCTCATGGAACCCATCATTTGTCTATTCACGCTGTAATAATTCATTGATAATACTATTAATATTACCTGTTCCAAGTCTCAGTGCTGGAATTTTTCTGAGCAGTTGAGTGATGATGCCTCGAGCATTAGTTGGAGGAAAGTAATTACATCTCCAAGGTATATCATCTGTTATATAAAAAGCAAATATTATAAGAAATAAAACCTCTTCATTTATTTTCATAAAAAAAAAATTCCTTAACAAAGCTAGAAAAAACTACAGAACTATTCAAGTCAAATAACAGTGACATCACAAGCATTCAGATTATTTTACTTACCCTGGATGATACTGTGTAAAATATTCCTTCTGCAAGCCCCTGTAAATGGTGGATATCCAAATAGAAATTTATATAGGATGATCCCTATTGACCACCAGTCAACAGGCCTTCCATAGCCTATCTTTAGGATAACTTCTGGGGCCATGTAAGTAGGGGTGCCAGCAGTCTGGAAACCAACAGAAAAAGGAGATGATGATCAATAAATATAATTGCGACACATAACATCAGTGGAAATGTTTTTCTAGAGAAATTATAAATCAGAGAAGGAGAAAGATGAGATCTGTAAAGTACAAGACCCTGTAAGTAAAGCCTACCTCTTTATCAAGGAACTCTTTGGTGATGTCCTTAGTTGGAGTCTTGTAGAAGTCTGAGTTTGGTCTCATGAGGCCGAGTTTTGAAACCCCAAAATCAGTGACCTTAATATGTCCTGTTGATGTTATCAGGAGGCTGTGAAAGAAAAGATGGTGTCAGCACCAAGTAATAACCCACAGACTGTATAAGAAACTCTAACTTTCTTCCCCTCTAATATGCTAGAGGGGTCACTTACTTCTCAGGCTTCAGATCTCTGTGCACCACACCATAGCTGTGCAGGTATTCCACAGCAAGGACCGTTTCCGCAATGTACATACGGGCCAAGAGGACTGGTAAAGGACCCCTGTGCTTTAGAAGGGTACCACAGTCACCTCCTACAGGAGAAAGCAAATATGAGAACTGAGGGTTTGTTACAATGTAAATTACACATGATGAGTGGGAATGTGAAAAAGGCGGAGACATTGGGACAGGATGGTCTATATATACTGTATAATGTAGTGCGTATACTGTATACTGCAGATAGACCCTATACATAGAGACAGAGCCTCATCTACGAGCCTCTAATTTTTTTCTCTGTGAACGTTCTTATCTATAAAAACTCTTCAAAAAGACAAATCTTCCTTTTACCCATAGTGGAAATTGCTGCCGTGCTCAGCGAGGACATACTGGGGGACTTTCATAGAGATCAATGGTTTTTCAGGCATCTTGGTAACAGATGACTTATAATAATTGCAAAGAGGACATGTAACCGTCCATGTGGGCACATTGTGGTCATATATAGGTGCTAGGATTAAGCAGACGTGGGCTGGATATAGATACAATGGATGTGTCCTACCTGGTACATACTCCATGACCATACATAGATGAAGTTTAGTAGGAAAGGAGCAGAACGTGGAGACCACAAAGGGACAATCTGCGAATGCTGAGATGTCCCTCTCCAGAAAGGCCCATTCAAGCCTCTTTGGCTTTTTCAGGTTCTCCTTGTCCATTTTCTTCATAGCGCAGACTTGGTTTGTATCTTTATGGCGAACTAAGTGGACGGCCCTGGAGAGGAGAAAAAAACATGATTTACTATAAATTCTTATTAACAATCTATCTATAGATCTCATCAAATGATCTCCTGTATTAATGATTAATGTGGGGCCATCACTAGAAAACCATGTCTATAAATACATAAAATAACACTCCACAAATGATCACCAATGGGGGGTCCTCATCCACGTCACATCCTAACTGACCTGAATAGTGACAGATAGATGTGGACCGTGATGTGAACTCATAATTTGTCCATGGGAACATAACATGGGAAGGACGCAGAGACATCGTCATAAGGAGCCCTGGGAAATATATATAATACCAAAGTAAAGCTCACCCAAAGGCTCCACTGCTGATCAGTTTGATCGGTTTATAGTCGCTCTTACAAGGATTTCTCCCCAGGTTCAATGATCCGATCGTGGCCTAAAAAGGAATAAGAAATGACATTAAGACATAGAAACTGCAGGGAAATAAAAGCTGAAGATGCAGGAACGTCTCTCTTCTATATTATGTCCATGATGATTACACTGCAGCAGATGTAGGGGACGTGATACAAGCCGGACCCTGCACAGACACTATTATATTATAGGAGATATCCCCCTTATACAAAGACACAGGCAGAAATACAAACTCCGCACCACTGAGTACAGACTGTCCTCACAGATGATGAAACCACAGGGACAGGTGGCCATAAAATACCCTGTGTCTGCCTGGAGTGGACATGGAGGCCTCCACCATCATAAATCTGACCTTCTGCTAAATGGCTGGTAATCTGGAGAAGATCAGACAACAAGGACATGAGATGTAGACCTGTGTCTGCCTGGAGAGGACAGGGAGGCCTCCACCATCATGAAACTGACCTTCTGCTATATGATTGGTAATCTGGAGAAGATGAGACAAGGACATGAGATGTAGACCTGTGTCTGCCTGGAGAGGACAGGGAGGCCTCCACCATCATGAAACTGACCTTCTGCTATATGATTGGTAATCTGGAGAAGATGAGACAAGGACATGAGATGTAGACCTGTGTCTGCCTGGAGCGGACATGGAGGCCTCCACCATCATAAATCTGAGCTTCTGCTATATGGCTGGTGATCTGGAGAAGATCAGAGAACAATGACATGAGATGGAAACCTGTGTCTGCCTGGAGAGGACAGGGAGGCCTCCACCATCATGAACCTGAGCTTCTGCTATATGGCTGGTGATCTGGAGAAGATCAGACAACAAGGACATGAGATGTAGAAGATGATAGATCCTTACCAGGCGCTCCACTGAGTAGGCCGGATACTCCAGTACAAGCAGGACATTTTGGGCCAGTTGTTTAATAAAGGCCAATTCTCCACTTTGGGATTTTTCTTCAGCCTATAGAGATGAAAACAAAGAAGAAAGGAAAATCATGAGAGAAAAAGCAAAACGGAGGAGGCCATTTATATCACCATGTTACTTATGCTATCTACACTACAAGTACTACATGACAACTGACGAGGGATCCGGTCGCTTGTAAACCTTTAAATCCCCACGTCCTCCCTCCATACCCAATGTATGTATATAAGACACATGGCTGCTTGTGACCTGTGTAAAATGGCCACAGCAGACTCCAACTCAAAACGCGGGGTGACTGCAACAATGATAGCCCCACAATTATATACAGTAGATATCTAATAGGCTTTAAACCAGAAGAAAAACAACACCTAATTAAGAGTTAGACCCTAGCCGCACCACACCGACACCACACCGACACAAGGGTTAAGGCATTAATATCCCACATTAATACCACTATCCTCACAGGACCGAAGTCCACTAGTTATATTGAGATGTAACCAAAGTCACTATTCCCCCAACAGTAACCTCCGTCCAAAGGACATCACATTTATCAAGACTCTGACCCAAACCTATCCCCCACCGCTGTGACCGTCCCAAAACCTCTACTTATCAAGTGCCAGCCTTCAAACTTTCCTCCCATCTCTTTATAAGGGCTGGTTGGATGCTGGAACGTGAAACTCCTACCTTCTTCCTTTTATTGTCCCCCTGTAACCCAGCTCCTCAACTCCTTCCCGCAAATGTACGGGTTATTAACATCCTGGAAGGGTCCTCACATGTGGAGGGGGCTCAGGAGCTGAGCTCCCCAAACATGCGTATATGAAATAGCCAGCATCTGTCCCTAAAAACCGTGGACAACGCAGAATTCTTCTGTTAACCATTTAAATAAAGCTGTCAGTCTGTGACAGTATCATTTCAATTGTGCATGCACCGATGCCTGAGCACTCTTGCTTTCATCGGCCCTCCACAAGGCGATCACAAGGGTCTAATGCATTTCTAGGACAACCAGGGGTCTGCTGAAGACCTCCGTTGCTGAAACCACGGTCCTCCTTGTGAAGCTTAGCTATAGGCTGAGCTCCAGAGGAGATCAAGATTTTCACTATATAGCGCAATACTGTAGTATTGCAATATATAGTATGAGCGATTTGCAGGATTAAGTCCCCTAAGGGAACGAAAAAAAAAATTTAAAAATAAAGAAGAAAAGATTTAAAAAAATGTTAAAAATATAAAAGTTCAAATCACTCCTCTTTTCACCATTTAAAATAAAGAAAGGAAAAAATTAATGATCATATTTGATATTGATGCGGTTGTTAAAGTCTGATCTTTTAAGATAGGGAATTAATTAATACGATCAATAAACACCGAAAAGAGGAAAAAAAATTGGATTTGTGGTTTTTTTTTGTCTTCTCATTTCACTTAAAAACATTAATAATAAACAATCAAAACACCCATAGAATCTATGATTCTATGACACTCTATGTACACAAAGTTCACTGCAAAACTCAAATCTTCACTCATCCCAATCGACAGAAAACTAAAATGTTATGGGTCCCTGAATATAGCGACACAAAGAACCATTGCATCTCACTTGGAATTTTTTTCCCTTGTTTCAGTACAATGTATGGTAAATATAATGGAGCCACTGAAAGCTACAACTTGTCCTGCAAAAGAATCAAGCCCTCACATGTCTATGTCAATGGAAAAATAACAAATTTATGGCTCTTGAAAGAAAGTGAGGAAAAAATGAAGGCATAACAACTGAAAACTCTGTGGTCCATAATTGGTTAACCAATCCAATTCCCCCCTACCTCCACAACCCTCCCAATAACCCTGTAGATATCACCCTCTCCCTTGTCATGTAGCCTGTATTCCCTATTACTGCTCCCCGGCTATTCTTATCTGGGTATTTGGTACAGGTTAAACTTATATTCCATTATTATTTTCCATTATTACTATATGATTTGTGCAGATTGTCTGCTATTTACCTGTTGTACTAATGTCCATATGTTCTTCTGTAAATGCTCAAGATATTCTGAGCTTATATGACCTCGTTTGTATTTGGTCAGGCAATCTCTCACAAGCTCCATTACCAGCCGGTAAGTGAAGCTGAGGACGCCATCGGGTAGTGGTAGCACAAAGTCAGGGTCATAGGTGGCAAGAATCCCCTGGAGTAGTGCTAACACCTGAAGTCTGTCTGGAGGAATTCCAGACATTTCCAGTAAATCCAAGCGCAGTCTGTATATGACTAGCTATATGGCTTATCACACCGACAACAATGACACCGGAAAGTCAAAGTGACAACTAGAGTGTAATCACTTGTAGAAATAGTGATGGTTAATTGTGATGTCATAATGGAATCTTGTGTTCTACTCTTAAAGGGGCAGCTTACCTTATAAGGAAGTTGCCTAGCATCCCTTAAGGAGGCAACAATATAGGCTGAGCATCGGTACCATATGCAGACATGGATGATAGAACTATGGACGCTTTACTCTTCTGAGCAGTTAGAGTATTATTATGTTGTTACATAAATTATTTATATCTGTTCCACACAATAAAAATTACAGTGTTTTGTATCAATAAGAAAGTCATATTCCGGGGCTAAAAGACAATGTATATCTTTGTACCGTGTTAGGGGCTAAAAGAAGTATCTTTACTGAGGGAACAGGGCCGGACTAGGGGCTGCGCCCAGCTCTGGCATAGGACGCACACAGGCCCATGTTACTCTCCCACACCCACTTTCAAAGATGAGGGTCTCTATTACAAATATGACCCTGCCTACCATTGGAGAAAATCTAAATTTACTACTCCCCGTGATACCAATTTATTAGGATGATCATTTAGGTCTCTTTATCACATTAATAGTTCCCCTTGGGCATCCTTATAATAATAAGAGTGCCCCTCTGGGTTTCCTTATAATAATATTAGTGCCCCTCTGGGTCTCCTTATAATAATAATAGTGCCCCTCTGGGTCTCCCTATAATAATAATAGTGCCCCTCTGGGTCTCCTTATAATAATAATAGTGCCTCTCTGGGTCTCCTTATAATAATAATAGTGCCCCTCTGGGTCTCCCTATAATAATAATAGTGCCCCTCTGGGTCTCCTTATAATAATAATAGTGCCCCTCTGGGTCTCCCTATAATAATAATAGTGCCCCTCTGGGTCTCCCTATAATAATAATAGTGCCCCTCTGGGTCTCCTTATAATAATAATAGTGCCCCTCTGGGTCTCCTTATAATAATAATAGTGCCCCTCTGGGTCTCCCTATAATAATAATAGTGCCCCTCTGGGTCTCCTTATAATAATAATAGTGCCCCTCTGGGTCTCCTTATAATAATAATAGTGCCCCTCTGGGTCTCCTTATAATAATAATAGTGCCCCTCTGCGTCTCCTTATAACTTTAAAGGGAATCTGTCAGAAGGATCAGCTCTCCCTCCCAAGCCGTCTATATGGGCATACGTTATACACGTGGTCCCTTTACCAGCGAGGTTGGTCGACTGGGATAAGAAAATCATTCAACGAGAGACTAGATGGATTTTATTATCGAATGGCCTATTGTTATAGTGTGTTCACTATTCAGTATGGCCCTATTACATAGACTATCACCATACAGTGTGTAGGCCAATTGTGGCTGCGCTCTTCTATACGGCATAGTCGGCCATTTGGACAGACTTCTTTTCTTTATCTATACTTTTAATCTTGGCTGCACTGAATATTGATTCAGGGTTAAATGATTCTCCTTTGTGTGTGCATCGATTATATCTGGTACATTTACACTATATTAATACATCCTCTATATTTATAATATATCTATACACCTATATTCCCTGTTGTCTTGTTGCCTAGCCATTATGGGAACCAATCTGGACCTATGATGTGATAAATACTTGATGAGATCCATAAAACAGCGCCCCCTATTGGAGCCCACTGTGCGTTTCAAGCATGGACCTTCTGGTATCTGTATGGGGAGGAAACCTCTCGCTGGAGCGCCGCGTGCCTCCCAATGCGCACTGACGCCCCCTCCGGTCTCATCGCTGGAACACATTTTTATGTAAAGTGTCATTGAATGCAGCAGCCGGGTCTAAGCTCCTAATAAACACAACCCTCCGCCTGCCCCGCTGTGTTATTACAGGCTCTATTCCCCTTCAAGCCTAAGCGTCAGAATGCCTGCTCCTCCTCTTACCTCCCCCTTTCACCTGCTGTTATAGTACAGCCTGTCTGGGCTCTGTATTAAAGCCTCTTATTAACCCTCTCCCCCTATGTATCTACTGGTAGACCCCATATTAATATAAGCCCCTTGCATACCATGAGCTGCAATATTATTATTGTAAGAAACCCCATGTGCACTATTATTATCAGGCATAGATGGTGGCATTATTATTCAGTATCGGCACACAGGGGGCATTATTACTATCTAAGGCAAGGGTGGGCAATTAATTTTCCAAAGAGATCACATGAGAGACCATGACTGTTGCGGAGAACGAACCAATAGACAGATATGAATTCTGCTCAATATTCATATCAACATATTAATTACATTTATTATAATATATTAATATTATCACTAGAGATGAGCGGTGTTCGACTCGAACTGTTCGCCAATCTCAAATTCGAGCTGTTTTGGGCAGTGTTCGAGCCGTTCGGCGAACACGAACAATTTGAAAAAAATCCGGCTGTTCGAGGTTATGTTCCATAACTGTTCGTGCACCAAAATCATAACTGGATTTTTTCTCAGTAATGCTGAAAATTAATGTTAATACGCAGTTTGAGTGTACAGCGGGGCGGGGGGAGGTTCATGGGATGGATCTCTGCAGAAATAATGAAGATCTCCATTTTTTTTTCTCTTTCCCCCATTTACAGTGGGGAGATGCAATCTGTCAGCCTATCAGCAGCGCACACACGGAGCGAACTGCTTTTTTCACACAAGCAAAGGCATGTGTCATTGGCAGTGTATGTCACATGTCCTTGCCCTATAAGACCCAGCCATTTTCCACGTAGCCACCATTTTCTCACTGCTGCAGCTGCGTGTTAGACGGCACCGCTGTTGCTGTGTGCGCTATACTTTGAGTGTTCATTTCAAGCCAATTTTCGCACAAATCTACAGATAGCTTGGGAGTAGGGGATAGTTGTGATTGCAGTCCTTTTGAGGACTAGGTTACATCATTTCCTACGACTTTTATCAGGCAGGTCTGTGCTCTTAAATAGATAGGTTGGGAGTAGGGTCTACTTGTAATTGCAGTCCTTTTGTGGACTAGGTTACAGCATTTCCTAGGACTTTTTGCTAGGCAGGTCTGTGCCAGTGCTGTGCAAGTTTTTTTCACAGCATTTGGCTAAATCTAGCTAAGCAAATCCTTTTTGGCCTCTTGCAGTGTGTGTTAGTCAGTGGAGTAGCCTATCTGTGTTGCAAGCTATACCACCTGTGTATAGAATACAAATTTTTTTACTGCACCTAGCCAAGTAAAACCTTTTGGGCATAGCATCATTCTATTAGTCCATCTATACTAACCTCCACCAGGTTGCAAATTAAAAATAATTTTTATCTGCATCTAGCTCTGAAAAAAAATGTGGTCTTGTAGCAGTGTGTGGGACTTGTTCTATTAGTCCATCTATACTAACCTCCACCAGGTTGCAAATTAAAAATAATTTTTATCTGCATCTAGCTCTGAAAAAAAAATTGGGCTTGTAGCAGTGTGTGGGACTTGTTCTATTAGTCCATCTATACTAAGCTCCACCAGGTTGCAAATTAAAAATAATTTTTATCTGCATCTAGCTCTGAAAAAAAATTTGGGCTTGTAGCAGTGTATGGGACTTGTTCTATTAGTCCATCTATACTGACCTCCACCAGGTTGCAAATTAAAAATAATTTTTAGCTGCATCTAGCTCTGAAAAAAAATTTGGGCTTGTAGCAGTGTGTGGGACTTGTTCTATTAGTCCATCTATACTAAGTTCCACCAGGTTGCAAATTAAAAATAATTTTTATTTGCATCTAGCTCTGAAAAAAAATTTGGGCTTATAGCAGTGTGTGGGACTTGTTCTATTATCTATACTAAGCTCCACCACCTGTGTATGTAATAAAATTGTTTTACTGCATCTAACCCAGCCAATACTTTTGGGCTAATACAACAGTTTGGCCACTCAGCTCTGCTCGGTTCCCATCCATTGTTTTTTTGTGCAAACAACTCCAGAGTTGTCAATTAGTTAACCACCAAAATGAGTGGAAAAAGGCCTGCTGATGGTGGAAAGGGGAATAGGTGTGTTGGGAAGGGAAAAAAAGGTTGTGTCCGTGGGGTAGGTGTTAAAGCAACAGTAACATCTGCAGAAGAAAGACCATCTTCCAGCCAAACTAAGATGTCTACTTCTTTTAGTGGACAATGTGATAAGATCCCTTTCTTACGGCCACGCCAATCGCTACAAATTCCAGATGAGGCACAAAAACAGCAGGTGCTTCAACGGATATCAAGTGCTCCTTCAAGTGGGCTCTCCTCCACCTCAACCATAATGTAGACCCTCGTTCCCAAACTGTATCTCCTGTTGGTGGAGAGAATGAGGAAGGCGATGATGAGACTCAAATACCTGATTGGAACGACAACTTGAGATTTTTGCCAGGGCAGGAAGAGGTTGACTCTGAGGACGACTGGTGTGAGAACACACAGGGTGATGATGACGAGGTTGGAGATCCCACTTACTGTCAACCCACAGTCAGCCAGTCGATGAGGTCAGCAGAGGAGGTGGAGGAGGATGCTAGTGACGACGAGGTCAGGTTGCGCCTTCCTGGACAGAGACGTAGTACTGGAAGCACGTCAACAACTGCATCCTCAAACACAACTCTGCCTCTGACCACAAGTCGTAGTGGCTCTTCAGGTCGCATGGGTGCTAAGCCTTGCATAGCTTGGGCATTTTTTCAGATCGATAAGAATGACCCAACTCGTGTTATCTGTAACAGTTGTCAGAAAAAGCTAAGTAGAGGACAAAAAATACATAGTTTGAGTACTTCATACATGAACCGGCACATGGATATGAAGCATAAGTTGCAGTGGGAAGCTCACTGTGCTACAATGCGGCCTAGCTGGCTGGGCCAACCACCATCAGCCACATCTTGTGCATCCGCAGCCTCTTCATCCTCTGTGACTGGGGGGACAGCAGTCACACCTGTTTTGGGACGCAGACCGGCCACCTCTTTACCCGCAACAGCCAGTGTGATTGTCAGGTCATCATTTTATTTGGAGGTGGAAACACCAGCTGGTGTTGAGCGCTCTCCGACATCGATAGCACCACCTTTGGATCAAGGCAACCTAACATGTCCGCCTGCATCTTCCTCACAGACCGGCAGTTTGCCGGGGACACCCTTCTCAACCCCGTCTAAGCACAACAGCCAGCCCTCGGTCCCTCAGATGTGGATGTGGCACCCAGGGGACTGGGGATAACTCGGTACCCGGGCCTTTGGCCTGGCCTTTAGGGATGTCGCGGTGGTCGGCTCCCGGGCCCGTACCCTGGGGTCTCTCCTAAAAAGGGGTTGATATTTGTAAAGTTTATAAAAGAAAGAGTTTGTGACGCCACCTGTGGTTTCTGGTGAGGATCACCAGCGCTGCGCAGTCTACTGAGGCTGATGATAAGGCAGCTTGATGGTATAGCTCTCCACAGTTAGAGCTGGGCCTCAGGGCAGTATAGGAACGGGGATGCAGGATAGAGAGACTACTCTGGGCCAGAGCAAGAACAGGGACGGACACGATAGTCACTTCAGTACCTTTTACTGGTGGAATTTCAGGCACTCCCCGGAGCACTGTAGGGTGAAGGGTGTATGTCCAGATCCTCCCCAATGAGCAGGTTTTGGGCCTCCTGGTTCTGGCTTCTGCATAATAAGTTTCTGACCTGCCTGGAGCTAGGCCTAACTTTGTCTCTGTCCTGCGCTGGCTGACCTTGTGGTAGGGCCTTCTCTTGGAGTGCACGCTCCCGACCTACGGGGCCTATGTGTCTCCTGGGTCTGGTACGTATCAGCACTTTAGCGATCCTGGGACCTGTAGTTCTCCAGGGATTCCGGTTTATCTTGCTGGGTCGTGGAGTTCCCGGCAAGCTTCGGACCCGGTGTCCGGTAAATTCTTCTTCTCGGGGTGAGCCAGCTAAGCTCCTCTGCTCCCCTATGAACTAACTCTCTACTCCTTTGCCTTCGGCCTACTCGAGCCCTCGATAGGCTACTCACACAAACGGCAGCGTGCCGCGGTTCACCGATCTTATGGCGCCGGCACACCTACAGCTCACCTCACTGAGCTACACCGAGTCTTGATCTGGATAAGCTCCACTGCAGGGTAGAATGCAGGAGCTGGAACAGGCTTTTGTCCTCTGAGGTAACACGTCTCAGACTGCACTGGACTCACTGCTAAACCAGACTCTGACAGACTAACGGCTGCCTGGCCCCACCTTCCCTTATATATCTCCCTAAGGAGCTCCCTCTGGTGGTCTGAGGTGGAAGGTGCAGATGTGTGAATGGTTATGGGGGCCTCTTGTGGAGGAGTCCTTCAATACACCCTTCTGGGTCTGTGATGCCAAGCACAGCTGGGCTTCACATGGACAAGTAAAAGACCATTTCCTCCTAGCCATGAGAAAGCTAAGAGGTTGAATTTCACCATCTGCAAGCTCTTGGCTACATAAATGCTGCCTTTCCGCCTGGTGGACACAGAGGATTTTCGAGACCTTATGTCCCATCACAGTGCCCCAGTACCAGATGCCCAGTCGGCACTACTTCTCAAAGAAAGGTGTGCCTGCACTCCACCAGCATGTCGCACACAACATCACCGCTTCTTTGAGAAACTCTGTGTGTGACAGGGTGCATTTCACCACAGACACTTGGACGAGTAGGCATGGACAGGGGCGTTACATGTCGCTGACTGGGTACTGGGTAACTATGGTGACAGCAGGACAAGGGGCTGCTGTCCAAGTCTTGCCGTCCCCACGAGTTGTGCGTCAATCCTCTTTATCTCGAAGTTCCTCCACGGCTTCTGCCTCCTCAACCTCCTCTCGGTCCTCCACCTGCACCCAAAGCCTGTCTGGTCATGCCACAAGCTTTCTAACTGCGCAGAAGGGATCCTGCACAGCTCCTTACTATGCTGGCAGCAGGGCTCAACGTCATCAGGCGGTTTTTACTTTGAAATGTCTGGGAAATGTGAGTCACACAGCTGAGGAGTTGTGGTCAGCTCTGGAGAACCAGTTTCATGAATGGTTGTCTCCACTGGACCTGAAACCAGGGAAGGCCGTGTGCGACAATGCTGCAATCCTCAGTGCGGCCCTTCGCCGGGGCAATGTCACACACGTGCCTTGTATGGCTCACGTGTTGAACCTGGTGTCCAGCAATTTTTAGGCCACTATCCCGGACTAGATAGCCTTCTGCAGAGGGCACGGTCGCTGTGTGCTCACTTCCGCCGTTCGCATCCCGCAGCTCAGCGACTTACATCTCTACAGAAGTCGTTGAGCCTGCCACTTCACAGGCTAAAATGCGATGTGCCTACCCGGTGGAATTCAACTCTGCACATGTTGCAGCGACTGTGGCAGCACCGACATGCCCTGGTGCAATATGTTCTGACGTATAGCCTGGGCCAACGAGATCCAGAGGTGGGGCAAATCACGCTGGAGGAGTGGTCTCAGATCAGGGACCTATGCATCCTTCTGCACAGTTTTGAAATGGCGACGAAGATGTTTAGTGCTGACGATGCCATTATCAGCATGACTATTCCGGTGATTTACATGCTGGAGCACATGTTAAACAGAATTCGGAGTCAGGTGGTGGCTCAAGAGGAGGTGGAGGAAGTAGAGGAGGAGGAGTTGTATGCGGAAGGGCTAACATCTGCAAAGTCCAGACGGTCGGCAGCACCAAGGCGGCAGGCATGTGAGGGTGGGGGAGATGGTTTTAGCAGGGCGCATGGTAGCAGCCAAACTAGTGAGAAATGTGCAGGAGCCCAGGAAGAAGTGGAGGACGAACTGATGGAAGACTCATCAGATGAGGGAGACCTTGATCACATTTCTGTTGTGCGAGGTTGGGGAGAGAGGGCAGAGGAAGGAAGCATGATTGTTACCTCGCCACCAACACAACAGGGACTTGGTGCTCCTGGATGCGCAAGACACATGAGTGCCTTCTTGCTGCACTACCTGCAACATGACCCTCGAATTGTGAGAATTAGAAATAATCCTGACTACTGGGTTGCCACACTATTAGATCCCCGGTACAAAGGTAAATTTGCAGAAATTATTCCTGCCATAGAAAGGGATGCACGCATGCAGGAGTATCAGCAGAGACTGTTGCAGAATCTTACATGTGCTTTTCCACAAAACACCAGTGGTGCACGTAGTGAATCTCACAGTTCCAACTTGCCAACTGTGGGACCGTCGAGTGTTCAGCACTCAAAATGTAACAGAAACACAGTATCTGCTGGTAACATCAATTTTGCGGAATCATTTCACCACTTTTTTAGCCCATCCTTTGCAAGGCCACAGGAGACAAGAAGTCTGACACATAGTCAACTCCTAGAGACGATGGTACAGGAGTATCTCCAAGTAAACATTGAAGCCATGACTGTGTCACTGGACCCTTGCTCTTTTTGGGCTTCCAATCTGGATAAATGGCCGGAGCTCGCCACTTATGCCTTGGAGATCTTGTCATGCCCCGCAGCCAGCGTTCTGTCTGAACGTGTGTTCAGCGCTGCTGGTGGTGTGCTGACAGATAAGCGCACGCGGCTCTCCACTGATAATGTAGACCGATTCACGTTCATAAAGATGTACAAATCATGGATCCGAAAGGACTTTTCTACCCCTGTGTCATCCTGGGGAGAGTAAAAGCTTGATGATTTGTTAATATCACCTCACCAACTGTTTTAAGATTTCAAATTACTAATCATGTTTATCTGTATCTTGCCTGTATAATAATTTTGGCCTTGTAGCACTGTGCAGTACTGATTCTATTAGGCCATCTATACTAAACTCCACCAGATTTCAAATTACTAATCATGTTTATCTGTATCTTGCCTGTATAATAATTTTGGCCTTGTAGCACTGTGCAGTACTGATTCTATTAGGCCATCTATACTAAGCTCCACCAGATTTAAAATTACACTGGTCAATGCAGTTTTTCTGTCAAAAGGTTTTAAAACATATTTTAAGTCAATTTTGGCTGCTGATTACTAATACGAACTCCGTTTTTGGCTATCACATCAGGATTTCGAGATATTTTTGATGGAAATTAATCCTATCGAATGTTTCTTGATAAAAACCTCATGATTTTCGTTACTACATTTTGTATATTTTTAATCAAGGAATAACAAATTACAAAGTCTGTGTACAGCAAATCAAATATACTTACAAAATTAAATTACAAAATATAAAAACACATATATATGGCACACAGATGAATGGCAAATGGCAGTTATTTGAACTTTCTTTTCTTGGCTGATCTGTGATGTACAGCTTCTGGGTTGTCTCTCATCAAGCTCCAGCAATAGTCAGCCATCATATGTGAGTCCCACCGGCCTTGATACCGTTCTTCCATTGTTTTAATGTCCTGATGAAAACGCTCCCCTTGTTCCTCGCTCACATCCCCAAGGTTCTCTGGAAAAAAGTCCAAATGGCTGTTTAAATAGTGAATCTTGGTACTCATTCTACATCCAAGATTTTGCAGACTCATTAGTAGCTCTTCCACAATCTCTTCATAGTTGTCTGCTTTCTTATTCCCTAGAAAATTCTGCACCACATTACAAAATGCATTCCGAGCTCTTTCTTCTGTCTCATTCATTGATGTGATAAAGTTTGGGTCTCTCATAAGTGTTCTTATTATCCAATATTCCAGCCTTTTTCTTCTCTTCACTAAGACCTGGAAAAGTTGAACATATATAGTTAAAGCATTCTCCACTGTGATTGAGAGCTTTGACGAACTGCTTCATCAATCCAAGTTTTATGTGCAAGGGAGGAAAGACAATGTTCTTCCTATCCACTAGTGAATCATGGATGACATTCTTATCGCCAGGTGCCAAACTCTGTCGGTGAGGCCATTCAGTTTTCACCCAATGCTCTGCTGTAGCTCTACTGTCCCAGTAGCACAGAAAACAAGGGTGTTTGAAAACTGTTTTTTTACTTTATTATCATAACAAATGGGAATTATGCATGTTCAAAGAAAACAAAGATATTCTCACATTTATTGGGAGACTAAATGAAAACTAAATTTACCTTAGTGAACCGTATAAAACGGCACTTTTCATACACTACTTATATTTTTCTTGGAATTATTGAAAATGGGCTATATACCTATAGCGCAAAAACGTGATGTGATAGAGAAATTATAAGATCAGATTTGAATTCAGCACCCTCAAATTAGTCTAAAACTGTTCTTAAAGTCCATGCCAGAATTTTTTTTTTTTTGTACACCAGTGTTATTAATAATCATGTTTATCTGCATCTTGCCTGTAAAATAATTTTGGCCTTGTAGCAGTTTGCAGTACTGATTCTATTAGGCCATCTATACTAAGCTCCACCAGATTTCAAATAAATAATAATTTTTGTTCTCTCTGAACATGTGTTCAGCGCTGCTGGTGTTGTGCTGACAGATAAGCGCACACTGCTGTCCGCTGACAATGTAGACAGACTCAGGTTCATAAAGATGAACACATCATGCATCAGCAAGGACTTTTCTAGCCCTGTGTCATCCTGGGGAGAGTAAAAGCTTGAGGATTTGGTAAAATCACCTCACCAACCGTTTTAAGCTTTCAAATTAATTATCATTTTTATCTGTATCTTGCCTTGAAAATAATTTTGGGCATAGTAGCAGTGTGGAGTACTGATTCTATTAGGCCATCTATACTAAGCTCCACCAGATTTCAAATTATTACTAATCATGTTTATCTCTATCTTCACTGTAAAATTATTTTTGCCTTATAGCAGTTTGCAGTACTGATTCTATTAGGCCATCTATACTAAGCTCCACCAGCTTTCAAATTAATAATAATTTTTAGCTGCATCTAGCCCGGAAAATAATTTTGGGGCTCCTAGATGCGCAAGACACATGGGTGCCTTCTTGCTGCACTACCTGCAACATGACCCTCAGATTGTCAGAATTCGAAATAATCCTGACTACTGGGTTGCCACACTCTTAGATCCCCCACACTCTTCGATCAACCTTTTCATTTTAATAAAGAACAAAAAAATGGTCATTTTTGAAATTATAAGCATTAGCAGGTTATTAGAAACTTAAATCAAACAGTTTTCAACTCAAAGCTTTATTCTAGGTGATGTTACATTTGCACATAGGACCCCTTGTTCGAAAGGAGCTTCTGAACTCTCTCGTCCATTGAATTTGTCAGGTTTTGGATGGTTTCTGCTTCAATTGTTTTGCATGAGAACAGAATACCCTCCCAGAGCTGTTGCTTAGATGTGAACTGCCTCCCGCCATCATAGACACTCCTTTTGATGATGCTCCAGAGGTTCTCAATGGGTTTGAGGTCAGGGGAGCATGGAGGTCACACCATAAGTTTGTCCCCTTTTATGCCCATATCAGCCAGAGATGCAGATGTGTTATGTGCATCATGAGACGGTGCATTATCATGCATGAAAATGATCTTGCTGTGGAATACATGGTTTTTCTTCTTGAACCATGGCAGGAAGTGCTATTTGAGAAACTCCACATACATCATGGAGTTCATCTTTACCCCTTCAGGGATCCTAAAGGGGCCGACAATCTCTCTCCCCATGATTCCAGCCCAAAACATTACTCCACCTCCTCCTTGTTGGCGCCGTAGCCATGTTTGCATGGGGTGTCCATCAACCAGCCATCCTCCACTCCATCCATCTGGACTATCGAGCATTGCACAGCACTCATCGGTGAATAAAACAGTTTTGAAGTCAATCTTCATGTATTGTTTGGCCCACTGGAGCTGTTTCTGCTTGTGTACAGTGGATAGAGGAGGTCAACAGGATGGCTTATGCACAGCTGCAAACCTCTGAAGGGCCCTGCATCTTGTTGTTCGGGGGACGTTGGAGGCACCAGCAGCTTCAAAAACTTGTCTGCTGCTATGACAAGGCTTTTTTGCCGCTGCTCTTTTAACCTGACGTAATTGCCTGTAGGAAAGAGTCCTCAATTTTCCCTTATCAGCACGCACACGTGTGTACTGTGAATCAGCTACATACTTCTTGATTGTGCAATGATCACGATGAAGTGTCTTGGCAATGTTGAATGTAGTCATGCCTTGACCTAAACACTCCACAATTTGTTGCTTCTCAGCAGCCGACACATCCTTTTTCTTTCCCATTTTGGCAGAAAATGTAGGCTGCTTAATAATGTGGGACAGCCTTCTTAAGTAGTCTTGCCTTTCATTGGACACACCTGCCAAACTAATTAGCACAGGTGTCTGCAATTGCTTACAGTGATATAAAGAGTCCTGACACACATCACCATCAATGAGTTTAACTGACAAACAAAAAAATTCTTACCTTATCACTCCTAAACACTTTTTGCATAATAATTTGGAACACAGTGTACATGTGCTTTTCCACAAAGCTCCAGTGGTTCACGTAGTGAATCTTACAGTTTTAACTTGCCAACCGTGGTCTGTATGGAGTTGTTCAATAAAGGGCCCAAAATTAAGATAACATAGATGGGAGAGGTCTCTATGAATAGGAATTCCTAAGTATTTGATACCCTGTGAGGGCCAGGCATGCCAGGAGACTCTATGGAATGCTTTCTCAGCATCTAACGAGAGTATCTAATTACAAAATTTTAACTGCATCTAGCCCAGGAAATACTTTGTGCCTAGTAGCAGTGTCTGCTAGTCAGCGGATTATCCCAGCTGTTAAGCAAGCTACACCACCTGTAGTTTGGACACTTAATTTTTTCAAAGGAAATGCTTCGGGCCCCCGGGACACTCAGTGAAGAGCATCGGGAGGCACCCCAAGCCACAGGGGCTGGGACTGGCGATAGGACGCCTTGAAGTGGACCGCCAAGCTCGATCCTTATAAAAGCTTTTTAACTGCAGCAGCTTTAGTGGACGCTACTGGAGCTGTAATTCCCGCGGCTGCTGGCATCAGACTTGCCCTCCAATAGATCCTTGTAAAAGGATTTAAAGTGTACTCATTCAAATTAGAGAGACAATATAAATTAAAAAGCTTAGACCTGCCTCCACCGCAGGGGGGCTCGCTCGACCCACCAGCGGACAGGCACCAGTATTGGGAGAAGGGGGCTGGCCATCAGGGTCCACCGCAGCTCTGGCACAAACCCGGCGACACGGAGGTCGCATGGGCAAGAACGGACTGGCCGTGTCAGCTTCGCACTTTTTTGGTTTTAAAAGGGCATTACATGCCTATATCTGTGTCTCCCCCTCCTTTTACTCCTCAACCTCTTTTCTTTTTGCATGACTATATGTACTTGTCACTTTTCCATGTGTTAGTTGTGTCTTCTGAGCAGTTTGTCAGCTTTTGGACACCTTTGAAGTGTTTTCTATGTGTTTCTATGTGTTTTTGTTTGCCTGCCATTGGTTTTAACGGTGTTCGACGGTGTTCCATGAACAGTTCGACGAACAGTTCGGCGAACATACGGGCGTTCGACGAACCGAACTCGAACCTTACGGGGGTGGCTCAACTCTAATTATCACTTAATATTTAAGTATGCTGACATTCCCCTATTTACTGTATAAGCCTGAAAACTTCCCCTATATACAGTATGAGCCCCACACAGCCCCCTACATATAATATAAGACCAACATAGCCCCTCTATATACAGTGTGAGTCCCCATATAGTCCCCTATATACAGTATGAGCCTCCACATAGACTTTCTACATACAATATGTGTAAAGGGTCTGGGAGGCGGAACCTCTGAGCTACTATAGAAGGTGGCGGTCCTTGTAAGGGAGCGGGTGGCGACCAGGGTAGACGGGCAGGCAGTCACAGCAAGTGACCGGGGCAGTCTCTGGATGAACGGGCAGGAGGTCACGGCAAGTGACCGGGGCAGTCTCTGGATGAACGGGCAGGAGGTCACGGCAAGTGACCGGGGCAGTCTCTGGGTAAAGGATTGGTACGACCTGTGGCGGCAGATGATAGACGTGAGCTCCCAGGTGAGCAGGCGAGAGTCTCTGGATAAACGGGTGGTCACAGCATGTGACGGCGGAGCCTCCAGGAAGACCAACAGACAGGTAGCAGATGAGCGCTCCCAGGTGAGCGGGCAGGAGTCTCTGGACAGGCGGGTGGTTACAGCACGTGACGACAGAGCCTCCTGGTAGGCTAGCAGACAGGCAGCAGATGAGCGCTCCCAGGTGAGCGGACAAGCTGCTCCTTAGACAGACTGACAGGAGTTGGAAGGCAGACCGTCGGACCTCAGGCAAGCAGGCAGGTAGAAGATGTGCGCTCCCAGGTGAGCGGGCAAGCTGGTCCTTAGACAGACTGACAGGAGTTGGAAGGCAGACCGTCGGACCTCAGGCTAGCAGGCAGGTAGCAGGATATCAGGCAGGAATTAGACAGCAGACTGGCAGGAATCTGGCAGGTATCTGGCAGGTAACTGGCAACGGGACCTGAGGGCTGAAGCAGAGTAGTGAACAGTGCTACAACATTGCTCGGGCACCTCCATTTTGGAGGAGGTGCCTTTTATATGGGAGGTCCTCCGGCAATTGGCCGGGGACTCCTTAGGACGGCGCGCGCGGTCCCTTTAAGAGAGGGGGAGCGCGCGCGCGCGCACCCTAAGCACATTGCCGGGGAAGGAGCGCGTGCCGGAAGCAGCGGGGAGAGAAGCGCTGGAGGACGCCGCGCCAGGAGCGGGGAGGTGAGAGGGACGGCGTCTCTGCCTAGAATGGGGCAGAGACGCCGATGCTACAATATGAGCCCTCATATAGCCTCCTATTTACATGATGAGCCCCCACATAGCCCCCTATAAACAGTATGAGCCCCCATATAGCCTCTCTATATAGAGTGTGAGCTCTCACATATTCTCCTATAAACAGTATGAGCCTGAACAATTCCTCCTATAAACAGTATGAGCCCCCACATGGACCCTATAAACAGTATGACCCTCACATAGCTTCCTATATCCAGTATGAGCCCCCATATGGCCCCCTATAAACAGTGTGAGCCCCCACATAGCCTCTCTATATAGAGGTTGAGCCTCACATATCCTCCTATAACAGTATGAGCCCTCACTTAGCCACTCTATATACAGTATGAACCCCACATAACCCCATATACTGTATACAGTATGTGCCCACACATAGCCTCCCTATATACAGTATGAGCCCTAGGTAACCTCCTATATACAGTATGAACCCCCACGCAGCCCTATATAAACAGTATGAGCCCCACATAGTCCCTTTATACAGTATGAGCCCCCACATAGCCTCCTAAATACAGTATAAGCCCCCATATAGCCTCCTATATGCAGTATAAGCCCCCACATATTTTCCCATATACAGCATAAGCCCCCCACATAGTCTCCTATATACATTGTGAGCCCCATCATAGCCTCCTATATATACTGTGAGCACCCTCATAGCCTCCTATATACAGTATGAGGCCGCACATAGCCTCCTGTATACAGTGTGAGCTCCACATAGCCTCCTAAATACAGTTTGAGCCACCACGTAGCCTTTGTATATACAGTGTGAGCCCCCACATAGACTCATATATACATGCAGAAAAAACATACTCATCTCGCTCCTGTTCCCCGGGTGTGCTGCTCCGGTCTCCAACACCCTGACTCTCCATGCAGCAGACGCGATGAGGTGACGTGAATTACATTTTGCAGAGACAAGTCATGGATGGAAGAAGTGGTTATGGTGGTGTGGGCTGAATGAAAAAGAAAAGGGAAAGTGAACAACTATGATCAGAGAGATGGTAGATGACTTAATATACATATATTTGTACAATTACCAGCACACTATGCACATACAGTACAGACCAAAAGTTTGGACACACCTTCTCATTTAAAGATTTTTCGGTATTTTCATGACTTTGAAAATTGTGCATTCACACTGAAGACATCAAAGCTATGAATTAACACAGTTGTTGTAGAGATGTGTTTGCTTCTAGAACTCTGTGTGGCATTGACCTGGTCTCTAATCTGAGCTGCTGTTAACCTGCGATTTCTGAGGCTGGTGACTCAGATAAACTTATCCTCAGAAGCAGAGGTGACTCTTGGTTTTCCTTTCCTGGGGTGGTACTTTTGGTGAGCCAGTTACTTTGTAGCGCTTGATGGTTTTTACAACTGTACTTGGGGACACTTTCAAAGTTTGCCCAATTTTTCGGACTGACAGACCTTCATTTCTTAAAGTAATGATGGCCACTCGTTTTTCTTTACTTAGCTACTTTTTTCTTGCCATAATACAAATTCTAACAGTCTATTCAGTAAGACTATCATCTGTGTATCCAGCAGACTTCTGCACAACACAACTGATAGTCCCAACCCCATTTATAAGGCAAGAAATCCCACTTATTAAACCTGACAGGGCACACCTGTGAAGTGAAAACCATTTCCGGTGACTACCTCTTGAAGCTCATCAAGAGAATGACAAGTGTGCAAAGCAGTCATCAAAGCAAAAGGTGGCTACTTTGAAGAACGTAAAATATAAGACATATTTTCAGTTGTTTCACACCTTTTTGTTAAGTATATAATTTCACATGTGTTAATTCATAGTTTTGATGCCTTCAGTGTGAATGTACAATTTTCATAGTCATGAAAATACAGAAAAATCTTTAAATGAGAAGGTGTGTCCAAACTTTTGGTCTGTACTGTATATAGTATGCAGAGCACTGGAATTGATATATACAATTATACCACTACATGGTTGCTGCACAGTGATAATATCAGTGTTTATACTGTTAATAATCAGTATGGTATATTATCACTACAGTACATGTTGGTGATATGTTGTTATGATCTGGCTGTATTTATTGATTATTGTCTCATATTGTGGTATTGATTGTAATATTGGTCTTAGTACAGTCATGATGGTAATGATCAGTATGGTGGCATTATTTTAGCATTATGTGGTGGCATTATGTGGTCATAACTTGGTAGGATTATTTACTAGTGATGGGCGGACCCGTGGATATCCGAATATCTATTAAAAGTTTGGTTCGGTTACCAGAACAGTACCTGACCCGGAACACGGACCCCATTCATATGAATGGGGCCCCCGAACATCCATGATTTCCCACGCAGATGACAGCGTGGGAAAAAGGGGCTCTGATCGGTTAGAACTACGGGCTCACTCTGTCAGATGACAGTGTGAGCCCGCAGCTGTGACTGTGACCAGTCGTAAAAAGCTTACCACAGGTCACAGGCATCAGCTGATGAGAGTACTACTCCCATCAGCCTATGCCTGCTGTTACAGAGCAGACGCCGCTGTGTAATCACTCCTGCAGTGTATAGCGCTGAGCTGCCGTGAAAGAGTTCACAGGAGTTCATCAGCTGATGAGCTCCAGTGATCTCACTTACGGCACCGCTACGGCGTGAGACAGTTCTCACGCAGCGGCGGTGCCGTAAGTGAGGTTACCGGGTTTCATCAGCTGATGAACTCCTGTGAACTCTCTCACGGCAGCTGATCGCTACACATTACTTGTGTCAGTGTGAGCCTGTTGTCATGTACAATATATTGTATGTCTATATACTGTTGACACATATATATACTGTTGTTATACACATGTAAATATATATATGGTGGCTCATTATACCCGTAATATTATTTTGAGGAATGTATTAACATTGTCTGTTTCTCTGACCTAACAACCTTTGACTATATGAGCCTTTTTACTAATCGGGTCACATTGGCCTGTGTATAAATACTATGCTACTTGGATGATCACTTAATATCTACTAGGCTGTACAATTTGGGTCCTGCTTGTCCCATATAGCGGTAGAATTTTTTTACACACTGTATGTTGTTTTGCACCATTTTTTGCACCAATTATCTGCATGTGATAATTTTTAACAAAATTGAATATTTAATAAAACAATTTTTTATGATGTAGATCGGCCTTTGATCGTGGTTGCTTCGGTTGTTTATGTTTATCTTGCGATTTTGCCATTATACGGTCAATAGTTGCCACTCTTCACATTGTAGTATGTGTACATTATGGAGTGGCACCGTTTGAAAATTATACTAGTATAAGTCATCTAGATCATCGTAGGACACTATGGATTATTTCATCACTTTGGATAGGTGAGGGATATGGTTGTTTTTTATTTTTGCTGTTTTACAGTTGACAGTGGCTTCTGGGATTAGGTGTTAGGTGAGTATAAATTAGCTTATTTATTTTCTGTTTTTTACAGGGAACAATGGTGTGAAGATATTCAAGGTAATCCCCTGTCGATCACTGTGCACTGGCAGGCGGGTTTTACGAAGCTCTACATATGAAAATTTGACACTGCAGCTTGCAAAGGAAGGAGCTGAAGAAGCGAAGAGTGAGAATTCTCACAGCAGCTGCAAGCTACACAGGATGTCCCTTCCCCTGACGCCATGTGCCTATTCAAGAAACATAATTCAACAGCGAGTTATGGGGAAAAGATTCATCTCAGTGATACACAAAATAGACCTGAGGGGATGCGGATTGTAACCCTAGTTTTAAACATAGTCCAGCGTAAGGAAAGGAGATACCCAGCACAGCCTTGCAGGGGCCCCTAGGACTCTGATGTTTAGCATCCATGCGTAGCAGGGGCCCGGCTGGGTCCAATGACACCAGAACGGGCTCCCTAGGACTGTCCAGTAAGAACATATGGCCCATTTTAGTTTTGGGAGCTCTTAGCTGGGAAATAACAGGGATGGAGACTTGGGCTCCACCAGGGGTGCAGTAGGGGGAGTGACACAGAGAGTTTGAAGGTCTCTGTAGCTAGAGCCTATTGTCTTTTTCCTGGGGAGGTCGTGATATCAAGTCATCCACCTGATTGTCACAGCTGACACCCGGTGCTATGTGCAAGGAACGGTCCCTCACCGCTCCCTGCACATTAACCCCCGAAATGCTGTGATTGAAATCGATCACAGCATTCTGGTGGCAAGAGGAGGTTAGCGCGATACTTACCTTCTCTGCCGGCATCCCGCAGCGTCTGAGTCCGGTCCCAGATGTTGTCATGGTGACCCGATGTCATCATGACAACATCCGGGTCATCAGAAGGCAGGAAGTTGCTTTGGTCATGCGCCACGCGTGACCAAAGTAACTTTTCCCTGTGCAGCGCTGACAGGCTGCATAGCACAGGGATGGTGATGAAGTTAACCCCTTTAGTGAACAGGGTAAAAAAATAAAATAAAAAACAAAACATAAAACGATGCTTTATCATCATACCACCAAACAAAAAATGGAATAAAACGAGATCAAAAAGACAAATGTAAATAAAAATGGTACCGCTGAAAACGTCATCTTATCCCGCAAAAAACAAGCCACCATACAGCTCCAACGGCAGAAAAATAAAACATTTATAGCTCTCTAGCGATGCATAAACAATTCTTTTTTCTATAAAATAGTTTTCATTGAGTAAAAGTGCCATAACGTGAAAAAAAATATAACTGTGGTACCGCTGTAAACGTACTGACCCGAAGAATAAAGCTTCCTTATCAATTTGACGACACATAGAACGGCATAAAAAAAACACCAAAAAACAATTCGTGAATTGTTGTTTTTTGTTTATTCTGCCTTCCAAAAATCGGAATAGAAAGCAATCAAAAAATGTAATGTGCCCAAAAATGGTACCAATAAAAACATCAACTTGTCCCACAAAAAAAAAAAAAAATCACATGACTCTGTCGGCCGAAATATGGAAAAATTATAGCTCTCAAAAAATTGCGATCCATAAACTAGTCTTTGCAATAAAAAGGGTTTTTTAGTGTGTGACAGCTCTCAATCATAAAAACCTGATATGAATCTAGTATCCCTGTAATTGCACCGACCCGAAAAATAAAGTTGTCTAATCACTTATACCGCACGAGGAATGGCGTAAAAAATAAACTTTAGCGTTAGGGATAGGGTTGTGCTAGGGTTAGGGTTAGTGTTTTGCTAGGGTTAGGGTTGGGCTAGGGTTAGGGTTGTGCTAGGGTTTGGGTTGGGCTAGGGTTAGGGTTGGGCTAGGGTGAGGGTTGAGCTAGGGTGGGGCTAGGGGTAGGGTGGAGCTAGGGTTAGGGTTGGGCTAGGGGTAGCATTGAGCTATGGGTAGGGTTGTGCTAGGGTTAGGGTTGTACTAGGGCTAGGGTTAGGGTTGTGCTATGGTTAGGCTAGGATTGGGTTAGGGTTGGGCAAGGGTTAGGGTTGCGTTAGGGTTGAGCTAGGGTTAGGGTTGGGCTAGGGTTAGGGTTGAGCTAAGGTTGCGTTTGGGCTAGGGTTGTGGTTGTATTAGGGTTGGGGTTTGGATTTTTTCAGAAGTAAAGAAAAAAATACCGTCTATATGGCAACTAATGTTGAGCACAAGAGCTCGCTACTTGAGTTTGCATCAGGTGCTCAGGTATGCACCGAGTATAGCGGGTGCTCGAGTGACATGCTCAAGTCTCCGCCTCAAATGTTTTGCAGCTGTTATACAGCCAAAAAAACCTTGCTGGGACTTCTTGTCATGCACAAGCGATCCCCACATGTTTTTATTTGGGTGACTAACAACCATGAAACATGCGGGCGGGGACTCGAGCATGTCACTTGAGCACCCGCCATACATGGTCCATACCTGAGTACCCGATGCAAACTCAAGTAGCGAGCACTTGCACTCAAGACTAATGACAACTTATTCAATATGATGACCTAATGTTATCAAATTCTGTGTCGTACCTCTGGGTTCAAAATGTTCACTATACCCCTTGATAAAATCCTTCAGGGGTGTAGTTTCCAAAATGGCGTCACTTGGGGGGGGGGTTTTCCACTATTTAGGCACATCAGGGGCTCCCCAAACGCAACATGGCGTCCACTAATTCAAGCAAATTTTACATTCAAAAAGTCAAATGGCGTTCCTTCTCTTCCGAACCCTGCCGTGTGCCCAAACAGTGTTTTTTCCCCACATATGGGGTATCGGCTTACTCAGGAAAAATTGCACAACAAATCGCGTGGTGCAATTTCTCCTGTTACCCTTATGAAAATGCAAAATTGGGGTCTGCAAAACATTTTTGTTGGAAAAATGTGAAAATGTTATTTTTACAGCTCCATGATATAAACTTCTGTGAAGCACCTGGGGGTTCAAGGTGCTCACCACACACCTAGATAAGTTCCCTGAGGGGTCTAGTTTCCAAAATGGTGTCACTTGTGGGGGGTTTCCACTGTTTAGGCACATCGGGGGCTCCCCAAACGCAACATGGTGTCCGCTAATTTTTCAAGCAAATTTTACATTCAAAAAGTCGAAAATGAAAAAAAATTGCGGTCTAAAGTAACATTTTTGTGAAAAAAGTTAAATGTTCATTTTTTTCTTCCACATTCCAAAAATTACTGTGAAGCATCTGAAGGGTTAATAAACTTCTTGAATGTGGTTTTGGTGTCACTTTTGGGTATTTTCTATCATAAAGGCCCCTCAAAGTCACGCCAGATGTGATGGGGTCTCTAAAAAAGTATTTTTGTAAATTTTGTTGTAAAAATGAGAAATCGCTGGTCAATTTTTAACCCTTATAGCTCCCTAAAAAAAACAAATGTGATTCCAAAATTGTGCTGATGTAAAGTAGACATGTGGGAAATGTTATTTATTAACTATTTAGTGTAACATATCTCTATTTAAGGGCATAAAATTTAAAATTTTGAAAATTGCAAAACTTTCTACATTTTTACCAAATTTCTGATTTTTTCACAAATAAACGCAAGTGATGTCAAAGAAATTTTACCACAATGATGAAGTACAATATGTCACGAAAAAACAGTCTCAGAATCAGCGGGATCCATTTGAAGCGTTCCAGAGTAATTACCTCATAAAGTGACAGTGGTCAGAATTGTAAAAATTGGCCTGGTCATTAACGTGCAAACCACCCTGGGGGTAAAGGGGTTAATACTAGACCTCTGAGCATAAGACGGAAAAGTCGTGGAACTATGGAAATCACAGGTCGGAGAGACGTGTTGGTGATCTGCAAATGATAAAATAATGGATACAACATTTTCAAAACATCTCAATTTATCCAGTATCGAGTATGATCCCCAAGCACAGAAATCCCCGCACTTACAGCCTCGGCTCCTGTTTTTACTTTATTGTATGGTTCGTTTATCCGCATTATCCACATTGTGGTTTTTACAGGTTTTATCTATATATTTTGTCTATGCACATTTTAACCTGAGTGTTACGAATCTGCGAACTCAGATATCCTGTGTTAAGTATTGTGGAATTTTTCAGGCTCAAACTAAGAAACGTAGAGCTCAGAAACGCGTTGCCGTCTGGTTGAAGTACGTTTTGCTGATGGCATTTGTACATTTTTCATGTGCTATTTTTGTACGAAGCCACTTAAATTTGGTTGTGTTTATATGGATTAAATAAAGTGCTGACTTTTATGGAAAAAGGGAGTGTTGGCCTGAATTTCACATTGCTATATCACTTTTCATACTTTTGCATAGACCTGGTCAGAGAGTCTGGACATGTACAGTAACTCTGCTCTACAGACTCCGGCCACAAGGTAAGTTTAGTCTTACAAAGCCGCTATCTATCACCATGCACACTCAGCTTTTATCAGCTCAAATGTCTCCTGTACCCCTAGACTGTACCTGTTATATTTCGCCATCAACTACATGATGACTATTAGCAGCCATAAACTTAATGCATTGTAGGGGTTTTCCAGGTTTACTATATTGACCTCTTCACCGGTGGGGTTCAACATCAACTGACATCCAACAATCGGAATTATTATAAAGACATTTGTAACTGTGGACCATAGCACAGTATTGGAACTCAGTGGTTGCAAAACCACAGATTGATATGGGGGTGGGGGAGGCATTTACAAAACCTAGGTGCCATAGACATTGACTGAAAATAAGTCCCCTTAAGAAATGGAAGTCTGCACATGTGTAGGAGAACAGTGGTAGGCAGGACAAAGATACCAGTCTCCTCCTGGAGGGCAATTTTACAGACTGTGTAAACCAATGGGACGTAGATTGAGAACTGGATCACTAATGATCGACTATTATTGTGATTGTGACAGGTAATCAAATTTTTCACTAGTGGCTACTAGAGGTGAAATGTAGTATTGCATCCGAACCAGTTAAAGGATTAGGAACTAGGGATGTCACGGGTGTGTCAGGCTTGACATACAGTCATTCTGAATCCGGCTGTAGAAGGTCGCTGCGCTTGGCCTTGCAGACACCTTCTTGATCCTTTCATCATCCCTCCCACTCTAGCACCCAGCGGTGATCTCCACGATCGCCTGCTAATTAACACACCCTTTCTGGATCTTTAAATATACTCAGTTTCTCAAGAGAGTTGCTGGTGATAGAGTAAATTCCTCTGTTCAGGTCTGGAGTTCTAGCAGTCAGCGATATTCTTCTTGGAGTTCCTTTATGGATTGTAGTTGTGTTCTCTCTGGTGTCTCCTCAAAGCTAAGTGTATCTCCTTGTCTGTTTCCCTTGTTTGTCTTTAGTTGCAGTGGGGCCGACTAGTGCTAACTCCTCCCCCTCCCTACCTAGGGCCTAGCTCTAGGGTCAGCCAGGGCTAAGGTATCCTGCTTGGCGATAGGTGTGGAACCTATTTAGGAACGATAAGGGAGTCATGGTGTTGTTAGATCTGCTTAGGGGTCTCCACTCCCCCTTTCCCTAGTTTCTGGGCTTTCCCGCTTTTCCCGTTGTCGTACGCCGGGTTCTTCCCATACCTAGCATGACAAGGGATGAGCAGACCCGTGGAAGTTCAGGTTTTGGTACCCAACTGAACTTTAGTCCAAAGTTTGGTTCGGGTACCAAAACTGTACCCGAACTTGATCCAGTACATGGACCCCATTGAAATCATTGTGAACTCCAACTTTTGAGATGGAAAAATCTCACTCTCCCTCCTCCCTCCATCTCTTTTCTCTATCTCTCTCCTCCCGCTTCTCTCCTCCCTTTCTCTCTTTCCTCCCTCTCTCTCTCCTCCCTCTCTCTCTCCTTCATCTCTCCTCCATCTCTCTCTCCTTCATCTCTCTCTCCTCCATCTCTCTCTCCTCTATCTCTCTCCCTCGCACTGTTCTCCATTTCTCTCTTCTCAATCTCTCTCTCCCTTGCTCTTTGTCCTCCATCTCTTTCTCTCTCCTCCCTCTATCTCTCTCCTCCCTCTCTCTCTCTCCTCCCTCTCTCTCTCTCCTCCTTTGCTCTGTCTCCTCCATCTGTCTCTCCTCCATATCTCTCTCTCATCCATCTCTCTCCCTTACCCTTTCCTCCATCTCTCTCCTCTCTCTCACTTGCTCTTTCTCCTCCATCTCTTCCTCTCCCCCCCATATAATGCCCCATGCAGGATTTAACTTCTCACCCCCATATAATGCCCCATACAAGATGTCACCTCTCCCCCCATATAATGCCACATGTAGGATGTCACCTCTCCCCCCATATAATGCCCCATGCAGGATGTCACCTCCCCCATATAATGCCCCATAGGATATCACCAACCCCATATAATGCCCCATGCAGGATGTCACCCCCCTCCATATAACGCCCCATGCAGGATATCACCCCCCTCTCTTTAAAATGCCCAATGCAGGATGTCACCCCCCTCTTTAAAATGCCCCATGCAGGATGTCACCCCCCATATAATGCCCCATGCAGGATGTCACCCCCCCCATATAATGCCCCATGCTGGATGTCACCCCCCCATACAATGCCCCATGCAGGATGTCACTCCCCCATATAATGCCCCATGCAGGATATCACCCCCCCCATATAATGCCCCATGCCTCCGTACATTAAAAAAAATAATAATCAAATACTCACCTCACTCCTCCTTACCTGCTGCCGCTGCTCAGGTCCGTACTCCAGCGTCTCCGGCGTCTTCCCGCTCTGCGCTGCCTGTGATGGCTCAGCGGATCTGCGGAGGCAGGAGGAGAGGTAAGTATCCGGCTGCTGGGCCCTGAGCAAGCGGGGGAGAAGGGCGGGCGCTGGCACCGCTCTCCTCCGCCCATAGCCCGATTCATGCTTAGTATGTCCTGCCAGCCTCCTTGGTACTTTCATGCCCACCCAGCATGTCCTGCCAGCCACTGGTGGTAGTACATGCTGCTAGGCATAGTAACAGTAACGAGAGGTTGGCAGCAGGACAGGCTGGGCAATGGGCATGATGATAATCATGCCCATTGCCCAGTAGCATTTACTGACAGCCTCGGCCAGGGGTCCTCTCAGCCACCCCTCCCCCCTATCCCTTCCTCCCCTCCCGACCCCTGCTTTTCATACTCACGCGTCGAGATGAGCTGCAGGCCTGCAGCCGCTGCCTAGGGCAACGGCGGATCCGTCCTCCACAGTGCGCACAGGAAGCCGTCCCAGGGCGATGATGTCATCGCCCTGAGACTGACCTCCTGCGCACGCGCCGGCAGAGGTGGCAGAGGGGCACTGCGGCAGCAGGCAGAGCAGGGAGACCAGTCTCCTTGCTGTGCTGCTGCAGAGGGCCCATCACTAATCATATCGGCAGTGCTGCCTATCTGATTAGCGAACCGGGGGGTCCTCTGTTCTCTGTACAGGGCCCAGTGGGTGTGAGGGCGGGGCTTAGGGGCATGGCCATCGGAACCCGGAGCCCACCGGGGGTTTTCCCGATCATACGGTGGGCCAGTACGCCCCTGCCCATAATCCCAGCTGGGGGCTGGGATTCGAAGCATGGTAAGGCCCAAACTAGACATGGCCACCATGAATTTCTAGTAAACAGAAAAAAACACATGTAGGGACTCCATCTTTAATAAAAAAAAAAATCCTCGTTCCGACGTAATCCATGGGTCTTCTGTCTTCAGCTCTGCTACATCTTTGCCATCAGAGAAATATGTCTGCTGACAGATGAGCAGGCACAGAATGACACTGGAGCACTGTTACTGTGTAGTGCGGCACTATGTTGCTTTTTTGTCATTTCATGCAGTGTAGAAATCTTGGGAAAAGTGTGGATTGTGCTCTGGAAGTGATCATTATAGCTAACTATGTTATTTTCTGCAGAGATAAGTCCTGCATAGAAGATGGGATATATCGGTCTGCAGATAAAGAACTTCACCTAGAGACATCACTGGTGAGTATGTGTATTACCTATGTTGAGTATATGTATTACCTATACACACACACTGACACTATATACAGAGCTCCTGTGTATAATATTAATGGTGATCATTGCATTACCTGTACACTGACACTATATACAGAGCTTCTGTGTATAATGTCACTGGTGATGACTGATAACCTGTACACTATATACAGAGCTCCTGTGTATAATATCACTGGTGATCACTGTATAACCTGTACACTGACCCAATATACAGAGCTTTTTTACATTTTTATTATTTTAGCATTATTTGTCACTATGTTGTGGCATTATGTGCTTTGGTCATGAGATGACGATATTTGTCCCTTGTATGTGGTATTATTCAGTCACTATGTGGTGGTAATATGTGGTCTCATGGTGTGTCAGTATTTATACCTTGTATCTGGTAGCATTTGATCACTATGTGGTGGTATTATGTGCTTTGGTCATGGTGTGGCGGTATTTATGCCTTGTATGTGGCATTATTTGGGCACTATGTGGTGGTAATATGTGATCTGGTCATGGTGTGGTGGTATTTCTGCCTTCTATCTGGTAATATTGGTCTTGGTAGAGTGGATTGTGGTTGGTCATTTGTTTTATCTGATATCAATAAGGGGAAACCTCTTTATTTCCAATATATATTAAATACTTGGATGTTTAACCCCTCCCTGCCCTGTGACTATTACACAGCAGCAGAGATGCAGTTGCAAAGGTTCACCAGAGAAAGAAAGTTGGCATTTGGTGAGATTTTCACCTCTGTATTTATAAGACAAAACCAGGAGTGGGTGAGAAATTCATAAAACATTACCTCGGATTGCTCCACTCCTGGTTTTGTCTTATAAATACAGAGGTAAAAATCTCACCAAATACTCAAAGTGCCACAATCTTCTGACAGTGCTGATTCCACCAATAAATAAGTGATCACCTTCCCAACCTGTGCATCGCTGATGACTTGTTTTCACCAATAAAAACCCTTTAATGCAAACTACAGTAATTGTACATCGCATTTCTGGTGAGCGCACAGTGATGGGCAGAAGCGGCCAATATAATGGGTATAACGGCTAACAGGTATTTGCAAATAGCTGAAGGGTGGGTGGGCCCCTGGAGTCAATGTCCCTGGTGGGCCCCAGACACCCCAGTCCGGCGCTGTTGACAGCAGTGACCTGGGGGTCTGAAATGCTTCCTGGGGCGATCCCCATGCTGTCCCCATGTCATTTGAGCACTGTCACTATCGTTTTGGGCACTTTTTAGGCTTTCTACAGACTGTCGGGGGTGCCGCCGCAAAAATGCTCGGGTCTCCCATAGACTAACATTGGGCTCGTTGCTCGGGTCGAGCACCCGAGTATCACGGTGAGCTCGGCCCGAGCTTCGAGCACCGGAGCATTTTAGTGCTCACTCAACACTAATTGCCACTCTTCGTAATGTGCAAACAATGTCTTCTTCAGGTGGATTCCACCTGGATCCCTCATGAAAAGCACTAGATAAAAATGTAAATGATTGAACATATGCACTGCAATATAAAAACAACTTGCTGTGCATTGTGTATTTTTCAGTCTTTTTCAGCTTCTTTTCTCCGCTTCCAGCTTTGAAAATTATGAAGTGGTTAAAGAAAGTGATCGGTTCATTCTGCTGGTGGCTTCTGTTTGGAAGCCGCTCACTATTTTATATGTAGTTAACAAAAACACTGATGTTTTCCTTAAGTGTCTTCTTATAAAATAAAAAATCAGTGGGTATGCTGGCGTCTATAAGGTGCTGTGTGTACGTACCCTTAGGAATAACAGAATCTCTGGTCATCTCCTCCATTTTTGGCCAGAGTTTAGAGGATTAATGGGAGACATAGAACCGCTATTCTCCAGTTTGGGATCTATCCCTTCAGACATACTATATATGAGGTATAGTATTAATATACCATAAAAGTCAGTAATAATCAATTAAATGCGAAAAGACATTAAACAATTTTAATTTTTTATTTCTTTGAATTAAAATTGCATGGAAGGATGAAGACAAGTTCTTGGAGGAGCCTTCAACTTTTGCACGTGTCTCTTGCTGGTCAGGAGGCCACAGGTAGGTGGTACAACTCCTTCCATACAGGTACAGCATTAATGGTGGATGTGCTGTAGTTTCTTCAGAGCGCTAGATTTGGGGGTTTTCTGTCCTCGAGATGTCAATGGTGCGTTGGTGGCAGCAGCCAAAAATGCAGCTTTCTCTGACAGCACGAGCAGCCCTGGATAATCCACGCCGGCAGGATGTTATCATCCGGCGGAAGAGAGAACCTAGGAGAAAAGATGTAAAACTGATGTAAGTAATGGGACTCCATATTAGAGGACACTACTGTGGTGTCACTGTAGCATGACGTTAGAGGAATCTCATCATACAGAGGAGCAGAATCATTGTCAGCCATCATACATGTGACAATCCCACCACTGACGGATAACATCTGCTCCACATGACTTCTTCTCACTGACGTCATACAACATGGAGATTATCGTCACACTTACCTCGCCTAGTTTCCCCCTCTTCAACTTTCTCTGTTTTTAGTTGTTTTCTCAGTGTTCGAAAATATTTTCTTCTCTTCTGAACTGGAGATTCTAATCAAAAAGCCAGAAAAAAATGTTGATTATAAACTCCTAAAAGATGAGCTTTGTATCTTTATAGAGTTATGCAACTGATTAATATGAACCTGTAGCTTTTCTGGGTTCCGGTGGTGTCTCTCCAAAGAACCATGTCCCCATATTAATATGACATTACTTTCAGCAAGCCACAGTGTTATATAATCAGTTAGATAAAACTTCATTGTAACTTTAAAGAAGACCCATCACCAGGTCAAAAGTGTCCAAGATTCGCTCTTATTTTATGTCGGCTTCTCCCCTGAGTATTCTGATATTTGTTTTCCTAAAATCCACAGTACGGTTGTAGAGATATGGGACTTTTTATTTAGTGTTAATTATTATGGTCTTTATCATGTGGGCGTGGTAACCTAAGGGCACGCCCCAGAGGATCCTGTGAGCACCGCCCCTTTGTAAAGAATAAAAATTACCACTAATTACAAAGGCCCATAACTCTGGAACCGTATGGGGGATTTTAACAAAACAAAAAATAGAATACTCAGGGGAGCAGAAAGAATAAAGGAAGTAATTTTAGAGCCTTAATATTTAAATTTTGGATCATAGGCTATAATTGGATGGCCTATAAACCTGTACATACCTGACAATGAGGGCGAGGATGACTCACTGTTTTTAGCAGTAAAACACTGATTGTCTCCAACAGTTTTGGAAGGGGAAGATTCTTTCTGCCTGTTGGTAGAAAAAAGACACGTAAATTACAAGGAAAAAACAATAGAATAACGGAAGAACACCTGTCTGTTAGGTCAATTAGGACAACATAGAGGAGATAGCCTGCTCAAGACCACATTTTACCAGCAAGAATGGAGTCTAATTAGTAATATTGGCCTGTAGTGAGTTGGAAATGAATGGTTGGTCGCAACAATCAGCTGTTATTGAAGTTATCACAAGTAAGACCCACAGAGATTGTGTAGTCATGGGGTGGTGGATGCTAGATTTAGATTTGTGTTACTCGTATCTTGTATTTGGATCCGACATATATCAGGACTAAATCTCATAATAATAATAATCTACTCACATTTCTGAGCCTTTTTCATTGATCTCTGGGGAACACCCTGGAGGTGACATAGGCACTTCATTGCCTTCATCACTGTTCTCTTGGGAACACTGTGGAGGTGACATAGGCTCTTCATTGCCTCCATCACTGTTCTCTTGGGAACACTGTGGAGGTGACATAGGCTCTATATTGGTCATCATCCCAGTATTGGTGATATATAGCTAAAACAGATAAAGAAATATAAAATAGATATATTTAATTTTTTTTTGTAATTATAGGTTTCATACATTTTATTAGCCACATACTTACTTTAGAAGACCTTTGATAAGTTGATGCAAAGTTTTTGATTTCTGGCTAGTCATTGTCCTCACTTGTGTCCCCCTCATCTGAATTCATATGTTTGAAGCTGCTACTTCGAGCTAAAAAATACAAGTGTTATTAGAGATTATTAGTATAATACCCAGACAGTCACCATGTTATCACTAATAATGATGAGAACTGATTTTGACATAAAATGAAAGACAAGACACACGTCAGTTTTCTGCAGATGACGTCTCATTTTACTTACTGATAAAGTAGCGGGTGTCCTCATCTGACTTTAGGTCAGGAACGAACAGGGGATTCTGACTTAAAAGGTTGTCAAAGTCTAAGTCACGCATAAATGGATGAATTTTGATCTCATTTGCGCCTCCTGGAAAAGGAAGACAAGAAAGAAAGTGATACAGTCATTGTCAGAGAAACTGCTCCATATCTGTAGAATTTATGTTAATCTGAACTGAAGATGTAACAGAGCCGACATAAAGGAAATATATTGAACATTATAGCATGAAGAATGGGTAATAGAAAAGTAGGTAGAGTACAGAACCTCAGTGCTGATCCTCATGGAACCCATCATTTGTCTGGTCACGCTGTAATAATTCATTGATAATACTATTAATATTACCTGTTCCAAGTCTCAGTGCTGGAATTTTTCTGAGCAGTTGAGTGATGATGCCTCGAGCATTAGTTGGAGGAAAGTAATTACATCTCCAAGGTATATCATCTGTTATATAAAAAGCAAATATTATAAGAAATAAAACCTCTTCATTTATTTTCAGAAAAAAAAAATTCCTTAACAAAGCTAGAAAAAACTACAGAACTATTCAAGTCAAATAACAGTGACATCACAAGCATTCAGATTATTTTACTTACCCTGGATGATACTGTGTAAAATATTCCTTCTGCAAGCCCCTGTAAATGGTGGATATCCAAATAGAAATTTATATAGGATGATCCCTATTGACCACCAGTCAACAGGCCTTCCATAGCCTATCTTTAGGATAACTTCTGGGGCCATGTAAGTAGGGGTGCCAGCAGTCTGGAAACCAACAGAAAAAGGAGATGATGATCAATAAATATAATTGCGACACATAACATCAGTGGAAATGTTTTTCTAGAGAAATTATAAATCAGAGAAGGAGAAAGAGATGAGATCTGTAAAGTACAAGACCCTGTAAGTAAAGCCTACCTCTTTATCAAGGAACTCTTTGGTGATGTCCTTAGTTGGAGTCTTGTAGAAGTCTGAGTTTGGTCTCATGAGGCCGAGTTTTGAAACCCCAAAATCAGTGACCTTAATATGTCCTGTTGATGTTATCAGGAGGCTGTGAAAGAAAAGATGGTGTCAGCACCATCAGCACCAAGTAATAACCCACAGACTGTATAAGAAACTCTAACTTTCTTCCCCTCTAATATGCTAGAGGGGTCACTTACTTCTCAGGCTTCAGATCTCTGTGCACCACACCATAGCTGTGCAGGTATTCCACAGCAAGGACCGTTTCCGCAATGTACATACGGGCCAAGAGGACCGGTAAAGGACCCCTGTGCTTTAGAAGGGTACCACAGTCACCTCCTACAGGAGAAAGCAAATATGAGAACTGAGGGTTTGTTACAATGTAAATTACACATGATGAGTGGGAATGTGAAGAAGGCGGAGACATTGGGACAGGATGGTCTATATATACTGTATAATGTAGTGCGTATACTGTATACTGCAGATAGACCCTATACATAGAGACAGAGCCTCATCTACGAGCCTCTAATTTTTTTCTCTGTGAACGTTCTTATCTATAAAAACTCTTCAAAAAGACAAATCTTCCTTTTACCCATAGTGGAAATTGCTGCCGTGCTCAGCGAGGACATACTGGGGGACTTTCATAGAGATCAATGGTTTTTCAGGCATCTTGGTAACAGATGACTTATAATAATTGCAAAGAGGACATGTAACCGTCCATGTGGGCACATTGTGGTCATATATAGGTGCTAGGATTAAGCAGACGTGGGCTGGATATAGATACAATGGATGTGTCCTACCTGGTACATACTCCATGACCATACATAGATGAAGTTTAGTAGGAAAGGAGCAGAACGTGGAGACCACAAAGGGACAATCTGCGAATGCTGAGATGTCCCTCTCCAGAAAGGCCCATTCAAGCCTCTTTGGCTTTTTCAGGTTCTCCTTGTCCATTTTCTTCATAGCGCAGACTTGGTTTGTATCTTTATGGCGAACTAAGTGGACGGCCCTGGAGAGGAGAAAAAAACATGATTTACTATAAATTCTTATTAACAATCTATCTATAGATCTCATCAAATGATCTCCTGTATTAATGATTAATGTGGGGCCATCACTAGAAAACCATGTCTATAAATACATAAAATAACACTCCACAAATGATCACCAATGGGGGGTCCTCATCCACGTCACATCCTAACTGACCTGAATAGTGACAGATAGATGTGGACCGTGATGTGAACTCATAATTTGTCCATGGGAACATAACATGGGAAGGGCGCAGAGATATCGTCATAAGGAGCCCTGGGAAATATATATAATACCAAAGTAAAGCTCACCCAAAGGCTCCACTGCTGATCAGTTTGATCGGTTTATAGTCGCTCTTACAAGGATTTCTCCCCAGGTTCAATGATCCGATCGCGGCCTAAAAAGGAATAAGAAATGACATTAAGACATAGAAACTGCAGGGGAATAAAAGCTGAAGATGCAGGAACGTCTCTCTTCTATATTATGTCCATGATGATTACACTGCAGCAGATGTAGGGGACGTGATACAAGCCGGACCCTGCACAGACACTATTATATTATAGGAGATATCCCCCTTATACAAAGACACAGGCGGAAATACAAACTCCGCACCACTGAGTACAGACTGTCCTCACAGATGATGAAGCCACAGGGACAGGTGGCCATAAAATACCCTGTGTCTGCCTGGAGTGGACATGGAGGCCTCCACCATCATAAATCTGACCTTCTGCTAAATGGCTGGTAATCTGGAGAAGATCAGACAACAAGGACATGAGATGTAGACCTGTGTCTGCCTGGAGAGGACAGGGAGGCCTCCACCATCATGAAACTGACCTTCTGCTATATGATTGGTAATCTGGAGAAGATGAGACAAGGACATGAGATGTAGACCTGTGTCTGCCTGGAGCGGACATGGAGGCCTCCACCATCATAAATCTGAGCTTCTGCTATATGGCTGGTGATCTGGAGAAGATCAGAGAACAATGACATGAGATGGAAACCTGTGTCTGCCTGGAGAGGACAGGGAGGCCTCCACCATCATGAACCTGAGCTTCTGCTATATGGCTGGTGATCTGGAGAAGATCAGACAACAAGGACATGAGATGTAGAAGATGATAGATCCTTACCAGGCGCTCCACTGAGTAGGCCGGATACTCCAGTACAAGCAGGACATTTTGGGCCAGTTGTTTAATAAAGGCCAATTCTCCACTTTGGGATTTTTCTTCAGCCTATAGAGATGAAAACAAAGAAGAAAGGAAAATCATGAGAGAAAAAGCAAAACGGAGGAGGCCATTTATATCACCATGTTACTTATGCTATCTACACTACAAGTACTACATGACAACTGACGAGGGATCCGGTCGCTTGTAAACCTTAAATCCCCACGTCCTCCCTCCATACCCAATGTATGTATATAAGACACATGGCTGCTTGTGACCTGTGTAAAATGGCCACAGCAGACTCCAACTCAAAACGCGGGGTGACTGCAACAATGATAGCCCCACAATTATATACAGTAGATATCTAATAGGCTTTAAACCAGAAGAAAAACAACACCTAATTAAGAGTTAGACCCTAGCCGCACCACACCGACACCACACCGACACAAGGGTTAAGGCATTAATATCCCACATTAATACCACTATCCTCACAGGACCGAAGTCCACTAGTTATATTGAGATGTAACCAAAGTCACTATTCCCCCAACAGTAACCTCCGTCCAAAGGACATCACATTTATCAAGACTCTGACCCAAACCTATCCCCCACCGCTGTGACCGTCCCAAAACCTCTACTTATCAAGTGCCAGCCATCAAACTTTCCTCCCATCTCTTTATAAGGGCTGGTTGGATGCTGGAACGTGAAACTCCTACCTTCTTCCTTTTATTGTCCCCCTGTAACCCAGCTCCTCAACTCCTTCCCGCAAATGTACGGGTTATTAACATCCTGGAAGGGTCCTCACATGTGGAGGGGGCTCAGGAGCTGAGCTCCCCAAACATGCGTATATGAAATAGCCAGCATCTGTCCCTAAAAACCGTGGACAACGCAGAATTCTTCTGTTAACCATTTAAATAAAGCTGTCAGTCTGTGACAGTATCATTTCAATTGTGCATGCACCGATGCCTGAGCACTCTTGCTTTCATCGGCCCTCTACAAGGCGATCACAGGGGTCTAATGCATTTCTAGGACAACCAGGGGTCTGCTGAAGACCTCCGTTGCTGAAACCACGGTCCTCCTTGTGAAGCTTAGCTATAGGCTGAGCTCCAGAGGAGATCCAGATTTTCACTATATAGCGCAATACTGTAGTATTGCAATATATAGTATGAGCGATTTGCAGGATTAAGTCCCCTAAGGGAACGAAAAAAAAAATTTAAAAATAAAGAAGAAAAGATTTAAAAAAATGTTAAAAATATAAAAGTTCAAATCACTCCTCTTTTCACCATTTAAAATAAAGAAAGGAAAAAATGAATGATCATATTTGATATTGATGCGGTTGTTAAAGTCTGATCTTTTAAGATAGGGAATTAATTAATACGATCAATAAACACCGAAAAGAGGAAAAAAAATTGGATTTGTGGGGTTTTTTTGTCTTCTCATTTCACTTAAAAACATTAATAATAAACAATCAAAACACCCATAGAATCTATGATTCTATGACACTCTATGTACACAAAGTTCACTGCAAAACTCAAATCTTCACTCATCCCAATCGACAGAAAACTAAAATGTTATGGGTCCCTGAATATAGCGACACAAAGAACCATTGCATCTCACTTGGAGTTTTTTTCCCTTGTTTCAGTACAATGTATGGTAAATAGAATGGAGCCACTGAAAGCTACAACTTGTCCTGCAAAAGAATCAAGCCCTCACATGTCTATGGCAATGGAAAAATAACAAATTTATGGCTCTTGAAAGAAAGTGAGGAAAAAATGAAGGCATAACAACTGAAAACTCTGTGGTCCATAATTGGTTAACCAATCCAATTCCCCCCTACCTCCACAACCCTCCCAATAACCCTGTAGATATCACCCTCTCCCTTGTCATGTAGCCTGTATTCCCTATTACTGCTCCCCGGCTATTCTTATCTGGGTATTTGGTACAGGTTAAACTTATATTCCATTATTATTTTCCATTATTACTATATGATTTGTGCAGATTGTCTGCTATTTACCTGTTGTACTAATGTCCATATGTTCTTCTGTAAATGCTCAAGATATTCTGAGCTTATATGACCTCGTTTGTATTTGGTCAGGCAATCTCTCACAAGCTCCATTACCAGCCGGTAAATGAAGCTGAGGACGCCATCGGGTAGTGGTAGCACAAAGTCAGGGTCATAGGTGGTAAGAATCCCCTGGAGTAGTGCTAACACCTGAAGTCTGTCTGGAGGAATTCCAGACATTTCCAGTAAATCCAAGCGCAGTCTGTATATGACTAGCTATATGGCTTATCACACCGACAACAATGACACCGGAAAGTCAAAGTGACAACTAGAGTGTAATCACTTGTAGAAGTAGTGATGGTTAATTGTGATGTCATAATGGAATCTTGTGTTCTACTCTTAAAGGGGCAGCTTACCTTATAAGGAAGTTGCCTAGCATCCCTTAAGGAGGCAACAATATAGGCTGAGCATCGTTACCATATGCAGACATGGATGATAGAGCTATGGACGCTTTACTCTTCTGAGCAGTTAGAGTATTATTATGTTGTTACATAAATTATTTATATCTGTTCCACACAATAAAAATTAGTGTTTTGTATCAACAAGAAAGTCAGATTCCGGGGCTAAAAGACAATGTATATCTTTGTACCGTGTTAGGGGCTAAAAGAAGTATCTTTACTGAGGGAACAGGGCCGGACTAGGGGCTGCGCCCAGCTCTGGCATAGGACGCACACAGGCCCATGTTACTCTCCCACACCCACTTTCAAAGATGAGGGTCTCTATTACAAATATGACCCTGCCTACCATTGGAGAAAATCTAAATTTACTACTCCCCGTGATACCAATTTATTAGGATGATCATTTAGGTCTCTTTATCACATTAATAGTTCCCCTTGGGCATCCTTATAATAATAAGAGTGCCCCTCTGGGTCTCCTTATAATAATATTAGTGCCCCTCTGGGTCTCCTTATAATAATATTAGTGCCCCTCTGGGTCTCCTTATAATAATAATAGTGCCCCTCTGGGTCTCCCTATAATAATAATAGTGCCCCTCTGGGTCTCCCTATAATAATAATAGTGCCCCTCTGGGTCTCCTTATAATAATAATAGTGCCCCTCTGGGTCTCCCTATAATAATAATAGTGCCCCTCTGGGTCTCCTTATAATAATAATAGTGCCCCTCTGGGTCTCCTTATAATAATAATAGTGCCCCTCTGGGTCTCCCTATAATAATAATAGTGCCCCTCTGGGACTCCTTATAATAATAATAGTGCCCCTCTGGGTCTCCTTATAAGATTAAAGGGAATCTGTCAGGAGGATCAGCCCTCCCTCCCAAGCCGTCTTTATGGGCATACGTTATACACGTGGTCCCTTTACCAGCAAGGTTGGTCGACTGGGATAAGAAAATCATTCAACGAGAGACTAGATGGATTTTATTATCTAATGGCCTATTGTTATAGTGTGATCACTATTCAGTATGGCCCTATTACATAGACTATCACCATACAGTTTGTAGGCCAATTGTGGCTGCGCTCTTCTATACGGCATAGTCGGCCATTTGGACGGACTTCTTTTCTTTATCTATACTTTTAATCTTGGCTGCACTGAATATTGATTCAGGGTTAAATGATTCTCCTTTGTGTGTGCATCGATTATATCTGGTACATTTACACTATATTAATACATCCTCTATATTTATAATATATCCATACACCTATATTCCCTGTTGTCTTGTTGCCCAACCTTTATGGGAACCAATCTGGACCTACAGTGCTGGCCAAAAGTATTGCCACCCCTGCAATTCTGTCAGATAATACTCAGTTTCTTCCTGAAAATGATTGCAATCACAAATTCTTTGGTATTATTCTCTTCATTTAATTTGCTTGCAAGGAAAAAACACAAAAGATAATGAAGCAAAAAACAAATCATTTATCATTTCACACAAAACTCCAAAAAAGGGCCGGACAAAAGTATTGGCACCCTCAGCCTAATACTTGGTTGAAGAACCTTTAGCCAAAATAACTACGAACAACCGCTTCCGGTAACCATCAATGAGTTTCTTACAATGCTCTGCTGGAATTGTAAACCATTCTTCTTTGGCAAACTGCTCCAGGTCCCTGATATTTGAAGGGTGCCTTCTCCAAACTGCCATTTTGAGATCTCTCCACATGTGTTCTATGGGATTTAGGTCTGGACTCATTGCTGGCCACCTTAGAAGTCTCCAGTGCTTTCTCTCAAACCATTTTATAGTTCTTTTGGAAGTGTGTTTTGGTCATTGTCCTGCTGGAAGACCCATGACCTCTGAGGGAGACCCAGCTCACACTGGGCCCTACATTATGCTGCAAAATTTGTTGGTAGTCTTCAGACTTCATAATGCCATGCACAAGGTCAAGCAGTCCAGTGCCAGAGGCAGCAAAGCAACCTCAAAACATCAGGGAACCTCCGCCATGTTTGACTGTAGGGACCGTGTTCTTTTCTTTGAATGCCTCTTTTATTTTCCTGTACACTCCATGTTGATACTTTTTCCCAAAAAGCTCTACTTTTGTCTCATCTGACCAGAGAACATTCTTCCAAAATGTTTTAGGCTTTCTCAGGTAAGTTTTGGCAAACTCCAGCCTGGTTTTTTCATGTCTCGGGGTAAGAAGTGGAGTCTTCCTGGGTATCCTACCATGCAGTCCCTTTTCATTCAGACGTCGACGGATAGTACGGGTTGACACTGTTGTACCCTTGGACTGCAGGGCAGCTTGAACTTGTTTGGATGTTAGTCGAAGTTCTTTATCCACCATCTGCACAATCTTGCATTGAAATCTCTCGTCAATTTTCTTTTCCATCCACATCTAGGGAGGTTAGCCACACTGCCATGGGCTTTAAACTTCTTGATGACACTGCGCACGGAAGACACAGGAACATTCAGGTCTTTGGAGATGGACTTGTAGCCTTGAGATTGCTCATGCTTCCTCACAATTTGGTTTCTCAAGTCCTCAGACAGTTCTTTGGTCTTCTTTCTTTTCTCCATGCTCAATGTGGTACACACAAGGACACAGGACAGAGGTTGAGTCAACTTTAATCCATGTTAACTGGCTGCAAGTGTGATTTAGTTATTGCCAACACCTGTTAGGTGCCACAGGTAAGTTACAGGTGCTGTTAATTACATGAATTAGAGAAGCATCACATGATTTTTCAAAGGGTGCCAATACTTTTGTCCACCCCCTTTTTTAGGTTTGGTGTGGAATTATATTCAATTTGGCTTTAGGACAATTCTTTTTGTGTTTTTTTCATTGAAGACAAATTAAATGAAGAGAATAATACCAAAGAATTTGTGATTGCAATCATTTTCTGGAAGAAACTGAGTATTATCTGAATTGCAGGGGTGCCAATACTTTTGGCCAGCACTGTATGATGTGATAAATACTTGATGAGATCCATAAAACAGCGCCCCCTATTGGAGCCCACTGTTCGTTTCAAGCATGGACCTTCTGGTATCTGTATGGGGAGGAAACCTCTCGCTGGAGCGCCGCGTGCCTCCCAATGCGCACTGACGCCCCCTCCGGTCTCATCGCTGGAACACATTTTTATGTAAAGTGTCATTGAATGCAGCAGCCGGGTCTAAGCTCCTAATAAACACAACCCTCCGCCTGCCCCGCTGTGTTATTACAGGCTCTATTCCCCTTCAAGCCTAAGCGTCAGAATGCCTGCTCCTCCTCTTACCTCCCCCTTTCACCTGCTGTTATAGTACAGCCTGTCTGGGCTCTGTATTAAAGCCTCTTATTAACCCTCTCCCCCTATGTATCTACTGGTAGACCCCATATTAATATAAGCCCCTTGCATACCATGAGCTGCAATATTATTATTGTAAGAAACCCCATGTGCACTATTATTATCAGGCATAGATGGGGGCATTATTATTCAGTATCGGCACACAGGGGGCATTATTACTATCTAAGGCAAGGGTGGGCAATTAATTTTCCAAAGAGATCACATGAGAGACCATGACTGTTGCGGAGAACGAACCAATAGACAGATATGAATTCTGCTCAATATTCATATCAACATATTAATTACATTTATTATAATATATTAATATTATCACTAGAGATGAGCGGTGTTCGACTCGAACTGTTCGCCAATCTCAAATTCGAGCTGTTTTGGGCGGTGTTCGAGCCGTTCGGCGAACACGAACAATTTGAAAAAAATCCGGCTGTTCGAGGTTATGTTCCATAACTGTTCGTGCACCAAAATCATAACTGGATTTTTTCTCAGTAATGCTGAAAATTAATGTTAATACGCAGTTTGAGTGTACAGCGGGGCGGGGGGAGGGGCAGGGGATGGATCTCTGCAGAAATAATGAAGATCTCCATTTTTTTTTCTCTTTCCCCCATTTACAGTGGGGAGGTGCAATCTGTCAGCCTATCAGCAGCGCACACACGGAGCGAACTGCTTTTTTCACACAAGCAAAGGCATGTGTCATTGGCAGTGTATGTCACATGTCCTTGCCCTATAAGACCCAGCCATTTTCCACATAGCCACCATTTTCTCACTGCTGCAGCTGCGTGTTAGACGGCACCGCTGTTGCTGTGTGCGCTATACTTTGAGTGTTCATTTCAAGCCAATTTTCGCACAAATCTACAGATAGCTTGGGAGTAGGGGATAGTTGTGATTGCAGTCCTTTTGAGGACTAGGTTACATCATTTCCTACGACTTTTATCAGGCAGGTCTGTGCTCTTAAATAGATAGGTTGGGAGTAGGGTCTACTTGTAATTGCAGTCCTTTTCTGGACTAGGTTACAGCATTTCCTAGGACTTTCTGCTAGGCAGGTCTGTGCCAGTGCTGTGCAAGTTTTTTTCACAGCATTTGGCTAAATCTAGCTAAGCAAATCCTTTTTGGCCTCTTGCAGTGTGTGTTAGTCAGTGGAGTAGCCTATCTGTGTTGCAAGCTATACCACCTGTGTATAGAATACAAATTTTTTTACTGCACCTAGCCAAGTAAAACCTTTTGGGCATAGCATCATTCTATTAGTCCATCTATACTAACCTCCACCAGGTTGCAAATTAAAAATAATTTTTATCTGCATCTAGCTCTGAAAAAAAATGTGGTCTTGTAGCAGTGTGTGGGACTTGTTCTATTAGTCCATCTATACTAACCTCCACCAGGTTGCAAATTAAAAATTATTTTTATCTGCATCTAGCTCTGAAAAAAAATTTGGGCTTGTAGCAGTGTGTGGGACTTGTTCTATTAGTCCATCTATTCTAACCTCCACCAGGTTGCAAATTAAAAATAATTTTTATCTGCATCTAGCTCTGAAAAAAAATTTGGGCTTGTAGCAGTGTATGGGTCTTGTTCTATTAGTCCATCTATACTAAGCTCCACCAGGTTGCAAATTAAAAATAATTTTTATTTGCATCTAGCTCTGAAAAAAAATTTGGGCTTGTAGCAGTGTGTGGGACTTGTTCTATTAGTCCATCTATACTAAGCTCCACCACCTGTGTATGTAATAAAATTGTTTTACTGCATCTAACCCAGCCAATACTTTTGGGCTAATACAACAGTTTGGCCACTCAGCTCTGCTCGGTTCCCATACATTGTTTTTTGTGCAAACAACTCCAGAGTTGTCAATTAGTTAACCACCAAAATGAGTGGAAAAAGGCCTGCTGATGGTGGAAAGGGGAATAGGTGTGTTGGGAAGGGAAAAAAAGGTTGTGTCCGTGGGGTAGGTGTTAAAGCAACAGTAACATCTGCAGAAGAAAGACCATCTTCCAGCCAAACTAAGATGTCTACTTCTTTTAGTGGACAATGTGATAAGATCCCTTTCTTACGGCCACGCCAATCGCTACAAATTCCAGATGAGGCACAAAAACAGCAGGTGCTTCAACAGATATCAAGTGCTCCTTCAAGTGGGCTCTCCTCCACCTCAACCATAATGTAGACCCTCGTTCCGAAACTGTATCTCCTGTTGGTGGAGAGAATGAGGAAGGCGATGATGAGACTCAAATACCTGATTGGAACGACAACTTGAGATTTTTGTCAGGGCAGGAAGAGGTTGACTCTGAGGACGACTGGTGTGAGAACACACAGGGTGATGATGACGAGTTTGGAGATCCCACTTACTGTCAACCCACAGTCAGCCAGTCGATGAGGTCAGCAGAGGAGGTGGAGGAGGATGCTAGTGACGACGAGGTCAGGTTGCGCCTTCCTGGACAGAGACGTAGTACTGGAAGCACGTCAACAACTGCATCCTCAAACACAACTCTGCCTCTGACCACAAGTCGTAGTGGCTCTTCAGGTCGCATGGGTGCTAAGCCTTGCATAGCTTGGGCATTTTTTCAGATCGATAAGAATGACCCAACTCGTGTTATCTGTAACATTTGTCAGAAAAAGCTCAGTAGAGGCCAAAAAATACATAGTTTGAGTACTTCATACATGAACCGGCACATGGATATGAAGCATAAGTTGCAGTGGGAAGCTCACTGTGCTACAATGCGGCCTAGCCGGCTGGGCCAACCACCATCAGCCACATCTTGTGCATCCGCAGCCTCTTCATCCTCTGTGACTGGGGGGACAGCAGTCACACCTGTTTTGGGACGCAGACCGGCCACCTCTTTACCCGCAACAGCCAGTGTGATTGTCAGGTCATCATTTTATTTGGAGGTGGAAACACCAGCTGGTGTTGAGCGCTCTCCGACATCGATAGCACCACCTTTGGATCAAGGCAACCTAACATGTCCGCCTGCATCTTCCTCACAGACCGGCAGTTTGCCGGGGACACCCTTCTCAACCCCGTCTAAGCACAACAGCCAGCCCTCGGTCCCTCAGATGTGGATGTGGCACCCAGGGGAATGGGGATAACTCGGTACCCGGGCCTTTGGCCTGGCCTTTAGGGATGTCGCGGTGGTCGGCTCCCGGGCCCGTACCCTGGGGTCTCTCCTAAAAAGGGGTTGATATTTGTAAAGTTTATAAAAGAAAGAGTTCGTGACGCCACCTGTGGTTTCTGGTGAGGATCACCAGCGCTGCGCAGTCTACTGAGGCTGATGATAAGGCAGCTTGATGGTATAGCTCTCCACAGTTAGAGCTGGGCCTCAGGGCAGTATAGGAACGGGGATGCAGGATATAGAGACTACTCTGGGCCAGAGCAAGAACAGGGACGGACACGATAGTCACTTCAGTACCTTTTACTGGTGGAATTTCAGGCACTCCCCGGAGCACTGTAGGGTGATGGGTGTATGTCCAGATCCTCCCCAATGAGCAGGTTTTGGGCCTCCTGGTTCTGGCTTCTGCATAATAAGTTTCTGACCTGCCTGGAGCTAGGCCTAACTTTGTCTCTGTCCTGCGCTGGCTGACCTTGTGGTAGGGCCTTCTCTTGGAGTGCACGCTCCCGACCTACGGGGCCTATGTGTCTCCTGGCTCTGGTACGTATCAGCACTTTAGCGATCCTGGGACCTGTAGTTCTCCAGGGATTCCGGTTTATCTTGCTGGGTCGTGGAGTTCCCGGCAAGCTTCGGACCCGGTGTCCGGTAAATTCTTCTTCTCGGGGTGAGCCAGCTAAGCTCCTCTGCTCCCCTATGAACTAACTCTCTACTCCTTTGCCTTCGGCCTACTCGAGCCCTCGATAGGCTACTCACACAAACGGCAGCGTGCCGCGGTTCACCGATCTTATGGCGCCGGCACACCTACAGCTCACCTCACTGAGCTACACCGAGTCTTGATCTGGATAAGCTCCACTGCAGGGTAGAATGCAGGAGCTGGAACAGGCTTTTGTCCTCTGAGGTAACACGTCTCAGACTGCACTGGACTCACTGCTAAACCAGACTCTGACAGACTAACGGCTGCCTGGCCCCACCTTCCCTTATATATCTCCCTAAGGAGCTCCCTCTGGTGGTCTGAGGTGGAAGGTGCAGATGTGTGAATGGTTATGGGGGCCTCTTGTGGAGGAGTCCTTCAATACACCCTTCTGGGTCTGTGATGCCAAGCACAGCTGTGCTTCACATGGACAAGTAAAAGACCATTTCCTCCTAGCCATGAGAAAGCTAAGAGGTTGAATTTCACCATCTGCAAGCTCTTGGCTACATAAATGCTGCCTTTCCGCCTGGTGGACACAGAGGATTTTCGAGACCTTATGTCCCGTCACAGTGCCCCAGTACCAGATGCCCAGTCGGCACTACTTCTCAAAGAAAGGTGTGCCTGCACTCCACCAGCATGTCGCACACAACATCACCGCTTCTTTGAGAAACTCTGTGTGTGACAGGGTGCATTTCACCACAGACACTTGGACGAGTAGGCATGGACAGGGGCGTTACATGTCGCTGACTGGGTACTGGGTAACTATGGTGACAGCAGGACAAGGGGCTGCTGTCCAAGTCTTGCCGTCCCCACGAGTTGTGCGTCAATCCTCTTTATCTCGAAGTTCCTCCACTGCTTCTGCCTCCTCAACCTCCTCTCGGTCCTCCACCTGCACCCAAAGCCTGTCTAGTCATGCCACAAGCTTTCTAACTGCGCAGAAGGGATCCTGCACAGCTCCTTACTATGCTGGCAGCAGGGCTCAACGTCATCAGGCGGTTTTTACTTTGAAATGTCTGGGAAATGTGAGTCACACAGCTGAGGAGTTGTGGTCAGCTCTGGAGAACCAGTTTCATGAATGGTTGTCTCCACTGGACCTGAAACCAGGGAAGGCCGTGTGCGACAATGCTGCAAACCTCAGTGCGGCCCTTCGCCGGGGCAATGTCACACACGTGCCTTGTATGGCTCACGTGTTGAACCTGGTGTCCAGCAATTTTTAGGCCACTATCCTGGACTAGATAGCCTTCTGCAGAGGGCACGGTCGCTGTGTGCTCACTTCCGCCGTTCGCATCCCGCAGCTCAGCGACTTACATCTCTACAGAAGTCGTTGAGCCTGCCACTTCACAGGCTAAAACGCGATGTGCCTACCTGGTGGAATTCAACTCTGCACATGTTGCAGCGACTGTGGTAGCACCGACAAGCCCTGGTGCAATATGTTCTGACGTATAGCCTGGGCCAACGAGATCCAGAGGTGGGGCAAATCACGCTGGAGAAGTGGTCTCAGATCAGGGACCTATGCATCCTTCTGCACAGTTTTGAAATGGCGACGAAGATGTTTAGTGCTGACGATGCCATTATCAGCATGACTATTCCGGTGATTTACATGCTGGAGCACATGTTAAACAGAATTCGGAGTCAGGTGGTGGCACAAGAGGAGGTGGAGAAAGTAGAGGAGGAGGAGTTGTATGCGGAAGGGCTAACATCTGCAAAGTCCAGACGGTCGGCAGCACCAAGGCGGCAGGCATGTGAGGGTGGGGGAGATGGTTTTAGCAGGGTGCATGGTAGCAGCCAAACTAGTGAGAAATGTGCAGGAGCCCAGGAAGAAGTGGAGGACGAACTGATGGAAGACTCATCAGATGAGGGAGACCTTGATCACATTTCTGTTGTGCGAGGTTGGAGAGAGAGGGCAGAGGAAGGAAGCATGATTGTTACCTCGCCACCAACACAACAGGGACTTGGTGCTCCTGGATGCGCAAGACACATGAGTGCCTTCTTGCTGCACTACCTGCAACATGACCCTCGAATTGTGAGAATTAGAAATAATCCTGACTACTGGGTTGCCACACTGTTAGATCCCCGGTACAAAAGTAAATTTGCAGAAATTATTCCTGCCATAGAAAGGGATGCACGCATGCAGGAGTATCAGCAGAGACTGTTGCAGAATCTTACATGTGCTTTTCCACAAAACACCAGTGGTGCACGTAGTGAATCTCACAGTTCCAACTTGCCAACTGTGGGACCGTCGAGTGTTCAGCACTCAAAATGTAACAGAAACACAGTGTCTGCTGGTAACATCAATTTTGCGGAATCACTTCACCACTTTTTTAGCCCATCCTTTGCAAGGCCACAGGAGACAAGAAGTCTGACACATAGTCAACTCCTAGAGACGATGGTACAGGAGTATCTCCAAGTAAACATTGAAGCCATGACTGTGTCACTGGACCCTTGCTCTTTTTGGGCTTCCAATCTGGATAAATGGCCTGAGCTCGCCACTTATGCCTTGGAGATCTTGTCATGCCCCACAGCCAGCGTTCTGTCTGAACGTGTGTTCAGCGCTGCTGGTGGTGTGCTGACAGATAAGCGCACGCGGCTCTCCACTGATAATGTAGACAGATTCACGTTCATAAAGATGTACAAATCATGGATCCGAAAGGACTTTTCTACCCCTGTGTCATCCTGGGGAGAGTAAAAGCTTGATGATTTGTTAATATCACCTCACCAACCGTTTTAAGCTTCCAAATTACTAATCATGTTTATCTGTATCTTGCCTGTATAATAATTTTGGCCTTGTAGCACTGTGCAGTACTGATTCTATTAGGCCATCTATACTAAACTCCACCAGATTTCAAATTACTAATCATGTTTATCTGTATCTTGCCTGTATAATAATTTTGGCCTTGTAGCACTGTGCAGTACTGATTCTATTAGGCCATCTACACTAAGCTCCACCAGATTTAAAATTACACTGGTCAATGCAGTTTTTCTGTCAAAAGGTTTTAAAACATATTTTAAGTCAATTTTGGCTGCTGATTACTAATACGAACTCCGTTTTTGGCTATCACATCAGGATTTCGAGATATTTTTGATGGAAAGTAATCCTATCGAATGTTTTTTGATAAAAACCTCATGATTTTCGTTACTACATTTTGTATATTTTTAATCAAGGAATAACAAATTACAAAGTCTGTGTACAGCAAATCAAATATACTTACAAAATTAAACTACAAAATATAAAAACACATATATATGGCACACAGATGAATGGCAAATGGCAGTTATTTGAACTTTCTTTTCTTGGCTGATCTGTGATGTACAGCTTCTGGGTTGTCTCTCATCAAGCTCCAGCAATAGTCAACCATCATATGTGAGTCCCACCGGCCTTGATACCGTTCTTCCATTGTTTTAATGTCCTGATGAAAACGCTCCCCTAGTTCCTCGCTCACATCCCAAAGGTTCTCTGGAAAAAAGTCCAAATGGCTGTTTAAATAGTGAATCTTGGTACTCATTCTACATCCAAGATTTTGCAGACTCATTAGTAGCTCTTCCACAATCTCTTCATAGTTGTCTGCTTTCTTATTCCCTAGAAAATTCTGCACCACATTACAAAATGCATTCCGAGCTCTTTCTTCTGTCTCATTCATTGATGTGATAAAGTTTGCTTCTCTCATAAGTGTTCTTATTTGAGGTACATCCAATATTCCAGCCTTTTTCTTCTCTTCACTAAGACCTGGAAAAGTTGAACATATATAGTTAAAGCATTCTCCACTGTGATTGAGAGCTTTGACGAACTGCTTCATCAATCCAAGTTTTATGTGCAAGGGAGGAAAGACAATGTTCTTTCTATCCACTAGTGAATCATGGATGACATTCTTATCGCCAGGTGCCAAACTCTGTCGCTGAGGCCATTCAGTTTTCACCCAATGCTCTGCTGTAGCTCTGCTGTCCCAGTAGCACAGAAAACAAGGGTGTTTGAAAACTGTTTTTTTACTTTATTATCATAACAAATGGGAATTATGCATGTTCAAAGAAAACAAAGATATTCTCACATTTATTGGGAGACTAAATGAAAACTAAATTTACCTTAGTGAACCGTATAAAACGGCACTTTTCATACACTACTTATATTTTTCTTGGAATTATTGAAAATGGGCTATATACCTATAGCGTAAAAACGTGATGTGATAGAGAAATTATAAGATCAGATTTGAATTCAGCACCCACAAATTAGTCTAAAACTGTTCTTAAAGTCCATGCCAGAATTTTTTTTTTTTTGTACACCAGTGTTATTAATAATCATGTTTATCTGCATCTTGCCTGTAAAATAATTTTGGCCTTGTAGCAGTTTGCAGTACTGATTCTATTAGGCCATCTATACTAAGCTCCGCCAGATTTCAAATTATTACTAATCATGTTTATCTGTATCTTGCCTGTAAAATAATTTTGGCCTTGTAGCAGTTTGCAGTACTGATTCTATTAGGCCATCTATACTAAGCTCCACCAGATTTCAAATTAATAATAATTTTTGTTCTCTCTGAACGTGTGTTCAGCGCTGCTGGTGTTGTGCTGACAGATAAGCGCACGCGGCTGTCCGCTGACAATGTAGACAGACTCAGGTTCATAAAGATGAACACATCATGCATCAGCAAGGACTTTTCTAGCCCTGTGTCATCCTGGGGAGAGTAAAAGCTTGAGGATTTGGTAAAATCACCTCACCAACCGTTTTAAGCTTTCAAATTAATTATCATTTTTATCTGTATCTTGCCTGGAAAATAATTTTGGGCATAGTAGCAGTGTGGAGTACTGATTCTATTAGGCCATCTATACTAAGCTCCACTAGATTTCAAATTATTACTAATCATGTTTATCTCTATCTTCCCTGTAAAATAATTTTGGCCTTATAGCAGTTTGCAGTACTGATTCTATTAGGCCATCTATACTAAGCACCACCAGCTTTCAAATTAATAATAATTTTTAGCTGCATGTAGCCCGGAAAATAATTTTGGGGCTCCTAGATGCGCAAGACACATGGGTGCCTTCTTGCTGCACTACCTGCAACATGACCCTCAGATTGTCAGAATTCGAAATATTCCTGACTACTGGGTTGCCACACTCTTAGATCCCCCACACTCTTCGATCAACCTTTTCATTTTAATAAAGAACAAAAAAATGGTCATTTTTGAAATTATAAGCATTAGCAGGTTATTAGAAACTTAAATCAAACAGTTTTCAACTCAAAGCTTTATTCTAGGTGATGTTACATTTGCACATAGGACCCCTTGTTCGAAAGGAGCTTCTGAACTCTCTCGTCCATTGAATTTGTCAGGTTTTGGATGGTTTCTGCTTCAATTGTTTTGCATGAGAACAGAATACCCTCCCAGAGCTGTTGCTTAGATGTGAACTGCCTCCCGCCATCATAGACACTCCTTTTGATGATGCTCCAGAGGTTCTCAATGGGTTTGAGGTCAGGGGAGCATGGAGGTCACACCATAAGTTTGTCCCCTTTTATGCCCATATCAGCCAGAGATGCAGATGTGTTATGTGCATCATGAGACGGTGCATTATCATGCATGAAAATGATCTTGCTGTGGAATACATGGTTCTTCTTCTTGAACCATGGCATGAAGTGCTGTTTGAGAAACTCCACATACATCATGGAGTTCATCTTTACCCCTTCAGGGATCCTAAAGGGGCCGACAATCTCTCTCCTCATGATTCCAGCCCAAAACATTACTCCACCTCCTCCTTGTTGGCGCCGTAGCCATGTTTGCATGGGGTGTCCATCAACCAGCCATCCTCCACTCCATCCATCTGGACTATCGAGCGTTGCACAGCACTCATCGGTGAATAAAACAGTTTTGAAGTCAGTCTTCATGTATTGTTTGGCCCACTGGAGCTGTTTCTGCTTGTGTACAGTGGATAGAGGAGGTCAACAGGATGGCTTATGCACAGCTGCAAACCTCTGAAGGGCCCTGCATCTTGTTGTTCGGGGGACGTTGGAGCAGCTTCAAAAACTTGTCTGCTGCTATGACAAGGCTTTTTTGCCGCTGCTCTTTTAACCTGACGTAATTGCCTGTAGGAAAGAGTCCTCAATTTTCCCTTATCAGCACGCACACGTGTGTACTGTGAATCAGCTACATACTTCTTGATTGTGCAATGATCACGATGAAGTGTCTTGGCAATGTTGAATGTAGTCATGCCTTGACCTAAACACTCCACAATTTGTTGCTTCTCAGCAGCCGACACATCCTTTTTCTTTCCCATTTTGGCAGAAAATGTAGGCTGCTTAATAATGTGGGACAGCCTTCTTAAGTAGTCTTGCCTTTCATTGGACACACCTGCCAAACTAATTAGCACAGGTGTCTGCAATTGCTTAGAGTGATATAAAGAGCCCTGACACACATCACCATCAATGAGTTTAACTGACAAACAAAAAAATTCTTACCTTATCACTCCTAAACACTTTTTGCATAATAATTTGGAACACAGTGTACATGTGCTTTTCCACAAAGCTCCAGTGGTTCACGTAGTGAATCTTACAGTTCTAACTTGCCAACCGTGGTCTGTATGGAGTTGTTCAATAAAGGGCCCAAAATTAAGATAACATAGACGGGAGAGGTCTCTATGAATAGGAATTCCTAAGTATTTGATACCCTGTGAGGGCCAGGCATGCCAGGAGACTCTATGGAATGCTTTCTCAACATCTAACGAGAGTATCTAATTACAAAATTTTAACTGCATCTAGCCCAGGAAATACTTTGTTCCTAGTAGCAGTGTCTGCTAGTCAGCGGATTATCCCGGCTGTTAAGCAAGCTACACCACCTGTAGTTTGGACACTTAATTTTTTCTAAGGAAATGCTTCGGGCCCCCGGGACACTCAGTGAAGAGCATCGGGAGGCACCCCAAGCCACAGGGGCTGGGACTGGCGGTAGGACGCCTTGAAGTGGACCGCCAAGCTCGATCCTTATAAAAGCTTTTTAACTGCAGCAGCTTTAGTGGACGCTACTGGAGCTGTAATTCCCCCGGCTGCTGGCATCAGACTTGCCCTCCAATAGATCCTTGTAAAAGGATTTAAAGTGTACTCATTCAAATTAGAGAGACAATTTAAATTAAAAAGCTTAGACCTGCCTCCACCGCAGGGGGGCTCGCTCGACCCACCAGCGGACAGGCCCCAGTATTGGGAGAAGGGGGCTGGGCATCAGGGTCCACCGCAGCTCTGGCCCAAACCCGGCGACACGGAGGTCGCATGGGCAAGAACGGACTGGCCGTGTCAGCTTCGCACTTTTTTGGTTTTAGAAGGGCATTACATGCCTATATCTGTGTCTCCCCCTCATTTTACTCCTCAACCTCTTTTCTTTTTGCATGACTATATGTACTTGTCACTTTTCCATGTGTTAGTTGTGTCTTCTGAGCAGTTTGTCAGCTTTTGGACACCTTTGAAGTGTTTTCTATGTGTTTCTATGTGTTTTTGTTTGCCTGCCATTGGTTTTAACGGTGTTCGACGGTGTTCCATGAACAGTTCGACGAACAGTTCGGCGAACATACGGGCGTTCGACGAACCGAACTCGAACCTTACGGGGGTGGCTCAACTCTAATTATCACTTAATATTTAAGTATGCTGACATTCCCCTATTTACCGTATAAGCCTGAAAACTGCCCCTATATACAGTATGAGCCCCCACACAGCCCCCTACATATAATATAAGACCAACATAGCCCCTCTATATACAGTGTGAGTCCCCATATAGTCCCCTATATACAGTATGAGCCTCCACATAGACTTTCTACATACAATATGAGCCCTCATATAGCCTCCTATTTACATGATGAGCCCCCACATAGCCCCCTATAAACAGTATGAGCCCCCATATAGCCTCTCTATATAGAGTGTGAGCTCTCACATATCCTCCTATAAACAGTATGAGCCTGAACAATTCCTCCTATAAACAGTATGAGCCCCCACATGGACCCTATAAACAGTATGACCCTCACATAGCTTCCTATATCCAGTATGAGCCCCCATATGGCCCCCTATAAACAGTGTGAGTCCCCACATAGCCTCTCTATATAGAGGTTGAGCCTCACATATCCTCCTATAACAGTATGAGCCCTCACTTAGCCACTCTATATACAGTATGAACCCCACATAACCCCATATACTGTATACAGTATGTGCCCACACATAGCCTCCCTATATACAGTATGAGCCCTAGGTAACCTCCTATATACAGTATGAACCCCCACGCAGCCCTATATAAACAGTATGAGCCCCACATAGTCCCTTTATACAGTATGAGCCCCCACATAGCCTCCTAAATACAGTATAAGCCCCCATATAGCCTCCTATATGCAGTATAAGCCCCCACATATTTTCCCATATACAGCATAAGCCCCCCACATAGTCTCCTATATACATTGTGAGCCCCATCATAGCCTCCTACATATACTGTGAGCACCCTCATAGCCTCCTATATACAGTATGAGGCCGCACATAGCCTCCTGTATACAGTGTGAGCTCCACATAGCCTCCTAAATACAGTTTGAGCCACCACGTAGCCTTTGTATATACAGTGTGAGCCCCCACATAGACTCATATATACATGCAGAAAAAACATACTCATCTCGCTCCTGTTCCCCGGGTGTGCTGCTCCGGTCTCCAACACCCTGACTCTCCATACAGAAGACGCGATGAGGTGACGTGAATTACATTTTGCAGAGACTAGTGTTGAGCCACCCCCGTAGTGTTCGGGTTCGGTTCGTCGAACACCGGGATGTTCGAGGAACTGTTCGTCGAACTGTTCGTCGAACACCTTAGAACACTGTCGAACACCGTTAAAACCAATGGCAGGCAAACAAAAACACATAGAAACACATAGAAAACACCTTCAAAGGTGTCCAAAAGCTGACAAACTGCTCAGAAGACGCTCTCTTTAAAAAAGCCGGCCGGCAATTCAGCAGCGGCATACACCGGTACCCGACAATTTAGACAAGAAGGAATAGAGCCTCACACATAGATTAGATAGATAGAAACATGTCAGTCACACATATATGAAGTACAGTGACAGTGTTGCTTACTGTACTTGTCATTTAGTGTAAAGGATTTATTTAAAAAAATAATAGTGTTTTCATGCACCGTCTCTTTAAAAAAGCCGGCCGGCAATTCAGCAGCTGTACCCGACAATTTATAACAGAAAGAATAGAGCATCACACATAGATAGATATAAACATGCCAATCACATATATAATAAGTACAGTGATAGTGTTGGTTACTGTACTTGTCATTTAGTGTAAAGGATTTATTTAAAAAAATAATAGTGTTTTCGTGCACCGTCTCTTTAAAAAAGCCGGCCGGCAATTCAACAGCGGTACCCGACAATTTAGAACAGAAAGAATAGAGCATCACACATAGATTAGATAGATAGAAACATGTCAGTCATATATATATGAAGTACAGTGACAGTGTTGATTACTGTACTTGTCATTTAGTGTTAAAATAAAGGATTTATTAAAAAAAAAATTGGCGTGGGGTTCCCCGTAATTTTAGGCTCTAGCGGAGGTTAAGCAGACGGCTGGGGCAGATGTTTGAAGCCTGGGAAGGGGGTAATACCCACGGAGCTTCCCTGGCTACTAATATCAGCCCCCAGCTGAATACCTAGCCTTTACTAGCTATTAAAATGGGGGACCCCACAAAAAAATGACATGGGGTCCCCCCTATTTTAATAGCTAGCAAAGGCTAGGCAGACAGCTGGGGGCTGATATTAATAGCCCAGAAAGGGTACCATGAATATTGGCCCCCTCCCAGGCTAGAAACACCAGCCGTCAGCCGCCCCAGAAATGGCGCATCCATAGGATGCGCCAACTCTGGCACTTAGCCTCGCTCTTCCACGCTGCCCTGGTGCGGTGGCAGGGGGTAATAGGGCTGGGGTTCATGTCAGCTTATAATGCCAGCTGACATCAAGCCCAGGTTAGTAATGGAGAGGCGTCTATAAGACACCCCCATTACTAACCCCATAGTCAAAGTTAAAAAAAAAAAACACAAACACCCAGAATAAAGTCCTTTAATTGAAATAAACACACAATTCTTTATTGTTCTAAATTAAACCATACTTACCACCACGCCCATTCCAGCTGAAGCCAACGATCTCCTGCAATAAAAGAAAAATAATAAAGCAACCTCATCCTTACCTTTCCATGGTTCCCATGACAGCTTCAGCTCTGCTACATCGAGATGACAGGCTGGACCGCAGCAGAACGCTGCCATCCAGCCTGTCATCCCGCGGACACTGAGAAGAGCAGGCATGCTTCCGCTCCTCAGTGTCTCTCTGTGACGGCATCCAGATGAGCCGAGGTCATGTCCAATGAACTCAGCTCACCTCATGTACGTCACTGACAGCGTGGGAGAATTCTCACGCTGAAGCGCTGAGTGCAGGAGAATTTTCCCAGGCTGTCAGTGACGTGCATGAGACTGATATTTAAATTTGGCGCACAAATCGGTGATTGGTCGTGGGCAGCGTCCGCGACCAATCAGCACGGTAGTGTTTAACTTTGGCGGCAAGATCAGTGATTGGTCGCGCGCCAAGACCGCGACCAATCACCGATTTGGGCGCCACATTTAAATATCGGCTGCGACCAATCAGCACAGCGTTGTTTAAATGTGGATCCAAGATCGGTGATTGGTCGCGGCCGATATTTAAATTTGACGCACAAATCTGTGATTGGTCGCGGGCAGCGTCCGCGACCAATCAGCACAGTAGTGTTTAACTTTGGCGGCAAGATCAGTGATTGGTCGCGGTCAAGACGGCCGCGACCAATTGGATGTCAGCGCCGCTCCCCGGTCCTCCCTTCACGCCCTAGCCGCATGGATGTCAGCGGCGCTGCCTGTGCGGATACTTCCGCTGCGAGAACCCGGGATATGAGCGGGCGCTCGCAGCAGAAGTATCCCGACCCGCAGCGCCGCTCCCCGGTCCTCCCTTCACACCCTAGCCGCTGATGTCCCCACAGTATCCGCATGGTGTTACAAAGGTCCGGACATTTGTGTTAAAAATCGCTGATTGGTCGCTGGCGCTGCCCGCGACCAATCACCGATTTGGGCGCCAAATTTAAATATCAGCCGCGACCAATCACCGATTTGGGCGCCAAATTTAAATATCCTCCGCGACCAATCACCCATCTTGGCTCCACATTTAAACACCGCTGTACTGATTGGTCGCGGACGCTATTTAAATGTGGCGCCAAAATCGGTGATTGGTCGCGCCCAGCGTCGGCGACCAATCAGCACAGCGGTGTTTAAATGTGGAGCCAAGATTGGTGATTGCTTGCGGCCGATATTTAAATTTGGCGCCCAAATCGGTGATTGGTCGCGGGCAGCGCTCGCGACCAATCAGCGATTTTTAACACAAATGTCCGGATCTTTGTAACACCATGCGGATACTGTGGGGACATCAGCAGCTAGGGTGTCAAGGGAGGACCGGGGAGCGGCGCTGCGGGTCGGGATACTTCTGCTGCGAGCAGTCGCTCATCTCCCGGCTTCTCGCAACGGAAGTATCCGACCAGGCAGCGGCGCTCCCCGGTCCTCACCAATACGATTAGCTGATTGGTCGCGCTCTCCGCACCCGACCAATCAGTGATCTTGGCGCCACATTTAAATAGCGGCCGCGACCAATCAGCGAGCTTGGCGCCAAATTTAAACAACGCTCTGCTGATTGGTCGCGGACGCCAGACGCGTCCAATCAGTGAGATTGGCGCCAAATTTAAACAACGCTCTGCTGATTGGTCGCGGACTCCAGCCGCGACCAATCAGCGAGATTGGCGCCAAATTTAAACCCCGCTCTGCTAATTGGTCGCGGATGCCGGCCGCGACTAATCAGTATTCTTGGCGCCAAATTTAAACACCGCTCTGCTGATTGATCGCGGTCGCCGTCCGCGACCAATCAGTAGTATTGGCGCCAAATTTAAACCCTGCTCGGCTGATTGGTCACTGTTGCCGGCCGCGACCAATCAGCAGTATCGGCGCCAAATTTAAACACCGCTCTGCTGATTGGTCACAGTTGCCTTCCGCGACCAATCAGCGATTTTGACGCCAAATTTAAACACCGCTCTGCTGATTGGTCGCGGCCGGCGGTTGCGACCAATCAGCATTATTGGCGCCAAATTTAAACCCCGCTCTGCTGATTGGTCGTGACCGCCGGCCGCGACTAATCAACATTGTTGCCGCCAAATTTAAACACCGCTCTGCTGAATTGTCGAGGTCGTGACCAATCACCATTATTGGCGCCAAATTTAAACACCGCTTTGCTGATTGGTCGCGACCACAACCTATCAGCATTATTGGCGCAAAATTTAAACCCCGCTCTGCTGATTAGTCGCGACCGCCGGCCGTGACCAATCAGTGATATAGTCGCCAAATTTCAACACCACTTTGCTGATTGGTCGCGGTTGCTGGCCGCAACCAGTCAGCGATTTTGGCGCCAAATTTAAACACCGCTCTGCTGATTGCGCCGGGTCTGCCGCATACATATTCTAGAATACACGATGCGTTAGAATCGGGCCACCATCTAGTTTCATGAAATAATTTTAAAAAAAATTGACGTAGGGCTTCGCACTATATTTGTGTCCAGCCAGGTACAGCAGGCAGGAACGGGCTGCCCCCAACCACCAGCTGCCTATTTGTACCTGGCCGGACACAACAATATAGGGAAGCCCTTTTTTTCTTAATTATTTCATGAATTTCATGAAATAATTAAAAAAAAAAAAATACGTGGGGCTTCGCCCTATTTTTGTGTCCAGCCAGGTACAACTAGGCAGCTGGGGGCTGGAATCCGCAGCGCAGGGAGGCCCAAGCTTTCTGGGTCCCCCCAGCTGCAAATTGCAGTCCGCAGCCACCCCGGAAAATGGCGCGTTCATAGAAGCGCCATCTTCTGGCGCTGTACCCAACTCATCCAGGGCCCTGGTGCGGTGGCTCACTGGGTAATAAAGGGGTTAGGGCCAGCTTGGCATTATCAGCAGGCCCTAAGCCCGAAATTCATGGGGTCACGCCAATATTAGACATGACCACCATGAATTTCTAGTAAAGTATTTAAAAAAAACACAACACCCAGAAAAAAGTCCTTTAATTGAAATAAACACACAATTCTTTATTGTTCTAAATTAAACCATACTTACCACCACGCCCATTCCAGCTGAAGCCAATGATCTCCTGCAATTAAAGTAAAATAATAAAGCAACCTCATCCTTACCTTTCCATGGTTCCCAGACAGCTTCAGCTCTGCTACATCGAGATGACAGGCTGGACCGCAGCAGAACGCTGCCATCCAGCCTGTCATCCCGCAGACACTGAGAAGCGCAGGCATGCTTGCGCTCCTCAGTGTCTCGCTGTGACGGCATCCAGATGAGCCGAGGTCATGTCCAATGAACTCAGCTCACCTCATGTACGTCACTGACAGCGTGGAAGAATTCTCCTGCACTCAGCGCTTCAGCGTGAGAATTCTCCCACGCTGTCAGTGACGTACATGAGGTCAGCTGAGTTCAATGGACATGAATGAGCTCACCTCATGCACGTCACTGACAGCGTGGGAAAATTCTCCTGCACTCAGCGCTTCAGCGTGAGAATTTTCCCAGCGCCCGCGACCAATCAGCGATTTTTAACACAAATGTCCGGACCTTTGTAACACCATGCGGATACTGTGGGGACATCAGCGGCTAGGGTGTGAAGGGAGGACCGGGGAGCGGCGCTGCGGGTCGGGATACTTCTGCTGCGAGCGGCCGCTCATGTCCCGGGTTCTCGCAGCGGAAGTAGCCGCACAGGCAGCGCCGCTGAAATCCATGCGGCTAGGGTGTAAAGGGAGGACCGGGGAGCGGCGCTGACATCCAATTGGTCGCGGCCGCTATTTAAATGTGCCGCACAAATCGGTGATTGGTCGCCGTCTTGACCGCGACCAATCACTGATCTTGCCGCCAAAGTTAAACACTACTGTGCTGATTGGTCGCGGACGCTGCCCGCGACCAATCACCGATTTGTGCGCCAAATTTAAATATCAGCCTCATGCACGTCACTGACAGCGTGGGAAAATTCTCCTGCACTCAGCGCTTCAGCGTGAGAATTCTCCCACGCTGTCAGTGACGTACATGAGGTGAGATGAGTTCATTGGACATGAGCTCACCTCATGCACGTCACTGACAGCGTGGGAAAATTCTCCTGCACTCAGCGCTTCAGCGTGAGAATTTTCCCACGCTGTCAGTGACGTGCATGAGGTGAGCTCATTCATGTCCAATGAACTCGGCTCACCTCATGCACGTCACTGACAGCGTGGGAAAATTCTCACGCTGAAGCGCTGAGTGCAGGAGAATTCTCCCACGCTGTCAGTGACGTGCATGAGGTGAGCCGAGTTCATTGTCGGCTCATCTTTATGCCATCACAGCGAGACACTGAGGAGCGCAAGCATGCCTGCGCTTCTCAGTGTCTGCGGGATGACAGGCTGGATGGCAGCGTTCTGCTGCGGTCCAGCCTGTCATCTCGATGTAGCAGAGCTGAAGCTGTCTGGGAACCATGGAAAGGTAAGGATGAGGTTGCTTTATTATTTTACTTTTATTGCAGGAGATCGTTGGCTTCAGCTGGAATGGGCGTGGTGGTAAGTATGGTTTAATTTAGAACAATAAAGGATTGTGTCTTTATTTCAATTAAAGGACTTTATTCTGGGTGTTTGTGTTTTCTTTTAACTTTGACTATGGGGTTAGTAATGGGGGTGTCTTATAGACGCCTCTCCATTACTAACCTGGGCTTGATGTCAGCTGGCATTATAAGCTGACATCAACCCCAGCCCTATTACCCCACTGCCACCGCTACAGGGCAGTGGGAAGAGCGAGGCTAAGTGCCAGAATTGGCGCATCCTATGGATGCGCCATTTCTGGGGCGGCTGACGGCTGGTGTTTCTAGCCTGGGAGGGGGCCAATATTCATGGCACCCTTCCTGGGCTATTAATATCAGCCCCCAGCTGTCTGCCTAGCCTTTGCTAGCTATTAAAATAGGGGGGACCCCACGTCATTTTTTTGTGGGGTCCCCCATTTTAATAGCTAGTAAAGGCTAGGTATTCCGCTGGGGGCTGATATTAGTAGCCTGGGAAGCTCCGTGGGTATTACCCCCTTCCCAGGCTTCAAACATCTGCCCCAGCCGTCTGCTTAACCTCCGCTAGAGCCTAAAATTAGGGGGAACCCCACGCCAATTTTTTTTTAAATAAATCCTTTATTTTAACACTAAATGACAAGTACAGTAATCAACACTATCACTGTACTTCTTATATATGTGACTGACATGTTTCTATCTATCTAATCTATGTGTGATTCTCTATTCCTTCTGTTATAAATTGTCGGGTACAGATGCTGAATTGCCGGCCGGCTTTTTTAAAGAGACGGTGCATGAAAACACTATTATTTTTTTTGATAAATCCTTTACACTAAATGACAAGTACAATAAGCAACACTGTCACTGTACTTCATATATATGTGGCTGACATGTTTCTATCTATCTAATCTATGTGTGAAGCTCTATTCTTTCGATTCTAAATTGTCGGGTACCGGTATATGCCGCTGCTGAATTGCCGGCTTTTCATGTTTCACTGTTGGCACTGTTCCCATCGATTTGGGCAATCAGTGTAATGCCACAACCACCATGGCTGTGGCATTACAGTGAGTGGCAGACAATCCCTACATGATTGGTGCTCTAAATAGCGCCAGACATGCAGGACACGCTTTTGGTGCACGAACAGTTATCGAACATAACCTCGAACAGCCGAATTTTTTGCAAATCGTTCGGGTTCGTCGAACAACTCGAACACCGCCCAAAACAGCTCGAATTTGAGATTGGCGAACAGTTCTAGTTGAACACCGCTCATCTCTAGCAGATACAAGTCATGGATGGAAGAAGTGGTTATGGTGGTGTGGGCTGAATGAAAAAGAAAAGGGAAAGTGAACAACTATGATCAGAGAGATGGTAGATGACTTAATATACATATATTTGTACAATTACCAGCACACTATGCACATACAGTACAGACCAAAAGTTTGGACACACCTTCTCATTTAAAGATTTTTCGGTGTTTTCATGACTTTGAAAATTGTGCATTCACACTGAAGACATCAAAGCTATGAATTAACACAGTTGTTGTAGAGATGTGTTTGCTTCTAGAACTCTGTGTGGCATTGACCTGGTCTCTAATCTGAGCTGCTGTTAACCTGCGATTTCTGAGGCTGGTGACTCGGATAAACTTATCCTCAGAAGCAAAGGTGACTCTTGGTCTTCCTTTCCTGGGGTGGTACTTTTGGTGAGCCAGTTACTTTGTAGCGCTTGATGGTTTTTACAACTGTACTTGGGGACACTTTCAAAGTTTGCCCAATTTTTCGGACTGACAGACCTTCCTTTCTTAAAGTAATGATGGCCACTCGTATTTCTTTACTTAGCTACTTTTTTCTTGCCATAATACAAATTCTAACAGTCTATTCAGTAAGACTATCATCTGTGTATCCAGCAGACTTCTGCACAACACAACTGATAGTCCCAACCCCATTTATAAGGCAAGAAATCCCACTTATTAAACCTGACAGGGCACACCTGTGAAGTGAAAACCATTTCCGGTGACTACCTCTTGAAGCTCATCAAGAGAATGACAAGTGTGCAAAGCAGTCATCAAAGCAAAAGGTGGCTACTTTGAAGAAAGTAAAATATAAGACATATTTTCAGTTGTTTCACACCTTTTTGTTAAGTATATAATTTCACATGTGTTAATTCATAGTTTTGATGCCTTCAGTGTGAATGTACAATTTTCATAGTCATGAAAATACAGAAAAATCTTTTAATGAGAAGGTGTGTCCAAACTTTTGGTCTGTACTGTATATAGTATGCAGAGCACTGGAATTGATATATACAATTATACCACTACATGGTTGCTGCGCAGTGATAATATCAGTGTTTATACTGTTAGTAATCAGTATGGTGGTCATAACTTGAAGCCCACTTGAAGGAGCACTTGATATCCGTTGAAGCACCTGCTGTTTTTGTGCCTCATCTGGAATTTGTAGCGATTGGCGTGGCCGTAAGAAAGGGATCTTATCACATTGTCCACTAAAAGAAGTAGACATCTTAGTTTGGCTGGAAGATGGTCTTTCTTCTGCAGATGTTACTGTTGCTTTAACACCTACCCCACGGACACAACCTTTTTTTCCCTTCCCAACACACCTATTCCCCTTTCCACCATCAGCAGGCCTTTTTCCACTCATTTTGGTGGTTAACTAATTGACAACTCTGGAGTTGTTTGCACAAAAAAACAATGGATGGGAACCGAGCAGAGCTGAGTGGCCAAACTGTTGTATTAGCCCAAAAGTATTGGCTGGGTTAGATGCAGTAAAACAATTTTATTACATACACAGGTGGTGGAGCTTAGTATAGATGGACTAATAGAACAAGTCCCACACACTGCTATAAGCCCAAATTTTTTTTCAGAGCTAGATGCAAATAAAAATTATTTTTAATTTGCAACCTGGTGGAACTTAGTATAGATGGACTAATAGAACAAGTCCCACACACTGCTACAAGCCGAAATTTTTTTTCAGAGCTAGATGCAGATAAAAATTATTTTTAATTTGCAACCTGGTGGAGGTTAGTATAGATGGACTAATAGAACAAGTCCCACACACTGCTACAAGCCCAAATTTTTTTTCAGAGCTAGATGCAGCTAAAAATTATTTTTAATTTGCAACCTGGTGGAGGTTAGTATAGATGGACTAATAGAACAAGTCCCACACACTGCTACAAGCCCAAATTTTTTTTCAGAGCTAGATGCAGATAAAAATTATTTTTAATTTGCAACCTGGTGGAGCTTAGTATAGATGGACTAATAGAACAAGTCCCACACACTGCTACAAGCCCAATTTTTTTTTCAGAGCTAGATGCAGATAAAAATTATTTTTAATTTGCAACCTGGTGGAGGTTAGTATAGATGGACTAATAGAACAAGTCCCACACACTGCTACAAGACCACATTTTTTTTCAGAGCTAGATGCAGATAAAAATTATTTTTAATTTGCAACCTGGTGGAGGTTAGTATAGATGGACTAATAGAATGATGCTATACCCAAAAGGTTTTACTTGGCTAGGTGCAGTAAAAAAATTTGTATTCTATACACAGGTGGTATAGCTTGCAACACAGATAGGCTACTCCACTGACTAACACACACTGCAAGAGGCCAAAAAGGATTTGCTTAGCTAGATTTAGCCAAATGCTGTGAAAAAAACTTGCACAGCACTGGCACAGACCTGCCTAGCAAAAAGTCCTAGGAAATGCTGTAACCTAGTCCAGAAAAGGACTGCAATTACAAGTAGACCCTACTCCCAACCTATCTATTTAAGAGCACAGACCTGCCTGATAAAAGTCGTAGGAAATGATGTAACCTAGTCCTCAAAAGGACTGCAATCACAACTATCCCCTACTCCCAAGCTATCTGTAGATTTGTGCGAAAATTGGCTTGAAATGAACACTCAAAGTATAGCGCACACAGCAACAGCGGTGCCGTCTAACACGCAGCTGCAGCAGTGAGAAAATGGTGGCTACGTGGAAAATGGCTGGGTCTTATAGGGCAAGGACATGTGACATACACTGCCAATGACACATGCCTTTGCTTGTGTGAAAAAAGCAGTTCGCTCCGTGTGTGCGCTGCTGATAGGCTGACAGATTGCATCTCCCCGCTGTAAATGGGGGAAAGAGAAAAAAAAATGGAGATCTTCATTATTTCTGCAGAGATCCATCCCCTGCCCCTCCCCCCGCCCCGCTGTACACTCAAACTGCGTATTAACATTAATTTTCAGCATTACTGAGAAAAAATCCAGTTATGATTTTGGTGCACGAACAGTTATGGAACATAACCTCGAACAGCCGGATTTTTTTCAAATTGTTCGTGTTCGCCGAACGGCTCGAACACCGCCCAAAACAGCTCGAATTTGAGATTGGCGAACAGTTCGAGTCGAACACCGCTCATCTCTAGTGATAATATTAATATATTATAATAAATGTAATTAATATGTTGATATGAATATTGAGCAGAATTCATATCTGTCTATTGGTTCGTTCTCCGCAACAGTCATGGTCTCTCATGTGATCTCTTTGGAAAATTAATTGCCCACCCTTGCCTTAGATAGTAATAATGCCCCCTGTGTGCCGATACTGAATAATAATGCCCCCATCTATGCCTGATAATAATAGTGCACATGGGGTTTCTTACAATAATAATATTGCAACTCATGGTATGCAAGGGGCTTATATTAATATGGGGTCTACCAGTAGATACATAGGGGGAGAGGGTTAATAAGAGGCTTTAATACAGAGCCCAGACAGGCTGTACTATAACAGCAGGTGAAAGGGGGAGGTAAGAGGAGGAGCAGGCATTCTGACGCTTAGGCTTGAAGGGGAATAGAGCCTGTAATAACACAGCGGGGCAGGCGGAGGGTTGTGTTTATTAGGAGCTTAGACCCGGCTGCTGCATTCAATGACACTTTACATAAAAATGTGTTCCAGCGATGAGACCGGAGGGGGCGTCAGTGCGCATTGGGAGGCACGCGGCGCTCCAGCGAGAGGTTTCCTCCCCATACAGATACCAGAAGGTCCATGCTTGAAACGCACAGTGGGCTCCAATAGGGGGCGCTGTTTTATGGATCTCATCAAGTATTTATCACATCATAGGTCCAGATTGGTTCCCATAATGGCTAGGCAACAAGACAACAGGGAATATAGGTGTATAGATATATTATAAATATAGAGGATGTATTAATATAGTGTAAATGTACCAGATATAATCGATGCACACACAAAGGAGAATCATTTAACCCTGAATCAATATTCAGTGCAGCCAAGATTAAAAGTATAGATAAAGAAAAGAAGTCCGTCCAAATGGCCGACTATGCCGTATAGAAGAGCGCAGCCACAATTGGCCTACACACTGTATGGTGATAGTCTATGTAATAGGGCCATACTGAATAGTGATCACACTATAACAATAGGCCATTCGTTAATAAAATCCATCTAGTCTCTCGTTGAATGATTTTCTTATCCCAGTCGACCAACCTCGCTGGTAAAGGGACCACGTGTATAACGTATGCCCATATAGACGGCTTGGGAGGGAGGGCTGATCCTTCTGACAGATTCCCTTTAATCTTATAAGGAGACCCAGAGGGGCACTATTATTATTATAAGGAGACGCAGAGGGGCACTATTATTATTATAAGGAGACCCAGAGGGGCACTATTATTATTATAAGGAGACCCAGAGGGGCACTATTATTATTATAAGGAGACCCAGAGGGGCACTATTATTATTATAGGGAGACCCAGAGGGGCACTATTATTATTATAGGGAGACCCAGAGGGGCACTATTATTATTATAAGGAGACCCAGAGGGGCACTATTATTATTATAGGGAGACCCAGAGGGGCACTATTATTATTATAAGGAGACCCAGAGAGGCACTATTATTATTATTATAAGGAGACCCAGAGGGGCACTATTATTATTATAGGGAGACCCAGAGGGGCACTATTATTATTATAAGGAGACCCAGAGGGGCACTAATATTATTATAAGGAAACCCAGAGGGGCACTCTTATTATTATAAGGATGCCCAAGGGGAACTATTAATGTGATAAAGAGACCTAAATGATCATCCTAATAAATTGGTATCACGGGGAGTAGTAAATTTAGATTTTCTCCAATGGTAGGCAGGGTCATATTTGTAATAGAGACCCTCATCTTTGAAAGTGGGTGTGGGAGAGTAACATGGGCCTGTGTGCGTCCTATGCCAGAGCTGGGCGCAGCCCCTAGTCCGGCCCTGTTCCCTCAGTAAAGATACTTCTTTTAGCCCCTAACACGGTACAAAGATATACATTGTCTTTTAGCCCCGGAATATGACTTTCTTATTGATACAAAACACTGTAATTTTTATTGTGTGGAACAGATATAAATAATTTATGTAACAACATAATAATACTCTAACTGCTCAGAAGAGTAAAGCGTCCATAGTTCTATCATCCATGTCTGCATATGGTACCGATGCTCAGCCTATATTGTTGCCTCCTTAAGGGATGCTAGGCAACTTCCTTATAAGGTAAGCTGCCCCTTTAAGAGTAGAACACAAGATTCCATTATGACATCACAATTAACCATCACTATTTCTACAAGTGATTACACTCTAGTTGTCACTTTGACTTTCCGGTGTCATTGTTGTCGGTGTGATAAGCCATATAGCTAGTCATATACAGACTGCGCTTGGATTTACTGGAAATGTCTGGAATTCCTCCAGACAGACTTCAGGTGTTAGCACTACTCCAGGGGATTCTTACCACCTATGACCCTGACTTTGTGCTACCACTACCCGATGGCGTCCTCAGCTTCATTTACCGGCTGGTAATGGAGCTTGTGAGAGATTGCCTGACCAAATACAAACGAGGTCATATAAGCTCAGAATATCTTGAGCATTTACAGAAGAACATATGGACATTAGTACAACAGGTAAATAGCAGACAATCTGCACAAATCATATAGTAATAATGGAAAATAATAATGGAATATAAGTTTAACCTGTACCAAATACCCAGATAAGAATAGCCGGGGAGCAGTAATAGGGCATACAGGCTACATGACAAGGGAGAGGGTGATATCTACAGGGTTATTGGGAGGGTTGTGGAGGTAGGGGGGAATTGGATTGGTTAACCAATTATGGACCACAGAGTTTTCAGTTGTTATGCCTTCATTTTTTCCTCACTTTCTTTCAAGAGCCATAAATTTGTTATTTTTCCATTGCCATAGACATGTGAGGGCTTGATTCTTTTGCAGGACAAGTTGTAGCTTTCAGTGGCTCCATTCTATTTACCATACATTGTACTGAAACAAGGGAAAAAAACTCCAAGTGAGATGCAATGATTCTTTGTGTCGCTATATTCAGGGACCCATAACATTTTAGTTTTCTGTCGATTGGGATGAGTGAAGATTTGAGTTTTGCAGTGAACTTTGTGTACATAGAGTGTCATAGAATCATAGATTCTATGGGTGTTTTGATTGTTTATTATTAATGTTTTTAAGTGAAATGAGAAGACAAAAAAACCCCACAAATCCAATTTTTTTTCCTCTTTTCGGTGTTTATTGATCGTATTAATTAATTCCCTATCTTAAAAGATCAGACTTTAACAACCGCATCAATATCAAATATGATCATTCATTTTTTCCTTTCTTTATTTTAAATGGTGAAAAGAGGAGTGATTTGAACTTTTATATTTTTAACATTTTTTTTAAATCTTTTCTTCTTTATTTTTAATTTTTTTTTTTCGTTCCCTTAGGGGACTTAATCCTGCAAATCGCTCATACTATATATTGCAATACTACAGTATTGCGCTATATAGTGAAAATCTGGATCTCCTCTGGAGCTCAGCCTATAGCTAAGCTTCACAAGGAGGACCGTGGTTTCAGCAACGGAGGTCTTCAGCAGACCCCTGGTTGTCCTAGAAATGCATTAGACCCCTGTGATCGCCTTGTAGAGGGCCGATGAAAGCAAGAGTGCTCAGGCATCGGTGCATGCACAATTGAAATGATACTGTCACAGACTGACAGCTTTATTTAAATGGTTAACAGAAGAATTCTGCGTTGTCCACGGTTTTTAGGGACAGATGCTGGCTATTTCATATACGCATGTTTGGGGAGCTCAGCTCCTGAGCCCCCTCCACATGTGAGGACCCTTCCAGGATGTTAATAACCCGTACATTTGCGGGAAGGAGTTGAGGAGCTGGGTTACAGGGGGACAATAAAAGGAAGAAGGTAGGAGTTTCACGTTCAAGCATCCAACCCGCCCTTATAAAGAGATGGGAGGAAAGTTTGATGGCTGGCACTTGATAAGTAGAGGTTTTGGGACGGTCACAGCGGTGGGGGATAGGTTTGGGTCAGAGTCTTGATAAATGTGATGTCCTTTGGACGGAGGTTACTGTTGGGGGAATAGTGACTTTGGTTACATCTCAATATAACTAGTGGACTTCGGTCCTGTGAGGATAGTGGTATTAATGTGGGATATTAATGCCTTAACCCTTGTGTCGGTGTGGTGTCGGTGTGGTGCGGCTAGGGTCTAACTCTTAATTAGGTGTTGTTTTTCTTCTGGTTTAAAGCCTATTAGATATCTACTGTATATAATTGTGGGGCTATCATTGTTGCAGTCACCCCGCGTTTTGAGTTGGAGTCTGCTGTGGCCATTTTACACAGGTCACAAGCAGCCATGTGTCTTATATACATACATTGGGTATGGAGGGAGGACGTGGGGATTTAAAGGTTTACAAGCGACCGGATCCCTCGTCAGTTGTCATGTAGTACTTGTAGTGTAGATAGCATAAGTAACATGGTGATATAAATGGCCTCCTCCGTTTTGCTTTTTCTCTCATGATTTTCCTTTCTTCTTTGTTTTCATCTCTATAGGCTGAAGAAAAATCCCAAAGTGGAGAATTGGCCTTTATTAAACAACTGGCCCAAAATGTCCTGCTTGTACTGGAGTATCCGGCCTACTCAGTGGAGCGCCTGGTAAGGATCTATCATCTTCTACATCTCATGTCCTTGTTGTCTGATCTTCTCCAGATCACCAGCCATATAGCAGAAGCTCAGGTTCATGATGGTGGAGGCCTCCCTGTCCTCTCCAGGCAGACACAGGTTTCCATCTCATGTCATTGTTCTCTGATCTTCTCCAGATCACCAGCCATATAGCAGAAGCTCAGATTTATGATGGTGGAGGCCTCCATGTCCGCTCCAGGCAGACACAGGTCTACATCTCATGTCCTTGTCTCATCTTCTCCAGATTACCAATCATATAGCAGAAGGTCAGTTTCATGATGGTGGAGGCCTCCCTGTCCTCTCCAGGCAGACACAGGTCTACATCTCATGTCCTTGTTGTCTGATCTTCTCCAGATTACCAGCCATTTAGCAGAAGGTCAGATTTATGATGGTGGAGGCCTCCATGTCCACTCCAGGCAGACACAGGGTATTTTATGGCCACCTGTCCCTGTGGCTTCATCATCTGTGAGGACAGTCTGTACTCAGTGGTGCGGAGTTTGTATTTCCGCCTGTGTCTTTGTATAAGGGGGATATCTCCTATAATATAATAGTGTCTGTGCAGGGTCCGGCTTGTATCACGTCCCCTACATCTGCTGCAGTGTAATCATCATGGACATAATATAGAAGAGAGACGTTCCTGCATCTTCAGCTTTTATTCCCCTGCAGTTTCTATGTCTTAATGTCATTTCTTATTCCTTTTTAGGCCGCGATCGGATCATTGAACCTGGGGAGAAATCCTTGTAAGAGCGACTATAAACCGATCAAACTGATCAGCAGTGGAGCCTTTGGGTGAGCTTTACTTTGGTATTATATATATTTCCCAGGGCTCCTTATGACGATGTCTCTGCGCCCTTCCCATGTTATGTTCCCATGGACAAATTATGAGTTCACATCACAGTCCACATCTATCTGTCACTATTCAGGTCAGTTAGGATGTGACGTGGATGAGGACCCCCCATTGGTGATCATTTGTGGAGTATTTTATGTATTTATAGACATGGTTTTCTAGTGATGGCCCCACATTAATCATTAATACAGGAGATCATTTGATGAGATCTATAGATAGATTGTTATTAAGAATTTATAGTAAATCATGTTTTTTTCTCCTCTCCAGGGCCGTCCACTTAGTTCGCCATAAAGATACAAACCAAGTCTGCGCTATGAAGAAAATGGACAAGGAGAACCTGAAAAAGCCAAAGAGGCTTGAATGGGCCTTTCTGGAGAGGGACATCTCAGCATTCGCAGATTGTCCCTTTGTGGTCTCCACGTTCTGCTCCTTTCCTACTAAACTTCATCTATGTATGGTCATGGAGTATGTACCAGGTAGGACACATCCATTGTATCTATATCCAGCCCACGTCTGCTTAATCCTAGCACCTATATATGACCACAATGTGCCCACATGGACGGTTACATGTCCTCTTTGCAATTATTATAAGTCATCTGTTACCAAGATGCCTGAAAAACCATTGATCTCTATGAAAGTCCCCCAGTATGTCCTCGCTGAGCACGGCAGCAATTTCCACTATGGGTAAAAGGAAGATTTGTCTTTTTGAAGAGTTTTTATAGATAAGAACGTTCACAGAGAAAAAAATTAGAGGCTCGTAGATGAGGCTCTGTCTCTATGTATAGGGTCTATCTGCAGTATACAGTATACGCACTACATTATACAGTATATATAGACCATCCTGTCCCAATGTCTCCGCCTTCTTCACATTCCCACTCATCATGTGTAATTTACATTGTAACAAACCCTCAGTTCTCATATTTGCTTTCTCCTGTAGGAGGTGACTGTGGTACCCTTCTAAAGCACAGGGGTCCTTTACCGGTCCTCTTGGCCCGTATGTACATTGCGGAAACGGTCCTTGCTGTGGAATACCTGCACAGCTATGGTGTGGTGCACAGAGATCTGAAGCCTGAGAAGTAAGTGACCCCTCTAGCATATTAGAGGGGAAGAAAGTTAGAGTTTCTTATACAGTCTGTGGGTTATTACTTGGTGCTGATGGTGCTGACACCATCTTTTCTTTCACAGCCTCCTGATAACATCAACAGGACATATTAAGGTCACTGATTTTGGGGTTTCAAAACTCGGCCTCATGAGACCAAACTCAGACTTCTACAAGACTCCAACTAAGGACATCACCAAAGAGTTCCTTGATAAAGAGGTAGGCTTTACTTACAGGGTCTTGTACTTTACAGATCTCATCTCTTTCTCCTTCTCTGATTTATAATTTCTCTAGAAAAACATTTCCACTGATGTTATGTGTCGCAATTATATTTATTGATCATCATCTCCTTTTTCTGTTGGTTTCCAGACTGCTGGCACCCCTACTTACATGGCCCCAGAAGTTATCCTAAAGATAGGTTATGGAAGGCCTGTTGACTGGTGGTCAATAGGGATCATCCTATATAAATTTCTATTTGGATATCCACCATTTACAGGGGCTTGCAGAAGGAATATTTTACACAGTATCATCCAGGGTAAGTAAAATAATCTGAATGCTTGTGATGTCACTGTTATTTGACTTGAATAGTTCTGTAGTTTTTTCTAGCTTTGTTAAGGAATTTTTTTTTCTGAAAATAAATGAAGAGGTTTTATTTCTTATAATATTTGCTTTTTATATAACAGATGATATACCTTGGAGATGTAATTACTTTCCTCCAACTAATGCTCGAGGCATCATCACTCAACTGCTCAGAAAAATTCCAGCACTGAGACTTGGAACAGGTAATATTAATAGTATTATCAATGAATTATTACAGCGTGACCAGACAAATGATGGGTTCCATGAGGATCAGCACTGAGGTTCTGTACTCTACCTACTTGTCTATTACCCATTCTTCATGCTATAATGTTCAATATATTTCCTTTATGTCGGCTCTGTTACATCTTCAGTTCAGATTAACATAAATTCTACAGATATGGAGCAGTTTCTCTGACAATGACTGTATCACTTTCTTTCTTGTCTTCCTTTTCCAGGAGGCGCAAATGAGATCAAAATTCATCCATTTATGCGTGACTTAGACTTTGACAACCTTTTAAGTCAGAAGCCCCTGTTCGTTCCTGACCTAAAGTCAGATGAGGACACCCGCTACTTTATCAGTAAGTAAAATGAGACGTCATCTGCAGAAAACTGACGTGTGTCTTGTCTTTCATTTTATGTCAAAATCAGTTCTCATCATTATTAGTGATAACATGGTGACTGTCTGGGTATTATACTAATAATCTCTAATAACACTTGTATTTTTTAGCTCGAAGTAGCAGCTTCAAACATATGAATTCAGATGAGGGGGACACAAGTGAGGACAATGACTGGCCAGAAATCAAAAACTTTGCATCAACTTATCAAAGGTCTTCTAAAGTAAGTATGTGGCTAATAAAATGTATGAAACCTATAATTACAAAAAAAAATTAAATATATCTATTTTATATTTCTTTATCTGTTTTAGCTATATATCACCAATACTGGGATGATGACCAATATAGAGCCTATGTCACCTCCACAGTGTTCCCAAGAGAACAGTGATGGAGGCAATGAAGAGCCTATGTCACCTCCACAGTGTTCCCAAGAGAACAGTGATGAAGGCAATGAAGTGCCTATGTCACCTCCAGGGTGTTCCCCAGAGATCAATGAAAAAGGCTCAGAAATGTGAGTAGATTATTATTATTATGAGATTTAGTCCTGATATATGTCGGATCCAAATACAAGATACGAGTAACACAAATCTAAATCTAGCATCCACCACCCCATGACTACACAATCTCTGTGGGTCTTACTTGTGATAACTTCAATAACAGCTGATTGTTGCGACCAACCATTCATTTCCAACTCACTACAGGCCAATATTACTAATTAGACTCCATTCTTGCTGGTAAAATGTGGTCTTGAGCAGGCTATCTCCTCTATGTTGTCCTAATTGACCTTACAGACAGGTGTTCTTCCGTTATTCTATTGTTTATTCCTTGTAATTTACGTGTCTTTTTTCTACCAACAGGCAGAAAGAATCTTCCCCTTCCAAAACTGTTGGAGACAATCAGTGTTTTACTGCTAAAAACAGTGAGTCATCCTCGCCCTCATTGTCAGGTATGTACAGGTTTATAGGCCATCCAATTATAGCCTATGATCCAAAATTTAAATATTAAGGCTCTAAAATTACTTCCTTTATTCTTTCTGCTCCCCTGAGTATTCTATTTTTTGTTTTGTTAAAATCCCCCATAAGGTTCCAGAGTTATGGGCCTTTGTAATTAGTGGTAATTTTTATTCTTTACAAAGGGGCGGTGCTCACAGGATCCTCTGGGGCGTGCCCTTAGGTTACCACGCCCACATGATAAAGACCATAATAATTAACACTAAATAAAAAGTCCCATATCTCTACAACCGTACTGTGGATTTTAGGAAAACAAATATCAGAATACTCAGGGGAGAAGCCGACATAAAATAAGAGCGAATCTTGGACACTTTTGACCTGGTGATGGGTCTTCTTTAAAGTTACAATGAAGTTTTATCTAACTGATTATATAACACTGTGGCTTGCTGAAAGTAATGTCATATTAATATGGGGACATGGTTCTTTGGGGAGACACCACCGGAACCCAGAAAAGCTACAGGTTCATATTAATCAGGTGCATAACTCTATAAAGATACAAAGCTCATCTTTTAGGAGTTTATAATCAACATTTTTTTCTGGCTTTTTGATTAGAATCTCCAGTTCAGAAGAGAAGAAAATATTTTCGAACACTGAGAAAACAACTAAAAACAGAGAAAGTTGAAGAGGGGGAAACTAGGCGAGGTAAGTGTGACGATAATCTCCATGTTGTATGACGTCAGTGAGAAGAAGTCATGTGGAGCAGATGTTATCCGTCAGTGGTGGGATTGTCACATGTATGATGGCTGACAATGATTCTGCTCCTCTGTATGGATGATTCCTCTAACGTCATGCTACAGTGACACCACAGTAGTGTCCTCTAATATGGAGTCCCATTACTTACATCAGTTTTACATCTTTTCTCCTAGGTTCTCTCTTCCGCCGGATGATAACATCCTGCCGGCGTGGATTATCCAGGGCTGCTCGTGCTGTCAGAGAAAGCTGCATTTTTGGCTGCTGCCACCAACGCACCATTGACATCTCGAGGACAGAAAACCCCCAAATCTAGCGCTCTGAAGAAACTACAGCACATCCACCATTAATGCTGTACCTGTATGGAAGGAGTTGTACCACCTACCTGTGGCCTCCTGACCAGCAAGAGACACGTGCAAAAGTTGAAGGCTCCTCCAAGAACTTGTCTTCATCCTTCCATGCAATTTTAATTCAAAGAAATAAAAAATTAAAATTGTTTAATGTCTTTTCGCATTTAATTGATTATTACTGACTTTTATGGTATATTAATACTATACCTCATATATAGTATGTCTGAAGGGTTAGATCCCAAACTGGAGAATAGCGGTTCTATGTCTCCCATTAATCCTCTAAACTCTGGCCAAAAATGGAGGAGATGACCAGAGATTCTGTTATTCCTAAGGGTACGTACACACAGCACCTTATAGACGCCAGCATACCCACTGATTTTTTATTTTATAAGAAGACACTTAAGGAAAACATCAGTGTTTTTGTTAACTACATATAAAATAGTGAGCGGCTTCCAAACAGAAGCCACCAGCAGAATGAACCGATCACTTTCTTTAACCACTTCATAATTTTCAAAGCTGGAAGCGGAGAAAAGAAGCTGAAAAAGACTGAAAAATACACAATGCACAGCAAGTTGTTTTTATATTGCAGTGCATATGTTCAATCATTTACATTTTTATCTAGTGCTTTTCATGAGGGATCCAGGTGGAATCCACCTGAAGAAGACATTGTTTGCACATTACGAAGAGTGGCAATTAGTGTTGAGTGAGCACTAAAATGCTCGGGTGCTCGAAGCTCGGGCCGAGCTCACCGTGATACTCGGGTGCTCGACCCGAGCAACGAGCCCAATGTTAGTCTATGGGAGACCCGAGCATTTTTGCGGCGGCACCCCCGACAGTCTGTAGAAAGCCTAAAAAGTGCCCAAAACGATAGTGACAGTGCTCAAATGACATGGGGACAGCATGGGGATCGCCCCAGGAAGCATTTCAGACCCCCAGGTCACTGCTGTCAACAGCGCCGGACTGGGGTGTCTGGGGCCCACCAGGGACATTGACTCCAGGGGCCCACCCACCCTTCAGCTATTTGCAAATACCTGTTAGCCGTTATACCCATTATATTGGCCGCTTCTGCCCATCACTGTGCGCTCACCAGAAATGCGATGTACAATTACTGTAGTTTGCATTAAAGGGTTTTTATTGGTGAAAACAAGTCATCAGCGATGCACAGGTTGGGAAGGTGATCACTTATTTATTGGTGGAATCAGCACTGTCAGAAGATTGTGGCACTTTGAGTATTTGGTGAGATTTTTACCTCTGTATTTATAAGACAAAACCAGGAGTGGAGCAATCCGAGGTAATGTTTTATGAATTTCTCACCCACTCCTGGTTTTGTCTTATAAATACAGAGGTGAAAATCTCACCAAATGCCAACTTGCTTTCTCTGGTGAACCTTTGCAACTGCATCTCTGCTGCTGTGTAATAGTCACAGGGCAGGGAGGGGTTAAACATCCAAGTATTTAATATCTATTGGAAATAAAGAGGTTTCCCCTTATTGATATCAGATAAAACAAATGACCAACCACAATCCACTCTACCAAGACCAATATTACCAGATAGAAGGCAGAAATACCACCACACCGTGACCAGATCACATATTACCACCACATAGTGCCCAAATAATGCCACATACAAGGCACAAATACCGCCACACCATGACCAAAGCACATAATACCACCACATAGTGATCAAATGCTACCAGATACAAGGTATAAATACTGACACACCATGAGACCACATATTACCACCACATAGTGACTGAATAATACCACATACAAGGGACAAATATCGTCATCTCATGACCAAAGCACATAATGCCACAACATAGTGACAAATAATGCTAAAATAATAAAAATGTAAAAAAGCTCTGTATATTGGGTCAGTGTACAGGTTATACAGTGATCACCAGTGATATTATACACAGGAGCTCTGTATATAGTGTACAGGTTATCAGTCATCACCAGTGACATTATACACAGAAGCTCTGTATATAGTGTCAGTGTACAGGTAATGCAATGATCACCATTAATATTATACACAGGAGCTCTGTATATAGTGTCAGTGTGTGTGTGTATAGGTAATACATATACTCAACATAGGTAATACACATACTCACCAGTGATGTCTCTAGGTGAAGTTCTTTATCTGCAGACCGATATATCCCATCTTCTATGCAGGACTTATCTCTGCAGAAAATAACATAGTTAGCTATAACTGATCACTTCCAGAGCACAATCCACACTTTTCCCAAGATTTCTACACAGCATGAAATGACAAAAAAGCAACATAGTGCCGCACTACACAGTAACAGTGCTCCAGTGTCATTCTGTGCCTGCTCATCTGTCAGCAGACATATTTCTCTGATGGCAAATATGTAGCAGAGCTGAAGACAGAAGACCCATGGATTACGTCGGAACGAGGATTTTTTTTTTTTATTAAAGATGGAGTCCCTACATGTGTTTTTTTCTGTTTACTAGAAATTCATGGTGGCCATGTCTAGTTTGGGCCTTACCATGCTTCGAATCCCAGCCCCCAGCTGGGATTATGGGCAGGGGCGTACTGGCCCACCGTATGATCGGGAAAACCCCCGGTGGGCTCCGGGTTCCGATGGCCATGCCCCTAAGCCCCGCCCTCACACCCACTGGGCCCTGTACAGAGAACAGAGGACCCCCCGGTTCGCTAATCAGATAGGCAGCACTGGGGAGCCCCTGATGTGCCTAAATAGTGGAAACCCCCCCCCCCCCCAAGTGACGCCATTTTGGAAACTACACCCCTGAAGGATTTTATCAAGGGGTATAGTGAACATTTTGAACCCAGAGGTACGACACAGAATTTGATAACATTAGGTCATCATATTGAATAAGTTGTCATTAGTCTTGAGTGCAAGTGCTCGCTACTTGAGTTTGCATCGGGTACTCAGGTATGGACCATGTATGGCGGGTGCTCAAGTGACATGCTCGAGTCCCCGCCCGCATGTTTCATGGTTGTTAGTCACCCAAATAAAAACATGTGGGGATCGCTTGTGCATGACAAGAAGTCCCAGCAAGGTTTTTTTGGCTGTATAACAGCTGCAAAACATTTGAGGCGGAGACTTGAGCATGTCACTCGAGCACCCGCTATACTCGGTGCATACCTGAGCACCCGATGCAAACTCAAGTAGCGAGCTCTTGTGCTCAACATTAGTTGCCATATAGACGGTATTTTTTTCTTTACTTCTGAAAAAATCCAAACCCCAACCCTAATACAACCACAACCCTAGCCCAAACGCAACCTTAGCTCAACCCTAACCCTAGCCCAACCCTAACCCTAGCTCAACCCTAACGCAACCCTAACCCTTGCCCAACCCTAACCCAATCCTAGCCTAACCATAGCACAACCCTAACCCTAGCCCTAGTACAACCCTAACCCTAGCACAACCCTACCCATAGCTCAATGCTACCCCTAGCCCAACCCTAACCCTAGCTCCACCCTACCCCAACCCTACCCCTAGCCCCACCCTAGCTCAACCCTCACCCTAGCCCAACCCTAACCCTAGCCCAACCCAAACCCTAGCACAACCCTAACCCTAGCCCAACCCTAACCCTAGCAAAACACTAACCCTAACCCTAGCACAACCCTATCCCTAACGCTAAAGTTTATTTTTTACGCCATTCCTCGTGCGGTATAAGTGATTAGACAACTTTATTTTTCGGGTCGGTGCAATTACAGGGATACTAGATTCATATCAGGTTTTTATGATTGAGAGCTGTCACACACTAAAAAACCCTTTTTATTGCAAAGACTAGTTTATGGATCGCAATTTTTTGAGAGCTATAATTTTTCCATATTTCGGCCGACAGAGTCATGTGATTTTTTTTTTTTTTTGTGGGACAAGTTGATGTTTTTATTGGTACCATTTTTGGGCACATTACATTTTTTGATTGCTTTCTATTCCGATTTTTGGAAGGCAGAATAAACAAAAAACAACAATTCACGAATTGTTTTTTGGTGGTTTTTTTATGCCGTTCTATGTGTCGTCAAATTGATAAGGAAGCTTTATTCTTCGGGTCAGTACGTTTACAGCGGTACCACAGTTATATTTTTTTTCACGTTATGGCACTTTTACTCAATGAAAACTATTTTATAGAAAAAAGAATTGTTTATGCATCGCTAGAGAGCTATAAATGTTTTATTTTTCTGCCGTTGGAGCTGTATGGTGGCTTGTTTTTTGCGGGATAGATGACGTTTTCAGCGGTACCATTTTTATTTACATTTGTCTTTTTGATCTCGTTTTATTCCATTTTTTGTTTGGTGGTATGATGATAAAGCATCTTTTTATGTTTTGTTTTTTATTTTATTTTTTTACCCTGTTCACTAAAGGGGTTAACTTCATCACCATCCCTGTGCTATGCAGCCTGTCAGCGCTGCACAGGGAAAAGTTACTTTGGTCACGCGTGGCGCATGACCAAAGCAACTTCCTGCCTTCTGATGACCCGGATGTTGTCATGATGACATCGGGTCACCATGACAACATCTGGGACCGGACTCAGACGCTGCGGGATGCCGGCAGAGAAGGTAAGTATCGCGCTAACCTCCTCTTGCCACCAGAATGCTGCGATCGATTTCAATCACAGCATTTCGGGGGTTAATGTGCAGGGAGCGGTGCGGGACCGTTCCTTGCACATAGCACCGGGTGTCAGCTGTGACAATCAGGTGGATGACTTGATATCACGACCTCCCCAGGAAAAAGACAATAGGCTCTAGCTACAGAGACCTTCAAACTCTCTGTGTCACTCCCCCTACTGCACCCCTGGTGGAGCCCAAGTCTCCATCCCTGTTATTTCCCAGCTAAGAGCTCCCAAAACTAAAATGGGCCATATGTTCTTACTGGACAGTCCTAGGGAGCCCGTTCTGGTGTCATTGGACCCAGCCGGGCCCCTGCTACGCATGGATGCTAAACATCAGAGTCCTAGGGGCCCCTGCAAGGCTGTGCTGGGTATCTCCTTTCCTTACGCTGGACTATGTTTAAAACTAGGGTTACAATCCGCATCCCCTCAGGTCTATTTTGTGTATCACTGAGATTAATCTTTTCCCCATAACTCGCTGTTGAATTATGTTTCTTGAATAGGCACATGGCGTCAGGGGAAGGGACATCCTGTGTAGCTTGCAGCTGCTGTGAGAATTCTCACTCTTCGCTTCTTCAGCTCCTTCCTTTGCAAGCTGCAGTGTCAAATTTTCATATGTAGAGCTTCGTAAAACCCGCCTGCCAGTGCACAGTGATCGACAGGGGATTACCTTGAATATCTTCACACCATTGTTCCCTGTAAAAAACAGAAAATAAATAAGCTAATTTATACTCACCTAACACCTAATCCCAGAAGCCACTGTCAACTGTAAAACAGCAAAAATAAAAAACAACCATATCCCTCACCTATCCAAAGTGATGAAATAATCCATAGTGTCCTACGATGATCTAGATGACTTATACTAGTATAATTTTCAAACGGTGCCACTCCATAATCTACACATACTACAATGTGAAGAGTGGCAACTATTGACCGTATAATGGCAAAATCGCAAGATAAACATAAACAACCGAAGCAACATAGTTACATAGTTACATAGTTTATAAGGCCGAAAAAAGACAAGCGTCCATCCAGTTCAGCCTATTTCTTGTGCACTGCAGCTATTCCGCAGCGCTGATCCAGGGGAAGGCAACAAAAAACCATGAGGTATAGGCCAATTTACATCATTGAGGAAAAATTCACTTCCCGACACCAATCTGGCAGTAAGATTAAATCCCTGGATTAATTAACTAAGCATAAGATGTAATTTTATTGTTCTCAAGAAAGGCGTCCAGGCCTCTCTTGAACTCATTAAGTGAGTTGGACATCACCACTTCCTCTCCCAGAGAGTTCCAGAGTCTCACGGCTCTGACCGTAAAGAATCCCCTTCTATGCTGGTGCAGGAACCTCCTTTCCTCCAGACGCATAGTGTGCCCCCTCGTCTTTGTCACCATCCTTGGTATAAACAGGTCATGGGAGAGATCTCTGTACTGCCCCCTGATGTATTTATACATGTTTATGAGGTCTCCCCTAAGCCTTCTCTTTTCCAATGTAAATAGGCCTAATTTTGACAACCTCTCTGGGTATTCTAGTCCCTCCATTCCCTTTATTACCTTAGTCGCCCTCCTTTGTACCCTCTCTAGCTCCAATATGTCTTTCCTGAGCACCGGAGCCCAGAACTGTGCACAATATTCTAAGTGCAGCCTTACCAGCGCTTTATACAGAGGAAGAACAATCTTCTCATCATATGCCCCTATTCCTCTTCTGATGCATGCCATGACTCTATTTGCCTTCGCAGCTGCTGCCTGACACTGGGCACTCCAATTTAATTTGCTATTAACCAAGACGCCCAGGTCCTTCTCCATGTCAGATTTCCCCAACGGTTTCCCATTTAATATGTATGGGTGACTGCTGTTTTTCTTTCCCATGTGCATGACCTTACATTTATCGGCATTGAACCCCATTTGCCATTTTTTGGCCCAACTCCCCAATTTATCTAAATCCTCCTGTAGCTGTGCCCTGTCCTCATCTGTATTAACTACTTTACAAAGTTTAGTATCATCTGCAAATATTGCTATTTTACTATGCAACCCTTCCACTAGATCATTAATAAATATATTAAATAATATAGGGCCCAAGACAGACCCTTGAGGCACCCCGCTAGTAACCCTGACACACCCTGAGCTTACTCCATTGATAACCACCCTCTGCTTTCTATCACTCAGCCAGCTATTTACCCACTTGCACACATTATCCCCCAGACCAAGCATTCTCATTTTATATACCAACCTTTTGTGTGGCACGGTATCAAACGCTTTGGAGAAGTCAAGGTATACAACATCCACTGACTCTCCCCGGTCCAGCTGTGAGCTCACCTCCTCGTAGAAGGCGATCAGGTTTGTTTGGCAGGAGCGATCCCTCATGAATCCATGTTGATATGGAGTTAGACAGTTATTATCATTAAGATATTCTACAATAGCATCTCTAAGAAATCCTTCAAACAATTTACCCACAACAGACGTTAAGCTGACTGACGTTTATGATGACGATCAAAGGCCGATCTACATCATAAAAAATTGTTTTATTAAATATTCAATTTTGTTAAAAATTATCACATGCAGATAATTGGTGCAAAAAATGGTGCAAAACAACATACAGTGTGTAAAAAAATTCTACCGCTATATGGGACAATCAGGACCCAAATTGTACAGCCTAGTAGATATTAAGTGATCATCCAAGTAGCATAGTATTTATACACAGGCCAATGTGACCCGATTAGTAAAAAGGCTCATATAGTCAAAGGTTGTTAGGTCAGAGAAACAGACAATGTTAATACATTCCTCAAAATAATATTACGGGTATAATGAGCCACCATATATATATTTACATGTGTATAACAACAGTATATATATGTGTCAACAGTATATAGACATACAATATATTGTACATGACAACAGGCTCACACTGACACAAGTAATGTGTAGCGATCAGCTGCCGTGAGAGAGTTCACAGGAGTTCATCAGCTGATGAAACCCGGTAACCTCACTTACGGCACCGCCGCTGCGTGAGAACTGTCTCACGCCGTAGCGGTGCCGTAAGTGAGATCACTGGAGCTCATCAGCTGATGAACTCCTGTGAACTCTTTCACGGCAGCTCAGCGCTATACACTGCAGGAGTGATTACACAGCGGCGTCTGCTCTGTAACAGCAGGCATAGGCTGATGGGAGTAGTACTCTCATCAGCTGATGCCTGTGACCTGTGGTAAGCTTTTTACGACTGGTCACAGTCACAGCTGCGGGCTCACACTGTCATCTGACAGAGTGAGCCCGTAGTTCTAACCGATCAGAGCCCCTTTTTCCCACGCTGTCATCTGCGTGGGAAATCATGGATGTTCGGGGGCCCCATTCATATGAATGGGGTCCGTGTTCCGGGTCAGGTACTGTTCTGGTAACCGAACCAAACTTTTAATAGATATTCGGATATCCACGGGTCCGCCCATCACTAGTAAATAATCCTACCAAGTTATGACCACATAATGCCACCACATAATGCTAAAATAATGCCACCATACTGATCATTACCATCATGACTGTACTAAGACCAATATTACAATCAATACCACAATATGAGACAATAATCAATAAATACAGCCAGATCATAACAACATATCACCAACATGTACTGTAGTGATAATATACCATACTGATTATTAACAGTATAAACACTGATATTATCACTGCGCAGCAACCATGTAGTGGTATAATTGTATATATCAATTCCAGTGCTCTGCATACTATATACAGTACAGACCAAAAGTTTGGACACACCTTCTCATTTAAAGATTTTTCTGTATTTTCATGACTATGAAAATTGTACATTCACACTGAAGGCATCAAAACTATGAATTAACACATGTGAAATTATATACTTAACAAAAAGGTGTGAAACAATTGAAAATATGTCTTATATTTTACGTTCTTCAAAGTAGCCACCTTTTGCTTTGATGACTGCTTTGCACACTTGTCATTCTCTTGATGAGCTTCAAGAGGTAGTCACCGGAAATGGTTTTCACTTCACAGGTGTGCCCTGTCAGGTTTAATAAGTGGGATTTCTTGCCTTATAAATGGGGTTGGGACTATCAGTTGTGTTGTGCAGAAGTCTGCTGGATACACAGATGATAGTCTTACTGAATAGACTGTTAGAATTTGTATTATGGCAAGAAAAAAGTAGCTAAGTAAAGAAAAACGAGTGGCCATCATTACTTTAAGAAATGAAGGTCTGTCAGTCCGAAAAATTGGGCAAACTTTGAAAGTGTCCCCAAGTACAGTTGTAAAAACCATCAAGCGCTACAAAGTAACTGGCTCACCAAAAGTACCACCCCAGGAAAGGAAGACCAAGAGTCACCTCTGCTTCTGAGGATAAGTTTATCTGAGTCACCAGCCTCAGAAATCGCAGGTTAACAGCAGCTCAGATTAGAGACCAGGTCAATGCCACACAGAGTTCTAGAAGCAAACACATCTCTACAACAACTGTGTTAATTCATAGCTTTGATGTCTTCAGTGTGAATGCACAATTTTCAAAGTCATGAAAATACCGAAAAATCTTTAAATGAGAAGGTGTGTCCAAACTTTTGGTCTGTACTGTATGTGCATAGTGTGCTGGTAATTGTACAAATATATGTATATTAAGTCATCTACCATCTCTCTGATCATAGTTGTTCACTTTCCCTTTTCTTTTTCATTCAGCCCACACCACCATAACCACTTCTTCCATCCATGACTTGTCTCTGCAAAATGTAATTCACGTCACTTCATCGCGTCTGCTGCATGGAGAGTCAGGGTGTTGGAGACCGGAGCAGCACACCTGGGGAACAGGAGCGAGATGAGTATGTTTTTTCTGCATGTATATATGAGTCTATGTGGGGGCTCACACTGTATATACAAAGGCTACGTGGTGGCTCAAACTGTATTTAGGAGGCTATGTGGAGCTCACACTGTATACAGGAGGCTATGTGCGGCCTCATACTGTATATAGGAGGCTATGAGGGTGCTCACAGTATATATAGGAGGCTATGATGGGGCTCACAATGTATATAGGAGACTATGTGGGGGGCTTATGCTGTATATGGGAAAATATGTGGGGGCTTATACTGCATATAGGAGGCTATATGGGGGCTTATACTGTATTTAGGAGGCTATGTGGGGGCTCATACTGTATAAAGGGACTATGTGGGGCTCATACTTTTTATGTAGGGCTGCGTGGGGGTTCATACTGTATATAGGAGGTTACCTAGGGCTCATACTGTATATAGGGAGGCTATGTGTGGGCACATACTGTATACAGTATATGGGGTTATGTGGGGTTCATACTGTATATAGAGTGGCTAAGTGAGGGCTCATACTGTTATAGGAGGATATGTGAGGCTCAACCTCTATATAGAGAGGCTATGTGGGGGCTCACACTGTTTATAGGGGGCCATATGGGGGCTCATACTGGATATAGGAAGCTATGTGAGGGTCATACTGTTTATAGGGTCCATGTGGGGGCTCATACTGTTTATAGGAGGAATTGTTCAGGCTCATACTGTTTATAGGAGGATATGTGAGAGCTCACACTTTATATAGAGAGGCTATATGGGGGCTCATACTGTTTATAGGGGGCTATGTGGGGGCTCATCATGTAAATAGGAGGCTATATGAGGGCTCATATTGTAGCATCGGCGTCTCTGCCCCATTCTAGGCAGAGACGCCGTCCCTCTCACCTCCCCGCTCCTGGCGCGGCGTCCTCCAGCGCTTCTCTCCCCGCTGCTTCCGGCACGCGCTCCTTCCCCGGCAATGTGCTTAGGGTGCGCGCGCGCGCGCTCCCCCTCTCTTAAAGGGACCGCGCGCGCCGTCCTAAGGAGTCCCCGGCCAATTGCCGGAGGACCTCCCATATAAAAGGCACCTCCTCCAAAATGGAGGTGCCCGAGCAATGTTGTAGCACTGTTCACTACTCTGCTTCAGCCCTCAGGTCCCGTTGCCAGATACCTGCCAGATTCCTGCCAGTCTGCTGTCTAATTCCTGCCTGATATCCTGCTACCTGCCTGCTAGCCTGAGGTCCGACGGTCTGCCTTCCAACTCCTGTCAGTCTGTCTAAGGACCAGCTTGCCCGCTCACCTGGGAGCGCACATCTTCTACCTGCCTGCTTGCCTGAGGTCCGACGGTCTGCCTTCCAACTCCTGTCAGTCTGTCTAAGGAGCAGCTTGTCCGCTCACCTGGGAGTTCTCATCTGCTGCCTGTCTGCTAGCCTACCAGGAGGCTCTGTCGTCACGTGCTGTAACCACCCGCCTGTCCAGAGACTCCTGCCCGCTCACCTGGGAGCGCTCATCTGCTACCTGTCTGTTGGTCTTCCTGGAGGCTCCGCCGTCACATGCTGTGACCACCCGTTTATCCAGAGACTCTCGCCTGCTCACCTGGGAGCTCACGTCTATCATCTGCCGCCACAGGTCGTACCAATCCTTTACCCAGAGACTGCCCCGGTCACTTGCCGTGACCTCCTGCCCGTTCATCCAGAGACTGCCCCGGTCACTTGCCGTGACCTCCTGCCCGTTCATCCAGAGACTGCCCCGGTCACTTGCTGTGACTGCCTGCCCGTCTACCCTGGTCGCCACCCGCTCCCTTACAAGGACCGCCACCTTCTATAGTAGCTCAGAGGTTCCGCCTCCCAGACCCTTTACACATATTGTATGTAGAAAGTCTATGTGGAGGCTCATACTGTATATAGGGGACTATATGGGGACTCACACTGTATATAGAGGGGCTATGTTGGTCTTATATTATATGTAGGGGGCTGTGTGGGGCTCATACTGTATATAGGTGCAGTTTTCAGGCTTATACAGTAAATAGGGGAATGTCAGCATACTTAAATATTAAGTGATAATTAGAGTTGAGCCACCCCCGTAAGGTTCGAGTTCGGTTCGTCGAACGCCCGTATGTTCGCCGAACGGTTCGTCGAACTGTTCATGGAACACCGTCGAACACCGTTAAAACCAATGGCAGGCAAACAAAAACACATAGAAACACATAGAAAACACTTCAAAGGTGTCCAAAAGCTGACAAACTGCTCAGAAGACACAACTAACACATGGAAAAGTGACAAGTACATATAGTCATGCAAAAAGAAAAGAGGTTGAGGAGTAAAAGGAGGGGGAGACACAGATATAGGCATGTAATGCCCTTCTAAAACCAAAAAAGTGCGAAGCTGACACGGCCAGTCCGTTCTTGCCCATGCGACCTCCGTGTCGCCGGGTTTGTGCCAGAGCTGCGGTGGACCCTGATGGCCAGCCCCCTTCTCCCAATACTGGTGCCTGTCCGCTGGTGGGTCGAGCGAGCCCCCCTGCGGTGGAGGCAGGTCTAAGCTTTTTAATTTATATTGTCTCTCTAATTTGAATGAGTACACTTTAAATCCTTTTACAAGGATCTATTGGAGGGCAAGTCTGATGCCAGCAGCCGCGGGAATTACAGCTCCAGTAGCGTCCACTAAAGCTGCTGCAGTTAAAAAGCTTTTATAAGGATCGAGCTTGGCGGTCCACTTCAAGGCGTCCTATCGCCAGTCCCAGCCCCTGTGGCTTGGGGTGCCTCCCGATGCTCTTCACTGAGTGTCCCGGGGGCCCGAAGCATTTCCTTTGAAAAAATTAAGTGTCCAAACTACAGGTGGTGTAGCTTGCTTAACAGCTGGGATAATCCTCTGACTAGCAGACACTGCTACTAGGCACAAAGTATTTCCTGGGCTAGATGCAGTTAAAATTTTGTAATTAGATACTCTCGTTAGATGCTGAGAAAGCATTCCATAGAGTCTCCTGGCATGCCTGGCCCTCACAGGGTATCAAATACTTAGGAATTCCTATTCATAGAGACCTCTCCCATCTATGTTATCTTAATTTTGGGCCCTTTATTGAACAACTCCATACAGACCACGGTTGGCAAGTTAAAACTGTAAGATTCACTACGTGAACCACTGGAGCTTTGTGGAAAAGCACATGTACACTGTGTTCCAAATTATTATGCAAAAAGTGTTTAGGAGTGATAAGGTAAGAATTTTTTTGTTTGTCAGTTAAACTCATTGATGGTGATGTGTGTCAGGACTCTTTATATCACTGTAAGCAATTGCAGACACCTGTGCTAATTAGTTTGGCAGGTGTGTCCAATGAAAGGCAAGACTACTTAAGAAGGCTGTCCCACATTATTAAGCAGCCTACATTTTCTGCCAAAATGGGAAAGAAAAAGGATGTGTCGGCTGCTGAGAAGCAACAAATTGTGGAGTGTTTAGGTCAAGGCATGACTACATTCAACATTGCCAAGACACTTCATCGTGATCATTGCACAATCAAGAAGTATGTAGCTGATTCACAGTACACACGTGTGCGTGCTAAGGGAAAATTGAGGACTCTTTCCTACAGGCAATTACGTCAGGTTAAAAGAGCAGCGGCAAAAAAGCCTTGTCATAGCAGCAGACAAGTTTTTGAAGCTGCTGGTGCCTCCAACGTCCCCCGAACAACAAGATGCAGGGCCCTTCAGAGGTTTGCAGCTGTGCATAAGCCATCCTGTTGACCTCCTCTATCCACTGTACACAAGCAGAAACAGCTCCAGTGGGCCAAACAATACATGAAGACTGACTTCAAAACTGTTTTATTCACCGATGAGTGCTGTGCAATGCTCGATAGTCCAGATGGATGGAGTGGAGGATGGCTGGTTGATGGACACCCCATGCAAACATGGCTACGGCGCCAACAAGGAGGAGGTGGAGTAATGTTTTGGGCTGGAATCATGGGGAGAGAGATTGTCGGCCCCTTTAGGATCCCTGAAGGGGTAAAGATGAACTCCATGATGTATGTGGAGTTTCTCAAATAGCACTTCCTGCCATGGTTCAAGAAGAAAAACCATGTATTCCACAGCAAGATCATTTTCATGCATGATAATGCACCGTCTCATGATGCACATAACACATCTGCATCTCTGGCTGATATGGGCATAAAAGGGGACAAACTTATGGTGTGACCTCCATGCTCCCCTGACCTCAAACCCATTGAGAACCTCTGGAGCATCATCAAAAGGAGTGTCTATGATGGCGGGAGGCAGTTCACATCTAAGCAACAGCTCTGGGAGGGTATTCTGTTCTCATGCAAAACAATTGAAGCAGAAACCATCCAAAACCTGACAAATTCAATGGACGAGAGAGTTCAGAAGCTCCTTTCGAACAAGGGGTCCTATGTGCAAATGTAACATCACCTAGAATAAAGCTTTGAGTTGAAAACTGTTTGATTTAAGTTTCTAATAACCTGCTAATGCTTATAATTTCAAAAATGACCATTTTTTTGTTCTTTATTAAAATGAAAAGGTTGATCGAAGAGTGTGGGGGATCTAAGAGTGTGGCAACCCAGTAGTCAGGATTATTTCGAATTCTGACAATCTGAGGGTCATGTTGCAGGTAGTGCAGCAAGAAGGCACCCATGTGTCTTGCGCATCTAGGAGCCCCAAAATTATTTTCCGGGCTAGATGCAGCTAAAAATTATTATTAATTTGAAAGCTGGTGGAGCTTAGTATAGATGGCCTAATAAAATCAGTACTGCAAACTGCTATAAGGCCAAAATTATTTTACAGGGAAGATAGAGATAAACATGATTAGTAATAATTTGAAATCTGGTGGAGCTTAGTATAGATGGCCTAATAGAATCAGTACTCCACACTGCTACTATGCCCAAAATTATTTTCCAGGCAAGATACAGATAAAAATGATAATTAATTTGAAAGCTTAAAACGGTTGGTGAGGTGATTTTACCAAATCCTCAAGCTTTTACTCTCCCCAGGATGACACAGGGCTAGAAAAGTCCTTGCTGATGCATGATGTGTTCATCTTTATGAACCTGAGTCTGTCTACATTGTCAGCGGACAGCCGTGTGCGCTTATCTGTCAGCACAACACCAGCAGCGCTGAACACATGTTCAGAGAGAACAAAAATTATTATTTATTTGAAATCTGGTGGAGCTTAGTATAGATGGCCTAATAGAATCAGTACTGCAAACTGCTACAAGCCAAAATTATTTTACAGGCAAGATGCAGATAAACATGATTATTAATAACACTGGTGTACAAAAAAAAAAAAATTCTGGCATGGACTTTAAGAACAGTTTTAGACTAATTTGAGGGTGCTGAATTCAAATCTGATCTTATAATTTCTCTATCACATCACGTTTTTGCGCTATAGGTATATAGCCCATTTTCAATAATTCCAAGAAAAATATAAGTAGTGTATGAAAAGTGCCGTTTTATACGGTTCACTAAGGTAAATTTAGTTTTCATTTAGTCTCCCAATAAATGTGAGAATATCTTTGTTTTCTTTGAACATGCATAATTCCCATTTGTTATGATAATAAAGTAAAAAAAACAGTTTTCAAACACCCTTGTTTTCTGTGCTACTGGGACAGTAGAGCTACAGCAGAGCATTGGGTGAAAACTGAATGGCCTCAGCGACAGAGTTTGGCACCTGGCGATAAGAATGTCATCCATGATTCACTAGTGGATAGGAAGAACATTGTCTTTCCTCCCTTGCACATAAAACTTGGATTGATGAAGCAGTTCGTCAAAGCTCTCAATCACAGTGGAGAATGCTTTAACTATATATGTTCAACTTTTCCAGGTCTTAGTGAAGAGAAGAAAAAGGCTGGAATATTGTATAATAAGAACACTTATGAGAGACCCAAACTTTATCACATCAATGAATGAGACAGAAGAAAGAGCTCGGAATGCATTTTGTAATGTGGTGCAGAATTTTCTAGGGAATAAGAAAGCAGACAACTATGAAGAGATTGTGGAAGAGCTACTAATGAGTCTGCAAAATCTTGGATGTAGAATGAGTACCAAGATTCACTATTTAAACAGCCATTTGGACTTTTTTCCAGAGAACCTTGGGGATGTGAGCGAGGAACAAGGGGAGCGTTTTCATCAGGACATTAAAACAATGGAAGAACGGTATCAAGGCCGGTGGGACTCACATATGATGGCTGACTATTGCTGGAGCTTGATGAGAGACAACCCAGAAGCTGTACATCACAGATCAGCCAAGAAAAGAAAGTTCAAATAACTGCCATTTGCCATTCATCTGTGTGCCATATATATGTGTTTTTATATTTTGTAATTTAATTTTGTAAGTATATTTGATTTGCTGTACACAGACTTTGTAATTTGTTATTCCTTGATTAAAAATATACAAAATGTAGTAACGAAAATCATGAGGTTTTTATCAAGAAACATTCGATAGGATTAATTTCCATCAAAAATATCTCGAAATCCTGATGTGATAGCCAAAAACGGAGTTCGTATTAGTAATCAGCAGCCAAAATTGACTTAAAATATGTTTTAAAACCTTTTGACAGAAAAACTGCATTGACCAGTGTAATTTTAAATCTGGTGGAGCTTAGTATAGATGGCCTAATAGAATCAGTACTGCACAGTGCTACAAGGCCAAAATTATTATACAGGCAAGATACAGATAAACATGATTAGTAATTTGAAATCTGGTGGAGTTTAGTATAGATGGCCTAATAGAATCAGTACTGCACAGTGCTACAAGGCCAAAATTATTATACAGGCAAGATACAGATAAACATGATTAGTAATTTGAAATCTTAAAACGGTTGGTGAGGTGATATTAACAAATCATCAAGCTTTTACTCTCCCCAGGATGACACAGGGGTAGAAAAGTCCTTTCGGATCCATGATTTGTACATCTTTATGAACGTGAATCTGTCTACATTATCAGTGGAGAGCCGCGTGCGCTTATCTGTCAGCACACCACCAGCAGCGCTGAACACACGTTCAGACAGAACGCTGGCTGCGGGGCATGACAAGATCTCCAAGGCATAAGTGGCGAGCTCCGGCCATTTATCCAGATTGGAAGCCCAAAAAGAGCAAGGGTCCAGTGACACAGTCATGGCTTCAATGTTTACTTGGAGATACTCCTGTACCATCGTCTCTAGGAGTTGACTATGTGTCAGACTTCTTGTCTCCTGTGGCCTTGCAAAGGATGGGCTAAAAAAGTGGTGAAATGATTCCGCAAAATTGATGTTACCAGCAGATACTGTGTTTCTGTTACATTTTGAGTGCTGAACACTCGACGGTCCCACAGTTGGCAAGTTGGAACTGTGAGATTCACTTCGTGCACCACTGGTGTTTTGTGGAAAAGCACATGTAAGATTCTGCAACAGTCTCTGCTGATACTCCTGCATGCGTACATCCCTTTCTATGGCAGGAATAATTTCTGCAAATTTACTTTTGTACCGGGGATCTAATAGTGTGGCAACCCAGTAGTCAGGATTATTTCTAATTCTCACAATTCGAGGGTCATGTTGCAGGTAGTGCAGCAAGAAGGCACTCATGTGTCTTGCGCATCCAGGAGCACCAAGTCCCTGTTGTGTTGGTGGCGAGGTAACAATCATGCTTCCTTCCTCTGCCCTCTCTCCCCAACCTCGCACAACAGAAATGTGATCAAGGTCTCCCTCATCTGATGAGTCTTCCATCAGTTCGTCCTCCACTTCTTCCTGGGCTCCTGCACATTTCTCACTAGTTTGGCTGCTACCATGCGCCCTGCTAAAACCATCTCCCCCACCCTCACATGCCTGCCGCCTTGGTGCTGCCGACCGTCTGGACTTTGCAGATGTTAGCCCTTCCGCATACAACTCCTCCTCCTCTACTTCCTCCACCTCCTCTTGAGCCACCACCTGACTCCGAATTCTGTTTAACATGTGCTCCAGCATGTAAATCACCGGAATAGTCATGCTGATAATGGCATCGTCAGCACTAAACATCTTCGTCGCCATTTCAAAACTGTGCAGAAGGATGCATAGGTCCCTGATCTGAGACCACTCCTCCAGCGTGATTTGCCCCACCTCTGGATCTCGTTGGCCCAGGCTATACGTCAGAACATATTGCACCAGGGCATGTCGGTGCTGCCACAGTCGCTGCAACATGTGCAGAGTTGAATTCCACCGGGTAGGCACATCGCATTTTAGCCTGTGAAGTGGCAGGCTCAACGACTTCTCAACCATTCACACATCTGCACCTTCCACCTCAGACCATTTATCACATCATAGGTCCAGATTGGTTCCCATAATGGCTAGGCAACAAGACAACAGGGAATATAGGTGTATAGATATATTATAAATATAGAGGATGTATTCGCACAAATCTACAGATAGCTTGGGAGTAGGGGATAGTTGTGATTTCAGTCCTTTTGAGGACTAGGTTACATCATTTCCTACGACTTTTATCAGGCAGGTCTGTGCTCTTAAATAGATAGGTTGGGAGTAGGGTCTACTTGTAATTGCAGTCCTTTTCTGGACTAGGTTACAGCATTTCCTAGGACTTTCTGCTAGGCAGGTCTGTGCCAGTGCTGTGCAAGTTTTTTTCACAGCATTTGGCTAAATCTAGCTAAGCAAATCCTTTTTGGCCTCTTGCAGTGTGTGTTAGTCAGTGGAGTAGCCTATCTGTGTTGCAAGCTATACCACCTGTGTATAGAATACAAATTTTTTTACTGCACCTAGCCAAGTAAAACCTTTTGGGCATAGCATCATTCTATTAGTCCATCTATACTAACCTCCACCAGGTTGCAAATTAAAAATAATTTTTATCTGCATCTAGCTCTGAAAAAAAATGTGGTCTTGTAGCAGTGTGTGGGACTTGTTCTATTAGTCCATCTATTCTAACCTCCACCAGGTTGCAAATTAAAAATAATTTTTATCTGCATCTAGCTCTGAAAAAAAATTTGGGCTTGTAGCAGTGTATGGGACTTGTTCTATTAGTCCATCTATACTAAGCTCCACCAGGTTGCAAATTAAAAATAATTTTTATTTGCATCTAGCTCTGAAAAAAAATTTGGGCTTGTAGCAGTGTGTGGGACTTGTTCTATTAGTCCATCTATACTAAGCTCCACCACCTGTGTATGTAATAAAATTGTTTTACTGCATCTAACCCAGCCAATACTTTTGGGCTAATACAACAGTTTGGCCACTCAGCTCTGCTCGGTTCCCATACATTGTTTTTTGTGCAAACAACTCCAGAGTTGTCAATTAGTTAACCACCAAAATGAGTGGAAAAAGGCCTGCTGATGGTGGAAAGGGGAATAGGTGTGTTGGGAAGGGAAAAAAAGGTTGTGTCCGTGGGGTAGGTGTTAAAGCAACAGTAACATCTGCAGAAGAAAGACCATCTTCCAGCCAAACTAAGATGTCTACTTCTTTTAGTGGACAATGTGATAAGATCCCTTTCTTACGGCCACGCCAATCGCTACAAATTCCAGATGAGGCACAAAAACAGCAGGTGCTTCAACAGATATCAAGTGCTCCTTCAAGTGGGCTCTCCTCCACCTCAACCATAATGTAGACCCTCGTTCCCAAACTGTATCTCCTGTTGGTGGAGAGAATGAGGAAGGCGATGATGAGACTCAAATACCTGATTGGAACGACAACTTGAGATTTTTGTCAGGGCAGGAAGAGGTTGACTCTGAGGACGACTGGTGTGATAACACACAGGGTGATGATGACGAGGTTGGAGATCCCACTTACTGTCAACCCACAGTCAGCCAGTCGATGAGGTCAGCAGAGGAGGTGGAGGAGGATGCTAGTGACGACGAGGTCAGGTTGCGCCTTCCTGGACAGAGACGTAGTACTGGAAGCACGTCAACAACTGCATCCTCAAACACAACTCTGCCTCTGACCACAAGTCGTAGTGGCTCTTCAGGTCGCATGGGTGCTAAGCCTTGCATAGCTTGGGCATTTTTTCAGATCGATAAGAATGACCCAACTCGTGTTATCTGTAACATTTGTCAGAAAAAGCTCAGTAGAGGCCAAAAAATACATAGTTTGAGTACTTCATACATGAACCGGCACATAGATATGAAGCATAAGTTGCAGTGGGAAGCTCACTGTGCTACAATGCGGCCTAGCCGGCTGGGCCAACCACCATCAGCCACATCTTGTGCATCCGCAGCCTCTTCATCCTCTGTGACTGGGGGGACAGCAGTCACACCTGTTTTGGGACGCAGACCGGCCACCTCTTTACCCGCAACAGCCAGTGTGATTGTCAGGTCATCATTTTATTTGGAGGTGGAAACACCAGCTGGTGTTGAGCGCTCTCCGACATCGATAGCACCACCTTTGGATCAAGGCAACCTAACATGTCCGCCTGCATCTTCCTCACAGACCGGCAGTTTGCCGGGGACACCCTTCTCAACCCCGTCTAAGCACAACAGCCAGCCCTCGGTCCCTCAGATGTGGATGTGGCACCCAGGGGAATGGGGATAACTCGGTACCCGGGCCTTTAGCCTGGCCTTTAGGGATGTCGCGGTGGTCGGCTCCCGGGCCCGTACCCTGGGGTCTCTCCTAAAAAGGGGTTGATATTTGTAAAGTTTATAAAAGAAAGAGTTCGTGACGCCACCTGTGGTTTCTGGTGAGGATCACCAGCGCTGCGCAGTCTACTGAGGCTGATGATAAGGCAGCTTGATGGTATAGCTCTCCACAGTTAGAGCTGGGCCTCAGGGCAGTATAGGAACGGGGATGCAGGATATAGAGACTACTCTGGGCCAGAGCAAGAACAGGGACGGACACGATAGTCACTTCAGTACCTTTTACTGGTGGAATTTCAGGCACTCCCCGGAGCACTGTAGGGTGATGGGTGTATGTCCAGATCCTCCCCAATGAGCAGGTTTTGGGCCTCCTGGTTCTGGCTTCTGCATAATAAGTTTCTGACCTGCCTGGAGCTAGGCCTAACTTTGTCTCTGTCCTGCGCTGGCTGACCTTGTGGTAGGGCCTTCTCTTGGAGTGCACGCTCCCGACCTACGGGGCCTATGTGTCTCCTGGCTCTGGTACGTATCAGCACTTTAGCGATCCTGGGACCTGTAGTTCTCCAGGGATTCCGGTTTATCTTGCTGGGTCGTGGAGTTCCCGGCAAGCTTCGGACCCGGTGTCCGGTAAATTCTTCTTCTCGGGGTGAGCCAGCTAAGCTCCTCTGCTCCCCTATGAACTAACTCTCTACTCCTTTGCCTTCGGCCTACTCGAGCCCTCGATAGGCTACTCACACAAACGGCAGCGTGCCGCGGTTCACCGATCTTATGGCGCCGGCACACCTACAGCTCACCTCACTGAGCTACACCGAGTCTTGATCTGGATAAGCTCCACTGCAGGGTAGAATGCAGGAGCTGGAACAGGCTTTTGTCCTCTGAGGTAACACGTCTCAGACTGCACTGGACTCACTGCTAAACCAGACTCTGACAGACTAACGGCTGCCTGGCCCCACCTTCCCTTATATATCTCCCTAAGGAGCTCCCTCTGGTGGTCTGAGGTGGAAGGTGCAGATGTGTGAATGGTTATGGGGGCCTCTTGTGGAGGAGTCCTTCAATACACCCTTCTGGGTCTGTGATGCCAAGCACAGCTGTGCTTCACATGGACAAGTAAAAGACCATTTCCTCCTAGCCATGAGAAAGCTAAGAGGTTGAATTTCACCATCTGCAAGCTCTTGGCTACATAAATGCTGCCTTTCCACCTGGTGGACACAGAGGATTTTCGAGACCTTATGTCCCGTCACAGTGCCACAGTACCAGATGCCCAGTCGGCACTACTTCTCAAAGAAAGGTGTGCCTGCACTCCACCAGCATGTCGCACACAACATCACCGCTTCTTTGAGAAACTCTGTGTGTGACAGGGTGCATTTCACCACAGACACTTGGACGAGTAGGCATGGACAGGGGCGTTACATGTCGCTGACTGGGTACTGGGTAACTATGGTGACAGCAGGACAAGGGGCTGCTGTCCAAGTCTTGCCGTCCCCACGAGTTGTGCGTCAATCCTCTTTATCTCGAAGTTCCTCCACTGCTTCTGCCTCCTCAACCTCCTCTCGGTCCTCCACCTGCACCCAAAGCCTGTCTGGTCATGCCACAAGCTTTCTAACTGCGCAGAAGGGATCCTGCACAGCTCCTTACTATGCTGGCAGCAGGGCTCAACGTCATCAGGCGGTTTTTACTTTGAAATGTCTGGGAAATGTGAGTCACACAGCTGAGGAGTTGTGGTCAGCTCTGGAGAACCAGTTTCATGAATGGTTGTCTCCACTGGACCTGAAACCAGGGAAGGCCGTGTGCGACAATGCTGCAAACCTCAGTGCGGCCCTTCGCCGGGGCAATGTCACACACGTGCCTTGTATGGCTCACGTGTTGAACCTGGTGTCCAGCAATTTTTAGGCCACTATCCTGGACTAGATAGCCTTCTGCAGAGGGCACGGTCGCTGTGTGCTCACTTCCGCCGTTCGCATCCCGCAGCTCAGCGACTTACATCTCTACAGAAGTCGTTGAGCCTGCCACTTCACAGGCTAAAACGCGATGTGCCTACCCGGTGGAATTCAACTCTGCACATGTTGCAGCGACTGTGGTAGCACCGACAAGCCCTGGTGCAATATGTTCTGACGTATAGCCTGGGCCAACGAGATCCAGAGGTGGGGCAAATCACGCTGGAGAAGTGGTCTCAGATCAGGGACCTATGCATCCTTCTGCACAGTTTTGAAATGGCGACGAAGATGTTTAGTGCTGACGATGCCATTATCAGCATGACTATTCCGGTGATTTACATGCTGGAGCACATGTTAAACAGAATTCGGAGTCAGGTGGTGGCACAAGAGGAGGTGGAGAAAGTAGAGGAGGAGGAGTTGTATGCGGAAGGGCTAACATCTGCAAAGTCCAGACGGTCGGCAGCACCAAGGCGGCAGGCATGTGAGGGTGGGGGAGATGGTTTTAGCAGGGTGCATGGTAGCAGCCAAACTAGTGAGAAATGTGCAGGAGCCCAGGAAGAAGTGGAGGACGAACTGATGGAAGACTCATCAGATGAGGGAGACCTTGATCACATTTCTGTTGTGCGAGGTTGGGGAGAGAGGGCAGAGGAAGGAAGCATGATTGTTACCTCGCCACCAACACAACAGGGACTTGGTGCTCCTGGATGCGCAAGACACATGAGTGCCTTCTTGCTGCACTACCTGCAACATGACCCTCGAATTGTGAGAATTAGAAATAATCCTGACTACTGGGTTGCCACACTGTTAGATCCCCGGTACAAAAAGTAAATTTGCAGAAATTATTCCTGCCATAGAAAGGGATGCACGCATGCAGGAGTATCAGCAGAGACTGTTGCAGAATCTTACATGTGCTTTTCCACAAAACACCAGTGGTGCACGTAGTGAATCTCACAGTTCCAACTTGCCAACTGTGGGACCGTCGAGTGTTCAGCACTCAAAATGTAACAGAAACACAGTATCTGCTGGTAACATCAATTTTGCGGAATCATTTCACCACTTTTTTAGCCCATCCTTTGCAAGGCCACAGGAGACAAGAAGTCTGACACATAGTCAACTCCTAGAGACGATGGTACAGGAGTATCTCCAAGTAAACATTGAAGCCATGACTGTGTCACTGGACCCTTGCTCTTTTTGGGCTTCCAATCTGGATAAATGGCCTGAGCTCGCCACTTATGCCTTGGAGATCTTGTCATGCCCCGCAGCCAGCGTTCTGTCTGAACGTGTGTTCAGCGCTGCTGGTGGTGTGCTGACAGATAAGCGCACGCGGCTCTCCACTGATAATGTAGACAGATTCACGTTCATAAAGATGTACAAATCATGGATCCGAAAGGACTTTTCTACCCCTGTGTCATCCTGGGGAGAGTAAAAGCTTGATGATTTGTTAATATCACCTCACCAACCGTTTTAAGCTTCCAAATTACTAATCATGTTTATCTGTATCTTGCCTGTATAATAATTTTGGCCTTGTAGCACTGTGCAGTACTGATTCTATTAGGCCATCTATACTAAACTCCACCAGATTTCAAATTACTAATCATGTTTATCTGTATCTTGCCTGTATAATAATTTTGGCCTTGTAGCACTGTGCAGTACTGATTCTATTAGGCCATCTATACTAAGCTCCACCAGATTTAAAATTACACTGGTCAATGCAGTTTTTCTGTCAAAAGGTTTTAAAACATATTTTAAGTCAATTTTGGCTGCTGATTACTAATACGAACTCCATTTTTGGCTATCACATCAGGATTTCGAGATATTTTTGATGGAAAGTAATCCTATCGAATGTTTTTTGATAAAAACCTCATGATTTTCGTTACTACATTTTGTATATTTTTAATCAAGGAATAACAAATTACAAAGTCTGTGTACAGCAAATCAAATATACTTACAAAATTAAACTACAAAATATAAAAACACATATATATGGCACACAGATGAATGGCAAATGGCAGTTATTTGAACTTTCTTTTCTTGGCTGATCTGTGATGTACAGCTTCTGGGTTGTCTCTCATCAAGCTCCAGCAATAGTTAGCCATCATATGTGAGTCCCACCGGCCTTGATACCGTTCTTCCATTGTTTTAATGTCCTGATGAAAACGCTCCCCTTGTTCCTCGCTCACATCCCCAAGGTTCTCTGGAAAAAAGTCCAAATGGCTGTTTAAATAGTGAATCTTGGTACTCATTCTACATCCAAGATTTTGCAGACTCATTAGTAGCTCTTCCACAATCTCTTCATAGTTGTCTGCTTTCTTATTCCCTAGAAAATTCTGCACCACATTACAAAATGCATTCCGAGCTCTTTCTTCTGTCTCATTCATTGATGTGATAAAGTTTGCGTCTCTCATAAGTGTTCTTATTTGAGGTACATCCAATATTCCAGCCTTTTTCTTCTCTTCACTAAGACCTGGAAAAGTTGAACATATATAGTTAAAGCATTCTCCACTGTGATTGAGAGCTTTGACGAACTGCTTCATCAATCCAAGTTTTATGTGCAAGGGAGGAAAGACAATGTTCTTCCTATCCACTAGTGAATCATGGATGACATTCTTATCGCCAGGTGCCAAACTCTGTCGCTGAGGCCATTCAGTTTTCACCCAATGCTCTGCTGTAGCTCTACTGTCCCAGTAGCACAGAAAACAAGGGTGTTTGAAAACTGTTTTTTTACTTTATTATCATAACAAATGGGAATTATGCATGTTCAAAGAAAACAAAGATATTCTCACATTTATTGGGAGACTAAATGAAAACTAAATTTACCTTAGTGAACCGTATAAAACGGCACTTTTCATACACTACTTATATTTTTCTTGGAATTATTGAAAATGGGCTATATACCTATAGCGCAAAAACGTGATGTGATAGAGAAATTATAAGATCAGATTTGAATTCAGCACCCACAAATTAGTCTAAAACTGTTCTTAAAGTCCATGCCAGAATTTTTTTTTTTTTTGTACACCAGTGTTATTAATAATCATGTTTATCTGCATCTTGCCTGTAAAATAATTTTGGCCTTGTAGCAGTTTGCAGTACTGATTCTATTAGGCCATCTATACTAAGCTCCACCAGATTTCAAATTATTACTAATCATGTTTATCTGTATCTTGCCTGTAAAATAATTTTGGCCTTGTAGCAGTTTGCAGTACTGATTCTATTAGGCCATCTATACTAAGCTCCACCAGATTTCAAATTAATAATAATTTTTGTTCTCTCTGAACGTGTGTTCAGCGCTGCTGGTGTTGTGCTGACAGATAAGCGCACGCGGCTGTCCGCTGACAATGTAGACAGACTCAGGTTCATAAAGATGAACACATCATGCATCAGCAAGGACTTTTCTAGCCCTGTGTCATCCTGGGGAGAGTAAAAGCTTGAGGATTTGGTAAAATCACCTCACCAACCGTTTTAAGCTTTCAAATTAATTATCATTTTTATCTGTATCTTGCCTGGAAAATAATTTTGGGCATAGTAGCAGTGTGGAGTACTGATTCTATTAGGCCATCTATACTAAGCTCCACCAGATTTCAAATTATTACTAATCATGTTTATCTCTATCTTCCCTGTAAAATAATTTTGGCCTTATAGCAGTTTGCAGTACTGATTCTATTAGGCCATCTATACTAAGCTCCACCAGCTTTCAAATTAATAATAATTTTTAGCTGCATGTAGCCCGGAAAATAATTTTGGGGCTCCTAGATGCGCAAGACACATGGGTGCCTTCTTGCTGCACTACCTGCAACATGACCCTCAGATTGTCAGAATTCGAAATATTCCTGACTACTGGGTTGCCACACTCTTAGATCCCCCACACTCTTCGATCAACCTTTTCATTTTAATAAAGAACAAAAAAATGGTCATTTTTGAAATTATAAGCATTAGCAGGTTATTAGAAACTTAAATCAAACAGTTTTCAACTCAAAGCTTTATTCTAGGTGATGTTACATTTGCACATAGGACCCCTTGTTCGAAAGGAGCTTCTGAACTCTCTCGTCCATTGAATTTGTCAGGTTTTGGATGGTTTCTGCTTCAATTGTTTTGCATGAGAACAGAATACCCTCCCAGAGCTGTTGCTTAGATGTGAACTGCCTCCCGCCATCATAGACACTCCTTTTGATGATGCTCCAGAGGTTCTCAATGGGTTTGAGGTCAGGGGAGCATGGAGGTCACACCATAAGTTTGTCCCCTTTTATGCCCATATCAGCCAGAGATGCAGATGTGTTATGTGCATCATGAGACGGTGCATTATCATGCATGAAAATGATCTTGCTGTGGAATACATGGTTCTTCTTCTTGAACCATGGCAGGAAGTGCTGTTTGAGAAACTCCACATACATCATGGAGTTCATCTTTACCCCTTCAGGGATCCTAAAGGGGCCGACAATCTCTCTCCTCATGATTCCAGCCCAAAACATTACTCCACCTCCTCCTTGTTGGCGCCGTAGCCATGTTTGCATGGGGTGTCCATCAACCAGCCATCCTCCACTCCATCCATCTGGACTATCGAGCGTTGCACAGCACTCATCGGTGAATAAAACAGTTTTGAAGTCAGTCTTCATGTATTGTTTGGCCCACTGGAGCTGTTTCTGCTTGTGTACAGTGGATAGAGGAGGTCAACAGGATGGCTTATGCACAGCTGCAAACCTCTGAAGGGCCCTGCATCTTGTTGTTCGGGGGACGTTGGAGCAGCTTCAAAAACTTGTCTGCTGCTATGACAAGGCTTTTTTGCCGCTGCTCTTTTAACCTGACGTAATTGCCTGTAGGAAAGAGTCCTCAATTTTCCCTTATCAGCACGCACACGTGTGTACTGTGAATCAGCTACATACTTCTTGATTGTGCAATGATCACGATGAAGTGTCTTGGCAATGTTGAATGTAGTCATGCCTTGACCTAAACACTCCACAATTTGTTGCTTCTCAGCAGCCGACACATCCTTTTTCTTTCCCATTTTGGCAGAAAATGTAGGCTGCTTAATAATGTGGGACAGCCTTCTTAAGTAGTCTTGCCTTTCATTGGACACACCTGCCAAACTAATTAGCACAGGTGTCTGCAATTGCTTAGAGTGATATAAAGAGCCCTGACACACATCACCATCAATGAGTTTAACTGACAAACAAAAAAATTCTTACCTTATCACTCCTAAACACTTTTTGCATAATAATTTGGAACACAGTGTACATGTGCTTTTCCACAAAGCTCCAGTGGTTCACGTAGTGAATCTTACAGTTCTAACTTGCCAACCATGGTCTGTATGGAGTTGTTCAATAAAGGGCCCAAAATTAAGATAACATAGACGGGAGAGGTCTCTATGAATAGGAATTCCTAAGTATTTGATACCCTTTGAGGGCCAGGCATGCCAGGAGACTCTATGGAATGCTTTCTCAACATCTAACGAGAGTATCTAATTACAAAATTTTAACTGCATCTAGCCCAGGAAATACTTTGTTCCTAGTAGCAGTGTCTGCTAGTCAGCGGATTATCCCGGCTGTTAAGCAAGCTACACCACCTGTAGTTTGGACACTTAATTTTTTCTAAGGAAATGCTTCGGGCCCCCGGGACACTCAGTGAAGAGCATCGGGAGGCACCCCAAGCCACAGGGGCTGGGACTGGCGGTAGGACGCCTTGAAGTGGACCGCCAAGCTCGATCCTTATAAAAGCTTTTTAACTGCAGCAGCTTTAGTGGACGCTACTGGAGCTGTAATTCCCGCGGCTGCTGGCATCAGACTTGCCCTCCAATAGATCCTTGTAAAAGGATTTAAAGTGTACTCATTCAAATTAGAGAGACAATTTAAATTAAAAAGCTTAGACCTGCCTCCACCGCAGGGGGGCTCGCTCGACCCACCAGCGGACAGGCCCCAGTATTGGGAGAAGGGGGCTGGCCATCAGGGTCCACCGCAGCTCTGGCCCAAACCCGGCGACACGGAGGTCGCATGGGCAAGAACGGACTGGCCGTGTCAGCTTCGCACTTTTTGGTTTTAGAAGGGCATTACATGCCTATATCTGTGTCTCCCCCTCATTTTACTCCTCAACCTCTTTTCTTTTTGCATGACTATATGTACTTGTCACTTTTCCATGTGTTAGTTGTGTCTTCTGAGCAGTTTGTCAGCTTTTGGACACCTTTGAAGTGTTTTCTATGTGTTTTCTATGTGTTTCTATGTGTTTTTGTTTGCCTGCCATTGGTTTTAACGGTGTTCGACGGTGTTCCATGAACAGTTCGGCGAACATACGGGCGTTCGACGAACCGAACTCGAACCTTACGGGGGTGGCTCAACTCTAATTATCACTTAATATTTAAGTATGCTGACATTCCCCTATTTACCGTATAAGCCTGAAAACTGCCCCTATATACAGTATGAGCCCCCACACAGCCCCCTACATATAATATAAGACCAACATAGCCCCTCTATATACAGTGTGAGTCCCCATATAGTCCCCTATATACAGTATGAGCCTCCACATAGACTTTCTACATACAATATGAGCCCTCATATAGCCTCCTATTTACATGATGAGCCCCCACATAGCCCCCTATAAACAGTATGAGCCCCCATATAGCCTCTCTATATAGAGTGTGAGCTCTCACATATCCTCCTATAAACAGTATGAGCCTGAACAATTCCTCCTATAAACAGTATGAGCCCCCACATGGACCCTATAAACAGTATGACCCTCACATAGCTTCCTATATCCAGTATGAGCCCCCATATGGCCCCCTATAAACAGTGTGAGCCCCCACATAGCCTCTCTATATAGAGGTTGAGCCTCACATATCCTCCTATAACAGTATGAGCCCTCACTTAGCCACTCTATATACAGTATGAACCCCACATAACCCCATATACTGTATACAGTATGTGCCCACACATAGCCTCCCTATATACAGTATGAGCCCTAGGTAACCTCCTATATACAGTATGAACCCCCACGCAGCCCTATATAAACAGTATGAGCCCCACATAGTCCCTTTATACAGTATGAGCCCCCACATAGCCTCCTAAATACAGTATAAGCCCCCATATAGCCTCCTATATGCAGTATAAGCCCCCACATATTTTCCCATATACAGCATAAGCCCCCCACATAGTCTCCTATATACATTGTGAGCCCCATCATAGCCTCCTACATATACTGTGAGCACCCTCATAGCCTCCTATATACAGTATGAGGCCGCACATAGCCTCCTGTATACAGTGTGAGCTCCACATAGCCTCCTAAATACAGTTTGAGCCACCACGTAGCCTTTGTATATACAGTGTGAGCCCCCACATAGACTCATATATACATGCAGAAAAAACATACTCATCTCGCTCCTGTTCCCCGGGTGTGCTGCTCCGGTCTCCAGCACCCTGACTCTCCATACAGCAGACGCGATGAGGTGACGTGAATTACATTTTGCAGAGACTAGTGTTGAGCCACCCCCGTAGTGTTCGGGTTCGGTTCGTCGAACACCGGGATGTTCGAGGAACTGTTCGTCGAACTGTTCGTCGAACACCTTAGAACACTGTCGAACACCGTTAAAACCAATGGCAGGCAAACAAAAACACATAGAAACACATAGAAAACACCTTCAAAGGTGTCCAAAAGCTGACAAACTGCTCAGAAGACGCTCTCTTTAAAAAAGCCGGCCGGCAATTCAGCAGCGGCATACACCGGTACCCGACAATTTAGACAAGAAGGAATAGAGCCTCACACATAGATTAGATAGATAGAAACATGTCAGTCACACATATATGAAGTACAGTGACAGTGTTGCTTACTGTACTTGTCATTTAGTGTAAAGGATTTATTTAAAAAAATAATAGTGTTTTCATGCACCGTCTCTTTAAAAAAGCCGGCCGGCAATTCAGCAGCTGTACCCGACAATTTATAACAGAAAGAATAGAGCATCACACATAGATAGATATAAACATGCCAATCACATATATAATAAGTACAGTGATAGTGTTGGTTACTGTACTTGTCATTTAGTGTAAAGGATTTATTTAAAAAAATAATAGTGTTTTCGTGCACCGTCTCTTTAAAAAAGCCGGCCGGCAATTCAACAGCGGTACCCGACAATTTAGAACAGAAAGAATAGAGCATCACACATAGATTAGATAGATAGAAACATGTCAGTCATATATATATGAAGTACAGTGACAGTGTTGATTACTGTACTTGTCATTTAGTGTTAAAATAAAGGATTTATTAAAAAAAAAATTGGCGTGGGGTTCCCCGTAATTTTAGGCTCTAGCGGAGGTTAAGCAGACGGCTGGGGCAGATGTTTGAAGCCTGGGAAGGGGGTAATACCCACGGAGCTTCCCTGGCTACTAATATCAGCCCCCAGCTGAATACCTAGCCTTTACTAGCTATTAAAATGGGGGACCCCCCCAAAAAAATGACGTGGGGTCCCCCCTATTTTAATAGCTAGCAAAGGCTAGGCAGACAGCTGGGGGCTGATATTAATAGCCCAGGAAGGGTACCATGAATATTGGCCCCCTCCCAGGCTAGAAACACCAGCCGTCAGCCGCCCCAGAAATGGCGCATCCATAGGATGCGCCAACTCTGGCACTTAGCCTCGCTCTTCCACGCTGCCCTGGTGCGGTGGCAGGGGGTAATAGGGCTGGGGTTCATGTCAGCTTATAATGCCAGCTGACATCAAGCCCAGGTTAGTAATGGAGAGGCGTCTATAAGACACCCCCATTACTAACCCCATAGTCAAAGTTAAAAAAAAAAAACACAAACACCCAGAATAAAGTCCTTTAATTGAAATAAACACACAATTCTTTATTGTTCTAAATTAAACCATACTTACCACCACGCCCATTCCAGCTGAAGCCAACGATCTCCTGCAACAAAAGAAAAATAATAAAGCAACCTCATCCTTACCTTTCCATGGTTCCCATGACAGCTTCAGCTCTGCTACATCGAGATGACAGGCTGGACCGCAGCAGAACGCTGCCATCCAGCCTGTCATCCCGCGGACACTGAGAAGAGCAGGCATGCTTCCGCTCCTCAGTGTCTCTCTGTGACGGCATCCAGATGAGCCGAGGTCATGTCCAATGAACTCAGCTCACCTCATGTACGTCACTGACAGCGTGGGAGAATTCTCACGCTGAAGCGCTGAGTGCAGGAGAATTTTCCCAGGCTGTCAGTGACGTGCATGAGGCTGATATTTAAATTTGGCGCACAAATCGGTGATTGGTCGTGGGCAGCGTCCGCGACCAATCAGCACGGTAGTGTTTAACTTTGGCGGCAAGATCAGTGATTGGTCGCGCGCCAAGACCGCGACCAATCACCGATTTGGGCGCCACATTTAAATATCGGCTGCGACCAATCAGCACAGCGTTGTTTAAATGTGGATCCAAGATCGGTGATTGGTCGCGGCCGATATTTAAATTTGACGCACAAATCTGTGATTGGTCGCGGGCAGCGTCCGTGACCAATCAGCACAGTAGTGTTTAACTTTGGCGGCAAGATCAGTGATTGGTCGCGGTCAAGACGGCCGCGACCAATTGGATGTCAGCGCCGCTCCCCGGTCCTCCCTTCACGCCCTAGCCGCATGGATGTCAGCGGCGCTGCCTGTGCGGATACTTCCGCTGCGAGAACCCGGGACATGAGCGGGCGCTCGCAGCAGAAGTATCCCGACCCGCAGCGCCGCTCCCCGGTCCTCCCTTCACACCCTAGCCGCTGATGTCCCCACAGTATCCGCATGGTGTTACAAAGGTCCGGACATTTGTGATAAAAATCGCTGATTGGTCGCTGGCGCTGCCCGCGACCAATCACCGATTTGGGCGCCAAATTTAAATATCAGCCGCGACCAATCACCGATTTGGGCGCCAAATTTAAATATCCTCCGCGACCAATCACCCATCTTGGCTCCACATTTAAACACCGCTGTACTGATTGGTCGCGGACGCTATTTAAATGTGGCGCCAAAATCGGTGATTGGTCGCGCCCAGCGTCGGCGACCAATCAGCACAGCGGTGTTTAAATGTGGAGCCAAGATTGGTGATTGCTTGCGGCCGATATTTAAATTTGGCGCCCAAATCGGTGATTGGTCGCGGGCAGCGCCCGCGACCAATCAGCGATTTTTAACACAAATGTCCGGATCTTTGTAACACCATGCGGATACTGTGGGGACATCAGCGGCTAGGGTGTCAAGGGAGGACCGGGGAGCGGCGCTGTGGGTCGGGATACTTCTGCTGCGAGCAGTCGCTCATCTCCCGGCTTCTCGCAACGGAAGTATCCGACCAGGCAGCGGCGCTCCCCGGTCCTCACCAATACGATTAGCTGATTGGTCGCGCTCTCCGCACCCGAACAATCAGTGATCTTGGCGCCACATTTAAATAGCGGCCGCGACCAATCAGCGAGCTTGGCGCCAAATTTAAACAACGCTCTGCTGATTGGTCGCGGACGCCAGACGCGTCCAATCAGTGAGATTGGCGCCAAATTTAAACAACACTCTGCTGATTGGTCGCGGACTCCAGCCGCGACCAATCAGCGAGATTGGCGCCAAATTTAAACCCCGCTCTGCTAATTGGTCGCGGATGCCGGCCGCGACTAATCAGTATTCTTGGCGCCAAATTTAAACACCGCTCTGCTGATTGATCGCGGTCGCCGTCCGCGACCAATCAGTAGTATTGGCGCCAAATTTAAACCCTGCTCGGCTGATTGGTCACTGTTGCCGGCCGCGACCAATCAGCAGTATCGGCGCCAAATTTAAACACCGCTCTGCTGATTGGTCACAGTTGCCTTCCGCGACCAATCAGCGATTTTGACGCCAAATTTAAACACCGCTCTGCTGATTGGTCGCGGCCGGCGGTTGCGACCAATCAGCATTATTGGCGCCAAATTTAAACCCCGCTCTGCTGATTGGTCGTGACCGCCGGCCGCGACTAATCAACATTGTTGCCGCCAAATTTAAACACCGCTCTGCTGAATTGTCGAGGTCGTGACCAATCACCATTATTGGCGCCAAATTTAAACACCGCTTTGCTGATTGGTCGCGACCACAACCTATCAGCATTATTGGCGCAAAATTTAAACCCCGCTCTGCTGATTAGTCGCGACCGCCGGCCGTGACCAATCAGTGATATAGTCGCCAAATTTCAACACCGCTTTGCTGATTGGTCGCGGTTGCTGTCCGCAACCAGTCAGCGATTTTGGCGCCAAATTTAAACACCGCTCTGCTGATTGCGCCAGGTCTGCCGCATACATATTCTAGAATACACGATGCGTTAGAATCGGGCCACCATCTAGTTTCATGAAATAATTTTAAAAAAAATTGACGTAGGGCTTCGCACTATATTTGTGTCTAGCCAGGTACAGCAGGCAGGAACGGGCTGCCCCCAACCACCAGCTGCCTATTTGTACCTGGCCGGACACAACAATATAGGGAAGCCCTTTTTTTCTTAATTATTTCATGAATTTCATGAAATAATTAAAAAAAAAAAATACGTGGGGCTTCGCCCTATTTTTGTGTCCAGCCAGGTACAACTAGGCAGCTGGGGGCTGGAATCCGCAGCGCAGGGAGGCCCAAGCTTTCTGGGTCCCCCCAGCTGCAAATTGCAGTCCGCAGCCACCCCGGAAAATGGCGCGTTCATAGAAGCGCCATCTTCTGGCGCTGTACCCAACTCATCCAGGGCCCTGGTGCGGTGGCTCACTGGGTAATAAAGGGGTTAGGGCCAGCTTGGCATTATCAGCAGGCCCTAAGCCCGAAATTCATGGGGTCACGCCAATATTAGACATGACCACCATGAATTTCTAGTAAAGTATTTAAAAAAAACACAACACCCAGAAAAAAGTCCTTTAATTGAAATAAACACACAATTCTTTATTGTTCTAAATTAAACCATACTTACCACCACGCCCATTCCAGCTGAAGCCAATGATCTCCTGCAATAAAAGTAAAATAATAAAGCAACCTCATCCTTACCTTTCCATGGTTCCCAGACAGCTTCAGCTCTGCTACATCGAGATGACAGGCTGGACTGCAGCAGAACGCTGCCATCCAGCCTGTCATCCCGCAGACACTGAGAAGCGCAGGCATGCTTGCGCTCCTCAGTGTCTCGCTGTGACGGCATCCAGATGAGCCGAGGTCATGTCCAATGAACTCAGCTCACCTCATGTACGTCACTGACAGCGTTGAAGAATCCTCCTGCACTCAGCGCTTCAGCGTGAGAATTCTCCCACGCTGTCAGTGACGTACATGAGGTCAGCTGAGTTCAATGGACATGAATGAGCTCACCTCATGCACGTCACTGACAGCGTGGGAAAATTCTCCTGCACTCAGCGCTTCAGCGTGAGAATTTTCCCAGCGCCCGCGACCAATCAGCGATTTTTAATACAAATGTCCGGACCTTTGTAACACCATGCGGATACTGTGGGGACATCAGCGGCTAGGGTGTGAAGGGAGGACCGGGGAGCGGCGCTGCGGGTCGGGATACTTCTGCTGCGAGCGGCCGCTCATGTCCCGGGTTCTCGCAGCGGAAGTAGCCGCACAGGCAGCGCCGCTGAAATCCATGCGGCTAGGGTGTAAAGGGAGGACCGGGGAGCGGCGCTGACATCCAATTGGTCGCGGCCGCTATTTAAATGTGCCGCACAAATCGGTGATTGGTCGCCGTCTTGACCGCGACCAATCACTGATCTTGCCGCCAAAGTTAAACACTACTGTGCTGATTGGTCGCGGACGCTGCCCGCGACCAATCACCGATTTGTGCGCCAAATTTAAATATCAGCCTCATGCACGTCACTGACAGCGTGGGAAAATTCTCCTGCACTCAGCGCTTCAGCGTGAGAATTCTCAAACGCTGTCAGTGACGTACATGAGGTGAGATGAGTTCATTGGACATGAGCTCACCTCATGCACGTCACTGACAGCGTGGGAAAATTCTCCTGCACTCAGCGCTTCAGCGTGAGAATTTTCCCACGCTGTCAGTGACGTGCATGAGGTGAGCTCATTCATGTCCAATGAACTCGGCTCACCTCATGCACGTCACTGACAGCGTGGGAAAATTCTCACGCTGAAGCGCTGAGTGCAGGAGAATTCTCCCACGCTGTCAGTGACGTGCATGAGGTGAGCCGAGTTCATTGTCGGCTCATCTTTATGCCATCACAGCGAGACACTGAGGAGCGCAAGCATGCCTGCGCTTCTCAGTGTCTGCGGGATGACAGGCTGGATGGCAGCGTTCTGCTGCGGTCCAGCCTGTCATCTCGATGTAGCAGAGCTGAAGCTGTCTGGGAACCATGGAAAGGTAAGGATGAGGTTGCTTTATTATTTTACTTTTATTGCAGGAGATCGTTGGCTTCAGCTGGAATGGGCATGGTGGTAAGTATGGTTTAATTTAGAACAATAAAGGATTGTGTCTTTATTTCAATTAAAGGACTTTATTCTGGGTGTTTGTGTTTTCTTTTAACTTTGACTATGGGGTTAGTAATGGGGGTGTCTTATAGACGCCTCTCCATTACTAACCTGGGCTTGATGACAGCTGGCATTATAAGCTGACATCAACCCCAGCCCTATTACCCCACTGCCACCGCTACAGGGCAGTGGGAAGAGCGAGGCTAAGTGCCAGAATTGGCGCATCCTATGGATGCGCCATTTCTGGGGCGGCTGACGGCTGGTGTTTCTAGCCTGGGAGGGGGCCAATATTCATGGCACCCTTCCTGGGCTATTAATATCAGCCCCCAGCTGTCTGCCTAGCCTTTGCTAGCTATTAAAATAGGGGGGACCCCACGTCATTTTTTTGTGGGGTCCCCCATTTTAATAGCTAGTAAAGGCTAGGTATTCCGCTGGGGGCTGATATTAGTAGCCTGGGAAGCTCCGTGGGTATTACCCCCTTCCCAGGCTTCAAACATCTGCCCCAGCCGTCTGCTTAACCTCCGCTAGAGCCTAAAATTAGGGGGAACCCGACGCCAATTTTTTTTTAAATAAATCCTTTATTTTAACACTAAATGACAAGTACAGTAATCAACACTATCACTGTACTTCTTATATATGTGACTGACATGTTTCTATCTATCTAATCTATGTGTGATTCTCTATTCCTTCTGTTATAAATTGTCGGGTACAGATGCTGAATTGCCAGTCGGCTTTTTTAAAGAGACAGTGCATGAAAACACTATTATTTTTTTTAATAAATCCTTTACACTAAATGACAAGTACAGTAAGCAACACTGTCACTGTACTTCATATATATGTGACTGACATGTTTCTATCTATCTAATCTATGTGTGATTCTCTATTCTTTCTATTCCAAATTGTCGGGTACCGCTGCTGAATTGCCGGCCGGCTTTTTTAAAGAGACGGTGCATGAAAACACTATTATTTTTTTTGATAAATCCTTTACACTAAATGACAAGTACAATAAGCAACACTGTCACTGTGCTTCATATATATGTGGCTGACATGTTTCTATCTATCTAATCTATGTGTGAAGCTCTATTCTTTCGATTCTAAATTGTCGGGAACCGGTATATGCCGCTGCTGAATTGCCGGCTTTTCATGTTTCACTGTTGGCACTGTTCCCATCGATTTGGGCAATCACTGTAATGCCACAACCACCATGGCTGTGGCATTACAGTGAGTGACAGACAATCCCTGCATGATTGGTGCTCTAAATAGCGCCAGACATGCAGGACACGCTTTTGGTGCACGAACAGTTATCGAACATAACCTCGAACAGCCGAATTTTTTGCAAATCATTCGGGTTCGTCGAACAACTCGAACACCGCCCAAAACAGCTCGAATTTGAGATTGGCGAACAGTTCTAGTCGAACACCGCTCATCTCTAGCAGATACAAGTCATGGATGGAAGAAGTGGTTATGGTGGTGTGGGCTGAATGAAAAAGAAAAGGGAAAGTGAACAACTATGATCAGAGAGATGGTAGATGACTTAATATACATATATTTGTACAATTACCAGCACACTATGCACATACAGTACAGACCAAAAGTTTGGACACACCTTCTCATTTAAAGATTTTTCGGTGTTTTCATGACTTTGAAAATTGTGCATTCACACTGAAGACATCAAAGCTATGAATTAACACAGTTGTTGTAGAGATGTGTTTGCTTCTAGAACTCTGTGTGGCATTGACCTGGTCTCTAATCTGAGCTGCTGTTAACCTGCGATTTCTGAGGCTGGTGACTCGGATAAACTTATCCTCAGAAGCAGAGGTGACTCTTGGTCTTCCTTTCCTGGGGTGGTACTTTTGGTGAGCCAGTTACTTTGTAGCGCTTGATGGTTTTTACAACTGTACTTGGGGACACTTTCAAAGTTTGCCCAATTTTTCGGACTGACAGACCTTCTTTTCTTAAAGTAATGATGGCCACTCGTTTTTCTTTACTTAGCTACTTTCTTCTTGCCATAATACAAATTCTAACAGTCTATTCAGTAAGACTATCATCTGTGTATCCAGCAGACTTCTGCACAACACAACTGATAGTCCCAACCCCATTTATAAGGCAAGAAATCCCACTTATTAAACCTGACAGGGCACACCTGTGAAGTGAAAACCATTTCCGGTGACTACCTCTTGAAGCTCATCAAGAGAATGACAAGTGTGCAAAGCAGTCATCAAAGCAAAAGGTGGCTACTTTGAAGAAAGTAAAATATAAGACATATTTTCAGTTGTTTCACACCTTTTTGTTAAGTATATAATTTCACATGTGTTAATTCATAGTTTTGATGCCTTCAGTGTGAATGTACAATTTTCATAGTCATGAAAATACAGAAAAATCTTTTAATGAGAAGGTGTGTCCAAACTTTTGGTCTGTACTGTATATAGTATGCAGAGCACTGGAATTGATATATACAATTATACCACTACATGGTTGCTGCACAGTGATAATATCAGTGTTTATACTGTTAATAATCAGTATGGTATATTATCACTACAGTACATGTTGGTGATATGTTGTTATGATCTGGCTGTATTTATTGATTATTGTCTCATATTGTGGTATTGATTGTAATATTGGTCTTAGTACAGTCATGATGGTAATGATCAGTATGGTGGCATTATTTTAGCATTATGTGGTGGCATTATGTGGTCATAACTTGGTAGGATTATTTACTAGTGATGGGCGGACCCGTGGATATCCGAATATCTATTAAAAGTTTGGTTCGGTTACCAGAACAGTACCTGACCGGGAACACGGACCCCATTCATATGAATGGGGCCCCCGAACATCCATGGTTTCCCACGCAGATGACAGCGTGGGAAAAAGGGGCTCTGATCGGTTAGAACTACGGGCTCACTCTGTCAGATGACAGTGTGAGCCCGCAGCTGTGACTGTGACCAGTCGTAAAAAGCTTACCACACGTCACAGGCATCAGCTGATGAGAGTACTACTCCCATCAGCCTATGCCTGCTGTTACAGAGCAGACGCCGCTGTGTAATCACTCCTGCAGTGTATAGCGCTGAGCTGCCGTGAAAGAGTTCACAGGAGTTCATCAGCTGATGAGCTCCAGTGATCTCACTTACGGCACCGCTACGGCGTGAGACAGTTCTCACGCAGCGGCGGTGCCGTAAGTGAGGTTACCGGGTTTCATCAGCTGATGAACTCCTGTGAACTCTCTCACGGCAGCTGATCGCTACACATTACTTGTGTCAGTGTGAGCCTGTTGTCATGTACAATATATTGTATGTCTATATACTGTTGACACATATATATACTGTTGTTATACACATGTAAATATATATATGGTGGCTCATTATACCCGTAATATTATTTTGAGGAATGTATTAACATTGTCTGTTTCTCTGACCTAACAACCTTTGACTATATGAGCCTTTTTACTAATAGGGTCACATTGGCCTGTGTATAAATACTATGCTACTTGGATGATCACTTAATATCTACTAGGCTGTACAATTTGGGTCCTGCGTGTCCCATATAGCGGTAGAATTTTTTTACACACTGTATGTTGTTTTGCAACATTTTTTGCACCAATTATCTGCATGTGATAATTTTTAACAAAATTGAATATTTAATAAAAAAAATTTTATGATGTAGATTGGCCTTTGATCGTGGTTGCTTCGGTTGTTTATGTTTATCTTGCGATTTTGCCATTATACGGTCAATAGTTGCCACTCTTCACATTGTAGTATGTGTACATTATGGAGTGGCACCGTTTGAAAATTATACTAGTATAAGTCATCTAGATCATCGTAGGACACTATGGATTATTTCATCACTTTGGATAGGTGAGGGATATGGTTGTTTTTTATTTTTGCTGTTTTACAGTTGACAGCGGCTTCTGGGATTAGGTGTTAGGTGAGTATAAATTAGCTTATTTATTTTCTGTTTTTTACAGGGAACAATGGTGTGAAGATATTCAAGGTAATCCCCTGTCGATCACTGTGCACTGGCAGGCGGGTTTTACGAAGCTCTACATATGAAAATTTGACACTGCAGCTTGCAAAGGAAGGAGCTGAAGAAGCGAAGAGTGAGAATTCTCACAGCAGCTGCAAGCTACACAGGATGTCCCTTCCCCTGACGCCATGTGCCTATTCAAGAAACATAATTCAACAGCGAGTTATGGGGAAAAGATTCATCTCAGTGATACACAAAATAGACCTGAGGGGATGCGGATTGTAACCCTAGTTTTAAACATAGTCCAGCGTAAGGAAAGGAGATACCCAGCACAGCCTTGCAGGGGCCCCTAGGACTCTGATGTTTAGCATTCATGCGTAGCAGGGGCCCGGCTGGGTCCAATGACACCAGAACGGGCTCCCTAGGACTGTCCAGTAAGAACATATGGCCCATTTTAGTTTTGGGAGCTCTTAGCTGGGAAATAACAGGGATGGAGACTTGGGCTCCACCAGGGGTGCAGTAGGGGGAGTGACACAGAGAGTTTGAAGGTCTCTGTAGCTAGAGCCTATTGTCTTTTTCCTGGGGAGGTCGTGATATCAAGTCATCCACCTGATTGTCACAGCTGACACCCGGTGCTATGTGCAAGGAACGGTCCCGCACCGCTCCCTGCACATTAACCCCCGAAATGCTGTGATTGAAATCGATCGCAGCATTCTGGTGGCAAGAGGAGGTTAGCGCGATACTTACCTTCTCTGCCGGCATCCCGCAGCATCTGAGTCCGGTCCCAGATGTTGTCATGGTGACCCGATGTCATCATGACAACATCCGGGTCATCAGAAGGCAGGAAGTTGCTTTGGTCATGCGCCACGCGTGACCAAAGTAACTTTTCCCTGTGCAGCGCTGACAGGCTGCATAGCACAGGGATGGTGATGAAGTTAACCCCTTTAGTGAACAGGGTAAAAAAATAAAATAAAAAACAAAACATAAAACGATGCTTTATCATCATACCACCAAACAAAAAATGGAATAAAACGAGATCAAAAAGACAAATGTAAATAAAAATGGTACCGCTGAAAACGTCATCTTATCCCGCAAAAAAACAAGCCACCATACAGCTCCAACGGCAGAAAAATAAAACATTTATAGCTCTCTAGCGATGCATAAACAATTCTTTTTTCTATAAAATAGTTTTCATTGAGTAAAAGTGCCATAACGTGAAAAAAAATATAACTGTGGTGCCGCTGTAAACGTACTGAACCGAAGAATAAAGCTTCCTTATCAATTTGACGACACATAGAACGGCATAAAAAAAACACCAAAAAACAATTCGTGAATTGTTGGTTTTTGTTTATTCTGCCTTCCAAAAATCGGAATAGAAAGCAATCAAAAAATGTAATGTGCCCAAAAATGGTACCAATAAAAACATCAACTTGTCCCACAAAAAAAAAAAAAATCACAGGACTCTGTCGGCCGAAATATGGAAAAATTATAGCTCTCAAAAAATTGCGATGCAAAAACTAGTCTTTGCAATAAAAAGGCTTTTTTAGTGTGTGACAGCTCTCAATCATAAAAACCTGATATGAATCTAGTATCCCTGTAATTGCACCGACCCGAAAAATAAAGTTGTCTAATCACTTATACCGCACGAGGAATGGCGTAAAAAATAAAACTTTAGGGTTAGGGATAGGGTTGTGCTAGGGTTAGGGTTAGTGTTGTGCTAGGGTTAGGGTTGGGCTAGGGTTAGGGTTGTGCTAGGGTTTGGGTTGGGCTAGGGTGAGGGTTGAGCTAGGGTGGGGCTAGGGGTAGGTTTGGGGTAGGGTGGAGCTAGGGTTAGGGTTGGGCTAGGGGTAGCATTGAGCTATGGGTAGGGTTGTGCTAGGGTTAGGGTTGTACTAGGGTTAGGGTTGTGCTATGGTTAGGCTAGGATTGGGTTAGGGTTGGGCAAGGGTTAGGGTTGCGTTAGGGCTGAGCTAGGGTTAGGGTTGGGCTAGGGTTAGGGTTGAGCTAAGGTTGCGTTTGGGCTAGGGTTGTGGTTGTATTAGGGTTGGGGTTGGGATTTTTTCAGAAGTAAAGAAAAAAATACCGTCTATATGGCAACTAATGTTGAGCACAAGAGCTCGCTACTTGAGTTTGCATCGGGTGCTTGGGTATGCACCGAGTATAGCGGGTGCTCGAGTGACATGCTCAAGTCTCCGCCTCAAATGTTTTGCAGCTGTTATATAGCCAAAAAAACCTTGCTGGGACTGCCTGTCATGCACAAGCGATCCCCACATGTTTTTATTTGGGTGACTAACAACCATGAAACATGCGGGCGGGGACTCGAGCATGTCACTTGAGCACCCGCCATACATGGTCCATACCTGAGTACCCGATGCAAACTCAAGTAGCGAGCACTTGCACTCAAGACTAATGACAACTTATTCAATATGATGACTTAATGTTATCAAATTCTGTGTCGTACCTCTGGGTTCAAAATGTTCACTATACCCCTTGATAAAATCCTTCAGGGGTGTAGTTTCCAAAATGGAGTCACTTGGGGGGGGGGTTTCCACTATTTAGGCACATCAGGGGCTCCCCAAACGCAACATGGCGTCCACTAATTCAAGCAAATTTTACATTCAAAAAGTCAAATGGCGTTCCTTCTCTTCCGAACCTTGCCGTGTGCCCAAACAGTGTTTTTTCCCCACATATGGGGTATCGGCTTACTCAGGAAAAATTGCACAACAAATCGCGTGGTGCAATTTCTCCTGTTACCCTTATGAAAATGCAAAATTGGGGTCTGCAAAACATTTTTGTTGGAAAAATGTGAAAATGTTATTTTTACAGCTCCATGATATAAACTTCTGTGAAGCACCTGGGGGTTCAAGGTGCCCACCACACACCTAGATAAGTTCCCTGAGGGGTCTAGTTTCCAAAATGGTGTCACTTGTGGGGGGTTTCCACTGTTTAGGCACATCGGGGGCTCCCCAAACGCAACATGGTGTCCGCTAATTTTTCAAGCAAATTTTACATTCAAAAAGTCGAAAATGAAAAAAAATTGCGGTCTAAAGTAACATTTTTGTGAAAAAAGTTAAATGTTCATTGTTTTCTTCCACATTCCAAAATTACTGTGAAGCACCTGAAGGGTTAATAAACTTGTTGAATGTGGTTTTGAGCACCTTGGGGGGTGCAGTTTTTACAATGGTGTCACTTTTGGGTATTTTCTATCATAAAGGCCCCTCAAAGTCACGCCAGATGTGATGGGGTCTCTAAAAAAGTGTTTTTGTAAATTTTGTTGTAAAAATGAGAAATCGCTGGTCAACTTTTAACCCTTATAGCTCCCTAAAAAAAAAAAATGTGGTTCCAAAATTGTGCTGATGTAAAGTAGACATGTGGGAAATGTTATTTATTAACTATTTAGTGTAACATATCTCTATTTAAGGGCATAAAATTAAAAATTTTGAAAATTGCAAAACTTTCTACATTTTTACCAAATTTCTGATTTTTTCACAAATAAACGCAAGTGATGTCAAAGAAATTTTACCACAATGATGAAGTACAATATGTCACGAAAAAACAGTCTCAGAATCAGTGGGATCCATTTGAAGCGTTCCAGAGTAATTACCTCATAAAGTGACAGTGGTCAGAATTGTAAAAATTGGCCTGGTCATTAACGTGCAAACCACCCTGGGGGTAAAGGGGTTAATACTAGACCTCTGAGCATAAGACGGAAAAGTCGTGGAACTATGGAAATCACAGGTCGGAGAGACGTGTTGGTGATCTGCAAATGATAAAATAATGGATACAACATTTTCAAAACATCTCAATTTATCCAGTATCGAGTATGATCCCCAAGCACAGAAATCCCCGCACTTACAGCCTCGGCTCCTGTTTTTACTTTATTGTATGGTTCGTTTATCCGCATTATCCACATTGTGGTTTTTACAGGTTTTATCTATATATTTTGTCTATGCACATTTTAACCTGAGTGTTACGAATCTGCGAACTCAGATATCCTGTGTTAAGTATTGTGGAATTTTTCAGGCTCAAACTAAGAAACGTAGAGCTCAGAAACGCGTTGCCGTCTGGTTGAAGTACGTTTTGCTGATGGCATTTGTACATTTTTCATGTGCTATTTTTGTACGAAGCCACTTAAATTTGGTTGTGTTTATATGGATTAAATAAAGTGCTGACTTTTATGGAAAAAGGGAGTGTTGGCCTGAATTTCACATTGCTATATCACTTTTCATACTTTTGCATAGACCTGGTCAGAGAGTCTGGACATGTACAGTAACTCTGCTCTACAGACTCCGGCCACAAGGTAAGTTTAGTCTTACAGAGCCGCTATCTATCACCATGCACACTCAGCTTTTATCAGCTCAAATGTCTCCCGTACCCCTAGACTGTTATATTTCGCCATCAACTACATGATGACAATTAGCAGCCATAAACTTAATGCATTGTAGGGGTTTTCCAGGTTTACTATATTGACCTCTTCACCGGTGGGGTTCAACATCAACTGACATCCAACAATCGGAATTATTATAAAGACATTTGTAACTGTGGACCATAGCACAGTATTGGAACTCAGTGGTTGCAAAACCACAGATTGATATGGGGGTGGGGGAGGCATTTACAAAACCTAGGTGCCATAGACATTGACTGAAAATAAGTCCCCTTAAGAAATGGAAGTCTGCACATGTGTAGGAGAACAGTGGTAGGCAGGACAAAGATACCAGTCTCCTCCTGGAGGGCAATTTTACAGACTGTGTAAACCAATGGGATGTAGATTGAGAACTGGATCACTAATGATCGACTATTATTGTGATTGTGACAGGTAATCAAATTTTTCACTAGTGGCTACTAGAGGTGAAATGTAGTATTGCATCCCAACCAGTTAAAGGATTAGGAACTAGGGATGTCACGGGTGTGTCAGGCTTGACATACAGTCATTCTGAATCCGGCTGTAGAAGGTCGCTGCGCTTGGCCTTGCAGACACCTTCTTGATCCTTTCATCATCCCTCCCACTCTAGCACCCAGCGGTGATCTCCACGATCGCCTGCTAATTAACACACCCTTTCTGGATCTTTAAATATACTCAGTTTCTCAAGAGAGTTGCTGGTGATAGAGTAAATTCCTCTGTTCAGGTCTGGAGTTCTAGCAGTCAGCGATATTCTTCTTGGAGTTCCTTTATGGATTGTAGTTGTGTTCTCTCTGGTGTCTCCTCAAAGCTAAGTGTATCTCCTTGTCTGTTTCCCTTGTTTGTCTTTAGTTGCAGTGGGGCCGACTAGTGCTAACTCCTCCCCCTCCCTACCTAGGGCCTAGCTCTAGGGTCAGCCAGGGCTAAGGTATCCTGCTTGGCGATAGGTGTGGAACCTATTTAGGAATGATAAGGGAGTCATGGTGTTGTTAGATCTGCTTAGGGGTCTCCACTCCCCCTTTCCCTAGTTTCTGGGCTTTCCCCCTTTTCCCGTTGTCGTACGCTGGGTTCTTCCCATACCTAGCATGACAAGGGATGAGCAGACCCGTGGAAGTTCAGGTTTTGGTACCCAACTGAACTTTAGTCCAAAGTTTGGTTCGGGTACCAAAACTGTACCCGAACTTGATCCAGTACATGGACCCCATTGAAATCATTGTGAACTCCAACTTTTGAGATGGAAAAATCTCATTCTCCCTCCTCCCTCCTTCTCTTTTCTCTATCTCTCTCCTCCCGCTTCTCTCCTCCCTCTCTCTTTCCTCCCTCTCTCTCTCCTCCCTCTCTCTCTCTCCTTCATCTCTCTCTCCTCCATCTCTCTCTCCTTCATCTCTCTCTCCTCCATCTCTCTCTCCTCTCTCTCTCTCCTCCATCTCTCTCCCTCGCACTCTCTCCATTTCTGTCACTCTCTCCTCTCTCTTCTCAATCTCTCTCTCCCTTGCTATTTGTCCTCCATCTCTTTCTCTCTCCTCCCTCTCTCTCTCTCCTCCCTCTCTCTCTCTCCTCCTTTGCTCTGTCTCCTCCATCTGTCTCTCCTCCATATCTCTCTCTCTCATCCATCTCTCTCCCTTACCCTTTCCTCCATCTCTCTCACTCTCTCCTGTCTCTCACTTGCTCTTTCTCCTCCATCTCTTCCCCCCCCCCATATAATGCCCCATGCAGGATTTAACGTCTCACCCCCATATAATGCCCCATACAAGATGTCACCTCTCCCCCCATATAATGCCACATGTAGGATGTCACCTCTCCCCCCATATAATGCCCCATGCAGGATGTCACCTCTCCCCCCCATATAATGTCCTATGCAGGAGGTCACCTCCCCCCCATATAGTGCCCCATGCAGGATGTCACCTGTCCCCCCATATAATGTCCTATGCAGGAGGTCACCTATCCCCCCCCCATATAATGCCCCATGCAGGATGTCACTTGTTCCCCCCATATAATGCCCCATGCAGAATGTCACTTGTCTCCCCCCCCCCATATAATTCCCCATGACTCCATACATATAAAAAAAATAATCAAGTACTCACCTCTCCTCACTTGCTGCCGTTTCTCCAGACTCTTCAGCGTCGCCGGTGTCTTCCCGCTCTGCGCTGTGATGGATCTGGAGCGAGCATGGTGTAAAGACATCACCACATCCTCTGGCCTGAGACGTCACAGTGCAGCAGCCACGGAAGAGACCAGAGATGGTGCGGAGGCACGGGGAGAGGGGCCCTGAACAAGTGGGGGTGGTTGGCGGGCGCTGGCACCGGCACCGCACCGCTCACGGGTCCCATAGCGCGCAGGGGTGCCCGACGGTAAGTGCGCACATCCATATCCTTAGGGCCCCAGCACTTGCCCGGGTGCGCTGGGTTCTGACGCCAGGCCTGCATATAGGTACTTTACTCAAGCTCTACACAAGTGCACCGTCACTTTTATTATCCCCGCCTTCTTTGGCTTCTCTTATTTTACTCTAGTATTTATTTTGATTTATTTTATTCACTTATATAGCACCATTAATTCCGCAGCGCTTTACAGACATTATCGACACTTTCTCCATCGGGGCTCACAATCTAAATTCCCTATCAGTATGTCTTTGGAGTGTAGGAAGAAACCGGAGAACCCAGCGGAAACCCACAAGAATACGGGGAAAACATACAAACTCAGTATCACATACAGTATATGGATATATAAAATAGGACTCTGAGAAATGTATCTCATTGTTTTGCAATTTTTCCTTAACGGGGCTCTCTGGGAATAGAAAAAAATAAATAACTAAATGGAATCTTAATGAATACATTTATAAATACCTTTAATTAGCAATTTTAGCTTTTTTGTTTAGGGAGGTAAACACTACACAATTAATATGGTCAGTGTCTTGTTACACAGAAAGAAACCTGTCCTAGAATATTAGCACAGAAACTTGTGAGCATGTGCCATAGGAATATTCCTGATATGACTTAGAGATAACCTATAACAGTGTGAGCAGACTTTTCGTACCTTAATAGCCCTGGTATCTCCAGTATTAGATCATATAGACAGGGTAGACATCAGTGTGAGCCGCCTCTTCTTATTTAAGCACTGCTTGTATCTCCAGCATAATATCAGATAGACATGGTGGACAGCAGTGTGAAGAGCCTCTTCTTACTTCAGCACTCCTGGTATCTCCAGTATTAGAGTAGACAGCACTGTGAGCAGTCTCTTCTTACCTCAGCATTCCTAGTATCTCCAGTATTAGATCAGATACACATGGTGGACAGCAGTGTGAGCAGCCTCTTCTTACCTCTGCACCCCTGGTATCTCTAGTATAAGCTCAGAAAGACATGGTGGACAGCAGTGTGAGCAGCCTCTTCTTACCTCTGCACCCCTGGTATTTCTAGTATTAGATCAGTTAGACAGGTGTACAGCAGTGTGAGCAACCTCTTCTTACCTCTGCACCCCTGGTATCTCTAGTATTAGATCAGATACACATAGTGGACTGCAGTGTGAGCAGCCTCTTCTTACCTCAACACCCCTGGTATCTCCAGTATTAGCTCAGAAAGACATGGTGAACAGCAGTGTGAGCAGCCTCTTCTTACCTCTGCACCCCTGGTATCTCTAGTATTAGATCAATTAGACAGGTGTACAGCAGTGTGAGCAGCCTCTTCATACCTCAGCAACCATGGTATCACCAGTATTAGCTCAGAAACACATGGCGGACAGCAGTGTGAGCAGCCTCTTCTTACCTCAGCACCCCTAGTATCTCTAGTATTAGATCAAATACACATGGTGGACAGCAGTGTGAGCAGCCTCTTCTTACCTCAGGATCTCTGGTATCTCCAGTATTAGATCAATTAGACAGGTGGACAGCAGTGTGAGCAGCCTCTTCTTACCGCTGCACCCCTGGTATCTTCATTATTAGATCAGATAGACAGGGTGGACAGCAGTGTGAGCAGCCTCTCCTTCCCCTAGAACCCCTGGCATCGCCAATATTAGATCATGGGATCAAACGGATACCTATTATATATGTGCTCACTCATCACCTTTTTCTAATGTGGTTGAAACCTAGCCCACGTTAGTCAATGAAAAAACTGGGTAGGTGGGATTTCAAGTACATGAGTGAGTTTTGGTTGCATCCGCTGCCTAAAACGGTCAGTTTACCGCCAGTGAGAGCTATATAGTGACTATGTGGCTGTCACTGGGGTGTCTTTGGTTCGGGTTGGTTGGGTGGCTGCGTCCTTATATAGCAACGTGCACTCACAAGCAGAAGATGAGTTTGCTATAAGAAATCCCAATATAAAATACCGCTTTTATATTTTACTGACTCTAAAACTTTATTTATTTTCAGCCTTAGCTAATAACTGGAACTTTTTTTATATAAAATAAGTATATAACACCGGAGCTGGAGAAAGGACTACATAGAGGAATAATAAGTAATGGACCATTAATGATTAATGACATCAAATCTATAAATACACAAGTTTATAAAATTATAAAAAGAAGTCTACATGCCGCCCAGAGGATCGGGGAGCATCGTGCTTATTTATTTATTTTTTTTCAATAATTTATTTTCCGCTGTTACACTTGGCAATCAATAATTTCAGTAATAGCTGGTATGGGTCTACTGAATTGTGGTGAGGGGTGATGGAGAGCCGTTCCGAAGAAGGTGGCCAGCAAGTAACTGGGCCCAATCTAAACCCTGAAACAAGGCCTCCCAAAATAATAGTGCTGATGCCCTCATATGAAGCACAGACATTTCCCAGGGCATTTACACATGGGTCCCATCAGCCTCCCGCTTCTATATTGGTGCCAGGAATGATTGACAAGGTTATGACCATGACTCAGTCTAAATATTGTATTTTTAGTTAGCCATTGTATAGCACTGTTAGATTATGTATTGGGAACTGTATAGTGATAATATGTGAACAATGTCCGGTACTATTTATTTGTGCCTTGTATTTTGATAATATGTGAGCACTGTATTGTAGTATTTATTTGGGCACTGTATGGTCATAACATGTGAGAACTGTAAAGTGGTATTTATTTGGGCATTTCATAGTGTTAATATGTGAGCACTGTATGACAGTATTTATTTGGGCACTGTATGGTCATAACATGTGAGAACTGTAAAGTGGTGTTTATTTGGGCATTTCATAGTGTTTATATGTGAGCACTGTATGACAGTATTTATTTGAGCAATCTATTGTGCTATCTTGAGAACACTATATAGCCGTATTTATTTTGGCTCTGAGTGGCACTGTTATTTTGTTGCTAAAGAATGGCACTCTTATGTGGGCACCATCCTTTATACCTTGTATAATGTAGCACTGTATAATATCTTATTTGTATATAAATTGTTGGCGGGGGAGCTAAGAGAATAAGCCTCACACGGTACCGTGCCTCATTAGTCAGGTCGTGACCCAAGTGCAACCTTTTTCTCTGCACCCCATGTATTGCATGCCTGCTTTTAGACCAACGTATTCTGCACCACGTATCACTCTCATCCTCCCTGCGGAGGTCACGCTAGAATCTCAGATAATTGCACAGTGTGTGCCCTTATGGGCAGGGGCGTACTGGCCCACCGTATGATCGGGAAAACCCCCAGTGAGCTCCGGGTTCCGATGGCCATGCCCCTAAGCCCCGCCCTCACACCCACTGGGCCCTGTACAGAGAACAGAGGACCCCCCGGTTCGCTAATCAGATAGGCAGCACTGCCGATATGATTAGTGATGGGCTCTCTGCAGCAGCACAGCAAGGAGACCGGTCTCCCTGCTCTGCCTGCTGCCGCAGTGCCCCTCTGCCGCCTCTGCCGGCGCGTGCGCAGGAGGTGAGTCTCAGAGCGATGACATCATCGCCCTGGGACTGCTTCCTGTGCGCGCTGTGGAGGACTGATCCGCCGTCGCCCTAGGCAGCGGCTGCAGGCCTGCAGCTCATCTCAACGCTTGAGTATGAAAAGCAGGGGCCGGGAGGGGAGGAAGGGATAGGGGGGAGGGGTGACTGAGAGGACCCCTGGCCGAGGCTGGCAGTAAATGCTACTGGGCAATGGGCATGATTATCATCATGCCCAGCCTGTCCTGCTGCCAACCTCTCGTTACTGTTACTATGCCTAGCAGCATGTGCTACCACCAGTGGCTGGCAGGACATGCTGGGTGGGCATGAAAGTACCAAGGAGGCTGGCAGGACATACTAAGCATGAATCGGGCTATGGGCGGAGGAGAGCGGTGCCAGCGCCCGCCCTTCTCCCCCGCTTGTTCAGGGCCCAGCAGCCGGATACTTACCTCTCCTCCTGCCTCCGCAGATCCGCTGTATTTCTGCTCTGCGCTCCCTGTGACATATCAGGTCAGAGGGTGCGGTGACGTCTTTCCACCGCACCCTCCCCTGAGCCATCACAGGCAGCGCAGAGCGGGAAGACGCCGGCGACGCTGGAGTACGGACCTGAGCAGCGGCAGCAGGTAAGGAGGAGTGAGGTGAGTATTTGATTATTATTTTTTTTAATGTATGGAGGCATGGGGCATTATATGGGGGGGTGATATCCTGCATGGGGCATTATATGGGGGGGTGACATCCAGCATGGGGCATTATATGGGGGGGGTGACATCCTGCATGGGGCATTATATGGGGGGTGACATCCTGCATGGGGCATTTTAAAGAGGGGGGTGACATCCTGCATTGGGCATTTTAAAGAGAGGGGGGTGATATCCTGCATGGGGCATTATAAAGAGGGGGGGTGACATCCTGCATGGGGCATTATATGGGGGGTGACATCCTGCATGGGGCATTATATTGGGGAGATGACATCCTGCATGGGGCATTATATTGGGGAGATGACATCCTGCATGGGGCATTATATGGGGGCGGTGACATCCTGCATGGGGCATTTTAAAGAGAAGGGTGACATCCTGCATTGGGCATTATAAAAGGGGGGATGTGACATCCTGCATGGGGCATTTTAAAGAGAGGGGGGGTGATATCCTGCATGGGGCATTATATGGGGGGTGACATCCTGCATGGGGCATTATATGGGGGGTGACATCCTGCATGGGGCGTTATATGGGGGAGGTGACATCCTGCATGGGGCATTATATGAGGGAGGTGACATCCTGCATGGGGCATTATATGGAGGGGGGTGACATCCTGCATGGGGCATTATAAGGGGGGGAAAAGCCTGCATAGGGCATTATGTGGGGGGAACAGCCTGCATGGAGCTTTATATGGGGCCAGTATCCTGTACAGAGCATTTTCTGGGGGCCAGTATTCTGTTTGGAGCGTTATATGGGGTCAGTATTCTGTATGGAGCATTATATGGGGGCCAGTATTCTGTATGGAGCATTTTTTGGGGGCCAGTATACGGTGTGGAGCGTTATATGGGGACCAGTATCCTGTATGGAGCGTTTTATGGGGGCCAGTATTCTGTACGGAGCATTTTATGGGGGCCAGTATTCTGTATGGAGCATTATATGGGGACCAATATCCTGTATGGAGCGTTATATGGGGACCAGTATTCTGTATGGAGCGTTATATGGGGACCAGTATTCTGTATGGCGCACTTTTTGGAGGCCAGTATACTGTGTGGAGCGATTCGCCGGTTTCTGAACTATTATAGAATTTACAATAGATATCACTCATGTAATATAAGGAGTGAAATCTTTGCATTGTACTATACTTATATTTCTCTGCGGTATCTGTGCATCATGAATCGTGGTATGTGTTAAAGGGGCCCACTGAGACTCTTTCTCCCAGGGCCCAGAAAAACCTGGAGCCGGCCCTTTGTGGTACTATCATGCTAGTACTACTACCACCAGTGGCTGGCTGGCAGGACATGCCATGTGAGCTTGAATGATAGTACCACAGAGGCTGGCAGTACATACTGGGCAATGGGCATAATAATACCACAAAGGCTGGGAGGACATACTGGGCAATGGGCATGATAGTACCACCAGTAGACTGACTTGGCGGTCTCCAGGGCTCCGTCTCCCCTTCTCGCTGCTGTTAGGCTGGGTTAACATTGCGTTTATACTGTGCGTTACAACGGATCCGTTGTAAATCAGCGCAGACGCAATGTACTGTAGACTTGCATTGCAAAAATAGGCATGTGTTTGAAAGTATGCATTATTTGCAACGCACAGGAAAACATGGTCGGCGGCTGGAGGCCAGCTGAGCACTTCTCTGACAACTGTGTTCTAGTGTCATTCTGTGCCTGCTCATCTCTGTCAGCAGGGGTATTTGTCTGATGGCAAAGATGTAGCAGAGCTGGAGACAGAAGATCCGTGGATTACGTCAGAGCGAGGATTTTGTTTTTTTATTAAAGATGGAGTCCCTACATGTGTTTTTTTCTGTTTACTAGAAATTCATGGTGGCCATGTCTAGTTTGGCGTGACGCCATGAATTTCAGGCTTACTGCCAGCTGATAATACAAAGCTGGTACTAACCCCATTATTACCCAGCGTGCCACCCCCACCAGGGCCGCTGGAAGAGCCGGATAAAGCGCCTGGAAATGGTGCTATGATGAATGCGCCAATTCCAGGGGTGGCTGCGGGCTGCCGTCTTCATCGTGGGGGGCCCAGAATGCTTGGGCCTTACCATGCTGAGAATCCCAGCCCCCAGCTGCCTGGTTTTTACCAGGCTGGCGATCAAAATATGGCGGGAACCCACGTATTTTTTTTTAAATTATTTTTTTAAATAATTTAAAAAACATTGGGCTTTCCTGACTTTTGATCGCCAGGCAGCTGGAGGTGGCAGCCCATAGCTGTCTGCTTTATCTGCGCTGAGAATCAAAAATTCTGCGGAGCGCTGTCATTTTTGTTTTATTATTTATTTATTTTCACACTTCTATATGTGTGACAGTCCCAACAGCTAATCACAGACGCTGACACAGAGAACGGGCGTCTGTGATTGGCTGCTTGAGTAACCTGAAAGCAGCCCATACATAGTACCATACTAGAATGTATGGGCTGATTGTAGATTACTCAAACAGCCAATCACAGACGCCCATCCTCTTTGACAGCATCTGTGATTGGCTGTTGGGTCTGTGACATATAGAAGTGTGAAAAGAAATTTTTAAAAACGGTGTAGCGCTCTGCTGAATTTTTGATTCTCACCGCAGATAAAGCGGACAGCTACGTACTGCCACCCCCAGCTGCCTGGCTTTACCTTGGCTGCCGATCAAAAGACAGAGAAGCCGAATATTTGTTTTAAACTTATTTAAAATATTTTTTTTTTTAGAAAAAGGTGTGTGCTCCTGCCATATGTTGATCGCCAGCCAGATAAAACAAAGGAGCTGGGGGCTGGGATTCTCAGCATGGTAAGGCCCAAGTGTTCTTGGCCCCCCACACTGAAAATCGCAGCCCGCAGCCACCCCTGAAAATTTCCAGGCGCTTTACCTGGCTCTTCCAGCGGCCCTGGTGGTGAGTGGCACCCTGGGTAATAATAGTGTTAGTACCAGGCCAGCTTTGTATTATCAGCCGGTACTAAGCCCGAAATTCATGTTGTCACGCCAAATTAGACATGGCCACCATGAATTTCTAGTAAATAGAAAAAAAACACAGAAATTTTTTTTTTAATTAAAAATAAAACACAAAACCCATTTAGGCTCCGTTCATACGCGGCGCAAAAAATCTCTACTGCATGCCGACGTTGCGCTTTTCTCAGCGCGCTTTTCCCGAGGCATGTTAACATGTAGCCTATGGGGAAAGCGCGCCAAAAAAAACGCCAAGAATTGGCATGTCAATTCTTTTTGCGCGGCCGCTTTTGCAGTGAAAGCGCCCACGCAAAAATACGTGGCAAAACGCGGCATCTGAACGCTTTTCAGCAAAAGCCATAGCTTTTGCTGGAAGGCGTTTCCAGCTTTCTTTGGCACTTCTTTTACGCGAGCGGTCTAAAGCGCCGCATAAAAGTAGGAACGTAGCCTAAGGGACTCTATCTTTAATAAAAAAAAATCCTCGCTCCGACGTAATCCATGGGTCTTCTTTCTTCAGCTCTGCTACATCTTTGCCATCAGAGATATATGTCTGCTGACAGATGAGCAGGCACAGAATGACACTGGAGCACTGTTACTGTGTAGTGCCGCACTATGTTGCTCTTTTGTCATTTCATGCAGTGTAGAAATCTTGGGAAAAGTGTGGATTGTGCTCTGGAAGTGATCAGTTATAGCTAACTATGTTATTTTCTGCAGAGATAAGTCCTGCATAGAAGATGGGATATATCGGTCTGCAGATAAAGAACTTCACCTAGAGACATCACTGGTGAGTATGTGTATTACCTATACACACACACTGACACTATATACAGAGCTCCTGTGTATAATATTAATGGTGATCATTGCATTACCTGTACACTGACACTATATACAGAGCTTCTGTGTATAATGTCACTGGTGATGACTGATAACCTGTACACTTTATACAGAGCTCCTGTGTATAATATCACTGGTGATCACTGTATAACCTGTACACTGACCCAATATACAGAGCTTTTTTACATTTTTATTATTTTAGCATTATTTGTCACTATGTTGTGGCATTATGTGCTTTGGTCATGACATGACGATATTTGTCCCTTGTATGTGGTATTATTCAGTCACTATGTGGTGGTAATATGTGGTCTCATGGTGTGTCAGTATTTATACCTTGTATCTGGTAGCATTTGATCACTATGTGGTGGTATTATGTGCTTTGGTCATGGTGTGGCGGTATTTGTGCCTTGTATGTGGCATTATTTGGGCACTATGTGGTGGTAATATGTGATCTGGTCACGGTGTGGTGGTATTTCTGCCTTCTATCTGGTAATATTGGTCTTGGTAGAGTGGATTGTGGTTGGTCATTTGTTTTATCTGATATCAATAAGGGGAAACCTCTTTATTTCCAATAGATATTAAATACTTGGATGTTTAACCCCTCCCTGCCCTGTGACTATTACACAGCAGCAGAGATGCAGTTGCAGAGGTTCACCAGAGAAAGCAAGTTGGCATTTGGTGAGATTTTCACCTTTGTATTTATAAGACAAAACCAGGAGTGGGTGAGAAATTCATAAAACATTACCTCGGATTGCTCCACTCCTGGTTTTGTCTTATAAATACAGAGGTAAAAATCTCACAAAATACTCAAAGTGCCACAATCTTCTGACAGTGCTGATTCCACCAATAAATAAGTGATCACCTTCCCAACCTGTGCATCGCTGAGAACTTGTTTTCACCAATAAAAACCCTTTAATGCAAACTACAGTAATTGTACATCGCATTTCTGGTGAGCGCACAGTGATGGGCAGAAGCGGCCAATATAATGGGTATAACGGCTAACAGGTATTTGCAAATAGCTGAAGGGTGGGTGGGCCCCTGGAGTCAATGTCCCTGGTGGGCCCCAGACACCCCAGTCCGGCGCTGTTGACAGCAGTGACCTGGGGGTCTGAAATGCTTCCTGGGGCGATCCCCATGTCATTTGAGCACTGTCACTATCGTTTTGGGCACTTTTTAGGCTTTCTACAGACTGTAGGGGGTGCCGCCGCAAAAATGCTCGGGTCTCCCATAGACTAACATTGGGCTCGTTTCTCGGGTCGAGCACCCGAGTATCACGGTGAGCTCGGCCCGAGCTTCGAGCACCCGAGCATTTTAGTGCTCACTCAACACTAATTGCCACTCTTCGTAATGTGCAAACAATGTCTTCTTCAGGTGGATTCCACCTGGATCCCTCATGAAAAGCACTAGATAAAAATGTAAATGATTGAACATATGCACTGCAATATAAAAACAACTTGCTGTGCATTGTGTATTTTTCAGTCTTTTTCAGCTTCTTTTCTCCGCTTCCAGCTTTGAAAATTATGAAGTGGTTAAAGAAAGTGATCGGTTCATTCTGCTGGTGGCTTCTGTTTGGAAGCGGCTGACTATTTTATATGTAGTTAACAAAAACACTGATGTTTTCCTTAAGTGTCTTCTTATAAAATAAAAAATCAGTGGTTTATGCTGGCGTCTATAAGGTGCTGTGTGTACGTACCCTTAGGAATAACAGAATCTCTGGTCATCTCCTCCATTTTTGGCCAGAGTTTAGAGGATTAATGGGAGACATAGAACCGCTATTCTCCAGTTTGGGATCTAACCCTTCAGACATACTATATATGAGGTATAGTATTAATATACCATAAAAGTCACTAATAATCAATTAAATGCGAAAAGACATTAAACAATTTTAATTTTTTATTTCTTTGAATTAAAATTGCATGGAAGGATGAAGACAAGTTCTTGGAGGAGCCTTCAACTTTTGCACGTGTCTCTTGCTGGTCAGGAGGCCACAGGTAGGTGGTACAACTCCTTCCATACAGGTACAGCATTAATGGTGGATGTGCTGTAGTTTCTTCAGAGCGCTAGATTTGGGTGTTTTCTGTCCTCGAGATGTCAATGGTGCGTTGGTGGCAGCAGCCAAAAATGCAGCTTTCTCTGACAGCACAAGCAGCCCTGGATAATCCACGCCGGCAGGATGTTATCATCCGGCGGAAGAGAGAACCTAGGAGAAAAGATGTAAAACTGATGTAAGTAATGGGACTCCATATTAGAGGACACTACTGTGGTGTCACTGTAGCATGACGTTAGAGGAATCTCATCATACAGAGGAGCAGAATCATTGTCAGCCATCATACATGTGACAATCCCACCACTGACGGATAACATCTGCTCCACATGACTTCTTCTCACTGACGTCATACAACATGGAGATTATCGTCACACTTACCTCGCCTAGTTTCCCCCTCTTCAACTTTCTCTGTTTTTAGTTGTTTTCTCAGTGTTCGAAAATATTTTCTTCTCTTCTGAACTGGAGATTCTAATCAAAAAGCCAGAAAAAAATGTTGATTATAAACTCCTAAAAGATGAGCTTTGTATCTTTATAGAGTTATGCAACTGATTAATATGAACCTGTAGCTTTTCTGGGTTCCGGTGGTGTCTCCCCAAAGAACCATGTCCCCATATTAATATGACATTACTTTCAGCAAGCCACGGTGTTATATAATCAGTTGGATAAAACTTCATTGTAACTTTAAAGAAGACCCATCACCAGGTCAAAAGTGTCCAAGATTCGCTCTTATTTTATGTCGGCTTCTCCCCTGAGTATTCTGATATTTGTTTTCCTAAAATCCACAGTACGGTTGTAGAGATATGGGACTTTTTATTTAGTGTTGATTATTATGGTCTTTATCATGTGGGCGTGGTAACCTAAGGGCACGCCCCAGAGGATCCTGTGAACACCGCCCCTTTGTAAAGAATAAAAATTACCACTAATTACAAAGGCCCATAACTCTGGAACCGTATGGGGGATTTTAACAAAACAAAAAATAGAATACTCAGGGGAGCAGAAAGAATAAAGGAAGTAATTTTAGAGCCTTAATATTTAAATTTTGGATCATAGGCTATAATTGGATGGCCTATAAACCTGTACATACCTGACAATGAGGGCGAGGATGACTCACTGTTTTTAGCAGTAAAACACTGATTGTCTCCAACAGTTTTGGAAGGGGAAGATTCTTTCTGCCTGTTGGTAGAAAAAAGACACGTAAATTACAAGGAAAAAACAATAGAATAACGGAAGAACACCTGTCTGTAAGGTCAATTAGGACAACATAGAGGAGATATCCTGCTCAAGACCACATTTTACCAGCAAGAATGGAGTCTAATTAGTAATATTGGCCTGTAGTGAGTTGGAAATGAATGGTTGGTCGCAACAATCAGCTGTTATTGAAGTTATCACAAGTAAGACCCACAGAGATTGTGTAGTCATGGGGTGGTGGATGCTAGATTTAGATTTGTGTTACTCGTATCTTGTATTTGGATCCGACATATATCAGGACTAAATCTCATAATAATAATAATCTACTCACATTTCTGAGCGTTTTTCATTGATCTCTGGGGAACACCCTGGAGGTGACATAGTTACTTCATTGCCTTCATCACTGTTCTCTTGGGAACACTGTGGAGGTGACATAGGCTCTTCATTGCCTCCATCACTGTTCTCTTGGGAACACTGTGGAGGTGACATAGGCTCTATATTGGTCATCATCCCAGTATTGGTGATATATAGCTAAAACAGATAAAGAAATATAAAATAGATATATTTAATTTTTTTTTGTAATTATAGGTTTCATACATTTTATTAGCCACATACTTACTTTAGAAGACCTTTGATAAGTTGATGCAAAGTTTTTGATTTCTGGCCAGTCATTGTCCTCACTTGTGTCCCCCTCATCTGAATTTATATGTTTGAAGCTGCTACTTCGAGCTAAAAAATACAAGTGTTATTAGAGATTATTAGTATAATACCCAGACAGTCACCATGTTATCACTAATAATGATGGGAACTGATTTTGACATAAAATGAAAGACAAGACACTCGTCAGTTTTCTGCAGATGACGTCTCATTTTACTTACTGATAAAGTAGCGGGTGTCCTCATCTGACTTTAGGTCAGGAACGAACAGGGGCTTCTGACTTAAAAGGTTGTCAAAGTCTAAGTCACGCATAAATGGATGAATTTTGATCTCATTTGCGCCTCCTGGAAAAGGAAGACAAGAAAGAAAGTGATACAGTCATTGTCAGAGAAACTGCTCCATATCTGTAGAATTTATGTTAATCTGAACTGAAGATGTAACAGAGCCGACATAAAGGAAATATATTGAACATTATAGCATGAAGAATGGGTAATAGACAAGTAGGTAGAGTACAGAACCTCAGTGCTGATCCTCATGGAACCCATCATTTGTCTGGTCACGCTGTAATAATTCATTGATAATACTATTAATATTACCTGTTCCAAGTCTCAGTGCTGGAATTTTTCTGAGCAGTTGAGTGATGATGCCTCGAGCATTAGTTGGAGGAAAGTTATTACATCTCCAAGGTATATCATCTGTTATATAAAAAGCAAATATTATAAGAAATAAAACCTCTTCATTTATTTTCATTAAAATAAAATTCCTTAACAAAGCTAGAAAAAACTACAGAACTATTCAAGTCAAATGACAGTGACATCACAAGCATTCAGATTATTTTACTTACCCTGGATGATACTGTGTAAAATATTCCTTCTGCAAGCCCCTGTAAATGGTGGATATCCAAATAGAAATTTATATAGGATGATCCCTATTGACCACCAGTCAACAGGCCTTCCATAGCCTATCTTTAGGATAACTTCTGGGGCCATGTAAGTAGGGGTGCCAGCAGTCTGGAAACCAACAGAAAAAGGAGATGATGATCAATAAATATAATTGCGACACATAACATCAGTGGAAATGTTTTTCTAGAGAAATTATAAATCAGAGAAGGAGAAAGAGATGAGATCTGTAAAGTACAAGACCCTGTAAGTAAAGCCTACCTCTTTATCAAGGAACTCTTTGGTGATGTCCTTAGTTGGAGTCTTGTAGAAGTCTGAGTTTGGTCTCATGAGGCCGAGTTTTGAAACCCCAAAATCAGTGACCTTAATATGTCCTGTTGATGTTATCAGGAGGCTGTGAAAGAAAAGATGGTGTCAGCACCAAGTAATAACCCACAGACTGTATAAGAAACTCTAACTTTCTTCCCCTCTAATATGCTAGAGGGGTCACTTACTTCTCAGGCTTCAGATCTCTGTGCACCACACCATAGCTGTGCAGGTATTCCACAGCAAGGACCGTTTCCGCAATGTACATACGGGCCAAGAGGACTGGTAAAGGACCCCTGTGCTTTAGAAGGGTACCACAGTCACCTCCTACAGGAGAAAGCAAATATGAGAACTGAGGGTTTGTTACAATGTAAATTACACATGATGAGTGGGAATGTGAAAAAGGCGGAGACATTGGGACAGGATGGTTTATATATACTGTATAATGTAGTGCGTATACTGTATACTGCAGATAGACCCTATACATAGAGACAGAGCCTCATCTACGAGCCTCTAATTTTTTTCTCTGTGAACGTTCTTATCTATAAAAACTCTTCAAAAAGACCAATCTTCCTTTTACCCATAGTGGAAATTGCTGCCGTGCTCAGCGAGGACATACTGGGGGACTTTCATAGAGATCAATGGTTTTTCAGGCATCTTGGTAACAGATGACTTATAATAATTGCAAAGAGGACATGTAACCGTCCATGTGGGCACATTGTGGTCATATATAGGTGCTAGGATTAAGCAGACGTGGGCTGGATATAGATACAATGGATGTGTCCTACCTGGTACATACTCCATGACCATACATAGATGAAGTTTAGTAGGAAAGGAGCAGAACGTGGAGACCACAAAGGGACAATCTGCGAATGCTGAGATGTCCCTCTCCAGAAAGGCCCATTCAAGCCTCTTTGGCTTTTTCAGGTTCTCCTTGTCCATTTTCTTCATAGCGCAGACTTGGTTTGTGTCTTTATGGCGAACTAAGTGGACGGCCCTGGAGAGGAGAAAAAAACATGATTTACTATAAATTCTTATTAACAATCTATCTATAGATCTCATCAAATGATCTCCTGTATTAATGATTAATGTGGGGCCATCACTAGAAAACCATGTCTATAAATACATAAAATAACACTCCACAAATGATCACCAATGGGGGGTCCTCATCCACGTCACATCCTAACTGACCTGAATAGTGACAGATAGATGTGGACCGTGATGTGAACTCATAATTTGTCCATGGCAACATAACATGAGAAGGACGCAGAGACATCGTCATAAGGAGCCCTGGGAAATATATATAATACCAAAGTAAAGCTCACCCAAAGGCTCCACTGCTGATCAGTTTGATCGGTTTATAGTCGCTCTTACAAGGATTTCTCCCCAGGTTCAATGATCCGATCGTGGCCTAAAAAGGAATAAGAAATGACATTAAGACATAGAAACTGCAGGGGAATAAAAGATGAAGATGCAGGAACGTCTCTCTTCTATATTATGTCCATGATGATTACACTGCAGCAGATGTAGGGGACGTGATACAAGCCGGACCCTGCACAGACACTATTATATTATAGGAGATATCCCCCTTATACAAAGACACAGGCGGAAATACAAACTCCGCACCACTGAGTACAGACTGTCCTCACAGATGATGAAGCCACAGGGACAGGTGGCCATAAAATACCCTGTGTCTGCCTGGAGTGGACATGGAGGCCTCCACCATCATAAATCTGACCTTCTGCTAAATAGCTGGTAATCTGGAGAAGATCAGACAACAAGGACATGAGATGTAGACCTGTGTCTGCCTGGAGAGGACAGGGAGGCCTCCACCATCATGAAACTGACCTTCTGCTATATGATTAGTAATCTGGAGAAGATGAGACAAGGACATGAGATGTAGACCTGTGTCTGCCTGGAGCGGACATGGAGGCCTCCACCACCATAAATCTGAGCTTCTGCTATATGGCTGGTGATCTGGAGAAGATCAGAGAACAATGACATGAGATGGAAACCTGTGTCTGCCTGGAGAGGACAGGGAGGCCTCCACCATCATGAACCTGAGCTTCTGCTATATGGCTGGTGATCTGGAGAAGATCAGACAACAAGGACATGAGATGTAGAAGATGATAGATCCTTACCAGGCGCTCCACTGAGTAGGCCGGATACTCCAGTACAAGCAGGACATTTTGGGCCAGTTGTTTAATAAAGGCCAATTCTCCACTTTGGGATTTTTCTTCAGCCTATAGAGATGAAAACAAAGAAGAAAGGAAAATCATGAGAGAAAAAGCAAAACGGAGGAGGCCATTTATATCACCATGTTACTTATGCTATCTACACTACAAGTACTACATGACAACTGACGAGGGATCCGGTCGCTTGTAAACCTTTAAATCCCCACGTCCTCCCTCCATACCCAATGTATGTATATAAGACACATGGCTGCTTGTGACCTGTGTAAAATGGCCACAGCAGACTCCAACTCAAAACGCGGGGTGACTGCAACAATGATAGCCCCACAATTATATACAGTAGATATCTAATAGGCTTTAAACCAGAAGAAAAACAACACCTAATTAAGAGTTAGACCCTAGCCGCACCACACCGACACCACACCGACACAAGGGTTAAGGCATTAATATCCCACATTAATACCACTATCCTCACAGGACCGAAGTCCACTAGTTATATTGAGATGTAACCAAAGTCACTATTCCCCCAACAGTAACCTCCGTCCAAAGGACATCACATTTATCAAGACTCTGACCCAAACCTATCCCCCACCGCTGTGACCGTCCCAAAACCTCTACTTATCAAGTGCCAGCCTTCAAACTTTCCTCCCATCTCTTTATAAGGGCTGGTTGGATGCTGGAACGTGAAACTCCTACCTTCTTCCTTTTATTGTCCCCCTGTAACCCAGCTCCTCAACTCCTTCCCGCAAATGTACGGGTTATTAACATCCTGGAAGGGTCCTCACATGTGGAGGGGGCTCAGGAGCTGAGCTCCCCAAACATGCGTATATGAAATAGCCAGCATCTGTCCCTAAAAACCGTGGACAACGCAGAATTCTTCTGTTAACCATTTAAATAAAGCTGTCAGTCTGTGACAGTATCATTTCAATTGTGCATGCACCGATGCCTGAGCACTCTTGCTTTCATCGGCCCTCCACAAGGCGATCACAAGGGTCTAATGCATTTCTAGGACAACCAGGGGTCTGCTGAAGACCTCCGTTGCTGAAACCACGGTCCTCCTTGTGAAGCTTAGCTATAGGCTGAGCTCCAGAGGAGATCAAGATTTTCACTATATAGCGCAATACTGTAGTATTGCAATATATAGTATGAGCGATTTGCAGGATTAAGTCCCCTAAGGGAACGAAAAAAAAAATTAAAAATAAAGAAGAAAAGATTTAAAAAAATGTTAAAAATATAAAAGTTCAAATCACTCCTCTTTTCACCATTTAAAATAAAGAAAGGAAAAAATTAATGATCATATTTGATATTGATGCGGTTGTTAAAGTCTGATCTTTTAAGATAGGGAATTAATTAATACGATCAATAAACACCGAAAAGAGGAAAAAAAAATGGATTTGTGGTTTTTTTTTGTCTTCTCATTTCACTTAAAAACATTAATAATAAACAATCAAAACACCCATAGAATCTATGATTCTATGACACTCTATGTACACAAAGTTCACTGCAAAACTCAAATCTTCACTCATCCCAATCGACAGAAAACTAAAATGTTATGGGTCCCTGAATATAGCGACACAAAGAACCATTGCATCTCACTTGGAATTTTTTTCCCTTGTTTCAGTACAATGTATGGTAAATAGAATGGAGCCACTGAAAGCTACAACTTGTCCTGCAAAAGAATCAAGCCCTCACATGTCTATGTCAATGGAAAAATAACAAATTTATGGCTCTTGAAAGAAAGTGAGGAAAAAATGAAGGCATAACAACTGAAAACTCTGTGGTCCATAATTGGTTAACCAATCCAATTCCCCCCTACCTCCACAACCCTCCCAATAACCCTGTAGATATCACCCTCTCCCTTGTCATGTAGCCTGTATGCCCTATTACTGCTCCCCGGCTATTCTTATCTGGGTATTTGGTACAGGTTAAACTTATATTCCATTATTATTTTCCATTATTACTATATGATTTGTGCAGATTGTCTGCTATTTACCTGTTGTACTAATGTCCATATGTTCTTCTGTAAATGCTCAAGATATTCTGAGCTTATATGACCTCGTTTGTATTTGGTCAGGCAATCTCTCACAAGCTCCATTACCAGCCGGTAAGTGAAGCTGAGGACGCCATCGGGTAGTGGTAGCACAAAGTCAGGGTCATAGGTGGTAAGAATCCCCTGGAGTAGTGCTAACACCTGAAGTCTGTCTGGAGAAATTCCAGACATTTCCAGTAAATCCAAGCGCAGTCTGTATATGACTAGCTATATGGCTTATCACACCGACAACAATGACACCGGAAAGTCAAAGTGACAACTAGAGTGTAATCACTTGTAGAAGTAGTGATGGTTAATTGTGATGTCATAATGGAATCTTGTGTTCTACTCTTAAAGGGGCAGCTTACCTTATAAGGAAGTTGCCTAGCATCCCTTAAGGAGGCAACAATATAGGCTGAGCATCGGTACCATATGCAGACATGGATGATAGAGCTATGGACACTTTACTCTTCTGAGCAGTTAGAGTATTATTATGTTGTTACATAAATTATTTATATCTGTTCCACACAATAAAAATTACAGTGTTTTGTATCAATAAGAAAGTCATATTCCGGGGCTAAAATACAATGTATATCTTTGTACCGTGTTAGGGGCTAAAAGAAGTATCTTTACTGAGGGAACAGGGCCGGACTAGGGGCTGCGCCCAGCTCTGGCATAGGACACACACAGGCCCATGTTACTCTCCCACACCCACTTTCAAAGATGAGGGTCTCTATTACAAATATGACCCTGCCTACCATTGGAGAAAATCTAAATTTACTACTCCCCGTGATACCAATTTATTAGGATGATCATTTAGGTCTCTTTATCACATTAATAGTTCCCCTTGGGCATCCTTATAATAATAAGAGTGCCCCTCTGGGACTCCTTATAATAATAATAGTGCCCCTCTGGGTCTCCTTATAATAATAAGAGTGCCCCTCTGGGTCTCCTTATAATAATATTAGTGCCCCTCTGGGTCTCCTTATAATAATAATAGTGCCCCTCTGGGTCTCCCTATAATAATAATAGTGCCCCTCTGGGTCTCCTTATAATAATAATAGTGCCCCTCTGGGTCTCCTTATAATAATAATAGTGCCCCTCTGGGTCTCCTTATAATAATAATAGTGCCCCTCTGGGACTCCTTATAATAATAATAGTGCCCCTCTGGGTCTCCTTATAATAATAATAGTGCCCCTCTGGGTCTCTCTATAATAATAATAGTGCCCCTCTGGGTCTCCTTATAATAATAATAGTGCCCCTCTGGGACTCCTTATAATAATAATAGTGCCCCTCTGGGTCTCCCTATAATAATAAGAGTGCCCCTCTGGGTCTCCTTATAATAATAATAGTGCCCCTCTGGGTCTCCTTATAATAATAATAGTGCCTCTCTGGGTCTCCTTATAATAATAATAGTGCCTCTCTGGGTCTCCTTATAATAATAATAGTGCCTCTCTGGGTCTCCTTATAATAATAATAGTGCCCCTCTGGGTCTCCTTATAATAATAATAGTGCCTCTCTGGGTCTCCTTATAATAATAATAGTGCCCCTCTGGGTCTCCTTATAATAATAATAGTGCCCCTCTGGGTCTCCTTATAATAATAATAGTGCCTCTCTGGGTCTCCTTATAATAATAATAATAGTGCCCCTCTGGGTCTCCCTATAATAATAATAGTGCCCCTCTGGGTCTCCTTATAATAATAATAGTGCCCCTCTGGGTCTCATAATAATAATAGTGCCCCTCTGGGACTCCTTATAATAATAATAGTGCCCCTCTGGGTCTCCTTATAATAATAATAGTGCCCCTCTGGGACTCCTTATAATAATAATAGTGCCCCTCTGGGTCTCCTTATAATAATAATAGTGCCCCTCTGGGTCTCCTTATAATAATAATAGTGCCCCTCTGGGTCTCCCTTTAATAATAATAGTGCCCCTCTGGGTCTCCTTATAATAATAATAGTGCCCCTCTGGGACTCCTTATAATAATAATAGTGCCCCTCTGGGTCTCCTTATAATAATAATAGTGCCCCTCTGGGTCTCCTTATAATAATAATAGTGCCTCTCTGGGTCTCCTTATAATAATAATAGTGCCCCTCTGGGTCTCCTTATAATAATAATAGTGCCCCTCTGGGTCTCCCTATAATAATAATAGTGCCCCTCTGGGACTCCTTATAATAATAATAGTGCCCCTCTGGGTCTCCTTATAATAATAATAGTGCCCCTCTGGGACTCCTTATAATAATAATAGTGCCCCTCTGGGTCTCCTTATAATAATAATAGTGCCCCTCTGGGTCTCCCTATAATAATAATAGTGCCCCTCTGGGACTCCTTATAATAATAATAGTGCCCCTCTGCGTCTCCTTATAATAATAATAGTGCCCCTCTGGGTCTCCCTATAATAATAATAGTGCCCCTCTGGGTCTCCCTATAATAATAATAGTGCCCCTCTGGGTCTCCCTATAATAATAATAGTGCCCCTGTGGGACTCCTTATAATAATAATAGTGCCCCTCTGGGTCTCCTTATAATAATAATAGTGCCCCTCTGGGTCTCCCTATAATAATAATAGTGCCCCTCTGGGTCTCCTTATAATAATAATAGTGCCCCTCTGCGTCTCCTTATAAGATTAAAGGGAATCTGTCAGAAGGATCAGCTCTCCCTCCCAAGCCGTCTATATGGGCATACGTTATACACGTGGTCCCTTTACCAGCGAGGTTGGTCGACTGGGATAAGAAAATCATTCAACGAGAGACTAGATGGATTTTATTAACGAATGGCCTATTGTTATAGTGTGATCACTATTCAGTATGGCCCTATTACATAGACTATCACCATACAGTGTGTAGGCCAATTGTGGCTGCGCTCTTCTATACGGCATAGTCGGCCATTTGGACGGACTTCTTTTCTTTATCTATACTTTTAATCTTGGCTGCACTGAATATTGATTCAGGGTTAAATGATTCTCCTTTGTGTGTGCATCGATTATATCTGGTACATTTACACTATATTAATACATCCTCTATATTTATAATATATCTATACACCTATATTCCCTGTTGTCTTGTTGCCTAGCCATTATGGGAACCAATCTGGACCTATGATGTGATAAATACTTGATGAGATCCATAAAACAGCGCCCCCTATTGGAGCCCACTGTTCGTTTCAAGCATGGACCTTCTGGTATCTGTATGGGGAGGAAACCTCTCGCTGGAGCGCAGCGTGCCTCCCAATGCGCACTGACGCCCCCTCCGGTCTCATCGCTGGAACACATTTTTATGTAAAGTGTCATTGAATGCAGCAGCCGGGTCTAAGCTCCTAATAAACACAACCCTCCGCCTGCCCCGCTGTGTTATTACAGGCTCTATTCCCCTTCAAGCCTAAGCGTCAGAATGCCTGCTCCTCCTCTTACCTCCCCCTTTCACCTGCTGTTATAGTACAGCCTGTCTGGGCTCTGTATTAAAGCCTCTTATTAACCCTCTCTCCCTATGTATCTACTGGTAGACCCCATATTAATATAAGCCCCTTGCATACCATGAGCTGCAATATTATTATTGTAAGAAACCCCATGTGCACTATTATTATCAGGCATAGATGGGGGCATTATTATTCAGTATCGGCACACAGGGGGCATTATTACTATCTAAGGCAAGGGTGGGCAATTAATTTTCCAAAGAGATCACATGAGAGACCATGACTGTTGCGGAGAACGAACCAATAGACAGATATGAATTCTGCTCAATATTCATATCAACATATTAATTACATTTATTATAATATATTAATATTATCACTAGAGATGAGCGGTGTTCGACTCGAACTGTTCGCCAATCTCAAATTCGAGCTGTTTTGGGCGGTGTTCGAGCCGTTCGGCGAACACGAACAATTTGAAAAAAATCCGGCTGTTCGAGGTTATGTTCCATAACTGTTCGTGCACCAAAATCATAACTGGATTTTTTCTCAGTAATGCTGAAAATTAATGTTAATACGCAGTTTGAGTGTACAGCGGGGCGGGGGGAGGGGCAGGGGATGGATCTCTGCAGAAATAATGAAGATCTCCATTTTTTTTTCTCTTTCCCCCATTTACAGTGGGGAGATGCAATCTGTCAGCCTATCAGCAGCGCACACACGGAGCGAACTGCTTTTTTCACACAAGCAAAGGCATGTGTCATTGGCAGTGTATGTCACATGTCCTTGCCCTATAAGACCCAGCCATTTTCCACGTAGCCACCATTTTCTCACTGCTGCAGCTGCGTGTTAGACGGCACCGCTGTTGCTGTGTGCGCTATACTTTGAGTGTTCATTTCAAGCCAATTTTCGCACAAATCTACAGATAGCTTGGGAGTAGGGGATAGTTGTGATTGCAGTCCTTTTGAGGACTAGGTTACATCATTTCCTACGACTTTTATCAGGCAGGTCTGTGCTCTTAAATAGATAGGTTGGGAGTAGGGTCTACTTGTAATTGCAGTCCTTTTCTGGACTAGGTTACAGCATTTCCTAGGACTTTTTGCTAGGCAGGTCTGTGCCAGTGCTGTGCAAGTTTTTTTCACAGCATTTGGCTAAATCTAGCTAAGCAAATCCTTTTTGGCCTCTTGCAGTGTGTGTTAGTCAGTGGAGTAGCCTATCTGTGTTGCAAGCTATACCACCTGTGTATAGAATACAAATTTTTTTACTGCACCTAGCCAAGTAAAACCTTTTGGGCATAGCATCATTCTATTAGTCCATCTATACTAACCTCCACCAGGTTGCAAATTAAAAATAATTTTTATCTGCATCTAGCTCTGAAAAAAAAATTGGGCTTGTAGCAGTGTGTGGGACTTGTTCTATTAGTCCATGTATACTAACCACCACCAGGTTGCAAATTAAAAATAATTTTTATCTGCATCTAGCTCTGAAAAAAAAATTGGGCTTGTAGCAGTGTGTGGGACTTGTTCTATTAGTCCATCTATACTAAGCTCCACCAGGTTGCAAATTAAAAATAATTTTTATCTGCATCTAGCTCTGAAAAAAATTTGGGCTTGTAGCAGTGTATGGGACTTGTTCTATTAGTCCATCTATACTAACCTCCACCAGGTTGCAAATTAAAAATAATTTTTAGCTGCATCTAGCTCTGAAAAAAAATTTGGGCTTGTAGCAGTGTGTGGGACTTGTTCTATTAGTCCATCTATACTAACCTCCACCAGGTTGCAAATTAAAAATAATTTTTATCTACATCTAGCTCTGAAAAAAAATTTGGGCTTGTAGCAGTGTGTGGGACTTGTTCTATTAGTCCATCTATACTAAGCTCCACCACCTGTGTATGTAATAAAATTGTTTTACTGCATCTAACCCAGCCAATACTTTTGGGCTAAAACAACAGTTTGGCCACTCAGCTCTGCTCGGTTCCCATCCATTGTTTTTTGTGCAAACAACTCCAGAGTTGTCAATTAGTTAACCACCAAAATGAGTGGAAAAAGGCCTGCTGATGGTGGAAAGGGGAATAGGTGTGTTGGGAAGGGAAAAAAAGGTTGTGTCCGTGGGGTAGGTGTTAAAGCAACAGTAACATCTGCAGAAGAAAGACCATCTTCCAGCCAAACTAAGATGTCTACTTCTTTTAGTGGACAATGTGATAAGATCCCTTTCTTACGGCCACGCTAATCGCTACAAATTCCAGATGAGGCACAAAAACAGCAGGTGCTTCAACGGATATCAAGTGCTCCTTCAAGTGGGCTCTCCTCCACCTCAACCATAATGTAGACCCTCGTTCCCAAACTGTATCTCCTGTTGGTGGAGAGAATGAGGAAGGCGATGATGAGACTCAAATACCTGATTGGAACGACAACTTGAGATTTTTGTCAGGGCAGGAAGAGGTTGACTCTGAGGACGACTGGTGTGATAACACACAGGGTGATGATGACGAGGTTGGAGATCCCACTTACTGTCAACCCACAGTCAGCCAGTCGATGAGGTCAGCAGAGGAGGTGGAGGAGGATGCTAGTGACGACGAGGTCAGGTTGCGCCTTCCTGGACAGAGACGTAGTACTGGAAGCACGTCAACAACTGCATCGTCAAACACAACTCTGCCTCTGACCACAAGTCGTAGTGGCTCTTCAGGTCGCATAGGTGCTAAGCCTTGCATAGCTTGGGCATTTTTTCAGATCGATAAGAATGACCCAACTCGTGTTATCTGTAACATTTGTCAGAAAAAGCTAAGTAGAGGCCAAAAAATACATAGTTTGAGTACTTCATACATGAACCGGCACATGGATATGAAGCATAAGTTGCAGTGGGAAGCTCACTGTGCTACAATGCGGCCTAGCCGGCTGGGCCAACCACCATCAGCCACATCTTGTGCATCCGCAGCCTCTTCATCCTCTGTGACTGGGGGACAGCAGTCACACCTGTTTTGGGACGCAGACCGGCCACCTCTTTACCCGCAACAGCCAGTGTGATTGTCAGGTCATCATTTTATTTGGAGGTGGAAACACCAGCTGGTGTTGAGCGCTCTCCGACATCGATAGCACCACCTTTGGATCAAGGCAACCTAACATGTCCGCCTGCATCTTCCTCACAGACCGGCAGTTTGCCGGGAACACCCTTCTCAACCCCGTCTAAGCACAACAGCCAGCCCTCGGTCCCTCAGATGTGGATGTGGCACCCAGGGGAATGGGGATAACTCGGTACCCAGGCCTTTGGCCTGGCCTTTAGGGATGTCGCGGTGGTCGGCTCCCGGGCCCGTACCCTGGGGTCTCTCCTAAAAAGGGGTTGATATTTGTAAAGTTTATAAAAGAAAGAGTTCGTGACGCCACCTGTGGTTTCTGGTGAGGATCACCAGCGCTGCGCAGTCTACTGAGGCTGATGATAAGGCAGCTTGATGGTATAGCTCTCCACAGTTAGAGCTGGGCCTCAGGGCAGTATAGGAACGGGGATGCAGGATATAGAGACTACTCTGGGCCAGAGCAAGAACAGGGACGGACACGATAGTCACTTCAGTACCTTTTACTGGTGGAATTTCAGGCACTCCCCGGAGCACTGTAGGGTGAAGGGTGTATGTCCAGATCCTCCCCAATGAGCAGGTTTTGGGCCTCCTGGTTCTGGCTTCTGCATAATAAGTTTCTGACCTGCCTGGAGCTAGGCCTAACTTTGTCTCTGTCCTGCGCTGGCTGACCTTGTGGTAGGGCCTTCTCTTGGAGTGCACGCTCCCGACCTACGGGGCCTATGTGTCTCCTGGTTCTGGTACGTATCAGCACTTTAGCGATCCTGGGACCTGTAGTTCTCCAGGCATTCCGGTTTATCTTGCTGGGTCGTGGAGTTCCCGGCAAGCTTCGGACCCGGTGTCCGGTAAATTCTTCTTCTCGGGGTGAGCCAGCTAAGCTCCTCTGCTCCCCTATGAACTAACTCTCTACTCCTTTGCCTTCGGCCTACTCGAGCCCTCGATAGGCTACTCACACAAACGGCAGCGTGCCGCGGTTCACCGATCTTATGGCGCCGGCACACCTACAGCTCACCTCACTGAGCTACACCGAGTCTTGATCTGGATAAGCTCCACTGCAGGGTAGAATGCAGGAGCTGGAACAGGCTTTTGTCCTCTGAGGTAACACGTCTCAGACTGCACTGAACTCACTGCTAAACCAGACTCTGACAGACTAACGGCTGCCTGGCCCCACCTTCCCTTATATATCTCCCTAAGGAGCTCCCTCTGGTGGTCTGAGGTGGAAGGTGCAGATGTGTGAATGGTTATGGGGGCCTCTTGTGGAGGAGTCCTTCAATACACCCTTCTGGGTCTGTGATGCCAAGCACAGCTGGGCTTCACATGGACAAGTAAAAGACCATTTCCTCCTAGCCATGAGAAAGCTAAGAGGTTGAATTTCACCATCTGCAAGCTCTTGGCTACATAAATGCTGCCTTTCCGCCTGGTGGACACAGAGGATTTTCGAGACCTTTTGTCCCGTCACAGTGCCCCAGTACCAGATGCCCAGTCGGCACTACTTCTCAAAGAAAGGTGTGCCTGCACTCCACCAGCATGTCGCACACAACATCACCGCTTCTTTGAGAAACTCTGTGTGTGACAGGGTGCATTTCACCACAGACACTTGGACGAGTAGGCATGGACAGGGGCGTTACATGTCGCTGACTGGGTACTGGGTAACTATGGTGACAGCAGGACAAGGGGCTTCTGTCCAAGTCTTGCCGTCCCCACGAGTTGTGCGTCAATCCTCTTTATCTCGAAGTTCCTCCACTGCTTCTGCCTCCTCAACCTCCTCTCGGTCCTCCACCTGCACCCAAAGCCTGTCTGGTCATGCCACAAGCTTTCTAACTGCGCAGAAGGGATCCTGTACAGCTCCTTACTATGCTGGCAGCAGGGCTCAACGTCATCAGGCGGTTTTTACTTTGAAATGTCTGGGAAATGTGAGTCACACAGCTGAGGAGTTGTGGTCAGCTCTGGAGAACCAGTTTCATGAATGGTTGTCTCCACTGGACCTGAAACCAGGGAAGGCCGTGTGCGACAATGCTGCAAACCTCAGTGCGGCCCTTCGCCGGGGCAATGTCACACACGTGCCTTGTATGGCTCACTTGTTGAACCTGGTGTCCAGCAATTTTTAGGCCACTATCCTGGACTAGATAGCCTTCTGCAGAGGGCACGGTCGCTGTGTGCTCACTTCCGCCGTTCGCATCCCTCAGCTCAGCGACTTACATCTCTACAGAAGTCGTTGAGCCTGCCACTTCACAGGCTAAAACGCGATGTGCCTACCCGGTGGAATTCAACTCTGCACATGTTGCAGCGACTGTGGCAGCACCGACAAGCCCTGGTGCAATATGTTCTGACGTATAGCCTGGGCCAACGGGATCCAGAGGTGGGGCAAATCACGCTGGAGGAGTGGTCTCAGATCAGGGACCTATGCATCCTTCTGCACAGTTTTGAAATGGCGACGAAGATGTTTAGTGCTGACGATGCCATTATCAGCATGACTATTCCGGTGATTCACATGCTGGAGCACATGTTAAACAGAATTCGGAGTCAGGTGGTGGCACAAGAGGAGGTGGAGGAAGTAGAGGAGGAGGAGTTGTATGCGGAAGGGCTAACATCTGCAAAGTCCAGACGGTCGGCAGCACCAAGGCGGCAGGCATGTGAGGGTGGGGGAGATGGTTTTAGCAGGGCGCATGGTAGCAGCCAAACTAGTGAGAAATGTGCAGGAGCCCAGGAAGAAGTGGAGGACGAACTGATGGAAGACTCATCAGATGAGGGAGACCTTGATCACATTTCTGTTGTGCGAGGTTGGGGAGAGAGGGCAGAGGAAGGAAGCATGATTGTTACCTCGCCACCAACACAACAGGGACTTGGTGCTCCTGGATGCGCAAGACACATGAGTGCCTTCTTGCTGCACTACCTGCAACATGACCCTCGAATTGTGAGAATTAGAAATAATCCTGACTACTGGGTTGCCACACTGTTAGATCCCCGGTACAAAAGTAAATTTGCAGAAATTATTCCTGCCATAGAAAGGGATGCACGCATGCAGGAGTATCAGCAGAGACTGTTGCAGAATCTTACATGTGCTTTTCCACAAAACACCAGTGGTGCACGTAGTGAATCTCACAGTTCCAACTTGCCAACTGTGGGACCGTCGAGTGTTCAGCACTCAAACCGTAACAGAAACACAGTATCTGCTGGTAACATCAATTTTGCGGAATCATTTCACCACTTTTTTAGCCCATCCTTTGCAAGGCCACAGGAGACAAGAAGTCTGACACATAGTCAACTCCTAGAGACGATGGTACAGGAGTATCTCCAAGTAAACATTGAAGCCATGACTGTGTCACTGGACCCTTGCTCTTTTTGGGCTTCCAATCTGGATAAATGGCCGGAGCTCACCACTTATGCCTTGGAGATCTTGTCATGCCCCGCAGCCAGCGTTCTGTCTGAACGTGTGTTCAGCGCTGCTGGTGGTGTGCTGACAGATAAGCGCACGCGGCTCTCCACTGATAATGTAGACAGATTCATGTTCATAAAGATGTACAAATCATGGATCCGAAAGGACTTTTCTACCCCTGTGTCATCCTGGGGAGAGTAAAAGCTTGATGATTTGTTAATATCACCTCACCAACCGTTTTAAGCTTTCAAATTACTAATCATGTTTATCTGTATCTTGCCTGTATAATAATTTTGGCCTTGTAGCACTGTGCAGTACTGATTCTATTAGGCCATCTATACTAAACTCCACCAGATTTCAAATTACTAATCATGTTTATCTGTATCTTGCCTGTATAATAATTTTGGCCTTGTAGCACTGTGCAGTACTGATTCTATTAGGCCATCTATACTAAGCTCCACCAGATTTAAAATTACACTGGTCAATGCAGTTTTTCTGTCAAAAGGTTTTAAAACATATTTTAAGTCAATTTTGGCTGCTGATTACTAATACGAACTCCGTTTTTGGCTATCACATCAGGATTTCGAGATATTTTTGATGGAAATTAATCCTATCGAATGTTTTTTGATAAAAACCTCATGATTTTCGTTACTACATTTTGTATATTTTTAATCAAGGAATAACAAATTACAAAGTCTGTGTACAGCAAATCAAATATACTTACAAAATTAAACTACAAAATATAAAAACACATATATATGGCACACAGATGAATGGCAAATGGCAGTTATTTGAACTTTCTTTTCTTGGCTGATCTGTGATGTACAACTTCTGGTTTGTCTCTCATCAAGCTCCAGCAATAGTCAACCATCATATGTGAGTCCCACCGGCCTTGATACCGTTCTTCCATTGTTTTAATGTCCTGATGAAAACGCTCCCCTTGTTCCTCGCTCACATCCCCAAGGTTCTCTGGAAAAAAGTCCAAATGGCTGTTTAAATAGTGAATCTTGGTACTCATTCTACATCCAAGATTTTGCAGACTAATTAGTAGCTCTTCCACAATCTCTTCATAGTTGTCTGCTTTCTTATTCCCTAGAAAATTCTGCACCACATTACAAAATGCATTCCGAACTCTTTCTTCTGTCTCATTCATTGATGTGATAAAGTTTGGGTCTCTCATAAGTGTTCTTATTATACAATATTCCAGCCTTTTTCTTCTCTTCACTAAGACCTGGAAAAGTTGAACATATATATAGTTAAAGCATTCTCCACTGTGATTGAGAGCTTTGACGAACTGCTTCATCAATCCAAGTTTTATGTGCAAGGGAGGAAAGACAATGTTCTTCCTATCCACTAGTGAATCATGGATGACATTCTTATCGCCAGGTGCCAAACTCTGTCGCTGAGGCCATTCAGTTTTCACCCAATGCTCTGCTGTAGCTCTACTGTCCCAGTAGCACAGAAAACAAGGGTGTTTGAAAACTGTTTTTTTACTTTATTATCATAACAAATGGGAATTATGCATGTTCAAAGAAAACAAAGATATTCTCACATTTATTGGGAGACTAAATGAAAACTAAATTTACCTTAGTGAACCGTATAAAACGGCACTTTTCATACACTACTTATATTTTTCTTGGAATTATTGAAAATGGGCTATATACCTATAGCGCAAAAACGTGATGTGATAGAGAAATTATAAGATTAGATTTGAATTCAGCACCCTCAAATTAGTCTAAAACTGTTCTTAAAGTCCATGCCAGAATTTTTTTTTTTTTTTTTGTACACCAGTGTTATTAATAATCATGTTTATCTGCATCTTGCTTGTAAAATAATTTTGGCCTTGTAGCAGTTTGCAGTACTGATTCTATTAGGCCATCTATACTAAGCTCACCAGATTTCAAATTATTACTAATCATGTTTATCTGTATCTTGCCTGTAAAATAATTTTGGCCTTGTAGCAGTTTGCAGTACTGATTCTATTAGGCCATCTATACTAAGCTCCACCAGATTTCAAATTAATAATAATTTTTGTTCTCTCTGAACGTGTGTTCAGCGCTGCTGGTGTTGTGCTGACAGATAAGCGCACGCGGCTGTCCGCTGACAATGTAGACAGACTCAGGTTCATAAAGATGAACACATCATGCATCAGCAAGGACTTTTCTAGCCCTGTGTCATCCTGGGGAGAGTAAAAGCTTGAGGATTTGGTAAAATCACCTCACCAACCGTTTAAAGCTTTCAAATTAATTATCATTTTTATCTGTATCTTGCCTGGAAAATAATTTTGGGCATAGTAGCAGTGTGGAGTACTGATTCTATTAGGCCATCTATACTAAGCTCCACCAGATTTCAAATTATTACTAATCATGTTTATCTCTATCTTCCCTGTAAAATAATTTTGGCCTTATAGCAGTTTGCAATACTGATTCTATTAGGCCATCTATACTAAGCTCCACCAGCTTTCAAATTAATAATAATTTTTAGCTGCATCTAGCCCGGAAAATAATTTTGGGGCTCCTAGATGCGCAAGACACATGGGTGCCTTCTTGCTGCACTACCTGCAACATGACCCTCAGATTGTCAGAATTCGAAATAATCCTGACTACTGGGTTGCCACACTCTTAGATCCCCCACACTCTTCGATCAACCTTTTCATTTTAATAAAGAACAAAAAAATGGTCATTTTTGAAATTATAAGCATTAGCAGGTTATTAGAAACTTAAATCAAACAGTTTTCAACTCAAAGCTTTATTCTAGGTGATGTTACATTTGCACATAGGACCCCTTGTTCGAAAGAAGCTTCTGAACTCTCTCGTCCATTGAATTTGTCAGGTTTTGGATGGTTTCTGCTTCAATTGTTTTGCATGAGAACAGAATACCCTCCCAGAGCTGTTGCTTAGATGTGAACTGCCTCCCGCCATCATAGACACTCCTTTTGATGATGCTCCAGAGGTTCTCAATGGGTTTGAGGTCAGGGGAGCATGGAGGTCACACCATAAGTTTGTCCCCTTTTATGCCCATATCAGCCAGAGATGCAGATGTGTTATGTGCATCATGAGACGGTGCATTATCATGCATGAAAATGATCTTGCTGTGGAATACATGGTTCTTCTTCTTGAACCATGGCAGGAAGTGCTGTTTGAGAAACTCCACATACATCATGGAGTTCATCTTTACCCCTTCAGGGATCCTAAAGGGGCCAACAATCTCTCTCCCCATGATTCCAGCCCAAAACATTACTCCACCTCCTCCTTGTTGGCGCCGTAGCCATGTTTGCATGGGGTGTCCATCAACCAGCCATCCTCCACTCCATCCATCTGGACTATCGAGCGTTGCACAGCACTCATCGGTGAATAAAACCGTTTTGAAGTCAGTCTTCATGTATTGTTTGGCCCATTGGAGCTGTTTCTGCTTGTGTACAGTGGATACAGGAGGTCAACAGGATGGCTTATGCACAGCTGCAAACCTCTGAAGGGCCCTGCATCTTGTTGTTCGGGGGACGTTGGAGGCACCAGCAGCTTCAAAAACTTGTCTGCTGCTATGACAAGGCTTTTTTGCCGCTGCTCTTTTAACCTGACGTAATTGCCTGTAGGAAAGAGTCCTCAATTTTCCCTTATCAGCACGCACACGTGTGTACTGTGAATCAGCTACATACTTCTTGATTGTGCAATGATCACGATGAAGTGTCTTGGCAATGTTGAATGTAGTCATGCCTTGACCTAAACACTCCACAATTTGTTGCTTCTCAGCAGCCGACACATCCTTTTTCTTTCCCATTTTGGCAGAAAATGTAGGCTGCTTAATAATGTGGGACAGCCTTCTTAAGTAGTCTTGCCTTTCATTGGACACACCTGCCAAACTAATTAGCACAGGTGTCTGCAATTGCTTACAGTGATATAAAGAGCCCTGACACACATCACCATCAATGAGTTTAACTGACAAACAAAAAAATTCTTACCTTATCACTCCTAAACACTTTTTGCATAATAATTTGGAACACAGTGTACATGTGCTTTTCCACAAAGCTCCAGTGGTTCACGTAGTGAATCTTACAGTTCTAACTTGCCAACCGTGGTCTGTATGGAGTTGTTCAATAAAGGGCCCAAAATTAAGATAACATAGACGGGAGAGGTCTCTATGAATAGGAATTCCTAAGTATTTGATACCCTGTGAGGGCCAGGCATGCCAGGAGACTCTATGGAATGCTTTCTCAGCATCTAACGAGAGTATCTAATTACAAAATTTTAACTGCATCTAGCCCAGGAAATACTTTGTGCCTAGTAGCAGTGTCTGCTAGTCAGCAGATTATCCCGGCTGTTAAGCAAGGTACACCATCTGTAGTTTGGACACTTAATTTTTTCAAAGGAAATGCTTCGGGCCCCCGGGACACTCAGTGAAGAGCATCGAGAGGCACCCCAAGCCACAGGGGCTGGGACTGGCGGTAGGACGCCTTGAAGTGGACCACCAAGCTCGATCCTTATAAAAGCTTTTTAACTGCAGCAGCTTTAGTGGACGCTACTGGAGCTGTAATTCCCGCGGCTGCTGGCATCAGACTTGCCCTCCAATAGATCCTTGTAAAAGGATTTAAAGTGTACTCATTCAAATTAGAGAGACAATTTAAATTAAAAAGCTTAGACCTGCCTCCACCGAAGGGGGGCTCGCTCGACCCACCAGCGGACAGGCACTAGTATTGGGAGAAGGGGGCTGGCCATCAGGGTCCACCGCAGCTCTGGCACAAACCCGGCGACAGGGAGGTCGCATGGGCAAGAACGGACTGGCCGTGTCAGCTTCGCACTTTTTTGGTTTTAGAAGGGCATTACATGCCTATATCTGTGTCTCCCCCTCCTTTTACTCCTCAACCTCTTTTCTTTTTGCATGACTATATGTACTTGTCACTTTTCCATGTGTTAGTTGTGTCTTCTGAGCAGTTTGTCAGCATTTGGACACCTTTGAAGTGTTTTCTATGTGTTTTCTATGTGTTTCTATGTGTTTTTGTTTGCCTGCCATTGGTTTTAACGGTGTTCGACGGTGTTCCATGAACAGTTCGACGAACAGTTCGGCGAACATACGGGCGTTCGACTAACCGAACTCGAACCTTACGGGGGTGGCTCAACTCTAATTATCACTTAATATTTAAGTATGCTGACATTCCCCTATTTACCGTATAAGCCTGAAAACTGCCCCTATATACAGTATGAGCCCCACACAGCCCCCTACATATAATATAAGACCAACATAGCCCCTCTATATACAGTGTGAGTCCCCATATAGTCCCCTATATACAGTATGAGCCTCCACATAGACTTTCTACATACAATATGTGTAACGGGTCTGGGAGGCGGAACCTCTGAGCTACTATAGAAGGTGGCGGTCCTTGTAAGGGAGCGGGTGGCGACCAGGGTAGACGGGCAGGCAGTCACAGCAGGTGACCGGGACAGTCTCTGGATGAACGGGCAGGAGGTCACGGCAAGTGACCGGGGCAGTCTCTGGATGAACGGGCAGGAGGTCACGGCAAGTGACTGGGGCAGTCTCTGGGTAAAGGATTGGTACGACCTGTGGCGGCAGATGATAGACGTGAGCTCCCAGGTGAGCAGGCGAGAGTCTCTGGATAAACGGGTGGTCACAGCATGTGACGGCGGAGCCTCCAGGAAGACCAACAGACAGGTAGCAGATGAGCGCTCCCAGGTGAGCGGGCAGGAGTCTCTGGACAGGCGGGTGGTCACAGCACGTGACGACAGAGCCTCCTGGTAGGCTAGCAGACAGGCAGCAGATGAGCGCTCCCAGGTGAGCGGACAAGCTGCTCCTTAGACAGACTGACAGGAGTTGGAAGGCAGACCGTCGGACCTCAGGCAAGCAGGCAGGTAGAAGATGTGCGCTCCCAGGTGAGCGGGCAAGCTGGTCCTTAGACAGACTGACAGGAGTTGGAAGGCAGACCGTCGGACCTCGGGCTAGCAGGCAGGTAGCAGGATATCAGGCAGGAATTAGACAGCAGACTGGCAGGAATCTGGCAGGTATCTGGCAGGTAACTGGCAACGGGACCTGAGGGCTGAAGCAGAGTAGTGAACAGTGCTACAACATTGCTCGGGCACCTCCATTTTGGAGGAGGTGCCTTTTATATGGGAGGTCCTCCGGCAATTGGCCGGGGACTCCTTAGGACGGCGCGCGCGGTCCCTTTAAGAGAGGGGGAGCGCGCGCGCGCGCGCCCTAAGCACACTGCCGGGGAAGGAGCGCGTGCCGGAAGCAGCGGGGAGAGAAGCGCTGGAGGACGCCGCGCCAGGAGCGGGGAGGTGAGAGGGACGGCGTCTCTGCCTAGAACGGGGCAGAGACGCCGATGCTACAGTACCCCCCCCTTTAGGCCCCCTCTTTTTTTGGCCAGAAAGAAATTTCTCAAGGAGAAGCGGGGCGTTGATGTTCTCCCTGGGTTCCCAAGTTCTCTCCTCAGGACCAAACCCCTTCCAGTCTACCAGAAAAAAGGTTTTTCCTCTTACCCTCTTGGAGGCCAGAATACTCTCTACCTCAAAGATGTCATCAGCGGAAACCGGAGCAGGAGGGGCACCTGGATTTTTGGAAAAAAAGTTAAAGACAACGGGTTTGAGGAGAGATACGTGGAAGGAGTTGGGGATCCGTAGGGTGGCCGGGAGTTTTAATTTGTAGGCCACAGGGTTAATTTGCCTGAGGACTTCGAAGGGGCCGATGAATCGAGGACCCAACTTGTAGGAGGGTACTTTGAGCCGCACATGTTTGGATGAGAGCCAAACCTTGTCTCCCGGACGGAATTGGGGCGGATCCAGACGTCTCTTATCAGCATATCTCTTCATCCGCTCAGAGGAGAGAAGAAGAGCGGACCTGGTGCTCTCCCAAATAGTAGAAAATTCGCTGACAAGAGACTCCGCAGCAGGGTTGTCCACAGAAACGGAGACAGGAAGTGGAATCCGGGGATGTTGGCCACCGACTATAAAGAACGGGGATTTGGAAGAGGACTCGCTCTCATGGTTGTTATAAGAGAACTCGGCCCATGGTAGGAGATCCACCCAGTCCGAGTGGTGAGCATCAACGAAGTGCCGGAGGTAGCTGGTCAAGATCTGATTGATCCGCTCCACTTGACCATTGGACTGAGGGTGGTAAGCGGAGGAGAAATCCAGGGTAATGTCCAGCAGCTTACATGTGGCTCTCCAGAAGCGAGAGGTGAACTGAACCCCACGATCCGACACGATGTGGAGGGGCAGACCATGGAGACGGAAGATGTGGCGGATAAAGTCTTTAGCCAGCTCGGGTGCAGACGGAAGACCAGGCAGGGGAATGAAGTGGGCCATCTTAGAAAAACGGTCAGCGACAACCCAAATGACAGTACAACAGGCAGAAACTGGAAGGTCGGTGATAAAGTCCATAGCGATGTGTTGCCAAGGAGCAGCAGGTACGGGAAGGGGCAGGAGATGGCCGGCAGGTAGATGTCGGGGAACTTTGTTACGGGCACAGGATGAACAGGCCGCGACGAAGTCTACCACGTCCTTACGCAGGGTAGGCCACCAGTAATGCCGGGTAATGAGTTGGAAGGTCTTCTTTTGGCCAGCATGGCCAGCTAGTTTAGAAGAATGTCCCCAGCGAAGAACCCTCTCCCGATCTGGCACAGCTACGAACGTCTTACCGGGTGGAAGACGAGTCAGATCCAAGGGGGCCACTTTCATCACCTTGGAGGAGTCGATGATGTGCGTAGGTTCCTCCTCTTGATCGGAGGACAGAAAGGACCGGGACAAGGCATCAGCTTTGACGTTCTTGTCCGCCGGACGGAAATGAAGAATGAAGTCGAAGCGGGCAAAAAACAACGACCACCGGGCCTGGCGAGGATTGAGTCTCTGGGCATTTTGGAGATATGCCAGGTTTTTGTGATCCGTGTAGATAATTACCGGGTAGAGAGCCCCTTCAAGCAGATAGCGCCACTCTCCCAGTGCCAATTTGATGGCTAGCAATTCACGGTCTCCTATGGAGTAGTTGCGCTCCGACGAGGAGAAGATTTTGGAGAAGAAGCCACACGTTACCATTCTCCCGGTAGAAGACTTCTGGGTGAGCACTGCTCCGGCTCCGGAGGAGGAGGCATCAACCTCCAGGTAGAATTGTTTATTACAGTCCGGACGGTGCAGGACGGGAGCAGAGGCGAAGGCTTTCTTTAGGGAAAGGAAGTCCTCCTCGGCTTCAGGCGACCATGTCCTGGGGTTAGCCCCCTTATGGGTAAGTGCAGATATGGGAGCAGTCCGAGACGAGAAGTGTGGGATGAAAAGACAATAGTAATTAGCGAAGCCCAGGAATCGCTGTATCGCCTTCAAACCTTCAGGACGAGGCCATTTTAGAACGGAAGAGAGCTTCTCGGGATCCATTTGCAGACCTGTTTGGGAGATGACATAGCCCAAGAACGGAAGGGAGGTCTGATCGAAGAGGCACTTCTCGTATTTGGCATAAAGGTGGTTCTGCCGAAGCCTAAGCAGGACCTGACGAACATCCCTCCGGTGTGTGGGGAGATCCGGAGAGAAGACCAAGATATCGTCCAGGTATACCACTACGCAGGAGTACAGGAGGTCACGGAAGATGTCGTTGACTAGTTCCTGAAAGACCGCGGGAGCATTACAGAGACCGAAGGGCATCACAAGGTACTCGTAGTGACCGTCCCGGGTATTGAATGCCGTCTTCCACTCGTCTCCTTGACGGATACGGACCAGATTATACGCTCCTCGTAGATCCAGCTTGGAGAAGATCCTGGCGCCCTTGAGACGGTCAAACAATTCGGAGATGAGTGGCAGGGGATATTTGTTTTTTACCGTGATGAGATTGAGTCCTCTGTAGTCAATACAGGGACGTAGCGAGCCGTCTTTCTTTTTGACAAAGAAGAATCCGGCTCCAGCCGGGGAGGTAGACTTTCGGATAAATCCCCTGGCCAGATTCTCTTCAATGTACTCAGACATGGCTCGGGTCTCGGCTGCAGACAACGGGTAGATACGCCCACGGGGAGGAGTGGTGCCAGGTACCAGGTCGATCGGGCAATCGTATGGCCTATGGGGTGGCAACGTCTCAGCTTCCTTCTTACCGAAGACGTCCGCATACGGCCAGTAGGGAGCCGGGAGACCAGGTAAGTTAGCTGGAGTAGGCTGTGGGCGAAGTGGACGGACCGGGACCAGGCAGGTCCTATGGCAGTCAGGACCCCATCGGAGTACTTCACCGGACCGCCAGTTCAATACGGGTTCATGTGTCTGGAGCCAAGGTAGACCTAGCAACAGGGAGTGAGAAAGTCCGGACAGCACATGGAATGAGATCTCCTCAGAGTGCAGCATTCCCACCTGCAGGGTTATGGGTTCAGTGACGAGCAGGATGGTCTCCGAGAGAAGTCTTCCATCCACGGAGGCGACTGACAATGGTTCAGCCAGGGACTTGGTGGGAATATGGTATCTCTCTACCAGAGAGTGGGAGATGAGGTTTCCAGCAGCTCCAGAATCCAGATGGGCGAGTTCAAAGAGACGGTTCTCTCCCCAAGCAATAGAGACCGGTAAGGTCAGAGACGGAGAGGGCTTACTTTTGTCTAGGACGACCTCTCCGAGTGGTCCTAGACACTGGCGTTTCCCGGCTTTTCCGGGCAGGAACGGATGAAGTGCTTCATACTGCCACAATAGAAACAGCTTCCCTCGGCTCGGCGAGATTCTCGGCGAGAACCGACCATCTTGGTCTGGTCGACCTGCATAGGCTCAGGAGAGTGTACCTGAGGAGAGACGGAGGGAGTGACGGGTTTCTGAAAAGTAGGAGCTAGACGTGGAAACCTCCTCTCACGGGTGATCTCTTTGGCACGATCCTGGAACCGCAGGTCAATCCGGGTGGCAAGAGTTATTAGGTCATCGAGAGTGGTAGGAATGTCCCGACCGGCAAGTTCATCTTTAATACGGCCGGACAGACCCTCCCAGAAGACGGAAACCAGAGCGTCATTATCCCAGGCCAGCTCCGAGGCAAGGGTACGGAACCATATGGCATATTGGCCCACGGTGAGACTTCCCTGACGGAGGCGTAGCAGAGATGATGCGGATGAGGTCTTCCATCCGGGTTCGTCGAAGACTTTCCGGAAAGCCGTGAGAAAGGCAGGCAAGTCGGACACCAGGGGGTCTCCTCTCTCCCATAGAGGATTTAGCCAGGCCAGGGCCTCCCCAGTGAGATGGGACATGAAGAAGGCAATTTTGGCCCGGTCGGAGTTAAACTGGTGAGACAGGAGTTCAAAGTGCAGGGTGCACTGATTTATGAAGCCCCGAGCCTGGGCGGAGTCGCCTCCGAAACGAGGAGGTGCAGAAAGCCGGGGTCCGGGGTAGGATACCATGTTATTAGTGGGCAGTGGAGCTGCCGGATTGCGAGTCATGGCACTGGCGGTGGTTGCAGGCAGAGCAGTCAGAGTGTCCAGGCGAGAATTGACATTCCGCAGGTGACCCAGGATGGAGTCCTGCTGGGACCTCTGACGGGACAGTTCATGACACAGGTCCGAGAGCGAGGGAGCTTGGGTGCCACCGGGTTCCATGGCCCGAGCAAACTGTAACGGGTCTGGGAGGCGGAACCTCTGAGCTACTATACAAGGTGGCAGTCCTTGTAAGGGAGCGGGTGGCGACCAGGGTAGACGGGCAGGCAGTCACAGCAGGTGACCGGGACAGTCTCTGAATGAACGGACAGGAGGTCACAGCAAGTGACCGGGGCAGTCTCTGGATGAACGGGCAGGAGGTCACGGCAAGTGACCGGGGCAGTCTCTGGATGAACGGGCAGGAGGTCACGGCAAGTGACCGGGGCAGTCTCTGGGTAAAGGATTGGTACGACCTGTGGCGGCAGATGATAGACGTGAGCTCCCAGGTGAGCAGGCGAGAGTCTCTGGATAAACGGGTGGTCACAGCATGTGACGGCGGAGCCTCCAGGAAGACCAACAGACAGGTAGCAGATGAGCGCTCCCAGGTGAGCGGGCAGGAGTCTCTGGACAGGCGGGTGGTCACAGCACGTGACGACAGAGCCTCCTGGTAGGCTAGCAGACAGGCAGCAGATGAGCGCTCCCAGGTGAGCGGACAAGCTGCTCCTTAGACAGACTGACAGGAGTTGGAAGGCAGACCGTCGGACCTCAGGCAAGCAGGCAGGTAGAAGATGTGCGCTCCCAGGTGAGCGGGCAAGCTGGTCCTTAGACAGACTGACAGGAGTTGGAAGGCAGACCGTCGGACCTCAGGCTAGCAGGCAGGTAGCAGGATATCAGGCAGGAATTAGACAGCAGACTGGCAGGAATCTGGCAGGTATCTGGCAGGTAACTGGCAACGGGACCTGAGGGCTGAAGCAGAGTAGTGAACAGTGCTACAACATTGCTCGGGCACCTCCATTTTGGAGGAGGTGCCTTTTATATGGGAGGTCCTCCGGCAATTGGCCGGGGACTCCTTAGGACGGCGCGCGCGGTCCCTTTAAGAGAGGGGGAGCGCGCGCGCGCACCCTAAGCACACTGCCGGGGAAGGAGCGCGTGCCGGAAGCAGCGGGGAGAGAAGCGCTGGAGGACGCCGCGCCAGGAGCGGGGAGGTGAGAGGGACGGCGTCTCTGCCTAGAATGGGGCAGAGACGCCGATGCTACAATATGAGCCCTCATATAGCCTCCTATTTACATGATGAGCCCCCACATAGCCCCCTATAAACAGTATGAGCCCCCATATAGCCTCTCTATATAGAGTGTGAGCTCTCACATATCCTCCTATAAACAGTATGAGCCTGAACAATTCCTCCTATAAACAGTATGAGCCCCCACATGAACCCTATAAACAGTATGACCCTCACATAGCTTCCTATATCCAGTATGAGCCCCCATATGGCCCCCTATAAACAGTGTGAGCCCCCACATAGCCTCTCTATATAGAGGTTGAGCCTCACATATCCTCCTATAACAGTATGAGCCCTCATTTAGCCACTCTATATACAGTATGAACCCCACATAACCCCATATACTGTATACAGTATGTGCCCACACATAGCCTCCCTATATACAGTATGAGCCCTAGGTAACCTCCTATATACAGTATGAACCCCCACGCAGCCCTATATAAACAGTATGAGCCCCACATAGTCCCTTTATACAGTATGAGCCCCCACATAGCCTCCTAAATACAGTATAAGCCCCCATATAGCCTCCTATATGCAGTATAAGCCCCCACATATTTTCCCATATACAGCATAAGCCCCCCACATAGTCTCCTATATACATTGTGAGCCCCATCATAGCCTCCTATATATACTGTGAGCACCCTCATAGCCTCCTATATACAGTATGAGGCCGCACATAGCCTCCTGTATACAGTGTGAGCTCCACATAGCCTCCTAAATACAGTTTGAGCCACCACGTAGCCTTTGTATATACAGTGTGAGCCCCCACATAGACTCATATATACATGCAGAAAAAACATACTCATCTCGCTCCTGTTCCCCGGGTGTGCTGCTCCGGTCTCCAACACCCTGACTCTCCATGCAGCAGACGCGATGAGGTGACGTGAATTACATTTTGCAGAGACAAGTCATGGATGGAAGAAGTGGTTATGGTGGTGTGGGCTGAATGAAAAAGAAAAGGGAAAGTGAACAACTATGATCAGAGAGATGGTAGATGACTTAATATACATATATTTGTACAATTACCAGCACACTATGCACATATGTAGCACCCTGAGGATTCGGCTGCTACAGGGGTATTGCACCTCAACCCTGAGGTGTGATATTCCACTCCCGGGTAAGGAAGGAGTGTGGAACTGAGCTCAGATAGACTGCATGCACTACATACATCCCATTCCAGAGGAGCAGGCCGACGGTACTCCCACTTAGAAATGTGCAGGTACAACCGAGCCTGTTCCTGACTGGAGTGGGAGGGGGGTGGTACATCCCATGTAGTGTAGGGGCAGATAGGGGGAGCAGTCTGGGTAGTGATAGGAGCTCATTGGGTGCTGGTCACCTGAGCTCACACATAGAGGGATATATAAGGAGGGCACCAACTAGAATCAGGGTCAGACGCAGAGGAGCCTGTCAGACGCAGAGGAGCCTGTCAGACGCAGAGAGTCAGTCAGCTGCAGAGGACAAGTCTGATGCAGAGAGCAGGAAACAGCAGCCCTGGAGAGAGAGAGAGTGGAGCAGAGAAAGACCCAGAGGGGGAAGACTGAAGGGACCCAAGAACCCAAATTAGAGCACCGGGTGAGGAGTCAGCATCAGGGTACCGGAACCCAAGCTGGTGGGGGCAAAAACAATCCCCAGCCAGAGACCGGAGCCCGTGGGCAGTGTCTGTCACGGTCACCCACCACATTCACCCCGAAGGCACACCACATGCAGGGTCAGGGAACCCAGGGCCAAGGGTGTCCCAAAAGAAGGCCCGAGGGAGCTGGACCTAGGTGAATCCCTGGTGGGGACGGCTGAAGAAAGGACAGAGGGAGAGCTCAGGGCCACGCTCCGGACTTGTTTGGGGGTTGGCTGGATCCAGGACCTGGTGGACGCAGCACGGCTCGGGTGGTCACTAGCAGCTGGAGTGACCGGAACATCAGCAGTAAGTAAACACCCTTAACTGCACAACCCGAGTCTGTCTTCATTGCCGGCTGCACCGCACCACCACAACCCCCATCCTCTGCGCCTGTCCCCTCTGAGGCTATACCCCTCCCGTTGGGGGTTATCCCACCAAGCTGCGCATCCACCATCAGCCTCAGCGGACCCTGCTGCAGCGGCGGCCACAGTGACCGCATCACAACGGGTGGCGTAGTCGACACAAAAGAACTTTAGTAACATCTGTAAAGCTGCCACATAACACTGAGCTTGACGCCCTGGGCACGGGACCGGGTCACAGCCGCTCGGAGACTACAACCCCCCCCATCTGATCCGGTGCCGGGTATTCCCCTCAAAAAGGAATATGTCCCAGGGGGCGCGTCAACTTTGGCGTAGTCGGCAGGATTACGTGCCCGCAACACCCGGGTACTGCGTGCCTGAAGAAAAGTGCAAGTTTACCTCAGAAAGAAGTCTCCCGCCGGTTCCGGAGGGTCCACGCCATCGGACTCCATCACCAGTCGTTTCCCGCCGATTGTCCGCCATTTCCAGCTTGTTCCCGCCATCTGCCGAGTTTCCCGCCACTGGGCGACGCTTCCCGCCAAAACCGCAGATTTCCCGCCTTGGAAGAGCAGTGGACGCCATTATGGGCGTGCCAAAGGAGGGCAAGAGGCCACCTCCCATCGTGGGCCAGGACAGAAAATGGCGCCAAAAGTGGAAACCGCCCCCACCAACAGAGACTGTGATGCTGGAGGTGTCTGTCAGCGTGAAAGAACTACCCCTGGAGCTGACAGTCACCGAGTTGCCCCGGGACCGCTCTCGAAGTGGGAGGAGACGAAAGAGAAGAGAAAAGATGGGTGTCGCTTGGAGCAGTTTGGAGCGAGCGCACCCGGAGGCAAGAGGTCTAACAAGGAGTAGCGGAGGAGCTCACCCGGAGATGGAGAGAAAGCAGAACAGCACCGGCCCGCTGGCCAGGAGTCTGCTAGAGACCGAGGAAGGAGGGCAGAGCAGCACCGGCCCGCTGGCCAGGAGCCTGCCGGAAGCCGAGCAGAGCAGCACCGACCCGATGGTCAGGAGCCTGCTAGAGTCCACAACCCCGCTAGGTCTAGCGGAGATCTTAGCGCAGCTCCCCCGAGACCGGGAGTGTGCACAAACTGCCTTGGAGGGCCTCGCAAGGAGGATGGCCCGGGTACAGCGTGAGATACTGGCGGAGTGGAGCCGGGAGATGACCCAGCAAGCTGAGACCCGTCCACGGAGCATGCTACCCTGGAAGAGGAAGCAGACCGCCTCTGAGGATGGCGCGGGAGGGCCCAAGGCCGGAGACGGCGCCGAGAAGGGAGCCGAACGCATGGAGGCAGGTAAAGGGGACGCCTATACCCCAAGCCGTGACACCGCTTACCTGCCCCAGCTCCCCGTCGCAGAGCCCGAAAGTCCCCCTGCTGTGCCCGTAGCCGCCATGTCACCGCTATGGACTAGGCCCCGACCGGAAGCCGCCGCAGCGACCCCTGTGACGTCACGCGCCTCGACCCGGAGCGTGACAAAGCAGGAAACACCACCAGCCTGGTCGCAAGGCCTAGTACCCCCGGGCGCCGCATCACCAACAGCGCCCCCTACCTCCGCGGAGCCTCCGGCCTGGCCGCAAGGCCAGGTAGCCCAGGGCGCCGCCGTATTAACGGTGCCCTTCACCTTCCAGGTGCCCCAGGCCTGGCCGCAAGGCCTGGGCAACCCGGGCGCCACCACCACCGCGCCCGCACCCGTAAAACCAAGGGTGCCACACCTGGGGGAGGACTTGTTCAGCCAGCTCACATGGCCGGACGGGTCTGAAGTTACCACCAGCTACAAGCAAAGAGCAGGAGGAAGATGCCGTTGAGTGCGGCAGAGCAGTAGATGTAAATAGTTACCCGACCGGGTACCAAAGAAACTGTTGCTATAGTCCCCGTTGGGACCAGCTGAGTGAACTGTTTACCCGTTAACCCCTTCATCTTACAGGCTGAGGACTGTGAGCAGCCATTCCCTTCCCTCTACCTGGCCGAGGACTGAGAGCGGCCAACTTCCCCTGTATATAGTTGCGCGTCCTAAAGCGCCCCCTACCGGTTTTATAAGAAAACCAGATTTTCTAAGAGACTGTCGCACTTTTCCCGGACACACGTTGCACAGTGTCCGGAGGAGGAACCTGAAACAAGAGACGACGAGAATGTTATATGAAAAGTTTTATATATATATAATGTTTTATATGTTTTATATGTTTATATGAAAAAAAAAAAAAAAAATGTATGTTTTTGGTGTTTTTGTCTTTACAGCCCGAGGACGTGCTGTGATTTACCAGGGGGGGAATGTAGCACCCTGAGGATTCGGCTGCTACAGGGGTATTGCACCTCAACCCTGAGGTGTGATATTCCACTCCCGGGTAAGGAAGGAGTGTGGAACTGAGCTCAGATAGACTGCATGCACTACATACATCCCATTCCAGAGGAGCAGGCCGACGGTACTCCCACTTAGAAATGTGCAGGTACAACCGAGCCTGTTCCTGACTGGAGTGGGAGGGGGGTGGTACATCCCATGTAGTGTAGGGGCAGATAGGGGGAGCAGTCTGGGTAGTGATAGGAGCTCATTGGGTGCTGGTCACCTGAGCTCACACATAGAGGGATATATAAGGAGGGCACCAACTAGAATCAGGGTCAGACGCAGAGGAGCCTGTCAGACGCAGAGGAGCCTGTCAGACGCAGAGAGTCAGTCAGCTGCAGAGGACAAGTCTGATGCAGAGAGCAGGAAACAGCAGCCCTGGAGAGAGAGAGAGTGGAGCAGAGAAAGACCCAGAGGGGGAAGACTGAAGGGACCCAAGAACCCAAATTAGAGCACCGGGTGAGGAGTCAGCATCAGGGTACCGGAACCCAAGCTGGTGGGGGCAAAAACAATCCCCAGCCAGAGACCGGAGCCCGTGGGCAGTGTCTGTCACGGTCACCCACCACATTCACCCCGAAGGCACACCACATGCAGGGTCAGGGAACCCAGGGCCAAGGGTGTCCCAAAAGAAGGCCCGAGGGAGCTGGACCTAGGTGAATCCCTGGTGGGGACGGCTGAAGAAAGGACAGAGGGAGAGCTCAGGGCCACGCTCCGGACTTGTTTGGGGGTTGGCTGGATCCAGGACCTGGTGGACGCAGCACGGCTCGGGTGGTCACTAGCAGCTGGAGTGACCGGAACATCAGCAGTAAGTAAACACCCTTAACTGCACAACCCGAGTCTGTCTTCATTGCCGGCTGCACCGCACCACCACAACCCCCATCCTCTGCGCCTGTCCCCTCTGAGGCTATACCCCTCCCGTTGGGGGTTATCCCACCAAGCTGCGCATCCACCATCAGCCTCAGCGGACCCTGCTGCAGCGGCGGCCACAGTGACCGCATCACAACGGGTGGCGTAGTCGACACAAAAGAACTTTAGTAACATCTGTAAAGCTGCCACATAACACTGAGCTTGACGCCCTGGGCACGGGACCGGGTCACAGCCGCTCGGAGACTACAACCCCCCCCATCTGATCCGGTGCCGGGTATTCCCCTCAAAAAGGAATATGTCCCAGGGGGCGCGTCACATACAGTACAGACCAAAAGTTTGGACACACCTTCTCATTTAAAGATTTTTCGGTATTTTCATGACTTTGAAAATTGTGCATTCACACTGAAGACATCAAAGCTATGAATTAACACAGTTGTTGTAGAGATGTGTTTGCTTCTAGAACTCTGTGTGGCATTGACCTGGTCTCTAATCTGAGCTGCTGTTAACCTGCGATTTCTGAGGCTGGTGACTCAGATAAACTTATCCTCAGAAGCAGAGGTGACTCTTGGTCTTCCTTTCCTGGGGTGGTACTTTTGGTGAGCCAGTTACTTTGTAGCGCTTGATGGTTTTTACAACTGTACTTGGGGACACTTTCAAAGTTTGCCCAATTTTTCGGACTGACAGACCTTCATTTCTTAAAGTAATGATGGCCACTCGTTTTTCTTTACTTAGCTACTTTTTTCTTGCCATAATACAAATTCTAACAGTCTATTCAGTAAGACTATCATCTGTGTATCCAGCAGACTTCTGCACAACACAACTGATAGTCCCAACCCCATTTATAAGGCAAGAAATCCCACTTATTAAACCTGACAGGGCACACCTGTGAAGTGAAAACCATTTCCGGTGACTACCTCTTGAAGCTCATCAAGAGAATGACAAGTGTGCAAAGCAGTCATCAAAGCAAAAGGTGGCTACTTTGAAGAACGTAAAATATAAGACATATTTTCAGTTGTTTCACACCTTTTTGTTAAGTATATAATTTCACATGTGTTAATTCATAGTTTTGATGCCTTCAGTGTGAATGTACAATTTTCATAGTCATGAAAATACAGAAAAATCTTTAAATGAGAAGGTGTGTCCAAACTTTTGGTCTGTACTGTATATAGTATGCAGAGCACTGGAATTGATATATACAATTATACCACTACATGGTTGCTGCACAGTGATAATATCAGTGTTTATACTGTTAATAATCAGTATGGTATATTATCACTACAGTACATGTTGGTGATATGTTGTTATGATCTGGCTGTATTTATTGATTATTGTCTCATATTGTGGTATTGATTGTAATATTGGTCTTAGTACAGTCATGATGGTAATGATCAGTATGGTGGCATTATTTTAGCATTATGTGGTGGCATTATGTGGTCATAACTTGGTAGGATTATTTACTAGTGATGGGCGGACCCGTGGATATCCGAATATCTATTAAAAGTTTGGTTCGGTTACCAGAACAGTACCTGACCCGGAACACGGACCCCATTCATATGAATGGGGCCCCCGAACATCCATGATTTCCCACGCAGATGACAGCGTGGGAAAAAGGGGCTCTGATCGGTTAGAACTACGGGCTCACTCTGTCAGATGACAGTGTGAGCCCGCAGCTGTGACTGTGACCAGTCGTAAAAAGCTTACCACAGGTCACAGGCATCAGCTGATGAGAGTACTACTCCCATCAGCCTATGCCTGCTGTTACAGAGCAGACGCCGCTGTGTAATCACTCCTGCAGTGTATAGCGCTGAGCTGCCGTGAAAGAGTTCACAGGAGTTCATCAGCTGATGAGCTCCAGTGATCTCACTTACGGCACCGCTACGGCGTGAGACAGTTCTCACGCAGCGGCGGTGCCGTAAGTGAGGTTACCGGGTTTCATCAGCTGATGAACTCCTGTGAACTCTCTCACGGCAGCTGATCGCTACACATTACTTGTGTCAGTGTGAGCCTGTTGTCATGTACAATATATTGTATGTCTATATACTGTTGACACATATATATACTGTTGTTATACACATGTAAATATATATATGGTGGCTCATTATACCCGTAATATTATTTTGAGGAATGTATTAACATTGTCTGTTTCTCTGACCTAACAACCTTTGACTATATGAGCCTTTTTACTAATCGGGTCACATTGGCCTGTGTATAAATACTATGCTACTTGGATGATCACTTAATATCTACTAGGCTGTACAATTTGGGTCCTGATTGTCCCATATAGCGGTAGAATTTTTTTACACACTGTATGTTGTTTTGCACCATTTTTTGCACCAATTATCTGCATGTGATAATTTTTAACAAAATTGAATATTTAATAAAACAATTTTTTATGATGTAGATCGGCCTTTGATCGTCATCATAAACGTCAGTCAGCTTAACGTCTGTTGTGGGTAAATTGTTTGAAGGATTTCTTAGAGATGCTATTGTAGAATATCTTAATGATAATAACTGTCTAACTCCATATCAACATGGATTCATGAGGGATCGCTCCTGCCAAACAAACCTGATCGCCTTCTACGAGGAGGTGAGCTCACAGCTGGACCGGGGAGAGTCAGTGGATGTTGTATACCTTGACTTCTCCAAAGCGTTTGATACCGTGCCACACAAAAGGTTGGTATATAAAATGAGAATGCTTGGTCTGGGGGATAATGTGTGCAAGTGGGTAAATAGCTGGCTGAGTGATAGAAAGCAGAGGGTGGTTATCAATGGAGTAAGCTCAGGGTGTGTCAGGGTTACTAGCGGGGTGCCTCAAGGGTCTGTCTTGGGCCCTATATTATTTAATATATTTATTAATGATCTAGTGGAAGGGTTGCATAGTAAAATAGCAATATTTGCAGATGATACTAAACTTTGTAAAGTAGTTAATACAGATGAGGACAGGGCACAGCTACAGGAGGATTTAGATAAATTGGGGAGTTGGGCCAAAAAATGGCAAATGGGGTTCAATGCCGATAAATGTAAGGTCATGCACATGGGAAAGAAAAACAGCAGTCACCCATACATATTAAATGGGAAACCGTTGGGGAAATCTGACATGGAGAAGGACCTGGGCGTCTTGGTTAATAGCAAATTAAATTGGAGTGCCCAGTGTCAGGCAGCAGCTGCGAAGGCAAATAGAGTCATGGCATGCATCAGAAGAGGAATAGGGGCATATGATGAGAAGATTGTTCTTCCTCTGTATAAAGCGCTGGTAAGGCCGCACTTAGAATATTGTGCACAGTTCTGGGCTCCGGTGCTCAGGAAAGACATATTGGAGCTAGAGAGGGTACAAAGGAGGGCGACTAAGGTAATAAAGGGAATGGAGGGACTAGAATACCCAGAGAGGTTGTCAAAATTAGGCCTATTTACATTGGAAAAGAGAAGGCTTAGGGGAGACCTCATAAACATGTATAAATACATCAGGGGGCAGTACAGAGATCTCTCCCATGACCTGTTTATACCAAGGATGGTGACAAAGACGAGGGGGCACACTATGCGTCTGGAGGAAAGGAGGTTCCTGCACCAGCATAGAAGGGGATTCTTTACGGTCAGAGCCGTGAGACTCTGGAACTCTCTGGGAGAGGAAGTGGTGATGTCCAACTCACTTAATGAGTTCAAGAGAGGCCTGGACGCCTTTCTTGAGAACAATAAAATTACATCTTATGCTTAGTTAATTAATCCAGGGATTTAATCTTACTGCCAGATTGGTGTCGGGAAGTGAATTTTTCCTCAATGATGTAAATTGGCCTATACCTCATGGTTTTTTGTTGCCTTCCCCTGGATCAGCGCTGCGGAATAGCTGCAGTGCACAAGAAATAGGCTGAACTGGATGGACGCTTGTCTTTTTTCGGCCTTATAAACTATGTAACTATGTAACTATGTTGCTTCGGTTGTTTATGTTTATCTTGCGATTTTGCCATTATACGGTCAGTAGTTGCCACTCTTCACATTGTAGTATGTGTACATTATGGAGTGGCACCGTTTGAAAATTATACTAGTATAAGTCATCTAGATCATCGTAGGACACTATGGATTATTTCATCACTTTGGATAGGTGAGGGATATGGTTGTTTTTTATTTTTGCTGTTTTACAGTTGACAGTGGCTTCTGGGATTAGGTGTTAGGTGAGTATAAATTAGCTTATTTATTTTCTGTTTTTTACAGGGAACAATGGTGTGAAGATATTCAAGGTAATCCCCTGTCGATCACTGTGCACTGGCAGGCGGGTTTTACGAAGCTCTACATATGAAAATTTGACACTGCAGCTTGCAAAGGAAGGAGCTGAAGAAGCGAAGAGTGAGAATTCTCACAGCAGCTGCAAGCTACACAGGATGTCCCTTCCCCTGACGCCATGTGCCTATTCAAGAAACATAATTCAACAGCGAGTTATGGGGAAAAGATTAATCTCAGTGATACACAAAATAGACCTGAGGGGATGCGGATTGTAACCCTAGTTTTAAACATAGTCCAGCGTAAGGAAAGGAGATACCCAGCACAGCCTTGCAGGGGCCCCTAGGACTCTGATGTTTAGCATCCATGCGTAGCAGGGGCCCGGCTGGGTCCAATGACACCAGAACGGGCTCCCTAGGACTGTCCAGTAAGAACATATGGCCCATTTTAGTTTTGGGAGCTCTTAGCTGGGAAATAACAGGGATGGAGACTTGGGCTCCACCAGGGGTGCAGTAGGGGGAGTGACACAGAGAGTTTGAAGGTCTCTGTAGCTAGAGCCTATTGTCTTTTTCCTGGGGAGGTCGTGATATCAAGTCATCCACCTGATTGTCACAGCTGACACCCGGTGCTATGTGCAAGGAACGGTCCCGCACCGCTCCCTGCACATTAACCCCCGAAATGCTGTGATTGAAATCGATCGCAGCATTCTGGTGGCAAGAGGAGGTTAGCGCGATACTTACCTTCTCTGCCGGCATCCCGCAGCGTCTGAGTCCGGTCCCAGATGTTGTCATGGTGACCCGATGTCATCATGACAACATCCGGGTCATCAGAAGGCAGGAAGTTGCTTTGGTCATGCGCCACGCGTGACCAAAGTAACTTTTCCCTGTGCAGCGCTGACAGGCTGCATAGCACAGGGATGGTGATGAAGTTAACCCCTTTAGTGAACAGGGTAAAAAAATAAAAAACAAAACATAAAACGATGCTTTATCATACCACCAAACAAAAAATGGAATAAAACGAGATCAAAAAGACAAATGTAAATAAAAATGGTACCGCTGAAAACGTCATCTTATCCCGCAAAAAACAAGCCACCATACAGCTCCAACGGCAGAAAAATAAAACATTTATAGCTCTCTAGCGATGCATAAACAATTCTTTTTTCTATAAAATAGTTTTCATTGAGTAAAAGTGCCACAACGTGAAAAAAAATATAACTGTGGTACCGCTGTAAACGTACTGACCCGAAGAATAAAGCTTCCTTATCAATTTGACGACACATAGAACGGCATAAAAAAACCACCAAAAAACAATTCGTGAATTGTTGTTTTTTGTTTATTCTGCCTTCCAAAAATCGGAATAGAAAGCAATCAAAAAATGTAATGTGCCCAAAAATGGTACCAATAAAAACATCAACTTGTCCCACAAAAAAAAAAAAATATGGAAAAATTATAGCTCTCAAAAAATTGCGATCCATAAACTAGTCTTTGCAAAAAAAAAGGGTTTTTTAGTGTGTGACAGCTCTCAATCATAAAAACCTGATATGAATCTAGTATCCCTGTAATTGCACCGACCCGAAAAATAAAGTTGTCTAATCACTTATACCGCACGAGGAATGGCGTAAAAAATAAACTTTAGGGTTAGGGATAGGGTTGTGCTAGGGTTAGGGTTAGTGTTGTGCTAGGGTTAGGGTTGGGCTAGGGTTAGGGTTGGGCTAGGGTTTGGGTTGGCTAGGGTTAGGGTTGGGCTAGGGTGAGGGTTGAGCTAGGGTGGGGCTAGGGGTAGTGTTGGGGTAGGGTGGAGCTAGGGTTAGGGTTGGGCTAGGGGTAGCATTGAGCTATGGGTAGGGTTGTGCTAGGGTTAGGTTTGTACTAGGGTTAGGGTTGTGCTATGGTTAGGCTAGGATTGGGTTAGGGTTGGGCAAGGGTTAGGGTTGCGTTAGGGTTGAGCTAGGGTTAGGGTTGGGCTAGGGTTAGGGTTGAGCTAAGGTTGCGTTTGGGCTAGGGTTGTGGTTGTATTAGGGTTGGGGTTGGGATTTTTTCAGAAGTAAAGAAAAAAATACCGTCTATATGGCAACTAATGTTGAGCACAAGAGCTCGCTACTTGAGTTTGCATCGGGTGCTCGGGTATGCACCGAGTATAGCGGGTGCTCGAGTGACATGCTCAAGTCTCCGCCTCAAATGTTTTGCAGCTGTTATATAGCAAAAAAAACCTTGCTGGGACTGCCTGTCATGCACAAGCGATCCCCACATGTTTTTATTTGGGTGACTAACAACCATGAAACATGCGGGCGGGGACTCGAGCATGTCACTTGAGCGCCCGCCATACATGGTCCATACCTGAGTACCCGATGCAAACTCAAGTAGCGAGCACTTGCACTCAAGACTAATGACAGCTTATTCAATATGATGACCTAATGTTATCAAATTCTGTGTCGTACCTCTGGGTTCAAAATGTTCACTATACCCCTTGATAAAATCCTTCAGGGGTGTAGTTTCCAAAATGGAGTCACTTGGGGGGGGGGGGGTTCCACTATTTAGGCACATCAGGGGCTCCCCAAACGCAACATGGCGTCCACTAATTCAAGCAAATTTTACATTCAAAAAGTCAAATGGCGTTCCTTCTCTTCCGAACCCTGCCGTGTGCCCAAACAGTGTTTTTTCCCCACATATGGGGTATCGGCTTACTCAGGAAAAATTGCACAACAAATCGCGTGGTGCAATTTCTCCTGTTACCCTTATGAAAATGCAAAATTGGGGTCTGCAAAACATTTTTGTTGGAAAAATGTGAAAATGTTATTTTTACAGCTCCATGATATAAACTTCTGTGAAGCACCTGGGGGTTCAAGGTGCTCACCACACACCTAGATAAGTTCCCTGAGGGGTCTAGTTTCCAAAATGGTGTCACTTGTGGGGGGTTTCCACTGTTTAGGCACATCGGGGGCTCCCCAAACGCAACATGGTGTCCGCTAATTTTTCAAGCAAATTTTACATTCAAAAAGTCGAAAATGAAAAAAAATTGCGGTCTAAAGTAACATTTTTGTGAAAAAAGTTAAATGTTCATTTTTTTCTTCCACTTTCCAAAAATTACTGTGAAGCACCTGAAGGGTTAATAAACTTCTTGAATGTGGTTTTGAGCACCTTTGGGGGTGCAGTTTTTACAATGGTGTCACTTTTGGGTATTTTCTATCATAAAGGCCCCTCAAAGTCACGCCAGATGTGATGGGGTCTCTAAAAAAGTATTTTTGTAAATTTTGTTGTAAAAATGAGAAATCGCTGGTCAATTTTTAACCCTTATAGCTCCCTAAAAAAAAAAAATGTGATTCCAAAATTGTGCTGATGTAAAGTAGACATGTGGGAAATGTTATTTATTAACTATTTAGTGTAACATATCTCTATTTAAGGGCATAAAATTTAAAATTTTGAAAATTGCAAAACTTTCTACATTTTTACCAAATTTCTGATTTTTTCACAAATAAACGCAAGTGATGTCAAAGAAATTTTACCACAATGATGAAGTACAATATGTCACGAAAAAACAGTCTCAGAATCAGCGGGATCCATTTGAAGCGTTCCAGAGTAATTACCTCATAAAGTGACAGTGGTCAGAATTGTAAAAATTGGCCTGGTCATTAACGTGCAAACCACCCTGGGGGTAAAGGGGTTAATACTAGACCTCTGAGCATAAGACGGAAAAGTCGTGGAACTATGGAAATCACAGGTCGGAGAGACGTGTTGGTGATCTGCAAATGATAAAATAATGGATACAACATTTTCAAAACGTCTCAATTTATCCAGTATCGAGTATGATCCCCAAGCACAGAAATCCCCGCACTTACAGCCTCGGCTCCTGTTTTTACTTTATTGTATGGTTCGTTTATCCGCATTATCCACATTGTGGTTTTTACAGGTTTTATCTATATATTTTGTCTATGCACATTTTAACCTGAGTGTTACGAATCTGCGAACTCAGATATCCTGTGTTAAGTATTGTGGAATTTTTCAGGCTCAAACTAAGAAACGTAGAGCTCAGAAACGCGTTGCCGTCTGGTTGAAGTACGTTTTGCTGATGGCATTTGTACATTTTTCATGTGCTATTTTTGTACGAAGCCACTTAAATTTGGTTGTGTTTATATGGATTAAATAAAGTGCTGACTTTTATGGAAAAAGGGAGTGTTGGCCTGAATTTCACATTGCTATATCACTTTTCATACTTTTGCATAGACCTGGTCAGAGAGTCTGGACATGTACAGTAACTCTGCTCTACAGACTCCGGCCACAAGGTAAGTTTAGTCTTACAGAGCCGCTATCTGTCACCATGCACACTCAGATTTTATCAGCTCAAATGTCTCCCGTACCCCTAGACTGTACCTGTTATATTTCCCCATCAACTACATGATGACAATTAGCAGCCATAAACTTAATGCATTGTAGGGGTTTTCCAGGTTTACTATATTGACCTCTTCACCGGTGGGGTTCAACATCAACTGACATCCAACAATCGGAATTATTATAAAGACATTTGTAACTGTGGACCATAGCACAGTATTGGAACTCAGTGGTTGCAAAACCACAGATTGATATGGGGGTGGGGGAGGCATTTACAAAACCTAGGTGCCATAGACATTGACTGAAAATAAGTCCCCTTAAGAAATGGAAGTCTGCACATGTGTAGGAGAACAGTGGTAGGCAGGACAAAGATACCAGTCTCCTCCTGGAGGGCAATTTTACAGACTGTGTAAACCAATGGGACGTAGATTGAGAACTGGATCACTAATGATCGACTATTATTGTGATTGTGACAGGTAATCAAATTTTTCACTAGTGGCTACTAGAGGTGAAATGTAGTATTGCATCCCAACCAGTTAAAGGATTAGGAACTAGGGATGTCACGGGTGTGTCAGGCTTGACATACAGTCATTCTGGATCCGGCTGTAGAAGGTCGCTGCGCTTGGCCTTGCAGACACCTTCTTGATCCTTTCATCATCCCTCCCACTCTAGCACCCAGCGGTGATCTCCACGATCGCCTGCTAATTAACACACCCTTTCTGGATCTTTAAATATACTCAGTTTCTCAAGAGAGTTGCTGGTGATAGAGTAAATTCCTCTGTTCAGGTCTGGAGTTCTAGCAGTCAGCGATATTCTTCTTGGAGTTCCTTTATGGATTGTAGTTGTGTTCTCTCTGGTGTCTCCTCAAAGCTAAGTGTATCTCCTTGTCTGTTTCCCTTGTTTGTCTTTAGTTGCAGTGGGGCCGACTAGTGCTAACTCCTCCCCCTCCCTACCTAGGGCCTAGCTCTAGGGTCAGCCAGGGCTAAGGTATCCTGCTTGGCGATAGGTGTGGAACCTATTTAGGAACGATAAGGGAGTCATGGTGTTGTTAGATCTGCTTAGGGGTCTCCACTCCCCCTTTCCCTAGTTTCTGGGCTTTCCCCCTTTTCCCGTTGTTGTACGCCGGGTTCTTCCCATACCTAGCATGACAAGGGATGAGCAGACCCGTGGAAGTTCAGGTTTTGGTACCCAACTGAACTTTAGTCCAAAGTTTGGTTCGGGTACCAAAACTGTACCCGAACTTGATCCAGTACATGGACCCCATTGAAATCATTGTGAACTCCAACTTTTGAGATGGAAAAATCTCACTCTCCCTCCTTCTCTTTTCTCTATCTCTCTCCTCCCGCTTCTCTCCTCCCTCTCTCTCTTTCCTCCCTCTCTCCTCCCTCTCTCTCTCTCCTTCATCTCTCCTCCATCTCTCTCTCCTTCATCTCTCTCTCCTCCATCTCTCTCTCCTCTATCTCTCTCTCTCCTCCATCTCTCTCCCTCGCACTCTTCTCCATTTCTCTCTTCTCAATCTCTCTCTCCCTTGCTCTTTGTCCTCCATCTCTTTCTCTCTCCTCCCTCTATCTCTCTCCTCCCTCTCTCTCTCTCCTCCCTCTCTCTCTCTCCTCCTTTGCTCTGTCTCCTCCATCTGTCTCTCCTCCATATCTCTCTCTCATCCATCTCTCTCCCTTACCCTTTCCTCCATCTCTCTCACTCTCTCCTCTCTCTCACTTGCTCTTTCTCCTCCATCTCTTCCTCTCCCCCCCATATAATGCTCCATGCAGGATTTAACTTCTCACCCCCATATAATGCCCCATACAAGATGTCACCTCTCCCCCCATATAATGCCACATGTAGGATGTCACCTCTCCCCCCATATAATGCCCCATGCAGGATGTCACCTCCCCCATATAATGCCCCATAGGATATCACCAACCCCATATAATGCCCCATGCAGGATGTCACCCCCCTCCATATAATGCCCCATGCAGGATATCACCCCCCTCTCTTTAAAATGCCCCATGCAGGATGTCACCCCCCATATAATGCCCCATGCAGGATGTCACCCCCCCATATAATGCCCCATGCTGGATGTCACCCCCCCCATATAATGCTCCATGCAGGATGTCACTCCCCCATATAATGCCCCATGCAGGATATCACCCCCCCCATATAATGCCCCATGCCTCCGTACATTAAAAAAAATAATAATCAAATACTCACCTCACTCCTCCTTACCTGCTGCCGCTGCTCAGGTCCGTACTCCAGCGTCGCCGGCGTCTTCCCGCCCTGCGCTGCCTGTGATGGCTCAGCGGATCTGCGGAGGCAGGAGGAGAGGTAAGTATCCGGCTGCTGGGCCCTGAGCAAGCGGGGGAGAAGGGCGGGCGCTGGCACCGCTCTCCTCCGCCCATAGCCCGATTCATGCTTAGTATGTCCTGCCAGCCTCCTTGGTACTTTCATGCCCACCCAGCATGTCCTGCCAGCCACTGGTGGTAGTACATGCTGCTAGGCATAGTAACAGTAACGAGAGGTTGGCAGCAGGACAGGCTGGGCAATGGGCATGATGATAATCATGCCCATTGCCCAGTAGCATTTACTGACAGCCTCGGCCAGGGGTCCTCTCAGCCACCCCTCCCCCCTATCCCTTCCTCCCCTCCCGACCCCTGCTTTTCATACTCACGCGTCGAGATGAGCTGCAGGCCTGCAGCCGCTGCCTAGGGCAACGGCGGATCCGTCCTCCACAGCGCGCACAGGAAGCCGTCCCAGGGCGATGATGTCATCGCCCTGAGACTGACCTCCTGCGCACGCGCCGGCAGAGGTGGCAGAGGGGCACTGCGGCAGCAGGCAGAGCAGGGAGACCAGTCTCCTTGCTGTGCTGCTGCAGAGGGCCCATCACTAATCATATCGGCAGTGCTGCCTATCTGATTAGCGAACCGGGAGGTCCTCTGTTCTCTGTACAGGGCCCAGTGGGTGTGAGGGCGGGGCTTAGGGGCATGGCCATCGGAACCCGGAGCCCACCGGGGGTTTTCCCGATCATACGGTGGGCCAGTACGCCCCTGCCCATAATCCCAGCTGGGGGCTGGGATTCGAAGCATGGTAAGGCCCAAACTAGACATGGCCACCATGAATTTCTAGTAAACAGAAAAAAACACATGTAGGGACTCCATCTTTAATAAAAAAAAAAATCCTCGTTCCGACGTAATCCATGGGTCTTCTGTCTTCAGCTCTGCTACATCTTTGCCATCAGAGAAATATGTCTGCTGACAGATGAGCAGGCACAGAATGACACTGGAGCACTGTTACTGTGTAGTGCGGCACTATGTTGCTTTTTTGTCATTTCATGCTGTGTAGAAATCTTGGGAAAAGTGTGGATTGTGCTCTGGAAGTGATCAGTTATAGCTAACTATGTTATTTTCTGCAGAGATAAGTCCTGCATAGAAGATGGGATATATCGGTCTGCAGATAAAGAACTTCACCTAGAGACATCACTGGTGAGTATGTGTATTACCTATGTTGAGTATATGTATTACCTATACACACACACTGACACTATATACAGAGCTCCTGTGTATAATATTAATGGTGATCATTGCATTACCTGTACACTGACACTATATACAGAGCTTCTGTGTATAATGTCACTGGTGATGACTGATAACCTGTACACTATATACAGAGCTCCTGTGTATAATATCACTGGTGATCACTGTATAACCTGTACACTGACCCAATATACAGAGCTTTTTTACATTTTTATTATTTTAGCATTATTTGTCACTATGTTGTGGCATTATGTGCTTTGGTCATGAGATGACGATATTTGTCCCTTGTATGTGGTATTATTCAGTCACTATGTGGTGGTAATATGTGGTCTCATGGTGTGTCAGTATTTATACCTTGTATCTGGTAGCATTTGATCACTATGTGGTGGTATTATGTGCTTTTGTCATGGTGTGGCGGTATTTGTGCCTTGTATGTGGCATTATTTGGGCACTATGTGGTGGTACTATGTGAACTGGTCACGGTGTGGTGGTATTTCTGCCTTCTATCTGGTAATATTGGTCTTGGTAGAGTGGATTGTGGTTGGTCATTTGTTTTATCTGATATCAATAAGGGGAAACCTCTTTATTTCCAATATATATTAAATACTTGGATGTTTAACCCCTCCCTGCCCTGTGACTATTACACAGCAGCAGAGATGCAGTTGCAAAGGTTCACCAGAGAAAGCAAGTTGGCATTTGGTGAGATTTTCACCTCTGTATTTATAAGACAAAACCAGGAGTGGGTGAGAAATTCATAAAACATTACCTCGGATTGCTCCACTCCTGGTTTTGTCTTATAAATACAGAGGTAAAAATCTGACCAAATACTCAAAGTGCCACAATCTTCTGACAGTGCTGATTCCACCAATAAATAAGTGATCACCTTCCCAACCTGTGCATCGCTGATAACTTGTTTTCACCAATAAAAACCCTTTAATGCAAACTACAGTAATTGTACATCGCATTTCTGGTGAGCGCACAGTGATGGGCAGAAGCGGCCAATATAATGGGTATAACGGCTAACAGGTATTTGCAAATAGCTGAAGGGTGGGTGGGCCCCTGGAGTCAATGTCCCTGGTGGGCCCCAGACACCCCAGTCCGGCGCTGTTGACAGCAGTGACCTGGGGGTCTGAAATGCTTCCTGGGGCGATCCCCATGCTGTCCCCATGTCATTTGAGCACTGTCACTATCGTTTTGGGCACTTTTTAGGCTTTCTACAGACTGTCGGGGGTGCCGCCGCAAAAATGCTCGGGTCTCCCATAGACTAACATTGGGCTCGTTGCTCGGGTCGAGCACCCGAGTATCACGGTGAGCTCGGCCCGAGCTTCGAGCACCCGAGCATTTTAGTGCTCACTCAACACTAATTGCCACTCTTCGTAATGTGCAAACAATGTCTTCTTCAGGTGGATTCCACATGGATCCCTCATGAAAATCACTAGATAAAAATGTAAATGATTGAACATATGCACTGCAATATAAAAACAACTTGCTGTGCATTGTGTATTTTTCAGTCTTTTTCAGCTTCTTTTCTCCGCTTCCAGCTTTGAAAATTATGAAGTGGTTAAAGAAAGTGATCGGTTCATTCTGCTGGTGGCTTCTGTTTGGAAGCCGCTCACTATTTTATATGTAGTTAACAAAAACACTGATGTTTTCCTTAAGTGTCTTCTTATAAAATAAAAAATCAGTGGGTATGCTGGCGTCTATAAGGTGCTGTGTGTACGTACCCTTAGGAATAACAGAATCTCTGGTCATCTCCTCCATTTTTGGCCAGAGTTTAGAGGATTAATGGGAGACATAGAACCGCTATTCTCCAGTTTGGGATCTAACCCTTCAGACATACTATATATGAGGTATAGTATTAATATACCATAAAAGTCAGTAATAATCAATTAAATGCGAAAAGACATTAAACAATTTTAATTTTTTATTTCTTTGAATTAAAATTGCATGGAAGGATGAAGACAAGTTCTTGGAGGAGCCTTCAACTTTTGCACGTGTCTCTTGCTGGTCAGGAGGCCACAGGTAGGTGGTACAACTCCTTCCATACAGGTACAGCATTAATGGTGGATGTGCTGTAGTTTCTTCAGAGCTCTAGATTTGGGGGTTTTCTGTCCTCGAGATGTCAATGGTGCGTTGGTGGCAGCAGCCAAAAATGCAGCTTTCTCTGACAGCACGAGCAGCCCTGGATAATCCACGCCGGCAGGATGTTATCATCCGGCGGAAGAGAGAACCTAGGAGAAAAGATGTAAAACTGATGTAAGTAATGGGACTCCATATTAGAGGACACTACTGTGGTGTCACTGTAGCATGACGTTAGAGGAATCTCATCATATAGAGGAGCAGAATCATTGTCAGCCATCATACATGTGACAATCCCACCACTGACGGATAACATCTGCTCCACATGACTTCTTCTCACTGACGTCATACAACATGGAGATTATCGTCACACTTACCTCGCCTAGTTTCCCCCTCTTCAACTTTCTCTGTTTTTAGTTGTTTTCTCAGTGTTCGAAAATATTTTCTTCTCTTCTGAACTGGAGATTCTAATCAAAAAGCCAGAAAAAAATGTTGATTATAAACTCCTAAAAGATGAGCTTTGTATCTTTATAGAGTTATGCAACTGATTAATATGAACCTGTAGCTTTTCTGGGTTCCGGTGGTGTCTCCCCAAAGAACCATGTCCCCATATTAATATGACATTACTTTCAGCAAGCCACAGTGTTATATAATCAGTTAGATAAAACTTCATTGTAACTTTAAAGAAGACCCATCACCAGGTCAAAAGTGTCCAAGATTCGCTCTTATTTTATGTCGGCTTCTCCCCTGAGTATTCTGATATTTGTTTTCCTAAAATCCACAGTACGGTTGTAGAGATATGGGACTTTTTATTTAGTGTTAATTATTATGGTCTTTATCATGTGGGCGTGGTAACCTAAGGGCACGCCCCAGAGGATCCTGTGAGCACCGCCCCTTTGTAAAGAATAAAAATTACCACTAATTACAAAGGCCCATAACTCTGGAACCGTATGGGGGATTTTAACAAAACAAAAAATAGAATACTCAGGGGAGCAGAAAGAATAAAGGAAGTAATTTTAGAGCCTTAATATTTAAATTTTGGATCATAGGCTATAATTGGATGGCCTATAAACCTGTACATACCTGACAATGAGGGCGATGATGACTCACTGTTTTTAGCAGTAAAACACTGATTGTCTCCAACAGTTTTGGAAGGGGAAGATTCTTTCTGCCTGTTGGTAGAAAAAAGACACGTAAATTACAAGGAAAAAACAATAGAATAACGGAAGAACACCTGTCTGTAAGGTCAATTAGGACAACATAGAGGAGATATCCTGCTCAAGACCACATTTTACCAGCAAGAATGGAGTCTAATTAGTAATATTGGCCTGTAGTGAGTTGGAAATGAATGGTTGGTCGCAACAATCAGCTGTTATTGAAGTTATCACAAGTAAGACCCACAGAGATTGTGTAGTCATGGGGTGGTGGATGCTAGATTTAGATTTGTGTTACTCGTATCTTGTATTTGGATCCGACATATATCAGGACTAAATCTCATAATAATAATCTACTCACATTTCTGAGCGTTTTTCATTGATCTCTGGGGAACACCCTGGAGGTGACATAGGCACTTCATTGCCTTCATCACTGTTCTCTTGGGAACACTGTGGAGGTGACATAGGCTCTTCATTGCCTCCATCACTGTTCTCTGGGGAACACTGTGGAGGTGACATAGGCTCTATATTGGTCATCATCCCAGTATTGGTGATATATAGCTAAAACAGATAAAGAAATATAAAATAGATATATTTAATTTTTTTTTGTAATTATAGGTTTCATACATTTTATTAGCCACATACTTACTTTAGAAGACCTTTGATAAGTTGATGCAAAGTTTTTGATTTCTGGCCAGTCATTGTCCTCACTTGTGTCCCCCTCATCTGAATTCATATGTTTGAAGCTGCTACTTCGAGCTAAAAAATACAAGTGTTATTAGAGATTATTAGTATAATACCCAGACAGTCACCATGTTATCACTAATAATGATGGGAACTGATTTTGACATAAAATGAAAGACAAGACAGACGTCAGTTTTCTGCAGATGACGTCTCATTTTACTTACTGATAAAGTAGCGGGTGTCCTCATCTGACTTTAGGTCAGGAACGAACAGGGGCTTCTGACTTAAAAGGTTGTCAAAGTCTAAGTCACGCATAAATGGATGAATTTTGATCTCATTTGCGCCTCCTGGAAAAGGAAGACAAGAAAGAAAGTGATACAGTCATTGTCAGAGAAACTGCTCCATATCTGTAGAATTTATGTTAATCTGAACTGAAGATGTAACAGAGCCGACATAAAGGAAATATATTGAACATTATAGCATGAAGAATGGGTAATAGAAAAGTAGGTAGAGTACAGAACCTCAGTGCTGATCCTCATGGAACCCATCATTTGTCTATTCACGCTGTAATAATTCATTGATAATACTATTAATATTACCTGTTCCAAGTCTCTGTGCTGGAATTTTTCTGAGCAGTTGAGTGATGATGCCTCGAGCATTAGTTGGAGGAAAGTAATTACATCTCCAAGGTATATCATCTGTTATATAAAAAGCAAATATTATAAGAAATAAAACCTCTTCATTTATTTTCAGAAAAAAAAAATTCCTTAACAAAGCTAGAAAAAACTACAGAACTATTCAAGTCAAATGACAGTGACATCACAAGCATTCAGATTATTTTACTTACCCTGGATGATACTGTGTAAAATATTCCTTCTGCAAGCCCCTGTAAATGGTGGATATCCAAATAGAAATTTATATAGGATGATCCCTATTGACCACCAGTCAACAGGCCTTCCATAGCCTATCTTTAGGATAACTTCTGGGGCCATGTAAGTAGGGGTGCCAGCAGTCTGGAAACCAACAGAAAAAGGAGATGATGATCAATAAATATAATTGCGACACATAACATCAGTGGAAATGTTTTTCTAGAGAAATTATAAATCAGAGAAGGAGAAAGATGAGATCTGTAAAGTACAAGACCCTGTAAGTAAAGCCTACCTCTTTATCAAGGAACTCTTTGGTGATGTCCTTAGTTGGAGTCTTGTAGAAGTCTGAGTTTGGTCTCATGAGGCCGAGTTTTGAAACCCCAAAATCAGTGACCTTAATATGTCCTGTTGATGTTATCAGGAGGCTGTGAAAGAAAAGATGGTGTCAGCACCAAGTAATAACCCACAGACTGTATAAGAAACTCTAACTTTCTTCCCCTCTAATATGCTAGAGGGGTCACTTACTTCTCAGGCTTCAGATCTCTGTGCACCACACCATAGCTGTGCAGGTATTCCACAGCAAGGACCGTTTCCGCAATGTACATACGGGCCAAGAGGACTGGTAAAGGACCCCTGTGCTTTAGAAGGGTACCACAGTCACCTCCTACAGGAGAAAGCAAATATTAGAACTGAGAGTTTGTTACAATGTAAATTACACATGATGAGTGGGAATGTGAAAAAGGCGGAGACATTGGGACAGGATGGTCTGTATATACTGTATAATGTAGTGCGTATACTGTATACTGCAGATAGACCCTATACATAGAGACAGAGCCTCATCTACGAGCCTCTAATTTTTTTCTCTGTGAACGTTCTTATCTATAAAAACTCTTCAAAAAGACAAATCTTCCTTTTACCCATAGTGGAAATTGCTGCCGTGCTCAGCGAGGACATACTGGGGGACTTTCATAGAGATCAATGGTTTTTCAGGCATCTTGGTAACAGATGACTTATAATAATTGCAAAGAGGACATGTAACCGTCCATGTGGGCACATTGTGGTCATATATAGGTGCTAGGATTAAGCAGACGTGGGCTGGATATAGATACAATGGATGTGTCCTACCTGGTACATACTCCATGACCATACATAGATGAAGTTTAGTAGGAAAGGAGCAGAACGTGGAGACCACAAAGGGACAATCTGCGAATGCTGAGATGTCCCTCTCCAGAAAGGCCCATTCAAGCCTCTTTGGCTTTTTCAGGTTCTCCTTGTCCATTTTCTTCATAGCGCAGACTTGGTTTGTATCTTTATGGCGAACTAAGTGGACGGCCCTGGAGAGGAGAAAAAAACATGATTTACTATAAATTCTTATTAACAATCTATCTATAGATCTCATCAAATGATCTCCTGTATTAATGATTAATGTGGGGCCATCACTAGAAAACCATGTCTATAAATACATAAAATAACACTCCACAAATGATCACCAATGGGGGTCCTCATCCACGTCACATCCTAACTGACCTGAATAGTGACAGATAGATGTGGACCGTGATGTGAACTCATAATTTGTCCATGGGAACATAACATGGGAAGGACGCAGAGACATCGTCATAACGAGCCCTGGGAAATATATATAATACCAAAGTAAAGCTCACCCAAAGGCTCCACTGCTGATCAGTTTGATCGGTTTATAGTCGCTCTTACAAGGATTTCTCCCCAGGTTCAATGATCCGATCGTGGCCTAAAAAGGAATAAGAAATGACATTAAGACATAGAAACTGCAGGGAAATAAAAGCTGAAGATGCAGGAACGTCTCTCTTCTATATTATGTCCATGATGATTACACTGCAGCAGATGTAGGGGACGTGATACAAGCCGGACCCTGCACAGACACTATTATATTATAGGAGATATCCCCCTTATACAAAGACACAGGCGGAAATACAAACTCCGCACCACTGAGTACAGACTGTCCTCACAGATGATGAAACCACAGGGACAGGTGGCCATAAAATACCCTGTGTCTGCCTGGAGTGGACATGGAGGCCTCCACCATCATAAATCCGACCTTCTGCTAAATGGCTGGTAATCTGGAGAAGATCAGACAACAAGGACATGAGATGTAGACCTGTGTCTGCCTGGAGAGGACAGGGAGGCCTCCACCATCATGAAACTGACCTTCTGCTATATGATTGGTAATCTGGAGAAGATGAGACAAGGACATGAGATGTAGACCTGTGTCTGCCTGGAGCGGACATGGAGGCCTCCACCATCATAAATCTGAGCTTCTGCTATATGGCTGGTGATCTGGAGAAGATCAGAGAACAATGACATGAGATGGAAACCTGTGTCTGCCTGGAGAGGACAGGGAGGCCTCCACCATCATGAACCTGAGCTTCTGCTATATGGCTGGTGATCTGGAGAAGATCAGACAACAAGGACATGAGATGTAGAAGATGATAGATCCTTACCAGGCGCTCCACTGAGTAGGCCGGATACTCCAGTACAAGCAGGACATTTTGGGCCAGTTGTTTAATAAAGGCCAATTCTCCACTTTGGGATTTTTCTTCAGCCTATAGAGATGAAAACAAAGAAGAAAGGAAAATCATGAGAGAAAAAGCAAAACGGAGGAGGCCATTTATATCACCATGTTACTTATGCTATCTACACTACAAGTACTACATGACAACTGACGAGGGATCCGGTCGCTTGTAAACCTTTAAATCCCCACGTCCTCCCTCCATACCCAATGTATGTATATAAGACACATGGCTGCTTGTGACCTGTGTAAAATGGCCACAGCAGACTCCAACTCAAAACGCGGGGTGACTGCAACAATGATAGCCCCACAATTATATACAGTAGATATCTAATAGGCTTTAAACCAGAAGAAAAACAACACCTAATTAAGAGTTAGACCCTAGCCGCACCACACCGACACCACACCGACACAAGGGTTAAGGCATTAATATCCCACATTAATACCACTATCCTCACAGGACCAAAGTCCACTAGTTATATTGAGATGTAACCAAAGTCACTATTCCCCCAACAGTAACCTCCGTCCAAAGGACATCACATTTATCAAGACTCTGACCCAAACCTATCCCCCACCGCTGTGACCGTCCCAAAACCTCTACTTATCAAGTGCCAGCCTTCAAACTTTCCTCCCATCTCTTTATAAGGGCTGGTTGGATGCTGGAACGTGAAACTCCTACCTTCTTCCTTTTATTGTCCCCCTGTAACCCAGCTCCTCAACTCCTTCCCGCAAATGTACGGGTTATTCACGTCCTGGAAGGGTCCTCACATGTGGAGGGGGCTCAGGAGCTGAGCTCCCCAAACATGCGTATATGAAATAGCCAGCATCTGTCCCTAAAAACCGTGGACAACGCAGAATTCTTCTGTTAACCATTTAAATAAAGCTGTCAGTCTGTGACAGTATCATTTCAATTGTGCATGCACCGATGCCTGAGCACTCTTGCTTTCATCGGCCCTCCACAAGGCGATCACAGGGGTCTAATGCATTTCTAGGACAACCAGGGGTCTGCTGAAGACCTCCGTTGCTGAAACCACGGTCCTCCTTGTGAAGCTTAGCTATAGGCTGAGCTCCAGAGGAGATCAAGATTTTCACTATATAGCGCAATACTGTAGTATTGCAATATATAGTATGAGCGATTTGCAGGATTAAGTCCCCTAAGGGAACGAAAAAAAAAAATTAAAAATAAAGAAGAAAAGATTTAAAAAAATGTTAAAAATATAAAAGTTCAAATCACTCCTCTTTTCACCATTTAAAATAAAGAAAGGAAAAAATTAATGATCATATTTGATATTGATGCGGTTGTTAAAGTCTGATCTTTTAAGATAGGGAATTAATTAATACGATCAATAAACACCGAAAAGAGGAAAAAAAATTGGATTTGTGGTTTTTTTTTGTCTTCTCATTTCACTTAAAAACATTAATAATAAACAATCAAAACACCCATAGAATCTATGATTCTATGACACTCTATGTACACAAAGTTCACTGCAAAACTCAAATCGTCACTCATCCCAATCGACAGAAAACTAAAATGTTATGGGTCCCTGAATATAGCGACACAAAGAACCATTGCATCTCACTTGGAATTTTTTTCCCTTGTTTCAGTACAATGTATGGTAAATAGAATGGAGCCACTGAAAGCTACAACTTGTCCTGCAAAAGAATCAAGCCCTCACATGTCTATGTCAATGGAAAAATAACAAATTTATGGCTCTTGAAAGAAAGTGAGGAAAAAATGAAGGCATAACAACTGAAAACTCTGTGGTCCATAATTGGTTAACCAATCCAATTCCCCCCTACCTCCACAACCCTCCCAATAACCCTGTAGATATCACCCTCTCCCTTGTCATGTAGCCTGTATGCCCTATTACTGCTCCCCGGCTATTCTTATCTGGGTATTTGGTACAGGTTAAACTTATATTCCATTATTATTTTCCATTATTACTATATGATTTGTGCAGATTGTCTGCTATTTACCTGTTGTACTAATGTCCATATGTTCTTCTGTAAATGCTCAAGATATTCTGAGCTTATATGACCTCGTTTGTATTTGGTCAGGCAATCTCTCACAAGCTCCATTACCAGCCGGTAAGTGAAGCTGAGGACGCCATCGGGTAGTGGTAGCACAAAGTCAGGGTCATAGGTGGCAAGAATCCCCTGGAGTAGTGCTAACACCTGAAGTCTGTCTGGAGGAATTCCAGACATTTCCAGTAAATCCAAGCGCAGTCTGTATATGACTAGCTATATGGCTTATCACACCGACAACAATGACACCGGAAAGTCAAAGTGACAACTAGAGTGTAATCACTTGTAGAAATAGTGATGGTTAATTGTGATGTCATAATGGAATCTTGTGTTCTACTCTTAAAGGGGCAGCTTACCTTATAAGGAAGTTGCCTAGCATCCCTTAAGGAGGCAACAATATAGGCTGAGCATCGGTACCATATGCAGACATGGATGATAGAACTATGGACGCTTTACTCTTCTGAGCAGTTAGAGTATTATTATGTTGTTACATAAATTATTTATATCTGTTCCACACAATAAAAATTACAGTGTTTTGTATCAATAAGAAAGTCAGATTCCGGGGCTAAAAGACAATGTATATCTTTGTACCGTGTTAGGGGCTAAAAGAAGTATCTTTACTGAGGGAACAGGGCCGGACTAGGGGCTGCGCCCAGCTCTGGCATAGGACGCACACAGGCCCATGTTACTCTCCCACACCCACTTTCAAAGATGAGGGTCTCTATTACAAATATGACCCTGCCTACCATTGGAGAAAATCTAAATTTACTACTCCCCGTGATACCAATTTATTAGGATGATCATTTAGGTCTCTTTATCACATTAATAGTTCCCCTTGGGCATCCTTATAATAATAAGAGTGCCCCTCTGGGTTTCCTTATAATAATATTAGTGCCCCTCTGGGTCTCCTTATAATAATAATAGTGCCCCTCTGGGTCTCCCTATAATAATAATAGTGCCCCTCTGGGTCTCCTTATAATAATAATAATAGTGCCTCTCTGGGTCTCCTTATAATAATAATAGTGCCCCTCTGGGTCTCCCTATAATAATAATAGTGCCCCTCTGGGTCTCCTTATAATAATAATAGTGCCCCTCTGGGTCTCCCTATAATAATAATAGTGCCCCTCTGGGTCTCCCTATAATAATAATAGTGCCCCTCTGGGTCTCCTTATAATAATAATAGTGCCCCTCTGGGTCTCCTTATAATAATAATAGTGCCCCTCTGGGTCTCCTTATAATAATAATAGTGCCCCTCTGGGTCTCCTTATAATAATAATAGTGCCCCTCTGGGTCTCCTTATAATAATAATAGTGCCCCTCTGGGTCTCCTTATAATAATAATAGTGCCCCTCTGGGTCTCCTTATAATAATAATAGTGCCCCTCTGGGTCTCCTTATAATAATAATAGTGCCCCTCTGGGTCTCCTTATAATAATAATAGTGCCCCTCTGGGTCTCCTTATAATAATAATAGTGCCCCTCTGGGTCTCCTTATAATAATAATAGTGCCCCTCTGCGTCTCCTTATAAGATTAAAGGGAATCTGTCAGAAGGATCAGCCCTCCCTCCCAAGCCGTCTATATGGGCATACGTTATACACGTGGTCCCTTTACCAGCGAGGTTGGTCGACTGGGATAAGAAAATCATTCAACGAGAGACTAGATGGATTTTATTATCTAATGGCCTATTGTTATAGTGTGATCACTATTCAGTATGGCCCTATTACATAGACTATCACCATACAGTGTGTAGGCCAATTGTGGCTGCGCTCTTCTATACGGCATAGTCGGCCATTTGGACGGACTTCTTTTCTTTATCTATACTTTTAATCTTGGCTGCACTGAATATTGATTCAGGGTTAAATGATTCTCCTTTGTGTGTGCATCGATTATATCTGGTACATTTACACTATATTAATACATCCTCTATATTTATAATATATCTATACACCTATATTCCCTGTTGTCTTGTTGCCTAGCCATTATGGGAACCAATCTGGACCTATGATGTGATAAATACTTGATGAGATCCATAAAACAGCGCCCCCTATTGGAGCCCACTGTGCGTTTCAAGCATGGACCTTCTGGTATCTGTATGGGGAGGAAACCTCTCGCTGGAGCGCAGCGTGCCTCCCAATGCGCACTGACGCCCCCTCCGGTCTCATCGCTGGAACACATTTTTATGTAAAGTGTCATTGAATGCAGCAGCCGGGTCTAAGCTCCTAATAAACACAACCCTCCGCCTGCCCCGCTGTGTTATTACAGGCTCTATTCCCCTTCAAGCCTAAGCGTCAGAATGCCTGCTCCTCCTCTTACCTCCCCCTTTCACCTGCTGTTATAGTACAGCCTGTCTGGGCTCTGTATTAAAGCCTCTTATTAACCCTCTCCCCCTATGTATCTACTGGTAGACCCCATATTAATATAAGCCCCTTGCATACCATGAGTTGCAATATTATTATTGTAAGAAACCCCATGTGCACTATTATTATCAGGCATAGATGGGGGCATTATTATTCAGTATCGGCACACAGGGGGCATTATTACTATCTAAGGCAAGGGTGGGCAATTAATTTTCCAAAGAGATCACATGAGAGACCATGACTGTTGCGGAGAACGAACCAATAGACAGATATGAATTCTGCTCAATATTCATATCAACATATTAATTACATTTATTATAATATATTAATATTATCACTAGAGATGAGCGGTGTTCGACTCGAACTGTTCGCCAATCTCAAATTCGAGCTGTTTTGGGCGGTGTTCGAGCCGTTCGGCGAACACGAACAATTTGAAAAAAATCCGGCTGTTCGAGGTTATGTTCCATAACTGTTCGTGCACCAAAATCATAACTGGATTTTTTCTCAGTAATGCTGAAAATTAATGTTAATACGCAGTTTGAGTGTACAGCGGGGCGGGGGGAGGGGCAGGGGATGGATCTCTGCAGAAATAATGAAGATCTCCATTTTTTTTTCTCTTTCCCCCATTTACAGTGGGGAGATGCAATCTGTCAGCCTATCAGCAGCGCACACATGGAGCGAACTGCTTTTTTCACACAAGCAAAGGCATGTGTCATTGGCAGTGTATGTCACATGTCCTTGCCCTATAAGACCCAGCCATTTTCCACGTAGCCACCATTTTCTCACTGCTGCAGCTGCGTGTTAGACGGCACCGCTGTTGCTGTGTGCGCTATACTTTGAGTGTTCATTTCAAGCCAATTTTCGCACAAATCTACAGATAGCTTGGGAGTAGGGGATAGTTGTGATTGCAGTCCTTTTGAGGACTAGGTTACATCATTTCCTACGACTTTTATCAGGCAGGTCTGTGCTCTTAAATAGATAGGTTGGGAGTAGGGTCTACTTGTAATTGCAGTCCTTTTCTGGACTAGGTTACAGCATTTCCTAGGACTTTTTGCTAGGCAGGTCTGTGCCAGTGCTGTGCAAGTTTTTTTCACAGCATTTGGCTAAATCTAGCTAAGCAAATCCTTTTTGGCCTCTTGCAGTGTGTGTTAGTCAGTGGAGTAGCCTATCTGTGTTGCAAGCTATACCACCTGTGTATAGAATACAAATTTTTTTACTGCACCTAGCCAAGTAAAACCTTTTGGGCATAGCATCATTCTATTAGTCCATCTATACTAACCTCCACCAGGTTGCAAATTAAAAATAATTTTTATCTGCATCTAGCTCTGAAAAAAAAATTGGGCTTGTAGCAGTGTGTGGGACTTGTTCTATTAGTCCATGTATACTAACCACCACCAGGTTGCAAATTAAAAATAATTTTTATCTGCATCTAGCTCTGAAAAAAAAATTGGGCTTGTAGCAGTGTGTGGGACTTGTTCTATTAGTCCATCTATACTAAGCTCCACCAGGTTGCAAATTAAAAATAATTTTTATCTGCATCTAGCTCTGAAAAAAAATTTGGGCTTGTAGCAGTGTATGGGACTTGTTCTATTAGTCCATCTATACTAACCTCCACCAGGTTGCAAATTAAAAATAATTTTTAGCTGCATCTAGCTCTGAAAAAAAATTTGGGCTTGTAGCAGTGTGTGGGACTTGTTCTATTAGTCCATCTATACTAACCTCCACCAGGTTGCAAATTAAAAATAATTTTTATCTACATCTAGCTCTGAAAAAAAATTTGGGCTTGTAGCAGTGTGTGGGACTTGTTCTATTAGTCCATCTATACTAAGCTCCACCACCTGTGTATGTAATAAAATTGTTTTACTGCATCTAACCCAGCCAATACTTTTGGGCTAAAACAACAGTTTGGCCACTCAGCTCTGCTCGGTTCCCATCCATTGTTTTTTGTGCAAACAACTCCAGAGTTGTCAATTAGTTAACCACCAAAATGAGTGGAAAAAGGCCTGCTGATGGTGGAAAGGGGAATAGGTGTGTTGGGAAGGGAAAAAAAGGTTGTGTCCGTGGGGTAGGTGTTAAAGCAACAGTAACATCTGCAGAAGAAAGACCATCTTCCAGCCAAACTAAGATGTCTACTTCTTTTAGTGGACAATGTGATAAGATCCCTTTCTTACGGCCACGCTAATCGCTACAAATTCCAGATGAGGCACAAAAACAGCAGGTGCTTCAACGGATATCAAGTGCTCCTTCAAGTGGGCTCTCCTCCACCTCAACCATAATGTAGACCCTCGTTCCCAAACTGTATCTCCTGTTGGTGGAGAGAATGAGGAAGGCGATGATGAGACTCAAATACCTGATTGGAACGACAACTTGAGATTTTTGTCAGGGCAGGAAGAGGTTGACTCTGAGGACGACTGGTGTGATAACACACAGGGTGATGATGACGAGGTTGGAGATCCCACTTACTGTCAACCCACAGTCAGCCAGTCGATGAGGTCAGCAGAGGAGGTGGAGGAGGATGCTAGTGACGACGAGGTCAGGTTGCGCCTTCCTGGACAGAGACGTAGTACTGGAAGCACGTCAACAACTGCATCCTCAAACACAACTCTGCCTCTGACCACAAGTCGTAGTGGCTCTTCAGGTCGCATAGGTGCTAAGCCTTGCATAGCTTGGGCATTTTTTCAGATCGATAAGAATGACCCAACTCGTGTTATCTGTAACATTTGTCAGAAAAAGCTAAGTAGAGGCCAAAAAATACATAGTTTGAGTACTTCATACATGAACCGGCACATGGATATGAAGCATAAGTTGCAGTGGGAAGCTCACTGTGCTACAATGCGGCCTAGCCGGCTGGGCCAACCACCATCAGCCACATCTTGTGCATCCGCAGCCTCTTCATCCTCTGTGACTGGGGGACAGCAGTCACACCTGTTTTGGGACGCAGACCGGCCACCTCTTTACCCGCAACAGCCAGTGTGATTGTCAGGTCATCATTTTATTTGGAGGTGGAAACACCAGCTGGTGTTGAGCGCTCTCCGACATCGATAGCACCACCTTTGGATCAAGGCAACCTAACATGTCCGCCTGCATCTTCCTCACAGACCGGCAGTTTGCCGGGAACACCCTTCTCAACCCCGTCTAAGCACAACAGCCAGCCCTCGGTCCCTCAGATGTGGATGTGGCACCCAGGGGAATGGGGATAACTCGGTACCCGGGCCTTTGGCCTGGCCTTTAGGGATGTCGCGGTGGTCGGCTCCCGGGCCCGTACCCTGGGGTCTCTCCTAAAAAGGGGTTGATATTTGTAAAGTTTATAAAAGAAAGAGTTCGTGACGCCACCTGTGGTTTCTGGTGAGGATCACCAGCGCTGCGCAGTCTACTGAGGCTGATGATAAGGCAGCTTGATGGTATAGCTCTCCACAGTTAGAGCTGGGCCTCAGGGCAGTATAGGAACGGGGATGCAGGATATAGAGACTACTCTGGGCCAGAGCAAGAACAGGGACGGACACGATAGTCACTTCAGTACCTTTTACTGGTGGAATTTCAGGCACTCCCCGGAGCACTGTAGGGTGAAGGGTGTATGTCCAGATCCTCCCCAATGAGCAGGTTTTGGGCCTCCTGGTTCTGGCTTCTGCATAATAAGTTTCTGACCTGCCTGGAGCTAGGCCTAACTTTGTCTCTGTCCTGCGCTGGCTGACCTTGTGGTAGGGCCTTCTCTTGGAGTGCACGCTCCCGACCTACGGGGCCTATGTGTCTCCTGGTTCTGGTACGTATCAGCACTTTAGCGATCCTGGGACCTGTAGTTCTCCAGGCATTCCGGTTTATCTTGCTGGGTCGTGGAGTTCCCGGCAAGCTTCGGACCCGGTGTCCGGTAAATTCTTCTTCTCGGGGTGAGCCAGCTAAGCTCCTCTGCTCCCCTATGAACTAACTCTCTACTCCTTTGCCTTCGGCCTACTCGAGCCCTCGATAGGCTACTCACACAAACGGCAGCGTGCCGCGGTTCACCGATCTTATGGCGCCGGCACACCTACAGCTCACCTCACTGAGCTACACCGAGTCTTGATCTGGATAAGCTCCACTGCAGGGTAGAATGCAGGAGCTGGAACAGGCTTTTGTCCTCTGAGGTAACACGTCTCAGACTGCACTGAACTCACTGCTAAACCAGACTCTGACAGACTAACGGCTGCCTGGCCCCACCTTCCCTTATATATCTCCCTAAGGAGCTCCCTCTGGTGGTCTGAGGTGGAAGGTGCAGATGTGTGAATGGTTATGGGGGCCTCTTGTGGAGGAGTCCTTCAATACACCCTTCTGGGTCTGTGATGCCAAGCACAGCTGGGCTTCACATGGACAAGTAAAAGACCATTTCCTCCTAGCCATGAGAAAGCTAAGAGGTTGAATTTCACCATCTGCAAGCTCTTGGCTACATAAATGCTGCCTTTCCGCCTGGTGGACACAGAGGATTTTCGAGACCTTTTGTCCCGTCACAGTGCCCCAGTACCAGATGCCCAGTCGGCACTACTTCTCAAAGAAAGGTGTGCCTGCACTCCACCAGCATGTCGCACACAACATCACCGCTTCTTTGAGAAACTCTGTGTGTGACAGGGTGCATTTCACCACAGACACTTGGACGAGTAGGCATGGACAGGGGCGTTACATGTCGCTGACTGGGTACTGGGTAACTATGGTGACAGCAGGACAAGGGGCTTCTGTCCAAGTCTTGCCGTCCCCACGAGTTGTGCGTCAATCCTCTTTATCTCGAAGTTCCTCCACTGCTTCTGCCTCCTCAACCTCCTCTCGGTCCTCCACCTGCACCCAAAGCCTGTCTGGTCATGCCACAAGCTTTCTAACTGCGCAGAAGGGATCCTGTACAGCTCCTTACTATGCTGGCAGCAGGGCTCAACGTCATCAGGCGGTTTTTACTTTGAAATGTCTGGGAAATGTGAGTCACACAGCTGAGGAGTTGTGGTCAGCTCTGGAGAACCAGTTTCATGAATGGTTGTCTCCACTGGACCTGAAACCAGGGAAGGCCGTGTGCGACAATGCTGCAAACCTCAGTGCGGCCCTTCGCCGGGGCAATGTCACACACGTGCCTTGTATGGCTCACTTGTTGAACCTGGTGTCCAGCAATTTTTAGGCCACTATCCTGGACTAGATAGCCTTCTGCAGAGGGCACGGTCGCTGTGTGCTCACTTCCGCCGTTCGCATCCCTCAGCTCAGCGACTTACATCTCTACAGAAGTCGTTGAGCCTGCCACTTCACAGGCTAAAACGCGATGTGCCTACCCGGTGGAATTCAACTCTGCACATGTTGCAGCGACTGTGGCAGCACCGACAAGCCCTGGTGCAATATGTTCTGACGTATAGCCTGGGCCAACGGGATCCAGAGGTGGGGCAAATCACGCTGGAGGAGTGGTCTCAGATCAGGGACCTATGCATCCTTCTGCACAGTTTTGAAATGGCGACGAAGATGTTTAGTGCTGACGATGCCATTATCAGCATGACTATTCCGGTGATTCACATGCTGGAGCACATGTTAAACAGAATTCGGAGTCAGGTGGTGGCACAAGAGGAGGTGGAGGAAGTAGAGGAGGAGGAGTTGTATGCGGAAGGGCTAACATCTGCAAAGTCCAGACGGTCGGCAGCACCAAGGCGGCAGGCATGTGAGGGTGGGGGAGATGGTTTTAGCAGGGCGCATGGTAGCAGCCAAACTAGTGAGAAATGTGCAGGAGCCCAGGAAGAAGTGGAGGACGAACTGATGGAAGACTCATCAGATGAGGGAGACCTTGATCACATTTCTGTTGTGCGAGGTTGGGGAGAGAGGGCAGAGGAAGGAAGCATGATTGTTACCTCGCCACCAACACAACAGGGACTTGGTGCTCCTGGATGCGCAAGACACATGAGTGCCTTCTTGCTGCACTACCTGCAACATGACCCTCGAATTGTGAGAATTAGAAATAATCCTGACTACTGGGTTGCCACACTGTTAGATCCCCGGTACAAAAGTAAATTTGCAGAAATTATTCCTGCCATAGAAAGGGATGCACGCATGCAGGAGTATCAGCAGAGACTGTTGCAGAATCTTACATGTGCTTTTCCACAAAACACCAGTGGTGCACGTAGTGAATCTCACAGTTCCAACTTGCCAACTGTGGGACCGTCGAGTGTTCAGCACTCAAACCGTAACAGAAACACAGTATCTGCTGGTAACATCAATTTTGCGGAATCATTTCACCACTTTTTTAGCCCATCCTTTGCAAGGCCACAGGAGACAAGAAGTCTGACACATAGTCAACTGCTAGAGACGATGGTACAGGAGTATCTCCAAGTAAACATTGAAGCCATGACTGTGTCACTGGACCCTTGCTCTTTTTGGGCTTCCAATCTGGATAAATGGCCGGAGCTCACCACTTATGCCTTGGAGATCTTGTCATGCCCCGCAGCCAGCGTTCTGTCTGAACGTGTGTTCAGCGCTGCTGGTGGTGTGCTGACAGATAAGCGCACGCGGCTCTCCACTGATAATGTAGACAGATTCATGTTCATAAAGATGTACAAATCATGGATCCGAAAGGACTTTTCTACCCCTGTGTCATCCTGGGGAGAGTAAAAGCTTGATGATTTGTTAATATCACCTCACCAACCGTTTTAAGCTTTCAAATTACTAATCATGTTTATCTGTATCTTGCCTGTATAATAATTTTGGCCTTGTAGCACTGTGCAGTACTGATTCTATTAGGCCATCTATACTAAACTCCACCAGATTTCAAATTACTAATCATGTTTATCTGTATCTTGCCTGTATAATAATTTTGGCCTTGTAGCACTGTGCAGTACTGATTCTATTAGGCCATCTATACTAAGCTCCACCAGATTTAAAATTACACTGGTCAATGCAGTTTTTCTGTCAAAAGGTTTTAAAACATATTTTAAGTCAATTTTGGCTGCTGATTACTAATACGAACTCCGTTTTTGGCTATCACATCAGGATTTCGAGATATTTTTGATGGAAATTAATCCTATCGAATGTTTTTTGATAAAAACCTCATGATTTTCGTTACTACATTTTGTATATTTTTAATCAAGGAATAACAAATTACAAAGTCTGTGTACAGCAAATCAAATATACTTACAAAATTAAACTACAAAATATAAAAACACATATATATGGCACACAGATGAATGGCAAATGGCAGTTATTTGAACTTTCTTTTCTTGGCTGATCTGTGATGTACAACTTCTGGTTTGTCTCTCATCAAGCTCCAGCAATAGTCAACCATCATATGTGAGTCCCACCGGCCTTGATACCGTTCTTCCATTGTTTTAATGTCCTGATGAAAACGCTCCCCTTGTTCCTCGCTCACATCCCCAAGATTCTCTGGAAAAAAGTCCAAATGGCTGTTTAAATAGTGAATCTTGGTACTCATTCTACATCCAAGATTTTGCAGACTAATTAGTAGCTCTTCCACAATCTCTTCATAGTTGTCTGCTTTCTTATTCCCTAGAAAATTCTGCACCACATTACAAAATGCATTCCGAGCTCTTTCTTCTGTCTCATTCATTGATGTGATAAAGTTTGGGTCTCTCATAAGTGTTCTTATTATACAATATTCCAGCCTTTTTCTTCTCTTCACTAAGACCTGGAAAAGTTGAACATATATATAGTTAAAGCATTCTCCACTGTGATTGAGAGCTTTGACGAACTGCTTCATCAATCCAAGTTTTATGTGCAAGGGAGGAAAGACAATGTTCTTCCTTTCCACTAGTGAATCATGGATGACATTCTTATCGCCAGGTGCCAAACTCTGTCGCTGAGGCCATTCAGTTTTTACCCAATGCTCTGCTGTAGCTCTACTGTCCCAGTAGCACAGAAAACAAGGGTGTTTGAAAACTGTTTTTTTACTTTATTATCATAACAAATGGGAATTATGCATGTTCAAAGAAAACAAAGATATTCTCACATTTATTGGGAGACTAAATGAAAACTAAATTTACCTTAGTGAACCGTATAAAACGGCACTTTTCATACACTACTTATATTTTTCTTGGAATTATTGAAAATGGGCTATATACCTATAGCGCAAAAACGTGATGTGATAGAGAAATTATAAGATCAGATTTGAATTCAGCACCCTCAAATTAGTCTAAAACTGTTCTTAAAGTCCATGCCAGAATTTTTTTTTTTTTTTTTGTACACCAGTGTTATTAATAATCATGTTTATCTGCATCTTGCTTGTAAAATAATTTTGGCCTTGTAGCAGTTTGCAGTACTGATTCTATTAGGCCATCTATACTAAGCTCACCAGATTTCAAATTATTACTAATCATGTTTATCTGTATCTTGCCTGTAAAATAATTTTGGCCTTGTAGCAGTTTGCAGTACTGATTCTATTAGGCCATCTATACTAAGCTCCACCAGATTTCAAATTAATAATAATTTTTGTTCTCTCTGAACGTGTGTTCAGCGCTGCTGGTGTTGTGCTGACAGATAAGCGCACGCGGCTGTCCGCTGACAATGTAGACAGACTCAGGTTCATAAAGATGAACACATCATGCATCAGCAAGGACTTTTCTAGCCCTGTGTCATCCTGGGGAGAGTAAAAGCTTGAGGATTTGGTAAAATCACCTCACCAACCGTTTAAAGCTTTCAAATTAATTATCATATTTATCTGTATCTTGCCTGGAAAATAATTTTGGGCATAGTAGCAGTGTGGAGTACTGATTCTATTAGGCCATCTATACTAAGCTCCACCAGATTTCAAATTATTACTAATCATGTTTATCTCTATCTTCCCTGTAAAATAATTTTGGCCTTATAGCAGTTTGCAATACTGATTCTATTAGGCCATCTATACTAAGCTCCACCAGCTTTCAAATTAATAATAATTTTTAGCTGCATCTAGCCCGGAAAATAATTTTGGGGCTCCTAGATGCGCAAGACACATGGGTGCCTTCTTGCTGCACTACCTGCAACATGACCCTCAGATTGTCAGAATTCGAAATAATCCTGACTACTGGGTTGCCACACTCTTAGATCCCCCACACTCTTCGATCAACCTTTTCATTTTAATAAAGAACAAAAAAATGGTCATTTTTGAAATTATAAGCATTAGCAGGTTATTAGAAACTTAAATCAAACAGTTTTCAACTCAAAGCTTTATTCTAGGTGATGTTACATTTGCACATAGGACCCCTTGTTCGAAAGGAGCTTCTGAACTGTCTCGTCTATTGAATTTGTCAGGTTTTGGATGGTTTCTGCTTCAATTGTTTTGCATGAGAACAGAATACCCTCCCAGAGCTGTTGCTTAGATGTGAACTGCCTCCCGCCATCATAGACACTCCTTTTGATGATGTTCCAGAGGTTCTCAATGGGTTTGAGGTCAGGGGAGCATGGAGGTCACACCATAAGTTTGTCCCCTTTTATGCCCATATCAGCCAGAGATGCAGATGTGTTATGTGCATCATGAGACGGTGCATTATCATGCATGAAAATGATCTTGCTGTGGAATACATGGTTCTTCTTCTTGAACCATGGCAGGAAGTGCTGTTTGAGAAACTCCACATACATCATGGAGTTCATCTTTACCCCTTCAGGGATCCTAAAGGGGCCAACAATCTCTCTCCCCATGATTCCAGCCCAAAACATTACTCCACCTCCTCCTTGTTGGCGCCGTAGCCATGTTTGCATGGGGTGTCCATCAACCAGCCATCCTCCACTCCATCCATCTGGACTATCGAGCGTTGCACAGCACTCATCGGTGAATAAAACAGTTTTGAAGTCAGTCTTCATGTATTGTTTGGCCCACTGGAGCTGTTTCTGCTTGTGTACAGTGGATAGAGGAGGTCAACAGGATGGCTTATGCACAGCTGCAAACCTCTGAAGGGCCCTGCATCTTGTTGTTCGGGGGACTTTGGAGGCACCAGCAGCTTCAAAAACTTGTCTGCTGCTATGACAAGGCTTTTTTGCCGCTGCTCTTTTAACCTGACGTAATTGCCTGTAGGAAAGAGTCCTCAATTTTCCCTTATCAGCACGCACACGTGTGTACTGTGAATCAGCTACATACTTCTTGATTGTGCAATGATCACGATGAAGTGTCTTGGCAATGTTGAATGTAGTCATGCCTTGACCTAAACACTCCACAATTTGTTGCTTCTCAGCAGCCGACACATCCTTTTTCTTTCCCATTTTGGCAGAAAATGTAGGCTGCTTAATAATGTGGGACAGCCTTCTTAAGTAGTCTTGCCTTTCATTGGACACACCTGCCAAACTAATTAGCACAGGTGTCTGCAATTGCTTACAGTGATATAAAGAGCCCTGACACACATCACCATCAATGAGTTTAACTGACAAACAAAAAAATTCTTACCTTATCACTCCTAAACACTTTTTGCATAATAATTTGGAACACAGTGTACATGTGCTTTTCCACAAAGCTCCAGTGGTTCACGTAGTGAATCTTACAGTTCTAACTTGCCAAACATGGTCTGTATGGAGTTGTTCAATAAAGGGCCCAAAATTAAGATAACATAGATGGGAGAGGTCTCTATGAATAGGAATTCCTAAGTATTTGATACCCTGTGAGGGCCAGGCAAAGGGAAAGTTGGACTGGATGGAATCCTGTATGGATTTGGGGAGGGAGACATCGAGGGCCTCAGACTTCGCTGCATTGATTTTAAAATTGGACCATGTAACAAAGTGATCTATTTCAGTCATAACAGCAGGGATGGATATATGTGATTGAGTGATATATACTAGGACATCATCAGAAAATGTAGAGCATTTGTACTCGGTGCCTCCCACCTCAATCCACCTAATATTGGGGTTATGGCGAATTGATGAGAGCAGGTGCTCCGTCACTAGGATGTATAAGAGAGGGGACAGAGGACATCCCTGCCTTGTCCCATTGGTGATTATGAAAGGTGATGAAAATGTTCCATTTATCTTCAGCCTAGGTGACGTATTGCTATACAGGGCCGTGATTTGGGCTATAAAAGGGTCCCCTAGACCCCTACCCCAAGCTTTTTAAGAGAATAATATATGGCGTGCCAGGAGACTCTATGGAATGCTTTCTCAGCATCTAATGAGAGTATCTAATTACAAAATTTTAACTGCATCTAGCCCAGGAAATACTTTGTGCCTAGTAGCAGTGTCTGCTAGTCAGCGGATTATTCCGGCTGTTAAGCAAGCTACACCACCTGTAGTTTGGACACTTAATTTTTTCAAAGCAAATGCTTCGGGCCCTCGGGACACTCAGTGAAGAGCATCGGGAGGCACCCCAAGCCACAGGGGCTGGGACTGGCGGTAGGACGCCTTGAAGTGGACCGCCAAGCTCTATCCTTATAAAAGCATTTTAACTGCAGCAGCTTTAGTGGACGCTACTGGAGCTGTAATTCCCGCGGCTGCTGGCATCAGACTTGCCCTCCAATAGATCCTTGTAAAAGGATTTATAGTGTACTCATTCAAATTAGAGAGACAATTTAAATTAAAAAGCTTAGACCTGCCTCCACCGCAGGGGGGCTCGCTCGACCCACCAGCGGACAGGCACCAGTATTGGGAGAAGGGGGCTGGCCATCAGGGTCCACCGCAGCTCTGGCACAAACCCGGCGACACGGAGGTCGCATGGGCAAGAACGGACTGGCTGTGTCAGCTTCACACTTTTTTGGTTTTAGAAGGGCATTACATGCCTATATCTGTGTCTCCCCCTCCTTTTACTCCTCAACCTCTTTTCTTTTTGCATGACTATATGTACTTGTCACTTTTCCATGTGTTAGTTGTGTCATCTGAGCAGTTTGTCAGCTTTTGGACACCTTTGAAGTGTTTTCTATGTGTTTTCTATGTGTTTCTATGTGTTTTTGTTTGCCTGCCATTGGTTTTAACGGTGTTCGATGGTGTTCCATGAACAGTTCGACGAACAGTTCGGCGAACATATGGGCGTTCGACGAACCGAACTCGAACCTTACGGGGTATGCTGACATTCCCCTATTTACCGTATAAGCCTGAAAACTGCCCCTATATACAGTATGAGCCCCACACAGCCCCCTACATATAATATATAAGACCAACATAGCCGCTCTATATACAGTGTGAGTCCCCATATAGTCCCCTATATACAGTATGAGCCTCCACATAGACTTTCTACATACAATATGAGCCCTCATATAGCCTCCTATTTACATGATGAGCCCCCACATAGCCCCCTATAAACAGTATGAGCCCCCACATGGACCCTATAAACAGTATGACCCTCACATAGCTTCCTATATCCAGTATGAGCCCCCATATGGCCCCCTATAAACAGTGTGAGCCCCCACATAGCCTCTCTATATAGAGGTTGAGCCTCACATATCCTCCTATAACAGTATGAGCCCTCACTTAGCCACTCTATATACAGTATGAACCCCAGATAACCCCATATACTGTATACAGTATGTGCCCACACATAGCCTCCCTATATACAGTATGAGCCCTAGGTAACCTATATACAGTATGAACCCCCATGCTGCCCTATATAAACAGTATGAGCCCCACATAGTCCCTTTATACAGTATGAGCCCCCACATAGCCTCCTAAATACAGTATAAGCCCCCATATAGCCTCCTATATGCAGTATAAGCCCCCACATATTTTCCCATATACAGCATAAGCCCCCCACATAGTCTCCTATATACATTGTGAGCCCCATCATAGCCTCCTATATATACTGTGAGCACCCTCATAGCCTCCTATATACAGTATGAGGCCGGACATAGACTCCTGTATACAGTGTGAGCTCCACATAGCCTCCTAAATAAAGTTTGAGCCACCACGTAGCCTTTGTATATACAGTGTGAGCCCCCACATAGACTCATATATACATGCAGAAAAAACATACTCATCTCGCTCCTGTTCCCCGGGTGTGCTGCTCCGGTCTCCAACACCCTGACTCTCCATACAGCAGACGCGATGAGGAGACGTGAATTACATTTTGCAGAGACAAGTCATGGATGGAAGAAGTGGTTATGGTGGTGTGGGCTGAATGAAAAAGAAAAGGGAAAGTGAACAACTATGATCAGAGAGATGGTAGATGACTTAATATACATATATTTGTACAATTACCAGCACACTATGCACATACAGTACAGACCAAAAGTTTGGACACACCTTCTCATTTAAAGATTTTTCTGTATTTTCATGACTTTGAAAATTGTACATTCACACTGAAGACATCAAAGCTATGAATTAACACAGTTGTTGTAGAGATGTGTTTGCTTCTAGAACTCTGTGTGGCATTGACCTGGGCTCTAATCTGAGCTGCTGTTAACCTGCGATTTCTGAGGCTGGTGACTCGGATAAACTTATCCTCAGAAGCAGAGGTGACTCTTGGTCTTCCTTTCCTGGGGTGGTACTTTTGGTGAGCCAGTTACTTTGTAGCGCTTGATGGTTTTTACAACTGTACTTGGGGACGCTTTCAAAGTTTGCCCAATTTTTCGGACTGACAGACCTTCATTTCTTAAAGTAATGATGGCCACTCGTTTTTCTTTACTTAGCTACTTTTTTCTTGCCATAATACAAATTCTAACAGTCTATTCAGTAAGACTATCATCTGTGTATCTGCACAGCACAACTGATGGTCCTAACCCCATTTATAAGGCAAGAAATCCCACTTATTAAACCTGACAGGGCACACCTGTGAAGTGAAAAACATTTCCGTTGACTACCTCTTGAAGTTCATCAAGAGAATGACAAGTGTGCAAAGCAGTCATCAAAGCAAAAGGTGGCTACTTTGAAGAACGTAAAATATAAGACATATTTTCAGTTGTTTCACACCTTTTTGTTAAGTATATAATTTCACATGTGTTAATTCATAGTTTTGATGCCTTCAGTGTGAATGTACAATTTTCATAGTCATGAAAATACAGAAAAATCTTTAAATGAGAAGGTGTGTCCAAACTTTTGGTCTGTACTGTATATAGTATGCAGAGCACTGGAATTGATATATACAATTATACCACTACATGGTTGCTGCACAGTGATAATATCAGTGTTTATACTGTTAATAATCAGTATGGTATATTATCACTACAGTACATGTTGGTGATATGTTGTTATGATCTGGCTGTATTTATTGATTATTGTCTCATATTGTGGTATTGATTGTAATATTGGTCTTAGTACAGTCATGATGGTAATGATCAGTATGGTGGCATTATTTTAGCATTATGTGGTGGCATTATGTGGTCATAACTTGGTAGGATTATTTACTAGTGATGGGCGGACCCGTGAATATCCGAATATCTATTAAAAGTTTGGTTCGGTTACCAGAACAGTACCTGACCCGGAACACGGACCCCATTCATATGAATGGGGCCCCCGAACATCCATGGTTTCCCACGCAGATGACAGCGTGGGAAAAAGGGGCTCTGATTGGTTAGAACTACGGGCTCACTCTGTCAGATGACAGTGTGAGCCCGCAGCTGTGACTGTGACCAGTCGTAAAAAGCTTACCACGGGTCACAGGCATCAGCTGATGAGAGTACTACTCCCATCAGCCTATGCCTGCTGTTACAGAGCAGACGCCGCTGTGTAATCACTCCTGCAGTGTATAGCGCTGAGCTGCCGTGAAAGAGTTCACAGGAGTTCATCAGCTGATGAGCTCCAGTGATCTCACTTACGGCACCGCTACGGCGTGAGACAGTTCTCACGCAGCGGCGGTGCCGTAAGTGAGGTTACCGGGTTTCATCAGCTGATGAACTCCTGTGAACTCTCTCACGGCAGCTGATTGCTACACATTACTTGTGTCAGTGTGAGCCTGTTGTCATGTACAATATATTGTATGTCTATATACTGTTGACACATATATATACTGTTGTTATACACATGTAAATATATATATGGTGGCTCATTATACCCGTAATATTATTTTGAGGAATGTATTAACATTGTCTGTTTCTCTGACCTAACAACCTTTGACTATATGAGCCTTTTTACTAATCGGGTCACATTGGCCTGTGTATAAATACTATGCTACTTGGATGATCACTTAATATCTACTAGGCTGTACAATTTGGGTCCTGCGTGTCCCATATAGCGGTGGAATTTTTTTACACACTGTATGTTGTTTTGCACCATTTTTTGCACCAATTATCTGCATGTGATAATTTTTAACAAAATTGAATATTCAATAAAACAATTTTTTATGATGTAGATCGGCCTTTGATCGTGGTTGCTTCGGTTGTTTATGTTTATCTTGCGATTTTGCCATTATACGGTCAATAGTTGCCACTCTTCACATTGTAGTATGTGTACATTATGGAGTGGCACCGTTTGAAAATTATACTAGGATAAGTCATCTAGATCATCGTAAGACACTATGGATTATTTCATCACTTTGGATAGGTGAGGGATATGATTGTTTTTTATTTTTGCTGTTTTACAGTTGACAGTGGCTTCTGGGATTAGGTGTTAGGTGAGTATAAATTAGCTTATTTATTTTCTGTTTTTTACAGGGAACAATGGTGTGAAGATATTCAAGGTAATCCCCTGTCGATCACTGTGCACTGGCAGGCGGGTTTTACGAAGCTCTACATATGAAAATTTGACACTGCAGCTTGCAAAGGAAGGAGCTGAAGAAGCGAAGAGTGATAATTCTCACAGCAGCTGCAAGCTACACAGGATGTCCCTTCCCCTGACGCCATGTGCCTATTCAAGAAACATAATTCAACAGCGAGTTATGGGGAAAAGATTCATCTCAGTGATACACAAAATAGACCTGAGGGGATGCGGATTGTAACCCTAGATTTAAACATAGTCCAGCGTAAGGAAAGGAGATACCCAGCACAGCCTTGCAGGGGCCCCTAGGACTCTGATGTTTAGCATCCATGCTTAGCAGGGGCCGGGCTGGGTCCAATGACACCAGAACGGGCTCCCTAGGACTGTCCAGTAAGAACGTATGGCCCATTTTAGTTTTGGGAGCTCTTAGCTGGGAAATAACATGGATGGAGACTTGGGCTCCACCAGGGGTGCAGTAGGGGGAGTGACACAGAGAGTTTGAAGGTCTCTGTAGCTAGAGCCTATTGTCTTTTTCCTGGGGAGGTCGTGATATCAAGTCATCCACCTGATTGTCACAGCTGACACCCGGTGCTATGTGCAAGGAACGGTCCCGCATCGCTCCCTGCACATTAACCCCCGAAATGCTGTGATTGAAATCGATCGCAGCATTCTGGTGGCAAGAGGAGGTTAGCGCGATACTTACCTTCTCTACCGGCATCCCGCAGCGTCTGAGTCCGGTCCCAGATGTTGTCATGGTGACCAGATGTCATCATGACAACATCCGGGTCATCAGAAGGCAGGAAGTTGCTTTGGTCATGCGCCAAGCGTGACCAAAGTAACTTTTCCCTGTGCAGCGCTGACAGGCTGCATAGCACAGGGATGGTGATGAAGTTAACCCCTTTAGTGAACAGGGTAAAAAAATAAAAAACAAAACATAAAACGATGCTTTATCATTATACCAGCAAACAAAAAATGGAATAAAACGCGATCAAAAAGACGAATGTAAATAAAAATGGTACCGCTGAAAACGTCATCTTATCCCGCAAAAAACAAGCCACCATACAGCTCCAACGGCAGAAAAATAAAACATTTATAGCTCTCTAGCGATGCATAAACAATTCTTTTTTCTATAAAATAGTTTTCATTGAGTAAAAGTGCCATAACGTGAAAAAAAATATAACTGTGGTACCGCTGTAAACGTACTGACCCGAAGAATAAAGCTTCCTTATCAATTTGACGACACATAGAACGGCATAAAAAAAACACCAAAAAACAGTTCGTGAATTGTTGGTTTTTATTTATTCTGCCTTCTAAAAATCGGAATAGAAAGCAATCAAAAAATGTAATGTGCCCAAAAATGGTACCAATAAAAACATCAACTTGTCCCACAAAAAAAAAAAAAAAAAATCACATGACTCTGTCGAACGAAATATGGAAAAATTATAGCTCTCAAAAAATTGCAATGCAAAAACTAGTCTTTGCAAAAAAAAGGGTTTTTTTAGTGTGTGACAGCTCTCAATCATAAAAACTTGATATGAATCTAGTATCCCTGTAATTGCACCGACCCGAAAAATAAAGTTGTCTAATCACTTATACCGCACGAGGAATGGCGTAAAAAATAAACTTTAGGGTTAGGGATAGGGTTGTGCTAGGGTTAGGGTTAGTGTTGTGCTAGGGTTAGGGTTGGGCTAGGGTTAGGGTTGTGCTAGGGTTTGGGTTGGGCTAGGGTTAGGGTTAGGGTTGGGCTAGGGTGAGGGTTGAGCTAGGGTGGGGCTAGGGGTAGGGTTGAGCTAGGGTTAGTGTTGGGCTAGGGGTAGCATTGAGCTATGGGTAGGGTTGTGCTAGGGTTAGGGTTGTACTAGGGCTAGGGTTAGGGTTGTGCTATGGTTAGGCTAGGATTGGGTTAGGGTTGGGCAAGGGTTAGGGTTGAGTTAGGGTTGGGCTAGGGTTAGGGTTGAGCTAAGGTTGCGTTTGGGCTAGGGTTGTGGTTGTATTAGGGTTGGGGTTGGGATGTTTTCAGAAGTAAAGAAAAAAATACCATCTAAATGGCGACTAATGTTGCGCACAAGAGCTCGGTACTTGAGTTTGCATCGGGTGCTCGGGTATGCACCGAGTATAGCGGGTGCTCGAGTGACATGCTCAAGTCTCCGCCTCAAATGTTTTGCAGCTGTTATACAGCCAAAAAAACCTTGCTGGGACTGCCTGTCATGCACAAGCGATCCCCACATGTTTTTATTTGGGTGACTAACAACCATGAAACATGCGGGCGGGGACTCGAGCATGTCACTTGAGCGCCCGCCATACATGGTCCATACCTGAGTACCCGATGCAAACTCAAGTGGCGAGCACTTGCACTCAAGACTAATGACAACTTATTCAATATGATGACCTAATGTTATCAAATTCTGTGTCGTACCTCTGGGTTCAAAATATTCACTATACCCCTTGATAAAATCCTTCAGGGGTGTAGTTTCCAAAATGGAGTCACTTGGTGGGGGGGGGTTTCCACTATTTAGGCACATCAGGGGCTCCCCAAACGCAACATAGCGTCCACTAATTCAAGCAAATTTTACATTCAAAAAGTCAAATGGCGTTCCTTCTCTTCCGAACCCTGCCTTGTGCCCAAACAGTGTTTTTTCCCCACATATGGGGTATCGGCTTACTCAGGAAAAATTGCACAACAAATCGCGTGGTGCAATTTCTCCTGTTACCCTTATGAAAATGCAAAATTGGGGTCTGCAAAACATTTTTGTTGGAAAAATGTGAAAATGTTATTTTTACAGCTCCATGATATAAACTTCTGTGAAGCACCTGGGGGTTCAAGGTGCTCACCACACACCTAGATAAGTTCCCTGAGGGGTCTAGTTTCCAAAATGGTGTCACTTGTGGGGGGTTTCCACTGTTTAGGCACATCGGGTGCTCCCCAAACGCAACATGGTGTCCACTAATTTTTCAAGCAAATTTTACATTCAAAAAGTCTAAAATAAAAAAAATTGCGGTCTAAAGTAACATTTTTGTGAAAAAAGTTAAATGTTCATTTTTTTCTTCCACATTCCAAAAATTACTGTGAAGCATCTGAAGGGTTAATAAACTTCTTGAATGTGGTTTTGAGCACCTTGGGGGCTACAGTTTTTACAATGGTGTCACTTTTGGGTATTTTCTATCATAAAGGCCCCTCAAAGTCACGCCAGATGTGATGGGGTCTCTAAAAAAGTGTTTTTGTAAATTTTGTTGTAAAAATGAGAAATCGCTGGTCAACTTTTAACCCTTATAGCTCCCTAAAAAAAAAAAATGTGGTTCCAAAATTGTGCTGATGTAAAGTAGACATGTGAGAAATGTTATTTATTAACTATTTAGTGTAACATATCTCTATTTAAGGGTATAAAATTTAAAATTTTGAAAATTGCAAAACTTTCTACATTTTTACCAAATTTCTGATTTTTTCACAAATAAACGCAAGTGATGTCAAAGAAATTTTACCACAATCATGAAGTACAATATGTCACGAAAAAACAGTCTCAGAATCAGCGGGATCCATTTGAAGCGTTCCAGAGTAATTACCTCATAAAGTGACAGTGGTCAGAATTGTAAAAATTGGCCTGGTCATTAACGTGCAAACCACCCTGGGGGTAAAGGGGTTAATACTAGACCTCTGAGCATAAGACGGAAAAGTCGTGGAACTATGGAAATCACAGGTCGGAGAGACGTGTTGGTGATCTGCAAATGATAAAATAATGGATACAACATTTTCAAAACATCTCAATTTATCCAGTATCGAGTATGATCCCCAAGCACAGAAATCCCCGCACTTACAGCCTCGGCTCCTGTTTTTACTTTATTGTATGGTTCGTTTATCCGCATTATCCACATTGTGGTTTTTACAGGTTTTATCTATATATTTTGTCTATGCACATTTTAACCTGAGTGTTACGAATCTGCGAACTCAGATATCCTGTGTTAAGTATTGTGGAATTTTTCAGGCTCAAACTAAGAAACGTAGAGCTCAGAAACGCGTTGCCGTCTGGTTGAAGTACGTTTTGCTGATGGCATTTGTACATTTTTCATGTGCTATTTTTGTACGAAGCCACTTAAATTTGGTTGTGTTTATATGGATTAAATAAAGTGCTGACTTTTATGGAAAAAGGGAGTGTTGGCCTGAATTTCACATTGTTATATCACTTTTCATACTTTTGCATAGACCTGGTCAGAGAGTCTGGACATGTACAGTAACTCTGCTCTACAGACTCCGGCCACAAGGTAAGTTTAGTCTTACAGAGCCGCTATCTATCACCATGCACACTCAGCTTTTATCAGCTCAAATGTCTCCCGTACCCCTAGACTGTACCTGTTATATTTCGCCATCAACTACATGATGACAATTAGCAGCCATAAACTTAAGGGATTGTAGGGGTTTTCCAGGTTTACTATATTGACCTCTTCACCGGTGGGGTTCAACATCAACTGACATCCAACAATCGGAATTATTATAAAGACATTTGTAACTGTGGACCATAGCACAGTATTGGAACTCAGTGGTTGCAAAACCACAGATTGATATGGGGGGTGGGGGAGGAATTTACAAAACCTAGGTGCCATAGACATTGACTGAAAATAAGTCCCCTTAAGAAATGGAAGTCTGCACATGTGTAGGAGAACAGTGGTAGGCAGGACAAAGATACCAGTCTCCTCCTGGAGGGCAATTTTACAGACTGTGTAAACTAATGGGACGTAGATTGAGAACTGGATCACTAATGATCGACTATTATTGTGATTGTGACAGGTAATCAAATTTTTCACTAGTGGCTACTAGAGGTGAAATGTAGTATTGCATCCCAACCAGTTAAAGGATTAGGAACTAGGGATGTCACGGGTGTGTCAGGCTTGACATACAGTCATTCTGGATCCGGCTGTAGAAGGTCGCTGCGCTTGGCCTTGCAGACACCTTCTTGATCCTTTCATCATCCCTCCCACTCTAGCACCCAGCGGTGATCTCCACGATCGCCTGCTAATTAACACACCCTTTCTGGATCTTTAAATATACTCAGTTTCTCAAGAGAGTTGCTGGTGATAGAGTAAATTCCTCTGTTCAGGTCTGGAGTTCTAGCAGTCAGCGATATTCTTCTTGGAGTTCCTTTATGGATTGTAGTTGTGTTCCCTCTGGTGTCTCCTCAAAGCTAAGTGTATCTCCTTGTCTGTTTCCCTTGTTTGTCTTTAGCTGCAGTGGGGCCGACTAGTGCTAACTCCTCCCCCTCCCTACCTAGGGCCTAGCTCTAGGGTCAGCCAGGGCTAAGGTATCCTGCTTGGCGATAGGTGTGGAACCTATTTAGGAACGATAAGGGAGTCATGGTGTTGTTAGATCTGCTTAGGGGTCTCCACTCCCCCTTTCCCTAGTTTCTGGGCTTTCCCCCTTTTCCCGTTGTCGTACGCTGGGTTCTTCCCATACCTAGCATGACAAGGGATGAGCAGACCCGTGGAAGTTCAGGTTTTGGTACCCAACTGAACTTTAGTCCAAAGTTTGGTTCGGGTACCAAAACTGTAACCGAACTTGATCCAGTACATGGACCCCATTGAAATCATTGTGAACTCCAACTTTTGAGATGGAAAAATCTCACTCTCCCTCCGCCCTCCTTCTCTTTTCTCTATCTCTCTCCTCCCGCCTCTCTCCTCCCTCTCTCTCTTTCCTCCCTCTCTCTCTCCTCCCTCTCTATCTCTCCTTCATCTCTCTCTCCTCCATCTCTCTCTCTCCTCCATCTCTCTCTCCTCCATCTCTCTCTCCTCTATCTCTCTCTCCTCCATCTCTCTCCCTCGCACTCTTCTCCATTCTGTCACTCTCTCCTCTCTCTTCTCAATCTCTCTCTCGATTGCTCTTTGTCCTCCATCTCTTTCTCTCTCCTCCCTCTATCTCTCTCCTCCCTCTCTCTCTCTCCTCCTTTGCTCTGTCTCCTCCATCTGTCTCTCCTCCATATCTCTCTCTCATCCATCTCTCTCCCTTACCCTTTCCTCCATCTCTCTCACTCTCTCCTCTCTCTCACTTGCTCTTTCTCCTCCATCTCTTCCTCTCCCCCCCATATAATGCCCCATGCAGGATTTAACGTCTCACCCCCATATAATGCCCCATACAAGATGTCACCTCTCCCCCCATATAATGCCACATGTAGGATGTCACCTCTCCCCCCATATAATGCCCCATGCAGGATGTCACCTCTCCCCCCCATATAATGTCCTATGCAGGAGGTCACCTCCCCCCCATATAATGCCCCATGCAGGATGTCACCTGTCCCCCCATATAATGTCCTATGCAGGAGGTCACCTATCCCCCCCCATATAATGCCCCATGCAGGATGTCACTTGTTCCCCCATATAATGCCCCATGCAGAATGTCACTTGTTCCCCCCCCATATAATTCCCCATGACTCCATACATATAAAAAAAATAATCAAGTACTCACCTCTCCTCACTTGCTGCCGTTGCTCCAGACTCTTCAGCATCGCCGGCGTCTTCCCGCTCTGCGCTGTCATGGATCTGGAGCGAGCATGGTGTAAAGACATCACCGCATCCTCTGGCCTGAGACGTCACAGTGCAGCAGCCGCGGAAGAGACCAGAGATGGTGCTGAGGCACGGGGAGAGGGGCCCTGAACAAGCGGGGGTGGGTGGCGGGCGCTGGCACCGGCACCGCACCGCTCACGGGTCCCATAGCGCGCAGGGGTGCCCGACGGTAAGTGGGCCCATCCATCTCCTTAGGGCCCCAGCACTTGCCCGGGTGCGCTGGGTTCTGACGCCAGGCCTGCATATAGGTACTTTACTCAAGCTCTACACAAGTGCACCGTCACTTTTATTATCCCCGCCTTCTTTGGCTTCTCTTATTTTACTCTAGTATTTATTTTGATTTATTTTATTCACTTATGTAGCACCATTAATTCCGCAGCGCTTTACAGACATTATCGACACTTTCCCCATCGGGGCTCACAATCTAAATTCCCTATCAGTATGTCTTTGGAGTGTAGGAAGAAACCGGAGAACCCAGCGGAAACCCACAAGAATACGGGGAAAACATACAAACTCAGTATCACATACAGTATATGGATATATAAAATAGGACTCTGAGAAATGTATCTCATTGTTTTGCAATTTTTCCTTAACGGGGCTCTCTGGGAATAGAAAAAAATAAATAACTAAATGGAATCTTAATGAATACATTTATAAATACCTTTAATTAGCAATTTTAGCTTTTTTGTTTAGGGAGGTAAACACTACACAATTAATATGGTCAGTGTCTTGTTACACAGAATGAAACCTGTCCTAGAATATTAGCACAGAAACTTGTGAGCATGTGCCATAGGAATATTCCTGATATGACTTAGAGATAACCTATAACAGTGTGAGCAGACTTTTCGTACCTTAATAGCCCTGGTATCTCCAGTATTAGATCATATAGACAGGGTAGACATCAGTGTGAGCCGCCTCTTCTTATTTAAGCACTGCTTGTATCTCCAGCATAATATCAGATAGACATGGTGGACAGCAGTGTGAAGAGCCTCTTCTTACTTCAGCACTCCTGGTATCTCCAGTATTAGATCAGATAGATAGAGTAGACAGCACTGTGAGCAGTCTCTTCTTACCTCAGCATTCCTAGTATCTCCAGTATTAGATCAGATACACATGGTGGACAGCAGTGTGAGCAGCCTCTTCTTACCTCTGCACCCCTGGTATCTCTAGTTTAAGCTCAGAAAGACATGGTGGACAGCAGTGTGAGCAGCCTCTTCTTACCTCTGCACCCCTGGTATCTCTAGTATTAGATCAGTTAGACAGGTGTACAGCAGTGTGAGCAACCTCTTCTTACCTCTGCACCCCTGGTATCTCTAGTATTAGATCAGATACACATAGTGGACTGCAGTGTGAGCAGCCTCTTCTTACCTCAACACCCCTGGTATCTCCAGTATTAGCTCAGAAAGACATGGTGAACAGCAGTGTGAGCAGCCTCTTCTTACCTCTGCACCCCTGGAATCTCTAGTATTAGATCAATTAGACAGGTGTACAGCAGTGTGAGCAGCCTCTTCATACCTCAGCAACCATGGTATCACCAGTATTAGCTCAGAAACACATGGCGGACAGCAGTGTGAGCAGCCTCTTCTTACCTCAGCACCCCTAGTGTCTCTAGTATTAGATCAAATACACATGGTGGACAGCAGTGTGAGCAGCCTCTTCTTACCTCAGGATCTCTGGTATCTCCAGTATTAGATCAATTAGACAGGTGGACAGCAGTGTGAGCAGCCTCTTCTTACCGCTGCACCCCTGGTATCTTCATTATTAGATCAGATAGACAGGGTGGACAGCAGTGTGAGCAGCCTCTCCTTCCCCTAGAACCCCTGGCATCGCCAATATTAGATCATGGGATCAAACGGATACCTATGAAATATGTGCTCACTCATCACCTTTTTCTGATGTGGTTGAAACCTAGCCCACGTTAGTCAATGAAAAAACTGGGTAGGTGGGATTTCAAGTACATGAGTGAGTTTTGGTTGCATCCGCTGCCTAAAACGGTCAGTTTACCGCCAGTGAGAGCTATATAGTGACTATGTGGCTGTCACTGGGGTGTCTTTGGTTCGGGTTGGTTGGGTGGCTGCGTCATTATATAGCAACGTGCACTCACAAGCAGAAGATGAGTTTGCTATAAGAAATCCCAATATAAAATACCGCTTTTATATTTTACTGACTCTAAAACTTTATTTATTTTCAGCCTTAGCTAATAACTGGAACTTTTTTTATATAAAATAAGTATATAACACCGGAGCTGGAGAAAGGACTACATAGAGGAATAATAAGTAATGGACCATTAATGATTAATGACATCAAATCTATAAATACACAAGTTTATAAAATTATAAAAAGAAGTCTACATGCCGCCCAGAGGATCGGGGAGCATCGTGCTTATTTATTTATTTTTTTTCAATAATTTATTTTCCGCTGTTACACTTGGCAATCAATAATTTCAGTAATAGCTGGTATGGGTCTACTGAATTGTGGTGAGGGGTGATGGAGAGCCGTTCCGAAGAAGGTGGCCAGCAAGTAACTGGGCCCAATCTAAACCCTGAAACAAGGCCTCCCAAAATAATAGTGCTGATGCCCTCATATGAAGCACAGACATTTCCCAGGGCATTTACACATGGGTCCCATCAGCCTCCCGCTTCTATATTGGTGCCAGGAATGATTGACAAGGTTATGACCATGACTCAGTCTAAATATTGTATTTTTAGTTAGCCATTGTATAGCACTGTTAGATTATGTATTGGGAACTGTATAGTGATAATATGTGAACAATGTCCGGTACTATTTATTTGTGCCTTGTATTTTGATAATATGTGAGCACTGTATTGTAGTATTTATTTGGGCACTGTATGGTCATAACATGTGAGAACTGTAAAGTGGTGTTTATTTGGGCATTTCATAGTGTTAATATGTGAGCACTGTATGACAGTATTTATTTGAGCAATCTATTGTGCTATCTTGAGAACACTATATAGCCGTATTTATTTTGGCTCTGAGTGGCACTGTTATTTTGTTGCTAAAGAATGGCACTCTTATGTGGGCACCATCCTTTATACCTTGTATAATGTAGCACTGTATAATATCTTATTTGTATATAAATTGTTGGCGGGGGAGCTAAGAGAATAAGCCTCACACGGTACCGTGCCTCCTTAGTCAGGTCGTGACCCAAGTGCAACCTTTTTCTCTGCACCCCATGTATTGCATGCCTGCTTATAGACCAACGTATTCTGCACCACGTATCACTCTCATCCTCCCTGCGGAGGTCACGCTAGAATGTCAGATAATTGCACAGTGTGTGCCCTTATGGGCAGGGGCGTACTGGCCCACCGTATGATCGGGAAAACCCCCGGTGGGCTCCGGGTTCCGATGGCCATGCCCCTAAGCCCCGCCCTCACACCCACTGGGCCCTGTACAGAGAACAGAGGACCCCCCGGTTCGCTAATCAGATAGGCAGCACTGCCGATATGATTAGTGATGGGCCCTCTGCAGCAGCACAGCAAGGAGACCGGTCTCCCTGCTCTGCCTGCTGCCGCAGTGCCCCTCTGCCGCCTCTGCCGGCGCGTGCGCAGGAGGTCAGTCTCAGGGCGATGACATCATGGCCCTGGGACTGCTTCCTGTGCGCGCTGTGGAGGACGGATCCGCCGTCGCCCTAGGCAGCGGCTGCAGGCCTGCAGCTCATCTCGACGCATGAGTATGAAAAGCAGGGGCCGGGAGGGGAGGAAGGGATAGGAGGGAGGGGTGACTGAGAGGACCCCTGGCCGAGGCTGTCAGTAAATGCTACTGGGCAATGGTCATGATTATCATCATGCCCATTGCCCAGCCTGTCCTGCTGCCAACCTCTCGTTACTGTTACTATGCCTAGCAGCATGTACTACCACCAGTGGCTGGCAGGACATGCTGGGTGGGCATGAAAGTACCAAGGAGGCTGGCAGGACATACTAAGCATGAATCGGGCTATGGGTGGAGGAGAGCGGTGCCAGCGCCCGCCCTTCTCCCCCGCTTGCTCAGGGCCCAGCAGCCGGATACTTACCTCTCCTCCTGCCTCCGCAGATCCGCTGTATTTCTGCTCTGCGCTCCCTGTGACATATCAGGTCAGAGGGTGCGGTGACGTCTTTCCACCGCGCCCTCCCCTGAGCCATCACAGGCAGCGCAGAGCGGGAAGACGCCGGCGACGCTGGAGTACGGACCTGAGCAGCGGCAGCAGGTAAGGAGGAGTGAGGTGAGTATTTGATTATTATTTTTTTTAATGTATGGAGGCATGGGGCATTATATGGGGGGGTGATATCCTGCATGGGGCATTATATGGGGGAGTGACATTCTGCATGGGGCATTATATGGGGGGGTGACATCCAGCATGGGGCATTTTAAAGAGGGGGGTGACATCCTGCATTGGGAATTTTAAAGAGAGGGGGTGATATCCTGCATGGGGCATTATAAAGAGGGGGGGTGACATCCTGCATGGGGCATTATATGGGGGTGACATCCTGCATGGGGCATTATATTGGGGAGGTGACATCCTGCATGGGGCATTATATGGAGGGGGGTGACATCCTGCGGCGCTGGAGTCCAGACCTGAGCAGCGGCAACAGGTGAGGAGGAGTGAGGTGAGTATTCGATTATTTATTTAATGTATGGAGGCATGGGGCATTATATGGGTGCGGTGGTGATATCCTGCATGGGGCATTATATGGGGGAGTGACATCCTGCATGGGGCATTATATGGGGGGTGACATCCAGCATGGGGCATTATATGGGGGGGGTGACATCCTGCATTGGGCATTATATGGGGGCGGTGACATCCTGCATGGGGCATTTTAAAGAGAAGGGTGACATCCTGCATTGGGCATTATAAAAGGGGGGTGTGACATCCTGCATGGGGCATTTTAAAGAGAGGGGGGGTGATATCCTGCATGGGGCATTATATGGTGGGTGACATCCTGCATGGGGCATTATATGGGGGGGTGACATCCTGCATGGGGCGTTATATGGGGGAGGTGACATCCTGCATGGGGCATTATATGGAGGGGGGTGACATCCTGCATGGGGCATTATATGGGGTGGGTGACATCCTGCATGGGGCATTATATGGGGGAGGTGACATCCTGCATGGGGCATTATATGGAGGGGGGTGACATCCTGCATGGGGCATTATAAGGGGGGGAACAGCCTGCATAGGGCATTATGTGGGGAGAACAGCCTGCATGGAGCTTTATATGGGGCCAGTATCCTGTACAGAGCATTTTATGGGGGCCAGTATTCTGTATGGAGCGTTATTGTCACGCTGTCTCTGTATACTGGAGGTAGGGGGCCTAAGCTGACCCTAAGCTGGGGCCCTGACTAATCCCTCAACCTGGAGGTACTGTTAAAGGTACAGAGGTCCAGGCCACCAACGTAACCCCTACCTCCTGAGGATCCCTGCACCTAAGTAATCTAGTCCTGAGAAGGACCCCGATCACAACAAAAGGGGACAAGTAATAATATGCCCACACACAGTACTTAGACGAACGAGACAGTACAAGGGAAAAACCAAAACCACCTTGCATACAAAAACTACACAACTACAACAGAGGGAACACCAACGGGAAAGGAGATAAATGATAAAGCGAGGAAGGGAAAAAACTCTCCAAATACACTTATCTCTGAAACTCCAAAAACCACGATCCGCTCTGTTAGTCTGCATGAAATGCTTTCACCGACACTTCCCTAACAGACCAGCAGGCATTTGAAGGAGTCTCACTACAGCAGCATTGATTGCAGCTGGGCGAGGCTGGACCTCGTCTAGCACAGAGAGAGAGAGAATTAACTCCCTCACTGCCGAAAAACACAAAGCACCAAAAAGTCAGCTGCGAGAAGTCAGGCTGTGTAATCGTGACGATCTTCGTGGCGACACACCCGTGACAGTACCCCCCCTTCTACGAGGGGCCTCCGGACCCTCAGGGCCAGGTTTATCCGGGTGAGTCGTGTGGAAGGCCCGAACTAATCGGTCTGCGTTAATATCCGACGCAGGAACCCACATCCTCTCCTCAGGACCATACCCTTTCCAATGAACCAGGTACTGAAGGGACCTGCGATTAAAGCGTGAATCGATGACCCTCGATACCTGGAACTCCAAGTTACCCTTGACCACCACTGGAGGGGGAGGTAAAGGTGACGGTACCACCGGCGCCACATACCTCTTAAGCAACGATCTGTGGAACACGTTGTGAATTTTAAACGTAGGCGGGAGGTCAAGACGGAATGCCACCGGATTAATAATAGAACTGATTCTGTACGGCCCGATGAACCTGGGACCCAGTTTCCAGGAGGGAACCTTAAGTTTTATATTCCTGGTAGACAACCCTACCCGATCGTTCACACTTAGGTCCGGACCAGACTCTCTCCTCCTATCAGCCATACGTTTGTATCGGTTCCCCATAGTATTCAGATTCTTCAGCACCCCTCTCCATACTGAAGCGAGTGATGAGGAAAATCGTTCCTCCTCAGGAACCCCCGAAGAGCCCCCCCTACTGAAAGTACAAAACTGGGGGTGAAAACCATATGCCCCAAAAAACGGGGACTTACCAGTGGACTCGCTCCGCCTATTATTAAGAGCAAACTCTGCCAGAGTGTAACATACCTGGCGGCGTCCTTGCATAGTGGTCCATCTCCCACTGTGCAGGAGCGCGCACTTGATCTCCTGTCCAGAATGTCTCTCTGGCTTCCCTCCATGCTGTCTGTTTGTGTCTGTCTCTGCTGCTTAAGGGCGGCGCCCGATCACTTCCTGCTTTTTGTACCTGCTGTGGGTCACACCCCTTGTGCGTCCTCAGCCTATTGCTGTCTGACACTTGGTATATAGCTCAGCAGCTCCCTTCTATCCCGGCCTGTGCATAGTGTTTCCTTCAGTGTGTGCTTGCACTCTGAAGGTGCCAGGTCCCGTCTTTGTTTCCTTGTCTGCCTTTCCTGGAGGCTGTATTTCCAGGCCTGTCTGAACTTAGTCCTGTATGTCTCCTGCTTTGCGGTATCAGCTCCCGTGTCTGAACTGAGTCCTGTATGTCTCCTGCTTTGCGGTATCAGCTCCCGTGTCTGAACTGTGTCCTGTATGTCTCCTGCTTTGCGGTATCAGCTCCCGTGTCTGAACTGAGTCCTGTATGTCTCCTGCTTTGCGGTATTAGTTCCCGTGTCTGAACTGAGTCCTGTATGTCTCCTGCTTTGCGGTTTTAGTTCCCGTGTCTGAACTGAGTCCTTTCTGTGTATCTTGTCTGTCCTGTCTGAACACGCTCCTAGCCTGTTCCTCCCGCCTTCTAGGGGCCGATTACCTAGACCCGCTCCTGTATCTTGTCTGTCCTGTCTGAACACGCTCCTTGCCTGTTCGTTCCGCCTCTCTGGGGGCAGTATTCCCAGACCCGCTCCTGTATTCCGCTGCAGTGTCGGTCTCCTCCGTACACTCAGTTCCAGTCTGAACTCTCTCCTATCCCTTACCTGTTTTGCCTCTATGTCCGTTCCCTTCCTTTTTCTGCAGAGTCTGAACTCGTACCTAACTCCTGCCTGTTGTCTCTGTACTCCCGTTTGTGAGTTTGTGGTCCACTCGCTACTTCACTGCAAGTACCCTGTGGGTGTCTGGCTCTGTCTTTCCCTTCCTGTCTGTTCCGTGTGAACAGAGTCCTGTCCTGCCCTGCTTCTGCCCGCTGCTCCGGCAGTCCTGTCCTGCCCTGCTTCTGCCCGCTGCTCCGGCAGTCCTGTCCTGCCCTGCTTCTGCCCGCTGCTCCGGCAGTCCTGTCCTGCCCTGCTTCTGCCCGCTGCTCCGGCAGTCCTGTCCTGCCCTGCCTGTACCCCTCTGCCTGTAATGTTCCTGAGTCCCAGTGTGTACTGGGCCCTATCCTGCCTGTATTGTTCCTGAGTCCCGGTGTGTACTGGGTTCTATCCCGCCTGTGTTCCTACCTGCTAGTGCCTCCCTGTCTGCACTCTAGCTGTGCTTGCCTTTACCCCCCTGCCTGCATACCCGCCTGCCTGCAGACCAGTCGTGCCTGCCTATACCCTCCAGTCTGTGTGCCAGCCTACCAGCCTGTTCCTGTATTCCCCTGTGTGGGTCAACAGCCGTGTCCGGGGTCTGTCCTGGAGTAGCACCTGGTCCCTCTGCTCGGTTCCTCCTTGGTGCACTGGCGTCGTATGCCGTCGTGCGACCCTGGTCGGATCGGGTGAATACTTAGTCACGCCCCTCCAGGCATACACTCTCCGGCACGGTCCAGTGGAATCACTACCAATCACACGCACACGCCGCTTAGCCCGGGCGTGTGCATAACACAGAGGTAAGAAAGAAGCCCAGTCCTCCTGGTTCTCTGACACAAAACACCGGAGATATGTCTCCAAGCTCTGGTTCATACGTTCCGTCTGACCATTGGTCTGAGGATGAAAAGCCGATGAGAATGACAAATGCATCCCCCGCCGTGCACAAAACGCCTTCCAGAACTTGGACACAAACTGAGACCCCCGATCAGACACCACCTCGGAGGGTACCCCGTGAAGCCTCACAATCTCCCCAATGAACACCTGCGCAAGAGTTTTAGCATTAGGGAGAGCCGGAAGAGCGATAAAATGTGCCATCTTGCTGAACCTGTCCACTACAACGAGTATGACCGTTTTACCCGAAGACGGAGGGAGGTCCGTAATAAAGTCCATAGACAGATGAGTCCAAGGACGCTCCGGGATCTTCAAAGGTAAGAGGGCCCCAGACGGACGGGTATGTGAGGTCTTAGAGCGTGCACAAACCCCACAGGACGCGACAAAAGTTACCACCTCCTTATGTAAGTTAGGCCACCAAAACCGACGCGAGAGGAGATCCACAGTTGCTCTACTCCCCGGGTGTCCTGCAAAAACTGAGTTATGGTGTGCCTCGATCACCTTTTGTCGCAACTGATCTGGAACAAACAGTCTCCCCGGAGGTCAAACAGGGGCGTCCCCCTGAGCCTCCAATACCTCCTCCTCCAGCTCAGAGCATACTGCCGAAACCACCACCCCCTCCTGAAGGATAGGAATCGGGTCGTCCGTATTCCCGGCCCCAGGGAAACTACGAGATAAGGCATCCGCCTTTACATTTTTTGACCCAGGACGATATGTAACGACAAAATTAAACCTGGTAAAAAACAATGACCACCTAGCTTGTCTGGGATTCAGACGTTTCGCGGACTCCAGATATAGCAGGTTCTTGTGATCGGTGATGACGGTGACCGGATGGACTGCCCCCTCCAAAAAATGGCGCCACTCCTCAAAAGCTAACTTAATGGCCAAGAGTTCCCTATTGCCGACATCGTAATTCCTCTCAGCGGACGACAATTTTTTAGAGAAAAAGGCGCACGGATGCCACTTACCAGGGGACGAACCTTGTGACAATACTGCTCCCACCCCTACCTCGGAAGCGTCTACCTCTACAATGAATGGCTGTGACGCATCAGGTTGAATGAGTATGGGTGCCGAGGCAAAACATTTTTTCAAGGAGGAGAATGCTTGACAAGCCTTGTCAGACCACCTAGAAAAATCCGTCCCCTTTTTAGTCATGTCTGTGAGAGGCTTAACCATGGACGAGAAATTACGAATGAACTTCCGGTAATAATTAGCAAACCCCAGGAAACGTTGTAGTGCCTTAAGATTCTCTGGCCGATCCCACTCAAGAACTGCCCGCACTTTCCCAGGGTCCATACGAAAACCGGACGCTGAAACCAGGAAGCCTAAAAACTGGAGTTCCTGTACGGCGAACACACACTTTTCCCATTTGGCATACAGTTTATTATCCCGCAAGATCTGTAACACCTGCCTAACGTGCTCCTGATGAGACACCAGATCCGGCGAGTAAATTAAGATATCATCCAGATATATGACAACAAACTGTCCCACCAGGCGGCGAAAAATGTCATTAACAAAGTGTTGGAACACCGCCGGGGCATTAGTCAGACCGAATGGCATGACAAGGTTCTCATAATGCCCCTCCGGAGTGTTAAACGCCGTCTTCCACTCATCCCCCTCCTTCATCCTAATCAGATTGTACGCCCCCCTGAGATCCAACTTAGAGAACCATTTGGCGCCCACGATCTGATTAAAGAGATCGGGAATAAGTGGGAGCGGATACGGATCTCGGACCGTAATCCGATTAAGTTCACGGAAATCCAGGCAAGGGCGTAGGCCTCCATCTTTCTTCTTAACAAAGAAGAACCCCGCAGCCACCGGTGAAGATGAAGGTCTAATATGCCCCTTAGCCAGACTTTCTGAAATATAATCCTTCATGGCCTGCCTCTCAGGACCAGAAAGGTTATACAACCTAGCTTTAGGTAACTTGGCCTCAGGGAGCAGTTTTACAGAACAGTCATACTCGCGATGAGGAGGTAGTTCCTGACACCCTTTCTCCGAGAATACATCCTCAAAGTCCGCCAGAAATGGAGGTAAGACCCAAGGAGTAACCGCACCGATGACCGTGTTCATGCAGTTTTTATTACAGAATTTACTCCATTGGCTTATCTCTCTGGTTTGCCAATTAATTACCGGGTTATGCTTAGTTAACCAAGGAAGGCCCAACACTATAGGAGTGGGAAGACCCTCCAACACATAGCAAGACAACAGTTCTTTATGTATCGCCCCCACTTGAAGTTTTACGTCATGCACAGCTTGCAAAAAACTTCCCTGACCGAGAGGCCTGGCATCGATCGAGAATATGGGGATGGGTTTAGCCAACTCACTCAATCGCATACCTTGAACCCGGGCAAACCGAGCATCAACCAGATTAGCCCCGGCCCCACTATCCAGAAGAACAGATATCCTCTCAGTTCTCGTACCCACCACCACCTCCGCCGGTACGAGAAACTGAGACGAACCTAGGGACGAAATACCTACTCCCAGATTGCCGTCCACCACACAACCTGGATTCAACAGTTTTCCGACGACTCTTCACTCTGCAAGGGACGGGATGGACACCCCCCAATAAAATGTCCCTTTCTCCCGCAGAAGAAACACCTTCCTGTCTTATGGCGCACCACCGGTCCCCTCCCCCGAAATGATGTCCCTCCTAATTGCATAGGCTCCTCTGGACTGACCAGGGGAACCACCATATGAGGGGACCTTGTAGGAGGTGGAGTCATCACAGGGGGTAGAGTTATCCCGCACCTCTCCCGAAGCCGTCTGTCAACGCGAATAGCAAGGGCCATAGCGGCTTCCAGTGACGCGGGAGAGTCATACTGTGCCAACACATCCTGTAATTTGTCGGATAAACCTTGACAAAACTGGCTCCTAAGAGCCGGGTCATTCCACTGGGTGTCCGTGGCCCACCTACGGAACTCCGAACAGAATTCCTCCGCCGGACGATCTCCCTGCTGAATCCTACGTAACTTAGACTCAGCAAGGGAGATCCGATCTGGGTCATCATATACGAGTCCCAGAGCAGCGAAAAACCTATCCACTGACTGGAGAGTCAGGGAGCCCGGGGGAAGAGAGAACGCCCAAGATTGTGGGTCCCCTTGTAGGAGCGAGATGACAATTCCCACCCTTTGTTCTTCACTCCCCGATGACCGAGGCCGCAGCCGAAAGTACAACTTGCATGCCTCCCGGAAAACAAAAAACTTGTCCCGCCCCCCAGTGAACCTGTCAGGGAGAGCTACTTTAGGTTCTGGTCCGGCTTGCTCCCGAGGATACAAAACCTTGGACCTAACGTCCGCCAGCTCCATGGACAAACTCTGCAACTGCCGAGCTAGACCGGCTACTGGATCCATGGTAGCTGGAGAAAAACTAAGTGGGTCGGTGAAAATGTCACGCTGTCTCTGTATACTGGAGGTAGGGGGCCTAAGCTGACCCTAAGCTGGGGCCCTGACTAATCCCTCAACCTGGAGGTACTGTTAAAGGTACAGAGGTCCAGGCCACCAGCGTAACCCCTACCTCCTGAGGATCCCTGCACCTAAGTAATCTAGTCCTGAGAAGGACCCCGATCACAACAAAAGGGGACAAGTAATAATATGCCCACACACAGTACTTAGACGAACGAGACAGTACAAGGGAAAAACCAAAACCACCTTGCATACAAAAACTACACAACTACAACAGAGGGAACACCAACGGGAAAGGAGATAAATGATAAAGCGAGGAAGGGAAAAAACTCTCCAAATACACTTATCTCTGAAACTCCAAAAACCACGATCCGCTCTGTTAGTCTGCATGAAATGCTTTCACCGACACTTCCCTAACAGACCAGCAGGCATTTGAAGGAGTCTCACTACAGCAGCATTGATTGCAGCTGGGCGAGGCTGGACCTCGTCTAGCACAGAGAGAGAGAGAATTAACTCCCTCACTGCCGAAAAACACAAAGCACCAAAAAGTCAGCTGCGAGAAGTCAGGCTGTGTAATCGTGACGATCTTCGTGGCGACACACCCGTGACAGTTATATGGGGTCAGTATTCTGTATGGAGCATTATATGGGGGCCAGTATTCTGTATGGAGCATTTTTTGGGGGCCAGTATACTGTGTGGAGCGTTATATGGGGACCAGTATCCTGTATGGAGCGTTATATGGGGGCCAGTATTCTGTACGGAGCATTTTATGGGGGCCAGTATTCTGTATGGAGCATTATATGGGGACCAATATCCTTTATGGAGCGTTATATGGGGACCAGTATTCTGTATGGAGCGTTATATGGGGACCAGTATTCTGTATGGAGCACTTTTTGGAGGCCAGTATACTGTGTGGAGCGTTATATGGGGACCAGTATCCTGTATGGAGCGTTATATGGGGGCCAGTATTCTGTACGGAGCATTTTATGGGGGCCAGTATTCTGTATGGAGCATTATATGGGGACCAATATCCTTTATGGAGCGTTATATGGGGACCAGTATTCTGTATGGAGCGTTATATGGGGACCAGTATTCTGTATGGAGCGTTATATGGGGACCAGTATTCTGTATGGAGCACTTTTTGGAGGCCAGTATAATAGATATCACTCATGTAATATAAGAAGTGAAATCTTTGCATTGTACTATACTTATATTTCTCTGCGGTATCTGTGCATCATGAATCGTGGTATGTGTTAAAGGGGCCCACTGAGACTCTTTCTCCCAGGGCCCAGAAAAACCTGGAGCCGGCCCTTTGTGGTACTATCATGCTAGTACTACTACCACCAGTGGCTGGCTGGCAGGACATGCCATGTGAGCTTGAATGATAGTACCACAGAGGCTGGCAGTACATACTGGGCAATGGGCATAATAATACCACAAAGGCTGGGAGGACATACTGGGCAATGGGCATGATAGTACCACCAGTAGACTGACTTGGCGGTCTCCAGGGCTCCGTCTCCCCTTCTCGCTGCTGTTAGGCTGGGTTAACATTGCGTTTATACTGTGCGTTACAACGGATCCGTTGTAAATCAGCGCAGACGCAATGTACTGTAGACTTGCATTGCAAAAATAGGCATGTGTTTGAAAGTATGCATTATTTGCAACGCACAGGAAAACATGGTCGGCGGCTGGAGGCCAGCTGAGCACTTCTCTGACAACTGTGTTCTAGTGTCATTCTGTGCCTGCTCATCTCTGTCAGCAGGGGTATTTGTCTGATGGCAAAGATGTAGCAGAGCTGGAGACAGAAGATCCGTGGATTACGTCAGAGCGAGGATTTTGTTTTTTATTAAAGATGGAGTCCCTACATGTGTTTTTTTCTGTTTACTAGAAATTCATGGTGGCCATGTCTAGTTTGGCGTGACGCCATGAATTTCAGGCTTAGTGCCAGCTGATAATACAAAGCTGGTACTAACCCCATTATTACCCAGCGTGCCACCCCCACCAGGGCCGCTGGAAGAGCCGGATAAAGCGCCTGGAAATGGTGCTATGATGAATGCGCCAATTCCAGGGGTGGCTGCGGGCTGCCGTCTTCAGCGTGGGGGGCCCAGAATGCTTGGGCCTTACCATGCTGAGAATCCCAGCCCCCAGCTGCCTGGTTTTTACCAGGCTGGCGATCAAAATATGGCGGGAACCCACGTATTTTTTTTTTAATTATTTTTTTAAATAATTTAAAAAAACATTGGGCTTTCCTGACTTTTGATCGCCAGGCAGCTGGAGGTGGCAGCCCGTAGCTGTCTGCTTTATCTGCGCTGAGAATCAAAAATTCTGCGGAGCACTATGTCATTTTTGTTTTATTATTTATTTATTTTCACACTTCTATATGTGTGACAGTCCCAACAGCTAATCACAGACGCTGACACAGAGAACGGGCTTCTGTGATTGGCTGCTTGAGTAACCTGAAAGCAGCCCATACATAGTACCATACTAGAATGTATGGGCTGATTGTAGATTACTCAAACAGCCAATCACAGACGCCCATCCTCTTTGACAGCATCTGTGATTGGCTGTTGGGTCTGTGACATATAGAAGTGTGAAAAGAAATCATTTTTAAAAACGGTGTAGCGCTCTGCAGAATTTTTGATTCTCACCGCAGATAAAGCGGACAGCTACGTACTGCCACCCCCAGCTGCCTGGCTTTACCTTGGCTGCTGATCAAAAGACAGAGAAGCCGAATATTTGTTTTAAACTTATTTAAAATATTTTTTTTTTTAGGAAAAGGTGTGTGCTCCTGCCATATGTTGATTGCCAGCCAGATAAAACAAAGGAGCTGGGGGCTGGGATTCTCAGCATGGTAAGGCCCAAGTGTGCTTGGCCCCCCACACTGAAAATCGCAGCCCGCAGCCACCCCTGAAAATTTCCAGGCGCTTTACCTGGCTCTTCCAGCGGCCCTGGTGGTGAGTGGCACCCTGGGTAATAATAGTGTTAGTACCAGGCCAGCTTTGTATTATCAGCCGGTACTAAGCCCGAAATTCATGTTGTCACGCCAAATTAGACATGGCCACCATGAATTTCTAGTAAATAGAAAAAAAACACAGAAATTTTTTTTTTAATTAAAAATAAAACACAAAACCCATTTAGGCTCCGTTCATACGCGGCGCAAAAAATCTCTACTGCATGCCGACGTTGCGCTTTTCTCAGCGCGCTTTTCCCGAGGCATGTTAACATGTAGCCTATGGGGAAAGCGCGCCGAAAAGAACGCCAAGAATTGGCATGTCAATTCTTTTTGCGCGGCCGCTTTTGCAGTAAAAGCGCCCGCGCAAAAATACGTGGCAAAACGCGGCATCTGAACGCTTTTCAGCAAAATCCATAGCTTTTGCTGGAAGGCGTTTCCAGCTTTCTTTGGCACTTCTTTTACGCGAGCGGTCTAAAGCGCCGCATAAAAGCAGGAACGTAGCCTAAGGGACTCTATCTTTAATAAAAAAAAATCCTCGCTCCGACGTAATCCATGGGTCTTCTGTCTTCAGCTCTGCTACATCTTTGCCATCAGAGAAATATGTCTGCTGACAGATGAGCAGGCACAGAATGACACTGGAGCACTGTTACTGTGTAGTGCGGCACTATGTTGCTTTTTTGTCATTTCATGCAGTGTAGAAATCTTGGGAAAAGTGTGGATTGTGCTCTGGAAGTGATCATTATAGCTAACTATGTTATTTTCTGCAGAGATAAGTCCTGCATAGAAGATGGGATATATCGGTCTGCAGATAAAGAACTTCACCTAGAGACATCACTGGTGAGTATGTGTATTACCTATGTTGAGTATATGTATTACCTATACACACACACTGACACTATATACAGAGCTCCTGTGTATAATATTAATGGTGATCATTGCATTACCTGTACACTGACACTATATACAGAGCTTCTGTGTATAATGTCACTGGTGATGACTGATAACCTGTACACTATATACAGAGCTCCTGTGTATAATATCACTGGTGATCACTGTATAACCTGTACACTGACCCAATATACAGAGCTTTTTTACATTTTTATTATTTTAGCATTATTTGTCACTATGTTGTGGCATTATGTGCTTTGGTCATGACATGACGATATTTGTCCCTTGTATGTGGTATTATTCAGTCACTATGTGGTGGTAATATGTGGTCTCATGGTGTGTCAGTATTTATACCTTGTATCTGGTAGCATTTGATCACTATGTGGTGGTATTATGTGCTTTGGTCATGGTGTGGCGGTATTTGTGCCTTGTATGTGGCATTATTTGGGCACTATGTGGTGGTAATATGTGATCTGGTCACGGTGTGGTGGTATTTCTGGCTTCTATCTGGTAATATTGGTCTTGATAGAGTGGATTGTGGTTGGTCATTTGTTTTATCTGATATCAATAAGGGGAAACCTCTTTATTTCCAATAGATATTAAATACTTGGATGTTTAACCCCTCCCTGCCCTGTGACTATTACACAGCAGCAGAGATGCAGTTGCAAAGGTTCACCAGAGAAAGCAAGTTGGCATTTGGTGAGATTTTCACCTCTGTATTTATAAGACAAAACCAGGAGTGGGTGAGAAATTCATAAAACATTACCTCGGATTGCTCCACTCCTGGTTTTGTCTTATAAATACAGAGGTAAAAATCTCACCAAATACTCAAAGTGCAACAATCTTCTGACAGTGCTGATTCCACCAATAAATAAGTGATCACCTTCCCAACCTGTGCATCGCTGATAACTTGTTTTCACCAATAAAAACCCTTTAATGCAAACTACAGTAATTGTACATCGCATTTCTGGTGAGCGCACAGTGATGGGCAGAAGCGGCCAATATAATGGGTATAACGGCTAACAGGTATTTGCAAATAGCTGAAGGGTGGGTGGGCCCCTGGAGTCAATGTCCCTGGTGGGCCCCAGACATCCCAGTCCGGCGCTGTTGACAGCAGTGACCTGGGGGTCTGAAATGCTTCCTGGGGCGATCCCCATGCTGTCCCCATGTCATTTGAGCACTGTCACTATCGTTTTGGGCACTTTTTAGGCTTTCTACAGACTGTCGGGGGTGCCGCCGCAAAAATGCTCGGGTCTCCCATAGACTAACATTGGGCTCGTTGCTCGGTTCGAGCACCCGAGTATCACGGTGAGCTCGGCCCGAGCTTCGAGCACCCGAGCATTTTAGTGCTCACTCAACACTAATTGCCACTCTTCGTAATGTGCAAACAATGTCTTCATCAGGTGGATTCCACCTGGATCCCTCATGAAAAGCACTAGATAAAAATGTAAATGATTGAACATATGCACTGCAATATAAAAACAACTTGCTGTGCATTGTGTATTTTTCAGTCTTCTTCAGCTTCTTTTCTCCGCTTCCAGCTTTGAAAATTATGAAGTGGTTAAAGAAAGTGATCGGTTCATTCTGCTGGTGGCTTCTGTTTGGAAGCCGCTCACTATTTTATATGTAGTTAACAAAAACACTGATGTTTTCCTTAAGTGTCTTCTTATAAAATAAAAAATCAGTGGGTATGCTGGCGTCTATAAGGTGCTGTGTGTACGTACCCTTAGGAATAACAGAATCTCTGGTCATCTCCTCCATTTTTGGCCAGAGTTTAGAGGATTAATGGGAGACATAGAACCGCTATTCTCCAGTTTGGGATCTAACCCTTCAGACATACTATATATGAGGTATAGTATTAATATACCATAAAAGTCAGTAATAATCAATTAAATGCGAAAAGACATTAAACAATTTTAATTTTTTATTTCTTTGAATTAAAATTGCATGGAAGGATGAAGACAAGTTCTTGGAGGAGCCTTCAACTTTTGCACGTGTCTCTTGCTGGTCAGGAGGCCACAGGTAGGTGGTACAACTCCTTCCATACAGGTACAGCATTAATGGTGGATGTGCTGTAGTTTCTTCAGAGCGCTAGATTTGGGGGTTTTCTGTCCTCGAGATGTCAATGGTGCGTTGGTGGCAGCAGCCAAAAATGCAGCTTTCTCTGACAGCACGAGCAGCCCTGGATAATCCACGCCGGCAGGATGTTATCATCCGGCGGAAGAGAGAACCTAGGAGAAAAGATGTAAAACTGATGTAAGTAATGGGACTCCATATTAGAGGACACTACTGTGGTGTCACTGTAGCATGACGTTAGAGGAATCTCATCATACAGAGGAGCAGAATCATTGTCAGCCATCATACATGTGACAATCCCACCACTGACGGATAACATCTGCTCCACATGACTTCTTCTCACTGACGTCATACAACATGGAGATTATCGTCACACTTACCTCGCCTAGTTTCCCCCTCTTCAACTTTCTCTGTTTTTAGTTGTTTTCTCAGTGTTCGAAAATATTTTCTTCTCTTCTGAACTGGAGATTCTAATCAAAAAGCCAGAAAAAAATGTTGATTATAAACTCCTAAAAGATGAGCTTTGATCTTTATAGAGTTATGCAACTGATTAATATGAACCTGTAGCTTTTCTGGGTTCCGGTGGTGTCTCCCCAAAGAACCATGTCCCCATATTAATATGACATTACTTTCAGCAAGCCACAGTGTTATATAATCAGTTAGATAAAACTTCATTGTAACTTTAAAGAAGACCCATTACCAGGTCAAAAGTGTCCAAGATTCGCTCTTATTTTATGTCTGCTTCTCCCCTGAGTATTCTGATATTTGTTTTCCTAAAATCCACAGTACGGTTGTAGAGATATGGGACTTTTTATTTAGTGTTAATTATTATGGTCTTTATCATGTGGGCGTGGTAACCTAAGGGCACGCCCCAGAGGATCCTGTGAGCACCGTCCCTTTGTAAAGAATAAAAATTACCACTAATTACAAATGCCCATAACTCTGGAACCGTATGGGGGATTTTAACAAAACAAAAAATAGAATACTCAGGGGAGCAGAAAGAATAAAGGAAGTAATTTTAGAGCCTTAATATTTAAATTTTGGATCATAGGCTATAATTGGATGGCCTATAAACCTGTACATACCTGACAATGAGGGCGAGGATGACTCACTGTTTTTAGCAGTAAAACACTGATTGTCTCCAACAGTTTTGGAAGGGGAAGATTCTTTCTGCCTGTTGGTAGAAAAAAGACACGTAAATTACAAGGAAAAAACAATAGAATAACGGAAGAACACCTGTCTGTAAGGTCAATTAGGACAACATAGAGGAGATATCCTGCTCAAGACCACATTTTACCAGCAAGAATGGAGTCTAATTAGTAATATTGGCCTGTAGTGAGTTGGAAATGAATGGTTGGTCGCAACAATCAGCTGTTATTGAAGTTATCACAAGTAAGACCCACAGAGATTGTGTAGTCATGGGGTGGTGGATGCTAGATTTAGATTTGTGTTACTCGTATCTTGTATTTGGATCCGACATATATCAGGACTAAATCTCATAATAATAATAATCTACTCACATTTCTGAGCGTTTTTCATTGATCTCTGGGGAACACCCTGGAGGTGACATAGGCACTTCATTGCCTTCATCACTGTTCTCTTGGGAACACTGTGGAGGTGACATAGGCTCTTCATTGCCTCCATCACTGTTCTCTGGGGAACACTGTGGAGGTGACATAGGCTCTATATTGGTCATCATCCCAGTATTGGTGATATATAGCTAAAACAGATAAAGAAATATAAAATAGATATATTTAATTTTTTTTTGTAATTATAGGTTTCATACATTTTATTAGCCACATACTTACTTTAGAAGACCTTTGATAAGTTGATGCAAAGTTTTTGATTTCTGGCCAGTCATTGTCCTCACTTGTGTCCCCCTCATCTGAATTCATATGTTTGAAGCTGCTACTTCGAGCTAAAAAATACAAGTGTTATTAGAGATTATTAGTATAATACCCAGACAGTCACCATGTTATCACTAATAATGATGGGAACTGATTTTGACATAAAATGAAAGACAAGACACACGTCAGTTTTCTGCAGATGACGTCTCATTTTACTTACTGATAAAGTAGCGGGTGTCCTCATCTGACTTTAGGTCAGGAACGAACAGGGGCTTCTGACTTAAAAGGTTGTCAAAGTCTAAGTCACGCATAAATGGATGAATTTTGATCTCATTTGCGCCTCCTGGAAAAGGAAGACAAGAAAGAAAGTGATACAGTCATTGTCAGAGAAACTGCTCCATATCTGTAGAATTTATGTTAATCTGAACTGAAGATGTAACAGAGCCGACATAAAGGAAATATATTGAACATTATAGCATGAAGAATGGGTAATAGAAAAGTAGGTAGAGTACAGAACCTCAGTGCTGATCCTCATGGAACCCATCATTTGTCTATTCACGCTGTAATAATTCATTGATAATACTATTAATATTACCTGTTCCAAGTCTCAGTGCTGGAATTTTTCTGAGCAGTTGAGTGATGATGCCTCGAGCATTAGTTGGAGGAAAGTAATTACATCTCCAAGGTATATCATCTGTTATATAAAAAGCAAATATTATAAGAAATAAAACCTCTTCATTTATTTTCATAAAAAAAAAATTCCTTAACAAAGCTAGAAAAAACTACAGAACTATTCAAGTCAAATAACAGTGACATCACAAGCATTCAGATTATTTTACTTACCCTGGATGATACTGTGTAAAATATTCCTTCTGCAAGCCCCTGTAAATGGTGGATATCCAAATAGAAATTTATATAGGATGATCCCTATTGACCACCAGTCAACAGGCCTTCCATAGCCTATCTTTAGGATAACTTCTGGGGCCATGTAAGTAGGGGTGCCAGCAGTCTGGAAACCAACAGAAAAAGGAGATGATGATCAATAAATATAATTGCGACACATAACATCAGTGGAAATGTTTTTCTAGAGAAATTATAAATCAGAGAAGGAGAAAGATGAGATCTGTAAAGTACAAGACCCTGTAAGTAAAGCCTACCTCTTTATCAAGGAACTCTTTGGTGATGTCCTTAGTTGGAGTCTTGTAGAAGTCTGAGTTTGGTCTCATGAGGCCGAGTTTTGAAACCCCAAAATCAGTGACCTTAATATGTCCTGTTGATGTTATCAGGAGGCTGTGAAAGAAAAGATGGTGTCAGCACCAAGTAATAACCCACAGACTGTATAAGAAACTCTAACTTTCTTCCCCTCTAATATGCTAGAGGGGTCACTTACTTCTCAGGCTTCAGATCTCTGTGCACCACACCATAGCTGTGCAGGTATTCCACAGCAAGGACCGTTTCCGCAATGTACATACGGGCCAAGAGGACTGGTAAAGGACCCCTGTGCTTTAGAAGGGTACCACAGTCACCTCCTACAGGAGAAAGCAAATATGAGAACTGAGGGTTTGTTACAATGTAAATTACACATGATGAGTGGGAATGTGAAAAAGGCGGAGACATTGGGACAGGATGGTCTATATATACTGTATAATGTAGTGCGTATACTGTATACTGCAGATAGACCCTATACATAGAGACAGAGCCTCATCTACGAGCCTCTAATTTTTTTCTCTGTGAACGTTCTTATCTATAAAAACTCTTCAAAAAGACAAATCTTCCTTTTACCCATAGTGGAAATTGCTGCCGTGCTCAGCGAGGACATACTGGGGGACTTTCATAGAGATCAATGGTTTTTCAGGCATCTTGGTAACAGATGACTTATAATAATTGCAAAGAGGACATGTAACCGTCCATGTGGGCACATTGTGGTCATATATAGGTGCTAGGATTAAGCAGACGTGGGCTGGATATAGATACAATGGATGCGTCCTACCTGATACATACTCCATGACCATACATAGATGAAGTTTAGTAGGAAAGGAGCAGAACGTGGAGACCACAAAGGGACAATCTGCGAATGCTGAGATGTCCCTCTCCAGAAAGGCCCATTCAAGCCTCTTTGGATTTTTCAGGTTCTCCTTGTCCATTTTCTTCATAGCGCAGACTTGGTTTGTGTCTTTATGGCGAACTAAGTGGACGGCCCTGGAGAGGAGAAAAAAACATGATTTACTATAAATTCTTATTAACAATCTATCTATAGATCTCATCAAATGATCTCCTGTATTAATGATTAATGTGGGGCCATCACTAGAAAACCATGTCTATAAATACATAAAATAACACTCCACAAATGATCACCAATGGGGGGTCCTCATCCACGTCACATCCTAACTGACCTGAATAGTGACAGATAGATGTGGACCGTGATGTGAACTCATAATTTGTCCATGGGAACATAACATGGGAAGGACGCAGAGACATCGTCATAAGGAGCCCTGGGAAATATATATAATACCAAAGTAAAGCTCACCCAAAGGCTCCACTGCTGATCAGTTTGATCGGTTTATAGTCGCTCTTACAAGGATTTCTCCCCAGGTTCAATGATCCGATCGTGGCCTAAAAAGGAATAAGAAATGACATTAAGACATAGAAACTGCAGGGAAATAAAAGCTGAAGATGCAGGAACGTCTCTCTTCTATATTATGTCCATGATGATTACACTGCAGCAGATGTAGGGGACGTGATACAAGCCGAACCCTGCACAGACACTATTATATTATAGGAGATATCCCCCTTATACAAAGACACAGGCGGAAATACAAACTCCGCACCACTGAGTACAGACTGTCCTCACAGATGATGAAACCACAGGGACAGGTGGCCATAAAATACCCTGTGTCTGCCTGGAGTGGACATGGAGGCCTCCACCATCATAAATCTGACCTTCTGCTAAATGGCTGGTAATCTGGAGAAGATCAGACAACAAGGACATGAGATGTAGACCTGTGTCTGCCTGGAGAGGACAGGGAGGCCTCCACCATCATGAAACTGACCTTCTGCTATATGATTGGTAATCTGGAGAAGATGAGACAAGGACATGAGATGTAGACCTGTGTCTGCCTGGAGCGGACATGGAGGCCTCCACCATCATAAATCTGAGCTTCTGCTATATGGCTGGTGATCTGGAGAAGATCAGAGAACAATGACATGAGATGGAAACCTGTGTCTGCCTGGAGAGGACAGGGAGGCCTCCACCATCATGAACCTGAGCTTCTGCTATATGGCTGGTGATCTGGAGAAGATCAGACAACAAGGACATGAGATGTAGAAGATGATAGATCCTTACCAGGCGCTCCACTGAGTAGGCCGGATACTCCAGTACAAGCAGGACATTTTGGGCCAGTTGTTTAATAAAGGCCAATTCTCCACTTTGGGATTTTTCTTCAGCCTATAGAGATGAAAACAAAGAAGAAAGGAAAATCATGAGAGAAAAAGCAAAACGGAGGAGGCCATTTATATCACCATGTTACTTATGCTATCTACACTACAAGTACTACATGACAACTGACGAGGGATCCGGTCGCTTGTAAACCTTTAAATCCCCACGTCCTCCCTCCATACCCAATGTATGTATATAAGACACATGGCTGCTTGTGACCTGTGTAAAATGGCCACAGCAGACTCCAACTCAAAACGCGGGGTGACTGCAACAATGATAGCCCCACAATTATATACAGTAGATATCTAATAGGCTTTAAACCAGAAGAAAAACAACACCTAATTAAGAGTTAGACCCTAGCCGCACCACACCGACACCACACCGACACAAGGGTTAAGGCATTAATATCCCACATTAATACCACTATCCTCACAGGACCAAAGTCCACTAGTTATATTGAGATGTAACCAAAGTCACTATTCCCCCAACAGTAACCTCCGTCCAAAGGACATCACATTTATCAAGACTCTGACCCAAACCTATCCCCCACCGCTGTGACCGTCCCAAAACCTCTACTTATCAAGTGCCAGCCTTCAAACTTTCCTCCCATCTCTTTATAAGGGCTGGTTGGATGCTGGAACGTGAAACTCCTACCTTCTTCCCTTTATTGTCCCCCTGTAACCCAGCTCCTCAACTCCTTCCCGCAAATGTACGGGTTATTCACGTCCTGGAAGGGTCCTCACATGTGGAGGGGGCTCAGGAGCTGAGCTCCCCAAACATGCGTATATGAAATAGCCAGCATCTGTCCCTAAAAACCGTGGACAACGCAGAATTCTTCTGTTAACCATTTAAATAAAGCTGTCAGTCTGTGACAGTATCATTTCAATTGTGCATGCACCGATGCCTGAGCACTCTTGCTTTCATCGGCCCTCCACAAGGCGATCACAAGGGTCTAATGCATTTCTAGGACAACCAGGGGTCTGCTGAAGACCTCCGTTGCTGAAACCACGGTCCTCCTTGTGAAGCTTAGCTATAGGCTGAGCTCCAGAGGAGATCAAGATTTTCACTATATAGCGCAATACTGTAGTATTGCAATATATAGTATGAGCGATTTGCAGGATTAAGTCCCCTAAGGGAACGAAAAAAAAAATTTAAAAATAAAGAAGAAAAGATTTAAAAAAATTTTAAAAATATAAAAGTTCAAATCACTCCTCTTTTCACCATTTAAAATAAAGAAAGGAAAAAATTAATGATCATATTTGATATTGATGCGGTTGTTAAAGTCTGATCTTTTAAGATAGGGAATTAATTAATACGATCAATAAACACCGAAAAGAGGAAAAAAAATTGGATTTGTGGTTTTTTTTTGTCTTCTCATTTCACTTAAAAACATTAATAATAAACAATCAAAACACCCATAGAATCTATGATTCTATGACACTCTATGTACACAAAGTTCACTGCAAAACTCAAATCTTCACTCATCCCAATCGACAGAAAACTAAAATGTTATGGGTCCCTGAATATAGCGACACAAAGAACCATTGCATCTCACTTGGAATTTTTTTCCCTTGTTTCAGTACAATGTATGGTAAATAGAATGGAGCCACTGAAAGCTACAACTTGTCCTGCAAAAGAATCAAGCCCTCACATGTCTATGTCAATGGAAAAATAACAAATTTATGGCTCTTGAAAGAAAGTGAGGAAAAAATGAAGGCATAACAACTGAAAACTCTGTGGTCCATAATTGGTTAACCAATCCAATTCCCCCCTACCTCCACAACCCTCCCAATAACCCTGTAGATATCACTCTCTCCCTTGTCATGTAGCCTGTATGCCCTATTACTGCTCCCCGGCTATTCTTATCTGGGTATTTGGTACAGGTTAAACTTATATTCCATTATTATTTTCCATTATTACTATATGATTTGTGCAGATTGTCTGCTATTTACCTGTTGTACTAATGTCCATATGTTCTTCTGTAAATGCTCAAGATATTCTGAGCTTATATGACCTCGTTTGTATTTGGTCAGGCAATCTCTCACAAGCTCCATTACCAGCCGGTAAGTGAAGCTGAGGACGCCATCGGGTAGTGGTAGCACAAAGTCAGGGTCATAGGTGGCAAGAATCCCCTGGAGTAGTGCTAACACCTGAAGTCTGTCTGGAGGAATTCCAGACATTTCCAGTAAATCCAAGCGCAGTCTGTATATGACTAGCTATATGGCTTATCACACCGACAACAATGACACCGGAAAGTCAAAGTGACAACTAGAGTGTAATCACTTGTAGAAATAGTGATGGTTAATTGTGATGTCATAATGGAATCTTGTGTTCTACTCTTAAAGGGGCAGCTTACCTTATAAGGAAGTTGCCTAGCATCCCTTAAGGAGGCAACAATATAGGCTGAGCATCGGTACCATATGCAGACATGGATGATAGAGCTATGGACGCTTTACTCTTCTGAGCAGTTAGAGTATTATTATGTTGTTACATAAATTATTTATATCTGTTCCACACAATAAAAATTACAGTGTTTTGTATCAATAAGAAAGTCATATTCCGGGGCTAAAAGACAATGTATATCTTTGTACCGTGTTAGGGGCTAAAAGAAGTATCTTTACTGAGGGAACAGGGCCGGACTAGGGGCTGCGCCCAGCTCTGGCATAGGACGCACACAGGCCCATGTTACTCTCCCACACCCACTTTCAAAGATGAGGGTCTCTATTACAAATATGACCCTGCCTACCATTGGAGAAAATCTAAATTTACTACTCCCCGTGATACCAATTTATTAGGATGATCATTTAGGTCTCTTTATCACATTAATAGTTCCCCTTGGGCATCCTTATAATAATAAGAGTGCCCCTCTGGGTCTCCTTATAATAATAATAGTGCCCCTCTGGGTCTCCTTATAATAATAAGAGTGCCCCTCTGGGTTTCCTTATAATAATATTAGTGCCCCTCTGGGTCTCCTTATAATAATAATAGTGCCCCTCTGGGTCTCCCTATAATAATAATAGTGCCCCTCTGGGTCTCCTTATAATAATAATAGTGCCTCTCTGGGTCTCCTTATAATAATAATAGTGCCCATCTGGGTCTCCCTATAATAATAATAGTGCCCCTCTGGGTCTCCTTATAATAATAATAGTGCCCCTCTGGGTCTCCCTATAATAATAATAGTGCCCCTCTGGGTCTCCCTATAATAATAATAGTGCCCCTCTGGGTCTCCTTATAATAATAATAGTGCCCCTCTGGGTCTCCTTATAATAATAATAGTGCCCCTCTGGGTCTCCTTATAATAATAATAGTGCCCCTCTGGGTCTCCTTATAATAATAATAGTGCCCCTCTGGGTCTCCTTATAATAATATTAGTGCTCCTCTGGGTCTCCCTATAATAATAATAGTGCCCCTCTGGGTCTCCTTATAATAATAATAGTGCCCCTCTGCGTCTCCTTATAAGATTAAAGGGAATCTGTCAGAAGGATCAGCTCTCCCTCCCAAGCCGTCTATATGGGCATACGTTATACACGTGGTCCCTTTACCAGCGAGGTTGGTCGACTGGGATAAGAAAATCATTCAACGAGAGACTAGATGGATTTTATTATCTAATGGCCTATTGTTATAGTGTGATCACTATTCAGTATGGCCCTATTACATAGACTATCACCATACAGTGTGTAGGCCAATTGTGGCTGCGCTCTTCTATACGGCATAGTCGGCCATTTGGACGGACTTCTTTTCTTTATCTATACTTTTAATCTTGGCTGCACTGAATATTGATTCAGGGTTAAATGATTCTCCTTTGTGTGTGCATCGATTATATCTGGTACATTTACACTATATTAATACATCCTCTATATTTATAATATATCTATACACCTATATTCCCTGTTGTCTTGTTGCCTAGCCATTATGGGAACCAATCTGGACCTATGATGTGATAAATACTTGATGAGATCCATAAAACAGCGCCCCCTATTGGAGCCCACTGTGCGTTTCAAGCATGGACCTTCTGGTATCTGTATGGGGAGGAAACCTCTCGCTGGAGCGCAGCGTGCCTCCCAATGCGCACTGACGCCCCCTCCGGTCTCATCGCTGGAACACATTTTTATGTAAAGTGTCATTGAATGCAGCAGCCGGGTCTAAGCTCCTAATAAACACAACCCTCCGCCTGCCCCGCTGTGTTATTACAGGCTCTATTCCCCTTCAAGCCTAAGCGTCAGAATGCCTGCTCCTCCTCTTACCTCCCCCTTTCACCTGCTGTTATAGTACAGCCTGTCTGGGCTCTGTATTAAAGCCTCTTATTAACCCTCTCCCCCTATGTATCTACTGGTAGACCCCATATTAATATAAGCCCCTTGCATACCATGAGCTGCAATATTATTATTGTAAGAAACCCCATGTGCACTATTATTATCAGGCATAGATGGGGGCATTATTATTCAGTATCGGCACACAGGGGGCATTATTACTATCTAAGGCAAGGGTGGGCAATTAATTTTCCAAAGAGATCACATGAGAGACCATGACTGTTGCGGAGAACGAACCAATAGACAGATATGAATTCTGCTCAATATTCATATCAACATATTAATTACATTTATTATAATATATTAATATTATCACTAGAGATGAGCGGTGTTCGACTCGAACTGTTCGCCAATCTCAAATTCGAGCTGTTTTGGGCGGTGTTCGAGCCGTTCGGCGAACACGAACAATTTGAAAAAAATCCGGCTGTTCGAGGTTATGTTCCATAACTGTTCGTGCACCAAAATCATAACTGGATTTTTTCTCAGTAATGCTGAAAATTAATGTTAATACGCAGTTTGAGTGTACAGCGGGGCGGGGGGAGGTTCATGGGATGGATCTCTGCAGAAATAATGAAGATCTCCATTTTTTTTTCTCTTTCCCCCATTTACAGTGGGGAGATGCAATCTGTCAGCCTATCAGCAGCGCACACACGGAGCGAACTGCTTTTTTCACACAAGCAAAGGCATGTGTCATTGGCAGTGTATGTCACATGTCCTTGCCCTATAAGACCCAGCCATTTTCCACGTAGCCACCATTTTCTCACTGCTGCAGCTGCGTGTTAGACGGCACCGCTGTTGCTGTGTGCGCTATACTTTGAGTGTTCATTTCAAGCCAATTTTCGCACAAATCTACAGATAGCTTGGGAGTAGGGGATAGTTGTGATTGCAGTCCTTTTGAGGACTAGGTTACATCATTTCCTACGACTTTTATCAGGCAGGTCTGTGCTCTTAAATAGATAGGTTGGGAGTAGGGTCTACTTGTAATTGCAGTCCTTTTCTGGACTAGGTTACAGCATTTCCTAGGACTTTTTGCTAGGCAGGTCTGTGCCAGTGCTGTGCAAGTTTTTTTCACAGCATTTGGCTAAATCTAGCTAAGCAAATCCTTTTTGGCCTCTTGCAGTGTGTGTTAGTCAGTGGAGTAGCCTATCTGTGTTGCAAGCTATACCACCTGTGTATAGAATACAAATTTTTTTACTGCACCTAGCCAATTAAAACCTTTTGGGCATAGCATCATTCTATTAGTCCATCTATACTAACCTCCACCAGGTTGCAAATTAAAAATAATTTTTATCTACATCTAGCTCTGAAAAAAAATGTGGTCTTGTAGCAGTGTGTGGGACTTGTTCTATTAGTCCATCTATACTAACCTCCACCAGGTTGCAAATTAAAAATAATTTTTATCTGCATCTAGCTCTGAAAAAAAAATTGGGCTTGTAGCAGTGTGTGGGACTTGTTCTATTAGTCCATCTATACTAAGCTCCACCAGGTTGCAAATTAAAAATAATTTTTATCTGCATCTAGCTCTGAAAAAAAATTTGGGCTTGTAGCAGTGTGTGGGACTTGTTCTATTAGTCCATCTATACTAACCTCCACCAGGTTGCAAATTAAAAATAATTTTTAGCTGCATCTAGCTCTGAAAAAAAATTTGGGCTTGTAGCAGTGTGTGGGACTTGTTCTATTAGTCCATCTATACTAACCTCCACCAGGTTGCAAATTAAAAATAATTTTTATCTGCATCTAGCTCTGAAAAAAAATTTCGGCTTGTAGCAGTGTGTGGGACTTGTTCTATTAGTCCATCTATACTAAGTTCCACCAGGTTGCAAATTAAAAATAATTTTTATTTGCATCTAGCTCTGAAAAAAAATTTGGGCTTATAGCAGTGTGTGGGACTTGTTCTATTAGTCCATCTATACTAAGCTCCACCACCTGTGTATGTAATAAAATTGTTTTACTGCATCTAACCCAGCCAATACTTTTGGGCTAATACAACAGTTTGGCCACTCAGCTCTGCTCGGTTCCCATCCATTGTTTTTTTGTGCAAGCAACTCCAGAGTTGTCAATTAGTTAACCACCAAAATGAGTGGAAAAAGGCCTGCTGATGGTGGAAAGGGGAATAGGTGTGTTGGGAAGGGAAAAAAAGGTTGTGTCCGTGGGGTAGGTGTTAAAGCAACAGTAACATCTGCAGAAGAAAGACCATCTTCCAGCCAAACTAAGATGTCTACTTCTTTTAGTGGACAATGTGATAAGATCCCTTTCTTACGGCCACGCCAATCGCTACAAATTCCAGATGAGGCACAAAAACAGCAGGTGCTTCAACGGATATCAAGTGCTCCTTCAAGTGGGCTCTCCTCCACCTCAACCATAATGTAGACCCTCGTTCCCAAACTGTATCTCCTGTTGGTGGAGAGAATGAGGAAGGCGATGATGAGACTCAAATACCTGATTGGAACGACAACTTGAGATTTTTGCCAGGGCAGGAAGAGGTTGACTCTGAGGACGACTGGTGTGAGAACACACAGGGTGATGATGACGAGTTTGGAGATCCCACTTACTGTCAACCCACAGTCAGCCAGTCGATGAGGTCAGCAGAGGAGGTGGAGGAGGATGCTAGTGACGACGAGGTCAGGTTGCGCCTTCCTGGACAGAGACGTAGTACTGGAAGCACGTCAACAACTGCATCCTCAAACACAACTCTGCCTCTGACCACAAGTCGTAGTGGCTCTTCAGGTCGCATGGGTGCTAAGCCTTGCATAGCTTGGGCATTTTTTCAGATCGATAAGAATGACCCAACTCGTGTTATCTGTAACATTTGTCAGAAAAAGCTAAGTAGAGGCCAAAAAATATATAGTTTGAGTACTTCATACATGAACCGGCACATGGATATGAAGCATAAGTTGCAGTGGGAAGCTCACTGTGCTACAATGCGGCCTAGCCGGCTGGGCCAACCACCATCAGCCACATCTTGTGCATCCGCAGCCTCTTCATCCTCTGTGACTGGGGGGACAGCAGTCACACCTGTTTTGGGACGCAGACCGGCCACCTCTTTACCCGCAACAGCCAGTGTGATTGTCAGGTCATCATTTTATTTGGAGGTGGAAACACCAGCTGGTGTTGAGCGCTCTCCGACATCGATAGCACCACCTTTGGATCAAGGCAACCTAACATGTCCGCCTGCATCTTCCTCACAGACCGGCAGTTTGCCGGGGACACCCTTCTCAACCCCGTCTAAGCACAACAGCCAGCCCTCGGTCCCTCAGATGTGGATGTGGCACCCAGGGGAATGGGGATAACTCGGTACCCGGGCCTTTGGCCTGGCCTTTAGGGATGTCGCGGTGGTCGGCTCCCGGGCCCGTACCCTGGGGTCTCTCCTAAAAAGGGGTTGATATTTGTAAAGTTTATAAAAGAAAGAGTTCGTGACGCCACCTGTGGTTTCTGGTGAGGATCACCAGCGCTGCGCAGTCTACTGAGGCTGATGATAAGGCAGCTTGATGGTATAGCTCTCCACAGTTAGAGCTGGGCCTCAGGGCAGTATAGGAACGGGGATGCAAGATAGAGAGACTACTCTGGGCCAGAGCAAGAACAGGGACGGACACGATAGTCACTTCAGTACCTTTTACTGGTGGAATTTCAGGCACTCCCCGGAGCACTGTAGGGTGAAGGGTGTATGTCCAGATCCTCCCCAATGAGCAGGTTTTGGGCCTCCTGGTTCTGGCTTCTGCATAATAAGTTTCTGACCTGCCTGGAGCTAGGCCTAACTTTGTCTCTGTCCTGCGCTGGCTGACCTTGTGGTAGGGCCTTCTCTTGGAGTGCACGCTCCCAACCTACGGGGCCTATGTGTCTCCTGACTCTGGTACGTATCAGCACTTTAGCTATCCTGGGACCTGTAGTTCTCCAGGGATTCCGGTTTATCTTGCTGGGTCGTGGAGTTCTCGGCAAGCTTCGGACCCGGTGTCCGGTAAATTCTTCTTCTCGGGGTGAGCCAGCTAAGCTCCTCTGCTCCCCTATGAACTAACTCTCTACTCCTTTGCCTTCGGCCTACTCGAGCCCTCGATAGGCTACTCACACAAACGGCAGCGTGCCGCGGTTCACCGATCTTATGGCGCCGGCACACCTACAGCTCACCTCACTGAGCTACACCGAGTCTTGATCTGGATAAGCTCCACTGCAGGGTAGAATGCAGGAGCTGGAACAGGCTTTTGTCCTCTGAGGTAACACGTCTCAGACTGCACTGGACTCACTGCTAAACCAGACTCTGACAGACTAACGGCTGCCTGGCCCCACCTTCCCTTATATATCTCCCTAAGGAGCTCCCTCTGGTGGTCTGAGGTGGAAGGTGCAGATGTGTGAATGGTTATGGGGGCCTCTTGTGGAGGAGTCCTTCAATACACCCTTCTGGGTCTGTGATGCCAAGCACAGCTGTGCTTCACATGGACAAGTAAAAGACCATTTCCTCCTAGCCATGAGAAAGCTAAGAGGTTGAATTTCACCATCTGCAAGTGTAGCACCCTGAGGATTCGGCTGCTACAGGGGTATTGCACCTCAACCCAGAGGTGTGATATTCCACTCCCGGGTAAGGATGGAGTGTGGGACTGAGCCCAGAGAGCTGCATGCACTACACACATCCCATTTCCGGAGGGCAGACCAACGGTACTCCCACTTGGAAATGTGCAGGTACGACCGAGTCTGTCCTTGGCTGGAGTGGGAGGGGGGTGGAACATCCCAAGTAGTGTAGGGGCAGATAGGGGGAGCAGTCTGGGTAGTGCTAGGAGCTCATTGGGTGCTGGTCACCTGAGCTCACACATAGAGGGTTATAAAAGGTGGGAACCATCTAAGATCAGGGTCAGTCTGTGAGAGTCAGCCTGTGAGAGTGAGTCTTTGCAGAGGAGTCAGAGGAGTCAGAAGAAGTGACCTGAGCCAGAGTGAGAGAGGAGAAAGGAAGAAAGACCCAGAGGGGGTGAAAGAAAAGGACTCTGAGAACCCAAAGTCCATCACCGGGTGAAGAGTCGGCAACAGGGTACCGGATCCCAAACTGGTGGGGGCTAAAGCACACCCTAGCCAGAGACCGGAGGCCGTGGGCAGCGTCTGCCACGGCCACCCACCACATCCACCCTGAAGGCAGACCACGTGTAGGGTCAGGGAACCCAAGGCCAAGGGTCTCCCAACAGAAGGCCCGAGGAAGCTGGACCTAGGTGGATCCCTGGTGGGGACGGCCAGAAGACAGGACAGGAAGGAGGGCTCAGGGTCACGCTCCGGACTTACTTGGGGGTTGGCCGAGTCCAGGACCTGGTGGACGCAGCACGGCTCGGGTGGTCACTTGAAGCTGGAGTGACCGGAACATCAGCAGTAAGTAAATACCCTAAACTGCACAACCCGACTCTGTCTTTAATTACCATCTACGCTGCACCACCACAACCCCCCATCCTCTGCACCTGACCCCCTGAGGCTATACCCCACCCGTTGGGGGTTATACTATCAAAAGCTGCACCAACACCATCAGCCTCAGCGGACCCTGCTGCAGCGGCGGCCGTAGTGACCGCAATACAACGGGTGGCGTAGTCGACATAACGAACTGTGTAACATCTGTAGGACTGCCACACACTCTGAGCTTGACACCCTGGGCACGGACCGGGTCGCAGCCACTCGGCGACTACAACTCCCATCTGATCCGGCTCCGGGTATTCCCCCTAAAGAATATGGCCCAGGGGGCGCGTCAACTTTGGCGTAGTCGGCAGGATTACGTGCTCGCAACAACCGGGTACTGCGTGCCTGAAGAAAAGAACAAGTTTACCTCAAAAAGAAGTCTCCTGCCGGTTCCGGAGGGTCCCCGCCATCGGACCCCATCACCAGTCGATTCCCGCCGGTTGTCCGCCATTAACAGCTTTTTCCCGCCATCTGCAGAGTTTCCCGCCACTGGGAAGCGGTTCCCGCCATTTCCAAGGATTTCCCGCCTTGGCAGAGCGGACGCCATTATGGGCGTGCCAGAGGATGGCAAGAGGCCGCCTCCCATCGTGGGCCAGGACCGAAAATGGCGCCAAAAGTGGAAACCGCCCCCACCAACAGAGACTGTGATGCTAGAGGTGTCGGTCAGCGTGAAAGAACAGCCCCTGGAGCTGACAGTCACCAAGTTGCCCCGGGACCGCCCTCGAAGTGGGAGGAGACGAAAGAAAAGAGCAAAGATGGGTGTCGCCTGGAGCAGTCTGGAGAGAGCGCACCCGGAGACAAGAAGCCTAGTGCTGAGTCCAGAAGAAGCTTACCCGGAGATGGAAGGAGAGCAGAGCAGCACCGGCCCGCTGGCCAGGAGCCTGCCGGAAACAGCAGAAGGAGAGCAGAGCAGCACCGACCCGTTGGTCAGGAGCCTGCTGGAAGCAACGACCCCACTAGGCCTAGTGGAGGTCCTAGCACAGCTCCCCCGAGACCGGGAGTGTGCGCAGACCGCTCTGGAGGGCCTCGCACGGAGGATGGCCCGGGTGCAGCGAGAGACGTTGGCGGAGTGGAGCCGTGAGATGGCCCAGCAGACCGAGACCCGTCAGCGGAGCACGCCAACCAAGACGAGGAAACAGACCGCCTCTGAGGATGGCGCAGGAGGACTGAAGGCCGGAGACGGCGCCGAGAAGGGAGCCGAACGAATGGAGGCAGGTAAAGGGGACGTCTTTACCCCAAACCGGGAAACCGCTTGCCTGCCCCAGCTCCCCGTCGCAGAGCCCGAAGTACCCCCGGCCGTGCCCGCAACCGCAACGTCACCACCGCAGACTAGGCCCCAACCGGAAGCCGCGACCCCTGTGACGTCACACGCCTCGACCCCGAGCGTGACCAAGCAGGAAGTACCACCAGCCTGGTCGCAAGGCCTAGTACACCCGGGCGCCGCAATACCAACAGCGCCCCCTACCTCCGCGGAGCCCCCGGCCTGGTCGCAGGGCCAAGTAGCCCAGGGCGCCGCCGTCCTAACGGTGCCCTTCACTTTCCAGGTGCCCCAGGCCTGGCCGCAAGGCCTGGGCAACCCGGGCGCCACCACCACCGCGCCCATAAGACCAAGAGTGCCGCATCTGGGAGAAAACTTGTTCGCCCAACACACGTGCCCGGACGGGCAGCCCTTCATCTGGCCCCAAGAGTACTACGAACTAGAACGCCAGAGGGCAAGGCCCATGTGTGAACCCCTGATACCGGCTCCAAAGCCCGTGAAAAGGATCTCGCCCCCGCTAGAAGAGGCCCAATTTGAGTGGGACCCCACCGGAGAAGATCTCATGGGGTTCACTCAGGAGACTCGGGCAGCCGCAGCGGAGCGTGCTGAGTGCTGCCGCCAGCAGCTCGAGGTCTTCGAGAGGGAGCGGAGAGGGAGGCGGGTCCGGGAACAGCAAGCTCAAATAAAGAGCGCGGAGCAGAAGAGCCGGGCCAGGAGAGACCCCCGTGCAGCGCATAGTCCCCGCACCACCGGGACTGTGATCAAGTTTAACATGCAGCATGGGTGGGGCTTCATCCGAGACCACCGCACCCCAGGCGACGTCTTCGTGACCAGGAGAGACGTTGAGTCCCACCTACCGGAGGGACACAGAGGTCGTGACCTTTACATCGGGGACGAGGTCACCTTCACCCGGCACAAGTGTGCCAAAGGACCCTACGCCCTCCATGTGCATCGCCTGACGGAGGAAGAGCTGCGGTGTGAGGAGGAAGAACAAGAGGACCCGGACGGGTCTGAAGCTAAAGGTAACCACAAAGAAAGAGCAGGAGGACGTCGTCGTTAAGTACGGCAGAGTAGAAGCTGTACATAGTTACCCGTCGGGGTACCAAAGAAACTGTTGCTGATAATATAGTCCCCGTTGGGACCAGCATGTGTGAACTGTTTACCCGTTTATCCCTTAAATCCCACTGACCGAGGACTGAGAGCGGTCATTCCTCCCTTATACCTGGCCGAGGACTGAGAGCGGCCAACTACCCCTGTATATAGTTGCGCGTCCTAAAGCGCTCCCTACTGGTTTTACGGGAAAGCCACGAGTTCCAAAGACTGTCGCACTTTACCCGGTCACACGTTGCACAGTGACCGGAGGAGGAGCCAGAGGCGACGAGAATGTTATTTATATGAAAAGTTTTATGATGATGCTGATATATATATGATATTTTATAGGTTTTTATTATGTTGTTTATATGAAAAAAATTTGTATGTTTTGTGGTGTTTTGTCCTACAGCCCGAGGACGTGCTGTGATTTACCAGGGGGGAATGTAGCACCCTGAGGATTCGGCTGCTACAGGGGTATTGCACCTCAACCCAGAGGTGTGATATTCCACTCCCGGGTAAGGATGGAGTGTGGGACTGAGCCCAGAGAGCTGCATGCACTACACACATCCCATTTCCGGAGGGCAGACCAACGGTACTCCCACTTGGAAATGTGCAGGTACGACCGAGTCTGTCCTTGACTGGAGTGGGAGGGGGGTGGAACATCCCAAGTAGTGTAGGGGCAGATAGGGGGAGCAGTCTGGGTAGTGCTAGGAGCTCATTGGGTGCTGGTCACCTGAGCTCACACATAGAGGGTTATAAAAGGTGGGAACCATCTAAGATCAGGGTCAGTCTGTGAGAGTCAGCCTGTGAGAGTGAGTCTTTGCAGAGGAGTCAGAGGAGTCAGAAGAAGTGACCTGAGCCAGAGTGAGAGAGGAGAAAGGAAGAAAGACCCAGAGGGGGTGAAAGAAAAGGACTCTGAGAACCCAAAGTCCATCACCGGGTGAAGAGTCGGCAACAGGGTACCGGATCCCAAACTGGTGGGGGCTAAAGCACACCCTAGCCAGAGACCGGAGGCCGTGGGCAGCGTCTGCCACGGCCACCCACCACATCCACCCTGAAGGCAGACCACGTGTAGGGTCAGGGAACCCAAGGCCAAGGGTCTCCCAACAGAAGGCCCGAGGAAGCTGGACCTAGGTGGATCCCTGGTGGGGACGGCCAGAAGACAGGACAAGAAGGAGGGCTCAGGGTCACGCTCCGGACTTACTTGGGGGTTGGCCGAGTCCAGGACCTGGTGGACGCAGCACGGCTCGGGTGGTCACTTGAAGCTGGAGTGACCGGAACATCAGCAGTAAGTAAATACCCTAAACTGCACAACCCGACTCTGTCTTTAATTACCATCTACGCTGCACCACCACAACCCCCCATCCTCTGCACCTGACCCCCTGAGGCTATACCCCACCCGTTGGGGGTTATACTATCAAAAGCTGCACCAACACCATCAGCCTCAGCGGACCCTGCTGCAGCGGCGGCCGTAGTGACCGCAATACAACGGGTGGCGTAGTCGACATAACGAACTGTGTAACATCTGTAGGACTGCCACACACTCTGAGCTTGACACCCTGGGCACGGACCGGGTCGCAGCCACTCGGCGACTACAACTCCCATCTGATCCGGCTCCGGGTATTCCCCCTAAAGAATATGGCCCAGGGGGCGCGTCACAAGCTCTTGGCTACATAAATGCTGCCTTTCCGCCTGGTGGACACAGAGGATTTTCGAGACCTTTTGTCCCGTCACAGTGCCCCAGTACCAGATGCCCAGTCGGCACTACTTCTCAAAGAAAGGTGTGCCTGCACTCCACCAGCATGTCGCACACAACATCACCGCTTCTTTGAGAAACTCTGTGTGTGACAGGGTGCATTTCACCACAGACACTTGGACGAGTAGGCATGGACAGGGGCGTTACATGTCGCTGACTGGGTACTGGGTAACTATGGTGACAGCAGGACAAGGGGCTTCTGTCCAAGTCTTGCCGTCCCCACGAGTTGTGCGTCAATCCTCTTTATCTCGAAGTTCCTCCACTGCTTCTGCCTCCTCAACCTCCTCTCGGTCCTCCACCTGCACCCAAAGCCTGTCTGGTCATGCCACAAGCTTTCTAACTGCGCAGAAGGGATCCTGCACAGCTCCTTACTATGCTGGCAGCAGGGCTCAACGTCATCAGGCGGTTTTTACTTTGAAATGTCTGGGAAATGTGAGTCACACAGCTGAGGAGTTGTGGTCAGCTCTGGAGAACCAGTTTCATGAATGGTTGTCTCCACTGGACCTGAAACCAGGGAAGGCCGTGTGCGACAATGCTGCAAACCTCAGTGCGGCCCTTCGCCGGGGCAATGTCACACACGTGCCTTGTATGGCTCACGTGTTGAACCTGGTGTCCAGGAATTTTTAGGCCACTATCCTGGACTAGATAGCCTTCTGCAGAGGGCACGGTCGCTGTGTGCTCACTTCCGCCGTTCGCATCCCGCAGCTCAGCGACTTACATCTCTACAGAAGTCGTTGAGCCTGCCACTTCACAGGCTAAAACGCGATGTGCCTACCCGGTGGAATTCAACTCTGCACATGTTGCAGCGACTGTGGTAGCACCGACAAGCCCTGGTGCAATATGTTCTGACGTATAGCCTGGGCCAACGAGATCCAGAGGTGGGGCAAATCACGCTGGAGAAGTGGTCTCAGATCAGGGACCTATGCATCCTTCTGCACAGTTTTGAAATGGCGACGAAGATGTTTAGTGCTGACGATGCCATTATCAGCATGACTATTCCGGTGATTTACATGCTGGAGCACATGTTAAACAGAATTCGGAGTCAGGTGGTGGCACAAGAGGAGGTGGAGAAAGTAGAGGAGGAGGAGTTGTATGCGGAAGGGCTAACATCTGCAAAGTCCAGACGGTCGGCAGCACCAAGGCGGCAGGCATGTGAGGGTGGGGGAGATGGTTTTAGCAGGGTGCATGGTAGCAGCCAAACTAGTGAGAAATGTGCAGGAGCCCAGGAAGAAGTGGAGGACGAACTGATGGAAGACTCATCAGATGAGGGAGACCTTGATCACATTTCTGTTGTGCGAGGTTGGGGAGAGAGGGGAGAGGAAGGAAGCATGATTGTTACCTCGCCACCAACACAACAGGGACTTGGTGCTCCTGGATGCGCAAGACACATGAGTGCCTTCTTGCTGCACTACCTGCAACATGACCCTCGAATTGTGAGAATTAGAAATAATCCTGACTACTGGGTTGCCACACTGTTAGATCCCCGGTACAAAAGTAAATTTGCAGAAATTATTCCTGCCATAGAAAGGGATGCACGCATGCAGGAGTATCAGCAGAGACTGTTGCAGAATCTTACATGTGCTTTTCCACAAAACACCAGTGGTGCACGTAGTGAATCTCACAGTTCCAACTTGCCAACTGTGGGACCGTCGAGTGTTCAGCACTCAAAATGTAACAGAAACACAGTATCTGCTGGTAACATCAATTTTGCGGAATCATTTCACCACTTTTTTAGCCCATCCTTTGCAAGGCCACAGGAGACAAGAAGTCTGACACATAGTCAACTCCTAGAGACGATGGTACAGGAGTATCTCCAAGTAAACATTGAAGCCATGACTGTGTCACTGGACCCTTGCTCTTTTTGGGCTTCCAATCTGGATAAATGGCCTGAGCTCGCCACTTATGCCTTGGAGATCTTGTCATGCCCCGCAGCCAGCGTTCTGTCTGAACGTGTGTTCAGCGCTGCTGGTGGTGTGCTGACAGATAAGCGCACGCGGCTCTCCACTGATAATGTAGACAGATTCACGTTCATAAAGATGTACAAATCATGGATCCGAAAGGACTTTTCTACCCCTGTGTCATCCTGGGGAGAGTAAAAGCTTGATGATTTGTTAATATCACCTCACCAACCGTTTTAAGCTTCCAAATTACTAATCATGTTTATCTGTATCTTGCCTGTATAATAATTTTGGCCTTGTAGCACTGTGCAGTACTGATTCTATTAGGCCATCTATACTAAACTCCACCAGATTTCAAATTACTAATCATGTTTATCTGTATCTTGCCTGTATAATAATTTTGGCCTTGTAGCACTGTGCAGTACTGATTCTATTAGGCCATCTATACTAAGCTCCACCAGATTTAAAATTACACTGGTCAATGCAGTTTTTCTGTCAAAAGGTTTTAAAACATATTTTAAGTCAATTTTGGCTGCTGATTACTAATACGAACTCCGTTTTTGGCTATCACATCAGGATTTCGAGATATTTTTGATGGAAAGTAATCCTATCGAATGTTTTTTGATAAAAACCTCATGATTTTCGTTACTACATTTTGTATATTTTTAATCAAGGAATAACAAATTACAAAGTCTGTGTACAGCAAATCAAATATACTTACAAAATTAAACTACAGAATATAAAAACACATATATATGGCACACAGATGAATGGCAAATGGCAGTTATTTGAACTTTCTTTTCTTGGCTGATCTGTGATGTACAGCTTCTGGGTTGTCTCTCATCAAGCTCCAGCAATAGTCAGCCATCATATGTGAGTCCCACCGGCCTTGATACCGTTCTTCCATTGTTTTAATGTCCTGATGAAAACGCTCCCCTTGTTCCTCGCTCACATCCCAAAGGTTCTCTGGAAAAAAGTCCAAATGGCTGTTTAAATAGTGAATCTTGGTACTCATTCTACATCCAAGATTTTGCAGACTCATTAGTAGCTCTTCCACAATCTCTTCATAGTTGTCTGCTTTCTTATTCCCTAGAAAATTCTGCACCACATTACAAAATGCATTCCGAGCTCTTTCTTCTGTCTCATTCATTGATGTGATAAAGTTTGCGTCTCTCATAAGTGTTCTTATTTGAGGTACATCCAATATTCCAGCCTTTTTCTTCTCTTCACTAAGACCTGGAAAAGTTGAACATAAATAGTTAAAGCATTCTCCACTGTGATTGAGAGCTTTGACGAACTGCTTCATCAATCCAAGTTTTATGTGCAAGGGAGGAAAGACAATGTTCTTTCTATCCACTAGTGAATCATGGATGACATTCTTATCGCCAGGTGCCAAACTCTGTCGCTGAGGCCATTCAGTTTTCACCCAATGCTCTGCTGTAGCTCTACTGTCCCAGTAGCACAGAAAACAAGGGTGTTTGAAAACTGTTTTTTTACTTTATTATCATAACAAATGGGAATTATGCATGTTCAAAGAAAACAAAGATATTCTCACATTTATTGGGAGACTAAATGAAAACTAAATTTACCTTAGTGAACCGTATAAAACGGCACTTTTCATACACTACTTATATTTTTCTTGGAATTATTGAAAATGGGCTATATACCTATAGCGCAAAAACGTGATGTGATAGAGAAATTATAAGATCAGATTTGAATTCAGCACCCACAAATTAGTCTAAAACTGTTCTTAAAGTCCATGCCAGAATTTTTTTTTTTTTTGTACACCAGTGTTATTAATAATCATGTTTATCTGCATCTTGCCTGTAAAATAATTTTGGCCTTGTAGCAGTTTGCAGTACTGATTCTATTAGGCCATCTATACTAAGCTCCGCCAGATTTCAAATTATTACTAATCATGTTTATCTGTATCTTGCCTGTAAAATAATTTTGGCCTTGTAGCAGTTTGCAGTACTGATTCTATTAGGCCATCTATACTAAGCTCCACCAGATTTCAAATTAATAATAATTTTTGTTCTCTCTGAACGTGTGTTCAGCGCTGCTGGTGTTGTGCTGACAGATAAGCGCACGCGGCTGTCCGCTGACAATGTAGACAGACTCAGGTTCATAAAGATGAACACATCATGCATCAGCAAGGACTTTTCTAGCCCTGTGTCATCCTGGGGAGAGTAAAAGCTTGAGGATTTGGTAAAATCACCTCACCAACCGTTTTAAGCTTTCAAATTAATTATCATTTTTATCTGTATCTTGCCTGGAAAATAATTTTGGGCATAGTAGCAGTGTGGAGTACTGATTCTATTAGGCCATCTATACTAAGCTCCACCAGATTTCAAATTATTACTAATCATGTTTATCTCTATCTTCCCTGTAAAATAATTTTGGCCTTATAGCAGTTTGCAGTACTGATTCTATTAGGCCATCTATACTAAGCTCCACCAGCTTTCAAATTAATAATAATTTTTAGCTGCATGTAGCCCGGAAAATAATTTTGGGGCTCCTAGATGCGCAAGACACATGGGTGCCTTCTTGCTGCACTACCTGCAACATGACCCTCAGATTGTCAGAATTCGAAATATTCCTGACTACTGGGTTTCCACACTCTTAGATCCCCCACACTCTTCGATCAACCTTTTCATTTTAATAAAGAACAAAAAAATGGTCATTTTTGAAATTATAAGCATTAGCAGGTTATTAGAAACTTAAATCAAACAGTTTTCAACTCAAAGCTTTATTCTAGGTGATGTTACATTTGCACATAGGACCCCTTGTTCGAAAGGAGCTTCTGAACTCTCTCGTCCATTGAATTTGTCAGGTTTTGGATGGTTTCTGCTTCAATTGTTTTGCATGAGAACAGAATACCCTCCCAGAGCTGTTGCTTAGATGTGAACTGCCTCCCGCCATCATAGACACTCCTTTTGATGATGCTCCAGAGGTTCTCAATGGGTTTGAGGTCAGGGGAGCATGGAGGTCACACCATAAGTTTGTCCCCTTTTATGCCCATATCAGCCAGAGATGCAGATGTGTTATGTGCATCATGAGACGGTGCATTATCATGCATGAAAATGATCTTGCTGTGGAATACATGGTTCTTCTTCTTGAACCATGGCAGGAAGTGCTGTTTGAGAAACTCCACATACATCATGGAGTTCATCTTTACCCCTTCAGGGATCCTAAAGGGGCCGACAATCTCTCTCCTCATGATTCCAGCCCAAAACATTACTCCACCTCCTCCTTGTTGGCGCCGTAGCCATGTTTGCATGGGGTGTCCATCAACCAGCCATCCTCCACTCCATCCATCTGGACTATCGAGCGTTGCACAGCACTCATCGGTGAATAAAACAGTTTTGAAGTCAGTCTTCATGTATTGTTTGGCCCACTGGAGCTGTTTCTGCTTGTGTACAGTGGATAGAGGAGGTCAACAGGATGGCTTATGCACAGCTGCAAACCTCTGAAGGGCCCTGCATCTTGTTGTTCGGGGGACGTTGGAGCAGCTTCAAAAACTTGTCTGCTGCTATGACAAGGCTTTTTTGCCGCTGCTCTTTTAACCTGACGTAATTGCCTGTAGGAAAGAGTCCTCAATTTTCCCTTATCAGCACGCACACGTGTGTACTGTGAATCAGCTACATACTTCTTGATTGTGCAATGATCACGATGAAGTGTCTTGGCAATGTTGAATGTAGTCATGCCTTGACCTAAACACTCCACAATTTGTTGCTTCTCAGCAGCCGACACATCCTTTTTCTTTCCCATTTTGGCAGAAAATGTAGGCTGCTTAATAATGTGGGACAGCCTTCTTAAGTAGTCTTGCCTTTCATTGGACACACCTGCCAAACTAATTAGCACAGGTGTCTGCAATTGCTTAGAGTGATATAAAGAGCCCTGACACACATCACCATCAATGAGTTTAACTGACAAACAAAAAAATTCTTACCTTATCACTCCTAAACACTTTTTGCATAATAATTTGGAACACAGTGTACATGTGCTTTTCCACAAAGCTCCAGTGGTTCACGTAGTGAATGTTACAGTTCTAACTTGCCAACCGTGGTCTGTATGGAGTTGTTCAATAAAGGGCCCAAAATTAAGATAACATAGACGGGAGAGGTCTCTATGAATAGGAATTCCTAAGTATTTGATACCCTGTGAGGGCCAGGCATGCCAGGAGACTCTATGGAATGCTTTCTCAACATCTAACGAGAGTATCTAATTACAAAATTTTAACTGCATCTAGCCCAGGAAATACTTTGTTCCTAGTAGCAGTGTCTGCTAGTCAGCGGATTATCCCGGCTGTTAAGCAAGCTACACCACCTGTAGTTTGGACACTTAATTTTTTCTAAGGAAATGCTTTGGGCCCACGGGACACTCAGTGAAGAGCATCGGGAGGCACCCCAAGCCACAGGGGCTGGGACTGGCGGTAGGACGCCTCGAAGTGGACCGCCAAGCTCGATCCTTATAAAAGCTTTTTAACTGCAGCAGCTTTAGTGGACGCTACTGGAGCTGTAATTCCCGCGGCTGCTGGCATCAGACTTGCCCTCCAATAGATCCTTGTAAAAGGATTTAAAGTGTACTCATTCAAATTAGAGAGACAATTTAAATTAAAAAGCTTAGACCTGCCTCCACCGCAGGGGGGCTCGCTCGACCCACCAGCGGACAGGCCCCAGTATTGGGAGAAGGGGGCTGGGCATCAGGGTCCACCGCAGCTCTGGCCCAAACCCGGCGACACGGAGGTCGCATGGGCAAGAACGGACTGGCCGTGTCAGCTTCGCACTTTTTTGGTTTTAGAAGGGCATTACATGCCTATATCTGTGTCTCCCCCTCATTTTACTCCTCAACCTCTTTTCTTTTTGCATGACTATATGTACTTGTCACTTTTCCATGTGTTAGTTGTGTCTTCTGAGCAGTTTGTCAGCTTTTGGACACCTTTGAAGTGTTTTCTATGTGTTTTCTATGTGTTTCTATGTGTTTTTGTTTGCCTGCCATTGGTTTTAACGGTGTTCGACGGTGTTCCATGAACAGTTCGACGAACAGTTCGGCGAACATACGGGCGTTCGACGAACCGAACTCGAACCTTACGGGGGTGGCTCAACTCTAATTATCACTTAATATTTAAGTATGCTGACATTCCCCTATTTACCGTATAAGCCTGAAAACTGCCCCTATATACAGTATGAGCCCCCACACAGCCCCCTACATATAATATAAGACCAACATAGCCCCTCTATATACAGTGTGAGTCCCCATATAGTCCCCTATATACAGTATGAGCCTCCACATAGACTTTCTACATACAATATGAGCCCTCATATAGCCTCCTATTTACATGATGAGCCCCCACATAGCCCCCTATAAACAGTATGAGCCCCCATATAGCCTCTCTATATAGAGTGTGAGCTCTCACATATCCTCCTATAAACAGTATGAGCCTGAACAATTCCTCCTATAAACAGTATGAGCCCCCACATGGACCCTATAAACAGTATGACCCTCACATAGCTTCCTATATCCAGTATGAGCCCCCATATGTCCCCCTATAAACAGTGTGAGCCCCCACATAGCCTCTCTATATAGAGGTTGAGCCTCACATATCCTCCTATAACAGTATGAGCCCTCACTTAGCCACTCTATATACAGTATGAACCCCACATAACCCCATATACTGTATACAGTATGTGCCCACACATAGCCTCCCTATATACAGTATGAGCCCTAGGTAACCTCCTATATACAGTATGAACCCCCACGCAGCCCTATATAAACAGTATGAGCCCCACATAGTCCCTTTATACAGTATGAGCCCCCACATAGCCTCCTAAATACAGTATAAGCCCCCATATAGCCTCCTATATGCAGTATAAGCCCCCACATATTTTCCCATATACAGCATAAGCCCCCCACATAGTCTCCTATATACATTGTGAGCCCCATCATAGCCTCCTACATATACTGTGAGCACCCTCATAGCCTCCTATATACAGTATGAGGCCGCACATAGCCTCCTGTATACAGTGTGAGCTCCACATAGCCTCCTAAATACAGTTTGAGCCACCACGTAGCCTTTGTATATACAGTGTGAGCCCCCACATAGACTCATATATACATGCAGAAACAACATACTCATCTCGCTCCTGTTCCCCGGGTGTGCTGCTCCGGTCTCCAACACCCTGACTCTCCATACAGCAGACGCGATGAAGTGACGTGAATTACATTTTGCAGAGACTAGTGTTGAGCCACCCCCGTAGTGTTCGGGTTCGGTTCGTCGAACACCGGGATGTTCGAGGAACTGTTCGTCGAACTGTTCGTCGAACACCTTAGAACACCGTCGAACACCGTTAAAACCAATGGCAGGCAAACAAAAACACATAGAAACACATAGAAAACACCTTCAAAGGTGTCCAAAAGCTGACAAACTGCTCAGAAGACGCTCTCTTTAAAAAAGCCGGCCGGCAATTCAGCAGTGGCATACACCGGTACCCGACAATTTAGACAAGAAGGAATAGAGCCTCACACATAGATTAGATAGATAGAAACATGTCAGTCACACATATATGAAGTACAGTGACAGTGTTGCTTACTGTACTTGTCATTTAGTGTAAAGGATTTATTTAAAAAAATAATAGTGTTTTCATGCACCGTCTCTTTAAAAAAGCCGGCCGGCAATTCAGCAGCGGTACCCGACAATTTATAACAGAAAGAATAGAGCATCACACATAGATAGATATAAACATGCCAATCACATATATAATAAGTACAGTGATAGTGTTGGTTACTGTACTTGTCATTTAGTGTAAAGGATTTATTTAAAAAAATAATAGTGTTTTCGTGCACCGTCTCTTTAAAAAAGCCGGCCGGCAATTCAGCATCTGTACCCGACAATTTAGAACAGAAAGAATAGAGCATCACACATAGATTAGATAGATAGAAACATGTCAGTCACATATATATGAAGTACAGTGACAGTGTTGATTACTGTACTTGTCATTTAGTGTTAAAATAAAGGATTTATTAAAAAAAAAATTGGCGTGGGGTTCCCCCTAATTTTAGGCTCTAGCGGAGGTTAAGCAGACGGCTGGGGCAGATGTTTGAAGCCTGGGAAGGGGGTAATACCCACGGAGCTTCCCTGGCTACTAATATCAGCCCCCAGCTGAATACCTAGCCTTTACTAGCTATTAAAATGGGGGACCCCCCCAAAAAAATGACATGGGGTCCCCCCTATTTTAATAGCTAGCAAAGGCTAGGCAGACAGCTGGGGGCTGATATTAATAGCCCAGGAAGGGTACCATGAATATTGGCCCCCTCCCAGGCTAGAAACACCAGCCGTCAGCCGCCCCAGAAATGGCGCATCCATAGGATGCGCCAACTCTGGCACTTAGCCTCGCTCTTCCACGCTGCCCTGGTGCGGTGGCAGGGGGTAATAGGGCTGGGGTTCATGTCAGCTTATAATGCCAGCTGACATCAAGCCCAGGTTAGTAATGGAGAGGCGTCTATAAGACACCCCCATTACTAACCCCATAGTCAAAGTTAAAAAAAAAAAACACAAACACCCAGAATAAAGTCCTTTAATTGAAATAAACACACAATTCTTTATTGTTCTAAATTAAACCATACTTACAGTCACGCCCATTCCAGCTGAAGCCAACGATCTCCTGCAATAAAAGAAAAATAATAAAGCAACCTCATCCTTACCTTTCCATGGTTCCCATGACAGCTTCAGCTCTGCTACATCGAGATGACAGGCTGGACCGCAGCAGAACGCTGCCATCCAGCCTGTCATCCCGCGGACACTGAGAAGAGCAGGCATGCTTCCGCTCCTCAGTGTCTCTCTGTGACGGCATCCAGATGAGCCGAGGTCATGTCCAATGAACTCAGCTCACCTCATGTACGTCACTGACAGCGTGGGAGAATTCTCACGCTGAAGCGCTGAGTGCAGGAGAATTTTCCCAGGCTGTCAGTGACGTGCATGAGGCTGATATTTAAATTTGGCGCACAAATCGGTGATTGGTCGTGGGCAGCGTCCGCGACCAATCAGCACGGTAGTGTTTAACTTTGGCGGCAAGATCAGTGATTGGTCGCGCGCCAAGACCGCGACCAATCACCGATTTGGGCGCCACATTTAAATATCGGCCGCGACCAATCAGCACAGCGTTGTTTAAATGTGGATCCAAGATCGGTGATTGGTCGCGGCCGATATTTAAATTTGACGCACAAATCTGTGATTGGTCGCGGGCCAACTTTATGCCATCACAGCGAGACACTGAGGAGCGCAAGCATGCCTGCGCTTCTCAGTGTCTGCGGGATGACAGGCTGGATGGCAGCGTTCTGCTGCGGTCCAGCCTGTCATCTCGATGTAGCAGAGCTGAAGCTGTCTGGGAACCATGGAAAGGTAAGGATGAGGTTGCTTTATTATTTTACTTTTATTGCAGGAGATCGTTGGCTTCAGCTGGAATGGGCGTGGTGGTAATTATGGTTTAATTTAGAACAATAAAGGATTGTGTCTTTATTTCAATTAAAGGACTTTATTCTGGGTGTTTGTGTTTTCTTTTAACTTTGACTATGGGGTTAGTAATGGGGGTGTCTTATAGACGCCTCTCCATTACTAACCTGGGCTTGATGTCAGCTGGCATTATAAGCTGACATCAACCCCAGCCCTATTACCCCACTGCCACCGCTACAGGGCAGTGGGAAGAGCGAGGCTAAGTGCCAGAATTGGCGCATCCTATGGATGCGCCATTTCTGGGGCGGCTGACGGCTGGTGTTTCTAGCCTGGGAGGGGGCCAATATTCATGGCACCCTTCCTGGGCTATTAATATCAGCCCCCAGCTGTCTGCCTAGCCTTTGCTAGCTATTAAAATAGGGGGGACCCCACGTCATTTTTTTGTGGGGTCCCCCATTTTAATAGCTAGTAAAGGCTAGGTATTCCGCTGGGGGCTGATATTAGTAGCCTGGGAAGCTCCGTGGGTATTACCCCCTTCCCAGGCTTCAAACATCTGCCCCAGCCGTCTGCTTAACCTCCGCTAGAGCCTAAAATTAGGGGGAACCCCACGCCAATTTTTTTTTAAATAAATCCTTTATTTTAACACTAAATGACAAGTACAGTAATCAACACTATCACTGTACTTCTTATATATGTGACTGACATGTTTCTATCTATCTAATCTATGTGTGATTCTCTATTCCTTCTGTTATAAATTGTCGGGTACAGATGCTGAATTGCCAGTCGGCTTTTTTAAAGAGACGGTGCATGAAAACACTATTATTTTTTTTAATAAATCCTTTACACTAAATGACAAGTACAGTAAGCAACACTGTCACTGTACTTCATATATATGTGACTGACATGTTTCTATCTATCTAATCTATGTGTGATTCTCTATTCTTTCTATTCCAAATTGTCGGGTACCGCTGCTGAATTGCCGGCCGGCTTTTTTAAAGAGACGGTGCATGAAAACACTATTATTTTTTTTGATAAATCCTTTACACTAAATGACAAGTACAATAAGCAACACTGTCACTGTACTTCATATATATGTGGCTGACATGTTTCTATCTATCTAATCTATGTGTGAAGCTCTATTCTTTCGATTCTAAATTGTCGGGTACCGGTATATGCCGCTGCTGAATTGCCGGCTTTTCATGTTTCACTGTTGGCACTGTTCCCATCGATTTGGGCAATCACTGTAATGCCACAACCACCATGGCTGTGGCATTACAGTGAGTGGCAGACAATCCCTGCATGATTGGTGCTCTAAATAGCGCCAGACATGCAGGACACGCTTTTGGTGCACGAACAGTTATCGAACATAACCTCGAACAGCCGAATTTTTTGCAAATCGTTCGGGTTCGTCGAACAACTCGAACACCGCCCAAAACAGCTCGAATTTGAGATTGGCGAACAGTTCTAGTCGAACACCGCTCATCTCTAGCAGATACAAGTCATGGATGGACGAAGTGGTTATGGTGGTGTGGGCTGAATGAAAAAGAAAAGGGAAAGTGAACAACTATGATCAGAGAGATGGTAGATGACTTAATATACATATATTTGTACAATTACCAGCACACTATGCACATACAGTACAGACCAAAAGTTTGGACACACCTTCTCATTTAAAGATTTTTCGGTGTTTTCATGACTTTGAAAATTGTGCATTCACACTGAAGACATCAAAGCTATGAATTAACACAGTTGTTGTAGAGATGTGTTTGCTTCTAGAACTCTGTGTGGCATTGACCTGGTCTCTAATCTGAGCTGCTGTTAACCTGCGATTTCTGAGGCTGGTGACTCGGATAAACTTATCCTCAGAAGCAGAGGTGACTCTTGGTCTTCCTTTCCTGGGGTGGTACTTTTGGTGAGCCAGTTACTTTGTAGCGCTTGATGGTTTTTACAACTGTACTTGGGGACACTTTCAAAGTTTGCCCAATTTTTCGGACTGACAGACCTTCCTTTCTTAAAGTAATGATGGCCACTCGTTTTTCTTTACTTAGCTACTTTTTTCTTGCCATAATACAAATTCTAACAGTCTATTCAGTAAGACTATCATCTGTGTATCCAGCAGACTTCTGCACAACACAACTGATAGTCCCAACCCCATTTATAAGGCAAGAAATCCCACTTATTAAACCTGACAGGGCACACCTGTGAAGTGAAAATCATTTCCGGTGACTACCTCTTGAAGCTCATCAAGAGAATGACAAGTGTGCAAAGCAGTCATCAAAGCAAAAGGTGGCTACTTTGAAGAAAGTAAAATATAAGACATATTTTCAGTTGTTTCACACCTTTTTGTTAAGTATATAATTTCACATGTGTTAATTCATAGTTTTGATGCCTTCAGTGTGAATGTACAATTTTCATAGTCATGAAAATACAGAAAAATCTTTTAATGAGAAGGTGTGTCCAAACTTTTGGTCTGTACTGTATATAGTATGCAGAGCACTGGAATTGATATATACAATTATACCACTACATGGTTGCTGCACAGTGATAATATCAGTGTTTATACTGTTAATAATCAGTATGGTATATTATCACTACAGTACATGTTGGTGATATGTTGTTATGATCTGGCTGTATTTATTGATTATTGTCTCATATTGTGGTATTGATTGTAATATTGGTCTTAGTACAGTCATGATGGTAATGATCAGTATGGTGGCATTATTTTAGCATTATGTGGTGGCATTATGTGGTCATAACTTGGTAGGATTATTTACTAGTGATGGGCGGACCCGTGGATATCCGAATATCTATTAAAAGTTTGGTTCGGTTACCAGAACAGTACCTGACCCGGAACACGGACCCCATTCATATGAATGGGGCCCCCGAACATCCATGGTTTCCCACGCAGATGACAGCGTGGGAAAAAGGGGCTCTGATCGGTTAGAACTACGGGCTCACTCTGTCAGATGACAGTGTGAGCCCGCAGCTGTGACTGTGACCAGTCGTAAAAAGCTTACCACACGTCACAGGCATCAGCTGATGAGAGTACTACTCCCATCAGCCTATGCCTGCTGTTACAGAGCAGACGCCGCTGTGTAATCACTCCTGCAGTGTATAGCGCTGAGCTGCCGTGAAAGAGTTCACAGGAGTTCATCAGCTGATGAGCTCCAGTGATCTCACTTACGGCACCGCTACGGCGTGAGACAGTTCTCACGCAGCGGCGGTGCCGTAAGTGAGGTTACCGGGTTTCATCAGCTGATGAACTCCTGTGAACTCTCTCACGGCAGCTGATCGCTACACATTACTTGTGTCAGTGTGAGCCTGTTGTCATGTACAATATATTGTATGTCTATATACTGTTGACACATATATATACTGTTGTTATACACATGTAAATATATATATGGTGGCTCATTATACCCGTAATATTATTTTGAGGAATGTATTAACATTGTCTGTTTCTCTGACCTAACAACCTTTGACTATATGAGCCTTTTTACTAATCGGGTCACATTGGCCTGTGTATAAATACTATGCTACTTGGATGATCACTTAATATCTACTAGGCTGTACAATTTGGGTCCTGCGTGTCCCATATAGCGGTAGAATTTTTTTACACACTGTATGTTGTTTTGCAACATTTTTTGCACCAATTATCTGCATGTGATAATTTTTAACAAAATTGAATATTTAATAAAACAATTTTTTATGATGTAGATTGGCCTTTGATCGTGGTTGCTTCGGTTGTTTATGTTTATCTTGCGATTTTGCCATTATACGGTCAATAGTTGCCACTCTTCACATTGTAGTATGTGTACATTATGGAGTGGCACCGTTTGAAAATTATACTAGTATAAGTCATCTAGATCATCGTAGGACACTATGGATTATTTCATCACTTTGGATAGGTGAGGGATATGGTTGTTTTTTATTTTTGCTGTTTTACAGTTGACAGCGGCTTCTGGGATTAGGTGTTAGGTGAGTATAAATTAGCTTATTTATTTTCTGTTTTTTACAGGGAACAATGGTGTGAAGATATTCAAGGTAATCCCCTGTCGATCACTGTGCACTGGCAGGCGGGTTTTACGAAGCTCTACATATGAAAATTTGACACTGCAGCTTGCAAAGGAAGGAGCTGAAGAAGCGAAGAGTGAGAATTCTCACAGCAGCTGCAAGCTACACAGGATGTCCCTTCCCCTGACGCCATGTGCCTATTCAAGAAACATAATTCAACAGCGAGTTATGGGGAAAAGATTCATCTCAGTGATACACAAAATAGACCTGAGGGGATGCGGATTGTAACCCTAGTTTTAAACATAGTCCAGCGTAAGGAAAGGAGATACCCAGCACAGCCTTGCAGGGGCCCCTAGGACTCTGATGTTTAGCATCCATGCGTAGCAGGGGCCCGGCTGGGTCCAATGACACCAGAACGGGCTCCCTAGGACTGTCCAGTAAGAACATATGGCCCATTTTAGTTTTGGGAGCTCTTAGCTGGGAAATAACAGGGATGGAGACTTGGGCTCCACCAGGGGTGCAGTAGGGGGAGTGACACAGAGAGTTTGAAGGTCTCTGTAGCTAGAGCCTATTGTCTTTTTCCTGGGGAGGTCGTGATATCAAGTCATCCACCTGATTGTCACAGCTGACACCCGGTGCTATGTGCAAGGAACGGTCCCGCACCGCTCCCTGCACATTAACCCCCGAAATGCTGTGATTGAAATCGATCGCAGCATTCTGGTGGCAAGAGGAGGTTAGCGCGATACTTACCTTCTCTGCCGGCATCCCGCAGCGTCTGAGTCCGGTCCCAGATGTTGTCATGGTGACCCGATGTCATCATGACAACATCCGGGTCATCAGAAGGCAGGAAGTTGCTTTGGTCATGCGCCACGCGTGACCAAAGTAACTTTTCCCTGTGCAGCGCTGACAGGCTGCATAGCACAGGGATGGTGATGAAGTTAACCCCTTTAGTGAACAGGGTAAAAAAATTAAATAAAAAACAAAACATAAAACGATGCTTTATCATCATACCACCAAACAAAAAATGGAATAAAACGAGATCAAAAAGACAAATGTAAATAAAAATGGTACCGCTGAAAACGTCATCTTATCCCGCAAAAAAACAAGCCACCATACAGCTCCAACGGCAGAAAAATAAAACATTTATAGCTCTCTAGCGATGCATAAACAATTCTTTTTTCTATAAAATAGTTTTCATTGAGTAAAAGTGCCATAACGTGAAGAAAAATATAACTGTGGTGCCGCTGTAAACGTACTGAACCGAAGAATAAAGCTTCCTTATCAATTTGACGACACATAGAACGGCATAAAAAATACACCAAAAAACAATTCGTGAATTGTTGGTTTTTGTTTATTCTGCCTTCCAAAAATCGGAATAGAAAGCAATCAAAAAATGTAATGTGCCCAAAAATGGTACCAATAAAAACATCAACTTGTCCCACAAAAAAAAAAAAAAATCACAGGACTCTGTCGGCCGAAATATGGAAAAATTATAGCTCTCAAAAAATTGCGATGCAAAAACTAGTCTTTGCAATAAAAAGGGTTTTTTAGTGTGTGACAGCTCTCAATCATAAAAACCTGATATGAATCTAGTATCCCTGTAATTGCACCGACCCGAAAAATAAAGTTGTCTAATCACTTATACCGCACGAGGAATGGCGTAAAAAATAAAACTTTAGGGTTAGGGATAGGGTTGTGCTAGGGTTAGGGTTAGTGTTGTGCTAGGGTTAGGGTTGGGCTAGGGTTAGGGTTGTGCTAGGGTTTGGGTTGGGCTAGGGTTAGGGTTGGGCTAGGGTGAGGGTTGAGCTAGGGTGGGGCTAGGGGTAGGTTTGGGGTAGGGTGGAGCTAGGGTTAGGGTTGGGCTAGGGGTAGCATTGAGCTATGGGTAGGGTTGTGCTAGGGTTAGGGTTGTACTAGGGCTAGGGTTAGGGTTGTGCTATGGTTAGGCTAGGATTGGGTTAGGGTTGGGCAAGGGTTAGGGTTGCGTTAGGGTTGAGCTAGGGTTAGGGTTGGGCTAGGGTTAGTGTTGAGCTAAGGTTGCGTTTGGGCTAGGGTTGTGGTTGTATTAGGGTTGGGGTTGGGATTTTTTCAGAAGTAAAGAAAAAAATACCGTCTATATGGCAACTAATGTTGAGCACAAGAGCTCGCTACTTGAGTTTGCATCGGGTGCTCGGGTATGCACCGAGTATAGCGGGTGCTCGAGTGACATGCTCAAGTCTCCACCTCAAATGTTTTGCAGCTGTTATACAGCCAAAAAAACCTTGCTGGGACTGCCTGTCATGCACAAGCGATCCCCACATGTTTTTATTTGGGTGACTAACAACCATGAAACATGCGGGCGGGGACTCGAGCTTGTCACTTGAGCACCCGCCATACATGGTCCATACCTGAGTACCCGATGCAAACTCAAGTAGCGAGCACTTGCACTCAAGACTAATGACAACTTATTCAATATGATGACCTAATGTTATCAAATTCTGTGTCGTACCTCTGGGTTCAAAATGTTCACTATACCCCTTGATAAAATCCTTCAGGGGTGTAGTTTCCAAAATGGAGTCACTTGGGGGGGGGGGGTTTCCACTATTTAGGCACATCAGGGGCTCCCCAAACGCAACATGGCGTCCACTAATTCAAGCAAATTTTACATTCAAAAAGTTAAATGGCGTTCCTTCTCTTCCGAACCTTGCCGTGTGCCCAAACAGTGTTTTTTCCCCACATATGGGGTATCGGCTTACTCAGGAAAAATTGCACAACAAATCGCGTGGTGCAATTTCTCCTGTTACCCTTATGAAAATGCAAAATTGGGGTCTGCAAAACATTTTTGTTGGAAAAATGTGAAAATGTTATTTTTACAGCTCCATGATATAAACTTCTGTGAAGCACCTGGGGGTTCAAGGTGCTCACCACACACCTAGATAAGTTCCCTGAGGGGTCTAGTTTCCAAAATGGTGTCACTTGTGGGGGGTTTCCACTGTTTAGGCACATCGGGGGCTCCCCAAACGCAACATGGTGTCCGCTAACTTTTCAAGCAAATTTTACATTCAAAAAGTCGAAAATAAAAAAAATTGCGGTCTAAAGTAACATTTTTGTGAAAAAAGTTAAATGTTCATTTTTTTCTTCCACATTCCAAAAATTACTGTGAAGCACCTGAAGGGTTAATAAACTTCTTGAATGTGGTTTTGAGCACCTTGGGGGGTGCAGTTTTTACAATGGTGTCACTTTTGGGTATTTTCTATCATAAAGGCCCCTCAAAGTCACGCCAGATGTGATGGGGTCTCTAAAAAAGTGTTTTTGTAAATTTTGTTGTAAAAATGAGAAATCACTGGTCAACTTTTAACCCTTATAGTTATGGGGAAAAGATTCATCTCAGTGATACACAAAATAGACCTGAGGGGATGCGGATTGTAACCCTAGTTTTAAACATAGTCCAGCCTAAGGAAAGGAGATACCCAGCACAGTCTTGCAGGGGCCCCTAGGACTCTGATGTTTAGCATCCATGCGTAGCAGGGGCCCGCCTGGGTCCAATGACACCAGAACGGGCTCCCTAGGACTGTCCAGTAAGAACATATGGCCCATTTTAGTTTTGGGAGCTCTTAGCTGGGAAATAACAGGGATGGAGACTTGGGCTCCACCAGGGGTGCAGTAGGGGGAGTGACACAGAGAGTTTGAAGGTCTCTGTAGCTAGAGCCTATTGTCTTTTTCCTGGGGAGGTCGTGATATCAAGTCATCCACCTGATTGTCACAGCTGACACCCGGTGCTATGTGCAAGGAACGGTCCCGCACTAATCGGAATAGAAAGCAATCAAAAAATGTAATGTGCCCAAAAATGGTACCAATAAAAACATCAACTTGTCCCACAAGAAAAAAAAAAAAATCACATGACTCTGTCGGCCGAAATATGGAAAAATTGTAGCTCTCAAAAAATTGCGATGCAAAAACTAGTCTTTGCAATAAAAAGGGTTTTTTAGTGTGTGACAGCTCTCAATCATAAAAACCTGATATGAATCCAGTATCCCTGTAATTGCACCGACCTGAAAAATAAAGTTGTCTAATCACTTATACCGCACGAGGAATGGCGTAAAAAATAAACTTTAGGGTTAGGGATAGGGTTGTGCTAGGGTTAGGGTTAGGGTTGTGCTAGGGTTAGGGTTGTGCTAGGGTTAGGGTTGGGCTAGGGTTAGGGTTGGGCTAGGGTGAGGGTTGAGCTAGGGTGGGGCTAGGGGTAGGGTTGGGGTAGGGTGGAGCTAGGGTTAGGGTTGGGCTAGGGGTAGCATTGAGCTATGGGTAGGGTTGTGCTAGGGTTAGGGTTGTACTAGGGTTAGGGTTGTGCTATGGTTAGGCTAGGATTGGGTTAGGGTTGGGCAAGGGTTAGGGTTGCGTTAGGGTTGAGCTAGGGTTAGGGTTGGGCTAGGGTTAGGGTTGAGCTAAGGTTGCGTTTGGGCTAGGGTTGTGGTTGTATTAGGGTTGGGGTTGGGATTTTTTCAGAAGTAAAGAAAAAAATACCGTCTATATGGCAACTAATGTTGAGCACAAGAGCTCGCTACTTGAGTTTGCATCGGGTGCTCGGGTATGCACCGAGTATAGCGGGTGCTCGAGTGACATGCTCAAGTCTCCGCCTCAAATGTTTTGCAGCTGTTATATAGCCAAAAAAACCTTGCTGGGACTGCCTGTCATGCACAAGCGATCCCCACATGTTTTTATTTGGGTGACTAACAACCATGAAACATGCGGGCGGGGACTCGAGCATGTCACTTGAGCACCCGCCATACATGGTCCATACCTGAGTACCCGATGCAAACTCAAGTAGCGAGCACTTGCACTCAAGACTAATGACAACTTATTCAATATGATGACTTAATGTTATCAAATTCTGTGTCGTACCTCTGGGTTCAAAATGTTCACTATACCCCTTGATAAAATCCTTCAGGGGTGTAGTTTCCAAAATGGAGTCACTTGGGGGGGGGGGGTTTCCACTATTTAGGCACATCAGGGGCTCCCCAAACGCAACATGGCGTCCACTAATTCAAGCAAATTTTACATTCAAAAAGTCAAATGGCGTTCCTTCTCTTCCGAACCTTGCCGTGTGCCCAAACAGTGTTTTTTCCCCACATATGGGGTATCGGCTTACTCAGGAAAAATTGCACAACAAATCGCGTGGTGCAATTTCTCCTGTTACCCTTATGAAAATGCAAAATTGGGGTCTGCAAAACATTTTTGTTGGAAAAATGTGAAAATGTTATTTTTACAGCTCCATGATATAAACTTCTGTGAAGCACCTGGGGGTTCAAGGTGCCCACCACACACCTAGATAAGTTCCCTGAGGGGTCTAGTTTCCAAAATGGTGTCACTTGTGGGGGGTTTCCACTGTTTAGGCACATCGGGGGCTCCCCAAACGCAACATGGTGTCCGCTAATTTTTCAAGCAAATTTTACATTCAAAAAGTCGAAAATGAAAAAAAATTGCGGTCTAAAGTAACATTTTTGTGAAAAAAGTTAAATGTTCATTGTTTTCTTCCACATTCCAAAAATTACTGTGAAGCACCTGAAGGGTTAATAAACTTCTTGAATGTGGTTTTGAGCACCTTGGGGGGTGCAGTTTTTACAATGGTGTCACTTTTGGGTATTTTCTATCATAAAGGCCCCTCAAAGTCACGCCAGATGTGATGGGGTCTCTAAAAAAGTGTTTTTGTAAATTTTGTTGTAAAAATGAGAAATCGCTGGTCAACTTTTAACCCTTATAGCTCCCTAAAAAAAAAAAATGTGGTTCCAAAATTGTGCTGATGTAAAGTAGACATGTGGGAAATGTTATTTATTAACTATTTAGTGTAACATATCTCTATTTAAGGGCATAAAATTAAAAATTTTGAAAATTGCAAAACTTTCTACATTTTTACCAAATTTCTGATTTTTTCACAAATAAACGCAAGTGATGTCAAAGAAATTTTACCACAATGATGAAGTACAATATGTCACGAAAAAACAGTCTCAGAATCAGCGGGATCCATTTGAAGCGTTCCAGAGTAATTACCTCATAAAGTGACAGTGGTCAGAATTGTAAAAATTGGCCTGGTCATTAACGTGCAAACCACCCTGGGGGTAAAGGGGTTAATACTAGACCTCTGAGCATAAGACGGAAAAGTCGTGGAACTATGGAAATCACAGGTCGGAGAGACGTGTTGGTGATCTGCAAATGATAAAATAATGGATACAACATTTTCAAAACATCTCAATTTATCCAGTATCGAGTATGATCCCCAAGCACAGAAATCCCCGCACTTACAGCCTCGGCTCCTGTTTTTACTTTATTGTATGGTTCGTTTATCCGCATTATCCACATTGTGGTTTTTACAGGTTTTATCTATATATTTTGTCTATGCACATTTTAACCTGAGTGTTACGAATCTGCGAACTCAGATATCCTGTGTTAAGTATTGTGGAATTTTTCAGGCTCAAACTAAGAAACGTAGAGCTCAGAAACGCGTTGCCGTCTGGTTGAAGTACGTTTTGCTGATGGCATTTGTACGTTTTTCATGTGCTATTTTTGTACGAAGCCACTTAAATTTGGTTGTGTTTATATGGATTAAATAAAGTGCTGACTTTTATGGAAAAAGGGAGTGTTGGCCTGAATTTCACATTGCTATATCACTTTTCATACTTTTGCATAGACCTGGTCAGAGAGTCTGGACATGTACAGTAACTCTGCTCTACAGACTCCGGCAACAAGGTAAGTTTAGTCTTACAGAGCCGCTATCTATCACCATGCACACTCAGCTTTTATCAGCTCAAATGTCTCCCGTACCCCTAGACTGTACCTGTTATATTTCCCCATCAACTACATGATGACAATTAGCTGCCATAAACTCAATTCATTGTAGGGGTTTTCCAGGTTTACTATATTGACCTCTTCACCGGTGGGGTTCAACATCAACTGACATCCAACAATCGGAATTATTATAAAGACATTTGTAACTGTGGACCATAGCACAGTATTGGAACTCAGTGGTTGCAAAACCACAGATTGATATGGGGGGTGGGGGAGGCATTTACAAAACCTAGGTGCCATAGACATTGACTGAAAATAAGTCCCCTTAAGAAATGGAAGTCTGCACATGTGTAGGAGAACAGTGGTAGGCAGGACAAAGATACCAGTCTCCTCCTGGAGGGCAATTTTACAGACTGTGTAAACCAATGGGATGTAGATTGAGAACTGGATCACTAATGATCGACTATTATTGTGATTGTGACAGGTAATCAAATTTTTCACTAGTGGCTACTAGAGGTGAAATGTAGTATTGCATCCCAACCAGTTAAAGGATTAGGAACTAGGGATGTCACGGGTGTGTCAGGCTTGACATACAGTCATTCTGGATCCGGCTGTAGAAGGTCGCTGCGCTTGGCCTTGCAGACACCTTCTTGATCCTTTCATCATCCCTCCCACTCTAGCACCCAGCGGTGATCTCCACGATCGCCTGCTAATTAACACACCCTTTCTGGATCTTTAAATATACTCAGTTTCTCAAGAGAGTTGCTGGTGATCAGACCCGTGGAAGTTCAGGTTTTGGTACCCAACTGAACTTTAGTCCAAAGTTTGGTTCGGGTACCAAAACTGTACCCGAACTTGATCCAGTACATGGACCCCATTGAAATCATTGTGAACTCCAAATTTTGAGATGGAAAAATCTCATTCTCCCTCCTCCCTCCTTCTCTTTTCTCTATCTCTCTCCTCCCGCTTCTCTCCTCCCTCTCTCTCTTTCCTCCCTCTCTCTCTCCTCCCTCTCTCTCTCTCCTTCATCTCTCTCTCCTCCATCTCTCTCTCCTTCATCTCTCTCTCCTCCATCTCTCTCTCCTCTATCTCTCTCTCTCCTCCATCTCTCTCCCTCGCACTCTTCTCCATTTCTGTCACTCTCTCCTCTCTCTTCTCAATCTCTCTCTCCCTTGCTATTTGTCCTCCATCTCTTTCTCCTCCCTCTCTCTCTCTCCTCCCTCTCTCTCTCTCCTCCTTTGCTCTGTCTCCTCCATCTGTCTCTCCTCCATATCTCTCTCTCTCATCCATCTCTCTCCCTTACCCTTTCCTCCATCTCTCTCACTCTCTCCTGTCTCTCACTTGCTCTTTCTCCTCCATCTCTTCCTCCCCCCCCATATAATGCCCCATGCAGGATTTAACGTCTCACCCCCATATAATGCCCCATACAAGATGTCACCTCTCCCCCCATATAATGCCACATGTAGGATGTCACCTCTCCCCCCATATAATGCCCCATGCAGGATGTCACCTCTCCCCCCCATATAATGTCCTATGCAGGAGGTCACCTCCCCCCCATATAGTGCCCCATGCAGGATGTCACCTGTCCCCCCATATAATGTCCTATGCAGGAGGTCACCTATCCCCCCCCCCCATATAATGCCCCATGCAGGATGTCACTTTTTCCCCCCATATAATGCCCCATGCAGAATGTCACTTGTCTCCCCCCCCCCCATATAATTCCCCATGACTCCATACATATAAAAAAAATAATCAAGTACTCACCTCTCCTCACTTGCTGCCGTTTCTCCAGACTCTTCAGCGTCGCCGGTGTCTTCCCGCTCTGCGCTGTGATGGATCTGGAGCGAGCATGGTGTAAAGACATCACCGCATCCTCTGGCCTGAGATGTCACAGTGCAGCAGCCACGGAAGAGACCAGAGATGGTGCGGAGGCACGGGGAGAGGGGCCCTGAACAAGCGGGGGTGGTTGGCGGGCGCTGGCACCGGCACCGCACCGCTCACGGGTCCCATAGCGCGCAGGGGTGCCCGACGGTAAGTGCGCACATCCATATCCTTAGGGCCCCAGCACTTGCCCGGGTGCGCTGGGTTCTGACGCCAGGCCTGCATATAGGTACTTTACTCAAGCTCTACACAAGTGCACCGTCACTTTTATTATCCCCGCCTTCTTTGGCTTCTCTTATTTTACTCTAGTATTTATTTTGATTTATTTTATTCACTTATATAGCACCATTAATTCCGCAGCGCTTTACAGACATTATCGACACTTTCTCCATCGGGGCTCACAATCTAAATTCCCTATCAGTATGTCTTTGGAGTGTAGGAAGAAACCGGAGAACCCAGCGGAAACCCACAAGAATACGGGGAAAACATACAAACTCAGTATCACATACAGTATATGGATATATAAAATAGGACTCTGAGAAATGTATCTCATTGTTTTGCAATTTTTCCTTAACGGGGCTCTCTGGGAATAGAAAAAAATAAATAACTAAATGGAATCTTAATGAATACATTTATAAATAACTTTAATTAGCAATTTTAGCTTTTTTGTTTAGGGAGGTAAACACTACACAATTAATATGGTCAGTGTCTTGTTACACAGAAAGAAACCTGTCCTAGAATATTAGCACAGAAACTTGTGAGCGTGTGCCATAGGAATATTCCTGATATGACTTAGAGATAACCTATAACAGTGTGAGCAGACTTTTCGTACCTTAATAGCCCTGGTATCTCCAGTATTAGATCATATAGACAGGGTAGACATCAGTGTGAGCCGCCTCTTCTTATTTAAGCACTGCTTGTATCTCCAGCATAATATCAGATAGACATGGTGGACAGCAGTGTGAAGAGCCTCTTCTTACTTCAGCACTCCTGGTATCTCCAGTATTAGAGTAGACAGCACTGTGAGCAGTCTCTTCTTACCTCAGCATTCCTAGTATCTCCAGTATTAGCTCAGAAAGACATGGTGGACAGCAGTGTGAGCAGCCTCTTCTTACTTCAGCACTCCTGGCATCTCCAGTATTAGATCAGATAGATAGAGTAGACAGCACTGTGAGCAGTCTCTTCTTACCTCAGCATTCCTAGTATCTCCAGTATTAGATCAGATACACATGGTGGACAGCAGTGTGAGCAGCCTCTTCTTACCTCTGCACCCCTGGTATCTCTAGTATAAGCTCAGAAAGACATGGTGGACAGCAGTGTGAGCAGCCTCTTCTTACCTCTGCACCCCTGGTATTTCTAGTATTAGATCAGTTAGACAGGTGTACAGCAGTGTGAGCAACCTCTTCATACCTCAGCAACCATGGTATCACCAGTATTAGCTCAGAAACACATGGCGGACAGCAGTGTGAGCAGCCTCTTCTTACCTCAGCACCCCTAGTATCTCTAGTATTAGATCAAATACACATGGTGGACAGCAGTGTGAGCAGCCTCTTCTTACCTCAGGATCTCTGGTATCTCCAGTATTAGATCAATTAGACAGGTGGACAGCAGTGTGAGCAGCCTCTTCTTACCGCTGCACCCCTGGTATCTTCATTATTAGATCAGATAGACAGGGTGGACAGCAGTGTGAGCAGCCTCTCCTTCCCCTAGAACCCCTGGCATCGGCAATATTAGATCATGGGATCAAACGGATACCTATTATATATGTGCTCACTCATCACCTTTTTCTGATGTGGTTGAAACCTAGCCCACGTTAGTCAATGAAAAAACTGGGTAGGTGGGATTTCAAGTACATGAGTGAGTTTTGGTTGCATCCGCTGCCTAAAACGGTCAGTTTACCGCCAGTGAGAGTTATATAGTGACTATGTGGCTGTCACTGGGGTGTCTTTGGTTCGGGTTGGTTGGGTGGCTGCGTCCTTATATAGCAACGTGCACTCACAAGCAGAAGATGAGTTTGCTATAAGAAATCCCAATATAAAATACCGCTTTTATATTTTACTGACTCTAAAACTTTATTTATTTTCAGCCTTAGCTAATAACTGGAACTTTTTTTATATAAAATAAGTATATAACACCGGAGCTGGAGAAAGGACTACATAGAGGAATAATAAGTAATGGACCATTAATGATTAATGACATCAAATCTATAAATACACAAGTTTATAAAATTATAAAAAGAAGTCTACATGCCGCCCAGAGGATCGGGGAGCATCGTGCTTATTTATTTATATTTTTTCAATAATTTATTTTCCGCTGTTACACTTGGCAATCAATAATTTCAGTAATAGCTGGTATGGGTCTACTGAATTGTGGTGAGGGGTGATGGAGAGCCGTTCCGAAGAAGGTGGCCAGCAAGTAACTGGGCCCAATCTAAACCCTGAAACAAGGCCTCCCAAAATAATAGTGCTGATGCCCTCATATGAAGCACAGACATTTCCCAGGGCATTTACACATGGGTCCCATCAGCCTCCCGCTTCTATATTGGTGCCAGGAATGATTGACAAGGTTATGACCATGACTCAGTCTAAATATTGTATTTTTAGTTAGCCATTGTATAGCACTGTTAGATTATGTATTGGGAACTGTATAGTGATAATATGTGAACAATGTCCGGTACTATTTATTTGTGCCTTGTATTTTGATAATATGTGAGCACTGTATTGTAGTATTTATTTGGGCACTGTATGGTCATAACATGTGAGAACTGTAAAGTGGTATTTATTTGGGCATTTCATAGTGTTAATATGTGAGCACTGTATGACAGTATTTATTTGGGCACTGTATGGTCATAACATGTGAGAACTGTAAAGTGGTGTTTATTTGGGCATTTCATAGTGTTAATATGTGAGCACTGTATGACAGTATTTATTTGAGCACTGTATGGTCATAACATGTGAGAACTGTAAAGTGGTATTTATTTGGGCATTTCATAGTGTTAATATGTGAGCACTGTATGACAGTATTTATTTGGGCACTGTATGGTCATAACATGTGAGAACTGTAAAGTGGTGTTTATTTGGGCATTTCATAGTGTTAATATGTGAGCACTGTATGACAGTATTTATTTGGGCACTGTATGGTCATAACATGTGAGAACTGTAAAGTGGTGTTTATTTGGGCATTTCATAGTGATAATATGTGAGCACTGTATGACAGTATTTATTTGAGCAATCTATTGTGCTATCTTGAGAACACTATATAGCCGTATTTATTTTGGCTCTGAGTGGCACTGTTATTTTGTTGCTAAAGAATGGCACTCTTATGTGGGCACCATCCTTTATACCTTGTATAATGTAGCACTGTATAATATCTTATTTGTATATAAATTGTTGGCGGGGGAGCTAAGAGAATAAGCCTCACACGGTACCGTGCCTCATTAGTCAGGTCGTGACCCAAGTGCAACCTTTTTCTCTGCACCCCATGTATTGCATGCCTGCTTATAGACCAACGTATTCTGCACCACGTATCACTCTCATCCTCCCTGCGGAGGTCACGCTAGAATCTCAGATAATTGCACAGTGTGTGCCCTTATGGGCAGGGGCGTACTGGCCCACCGTATGATCGGGAAAACCCCCGGTGAGCTCCGGGTTCCGATGGCCATGCACCTAAGCCCCGCCCCCACACCCACTGGGCCCTGTACAGAGAACAGAGGACCCCCCGGTTCGCTAATCAGATAGGCAGCACTGCCGATATGATTAGTGATGGGCTCTCTGCAGCAGCACAGCAAGGAGACCGGTCTCCCTGCTCTGCCTGCTGCCGCAGTGCCCCTCTGCCGGCGCGTGCGCAGGAGGTCAGTCTCAGGGCGATGACGTCATCTCTGGGACTGCTTCCTGTGCGCGCTGTGGAGGACGGATCCGCCGTCGCCCTAGGCAGCGGCTGCAGGCCTGCAGCTCATCTCGACGCGTGAGTATGAAAAGCAGGGGCCGGGAGGGGAGGAAGGGATAGGGGGGAGGGGTGACTGAGAGGACCCCTGGCCGAGGCTGGCAGTAAATGCTACTGGGCAATGGGCATGATTATCATCATGCCCAGCCTGTCCTGCTGCCAACCTCTCGTTACTGTTACTATGCCTAGCAGCATGTGCTACCACCAGTGGCTGGCAGGACATGCTGGGTGGGCATGAAAGTACCAAGGAGGCTGGCAGGACATACTAAGCATGAATCGGGCTATGGGTGGAGGAGAGCGGTGCCAGCGCCCGCCCTTCTCCCCCGCTTGCTCAGGGCCCAGCAGCCGGATACTTACCTCTCCTCCTGCCTCCGCAGATCCGCTGTATTTTTGCTCTGCGCTCCCTGTGACATATCAGGTCAGAGGGTGCGGTGACGTCTTTCCACCGCGCCCTCCCCTGAGCCATCACAGGCAGCGCAGAGCGGGAAGACGCCGGCGACGCGGGAGTACGGACCTGAGCAGCGGCAGCAGGTAAGGAGGAGTGAGGTGAGTATTTGATTATTTTTTTTTTTAATGTATGGAGGCATGGGGCATTATATGGGGGGGTGATATCCTGCATGGGGCATTATATGGGGGGGTGACATCCAGCATGGGGCATTATATGGGGGGGTGACATCCTGCATGGGGCATTATATGGGGGGTGACATCCTGCATGGGGCATTTTAAAGAGGGGGGTGACATCCTGCATTGGGCATTTTAAAGAGAGGGGGGTGATATCCTGCATGGGGCATTATAAAGAGGGGGGGTGACATCCTGCATGGGGCATTATATGGGGGGTGACATCCTGCATGGGGCATTATATTGGGGAGATGACATCCTGCATGGGGCATTATATTGGGGAGATGACATCCTGCATGGGGCATTATATGGGGGCGGTGACATCCTGCATGGGGCATTTTAAAGAGAAGGGTGACATCCTGCATTGGGCATTATAAAAGGGGGTGTGTGACATCCTGCATGGGGCATTTTAAAGAGAGGGGGGGTGATATCCTGCATGGGGCATTATATGGGGGGTGACATCCTGCATGGGGCATTATATGGGGGGTGACATCCTGCATGGGGCGTTATATGGGGGAGGTGACATCCTGCATGGGGCATTATATGAGGGAGGTGACATCCTGCATGGGGCATTATATGGAGGGGGGTGACATCCTGCATGGGGCATTATAAGGGGGGGAAAAGCCTGCATAGGGCATTATGTGGGAGGAACAGCCTGCATGGAGCTTTATATGGGGCCAGTATCCTGTACAGAGCATTTTCTGGGGGCCAGTATTCTGTTTGGAGCGTTATATGGGGTCAGTATTCTGTATGGAGCATTATATGGGGGCCAGTATTCTGTATGGAGCATTTTTTGGGGGCCAGTATACGGTGTGGAGCGTTATATGGGGACCAGTATCCTGTATGGAGCGTTTTATGGGGGCCAGTATTCTGTACGGAGCATTTTATGGGGGCCAGTATTCTGTATGGAGCATTATATGGGGACCAATATCCTGTATGGAGCGTTATATGGGGACCAGTATTCTGTATGGAGCGTTATATGGAGACCAGTATTCTGTATGGCGCACTTTTTGGAGGCCAGTATACTGTGTGGAGCGATTCGCCGGTTTCTGAACTATTATAGAATTTACAATAGATATCACTCATGTAATATAAGAAGTGAAATCTTTGCATTGTACTATACTTATATTTCTCTGCGGTATCTGTGCATCATGAATCGTGGTATGTGTTAAAGGGGCCCACTGAGACTCTTTCTCCCAGGGCCCAGAAAAACCTGGAGCCGGCCCTTTGTGGTACTATCATGCTAGTACTACTACCACCAGTGGCTGGCTGGCAGGACATGCCATGTGAGCTTGAATGATAGTACCACAGAGGCTGGCAGTACATACTGGGCAATGGGCATAATAATACCACAAAGGCTGGGAGGACATACTGGGCAATGGGCATGATAGTACCACCAGTAGACTGACTTGGCGGTCTCCAGGGCTCCGTCTCCCCTTCTCGCTGCTGTTAGGCTGGGTTAACATTGCGTTTATACTGTGCGTTACAACGGATCCGTTGTAAATCAGCGCAGACGCAATGTACTGTAGACTTGCATTGCAAAAATAGGCATGTGTTTGAAAGTATGCATTATTTGCAACGCACAGGAAAACATGGTCGGCGGCTGGAGGCCAGCTGAGCACTTCTCTGACAACTGTGTTCTAGTGTCATTCTGTGCCTGCTCATCTCTGTCAGCAGGGGTATTTGTCTGATGGCAAAGATGTAGCAGAGCTGGAGACAGAAGATCCGTGGATTACGTCAGAGCGAGGATTTTGTTTTTTTTATTAAAGATGGAGTCCCTACATGTGTTTTTTTCTGTTTACTAGAAATTCATGGTGGCCATGTCTAGTTTGGCGTGACGCCATGAATTTCAGGCTTACTGCCAGCTGATAATACAAAGCTGGTACTAACCCCATTATTACCCAGCGTGCCACCCCCACCAGGGCCGCTGGAAGAGCCGGATAAAGCGCCTGAAAATGGTGCTATGATGAATGCGCCAATTCCAGGGGTGGCTGCGGGCTGCCGTCTTCAGCGTGGAGGGCCCAGAATGCTTGGGCCTTACCATGCTGAGAATCCCAGCCCCCAGCTGCCTGGTTTTTACCAGGCTGGCGATCAAAATATGGCGGGAACCCACGTATTTTTTTTTTAATTATTTTTTTAAATAATTTAAAAAACATTGGGCTTTCCTGACTTTTGATCGCCAGGCAGCTGGAGGTGGCAGCCCGTAGCTGTCTGCTTTATCTGCGCTGAGAATCAAAAATTCTGCGGAGCGCTATGTCATTTTTGTTTTATTATTTATTTATTTTCACACTTCTATATGTGTGACAGTCCCAACAGCTAATCACAGACGCTGACACTGAGAACGGGCGTCTGTGATTGGCTGCTTGAGTAACCTGAAAGCAGCCCATACATAGTACCATACTAGAATGTATGGGCTGATTGTAGATTACTCAAACAGCCAATCACAGACGCCCATCCTCTTTGACAGCATCTGTGATTGGCTGTTGGGTCTGTGACATATAGAAGTGTGAAAAGAAATTTTTAAAAACGGTGTAGCGCTCTGCTGAATTTTTGATTCTCACCGCAGATAAAGCGGACAGCTACGTACTGCCACCCCCAGCTGCCTGGCTTTACCTTGGCTGCCGATCAAAAGACAGAGAAGCCGAATATTTGTTTTAAACTTATTTAAAATATTTTTTTTTTAGGAAAAGGTGTGTGCTCCTGCCATATGTTGATCGCCAGCCAGATAAACAAGGCAGCTGGGGGCTGGGATTCTCAGCATGGTAAGGCCCAAGTGTTCTTGGCCCCCCACACTGAAAATCGCAGCCCGCAGCCACCCCTGAAAATTTCCAGGCGCTTTACCTGGCTCTTCCAGCGGCCCTGGTGGTGAGTGGCACCCTGGGTAATAATAGTGTTAGTACCAGGCCAGCTTTGTATTATCAGCCGGTACTAAGCCCGAAATTCATGTTGTCACGCCAAATTAGACATGGCCACCATGAATTTCTAGTAAATAGAAAAAAAACACAGAAATTTTTTTTTTAATTAAAAATAAAACACAAAACCCATTTAGGCTCCGTTCATACGCGGCGCAAAAAATCTCTACTGCATGCCGACGTTGCGCTTTTCTCAGCGCGCTTTTCCCGAGGCATGTTAACATGTAGCCTATGGGGAAAGCGCGCCAAAAAAACCGCCAAGAATTGGCATGTCAATTCTTTTTGCGCGGCCGCTTTTGCAGTGAAAGCGCCCACGCAAAAATACGTGGCAAAACGCGGCATCTGAACGCTTTTCAGCAAAAGCCATAGCTTTTGCTGGAAGGCGTTTCCAGCTTTCTTTGGCACTTCTTTTACGCGAGCGGTCTAAAGCGCCGCGTAAAAGCAGGAACGTAGCCTAAGGGACTCTATCTTTAATAAAAAAAAATCCTCGCTCCGACGTAATCCATGGGTCTTCTTTCTTCAGCTCTGCTACATCTTTGCCATCAGAGATATATGTCTCCTGACAGATGAGCAGGCACAGAATGACACTGGAGCACTGTTACTGTGTAGTGCGGCACTATGTTGCTTTTTTGTCATTTCATGCAGTGTAGAAATCTTGGGAAAAGTGTGGATTGTGCTCTGGAAGTGATCAGTTATAGCTAACTATGTTATTTTCTGCAGAGATAAGTCCTGCATAGAAGATGGGATATATCGGTCTGCAGATAAAGAACTTCACCTAGAGACATCACTGGTGAGTATGTGTATTACCTATACACACACACTGACACTATATACAGAGCTCCTGTGTATAATATTAATGGTGATCATTGCATTACCTGTACACTGACACTATATACAGAGCTTCTGTGTATAATGTCACTGGTGATGACTGATAACCTGTACACTATATACAGAGCTCCTGTGTATAATATCACTGGTGATCACTGTATAACCTGTACACTGACCCAATATACAGAGCTTTTTTACATTTTTATTATTTTAGCATTATTTGTCACTATGTTGTGGCATTATGTGCTTTGGTCATGACATGACGATATTTGTCCTTTGTATGTGGTATTATTCAGTCACTATGTGCTGGTAATATGTGGTCTCATGGTGTGTCAGTATTTATACCTTGTATCTGGTAGCATTTGATCACTATGTGGTGGTATTATGTGCTTTGGTCATGGTGTGGCGGTATTTGTGCCTTGTATGTGGCATTATTTGGGCACTATGTGGTGGTAATATGTGATCTGGTCACGGTGTGGTGGTATTTCTGCCTTCTATCTGGTAATATTGGTCTTGGTAGAGTGGATTGTGGTTGGTCATTTGTTTTATCTGATATCAATAAGGGGAAACCTCTTTATTTCCAATAGATATTAAATACTTGGATGTTTAACCCCTCCCTGCCCTGTGACTATTACACAGCAGCAGAGATGCAGTTGCAGAGGTTCACCAGAGAAAGCAAGTTGGCATTTGGTGAGATTTTCACCTCTGTATTTATAAGACAAAACCAGGAGTGGGTGAGAAATTCATAAAACATTACCTCGGATTGCTCCACTCCTGGTTTTGTCTTATAAATACAGAGGTAAAAATCTCACCAAATACTCAAAGTGCCACAATCTTCTGACAGTGCTGATTCCACCAATAAATAAGTGATCACCTTCCCAACCTGTGCATCGCTGATGACTTGTTTTCACCAATAAAAACCCTTTAATGCAAACTACAGTAATTGTACATCGCATTTCTGGTGAGCGCACAGTGATGGGCAGAAGCGGCCAATATAATGGGTATAACGGCTAACAGGTATTTGCAAATAGCTGAAGGGTGGGTGGGCCCCTGGAGTCAATGTCCCTGGTGGGCCCCAGACACCCCAGTCCGGCGCTGTTGACAGCAGTGACCTGGGGGTCTGAAATGCTTCCTGGGGCGATCCCCATGCTGTCCCCATGTCATTTGAGCACTGTCACTATTGTTTTGGGCACTTTTTAGGCTTTCTACAGACTGTCGGGGGTGCCGCCGCAAAAATGCTCGGGTCTCCCATAGACTAACATTGGGCTCGTTTCTCGGGCCGAGCACCCGAGTATCACGGTGAGCTCGGCCCGAGCTTCGAGCACCCGAGCATTTTAGTGCTCACTCAACACTAATTGCCACTCTTCGTAATGTGCAAACAATGTCTTCATCAGTTGGATTCCACCTGGATCCCTCATGAAAAGCACTAGATAAAAATGTAAATGATTGAACATATGCACTGCAATATAAAAACAACTTGCTGTGCATTGTGTATTTTTCAGTCCTTTTCAGCTTCTTTTCTCCGCTTCCAGCTTTGAAAATTATGAAGTGGTTAAAGAAAGTGATCGGTTCATTCTGCTGGTGGCTTCTGTTTGGAAGCCGCTGACTATTTTATATGTAGTTAACAAAAACACTGATGTTTTCCTTAAGTGTCTTCTTATAAAATAAAAAATCAGTGGTTTATGCTGGCGTCTATAAGGTGCTGTGTGTACGTACCCTTAGGAATAACAGAATCTCTGGTCATATCCTCCATTTTTGGCCAGAGTTTAGAGGATTAATGGGAGACATAGAACCGCTATTCTCCAGTTTTGGATCTAACCCTTCAGACATACTATATATGAGGTATAGTATTAATATACCATAAAAGTCACTAATAATCAATTAAATGCGAAAAGACATTAAACAATTTTAATTTTTTATTTCTTTGAATTAAAATTGCATGGAAGGATGAAGACAAGTTTTTGGAGGAGCCTTCAACTTTTGCACGTGTCTCTTGCTGGTCAGGAGGCCACAGGTAGGTGGTACAACTCCTTCCATACAGGTACAGCATTAATGGTGGATGTACTGTAGTTTCTTCAGAGCGCTAGATTTGGGTGTTTTCTGTCCTCGAGATGTCAATGGTGCGTTGGTGGCAGCAGCCAAAAATGCAGCTTTCTCTGACAGCACGAGCAGCCCTGGATAATCCACGCCGGCAGGATGTTATCATCCGGCGGAAGAGAGAACCTAGGAGAAAAGATGTAAAACTGATGTAAGTAATGGGACTCCATATTAGAGGACACTACTGTGGTGTCACTGTAGCATGACGTTAGAGGAATCTCATCATACAGAGGAGCAGAATCATTGTCAGCCATCATACATGTGACAATCCCACCACTGACGGATAACATCTGCTCCACATGACTTCTTCTCACTGACGTCATACAACATGGAGATTATCGTCACACTTACCTCGCCTAGTTTCCCCCTCTTCAACTTTCTCTGTTTTTAGTTGTTTTCTCAGTGTTCGAAAATATTTTCTTCTCTTCTGAACTGGAGATTCTAATCAAAAAGCCAGAAAAAAATGTTGATTATAAACTCCTAAAAGATGAGCTTTGTATCTTTATAGAGTTATGCAACTGATTAATATGAACCTGTAGCTTTTCTGGGTTCCGGTGGTGTCTCCCCAAAGAACCATGTCCCCATATTAATATGACATTACTTTCAGCAAGCCACGGTGTTATATAATCAGTTGGATAAAACTTCATTGTAACTTTAAAGAAGACCCATCACCAGGTCAAAAGTGTCCAAGATTCGCTCTTATTTTATGTCGGCTTCTTCCCTGAGTATTCTGATATTTGTTTTCCTAAAATCCACAGTACGGTTGTAGAGATATGGGACTTTTTATTTAGTGTTGATTATTATGGTCTTTATCATGTGGGCGTGGTAACCTAAGGGCACGCCCCAGAGGATCCTGTGAACACCGCCCCTTTGTAAAGAATAAAAATTACCACTAATTACAAAGGCCCATAACTCTGGAACCGTATGGGGGATTTTAACAAAACAAAAAATAGAATACTCAGGGGAGTAGAAAGAATAAAGGAAGTAATTTTAGAGCCTTAATATTTAAATTTTGGATCATAGGCTATAATTGGATGGCCTATAAACCTGTACATACCTGACAATGAGGGCGAGGATGACTCACTGTTTTTAGCAGTAAAACACTGATTGTCTCCAACAGTTTTGGAAGGGGAAGATTCTTTCTGCCTGTTGGTAGAAAAAAGACACGTAAATTACAAGGAAAAAACAATAGAATAACGGAAGAACCCCTGTCTGTAAGGTCAATTAGTACAACATAGAGGAGATATCCTGCTCAAGACCACATTTTACCAGCAAGAATGGAGTCTAATTAGTAATATTGGCCTGTAGTGAGTTGGAAATGAATGGTTGGTCGCAACAATCAGCTGTTATTGAAGTTATCACAAGTAAGACCCACAGAGATTGTGTAGTCATGGGGTGGTGGATGCTAGATTTAGATTTGTGTTACTCGTATCTTGTATTTGGATCCGACATATATCAGGACTAAATCTCATAATAATAATAATCTACTCACATTTCTGAGCGTTTTTCATTGATCTCTGGGGAACACCCTGGAGGTGACATAGTTACTTCATTGCCTTCATCACTGTTCTCTTGGGAACACTGTGGAGGTGACATAGGCTCTTCATTGCCTCCATCACTGTTCTCTTGGGAACACTGTGGAGGTGACATAGGCTCTATATTGGTCATCATCCCAGTATTGGTGATATATAGCTAAAACAGATAAAGAAATATAAAATAGATATATTTAATTTTTTTTTGTAATTATAGGTTTCATACATTTTATTAGCCACATACTTACTTTAGAAGACCTTTGATAAGTTGATGCAAAGTTTTTGATTTCTGGCCAGTCATTGTCCTCACTTGTGTCCCCCTCATCTGAATTTATATGTTTGAAGCTGCTACTTCGAGCTAAAAAATACAAGTGTTATTAGAGATTATTAGTATAATACCCAGACAGTCACCATGTTATCACTAATAATGATGGGAACTGATTTTGACATAAAATGAAAGACAAGACACTCGTCAGTTTTCTGCAGATGACGTCTCATTTTACTTACTGATAAAGTAGCGGGTGTCCTCATCTGACTTTAGGTCAGGAACGAACAGGGGCTTCTGACTTAAAAGGTTGTCAAAGTCTAAGTCACGCATAAATGGATGAATTTTGATCTCATTTGCGCCTCCTGGAAAAGGAAGACAAGAAAGAAAGTGATACAGTCATTGTCAGAGAAACTGCTCCATATCTGTAGAATTTATGTTAATCTGAACTGAAGATGTAACAGAGCCGACATAAAGGAAATATATTGAACATTATAGCATGAAGAATGGGTAATAGACAAGTAGGTAGAGTACAGAACCTCAGTGCTGATCCTCATGGAACCCATCATTTGTCTGGTCACGCTGTAATAATTCATTGATAATACTATTAATATTACCTGTTCCAAGTCTCAGTGCTGGAATTTTTCTGAGCAGTTGAGTGATGATGCCTCGAGCATTAGTTGGAGGAAAGTAATTACATCTCCAAGGTATATCATCTGTTATATAAAAAGCAAATATTATAAGAAATAAAACCTCTTCATTTATTTTCATTAAAATAAAATTCCTTAACAAAGCGAGAAAAAACTACAGAACTATTCAAGTCAAATGACAGTGACATCACAAGCATTCAGATTATTTTACTTACCCTGGATGATACTGTGTAAAATATTCCTTCTGCAAGCCCCTGTAAATGGTGGATATCCAAATAGAAATTTATATAGGATGATCCCTATTGACCACCAGTCAACAGGCCTTCCATAGCCTATCTTTAGGATAACTTCTGGGGCCATGTAAGTAGGGGTGCCAGCAGTCTGGAAACCAACAGAAAAAGGAGATGATGATCAATAAATATAATTGCGACACATAACATCAGTGGAAATGTTTTTCTAGAGAAATTATAAATCAGAGAAGGAGAAAGATGAGATCTGTAAAGTACAAGACCCTGTAAGTAAAGCCTACCTCTTTATCAAGGAACTCTTTGGTGATGTCCTTAGTTGGAGTCTTGTAGAAGTCTGAGTTTGGTCTCATGAGGCCGAGTTTTGAAACCCCAAAATCAGTGACCTTAATATGTCCTGTTGATGTTATCAGGAGGCTGTGAAAGAAAAGATGGTGTCAGCACCAAGTAATAACCCACAGACTGTATAAGAAACTCTAACTTTCTTCCCCTCTAATATGCTAGAGGGGTCACTTACTTCTCAGGCTTCAGATCTCTGTGCACCACACCATAGCTGTGCAGGTATTCCACAGCAAGGACCGTTTCCGCAATGTACATACGGGCCAAGAGGACTGGTAAAGGACCCCTGTGCTTTAGAAGGGTACCACAGTCACCTCCTACAGGAGAAAGCAAATATGAGAACTGAGGGTTTGTTACAATGTAAATTACACATGATGAGTGGGAATGTGAAAAAGGCGGAGACATTGGGACAGGATGGTTTATATATACTGTATAATGTAGTGCGTATACTGTATACTGCAGATAGACCCTATACATAGAGACAGAGCCTCATCTACGAGCCTCTAATTTTTTTCTCTGTGAACGTTCTTATCTATAAAAACTCTTCAAAAAGACCAATCTTCCTTTTACCCATAGTGGAAATTGCTGCCGTGCTCAGCGAGGACATACTGGGGGACTTTCATAGAGATCAATGGTTTTTCAGGCATCTTGGTAACAGATGACTTATAATAATTGCAAAGAGGACATGTAACCGTCCATGTGGGCACATTGTGGTCATATATAGGTGCTAGGATTAAGCAGACGTGGGCTGGATATAGATACAATGGATGTGTCCTACCTGGTACATACTCCATGACCATACATAGATGAAGTTTAGTAGGAAAGGAGCAGAACGTGGAGACCACAAAGGGACAATCTGCGAATGCTGAGATGTCCCTCTCCAGAAAGGCCCATTCAAGCCTCTTTGGCTTTTTCAGGTTCTCCTTGTCCATTTTCTTCATAGCGCAGACTTGGTTTGTGTCTTTATGGCGAACTAAGTGGACGGCCCTGGAGAGGAGAAAAAAACATGATTTACTATAAATTCTTATTAACAATCTATCTATAGATCTCATCAAATGATCTCCTGTATTAATGATTAATGTGGGGCCATCACTAGAAAACCATGTCTATAAATACATAAAATAACACTCCACAAATGATCACCAATGGGGGGTCCTCATCCACGTCACATCCTAACTGACCTGAATAGTGACAGAGAGATGTGAACCGTGATGTGAACTCATAATTTGTCCATGGGAACATAACATGGGAAGGACGCAGAGACATCGTCATAAGGAGCCCTGGGAAATATATATAATACCAAAGTAAAGCTCACCCAAAGGCTCCACTGCTGATCAGTTTGATCGGTTTATAGTCGCTCTTACAAGGAATTCTCCCCAGGTTCAATGATCCGATCGCGGCCTAAAAAGGAATAAGAAATGACATTAAGACATAGAAACTGCAGGGGAATAAAAGATGAAGATGCAGGAACGTCTCTCTTCTATATTATGTCCATGATGATTACACTGCAGCAGATGTAGGGGACGTGATACAAGCCGGACCCTGCACAGACACTATTATATTATAGGAGATATCCCCCTTATACAAAGACACAGGCAGAAATACAAACTCCGCACCACTGAGTACAGACTGTCCTCACAGATGATGAAGCCACAGGGACAGGTGGCCATAAAATACCCTGTGTCTGCCTGGAGTGGACATGGAGGCCTCCACCATCATAAATCTGACCTTCTGCTAAATGGCTGGTAATCTGGAGAAGATCAGACAACAAGGACATGAGATGTAGACCTGTGTCTGCCTGGAGAGGACAGGGAGGCCTCCACCATCATGAAACTGACCTTCTGCTATATGATTGGTAATCTGGAGAAGATGAGACAAGGACATGAGATGTAGACCTGTGTCTGCCTGGAGCGGACATGGAGGCCTCCACCATCATAAATCTGAGCTTCTGCTATATGGCTGGTGATCTGGAGAAGATCAGAGAACAATGACATGAGATGGAAACCTGTGTCTGCCTGGAGAGGACAGGGAGGCCTCCACCATCATGAACCTGAGCTTCTGCTATATGGCTGGTGATCTGGAGAAGATCAGACAACAAGGACATGAGATGTAGAAGATGATAGATCCTTACCAGGCGCTCCACTGAGTAGGCCGGATACTCCAGTACAAGCAGGACATTTTGGGCCAGTTGTTTAATAAAGACCAATTATCCACTTTGGGATTTTTCTTCAGCCTATAGAGATGAAAACAAAGAAGAAAGGAAAATCATGAGAGAAAAAGCAAAACGGAGGAGGCCATTTATATCACCATGTTACTTATGCTATCTACACTACAAGTACTACATGACAACTGACGAGGGATCCGGTCGCTTGTAAACCTTTAAATCCCCACGTCCTCCCTCCATACCCAATGTATGTATATAAGACACATGGCTGCTTGTGACCTGTGTAAAATGGCCACAGCAGACTCCAACTCAAAACGCGGGGTGACTGCAACAATGATAGCCCCACAATTATATACAGTAGATATCTAATAGGCTTTAAACCAGAAGAAAAACAACACCTAATTAAGAGTTAGACCCTAGCCGCACCACACCGACACCACACCGACACAAGGGTTAAGGCATTAATATCCCACATTAATACCACTATCCTCACAGGACCGAAGTCCACTAGTTATATTGAGATGTAACCAAAGTCACTATTCCCCCAACAGTAACCTCTGTCCAAAGGACATCACATTTATCAAGACTCTGACCCAAACCTATCCCCCACCGCTGTGACTGTCCCAAAACCTCTACTTATCAAGTGCCAGCCTTCAAACTTTCCTCCCATCTCTTTATAAGGGCTGGTTGGATGCTGGAACGTGAAACTCCTACCTTCTTCCCTTTATTGTCCCCCTGTAACCCAGCTCCTCAACTCCTTCCCGCAAATGTACGGGTTATTAACATCCTGGAAGGATCCTCACATGTGGAGGGGGCTCAGGAGCTGAGCTCCCCAAACATGCGTATATGAAATAGCCAGCATCTGTCCCTAAAAACCGTGGACAACGCAGAATTCTTCTGTTAACCATTTAAATAAAGCTGTCAGTCTGTGACAGTATCATTTCAATTGTGCATGCACCAATGCCTGAGCACTCTTGCTTTCATCGGCCCTCCACAAGGCGATCACAGGTGTCTAATGCATTTCTAGGACAACCAGGGGTCTGCTGAAGACCTCCGTTGCTGAAACCACGGTCCTCCTTGTGAAGCTTAGCTATAGGCTGAGCTCCAGAGGAGATCAAGATTTTCACTATATAGCGCAATACTGTAGTATTGCAATATATAGTATGAGCGATTTGCAGGATTAAGTCCCCTAAGGGAACGAAAAAAAAAATTTAAAAATAAAGAAGAAAAGATTTAAAAAAATGTTAAAAATATAAAAGTTCAAATCACTCCTCTTTTCACCATTTAAAATAAAGAAAGGAAAAAATTAATGATCATATTTGATATTGATGCGGTTGTTAAAGTCTGATCTTTTAAGATAGGGAATTAATTAATACGATCAATAAACACCGAAAAGAGGAAAAAAAATTGGATTTGTGGGTTTTTTTTGTCTTCTCATTTCACTTAAAAACATTAATAATAAACAATCAAAACACCCATAGAATCTATGATTCTATGACACTCTATGTACACAAAGTTCACTGCAAAACTCAAATCTTCACTCATCCCAATCGACAGAAAACTAAAATGTTATGGGTCCCTGAATATAGCGACACAAAGAACCATTGCATCTCACTTGGAATTTTTTTCCCTTGTTTCAGTACAATGTATGGTAAATAGAATGGAGCCACTGAAAGCTACAACTTGTCCTGCAAAAGAATCAAGCCCTCACATGTCTATGTCAATGGAAAAATAACAAATTTATGGCTCTTGAAAGAAAGTGAGGAAAAAATGAAGGCATAACAACTGAAAACTCTGTGGTCCATAATTGGTTAACCAATCCAATTCCCCCCTACCTCCACAACCCTCCCAATAACCCTGTAGATATCACCCTCTCCCTTGTCATGTAACCTGTATGCCCTATTACTGCTCCCTGGCTATTCTTATCTGGGTATTTGGTACAGGTTAAACTTATATTCCATTATTATTTTCCATTATTACTATATGATTTGTGCAGATTGTCTGCTATTTACCTGTTGTACTAATGTCCATATGTTCTTCTGTAAATGCTCAAGATATTCTGAGCTTATATGACCTCGTTTGTATTTGGTCAGGCAATCTCTCACAAGCTCCATTACCAGCCGGTAAGTGAAGCTGAGGACGCCATCGGGCAGTGGTAGCACAAAGTCAGGGTCATAGGTGGCAAGAATCCCCTTGAGTAGTGCTAACACCTGAAGTCTGTCTGGAGGAATTCCAGACATTTCCAGTAAATCCAAGCGCAGTCTGTATATGACTAGCTATATGGCTTATCACACCGACAACAATGACACCGGAAAGTCAAAGTGACAACTAGAGTGTAATGACTTGTAGAAGTAGTGATGGTTAATTGTGATGTCATAATGGAATCTTGTGTTCTACTCTTAAAGGGGCAGCTTACCTTATAAGGAAGTTGCCTAGCATCCCTTAAGGAGGCAACAATATAGGCTGAGCATCGGTACCATATGCAGACATGGATGATAGAGCTATGGACGCTTTACTCTTCTGAGCAGTTAGAGTATTATTATGTTGTTACATAAATTATTTATATCTGTTCCACACAATAAAAATTACAGTGTTTTGTATCAATAAGAAAGTCATATTCCGGGGCTAAAAGACAATGTATATCTTTGTACCGTGTTAGGGGCTAAAAGAAGTATCTTTACTGAGGGAACAGGGCCGGACTAGGGGCTGCGCCCAGCTCTGGCATAGGACGCACACAGGACCATGTTACTCTCCCACACCCACTTTCAAAGATGAGGGTCTCTATTACAAATATGACCCTGCCTACCATTGGAGAAAATCTAAATTTACTACTCCCCGTGATACCAATTTATTAGGATGATCATTTAGGTCTCTTTATCACATTAATAGTTCCCCTTGGGCATCCTTATAATAATAAGAGTGCCCCTCTGGGTCTCCTTATAATAATATTAGTGCCCCTCTGGGTCTCCTTATAATAATAATAGTGCCCCTCTGGGTCTCCCTATAATAATAATAGTGCCCCTCTGGGTCTCCTTATAATAATAATAGTGCCCCTCTGGGTCTCCTTATAATAATAATAGTGCCCCTCTGGGTCTCCTTATAATAATAATAGTGCCCCTCTGGGTCTCCTTATAATAATAATAGTGCCCCTCTGGGTCTCCCTATAATAATAATAGTGCCCCTCTGGGTCTCCTTATAATAATAATAGTGCCCCTCTGGGTCTCCTTATAATAATAATAGTGCCCCTCTGGGTCTCCCTATAATAATAATAGTGCCCCTCTGGGTCTCCTTATAATAATAATAGTGCCCCTCTGGGTCTCCTTATAATAATAATAGTGCCCCTCTGGGTCTCCTTATAATAATAATAGTGCCCCTCTGGGTCTCCTTATAATAATAATAGTGCCTCTCTGGGTCTCCTTATAATAATAATAGTGCCTCTCTGGGTCTCCTTATAATAATAATAGTGCCCCTCTGGGTCTCCTTATAATAATAATAGTGCCTCTCTGGGTCTCCTTATAATAATAATAGTGCCCCTCTGGGTCTCCTTATAATAATAATAGTGCCCCTCTGGGTCTCCTTATAATAATAATAGTGCCTCTCTGGGTCTCCTTATAATAATAATAGTGCCCTTCTGGGTCTCCTTATAATAATAATAGTGCCCCTCTGGGACTCCTTATAATAATAATAGTGCCCCTCTGGGTCTCCTTATAATAATAATAGTGCCCCTCTGGGACTCCTTATAATAATAATAGTGCCCCTCTGGGTCTCCTTATAATAATAATAGTGCCCCTCTGGGTCTCCTTATAATAATAATAGTGCCCCTCTGGGTCTCCCTTTAATAATAATAGTGCCCCTCTGGGTCTCCTTATAATAATAATAGTGCCCCTCTGGGACTCCTTATAATAATAATAGTGCCCCTCTGGGTCTCCTTATAATAATAATAGTGCCCCTCTGGGTCTCCTTATAATAATAATAGTGCCTCTCTGGGTCTCCTTATAATAATAATAGTGCCCCTCTGGGTCTCCTTATAATAATAATAGTGCCCCTCTGGGTCTCCTTATAATAATAATAGTGCCCCTCTGGGACTCCTTATAATAATAATAGTGCCCCTCTGGGTCTCCTTATAATAATAATAGTGCCCCTCTGCATCTCCTTATAAGATTAAAGGGAATCTGTCAGAAGGATCAGCCCTCCCTCCCAAGCCGTCTATATGGGCATACGTTATACACGTGGTCCCTTTACCAGCGAGGTTGGTCGACTGGGATAAGAAAATCATTCAACGAGAGACTAGATGGATTTTATTATCTAATGGCCTATTGTTATAGTGTGATCACTATTCAGTATGGCCCTATTACATAGACTATCACCATACAGTGTGTAGGCCAATTGTGGCTGCGCTCTTCTATACGGCATAGTCGGCCATTTGGACGGACTTCTTTTCTTTATCTATACTTTTAATCTTGGCTGCACTGAATATTGATTCAGGGTTAAATGATTCTCCTTTGTGTGTGCATCGATTATATCTGGTACATTTACACTATATTAATACATCCTCTATATTTATAATATATCTATACACCTATATTCCCTGTTGTCTTGTTGCCTAGCCATTATGGGAACCAATCTGGACCTATAATGTGATAAATACTTGATGAGATCCATAAAACAGCGCCCCCTATTGGAGCCCACTGTGCGTTTCAAGCATGGACCTTCTGGTATCTGTATGGGGAGGAAACCTCTCGCTGGAGCGCAGCGTGCCTCCCAATGCGCACTGACGCCCCCTCCGGTCTCATCGCTGGAACACATTTTTATGTAAAGTGTCATTGAATGCAGCAGCCGGGTCTAAGCTCCTAATAAACACAACCCTCCGCCTGCCCCGCTGTGTTATTACAGGCTCTATTCCCCTTCAAGCCTAAGCGTCAGAATGCCTGCTCCTCCTCTTACCTCCCCCTTTCACCTGCTGTTATAGTACAGCCTGTCTGGGCTCTGTATTAAAGCCTCTTATTAACCCTCTCCCCCTATGTATCTACTGGTAGACCCCATATTAATATAAGCCCCTTGCATACCATGAGCTGCAATATTATTATTGTAAGAAACCCCATGTGCACTATTATTATCAGGCATAGATGGGGGCATTATTATTCAGTATCGGCACACAGGGGGCATTATTACTATCTAAGGCAAGGGTGGGCAATTAATTTTCCAAAGAGATCACATGAGAGACCATGACTGTTGCGGAGAACGAACCAATAGACAGATATGAATTCTGCTCAATATTCATATCAACATATTAATTACATTTATTATAATATATTCATATTATCACTAGAGATGAGCGGTGTTCGACTCGAACTGTTCGCCAATCTCAAATTCGAGCTGTTTTGGGCGATGTTCGAGCCGTTCGGCGAACACGAACAATTTGAAAATAATCCGGCTATTCGAGGTTATCTTCCATAACTGTTCGTGCACCAAAATCATAACTGGATTTTTTCTCAGTAATGCTGAAAATTAATGTTAATACGCAGTTTGAGTGTACAGCGGGGCGGGGGGAGGGGCAGGGGATGGATCTCTGCAGAAATAATGAAGATCTCCATTTTTTTTCTCTTTCCCCCATTTACAGTGGGGAGATGCAATCTGTCAGCCTATCAGCAGCGCACACACGGAGCGAACTGCTTTTTTCACACAAGCAAAGGCATGTGTCATTGGCAGTGTATGTCACATGTCCTTGCCCTATAAGACCCAGCCATTTTCCACGTAGCCACCATTTTCTCACTGCTGCAGCTGCGTGTTAGACGGCACCGCTGTTGCTGTGTGCGCTATACTTTGAGTGTTCATTTCAAGCCAATTTTCGCACAAATCTACAGATAGCTTGGGAGTAGGGGATAGTTGTGATTGCAGTCCTTTTGAGGACTAGGTTACATCATTTCCTACGACTTTTATCAGGCAGGTCTGTGCTCTTAAATAGATAGGTTGGGAGTAGGGTCTACTTGTAATTGCAGTCCTTTTCTGGACTAGGTTACAGCATTTCCTAGGACTTTTTGCTAGGCAGGTCTGTGCCAGTGCTGTGCAAGTTTTTTTCACAGCATTTGGCTAAATCTAGCTAAGCAAATCCTTTTTGGCCTCTTGCAGTGTGTGTTAGTCAGTGGAGTAGCCTATCTGTGTTGCAAGCTATACCACCTGTGTATAGAATACAAATTTTTTTACTGCACCTAGCCAAGTAAAACCTTTTGGGCATAGCATCGTTCTATTAGTCCATCTATACTAACCTCCACCAGGTTGCAAATTAAAAATAATTTTTATCTACATCTAGCTCTGAAAAAAAAATTGGGCTTGTAGCAGTGTGTGGGACTTGTTCTATTAGTCCATGTATACTAACCACCACCAGGTTGCAAATTAAAAATAATTTTTATCTGCATCTAGCTCTGAAAAAAAAATTGGGCTTGTAGCAGTGTGTGGGACTTGTTCTATTAGTCCATCTATACTAAGCTCCACCAGGTTGCAAATTAAAAATAATTTTTATCTGCATCTAGCTCTGAAAAAAAATTTGGGCTTGTAGCAGTGTATGGGACTTGTTCTATTAGTCCATCTATACTAACCTCCACCAGGTTGCAAATTAAAAATAATTTTTAGCTGCATCTAGCTCTGAAAAAAAAATTGGGCTTGTAGCAGTGTGTGGGACTTGTTCTATTAGTCCATCTATACTAACCTCCACCAGGTTGCAAATTAAAAATAATTTTTATCTGCATCTAGCTCTGAAAAAAAATTTCGGCTTGTAGCAGTGTGTGGGACTTGTTCTATTAGTCCATCTATACTAACCTCCACCAGGTTGCAAATTAAAAATAATTTTTATCTACATCTAGCTCTGAAAAAAAATTTGGGCTTGTAGCAGTGTGTGGGACTTGTTCTATTAGTCCATCTATACTAAGCTCCACCACCTGTGTATGTAATAAAATTGTTTTACTGCATCTAACCCAGCCAATATTTTTGGGCTAAAACAACAGTTTGGCCACTCAGCTCTGCTCGGTTCCCATCCATTGTTTTTTGTGCAAACAACTCCAGAGTTGTCAATTAGTTAACCACCAAAATGAGTGGAAAAAGGCCTGCTGATGGTGGAAAGGGGAATAGGTGTGTTGGGAAGGGAAAAAAAGGTTGTGTCCGTGGGGTAGGTGTTAAAGCAACAGTAACATCTGCAGAAGAAAGACCATCTTCCAGCCAAACTAAGATGTCTACTTCTTTTAGTGGACAATGTGATAAGATCCCTTTCTTACGGCCACGCCAATCGCTACAAATTCCAGATGAGGCACAAAAACAGCAGGTGCTTCAACGGATATCAAGTGCTCCTTCAAGTGGGCTCTCCTCCACCTCAACCATAATGTAGACCCTCGTTCCCAAACTGTATCTCCTGTTGGTGGAGAGAATGAGGAAGGCGATGATGAGACTCAAATACCTGATTGGAACGACAACTTGAGATTTTTGTCAGGGCAGGAAGAGGTTGACTCTGAGGACGACTGGTGTGATAACACACAGGGTGATGATGACGAGGTTGGAGATCCCACTTATTGTCAACCCACAGTCAGCCAGTCGATGAGGTCAGCAGAGGAGGTGGAGGAGGATGCTAGTGACGACGAGGTCAGGTTGCGCCTTCCTGGACAGAGACGTAGTACTGGAAGCACGTCAACAACTGCATCCTCAAACACAACTCTGCCTCTGACCACAAGTCGTAGTGGCTCTTCAGGTCGCATGGGTGCTAAGCCTTGCATAGCTTGGGCATTTTTTCAGATCGATAAGAATGACCCAACTCGTGTTATCTGTAACATTTGTCAGAAAAAGCTAAGTAGAGGCCAAAAAATACATAGTTTGAGTACTTCATACATGAACCGGCACATGGATATGAAGCATAAGTTGCAGTGGGAAGCTCACTGTGCTACAATGCGGCCTAGCCGGCTGGGCCAACCACCATCAGCCACATCTTGTGCATCCGCAGCCTCTTCATCCTCTGTGACTGGGGGACAGCAGTCACACCTGTTTTGGGACGCAGACCGGCCACCTCTTTACCCGCAACAGCCAGTGTGATTGTCAGGTCATCATTTTATTTGGAGGTGGAAACACCAGCTGGTGTTGAGCGCTCTCCGACATCGATAGCACCACCTTTGGATCAAGGCAACCTAACATGTCCGCCTGCATCTTCCTCACAGACCGGCAGTTTGCCGGGGACACCCTTCTCAACCCCGTCTAAGCACAACAGCCAGCCCTCGGTCCCTCAGATGTGGATGTGGCACCCAGGGGAATGGGGATAACTCGGTACCCAGGCCTTTGGCCTGGCCTTTAGGGATGTCGCGGTGGTCGGCTCCCGGGCCCGTACCCTGGGGTCTCTCCTAAAAAGGGGTTGATATTTGTAAAGTTTATAAAAGAAAGAGTTCGTGACGCCACCTGTGGTTTCTGGTGAGGATCACCAGCGCTGCGCAGTCTACTGAGGCTAATGATAAGGCAGCTTGATGGTATAGCTCTCCACAGTTAGAGCTGGGCCTCAGGGCAGTATAGGAACGGGGATGCAGGATATAGAGACTACTCTGGGCCAGAGCAAGAACAGGGACGGACACGATAGTCACTTCAGTACCTTTTACTGGTGGAATTTCAGGCACTCCCCGGAGCACTGTAGGGTGAAGGGTGTATGTCCAGATCCTCCCCAATGAGCAGGTTTTGGGCCTCCTGGTTCTGGCTTCTGCATAATAAGTTTCTGACCTGCCTGGAGCTAGGCCTAACTTTGTCTCTGTCCTGCGCTGGCTGACCTTGTGGTAGGGCCTTCTCTTGGAGTGCACGCTCCCGACCTACGGGGCCTATGTGTCTCCTGGCTCTGGTACGTATCAGCACTTTAGCGATCCTGGGACCTATAGTTCTCCAGGCATTCCGGTTTATCTTGCTGGGTCGTGGAGTTCCCGGCAAGCTTCGGACCCGGTGTCCGGTAAATTCTTCTTCTCGGGGTGAGCCAGCTAAGCTCCTCTGCTCCCCTATGAACTAACTCTCTACTCCTTTGCCTTCGGCCTACTCGAGCCCTCGATAGGCTACTCACACAAACGGCAGCGTGCCGCGGTTCACCGATCTTATGGTGCCGGCACACCTACAGCTCACCTCACTGAGCTACACCGAGTCTTGATCTGGATAAGCTCCACTGCAGGGTAGAATGCAGGAGCTGGAACAGGCTTTTGTCCTCTGAGGTAACACGTCTCAGACTGCACTGAACTCACTGCTAAACCAGACTCTGACAGACTAACGGCTGCCTGGCCCCACCTTCCCTTATATATCTCCCTAAGGAGCTCCCTCTGGTGGTCTGAGGTGGAAGGTGCAGATGTGTGAATGGTTATGGGGGCCTCTTGTGGAGGAGTCCTTCAATACACCCTTCTGGGTCTGTGATGCCAAGCACAGCTGGGCTTCACATGGACAAGTAAAAGACCATTTCCTCCTAGCCATGAGAAAGCTAAGAGGTTGAATTTCACCATCTGCAAGCTCTTGGCTACATAAATGCTGCCTTTCCGCCTGGTGGACACAGAGGATTTTCGAGACCTTTTGTCCCGTCACAGTGCCCCAGTACCAGATGCCCAGTCGGCACTACTTCTCAAAGAAAGGTGTGCCTGCACTCCACCAGCATGTCGCACACAACATCACCGCTTCTTTGAGAAACTCTGTGTGTGACAGGGTGCATTTCACCACAGACACTTGGACGAGTAGGCATGGACAGGGGCGTTACATGTCGCTGACTGGGTACTGGGTAACTATGGTGACAGCAGGACAAGGGGCTTCTGTCCAAGTCTTGCCGTCCCCACGAGTTGTGCGTCAATCCTCTTTATCTCGAAGTTCCTCCACTGCTTCTGCCTCCTCAACCTCCTCTCGGTCCTCCACCTGCACCCAAAGCCTGTCTGGTCATGCCACAAGCTTTCTAACTGCGCAGAAGGGATCCTGTACAGCTCCTTACTATGCTGGCAGCAGGGCTCAACGTCATCAGGCGGTTTTTACTTTGAAATGTCTGGGAAATGTGAGTCACACAGCTGAGGAGTTGTGGTCAGCTCTGGAGAACCAGTTTCATGAATGGTTGTCTCCACTGGACCTGAAACCAGGGAAGGCCGTGTGCGACAATGCTGGAAACCTCAGTGCGGCCCTTCGCCGGGGCAATGTCACACACGTGCCTTGTATGGCTCACGTGTTGAACCTGGTGTCCAGCAATTTTTAGGCCACTATCCCGGACTAGATAGCCTTCTGCAGAGGGCACGGTCGCTGTGTGCTCACTTCCGCCGTTCGCATCCCGCAGCTCAGCGACTTACATCTCTACAGAAGTCGTTGAGCCTGCCACTTCACAGGCTAAAACGCGATGTGCCTACCCGGTGGAATTCAACTCTGCACATGTTGCAAAAAAGAAAAAAAGAAGCAAGACAAAAATATATCTCATACCCTACCATAATTATATATAAATGTAAAGCAAAGTTGCATAATAAATATAGGGTACTTAGTGAACTATTTTTGATCAAAAAAAGTATACAAGCCGTCCCACCAGCGGCAAGGTGACCCTAAATTGGGACGGTACCTATACTGCCTATATTAAAAACCTTACTGTATATCAAAGTTGAAGTAATGCATATAAAAGGGTAGACAAATAGGACCGGGTCCCAACTCCAGACCACCTAGGCCCGTGGTAAGCTACATATATACCAATCAGCTCAACAAAGGGCATGCCACACCCTTAAATTGCACAGAATGCAAACAAGTCAAAAAACCAGACAATGTGAACTGAGGTCTAAGATGGCAGACATACAAGAAACAGAGGCATGTTCACACTAGCAAAAAAGAAAAAAAGAAGCAAGACAAAAATATATCTCATACCCTACCATAATTATATATAAATGTAAAGCAAAGTTGCATAATAAATATAGGGTACTTAGTGAACTATTTTTGATCAAAAAAAGTATACAAGCCGTCCCACCAGCGGCAAGGTGACCCTAAATTGGGACGGTACCTATACTGCCTATATTAAAAACTTTACTGTATATCAAAGTTGAAGTAATGCATATAAAAGGGTAGACAAATAGGACCGGGTCCCAACTCCAGACCACCTAGGCCCGTGGTAAGCGACTGTGGCAGCACCGACAAGCCCTGGTGCAATATGTTCTGACGTATAGCCTGGGCCAACGAGATCCAGAGGTGGGGCAAATCACGCTGGAGGAGTGGTCTCAGATCAGGGACCTATGCATCCTTCTGCACAGTTTTGAAATGGCGACGAAGATGTTTAGTGCTGACGATGCCATTATCAGCATGACTATTCCGGTGATTCACATGCTGGAGCACATGTTAAACAGAATTCGGAGTCAGGTGGTGGCACAAGAGGAGGTGGAGGAAGTAGAGGAGGAGGAGTTGTATGCGGAAGGGCTAACATCTGCAAAGTCCAGACGGTCGGCAGCACCAAGGCGGCAGGCATGTGAGGGTGGGGGAGATGGTTTTAGCAGGGCGCATGGTAGCAGCCAAACTAGTGAGAAATGTGCAGGAGCCCAGGAAGAAGTGGAGGACGAACTGATGGAAGACTCATCAGATGAGGGAGACCTTGATCACATTTCTGTTGTGCGAGGTTGGGGAGAGAGGGCAGAGGAAGGAAGCATGATTGTTACCTCGCCACCAACACAACAGGGACTTGGTGCTCCTGGATGCGCAAGACACATGAGTGCCTTCTTGCTGCACTACCTGCAACATGACCCTCGAATTGTGAGAATTAGAAATAATCCTGACTACTGGGTTGCCACACTGTTAGATCCCCGGTACAAAAGTAAATTTGCAGAAATTATTCCTGCCATAGAAAGGGATGCACGCATGCAGGAGTATCAGCAGAGACTGTTGCAGAATCTTACATGTGCTTTTCCACAAAACACCAGTGGTGCACGTAGTGAATCTCACAGTTCCAACTTGCCAACTGTGGGACCGTCGAGTGTTCAGCACTCAAACCGTAACAGAAACACAGTATCTGCTGGTAACATCAATTTTGCGGAATCATTTCACCACTTTTTTAGCCCATCCTTTGCAAGGCCACAGGAGACAAGAAGTCTGACACATAGTCAACTCCTAGAGACGATGGTACAGGAGTATCTCCAAGTAAACATTGAAGCCATGACTGTGTCACTGGACCCTTGCTCTATTTGGGCTTCCAATCTGGATAAATGGCCGGAGCTCACCACTTATGCCTTGGAGATCTTGTCATGCCCCGCAGCCAGCGTTCTGTCTGAACGTGTGTTCAGCGCTGCTGGTGGTGTGCTGACAGATAAGCGCACGCGGCTCTCCACTGATAATGTAGACAGATTCATGTTCATAAAGATGTACAAATCATGGATCCGAAAGGACTTTTCTACCCCTGTGTCATCCTGGGGAGAGTAAAAGCTTGATGATTTGTTAATATCACCTCACCAACCGTTTTAAGCTTTCAAATTACTAATCATGTTTATCTGTATCTTGCCTGTATAATAATTTTGGCCTTGTAGCACTGTGCAGTACTGATTCTATTAGGCCATCTATACTAAACTCCACCAGATTTCAAATTACTAATCATGTTTATCTGTATCTTGCCTGTATAATAATTTTGGCCTTGTAGCACTGTGCAGTACTGATTCTATTAGGCCATCTATACTAAGCTCCACCAGATTTAAAATTACACTGGTCAATGCAGTTTTTCTGTCAAAAGGTTTTAAAACATATTTTAAGTCAATTTTGGCTGCTGATTACTAATACGAACTCCGTTTTTGGCTATCACATCAGGATTTCGAGATATTTTTGATGGAAATTAATCCTATCGAATGTTTTTTGATAAAAACCTCATGATTTTCGTTACTACATTTTGTATATTTTTAATCAAGGAATAACAAATTACAAAGTCTGTGTACAGCAAATCAAATATACTTACAAAATTAAACTACAAAATATAAAACACATATATGTGGCACACAGATGAATGGCAAATGGCAGTTATTTGAGCATTCTTTTCTTGGCTGATCTGTGATGTACAACTTCTGGGTTGTCTCTCATCAAGCTCCAGCAATAGTCAACCATCATATGTGAGTCCCACCGGCCTTGATACCGTTCTTCCATTGTTTTAATGTCCTGATGAAAACGCTCCCCTTGTTCCTCGCTCACATCCCCAAGGTTCTCTGGAAAAAAGTCCAAATGGCTGTTTAAATAGTGAATCTTGGTACTCATTCTACATCCAAGATTTTGCAGACTCATTAGTAGCTCTTCCACAATCTCTTCATAGTTGTCTGCTTTCTTATTCCCTAGAAAATTCTGCACCACATTGCAAAATGCATTCCGAGCTCTTTCTTCTGTCTCATTCATTGATGTGATAAAGTTTGGGTCTCTCATAAGTGTTCTTATTATACAATATTCCAGCCTTTTTCTTCTCTTCACTAAGACCTGGAAAAGTTGAACATATATATAGTTAAAGCATTCTCCACTGTGATTGAGAGCTTTGACGAACTGCTTCATCAATCCAAGTTTTATGTGCAAGGGAGGAAAGACAATGTTCTTCCTATCCACTAGTGAATCATGGATGACATTCTTATCGCCAGGTGCCAAACTCTGTCGCTGAGGCCATTCAGTTTTCACCCAATGCTCTGCTGTAGCTCTACTGTCCCAGTAGCACAGAAAACAAGGGTGTTTGAAAACTGTTTTTTTACTTTATTATCATAACAAATGGGAATTATGCATGTTCAAAGAAAACAAAGATATTCTCACATTTATTGGGAGACTAAATGAAAACTAAATTTACCTTAGTGAACCGTATAAAACGGCACTTTTCATACACTACTTATATTTTTCTTGGAATTATTGAAAATGGGCTATATACCTATAGCGCAAAAACGTGATGTGATAGAGAAATTATAAGATCAGATTTGAATTCAGCACCCTCAAATTAGTCTAAAACTGTTCTTAAAGTCCATGCCAGAATTTTTTTTTTTTTTTTGTACACCAGTGTTATTAATAATCATGTTTATCTGCATCTTGCTTGTAATTTTGGCCTTGTAGCAGTTTGCAGTACTGATTCTATTAGGCCATCTATACTAAGCTCACCAGATTTCAAATTATTACTAATCATGTTTATCTGTATCTTGCCTGTAAAATAATTTTGGCCTTGTAGCAGTTTGCAGTACTGATTCTATTAGGCCATCTATACTAAGCTCCACCAGATTTCAAATTAATAATAATTTTTGTTCTCTCTGAACGTGTGTTCAGCGCTGCTGGTGTTGTGCTGACAGATAAGCGCACGCGGCTGTCCGCTGACAATGTAGACAGACTCAGGTTCATAAAGATGAACACATCATGCATCAGCAAGGACTTTTCTAGCCCTGTGTCATCCTGGGGAGAGTAAAAGCTTGAGGATTTGGTAAAATCACCTCACCAACCATTTAAAGCTTTCAAATTAATTATCATTTTTATCTGTATCTTGCCTGGAAAATAATTTTTGGCATAGTAGCAGTGTGGAGTACTGATTCTATTAGGCCATCTATACTAAGCTCCACCAGATTTCAAATTATTACTAATCATGTTTATCTCTATCTTCCCTGTAAAATAATTTTGGCCTTATAGCAGTTTGCAATACTGATTCTATTAGGCCATCTATACTAAGCTCCACCAGCTTTCAAATTAATAATAATTTTTAGCTGCATCTAGCCCGGAAAATAATTTTGGGGCTCCTAGATGCGCAAGACACATGGGTGCCTTCTTGCTGCACTACCTGCAACATGACCCTCAGATTGTCAGAATTCGAAATAATCCTGACTACTGGGTTGCCACACTCTTAGATCCCCCACACTCTTCGATCAACCTTTTCATTTTAATAAAGAACAAAAAAATGGTCATTTTTGAAATTATAAGCATTAGCAGGTTATTAGAAACTTAAATCAAACAGTTTTCAACTCAAAGCTTTATTCTAGGTGATGTTACATTTGCACATAGGACCCCTTGTTCGAAAGGAGCTTCTGAACTCTCTCGTCCATTGAATTTGTCAGGTTTTGGATGGTTTCTGCTTCAATTGTTTTGCATGAGAACAGAATACCCTCCCAGAGCTGTTGCTTAGATGTGAACTGCCTCCCGCCATCATAGACACTCCTTTTGATGATGTTCCAGAGGTTCTCAATGGGTTTGAGGTCAGGGGAGCATGGAGGTCACACCATAAGTTTGTCCCCTTTTATGCCCATATCAGCCAGAGATGCAGATGTGTTATGTGCATCATGAGACGGTGCATTATCATGCATGAAAATGATCTTGCTGTGGAATACATGGTTCTTCTTCTTGAACCATGGCAGGAAGTGCTGTTTGAGAAACTCCACATACATCATGGAGTTCATCTTTACCCCTTCAGGGATCCTAAAGGGGCCAACAATCTCTCTCCCCATGATTCCAGCCCAAAACATTACTCCACCTCCTCCTTGTTGGCGCCGTAGCCATGTTTGCATGGGGTGTCCATCAACCAGCCATCCTCCACTCCATCCATCTGGACTATCGAGCGTTGCACAGCACTCATCGGTGAATAAAACAGTTTTGAAGTCAGTCTTCATGTATTGTTTGGCCCACTGGAGCTGTTTCTGCTTGTGTACAGTGGATAGAGGAGGTCAACAGGATGGCTTATGCACAGCTGCAAACCTCTGAAGGGCCCTGCATCTTGTTGTTCGGGGGACTTTGGAGGCACCAGCAGCTTCAAAAACTTGTCTGCTGCTATGACAAGGCTTTTTTGCCGCTGCTCTTTTAACCTGACGTAATTGCCTGTAGGAAAGAGTCCTCAATTTTCCCTTATCAGTCCTCAATTTTCCCTTATCAGCACGCACACGTGTGTACTGTGAATCAGCTACATACTTCTTGATTGTGCAATGATCACGATGAAGTGTCTTGGCAATGTTGAATGTAGTCATGCCTTGACCTAAACACTCCACAATTTGTTGCTTCTCAGCAGCCGACACATCCTTTTTCTTTCCCATTTTGGCAGAAAATGTAGGCTGCTTAATAATGTGGGACAGCCTTCTTAAGTAGTCTTGCCTTTCATTGGACACACCTGCCAAACTAATTAGCACAGGTGTCTGCAATTGCTTACAGTGATATAAAGAGCCCTGACACACATCACCATCAATGAGTTTAACTGACAAACAAAAAAATTCTTACCTTATCACTCCTAAACACTTTTGCATAATAATTTGGAACACAGTGTACATGTGCTTTTCCACAAAGCTCCAGTGGTTCACGTAGTGAATCTTACAGTTCTAACTTGCCAACCATGGTCTGTATGGAGTTGTTCAATAAAGGGCCCAAAATTAAGATAACATAGACGGGAGAGGTCTCTATGAATAGGAATTCCTAAGTATTTGATACCCTGTGAGGGCCAGGCAAAGGGAAAGTTGGACTGGATGGAATCCTGTATGGATTTGGAGAGGGAGACATCGAGGGCCTCAGACTTCGCTGCATTGATTTTAAAATTGGACCATGTAACAAAGTGATCTATTTCAGTCATAACAGCAGGGATGGATATATGTGATTGAGTGATATATACTAGGACATCATCAGAAAATGTAGAGCATTTGTACTCGGTGCCTCCCACCTCAATCCACCTAATATTGGGGTTATGGCGAATTGATGAGAGCAGGTGCTCCGTCACTAGGATGTATAAGAGAGGGGACAGAGGACATCCCTGCCTTGTCCCATTGGTGATTATGAAAGGTGATGAAAATGTTCCATTTATCTTCAGCCTAGGTGACGTATTGCTATACAGGGCCGTGATTTGGGCTATAAAAGGGTCCCCTAGACCCCTACCCCAAGCTTTTTAAGAGAATAATATATGGCGTGCCAGGAGACTCTATGGAATGCTTTCTCAGCATCTAATGAGAGTATCTAATTACAAAATTTTAACTGCATCTAGCCCAGGAAATACTTTGTGCCTAGTAGCAGTGTCTGCTAGTCAGCGGATTATTCCGGCTGTTAAGCAAGCTACACCACCTGTAGTTTGGACACTTAATTTTTTCAAAGCAAATGCTTCGGGCCCTCGGGACACTCAGTGAAGAGCATGGGGAGGCACCCCAAGCCACAGGGGCTGGGACTGGCGGTAGGACGCCTTGAAGTGGACCGCTAAGCTCTATCCTTATAAAAGCTTTTTAACTGCAGCAGCTTTAGTGGACGCTACTGGAGCTGTAATTCCCGCGGCTGCTGGCATCAGACTTGCCCTCCAATAGATCCTTGTAAAAGGATTTATAGTGTACTCATTCAAATTAGAGAGACAATTTAAATTAAAAAGCTTAGACCTGCCTCCACCGCAGGGGGGCTCGCTCGACCCACCAGCGGACAGGCACCAGTATTGGGAGAAGGGGGCTGGCCATCAGGGTCCACCGCAGCTCTGGCACAAACCCGGCGACACGGAGGTCGCATGGGCAAGAACGGACTGGCTGTGTCAGCTTCACACTTTTTTGGTTTTAGAAGGGCATTACATGCCTATATCTGTGTCTCCCCCTCCTTTTACTCCTCAACCTCTTTTCTTTTTGCATGACTATATGTACTTGTCACTTTTCCATGTGTTAGTTGTGTCTTCTGAGCAGTTTGTCAGCTTTTGGACACCTTTGAAGTGTTTTCTATGTGTTTTCTATGTGTTTCTATGTGTTTTTGTTTGCCTGCCATTGGTTTTAACGGTGTTCGATGGTGTTCCATGAACAGTTCGACGAACAGTTCGGCGAACATACGGGCGTTCGACGAACCGAACTCGAACCTTACGGGGTATGCTGACATTCCCCTATTTACCGTATAAGCCTGAAAACTGCCCCTATATACAGTATGAGCCCCACACAGCCCCCTACATATAATATATAAGATCAACATAGCCGCTCTATATACAGTGTGAGTCCCCATAAAGTCCCCTATATACAGTATGAGCCTCCACATAGACTTTCTACATACAATATGAGCCCTCATATAGCCTCCTATTTACATGATGAGCCCCCACATAGCCCCCTATAAACAGTATGAGCCCCCACATGGACCCTATAAACAGTATGACCCTCACATAGCTTCCTATATCCAGTATGAGCCCCCATATGGCCCCCTATAAACAGTGTGAGCCCCCACATAGCCTCTCTATATAGAGGTTGAGCCTCACATATCCTCCTATAACAGTATGAGCCCTCACTTAGCCACTCTATATACAGTATGAACCCCAGATAACCCCATATACTGTATACAGTATGTGCCCACACATAGCCTCCCTATATACAGTATGAGCCCTAGGTAACCTATATACAGTATGAACCCCCACGCTGCCCTATATAAACAGTATGAGCCCCACATAGTCCCTTTATACAGTATGAGCCCCCACATAGCCTCCTAAATACAGTATAAGCCCCCATATAGCCTCCTATATGCAGTATAAGCCCCCACATATTTTCCCATATACAGCATAAGCCCCCCACATAGTCTCCTATATACATTGTGAGCCCCATCATGGCCTCCTATATATACTGTGAGCACCCTCATAGCCTCCTATATACAGTATGAGGCCGTACATAGACTCCTGTATACAGTGTGAGCTCCACATAGCCTCCTAAATAAAGTTTGAGCCACCACGTAGCCTTTGTATATACAGTGTGAGCCCCCACATAGACTCATATATACATGCAGAAAAAACATACTCATCTCGCTCCTGTTCCCCGGGTGTGCTGCTCCGGTCTCCAACACCCTGACTCTCCATACAGCAGACGCGATGAGGTGACGTGAATTACATTTTGCAGAGACAAGTCATGGATGGAAGAAGTGGTTATGGTGGTGTGGGCTGAATGAAAAAGAAAAGGGAAAGTGAACAACTATGATCAGAGAGATGGTAGATGACTTAATATACATATATTTGTACAATTACCAGCACACTATGCACATACAGTACAGACCAAAAGTTTGGACACACCTTCTCATTTAAAGATTTTTCTGTATTTTCATGACTTTGAAAATTGTACATTCACACTGAAGACATCAAAGCTATGAATTAACACAGTTGTTGTAGAGATGTGTTTGCTTCTAGAACTCTGTGTGGCATTGACCTGGGCTCTAATCTGAGCTGCTGTTAACCTGCGATTTCTGAGGCTGGTGACTCGGATAAACTTATCCTCAGAAGCAGAGGTGACTCTTGGTCTTCCTTTCCTGGGGTGGTACTTTTGGTGAGCCAGTTACTTTGTAGCGCTTGATGGTTTTTACAACTGTACTTGGGGACGCTTTCAAAGTTTGCCCAATTTTTCGGACTGACAGACCTTCATTTCTTAAAGTAATGATGGCCACTCGTTTTTCTTTACTTAGCTACTTTTTTCTTGCCATAATACAAATTCTAACAGTCTATTCAGTAAGACTATCATCTGTGTATCTGCACAGCACAACTGATGGTCCTAACCCCATTTATAAGGCAAGAAATCCCACTTATTAAACCTGACAGGGCACACCTGTGAAGTGAAAAACATTTCCGTTGACTACCTCTTGAAGTTCATCAAGAGAATGACAAGTGTGCAAAGCAGTCATCAAAGCAAAAGGTGGCTACTTTGAAGAACGTAAAATATAAGACATATTTTCAGTTGTTTCACACCTTTTTGTTAAGTATATAATTTCACATGTGTTAATTCATAGTTTTGATGCCTTCAGTGTGAATGTACAATTTTCATAGTCATGAAAATACAGAAAAATCTTTAAATGAGAAGGTGTGTCCAAACTTTTGGTCTGTACTGTATATAGTATGCAGAGCACTGGAATTGATATATACAATTATACCACTACATGGTTGCTGCACAGTGATAATATCATTGTTTATACTGTTAATAATCAGTATGGTATATTATCACTACAGTACATGTTGGTGATATGTTGTTATGATCTGGCTGTATTTATTGATTATTGTCTCATATTGTGGTATTGATTGTAATATTGGTCTTAGTACAGTCATGATGGTAATGATCAATATGGTGGCATTATTTTAGCATTATGTGGTGGCATTATGTGGTCATAACTTGGTAGGATTATTTACTAGTGATGGGCGGACCCGTGGATATCCGAATATCTATTAAAAGTTTGGTTCGGTTACCAGAACAGTACCTGACCCGGAACACGGACCCCATTCATATGAATGGGGCCCCCGAACATCCATGGTTTCCCACGCAGATGACAGCGTGGGAAAAAGGGGCTCTGATTGGTTAGAACTATGGGCTCACTCTGTCAGATGACAGTGTGAGCCCGCAGCTGTGACTGTGACCAGTCGTAAAAAGCTTACCACGGGTCACAGGCATCAGCTGATGAGAGTACTACTCCCATCAGCCTATGCCTGCTGTTACAGGGCAGACGCCGCTGTGTAATCACTCCTGCAGTGTATAGCGCTGAGCTGCCGTGAAAGAGTTCACAGGAGTTCATCAGCTGATGAGCTCCAGTGATCTCACTTACGGCACCGCTACGGCGTGAGACAGTTCTCACGCAGCGGCGGTGCCGTAAGTGAGGTTACCGGGTTTCATCAGCTGATGAACTCCTGTGAACTCTCTCACGGCAGCTGATTGCTACACATTACTTGTGTCAGTGTGAGCCTGTTGTCATGTACAATATATTGTATGTCTATATACTGTTGACACATATATATACTGTTGTTATACACATGTAAATATATATATGGTGGCTCATTATACCCGTAATATTATTTTGAGGTATATATTAACATTGTCTGTTTCTCTGACCTAACAACCTTTGACTATATGAGCCTTTTTACTAATCGGGTCACATTGGCCTGTGTATAAATACTATGCTACTTGGATGATCACTTAATATCTACTAGGCTGTACAATTTGGGTCCTGCGTGTCCCATATAGCGGTGGAATTTTTTTACACACTGTATGTTGTTTTGCACCATTTTTTGCACCAATTATCTGCATGTGATAATTTTTAACAAAATTGAATATTCAATAAAACAATTTTTTATGATGTAGATCGGCCTTTGATCGTGGTTGCTTCGGTTGTTTATGTTTATCTTGCGATTTTGCCATTATACGGTCAATAGTTGCCACTCTTCACATTGTAGTATGTGTACATTATGGAGTGGCACCGTTTGAAAATTATACTAGGATAAGTCATCTAGATCATCGTAAGACACTATGGATTATTTCATCACTTTGGATAGGTGAGGGATATGATTGTTTTTTATTTTTGCTGTTTTACAGTTGACAGTGGCTTCTGGGATTAGGTGTTAGGTGAGTATAAATTAGCTTATTTATTTTCTGTTTTTTACAGGGAACAATGGTGTGAAGATATTCAAGGTAATCCCCTGTCGATCACTGTGCACTGGCAGGCGGGTTTTACGAAGCTCTACATATGAAAATTTGACACTGCAGCTTGCAAAGGAAGGAGCTGAAGAAGCGAAGAGTGATAATTCTCACAGCAGCTGCAAGCTACACAGGATGTCCCTTCCCCTGACGCCATGTGCCTATTCAAGAAACATAATTCAACAGCGAGTTATGGGGAAAAGATTCATCTCAGTGATACACAAAATAGACCTGAGGGGATGCGGATTGTAACCCTAGTTTTAAACATAGTCCAGCGTAAGGAAAGGAGATACCCAGCACAGCCTTGCAGGGGCCCCTAGGACTCTGATGTTTAGCATCCATGCGTAGCAGGGGCCGGGCTGGGTCCAATGACACCAGAACGGGCTCCCTAGGACTGTCCAGTAAGAACGTATGGCCCATTTTAGTTTTGGGAGCTCTTAGCTGGGAAATAACATGGATGGAGACTTGGGCTCCACCAGGGGTGCAGTAGGGGGAGTGACACAGAGAGTTTGAAGGTCTCTGTAGCTAGAGCCTATTGTCTTTTTCCTGGGGAGGTTGTGATATCAAGTCATCCACCTGATTGTCACAGCTGACACCCGGTGCTATGTGCAAGGAACGGTCCCGCATCGCTCCCTGCACATTAACCCCCGAAATGCTGTGATTGAAATCGATCGCAGCATTCTGGTGGCAAGAGGAGGTTAGCGCGATACTTACCTTCTCTGCCGGCATCCCGCAGCGTCTGAGTCCGGTCCCAGATGTTGTCATGGTGACCAGATGTCATCATGACAACATCCGGGTCATCAGAAGGCAGGAAGTTGCTTTGGTCATGCGCCAAGCGTGACCAAAGTAACTTTTCCCTGTGCAGCGCTGACAGGCTGCATAGCACAGGGATGGTGATGAAGTTAACCCCTTTAGTGAACAGGGTAAAAAAATAAAAAACAAAACATAAAACGATGCTTTATCATCATACCAGCAAACAAAAAATGGAATAAAACGCGATCAAAAAGACGAATGTAAATAAAAATGGTACCGCTGAAAACGTCATCTTATCCCGCAAAAAACAAGCCACCATACAGCTCCAACGGCAGAAAAATAAAACATTTATAGCTCTCTAGCGATGCATAAACAATTCTTTTTTCTATAAAATAGTTTTCATTGAGTAAAAGTGCCATAACGTGAAAAAAAATATAACTGTGGTACCGCTGTAAACGTACTGACCCGAAGAATAAAGCTTCCTTATCAATTTGACGACACATAGAACGGCATAAAAAAAACACCAAAAAACAATTCGTGAATTGTTGGTTTTTATTTATTCTGCCTTCCAAAAATCGGAATAGAAAGCAATCAAAAAATGTAATGTGCCCAAAAATGGTACCAATAAAAACATCAACTTGTCCCACAAAAAAAAAAAAAAAAAATCACATGACTCTGTCGAACGAAATATGGAAAAATTATAGCTCTCAAAAAATTGCAATGCAAAAACTAGTCTTTGCAAAAAAAAGGGTTTTTTAGTGTGTGACAGCTCTCAATCATAAAAACTTGATATGAATCTAGTATCCCTGTAATTGCACCGACCCGAAAAATAAAGTTGTCTAATCACTTATACCGCACGAGGAATGGCGTAAAAAATAAACTTTAGGGTTAGGGATAGGGTTGTGCTAGGGTTAGGGTTAGTGTTGTGCTAGGGTTAGGGTTGGGCTAGGGTTAGGGTTGTGCTAGGGTTTGGGTTGGGCTAGGGTTAGGGTTGGGCTAGGGTTAGGGTTGTGCTAGGGTTTGGGTTGGGCTAGGGTTAGGGTTAGGGTTGGGCTAGGGTGAGGGTTGAGCTAGGGTGGGGCTAGGGGTAGGGTTGAGCTAGGGTTAGGGTTGGGCTAGGGGTAGCATTGAGCTATGGGTAGGGTTGTGCTAGGGTTAGGGTTGTACTAGGGCTAGGGTTAGGGTTGTGCTATGGTTAGGCTAGGATTGGGTTAGGGTTGGGCAAGGGTTAGGGTTGAGTTAGGGTTGGGCTAGGGTTAGGGTTGAGCTAAGGTTGCGTTTGGGCTAGGGTTGTGGTTGTATTAGGGTTGGGGTTGGGATTTTTTCAGAAGTAAAGAAAAAAATACCATCTATATGGCGACTAATGTTGAGCACAAGAGCTCGCTACTTGAGTTTGCATCGGGTGCTCGGGTATGCACCGAGTATAGCGGGTGCTCGAGTGACATGCTCAAGTCTCCGCCTCAAATGTTTTGCAGCTGTTATACATCCAAAAAAACCTTGCTGGGACTGCCTGTCATGCACAAGCGATCCCCACATGTTTTTATTTGGGTGACTAACAACCATGAAACATGCGGGCGGGGACTCGAGCATGTCACTTGAGCGCCCGCCATACATGGTCCATACCTGAGTACCCGATGCAAACTCAAGTAGCGAGCACTTGCACTCAAGACTAATGACAACTTATTCAATATGATGACCTAATGTTATCAAATTCTGTGTCGTACCTCTGGGTTCAAAATATTCACTATACCCCTTGATAAAATCCTTCAGGGGTGTAGTTTCCAAAATGGAGTCACTTGGTGGGGGGGGGTTTCCACTATTTAGGCACATCAGGGGCTCCCCAAACGCAACATGGCGTCCACTAATTCAAGCAAATTTTACATTCAAAAAGTCAAATGGCGTTCCTTCTCTTCCGAACCCTGCCTTGTGCCCAAACAGTGTTTTTTCCCCACATATAGGGTATCGGCTTACTCAGGAAAAATTGCACAACAAATCGCGTGGTGCAATTTCTCCTGTTACCCTTATGAAAATGCAAAATAGGGGTCTGCAAAACATTTTTGTTGGAAAAATGTGAAAATGTTATTTTTACAGCTCCATGATATAAACTTCTGTGAAGCACCTGGGGGTTCAAGGTGCTCACCACACACCTAGATAAGTTCCCTGAGGGGTCTAGTTTCCAAAATGGTGTCACTTGTGGGGGGTTTCCACTGTTTAGGCACATCGGGTGCTCCCCAAACGCAACATGGTGTCCACTAATTTTTCAAGCAAATTTTACATTCAAAAAGTCTAAAATAAAAAAAATTGCGGTCTAAAGTAACATTTTTGTGAAAAAAGTTAAATGTTCATTTTTTTCTTCCACATTCCAAAAATTACTGTGAAGCATCTGAAGGGTTAATAAACTTCTTGAATGTGGTTTTGAGCACCTTGGGGGCTACAGTTTTTACAATGGTGTCACTTTTGGGTATTTTCTATCATAAAGGCCCCTCAAAGTCACGCCAGATGTGATGGGGTCTCTAAAAAAGTGTTTTTGTAAATTTTGTTGTAAAAATGAGAAATCGCTGGTCAACTTTTAACCCTTATAGCTCCCTAAAAAAAAAAAATGTGGTTCCAAAATTGTGCTGATGTAAAGTAGACATGTGAGAAATGTTATTTATTAACTATTTAGTGTAACATATCTCTATTTAAGGGCATAAAATTTAAAATTTTGAAAATTGCAAAACTTTCTACATTTTTACCAAATTTCTGATTTTTTCACAAATAAACGCAAGTGATGTCAAAGAAATTTTACCACAATGATGAAGTACAATATGTCACGAAAAAACTGTCTCAGAATCAGCGGGATCCATTTGAAGCGTTCCAGAGTAATTACCTCATAAAGTGACAGTGGTCAGAATTGTAAAAATTGGCCTGGTCATTAACGTGCAAACCACCCTGGGGGTAAAGGGGTTAATACTAGACCTCTGAGCATAAGACGGAAAAGTCGTGGAACTATGGAAATCACAGGTCGGAGAGACGTGTTGGTGATCTGCAAATGATAAAATAATGGATACAACATTTTCAAAACATCTCAATTTATCCAGTATCGAGTATGATCCCCAAGCACAGAAATCCCCGCACTTACAGCCTCGGCTCCTGTTTTTACTTTATTGTATGGTTCGTTTATCCGCATTATCCACATTGTGGTTTTTACAGGTTTTATCTATATATTTTGTCTATGCACATTTTAACCTGAGTGTTACGAATCTGCGAACTCAGATATCCTGTGTTAAGTATTGTGGAATTTTTCAGGCTCAAACTAAGAAACGTAGAGCTCAGAAACGCGTTGCCGTCTGGTTGAAGTACGTTTTGCTGATGGCATTTGTACATTTTTCATGTGCTATTTTTGTAAGAAGCCACTTAAATTTGGTTGTGTTTATATGGATTAAATAAAGTGCTGAATTTTATGGAAAAAGGGAGTGTTGGCCTGAATTTCACATTGCTATATCACTTTTCATACTTTTGCATAGACCTGGACAGAGAGTCTGGACATGTACAGTAACTCTGCTCTACAGACTCCGTCCACAAGGTAAGTTTAGTCTTACAGAGCCGCTATCTATCACCATGCACACTCAGCTTTTATCAGCTCAAATGTCTCCCGTACCCCTAGACTGTACCTGTTATATTTCCCCATCAACTACATGATGACAATTAGCAGCCATAAGCTTAATGCATTGTAGGGGTTTTCCAGGTTTACTATATTGACCTCTTCACCGGTGGGGTTCAACATCAACTGACATCCAACAATCGGAATTATTATAAAGACATTTGTAACTGTGGACCATAGCACAGTATTGGAACTCACGTGGTTGCAAAACCACAGATTGATATGGGGGTGGGGGAGGCATTTACAAAACCTAGGTGCCATAGACATTGACTGAAAATAAGTCCCCTTAAGAAATGGAAGTCTGCACATGTGTAGGAGAACAGTGGTAGGCAGGACAAAGATACCAGTCTCCTCCTGGAGGGCAATTTTACAGACTGTGTAAACCAATGGGACGTAGATTGAGAACTGGATCACTAATGATCGACTATTATTGTGATTGTGACAGGTAATCAAATTTTTCACTAGTGGCTACTAGAGGTGAAATGTAGTATTGCATCCGAACCAGTTAAAGGATTAGGAACTAGGGATGTCACGGGTGTGTCAGGCTTGACATACAGTCATTCTGAATCCGGCTGTAGAAGGTCGCTGCGCTTGGCCTTGCAGACACCTTCTTGATCCTTTCATCATCCCTCCCACTCTAGGACCCAGCGGTGATCTCCACGATCGCCTGCTAATTAACACACCCTTTCTGGATCTTTAAATATACTCAGTTTCTCAAGAGAGTTGCTGGTGATAGAGTAAATTCCTCTGTTCAGGTCTGGAGTTCTAGCAGTCAGCTAGATTCTTCTTGGAGTTCCTTTATGGATTGAAGTTGTGTTCTCTCTGGTGTCTCCTCAAAGCTAAGTGTATCTCCTTGTCTGTTTCCCTTGTTTGTCTTTAGTTGCAGTGGGGCCGACTAGTGCTAACTCCTCCCCCTCCCTACCTAGGGCCTAGCTCTAGGGTCAGCCAGGACTAAGGTATCCTGCTTGGCGATAGGTGTGGAACCTATTTAGGGACGATAAGGGAGTCATGGTGTTGTTAGATCTGCTTAGGGGTCTCCACTCCCCCTTTCCCTAGTTTCTGGGCTTTCCCCCTTTTCCCGTTGTCGTACGCTGGGTTCTTCCCATACCTAGCATTACAAGGGATGAGCAGACCCGTGGAAGTTCAGGTTTTGGTACCCAACTGAACTTTAGTCCAAAGTTTGGTTCGGGTACCAAAACTGTACCCGAACTTGATCCAGTACATGGACCCCATTGAAATCATTGTGAACTCCAAATTTTGAGATGGAAAAATCTCACTCTCCCTCCTCCCTCCTTCTCTTTTCTCTATCTCTCTCCTCCCGCTTCCCTCCTCCCTCTCTCTCTTTCCTCCCTCTATCTCCTCCCTCTCTCTCTCTCCTCCATCTCTCTCTCCTCCATCTCTCTCTCCTTCATCTCTCTCTCCTCCATCTCTCTCTCCTCTATCTCTCTCTCTCCTCCATCTCTCTCCCTCGCACTCTTCTCCATTTCTGTCACTCTCTCCTCTCTCTTCTCAATCTCTGTCTCCCTTGCTCTTTGTCCTCCATCTCTTTCTCTCTCCTCCCTCTATCTCGCTCCTCCCTCTCTCTCTCTCCTCCCTCTCTCTCTCTCCTCCTTTGCTCTGTCTCCTCCATCTGTCTCTCCTCCATATCTCTCTCTCTCATCCATCTCTCTCCCTTACCCTTTCCTCCATCTCTCTCACTCTCTCCTCTCTCTCACTTGCTCTTTCTCTTCCATCTCTTCCTCTCCCCCCCATATAATGCCCCATGCAGGATTTAACGTCTCACCCCCATATAATGCCCCATACAAGATGTCACCTCTCCCCCCATATAATGCCACATGTAGGATGTCACCTCTCCCCCCATATAATGCCCCATGCAGGATGTCACCTCTCCCCCCCACATAATGTCCTATGCAGGAGGTCACCTCCCCCCCATATAATGCCCCATGCAGGATGTCACCTGTCCCCCCATATAATGTCCTATGCAGGAGGTCACCTATCCCCCCCCATATAATGCCCCATGCAGGATGTCACTTGTTCCCCCCATATAATGCCCCATGCAGAATGTCACTTGTCCCCCCCATATAATTCCCCATGACTCCATACATATAAAAAAAATAATCAAGTACTCACCTCTCCTCACTTGCTGCCATTGCTCCAGACTCTTCAGCGTCGCCGGCGTCTTCCTGCTCTGCGCTGTGATGGATCTGGAGCGAGCATGGTGTAAAGACATCACCGCATCCTCTGGCCTGAGACATCACAGTGCAGCAGCCGCGGAAGAGACCAGAAATGGTGCGGAGGCACGGGGAGAGGGGCCCTGAACAAGTGGGGGTGGGTGGCGGGCACTGGCACCGGCACCGCACCGCTCACGGGTAAGTGGGCCCATCCATCTGCTTAGGGCCCCAGCACTTGCCCGGGTGCGCTGGGTTCTGACGCCAGGCCTGCATATAGGTACTTTACTCAAGCTCTACACAAGTGCACCGTCACATTTATTATCCCCGCCTTCTTTGGCTTCTCTTATTTTACTCTAGTATTTATTTTGATTTATTTTATTTACTTATATAGCACCATTAATTCCGCTGCGCTTTACAGACATTATCGACACTTTCCCCATCGGGGCTCACAATCTAAATTCCCTATCAGTATGTCTTTGGAGTGTAGGAAGAAACCGGAGAACCCAGCGGAAACCCACAAGAATACGGGGAAAACATACAAACTCAGTATCACATACAGTATATGGATATATAAAATAGGACTCTGAGAAATGTATCTCAATGTTTTGCAATTTTTCCTTAACGGGGCTCTCTGGGAATAGAAAAAAATAAATAACTAAAGGGAATCTTAATAAATACATTTATAAATACCTTTAATTAGCAATTTTAGCTTTTTTGTTTAGGGAGGTAAACACTACACAATTAATATGATCAGTGTCTTGTTACACAGAAAGAAACTTGTCCTAGAATATTAGCACAGAAACTTGTGAGCATGTGCCATAGGAATATTCCTGATATGACTTAGAGATAACCTATAACAGTGTGAGCAGACTTTTCGTACCTTAATAGCCCTGGTATCTCCATTATTAGATCATATAGACAGGGTAGACATCAGTGTGAGCCGCCTCTTCTTATTTAAGCACTGCTTGTATCTCCAGCATAATATCAGATAGACATGGTGGACAGCAGTGTGAAGAGCCTCTTCTTACTTCAGCACTCCTGGTATCTCCAGTATTAGATCAGATACACAAGGTGGACAGCAGTGTGAGCAGTCTCTTCTTACCTCAGCACTCCTAGTATCTCCAGTATTAGATCAGATACACAAGGTGGACAGCAGTGTGAGCAGCCTCTTCTTACCTCAGCACCCCTGGTATCTCTAGTATTAGATTAGTTAGACAGGTGTACAGCAGTGTGAAGAGCCTCTTCTTACTTCAGCACTCCTGGTATCTCCAGTATTAGATCAGATAGATAGAGTAGACAGCACTGTGAGCAGTCTCTTCTTACCTCAGCATTCCTAGTATCTCCAGTATTAGATCAGATAGATAGAGTAGACAGCACTGTGAGCAGTCTCTTCTTACCTCAGCATTCCTAGTATCTCCAGTATTAGATCAGATACACATGGTGGACAGCAGTGTGAGCAGCCTCTTCTTACCTCTGCACCCCTGGTATCTCTAGTATTAGATCAGTTAGACAGGTGTACAGCAGTGTGAGCAGCCTCTTCTTACCTCTGCACCCCTGGTATCTCTAGTATTAGATCAGATACACATAGTGGACTGCAGTGTGAGCAGCCTCTTCTTACCTCAACACCCCTGGTATCTCCAGTATTAGCTCAGAAAGACATGGTGAACAGCAGTGTGAGCAGCCTCTTCTTACCTCTGCACCCCTGGTATCTCTAGTATTAGATCAATTAGACAGGTGTACAGCAGTGTGAGCAGCCTCTTCATACCTCAGCAACCATGGTATCACCAGTATTAGCTCAGAAACACATGGCGGACAGCAGTGTGAGCAGCCTCTTCTTACCTCAGCACCCCTAGTATCTCTAGTATTAGATCAAATACACATGGTGGACAGCAGTGTGAGCAGCCTCTTCTTACCTCAGGATCTCTGGTATCTCCAGTATTAGATCAATTAGACAGGTGGACAGCAGTGTGAGCAGCCTCTTCTTACCGCTGCACCCCTGGTATCTTCATTATTAGATCAGATAGACAGGGTGGACAGCAGTGTGAGCAGCCTCTCCTTCCCCTAGAACCCCTGGCATCGCCAATATTAGATCATGGGATCAAACGGATACCTATTATATATGTGCTCACTCATCACCTTTTTCTAATGTGGTTGAAACCTAGCCCACGTTAGTCAATGAAAAAACTGGGTAGGTGGGATTTCAAGTACATGAGTGAGTTTTGGTTGCATCCGCTGCCTAAAACGGTCAGTTTACCGCCAGTGAGAGCTATATAGTGACTATGTGGCTGTCACTGGGGTGTCTTTGGTTCGGGTTGGTTGGGTGGCTGCGTCCTTATATAGCAACGTGCACTCACAAGCAGAAGATGAGTTTGCTATAAGAAATCCCAATATAAAATACCGCTTTTATATTTTACTGACTCTAAAACTTTATTTATTTTCAGCCTTAGCTAATAACTGGAACTTTTTTTATATAAAATAAGTATATAACACCGGAGCTGGAGAAAGGACTACATAGAGGAATAAGAAGTAATGGACCATTAATGATTAATGACATCAAATCTATAAATACACAAGTTTATAAAATTATAAAAAGAAGTCTACATGCCGCCCAGAGGATCGGGGAGCATCGTGCTTATTTATTTATTTTTTTTCAATAATTTATTTTCCGCTGTTACACTTGGCAATCAATAATTTCAGTAATAGCTGGTATGGGTCTACTGAATTGTGGTGAGGGGTGATGGAGAGCCGTTCCGAAGAAGGTGGCCAGCAAGTAACTGGGCCCAATCTAAACCCTGAAACAAGGCCTCCCAAAATAATAGTGCTGATGCCCTCATATGAAGCACAGACATTTCCCAGGGCATTTACACATGGGTCCCATCAGCCTCCCGCTTCTATATTGGTGCCAGGAATGATTGACAAGGTTATGACCATGACTCAGTCTAAATATTGTATTTTTAGTTAGCCATTGTATAGCACTGTTAGATTATGTATTGGGAACTGTATAGTGATAATATGTGAACAATGTCCGGTACTATTTATTTGTGCCTTGTATTTTGATAATATGTGAGCACTGTATTGTAGTATTTATTTGAGCACTGTATGGTCATAACATGTGAGAACTGTAAAGTGGTGTTTATTTGGGCATTTCATAGTGATAATATGTGAGCACTGTATGACAGTATTTATTTGAGCACTGTATGGTCATAACATGTGAGAACTGTAAAGTGGTGTTTATTTGGGCATTTCATAGTGTTAATATGTGAGCACTGTATGACAGTATTTATTTGAGCAATCTATTGTTCTATCTTGAGAACACTATATAGCCGTATGTATTTTGGCTCTGAGTGGCACTGTTATTTTGTTGCTAAAGCATGGCACTCTTATGTGGGCACCATCCTTTATACCTTGTATAATGTAGCACTGTATAATATCTTATTTGTATATAAATTGGAGGGGGTACTAAGAGAATAAACCTCAAATGGCACCGTGCCTCCTTAGTCAGGTCGTGACCCAAGTGCAACCTTTTTCTCTGCACCCCATGTATTGCATGCCTGCTTATAGACCAACGTATTCTGCACCACGTATCACTCTCATCCTCCCTGCGGAGGTCACGCTAGAATCTCAGATAATTGCACAGTGTGTGCCCTTATGGGGCTTAGGAAAAAAACTAAGGTTCTTGAGGAACACGGGGGGCTACATTCATGAGCTGACATGTGGTGCTCTCATAGCCGGGCACAGTGCAGAATATTTGTGTTTTCTGTCTGCAGAAAGGTGACCGAAATGCTCTGCGTAATGAAAACGCCCGGTGGAAGTTTCCTATTCCGTATATATTGGCTGATAACTTAGGTAATATCAATGCACAATCTGTCTGTAGCATCGGCGTCTCTGCCCCGTTCTAGGCAGAGACGCCGTCCCTCTCACCTCCCCGCTCCTGGCGCGGCGTCCTCCAGCGCTGCTCTCCCCGCTGCTTCCGGCGCGCGCTCCTTCCCCGGCAGTGTGCTTAGGGCGCGCGTGCTCCCCCTCTCTTAAAGGGACCGCGCGCGCCGTCCTAAGGAGTCCCCGGCCAATTGCCGGAGGACCTCCCATATAAAAGGCACCTCCTCCAAAATGGAGGTGCCCGAGCAATGTTGTTTGCACCTGTGTCTCACCTGTGCTTCAGCCCTCAGGTCCCGTTGCCAGTTACCTGCCAGTTACCTGCCAGATTCCTGCCAGCTTGCTGTCTTTGTCCTGCCTGATATCCAGTCACCTGCCTGCTAGCCTGAGGTCCGACGGTCTGCCTTCCTACTCCTGTCAGTCTGTCTATGGACCTGCTTGCCCGCTCACCTGGGAGCGCACATCAGTTACCTGCCTGCTAGCCTACCTGGAGGCTCCGCCGTCACATGCTGTGACCATCTGCCTTTCCAGAGACTCCAGCCCGCTCACCTGGGAGCGCCCACCTGTTACCTGCCTGCTAGCCTACCCGGAGGCTTCACTGTCACGTGCTGTGACCATCTGCCTTTCCAGAGACTCCTGCCCGCTCACCTGGGAGCGCCCACCTGTTACCTGCCCGCTAGCCTACCCGGAGGCTTCGCCGTCACGTGCTGTGACCACCTGCCATTCCAGAGACTCTCGCTTGCTCACCTGGGAGCACACATCTACTATCTGCCTGCTAGCCTACCCGGAGGCTCTGCCATCACAGGTCGTACCTACCCTTTACCTAGAGACTGCCCCGGTCACTTGCCGTAACTCCCTGCCCGTTCATCCAGAGACTGCCCCGATCTCTTGCCGTAACCTCCTGCCCGTTCTTCCAGAGACTGCCCCGATCCCTTGCCGTAACCTCCTGCCCGTTCTTCCAGAGACTGCCCCGATCACTTGCCGTGACCCCCAGCCCTTTCATTCAGAGACTGTCCCGGTCACCTGCTGTGACTGCCTGCCCGTCATCCCTGGTTGCCACCCGCTCCCTTACAAGGACCGCCCCCTTGTATAGTAGCTCAGAGGTTCCGCCTCCCTGACCCGTTACACTGTCTATCTATGTATCTATCTATTATCTATCTATCTATCTATCTATCTATCTATCTATCTATCTACTGTATATATCTATATATCTATCTATCTATTATCTATCTATCTATCTATCTACTGTATATATCTATCTATCTATCTATTATCTATCTATCTATGTATTTATCTATCATCTATCTATCACCTATCTATCTATCATCTATCTATATCTATTATCTATCTATCATCTATTATCTATCTATCATCTATCTTTCTATCTATCATTTATCTATCATCTATCTTTCTATCATCTATTAGCTATCTATCATCTATCTATCATCTATCTATCTATCTATCATCTATTATCTATCTATCATCTATCAATCATCTGTCTTTCTATCTATCATCTATTATCTATCTCTCTATCTCATATCTATCATATATCTTTCTATCCATCCATTCATAAAACTTTTAACTTCATCTACTAACCAATCTGTATTTGATTTTCGTTGATGATTTTAGACCTGAACGCTAAGGGAGCCATTCTTAAAGGATTTAAGTTTTTCCATCTGAAATCTTCCGTGGATTTTAAACCTTATGCAGGAGATTTCACTTCTCTACAATTTCAGAAATTTGGAGGTTAAGTCACAATCCATATAGATGTCTATGCATAATAATTTATAATTAGTTTCATATTTGCGCTTTTGTGCTCTCCCTCCCCCCTCAATTTCTAAGAGCCATGATTTTTTTCTTCTACATAGGCATATGAGGGCTTGCTTTCTCCAGGACCAGTTGTACTTTGGAATGACACCATACATTTAATTATATGATGTACTGGAAAGCAGGAAAAAAATTCCAGTTGCGGCGAAATTGTGATAAAACCGCAATTCCACAATTGTTTTAATAGCGTTCAATATCAGTCAACACCAAAAAGAGAGCAATAAATTGATGCCCAAGAATAAAATTGCAAATACTTTATTTCACTACATGTAAAAACAACGTATACATAATAAAGGGAGAAGAAAAGAAACACCACAGACGAAAAAATGGGTGAGTGAACCTGAACCATAAAATACACTGTGTTCCAAATTATTATGCAAATAATATTTTCTCAGATTTTCCCAAATTACCTATATGAATTGCAGTCATTGTAATTTTCCAGTCAAATAACTATTAGAGTACAATTGAAAGTTTTTTGTACAAACTGCCTATGATAACAGTATATTTTTTTAAAAATAAAACACAGAAGAGTTTTCAACCTTTTCATTTTAATAAAGAACAAAAAAATGGTCATTTTTGAAATTATAAGCATTAGCAGGTTATTACAAACTGAAATCAAACAGTTTTCAACTCAAAACTTTATTCTAGGTGATGTTACATTTGCACGTAGGACCGCTTGTTCGAAAGGAGCTTCTGAACTCTCTCGTCCATTGAATTTGTCAGGTTTTGGATGGTTTCTGCTTCAATTGTTTTGCATGAGAACAGAATACCCTCCCAGAGCTGTTGCTTAGATGTGAACTGCCTCCCGCCATCATAGACACTCCTTTTGATGATGCTCCAGAGGTTCTCAATGGGGTTGAGGTCAGGGGAGCATGGGGGCCACACCATAAGTTTGTCCCCTTTTATGTCCATAGCAGCCAGAGATGCAGATGTGTTATGTGCAGCATGAGATGGTGCATTATCATGCATGAAATGATCTTGCTGCAGAATGCACGGTTCTTCTTCTTGAACCATGGCAGGAAGTGCTGTTTGAGAAACTCAACATACATTATGGAGTTCGTCTTTACCCCTTCAGGGATCCTAAAGGGGCCAACAACCTCTCTCCCCATGATTCCAGCCCAAAACATTACTCCACCTCCTCCTTGTTGGCGCCGTAGCCGTGCTTGCATGGGGTGTCCATCAACCAGCCATCCTCCACTCCATCCATCTGGACCATCGAGCGTTGCATGGCACTCATCGGTGAACAGAACAGTTTTGAAGTTAGTCTTCATGTATTGTTTGGCCCACTGGAGCCGTTTCTGCTTGTGTGCAGTGGATAGAGGAGGTCGACAGGATGGCTTACGCACAGCTGCAAACCTCTGAAGGACCCTGCATCTTGTTGTTCGGGGGACGTTGGAGGCACCAGCAGCTTCAAAAACTTGTCTGCTGCTATGACAAGGCTTTTTTGCCGCTGCTCTTTTAACCTGACGTAATTGCCTGTAGGAAAGAGTCCTCAATTTTCCCTTATCAGCACGCACACGTGTGTACTGTGAATCAGCTACATACTTCTTGATTGTGCAATGATCACGATGAAGTGTCTTGGCAATGTTGATTGTAGTCATGCCTTGACCTAAACACTCCACAATTTGTTGCTTCTCAGCAGCCGACACATCCTTTTTCCTTCCCATTTTGGCAGAAAATGTAGACTGCTTAATAATGTGGGACCGCCTTCTTAAGTAGTCTTGCCTTTCATTGGACACATCTGCCAAACTAATTAGCGCAGGTGTCTGCAATTGCTTACAGTGATATAAAGAGCCCTGACACACATCACCATCAATGAGTTTAAACACTTTTGGAATAATAATTTGGAACACAGTGTATAGAGGTAATATATGTATATTTACCACAAGATATCGATATATAATTATATAAATGGGTATAACAAACACCAGCAGTAATCAGGGGACACTAATATATAATCAATTATCCTATGCACAATAAAGAAAGGGGCTGGAAGCAAGAGAAACTAGACGGAAGCCCCACATGACCGGGATGGGCCAGGAGGGTGCAATTTTTTGAAATAAACAGATCCGGATTGGGTACAAGAGTGGTGGGGCGGGCATTTGGTGGGGGGGGGGAGTATATGAGGGAAAAGTGCGGGAAATAGTCAGTCCAGCAGGGGAGTCATAGGAGAAAGTTCACAGAAACAGACATAAAAAAAGAAGCAAATAACCACTCACCCATTAATTCTGGACACTGACCGGGAGTAATGGAGATGGTGGAATCCCTGATTAGCAGGCTGCGGGATGCAGCTCGATCCAGGCGTGGAGGGTGGCTGGAGTCACAACTTGCAGAGTTGCTGAATGTCTCATCCGAAGAATCGCCAGCGGGGTCAGGAAGGAGAACAAGGAGAACGCGACCCCCCAAGAAGCTCTCACCCGAGATGTCCACGTTCAGCAGGTGCAGGCTGCGGAGCCCCTCAGGGGACCCTGAGTCAGGTGAGCATGGCGGCAGAATCCCCCGCCGCGCTCGCCACTGCAGGAATCCGCCCAGCCGGCCTGCTGGTGCTGCCGTCAGTGGGTTGCAGTCCGGGACCAAAGCGAGGGCCCCACCGGAAGTGCGGCCTGTGTCGCAGAGTGCATCTTCTTACAGTCATCACTGTACTTACGAGAGCTTCAATCAGCAAGATATCTTGAGTAGACAGTATTTACTTCATACTGGTTAAACATGAGATACAATTCAGTGTCACACAGTCCGTGTGTTTCTGATATAACACATTCAGGAAAAAAGGAAAAAACACAGGAAGTAAAAACAACCAACAATTGAGAGCTTTCCTCCCACCATTACAGCAAGCATATAACTTTACACACTATCGCCATCTGCTGTCTGGTTTGTATAAAGTCCTCCTTTCACTTATAATAAGTCCTAATCTGTTGCAAATGCCAACACCCTTTCTCAAAAGTAAGGACTTATTCAATGAAACCCAACTTTTTTATTAGTCTGGTGTTTATCAGCATTCAACGCCTTCGTGAAGATGTCTGCTGTCATTTCATCAGTAGGACAATACTCTAACTTCAAGACTCCTTGTTCCTGATGACTCATGTTCAGTCTATGATCTATTAGTATAACTGAGTCTTTTTTAGATATTTAGCTCAATTTTTTTGAGCAGGTGACAGGTCCTCTGTAATCTTGCAGAATGAAACACTTGTCCTAATAAATCTCCTCCTACGTTCTCCGATCACCACCATATTTGTATTCCAAGAGCCACAAAGCACCGGAAAGAGAAAATAACTGAAGAAACAGGTGTATTCTAATCTGTAACCATGGAGACACATAGGTCTGCATAAGAGCTGTATACACTACACAAGATTTACAAATTTGTTTCATTGTTTTATTTTAATGGACCAACTAAAAAAAAATACTGTAAAAGATCTTCTAACAGCTAGAAATGATTCCAGGATTGTCTTTCCACTATATATACAGTATATACTCACAACACAAAGGTTAACTAATAGTTTTAATGATTTTCTGTAATAAATATTTGTATCAATATGAGAAACATTTATATAAAAATACAACAACTAATAATAAATAATTCAATTATAAAGCAAGAAATACGTCTTATAATAATATTACTCAGCGATTTATAAAAATAACAAAGTTCTTGTCGCTGCTGCTCCTGACGACCAATCAGATTTCTGCCGTTTTGCCTCTTGCAGTGCGGAATCGATGGCTGGAATCTGACTGGTTGCTACGGGCAACACTTTCATTATTCTCTACATTGTATAAATAATCCTTGAACTCTCGTTGCCGATAGCAACCGATTAGAATTCAGCTTTTACATTTGTAAATTACACAAGAAAAATAAACGTGATTTCTGATTGGTCGTTAGGGGTAACAAAGACGCTACATGACAGCTGAGGCTCCGTGACAATGGCGTCTGTTACTCCAGGTACTGGATGATGGGCCGGACACAGGTGCAGCCCACCGTCACCAGCTGCTTCTCCAGCCTATAGGTGGGGACACATCCTCTCATCTCACCACGCAGGACCAGGACCTCCTGTCTGATGGGGACTGAGTTCATGCTGAGGTCCACATGACCCTCCGGGTCCAAACATCCGCGGTGGAGACATCGGGCCTCGCTGATGACCGCAGGGAATCTGTTACTGTCCACATTAGAGCTGGTGGAAGGAGATGAGAGAGATCAGGACACAGCAGTAACCATGTTTAGTCCCCCATACTCCGGCCTGCTGACCCCCATATATCATTATTATTATTTCTGCCATTACTCCATGTACATTCACCTGTATTCCCATGGAGAGATGGAGCGGCTCCTCACACTGTCCGCCATTACTTGTGCAGAACTCCGACTGCCGACCTTCATATCCACCTTCACACGTGGAGGAAATGTGGTGTCCGGTGTGAAGAGACATCCCCCGCCGGACCCTAGAGGGGCCTCCCAGCCATCAGTGCCAGGGACCTGCTCTTCTCTTCCATGGACACAAGAGATGAAGATCAGAAGAAGCAAAGTGGAGAAAACCTGAGGACAGAAGATGTCACACATGTGATAGGGGACATCGTAGAAGTGTCAGCATTATGTAGTGGTATAAGTAAGGGTTAAATAATGGATCAATAATATACACTAATAATATTCATACTCGTATGGACCTATCCCAAAGATATGCAACAGCGCTCAAGCCAAAAGCAACCAGATATGACTATATAACACATAGAAGAAATTCCAACATTCTAAGTGGAATTCATTCAACAATATATTATATTGTCATGTCATTGTATCATAACACAGGATAACAAACAAAATGGTGGTGGCCCCATGCAAGTGCTGCACTCACTATTCTGCTGGTGCAGTCACTGTGTACATGCATTACATTACTGATCCTGTACTGATCCTGAGTTACATCCTGTATTATACTCCAGAGCTGCACTCACTATTCTGCTGGTGCAGTCACTGTGTACATGCATTACATTACTGATCCTGTACTGATCCTGAGTTACATCCTGTATTATACTCCAGAGCTGCATTCACTATTCTTCTGGTGCAGTTACTGTGTACATACATTACATTACTGATCCTGTACTGATCCTGAGTTACATCCTGTATTATACTCCAGAGCTGCACTCACTATTCTGCTGGAGCAGTCACTGTGTACATACATTACATTACTGATCCTGAGTTACATCCTGTATTATACTCCAGAGATGCACTCACTATTCTGCTGGTGCAGTCACTGTGTACATGCATTACATTACTGATCCTGTACTGATCCTGAGTTACATCCTGTATTATACTCCAGAGCTGCACTCACTATTCTGCTGGTGTAGTCACTGTGTACATACATTACATTACTGATCCTGAGTTACATCCTGTATTATGCTCCAGAGCTGCACTCACTATTCTGCTGGTGCAGTCACTGTGTACATACATTACATTACTGATCCTGTACTGATCCTCAGTTACATCCTGCATTATACCCCAGAGCTGCACTCACTATTCTGCTGGTGCAGTCACTGTGTACATACATTACATTACTGATCCTGTACTGATCCTGAGTTACATCCTGTATTATACTCCAGAGCTGCACTCACTATTCTGCTGGTGCAGTCACTGTGTACATGCATTACATTACTGATCCTGTACTGATCCTGAGTTACATCCTGTATTATACTCCAGAGCTGCACTCACTATTCTGGTGGTGCAGTCACTGTGTACATACATTACATTACTGATCCTGTACTGATCCTGAGTTACATCCTGTATTATACTCCAGAGCTGCACTCACTATTCTGCTGGTGCAGTCACTGTGTACATACATTACATTACTGATCCTGTACTGATCCTGAGTTACATCCTGTATTATACCCCAGAGCTGCACTCACTATTCTGCTGGTGCAGTCACTGTGTACATACGTTATATTACTGATCCTGTACTGATCCTGAGTTACATCCTGTATTATACTCCAGAGCTGCACTCACTATTCTGCTGGTGCAGTCACTGTGTACATGCATTACATTACTGATCCTGTACTGATCCTGAGTTACATCCTGTATTATACTCCAGAGCTGCACTCACTATTCTGCTGGTGCAGTCACTGTGTACATACATTACATTACTGATCCTGAATAACATCCTGTATTATACCCCAGAGCTGCACTCACTATTCTGCTGGTGCAGTCGCTGTGTACATACATTACATTACTGATCCTGTACTGATCCTGAGTTACATCCTGTATTATACTCCAGAGCTGCACTCACTATTCTGCTGGTGCAGTCACTGTGTACATACATTACTGATCCTGTACTGATCCTGAGTTACATCCTGTGTTATACTCCAGAGCTGCACTCACTATTCTGCTGGTGCAGTCACTGTGTACATACATTACATTACTGATCCTGAGTAACATCCTGTATTATACCCCAGAGCTGCACTCACTATTCTGCTGGTGCAGTCACTGTGTACATACATTACATTACTGATCCTGAGTAACATCCTGTATTATACTCCAGAGCTGCACTCACTATTCTGCTGGTGCAGTCGCTGTGTACATACATTACATTACTGATCCTGTACTGATCCTGAGTTACATCCTGTATTATACTCCAGAGCTGCACTCACTATTCTGCTGGTGCAGTCACTGTGTACATACATTATGTAACATACCTGGCGGCGTCCTTGCATGGTGGTCCATCTCCCACTGTGCAAGAGAGCGCACTTGATCTCCTGTCCAGAATGTCTCTCTGGCTTCCCTCCATGCTGTCTGTTTGTGTCTGTTTCTGCTGCTTAAGGGCGGCGCCCGATCACTTCCTGCTTTTTGTACCTGCTGTGGGTCACGCCCTTGTGCGTCCTCAGCCTATTGCTGTCTGACACTTGGTATATAGCTCAGCAGCTCCCTTCTATCCCGGCCTGAGCATAGTGTTTCCTTCAGTGTGTGCTTGCACTCTGAAGGTGCCAGGTCCCGTTCTTTGTTTACTTGTCTGCCTTTCCTGGAGGCTGTATTTCCAGGCCTGTCTGAACTTAGTCCTGTATGTCTCCTGCTTTGCGGTATCAGCTCCCGTGTCTGAACTGAGTCCTGTATGTCTCCTGCTTTGCGGTATCAGCTCCCGTGTCTGAACTGAGTCCTGTATGTCTCCTGCTTTGCGGTATTAGTTCCCGTGTCTGAACTGAGTCCTGTATGTTTCCTGCTTTGCGGTATTAGTTCCCGTGTCTGAACTGAGTCTTGTATGTCTCCTGCTTTGCGGTATTAGTTCCCGTGTCTGAACTGAGTCCTTTCTGTGTTCTCTTGTCTGTCCTGTCTGAACTCGCTCTTAGCCTGTTTCTCCCGCCTTCTAGGGGCCGATTACCTAGACCCTCTCCTGTATCTTGTCTGTCCTGTCTGAACACGCTCCTAGCCTGTTCCTCCCGCCTTCTAGGGGCCGATTACCTAGACCCGCTCCTGTATCTTGTCTGTCCTGTCTGAACACGCTCCTTGCCTGTTCGTCCTGCCTCTTTGGGGGCAGTATTCCCAGACCCGCTCCTGTATCCCGCTGCAGTGTCGGTCTCCTCCGTACACTCAGTTCCAGTCTGAACTCTCTCCTATCCTTTACCTGTTTTGCCTCTATGTCCGTTCCCTTCCTTTTTCTGCAGAGTCTGAACTCGTACCTAACTCCTGCTTGTTGTCTCTGTACTCCCGTTTGTGAGTTTGTGGTCCACTCGCTACTTCTCTGCAAGTACCCTGTGGGTATCTGGCTCTGCCTTTCCCTTCCTGTCTGTTCCGTGTGAACAGAGTCCTGTCCGTTCTGCTCCGGCAGCCTTGCTCCGCTCCTGCCCTGCTTCTGCCCGCTGCTCCGGCAGTCCTGTCCTGCCCTGCTTCTGCCCGCTGCTCCGGCAGTCCTGTCCTGCCCTGCTTCTGCCCGCTGCTCCGGCAGTCCTGTCCTGCCCTGCCTGTACCCCTCTGCCTGTAATGTTCCTGAGTCCCAGTGTGTACTGGGTCCTATCCCGCCTGTGTTCCTACCTGCTAGTGCCTCCCTGTCTGCACTCTAGCTGTGCTTACCTGTACCCCCCTGCCTGCTTACCCGCCTGCCTGCATACCAGTCGTGCCTGCCTATACCCACCAGTCTGTGTGCCAGCCTACCAGTCTGTTCCTGTATTCCCCTGTGTGGGTCAACAGCCGTGTCCGGGGTCTGTCCTGGAGTAGCACCTGGTCCCTCTGCTCGGTTCCTCCTTGGTGCACTGGCGTCGTATGCCGTCGTGCGACCCTGGTCGGATCGGGTGAATACCTAGTTACGCCCCTCCAGGCATTCACTCTCCGGCACGGTCCAGTGGAATCACTACCAATCACACGCACACGCCGCTTAGCCCGGGCGTGTGCATAACACATTACATTACTGATCCTGTACTGATCCTGAGTTACATCCTGTATTATACACCAGAGCTGCACTCACTATTCTGCTGGTGCAGTCACTGTGTACATACATTACATTACTGATCCTGTACTGATCCTGAGTTACATCCTGTATTATACTCCAGAGCTGCACTCACTTTTCTGCTGGTGCAGTCACTGTGTACATACATTACATTACTGATCCTGAGTTACATCCTGTATTATACTCCAGAGCTGCACTCACTATTCTGCTGGTCAGTCACTGTGTACATACATTATATTACTAATTCTGTACTGATCCTGAGTTACATCCTGTATTATACTCCAGAGCTGCACTCACTATTCTTCTGGTGCAGTCACTGTGTACATACATTACATTACTGAGCCTGAGTTACATCCTGTATTATACTCCAGAGCTACACTCACTATTCTGCTGGTGCAGTCACTGTGTACATACATTACATTACTGATCCTGAGTTACATCCTGTATTATACTCCAGAGCTGCACTCACTATTCTGCTGGTCAGTCACTGTGTACATACATTACATTACTGATTCTGTACTGATCCTGAGTTACATCCTGTATTATACTCCAGAGCTGCACTCACTATTCTTCTGGTGCAGTCACTGTGTACATACATTACATTACTGATCCTGAGTTACATCCTGTATTATACTCTAGAGCTGCACTCAATATTCTTCTGGTGCAGTCACTGTGTACATACATTACATTACTGATCCTGAGTTACATCCTGTATTATACTCCAGAGATGCACTCACTATTCTGCTGGTGCAGTCACTGTGTACATACATTACTGATCCTGTACTGATCCTGAGTTACATCCTGTATTATACTCCAGAGCTGCACTCACTATTCTGCTGGTGCAGTCACTGTGTACATATATTACATTACTGACCCTGAGTTACATCCTGTATTATACTCCAGAGCTGCACTCACTATTCTGCTGGTGCAGTCACTGTGTACATGCATTACATTACTGATCCTGTACTGATCCTGAGTTACATCCTGTATTATACTCCAGAGCTGCACTCACTATTCTGCTGGAGCAGTCACTGTGTACATGCATTACATTACTGATCCTGTACTGATCCTGAGTTACATCCTGTATTATACTCCAGAGCTGCACTCACTATTCTGCTGGTGCAGTCACTGTGTACATACATTACATTACTGATCCTGAGTTACATCCTGTATTATACCCAGAGCTGCACTCACTATTCTGCTGGTGCAGTCACTGTGCACATACATTACATTTCTGATCCTGAGTTACATCCTGTATTATACTCCAGAGCTGCACTCACTATTCTGCTGGTGCAGTCACTGTGTCCATACATTACATTACTGATCCGGTACTGATCCTGAGTTACATCCTGTATTATACTCCAGAGCTGCACTCACTATTCTGCTGGTGTAGTCACTGTGTACATACATTACATTACTGATCCTGAGTTACATCCTGTATTATGCTCCAGAGCTGCACTCACTATTCTGCTGGTGCAGTCACTGTGTACATACATTACATTACTGATCCTGTACTGATCCTGAGTTACATCCTGTATTATACCCCAGAGCTGCACTCACTATTCTGCTGGTGCAGTCACTGTGTACATACATTACATTACTGATCCTGTACTGATCCTGAGTTACATCCTGTATTATACTCCAGAGCTGCACTCACTATTCTGCTGGTGCAGTCACTGTGTACATGCATTACATTACTGATCCTGTACTGATCCTGAGTTACATCCTGTATTATACTCCAGAGCTGCACTCACTATTCTGCTGGTGCAGTCACTGTGTACATTCATTACATTACTGATCCTGAGTTACATCCTGTATTATACCCAGAGCTGCACTCACTATTCTGCTGGTGCAGTCACTGTGTACATGCATTACATTTCTGATCCTGTACTGATCCTGAGTTACATCCTGTATTATACTCCAGAGCTGCACTCACTATTCTGCTGGTGCAGTCACTGTGTACATACATTACATTACTGATCCGGTACTGATCCTGAGTTACATCCTGTATTATACTCCAGAGCTGCACTCACTATTCTGCTGGTGTAGTCACTGTGTACATACATTACATTACTGATCCTGAGTTACATCCTGTATTATGCTCCAGAGCTGCACTCACTATTCTGCTGGTGCAGTCACTGTGTACATACATTACATTACTGATCCTGTACTGATCCTGAGTTACAACCTGTATTATACCCCAGAGTTGCACTCACTATTCTGCTGGTGCAGTCACTGTGTACATACATTACATTACTGATCCTGTACTGATCCTGAGTTACATCCTGTATTATACTCCAGAGCTGCACTCACTATTCTGCTGGTGCAGTCACTGTGTCCATACATTACATTACTGATCCTGTCCTGATCCTGAGTTACATCCTGTATTATACTCCAGAGCTGCACTCACTATTCTGGTGGTGCAGTCACTGTGTACATACATTACATTACTGATCCTGAGTAACATCCTGTATTATACCCCAGAGCTGCACTCACTATTCTGCTGGTGCAGTCGCTGTGTACATACATTACATTACTGATCCTGTACTGATCCTGAGTTACATCCTGTATTATACTCCAGAGCTGCACTCACTATTCTGCTGGTGCAGTCACTGTGTACATACATTACTGATCCTGTACTGATCCTGAGTTACATCCTGTGTTATACTCCAGAGCTGCACTCACTATTCTGCTGGTGCAGTCACTGTGTACATACATTACATTACTGATCCTGAGTAACATCATGTATTATACCCCAGAGCTGCACTCACTATTCTGCTGGTGCAGTCACTGTGTACATACATTACATTACTGATCCTGAGTAACATCCTGTATTATACTCCAGAGCTGCACTCACTATTCTGCTGGTGCAGTCGCTGTGTACATACATTACATTACTGATCCTGTACTGATCCTGAGTTACATCCTGTATTATACTCCAGAGCTGCACTCACTATTCTGCTGGTGCAGTCACTGTGTACATACATTACATTACTGATCCTGTACTGATCCTGAGTTACATCCTGTATTATACCCCAGAGCTGCACTCACTATTCTGCTGGTGCAGTCACTGTGTACATACATTACATTACTGATCCTGTACTGATCCTGAGTTACATCCTGTATTATACTCCAGAGCTGCACTCACTATTCTGCTGGTGCAGTCACTGTGTACATACATTACATTACTGATCCTGAGTTACATCCTGTATTATACTCCAGAGCTGCACTCACTATTCTGCTGGTCAGTCACTGTGTACATACATTACATTACTGATTCTGTACTGATCCTGAGTTACATCCTGTATTATACTCCAGAGCTGCACTCACTATTCTTCTGGTGCAGTCACTGTGTACATACATTACATTACTGATCCTGAGTTACATCCTGTATTATACTCCAGAGCTACACTCACTATTCTGCTGGTGCAGTCACTGTGTACATACATTACATTACTGATCCTGAGTTACATCCTGTATTATACTCCAGAGCTGCACTCACTATTCTGCTGGTCAGTCACTGTGTACATACATTACATTACTGATTCTGTACTGATCCTGAGTTACATCCTGTATTATACTCCAGAGCTGCACTCACTATTCTTCTGGTGCAGTCACTGTGTACATACATTACATTACTGATCCGGAGTTACATCCTGTATTATACTCCAGAGCTGCACTCACTATTCTTCTGGTGCAGTCACTGTGTACATACATTACATTACTGATCCTGTACTGATCCTGAGTTACATCCTGTATTATACTCCAGAGCTGCACTCACTATTCTGCTGGTGCAGTCACTGTGTACATACATTACTGATCCTGTACTGATCCTGAGTTACATCCTGTATTATACTCCAGAGCTGCACTCACTATTCTGCTGGTGCAGTCACTGTGTACATACATTACATTACTGATCCTGAGTAACATCCTGTATTATACCCCAGAGCTGCACTCACTATTCTGCTGGTGCAGTCACTGTGTACATACATTACATTACTGATCCTGCGTAACATCCTGTATTATACTCCAGAGCTGCACTCACTATTCTGCTGGTGCAGTCGCTGTGTACATACATTACATTACTGATCCTGTACTGATCCTGAGTTACATCCTGTATTATACTCCAGAGCTGCACTCACTATTCTGCTGGTGCAGTCACTGGGTACATACATTACATTACTGATCCTGTACTGATCCTGAGTTACATCCTGTATTATACTCCAGAGCTGCACTCACTATTCTGCTGGTGCAGTCACTGTGTACATACATTACATTACTGATCCTGTACTGATCCTGAGTTACATCCTGTATTATACCCCAGAGCTGCACTCACTATTCTGCTGGTGCAGTCACTGTGTACATACATTACATTACTGATCCTGTACTGATCCTGAGTTACATCCTGTATTATACTCCAGAGCTGCACTCACTATTCTGCTGGTGCAGTCACTGTGTACATACATTACATTACTGATCCTGAGTTACATCCTGTATTATACTCCAGAGCTGCACTCACTATTCTGCTGGTCAGTCACTGTGTACATACATTACATTACTGATTCTGTACTGATCTTGAGTTACATCCTGTATTATACTCCAGAGCTGCACTCACTATTCTTCTGGCGCAGTCACTGTGTACATACATTACATTACTGATCCTGAGTTACATCCTGTATTATACTCCAGAGCTGCACTCACTATTCTGCTGGTGCAGTCACTGTGTACATACATTACATTACTGATCCTGAGTTACATCCTGTATTATACTCCAGAGCTGCACTCACTATTCTGCTGGTCAGTCACTGTGTACATACATTACATTACTGATTCTGTACTGATCCTGAGTTACATCCTGTATTATACTCCAGAGCTGCACTCACTATTCTTCTGGTGCAGTCACTGTGTACATACATTACATTACTGATCCTGAGTTACATCCTGTATTATACTCCAGAGCTGCACTCACTATTCTTCTGGTGCAGTCACTGTGTACATACATTACATTACTGATCCTGAATTACATCCTGTATTATACTCCAGAGCTGCACTCACTATTCTTCTGGTGCAGTCACTGTGTACATACATTACATTACTGATCCTGAGTTACATCCTGTATTATACTCCAGAGCTGCACTCACTATTCTGCTGGTGCAGTCACTGTGTACATACATTACATTTCTGATCCTGAGTTACATCCAGTATTATACTCCAGAGCTGCACTCACTATTCTTCTGGTGCAGTCACTGTGTACATACATTACATTTCTGATCCTGAGTTACATCCTGTATTATACTCCAGAGCTGCACTCACTATTCTTCTGGTGCAGTCACTGTGTACATACATTACATTTCTGATCCTGAGTTACATCCAGTATTATACTCCAGAGCTGCACTCACTATTCTGCTGGTCAGTCACTGTGTACATACATTACATTACTGATCCTGAGTTATATCCTGTATTATACTCCAGAGCTGCACTCACTATTCTTCTGGTGCAGTCACTGTGTACATACATTACATTTCTGATCCTGAGTTACATCCAGTATTATACTCCAGAGCTGCACTCACTATTCTGCTGGTGCAGTCACTGTGTACATACATTACATTACCGATCCTGAGTTATATCCTGTATTATACTCCAGAGCTGCACTCACTATTCTTCTGGTGCAGTCACTGTGTACATACATTACATTACTGATCCTGAGTTATATCCTGTATTATACTCCAGAGCTGCACTCACTATTCTTCTGGTGCAGTCACTGTGTACATACATTACATTTCTGATCCTGAGTTACATCCAGTATTATACTCCAGAGCTGCACTCACTATTCTTCTGGTGCAGTCACTGTGTACATACATTACATTTCTGATCCTGAGTTACATCCTGTATTATACTCCAGAGCTGCACTCACTATTCTGCTGGTGCAGTCACTGTGTACATACATTACATTACTGATCCTGAGTTACATCCTGTATTATACTCCAGAGCTGCACTCACTATTCTTCTGGTGCAGTCACTGTGTACATACATTACATTTCTGATCCTGAGTTACATCCTGTATTATACTCCAGAGCTGCACTCACTATTCTGCTGGTGCAGTCACTGTGTACATACATTACATTACTGATCCTGAGTTACATCCTGTATTATACTCCAGAGCTGCACTCACTATTCTGCTGGTCAGTCACTGTGTACATACATTACATTACTGATCCTGTACTGATCCTGAGTTACATCCTGTATTATACTCCAGAGCTGCACTCACTATTCTTCTGGTGCAGTCACTGTGTACATACATTACATTACTGATCCTGAGTTACATCCTGTATTATACTCCAGAGCTGCAATCACTATTCTTCTGGTGCAGTCACTGTGTACATACATTACATTTCTGATCCTGAGTTACATCCTGTATTATACTCCAGAGCTGCACTCACTATTCTTCTGGTGCAGTCACTGTGTACATACATTACATTACTGATCCTGAGTTACATCCTGTATAATACTCCAGAGCTGCACTCACTATTCTGCTGGTCAGTCACTGTGTACATACATTACATTACTGATCCTGAGTTACATCCTGTATTATACTCCAGAGCTGCACTCACTATTCTGCTGGTGCAGTCACTGTGTACATGCATTACATTACTGATCCTGTACTGATCCTGAGTTACATGCTGTATTATACTCCAGAGCTGCACTCACTATTCTGCTGGAGCAGTCACTGTGTACATGCATTACATTACTGATCCTGTACTGATCCTGAGTTACATCCTGTATTATACTCCAGAGCTGCACTCACTATTCTTCTGGTGTAGTCACTGTGTACATACATTACATTACTGATCCTGTACTGATCCTGAGTTACATCCTGTATTATACTCCAGAGCTGCACTCACTATTCTGCTGGTGCAGTCACTGTGTACATATATTACATTACTGATCCTGAGTTACATCCTGTATTATACCCAGAGCTGCACTCACTATTCTGCTGGTGCAGTCACTGTGCACATACATTACATTTCTGATCCTGTACTGATCCTGAGTTACATCCTGTATTATACTCCAGAGCTGCACTCACTATTCTGCTGGTGCAGTCACTGTGTACATACATTACATTCCTGATCCTGAGTTACATCCTGTATTATACCCAGAGCTGCACTCACTATTCTGCTGGTGCAGTCACTGTGCACATACATTACATTTCTGATCCTGTACTGATCCTGAGTTACATCCTGTATTATACTCCAGAGCTGCACTCACTATTCTGCTGGTGCAGTCACTGTGTACATACATTACATTACTGATCCGGTACTGATCCTGAGTTACATTCTGTATTATACTCCAGAGCTGCACTCACTATTCTGCTGGTGTAGTCACTGTGAACATACATTACATTACTGATCCTGAGTTACATCCTGTATTATGCTCCAGAGCTGCACTCACTATTCTGCTGGTGCAGTCACTGTGTACATACATTACATTACTGATCCTGTACTGATCCTGAGTTACATAATGTATTATACCCCAGAGCTGCACTCACTATTCTGCTGGTGCAGTCACTGTGTACATACATTACATTACTGATCCTGTACTGATCCTGAGTTACATCCTGTATTATACTCCAGAGCTGCACTCACTATTCTGCTGGTGCAGTCACTGTGTACATGCATTACATTACTGATCCTGTACTGATCCTGAGTTACATCCTGTATTATACTCCAGAGCTGCACTCACTATTCTGCTGGTGCAGTCACTGTGTACATACATTACATTACTGATCCTGAGTTACATCCTGTATTATGCTCCAAAGCTGCACTCACTATTCTGCTGGTGCAGTCGCTGTGTACATACATTACATTACTGATCCTGTACTGATCCTGAGTTACATCCTGTATTATACTCCAGAGCTGCACTCACTATTCTTCTGGTGCAGTCACTGTGTACATACATTACATTACTGATCCTGAGTTACATCCTGTATTATACTCCAGAGCTGCACTCACTATTCTGCTGGTGCAGTCACTGTGTACATACATTACATTACTGATCATGAGTTACATCCTGTATTATACTCCAGAGCTGCACTCACTATTCTGCTGGTGCAGTCACTGTGTACATGCATTACATTACTGATCCTGTACTGATCCTGAGTTACATCCTGTATTATACTCCAGAGCTGCACTCACTATTCTTCTGGTGCAGTCACTGTGTACATACATTACATTACTGATCCTGTACTGATCCTGAGTTACATCCTGTATTATACTCCAGAGCTGCACTCACTATTCTGCTGGTGCAGTCACTGTGTACATACTTTACATTACTGATCCTGAGATACATCCTGTATTATACTCCAGAGCTGCACTCACTATTCTGCTGGTGCAGTCACTGTGTACATGCATTACATTACTGATCCTGTACTGATCCTGAGTTACATCCTGTATTATACTCCAGAGCTGCACTCACTATTCTGCTGGTTCAGTCACAGTGTACATACATTACATTACTGATCCTGTACTGATCCTGAGTTACATCCTCTATTATACTCCAGAGCTGCACTCACTATTCTGCTGGTGCAGTCACTGTGTACATATATTACATTACTGACCCTGAGTTACATCCTGTATTATACTCCAGAGCTGCACTCACTATTCTGCTGGTGCAGTCACTGTGTACATGCATAACATTACTGATCCTGTACTGATCCTGAGTTACATCCTGTATTATACTCCAGAGCTGCACTCACTATTCTGCTGGAGCAGTCACTGTGTACATGCATTACATTACTGATCCTGTACTGATCCTGAGTTACATCCTGTATTATACTCCAGAGCTGCACTCACTATTCTTCTGGTGCAGTCACTGTGTACATACATTACATTACTGATCCTGAGTTACATCCTGTATTATACTCCAGAGCTGCACTCACTATTCTGCTGGTGCAGTCACTGTGCACATACATTACATTTCTGATCCTGTACTGATCCTGAGTTACATCCTGTATTATACTCCAGAGCTGCACTCACTATTCTGCTGGTGCAGTCACTGTGTACATACATTACATTACTGATCCTGAGTTACATCCTGTATTATACCCAGAGCTGCACTCACTATTCTGCTGGTGCAGTCACTGTGCACATACATTACATTTCTGATCCTGTACTGATCCTGAGTTACATCCTGTATTATACTCCAGAGCTGCACTCACTATTCTGCTGGTGCAGTCACTGTGTACATACATTACATTACTGATCCGGTACTGATCCTGAGTTACATCCTGTATTATACTCCAGAGCTGCACTCACTATTCTGCTGGTGTAGTCACTGTGTACATACATTACATTACTGATCCTGAGTTACATCCTGTATTATGCTCCAGAGCTGCACTCACTATTCTGCTGGTGCAGTCACTGTGTACATACATTACATTACTGATCCTGTACTGATCCTGAGTTACATCCTGTATTATACTCCAGAGCTGCACTCACTATTCTGCTGGTGCAGTCACTGTGTACATGCATTACATTACTGATCCTGTACTGATCCTGAGTTACATCCTGTATTATACTCCAGAGCTGCACTCACTATTCTGGTGGTGCAGTCACTGTGTACATACATTACATTACTGATCCTGTACTGATCCTGAGTTACATCCTGTATTATACTCCAGAGCTGCACTCACTATTCTGCTGGTGCATTCACTGTGTACATACATTACATTACTGATCCTGTACTGATCCTAAGTTACATCCTGTATTATACCCCAGAGCTGCACTCACTATTCTGCTGGTGCAGTCACTGTGTACATACATTACATTACTGATCCTGTACTGATCCTGAGTTACATCCTGTATTATACTCCAGAGCTGCACTCACTATTCTGCTGGTGCAGTCACTGTGTACATGCATTACATTACTGATCCTGTACTGATCCTGAGTTACATCCTGTATTATACTCCAGAGCTGCACTCACTATTCTGCTGGTGCAGTCACTGTGTACATACATTACATTACTGATCCGGAGTTACATCCTGTATTATGCTCCAGAGCTGCACTCACTATTCTGCTGGTGCAGTCGCTGTGTACATACATTACATTACTGATCCTGTACTGATCCTGAGTTACATCCTGTATTATACTCCAGAGCTGCACTCACTATTCTGCTGGTGCAGTCACTGTGTACATACATTACATTACTGATCCTGTACTGATCCTGAGTTACATCCTGTATTATACTCCAGAGCTGCACTCACTATTCTGCTGGTGCAGTCACTGTGTACATACATTACATTACTGATCCTGTACTGATCCTGAGTTACATCCTGTATTATACTCCAGAGCTGCACTCACTATTCTGCTGGTGCAGTCACTGTGTACATGCATTACATTACTGATCCTGTACTGATCCTGAGTTACATCCTGTATTATACTCCAGAGCTGCACTCACTATTCTGCTGGTGCAGTCACTGTGTACATACATTACATTACTGATCCTGAGTTACATCCTGTATTATGCTCCAAAGCTGCACTCACTATTCTGCTGGTGCAGTCGCTGTGTACATACATTACATTACTGATCCTGTACTGATCCTGAGTTACATCCTGTATTATACTCCAGAGCTGCACTCACTATTCTTCTGGTGCAGTCACTGTGTACATACATTACATTACTGATCCTGAGTTACATCCTGTATTATACTCCAGAGCTGCACTCACTATTCTGCTGGTGCAGTCACTGTGTACATACATTACATTACTGATCATGAGTTACATCCTGTATTATACTCCAGAGCTGCACTCACTATTCTGCTGGTGCAGTCACTGTGTACATGCATTACATTACTGATCCTGTACTGATCCTGAGTTACATCCTGTATTATATTCCAGAGCTGCACTCACTATTCTTCTGGTGCAGTCACTGTGTACATACATTACATTACTGATCCTGTACTGATCCTGAGTTACATCCTGTATTATACTCCAGAGCTGCACTCACTATTCTGCTGGTGCAGTCACTGTGTACATACTTTACATTACTGATCCTGAGATACATCCTGTATTATACTCCAGAGCTGCACTCACTATTCTGCTGGTGCAGTCACTGTGTACATGCATTACATTACTGATCCTGTATTGATCCTGAGTTACATCCTGTATTATACTCCAGAGCTGCACTCACTATTCTGCTGGTTCAGTCACAGTGTACATACATTACATTACTGATCCTGTACTGATCCTGAGTTACATCCTCTATTATACTCCAGAGCTGCACTCACTATTCTGCTGGTGCAGTCACTGTGTACATATATTACATTACTGACCCTGAGTTACATCCTGTATTATACTCCAGAGCTGCACTCACTATTCTGCTGGTGCAGTCACTGTGTACATGCATAACATTACTGATCCTGTACTGATCCTGAGTTACATCCTGTATTATACTCCAGAGCTGCACTCACTATTCTGCTGGAGCAGTCACTGTGTACATGCATTACATTACTGATCCTGTACTGATCCTGAGTTACATCCTGTATTATACTCCAGAGCTGCACTCACTATTCTTCTGGTGCAGTCACTGTGTACATACATTACATTACTGATCCTGAGTTACATCCTGTATTATACTCCAGAGCTGCACTCACTATTCTGCTGGTGCAGTCACTGTGCACATACATTACATTTCTGATCCTGTACTGATCCTGAGTTACATCCTGTATTATACTCCAGAGCTGCACTCACTATTCTGCTGGTGCAGTCACTGTGTACATACATTACATTACTGATCCTGAGTTACATCCTGTATTATACCCAGAGCTGCACTCACTATTCTGCTGGTGCAGTCACTGTGCACATACATTACATTTCTGATCCTGTACTGATCCTGAGTTACATCCTGTATTATACTCCAGAGCTGCACTCACTATTCTGCTGGTGCAGTCACTGTGTACATACATTACATTACTGATCCGGTACTGATCCTGAGTTACATTCTGTATTATACTCCAGAGCTGCACTCACTATTCTGCTGGTGTAGTCACTGTGTACATACATTACATTACTGATCCTGAGTTACATCCTGTATTATGCTCCAGAGCTGCACTCACTATTCTGCTGGTGCAGTCACTGTGTACATACATTACATTACTGATCCTGTACTGATCCTGAGTTACATCCTGTATTATACTCCAGAGCTGCACTCACTATTCTGCTGGTGCAGTCACTGTGTACATGCATTACATTACTGATCCTGTACTGATCCTGAGTTACATCCTGTATTATACTCCAGAGCTGCACTCACTATTCTGGTGGTGCAGTCACTGTGTACATACATTACATTACTGATCCTGTACTGATCCTGAGTTACATCCTGTATTATACTCCAGAGCTGCACTCACTATTCTGCTGGTGCATTCACTGTGTACATACATTACATTACTGATCCTGTACTGATCCTAAGTTACATCCTGTATTATACCCCAGAGCTGCACTCACTATTCTGCTGGTGCAGTCACTGTGTACATACATTACATTACTGATCCTGTACTGATCCTGAGTTACATCCTGTATTATACTCCAGAGCTGCACTCACTATTCTGCTGGTGCAGTCACTGTGCACATGCATTACATTACTGATCCTGTACTGATCCTGAGTTACATCCTGTATTATACTCCAGAGCTGCACTCACTATTCTGCTGGTGCAGTCACTGTGTACATACATTACATTACTGATCCTGAGTTACATCCTGTATTATGCTCCAGAGCTGCACTCACTATTCTGCTGGTGCAGTCGCTGTGTACATACATTACATTACTGATCCTGTACTGATCCTGAGTTACATCCTGTATTATACTCCAGAGCTGCACTCACTATTCTGCTGGTGCAGTCACTGTGTACATACATTACATTACTGATCCTGTACTGATCCTGAGTTACATCCTGTATTATACTCCAGAGCTGCACTCACTATTCTGCTGGTGCAGTCGCTGTGTACATACATTACATTACTGATCCTGTACTGATCCTGAGTTACATCCTGTATTATACTCCAGAGCTGCACTCACTATTCTGCTGGTGCAGTCACTGTGTACATACATTACATTGCTGATCCTGAGTTACATCCTGTATTATACTTCAGAGCTGCACTCACTATTCTGCTGGTCAGTCACTGTGTACATACATTACATTACTGATCCTGTACTGATCCTGAGTTACATCCTGTATTATACTCCAGAGCTGCACTCACTATTCTGCTGGTGCAGTCACTGTGTACATACATTACATTCCTGATCCTGAGTTACATCCTGTATTATACTCCAGAGCTGCACTCACTATTCTTCTGGTGCAGTCACTGTGTACATACATTACATTACTGATCCTGAGTTACATCCTGTATTATACTCCAGAGCTGCACTCACTATTCTTCTGGTGCAGTCACTGTGTACATACATTACATTTCTGATCCTGAGTTACATCCAGTATTATACTCCAGAGCTGCACTCACTATTCTTCTGGTGCAGTCACTGTGTACATTCATTACTGATCCTGAGTTACATCCTGTATTACACTCCAGAGCTGCACTCACTATTCTGCTGCTGCAGTCGCTGTGTACATACATTACATTTCTGATCCTGAGTTACATACTGTATTATACTCCAGAGCTGCACTCACTATTCTTCTGGTGCAGTCACTGTGTACATACATTTCTGATCCTGAGTTACATCCTGTATTATACTCCAGAGCTGCACTCACTATTCTTCTGGTGCAGTCACTGTGTACATACATTACATTACTGATCCTGAGTTACATCCTGTATTATACTCCAGAGCTGCACTCACTATTCTGCTGGTGCAGTCACTGTGTACATGCATTACATTACTGATCCTGTACTGATCCTGAGTTACATCCTGTATTATACTCCAGAGCTGCACTCACTATTCTGCTGGTGCAGTCACTGTGTACATACATTACATTACTGATCCTGAGTTACATCCTGTATTATACCCAGAGCTGCACTCACTATTCTGCTGGTGCAGTCACTGTGCACATACATTACATTTCTGATCCTGTACTGATCCTGAGTTACATCCTGTATTATACTCCAGAGCTGCACTCACTATTCTTCTGGTGCAGTCACTGTGTACATACATTACATTTCTGATCCTGAGTTACATCCTGTATTATACTCCAGAGCTGCACTCACTATTCTTCTGGTGCAGTCACTGTGTACATACATTACATTACTGATCCTGAGTTACATCCTGTATTATACTCCAGAGCTGCACTCACTATTCTGCTGGTGCAGTCACTGTGCACATACATTACATTACTGATCCTGAGTAACATCCTGTATTATACTCCAGAGCTGCACTCACTATTCTTCTGGTGCAGTCACTGTGTACATACATTACATTTCTGATCCTGAGTTACATCCAGTATTATACTCCAGAGCTGCACTCACTATTCTTCTGGTGCAGTCACTGTGTACATACATTACATTACTGATCATGAGTTACATCCTGTATTATACTCCAGAGCTGCACTCACTATTCTGCTGGTGCAGTCACTGTGTACATACATTACATTACTGATCCTGAGTAACATCCTGTATTATACCCCAGAGCTGCACTCACTATTCTGCTGGTGCAGTCACTGTGTACATACATTACATTACTGATCCTGAGTAACATCCTGTATTATACTCCAGAGCTGCACTCACTATTCTGCTGGTGCAGTCGCTGTGTACATACATTACATTACTGATCCTGTACTGATCCTGAGTTACATCCTGTATTATACTCCAGAGCTGCACTCACTATTCTGCTGGTGCAGTCACTGGGTACATACATTACATTACTGATCCTGTACTGATCCTGAGTTACATCCTGTATTATACTCCAGAGCTGCACTCACTATTCTGCTGGTGCAGTCACTGTGTACATACATTACATTACTGATCCTGTACTGATCCTGAGTTACATCCTGTATTATACCCCAGAGCTGCACTCACTATTCTGCTGGTGCAGTCACTGTGTACATACATTACATTACTGATCCTGTACTGATCCTGAGTTACATCCTGTATTATACTCCAGAGCTGCACTCACTATTCTGCTGGTGCAGTCACTGTGTACATACATTACATTACTGATCCTGAGTTACATCCTGTATTATACTCCAGAGCTGCACTCACTATTCTGCTGGTCAGTCACTGTGTACATACATTACATTACTGATTCTGTACTGATCTTGAGTTACATCCTGTATTATACTCCAGAGCTGCACTCACTATTCTTCTGGCGCAGTCACTGTGTACATACATTACATTACTGATCCTGAGTTACATCCTGTATTATACTCCAGAGCTGCACTCACTATTCTGCTGGTGCAGTCACTGTGTACATACATTACATTACTGATCCTGAGTTACATCCTGTATTATACTCCAGAGCTGCACTCACTATTCTGCTGGTCAGTCACTGTGTACATACATTACATTACTGATTCTGTACTGATCCTGAGTTACATCCTGTATTATACTCCAGAGCTGCACTCACTATTCTTCTGGTGCAGTCACTGTGTACATACATTACATTACTGATCCTGAGTTACATCCTGTATTATACTCCAGAGCTGCACTCACTATTCTTCTGGTGCAGTCACTGTGTACATACATTACATTACTGATCCTGAATTACATCCTGTATTATACTCCAGAGCTGCACTCACTATTCTTCTGGTGCAGTCACTGTGTACATACATTACATTACTGATCCTGAGTTACATCCTGTATTATACTCCAGAGCTGCACTCACTATTCTGCTGGTGCAGTCACTGTGTACATACATTACATTTGTGATCCTGAGTTACATCCAGTATTATACTCCAGAGCTGCACTCACTATTCTTCTGGTGCAGTCACTGTGTACATACATTACATTTCTGATCCTGAGTTACATCCTGTATTATACTCCAGAGCTACACTCACTATTCTTCTGGTGCAGTCACTGTGTACATACATTACATTTCTGATCCTGAGTTACATCCAGTATTATACTCCAGAGCTGCACTCACTATTCTGCTGGTCAGTCACTGTGTACATACATTACATTACTGATCCTGAGTTATATCCTGTATTATACTCCAGAGCTGCACTCACTATTCTGCTGGTGCAGTCACTGTGTACATACATTACATTACCGATCCTGAGTTATATCCTGTATTATACTCCAGAGCTGCACTCACTATTCTTCTGGTGCAGTCACTGTGTACATACATTACATTACTGATCCTGAGTTATATCCTGTATTATACTCCAGAGCTGCACTCACTATTCTTCTGGTGCAGTCACTGTGTACATACATTACATTTCTGATCCTGAGTTACATCCAGTATTATACTCCAGAGCTGCACTCACTATTCTTCTGGTGCAGTCACTGTGTACATACATTACATTTCTGATCCTGAGTTACATCCTGTATTATACTCCAGAGCTGCACTCACTATTCTGCTGGTGGAGTCACTGTGTACATACATTACATTACTGATCCTGAGTTACATCCTGTATTATACTCCAGAGCTGCACTCACTATTCTTCTGGTGCAGTCACTGTGTACATACATTACATTTCTGATCCTGAGTTACATCCTGTATTATACTCCAGAGCTGCACTCACTATTCTGCTGGTGCAGTCACTGTGTACATACATTACATTACTGATCCTGAGTTACATCCTGTATTATACTCCAGAGCTGCACTCACTATTCTGCTGGTCAGTCACTGTGTACATACATTACATTACTGATCCTGTACTGATCCTGAGTTACATCCTGTATTATACTCCAGAGCTGCACTCACTATTCTTCTGGTGCAGTCACTGTGTACATACATTACATTACTGATCCTGAGTTACATCCTGTATTATACTCCAGAGCTGCACTCACTATTCTTCTGGTGCAGTCACTGTGTACATACATTACATTTCTGATCCTGAGTTACATCCTGTATTATACTCCAGAGCTGCACTCACTATTCTTCTGGTGCAGTCACTGTGTACATACATTACATTACTGATCCTGAGTTACATCCTGTATAATACTCCAGAGCTGCACTCACTATTCTGCTGGTCAGTCACTGTGTACATACATTACATTACTGATCCTGTACTGATCCTGAGTTACATCCTGTATTATACTCCAGAGCTGCACTCACTATTCTTCTGGTGCAGTCACTGTGTACATACATTACATTACTGATCCTGAGTTACATCCTGTATTATACTCCAGAGCTGCACTCACTATTCTTCTGGTGCAGTCACTGTGTACATACATTACATTACTGATCCTGAGTTACATCCTGTATTATACTCCAGAGCTGCACTCACTATTCTTCTGGTGCAGTCACTGTGTACATACATTACATTTCTGATCCTGAGTTACATCCTGTATTATACTCCAGAGCTGCACTCACTATTCTGCTGGTGCAGTCACTGTGTACATATATTACATTACTGACCCTGAGTTACATCCTGTATTATACTCCAGAGCTGCACTCACTATTCTGCTGGTGCAGTCACTGTGTACATGCATTACATTACTGATCCTGTACTGATCCTGAGTTACATGCTGTATTATACTCCAGAGCTGCACTCACTATTCTGCTGGAGCAGTCACTGTGTACATGCATTACATTACTGATCCTGTACTGATCCTGAGTTACATCCTGTATTATACTCCAGAGCTGCACTCACTATTCTGCTGGTGCAGTCACTGTGTACATATATTACATTACTGATCCTGAGTTACATCCTGTATTATACCCAGAGCTGCACTCACTATTCTGCTGGTGCAGTCACTGTGCACATACATTACATTTCTGATCCTGTACTGATCCTGAGTTACATCCTGTATTATACTCCAGAGCTGCACTCACTATTCTGCTGGTGCAGTCACTGTGTACATACATTACATTCCTGATCCTGAGTTACATCCTGTATTATACCCAGAGCTGCACTCACTATTCTGCTGGTGCAGTCACTGTGCACATACATTACATTTCTGATCCTGTACTGATCCTGAGTTACATCCTGTATTATACTCCAGAGCTGCACTCACTATTCTGCTGGTGCAGTCACTGTGTACATACATTACATTACTGATCCGGTACTGATCCTGAGTTACATTCTGTATTATACTCCAGAGCTGCACTCACTATTCTGCTGGTGTAGTCACTGTGAACATACATTACATTACTGATCCTGAGTTACATCCTGTATTATGCTCCAGAGCTGCACTCACTATTCTGCTGGTGCAGTCACTGTGTACATACATTACATTACTGATCCTGTACTGATCCTGAGTTACATAATGTATTATACCCCAGAGCTGCACTCACTATTCTGCTGGTGCAGTCACTGTGTACATACATTACATTACTGATCCTGTACTGATCCTGAGTTACATCCTGTATTATACTCCAGAGCTGCACTCACTATTCTGCTGGTGCAGTCACTGTGTACATGCATTACATTACTGATCCTGTACTGATCCTGAGTTACATCCTGTATTATACTCCAGAGCTGCACTCACTATTCTGCTGGTGCAGTCACTGTGTACATACATTACATTACTGATCCTGAGTTACATCCTGTATTATGCTCCAAAGCTGCACTCACTATTCTGCTGGTGCAGTCGCTGTGTACATACATTACATTACTGATCCTGTACTGATCCTGAGTTACATCCTGTATTATACTCCAGAGCTGCACTCACTATTCTTCTGGTGCAGTCACTGTGTACATACATTACATTACTGATCCTGAGTTACATCCTGTATTATACTCCAGAGCTGCACTCACTATTCTGCTGGTGCAGTCACTGTGTACATACATTACATTACTGATCATGAGTTACATCCTGTATTATACTCCAGAGCTGCACTCACTATTCTGCTGGTGCAGTCACTGTGTACATGCATTACATTACTGATCCTGTACTGATCCTGAGTTACATCCTGTATTATACTCCAGAGCTGCACTCACTATTCTTCTGGTGCAGTCACTGTGTACATACATTACATTACTGATCCTGTACTGATCCTGAGTTACATCCTGTATTATACTCCAGAGCTGCACTCACTATTCTGCTGGTGCAGTCACTGTGTACATACTTTACATTACTGATCCTGAGATACATCCTGTATTATACTCCAGAGCTGCACTCACTATTCTGCTGGTGCAGTCACTGTGTACATGCATTACATTACTGATCCTGTACTGATCCTGAGTTACATCCTGTATTATACTCCAGAGCTGCACTCACTATTCTGCTGGTTCAGTCACAGTGTACATACATTACATTACTGATCCTGTACTGATCCTGAGTTACATCCTCTATTATACTCCAGAGCTGCACTCACTATTCTGCTGGTGCAGTCACTGTGTACATATATTACATTACTGACCCTGAGTTACATCCTGTATTATACTCCAGAGCTGCACTCACTATTCTGCTGGTGCAGTCACTGTGTACATGCATAACATTACTGATCCTGTACTGATCCTGAGTTACATCCTGTATTATACTCCAGAGCTGCACTCACTATTCTGCTGGAGCAGTCACTGTGTACATGCATTACATTACTGATCCTGTACTGATCCTGAGTTACATCCTGTATTATACTCCAGAGCTGCACTCACTATTCTTCTGGTGCAGTCACTGTGTACATACATTACATTACTGATCCTGAGTTACATCCTGTATTATACTCCAGAGCTGCACTCACTATTCTGCTGGTGCAGTCACTGTGCACATACATTACATTTCTGATCCTGTACTGATCCTGAGTTACATCCTGTATTATACTCCAGAGCTGCACTCACTATTCTGCTGGTGCAGTCACTGTGTACATACATTACATTACTGATCCTGAGTTACATCCTGTATTATACCCAGAGCTGCACTCACTATTCTGCTGGTGCAGTCACTGTGCACATACATTACATTTCTGATCCTGTACTGATCCTGAGTTACATCCTGTATTATACTCCAGAGCTGCACTCACTATTCTGCTGGTGCAGTCACTGTGTACATACATTACATTACTGATCCGGTACTGATCCTGAGTTACATCCTGTATTATACTCCAGAGCTGCACTCACTATTCTGCTGGTGTAGTCACTGTGTACATACATTACATTACTGATCCTGAGTTACATCCTGTATTATGCTCCAGAGCTGCACTCACTATTCTGCTGGTGCAGTCACTGTGTACATACATTACATTACTGATCCTGTACTGATCCTGAGTTACATCCTGTATTATACTCCAGAGCTGCACTCACTATTCTGCTGGTGCAGTCACTGTGTACATGCATTACATTACTGATCCTGTACTGATCCTGAGTTACATCCTGTATTATACTCCAGAGCTGCACTCACTATTCTGGTGGTGCAGTCACTGTGTACTTACATTACATTACTGATCCTGTACTGATCCTGAGTTACATCCTGTATTATACTCCAGAGCTGCACTCACTATTCTGCTGGTGCATTCACTGTGTACATACATTACATTACTGATCCTGTACTGATCCTAAGTTACATCCTGTATTATACCCCAGAGCTGCACTCACTATTCTGCTGGTGCAGTCACTGTGTACATACATTACATTACTGATCCTGTACTGATCCTGAGTTACATCCTGTATTATACTCCAGAGCTGCACTCACTATTCTGCTGGTGCAGTCACTGTGTACATGCATTACATTACTGATCCTGTACTGATCCTGAGTTACATCCTGTATTATACTCCAGAGCTGCACTCACTATTCTGCTGGTGCAGTCACTGTGTACATACATTACATTACTGATCCTGAGTTACATCCTGTATTATGCTCCAGAGCTGCACTCACTATTCTGCTGGTGCGGTCGCTGTGTACATACATTACATTACTGATCCTGTACTGATCCTGAGTTACATCCTGTATTATACTCCAGAGCTGCACTCACTATTCTGCTGGTGCAGTCACTGTGTACATACATTACATTACTGATCCTGTACTGATCCTGAGTTACATCCTGTATTATACTCCAGAGCTGCACTCACTATTCTGCTGGTGCAGTCGCTGTGTACATACATTACATTACTGATCCTGTACTGATCCTGAGTTACATCCTGTATTATACTCCAGAGCTGCACTCACTATTCTGCTGGTGCAGGCACTGTGTACATACATTACATTGCTGATCCTGAGTTACATCCTGTATTATACTTCAGAGCTGCACTCACTATTCTGCTGGTCAGTCACTGTGTACATACATTACATTACTGATCCTGTACTGATCCTGAGTTACATCCTGTATTATACTCCAGAGCTGCACTCACTATTCTTCTGGTGCAGTCACTGTGTACATACCTTACATTACTGATCCTGAGTTACATCCTGTATTATACTCCAGAGCTGCACTCACTATTCTTCTGGTGCAGTCACTGTGTACATACATTACATTTCTGATCCTGAGTTACATCCAGTATTATACTCCAGAGCTGCACTCACTATTCTTCTGGTGCAGTCACTGTGTACATTCATTACTGATCCTGAGTTACATCCTGTATTACACTCCAGAGCTGCACTCACTATTCTGCTGGTGCAGTCGCTGTGTACATACATTACATTTCTGATCCTGAGTTACATACTGTATTATACTCCAGAGCTGCACTCACTATTCTTCTGGTGCAGTCACTGTGTACATACATTTCTGATCCTGAGTTACATCCTGTATTATACTCCAGAGCTGCACTCACTATTCTTCTGGTGCAGTCACTGTGTACATACATTACATTACTGATCCTGAGTTACATCCTGTATTATACTCCAGAGCTGCACTCACTATTCTGCTGGTGCAGTCACTGTGTACATGCATTACATTACTGATCCTGTACTGATCCTGAGTTACATCCTGTATTATACTCCAGAGCTGCACTCACTATTCTGCTGGTGCAGTCACTGTGTACATACATTACATTACTGATCCTGAGTTACATCCTGTATTATACCCAGAGCTGCACTCACTATTCTGCTGGTGCAGTCACTGTGCACATACATTACATTTCTGATCCTGTACTGATCCTGAGTTACATCCTGTATTATACTCCAGAGCTGCACTCACTATTCTTCTGGTGCAGTCACTGTGTACATACATTACATTTCTGATCCTGTGTTACATCCTGTATTATACTCCAGAGCTGCACTCACTATTCTTCTGGTGCAGTCACTGTGTACATACATTACATTACTGATCCTGAGTTACATCCTGTATTATACTCCAGAGCTGCACTCACTATTCTGCTGGTGCAGTCACTGTGCACATACATTACATTACTGATCCTGAGTAACATCCTGTATTATACTCCAGAGCTGCACTCACTATTCTTCTGGTGCAGTCACTGTGTACATACATTACATTTCTGATCCTGAGTTACATCCAGTATTATACTCCAGAGCTGCACTCACTATTCTTCTGGTGCAGTCACTGTGTACATACATTACATTACTGATCATGAGTTACATCCTGTATTATACTCCAGAGCTGCACTCACTATTCTGCTGGTGCAGTCACTGTGTACATACATTACATTACTGATCCTGAGTAACATCCTGTATTATACCCCAGAGCTGCACTCACTATTCTGCTGGTGCAGTCACTGTGTACATACATTACATTACTGATCCTGAGTAACATCCTGTATTATACTCCAGAGCTGCACTCACTATTCTGCTGGTGCAGTCGCTGTGTACATACATTACATTACTGATCCTGTACTGATCCTGAGTTACATCCTGTATTATACTCCAGAGCTGCACTCACTATTCTGCTGGTGCAGTCACTGTGTACATACATTACATTACTGATCCTGAGTTACATCCTGTATTATACTCCAGAGCTGCACTCACTATTCTGCTGGTGCAGTCACTGTGTACATACATTACATTACTGATCCTGTACTGATCCTGAGTTACATCCTGTATTATACCCCAGAGCTGCACTCACTATTCTGCTGGTGCAGTCACTGTGTACATACATTACATTACTGATCCTGTACTGATCCTGAGTTACATCCTGTATTATACTCCAGAGCTGCACTCACTATTCTGCTGGTGCAGTCACTGTGTACATACATTACATTACTGATCCTGAGTTACATCCTGTATTATACTCCAGAGCTGCACTCACTATTCTGCTGGTCAGTCACTGTGTACATACATTACATTACTGATTCTGTACTGATCCTGAGTTACATCCTGTATTATACTCCAGAGCTGCACTCACTATTCTTCTGGTGCAGTCACTGTGTACATACATTACATTACTGATCCTGAGTTACATCCTGTATTATACTCCAGAGCTGCACTCACTATTCTTCTGGTGCAGTCATTGTGTACATACATTACATTACTGATCCTGAATTACATCCTGTATTATACTCCAGAGCTGCACTCACTATTCTTCTGGTGCAGTCACTGTGTACATACATTACATTACTGATCCTGAGTTACATCCTGTATTATACTCCAGAGCTGTACTCACTATTCTGCTGGTGCAGTCACTGTGTACATACATTACATTTCTGATCCTGAGTTACATCCAGCATTATACTCCAGAGCTGCACTCACTATTCTTCTGGTGCAGTCACTGTGTACATACATTACATTTCTGATCCTGAGTTACATCCTGTATTATACTCCAGAGCTGCACTCACTATTCTTCTGGTGCAGTCACTGTGTACATACATTACATTTCTGATCCTGAGTTACATCCAGTATTATACTCCAGAGCTGCACTCACTATTCTGCTGGTCAGTCACTGTGTACATACATTACATTACTGATCCTGAGTTATATCCTGTATTATACTCCAGAGCTGCACTCACTATTCTTCTGGTGCAGTCACTGTGTACAAACATTACATTTCTGATCCTGAGTTACATCCAGTATTATACTCCAGAGCTGCACTCACTATTCTGCTGGTGCAGTCACTGTGTACATACATTACATTACTGATCCTGAGTTATATCCTGTATTATACTCCAGAGCTGCACTCACTATTCTTCTGGTGCAGTCACTGTGTACATACATTACATTACTGATCCTGAGTTATATCCTGTATTATACTCCAGAGCTGCACTCACTATTCTTCTGGTGCAGTCACTGTGTACATACATTACATTTCTGATCCTGAGTTACATCCAGTATTATACTCCAGAGCTGCACTCACTATTCTTCTGGTGCAGTCACTGTGTACATACATTACATTTCTGATCCTGAGTTACATCCTCTATTATACTCCAGAGCTGCACTCACTATTCTGCTGGTGCAGTCACTGTGTACATACATTACATTACTGATCCTGAGTTACATCCTGTATTATACTCCAGAGCTGCACTCACTATTCTTCTGGTGCAGTCACTGTGTACATACATTACATTTCTGATCCTGAGTTACATCCTGTATTATACTCCAGAGCTGCACTCACTATTCTGCTGGTGCAGTCACTGTGTACATACATTACATTACTGATCCTGAGTTACATCCTGTATTATACTCCAGAGCTGCACTCACTATTCTGCTGGTCAGTCACTGTGTACATACATTACATTACTGATCCTGTACTGATCCTGAGTTACATCCTGTATTATACTCCAGAGCTGCACTCACTATTCTTCTGGTGCAGTCACTGTGTACATACATTACATTACTGATCCTGAGTTACATCCTGTATTATACTCCAGAGCTGCACTCACTATTCTTCTGGTGCAGTCACTGTGTACATACATTACATTTCTGATCCTGAGTTACATCCTGTATTATACTCCAGAGCTGCACTTACTATTCTTCTGGTGCAGTCACTGTGTACATACATTACATTACTGATCCTGAGTTACATCCTGTATTATACTCCAGAGCTGCACTCACTATTCTGCTGGTCAGTCACTGTGTACATACATTACATTACTGATCCTGTACTGATCCTGAGTTACATCCTGTATTATACTCCAGAGCTGCACTCACTATTCTTCTGGTGCAGTCACTGTGTACATACATTACATTACTGATCCTGAGTTACATCCTGTATTATACTCCAGAGCTGCACTCACTATTCTTCTGGTGCAGTCACTGTGTACATACATTACATTACTGATCCTGAGTTACATCCTGTATTATACTCCAGAGCTGCACTCACTATTCTTCTGGTGCAGTCACTGTGTACATACATTACATTTCTGATCCTGAGTTACATCCTGTATTATACTCCAGAGCTGCACTCACTATTCTGCTGGTGCAGTCACTGTGTACATATATTACATTACTGACCCTGAGTTACATCCTGTATTATACTCCAGAGCTGCACTCACTATTCTGCTGGTGCAGTCACTGTGTACATGCATTACATTACTGATCCTGTACTGATCCTGAGTTACATCCTGTATTATACTCCAGAGCTGCACTCACTATTCTGCTGGTGCAGTCACTGTGTACATATATTACATTACTGACCCTGAGTTACATCCTGTATTATACTCCAGAGCTGCACTCACTATTCTGCTGGTGCAGTCACTGTGTACATGCATTACATTACTGATCCTGTACTGATCCTGAGTTACATCCTGTATTATACTCCAGAGCTGCACTCACTATTCTGCTGGAGCAGTCACTGTGTACATGCATTACATTACTGATCCTGTACTGATCCTGAGTTACATCCTGTATTATACTCCAGAGCTGTACTCACTATTCTTCTGGTGCAGTCACTGTGTACATACATTACATTACTGATCCTGTACTGATCCTGAGTTACATCATGTATTATACTCCAGAGCTGCACTCACTATTCTGCTGGTGCAGTCACTGTGTACATACATTACATTCCTGATCCTGAGTTACATCCTGTATTATACCCAGAGCTGCACTCACTATTCTGCTGGTGCAGTCACTGTGCACATACATTACATTTCTGATCCTGTACTGATCCTGAGTTACATCCTGTATTATACTCCAGAGCTGCACTCACTATTCTGCTGGTGCAGTCACTGTGTACATACATTACATTACTGATCCGGTACTGATCCTGAGTTACATCCTGTATTATACTCCAGAGCTGCACTCACTATTCTGCTGGTGTAGTCACTGTGTACATACATTACATTACTGATCCTGAGTTACATCCTGTATTATGCTCCAGAGCTGCACTCACTATTCTGCTGGTGCAGTCACTGTGTACATACATTACATTACTGATCCTGTACTGATCCTGAGTTACATCCTGTATTATACCCCAGAGCTGCACTCACTATTCTGCTGGTGCAGTCACTGTGTACATACATTACATTACTGATCCTGTACTGATCCTGAGTTACATCCTGTATTATACTCCAGAGCTGCACTCACTATTCTGCTGGTGCAGTCACTGTGTACATGCATTACATTACTGATCCTGTACTCATCCTGAGTTACATCCTGTATTATACTCCAGAGCTGCACTCACTATTCTGCTGGTGCAGTCACTGTGTACATACATTACATTACTGATCCTGAGTTACATCCTGTATTATGCTCCAAAGCTGCACTCACTATTCTGCTCGTGCAGTCGCTTTGTACATACATTACATTACTGATCCTGTACTGATCCTGAGTTACATCCTGTATTATACTCCAGAGCTGCACTCACTATTCTTCTGGTGCAGTCACTGTGTACATACATTACATTACTGATCCTGAGTTACATCCTGTATTATACTCCAGAGCTGCACTCACTATTCTGCTGGTGCAGTCACTGTGTACATACATTACATTACTGATCCTGAGTTACATCCTGTATTATACTCCAGAGCTGCACTCACTATTCTGCGGGTGCAGTCACTGTGTACATGCATTACATTACTGATCCTGTACTGATCCTGAGTTACATCCTGTATTATACTCCAGAGCTGCACTCACTATTCTTCTGGTGCAGTCACTGTGTACATACATTACATTACTGATCCTGTACTGATCCTGAGTTACATCCTGTATTATACTCCAGAGCTGCACTCACTATTCTGCTGGTGCAGTCACTGTGTACATACTTTACATTACTGATCCTGAGTTACATCCTGTATTATACTCCAGAGCTGCACTCACTATTCTGCTGGTGCAGTCACTGTGTACATGCATTACATTACTGATCCTGTACTGATCCTGAGTTACATCCTGTATTATACTCCAGAGCTGCACTCACTATTCTGCTGGTGCAGTCACTGTGTACATATATTACATTACTGACCCTGAGTTACATCCTGTATTATACTCCAGAGCTGCACTCACTATTCTGCTGGTGCAGTCACTGTGTACATGCATTACATTACTGATCCTGTACTGATCCTGAGTTACATCCTGTATTATACTCCAGAGCTGCACTCACTATTCTGCTGGAGCAGTCACTGTGTACATGCATTACATTACTGATCCTGTACTGATCCTGAGTTACATCCTGTATTATACTCCAGAGCTGCACTCACTATTCTTCTGGTGCAGTCACTGTGTACATACATTACATTACTGATCCTGAGTTACATCCTGTATTATACTCCAGAGCTGCACTCACTATTCTGCTGGTGCAGTCACTGTGCACATACATTACATTTCTGATCCTGTACTGATCCTGAGTTACATCCTGTATTATACTCCAGAGCTGCACTCACTATTCTGCTGGTGCAGTCACTGTGTACATACATTACATTACTGATCCGGTACTGATCCTGAGTTACATCCTGTATTATACTCCAGAGCTGCACTCACTATTCTGCTGGTGTAGTCACTGTGTACATACATTACATTACTGATCCTGAGTTACATCCTGTATTATGCTCCAGAGCTGCACTCACTATTCTGCTGGTGCAGTCACTGTGTACATACATTACATTACTGATCCTGTACTGATCCTGAGTTACATCCTGTATTATACTCCAGAGCTGCACTCACTATTCTGCTGGTGCAGTCACTGTGTACATGCATTACATTACTGATCCTGTACTGATCCTGAGTTACATCCTGTATTATACTCCAGAGCTGCACTCACTATTCTGGTGGTGCAGTCACTGTGTACATACATTACATTACTGATCCTGTACTGATCCTGAGTTACATCCTGTATTATACTCCAGAGCTGCACTCACTATTCTGCTGGTGCATTCACTGTGTACATACATTACATTACTGATCCTGTACTGATCCTGAGTTACATCCTGTATTATACCCCAGAGCTGCACTCACTATTCTGCTGGTGCAGTCACTGTGTACATGCATTAATTACTTATCCTGTACTGATCCTGAGTTACATCCTGTATTATACTCCAGAGCTGCACTCACTATTCTGCTGGTGCAGTCACTGTGTACATACATTACATTACTGATCCTGTACTGATCCTGAGTTACATCCTGTATTATACTCCAGAGCTGCACTCACTATTCTGCTGGTGCAGTCACTGTGTACATGCATTACATTACTGATCCTGTACTGATCCTGAGTTACATCCTGTATTATACTCCAGAGCTGCACTCACTATTCTGCTGGTGCAGTCACTGTGTACATACATTACATTACTGATCCTGAGTTACATCCTGTATTATGCTCCAGAGCTGCACTCACTATTCTGCTGGTGCAGTCGCTGTGTACATACATTACATTACTGATCCTGTACTGATCCTGAGTTACATCCTGTATTATACTCCAGAGCTGCACTCACTATTCTGCTGGTGCAGTCACTGTGTACATACATTACATTACTGATCCTGTACTGATCCTGAGTTACATCCTGTATTATACTCCAGAGCTGCACTCACTATTCTGCTGGTGCAGTCGCTGTGTACATACATTACATTACTGATCCTGTACTGATCCTGAGTTACATCCTGTATTATACTCCAGAGCTGCACTCACTATTCTGCTGGTGCAGTCACTGTGTACATACATTACATTACTGATCCTGAGTTACATCCTGTATTATACTTCAGAGCTGCACTCACTATTCTGCTGGTCAGTCACTGTGTACATACATTACATTACTGATCCTGTACTGATCCTGAGTTACATCCTGTATTATACTCCAGAGCTGCACTCACTATTCTGCTGGTGCAGTCACTGTGTACATACATTACATTTCTGATCCTGAGTTACATCCTGTATTATACTCCAGAGCTGCACTCACTATTCTTCTGGTGCAGTCACTGTGTACATACATTACATTACTGATCCTGAGTTACATCCTGTATTATACTCCAGAGCTGCACTCACTATTCTTCTGGTGCAGTCACTGTGTACATACATTACATTTCTGATCCTGAGTTACATCCAGTATTATACTCCAGAGCTGCACTCACTATTCTTCTGGTGCAGTCACTGTGTACATACATTACTGATCCTGAGTTACATCCTGTATTACACTCCAGAGCTGCACTCACTATTCTGCTGGTGCAGTCGCTGTGTACATACATTACATTTCTGATCCTGAGTTACATCCTGTATTATACTCCAGAGCTGCACTCACTATTCCTCTGGTGCAGTCACTGTGTACATACATTTCTGATCCTGAGTTACATCCTGTATTATACTCCAGAGCTGCACTCACTATTCTTCTGGTGCAGTCACTGTGTACATACATTACATTACTGATCCTGAGTTACATCCTGCATTATACTCCAGAGCTGCACTCACTATTCTTCTGGTGCAGTCACTGTGTACATACTTTACATTTCTGATCCTGAGTTACATCCAGTATTATACTCCAGAGCTGCACTCACTATTCTTCTGGTGCAGTCACTGTGTACATACATTACTGATCCTGAGTTACATCCTGTATTATACTCCAGAGCTGCACTCACTATTCTTCTGGTGCAGTCACTGTGTACATACATTACTGATCCTGAGTTACATCCTGTATTATACTCCAGAGCTGCACTCACTATTCTGCTGGTGCAGACACTGTGTACATACATTACATTACTGATCCTGAGTTACATCCTGTATTATACTCCAGAGCTGCACTCACTATTCTGCTGGTGCAGTCACTGTGTACATACATTACATTTCTGATCCTGAGTTACATCCAGTATTATACTCCAGAGCTGCACTCACTATTCTTCTGGTGCAGTCACTGTGTACATACATTACTGATCCTGAGTTACATCCTGTATTATACTCCAGAGCTGCACTCACTATTCTTCTGGTGCAGTCACTGTGTACATACATTACTGATCCTGAGTTACATCCTGTATTATACTCCAGAGCTGCACTCACTATTCTGCTGGTGCAGACACTGTGTACATACATTACATTACTGATCCTGAGTTACATCCTGTATTATACTCCAGAGCTGCACTCACTATTCTTCTGGTGCAGTCACTGTGTACATACATTACTGATCCTGAGTTACATCCTGTATTATACTCCAGAGCTGCACTCACTATTCTTCTGGTGCAGTCACTGTGTACATACATTACATTACTGATCCTGTACTGATCCTGAGTTACATCCTGTATTATACTCCAGAGCTGCACTCACTATTCTGCTGGTGCAGTCACTGTGCACATACATTACATTTCTGATCCTGAGTTACATCCTGTATTATACTCCAGAGCTGCACTCACTATTCTTCTGGTGCAGTCACTGTGTACATACATTACTGATCCTGAGTTACATCCTGTATTATACTCCAGAGCTGCACTCACTATTCTTCTGGTGCAGTCACTGTGTACATACATTACATTACTGATCCTGAGTTACATCCTGTATTATACTCCAGAGCTGCACTCACTATTCTTCTGGTGCAGTCACTGTGTACATACATTACATTACTGATCCTGAGTTACATCCAGTATTATACTCCAGAGCTGCACTCACTATTCTTCTGGTGCAGTCACTGTGTACATACATTACATTTCTGATCCTGAGTTACATCCAGTATTATACTCCGGAGCTGCACTCACTATTCTTCTGGTGCAGTCACTGTGTACATACATTACATTACTGATCCTGAGTTACATCCAGTATTATACTCCAGAGCTGCACTCACTATTCTTCTGGTGCAGTCACTGTGTACATACATTACATTTCTGATCCTGAGTTACATCCAGTATTATACTCCGGAGCTGCACTCACTATTCTGCTGGTGCAGTCACTGTGTACATACATTACATTACTGATCCTGTACTGATCCTGAGTTACATCCTGTATTATACTCCAGAGCTGCACTCACTATTCTTCTGGTGCAGTCACTGTGTACACACATTACATTTCTGATCCTGAGTTACATCCAGTATTATACTCCGGAGCTGCACTCACTATTCTGCTGGTGCAGTCACTGTGTACATACATTACATTTCTGATCCTGAGTTACATCCTGTATTATACTCCAGAGCTGCACTCACTATTCTTCTGGTGCAGTCACTGTGTACATACATTACATTTCTGATCCTGAGTTACATCCTGTATTATACTCCAGAGCTGCACTCACTATTCTTCTGGTGCAGTCACTGTGTACATACATTACATTTCTGATCCTGAGTTACATCCTGTATTATACCCCAGAGCTGCACTCACTATTCTGCTGGTGCAGTCACTGTGTACATACATTACATTACTGATCCTGAGTTACATCCTGTATTATACTCCAGAGCTGCACTCACTATTCTGCTGGTGCAGTCACTGTGTACATACATTACATTACTGATCATGAGTTACATCCTGTATTATACTCCAGAGCTGCACTCACTATTCTGCTGGTGCAGTCACTGTGTACATACATTACATTACTGATACGGTACTGATCCTGAGTTACATCCTGTATTATACTCCAGAGCTGCACTCACTATTCTGCTGGTGCAGTCACTGTGTACATACATTACATTACTGATCATGAGTTACATCCTGTATTATACTCCAGAGCTGCACTCACTATTCTGCTGGTGCAGTCACTGTGTACATACATTACATTACTGATCATGAGTTACATCCTGTATTATACTCCAGAGCTGCACTCACTATTCTGCTGGTGCAGTCACTGTGTACATACATTACATTACTGATCATGAGTTACATCCTGTATTATACTCCAGAGCTGCACTCACTATTCTGCTGGTGCAGTCACTGTGTACATACATTACATTACTGATCATGAGTTACATCCTGTATTATACTCCAGAGCTGCACTCACTATTCTGCTGGTGCAGTCACTGTGTACATACATTACATTACTGATCCTGTACTGATCCTGAGTTACATCCTGTATTATACTCCAGAGCTGCACTCACTATTCTGCTGGTGCAGTCACTGTGTACATACATTACATTTCTGATCCTGAGTTACATCCTGTATTATACTCCAGAGCTGCACTCACTATTCTTCTGGTGCAGTCACTGTGTACATACATTACATTACTGATCCTGTACTGATCCTGAGTTACATCCTGTATTATACTCCAGAGCTGCACTCACTATTCTGCTGGTGCAGTCACTGTGTACATACATTACATTTCTGATCCTGAGTTACATCCTGTATTATACTCCAGAGCTGCACTCACTATTCTGCTGGTGTAGTCACTGTGTACATACATTACATTACTGATCCTGAGTTACATCCTGTATTATACTCCGGAGCTGCACTCACTATTCTGCTGGTGTAGTCACTGTGTACATACATTACATTACTGATCCTGAGTTACATCCTGTATTATACTCCAGAGCTGCACTCACTATTCTGCTGGTCAGTCACTGTGTACATACATTACATTACTGATTCTGTACTGATCCTGAGTTACATCCTGTATTATACTCCAAAGCTGCACTCACTATTCTTCTGGTGCAGTCACTGTGTACATACATTACATTACTGATTCTGTACTGATCCTGAGTTACATCCTGTATTATACTCCAGAGCTGCACTCACTATTCTTCTGGTGCAGTCACTGTGTACATACATTACATTACTGATCCTGAGTTACATCCAGTATTATACTCCGGAGCTGCACTCTTTATTCTGCTGGTGCAGTCACTGTGTGCATACATTACATTACTGATCCTGAGTTACATCCTGTATTATACTCCGGAGCTGCACTCTTTATTCTGCTGGTGTAGTCACTGTGTACATACATTACATTACTGATCCTGAGTTACATTGTGTATTATACTCCGGAGCTGCACTCACTATTCTGCTGGTGTAGTCACTGTGTACATACATTACATTACTGATCCTGAGTTACATCCTGTATTATACTCCGGAGCTGCACTCTTTATTCTGCTGGTGCAGTCACTGTGTGCATACATTATATTACTGATCCTGTACTGATCCTGAGTTACATCCTGTAGATCTTTTTATCATAAAAATGAAAAACATAACAATAATAATAACAGAAACATAACAAAATTAATAACCACAAAATAAACAATGTAATGAACTGGTCCAGCCGCTCCCTCTCTCCTCACACACATATTATACATATATACAGAATAAACAACTACTTACACTATGACATCTGGTCCGGTTACCAAACAAATAACAATATAGTAAGTAAAATAAACAATAGCCGACAAAATGATATACAAACTAATATATATATATACAAACTAATATATATATATATATATACACTTTTTTTAAAAAAAATATAAAATAAATACTAACTATACAAGACAAAACAAAACATCCCACACTCGAGCCGACCAGTCCCAACCCCGGCACTGACCTGAGAGCTGGTCCTGCGTCTCATGCCTCAGTCCATGTCCAACGTCCATAGGCCAGATCAGGCAGTGCCAGTTTCTCACCCAAATAATCATTGTCCCACAAGATGAACCCACCTCCCCCCTTTTCCCACCACCCAACCTAACACCTACACCCAAATCCGTATCCTTATATACAATATATACAGAAGCAAACAATACAATAACAAACAATACAATAACCACAACTGACAAAGCCCAAGTTCGGCGCCTGCAGCCCTACATCACTGTCTACTGATCAAAACAAAACAAAAATCTATGGTGTCAGCAGCAGCCCACCACCAGGAGAGGAGATGACCAGACTAGGGCACATTAAAAGAAAAGCCCCTCAAGAGGAGAGTGGCCCTACGTGTGCCCAGTCTCTCATACTCCAGAGAACTCACCTTCACCAGGTCACCGAGTATGGTCCTAAACACATCGTCCATTGGGAGGATTTTTCGTTGCGTCTATACTAAGCACCGTGCGTTCCACGTGTGATACCTAACCACTGTGCTAACTAGAAATAAGGTGCAGCGGCCCCGACCACCCAGGTCTCCGAATGCTCCATAGGCCCATTCCGCATAAGAGGGCCAGTCAATGGAGGCGCCCACCCTGTTGTACACCTCTGTGTTAAAGGGACAACGAAGTAGGAAGTGGTCCATGCTTTCAAGCATGGTACCACAATGCTCCCGAGGACAGTTCCTGTCCTCAGAGCTCCTACACTTCAGATTGTTCCTCACACACAGTTTCCCATGGAAGCAGCGCCAAGCCAAGTCCCAAAACTTCGACGGGATCCTGATAGATTTCAAAAGATGCAGACCCACCCCCAGATCCCGACTTGGGCAATCCCTGAGCGCCAGAGGCCTCTGAAAATGGGTGAACAGAACCCTTTTGTCAAGGAGAGCTTCCTTGGCAGAGTCCTGACCTCCCACATTCCCAGACCCCACCGGCGAATTACCTTCAGAACCACGGTAGCGTAAGCCGGGAGATGTCCATGCGGTGTTCATAGATCCTTCACTTGCCCTCCTGTCTCCCATTCCTGGAAGAAAGGCTGAAACCATCCCCTACAGGAGAATACCCACAGAGGAGCCCTCTCTTTCCAGAGGTTTGCAATATTGATCTTAATGAAGGTATTCACAAGGAATACCACAGGGTTGACCATACCGAACCCTCCTAGTCTCCTCGTACGGTAAGTAACCTCCCTCTTGACCAGGTTCAGTCTATTCCCCCATAACAGTTGGAAGAACAAACTGTAGACCTGAGTCCAGAGAGGCTCCGGCAAGATGCACACACTGAGCAGATAGATCAGCAAAGGGAGCAGGTTGGTTTTAATCAGGTTTACCCTTTCCCTTAGGGTCAAAGACCAACCCTTCCATTGGTTCACCTTCTGAGTGGCGATCTCTAGCCTGCTGTCCCAATTTTGTTTGGGGTAATCCCCCTGGCCAAATTCGAAGCCAAGAACTTTTGCAGAGACTTTGGGTCCTGGAAGGGTGTCCGGGAGATCAAAACCAGAATCTCCTCCTCCCAGCCAGAGACTCTCACACTTATCCCGGTTGATCTTAGACCCGGATGCCTCCGAGTAGCGATTTACCTCTGACATCAGCCACTCTGCCTCCCCATCAGAGGAAACAAAAACGGTGACGTCATCGGCATACGCCACCACTCTCAGAGTAGCTTCCGGTGCTGCCCGGTCCATCCCGATCCTAGCCAACGGTCCACGCTCCACCCTCCTAAGAAGTGGGTCAATCGCAAACACGTACAGCAGCGGGCTCAAGGGACAACCATGGCGAACACCACACCCAACCTCGAAAGAGCTACCAATCCAACCGTTCTCAAGCGGGAAACTCTCTGCCCCAGCGTACAAGGTCTTAAGCCAATCAACAAACCCACCCCCGGCAGGCCATACTTCAGAAGGAGAGACCAGAGGTACTCATGATTGAACCGATCAAACGCTTTTGCCTCGTCCAATGACAGCATGTACCCCTTGAAGTGGCCAGCCCTAACCTGCTCCACCGCCTCTCGGACACAGAGTAGAGCACTAATTGTACTGCGGCCCGGAACAGAGCAATGCTGGGCTCCCGAAAGGAGTCGGGGCACAAATTTCACCAGCCGATTAAACATCACCTTTGCCAAAACCTTCCTGTCTGCATTGAGAAGCGCTATGGGACGCCAATTCTCAATGCAAGATGAGTCCTTACCCTTTGACAAGATGATCAGGGCAGACCTCCTCATTGACTTTGGCAGAGTGCCCGAGGAAAGACACTCATTGAATACCGCAGTCAAGAGGGGAACCAAGGCGTCCTTAAAGGTCTTATAGAATTCAGATGTTAAGCCATCTGGACCGGGAGATTTCTTTAGGGCAAGCCCTTCAATCGCCAACTTAACTTCCTCTTCCCTGATCATCTCTGTCAAAACGCCAAGAGAGGGGTCTACCCCTGGTTCGGGGATGGCTTCAGCCAAAAAAGCCGACATCTCATCCCAATCCAGATCCCTCTTCCCCAAGAGGTGCGAGTAGAAGGATCTGACGACCTCCAGGATCCCTGATCTGGATCTTTTCAGGGACACCGCAGTGTCAACCAGTCCTGTAACAACTTTACTATTCACTGATATCTTGCAGTTTTTGTAAGCGTCTGGCGAGCGGTACTTCCCATAATCCCTCTCAAAACCCAAAGATGCGTGTCTATCATACTGACACCTCATTAGCAAAGATTTCACTCTGGAGATCTCCTCGCGGCTACCTCCAGTTGAGACAAGATTCTCGAGTTTCCTCCTCAGGCCCTGATACACGCGGTACCTGTCCAGACTCCTGAGGCTCAAGAGTTGGTGGAAGAATCTCGCCTCGCCACCCTTTTCTTGAACATCTCCCACCACTCTGACTTACTACTACAAAGATCTAGTAAGGGTACCTGGCTCTGAAGAAAATCCTCAAAGGACTGTCTTATCTCCGCTTCTTCCAAGAGAGACGAATTGAGCCTCCAAAAGCCTCTTCCCATCCGGGGGGTCTCTGTAACATTCAGAGAAAACAAAATCAAACAGTGATTGGAGTACTCCACCTCAACAACAGACACTACCGAAGAGACGGCTTCCTCCTTTAAATAAAACCTGTCTATCCTGGACCTACAGTTACCTCTATGATAGGTGAACCCCTCGTGGCCTGGGGTGTGCCGAATGTGGACATTCACCAGGCGAGCCTCACTAGCTATACTATTAACGGTGACACTATCATAAGTCAGCTTGTCTCTGGAACCTCCTCTATCCCGGGGCCTCGTGACAGTGTTGAAGTCCCCTCCAAAAACGACCTGCCGACTCGTAAAAAGGTAGGGCTTGATCCTAATAAAGAGACACTTCCGGTCCCACTTAGATTGGGGACCATAGATATTAATGAGCCGAAGCTCCTGTCCCTTCATGAGGACATCTAATATCAGGCACCTCCCCATTTCTAACTCAATAACCCGCCGGCATTCTACCGGTGTGGTAAAAAGGACCGCTACTCCGCTATATGGCTCAGCCGCAAGAGACCAATAGGAGGGCCCGGGTCTCCACTCCCTCTTAGCGATAAACACCTCTGCCATATTTGGCAGCCTGGTCTCTTGCAAAAAGAAAATGTCAGCTTCAACCCTGCTGAGAAAATCAAAGGCCGCAAATCTAGCCATATTTGACTTAATGCTGGCGACATTAATGGACTTCAGTGTCAACGGATTGGGTACCGCCATCATTGGTGATTGAGTTCGATGGCTTTCTTCTTCCCACTCCCCTTATCCTCTGCCTCAGATGAGAAATCCTTCCCCCTCTTTAATGATACAGACGTGTCCATCACAACATTTTTCCTTCTTTATTCGTCCTCGTCTCAGGACTCTGGGCCAGTCCCTCCCCCCAAGGACATTGCATCCCCAGGAGAAGGAGACCCCTGTAAGCTGCGCCGAAGCTGGAGCCTCACCCTCGGCCTCCTCCTCAGAGGAAGAGATGTTATCAAGGGCTTGGAATCGGTTAGAAAGACCAACCAGAGGGGAGTCAGTTTTACCTTCCTTAGGTACCTTGGTCAGAGCGGTAGAAGATGTTTTATCTCCCTTCTTTCTCTTCTTTTTGGTGCCGAGCTTACGCTTGTCCTCTAGCCACCGCTTATTATCCTCATCCATACTTTCATAATGGGAGGATTCTCAGGCAGAGGTGATTTCCTCCCTGTGGATCCTCCTGACCTCCTCATCCAACTCATCATCCCTCGGGGCCTCAGCAGCAAGACTGGCATCCAGGACAGGGGCCGCCCCGGTAGTCTGGGGCTCGCCCCGCTCCCTCTCCTGTCTGCGCTTGTCTAGACGCCTCAGCTGGGCAGGCGTATTTTATTGCTTTTCTTCCCTGGCCCCTCAGCTCCCCCACCCCTGCTAGTCCCCTCCCCAGCAGAATCGGCCTCACTGCTTTCTCCCACCGGGGTCTCAACTGCATTAACGAATGAGCGAGGACAACGGCTGAATGGGTGACCTAACTCACCACACAGGTGGCACCTAATCTACACACAAGAGGCAGCAAGATGGCCGACACCCCCACACAACGCACATTTCTGCACGGTGCAGTTTGCACTGAAGTGTGTGGGATCGCCGCACCTGTGACAGAGCTTCGGTTGCCCCTGGTAGAAGACCAGGATACGATCCCTACCCAGGAAGGCAGATGATGGAATGTGGGCAACCGTACTACCTGAATGCTTAAGTTTTACCATAAACGTCCAGGACCCTGACCAGATACCAAACTCGTCGCGGTTTTTCTTTGGCATCTCCACTACCTCTCCATACTGACCAAGCCACGTCATGATGTAATAACAAGAAAGTTACTCGTTACGAGTCATCACGGTCACTTTCTTGATTTGGTTTTGGCGAGACACTGCCTGAAAGGCAAAGTCTCGCCAGCCGGGCTCATTTTTTGCCTACTCATAATTCGTCCGGAAGAGCTCAAGCCCCTCCAGCTGAACAAAGCTGACATCAAACTCAGGCGTGGAATAGGGATGTATCAAGGCGTAGATGTCAATAGCCTTGAAGCCCATCCTCAGGAGGAGCTCCACAACTTTAGACCTTGGAGGACATGCATCAGTGCCCCTCCACCGAAGACGGACCACATTCTTACGCACACTGCCTGGCCCAGCTGTTGGGAGGGACCACACTGTATCCCCCCATTTTTGGTATCGGAAGGCCCCGAGGCCATGCCTCTCTATCCAGAAGTATAGATCAACCTCTCGACCCTCTACCATTAGTGATCTCTCCCCCTTCTTTAGAGCCTCCAGAAGGCGCCGTTGCAACATGCTGTCCCCAAAGCCCGGAGACGAGGAGGATGCCCTATTTGCCCCGGCGGTGACACTGGCATAACTCTGGACAGGTATTGCCACCACCGGGGGGGCAACCGGACCAGTGACTACATCAGCCCCAACAGCATCACCATTACCCACCTCCATCTCACCCTCCACCAAACCAGCAACCACACCACTGGAGAATGAATTGGCCTCATTCACACCCACCACCACATTCATTCCTGCTAGACCAGTAACAATGGTGGATGACATTTTGACCTCAGCATCATCAGGCACAAGGGGCTCAGTCCCCTCCATAGAACTGGAGGAGAGCTCACCTCTGGTCTTATGTGTGCCCTCCACATCATCAGTCGGTAATTTCTGCTGTTTTGCATTTGTAGAGATGCGATGCTGATCTTTAGCTGTTGTGAGGTGCTGCTGATCTTTAGCATCAGGATCTTCCTGACCAGCGGCGCCAACACAAAATAACACTTTCATGGGAGGACTGGAACGCTCAGCCCCAGCAGCCCCCTCACCCTGTCGCCGCTTCTCAACTAAGTGATCAGCGGCAACAGCATTCAGAGGCACCGAGGCTACCGAAGCTGCCCCCGACACCGTGCTGCTCCTCCATCCCACTGAGGAGCGCACCGCAGCATCATGGTCTGACCGAACGCCCGCCGCCCGGCCGCCCTCACTGTCCAGCCTCTCGGCTGATGCACCTCCTGCTGCGTCCCTGCTACTACAAGCAGAGACGGAGTTCTGCGCCTCACTACCAAGCTGTGTAATCTCCCCACGCCTTTGCACCGGATCCACAGCAGAACCCGGGCTGAGCTGGGCAACGGGGCTTATACAGCGAGGTGAGCCTGCCGCCGACTCAGGGGGTACAGGGAGGGGGGCATATACATAGCTTACCGCTTCCTTCAGCTTTTTGTGGCCCCCAGGTGCCTCTTCTGGCAGATCGTCACCAAGATGGAAGTTTTGGAGGCACACTGGGGACTCCAGGAGCTTTATTTCTGCCATTAGCGCCCCTTCCTGGCTGCTACTGTCACTGTCCTCCACAGAGCTGGCAGAACTGCGACCGGATGCCATTGTTGCCTGTCCTGCAGGGAGCTCGCTGCACGTGGCCTGCGGTTGACTTTGCAGGCTGCCAGGTGGGGCTTTCTGCTGGTCATCATCACTCTCATCATCCAGCTGGCTCTCAGGCTGCAGCCCCATCTGTCTTTGCTCTCTGTTATCAGCCATTTCTCTGAAACAATCTTCATTTATCAGTTTTTCTTTAAAGGGACCAATCTGCTCCCTGATGGTAGCTTTCCTTAGTTCCAGCACATTAATCTCAGTTTTGAGCCTCTTTATCTTTGCTTGGAGGTTTGTCTTCCTCGGTTTGGAGGCACCTGCAGCTTTGGCGCTTGTGCAGCGCACCTCCTCCCGAAGCCTCTTGACGAGCTTACTTGCATCTTCATACTCACGGAAGGGGATCACGACCCGGGAGGCATAGGTGGACACAGACTCCCTTGGTCCCTGCAGCCCCCAACCCCCCTCAGTGAGGTCAGCCTCACCTCCGTGAGCGCTCATCTCCCGGCCGGTACCAGCAGAAGGACCTCGACCGCCGGACCCATCTGCGGGACGGAGATGCAGCCGGGAGATGAGCGGCGCGAGGCGCTCATCTCCTGGCCGGTAGCAGCGGAAGGACCGCCGGCGTCGCTGACCTCCATGCGGAAGGGAGGACCGGGGAGCGGCGCTGAGGGTCGGGATACTTCTGCTGCGAGCGCCCGCTCATGTCCCGGGTTCTCGCAGCGGAAGTACCCGCACAGGCAGCGCCGCTCCCCGGTCCTCACCAAGACGATTCGATGATTGGTCGCGGTCTTCGGACCCGACCAATCACTGATCTTACTGCAAAAGTTAAACACCGCTGTGCTGATTGGTCGCGGACGCTGCCCGCACCAATCACCGATTTGGGCGCCACATTTAAATATCGGCCGCGACCAATCACCGATCTTGGCTTCACATTTAAACACCGCTGTGCTGATTGGTTTCCGACGCCGGGCGCGACCAATCACCGATTTTGGCGCCACATTTAAATAGCGTCCACGACCAATCAGCACAGCGGTGTTTAAATGTGGAGTCAAGATCGGTGATTGGTCGCGGCCGATGTTTAAATTTGGCGCCCAAATCGGTGATTGGTCGCGGACAGCGTCCGCGACCAATCAGCACAGTAGTGTTTAACTTTTGCGGCAAGATCAGTGATTGGTCGCGGGCCAAGACCGCGACCAATCACCGATTTGTGCGGCACATTTAAATAGCGGCCGCGACCAATTGGATGTCAGCGCCGCTCCCCGGTCCTCCCTTCACACCCTAGGCGCATGGATGTCAGTGGCGCTGCCTGTGCGGATACTTCCGCTGCGAGAACCCGGGACATGAGCGGGCGCAGCAGAAGTATCTCGACCCGCAGCGCCGCTCCCCGGTCCTCGCTTGACACGCTAGCCGCTGATGTCCCCACTGTATCCGCATGGTGTTACAAAGGTCCGGACATTTGTGTTAAAAATCGCTGATTGGTCGCAGGCGCTGCCCGCGACCAATCACCGATCTTGGCGCCACATTTAAATATCGGCCGCGACCAATCACCGATCTTGGCGCCACATTTAAACACCGCTGTGCTGATTGGTCGCGGACGCTATTTAAATGTTGCGCCCAAATCGGTGATTGGTCGCGGTCTTGGCCCGCGACCAATCACTGATCTTGCCGCAAAAGTTTAACACTACTGTGCTGATTGGTCGCGGATGCTGCCCGCGACCAATCACCGATTTGGGTGCCAAATTTAAATATCGGCCGCGACTAATCACCGATCTTGGCTCCACATTTAAACACTGCTGTACTGATTAGTCGCGTACGCTATTTAAATGTGGCGCCAAAATCGGTGATTGGTTGCGGCCGATATTTAAATTTGGCGCCCAAATCAGTGATTGGTCGCGGGCAGCGCCAGCGACCAATCAGCGATTTTTAACACAAATGTCCGGACCTTTGTAACACCATGCGGATACTGTGGGGACATCAGCGGCTAGCGTGTCAAGGGAGGACCGGGGAGCTGCGCTGCGGGTCGGGATACTTCTGCTGCGAGCAGTCGCTCATATCCCGGGTTCTCGCAGCGGAATTATCTGCACAGGTAGCGGCGCTCCGCGGTCCTCACCAATACGATTCCGCTCCCCAGTCCTCACCAATACGATTCGCTGATTGGTCGTGCTCTCCGCCCGCGACCAATCAGTGATCTTGGCGCTAAAGTTAAACACCGCTCTGCTTATTGGTCGCGGCCGCTGCCCGCGACCAATCACCGATTTGGGCGCCACATTTAAATAGCGGCCGCGACCAATCACTGATCTTGCAGCCACATTTAAACACTGCTGTGCTGATTGGTCGAGGACGCCAGACGCGACCAATCAGCAAGATTGGCGCCAAATTTAAACAACGCTCTGCTGATTGGTCGCGGATGGCAGCCGCGACCAATCAGCGAGATTGGCGCCAAATTTAAACAACGCTCTGCTGATTGGTCGCGGTTGCCAGCCGCGACCAATCAGCGAGATTGGCGCAAAATTTAAACAACGCTCTGCTGATTGGTCGCGGACGGCAGCCACGATCAATCAGCGAGATTGGCGCCAAATTTAAAGAACGCTCTGCTGATTGGTCGCGGATGCCAGACGCGACCAATAAGCGAGATTGGTGCCAAATTTAAACAACGCTCTGCTGATTGGTCGCGGATGACAGCCGACCGCGACCAATCAGCAAGATTAGCGCCAAATTTAAACAACGCTCTGCTGATTGGTTGCGGCCGCCAGCCGACCGCGACCAATCAGCGAGATTGGCGCCTAATTTAAACAGCGCTATGATCTCCCGACGGCAACTGTGAACGGAGGACCGAGGAGCGGCGCCGCCGGTCGGGCTGCTTCTGCTGCGAGCAGCCGCTCATCTCCCAGCTGCTCGCAGCGGAAGTACCCGCACAGACAGCGCCGCTCCCCGGTCCTCACTAATACGACGCGACCAATCAGCAGTATTGGCGCCAAATTTAAACTTCGCTCTGTTGATTAGTCGCAACCACCGGCCGTGACCAATCAGCGATATTGGCGCCATATTTAAACACCGCTCTGCTTATTGGTCGCGGTTACCGGTCACGAATAACCAGCATTATTGGCGACAAATTTAAACACCGCTCTGCTGATTGGTCGCGGCCGTGACCATTCACCATTATTGGCGCCAAATTTAAATACCGCTCTGCTGATTGGTCGCGACCGCCGGCTGCAAATAATCAGCATTATTGCCGCCAAATTTAAACCCCGCTCTGCTGATGGGTCGCGTTCGCTGGCCGCGACCAATCAGCATTATTGGCGCCAAATTTAAACCCTGCTCTGCTGATTAGTCGCGACCGCCGGCCGTGACCAATGTGCGATATAGGCGCCATATTTTAACACTGCTTTGCTGATTGGTCGCGGTTGCCGGCCTCGACCAATCAGCGATTTTGGCGCCAAATGTAAACACCGCTCTGCTGCTTGCGCCCGGTCGGCCGCATACCTATTCTAGAATACCCGATGCGTTAGAATCGGGCCACCATCTAGTCTTTAATAGTTACATTACTACAAAGCAATGATGGGGGGATAGTTATATTAGGAAACACCGAGGTCCGTCACTGCTGTGAGTTATTATCTCTGTGGCCCCAGATAAGCGGAGAGTTCAGATAAACGATGGCTGTGATTTAGGGAAGTGCTGGGATCTTATGCTGGTTTTTCCTATAATCGGACATTATAGGGCAGAGTCGGACAGTCCACAGTGACGGCCTCCATTCCTCACCGGTCACAGACACTGCGGGAACTTACAGAAACTTTTCGGAAAACTCTGATTCCTGGGATGGAGACTCCACCTGAAGCAAAAAGTGATATAAAAAGCGAGAGGGACGGGGATGGAAGGATCAGACTGGAGATCCACCGGAATATAGAGCGACCAGAAGAATCAGGATGGTCCTTACAAGGACATCTCTCATCCTTGTGAGTATTATAGAGACCATGTTATGCTATTGTGTTCAGTAAAGGAGATGATATCCAGAATTCAAATGTTAATTCCAATAGTCTGGAAAAAGTTCCATGATTTATAGCACTTGCAAGTATTTGATAAAATAATAGTTAAAGGAATTTTCCTTTGAAGAGGTAAGATTATATTGAATGATTTTATGAAATCAGAAGAGGAGAAAGGCAGGACTCTGATCCTAAATAGTTATTTTAAAATGATTTTTCAGCTCGGGGTTAATAAAACAGTTTATAAATGAAAAGTTCTATATCTTTCTATTATACTTTGGAGCCGATTCTTTGCTGACTGTTTTTTTGCCGAGTTTTTGGTGTTCGGCACCTTTTATTTTTGTTTGTGGCGTATTCATCTTAACATTTACACCTTTTGTTTCAGTCCCTTTTTTATGTTTACGTCCTTTTTTTGTTTGTTCGCTTCTTTTTTTCGCTACATTTCGGAGTTTAGGGTTTCCAGATGTTTTCATTTGATTTATCATTTGTGACTTTTCAAAAAGTCGCACATTTTGTTGCTAATTTTCTCCAACCTCTCGGAGTGATTTGATGCATCACTAAAATCTTGCCCATATTTTGCAACATTTTAGCAGAACATTCAACTTTTTAAGCTAAAAAGTTGCAAGACAGGTTAAAGTAAAAAGCATTTTTTGATTTTGAGCAAAGTTGATGAAACGTTTGGGCCATTTTGATGACTTTGGCGCAATGAAAACCAAATGACAAAAAAAAGAAAAAAAAATGCAAATGATAAACTGGACCCTTTATGTTTCAATTGCTCCCAACTAAAGATATTAGTTTGCTGTCAGTGAATGAGAACACTGCTGTTTCCATTCAGTAAACCTGTCTGTATCTAGTCGAGAAGCGGATACAATTGTATCCAGTGCAGACAATGCTCTGTAAGCAAAACTCCAGACTGATACATTGTAACAAGCTATTAGATTGTGGCTGATATATATTTTGCTCAGGAGCATTTTCTAGACTGGATACAATGTATCCGCTGAGAGCAGGAGCAGCAATGTGCAGGATTACGGCCTCCGAATGGAAACAGAACCGTCCTCATTCACTGACATCAAACAGATCCTGAAGATGGTGAGAGATGAAACACAAAGTGTAATAACACAAAGATGTAGAAGATTTCATTTATTCACTGATTTACCGCTGCTCCCATCACTAGTGGTGACGTTACATTTCAGGACAGAACACATAATATTTGTAATTCCCCCTCTAAAGGAAGATAATAGACTCAGCCTTGTTAGAGGGGTTATAAGAAAGGGTTTTATATATATAATAAGAAAACAAACCAAGTATTGCTCACCCTCCCCGGGTCTAACTCCAGCTTTCCGACACTGCCTGGTCTGTGCTGATTGTCTGCAGTGCTGACATCAAGTTGACAGCATTGCAACCAATCAATGAGCTGAACACAGTCATGATTGGCTGTAGAGTTGTCGATGTGATGTCAGTGCTGCAGACAATCAGCAGAGATCCGGCAGCAGCGGAGAGCTGGAGTTAGACCCAGGGAGGGGGAGTAATACTCAGTTTGTTTTGTTACAGCCACTGTAGCCCATGATAGTCACTATTCTGAAAGGGGACAACCCCTTCAAGGCAAACGTCATCTGCACAAGACAAGTTTCCCCTATTTTTGGAATGATGTGAATTATTCTCCATGTTCTCCCCATCTTTCCCTATCTCTCAGGTGGCCGTCCCGGTCTCCTTCAGCTCGTCGGCCTTTCTACCAGAGGAGGATTTGCCCCATAATCAGGAAGGATCTAGGGGTGAAGAGCTCCCTCTAGAGGGCAGACAGAGATGTCCTGGAAGAAGGAACCGGCACCTGCCGACCAGTATGACAGTGGACACCAGTCTGATTGACAGCAGCTCTATGGACGGCTCGGAGCAGATGGAGGACGGTCACACCCGCTCTCTGTCCCCCTGTGAATACAGGTAATATCACAACCTGTCACATTACAAGCAGCGCTGAATAGTGATACAGTCCGGTGGAGATTCCCGGAGTCTCCTGTAGAAGGACGTCTAGTAAAGTATAGAAAGAAAATAATCTTTTCAGTAGAGTTACAATAGCAGGGAATAGCTTGTCGGGATGTTTTTATAACCCCTTTAGTGGAGAATAACGTCTTCCCATCTTCTAGCCGCCTCTCGTTCTTCTTTTCCTGCCTACAAGCTCCCAGTAACTGTTCAGAAATCTCCCCTGTCCCCAAATAGACTTCAGGGGAGGAGGGAGATGCAGCTGCAGTTATTAGAAATAAAACATGAAGGAGAGAAGCTGAGAGCGCACGGCGCGGCTCTGACATCACCCAGAATAACCTTGTATGGAGGGAGAAACTGGAGATTTATAGAGCAGAAGACTGAAGAAAAAGCCTCGAGAATCTGCAGGATAAGAACAAGGAGCGCGGACATGGACCAGGTGTTACACAGCTTCTCTCACTGTGTATTTTTATTCCCAGTCTCAGCACAGATACCAACAGGTTCCCTGTCGTCATTGCCGAGGCCGATTGTCTGACTTTTGCTTGTGTAGACACTGATGGCCATGAAAGTCCAGACCTGATCTGCAGCTTCTCCTACAGACTGGAGGGCGAGCTGGTGACTCTGGGCTGCACATGTGTCAGACCGACCATCAGCTATTACTGAATATGTGGAAATATGGATGATGGACGCCTGATTGTCAACTTTTAAAATTTCTTGAGAATTTTTTATTTAAATAATAAAATAAAAGCAACTTTAATTTTTTTATAGTGTTATCTCTGGTTACAATAGGTTTTGGGGTTTGGTAGTAGCTACTTGTCCATTACACAGGTCCATGTTATGGTGGAACATACTGGTATCATCAGAGGACACATGCCGTATATTCTCATTGTATAGGGCCATGCTGCTCCTTCAGGTGTCCTCAAGTTCATATGGAGGCGTCTTTTCTTCTTTAGATTACAATACAATGTTTCTAGGGAAAGTTCCTCCATAAAAAGAAATCTAATATGGCAGAACGTCTGCAGCTCCGTAATATGAGGGAATCTGTGTGACGCTCTACAGGCGATGTGCAAATGGGCCTTCACCTTAAAGGTTTGGAACAAGATGGTGAGTTATCACTTATCCATAGGACAGGGGATAATTACTGATCGCTTGGGGCCCAATCACTAAAGACCCCACTAATCCCAAATGTGGGCTCCATAATGAATGGACTGGAGGTCAAGTATGCGGACCCCTCATTGTGTATGGGATTGTTGGATTGCCGAGACTAGCGCTCATTCTCAGGTTTCCAAGACACGGACAAGATGGCGGATCAGACTATAAATTATCTTGAAAGTTTCTGACATGGCTGAAAATCAGTTTTTTGGCCATTATAAAATACTGTGAGGCCGATATATTAAGACTAAAGTTGTGCACGGACTGAAGTAGCATTACTGGCAGAAGAAACGCCAACGCTCTTGCAGAATTTGACAGGTGGACATAGCCATGTCCCATCCAGTCCCGGCTCCTCTCTAGCTCTGCCCATTTTGGCGGAGTTTCTTCAAACTAGCGAAAAAATTTTTAAAAGTGGGAACATTTCTGTACAACTCCTCTTTGCTCAATTTTTTTAAAAAACTTTCAAAGCAGATTACTCCAGTTTTCTGATTAAAAAAGCTATGATGAAAGTTTTTGGTAAGTCCATTACTACACACCACCAAAAACCCACCTCTCCCAGGGGCTTGCCTATAATAAATGCAGGGTTTACTGTCTCCTTCGTGCCCTAGAGACTAGGGGAGCCAAAAAGGTCCCTTTGTCCCATATGCAAATGTGGCACCCAGGGGATGGGGACTACTCGGCGCCCGGGCCTTAATGCCTGGTCTTGGGGGATGTCGCGGTGGTCGGCTCCCGGGCCCGTACCCTGGGGTCTCTCTTAAAAAAGGGGAAAATGAAATGTCAAAGTTCGTGACGCCACCTGTGGTGTCTGGTGAGGATCACCAGCGCTGCGGCAGTCCACTGAGGCCGGTGTTACGGCAGCTATGATGGTGTAGCTCCCCACAGGTGGAGCTAGGCCTCAGGGCAGCGATGTTTGACGAGGTGCACAATATGGCGGTGACCCAGCCGGGTCCAAGGAAGAACAGGGGACACACACACACGGTTTGCTTCTGTACCTTTTACTGGTGGAAATGCAGGTACTGTCCGGAGCACTGTAGGGTGAGGGGTGCACTGCAGGACTCTCCCCAGTGAGCAGGTGTAGGGCCTCCTGTTTCTTCGCCGCTTAGTGTTAGTCTCTGGCCTGCCTGGAGCTAGGCCTAACTTAGTCTCTGTTCTGCACCGGCTGATCCTGTGGTAGGGCCTTCTGTTGGAGTACACACTCCCTGGTATATGGGGCCTCGGTAACTCCTGACCCTGGTATAACAGTCAGCGTTTGGTATTCCTGGGACATGTAGTTCGCCAGGGGTTCTGGTTGTCTTCTGCTGGGTGTAAAGAATCCCTGCAGACTCGGACCCGATGTCCGGTATATGGTTCCTGGGGTGAGCCGGTAAAGCTCCTCTGCCCCCAATGCTATTTACTCCTCTAGCCTTCGGCCTACTCAGGCCCTCACTAGGCTATACAAACTGGCAGTTGGTTGGCTGCCTCTTCTGCTGCTCTCTGAGTGTCAGCAACGCTTCTAGCTCACTTAACTCGAGCTGCTTGAGTCTGACTGAGCTCCACTGCAGACTGACCTGTTTCTCTGTGTCTCACTCTGCAGGAACTGGCTGTGGACTCCAGACTGTTCTGTCTCCACTCTCTTCCTGAGGAGAACTAACTCACAGACTCACTCCTTCTGTGTCTGAGCAGGAACTGCTGAATCACTCCACCTTCCCTATTTATATCCCTATCGGGCTCCCTCTGGTGGTCTGAGGTGGAAGGTGGAGGTGTGTGTATGCTGTGAGGGCCTCTTGTGGATAAAACCTGAAATGCACCCCTCCAGGATCTGTGGCTCCATGCGCAGCAGGGCGTCACATAAAGACTCTAGATTATTACTACTAATAGTCAGTTGGAGGAACTGATGGAGATTTAGCATCTGGGCCCTCGAGCTTCTGGATACATCACTGATCACCCTTATACTAAAATAAGGATATGGCAGCATCATCTTCTGTCTCAGGCTCTGGAAGATGTGTGAAGGTAAGGAGTAAAATGGGTTCTGAGGAAAACAGGGAAATCCTGGAGCAAACCTTCTGCAGGTGACAACTCGTGAGCAGATTTATCTTCCAGCAAAGCGAGAACTCAGACCGTAAAACCAAAACTACACAGTATGGACTGAAAAACAACAATGTGGTGGGGTCACTGACCAAATCAACTCAATAAAGGACGCGTGGATAAACCTGAAGCTTAAGTGAGGATTGGGGAACATGGCAGGGATTGTCGAGACCTATAGACTTATCCAGTACTCAAGACAATGACTGCCAAAAAGTCCACCAATGTCTTCACTTACGTGTGTCTATGTTATGACTCTTTCAGGGTCATCTATTTGGTCTCCGACATGTCACTTGGTTCATGTATTGCCCGTATTGTGTTATTATATAAAACACTGGGTCATTGAGAGGAAGAGGAGCCGGAGCTATAATGTGCACCAGGGCTAAGGAACATTTAGGCCACGTGAGCGCAACATGCAGCCCGGGCTCCACAGTATGTAGATGGACGTGCCACAATCTCTGTCCTGAAGTCCTTGTGAGATCCGGGTCAGCACCCGCTATCGACTGCTCCCATGTATCTTTTCTGGCTTGTGGCTTAAAGTGATGCCCAGCATGGACAAGACAGCACTAATGGCACACAATGTGGCTAGCATGGCATCAACGGCAATGTTATGGAGGCACTGTGTAGCTAACACTGTTATGGGGGCATTGTGTATGAACTGGTCAATCATCAGCACTGGAGGTCCTATGTAAGTAGATCCCACCATTCACCAGGCACCTAAATCAGAGGAACGTACCGCCCCCTACTCCAGGTAGAAAAATGTAAAACCGTCCATGTTGTTAATATTGTGTAATATAAATGATTTTCCTGCAAAAGTTGCTGAATATTCTCTATTATTTGCTGTTATAAATTTGTTATTAGTCATTATTATAGGTGGAGATTTTCTTACTGACCCCACAGCCCTAGTGAGAAGGGTGGTCGCAGAAGTGATCACTAGAATACAGAAGGTTATGTGACAGTGGGGATGTGACCCCTGGGCTCCCCATGACGCCCAGCACCGAATCCAACTGGTCCCTGTGCATAACACTTATGTAGAGCCATATTAGGTAAAAAGGTCCTAGTCTATGGATAAAATCTATAGATCAGAACATGTTTTTTCTACATTGACCGTCATTCTTAGGTGTAACAGAATCACTGGTCCTCGCATACACTTTTGGTTGAGGTTTAGAGGATTAATGGGAGACATGTAACAGATATTCTCCTGTTTGGAGCCCACCCATCAAACATGTATAACGTATAGTACTGACCCCCCATAAATGTCCATTAAATCCAAAGGGACATTAATCAATTTGAAAGTTTTATTTTTAAATTAAGAATTGCATGGAAGGACGAGGAGATGTTCTTGGAGGAACCTCCTTCTTCAGCAGATGTTCCTTGCTGGTCAGGAGGCCACATGTAGATTGTACCAGTCCTTCCATACAGGTACAGCATTGATGGTGGACGCGCTGTACTTTCCTCAGGACGCTAGACGTGGCGGTTTTCTGCCCTCGCGATGTTTATGGAGCCGCGGTGACAGACACCAAATAAGCAGCTTTTTCGGATGGAGTGAGCAGCCCTGGATAGTCCACGACGGCAGGAAGAGATCACCCGGCGGAAGAGAGAACCTATGAGAAGAGACGTAACACTGATGTCAGTAACAGGACTCCAAATCAGAGGACACGGCTGTGCTGTCACTGTGGCCGGACGCCAGAGGAATCATCCATACACAGGTGACCCTTAATAACATGACATTACTTGTAGTGTGCCTCAGTGTTGCCTTATAATCAGTTATATAAACCTCAGTGTAACATTGAGGCCATAAAGGGGTCAGTATGGGCCATATGGGGCAGTGGGCGCAGGATTCGGGTCAGTTTGGAAGAAGACTAAAAGGCCCCTTATAACTTTTAATGAATAAAAGAATGGAGATTTTTACAGAATGAACTGCTTATTGCTTTATAGGGAGAAAAAAGTAGTAATTTTCTGATCCTTTATGTGCACGTTCACATTACACGTTTTGATCATAGGCTGTAATAGGATGTCATATAGACCTGTACACACCTGACAATGGGGAGGACTCGCTGTCCTTAGCAGTAAAACACTGCTTGTCTACATCAGGTTTGGAAGGGGAAGATTCTTGCTGCCTGTTTGGTAGAAGAAAAACATATAAATTACAAGTAAAAACAATAAGAACACCCGTCTGCAAGGCCGGTTAGGACATTTGGATAACATGGAGGAGGCACCCTGCTCAGGACCCACTTCTATCACTAAGAATGGAGAATCGCTAGTAATATTGGCCTGTAATGAGTTGGAAATGATTGACTGGTCGCAATGATTGGCTGTTATCGCCAGCGTTATCACAAGCCAGAACCACAGTGATCATCAATCATGGGGTGGTGGCGCTGGATATAGTACTGAGTTACACTTATATTACAGTTCATCTTCTGATATATCAAATCCAAACCCCATAATAATAATTTACTCACATATCTGAGTGTTTTGCACTCTCTGGGGAATACACTGGAGGTGGCTTCAGTTCTTGATCGTTCATCACCCTGGTATTGGTGGAACAGAGCTAAAACATAGAGAAAAATAAAATAAATATCTATTTAAACTTTATTTTAATTATAGGTTTTATAGATCTTACCGGTCACACTTACTTTAGAAAGCCTTTGAGACGATGATATAAAGTTCAGGCTTTCTGGCCAGTCATTGTCCTCGCTTGTGTCCCCCTCATCTGAATCAATAAGTTCATAATTGCTACATTGAGCTGCAAGGTATAAGTGTTATTAGAGATTATTGGCATAAGATTCAGTCACGGAAAGTCACCATTTTATTACTAATAATGATGGGGACTGGTTGTCACATATAATGAAAGACAAGACACACAACAACTTTCTGCAGATAACGTCTCATTCTACTTCCAGGTCCAGATGAATTACACCCCAGAGTACTGAAGGAGATCGTAGAAGAAATTTTAGAACCACTCTCCATAATCTTTGAAAATTCTTGGAGAACAGGAGAAGTCCCAGAAGACTGGAGAAGAGCAAATGTTGTTCCTATCTTCAAAAAGGGGAAGAAGGTGGACCCAGTTCATAGGCCGGTGAGTCTGACTTCTATACCAGGAAAGATCTTTGAACAAATTATTAAACATCATGTATGTAAGTACATGGATAAGAATGAAGTGATTAACCAGAGTCAGCATGGGTTTGTAACTAACAAGTCATGTCAGACTAAATTAATTTCCTTCTATGACAGAATCACTGACTGGGTGGATCAGGGAAATGCTGTAGATATAGTATATCTTGACTTCAGCAAAGCATTTGACAAAGTATCTCACACCATCCTTATTGAAAAAATGACCAAGTATGCAATGGACCAGGCAACTGTTAGGTGGATTCATAACTGGCTTAGTGATCGGACTCAAAGGGTGGTTGTAAATGGCTTCACATCCAGCTGGATGAATGTCTCAAGTGGGGTACCACAGGGCTCCGTCCTGGGACCTGTATTGTTCAACATCTTTATCAATGATTTAGATGAAGGAATTGAGGGTAAACTGATTAAATTTGCTGATGACACAAAGCTAGGAGGGATAGCTAATACTAGAGAAGAGAGAGAGAGGATTCAAAAAGACCTAAATAAACTGGAGCAGTGGGCAGCAACCAACAGAATGGTTTTTAACAGGGAAAAATGCAAAGTACTACATCTGGGCAATAAAAATGAAAAAAGCATATACAAAATGGGAGGAATAGAGCTAAGCAACAGTACATGTGAAAAAGACTTAGGTATACTAATAGATCATAGACTGAACATGAGTCAACAGTGTGATGCAGCAGCAAAAAAGGCAAATACAATTCTGGGATGTATTAACAGAAGCATACAGTCTAGATCACGTGAAGTCATTATCGGTCTTTACTCCTCTTTGGTCAGACCTCATCTGGAATACTGTGTACAGTTTTGGGCACCACATTTTAAAAAAGACATAGACAAACTGGAGCAAGTTCAGAGAAGAGCGACCAGAATGGTGACCGGTCTGCAAACCATGTCCTATGAGGAACGGTTGCAGGATTTGGGAATGTTTAGCTTGCAAAAAAGAAGACTGAGAGGAGACTTAATAGCTGTCTACAAATATGTCAAGGGCTGTCACATTGTAGAAGGATCATCTTTATTCTCATTTGCACAAGGAAAGACTAGAAGCAATGGGATGAAACTAAATGGGAGGAGACACTTATTAGATATTAGAAAAAAAATTTTGACAGTTAGGGTGATTAATGAGTGGAACAGGCTGCCACGAGAGGTGGTGAGTTCCCCTTCAATGGACGTCTTCAAACAGAGGCTGGACAGACATCTGTCTGAGATGATTTAGTGAATCCTGCTTTGAGCAGGGGGTTGGACCAGATGACCCAGGAGGTCCCTTCCAACTCTACCATTCTATGATTCTATGATTCTATGACTTACGGTCAAAGTAGCCGGTGTCCTCTTCTGACTCAAAGTCAGGAATGAAATGCGGCTCCTTACTTAGAAGACTGTCAAAGTCCATGCCACATAGGAATGGATGCATTTTGATCTCTTTAGCTCCTCCTGGGAAAGGAAAACAATAAAAAGTGATATAGACATTATCAGACAGACAGCTCCATATCTGAACAGTTTATGTTAATTTGAACTGAAGACGTAACAGAGCTGATGTGAAGAAAACTTGCTGAAAGTCAGAGCATGAAGAAAGGAAATGAACAAGCAGGTAAAGCAGAGCATCTCAGTGCTGATCCTCAGGGGCGTGATCATTTATCTGGTCACAGAGGTGAAATAAGTCATTATTAATACTATTATATACATTACCTGTCCCAAGTCTATGTGCCGGATCTTTTCTGAGCAGCTCAGTGATGATGTCCTGAGCATCAGGTGGAGGAGTGCGATTATCAAATGTCCAGGTTATGTCATCTGTTATATTAAAAGAAAATGTTACAGAAAATAAAACCTCTTCATTTAGTTTATTAAACCAAAAATCTTTTGTATTAACACAACAAGTAACTAAACCACAGAACCAATCTAAGCAAATAACAATGATACCACACAGCATTCAGATTATTTTACTTACCCCTTAATATACTGCAGTAAGTCTCATATTTGGAATCCCCATGAAATGGTACACGGAATAGAAGGAATTCGTGTAGGATGATCCCTACCGACCACCAGTCCACAGGCCGCCCATAGCCTTCCTGTAAGATGACTTCAGGGGCGATGTATTCAGGGGAGCCAGCAATCTGGAAAGCAACAGAAGAAGGAGATGAGGAGCTGAGAAAATAATTGTGACGAATAACATCAGAGGAAAAAGTTTTCTAAATGAGAAGATATCAGAGAAGGAGAAATAGATGAGGAGAGTAAAGAACAAGATCCTGTAAGTAAAGCCGACCTCATCATCACGGAACTCTCTGGTGACGTCCTCGGTTGGAGCCTTGTAGGTTTCTGATGTTGGTCTCATGAGGCCGAGTTTGGAAAGTCCGAAGTCCGTGACTTTAATATGACCAGATGCCGATACCAGGAGGCTGTGAAAAAACAGACGGTGTCAGCCCCAAGTAATAACCCATAGACTTTATGACAATCTCTAACTTTCTTCCTCCTAGAGGGGGCACTTACTTCTCAGGCTTCAGGTCTCGGTGCACCACGCCAAAGCTGTGCAGGTATTCCACAGCCAGGACTGTTTCTGCAATGTACTTTCGGGCCAAGGGGACAGGTAAAGGTCCATAGATGTTCATAAGACTGCCACAGTCTCCTCCTACAGGAGAAAGCAAATATGACAGGAGAGGGTTTGTTACAATGTAAATTACACATGATGCGTGTGAATGAGAAATAAGCGGAGACATTGGGGCAGGATGTCACACATAGAGATATACTGTGTAATAATGCAAAAGAAAAACAATGGAGCATACCCTAATAGTAACTAGGACTGCGCTGAATGTCTATGAAGCCAAACCACGAATGTGCAAAAGCTGCAGAAATAAGTGCAAGGAAACAACGTCCCATATAAAAATGTGAAGCTATACTATGTATATACATGTGTATGTGCAGTATATGTGTATATAGATGTGTATGTGCAGTGTGTGTGTCATGACATGATTATATTTAAATAAGTTTTTTTTTATTCAAAAATAAATGTGGATTGTTGTTCATGACAAAACAATAAGGCATCCCCTAAAAATAAGCCCTAACCCATCTTTTGGAGCAAAAAATGATATAAGACCTTGTCTTATTTTTTGGAAAAACACTGTACAAACTGTTAAAATTCAGTCAAACCCTCCTTTATCTATAGTGAAAATTTCTGCCACACAATCAGTTTTCTGGCATTTTGATAACAGATAACTTATAGTAAAAGCAGTGTGGACATGTAACCATCTATGTGGTCACATTCTGCTTATGGAGAAGGTCCTAGAGATGAGCAGACCAGCGCTGGATATAGATACGATGGATATGTCCTACCTGGTACATACTCCATGACCATGCACAGATGACGTGTAGTTGGAAAGGAGCACAACATGGAGGCCACGAAGGGACAATCTGCGAATGTTAGGATGTCCCTCTCTAGAAAGGCCCGTTCAAGTCTTACTGGATCTTTCAGCTTCTGCTTGTCCAGTTTCTTCATGGCGTATAACTGTTTGGAGTCTTTTTGGCGCACTAAGTGGACGGTTCTGAAGAGGAAGAAAATCTGTGGTTTATAATGTATTCTTACTAATAGTCTGTCTATAGACCTCATCACATCTCCTGTACTAATGGTGAATACTAGATGTGCTGCCATCGCTACATAGATGATCTCCACTGGGAGGTCCTCATCCGTGTCACATCCTGACTCACTGGAAAAGAGACAATTAGATGTGCACAGAAGAGATGAGCGAATAAATTACAATGGATTAGAATTCTACTCAAATTTTACATTTATCCGCATTGGCCAAAATGGCGAAATTTTTGTAATTCTCTTCCTCTTGGATTCGGCAAGATTGTGAACGTTGGCTACTATTTTCTAAACCTTAAAAGCCCTTCAAAATGTTAAAAAATAAACAAACTCTTATACTTACCTCTCTGGCCCCTCTATCTCAACCTTTTGGTCCTCACTGCACTTTCAAATCTGCTGCCAGTGCTGAAGGCCAAAAAAATGTCTAAGGCTGAGACAGGACTTCTGGCATTGATGACGTCTAGGAAGATTCTGCACAAACGCATAAAAGGTCATGGTGGCATGACATTGCAAATCTTCGTGCGCTTGCATAGAATCCTCCTGGACCTTCTCCAAACTAGAAGTTCTGGCCCAGCGTGAGCGGCAGCAATCTGAAGATGCGGTGAGGATCGGACAGATGACGCTGAGAAGCGGAGGGGTCGGAGAGCTGAGCAGTGAGGTGAGTATGAGTATTTTTTCCATTTTGTACATCTTACATTTATTAAGATCTGGGGTCTGGAGAGAACCCAGAGCGTAATAAGAGATATTACATTTGCCGAGTGATAACTACTACGTGAATCGCTTTTCCCAAGAAAGTCTGCACGAAAGGCGAATGTGAATTATGCCAGATCCGCTCTTCTCTAGAGAACAGGAATGTGGACTCCTATAATTCCTCTATGGTAACACTGTACGGGCACAGAGACAGAGGGATCGTCATAAGGAGCCCTATAAAACGTATATTATGCCGACATCAAGCTCACCCAAAAGCTCCACAGCTGAACTGTTTGATCTGTTTGTAGTCGCTCTTACAAGGATTTCTCCCTGGGTTCAATGATCCGATCAAGGCCTAGAAATAATAAGAAATGGCATTAAAGCATAAAATCTGCAGAAAGATAAAATCTGTGGATGCAGGAACTTCTCCTGTATATTATGTGGACGTGATACAAGCCGGACCCCCACAGACACCATTATATATAGGGGATATCCCCCATACACAGACATCACTGTACTGCAGGGGAGGAGACGGGAGATCACACAGCGGGGGCAGGAATAATAATGCCGCCATCACACACAATAGATCTGATCTACATGAAGAATAGGGATATCCCCTCGTCATATGTGGGATAATATTATAAGTGTAATTCACCCCCGTTACCTGATGATACACAGGCGTCTCCGCTGATACTTACACTGGCAGATTCCTGGACCTCGGGGGTCTCACATATTCCACCGTCAGTAATTGCCGGCACAGATATTCCTATAATAATGAGGAGACGTTTTGAATTAGACGATATCAGTACATAATATATAACATCCATATAAAGAAGGAGATGACACGGGCTCTGTACACGGTGTAATACTGGTATATGGGATTCTGCACACAACGTATATATTTATGGCTCCTCCATAGATGGATATTCTGGACCATAAATGGCCATTGTTCAGGATCTGATTAATCCTAGAACAATTACATGATCGGGGACCTAGAAGCCTCCTTGTACATGATGGAGAAGAGCACAGAGGAGAGAAGCAGAATTACCTGCCTCCCTCCATTATAGTCTATGGGGGGCTCCGGAGCGATCACCGGCCTCGTACAGAGGATGGAGAGTAAATCTACATGTTCTCTGCCGTTCTCTATAATATCTCGATATTTGAATGTAAGAATATTAGATGAGTGCTCACCTTCCATCAGATCAGTGTTCAGCCCTGGCTGACTGGTATTAGGGTCCGGGATAGTCAGGTTTTCCCCCTCTTCAGAGTCACCTTCTGATGTTTCCTGATGGTCACAATATGTACAATTAATATAACATTTCACAAATACTAAATCACCGTATACAGTCCATCCTCGACTTACAAACATCTGACTTAAGAACGACTCCAAGATACAAAGGGTTGATTATGAAAAAAAAAAGCTAATATTCACCACTCTCCTCTACGGCCACCCGGCTGCTCACCACCTACCGTCCAGTCCCCTTCTTTCCAATGTCATGTGCCGCTTCTCCGGTCTCTTCACTATAGTCCATGACTTCTGGCCACATTCAGGACCTAGATTTCACTGCTAATCATAAGGTCATAAGGACGAGACGGGAAGTCCTGCCCCATAGTGAAGAGGCTGGAAATGTGGCACACTATGATGGAAAAAAGAGGACCAGGTGGCGCACAGCGAGCAAAATATTATTGTTTTTTTTCACTCTTTCCATTTTACATTCAAATTTGGGTTACAAACAAAACTATAGGATTTATCTAGTTCGTAACCCAAGGACGGCCTGTACATAAGGCAGGAAGTACTAAACCTGGATCTATGGGATAATCTCATTACTGGACGGACTATACATAAGGCACGAAGTACAAAACCTGGATCTATGGGACAATCTCAGTATTGGACGGACTATACATGGCCGCTCCCTCCAGAAAATCAACATGAATATATAAGGGACTTGTATCTACAACTGTTCTCTAATAACTTCTATTGTCAGAACTGCAGCATTTACAAGAATGAAGATTGTAATGATGAAGTGAGACAGAGGTGGAAACACAACCTCTGCATCGCTGAGTACAGAATGTCACTACAGAGGGTTGAGCTGCAGAGACAGGCGGCCATAGAACATCCTGCGCATCTGACATCATAAATCTGCCCCTCTGCTATATGACGGCTAATCTGGAAAAGATCAGACCAGGACGTGTGATATAGAAGGTGATGGATCCTTACCAGACGCTCCATTGAGCCGGCCGGACGCTCCAGTACATATAGGACATTTTGGGCCAGTTGTATAATAAAGGTCAATTCTCCACTTGTGGATTTTTCTTCAGCCTATAAAGATGGAAATAAATAGAAAAGGAAAATCATGAGAGAACATGGAGGAGGTCGGTTATGTCACCACTTTACTCCTGCGATCTGCTCTACAATTACTACATATCTGGTGACTTAGTGCCGGTTATATATTATATTATTATCGGCCTAAAGAACTATTTTACGTGAATAAACTTATATTCTGTTATTATAACTTTTCGATGTCTTGTGCAGATTTCTGTCACTTACCTGTTGCACCAATGTCCTGATGTTTTTCTGTAAATGCTCAAGATATGCTGAGCTTATACGACCTTGCTGGTATTTGGTCAGGCAGTCTCTCAATATCTCCATAACCAGCCGGTAAGTGAAGCTGAGGACGCCATCGGGTAGTGGCAGCACAATGTCAGGGGCATAGGTGGTAAGAATCCCCTGCAGCAGTGCCAACACCTGAAAATTGTCTAAAGGAATTTCAAACATTTCAAATAAATCCAAATAAATCCAAATCGCAGTCAGTAAATCACTAGCTATGTAGCTAATCACCAACAACAATGACACCGGAATGTCAAAGTGACACTGTAGCTGTAAACACTGGCACAAGTAATGGTGGTGCATTATGATGTCATAATATCATCACGGAATGTTGAGATGTTACCATATATGGAGCTTCTCTCCATAAAAGGAAGTTGCCTAGCAACACAAGCAGCAACTCTATAGGCTGTCGGCAAGATCACAGACTGAACATGGAGATCAGCAGTGATTGTGAACGCAGTGAGCGTTGTCAGAGGTAAAAATAAAGCAAGTGTCAGAGGCAAGCATTAATAAGTTATTAAAAAAAAGCCCTGCATCCACTCCTATGTCACTAGGTAAAAAAATAATGACTCTACTTCTTTGGACAATTATAACCCCCAGAATGCCCTGGAAGCTGCAGAAATTCAAGAAATGCTGTGAGTTGTGGTTCTCTCCAAAGGCAAAAGGATTATAGTCAACCACATGTAACATAAATGGCCCCTATAGGATCTTCAAGGGTTTGTTCAGCGCCGCTTACTTCCATACTGGGAGGTGACATCACGTCTACAGATACATGATGGGACGGTGTAAGTGTGGCCGCCATCATGCCTGTGACTTGGTAGGTTTCCTCAGACGGCAGCTCACTCACCTCCCAATGTGGAAGGAAGCGGCCGGAGAACACTTTTAATCTATAAAAGAAATCAAGATTCCACCAAATCCGTGTAGAATATTTTTTGTTCTTTTCACTACACAAAAAAAAAATGCTGAAAACATTTCATGTACCGCGCACTGTTACCCATAAATATTGTAGCTCGTTCCATTAAAAAAAGCTCTTGCCTAAATCTAAACAGAAAATGAAAGTTATGGGTCAATGATTAAAAAGCAAAATAAACTGGATATCTGTGTAATTGTATCAACCTGCAGAATAAAGTTAATTTGTCTACAGTGAGCGGCAAAAAAAAAAGGAAAATAAAAAAGTGATGGAAGATTTATTTATTTATTCATTGTCACTCATATCATACCATTAAAAAAGAAAGAAACTGTAGTGGTGGTGAATTCTGATGTCATAATAGCGGTGATGTCATCATGGAATCTTGTGATGGAATCTTATATGGAGCTTCTCACCTTATAAGGAAGTTGCCTAGCAACAGTGAAGATGGTAAAACCATAGGGTGAGCATCAGTGCTTGTATGTAAGAGGGAGCTGTGGGCGCCGGGCTCTTCTCATCAGTGAGGGGATTTATAAGCGTTGAGATAAATTATTAATATCTGTTATACACAATAAAAATCATAATTACGTATTTATAAGAAATCCGGATTCAGGAGCTAAAAGAAATATCTTTACTGAGGGTCCACGGACTGAAAGTCAGAAGCCCACGCCTCACCACCCCCCAACTTCCCAAGATGGGGGTCTCTATTACAAATATGACCCTGCCTGCACTCCTTATTAAAGAAATAGAAGAACTGGGAGGACTATTGAGTTACACCTTAGATATAGACAAAACTGAGACCTTATTATTAAGAAGCCCTTCAAAGCCACTATGGACAAAGAGATTCCAGTTCTGCTGGATTGAAACGGCGCTGAAATATTTGGGGATATACAGTGACATGTAAAAGTTTGGGCACCCCTGGTCAAAATTAATGTTATAGTGAACAGCTAAGCAAGTTGAAGATGAATTGATCTCTATAAGGCCTAAAGATAAAGATGACACATTTCTTTTGTATTTTAGGCAATATATATATATATATATATATATATATATATATATATATATATATGGTCAGTTTTTACTTTTTAAAAATTACAAAAAGAAAAATGGGCCGATGCAAAACTTTGGGCACCCTTGGAGATTTGTGTGCTCAGATACCTTTGTTGACCACGATTTCAGACCTTAATTAGCCTGTTAGTGTTATAGCTTGTTCATTATCATTGTTAGGAAAGGCCAGGTGATGCAAATTTCCCAGCTTTATAAAAACCCAACCTCCTCTAACCGTGTGACAAAAACCAGCAGCCATGGGTTCTTCTAAGCAGCTGCCTAGCACTCTGACAATGAAAATGGTGGAGGGCCACAAGGAAGGAGAAGGCTATAAGAAGATAGCAAAGCGTTTTCAAGTTGCCCTTTCCCCAGTTTGAATTGTAATTAAGAAATGGCAGTTACCAGGAACAGTGGAGGTCAAGATAAAGTCTGGAAAACCAAACAAAATTTCAGTAAGAGTCACTCGTAGGGTTGCTAGAGAGGCAAATCAGAACCCCGATTGACTGCAAAAAACCTTCAGAAAGATTTAGCAGACTTTTGAGTTGTGATACATTGTTCTACTATTCAGAGACACCTGCACAAATATGGCCTTCATGGAAGAGTCATCAGAAGAAAACCTCCCCTGCGTCCGACTTCTCACCATAAAATTCAGCATCAAAAGTATGCAAAAGAACATCTAAACAAGCCTGATGCATTTTGGAAACAAGTCCTGTGGACCGATGAGGTTAAAATAGAACTCTTTGGCCACAATGATCAAAGGTCTGTGTGGAGAAAAAAGGGCACAGATTTTCAGGAAAAGAACATCTTGCCAACCCTTAAGCATGGAGGTGGATCAATCATGCTTTGGGGCTGTGTTACAGCCAATGGCACCTGGAACATTTCACGGGTAGAGGGAAGAATGAATTAAATGAAATTTCAACAAATTCTTGATGCCAGCATAACATCATCTGTAAAAAAGCTGAAGTTGAAAAGAGGATGGCTTCTACAAATTGATAATGATCCTAAGCACATGTCACAATCCACAATAGACTTCAAAAGGAGCAAGCTGAAGGCTTTGCAATGGCCCTCACAGTCCCCTGATCTGAATATCATTGAAAATCTTTGGCTCAACCTCAAAATAGCAGTGCTTGCAAGACAACCCAGGAATCTCACAGAACTGGAGTAAGGCTATGTACCCATGATGCAGAAATGCTCTGGATTTTTTCCTGAGTATTTCTGCATCTCCCTGGCAGAAAAAACGCATGCGGATTTTAACTGCTTTTTTTCTGCCAGGGACAAGCGTATGCCCCGCGTTTTTCACATGCGATTTCGCATGCGGGTTGTCAAGCGCTTTTCCCAGCAATTTTAGCATCACTTGGAAAAGTGCTTGACAACTTGGTCACACTATATAAATCCATGTAACCGGCATGGATTTATATAGTGTGACCAAGTTAATAGTTAAAAAGAATGGTAAAAAATAAAAAATAAACATTATACTTACCTTCTGATGGCCTCGGGTCTCCTTCTCCGGTGCGTCCAGTGTGTTGGGCAGCTTACAGTGGTCTAAAAGGACCTTCCATGATGTCATTTAGTCATGTGACAGGTCACGCGACCGCCGACATCAGCGGTCGCGTGACCCTTCACATGACTAAATGACATCATGGAAGGTCCTTTTAGACCATCGCGAGCCGTCAGGGAGCCAGGACACACCTCTAAGGAGAACGCGGCCCATCAGAAGGTGAGTATAACGTTTATTTTTTATTTTCAATTCTTTTTTTTACAGGTACCATGGTACCCGGGTCTGGATGAGAGTCTCCTCTTCTCCCCACCCAGGTACCATCCGCACATTGAGTCGCTTAATATCCGCATGTGCACATGTAGTCATGCGGATATTATGCGATTCAATGCAAGTCAATGGCGGTACGCAAAATAATTGGTAGTGCTGCGGATTTTTTCGCAATGATAATCAGCAGCAGAAATTTCCACAGCATGTGCACAGCACATGCGGATTATCATTGGGGAACATTGCAGACCTTCTACCAAGCGTTTTTTAAGCCGTTCCGCAGCGGAATTGCTGCTGCGGAAATGTTTAAAAAATGCATCGTGGGCACACAGCCTTATAATCCAAGGAAGAATGGATGAAAATCCCTCAAACAAGAATTGAAAGACTTTTGTTTGGTTACAAAAAGCGTTTACAAGCTGTGATACTTGCAAAAGGGGGCGCTACTAGGTACTAACCACACAGGACGCCCAAATTGACGAAATTATGGCGAAATATCCAAATATAAGCCAGTTATATCACATCTGTCATCATCACTAATCTAACAAAACAAGACTGGGACCCCAAATCATTCAATGGCTTTCCAAAGTGAATATAATGAAAGGACAAGTATCCCTGAATGATACATTTCTCTATGCCCTTATAGACAATACTAAACACAAACTCCAATGACAAAATATGGAACATGGATGATCCAAATCTAACTCATTCAAACATATTAGATTCTTTAGTTCAAGCACAAAAATATCTTCCATCATCCAGGTATCTAGAAAAGAGGCTAAAAGTTTGTCCCAGGTCGTACCGGACCCCCTCAAGGGGATATAGAATGGGACTATACACAACAAATAACTCCAAAAGCAAATCTTTATCATTGCTTATGGGGATGTCCAAGTATCCAAACTTTCATTTGCAATAACACACTTAACTAATTTTGTACCACAAGGTCAACTATGGTTCTATCTTTTGTTACATGAACCCAGAAATGTATCAATATAAGAAAGGGGCGAATAAATTGTTACAGGAGTGAAATCTGTTATTCACACCTAGGTACAGAAACAACCACAGCCCTTCAAACTGCTTCTGTAAAAAATGTCATCATATCTATTCAAAACGGTCTGGGTAGAAGCTTCATTATCATTACATAAGGAAAATAATCTTAAATATTAGAAAAAATTCATAGACTGCACAAATGTTCTTCAGTTTGTTTTTGTTGAAAACTGTTTTTGCTCCCACTTACTGCATAGTGCATTGCATATTTACAATTTATTGACTTTTTTTTTTATTTTAATGTTGTATTCCAATAAAAATATTTCAGGTTCTATAAAAAATAGCTTGATTATAGTATCATAATGATGATTAAAAGCCTGATGTTACCATTTTACTACAGAACATTTATCACTAAGGCTGCGTGCCCACGATGCGTTTTTAATGCTTTTCCGCTGCAGAATTTCCGCAGCGGAAACGCATCAAAAATGCTTGGCAATCCGCACCCCATGGTCCCCAATGGCATTCCACAATGTCAATGCACATGTTGCTGATTTTTCCGCAGCGTTTCTGCAGCGCTCATAAATCCGCAGCATGTTCATTAATTTTGCGGAAGCGCCGCCATTGACTTGCATTGAGACGCATAGAATCCGTGTCTGTACATTTGTACCCGCAGATAATATGCGATTCAATGGGCGGATGGTACCCAGTTCTGGAGGAGAGAAGACTCTCATCCAGACCCGGGTACCATTCTACCTGTGAAAAAAAGAATAAAATAACTAATAAAGTTTATATTCACCTTTCTGACGGCTCTCTCTGCATGCCGACAGCGCTGAAGGACCTTCGGTGACGTCGCAGTCATGTGACCGCAGGCCCTTCACCGCTGTGTCTTGCAATATGCCGGCAGCCAGGAACCAGACAGGAACGAGCGCTGCAGCACACGCCGGGGCATCGGGGGTGAGTATAGCTTTATTTTAATCATTGTTTTACGGTCACACTATATAAATCCATGCTGTTTGCATGGATTTATATAGTGTGACCTAGTTGACAAGCACTTTCCAAGTGATGCTAATCGCCTGGAAAGTGCTTGTCAGTCCGCATGCGGAAACGCATGTGAATCCGCATGTATTCTGCAGGAAAAACGCATGTACAATCTGCATGCGTTTTTCTGCCAGGGAGATTTTCTGCTTCATTTCTGCATCGTGGGCACATAGCCTTAAACATGAGCTATGTATGAGGGAGTTGGACTCAGGGAAATTGAGGACTCGGACATTTCTCTTATCGACTCCACAGCCCTGCTATAAACACTGGTATAAGTAATGATGGTAAATTCATGGAATCTTGTAGTAATGTCATCATGGAATCTTGAGATGTTACCTTATATAGAGCACCTCAACTTATAAAGAGGTTGCCTAGCAAGAAATAAGGCAGCAGTACTACAGGCTGAGCATCAGTACCAGATGCAGACATGGAGGAAAGAGCTGTGGGCGCTTTACTCCTCTGACCAGTGGGGGGATTTTTATGTTCTAAGACAAATCATTTATATCTGTTATACACAGCAAAATGTATATTATTACTAGTGATGATCGAGCACTAAAGTGCATGGGAGCTCGTTGCTCCAGTCGAGAAAATCGTAATGCTTGGGTGCTCAACTCGAGTAGCGAGCCCAATGTAAGCCAATGGGAAACTTGAGCATCTTTTCGGTGCCCCCCCCCCCCCCGGGGTCTGGAGGGGGCCTATAAATTGGCCATGATATGGTAACAGCATGGGGAAGACCCCTGGAAGCATCTCTGTCTCCCAGGCCACTGCTGTGAACAATATTGTCAGAGTATTACGCCACTTTTTTACAAATACGAAACCAAAATGGATTTTCCTGCAAAAAATGTTAAGGAACAACCTTTCCAGGGTAATGACTTATATATAAGGCAAAATAAATAACCAAAAACAAAAATGGCTCCTCCACACCTTGGGCTATGTTCACAAGTAGCGTTTTTGATACGTTTTTGCACTTTTGCATTGCTTTCAATGGTGAAAAATACATTTACCAATAAAAGTAATTTTAACATTTTACTACCTTATCTTGTCATGTGGTGTGTGAGACATGATCAGACACATCCTGTTATATTTATGAAAGAGGGACTGTCAAAAGTCACAAAGCCTATTTTCACAAGGCCATTAGGCGGCTCTTACTATTGTTAGAGGGCCAACAGTCGATCCTCACTATTGCTAGAGAGCCATCAGCCGGCTATGCTTTGTTGTTCCCATTATAAAGGAGTGGGTCTCCTATACTGTTATTACATATGCAGTGACTGCAAGAGCTGCCAAAAATTAGGACACACTCCAATACCCCTTTGAAGAGACATAGAGGAGGGCCTCATTAAAAAAATGTTCCCATTATAAAGGAGTGGGTCTCCTATACTGTTATTGCATATGCAGTGACTGCAAGGGCTGACAAAAATTTGGACGCACTCCAATACCCCCTTTGAACAGACGTAGAAGAGGGCCACATTAAAAAAAATGTTCCCATTATTAAGGAGCGGGTCTCTAACACTGGTAATGCTTATGCACTAAGTGCAAGGGCTGTCAAAATTTAGGACGCAACCAAATACCCCGTTGAAGAGACGTAGAGGAAGTCCTCATTAAAAAAATTGTGTGCGTAGTACAGTCTGTAGTGCAGGAAAACAGCTCCTGTTCCTCCTCCTCTTCCTCATTATCACCCAATCCATGTTGAGATGAGATGAGGTTGGGCTTTGTGACATCACCCTGTATAGTTCCTTGCTCCATCTCATCGTGCTCCACCTACAATGCCTCCTCTTTAATTGTGAGCACCGAGCGTTTCAGTAGAAAGAGAGGCAGGATGGTGATGCTAATTATGGCGTCATCGCCGCTCACCATCTTGGTGGAATCGTCAAAGTTTTGGTGGACGGCACAGATGTCAGACATCCATGCCCACTCATCATCTCTAATGTGCGGAGGCTGACCTGAATACCGACGGGCATGTTGAAGCTAGAACTCAACAACTGCCATCTGCTGCTCACAAATCCTTCCCAACATATGAAACATTGAGTTCCATCGTGTGGTGACATCGCACACGAGTCGGAGAGTTGGTATGGCGAGGGTGGGGGAAGCTATAAGTGACTTCTTGAAATGGGCACACACGTGGAGTTCTTTCACAAGCAGGTCACGCAGATCTATGTAGGTTTTGAGAAACCGCTGAACCACTAGATTGATCACATGGGACAGGCATGGTATGTGTGCGAGTTTGCCAAGCCTCAGAGTCGCAACCAGGTTCCGGCCATTGTCACACATGACCATGCCTGGCTGTAAGTTCAACGTTGACAGCCACAGATCTGCCTGCTCTATTACCGCTGTCAACAACTCTGCAGCGATGTGCAGTTTGTCACCTAAGCATATCAGCTTCAGCAGTGCCTGTTGCCACTTGGCCGAAGCAGTGCTATAGTGCTTCCAGTCTCCGACTGATGTGGTCATTTCGGAGATGGAGGCTGAAGAGGAGGATGTTCAGAAGCTGTAGAATGTGGGGGCAACCCTGGTTGACCTAGGGCCCGCAATCCGTTCTGGCCACAAGCACTTGTCCACGTGCCCGTGGTTAGGTAGACCTTCCCAGTGACTGTGTTGGTAAAGGCACGTGAAATGTTCTGGGACACGTGCTTGTGTAAGGTGGGGACGGCACACCGGGAGAAATAGTGGTGGCTGGGGACAGAGTACCGAGGGACACCCGCCGCCATGAATTTGCAGAAAGATTTTGTCTCCACGAGCCTAAAAGGCAACATTTCAAGTGCAAGCATTTGAGAAATGTGGCAGTTTAGTATTGTGGCCTGTGGGGCATTAGCTGCATATTTGCGCTTGCATTCAAAGGACTGGGTTAGGGACAACTGAATACTGCGCTGGGACAAGGACGTGGACGTGGTTACTGATGGTGATTGTTGCAAGTGTGCAAAAAGAGGCATCTTTGCCTGCACCATGGACAGGGGATTGGTGTGCACGCACAACAGCAGAACAGGCAGTGGTGTCCCCCGCAGAAACTGTTTCTGGACCCTAGCGTTTGGTCCAATTAGTCGGGTGCTTTGCTGTCATGTGCCTGATCATGCTGATGGTGGTCAGGCTGGTAGTTTTGCTGCCCCTGCTGATGCTGGCATGGCAGATGTTGCAAATGGCCTTTTTGGAATTAACTTGACAGTCTTTAAAAAAGAGTCAGACTATGGAAGACCTAACAGTTGGACTGGCAAGCAACTTCCCTCGTGTTAGTGTTCCGGAGAACTGTTGCCCGCCTTGTGTCTGTGGCTGTGGCCACCCCACTGCTTGTTCCTGCCTGTTGTGGTGCTACACCTCCCTCCCCCTATGTGCTGCTGTCCTCGCTATGCATGTCACCTTGACAGGTTGGGTCAGTGACTTCATTGTCCACCACCTCGTCTTCCAAGTATGCACCCTGGGCCTCCTGATGACTTGCTGGCAATTGCGTCTCATCATCATCCACCTCTTGCGACAGTAATTGCATTTTCCCACCATCGCCTTCATGTGACTGTAGCTGCTCAAATACATGGGCATCGCTACATGTGATCTCCTCTTACCCCTCTTGAAGCACGCCGGGCGAGAGTCCTGAATCCATAAATCAGGGGCGGAACTACCGCCCGTGCAGCTGGTTCATTGAATGGGGGCCCCGAGGGAGAGGGGGCCCCTCCAGCAGGGCCGCCATCAGGGCATGACTGCCCTGACTCCAGTATGGGGCCCGGCCGGTCGGGGCCCCCTCGGGGGCCCCCCTCTTGTGCGTCTCTCTCCTCATGGGGCCCCCGGCCCCTTGCTAAGCGCCGAGTCCGGGACATCTCAACGCTGCGCTGCTGCGGCAGCGCCTCCATGATTCCCCTGACTTCCGGTCATGTGACAGCGCCGTCACATGGCCGGAAGTCAGGAGAACGTGGTGTCAGCGATTTGGACGAGCGCCAGGATTCTGCAGGGATCGTATGGGGGTAAGTATAACAAGTTTTATTTTTTTTAAATACAATTAACTAGAAGTGGGGGGGGGGGGGTGAGAGATGCACTATGGGGGGGGTGAGAGATGCACTATGGGGGGGGATGAGAGATGCACTATGGGGGAGGGATGAGAGATGCACTATGGGGGAGGGATGAGAGATGCACTATGGGGGGGTGAGAGATGCACTATGGGGGGGGATGAGAGATGCACTATGGGGGAGGGATGAGAGATGCATTATGGGGGGGGATGAGAGATGCACTATGGGGGGGATGAGAGATGCACTATGGGGGGGGGTGAGAGATGCACTATGGGGGAGGGATGAGAGATGCACTATGGGGGAGGGATGAGAGATGCACTATGGGGGAGGGATGAGAGATGCACTATGGGGGGGGTGAGAGATGCACTATGGGGGGGATGAGAGATGCACTATGGGGGAGGGATGAGAGATGCATTATGGGGGGGGATGAGAGATGCACTATGGGGGGGATGAGAGATGCACTATGGGGGGGGGGTGAGAGATCCACTATGGGGGGGTGAGAGATGCACTATGGGGGGGGGGTGAGAGATGCACTATGGGGGGGATGAGAGATGCACTATGGGGGGGATGAGAGATGCACTATGGGGGGGGATGAGAGAAGCACTATGGGGGGGTGAGAGATGCACTATGGGGGGGTGAGAGATGCACTATGGGGGGATTGAGAGATGCACTATGGGGGGGATGAGAGCTGCACTATGGTGGGGGGATGAGAGATGCACTATGGGGGGGATGAGAGATGCACTATGGGGGGGGGGAGAGATGCACTATGGGGGGGATGAGAGATGCACTATGGGGGGGTGAGAGATGCACTATGGGGGGGATGAGAGATGCACTATGGGGGGGATGAGAGATGCACTATGGGGGGGATGAGAGATGCACTATGGGGGTATGAGAGATGCACTATGGGGGGGATGAGAGATGTACTATGGGGGGGGATGAGAGATGCACTATGGGGGGGGTGAGAGATGCACTATGGGGGGATGAGAGATGCACTATGGGGGGGGATGAGAGATGCACTATGGGGGGGGATGAGAGATGCACTATGGGGGGGATGAGAAATGCACTATGGGGGGGATGAGAGATGCACTATGGGGGGGGATGAGAGATGCACTATGGTGAGGGGATGAGAGATGCACTATGGTGGGGGGATGAGAGATGCACTATGGTGGGGGGGATGAGAGATGTGCACTATGGGGGGAGGATGAGAGATGTGCACATGTGGGGGAGGGGGATGAGAGATGTGCACATGTGGGGGAGGCGGATGAGAGATGTGCACATGTGGGGGAGGGGGGTGAGAGATGTGCACATGGGGGGGTTTGAGAGCTGCACATGGGGGAATTGGGAGAAAATGAGCTGCACATGGGGGAATTGGGAGTAGGGGGATAATGAGCTGCACATAATGAATGTGGGGTGGGGGAGAGTAAATGATGATGGGGTGGGGAGAGCACGGACATGATATAATGAATTGGGGAAGGGGGTGCATGTAAATAATGAATCCGGGGAGCAGGAAGTATAGAGTAGGGGGCGTTGCGGATGCAGGAGTGTGACTGGTAGCAAATTGGCGGAAAGAGTAGAGGTTCTAATTAAATTATATATTAAGTGGCTATTTACAGTTAATGGGGGCACCGTGGTGGATTACAATTTATATTTGGAATGGTAGATTGCATAATAACTAACCATATATTGATGGTGGATGCACGTCTGTATTCAGCTGCGTAATGTAGAAGTTGGGGAATGTGCTCTAGATAACTGTGTTATTTTATGCAGAGACGAGTCCTGGCTGGAAGACGTGATGGCGGTCTGCACTGGATGAAGGAGAAAAGCGTAGCTGAAGGACTTCACCTAGAGACGTCACCAGTGAGTCAGTGTATTACATGTACACTTACACTATATACTATGTACAGGGCTCCTGTGTATAATGTTACTGGTGATCACTGTATTACCTGTACACTGACACTATATACAGAGCTCCTGTGTATAATGTCACTGGTGATCACTAGATTACCTGGACACTTACATTATAAGCTGTATACCATGTATAGAGCTCCCGTGTATAATGACACTTATGGTAATATTAGTAATGTGGTGGTAATATTAGTAATGTGGTGGTAATATGTGGTCTGGTCATGGTGTGGCAGTTTTTCTCCCTTTTGTGTGGTATTATTCGGTCACTATGTTGTGGTAATATGTGGTCTGGTCATGGTGTGGCGGTATTCCCTGTATGTGGTATTATTGGTCATTTTAAAAAAAAATGTATATGACACATTCCCTTAAAGAAAACTAAATAAAAATATATCTAAAAAGAGTATTGGATATTTTAAGAAAATTTTAATAGGTTAGAGTAGGGCCCGGCCAGAAGAGTCTACCTTACCGTGGTGGTGGCTTTAAAAATCTTTTGGCCAAAACAAAAGCTGCTGGCTATGTATGTGGCGCCGTCACATGGCCGAACGTCAGGAGAACCTGGTGGCAGAGACGTGGACGAGCGCCAGGATTCTGCAGGGATCACATGGGGTAAGTATAACAAGTTTTATTTTTTTTTAAATACAATTAATTAACTAGGAGTGGGGGGAATCAAAGATGCACATGGGGGGGATGAGAGATGCACAGGGGGATGAGAGATGCACAGGGGGATGAGAGATGCACATGGGGGGCATGAGAGATGCACATGGGGGGGATGAGAGATGCACATGGGGGGGATGAGAGATGCACATGGGGGGGATGAGAGATGCACATGGGGGGATGAGAGATGCACATGGGGGGGATGAGAGATGCACATGGGGGGATGAGAGATGCACATGGGGGGAATGAGAGATGCACATGGGGGGAATGAGAGCTGCACATGGGGGGGTTATGTTTACATAACTTTGTTGCCCTATGAAGGGCAGGGGGGGGCCCAAAAAATTTCTTGCACAGGGGCCCACTACAGTCTGTGTCCGCCCATGCCATAAATGGAAATGTGAACAGCTCTTCAGAGTGTCCAAGTGTGGGATCAGTTGTCTCCAGGCACTCGGCATGGTGGGAGAAAGGAGGATCAGAGTGAGGAATATGCGGTCCAGACTCACGGCTACTGAGACTGGACCATGTGGAAGACAGGGTGGTGGTGGTGGCAAACTGACTGGAAACATTATCTGCTATCCAACCAACAACCTTTTCACACTGCTTTGGCTTCAATAGTGGTGTTTCGCGGCCCCCTACAAAGTGGAGCAGGAAGGTAGGTCGACATGATATGGGTGCTTGTAGTGCTCCCTCAGCAGGCATAATTTCAGCTTGCCCATGACCTCGGCCTCTGCGTGCACCATCAGCATCTTGTCCTCTTTCCAGTCCCTTGCCACGTGCTTTGCCCATTTTAAATGGAGTATAATATTTGTCACGTACCCAAAAATGTCAGGATTATTACAGCAGTAATATCGGATCACGTCTGATGACCACGGTTTTAAGCAGTGGCCTTATAGTATGGTATTGGTTAGCGTCCAAGTGTGAATAGGTTTGAACAGCACACAACTGACACACTTTAAATGGAGTATAATATTAGTCACATTTCCAAAAATGTCAGGATTATTTCCGCAGTAACATCGTATCACCTGAGATGGACAAGTTTCTCTGCTTCCACAATACAGCAATGCTATTAAAATCAAACAAATCTGGCTGTATGCTGCTAACAAGCAAATGGAGCAGTAAAAATGGTGTATTATATTGCATTTCAACCAAATAATTAGGATTAAGCGCAAAAAGAATATTAAACCTGTTATCTAAGGCTGTGGATATGAGTAACAGCAGCAGACAGAACGTTCAATGGATTTATTGTGCTGTATACACTCTCCACAAACTCTGCCTAACTCCTGCTATCACCAGTAATATATGCATCTGGATTAGTCCTTAGCAGGACTGTTAGTATAGATGAATATTGCTGTGGAATACCTGACTAATTCAACCGCCAATTCTCTCCCTCGCTCAGCAGCAGCTCTCCCTACTCTGCCTGTCTGAAGGGTAGACTGTGACGAGCATAGGGTCCCGGGTCTGATATAGACCTGATGACGCTGTGCGGCCAGCCAATCACTGTAATGCCACAACCAACATGGCTGCGGTATTACAGTGACGAGTGGCGAGTACCGAGCAGTTGCGAGCAAGCTCGCTCATCGCTAATTATTACTCACCACCACACCCAGGTCTCTATTATAAATAACCCTGCCTGACATTAGAGAAATTCTACATTTTAATAGTTAATTATTTTTAATTCTTTCTACAAAACATAAAAAAAGAGTCGAAATCAGTGGAGCTCAGGGATGTTTAGATATTTAGCTCAATTTTTTTGAGCAGGTGACAGGTCCTCTGTAATCTTGGGAAATGAAACACTTGTCCTAATAAATCTCCTCCTACGTTCTCCGATCACCACCATATTTGTATTCCAAGAGCCTCAAAGCACCGGAAAGAGAAAATAACTGAAGAAACAGGTGTATTCTAATCTGTAACCATGGAGACACATAGGTCTGCATAAGAGCTGTATACACTACACAAGATTTACAAATTTGTTTCATTGTTTTATTTTAATGGATCAACTAAAAAAAAATACTGTAAAAGATCTTCTAACAACTAGAAATGATTCCAGGATTGTCTTTCCACTATATATACAGTATATACTCACAACACAAAGGTTAACTAATAGTTTTAATGATTTTCTGTAATAAATATTTGTATAAATATGAGAAACATTTATATAAAAATACAACAACTAATAATAAATAATTCAATTATAAAGCAAGAAATACGTCTTATAATAATATTACTCAGCGATTTATAAAAATAACAAAGTTCTTGTCGCTGCTGCTCCTGACGACCAATCAGATTTCTGCCGTTTTGCCTCTTGCAGTGCGGAATCGATGGCTGGAATCTGACTGGTTGCTACGGGCAACACTTTCATTATTCTCTACATTGTATAAATAATCCTTGAACTCTCGTTGCCGATAGCAACCGATTAGAATTCAGCTTTTACATTTGTAAATTACACATGAAAAATAAACGTGATTTCTGATTGGTTGCTAGGGGTAACAAAGACGCTACATGACAGCTGAGGCTCCGTGACAATGGCGTCTGTTACTCCAGGTACTGGATGATGGGCCGGACACAGGTGCAGCCCACCGTCACCAGCTGCTTCTCCAGCCTATAGGTGGGGACACATCCTCTCATCTCACCACGCAGGACAAGGATCTCCTGTCTGATGGGGACTGAGTTCATGCTGAGGTCCACATGACCCTCCGGGTCCAAACATCCGCGGTGGAGACATCGGGCCTCGCTGATGACCGCAGGGAATCTGTTACTGTCCACATTAGAGCTGGTGGAAGGAGATGAGAGAGATCAGGACACAGCAGTAACCATGTTTAGTCCCCCATACTCCGGCCTGCTGACCCCCATATATCATTATTATTATTTCTGCCATTACTCCATGTACATTTCCCTGTATTCCCATGGAGAGATGGAGCGGCTCCTCACACTGTCCGCCATTACTTGTGCAGAACTCCGACTGCCGACCTTCATATCCACCTTCACACGTGGAGGAAATGTGGTGTCCGGTGTGAAGAGACATCCCCCGCAGGACCCTAGAGGGGCCTCCCAGCCATCAGCGCCAGGGACCTGCTCTTCTCTTCCATGGACACAAGAGATGAAGATCAGAAGAAGCAAAGTGGAGAAAACCTGAGGACAGAAGATGTCACACATGTGATAGGGGACATTGTGGAAGTGTCAGCATTATGTAGTGGTATAAGTAAGGGTTAAATAATGGATCAATAATATACACTAATAATATTCATACTCGTATGGACCTATCCCAAAGATATGCAACAGCGCTCAAGCCAAGAGCAACCAGATATGACTATATAACACATAGAAGAAATTCCAACATTCTAAGTGGAATTCATTCACCAATATATTATATTGTCATGTCATTGTATCATAACACAGGATAACAAACAAAATGGTGGTGGCCCCATGCAAGTGCTGCACTCACTATTCTGCTGGAGCAGTCACTGTGTACATGCATTACATTTCTGATCCTGAGTTACATCCTGTATTATACTCCAGAGCTGCACTCACTATTCTGCTGGTGCAGTCACTGTGTACATACATTACATTACTGATCCTGAGTTACATCCTGTATTATACTCCAGAGCTGCACTCACTATTCTGCTGGTCAGTCACTGTGTACATACATTACATTACTGATCCTGTACTGATCCTGAGTTACATCCTGTATTATACTCCAGAGCTGCACTCACTATTCTGCTGGTGCAGTCACTGTGTACATACATTACATTACTGATCCTGTACTGATCCTGAGTTACATCCTGTATTATACTCCAGAGCTGCACTCACTATTCTGCTGGTGCAGTCGCTGTGTACATACATTACATTACTGATCCTGTACTGATCCTGAGTTACATCCTGTATTATACCCCAGAGCTGCACTCACTATTCTGCTGGTGCAGTCACTGTGTACATACATTACATTACTGATCCTTAGTTACATCCTGTATTATACTCCAGAGCTGCACTCACTATTCTGCTGGTGCAGTCGCTGTGTACATAGATTACATTACTGATCCTGTACTGATCCTGAGTTACATCCTGTATTATACCCCAGAGCTGCACTCACTATTCTGCTGGTGCAGTCACTGTGTACATACATTACATTACTGATCCTGTACTGATCCTGAGTTACATCCTGTATTATACCCCGGAGCTGCACTCACTATTCTGCTGGTGCAGTCACTGTGTACATACATTACATTACTGATCCTGAGTTACATCCTGTATTATACTCCAGAGCTGCACTCACTATTCTGCTTTTGCAGTCACTGTGTACATACATTACATTACTGATTTTGTACTGATCCTGAGTTACATCCTGTATTATACTCCAGAGCTGCACTCACTATTCTGCTGGTCCAGTCACTGTGTACATAAATTACATTACTGATCCTGTACTGATCCTGAGTTACATCCTGTATTATACCACGGAGCTGCACTCACTATTCTGCTGGTGCAGTCACTGTGTACATACATTACATTACTGATCCTGAGTTACATCCTGTATTATACTCCAGAGCTGCACTCACTATTCTGCTTTTGCAGTCACTGTGTACATACATTACATTACTGATTTTGTACTGATCCTGAGTTACATCCTGTATTATACTCCAGAGCTGCACTCACTATTCTGCTGGTGCAGTCACTGTGTACATATATTACATTACTAATCCTGAGTTACATCCTGTATTATACTCCGGAGCTGCACTCACTATTCTGCTGGTGCAGTCGCTGTGTACATACATTACATTACTGATTTTGTACTGATCCTGAGTTACATCCTGTATTATACTCCAGAGCTGCACTCACTATTCTGCTGGTCCAGTCACTGTGTACATAAATTACATTACTGATCCTGTACTGATCCTGAGTTACATCCTGTATTATACTCCAGAGCTGCACTCTTTATTCTGCTGGTGCAGTCACTGTGTACATACATTACATTACTGATCCTGTACTGATCCTGAGTTACATCCTGTATTATACTCCAGAGCTGCACTCACTATTCTGCTGGTGCAGTCACTGTGTACATGCATTACATTACTGATCCTGTACTGATCCTGAGTTACATCCTGTAGATCTTTTTATTATAAAAATGAAAAACATAACAATAATAATAACAGAAACAAAACAAAATTAATAACCACAAAATAAACAATGTAATGAACTGGTCCAGCCGCTCCCTCTCTCCTCACACACATATTATACATATATACAGAATAAACAACTACTTACACTATGACATCTGGTGCGGTTGCCAAACAAATAACAATATAGTAAGTAAAATAAACAATAGCCGACAAAATTATATACAAACTAATATATATATATATATATATATATATATATATATATATATATACACTTTTTTTATAAATAATATAAAATAAATACTAACTATACAAATATATACAAGAGAAAACAAAACATCCCACACTCGAGCCGACCAGTCCCAACCCCGGCACTGACCTGAAAGCTGGTCCTGCGTCTCATGCCTCAGTCCATGTCCAACGTCCATAGGCCAGATCAGGCAGTGCCAGTTTCTCACCCAAATAATTAGTGTCCCACAAGATGAACCCACCTCCCCCCTTTTCCCACCACCCAACCTCACACCTACACCCAAATCCATATCCTTATATACAATATATACAGAAACAAACAATACAATAACAAACAATAAAATAACCACAAGCCCAAGTTCGGCGACTGCAGCCCTACATCACTGTCTACTGATCAAAACAAAACAAAAATCTATGGTGTCAGCAGCAGCCCACCACCAGGAGAAGAGATGACCAGACTAGGGCACACTAAAAGAAAAGCCCCTCAAGAGGAGAGAGGCCCGACGTGTGCCCAGTCTCTCATACTCCAGAGAACGCATCTTCACCAGGTCACCGAGTATGGTCCTAAACACATCGTCCATTGGGAGGATTTTCCTTTGCGTCGATACTAAGCACCGTGCGTTCCACTTGTGATACCTAACCACTGTGCTAACTAGAAATAAGGTGCAGCGGCCCCGACCACCCAGGTCTCCGAATGCTCCATAGGCCCATTCCGCATAAGAGAGATCGGCCAGCCGTGGCCAGCCAATGGAGGCGCCCACCCTGTTGTACACCTCTGTGTTAAAGGGACAACAAAGCAGGAAGTGGTCCATGCCTTCTAGCATGGTACCACAATGCTCCCGAGGACAGTTCCTGTCCTCAGAGCTCCTACACTTCAGATTGTCCCTCACACACAGTTTCCCATGGAAGCAGCGCCAAGCCAAGTCCCAAAACTTCGAGGGGATCCTGATAGAATTCAAAAGATGCAGACCCACCACAAGATCCCGACTTGGACAATCCCTGAGCACCAGAGGCCTCTGAAAATGGGTCAACAGAACCCTTTTGTCAAGGAGAGCTTCCTTGGCAGAGTCCTGACCTCCCACATTTCCAGACCCCACCATCGAATTACCTTCAGAACCACGGTAGCGTAAGCCGGGAGATGTCCATGCGGTGTGCGTAGATCCTTCACTTGCCATCCTGTCTCCCATTCCTGGAAGAAAGGCTGAAACCATCCCCTACAGGAGAATACCCACGGAGGAGCCCTCTCTTTCCAGAGGTTTGCAATATTGATCTTAATGAAGGTATTCACAAGGAATACCACAGGGTTGACCATACCCAACCCTCCTAGTCTCCTCGTACGGTAAGTAAGCTCCCTCTTGACCAGGTTCAGTCTATTCCCCTATAACAGTTGGAAGAACAAACTGTAGACCCGAGTCCAGAGAGGCTCCGGCAAGATGCACACACTGCCCAGATAGATCAGCAAAGGGAGCAGGTAGGTTTTAATCAGGTTTACCCTTTCCCTTAGGGTCAAAGACCAACCCTTCCATTGGTTCACCTACTGAGTGGTGATTTCCAGTCTGCTGTCCCAATTTTGTTTGGGGTAATCCCCCTGGCCAAATTCAAAGCCAAGAACTATTCCAGAGACTTTGGGTTCTGGAAGGGTGTCTGTGAGATCAAAACCAGAATCTCCTCCTCCCAGCCCGAGACTCTCACACTTATCCCGGTTGATCTTAGACCCGGATGCCTCCAAGTAGCGATTTACCTCTGACATCAGCCATTCTGCCTCCCCATCAGAGGAAACAAAAACAATGACGTCATCGGCATACGCCACCACTCTCAGAGTGGCTTCTGGTGCTGCCCGGTCCATCCCGATCCCAGCCAACGGTCCACGCTCCACCCTCCTAAGAAGTGGGTCAAGCGCAAACACGTACAGCAGTGGGCTCAAGGGACAACCCTGGTGAACACCACACCCAACCTCGAAAGAGCTGCCAATCCAACCGTTCACATGCGGGAAACTCTCTGCCCCAGCGTACAAGGTCTTAAGCCAATCAACAAACCCCCCCGGCAGCCCATACCTCAGAAGGACAGACCAGAGGTACTCATGATTAAACCGATCAAACGCTTTTTCCTGGTCCAATGACAGCATGTACCCCTTGAAGTGGCCAGCCCTACCCTGCTCCACCACCTCTCGGACACAGAGTAGAGCACTAATTGTATTGCGGCTCGGAACAGAGCAAAGCTGGGCTCCCGAAAGGAGTCGGGGCACAAATTTCACCAGCCGATTAAACAGCACCTTTGCCAAAACCTTCCTGTCTGCATTGAGAAGCGCTATGGGACACCAATTCTCAATGCAAAATGAGTCCTTACCCTTTGACAAGATGATCAGGGTAGACCGCCTCATTGACTTTGGCAGAGTGCCCGAGGAAAGACACTCATTGAATACCGCAGTCAAGAGGGGAACCAAGGCGTCCTTAAAGGTCTTATAGAATTCAGATGTTAAGCCATCTGGACCGGGAGATTTCTTTAGGGTAAGCCCTTCAATCGCCAACTTAACTTCCTCTTCCCTGATCATCTCTGTCAAAACACCAAGAGAGGGGTCTACCCTTGGTTCGGGGATGGCTTCAGCCAGAAAAGCCGACATCTCATCCCAATCCAGATCCCTCTTCCCCAAGAGGTGCGAGTAGAAGGATCTGACTACCTCTAGGATCCCTGATCTGGATCTTTTCAGGGACCCCGCAGTGTCAACCAGTCCTGTAACAACTTTACTATTCACTGATATCTTGCAGTTTTAGTAAGGGTCTGGCGAGCGGTACTTCCCATAATCCCTCTCAAAACCCAAAGATGCGTGCCTATCATACTGACACCTCATTAGCAAAGATTTCACTCTGGAGATCTCCTCGCGGCTACCTCCAGTTGAGACAAGATGCTCGAGTTTCCTCCTCAGGCCCTGATACAGGCGATACCTGTCCAGGCTCCTGAGGCTCAAGAGCTGGCGGAAGAATCTCGCCACCCTTTTCTTGAACATCTCCCACCACTCTGACTTACTACTACCTCTCCTGTCTGCACTTGTCTAGATGCCTCAGCTGGGCAGGCGTCTTTTATTGCTTTTCTTCCCTGGCCCCTCATCTCCCCCACCCCTGCTAGTCCCCTCCCCAGCAGAATCGGCCTCACGGCTTTCTCCCACCGGGGTCTCAACTGCATTAACGAAGGAGCGAGGACAACGGCTGAATAGGTGACCTAACTCACCACACAGGTGGCACCTAATCTCCACACAAGAGGCAGCAAGATGGCCGACACCCCCACACAACGCACATTTCTGCACAGTGCAGTTTGCACTGAAGTGTGTGGGGTCGCCGCACCTGTGACAGAGCTTCGGTTGCCCCTGGTAGAACACCATACGATCCATACCAAGGAAGGCAGATGTTGGAATGTGGGCAACCGTACCACCTGAATGCTTAAGTTTTACCATAAATGTCCAGGACCCTGACCAGATACTAAACTCGTCGCGTTTTTTCTTTGGCGTCTCCACTACCTCTCCATCCCGACCAAGCCACGTCATGATGTCATAACAAGAAAGTGACTCGTTACGAGTCATCACGGTCACTTTCTTGATTTGGTTTTGGCGAGACACTGCCTGAACGGCAAAGTCTCGCCAGCCGGGCTCATTTTTTGCCAACTCATAATTCGTCCAGAAGAGCTCAAGCCCCTCCGGCTGAACAAAGCTGACATCAAACTCAGGCGTGGAATAGGGATGTATCAAGGCGTAGATGTCAATAGCCTTGAAGCCCATCCTCAGCAGGAGCTCCACAACTTTAGACCTTGGAGGACATGCATCACTGCCCCTCCACCGAAGACGGACCACATTCTTACGCACACTGCCTGGCCCGGCTGTTGGGAGGGACCACACTGTATCCCCCCCTTTTTGCTCTCGGAAGGCCCCGAGGCCATGCCTCTCTATCCAGAAGTATAGATCAACCTCTCGACCCTCTACCATTAGTGATCTCTCCCCCTTCTTTAGAGCCTCCAGAAGGCGCCGTTGCAACATGCTGTCCCCAAAGCCCGGAGACGAGGAGGATGCCCTATTTGCCCCGGCGGTGACACTAGCATAACTTTGGACAGGTATTGCCACCACCGGGGGGGCAACCGGACCAGTGACTACATAAGCCCAAACAGCATCACCATTACCCACCTCCATCTCACCCTCCACCAAACCAGCAACCACACCACTGGACAATGAATTGGCCTCATTCACACCCACCACCACATTCATTCCTACTAGACCAGTAACAATGGTGGATGACATTTTGACCTCAGCATCATCAGGCACAAGGGGCTCAGTCCCCTCCATAGAACTGGAGGAGACCTCACCCCTGGTCTTATGTGTGCCCTCCACATCATCAGTCGGTAATTTCCGCTGTTTTGCATTTGTAGAGATGCGACGCTGATCTTTAGCTGTTGTGAGGCGCTGCTGATCTTTAGCATCAGGATCTTCCTGACCAGTGGCGCCAACACAAAATAACACTTTCATGGGAGGACTGGAACGCTCAGCCCCAGCAGCCCCCTCACACTGTCGCAGCTTCTCAACTAAGTGATCAGCGGCAACAGCATTCAGAGGCGCCGAGGCTATCGAAGCTGCCCCCGACACCGGGCTGCTCCCCCATCCCACTGAGGAGCGCACCGCAGCATCATGGTCTGACCGAACGCGCGCCGCTGGGCCGCCATCACTGTCCAGCCTCTCGGCTGATGCACCTCCTGCTGCGTCCCCGCTACTACAAGCAGAGACGGAGCTCTGCGCCTCACTACCACGCTGTGTAATCTCCCCGCGACTTTGCACCGGATCCACAGCAGAACCCGGGCTGGGCTGGGCAACGGGGCTTATACAGCGAGGTGAGCCTGCCGCTGACTCAGGGGGTACAGGGAGGGGGGCATATACATAGCTTACCACTTCCTGCAGCTTTTTGTGGCCCCCAGGTGCCTCTTCTGGTAGATCGTCACCAAGATGGAAGTTTTGGAGGCACACTGGGGACTCCAGGAGCTTTATTTCTGCCATTAGCGCCCCTTCCTTGCCGCTACTGTCACTGTCCTCCACAGAGCTGGCAGAACTGCGACCGGAGGCCATTGTTGCCTGCCCTGCAGGGAGCTCACTGCACGTGGCCTGCGGTTGACTTTGCTGGCTGCCAGGTGGGGCTTTCTGCTGGTCATCATCACTCTCATCATCCACCTGTCTCTCAGGCTGCAGCCCCATCTGCCTTTGCTCTCTGTTATCAGCCATTTCTCTGAAACAATCTTCATTTATCAGATTTTCTTTAAATGGACCACTCTGCTCCCTGATGGCAGCTTTCCTTAGATCCAGCACATTAATCTCAGTTTTGAGCCTCTTTACCTTTGCTTGGAGCTTTGTCTTCCTCGGTTTGGAGGCACCTGCAGCTTTGGCGCTTGTGCAGCGCAGCTCCTCCCAAAGCCTCTTGACGAGCTTACTTGCATCTTCATACTCACGGTGGTGGATCATGACCCGGGAGGCATAGGTGGACACAGACTCCCGGGGTCCCTGCAGCCCCCAACCCCCCTCAGTGAGGTCGGCCTCACCTCCGTGAGCACTCAGATTAACTCCGGAAGGAGCACCATCGTGCGCGCTGTCAGGCTTTTCCTCCATGTTGGAAGCCTTGCGGCTTCTAGGAGTCTCCACAGTCCTGGGGGGAGTAGGAGCCACATTGCTGCGACTCCTGGTGGAGGGTCTCACCCCCGAGTCCTCCGATGTGCAGGCCGGTTGCTGGTTTCTTCTGCCCCCCACCGCCTGGTTCGGGAAGCAGAAGCCTGGGACTTGGCTCCATCACTCATCCCAGGAAACCCACTCTCTCCCTGGGTAGGAGAGAGAGCAGATCCCCAGGTGGAGAGGTGTTGGTTCTCAGGAGAGCTGGAGCACACAGCAGGATCTGCGGCCACCACACCCTAAATCACCACAGTGAGCAACAGCTGATCAGAGCTGCACTCACTATTCTGCTGGTGCAGTCACTGTGTACATACATTACATTACTGATCCTGTACTGATCCTGAGTTACATCCTGTATTATACCCCAGAGCTGCACTCACTATTCTGCTGGTGGAGTCACTGTGTACATATATTACATTACTGATCCTGAGTTATATCCTGTATTATACCCCAGAGCTGCACTCACTATTCTGCTGGAGCAGTCACTGTATACATATATTACATTATTTATCCTGTACTGATCCTGAGTTACATCCTATATTATACTCCAGAGCTGCACTCACTATTCTGCTGGTGCAGTCACTGTGTATATATATTACATTACTGATCCTGTACTGATCCTGAGTTATATCCTGTATTATACCCTAGAGATGCACTCACTATTCTGCTGGTGCAGTCACTGTGTACATACATTACATTACTGATCCGAGAGAATTATGAATACAGCTCTGGAGTATTATACTGGTTGCAATGATAAGTAATACAATATATTTAAGCAGTAATATCTGTCTCACAATTCGACAAACCCTTTCTAACAACATTCCCTCTTGAACATTGGAGAAACCTCACTGTCCTGTAAATTACAGTATCTATAATATAACCGGGGATGCGGGTCTCTGTCCGAAGCTCCACACAGAAGACCGCATCCAGCCGTTACCGGTAAGAGGAGGTGTATGGCGTCGGAGAGCGCGGTATGCATAGGCACTGAAAGCACACTGCGATCTCCGGCGCCATACTTACATACTTACCTGACCGGGAGGAGCGTTGCCGCGGTACCTCTCTTCAGCGGAGACCGGGTGCGGAGTGAGACGTCAGATCAGCGCATGCGCATAACGCTATCCGGTGCCATTTTACTGAAGGCACATTTACAGCGCGGTGCTCTGTCGCCGCACTCCTCCCCCGGCCTCCGGCAGAACAGGACGCTGCAGCGCTGGGGTACAGAGAAGAAACGTGAGTATAACTGTTTATTTTTTGGGGGATGTATGTATAGTGGGGGGATGAGGGGTGCCACGCATACCAGGATTGGGGATGAGGGGTGCCACGCATACCAGGACTGGGTATGAGGGGTGCCACGCATAATGGGATTGGGGATGAGGGGAGCCACGCATAATGAGATTGGGGATGAGGGGTGCCACGCATAATGGGATTGGGGATGAGGGGTGCGACGCATAATGGGATTGGGGATGAGGGGAAACACGCATACCAGGATTGGAGATGAGGGGTGACACGCATACCAGGATTGGGTATGAGGGGTGCCACGCATACCGGGATAGGGGATGAGGGGTGCCACGCATAATGTGATTGGGGATGACGGGAGCCACGCATAATGGGATTGGGGATGAGGGGTGCCACGCATAATGGGATTGGGGATGAGGGGTGCGACGCATAATGGGATTGGGGATGAGGGGAAACACGCATACCAGGATTGGGGATGAGGGGTGACACGCATACCAGGATTGGGGATGAGGGGTGCCACGCATAATGGCATTGGGGATGAGGGGAGCCATGCATACCAGGATTGGGGATGAGGGGTGCCACGCATACCAGGATTGGGGATGAAAGGTGCCACGCATACCAGAATAGGGATGAGGGGTGCCACGCATACCGGGATTGGGGATGAGGGGTGCCATGCATACCAGGATTGGGGATGAAAGTTGCCATGCATACCAGAATAGGGATGAGGGGTGCCACACATACCAGAATAGGGATGAGGGGTGCCACGCATACCAGAATAGGGATGAGGGGTGCCACGCATACCGGGATTGGGGATGAGGGGTGCCACGCTTACCAGGATTGGGGATGAGGGGTGCACCGCATACCAGGATTGGGTATGAAAGGTGCCACGCATACCAGAATAGGGATGAGGGATGCCACGCATACCGGGATTGGGGATGAGGGGTTCCATGCATACCGGGATTGTGGATGAGGGGTGCCACGCATACCGGGATTGGGGATGAGGGGTGCCACGCATACCAGGATTGGGGATGAGGGGTGCCACGCATACCGGGATTGGGGATGAGGGAGGCATGCATACCAGGATTCGGATGAGGGGCCATGCAATTCAGCATCGAAGTCAAAGTTAAAAAAAAAACACAATCACCCAGAATAAAGTCCTTTAATTGAAATAAAGACACAATTCTTTATTGTTCTACATTAAACCATACTTACCATCACGCCCATTCCAGCTGAAGCCAATGATCTCCTGCAATAAAAGAAAAATAATAAACCAACCGTATCCTTACCTTTCCATGGTTCCCAGGACGGCTCCAGCTCTGCTACATTTGTAGCACCCCGAGGACTCGGCTGCTACAGGGGTATTGCACCTCAAACCAGAGGTGTGATATTCCACTCCCGGGTAAGGATGGAGTGTGGACCAGGACTCAGTAAGCTGCATGCACCACACACACCCCATTTCCGAGGGACAGCTCAACGGTGCTCCCACTAGACAGAAGTGCAGGCAAGACAGCATCTGTTCCTGGCTGGAGTGGGGGGGTGGGAGGAAAACCCAGTGGTGTAGGAGCAGATAGGGGTGGGTCTCTGGGCATAGGTAGGAGCCCATTGGTTGCTAGTCACCTGGGCTCACACATAGAGGGAGGTATATAAGGTGGGCACCATCTTAGAACAGTGTTCAGTCCCGTGGTCAGTTCAGAGAGGAGTTCAGCCAGAGAGGGCTGACAGGGAGCCCATATGTCCAGGAGATATAGGGTGAAGGGTTGGCAGAGCAGGGTACCGGAACCCGAATTGGTGGAGGCGACTAATCCTCAGCCAAAACCGGAGGTTGTGACCACATCTTGGTGCGACCCCTCACTACATCCACCAGAAAGGCATACCGTATAGGGTCAGGGAAACCGGGAGAGGTTTCGCCAACAGAAGGCCCGAGGAAGCTGGACAAAGGTGGGTCACTGGTGGGGACGGCCAGTAGAAAGGAAGAGAGGGGAGCTCTGAACCACACTCTGGAATTGCCTGGGAGTTGACCGAGTCCCTCACCTGGTGAACGCAGCACGGCTCGGGCGGTCCTAACTGTGCACAAGTGACCTGATAAAGAACTGTGAGTAAAGCATTGAAAACTGCAGCTGCACGTCTCTGTGGTTCCTCGCCGCACCAGCACCATCAGTACTGGGACACTCACACCATCACCACCATCATCTCTTACACTAGCTGCCCTGAGGTAATACTTCTCCCGTGGGGAGTTATCCCATTCTTGGCTGCGCAAACAACATCAGCCTCAGCGGTCTGCAGCGCAGCGGCGGTCCCCACTGACCGCAATCCACGGGTGGCGTAGTCGGACACTTATTATAACACCATTAAGACTGCCACTGGTTTGACCACCCTGGGCACGGACCGGGTCACCGCCACGGAGAACTACAACCCCCAGCGATCCGGTTCCGGGTATTCCCCCTGCATAGCAGCACAGCATAGGCCCAGGGGGCGCGTCACATTCACATGACAGGCTGGATCGCAGCCGAAAGCTGCCATCCAGCTTGCCATGCCGCAGAGACTGAGAAGCGCAGACATGCTTGTGCTCCTCAGTGTCTCGCTGTGACCGCATCCAGATGAGCCGAGTTCATGTCCAATGAACTCAGCTCACGTCATGCACGTCACTGACAGCGTGGGAAAATTCTCCTGCTCAAGAGCTATGGGAAGAGTGAGGCTAAGTGCCAGAATTGGCGCATCCTAAGGATGCGCCATTTCTGGGGCAGCTGACTGCTGGTGTTTCTAGCCTGGGAGGGGGCCAATATTCATGGTACCCTTCCTGGGCTATTAATATCAGCCCCCAGCTGTCTGCCTAGCCTTTGCTAGCTATTAAAATAGGGGGAACCCCACGTCATTTTTTTGGGGCGGTCCCCCATTTTAATAGCTAGTAAAGGCTGATATTAGTAGCCTGGGAAGCTCCGTGGGTATTACCCCCTTCCCAGGCTTCAAACATCTGCCCCAGCCGTCTGCTTAACCTCCGCTAGAGCCTAAAAGTACGGGGAACCCCGCGCCAATTTTTTTTTAAATAAATCCTTTATTTTAACACTAAATGACAAGTACAGTAATCAACACTATCACTGTACTTCTTATATATGTGACTGACATGTTTCTATCTTTCTAATCTATGTGTGATGCTCTATTCTTTCTGTTATAAATTGTCGGGTACCGCTGCTGAATTGCCGGCCGACTTTTTTAAAGAGACGGTGCATGAAAACACTATTATTTTTTTAAATAAATCCTTTAACATTAAATGACAAGTAGAGTAAGCTGAGCGCTGCCATCCAGCTTGTCATCCTTCAGAGACACTGCAGAGCACAGGCATTATGGGAACTTCCGATTCCGGTATTCTATATTCTAAAAGTATCGGAACTCAGTATCAGAACTCCCATACCGCGAATATCGGTCGATACCCGATATTTCAGTATCGGAATGCTCAACACTAGTCCTGATATATATTTTGCTCAGGAGCATTTTCTAGACTGGATACAATGTATCCGCTGAGAGCAGGAGCAGCAATGTGCAGGATTACGGCCTCCGAATGGAAACAGAACCGTCCTCATTCACTGACATCAAACAGATCCTGAAGATGGTGAGAGATGAAACACAAAGTGGAATAACACAAAGATGTAGAAGATTTCATTTATTCACTGATTTACCGCTGCTCCCATCACTAGTGGTGACGTTACATTTCAGGACAGGACACATAATATTTGTAATTCCCCCTCTAAAGGAAGATAATAGACTCAGCCTTGCTAAAGGGGTTATAAGAAAGGGTTATATATATATATAAAATAAGAAAACACACCAGGTATTGCTCACCCTCCCCGGGTCTAACGCCATCTTTCCGACACTGCCTGGTCTGTGCTGATTGTCTGCAGTGCTGACATCAAGTTGACAGCATTGCAACCAATCAGTGAGCTGAACACAGCCATGATTGGCTGTAGAGTTGTTGATGTGATGTCAGTGCTGCAGACAATCAGCAGAGATCAGGCAGCAGCGGAGAGCTGGAGTTAGACCCAGGGAGGGGGAGTAATACTCAGTTTGTTTTGTTACAGCCACTGTAGCCCATGATAGTCACTATTCTGAAAGGGGACAACCCCTTCAAGGCAAACGTCATCTGCACAAGACAAGTTTCCCCTATTTTTGGAATGATGTGAATTATTCTCCATGTTCTCCCCATCTTTCCCTATCTCTCAGGTGGCCGTCCTGGTCTCCTTCAGCTCATCGGCCTTTCTACCAGAGGAGGATTTGCCCCATAATCAGGAAGGATCTAGGGGTGAAGAGCTCCCTCTAGAGGGCAGACAGAGATGACCAGTATGACAGTGGACACCAGTCTGATTGACAGCAGCTCTATGGACGGCTCGGAGCAGATGGAGGACGGTCACACCCGCTCTCTGTCCCCCTGGGAATACAGGTAATATCACAACCTGTCACATTACAAGCAGCGCTGAATAGTGATACAGTCCGGTGGAGATTCCCGGAGTCTCCTGTAGAAGGACGTCTAGTAAAGTATAGAAAGAAAATAATCTTTTCAGTAGAGTTACAATAGCAGGGAATAGCTTGTCGAGATGTTTTTATAACCCCTTTAGTGGAGAATAACGTCTTCCCATCTTCTAGCCGCCTCTCGTTCTTCTTTTCCTGCCTACAAGCTCCCAGTAACCGTTCAGAAATCTCCCCTGTCCCCAAATAGACTTCAGGGGAGGAGGGAGATGCAGCTGCAGTTATTAGAAATAAAACATGAAGGAGAGAAGCTGAGAGCGCACGGCGCGGCTCTGACATCACCCAGAATAACCTTGTATGGAGGGAGAAACTGGAGATTTATAGAGCAGAAGACTGAAGAAAAAGCCTCGAGAATCTGCAGGATAAGAACAAGGAGCGCGGACATGGACCAGGTGTTACACAGCTTCTCTCACTGTGTATTTTTATTCCCAGTCTCAGCACAGATACCAACAGGTTCCCTGTCGTCATTGCCGAGGCCGATTGTCTGACTTTTGCTTGTGTAGACACTGATGGCCATGAAAGTCCAGACCTGATCTCCTTCCCCATCCAGCAGGAGGTGATGGTCCTACGACGGGAGCAGAAAGGCTGCAGCTTCTCCTACAGACTGGAGGGCGAGGTGGTGACTCTGGGCTGCACATGTGTCAGACCGACCATCAGCTATTACTGAATGCGTGGAAATATGGATGATGGACGCCTGACTGTCAACTTTTAAGATTTCTTGAGAATTTTTTATTTAAATAATAAAATAAAAGCAACTTTAATTTTTTTATAGTGTTATCTCTGGTTACAATAGGTTTTGGGGTTTGGTAGTAGCTACTTGTCCATTACACAGGTCCATGTTATGGTGGAACATACTGGTATCATCAGAGGACACATGCCGTATATTCTCATTGTATAGGGCCATGCTGCTCCTTCAGGTGTCCTCAAGTTCATATGGAGGCGTCTTTTCTTCTTTAGATTACAATACAATGTTTCTAGGGAAAGTTCCTCCATAAAAATAAATCTAATATGGCAGAACGTCTGCAGCTCCGTAATATGAGGGAATCTGTGTGATGCTCTACAGGCGATGTGCAAATGGGCCTTCACCTTAAAGGTTTGGAACAAGATGGTGCGTTATCACTTATCCATAGGACAGGGGATAATTACTGATCGCTTGGGGCCCAATCACTAAAGACCCCACTAATCCCAAATGTGGGCTCCATAATGAATGGACTGGAGGTCAAGTATGCGGACCCCTCATTGTGTATGGGATTGTTGGATTGCCGAGACTAGCGCTCATTCTCAGGTTTCCAAGACACGGACAAGATGGCGGATCAGACTATAAATTATCTTGAAAGTTTCTGACATGGCTGAAAATCAGTTTTTTGGCCATTATAAAATACTGTGAGGCCGATATATTAAGACTAAAGTTGTGCACGGACTGAAGTAGCATTACTGGCAGAAGAAACGCCAACGCTCTTGCAGTATTTGACAGGTGGACATAGCCATGTCCCATCCAGTCCCGGCTCCTCTCTAGCTCTGCCCATTTTGGCGGAGTTTCTTCAAACTAGCGAAATAAAATTTAAAAGTGGGAACATTTCTGTACAACTCCTCTTTGCTCAATTTTTTTTAATACCTTTCAAAGCAGATTACTCCAGTTTTCTGATAAAAAAAGCTATGATGAAAGTTTTTGGTAAGTCCATTACTACACACCACCAAAAACCCACCTCTCCCAGGGGCTTGCCTATAATAAGTGCAGGGTTTACTGTTTCCTTCGTGCCCTAGAGACTAGGGGAGCCAAAAAGGTCCCTTTGTCCCATATGTAAATGTGGCACCCAGGGGATGGGGACTACTCGGCGCCAGGGACTTAATGCCTGGTCTTGGGGGAGGTCGCGGTGGTCGGCTCCCGGGCCCGTACCCTGGGGTCTCTCTTAAAAACGGGGAAAATGAAATGTCAAAGTTCGTGACGCCACCTGTGGTGTCTGGTGAGGATCACCAGCGCTGCGGCAGTCCACTGAGGCCGGTGTTATGGCAGCTATGATGGTGTAGCTCCCCACAGGTGGAGCTAGGCCTCAGGGCAGCGATGTTTGACGAGGTGCACAATATGGAGATGACCCAGCCGGGTCCAAGGAAGAACAGGGGACACACCCACACACGGTTTGCTTCTGTACCTTTTACTGGTGGAAATGCAGGTACTGTCCGGAGCACTGCAGGGTGAGGGGTGCACTGCAGGACTCTCCCCAGTGAGCAGGTGTAAGGCCTCCTGTTTCTTCGCCGCTTAGTGTTAGTCTCTGGCCTGCCTGGAGCTAGGCCTAACTTAGTCTCTGTTCTGCACCAGCAGATCCTGTGGTAGGGCCTTCTGTTGGAGTACACACTCCCTGGTATATGGGGCCTCGGTAACTCCTGACCCTGGTATAACAGTCAGCGTTTGGTATTCCTGGGACATGTAGTTCGCCAGGGGTTCTGGTTGTCTTCTGCTGGGTGTAAAGAATCCCTGCAGACTCAGACCCGATGTCCGGTATATGGTTCCTGGGGTGAGCCGGTAAAGCTCCTCTGCCCCCAATGCTATTTACTCCTCTAGCCTTCGGCATACTCGGGCTCTCACTAGGCTATACACACTGGCAGTTGGTTGGCTGCCTCTTCTGCTGCTCTCTGAGCGTCAGCAACGCTCCTAGCTCACTTAACTCGAGCTGCTTGAGTCTGACTGAGCTCCACTGCAGACTGACCTGTTTCTCTGTGTCTCACTCTGCAGGAACTGGCTGTGGACTCCAGACTGTTCTGTCTCTACTCTCTTCCTGAGGAGAACTAACTCACAGACTCACTCCTTCTGTGTCTGAGCAGGAACTGCTGAATCACTCCACCTTCCCTATTTATATCCCTATCGGGCTTCCTCTGGTGGTCTGAGGTGGAAGGTGGAGGTGTGTGTATGCTGTGAGGGCCTCTTGTGGAGAAATCCGTCCATGCACCCCTCTGGGATCTGTGGCACCATTGCGCAGCAGGGCACCACATATAGATTTTCTCCAATGTGAGGCAGGGTCATATGTTCAATAAAGACCCCAATCTTGTGGGTGTGGGAGAGCAGCATGGGCCTGTGTGCTTCAAGTGCAGGGGCTGGATTTCAGGGAGGCTTTTTGGATTTTAATATTAAATACCTCCCATCCCATAAATCTGAATCAGAGGTCGGATTATTTACTTTAATACTAGAACACTGAGCATAACTACAATCCTCAACATTGAAATTGCAACACTAAGAAGGAAAAGTCGTGGAACTATGGAAATCACAGGACGGAGAGACGTGTTAGTGATCTGCAAATGATGAAAAAATGGATACAACATTTTCACATCTCAATTTATCCAGTATCGAGTATGATCCCCAAGCACAGAAATCCCCGCACTTACAGCCTTGGCTCCTGTTTTTACTTTATTGTATGGTTGGTTTATCTGCATTATCCACATTGTGGTTTTTACAGGTTTTATCTATATATTTTGTCTATGCACATTTTAACCTGAGTGTTACGAATCTGCGAACTCAGATATCCTGTGTTAAGTATTGTGGAATTTTTCAGGATCAAACTAAGAAACGTAGAGCTCAGAAACGCGTTGTCGTCTGGCTGAAGTACGTTTTGCTGATGGCATTTGTACATTTTTCATGTGCTGTTTTTGTAAGAAGCCACTTAAATTTGGTTGTGTTTATATGGATTAAATAAAGTGGAAAAAAGGGAGTGTTGGCCTGAATTTCACATTACTATATCACTTTTCATACTTTTGCATAGACCTGGTCAGAGAGTCTGGACATGTACAGTAACTCTGCTCTACAGACTCCGGCCACAAGGTAAGTTTAGTCTTACAGAGCCGCTATCTATCACCATGCACACTCAGCTTTTATCAGCTCAAATGTCTCCTGTACCCCTAGACTGTACCTGTTATATTTCCCCATCAACTACATGATGACAATTAGCTGCCATAAACTCAATGCATTGTAGGGGTTTTCCAGGTTTACTATATTGACCTCTTCACCGGTGGGGTTCAACATCAACTGACATCCAACAATCGGAATTATTATAAAGACATTTGTAACTGTGGACCATAGCACAGTATTGGAACTCACGTGGTTGCAAAACCACAGATTGATAATTGATATGGGGGAGTGGGGAGGGTCATTTACAAAACCTAGATGCCATAGACATTGACTGAAAATAAGTCCCCTTAAGAAATGGAAGTCTGCACACGTGTAGGAGAACAGTGGCAGGCAGAACAAAGATACCAGTCTCCTTCTGAAGGGTAATTTTACAGACTGTGTAAACCAATGGGACGTAGATTGAGAACTGGATCACTAATGATCGACTATTATTGTGATTGTGACAGGTAATCAAATTTTTCACTAGTGGCTACTAGAGGTGAACTGTAGTATTGCATCCTAACTAGTTAAAGAATTAGGAACTAGGGATGTCACGGGTGTGTCAGGTTTGACATACAGTCATTCTGGATCCGGCTGTAGAAGGTCGCTGCGCTTGGCCTTGCAGACACCTTCTTGTTCCTTTCATCATCCCTCCCACTCTAGGACCCAGCGGTGATCTCCACCATCGCCTGCTAATTAACACACCTTTTCTGGATCTTTAAATATACTCAGTTTCTCAAGAGAGTTGCTGGTGATAGAGTAAATTCCCCTGTTCAGGTCTGGTGTTCTAGAAGTCAGCTAGATTCTTCTTGGAGTTCCTTTATGGATTGTAGTTGTGATCTCTCTGGTGTCTCCTCAAAGCTAAGTGTATCCCCTTGTCTGTTTCCCTTGTTTGTCTTTAGTTGCAGTGGGGCTGACTAGTGCTCACTCCTCCCCCTCCCTACCTAGGGCCTAGCTCTAGGGCCAGCCAGGGCTAAGGTATCCTGCTTGGCGATAGGTGCGGAACCTATTTAGGGACGATAAGGGAGTCATGGTGTTGTTAGATCTGCTTAGGGGTCTCCAATCCCCCTTTACTTAGTTGCTGGGCTTTCCCCCTTTTCCCATTGTCGTACGCTGGGTTCTTCCCATACTTAGCATGACAACGGATGAGCAGACTCGTGGAAGTTCAGGTTTTGGTACCCAACTGAACTTTAGTCCAAAGTTCGGTTCGGGTACCAAAACTGTACCCGATCTTGATCCAGTACCTGGACCCCATTGAAATCATTGGGAACTCCAACTTTGGAGATGTAAAAAACTCAATCTCCCTCCTCCCTCTCTCTCCTTTTCTCTCTATTTCCTTCCTCCTTCTCTTTTCTCTCTATCTCTCTCCTCCTGCTTCTCTCCTCCCTCTCTCTCTTTCCTCCCTCTCTCTTTCCTCCCTCTCTCCTCCCTCACTCTCTCTCCTTCATCGCTCTCCTCACTCTCTCTCTCCTCTATCTCTCTCTCTCCTCCATCTCTCTCCCTCGCCCTCTCCTCCATTTTATTCACTCTCTCCTCTCTCTTCTCAATCTCTCTCTCCCTTGCTCTTTGTCCTCCATCTCTTTCTCTCTCCTCCCTCTATCTCTCTCCTCCCTCTTTCTCCTTCCTCTCTCTCTCCTACCTCTCTCCGCTCCCTCTCTCTCTCTGCTCCCTTTCTCTGTCTCCTCCATCTCTCTCTCCTCCATATCTCTCTCTCTCCTACATCTCTCTCCCTTACCCTTTCTTCCATCTCTTCTCACTCTCTCTCTTGCTCTTTCTCCTCCATCCCTTTTTTCTCTCCTCCCTCTATCTCTCTCCTCCCTCTTTCTCCTTCCTCTCTCTCTCCTACCTCTCTCCGCTCCCTCTCTCTCTCTCCTCCCTTTCTCTGTCTCCTCCATCTCTCTCTCCTCCATATCTCTCTCTCTCCTCCATCTCTCTCCCTTATCCTTTCTTCCATCTCTTCTCACTCTCTCTCACTTGCTCTGTCTCCTCCATCTCTTTCTCTCTCCTCCCTCTATCTCTCTCCTCCCTCTTTCTCCTACCGCTATCTCTCTCCACCCTCTCTCTCTCTCCTCCCTTGCTCTGTATCCTCCATCTCTCTCTCCTCCATATCTCTCTCTCTCCTCCATCTCTCTTCCTTACCCTTTCTACCATCTCTTTCACTCTCTCTCACTTGCTCTTTCTCTTCCATCTCTTTCTCTCTCCTCCCTCTATCTTTCTCCTCCTTCTCTCTCTCTCCTACCTCTCTCTCCCTGCTCCCTCTCTCTCCTCTCTCCTTTCTCTTCTCCCCAGACTCCCGAACTGTAAAATGGACTTCCAGGAGAAGCCCGTGTTCGGAGTTCAGCACCTGACACTAGGTGTCCGGTAGGAACCCCAAATTTTACAGTTCGGGTTCACTCATCTCTATTGAGAACTATATAACACATTGATCGAGTGGCAAAGCCTTCTTCCCCTTTTAAGCCTAAAAAAAGCCCTACAGTCCTACAAATAAACTATAAAAGGTTCCAGCCCTTTAGGTGCAGCATCGTATAACAGAATACATTACATAAGTGATCCATTAATGGTGGATTCCTTTATTTACATACAGGGGAAGACACTGGTGTGTGAGTATATAGAGATCTTTATTTTCAGATATACGCTGCATTTATTTTCTGCCAGTTACAGCGAGGACAGCTATAGTCATAGCGATGGTCCCGGCCACTCCTCCGATCATCATCCCAATAACATTTCCCTGTAACCGTGTAGTTTCACAACGTTCTCCGGTGTACATGAAGGCCTGGCTGGAAGCACACCTACAGTATAAAAAGATATTAATGTACTACATGGGGAAAAGAGAGCTCTTTCCAAAAATTGTGAAAGTCACAGTTCATTTTTCATCTTTATTATTATTTTAAGTAATCTAAAATCTAAAAAAATGCAACTTTGCAAATATTTTCTGTTTTGTTTGTACTGTTCCTAAGAAGAACTGTTGGTCTCCTCCACGGTAACAGACTACAGACGTATCCTGCGTAGTCTGGTCCTGCAGTCATATACTGTATATATATAACATACATAAAGTGAATTCAGAGCTGTCTCCCATGATCTGCTTATACCCAGCACTGTGACAGTAACAAGGAGTTATTCTCTACCTCTGGAGACGCTAAACAAATACTCTGATATACTGGACTTTTCCATCATTATCTGTGTTTTCTAACTATATAGTTTATTATTTTTATAATTTATAGACCAAGACCTGTTCCAGGGAGACATCAAGCTTGCGGTGAGGACTACAATTTGTTATTAATGGGCAATGTGATTGTGGTGGTAATAGGTAGAGTCCATAAAGACCAGACTTGCTCCTCTGACCTCCATCTTTAGATTGGGGGAGAAGGGTTACAGGGGTGCACATACTGTGTTTGAATAGAGAGTAAAATGGATCTGGTTTCTCCGTGTCATATACTATGCACAACTTAAAGCTCAACTGATCTGTCAGCAGATCAAAGTGGGCAGTTTTTGCTTTTATTTTATTCCCACTACTCATCTGAGGATTCCTTCCTTTAATCCACCGTACGGTTCCAGAGATATTTAGCCTTTGCAAGAGGCCTGTCTCACAAGATCCTCTTGGGTGCGTCTTTAGACTGACCGCATTATTATCCTATGAGCACCACTACCTTAGTAAAGATCATAAAAATTAGCACTAAATATAAAGGTCCATATCTCTGGAATCTGGATTTAAAAAAACACATAAGATAGAATAGTCAGGAGACAACAGGAATAAAATAAGAGCAAAAACTTGCCACTTTTGACCACTCTTTCAGTATGAGAAAGTAGGTAGGTTACAACAGCCATTTGCAGTACAGTAGCTATCATATAGTCAGGGCCGGCTCCAGGTTTTTGGGGGCCCCGGGCGAAAGAGTCTCAGTGGCCCCTTTAACACATACACGATTCATGATGCACAGATACCGCAGAGAAATATATATATAGTACAATGCCGAAGATTTCACTTCTTACATTACATGAGCGATATCTATAGCAAATTCTATAATAGCTCAGAAACCAGCGAATCCTCGCAGCTCACAATGCAGAGCAGACAGTATAGTCCTCCATACAGAATAATGAACCCCATAAAACGCTCCATACAGAATAATGAACCCCATAAAACACTCCATACAGAATAATGAACCCCATATAACGCTCCATACAGAATACTGGTCCCCATAAAACGCTCCATACAGAATAATGAACCCCATAAAACGCTCCATACAGAATAATGAACCCCATATAACACTCCATACAGAATACTGGTCCCCATAAAACGCTCCATACAGAATAATGAACCCCATAAAACGCTCCATACAGAATAATGAACCCCATATAACGCTCCATACAGAATAATGAACCCCATATAACGCTCCATACAGAATACTGGTCCCCATATAACGCTCCATACAGAATAATGGACCCCATATAACGCTCCATACAGAATAATGAACCCCATAAAACGCTCCATACAGAATAATGGACCCCATATAACGCTCCATACAGAATAATGAACCCCATAAAACGCTCCATACAGAATAATGGACCCCATATAACGCTCCATACAGAATAATGAACCCCATAAAACGCTCCATACAGAATAATGGACCCCATATAACGCTCCATACAGAATAATGAACCCCATATAAAGCTCCATACAGAATAATGGACCCCATATAACGCTCCATACAGAATAATGAACCCCATAAAACGCTCCATACAGAATAATGGACCCCATATAACGCTCCATACAGAATAATGAACCCCATATAAAGCTCCATACAGAATAATGGACCCCATATAACGCTCCATACAGAATAATGAACCCCATAAAACGCTCCATACAGAATAATGGACCCCATATAACGCTCCATACAGAATAATGAACCCCATATAAAGCTCCATACAGAATAATGGACCCCATATAACGCTCCATACAGAATAATGAACCCCATAAAACGCTCCATACAGAATAATGGACCCCATATAACGCTCCATACAGAATAATGAACCCCATATAACGCTCCATACAGAATAATGAACCCCATAAAACGCTCCATACAGAATAATGGACCCCATATAACGCTCCATACAGAATAATGGACCCCATATAAAGCTCCATACAGAATAATGGACCCCATATAACGCTCCATACAGAATAATGGACCCCATATAATGCTCCATACAGAATAATGAACCCCATAAAACGCTCCATACAGAATAATGGACCCCATATAACGCTCCATACAGAATAATGAACCCCATATAAAGCTCCATACAGAATAATGGACCCCATATAACGCTCCATACAGAATAATGAACCCCATAAAACGCTCCATACAGAATAATGGACCCCATATAACGCTCCATACAGAATAATGAACCCCATATAAAGCTCCATACAGAATAATGGACCCCATATAACGCTCCATACAGAATTATGAACCCAATAAAACGCTCCATACAGAATAATGGACCCCATATAACGCTCCATACAGAATAATGAACCCCATATAAAGCTCCATACAGAATAATGGACCCCATATAACGCTCCATACAGAATAATGAACCCCATAAAACGCTCCATACAGAATAATGGACCCCATATAACGCTCCATACAGAATAATGAACCCCATATAAAGCTCCATACAGAATAATGGACCCCATATAACGCTCCATACAGAATAATGAACCCCATAAAACGCTCCATACAGAATAATGGACCCCATATAACGCTCCATACAGAATAATGAACCCCATAAAACGCTCCATACAGAATAATGGACCCCATATAACGCTCCATACAGAATAATGGACCCCATATAACGCTCCATGCAGAATAATGGACCCCATATAACGCTCCATACAGAATAATGAACCCCATATAACGCTCCATACAGAATAATGAACCCCATAAAACGCTCCATACAGAATAATGGACCCCATGTAACGCTCCATACAGAATAATGAACCCCATATAACGCTCCATACAGAATAATGAACCCCATATAACGCTCCATACAGAATAATGAACCCCATAAAACGCTCCATACAGAATAATGGACCCCATATAACGCTCCATACAGAATAATGAACCCCATATAACGCTCCATACAGAATAATGAACCCCATATAACGCTCCATACAGGATACTGGTTCCCATATAACGCTTCATACAGTATACTGGCCCCCATATAACGCTCCATACAGGATACTGGTCCCCATATAACGCTCCATACAGGATACTGGTCCCCATATAATGCTCCATACAGGATACTGGTCCCCATATAACGCTCCATACAGGATACTGGCCCTCATAAAACGTTCCATACAGGATACTGGCCCCCATAAAATGCTTCATACAGGATACTAGTCCCCATATAACGCTCCATACAGGATACTGGTCCCCATATAAGGCTCCATACAGGATAATGGACCCCTTATAACGCTCCATACAGGATACTGGTCCCCATATAACGCTCCATGCAGGATACTGGTCCACATATAAGGCTCCATACAGGATATTGGTCCCCATATATCGCTCCATACTGGATACTGGCCCCCATATAAGGCTCCATATAGGATACTGGTCCCCATATAATGCTCCATACAGAATACTGGCCCCCATATAATGCTCCATACAGGATACTGGCCCCCATATAACGCTCCATACAGGATACTGGCCTCCATATAACGCTCCATACAGAATACTGGCCCCCACATAATGCCCTATGCAGGATGTCACTCCCCCCATATAATGCTCCATGCAGAATGTCACCTCTCCCCCCATATAATTCCCCATGCAGAATGTCACCTCTCCACCAATATAATGTCCTATGCAGGAGGTCACCTCTCCCCCTCCATATAATGCCCCATGCAGGATGTCACCTGTCCCCCCATATAATGTCCTATGCAGGAGGTGACCTATCCCCCCCATATAATGCACCATGCAGGATGTCACTTGTTCCCCCCCATATAATGCCCCATGCAGGATGTGACTTGTCCCCCCCCCCATATAATGCCCCATGCCACCATACATATATATATAAAAAAAATCAAATACTCACCTCTCCTCACCTGCTGCCATTGCTCGAGACTCTTCAGCTCCGCCGGCGTCTTCCCGCTCTGCGCTGTGATGGATCAGGAGAGAGCATGGTGTAAAGACGTCACCGCGCCCTCTGACCTGAGACGTCGCAGTGCAGCAGTCGGGGAAGAGACCAGAGCTGCTGCTGAAGCACGGGGAGAGGAAAGTATTGGGCCCTGAGCAAGTGGGGGTGAGTGGCGGGCGCTGGCACCGGCACTACACCGCTCACGGGTCCCATAGCGCACAGGGGTGCCCGATGGTGAGTGGGCCCCCCTGTCTGCTCAGGGCCCCAGCACTTGCCCGGGTGCGCTGGGTTCTGACGCCGGGCCTGCATATAGTTACTTTTCTCAAGCTCCACACAAGTGCACCGTGACTTTTATTATTCCCGCCTTCTTTGGCTTCTCTTATTGTACTCTAGTATTTATTTTTATTTATTTATTTATTTTATTCACTTATATAGCACCATTAATTCCGCAGAGCTTTACAGACATTATCGACACTTTCCCCATCGGAGCTCACAATCTAAATTCCCTATCAGTATGTCTTTGGAGTATAGGAAGAAACCGGAGAATCCGGCGGAAACCCATGAGAATACGGGGAAAACATACAAACTCAGTATCACATACAGTATATGGATATATAAAATAGGATTCTGAGAAATGTATCTCTTTGTTTTGCAATTTTTCCTTAACGGGGCTCTCCGGGAATAGAAAAAAATAAATAACTAAAGGGAATCTTAATAAATACATTTATAAATACCTTTAATTAGCAATTTTAGCTCATTTTTGTTTAGGGAGGTAAACATTAAAGAATTAATTTGGTCACTGTCTTGTTACACAGAAAGAAACCTGTCCTAGAATATTAGCACAGAAACTTGTGAGCATGTGCCGTAAGAATATTCCTGATATGACTTAGAGATAACCTATAACAGTGTGAGCAGCCTTTTCATACCTTAATAGCCCTGGTATCTCCAGCATTAGATCATATAGACAGGGTAGACATCAGTGTGAGCCGCCTCTTCTTATTTAAGCACTCCTTGTACCTCCAGCATAATATCAGATAGACATGGTGAACAGCAGTGTGAAGAGCCTCTTCTTACTTCAGCACTCCTGGCATCTCCAGTATTAGATCAGATAGATAAAGTAGACAGCACTGTGAGCAGTCTCTTCTTACCACAGCACTCCTAGTATCTCCAGTATTAGATCAGATACACAAGGTGGACAGCAGTGTGAGCAGCCTCTTCTTACCTCAGCACCCCTGGTATCTCTAGTATTAGATTAGTTAGACAGGTGTACAGCAGTGTGAGCAGCCTCTTCTTACCTCTGCACCCCTGGTATCTCTAGTATTAGATCAGATACACATAGTGGACTGCAGTGTGAGCAGCCTCTTCTTACCTCAGCACCCCTGGTATCTCCAGTATTAACTCAGAAAGACATGGTGAACAGCAGTGTGAGCAGCCTCTTCTTACCTCTGCACCCCTGGTTTCTCTAGTATTAGATCAATTAGACAGATGTACAGCAGTGTGAGCAGCCTCTTCTTACCTCAGCACCCATGGTATATCCAGTATTAGCTCAGAAACACATGGTGTACAGCAGTGTGAGCAGCTTCTTCTTACCTCAGGACCTCTGTTATCTCCAGTATTAGATCAATTAGACAGGTGGACAGCAGTGTGAGCAGCCTCATCTTACCACTGCACCCCTGGTATCTCCATTACTAGATCAGATAGACAGGGTGGACAGCAGTGTGAGCAGCTTCTTCTTACCCCAGAACCCCTGGCATCGCCAATATTAGATCATCGGATCAAACGGATACCTATGAAATATGTGCTCACTCATCACCTTTTTCCGATGTGGTTGAAACCTAGCCCACGTTAGTCAATGAAAAAACTGGGTAGGTGGGATTTCAAGTACATGAGTGAGTTTTGGTTGCATCCGCTGCCTAAAACGGTCAGTTTACCGCCAGTGAGAGCTATATAGTGACTATGTGGCTGTCACTGGGGTGTCTTTGGTTCGGGTTGGTTGGGTGGCTGCGTCATTATATAGCAATGTGCACTCACAAGCAGAAGATGAGTTTGCTATAAGAAATCCCAATATAAAATACCGCTTTTATATTTTACTGACTCTAAAACTTTATTTATTTTCAGCCTTAGCTAATAACTGGAACTTTTTTTTTTTTTATAAAATAAGTATATAACACCAGAGCTGGAGAAAGGACTACATAGAGGAATAATAAGTAATGGACCATTAATGATTAATAACATCAAATCTATAAATACACAAGTTTATAAAATTATAAAAAGAAGTCTACATGCCGCCCAGAGGATCGGGGAGCATCGTGCTTATTTATTTATTTTTTTTCAATAATTTATTTTCCGCTGTTACACTTGGCAATCAATAATTTCAGTAATAGCTGGTATGGGTCTACTGAATTGTGGTGAGGGGTGACGGAGAGCCGTTTCGAAGAAGGTGTCCAGCAAGTAACTAGGACCCAATGCAAACCCTGAAACAAGGCCTCCCAAAATAATAGTGCTGATGCCCTCATATGAAGCACAGACATTTCCCTGGGCATTTACACATGGGTCCCATCAGCCTCCTGCTTCTATATTGGTGCCACGAATGATTGACATGGTTATGACCATGACTCAGTCTAATTATTGTATTTTTAGTTAGCCATTGTATAGTGTGGCGCCCCTGAGGGTTCAGTCGCCACAGGGTTACTGCACCTCACCCAGAGGTGTGGTATCTCCTTCTCTCAGGTAAGGATGGAGTACTGCCCGGGACCCCAACACCAGCACCCATCACTACACTACTCCAGGCCGGCTGGAAGGGCAAGATGCACTCTGATTTGCTGCCCCGTCCCTGGCTGCAGAAGGGAGAACCAAAGAGATTGGGTACCATGTAGTGCGTGTGGGTGGAGGACGTAGTTCAGGGGAGCACTTTAGAAAAACACATAAAAAGAGAAGCCATCTTAGATCAGTGAGTAGTCTTTTGTAAGTGGAAGAGGAGTAGGAGGGGAGCAGAGTCTCGTCAGGAGCTCTGCTCCAGAGTGGGGCCTAGCCAGGAAGGCCCAGGAGGGGAGCAGAGGAGAAGGCTTCATTAAGGAAAGGGATCTCAGGGGTATGGAAGGAGCAGGAAGCCACCCGTACGCCTGAATCTGCCAAGCGTCAGAGGGATCGGGCCGCAAGAGGGGAACCAGTCCCCGGACTGGCCGAGTACTTCACGTCTCAGCCAGAAAACCGGAGGCTTCTGCACTTCCAGGGTGCAGTCGCCGTACTCTCACACCTAAGTCACCGAAAAGGGCACCAAGTAGGTCCGGGAACTCCAAGTTGTCCAGAGGGATCACGGAGTACCCGTTCGAGACTTTACTGGAAGGAGCAGGGCAGGAGGGAGAAGACCCAGCGCGGGAAGTCGGTCTAGAGAGGAACACACAAAAGCGGGGTCCCGTCAAGCGCTCCTGATATACCTGAGGAAGTGCTGAACCCCTGTCTGGCATACGCAGTGTGACGCGAGAGGCTGACACCCGTACAGTGTACCTGAGGAACTTGAACAGAACTGTGAGTAAACTCGGATGACAGGACTCCACTGCCTCCGTCAGTTATTTCCTCTGCGCCATCTCTCCTGCACTACAAGCCCCATCATCACCACCTACCATTCTACACTGCCCTGGGGCCCGCTCCACCTGTGGGGAGCCACTCCAACCCAGCTGCCCTATCAAGCGCCCCAGAGGTCTGAAGCAGCGCTGGTACCTATTACCAGAATCCACAGGTGGCGTCACGAACTTTATAAAAACACTATAAATCCCCTATAAATAACCCCTTTTATTGACCGCCCTGGGTCACGGACCGGGTCATCGCCACTGTGACATCATCCCCCAGCATTTATTGTCCCGGCACCGGGTACCCCACGGCCCAGGGGGCGCGTCAATAGCACTGTTAGATTATGCATTGAGAACTGCATAGTGATAATATGTGAACAATGTCCGTTACTATTTATTTGTGCCTGTATTTTGATAATATGTGAGCACTGTATTGTAGTATTTATTTGGGCACTGTATGGTCATAACATGTGAGAACTGTAAAGTGGTAGTTATTTGGGCATTTCATAGTGATAATATGTGAGCGCTGTATGACAGTATTTATTTGAGCAATCTATTGTTCTATCTTGAGAACACTATATAGCCGTATTTATTTTGGCTCTGAGTGGCACTGTTATTTTGTTGCTAAAGAATGGCACTCTTATGTGGGCACCATCCTTTATACCTTGTATAATGTAGCACTGTATAATATCTTATTTGTATATAAATTGTTGGCGGGGGAGCTAAGAGAATAAGCCTCACACGGTACCGTGCCTCCTTAGTCAGGTCGTGACCCAAGTGCAACCTTTTTCTCTGCACCCCATGTATTGCATGCCTGCTTATAGACCAACGTATTCTGCACCACGTATCACTCTCATCCTCCCTGCGGAGGTCACACTAGAATCTCAGATAATTGCACAGTGTGTGCCCTTATGGGCAGGGGCGTACTGGCCCACCGTATGATCGGGAAAACCCCCGGTGGGCTCCGGGTTCCGATGGCCATGCCCCTAAGCCCCGCCCCCACACCCACTGGGCCCTGTACAGAGAACAGAGCACCCTCCGGTTCGCTAATCAGATAGGCAGCACTGCCGATATGATTAGTGATGGGCCCTCTGCAGCAGCACAGCAAGGAGACCGGTCTCCCTGCTCTGCCTGCTGCCGCAGTGCCCCTCTGCCTCCTCTGCCGGCGCGTGCGCAGGAGGTCAGTCTCAGGGCGATGACGTCATCTCTGGGACTGCTTCCTGTGCGCGCTGTGGAGGACGGATCCGCCGTCGCCCTAGGCAGCGGCTGCAGGCCTGCAGCTCATCTCGACGCGTGAGTATGAAAAGCAGGGGCCGGGAGGGGAGGAAGGGATAGGGGGGAGGGGTGACTGAGAGGACCCCTGGCCGAGGCTGGCAGTAAATGCTACTGGGCAATGGGCATAATTATCATCATGCCCATTGCCCAGCCTGTCCTGCTGCCAACCTCTCGTTACTGTTACTATGCCTAGCAGCATGTACTACCACCAGTGGTTGGCAGGACATGCTGGGTGGGCATGAAAGTACCAAGGAGGCTGGCAGGACATACTAAGCATGAATCGGGCTATGGGCGGAGGAGAGCGGTGCCAGCGCCCGCCCTTCTCCCCCGCTTGCTCAGGGCCCAGCAGCCGCATACTTACCTCTCCTCCTGCCTCCGCAGATCCGCTGTATTTCTGCTCTGCGCTCCCTGTGACATATCAGGTCAGAGGGTACGGTGACGTCTTTCCACCGCGCCCTCCCCTGAGCCATCACAGGCAGCGCAGAGCGGGAAGACGCCGGCGACGCTGGAGTACGGACCTGAGCAGCGGCAGCAGGTAAGGAGGAGTGAGGTGAGTATTTGATTATTATTTTTTTTAATGTATGGAGGCATGGGGCATTATATGGGGGGGGGTGATATTCTGCATGGGGCATTATATGGGGGAGTGACATCCTGCATGGGGCATTATATGGGGGAGTGACATCCTGCATGGGGCATTATATGGGGGAGGGGTGACATCCAGCATGGGGCATTATATGGGGGGGGTGACATCCTGCATGTGGCATTATATGGGGGGTGACATCCTGCATGTGGCATTATATGGGGGGTGACATCCTGCATGGGGCATTTTAAAGAGGGGGGTGCCATCCTGCATTGGGCATTTTAAAGAGAGGGGGGTGATATCCTGCATGGGGCATTATAAAGAGGGGGGGTGACATCCTGCATGGGGCATTATATGGGGGTGACATCCTGCATGGGGCATTATATTGGGGAGGTGACATCCTGCATGGGGCATTATATGGAGGGGGTTGACATCCTGCGGCGCTGGAGTCCAGACCTGAGCAGCGGCAACAGGTGAGGAGGAGTGAGGTGAGTATTCGATTATTTATTTAATGTATGGAGGCATGGGGCATTATATGGGTGGGGTGGTGATATCCTGCATGGGGCATTATATGGGGGAGTGACATCCTGCATGGAGCATTATATGGGGGGTGACATCCAGCATGGGGCATTATATGGGGGGGGTGACATCCTGCATGGGGCATTATATGGGGGCGGTGACATCCTGCATGGGGCATTTTAAAGAGAAGGGTGACATCCTGCATTGGGCATTATAAAAGGGGGGTGTGACAAACTGCATGGGGCATTTTAAAGAGAGGGGGGGTGATATCCTGCATGGGGCATTATATGGGGGGTGACATCCTGCATGGGGCATTATATGGGGGGTGACATCCTGCATGGGGCGTTATATGGGGAGGTGACATCCTGCATGGGGCATTATATGGAGGGGGGTGACATCCTGCATGGGGCATTATATGGGGGAGGTGACATCCTGCATGGGGCATTATATGGGGGAGGTGACATCCTGCATGGGGCATTATATGGAGGGTGGTGACATCCTGCATGGGGCATTATAAGGGGGGGAACAGCTTGCATAGGGCATTGTGTGGGGGGAACAGCCTGCATGGAGCTTTATATGGGGCCAGTATCCTGTACAGATCATTTTATGGGGGCCAGTATTCTGTATGGAGCGTTATATGGGGTCAGTATTCTGTAAGGAGCATTATATGGGTCCAGTATTCTGTATGGAGCATTTTTTGGGGGCCAGTATACTGTGTGGAGCGTTATATGGGGACCAGTATCCTGTATGGAGCGTTATATGGGGGCCAGTATTCTGTACAGAGCATTTTATGGGGGCCAGTATTCTGTATGGAGCATTATATGGGGACCAATATCCTGTATGGAGCGTTATATGGGGACCAGTATTCTGTATGGAGCGCTATATGGGGACCAGTATCCTGTATGGAGCACTTTTTGGAGGCCAGTATACTGTGTGGAGCGATTCGCCGGTTTCTGAGCTATTATAGAATTTACAATAGATATCACTCATGTAATATAAGAAGTGAAATCTTTGCATTGTACTATACTTATATTTCTCTGCGGTATCTGTGCATCATGAATCGTGGTATGTGTTAAAGGGGCCCACTGAGACTCTTTCTCCCAGGGCCCAGAAAAACCTGGAGCCGGCCCTTTGTGGTACTATCATGCTAGTACTACTACCACCAGTGGCTGGCTGGCAGGACATGCCATGTGAGCTTGAATTATAGTACCACAGAGGCTGGCAGTACATACTGGGCAATGGGCATAATAATACCACAAAGGCTGGGAGGACATACTGGGCAATGGGCATGATAGTACCACCAGTAGACTGACTTGGCGGTCTCCAGGGCTCCGTCTCCCCTTCTCGCTGCTGTTAGGCTGGGTTAACATTGCGTTTATACTGTGCGTTACAACGGATCCGTTGTAAATCAGTGCAGACGCAATGTACTGTAGACTTGCATTGCAAAAATAGGCATGTGTTTGAAAGTATGCATTATTTGCAACGCACAGGAAAACATGGTCGGCGGCTGGAGGCCAGCTGAGCACTTCTCTGACAACTGTGTTCTAGTGTCATTCTGTGCCTGCTCATCTCTGTCAGCAGGGGTATTTGTCTGATGGCAAAGATGTAGCAGAGCTGGAGACAGAAGATCCATGGATTACGTCAGAGCGAGGATTTTGTTTTTTATTAAAGATGGAGTCCCTACATGTGTTTTTTTCTGTTTACTAGAAATTCATGGTGGCCATGTCTAGTTTGGCGTGACGCCATGAATTTCAGGCTTAGTGCCAGCTGATAATACAAAGCTGGTACTAACCCCATTATTACCCAGCGTGTCACCCCCACCAGGGCCGCTGGAAGAGCCGGATAAAGCGCATGGAAATGGTGCTATGATGAATGCGCCAATTCCAGGGGTGGCTGCGGGCTGCCGTCTTCAGCGTGGGGGGCCCAGAATGCTTGGGCCTTACCATGCTGAGAATCGCAGCCCCCAGCTGCCTGGTTTTTACCAGGCTGGCGATCAAAATATGGCGGGAACCCACGTATTTTTTTTTTAATTATTTTTTTAAATAATTAAAAAAAACATTGGGCTTTCCTGACTTTTGATCGCCAGGCAGCTGGAGGTGGCAGCCCGTAGCTGTCTGCTTTATCTGCGCTGAGAATCAAAAATTCTGCGGAGCGCTGTCATTTTTGTTTTATTATTTATTTATTTTCACACTTCTATATGTGTGACAGTCCCAACAGCCAATCACAGACGCTGACACAGAGAACGGGCGTCTGTGATTGGCTGCTTGAGTAACCTGAAAGCAGCCCATACATAGTACCATACTAGAATGTATGGGCTGATTGTAGATTACTCAAACAGCCAATCACAGACGCCCATCCTCTTTGACAGCATCTGTGATTGGCTGTTGGGTCTGTGACATATAGAAGTGTGAAAAGAAATCATTTTTAAAAACGGTGTAGCGCTCTGCAGAATTTTTGATTCTCACCGCAGATAAAGCGGACAGCTACGTACTGCCACCCCCAGCTGCCTGGCTTTACCTTGGCTGCTGATCAAAAGACAGAGAAGCCGAATATTTGTTTTAAACTTATTTAAAATATTTTTTTTTTAGAAAAAGGTGTGTGCTCCTGCCATATGTTGATCGCCAGCCAGATAAAGCAAAGGAGCTGGGGGCTGGGATTCTCAGCATGGTAAGGCCCAAGTGTTCTTGGCCCCCCACACTGAAAATCGCAGCCCGCAGCCACCCCTGAAAATTTCCAGGCCCTTTACCTGGCTCTTCCAGCGGCCCTGGTGGTGAGTGGCACCCTGGGTAATAATAGTGTTAGTACCAGGCCAGCTTTGTATTATCAGCCGGTACTAAGCCCGAAATTCATGTTGTCACGCCAAATTAGACATGGCCACCATGAATTTCTAGTAAATAGAAAAAAAACACAGAAATTTTTTTTTTAATTAAAAATAAAACACAAAACCCATTTAGGCTCCGTTCATACGCGGCGCAAAAAATCTCTACTGCATGCCGACGTTGCGCTTTTCTCAGCGCGCTTTTCCCGAGGCATGTTAACATGTAGCCTATGGGGAAAGCGCGCCGAAAAAAACGCCAAGAATTGGCATGTCAATTCTTTTTGCGCGGCCGCTTTTGCAGTGAAAGCGCCCGCGCAAAAATACGTGGCAAAACGCGGCATCTGAACGCTTTTCAGCAAAATCCATAGCTTTTGCTGGAAGGCGTTTCCAGCTTTCTTTGGCACTTCTTTTACGCGAGCGGTCTAAAGCGCCGCATAAAAGCAGGAACGTAGCCTAAGGGACTCTATCTTTAATAAAAAAAAATCCTCGCTCCGACGTAATCCATGGGTCTTCTGTCTTCAGCTCTGCTACATCTTTGCCATCAGAGAAATATGTCTGCTGACAGATGAGCAGGCACAGAATGACACTGGAGCACTGTTACTGTGTAGTGCGGCACTATGTTGCTTTTTTGTCATTTCATGCAGTGTAGAAATCTTGGGAAAAGTGTGGATTGTGCTCTGGAAGTGATCAGTTATAGCTAACTATGTTATTTTCTGCAGAGATAAGTCCTGCATAGAAGATGGGATATATCGGTCTGCAGATAAAGAACTTCACCTAGAGACATCACTGGTGAGTATGTGTATTACCTATGTTGAGTATATGTATTACCTATACACACACACTGACACTATATACAGAGCTCCTGTGTATAATATTAATGGTGATCATTGCATTACCTGTACACTGACACTATATACAGAGCTTCTGTGTATAATGTCACTGGTGATGACTGATAACCGGTACACTATATACAGAGCTCCTGTGTATAATATCACTGGTGATCACTGTATAACCTGTACACTGACCCAATATACAGAGCTTTTTTACATTTTTATTATTTTAGCATTATTTGTCACTATGTTGTGGCATTATGTGCTTTGGTCATGACATGACGATATTTGTCCCTTGTATGTGGTATTATTCAGTCACCATGTGCTGGTAATATGTGGTCTCATGGTGTGTCAGTATTTATACCTTGTATCTGGTAGCATTTGATCGCTATGTGGTGGTATTATGTGCTTTGGTCATGGTGTGGCGGTATTTGTGCCTTGTATGTGGCATTATTTGGGCACTATGTGGTGGTAATATGTGATCTGGTCACGGTGTGGTGGTATTTCTGCCTTCTATCTGGTAATATTGGTCTTGGTAGAGTGGATTGTGGTTGGTCATTTGTTTTATCTGATATCAATAAGGGGAAACCTCTTTATTTCCAATAGATATTAAATACTTGGATGTTTAACCCCTCCCTGCCCTGTGACTATTACACAGCAGCAGAGATGCAGTTGCAGAGGTTCACCAGAGAAAGCAAGTTGGCATTTGGTGAGATTTTCACCTCTGTATTTATAAGACAAAACCAGGAGTGGGTGAGAAATTCATAAAACATTACCTCGGATTGCTCCACTCCTGGTTTTGTCTTATAAATACAGAGGTAAAAATCTCACCAAATACTCAAAGTGCCACAATCTTCTGACAGTGCTGATTCCACCAATAAATAAGTGATCACCTTCCCAACCTGTGCATCGCTGATAACTTGTTTTCACCAATAAAAACCCTTTAATGCAAATTACAGTAATTGTACATCGCATTTCTGGTGAGCGCACAGTGATGGGCAGAAGCGGCCAATATAATGGGTATAACGGCTAACAGGTATTTGCAAATAGCTGAAGGGTGGGTGGGCCCCTGGAGTCAATGTCCCTGGTGGGCCCCAGACACCCCAGTCCGGCGCTGTTGACAACAGTGACCTGGGGGTCTGAAATGCTTCCTGGGGCGATCCCCATGCTGTCCCCATGTCATTTGAGCACTGTCACTATTGTTTTGGGCACTTTTTAGGCTTTCTACAGACTGTCGGGGGTGCCGCCGCAAAAATGCTCGGGTCTCCCATAGACTAACATTGGGCTCGTTGCTCGGGTCGAGCACCCGAGTATCACGGTGAGCTCGGCCCGAGCTTCGAGCACCCGAGCATTTTAGTGCTCACTCAACACTAATTGCCACTCTTCGTAATGTGCAAACAATGTCTTCTTCAGGTGGATTCCACCTGGATCCCTCATGAAAAGCACTAGATAAAAATGTAAATGATTGAACATATGCACTGCAATATAAAAACAACTTGCTGTGCATTGTGTATTTTTCAGTCTTTTTCAGCTTCTTTTATCCGCTTCCAGCTTTGAAAATTATGAAGTGGTTAAAGAAAGTGATCGGTTCATTCTGCTGGTGGCTTCTGTTTGGAAGCCGCTGACTATTTTATATGTAGTTAACAAAAACACTGATGTTTTCCTTAAGTGTCTTCTTATAAAATAAAAAATCAGTGGGTATGCTGGCGTCTATAAGGTGCTGTGTGTACGTACCCTTAGGAATAACAGAATCTCTGGTCATCTCCTCCATTTTTGGCCAGAGTTTAGAGGATTAATGGGAGACATAGAACCGCTATTCTCCAGTTTGGGATCTAACCCTTCAGACATACTATATATGAGGTATAGTATTAATATACCATAAAAGTCAGTAATAATCAATTAAATGCGAAAAGACATTAAACAATTTTAATTTTTTATTTCTTTGAATTAAAATTGCATGGAAGGATGAAGACAAGTTCTTGGAGGAGCCTTCAACTTTTGCACGTGTCTCTTACTGGTCAGGAGGCCACAGGTAGGTGGTACAACTCCTTCCATACAGGTACAGCATTAATGGTGGATGTGCTGTAGTTTCTTCAGAGCGCTAGATTTGGGGGGGTTTCTGTCCTCGAGATGTCAATGGTGCGTTGGTGGCAGCAGCCAAAAATACAGCTTTCTCTGACAGCACGAGCAGCCCTGGATAATCCACGCCGGCAGGATGTTATCATCCGGCGGAAGAGAGAACCTAGGAGAAAAGATGTAAAACTGATGTAAGTAATGGGACTCCATATTAGAGGACACTACTGTGGTGTCACTGTGACATGACATTAGAGGAATCTCATCATACAGAGGAGCAGAATCATTGTCAGCCATCATACATGTGACAATCCCACCACTGACGGATAACATCTGCTCCACATGACTTCTTCTCACTGACGTCATACAACATGGAGATTATCGTCACACTTACCTCGCCTAGTTTCCCCCTCTTCAACTTTCTCTGTTTTTAGTTGTTTTCTCAGTGTTCGAAAATATTTTCTTCTCTTCTGAACTGGAGATTCTAATCAAAAAGCCAGAAAAAAATGTTGATTATAAACTTCTAAAAGATGAGCTTTGTATCTTTATAGAGTTATGCAACTGATTAATATGAACCTGTAGCTTTTCTGGGTTCCGGTGGTGTCTCCCCAAAGAACCATGTCCCCATATTAATATGACATTACTTTCAGCAAGCCACGGTGTTATGTAATCAGTTGGATAAAACTTCATTGTAACTTTAAAGAAGACCCATCACCAGGTCAAAAGTGTCCAAGATTCGCTCTTATTTTATGTCGGCTTCTCCCCTGAGTATTCTGATATTTGTTTTCCTAAAATCCACAGTACGGTTGTAGAGATATGGGACTTTTTATTTAGTGTTAATTATTATGGTCTTTATCATGTGGGCGTGGTAACCTAAGGGCACGCCCCAGAGGATCCTGTGAGCACCGCCCCTTTGTAAAGAATAAAAATTACCACTAATTACAAAGGCCCATAACTCTGGAACCGTATGGGGGATTTTAACAAAACAAAAAATAGAATACTCAGGGGAGCAGAAAGAATAAAGGAAGTAATTTTAGAGCCTTAATATTTAAATTTTGGATCATAGGCTATAATTGGATGGCCTATAAACCTGTACATACCTGACAATGAGGGCGAGGATGACTCACTGTTTTTAGCAGTAAAACACTGATTGTCTCCAACAGTTTTGGAAGGGGAAGATTCTTTCTGCCTGTTGGTAGAAAAAAGACACGTAAATTACAAGGAAAAAACAATAGAATAACGGAAGAACACCTGTCTGTTAGGTCAATTAGGACAACATAGAGGAGATATCCTGCTCAAGACCACATTTTACCAGCAAGAATGGAGTCTAATTAGTAATATTGGCCTGTAGTGAGTTGGAAATGAATGGTTGGTCGCAACAATCAGCTGTTATTGAAGTTATCACAAGTAAGACCCACAGAGATTGTGTAGTCATGGGGTGGTGGATGCTAGATTTAGATTTGTGTTACTCGTATCTTGTATTTGGATCCGACATATATCAGGACTAAATCTCATAATAATAATAATCTACTCACATTTCTGAGCGTTTTTCATTGATCTCTGGGGAACACCCTGGAGGTGACATAGGCTCTTCATTGCCTCCATCACTGTTCTCTTGGGAACACTGTGGAGGTGACATAGGCTCTATATTGGTCATCATCCCAGTATTGGTGATATATAGCTAAAACAGATAAAGAAATATAAAATAGATATATTTAATTTTTTTTTGTAATTATAGGTTTCATACATTTTATTAGCCACATACTTACTTTAGAAGACCTTTGATAAGTTGATGCAAAGTTTTTGATTTCTGGCCAGTCATTGTCCTCACTTGTGTCCCCCTCATCTGAATTCATATGTTTGAAGCTGCTACTTCGAGCTAAAAAATACAAGTGTTATTAGAGATTATTAGTATAATACCCAGACAGTCACCATGTTATCACTAATAATGATGGGAACTGATTTTGACATAAAATGAAAGACAAGACACACGTCAGTTTTCTGCAGATGACGTCTCATTTTACTTACTGATAAAGTAGCGGGTGTCCTCATCTGACTTTAGGTCAGGAACGAACAGGGGCTTATGACTTAAAAGGTTGTCAAAGTCTAAGTCACGCATAAATGGATGAATTTTGATCTCATTTGCGCCTCCTGGAAAAGGAAGACAAGAAAGAGAGTGATACAGTCATTGTCAGAGAAACTGCTCCATATCTGTAGAATTTATGTTAATCTGAACTGAAGATGTAACAGAGCCGACATAAAGGAAATATATTGAACATTATAGCATGAAGAATGGGTAATAGACAAGTAGGTAGAGTACAGAACCTCAGTGCTGATCCTCATGGAACCCATCATTTGTCTGGTCACGCTGTAATAATTCATTGATAATACTATTAATATTACCTGTTCCAAGTCTCAGTGCTGGAATTTTTCTGAGCAGTTGAGTGATGATGCCTCGAGCATTAGTTGGAGGAAAGTAATTACATCTCCAAGGTATATCATCTGTTATATAAAAAGCAAATATTATAAGAAATAAAACCTCTTCATTTATTTTCAGAAAAAAAAAATTCCTTAACAAAGCTAGAAAAAACTACAGAACTATTCGAGTCAAATAACAGTGACATCACAAGCATTCAGATTATTTTACTTACCCTGGATGATACTGTGTAAAATATTCCTTCTGCAAGCCCCTGTAAATGGTGGATATCCAAATAGAAATTTATATAGGATGATCCCTATTGACCACCAGTCAACAGGCCTTCCATAGCCTATCTTTAGGATAACTTCTGGGGCCATGTAAGTAGGGGTGCCAGCAGTCTGGAAACCAACAGAAAAAGGAGATGATGATCAATAAATATAATTGCGACATATAACATCAGTGGAAATGTTTTTCTAGAGAAATTATAAATCAGAGAAGGAGAAAGATGAGATCTGTAAAGTACAAGACCCTGTAAGTAAAGCCTACCTCTTTATCAAGGAACTCTTTGGTGATGTCCTTAGTTGGAGTCTTGTAGAAGTCTTTGTTTGGTCTCATGAGGCCGAGTTTTGAAACCCCAAAATCAGTGACCTTAATATGTCCTGTTGATGTTATCAGGAGGCTGTGAAAGAAAAGATGGTGTCAGCACCAAGTAATAACCCACAGACTGTATAAGAAACTCTAACTTTCTTCCCCTCTAATATGCTAGAGGGGTCACTTACTTCTCAGGCTTCAGATCTCTGTGCACCACACCATAGCTGTGCAGGTATTCCACAGCAAGGACCGTTTCCGCAATGTACATACGGGCCAAGAGGACTGGTAAAGGACCCCTGTGCTTTAGAAGGGTACCACAGTCACCTCCTACAGGAGAAAGCAAATATGAGAACTGAGGGTTTGTTACAATGTAAATTACACATGATGAGTGGGAATGTGAAAAAGGCGGAGACATTGGGACAGGATGGTCTATATATACTGTATAATGTAGTGCGTATACTGTATACTGCAGATAGACCCTATACATAGAGACAGAGCCTCATCTACGAGCCTATAATTTTTTTCTCTGTGAACGTTCTTATCTATAAAAACTCTTCAAAAAGACAAATCTTCCTTTTACCCATAGTGGAAATTGCTGCCGTGCTCAGCGAGGACATACTGGGGGACTTTCATAGAGATCAATGGTTTTTCAGGCATCTTGGTAACAGATGACTTATAATAATTGCAAAGAGGACATGTAACCGTCCATGTGGGCACATTGTGGTCATATATAGGTGCTAGGATTAAGCAGACGTGGGCTGGATATAGATACAATGGATGTGTCCTACCTGGTACATACTCCATGACCATACATAGATGAAGTTTAGTAGGAAAGGAGCAGAACGTGGAGACCACAAAGGGACAATCTGCAAATGCTGAGATGTCCCTCTCCAGAAAGGCCCATTCAAGCCTCTTTGGCTTTTTCAGGTTCTCCTTGTCCATTTTCTTCATAGCGCAGACTTGGTTTGTGTCTTTATGGCGAACTAAGTGGACGGCCCTGGAGAGGAGAAAAAAACATGATTTACTATAAATTCTTATTAACAATCTATCTATAGATCTCATCAAATGATCTCCTGTATTAATGATTAATGTGGGGCCATCACTAGAAAACCATGTCTATAAATACATAAAATAACACTCCACAAATGATCACCAATGGGGGGTCCTCATCCACGTCACATCCTAACTGACCTGAATAGTGACAGATAGATGTGGACCGTGATGTGAACTCATAATTTGTCCATGGGAACATAACATGGGAAGGACGCAGAGACATCGTCATAAGGAGCCCTGGGAAATATATATAATACCAAAGTAAAGCTCACCCAAAGGCTCCACTGCTGATCAGTTTGATCGGTTTATAGTCGCTCTTACAAGGATTTCTCCCCAGGTTCAATGATCCGATCGCGGCCTAAAAAGGAATAAGAAATGACATTAAGACATAGAAACTGCAGGGGAATAAAAGCTGAAGATGCAGGAACGTCTCTCTTCTATATTATGTCCATGATGATTACACTGCAGCAGATGTAGGGGACGTGATACAAGCCGGACCCTGCACAGACACTATTATATTATAGGAGATATCCCCCTTATACAAAGACACAGGCGGAAATACAAACTCCGCACCACTGAGTACAGACTGTCCTCACAGATGATGAAGCCACAGGGACAGGTGGCCATAAAATACCCTGTGTCTGCCTGGAGTGGACATGGAGGCCTCCACCATCATAAATCCGACCTTCTGCTAAATGGCTGGTAATCTGGAGAAGATCAGACAACAAGGACATGAGATGTAGACCTGTGTCTGCCTGGAGAGGACAGGGAGGCCACCATCATGAAACTGACCTTCTGCTATATGATTGGTAATCTGGAGAAGATGAGACAAGGACATGAGATGTAGACCTGTGTCTGCCTGGAGCGGACATGGAGGCCTCCACCATCATAAATCTGAGCTTCTGCTATATGGCTGGTGATCTGGAGAAGATCAGAGAACAATGACATGAGATGGAAACCTGTGTCTGCCTGGAGAGGACAGGGAGGCCTCCACCATCATGAACCTGAGCTTCTGCTATATGGCTGGTGATCTGGAGAAGATCAGACAACAAGGACATGAGATGTAGAAGATGATAAATCCTTACCAGGCGCTCCACTGAGTAGGCCGGATACTCCAGTACAAGCAGGACATTTTGGGCCAGTTGTTTAATAAAGGCCAATTCTCCACTTTGGGATTTTTCTTCAGCCTATAGAGATGAAAACAAAGAAGAATGAAAATCATGAGAGAAAAAGCAAAACGGAGGAGGCCATTTATATCACCATGTTACTTATGCTATCTACACTACAAGTACTACATGACAACTGACGAGGGATCCGGTCGCTTGTAAACCTTTAAATCCCCACGTCCTCCCTCCATACCCAATGTATGTATATAAGACACATGGCTGCTTGTGACCTGTGTAAAATGGCCACAGCAGACTCCAACTCAAAACGCGGGGTGACTGCAACAATGATAGCCCCACAATTATATACAGTAGATATCTAATAGGCTTTAAACCAGAAGAAAAACAACACCTAATTAAGAGTTAGACCCTAGCCGCACCACACCGACACAAGGGTTAAGGCATTAATATCCCACATTAATACCACTATCCTCACAGGACCGAAGTCCACTAGTTATATTGAGATGTAACCAAAGTCACTATTCCCCCAACAGTAACCTCCGTCCAAAGGACATCACATTTATCAAGACTCTGACCCAAACCTATCCCCCACCGCTGTGACCGTCCCAAAACCTCTACTTATCAAGTGCCAGCCTTCAAACTTTCCTCCCATCTCTTTATAAGGGCTGGTTGGATGCTGGAACGTGAAACTCCTACCTTCTTCCTTTTATTGTCCCCCTGTAACCCAGCTCCTCAACTCCTTCCCGCAAATGTACGGGTTATTAACATCCTGGAAGGGTCCTCACATGTGGAGGGGGCTCAGGAGCTGAGCTCCCCAAACATGCGTATATGAAATAGCCAGCATCTGTCCCTAAAAACCGTGGACAACGCAGAATTCTTCTGTTAACCATTTAAATAAAGCTGTCAGTCTGTGACAGTATCATTTCAATTGTGCATGCACCGATGCCTGAGCACTCTTGCTTTCATCGGCCCTCCACAAGGCGATAACAGGGGTCTAATGCATTTCTAGGACAACCAGGGGTCTGCTGAAGACCTCCGTTGCTGAAACCACGGTCCTCCTTGTGAAGCTTAGCTATAGGCTGAGCTCCAGAGGAGATCAATATTTTCACTATATAGCGCAATACTGTAGTATTGCAATATATAGTATGAGCGATTTGCAGGATTAAGTCCCCTAAGGGAACGAAAAAAAAAATGTAAAAATAAAGAAGAAAAGATTTAAAAAAAATGTTAAAAATATAAAAGTTCAAATCACTCCTCTTTTCACCATTTAAAATAAAGAAAGGAAAAAATTAATGATCATATTTGATATTGATGCGGTTGTTAAAGTCTGATCTTTTAAGATAGGGAATTAATTAATACGATCAATAAACACCGAAAAGAGGAAAAAAAATTGGATTTGTGGGGTTTTTTTGTCTTCTCATTTCACTTAAAAACATTAATAATAAACAATCAAAACACCCATAGAATCTATGATTCTATGACACTCTATGTACACAAAGTTCACTGCAAAACTCAAATCTTCACTCATCCCAATCGACAGAAAACTAAAATGTTATGGGTCCCTGAATATAGCGACACAAAGAACCATTGCATCTCACTTGGAATTTTTTTCCCTTGTTTCAGTACAATGTATGGTAAATAGAATGGAGCCACTGAAAGCTACAACTTGTCCTGCAAAAGAATCAAGCCCTCACATGTCTATGTCAATGGAAAAATAACAAATTTATGGCTCTTGAAAGAAAGTGAGGAAAAAATGAAGGCATAACAACTGAAAACTCTGTGGTCCATAATTGGTTAACCAATCCAATTCCCCCCTACCTCCACAACCCTCCCAATAACCCTGTAGATATCACCCTCTCCCTTGTCATGTAGCCTGTATGCCCTATTACTGCTCCCCGGCTATTCTTATCTGGGTATTTGGTACAGGTTAAACTTATATTCCATTATTATTTTCCATTATTACTATATGATTTGTGCAGATTGTCTGCTATTTACCTGTTGTACTAATGTCCATATGTTCTTCTGTAAATGCTCAAGATATTCTGAGCTTATATGACCTCGTTTGTATTTGGTCAGGCAATCTCTCACAAGCTCCATTACCAGCCGGTAAGTGAAGCTGAGGACGCCATCGGGTAGTGGTAGCACAAAGTCAGGGTCATAGGTGGTAAGAATCCCCTGGAGTAGTGCTAACACCTGAAGTCTGTCTGGAGGAATTCCAGACATTTCCAGTAAATCCAAGCGCAGTCTGTATATGACTAGCTATATGGCTTATCACACCGACAACAATGACACCGGAAAGTCAAAGTGACAACTAGAGTGTAATCACTTGTAGAAGTAGTGATGGTTAATTGTGATGTCATAATGAAATCTTGTGTTCTACTCTTAAAGGGGCAGCTTACCTTATAAGGAAGTTGCCTAGCATCCCTTAAGGAGGCATCAATATAGGCTGAGCATCGGTACCATATGCAGACATGGATGATAGAGCTATGGACGCTTTACTCTTCTGAGCAGTTAGAGTATTATTATGTTGTTACATAAATTATTTATATCTGTTCCACACAATAAAAATTAGTGTTTTGTATCAATAAGAAAGTCAGATTCCGGAGCTAAAAGACAATGTATATCTTTGTACCGTGTTAGGGGCTAAAAGAAGTATCTTTACTGAGGGAACAGGGCCGGACTAGGGGCTGCGCCCAGCTCTGGCATAGGACGCACACAGGCCCATGTTACTCTCCCACACCCACTTTCAAAGATGAGGGTCTCTATTACAAATATGACCCTGCCTACCATTGGAGAAAATCTAAATTTACTACTCCCCGTGATACCAATTTATTAGGATGATCATTTAGGTCTCTTTATCACATTAATAGTTCCCCTTGGGCATCCTTATAATAATAAGAGTGCCCCTCTGGGTCTCCTTATAATAATATTAGTGCCCCTCTGGGTCTCCTTATAATAATATTAGTGCCCCTCTGGGTTTCCTTATAATAATAATAGTGCCCCTCTGGGTCTCCCTATAATAATAATAGTGCCCCTCTGGGTCTCCCTATAATAATAATAGTGCCCCTCTGGGTCTCCTTATAATAATAATAGTGCCCCTCTGGGTCTCCTTATAATAATATTAGTGCCCCTCTGGGTTTCCTTATAATAATAATAGTGCCCCTCTGGGTCTCCCTATAATAATAATAGTGCCCCTCTGGGTCTCCTTATAATAATAATAGTGCCCCTCTGGGTCTCCCTATAATAATAATAGTGCCCCTCTGGGTCTCCTTATAATAATAATAGTTCCCCTCTGGGTCTCCTTATAATAATAATAGTGCCCCTCTGGGTCTCCCTATAATAATAATAGTGCCCCTCTGGGTCTCCTTATAATAATAATAGTTCCCCTCTGGGTCTCCTTATAATAATAATAGTGCCCCTCTGGGTCTCCCTATAATAATAATAGTGCCCCTCTGGGACTCCTTATAATAATAATAGTGCCCCTCTGGGTCTCCTTATAATAATAATAGTGCCCCTCTGGGTCTCCCTATAATAATAATAGTGCCTCTCTGGGTCTCCTTATAATAATAATAGTGCCCCTCTGGGTCTCCCTATAATAATAATAGTGCCTCTCTGGGTCTCCTTATAATAATAATAGTGCCCCTCTGGGTCTCCTTATAATAATAATAGTGCCCCTCTGGGTCTCCCTATAATAATAATAGTGCCCCTCTGGGTCTCCTTATAATAATAATAGTTCCCCTCTGGGTCTCCTTATAATAATAATAGTGCCCCTCTGGGTCTCCCTATAATAATAATAGTGCCCCTCTGGGACTCCTTATAATAATAATAGTGCCCCTCTGGGTCTCCTTATTATAATAATAGTGCCCCTCTGGGTCTCCCTATAATAATAATAGTGCCCCTCTGGGTCTCCTTATAATAATAATAGTGCCCCTCTGGGTCTCCCTATAATAATAATAGTGCCCCTCTGGGACTCCTTATAATAATAATAGTGCCCCTCTGGGTCTCCTTATAATAATAATAGTGCCCCTCTGGGTCTCCCTATAATAATAATAGTGCCCCTCTGGGTCTCCTTATAATAATAATAGTGCCCCTCTGGGTCTCCCTATAATAATAATAGTGCCCCTCTGCGTCTCCTTATAAGATTAAAGGGAATCTGTCAGAAGGATCAGCTCTCCCTCCCAAGCCGTCTATATGGGCATACGTTATACACGTGGTCCCTTTACCAGCGAGGTTGGTCGACTGGGATAAGAAAATCATTCAACGAGAGACTAGATGGATTTTATTATCTAATGGCCTATTGTTATAGTGTGATCACTATTCAGTATGGCCCTATTACATAGACTATCACCATACAGTTTGTAGGCCAATTGTGGCTGCGCTCTTCTATACGGCATAGTCGGCCATTTGGACGGACTTCTTTTCTTTATCTATACTTTTAATCTTGGCTGCACTGAATATTGATTCAGGGTTAAATGATTCTCCTTTGTGTGTGCATCGATTATATCTGGTACATTTACACTATATTAATACATCCTCTATATTTATAATATATCTATACACCTATATTCCCTGTTGTCTTGTTGCCTAGCCATTATGGGAACCAATCTGGACCTACAGTGCTGGCCAAAAGTATTGGCACCCCTGCAATTCTGTCAGATAATACTCAGTTTCTTCCTGAAAATGATTGCAATCACAAATTCTTTGGTATTATTCTCTTCATTTAATTTGCTTGCAAGGAAAAAACACAAAAGATAATGAAGCAAAAATCAAATCATTTATCATTTCACACAAAACTCCAAAAAAGGGCCGGACAAAAGTATTGGCACCCTCAGCCTAATACTTGGTTGAAGAACCTTTAGCCAAAATAACTACGAACAACTGCTTCCGGTAACCATCAATGAGTTTCTTACAATGCTCTGCTGGAATTGTAGACCATTCTTCTTTGGCAAACTGCTCCAGGTCCCTGATATTTGAAGGGTGCCTTCTCCAAACTGCCATTTTGAGATCTCTCCACATGTGTTCTATGGGATTTAGGTCTGGACTCATTGCTGGCCACCTTAGAAGTCTCCAGTGCTTTCTCTCAAACCATGTTATAGTGCTTTTGGAAGTGTGTTTTGGTCATTGTCCTGCTGGAAGACCCATGACCTCTGAGGGAGACCCAGCTCACACTGGGCCCTACATTATGCTGCAAAATTTGTTGGTAGTCTTCAGACTTCATAATGCCATGCACAAGGTCAAGCAGTCCAGTGCCAGAGGCAGCAAAGCAACCTCAAAACATCAGGGAACCTCCGCCATGTTTGACTGTAGGGACCGTGTTCTTTTCTTTGAATGCCTCTTTTATTTTCCTGTACACTCCATGTTGATACTTTTTCCCAAAAAGCTCTACTTTTGTCTCATCTGACCAGAGAACATTCTTCCAAAATGTTTTAGGCTTTCCCAGGTAAGTTTTGGCAAACTCCAGCCTGGTTTTTTCATGTCTCGGGGTAAGAAGTGGAGTCTTCCTGGGTATCCTACCATGCAGTCCCTTTTCATTCAGACGTCGACGGATAGTACGGGTTGACACTGTTGTACCCTTGGACTGCAGGGCAGCTTGAACTTGTTTGGATGTTAGTCGAGGTTCTTTATCCACCATCTGCACAATCTTGCATTGAAATCTCTCGTCAATTTTTCTTTTCCGTCCACATCTAGGGAGGTAAGCCACAGTGCCATGGGCTTTAAACTTCTTGATGACACTGCGCACGGAAGACACAGGAACATTCAGGTCTTTGGAGATGGACTTGTAGCCTTGAGATTGCTCATGCTTCCTCACAATTTGGTTTCTCAAGTCCTCAGACAGTTCTTTGGTCTTCTTTCTTTTCTCCATGCTCAATGTGGTACACACAAGGACACAGGACAGAGGTTGAGTCAACTTTAATCCATGTTAACTGGCTGCAAGTGTGATTTAGTTATTGCCAACACCTGTTAGGTGCCACAGGTAATTTACAGGTGCTGTTAATTACATGAATTAGAGAAGCATCACATGATTTTTCAAAGGGTGCCAATACTTTTGTCCACCCCCTTTTTTAGGTTTGGTGTGGAATTATTTTCAATTTGGCTTTAGGACAATTCCTTTTGTGTTTTTTTCATTGAAGACAAATTAAATGAAGAGAATAATACCAAAGAATTTGTGATTGCAATCATTTTCTGGAAGAAACTGAGTATTATCTGAATTGCAGGGGTGCCAATACTTTTGGCCAGCACTGTATGATGTGATAAATACTTGATGAGATCCATAAAACAGCGCCCCCTATTGGAGCCCACTGTTCGTTTCAAGCATGGACCTTCTGGTATCTGTATGGGGAGGAAACCTCTCGCTGGAGCGCCGCGTGCCTCCCAATGCGCACTGACGCCCCCTCCGGTCTCATCGCTGGAACACATTTTTATGTAAAGTGTCATTGAATGCAGCAGCCGGGTCTAAGCTCCTAATAAACACAACCCTCCGCCTGCCCCGCTGTGTTATTACAGGCTCTATTCCCCTTCAAGCCTAAGCGTCAGAATGCTTGCTCCTCCTCTTACCTCCCCCTTTCACCTGCTGTTATAGTACAGCCTGTCTGGGCTCTGTATTAAAGCCTCTTATTAACCCTCTCCCCCTATGTATCTACTGGTAGACCCCATATTAATATAAGCCCCTTGCATACCATGAGCTGCAATATTATTATTGTAAGAAACCCCATGTGCACTATTATTATCAGGCATAGATGGGGGCATTATTATTCAGTATCGGCACACAGGGGGCATTATTACTATCTAAGGCAAGGGTGGGCAATTAATTTTCCAAAGAGATCACATGAGAGACCATGACTGTTGCGGAGAACGAACCAATAGACAGATATGAATTCTGCTCAATATTCATATCAACATATTAATTACATTTATTATAATATATTAATATTATCACTAGAGATGAGCGGTGTTCGACTCGAACTGTTCGCCAATCTCAAATTCGAGCTGTTTTGGGCAGTGTTCGAGCCGTTCAGCGAACACGAACAATTTGAAAAAAATCCGGCTGTTCGAGGTTATGTTCCATAACTGTTCGTGCACCAAAATCATAACTGGATTTTTTCTCAGTAATGCTGAAAATTAATGTTAATACGCAGTTTGAGTGTACAGCGGGGCGGGGGGAGGGGCAGGGGATGGATCTCTGCAGAAATAATGAAGATCTCCATTTTTTTTTCTCTTTCCCCCATTTACAGTGGGGAGATGCAATCTGTCAGCCTATCAGCAGCGCACACACGGAGCGAACTGCTTTTTTCACACAAGCAAAGGCATGTGTCATTGGCAGTGTATGTCACATGTCCTTGCCCTATAAGACCCAGCCATTTTCCACGTAGCCACCATTTTCTCACTGCTGCAGCTGCGTGTTAGACGGCACCGCTGTTGCTGTGTGCGCTATACTTTGAGTGTTCATTTCAAGCCAATTTTCGCACAAATCTACAGATAGCTTGGGAGTAGGGGATAGTTGTGATTGCAGTCCTTTTGAGGACTAGGTTACATCATTTCCTACGACTTTTATCAGGCAGGTCTGTGCTCTTAAATAGATAGGTTGGGAGTAGGGTCTACTTGTAATTGCAGTCCTTTTCTGGACTAGGTTACAGCATTTCCTAGGACTTTTTGCTAGGCAGGTCTGTGCCAGTGCTGTGCAAGTTTTTTTTCACAGCATTTGGCTAAATCTAGCTAAGCAAATCCTTTTTGGCCTCTTGCAGTGTGTGTTAGTCAGTGGAGTAGCCTATCTGTGTTGCAAGCTATACCACCTGTGTATAGAATACAAATTTTTTTACTGCACCTAGCCAAGTAAAACCTTTTGGGCATAGCATCATTCTATTAGTCCATCTATACTAACCTCCACCAGGTTGCAAATTAAAAATAATTTTTATCTGCATCTAGCTCTGAAAAAAATGTGGTCTTGTAGCAGTGTGTGGGACTTGTTCTATTAGTCCATCTATACTAACCTCCACCAGGTTGCAAATTAAAAATAATTTTTAGCTGCATCTAGCTCTGAAAAAAAATTTGGGCTTGTAGCAGTGTGTGGGACTTGTTCTATTAGTCCATCTATACTAAGCTCCACCAGGTTGCAAATTAAAAATAATTTTTATCTGCATCTAGCTCTGAAAAAAAATTTGGGCTTGTAGCAGTGTGTGGGACTTGTTCTATTAGTCCATCTATACTAACCTCCACCAGGTTGCAAATTAAAAATAATTTTTAGCTGCATCTAGCTCTGAAAAAAAATTTGAGCTTGTAGCAGTGTGTGGGACTTGTTCTATTAGTCCATCTATACTAAGCTCCACCAGGTTGCAAATTAAAAATAATTTTTATTTGCATTTAGCTCTGAAAAAATATTTGGGCTTGTAGCAGTGTGTGGTACTTGTTCTATTAGTCCATCTATACTAAGCTCCACCACCTATGTATGTAATAAAATTGTTTTACTGCATCTAACCCAGCCAATGCTTTTGGGCTAATACAACAGTTTGGCCACTCAGCTCTGCTCGGTTCCCATCCATTGTTTTTTGTGCAAACAACTCCAGAGTTGTCAATTAGTTAACCACCAAAATGAGTGGAAAAAGGCCTGCTGATGGTGGAAAGGGGAATAGGTGTGTTGGGAAGGGAAAAAAAGGTTGTGTCCGTGGGGTAGGTGTTAAAGCAACAGTAACATCTGCAGAAGAAAGACCATCTTCCAGCCAAACTAAGATGTCTACTTCTTTTAGTGGACAATGTGATAAGATCCCTTTCTTACGGCCACGCCAATCGCTAGAAATTCCAGATGAGGCACAAAAACAGCAGGTGCTTCAACGGATATCAAGTGCTCCTTCAAGTGGGCTCTCCTCCACCTCAACCATAATGTAGACCCTCGTTCCCAAACTGTATCTCCTGTTGGTGGAGAGAATGAGGAAGGCGATGATGAGACTCAAATACCTGATTGGAACGACAACTTGAGATTTTTGTCAGGGCAGGAAGAGGTTGACTCTGAGGACGACTGGTGTGATAACACACAGGGTGATGATGACGAGGTTGGAGATCCCACTTACTGTCAACCCACAGTCAGCCAGTCGATGAGGTCAGCAGAGGAGGTGGAGGAGGATGCTAGTGACGACGAGGTCAGGTTGCGCCTTCTTGGACAGAGACGTAGTACTGGAAGCACGTCAACAACTGCATCCTCAAACACAACTCTGCCTCTGACCACAAGTCGTAGTGGCTCTTCAGGTCGCATGGGTGCTAAGCCTTGCATAGCTTGGGCATTTTTTCAGATCGATAAGAATGACCCAACTCGTGTTATCTGTAACATTTGTCAGAAAAAGCTAAGTAGAGGGCAAAAAATACATAGTTTGAGTACTTCATACATGAACCGGCACATGGATATGAAGCATAAGTTGCAGTGGGAAGCTCACTGTGCTACAATGCGGCCTAGCCGGCTGGGCCAACCACCATCAGCCACATCTTGTGCATCCGCAGCCTCTTCATCCTCTGTGACTGGGGGGATAGCAGTCACACCTGTTTTGGGACGCAAACCGGCCACCTCTTTACCCGCAACAGCCAGTGTGATTGTCAGGTCATCATTTTATTTGGAGGTGGAAACACCAGCTGGTGTTGAGCGCTCTCCGACATCGATAGCACCACCTTTGGATCAAGGCAACCTAACATGTCCGCCTGCATCTTCCTCACAGACCGGCAGTTTGCCGGGGACACCCTTCTCAACCCCGTCTAAGCACAACAGCCAGCCCTCGGTCCCTCAGATGTGGATGTGGCACCCAGGGGAATGGGGATAACTCGGTACCCGGGCCTTTGGCCTGGCCTTTAGGGATGTCGCGGTGGTCGGCTCCCGGGCCCGTACCCTGGGGTCTCTCCTAAAAAGGGGTTGATATTTGTAAAGTTTATAAAAGAAAGAGTTCGTGACGCCACCTGTGGTTTCTGGTGAGGATCACCAGCGCTGCGCAGTCTACTGAGGCTGATGATAAGGCAGCTTGATGGTATAGCTCTCCACAGTTAGAGCTGGGCCTCAGGGCAGTATAGGAACGGGGATGCAGGATATAGAGACTATTCTGGGCCAGAGCAAGAACAGGGACGGACACGATAGCCACTTCAGTACCTTTTACTGGTGGAATTTCAGGCACTCCCCGGAGCACTGTAGGATGAAGGGTGTATGTCCAGATCCTCCCCAATGAGCAGGTTTTGGGCCTCCTGGTTCTGGCTTCTGCATAATAAGTTTCTGACCTGCCTGGAGCTAGGCCTAACTTTGTCTCTGTCCTGCGCTGGCTGACCTTGTGGTAGGGCCTTCTCTTGGAGTGCACGCTCCCGACCTACGGGGCCTATGTGTCTCCTGGCTCTGGTACGTATCAGCACTTTAGCGATCCTGGGACCTGTAGTTCTCCAGGGATTCCGGTTTATCTTGCTGGGTCGTGGAGTTCCCGGCAAGCTTCGGACCCGGTGTCCGGTAAATTCTTCTTCTCGGGGTGAGCCAGCTAAGCTCCTCTGCTCCCCTATGAACTAACTCTCTACTCCTTTGCCTTCGGCCTACTCGAGCCCTCGATAGGCTACTCACACAAACGGCAGCGTGCCGCGGTTCACCGATCTTATGGCGCCGGCACACCTACAGCTCACCTCACTGAGCTACACCGAGTCTTGATCTGGATAAGCTCCACTGCAGGGTAGAATGCAGGAGCTGGAACAGGCTTTTGTCCTCTGAGGTAACACGTCTCAGCCTGCACTGGACTCACTGCTAAACCAGACTCTGACAGACTAACGGCTGCCTGGCCCCACCTTCCCTTATATATCTCCCTAAGGAGCTCCCTCTGGTGGTCTGAGGTGGAAGGTGCAGATGTGTGAATGGTTATGGGGGCCTCTTGTGGAGGAGTCCTTCAATACACCCTTCTGGGTCTGTGATGCCAAGCACAGCTGGGCTTCACATGGACAAGTAAAAGACCATTTCCTCCTAGCCATGAGAAAGCTAAGAGGTTGAATTTCACCATCTGCAAGCTCTTGGCTACATAAATGCTGCCTTTCCGCCTGGTGGACACAGAGGATTTTCGAGACCTTATGTCCCGTCACAGTGCCCCAGTACCAGATGTCCAGTCGGCACTACTTCTCAAAGAAAGGTGTGCCTGCACTCCACCAGCATGTCGCACACAACATCACCGCTTCTTTGAGAAACTCTGTGTGTGACAGGGTGCATTTCACCACAGACACTTGGACGAGTAAGCATGGACAGGGGCGTTACATGTCGCTGACTGGGTACTGGGTAACTATGGTGACAGGACAAGGGGCTGCTGTCCAAGTCTTGCCGTCCCCACGAGTTGTGCGTCAATCCTCTTTATCTCGAAGTTCCTCCACTGCTTCTGCCTCCTCAACCTCCTCTCGGTCCTCCACCTGCACCCAAAGCCTGTCTGGTCATGCCACAAGCTTTCTAACTGCGCAGAAGGGATCCTGCACAGCTCCTTACTATGCTGGCAGCAGGGCTCAACGTCATCAGGCGGTTTTTACTTTGAAATGTCTGGGAAATGTGAGTCACACAGCTGAGGAGTTGTGGTCAGCTCTGGAGAACCAGTTTCATGAATGGTTGTCTCCACTGGACCTGAAACCAGGGAAGGCCGTGTGCGACAATGCTGCAAACCTCAGTGCGGCCCTTCGCCGGGGCAATGTCACACACGTGCCTTGTATGGCTCACGTGTTGAACCTGGTGTCCAGCAATTTTTAGGCCACTATCCTGGACTAGATAGCCTTCTGCAGAGGGCACGGTCGCTGTGTGCTCACTTCCGCTGTTCGCATCCCGCAGCTCAGCGACTTACATCTCTACAGAAGTCGTTGAGCCTGCCACTTCACAGGCTAAAACGCGATGTGCCTACCTGGTGGAATTCAACTCTGCACATGTTGCAGCGACTGTGGCAGCACCGACAAGCCCTGGTGCAATATGTTCTGACGTATAGCCTGGGCCAACGAGATCCAGAGGTGGGACAAATCACGCTGGAGGAGTGGTCTCAGATCAGGGACCTATGCATCCTTCTGCACAGTTTTGAAATGGCGACGAAGATGTTTTGTGCTTTACGATGCCATTATCAGCATGACTATTCCGGTGATTTACATGCTGGAGCACATGTTAAACAGAATTCGGAGTCAGGTGGTGGCACAAGAGGAGGTGGAGGAAGTAGAGGAGGAGGAGTTGTATGCGGAAGGGCTAACATCTGCAAAGTCCAGACGGTCGGCAGCACCAAGGCGGCAGGCATGTGAGGGTGGGGGAGATGGTTTTAGCAGGGCGCATGGTAGCAGCCAAACTAGTGAGAAATGTGCAGGAGCCCAGGAAGAAGTGGAGGACGAACTGATGGAAGACTCATCAGATGAGGGAGACCTTGATCACATTTCTGTTGTGCGAGGTTGGGGAGAGAGGGCAGAGGAAGGAAGCATGATTGTTACCTCGCCACCAACACAACAGGGACTTGGTGCTCCTGGATGCGCAAGACACATGAGTGCCTTCTTGCTGCACTACCTGCAACATGACCCTCGAATTGTGAGAATTAGAAATAATCCTGACTACTGGGTTGCCACACTGTTAGATCCCCGGTACAAAAGTAAATTTGCAAAAATTATTCCTGCCATAGAAAGGGATGCACGCATGCAGGAGTATCAGCAGAGACTGTTGCAGAATCTTACATGTGCTTTTCCACAAAACACCAGTGGTGCACGTAGTGAATCTCACAGTTCCAACTAGCCAACTGTGGGACCGTCGAGTGTTCAGCACTCAAAATGTAACAGAAACACAGTATCTGCTGGTAACATCAATTTTGCGGAATCATTTCACCACTTTTTTAGCCCATCCTTTGCATGGCCACAGGAGACAAGAAGTCTGACACATAGTCAACGCCTAGAGACGATGGTACAGGAGTATCTCCAAGTAAACATTAAGCCATGACTGTGTCACTGGACCCTTGCTCTTTTTGGGCTTCCAATCTGGATAAATGGCCTGAGCTCGCCACTTATGCCTTGGAGATCTTGTCATGCCCCGCAGCCAGCGTTCTGTCTGAACGTGTGTTCAGCGCTGCTGGTGGTGTGCTGACAGATAAGCGCACGCGGCTCTCCACTGATAATGTAGACAGATTCACGTTCATAAAGATGTACAAATCATGGATCCGAAAGGACTTTTCTACCCCTGTGTCATCCTGGGGAGAGTAAAAGCTTGATGATTTGTTAATATCACCTCACCAACCGTTTTAAGCTTTCAAATTACTAATCATGTTTATCTGTATCTTGCCTGTAAATAATTTTGGCCTTGTAGCACTGTGCAGTACTGATTCTATTAGGCCATCTATACTAAACTCCATCAGATTTCAAATTACTAATCATGTTTATCTGTATCTTGCCTGTATAATAATTTTGGCCTTGTAGCACTGTGCAGTACTGATTCTATTAGGCCATCTATACTAAGCTCCACCAGATTTAAAATTACACTGGTCAATGCAGTTTTTCTGTCAAAAGGTTTTAAAACATATTTTAAGTCAATTTTGGCTGCTGATTACTAATACGAACTCCGTTTTTGGCTATCACATCAGGATTTCGAGATATGTTTGATGGAAATTAATCCTATCGAATGTTTTTTGATAAAAACCTCATGATTTTCGTTACTACATTTTGTATATTTTTAATCAAGGAATAACAAATTACAAAGTCTGTGTACAGCAAATCAAATATACTTACAAAATTAAACTACAAAATATAAAAACACATATATATGGCACACAGATGAATGGCAAATGGCAGTTATTTGAACTTTCTTTTCTTGGCTGATCTGTGATGTACAGCTTCTGGGTTGTCTCTCATCAAGCTCCAGCAATAGTCAGCCATCATATGTGAGTCCCACCGGCCTTGATACCGTTCTTCCATTGTTTTAATGTCCTGATGAAAACGCTCCCCTTGTTCCTCGCTCACATCCCCAAGATTCTCTGGAAAAAAGTCCAAATGGCTGTTTAAATAGTGAATCTTGGTACTCATTCTACATCCAAGATTTTGCAGACTCATTAGTAGCTCTTCCACAATCTCTTCATAGTTGTCTGCTTTCTTATTCCCTAGAAAATTCTGCACCACATTACAAAATGCATTCCGAGCTCTTTCTTCTGTCTCATTCATTGATGTGATAAAGTTTGGGTCTCTCATAAGTGTTCTTATTTGAGGTACATCCAATATTCCAGCCTTTTTCTTCTCTTCACTAAGACGTGGAAAAGTTGAACATGTATAGTTAAAGCATTCTCCACTGTGATTGAGAGCTTTGACGAACTGCTTCATCAATCCAAGTTTTATGTGCAAGGAAGGAAAGACAATGTTCTTCCTATCCACTAGTGAATCATGGATGACATTCTTATCGGCAGGTGCCAAACTCTGTCGCTGAGGCCATTCAGTTTTCACCCAATGCTCTGCTGTAGCTCTACTGTCCCAGTAGCACAGAAAACAAGGGTGTTTGAAAACTGTTTTTTTACTTTATTATCATAACAAATGGGAATTATGCATGTTCAAAGAAAACAAAGATATTCTCACATTTTTTGGGAGACTAAATGAAAACTAAATTTACCTTAGTGAACCGTATAAAACGGCACTTTTCATACACTACTTATATTTTTCTTGGAATTATTGAAAATGGGCTATATACCTATAGCGCAAAAACGTGATGTGATAGAGAAATTATAAGATCAGATTTGAATTCAGCACCCTCAAATTAGTCTAAAACTGTTCTTAAAGTCCATGCCAGAATTTTTTTTTTTTGTACACCAGTGTTATTAATAATCATGTTTATCTGCATCTTGCCTGTAAAATAATTTTGGCCTTGTAGCAGTTTGCAGTACTGATTCTATTAGGCCATCTATACTAAGCTCCACCAGATTTCAAATTATTACTAATCATGTTTATCTGTATCTTGCCTGTAAAATAATTTTGGCCTTGTAGCAGTTTGAAGTCCTGATTCTATTAGGCCATCAATACTAAGCTCCACCAGATTTCAAATTAATAATAATTATTGTTCTCTCTCAACGTGTGTTCAGCGCTGCTGGTGTTGTGCTGACAGATAAGCGCACGCGGCTGTCCGCTGACAATGTAGACAGACTCAGGTTCATAAAGATGAACACATCATGCATAAGCAAGGACTTTTCTAGCCCTGTGTCATCCTGGGGAGAGTAAAAGCTTGAGGATTTGGTAAAATCACCTCACCAACCATTTTAAGCTTTCAAATTAATTATCATTTTTATCTGTATCTTGCCTGGAAAATAATTTTGGGCATAGTAGCAGTGTGGAGTACTGATTCTATTAGGCCATCTATACTAAGCTCCACCAGATTTCAAATTATTACTAATCATGTTTATCTCTATCTTCCCTGTAAAATAATTTTGGCCTTATAGCAGTTTGCAGTACTGATTCTATTAGGCCATCTATACTAAGCTCCACCAGCTTTCAAATTAATAATAATTTTTCGCTGCATCTATCCCGGAAAATAATTTTGGGGCTCCTAGATGCGCAAGACACATGGGTGCCTTCTTGCTGCACTACCTGCAACATGACCCTCAGATTGTCAGAATTCGAAATAATCCTGACTACTGGGTTGCCACACTCTTAGATCCCCCACACTCTTCGATCAACCTTTTCATTTTAATAAAGAACAAAAAAATGGTCATTTTTGAAATTATAAGCATTAGCAGGTTATTAGAAACTTAAATCAAACAGTTTTCAACTCAAAGCTTTATTCTAGGTGATGTTACATTTGCACATAGGACCCCTTGTTCGAAAGGAGCTTCTGAACTCTCTCGTCCATTGAATTTGTCAGGTTTTGGATGGTTTCTGCTTCAATTGTTTTGCATGAGAACAGAATACCCTCTCAGAGCTGTTGCTTAGATGTGAACTGCCTCCCGCCATCATAGACACTCCTTTTGATGATGCTCCAGAGGTTCTCAATGGGTTTGAGGTCAGGGGAGCATGGAGGTCACACCATAAGTTTGTCCCCTTTTATGCCCATATCAGCCAGAGATGCAGATGTGTTATGTGCATCATGAGACGGTGCATTATCATGCATGAAAATGATCTTGCTGTGGAATACATGGTTCTTCTTCTTGAACCATGGCAGGAAGTGCTGTTTGAGAAACTCCACATACATCATGGAGTTCATCTTTACCCCTTCAGGGATCCTAAAGGGGCCGACAATCTCTCTCCTCATGATTCCAGCCCAAAACATTACTCCACCTCCTCCTTGTTGGCGCCGTAGCCATGTTTGCATGGGGTGTCCATCAACCAGCCATCCTCCACTCCATCCATCTGGACTATCGAGCGTTGCACAGCACTCATCGGTGAATAAAACAGTTTTGAAGTCAGTCTTCATGTATTGTTTGGCCCACTGGAGCTGTTTCTGCTTGTGTACAGTGGATAGAGGAGGTCAACAGGATGGCTTATGCACAGCTGCAAACCTCTGAAGGGCCCTGCATCTTGTTGTTCGGGGGACGTTGGAGGCACCAGCAGCTTCAAAAACTTGTCTGCTGCTATGACAAGGCTTTTTTGCCGCTGCTCTTTTAACCTGACGTAATTGCCTGTAGGAAAGAGTCCTTAATTTTCCCTTATCAGCACGCACACGTGTGTACTGTGAATCAGCTACATACTTCTTGATTGTGCAATGATCACGATGAAGTGTCTTGGCAATGTTGAATGTAGTCATGCCTTGACCTAAACACTCCACAATTTGTTGCTTCTCAGCAGCCGACACATCCGTTTTCTTTCCCATTTTGGCAGAAAATGTAGGCTGCTTAATAATGTGGGACAGCCTTCTTAAGTAGTCTTGCCTTTCATTGGACACACCTGCCAAACTAATTAGCACAGGTGTCTGCAATTGCTTACAGTGATATAAAGAGCCCTGACACACATCACCATCAATGAGTTTAACTGACAAACAAAAAAATTCTTACCTTATCACTCCTAAACACTTTTTGCATAATAATTTGGAACACAGTGTACATGTGCTTTTCCACAAAGCTCCAGTGGTTCACGTAGTGAATCTTACAGTTCTAACTTGCCAACCGTGGTCTGTATGGAGTTGTTCAATAAAGCGCCCAAAATTAAGATAACATAGACGGGAGAGGTCTCTATGAATAGGAATTCCTAAGTATTTGATACCCTGTGAGGGCCAGGCATGCCAGGAGACTCTATGGAATGCTTTCTCAGCATCTAACAAGAGTATCTAATTACAAAATTTTAACTGCATCTAGCCCAGGAAATACTTTGTGCCTAGTAGCAGTGTCTGCTAGTCAGCGGATTATCCCGGCTGTTAAGCAAGCTACACCACCTGTAGTTTGGACACTTTAATTTTTTCAAAGGAAATGCTTCGGGCCCCCGGGACACTCAGTGAAGAGCATCGGGAGGCACCCCAAACCACAAGGGCTGGGACTGGCGGTAGGACGCCTTGAAGTGGACCGCCAAGCTCGATCCTTATAAAAGCTTTTTAACTGCAGCAGCTTTAGTGGACGCTACTGGAGCTGTAATTCCCGCGGCTGCTGGCATCAGACTTGCCTTCCAATAGATCCTTGTAAAAGGATTTAAAGTGTACTCATTCAAATTAGAGAGACAATTTAAATTAAAAAGCTTAGACCTGCCTCCACCGCAGGGGGGCTCGCTCGACCCACCAGCGGACAGGCACCAGTATTGGGAGAAGGGGGCTGGCCATCAGGGTCCACCGCAGCTCTGGCACAAACCCGGCGACACGGAGGTCGCATGGGCAAGAACGGACTGGCCGTGTCAGCTTCGCACTTTTTTGGTTTTAGAAGGGCATTACATGCCTATATCTGTGTCTCCCCCTCCTTTTACTCCTCAACCTCTTTTCTTTTTGCATGACTATATGTACTTGTCACTTTTCCATGTGTTAGTTGTGTCTTCTGAGCAGTTTGTCAGCTTTTGGACACCTTTGAAGTGTTTTCTATGTGTTTTCTATGTGTTTCTATGTGTTTTTGTTTGGCGTTCGACGAACCGAACTCGAACCTTACGGGGGTGGCTCAACTCTAATTTTCACTTAATATTTAAGTTTGCTGACATTTCCCTATTTACCGTATAAGCCTGAAAACTGCCCCTATATACAGTATGAGCCCCCACACAGCCCCCTACATATAATATAAGACCAACATAGCCCCTCTATATACAGTGTGAGTCCCCATATAGTCCCCTATATACAGTATGAGCCTCCACATAGACTTTCTACATACAATATGAGCCCTCATATAGCCTCCTATTTACATGATGAGCCCCCACATAGCCCCCTATAAACAGTATGAGACCACATATAGCCTCTCTATATAGAGTGTGAGCTCTCACATATCCTCCTATAAACAGTATGAGCCTGAACAATTCCTCCTATAAACAGTATGAGCCCCCACATGGACCCTATAAACAGTATGACCCTCACATAGCTTCCTATATCCAGTATGAGCCCCCATATGGCCCCCTATAAACAGTGTGAGCCCCCACATAGCCTCTCTATATAGAGGTTGAGCCTCACATATCCTCCTATAACAGTATGAGCCCTCACTTAGCCACTCTATATACAGTATGAACCCCACATAACCCCATATACTGTATACAGTATGTGCCCACACATAGCCTCCCTATATACAGTATGAGCCCTAGGTAACCTCCTATATACAGTATGAACCCCCACGCAGCCCTACATAAACAGTATGAGCCCCACATATTCCCTTTATACAGTATGAGCCCCCACATAGCCTCCTAAATACAGTATAAGCCCCCATATAGCCTCCTATATGCAGTATAAGCCCCCACATATTTTCCCATATACAGCATAAGCCCCCCACATAGTCTCCTATATGCATTGTGAGCCCCATCATAGCCTCCTACATATACTGTGAGCACCCTCATAGCCTACTATATACAGTATGAGGCCGCACATAGCCTCCTGTATACAGTGTGAGCTCCACATAGCCTCCTAAATACAGTTTGAGCCACCACGTAGCCTTTGTATATACAGTGCGAGCCCCCACATAGACTCATATATACATGCAGAAAAAACATACTCATCTCGCTCCTGTTCCCCGGGTGTGCTGCTCCGGTCTCCAACACCCTGACTCTCCATACAGCAGACGCGATGAGGTGACGTGAATTACAAGTCATGGATGGAAGAAGTGGTTATGGTGGTGTGGGCTGAATGAAAAAGAAAAGGGAAAGTGAACAATTATGATCAGAGAGATGGTAGATGACTTAATATACATATATTTGTACAATTACCAGCACACTATGCACATACAGTACAAACCAAAAGTTTGGACACACCTTCTCATTTAAAGATTTTTCTGTATTTTCATGACTTGTGCATTCACACTGAAGACATCAAAGCTATGAATTAACACAGTTGTTGTAGAGATGTGTTTGCTTCTAGAACTCTGTGTGGCATTGACCTGGTCTCTAATCTGAGCTGCTGTTAACCTGCGATTTCTGAGGCTGGTGACTCGGATAAACTTATCCTCAGAAGCAAAGGTGACTCTTGGTCTTCCTTTCCTGGGGTGGTACTTTTGGTGAGCCAGTTACTTTGTAGCGCTTGATGGTTTTTACAACTGTACTTGGGGACACTTTCAAAGTTTGCCCAATTTTTCGGACTGACAGACCTTCATTTCTTAAAGTAATGATGGCCACTCGTTTTTCTTAGCTACTTTTTTCTTGCCATAATACAAATTCTAACAGTCTATTCAGTAAGACTATCATCTGTGTATCCAGCAGACTTCTGCACAACACAACTGATAGTCCCAACCCCATTTATAAGGCAAGAAATCCCACTTATTAAACTTGACAGGGCACACCTGTGAAGTGAAAACCATTTCCGGTGACTACCTCTTGAAGCTCATCAAGAGAATGACAAGTGTGCAAAGCAGTCATCAAAGCAAAAGGTGGCTACTTTGAAGAACGTAAAATATAAGACATATTTTCAGTTGTTTCACACCTTTTTGTTAAGTATATAATTTCACATGTGTTAATTCATAGTTTTGATGCCTTCAGTGTGAATGTACAATTTTCATAGTCATGAAAATACAGAAAAATCTTTAAATGAGAAGGTGTGTCCAAACTTTTGGTCTGTACTGTATATAGTATGCAGAGCACTGGAATTGATATATGCAATTATACCACTACATGGTTGCTGCACAGTGATAATATCAGTGTTTATACTGTTAATAATCAGTATGGTATATTATCACTACAGTACATGTTGGTGATATGTTGTTATGATCTGGCTGTATTTATTGATTATTGTCTCATATTGTGGTATTGATTGTAATATTGGTCTTAGTACAGTCATGATGGTAATGATCAGTATGGTGGCATTATTTTAGCATTATGTGGTGGCATTATGTGGTCATAACTTGGTAGGATTATTTACTAGTGATGGGCGGACCCGTGGATATCCGAATATCTATTAAAAGTTTGGTTCGGTTACCAGAACAGTACTTGACCCGGAACACGGACCCCATTCATATGAATGGGGCCCCCGAACATCCATGGTTTCCCACGCAGATGACAGCGTGGGAAAAAGGGGCTCTGATCGGTTAGAACTACGGGCTCACTCTGTCAGATGACAGTGTGAGCCCGCAGCTATGACTGTGACCAGTCGTAAAAAGCTTACCACAGGTCACAGGCATCAGCTGATGAGAGTACTACTCCCATCAGCCTATGCCTGCTGTTACAGAGCAGACGCCGCTGTGTAATCACTCCTGCAGTGTATAGCGCTGAGCTGCCGTGAAAGAGTTCACAGGAGTTCATCAGCTGATGAGCTCCAGTGATCTCACTTACGGCACCGCTACGGCGTGAGACAGTTCTCACGCAGCGGCGGTGCCGTAAGTGAGGTTACCGGGTTTCATCAGCTGATGAACTCCTGTGAACTCTCTCACGGCAGCTGATTGCTACACATTACTTGTGTCAGTGTGAGCCTGTTGTCATGTACAATATATTGTATGTCTATATACTGTTGACACATATATATACTGTTGTTATACACATGTAAATATATATATGGTGGCTCATTATACCCGTAATATTATTTTGAGGAATGTATTAACATTGTCTGTTTCTCTGACCTAACAAACTTTGACTATATGAGACTTTTTACTAATCAGGTCACATTGGCCTGTGTATAAATACTATGCTACTTGGATGATCACTTAATATCTACTAGGCTGTACAATTTGGGTCCTGCGTGTCCCATATAGCGGCAGAATTTTTTTACACACTGTATGTTGTTTTGCACCATTTTTTGCACCAATTATCTGCATATGATAATTTTTAACAAAATTGAATATTTAATAAAACAATTTTTTATGATGTAGATCGGCCTTTGATCGTGGTTGCTTCGGTTGTTTATGTTTATCTTGCGATTTTGCCATTATACGGTCAATAGTTGCCACTCTTCACATTGTAGTATGTGTACATTATGGAGTGGCACCGTTTGAAAATTATACTAGTATAAGTCATCTAGATCATCGTAGGACACTATGGATTATTTCATCACTTTGGATAGGTGAGGGATATGGTTGTTTTTTATTTTTGCTGTTTTACAGTTGACAGTGGCTTCTGGGATTAGGTGTTAGGTGAGTATAAATTAGCTTATTTATTTTCTGTTTTTTACAGGGAACAATGGTGTGAAGATATTCAAGGTAAACCCCTGTCGATCACTGTGCACTGGCAGGCGGGTTTTACGAAGCTCCACATATGAAAATTTGACACTGCAGCTTGCAAAGGAAGGAGCTGAAGAAGCGAAGAGTGAGAATTCTCACAGCAGCTGCAAGCTACACAGGATGTCCCTTCTCCTGACGCCGTGTGCCTATTCAAGAAACATAATTCAACAGCGAGTTATGGGGAAAAGATTCATCTCAGTGATACACAAAATAGACCTGAGGGGATGCGGATTGTAACCCTAGTTTTAAACATAGTCCAGCGTAAGGAAAGGAGATACCCAGCACAGTCTTGCAGGGGCCCCTAGGACTCTGATGTTTAGCATCCATGCGTAGCAGGGGCCCGGCTGGGTCCAATGACACCAGAACGGGCTCCCTAGGACTGTCCAGTAAGAACATATGGCCCATTTTAGTTTTGGGAGCTCTTAGCTGGGAAATAACAGGGATGGAGAATTGGGCTCCACCAGGGGTGCAGTAGGGGGAGTGACACAGAGAGTTTCAAGGTCTCTGTAGCTAGAGCCTATTGTCTTTTTCCTGGGGAGGTCGTGATATCAAGTCATCCACCTGATTGTCACAGCTGACACCCGGTGCTATGTGCAAGGAACGGTCCCGCACCGCTCCCTGCACATTAACCCCCGAAATGCTGTGATTGAAATCGATCGCAGCATTCTGGTGGCAAGAGGAGGTTAGCGCGATACTTACCTTCTCTGCCGGCATCCCGCAGCGTCTGAGTCCGGTCCCAGATGTTGTCATGGTGACCCGATGTCATCATGACAACATCCGGGTCATCAGAAGGCAGGAAGTTGCTTTGGTCATGCGCCACGTGTGACCAAAGTAACTTTTCCCTGTGCAGCGCTGACAGGCTGCATAGCACAGGGATGGTGATGAAGTTAACCCCTTTAGTGAACAGGGTAAAAAAATAAAATAAAAAACAAAACATAAAACGATGCTTTATCATCATACCACCAAACAAAAAATGGAATAAAACGAGATCAAAAAGACAAATGTAAATAAAAATGGTACCGCTGAAAACGTTATCTTATCCCGCAAAAAACAAGCCACCATACAGCTCCAACGGCAGAAAAATAAAACATTTATAGCTCTCTAGCGATGCATAAACAATTCTTTTTTCTATAAAATAGTTTTCATTGAGTAAAAGTGCCATAACGTGAAAAAAAATATAACTGTGGTACCGCTGTAAACGTACTGACCCGAAGAATAAAGCTTCCTTATCAATTTGACGACACATAGAATGGCATAAAAAAACACCAAAAAACAATTCGTGAATTGTTGGTTTTTGTTTATTCTGCCTTCCAAAAATCAAAATAGAAAGCAATCAAAAAATGTAATGTGCCCAAAAATGGTACCAATAAAAACATCAACTTGTCCCACAAAAAAAAAAAAAAAAATCACATGACTCTGTCGGCCGAAATATGGAAAAATTATAGCTCTCAAAAAATTGCGATGCAAAAACTAGTCTTTGCAAAAAAAAAGGGTTTTTTAGTGTGTGACAGCTCTCAATCATAAAAACCTGATATGAATCTAGTATCCCTGTAATTGCACCGACCCGAAAAATAAAGTTGTCTAATCACTTATACCGCACGAGGAATGGCGTAAAAAATAAACTTTAGGGTTAGGGATAGGGTTGTGCTAGGGTTAGGGTTAGTGTTGTGCTAGGGTTAGGGTTGGGCTAGGGTTAGGGTTGTGCTAGGGTTTGGGTTGGGCTAGGGTTAGGGTTGGGCTAGGGTGAGGGTTGAGCCAGGGTGGGGCTAGGGGTAGTGTTGGGGTAGGGTGGAGCTACGGTTAGGGTTGGGCTAGGGGTAACATTGAGCTATGGGTAGGGTTGTGCTAGGGTTAGGGTTGTACTAGGGCTAGGGTTAGGGTTGTGCTATGGTTAGGCTAGGATTGGGTTAGGGTTGGGCAAGGGTTAGGGTTGCGTTAGGGTTGAGCTAGGGTTAGGGTTGGGCTAGGGTTAGGGTTGAGCTAAGGTTGAGTTTGGGCTAGGGTTGTGGTTGTATTAGGGTTGGGATTTTTTCAGAAGTAAAGAAAAAAATACCGTCTATATGGCAACTAATGTTGAGCACAAGAGCTCGCTACTTGAGTTTGCATCGGGTGCTCGGGTATGCACCGAGTATAGCGGGTGCTCGAGTGACATGCTCAAGTCTCCGCCTCAAATGTTTTGCAGCTGTTATATAGCCAAAAAAACCTTGCTGGGACTGCCTGTCATGCACAAGCGATCCCCACATGTTTTTATTTGGGTGACTAACAACCATGAAACATGCGGGCGGGGACTCGAGCATGTCACTTGAGCACCCGCCATACATGGTCCATACCTGAGTACCCGATGCAAACTCAAGTAGCGAGCACTTGCACTCAAGACTAATGACAACTTATTCAATATGATGACCTAATGTTTTCAAATTCTGTGTCGTACCTCTGGGTTCAAAATGTTCACTATACCCCTTGATAAAATCCTTCAGGGGTGTAGTTTCCTAAATGGAGTCACTTTTCGGGGGGGGGGGGTTTCCACTATTTAGGCACATCAGGGGCTCCCCAAACGAAACATGGCGTCCACTAATTCAAGCAAATTTTACATTCAAAAAGTCAAATGGCGTTCCTTCTCTTCCGAACTCTGCCGTGTGCCCAAACAGTGTTTTTTCCCCACATATGGGGTATCGGCTTACTCAGGAAAAATTGCACAACAAATCGCGTGGTGCAATTTCTCCTGTTACCCTTATGAAAATGCAAAATTGGGGTCTGCAAAACATTTTTGTTGGAAAAATGTGAAAATGTTATTTTTACAGCTCCATGATATAAACTTCTGTGAAGCACCTGGGGGTTCAAGGTGCTCACCACACACCTAGATAAGTTCCCTGAGGGGTCTAGTTTCCAAAATGGTGTCACTTGTGGGGGGTTTCCACTGTTTAGGCACATCGGGGGCTCCCCAAACGCAACATGGTGTCCGCTAATTTTTCAAGCAAATTTTACATTCAAAAAGTCGAAAATGAAAAAAATTGCGGTCTAAAGTAACATTTTTGTGAAAAAAGTTAAATGTTCATTTTTTTCTTCCACATTCCAAAAATTACTGTGAAGCACCTGAAGGGTTAATAAACTTCTTGAATGTGGTTTTGAGCACCTTGGGGGGTGCAGTTTTTACAATGGTGTCACTTTTGGGTATTTTCTATCATAAAGGCCCCTCAAAGTCACGCCAGATGTGATGGGGTCTCTAAAAAAGTGTTTTTGTAAATTTTGTTGTAAAAATGAGAAATCGCTGGTCAACTTTTAACCCTTATAGCTCCCTAAAAAAAAAAATGTGGTTCCAAAATTGTGCTGATGTAAAGTAGACATGTGGGAAATGTTATTTATTAACTATATAGTGTAACATACCGTATATTCCGGCGTATAAGACGACTTTTGAAGACTGAAAAATCTTCTGTCTAGTCTGGGGTCGTCTTATACGCCGGTAATGCTTTTGAACTTTCAGAAATTGACATGCGGGGATACTCTGGTGGTGTTAATAAGCTGCCGTGGCCGTATCCCTGCCATGTCGGAGTTAATATAAGGTGGAGGGAGTTAAAATACGGCGGCGGTAGGTCCAGACAGTCAGCGCTTCTGTGCTGAAACTGACACATCGCTGCGTATTCCCAGCTCCGGACACAGCGCAGGGCTTCTGTGCCGACAGCTTTCACTTGTCACAGAAGCGCTGCGCTGTGTCCGGAGCTGGGAAGTTCGCATCGCTTCTGTGACAATATATGAAAAGCCGGCAATTCAGCAGCGGCATAAGCCGGCGCCCGACAATTTAGAATAGAAAGAATAGAGCTTCACACATAGATTAGATAGAGAGAAACATGTCAGTCACATATATATGAAGTACAGTGACAGTGTTGATTACTGTACTTGTCATTTAGTGTAAAGGATTTATTAAAACAAATAATAGTGTTTTCATGCACTGTCTCTTTAAAAAAGCCGGCCGGCATTTCAGCATCTGTACCCGACAATTTATAACAGAAAGATTAGAGCTTCACACATAGATTAGATAGATAGAAACATGTCAGTCACATATATAAGAAGTACAGTGACAGTGCTGGTTACTGTACTTGTCATCTAGTGTTAAAATAACGGATTTATTAAAAAAAAAATTGGCGTGGGGTTCCCCTTAATTTTAGTCTCTAGCGGAGGTTAAGCAGACGGCTGGGGCAGATGTTTGAAGCCTGGGAAGGGGGTAATACCCACGGAGCTTCCCAGGCTACTAATATCAGCCCCCAGCTGAATACCTAGCCTTTACTAGCTATTAAAATGGGGGATCCCAAAAAAATGACGTGGGGTCCCCCCTATTTTAATAGCTAGCAAAGGCTAGGCAGACAGCTGGAGGCTGATATTAATAGCCCAGGAAGGGTGCCATGAATATTGGCCCCCACCCAGGCTAGAAACACCAGCCGTCAGCCGCCCCAGAAATGGCGCATTCATAGGATGCGCCAATTCTGGCACTTAGCCTCGCTCTTCCACGCTGCCCTTGTGCGGTGGCAGGGGGTAATAGTGCTGGGGTTGATGTCAGCTTATAATGCCAGCTGACATCAAGCCCAGGTTAGTAATGGAGAGGCGTCTATAAGACACCCCCATTACTAACCCCATAGTCAAAGTTAAAAAAAACACAAACACCCAGAATAAAGTCCTTTAATTGAAATAAACACACAATTCTTTATTGTTCTAAATTAAACCATACTTACAGTCACGCCCATTCCATCTGAAGCCAACGATCTCCTGCAATAAAAGAAAAATAATAAAGCAACCTCATCCTTACCTTTCCATGGTTCCCATGACAGCTTCAGCTCTGCTACATCGAGATGACAGGCTGGACCGCAGCAGAACGCTGCCATCCAGCCTGTCATCCCGCGGACACTGAGAAGAGCAGGCATGCTTCCGCTCCTCAGTGTCTCTCTGTGACGGCATAAAGATGAGCCGAGGTCATGTCCAATGAACTCAGCTCACCTCATGTACGTCACTGACAGCGTGGGAGAATTCTCACGCTGAAGCGCTGAGTGCAGGAGAATTTTCCCAGGCTGTCAGTGACGTGCATGAGGCTGATATTTAAATTTGGCGCACAAATCGGTGATTGGTCGTGGGCAGCGTCCGCGACCAATCAGCACGGTAGTGTTTAACTTTGGCGGCAAGATCAGTGATTGGTCGCGCGCCAAGACCGCGACCAATCACCGATTTGGGCGCCACATTTAAATATCGGCCGCGACCAATCAGCACAGCGTTGTTTAAATGTGGATCCAAGATCGGTGATTGGTCGCGGCCGATATTTAAATTTGACGCACAAATCTGTGATTGGTCGCGGGCAGTGTCCGCGACCAATCAGCACAGTAGTGTTTAACTTTGGCGGCAAGATCAGTGATTGGTCGCGGTCAAGACGGCCGCGACCAATTGGATGTCAGCGCCGCTCCCCGGTCCTCCCTTCACGCCCTAGCTGCATGGATGTCAGCGGCGCTGCCTGTGCGGATACTTCCGCTGCGAGAACCCGGGATATGAGCGGGCGCTCGCAGCAGAAGTATCCCGACCCGCAGCGCCGCTCCCCGGTCCTCCCTTCACACCCTAGCCGCTGATGTCCCCACAGTATCCGCATGGTGTTACAAAGGTCCGGACATTTGTGTTAAAAATCGCTGATTGGTCGCTGATTGGTCGCTGTTAAATTCAAATCTGTTTTTTTAAAATTTTTACCGGTGTTTGGTATGCGTTGGAAAAGGGGTAGTCTTATACGGTGAATATATCCTAAACTCTATATTTTAACAGGAAAGTAGGGGGGTCGTCTTATACACCAGGTCGTCTTATACGCCGGAATATACGGTATCTCTATTTAAGGGCATAAAATTAAAAATTTTGAAAATTGCAAAACTTTCTACATTTTTACCAAATTTCTGATTTTTTCACAAATAAACGCAAGTGATGTCAAAGAAATTTTACCACAATCATGAAGTACAATATGTCACGAAAAAACAGTCTCAGAATCAGCGGGATCCATTTGAAGCGTTCCAGAGTAATTACCTCATAAAGTGACAGTGGTCAGAATTGTAAAAATTGGCCTGGTCATTAACGTGCAAACCACCCTGGGGGTAAAGGGGTTAATACTAGACCTCTGAGCATAAGACGGAAAAGTCGTGGAACTATGGAAATCACAGGTCGGAGAGACGTGTTGGTGATCTGCAAATGATAAAATAATGGATACAACATTTTCAAAACATCTCAATTTATCCAGTATCGAGTATGATCCCCAAGCACAGAAATCCCCGCACTTACAGCCTCGGCTCCTGTTTTTACTTTATTGTATGGTTCGTTTATCCGCATTATCCACATTGTGGTTTTTACAGGTTTTATCTATATATTTTGTCTATGCACATTTTAACCTGAGTGTTACGAATCTGCGAACTCAGATATCCTGTGTTAAGTATTGTGGAATTTTTCAGGCTCAAACTAAGAAACGTAGAGCTCAGAAACGCGTTGCCGTCTGGTTGAAGTACGTTTTGCTGATGGCATTTGTACATTTTTCATGTGCTGTTTTTGTAAGAAGCCACTTAAATTTGTTTGTGTTTATATGGATTAAATAAAGTGCTGAATTTTATGGAAAAAAGGGAGTGTTGGCCTGAATTTCACATTACTATATCACTTTTCATGCTTTTGCATAGACCTGGACAGAGAGTCTGGACAAGTACAGTAACTCTGCTCTACAGACTCCGGGTACAAGGTAAGTTTAGTCTTACAAAGCCGCTATCTATCACCATGCACACTCAGCTTTTATCAGCTCAAATGTCTCCCGTACCCCTAGACTGTACCTGTTATATTTCGCCATCAACTACATGATGACAATTAGCAGCCATAAACTTAATGCATTGTAGGGGTTTTCCAGGTTTACTATATTGACCTCTTCACCGGTGGGGTTCAACATCAACTGACATCCAACAATCGGAATTATTATAAAGACATTTGTAACTGTGGACCATAGCACAGTATTGGAACTCAGTGGTTGCAAAACCACAGATTGATATGGGGGATGGGGGAGGCATTTACAAAACCTAGGTGCCATAGACATTGACTGAAAATAAGTCCCCTTAAGAAATGGAAGTCTGCACATGTGTAGGAGAACAGTGGTAGGCAGGACAAAGATACCAGTCTCCTCCTGGAGGGCAATTTAACAGACTGTGTAAACTAATGGGATGTAGATTGAGAACTGGATCACTAATGATCGACTATTATTGTGATTGTGACAGGTAATCAAATTTTTCACTAGTGGCTACTAGAGGTGAAATGTAGTATTGCATCCCAACCAGTTAAAGGATTAGGAACTAGGGATGTCACGGGTGTGTCAGGCTTGACATACAGTCATTCTGGATCCGGCTGTAGAAGGTCGCTGCACTTGGCCTTGCAGACACCTTCTTGATCCTTTCATCATCCCTCCCACTCTAGCACCCAGCGGTGATCTCCACGATCGCCTGCTAATTAACACACCCTTTCTGGATCTTTAAATATACTCAGTTTCTCAAGAGAGTTGCTGGTGATAGAGTAAATTCCTCTGTTCAGGTCTGGAGTTCTAGCAGTCAGCGATATTCTTCTTGGAGTTCCTTTATGGATTGTAGTTGTGTTCTCTCTGGTGTCTCCTCAAAGCTAAGTGTATCTCCTTGTCTGTTTCCCTTGTTTGTCTTTAGTTGCAGTGGGGCCGACTAGTGCTAACTCCTCCCCCTCCCTACCTAGGGCCTAGCTCTAGGGTCAGCCAGGGCTAAGGTATCCTGCTTGACGATAGGTGTGGAACCTATTTAAGAACGATAAGGGAGTCATGGTGTTGTTAGATCTGCTTAGGGGTCTCCACTCCCCCTTTCCCTAGTTTCTGGGCTTTCCCCCTTTTCCCGTTGTCGTACGCTGTTTTCTTCCCATACCTAGCATGACAAGGGATGAGCAGACCCGTGGAAGTTCAGGTTTTGGTACCCAACTGAACTTTAGTCCAAAGTTTGGTTCGGGTACCAAAACTGTACCCGAACTTGATCCAGTACATGGACCCCATTGAAATCATTGTGAACTCCAACTTTTGAGATGGAAAAATCTCACTCTCCCTCCGCCCTCCTTCTCTTTTCTCTATCTCTCTCCTCCCGCCTCTCTCCTCCCTCTCTCTCTTTCCTCCCTCTCTCTCTCCTCCCTCTCTCTCTCTCCTTCATCTCTCTCTCCTCCATCTTTCTCTCCTTCATCTCTCTCTCCTCTATCTCTCTCTCTCCTCCATCTCTCTCCCTCGCACTCTTCTCCATTTCTGTCACTCTCTCCTCTCTCTTCTCAATCTCTCTCTCCCTTGCTCTTTGTCCTCCATCTCTTTCTCTCTCCTCCCTCTATCTCTCTCCTCCCTCTCTCTCTCTCCTCCCTCTCTCTCTCTCCTCCTTTGCTCTGTCTCCTCCATCTGTCTCTCCTCCATATCTCTGTCTCATCCATCTCTCTCCCTTACCCTTTCCTCCATCTCTCTCACTCTCTCCTCTCTCTCACTTGCTCTTTCTCCTCCATCTCTTCCTCTCCCCCCCATATAATGCCCCATGCAGGATTTAACGTCTCACCCCCATATAATGCCCCATACAAGATGTCACCTCTCCCCCCATATAATGCCACATGTAGGATGTCACCTCTCCCCCCATATAATGCCCCATGCAGGATGTCACCTCTCCCCCCCATATAATGTCCTTTGCAGGAGGTCACCTCCCCCCCATATAATGCCCCATGCAGGATGTCACCTGTCCCCCCATATAATGTCCTATGCAGGAGGTCACCTATCCCCCCCCATATAATGCCCCATGCGGGATGTCACTTGTTCCCCCCATATAATGCCCCATGCAGAATGTCACTTGTCCCCCCCCCATATAATTCCCCATGACTCCATACATATAAAAAAAATAATCAAGTACTCACCTCTCCTCACTTGCTGCCGTTGCTCCAGACTCTTCAGCATCGCCGGCGTCTTCCCGCTCTGCGCTGTCATGGATCTGGAGCGAGCATGGTGTAAAGACATCACAGCATCCTCTGGCCTGAGACGTCACAGTGCAGCAGCCGCGGAAGAGACCAGAGATGGTGCGGAGGCACGGGGAGAGGGGCCCTGAACAAGCGGGGGTGGGTGGCGGGCGCTGGCACCGGCACCGCACCGCTCACGGGTCCCATAGCGCGCAGGGGTGCCCGACGGTAAGTGGGCCCATCCATCTCCTTAGGGCCCCAGCACTTGCCCGGGTGCGCTGGGTTCTGACGCCAGGCCTGCATATAGGTACTTTACTCAAGCTCTACACAAGTGCACCGTCACTTTTATTATCCTCGCCTTCTTTGGCTTCTCTTATTTTACTTTAGTATTTATTTTGATTTATTTTATTCACTTATATAGCACCATTAATTCCGCAGCGCTTTACAGACATTATCGACACTTTCCCCATCGGGGCTCACAATCTAAATTCCCTATCAGTATGTCTTTGGAGTGTAGGAAGAAACCGGAGAACCCAGCGGAAACCCACAAGAATACGGGGAAAACATACAAACTCAGTATCACATACAGTATATGGATATATAAAATAGGACTCTGAGAAATGTATCTCATTGTTTTGCAATTTTTCCTTAACGGGGCTCTCTGGGAATAGAAAAAAATAAATAACTAAATGGAATCTTAATGAATACATTTATAAATACCTTTAATTAGCAATTTTAGATTTTTTGTTTAGGGAGGTAAACACTACACAATTAATATGGTCAGTGTCTTGTTACACAGAAACCTGTCCTAGAATATTAGCACAGAAACTTGTGAGCATGTGCCATAGGAATATTCCTGATATGACTTAGAGATAACCTATAACAGTGTGAGCAGACTTTTCGTACCTTAATAGCCCTGGTATCTCCAGTATTAGATCATATAGACAGGGTAGACATCAGTGTGAGCCGCCTCTTCTTATTTAAGCACTGCTTGTATCTCCAGCATAATATCAGATAGACATGGTGGACAGCAGTGTGAAGAGCCTCTTCTTACTTCAGCACTCCTGGTATCTCCAGTATTAGATCAGATAGATAGAGTAGACAGCACTGTGAGCAGTCTTTTCTTACCTCAGCATTCCTAGTATCTCCAGTATTAGATCAGATACACATGGTGGACAGCAGTGTGAGCAGCCTCTTCTTACCTCTGCACCCCTGGTATCTCTAGTATAAGCTCAGAAAGACATGGTGGACAGCAGTGTGAGCAGCCTCTTCTTACCTCTGCACCCCTGGTATCTCTAGTATTAGATCAGTTAGACAGGTGTACAGCAGTGTGAGCAACCTCTTCTTACCTCTGCACCCCTGGTATCTCTAGTATTAGATCAGATACACATAGTGGACTGCAGTGTGAGCAGCCTCTTCTTACCTCAACACCCCTGGTATCTCCAGTATTAGCTCAGAAAGACATGGTGAACAGCAGTGTGAGCAGCCTCTTCTTACCTCTGCACCCCTAGAATCTCTAGTATTAGATCAATTAGACAGGTGTACAGCAGTGTGAGCAGCCTCTTCATACCTCAGCAACCATGGTATCACCAGTATTAGCTCAGAAACACATGGCGGACAGCAGTGTGAGCAGCCTCTTCTTACCTCAGCACCCCTAGTAACTCTAGTATTAGATCAAATACACATGGTGGACAGCAGTGTGAGCAGCCTCTTCTTACCTCAGGATCTCTGGTATCTCCAGTATTAGATCAATTAGACAGGTGGACAGCAGTGTGAGCAGCCTCTTCTTACCGCTGCACCCCTGGTATCTTCATTATTAGATCAGATAGGGTGGACAGCAGTGTGAGCAGCCTCTCCTTCCCCTAGAACCCCTGGCATCGCCAATATTAGATCATGGGATCAAACGGATACCTATTATATATGTGCTCACTCATCACCTTTTTCTGATGTGGTTGAAACCTAGCCCACGTTAGTCAATGAAAAAACTGGGTAGGTGGGATTTCAAGTACATGAGTGAGTTTTGGTTGCATCCGCTGCCTAAAACGGTCAGTTTACCGCCAGTGAGAGTTATATAGTGACTATGTGGCTGTCACTGGGGTGTCTTTGGTTCGGGTTGGTTGGGTGGCTGCGTCCTTATATAGCAACGTGCACTCACAAGCAGAAGATGAGTTTGCTATAAGAAATCCCAATATAAAATACCGCTTTTATATTTTACTGACTCTAAAACTTTATTTATTTTTTGCCTTAGCTAATAACTGGAACTTTTTTTATATAAAATAAGTATATAACACCGGAGCTGGAGAAAGGACTACATAGAGGAATAATAAGTAATGGACCATTAATGATTAATGACATCAAATCTATAAATACACAAGTTTATAAAATTATAAAAAGAAGTCTACATGCCGCCCAGAGGATCGGGGAGCATCGTGCTTATTTATTTATTTTTTTTCAATAATTTATTTTCCGCTGTTACACTTGGCAATCAATAATTTCAGTAATAGCTGGTATGGGTCTACTGAATTGTGGTGAGGGGTGACGGAGAGCCGCTCCGAAGAAGGTGGCCAGCAAGTAACTGGGCCCAATCTAAACCCTGAAACAAGGCCTCCCAAAATAATAGTGCTGATGCCCTCATATGAAGCACAGACATTTCCCAGGGCATTTACACATGGGTCCCATCAGCCTCCCGCTTCTATATTGGTGCCAGGAATGATTGACAAGGTTATGACCATGACTCAGTCTAAATATTGTATTTTTAGTTAGCCATTGTATAGCACTGTTAGATTATGTATTGGGAACTGTATAGTGATAATATGTGAACAATGTCCGGTACTATTTATTTGTGCCTTGTATTTTGATAATATGTGAGCACTGTATTGTAGTATTTATTTGGGCACTGTATGGTCATAACATGTGAGAACTGTAAAGTGGTATTTATTTGGGCATTTCATAGTGTTAATATGTGAGCACTGTATGACAGTATTTATTTGAGCACTGTATGGTCATAACATGTGAGAACTGTAAAGTGGTGTTTATTTGGGCATTTCATAGTGTTAATATGTGAGCACTGTAATGTAGTATTTATTTGGGCACTGTATGGTCATAACATGTGAGAACTGTAAAGTGGTGTTTATTTGGGCATTTCATAGTGTTAATATGTGAGCACTGTATGACAGTATTTATTTGAGCAATCTATTGTGCTATCTTGAGAACACTATATAGCCGTATTTATTTTGGCTCTGAGTGGCACTGTTATTTTGTTGCTAAAGAATGGCACTCTTATGTGGGCACCATCCTTTATACCTTGTATAATGTAGCACTGTATAATATCTTATTTGTATATAAATTGTTGGCGGGGGAGCTAAGAGAATAAGCCTCACACGGTACCGTGCCTCCTTAGTCAGGTCGTGACCCAAGTGCAACCTTTTTCTCTGCACCCCATGTATTGCATGCCTGCTTATAGACCAACGTATTCTGCACCACGTATCACTCTCATCCTCCCTGCGGAGGTCACGCTAGAATCTCAGATAATTGCACAGTGTGTGCCCTTATGAGCAGGGGCGTACTGGCCCACCGTATGATCGGGAAAACCCCCGGTGCGCTCCGGGTTCCGATGGCCATGCCCCTAAGCCCCGCCCTCACACCCACTGGGCCCTGTACAGAGAACAGAGGACCCCCCGGTTCGCTAATCAGATAGGCAGCACTGCCAATATGATTAGTGATGGGCCCTCTGCAGCAGCACAGCAAGGAGACCGGTCTCCCTGCTCTGCCTGCTGCCGCAGTGCCCCTCTGCCGCCTCTGCCGGCGCGTGCCCAGGAGGTCAGTCTCAGGGCGATGACATCATCGCCCTGGGACTGCTTCCTGTGCGCGCTGTGGAGGACGGAATCGCCGTCGCCCTAGGCAGCGGCTGCAGGCCTGCAGCTCATCTCGACGCATGAGTATGAAAAGCAGGGGCCGGGAGGGGAGGAAGGGATAGGGGGGAGGGGTGACTGAGAGGACCCCTGGCCGAGGCTGTCAGTAAATGCTACTGGGCAATGGGCATGATTATCATCATGCCCATTGCCCAGCCTGTCCTGCTGCCAACCTCTCGTTACTGTTACTATGCCTAGCAGCATGTACTACCACCAGTGGCTGGCAGGACATGCTGGGTGGGCATGAAAGTACCAAGGAGGCTGGCAGGACATACTAAGCATGAATCGGGCTATGGGTGGAGGAGAGCGGTGCCAGCGCCCGCCCTTCTCCCCCGCTTGCTCAGGGCCCAGCAGCCGGATACTTACCTCTCCTCCTGCCTCCGCAGATCCGCTGTATTTCTGCTCTGCGCTCCCTGTGACATATCAGGTCAGAGGGTGCGGTGACGTCTTTCCACCGCGCCCTCCCCTGAGCCATCACAGGCAGCGCAGAGCGGGAAGACGCCGGCGACGCTGGAGTACGGACCTGAGCAGCGGCAGCAGGTAAGGAGGAGTGAGGTGAGTATTTGATTATTATTTTTTTTTAATGTATGGAGGCATGGGGCATTATATGGGGGGGTGATATCCTGCATGGGGCATTATATGGGGGAGTGACATCCTGCATGGGGCATTATATGGGGGGGTGACATCCAGCATGGGGCATTATATGGGGGGGTGACATCCTGCATGGGGCATTATATGGGGGGTGACATCCTGCATGGGGCATTTTAAAGAGGGGGGTGACATTCTGCATTGGGAATTTTAAAGAGAGGGGGGTGATATCCTGCATGGGGCATTATAAAGAGGGGGGTTGACATCCTGCATGGGGCATTATATGGGGGGTGACATCCTGCATGGGGCATTATATTGGGGAGGTGACATCCTGCATGGGGCATTATATGGAGGGGGGTGACATCCTGCGGCGCTGGAGTCCAGACCTGAGCAGCGGCAACAGGTGAGGAGGAGTGAGGTGAGTATTCGATTATTTATTTAATGTATGGAGGCATGGGGCATTATATGGGTGGGGTGGTGATATCCTGCATGGGGCATTATATGGGGGAGTGACATCCTGCATGGGGCATTATATGGGGGGTGACATCCAGCATGGGGCATTATATGGGGGGGTGACATCCTGCATGGGGCATTATATGGGGGCGGTGACATCCTGCATGGGGCATTTTAAAGAGAAGGGTGACATCCTGCATTGGGCATTATAAAAGGGGGGTGTGACATCCTGCATGGGGCATTTTAAAGAGAGGGGGGGTGATATCCTGCATGGGGCATTATATGGTGGGTGACATCCTGCATGGGGCATTATATGGGGGGTGACATCCTGCATGGGGCGTTATATGGGGGAGGTGACATCCTGCATGGGGCATTATATGGAGGGGGGTGACATCTTGCATGGGGCATTATATGGGGTGGGTGACATCCTGCATGGGGCATTATATGGGGGAGGTGACATCCTGCATGGGGCATTATATGGGGGAGGTGACATCCTGCATGGGGCATTATATGGAGGGGGGTGACATCCTGCATGGGGCATTATATGGGGGAGGTGACATCCTGCATGGGGCATTATATGGGGGAGGTGACATCCTGCATGGGGCATTATATGGAGGGGGGTGACATCCTGCATGGGGCATTATATGGGGGAGGTGACATCCTGCATGGGGCATTATATGGGGGAGGTGACATCCTGCATGGGGCATTATATGGAGGGGGGTGACATCCTGCATGGGGCATTATAAGGGGGGGAACAGCCTGCATAGGGCATTATGTGGGGGGAACAGCCTGCATGGAGCTTTATATGGGGCCAGTATCCTGTACAGAGCATTTTATGGGGGCCAGTATACTGTGTGGAGCGTTATATGGGGACCAGTATCCTGTATGGAGCGTTATATGGGGGCCAGTATTCTGTACGGAGCATTTTATGGGGGCCAGTATTCTGTATCGAGCATTATATGGGGACCAATATCCTTTATGGAGCGTTATATGGGGACCAGTATTCTGTATGGAGCGTTATATGGGGACCAGTATTCTGTATGGAGCACTTTTTGGAGGCCAGTATACTGTGTGGAGCGATTCGCCGGTTTCTGAGCTATTATAGAATTTACAATAGATATCACTCATGTAATATAAGAAGTGAAATCTTTGCATTGTACTATACTTATATTTCTCTGCGGTATCTGTGCATCATGAATCGTGGTATGTGTTAAAGGGGCCCACTGAGACTCTTTCTCCCAGGGCCCAGAAAAACCTGGAGCCGGCCCTTTGTGGTACTATCATGCTAGTACTACTACCACCAGTGGCTGGCTGGCAGGACATGCCATGTGAGCTTGAATGATAGTACCACAGAGGCTGGCAGTACATACTGGGCAATGGGCATAATAATACCACAAAGGCTGGGAGGACATACTGGGCAATGGGCATGATAGTACCACCAGTAGACTGACTTGGCGGTCTCCAGGGCTTCGTCTCCCCTTCTCGCTGCTGTTAGGCTGGGTTAACATTGCGTTTATACTGTGCGTTACAACGGATCCGTTGTAAATCAGCGCAGACGCAATGTACTGTAGACTTGCATTGCAAAAATTGGCATGTGTTTGAAAGTATGCATTATTTGCAACGCACAGGAAAACATGGTCGGCGGCTGGAGGCCAGCTGAGCACTTCTCTGACAACTGTGTTCTAGTGTCATTCTGTGCCTGCTCATCTCTGTCAGCAGGGGTATTTGTCTGATGGCAAAGATGTAGCAGAGCTGGAGACAGAAGATCCGTGGATTACGTCAGAGCGAGGATTTTGTTTTTTTTATTAAAGATGGAGTCCCTACATGTGTTTTTTTCTGTTTACTAGAAATTCATGGTGGCCATGTCTAGTTTGGCGTGACGCCATGAATTTCAGGCTTAGTGCCAGCTGATAATACAAAGCTGGTACTAACCCCATTATTACCCAGCGTGCCACCCCCACCAGGGCCGCTGGAAGAGCCGGATAAAGCGCCTGGAAATGGTGCTATGATGAATGCGCCAATTCCAGGGGTGGCTGCGGGCTGCCGTCTTCAGCGTGGGGGGCCCAGAATGCTTGGGCCTTACCATGCTGAGAATCCCAGCCCCCAGCTGCCTGGTTTTTACCAGGCTGGCGATCAAAATATGGCGGGAACCCACGTATTTTTTTTTTAATTATTTTTTTAAATAATTTAAAAAAACATTGGGCTTTCCTGACTTTTGATCGCCAGGCAGCTGGAGGTGGCAGCCCGTAGCTGTCTGCTTTATCTGCGCTGAGAATCAAAAATTCTGCGGAGCACTATGTCATTTTTGTTTTATTATTTATTTATTTTCACACTTCTATATGTGTGACAGTCCCAACAGCTAATCACAGACGCTGACACTGAGAACGGGCGTCTGTGATTGGCTGCTTGAGTAACCTGAAAGCAGCCCATACATAGTACCATACTAGAATGTATGGGCTGATTGTAGATTACTCAAACAGCCAATCACAGACGCCCATCCTCTTTGACAGCATCTGTGATTGGCTGTTGGGTCTGTGACATATAGAAGTGTGAAAAGAAATCATTTTTAAAAACGGTGTAGCGCTCTGCAGAATTTTTGATTCTCACCGCAGATAAAGCGGACAGCTACGTACTGCCACCCCCAGCTGCCTGGCTTTACCTTGGCTGCCGATCAAAAGACAGAGAAGCCGAATATTTGTTTTAAACTTATTTAAAATATTTTTTTTTTTAGGAAAAGGTGTGTGCTCCTGCCATATGTTGATTGCCAGCCAGATAAAACAAAGGAGCTGGGGGCTGGGATTCTCAGCATGGTAAGGCCCAAGTGTGCTTAGCCCCCCACACTGAAAATCGCAGCCCGCAGCCACCCCTGAAAATTTCCAGGCGCTTTACCTGGCTCTTCCAGCGGCCCTGGTGGTGAGTGGCACCCTGGGTAATAATAGTGTTAGTACCAGGCCAGCTTTGTATTATCAGCCGGTACTAAGCCCGAAATTCATGTTGTCACGCCAAATTAGACATGGCCACCATGAATTTCTAGTAAATAGAAAAAAAACACAGAAATTTTTTTTTTAATTAAAAATAAAACACAAAACCCATTTAGGCTCCGTTCATACGCGGCGCAAAAAATCTCTACTGCATGCCGACGTTGCGCTTTTCTCAGCGCGCTTTTCCCGAGGCATGTTAACATGTAGCCTATGGGGAAAGCGCGCCGAAAAAAACGCCAAGAATTGGCATGTCAATTCTTTTTGTGCGGCCGCTTTTGCAGTAAAAGGGCCCGTACAAAAATACGTGGCAAAACGCGGCATCTGAACGCTTTTCAGCAAAATCCATAGCTTTTGCTGGAAGGCGTTTCCAGCTTTCTTTGGCACTTCTTTTACGCGAGCGGTCTAAAGCGCCGCATAAAAGCAGGAACGTAGCCTAAGGGACTCTATCTTTAATAAAAAAAAATCCTCGCTCCGACGTAATCCATGGGTCTTCTGTCTTCAGCTCTGCTACATCTTTGCCATCAGAGAAATATGTCTGCTGACTGATGAGCAGGCACAGAATGACACTGGAGCACTGTTACTGTGTAGTGCGGCACTATGTTGCTTTTTTGTCATTTCATGCAGTGTAGAAATCTTGGGAAAAGTGTGGATTGTGCTCTGGAAGTGATCAGTTATAGCTAACTATGTTATTTTCTGCAGAGATAAGTCCTGCATAGAAGATGGGATATATCGGTCTGCAGATAAAGAACTTCACCTAGAGACATCACTGGTGAGTATGTGTATTACCTATGTTGAGTATATGTATTACCTATACACACACACTGACACTATATACAGAGCTCCTGTGTATAATATTAATGGTGATCATTGCATTACCTGTACACTGACACTATATACAGAGCTTCTGTGTATAATGTCACTGGTGATGACTGATAACCTGTACACTATATACAGAGCTCCTGTGTATAATATCACTGGTGATCACTGTATAACCTGTACACTGACCCAATATACAGAGCTTTTTTACATTTTTATTATTTTAGCATTATTTGTCACTATGTTGTGGCATTATGTGCTTTGGTCATGACATGACGATATTTGTCCCTTGTATGTGGTATTATTCAGTCACTATGTGGTGGTAATATGTGGTCTCATGGTGTGTCAGTATTTATACCTTGTATCTGGTAGCATTTGATCACTATGTGGTGGTATTATGTGCTTTGGTCATGGTGTGGCGGTATTTGTGCCTTGTATGTGGCATTATTTGGGCACTATGTGGTGGTAATATGTGATCTGGTCACGGTGTGGTGGTATGGCTTCTATCTGGTAATATTGGTCTTGGTAGAGTGGATTGTGGTTGGTCATTTGTTTTATCTGATATCAATAAGGGGAAACCTCTTTATTTCCAATAGATATTAAATACTTGGATGTTTAACCCCTCCCTGCCCTGTGACTATTACACAGCAGCAGAGATGCAGTTGCAAAGGTTCACCAGAGAAAGCAAGTTGGCATTTGGTGAGATTTTCACCTCTGTATTTATAAGACAAAACCAGGAGTGGGTGAGAAATTCATAAAACATTACCTCGGATTGCTCCACTCCTGGTTTTGTCTTATAAATGCAGAGGTAAAAATCTCACCAAATACTCAAAGTGCCACAATCTTCTGACAGTGCTGATTCCACCAATAAATAAGTGATCACCTTCCCAACCTGTGCATCGCTGATAACTTGTTTTCACCAATAAAAACCCTTTAATGCAAACTACAGTAATTGTACATCGCATTTCTGGTGAGCGCACAGTGATGGGCAGAAGCGGCCAATATAATGGGTATAACGGCTAACAGGTATTTGCAAATAGCTGAAGGGTGGGTGGGCCCCTGGAGTCAATGTCCCTGGTGGGCCCCAGACACCCCAGTCCGGCGCTGTTGACAGCAGTGACCTGGGGGTCTGAAATGCTTCCTGGGGCGATCCCCATGCTGTCCCCATGTCATTTGAGCACTGTCACTATCGTTTTGGGCACTTTTTAGGCTTTCTACAGACTGTTGGGGGTGCCGCCGCAAAAATGCTCGGGTCTCCCATAGACTAACATTGGGCTCGTTGCTCGGTTCGAGCACCCGAGTATCACGGTGAGCTCGGCCCGAGCTTCGAGCACCCGAGCATTTTAGTGCTCACTCAACACTAATTGCCACTCTTCGTAATGTGCAAACAATGTCTTCATCAGGTGGATTCCACCTGGATCCCTCATGAAAAGCACTAGATAAAAATGTAAATGATTGAACATATGCACTGCAATATAAAAACAACTTGCTGTGCATTGTGTATTTTTCAGTCTTTTTCAGCTTCTTTTCTCCGCTTCCAGCTTTGAAAATTATGAAGTGGTTAAAGAAAGTGATCGGTTCATTCTGCTGGTGGCTTCTGTTTGGAAGCCGCTCACTATTTTATATGTAGTTAACAAAAACACTGATGTTTTCCTTAAGTGTCTTCTTATAAAATAAAAAATCAGTGGGTATGCTGGCGTCTATAAGGTGCTGTGTGTACGTACCCTTAGGAATAACAGAATCTCTGGTCATCTCCTCCATTTTTGGTCAGAGTTTAGAGGATTAATGGGAGACATAGAACCGCTATTCTCCAGTTTGGGATCTAACCCTTCAGACATACTATATATGAGGTATAGTATTAATATACCATAAAAGTCAGTAATAATCAATTAAATGCGAAAAGACATTAAACAATTTTAATTTTTTATTTCTTTGAATTAAAATTGCATGGAAGGATGAAGACAAGTTCTTGGAGGAGCCTTCAACTTTTGCACGTGTCTCTTGCTGGTCAGGAGGCCACAGGTAGGTGATACAACTCCTTCCATACAGGTACAGCATTAATGGTGGATGTGCTGTAGTTTCTTCAGAGCGCTAGATTTGGGGGTTTTCTGTCCTCGAGATGTCAATGGTGCGTTGGTGGCAGCAGCCAAAAATGCAGCTTTCTCTGACAGCACGAGCAGCCCTGGATAATCCACGCCGGCAGGATGTTATCATCCGGCGGAAGAGAGAACCTAGGAGAAAAGATGTAAAACTGATGTAAGTAATGGGACTCCATATTAGAGGACACTACTGTGGTGTCACTGTAACATGACGTTAGAGGAATCTCATCATACAGAGGAGCAGAATCATTGTCAGCCATCATACATGTGACAATCCCACCACTGACGGATAACATCTGCTCCACATGACTTCTTCTCACTGACGTCATACAACATGGAGATTATCGTCACACTTACCTCGCCTAGTTTCCCCCTCTTCAACTTTCTCTGTTTTTAGTTGTTTTCTCAGTGTTCGAAAATATTTTCTTCTCTTCTGAACTGGAGATTCTAATCAAAAAGCCAGAAAAAAATGTTGATTATAAACTCCTAAAAGATGAGCTTTGTATCTTTATAGAGTTATGCAACTGATTAATATCAACCTGTAGCTTTTCTGGGTTCCGGTGGTGTCTCCCCAAAGAACCATGTCCCCATATTAATATGACATTACTTTCAGCAAGCCACAGTGTTATATAATCAGTTAGATAAAACTTCATTGTAACTTTAAAGAAGACCCATCACCAGGTCAAAAGTGTCCAAGATTCGCTCTTATTTTATGTCGGCTTCTCCCCTGAGTATTCTGATATTTGTTTTCCTAAAATCCACAGTACGGTTGTAGAGATATGGGACTTTTTATTTAGTGTTAATTATTATGGTCTTTATCATGTGGGCGTGGTAACCTAAGGGCACGCCCCAGAGGATCCTGTGAGCACCGCCCCTTTGTAAAGAATAAAAATTACCACTAATTACAAATGCCCATAACTCTGGAACCGTATGGGGGATTTTAACAAAACAAAAAATAGAATACTCAGGGGAGCAGAAAGAATAAAGGAAGTAATTTTAGAGCCTTAATATTTAAATTTTGGATCATAGGCTATAATTGGATGGCCTATAAACCTGTACATACCTGACAATGAGGGCGAGGATGACTCACTGTTTTTAGCAGTAAAACACTGATTGTCTCCAACAGTTTTGGAAGGGGAAGATTCTTTCTGCCTGTTGGTAGAAAAAAGACACGTAAATTACAAGGAAAAAACAATAGAATAACGGAAGAACACCTGTCTGTAAGGTCAATTAGGACAACATAGAGGAGATATCCTGCTCAAGACCACATTTTACCAGCAAGAATGGAGTCTAATTAGTAATATTGGCCTGTAGTGAGTTGGAAATGAATGGTTGGTCGCAACAATCAGCTGTTATTGAAGTTATCACAAGTAAGACCCACAGAGATTGTGTAGTCATGGGGTGGTGGATGCTAGATTTAGATTTGTGTTACTCGTATCTTGTATTTGGATCCGACATATATCAGGACTAAATCTCATAATAATAATAATCTACTCACATTTCTGAGCGTTTTTCATTGATCTCTGGGGAACACCCTGGAGGTGACATAGGCACTTCATTGCCTTCATCACTGTTCTCTTGGGAACACTGTGGAGGTGACATAGGCTCTTCATTGCCTCCATCACTGTTCTCTGGGGAACACTGTGGAGGTGACATAGGCTCTATATTGGTCATCATCCCAGTATTGGTGATATATAGCTAAAACAGATAAAGAAATATAAAATAGATATATTTAATTTTTTTTTGTAATTATAGGTTTCATACATTTTATTAGCCACATACTTACTTTAGAAGACCTTTGATAAGTTGATGCAAAGTTTTTGATTTCTGGCCAGTCATTGTCCTCAGTTGTGTCCCCCTCATCTGAATTCATATGTTTGAAGCTGCTACTTCGAGCTAAAAAATACAAGTGTTATTAGAGATTATTAGTATAATACCCAGACAGTCACCATGTTATCACTAATAATGATGGGAACTGATTTTGACATAAAATGAAAGACAAGACACACGTCAGTTTTCTGCAGATGACGTCTCATTTTACTTACTGATAAAGTAGCGGGTGTCCTCATCTGACTTTAGGTCAGGAACGAACAGGGGCTTCTGACTTAAAAGGTTGTCAAAGTCTAAGTCACGCATAAATGGATGAATTTTGATCTCATTTGCGCCTCCTGGAAAAGGAAGACAAGAAAGAAAGTGATACAGTCATTGTCAGAGAAACTGCTCCATATCTGTAGAATTTATGTTAATCTGAACTGAAGATGTAACAGAGCCGACATAAAGGAAATATATTGAACATTATAGCATGAAGAATGGGTAATAGAAAAGTAGGTAGAGTACAGAACCTCAGTGCTGATCCTCATGGAACCCATCATTTGTCTATTCACGCTGTAATAATTCATTGATAATACTATTAATATTACCTGTTCCAAGTCTCAGTGCTGGAATTTTTCTGAGCAGTTGAGTGATGATGCCTCGAGCATTAGTTGGAGGAAAGTAATTACATCTCCAAGGTATATCATCTGTTATATAAAAAGCAAATATTATAAGAAATAAAACCTCTTCATTTATTTTCATAAAAAAAAAATTCCTTAACAAAGCTAGAAAAAACTACAGAACTATTCAAGTCAAATAACAGTGACATCACAAGCATTCAGATTATTTTACTTACCCTGGATGATACTGTGTAAAATATTCCTTCTGCAAGCCCCTGTAAATGGTGGATATCCAAATAGAAATTTATATAGGATTATCCCTATTGACCACCAGTCAACAGGCCTTCCATAGCCTATCTTTAGGATAACTTCTGGGGCCATGTAAGTAGGGGTGCCAGCAGTCTGGAAACCAACAGAAAAAGGAGATGATGATCAATAAATATAATTGCGACACATAACATCAGTGGAAATGTTTTTCTAGAGAAATTATAAATCAGAGAAGGAGAAAGATGAGATCTGTAAAGTACAAGACCCTGTAAGTAAAGCCTACCTCTTTATCAAGGAACTCTTTGGTGATGTCCTTAGTTGGAGTCTTGTAGAAGTCTGAGTTTGGTCTCATGAGGCCGAGTTTTGAAACCCCAAAATCAGTGACCTTAATATGTCCTGTTGATGTTATCAGGAGGCTGTGAAAGAAAAGATGGTGTCAGCACCAAGTAATAACCCACAGACTGTATAAGAAACTCTAACTTTCTTCCCCTCTAATATGCTAGAGGGGTCACTTACTTCTCAGGCTTCAGATCTCTGTGCACCACACCATAGCTGTGCAGGTATTCCACAGCAAGGACCGTTTCCGCAATGTACATACGGGCCAAGAGGACTGGTAAAGGACCCCTGTGCTTTAGAAGGGTACCACAGTCACCTCCTACAGGAGAAAGCAAATATGAGAACTGAGGGTTTGTTACAATGTAAATTACACATGATGAGTGGGAATGTGAAAAAGGCGGAGACATTGGGACAGGATGGTCTATATATACTGTATAATGTAGTGCGTATACTGTATACTGCAGATAGACCCTATACATAGAGACAGAGCCTCATCTACGAGCCTCTAATTTTTTTCTCTGTGAACGTTCTTATCTATAAAAACTCTTCAAAAAGACAAATCTTCCTTTTACCCATAGTGGAAATTGCTGCCGTGCTCAGCGAGGACATACTGGGGGACTTTCATAGAGATCAATGGTTTTTCAGGCATCTTGGTAACAGATGACTTATAATAATTGCAAAGAGGACATGTAACCGTCCATGTGGGCACATTGTGGTCATATATAGGTGCTAGGATTAAGCAGACGTGGGCTGGATATAGATACAATGGATGTGTCCTACCTGGTACATACTCCATGACCATACATAGATGAAGTTTAGTAGGAAAGGAGCAGAATGTGGAGACCACAAAGGGACAATCTGCGAATGCTGAGATGTCCCTCTCCAGAAAGGCCCATTCAAGCCTCTTTGGCTTTTTCAGGTTCTCCTTGTCCATTTTCTTCATAGCGCAGACTTGGTTTGTATCTTTATGGCGAACTAAGTGGACGGCCCTGGAGAGGAGAAAAAAACATGATTTACTATAAATTCTTATTAACAATCTATCTATAGATCTCATCAAATGATCTCCTGTATTAATGATTAATGTGGGGCCATCACTAGAAAACCATGTCTATAAATACATAAAATAACACTCCACAAATGATCACCAATGGGGGGTCCTCATCCACGTCACATCCTAACTGACCTGAATAGTGACAGATAGATGTGGACCGTGATGTGAACTCATAATTTGTCCATGGGAACATAACATGGGAAGGACGCAGAGACATCGTCATAAGGAGCCCTGGGAAATATATATAATACCAAAGTAAAGCTCACCCAAAGGCTCCACTGCTGATCAGTTTGATCGGTTTATAGTCGCTCTTACAAGGATTTCTCCCCAGGTTCAATGATCCGATCGTGGCCTAAAAAGGAATAAGAAATGACATTAAGACATAGAAACTGCAGGGAAATAAAAGCTGAAGATGCAGGAACGTCTCTCTTCTATATTATGTCCATGATGATTACACTGCAGCAGATGTAGGGGACGTGATACAAGCCGGACTCTGCACAGACACTATTATATTATAGGAGATATCCCCCTTATACAAAGACACAGGCGGAAATACAAACTCCGCACCACTGAGTACAGACTGTCCTCACAGATGATGAAACCACAGGGACAGGTGGCCATAAAATACCCTGTGTCTGCCTGGAGTGGACATGGAGGCCTCCACCATCATAAATCTGACCTTCTGCTAAATGGCTGGTAATCTGGAGAAGATCAGACAACAAGGACATGAGATGTAGACCTGTGTCTGCCTGGAGAGGACAGGGAGGCCTCCACCATCATGAAACTGACCTTCTGCTATATGATTGGTAATCTGGAGAAGATGAGACAAGGACATGAGATGTAGACCTGTGTCTGCCTGGAGCGGACATGGAGGCCTCCACCATTATAAATCTGAGCTTCTGCTATATGGCTGGTGATCTGGAGAAGATCAGAGAACAATGACATGAGATGGAAACCTGTGTCTGCCTGGAGAGGACAGGGAGGCCTCCACCATCATGAACCTGAGCTTCTGCTATATGGCTGGTGATCTGGAGAAGATCAGACAACAAGGACATGAGATGTAGAAGATGATAGATCCTTACCAGGCGCTCCACTGAGTAGGCCGGATACTCCAGTACAAGCAGGACATTTTGGGCCAGTTGTTTAATAAAGGCCAATTCTCCACTTTGGGATTTTTCTTCAGCCTATAGAGATGAAAACAAAGAAGAAAGGAAAATCATGAGAGAAAAAGCAAAACGGAGGAGGCCATTTATATCACCATGTTACTTATGCTATCTACACTACAAGTACTACATGACAACTGACGAGGGATCCGGTCGCTTGTAAACCTTTAAATCCCCACGTCCTCCCTCCATACCCAATGTATGTATATAAGACACATGGCTGCTTGTGACCTGTGTAAAATGGCCACAGCAGACTCCAACTCAAAACGCGGGGTGACTGCAACAATGATAGCCCCACAATTATATACAGTAGATATCTAATAGGCTTTAAACCAGAAGAAAAACAACACCTAATTAAGAGTTAGACCCTAGCCGCACCACACCGACACCACACCGACACAAGGGTTAAGGCATTAATATCCCACATTAATACCACTATCCTCACAGGACCAAAGTCCACTAGTTATATTGAGATGTAACCAAAGTCACTATTCCCCCAACAGTAACCTCCGTCCAAAGGACATCACATTTATCAAGACTCTGACCCAAACCTATCCCCCACCGCTGTGACCGTCCCAAAACCTCTACTTATCAAGTGCCAGCCTTCAAACTTTCCTCCCATCTCTTTATAAGGGCTGGTTGGATGCTGGAACGTGAAACTCCTACCTTCTTCCCTTTATTGTCCCCCTGTAACCCAGCTCCTCAACTCCTTCCCGCAAATGTACGGGTTATTAACATCCTGGAAGGGTCCTCACATGTGGAGGGGGCTCAGGAGCTGAGCTCCCCAAACATGCGTATATGAAATAGCCAGCATCTGTCCCTAAAAACCGTGGACAACGCAGAATTCTTCTGTTAACCATTTAAATAAAGCTGTCAGTCTGTGACAGTATCATTTCAATTGTGCATGCACCGATGCCTGAGCACTCTTGCTTTCATCGGCCCTCCACAAGGCGATCACAAGGGTCTAATGCATTTCTAGGACAACCAGGGGTCTGCTGAAGACCTCCGTTGCTGAAACCACGGTCCTCCTTGTGAAGCTTAGCTATAGGCTGAGCTCCAGAGGAGATCAAGATTTTCACTATATAGCGCAATACTGTAGTATTGCAATATATAGTATGAGCGATTTGCAGGATTAAGTCCCCTAAGGGAACGAAAAAAAAAATTTAAAAATAAAGAAGAAAAGATTTAAAAAAATGTTAAAAATATAAAAGTTCAAATCACTCCTCTTTTCACCATTTAAAATAAAGAAAGGAAAAAATTAATGATCATATTTGATATTGATGCGGTTGTTAAAGTCTGATCTTTTAAGATAGGGAATTAATTAATACGATCAATAAACACCGAAAAGAGGAAAAAAAATTGGATTTGTGTTTTTTTTTTGTCTTCTCATTTCACTTAAAAACATTAATAATAAACAATCAAAACACCCATAGAATCTATGATTCTATGACACTCTATGTACACAAAGTTCACTGCAAAACTCAAATCTTCACTCATCCCAATCGACAGAAAACTAAAATGTTATGGGTCCCTGAATATAGCGACACAAAGAACCATTGCATCTCACTTGGAATTTTTTTCCCTTGTTTCAGTACAATGTATGGTAAATAGAATGGAGCCACTGAAAGCTACAACTTGTCCTGCAAAAGAATCAAGCCCTCACATGTCTATGTCAATGGAAAAATAACAAATTTATGGCTCTTGAAAGAAAGTGAGGAAAAAATGAAGGCATAACAACTGAAAACTCTGTGGTCCATAATTGGTTAACCAATCCAATTCCCCCCTACCTCCACAACCCTCCCAATAACCCTGTAGATATCACCCTCTCCCTTGTCATGTAGCTTGTATGCCCTATTACTGCTCCCCGGCTATTCTTATCTGGGTATTTGGTACAGGTTAAACTTATATTCCATTATTATTTTCCATTCTTACTATATGATTTGTGCAGATTGTCTGCTATTTACCTGTTGTACTAATGTCCATATGTTCTTCTGTAAATGCTCAAGATATTCTGAGCTTATATGACCTCGTTTGTATTTGGCCAGGCAATCTCTCACAAGCTCCATTACCAGCCGGTAAGTGAAGCTGAGGACGCCATCGGGTAGTGGTAGCACAAAGTCAGGGTCATAGGTGGCAAGAATCCCCTGGAGTAGTGCTAACACCTGAAGTCTGTCTGGAGGAATTCCAGACATTTCCAGTAAATCCAAGCGCAGTCTGTATATGACTAGCTATATGGCTTATCACACCGACAACAATGACACCGGAAAGTCAAAGTGACAACTAGAGTGTAATCACTTGTAGAAATAGTGATGGTTAATTGTGATGTCATAATGGAATCTTGTGTTCTACTCTTAAAGGGGCAGCTTACCTTATAAGGAAGTTGCCTAGCATCCCTTAAGGAGGCAACAATATAGGCTGAGCATCGGTATCATATGCAGACATGGATGATAGAGCTATGGACGCTTTACTCTTCTGAGCAGTTAGAGTATTATTATGTTGTTACATAAATTATTTATATCTGTTCCACACAATAAAAATTACAGTGTTTTGTATCAATAAGAAAGTCATATTCCGGGGCTAAAAGACAATGTATATCTTTGTACCGTGTTAGGGGCTAAAAGAAGTATCTTTACTGAGGGAACAGGGCCGGACTAGGGGCTGCGCCCAGCTCTGGCATAGGACGCACACAGGCCCATGTTACTCTCCCACACCCACTTTCAAAGATGAGGGTCTCTATTACAAATATGACCCTGCCTACCATTGGAGAAAATCTAAATTTACTACTCCTCGTGATACCAATTTATTAGGATGATCATTTAGGTCTCTTTATCACATTAATAGTTCCCCTTGGGCATCCTTATAATAATAAGAGTGCCCCTCTGGGTCTCCTTATAATAATAATAGTGCCCCTCTGGGTCTCCTTATAATAATAATAGTGCCCCTCTGGGTCTCCCTATAATAATAATAGTGCCCCTCTGGGTCTCCCTATAATAATAATAGTGCCCCTCTGGGTCTCCCTATAATAATAATAGTGCCCCTCTGGGTCTCCCTATAATAATAATAGTGCCCCTCTGGGTCTCCTTATAATAATAATAGTGCCCCTCTGGGTCTCCTTATAATAATAATAGTGCCCCTCTGGGTCTCCTTATAATAATAATAGTGCCCCTCTGGGTCTCCTTATAATAATAATAGTGCCCCTCTGCGTCTCCTTATAATAATAATAGTGCCCCTCTGGGTCTCCTTATAATAATAATAGTGCCCCTCTGGGTCTCCCTATAATAATAATAGTGCCCCTCTGGGTCTCCTTATAATAATAATAGTGCCCCTCTGGGTCTCCTTATAATAATAATAGTGCCCCTCTGGGACTCCTTATAATAATAATAGTGCCCCTCTGGGTCTCCTTATAAGATTAAAGGGAATCTGTCAGGAGGATCAGCCCTCCCTCCCAAGCCGTCTATATGGGCATACGTTATACACGTGGTCCCTTTACCAGCGAGGTTGGTCGACTGGGATAAGAAAATCATCGGCCATTTGGACGGACTTCTTTTCTTTATCTATACTTTTAATCTTGGCTGCACTGAATATTGATTCAGGGTTAAATGATTCTCCTTTGTGTGTGCATCGATTATATCTGGTACATTTACACTATATTAATACATCCTCTATATTTATAATATATCTATACACCTATATTCCCTGTTGTCTTGTTGCCTAGCCATTATGGGAACCAATCTGGACCTATGATGTGATAAATACTTGATGAGATCCATAAAACAGCGCCCCCTATTGGAGCCCACTGTGCGTTTCAAGCATGGACCTTCTGGTATCTGTATGGGGAGGAAACCTCTCGCTGGAGCGCCGCGTGCCTCCCAATGCGCACTGACGCCCCCTCCGGTCTCATCGCTGGAACACATTTTTATGTAAAGTGTCATTGAATGCAGCAGCCGGGTCTAAGCTCCTAATAAACACAACCCTCCGCCTGCCCCGCTGTGTTATTACAGGCTCTATTCCCCTTCAAGCCTAAGCGTCAGAATGCCTGCTCCTCCTCTTACCTCCCCCTTTCACCTGCTGTTATAGTACAGCCTGTCTGGGCTCTGTATTAAAGCCTCTTATTAACCCTCTCCCCCTATGTATCTACTGGTAGACCCCATATTAATATAAGCCCCTTGCATACCATGAGCTGCAATATTATTATTGTAAGAAACCCCATGTGCACTATTATTATCAGGCATAGATGGTGGCATTATTATTCAGTATCGGCACACAGGGGGCATTATTACTATCTAAGGCAAGGGTGGGCAATTAATTTTCCAAAGAGATCACATGAGAGACCATGACTGTTGCGGAGAACGAACCAATAGACAGATATGAATTCTGCTCAATATTCATATCAACATATTAATTACATTTATTATAATATATTAATATTATCACTAGAGATGAGCGGTGTTCGACTCGAACTGTTCGCCAATCTCAAATTCGAGCTGTTTTGGGCGGTGTTCGAGCCGTTCGGCGAACACGAACAATTTGAAAAAAATCCGGCTGTTCGAGGTTATGTTCCATAACTGTTCGTGCACCAAAATCATAACTGGATTTTTTCTCAGTAATGCTGAAAATTAATGTTAATACGCAGTTTGAGTGTACAGCGGGGCGGGGGGAGGTTCATGGGATGGATCTCTGCAGAAATAATGAAGATCTCCATTTTTTTTCTCTTTCCCCCATTTACAGTGGGGAGATGCAATCTGTCAGCCTATCAGCAGCGCACACACGGAGCGAACTGCTTTTTTCACACAAGCAAAGGCATGTGTCATTGGCAGTGTATGTCACATGTCCTTGCCCTATAAGACCCAGCCATTTTCCACGTAGCCACCATTTTCTCACTGCTGCAGCTGCGTGTTAGACGGCACCGCTGTTGCTGTGTGCGCTATACTTTGAGTGTTCATTTCAAGCCAATTTTCGCACAAATCTACAGATAGCTTGGGAGTAGGGGATAGTTGTGATTGCAGTCCTTTTGAGGACTAGGTTACATCATTTCCTACGACTTTTATCAGGCAGGTCTGTGCTCTTAAATAGATAGGTTGGGAGTAGGGTCTACTTGTAATTGCAGTCCTTTTGTGGACTAGGTTACAGCATTTCCTAGGACTTTTTGCTAGGCAGGTCTGTGCCAGTGCTGTGCAAGTTTTTTTCACAGCATTTGGCTAAATCTAGCTAAGCAAATCCTTTTTGGCCTCTTGCAGTGTGTGTTAGTCAGTGGAGTAGCCTATCTGTGTTGCAAGCTATACCACCTGTGTATAGAATACAAATTTTTTTACTGCACCTAGCCAAGTAAAACCTTTTGGGCATAGCATCATTCTATTAGTCCATCTATACTAACCTCCACCAGGTTGCAAATTAAAAATAATTTTTATCTGCATCTAGCTCTGAAAAAAAATGTGGTCTTGTAGCAGTGTGTGGGACTTGTTCTATTAGTCCATCTATACTAACCTCCACCAGGTTGCAAATTAAAAATAATTTTTATCTGCATCTAGCTCTGAAAAAAAATTGGGCTTGTAGCAGTGTGTGGGACTTGTTCTATTAGTCCATCTATACTAAGCTCCACCAGGTTGCAAATTAAAAATAATTTTTATCTGCATCTAGCTCTGAAAAAAAATTTGGGCTTGTAGCAGTGTGTGGGACTTGTTCTATTAGTCCATCTATACTAACCTCCACCAGGTTGCAAATTAAAAATAATTTTTAGCTGCATCTAGCTCTGAAAAAAAATTTGGGCTTGTAGCAGTGTGTGGGACTTGTTCTATTAGTCCATCTATACTAACCTCCACCAGGTTGCAAATTAAAAATAATTTTTATCTGCATCTAGCTCTGAAAAAAAATTTCGGCTTGTAGCAGTGTGTGGGACTTGTTCTATTAGTCCATCTATACTAAGTTCCACCAGGTTGCAAATTAAAAATAATTTTTATTTGCATCTAGCTCTGAAAAAAAATTGGGGCTTATAGCAGTGTGTGGGACTTGTTCTATTAGTCCATCTATACTAAGCTCCACCACCTGTGTATGTAATAAAATTGTTTTACTGCATCTAACCCAGCCAATACTTTTGGGCTAATACAACAGTTTGGCCACTCAGCTCTGCTCGGTTCCCATCCATTGTTTTTTTGTGCAAACAACTCCAGAGTTGTCAATTAGTTAACCACCAAAATGAGTGGAAAAAGGCCTGCTGATGGTGGAAAGGGGAATAGGTGTGTTGGGAAGGGAAAAAAAGGTTGTGTCCGTGGGGTAGGTGTTAAAGCAACAGTAACATCTGCAGAAGAAAGACCATCTTCCAGCCAAACTAAGATGTCTACTTCTTTTAGTGGACAATGTGATAAGATCCCTTTCTTACGGCCACGCCAATCGCTACAAATTCCAGATGAGGCACAAAAACAGCAGGTGCTTCAACGGATATCAAGTGCTCCTTCAAGTGGGCTCTCCTCCACCTCAACCATAATGTAGACCCTCGTTCCCAAACTGTATCTCCTGTTGGTGGAGAGAATGAGGAAGGCGATGATGAGACTCAAATACCTGATTGGAACGACAACTTGAGATTTTTGCCAGGGCAGGAAGAGGTTGACTCTGAGGACGACTGGTGTGAGAACACACAGGGTGATGATGACGAGGTTGGAGATCCCACTTACTGTCAACCCACAGTCAGCCAGTCGATGAGGTCAGCAGAGGAGGTGGAGGAGGATGCTAGTGACGACGAGGTCAGGTTGCGCCTTCCTGGACAGAGACGTAGTACTGGAAGCACGTCAACAACTGCATCCTCAAACACAACTCTGCCTCTGACCACAAGTCGTAGTGGCTCTTCAGGTCGCATGGGTGCTAAGCCTTGCATAGCTTGGGCATTTTTTCAGATCGATAAGAATGACCCAACTCGTGTTATCTGTAACATTTGTCAGAAAAAGCTAAGTAGAGGCCAAAAAATACATAGTTTGAGTACTTCATACATGAACCGGCACATGGATATGAAGCATAAGTTGCAGTGGGAAGCTCACTGTGCTACAATGCGCCGTAGCCGGCTGGGCCAACCACCATCAGCCACATCTTGTGCATCCGCAGCCTCTTCATCCTCTGTGACTGGGGGGACAGCAGTCACACCTGTTTTGGGACGCAGACCGGCCACCTCTTTACCCGCAACAGCCAGTGTGATTGTCAGGTCATCATTTTATTTGGAGGTGGAAACACCAGCTGGTGTTGAGCGCTCTCCGACATCCATAGCACCACCTTTGGATCAAGGCAACCTAACATGTCCGCCTGCATCTTCCTCACAGACCGGCAGTTTGCCGGGGACACCCTTCTCAACACCGTCTAAGCACAACAGCCAGCCCTCGGTCCCTCAGATGTGGATGTGGCACCCAGGGGAATGGGGATAACTCGGTACCCGGGCCTTTGGCCTGGCCTTTAGGGATGTCGCGGTGGTCGGCTCCCGGGCCCGTACCCTGGGGTCTCTCCTAAAAAGGGGTTGATATTTGTAAAGTTTATAAAAGAAAGAGTTCGTGACGCCACCTGTGGTTTCTGGTGAGGATCACCAGCGCTGCGCAGTCTACTGAGGCTGATGATAAGGCAGCTTGATGGTATAGCTCTCCACAGTTAGAGCTGGGCCTCAGGGCAGTATAGGAACGGGGATGCAGGATAGAGAGACTACTCTGGGCCAGAGCAAGAACAGGGACGGACACGATAGTCACTTCAGTACCTTTTACTGGTGGAATTTCAGGCACTCCCCGGAGCACTGTAGGGTGAAGGGTGTATGTCCAGATCCTCCCCAATGAGCAGGTTTTGGGCCTCCTGGTTCTGGCTTCTGCATAATAAGTTTCTGACCTGCCTGGAGCTAGGCCTAACTTTGTCTCTGTCCTGCGCTGGCTGACCTTGTGGTAGGGCCTTCTCTTGGAGTGCACGCTCCCAACCTACGGGGCCTATGTGTCTCCTGACTCTGGTACGTATCAGCACTTTAGCTATCCTGGGACCTGTAGTTCTCCAGGGATTCCGGTTTATCTTGCTGGGTCGTGGAGTTCTCGGCAAGCTTCGGACCCGGTGTCCGGTAAATTCTTCTTCTCGGGGTGAGCCAGCTAAGCTCCTCTGCTCCCCTATGAACTAACTCTATACTCCTTTGCCTTCGGCCTACTCGAGCCCTCGATAGGCTACTCACACAAACGGCAGCGTGCCGCGGTTCACCGATCTTATGGCGCCGGCACACCTACAGCTCACCTCACTGAGCTACACCGAGTCTTGATCTGGATAAGCTCCACTGCAGGGTAGAATGCAGGAGCTGGAACAGGCTTTTGTCCTCTGAGGTAACACGTCTCAGACTGCACTGGACTCACTGCTAAACCAGACTCTGACAGACTAACGGCTGCCTGGCCCCACCTTCCCTTATATATCTCCCTAAGGAGCTCCCTCTGGTGGTCTGAGGTGGAAGGTGCAGATGTGTGAATGGTTATGGGGGCCTCTTCTGGAGGAGTCCTTCAATACACCCTTCTGGGTCTGTGATGCCAAGCACAGCTGGGCTTCACATGGACAAGTAAAAGACCATTTCCTCCTAGCCATGAGAAAGCTAAGAGGTTGAATTTCACCATCTGCAAGCTCTTGGCTACATAAATGCTGCCTTTCCGCCTGTTGGACACAGAGGATTTTCGAGACCTTATGTCCCGTCACAGTGCCCCAGTACCAGATGCCCAGTCGGCACTACTTCTCAAAGAAAGGTGTGCCTGCACTCCACCAGCATGTCGCACACAACATCACCGCTTGTTTGAGAAACTCTGTGTGTGACAGGGTGCATTTCACCACAGACACTTGGACGAGTAGACATGGACAGGGGCGTTACATATCGCTGACTGGGTACTGGGTAACTATGGTGACAGCAGGACAAGGGGCTGCTGTCCAAGTCTTGCCGTCCCCACGAGTTGTGCGTCAATCCTCTTTATCTCGAAGTTCCTCCACTGCTTCTGCCTCCTCAACCTCCTCTCGGTCCTCCACCTGCACCCAAAGCCTGTCTGGTCATGCCACAAGCTTTCTAACTGCGCAGAAGGGATCCTGCACAGCTCCTTACTATGCTGGCAGCAGGGCTCAACGTCATCAGGCGGTTTTTACTTTGAAATGTCTGGGAAATGTGAGTCACACAGCTGAGGAGTTGTGGTCAGCTCTGGAGAACCAGTTTCATGAATGGTTGTCTCCACTGGACCTGAAACCAGGGAAGGCCGTGTGCGACAATGCTGCAATCCTCAGTGCGGCCCTTCGCCGGGGCAATGTCACACACGTGCCTTGTATGGCTCACGTGTTGAACCTGGTGTCCAGCAATTTTTAGGCCACTATCCCGGACTAGATAGCCTTCTGCAGAGGGCACGGTCGCTGTGTGCTCACTTCCGCCGTTCGCATCCCGCAGCTCAGCGACTTACATCTCTACAGAAGTCGTTGAGCCTGCCACTTCACAGGCTAAAATGCGATGTGCCTACCCGGTGGAATTCAACTCTGCACATGTTGCAGCGACTGTGGCAGCACCGACATGCCCTGGTGCAATATGTTCTGACGTATAGCCTGGGCCAACGAGATCCAGAGGTGGGGCAAATCACGCTGGAGGAGTGGTCTCAGATCAGGGACCTATGCATCCTTCTGCACAGTTTTGAAATGGCGACGAAGATGTTTAGTGCTGACGATGCCATTATCAGCATGACTATTCCGGTGATTTACATGCTGGAGCACATGTTAAACAGAATTTGGAGTCAGGTGGTGGCTCAAGAGGAGGTGGAGGAAGTAGAGGAGGAGGAGTTGTATGCGGAAGGGCTAACATCTGCAAAGTCCAGACGGTCGGCAGCACCAAGGCGGCAGGCATGTGAGGGTGGGGGAGATGGTTTTAGCAGGGCGCATGGTAGCAGCCAAACTAGTGAGAAATGTGCAGGAGCCCAGGAAGAAGTGGAGGACGAACTGATGGAAGACTCATCAGATGAGGGAGACCTTGATCACATTTCTGTTGTGCGAGGTTGGGGAGAGAGGGCAGAGGAAGGAAGCATGATTGTTACCTCGCCACCAACACAACAGGGACTTGGTGCTCCTGGATGCGCAAGACACATGAGTGCCTTCTTGCTGCACTACCTGCAACATGACCCTCGAATTGTGAGAATTAGAAATAATCCTGACTACTGGGTTGCCACACTGTTAGATCCCCGGTACAAAAGTAAATTTGCAGAAATTATTCCTGCCATAGAAAGGGATGCACGCATGCAGGAGTATCAGCAGAGACTGTTGCAGAATCTTACATGTGCTTTTCCACAAAACACCAGTGGTGCACGTAGTGAATCTCACAGTTCCAACTTGCCAACTGTGGGACCGTTGAGTGTTCAGCACTCAAAATGTAACAGAACCACAGTATCTGCTGGTAACATCAATTTTGCGGAATCATTTCACCACTTTTTTAGCCCATCCTTTGCAAGGCCACAGGAGACAAGAAGTCTGACACATAGTCAACTCCTAGAGACGATGGTACAGGAGTATCTCCAAGTAAACATTGAAGCCATGACTGTGTCACTGGACCCTTGCTCTTTTTGGGCTTCCAATCTGGATAAATGGCCGGAGCTCGCCACTTATGCCTTGGAGATCTTGTCATGCCCCGCAGCCAGCGTTCTGTCTGAACGTGTGTTCAGCGCTGCTGGTGGTGTGCTGACAGATAAGCGCACGCGGCTCTCCACTGATAATGTAGACAGATTCACGTTCATAAAGATGTACAAATCATGGATCCGAAAGGACTTTTCTACCCCTGTGTCATCCTGGGGAGAGTAAAAGCTTGATGATTTGTTAATATCACCTCACCAACTGTTTTAAGATTTCAAATTACTAATCATGTTTATCTGTATCTTGCCTGTATAATAATTTTGGCCTTGTAGCACTGTGCAGTACTGATTCTATTAGGCCATCTATACTAAACTCCACCAGATTTCAAATTACTAATCATGTTTATCTGTATCTTGCCTGTATAATAATTTTGGCCTTGTAGCACTGTGCAGTACTGATTCTATTAGGCCATCTATACTAAGCTCCACCAGATTTAAAATTACACTGGTCAATGCAGTTTTTCTGTCAAAAGGTTTTAAAACATATTTTAAGTCAATTTTGGCTGCTGATTACTAATACGAACTCCGTTTTTGGCTATCACATCAGGATTTCGAGATATTTTTGATGGAAATTAATCCTATCGAATGTTTCTTGATAAAAACCTCATGATTTTCGTTACTACATTTTGTATATTTTTAATCAAGGAATAACAAATTACAAAGTCTGTGTACAGCAAATCAAATATACTTACAAAATTAAATTACAAAATATAAAAACACATATATATGGCACACAGATGAATGGCAAATGGCAGTTATTTGAACTTTCTTTTCTTGGCTGATCTGTGATGTACAGCTTCTGGGTTGTCTCTCATCAAGCTCCAGCAATAGTCAGCCATCATATGTGAGTCCCACCGGCCTTGATACCGTTCTTCCATTGTTTTAATGTCCTGATGAAAACGCTCCCCTTGTTCCTCGCTCACATCCCCAAGGTTCTCTGGAAAAAAGTCCAAATGGCTGTTTAAATAGTGAATCTTGGTACTCATTCTACATCCAAGATTTTGCAGACTCATTAGTAGCTCTTCCACAATCTCTTCATAGTTGTCTGCTTTCTTATTCCCTAGAAAATTCTGCACCACATTACAAAATGCATTCCGAGCTCTTTCTTCTGTCTCATTCATTGATGTGATAAAGTTTGGGTCTCTCATAAGTGTTCTTATTATACAATATTCCAGCCTTTTTCTTCTCTTCACTAAGACCTGGAAAAGTTGAACATATATAGTTAAAGCATTCTCCACTGTGATTGAGAGCTTTGACGAACTGCTTCATCAATCCAAGTTTTATGTGCAAGGGAGGAAAGACAATGTTCTTCCTATCCACTAGTGAATCATGGATGACATTCTTATCGCCAGGTGCCAAACTCTGTCGCTGAGGCCATTCAGTTTTCACCCAATGCTCTGCTGTAGCTCTACTGTCCCAGTAGCACAGAAAACAAGGGTGTTTGAAAACTGTTTTTTTACTTTATTATCATAACAAATGGGAATTATGCATGTTCAAAGAAAACAAAGATATTCTCACATTTATTGGGAGACTAAATGAAAACTAAATTTACCTTAGTGAACCGTATAAAACGGCACTTTTCATACACTACTTATATTTTTCTTGGAATTATTGAAAATGGGCTATATACCTATAGCGCAAAAACGTGATGTGATAGAGAAATTATAAGATCAGATTTGAATTCAGCACCCTCAAATTAGTCTAAAACTGTTCTTAAAGTCCATGCCAGAATTTTTTTTTTTTTGTACACCAGTGTTATTAATAATCATGTTTATCTGCATCTTGCCTGTAAAATAATTTTGGCCTTGTAGCAGTTTGCAGTACTGATTCTATTAGGCCATCTATACTAAGCTCCACCAGATTTCAAATAAATAATAATTTTTGTTCTCTCTGAACATGTGTTCAGCGCTGCTGGTGTTGTGCTGACAGATAAGCGCACACGGCTGTCCGCTGACAATGTAGACAGACTCAGGTTCATAAAGATGAACACATCATGCATCAGCAAGGACTTTTCTAGCCCTGTGTCATCCTGGGGAGAGTAAAAGCTTGAGGATTTGGTAAAATCACCTCACCAACCGTTTTAAGCTTTCAAATTAATTATCATTTTTATCTGTATCTTGCCTGGAAAATAATTTTGGGCATAGTAGCAGTGTGGAGTACTGATTCTATTAGGCCATCTATACTAAGCTCCACCAGATTTCAAATTATTACTAATCATGTTTATCTCTATCTTCCCTGTAAAATAATTTTGGCCTTATAGCAGTTTGCAGTACTGATTCTATTAGGCCATCTATACTAAGCTCCACCAGCTTTCAAATTAATAATAATTTTTAGCTGCATCTAGCCCGGAAAATAATTTTGGGGCTCCTAGATGCGCAAGACACATGGGTGCCTTCTTGCTGCACTACCTGCAACATGACCCTCAGATTGTCAGAATTCGAAATAATCCTGACTACTGGGTTGCCACACTCTTAGATCCCCCACACTCTTCGATCAACCTTTTCATTTTAATAAAGAACAAAAAAATGGTCATTTTTGAAATTATAAGCATTAGCAGGTTATTAGAAACTTAAATCAAACAGTTTTCAACTCAAAGCTTTATTCTAGGTGATGTTACATTTGCACATAGGACCCCTTGTTCGAAAGGAGCTTCTGAACTCTCTCGTCCATTGAATTTGTCAGGTTTTGGATGGTTTCTGCTTCAATTGTTTTGCATGAGAACAGAATACCCTCCCAGAGCTGTTGCTTAGATGTGAACTGCCTCCCGCCATCATAGACACTCCTTTTGATGATGCTCCAGAGGTTCTCAATGGGTTTGAGGTCAGGGGAGCATGGAGGTCACACCATAAGTTTGTCCCCTTTTATGCCCATATCAGCCAGAGATGCAGATGTGTTATGTGCATCATGAGACGGTGCATTATCATGCATGAAAATGATCTTGCTGTGGAATACATGGTTTTTCTTCTTGAACCATGGCAGGAAGTGCTATTTGAGAAACTCCACATACATCATGGAGTTCATCTTTACCCCTTCAGGGATCCTAAAGGGGCCGACAGTCTCTCTCCCCATGATTCCAGCCCAAAACATTACTCCACCTCCTCCTTTTTGGCGCCGTAGCCATGTTTGCATGGGGTGTCCATCAACCAGCCATCCTCCACTCCATCCATCTGGACTATCGAGCATTGCACAGCACTCATCGGTGAATAAAACAGTTTTGAAGTCAGTCTTCATGTATTGTTTGGCCCACTGGAGCTGTTTCTGCTTGTGTACAGTGGATAGAGGAGGTCAACAGGATGGCTTATGCACAGCTGCAAACCTCTGAAGGGCCCTGCATCTTGTTGTTCGGGGGACGTTGGAGGCACCAGCAGCTTCAAAAACTTGTCTGCTGCTATGACAAGGCTTTTTTGCCGCTGCTCTTTTAACCTGACGTAATTGCCTGTAGGAAAGAGTCCTCAATTTTCCCTTATCAGCACGCACACGTGTGTACTGTGAATCAGCTACATACTTCTTGATTGTGCAATGATCACGATGAAGTGTCTTGGCAATGTTGAATGTAGTCATGCCTTGACCTAAACACTCCACAATTTGTTGCTTCTCAGCAGCCGACACATCCTTTTTCTTTCCCATTTTGGCAGAAAATGTAGGCTGCTTAATAATGTGGGACAGCCTTCTTAAGTAGTCTTGCCTTTCATTGGACACACCTGCCAAACTAATTAGCACAGGTGTCTGCAATTGCTTACAGTGATATAAAGAGTCCTGACACACATCACCATCAATGAGTTTAACTGACAAACAAAAAAATTCTTACCTTATCACTCCTAAACACTTTTTGCATAATAATTTGGAACACAGTGTACATATGCTTTTCCACAAAGCTCCAGTGGTTCACGTAGTGAATCTTACAGTTTTAACTTGCCAACCGTGGTCTGTATGGAGTTGTTCAATAAAGGGCCCAAAATTAAGATAACATAGATGGGAGAGGTCTCTATGAATAGGAATTCCTAAGTATTTGATACCCTGTGAGGGCCAGGCATGCCAGGAGACTCTATGGAATGCTTTCTCAGCATCTAACGAGAGTATCTAATTACAAAATTTTAACTGCATCTAGCCCAGGAAATACTTTGTGCCTAGTAGCAGTGTCTGCTAGTCAGCGGATTATCCCAGCTGTTAAGCAAGCTACACCACCTGTAGTTTGGACACTTAATTTTTTCAAAGGAAATGCTTCGGGCCCCCGGGACACTCAGTGAAGAGCATCGGGAGGCACCCCAAGCCACAGGGGCTGGGACTGGCGATAGGACGCCTTGAAGTGGACCGCCAAGCTCGATCCTTATAAAAGCTTTTTAACTGCAGCAGCTTTAGTGGACGCTACTGGAGCTGTAATTCCCGCGGCTGCTGGCATCAGACTTGCCCTCCAATAGATCCTTGTAAAAGGATTTAAAGTGTACTCATTCAAATTAGAGAGACAATATAAATTAAAAAGCTTAGACCTGCCTCCACCGCAGGGGGGCTCGCTCGACCCACCAGCGGACAGGCACCAGTATTGGGAGAAGGGGGCTGGCCATCAGGGTCCACCGCAGCTCTGGCACAAACCCGGCGACACGGAGGTCGCATGGGGAAGAACGGACTGGCCGTGTCAGCTTCGCACTTTTTTGGTTTTAGAAGGGCATTACATGCCTATATCTGTGTCTCCCCCTCCTTTTACTCCTCAACCGCTTTTCTTTTTGCATGACTATATGTACTTGTCACTTTTCCATGTGTTAGTTGTGTCTTCTGAGAAGTTTGTCAGCTTTTGGACACCTTTGAAGTGTTTTCTATGTGTTTCTATGTGTTTTTGTTTGCCTGCCATTGGTTTTAACGGTGTTCGACGGTGTTCCATGAACAGTTCGACGAACAGTTCGGCGAACATACGGGCGTTCGACGAACCGAACTCGAACCTTACGGGGGTGGCTCAACTCTAATTATCACTTAATATTTAAGTATGCTGACATTCCCCTATTTACTGTATAAGCCTGAAAACTGCCCCTATATACAGTATGAGCCCCACACAGCCCCCTACATATAATATAAGACCAACATAGCCCCTCTATATACAGTGTGAGTCCCCATATAGTCCCCTATATACAGTATGAGCCTCCACATAGACTTTCTACATACAATATGTGTAAAGGGTCTGGGAGGCGGAACCTCTGAGCTACTATAGAAGGTGGCGGTCCTTGTAAGGGAGCGGGTGGCGACCAGGGTAGACGGGCAGGCAGTCACAGCAAGTGACCGGGGCAGTCTCTGGATGAACGGGCAGGAGGTCACGGCAAGTGACCGGGGCAGTCTCTGGATGAACGGGCAGGAGGTCACGGCAAGTGACCGGGGCAGTCTCTGGGTAAAGGATTGGTACGACCTGTGGCGGCAGATGATAGACGTGAGCTCCCAGGTGAGCAGGCGAGAGTCTCTGGATAAACGGGTGGTCACAGCATGTGACGGCGGAGCCTCCAGGAAGACCAACAGACAGGTAGCAGATGAGCGCTCCCAGGTGAGCGGGCAGGAGTCTCTGGACAGGCGGGTGGTTACAGCACGTGACGACAGAGCCTCCTGGTAGGCTAGCAGACAGGCAGCAGATGAGCGCTCCCAGGTGAGCGGACAAGCTGCTCCTTAGACAGACTGACAGGAGTTGGAAGGCAGACCGTCGGACCTCAGGCAAGCAGGCAGGTAGAAGATGTGCGCTCCCAGGTGAGCGGGCAAGCTGGTCCTTAGACAGACTGACAGGAGTTGGAAGGCAGACCGTCGGACCTCAGGCTAGCAGGCAGGTAGCAGGATATCAGGCAGGAATTAGACAGCAGACTGGCAGGAATCTGGCAGGTATCTGGCAGGTAACTGGCAACGGGACCTGAGGGCTGAAGCAGAGTAGTGAACAGTGCTACAACATTGCTCGGGCACCTCCATTTTGGAGGAGGTGCCTTTTATATGGGAGGTCCTCCGGCAATTGGCCGGGGACTCCTTAGGACGGCGCGCGCGGTCCCTTTAAGAGAGGGGGAGCGCGCGCACCCTAAGCACATTGCCGGGGAAGGAGCGCGTGCCGGAAGCAGCGGGGAGAGAAGCGCTGGAGGACGCCGCGCCAGGAGCGGGGAGGTGAGAGGGACGGCGTCTCTGCCTAGAATGGGGCAGAGACGCCGATGCTACAATATGAGCCCTCATATAGCCTCCTATTTACATGATGAGCCCCCACATAGCCCCCTATAAACAGTATGAGCCCCCATATAGCCTCTCTATATAGAGTGTGAGCTCTCACATATCCTCCTATAAACAGTATGAGCCTGAACAATTCCTCCTATAAACAGTATGAGCCCCCACATGGACCCTATAAACAGTATGACCCTCACATAGCTTCCTATATCCAGTATGAGCCCCCATATGGCCCCCTATAAACAGTGTGAGCCCCCACATAGCCTCTCTATATAGAGGTTGAGCCTCACATATCCTCCTATAACAGTATGAGCCCTCACTTAGCCACTCTATATACAGTATGAACCCCACATAACCCCATATACTGTATACAGTATGTGCCCACACATAGCCTCCCTATATACAGTATGAGCCCTAGGTAACCTCCTATATACAGTATGAACCCCCACGCAGCCCTATATAAACAGTATGAGCCCCACATAGTGCCTTTATACAGTATGAGCCCCCACATAGCCTCCTAAATACAGTATAAGCCCCCATATAGCCTCCTATATGCAGTATAAGCCCCCACATATTTTCCCATATACAGCATAAGCCCCCCACATAGTCTCCTATATACATTGTGAGCCCCATCATAGCCTCCTATATATACTGTGAGCACCCTCATAGCCTCCTATATACAGTATGAGGCCGCACATAGCCTCCTGTATACAGTGTGAGCTCCACATAGCCTCCTAAATACAGTTTGAGCCACCACGTAGCCTTTGTATATACAGTGTGAGCCCCCACATAGACTCATATATACATGCAGAAAAAACATACTCATCTCGCTCCTGTTCCCCGGGTGTGCTGCTCCGGTCTCCAACACCCTGACTCTCCATGCAGCAGACGCGATGAGGTGACGTGAATTACATTTTGCAGAGACAAGTCATGGATGGAAGAAGTGGTTATGGTGGTGTGGGCTGAATGAAAAAGAAAAGGGAAAGTGAACAACTATGATCAGAGAGATGGTAGATGACTTAATATACATATATTTGTACAATTACCAGCACACTATGCACATACAGTACAGACCAAAAGTTTGGACACACCTTCTCATTTAAAGATTTTTCGGTATTTTCATGACTTTGAAAATTGTGCATTCACACTGAAGACATCAAAGCTATGAATTAACACAGTTGTTGTAGAGATGTGTTTGCTTCTAGAACTCTGTGTGGCATTGACCTGGTCTCTAATCTGAGCTGCTGTTAACCTGCGATTTCTGAGGCTGGTGACTCAGATAAACTTATCCTCAGAAGCAGAGGTGACTCTTGGTCTTCCTTTCCTGGGGTGGTACTTTTGGTGAGCCAGTTACTTTGTAGCGCTTGATGGTTTTTACAACTGTACTTGGGGACACTTTCAAAGTTTGCCCAATTTTTCGGACTGACAGATCTTCATTTCTTAAAGTAATGATGGCCACTCGTTTTTCTTTACTTAGCTACTTTTTTCTTGCCATAATACAAATTCTAACAGTCTATTCAGTAAGACTATCATCTGTGTATCCAGCAGACTTCTGCACAACACAACTGATAGTCCCAACCCCATTTATAAGGCAAGAAATCCCACTTATTAAACCTGACAGGGCACACCTGTGAAGTGAAAACCATTTCCGGTGACTACCTCTTGAAGCTCATCAAGAGAATGACAAGTGTGCAAAGCAGTCATCAAAGCAAAAGGTGGCTACTTTGAAGAACGTAAAATATAAGACATATTTTCAGTTGTTTCACACCTTTTTGTTAAGTATATAATTTCACATGTGTTAATTCATAGTTTTGATGCCTTCAGTGTGAATGTACAATTTTCATAGTCATGAAAATACAGAAAAATCTTTAAATGAGAAGGTGTGTCCAAACTTTTGGTCTGTACTGTATATAGTATGCAGAGCACTGGAATTGATATATACAATTATACCACTACATGGTTGCTGCACAGTGATAATATCAGTGTTTATACTGTTAATAATCAGTATGGTATATTATCACTACAGTACATGTTGGTGATATGTTGTTATGATCTGGCTGTATTTATTGATTATTGTCTCATATTGTGGTATTGATTGTAATATTGGTCTTAGTACAGTCATGATGGTAATGATCAGTATGGTGGCATTATTTTAGCATTATGTGGTGGCATTATGTGGTCATAACTTGGTAGGATTATTTACTAGTGATGGGCGGACCCGTGGATATCCGAATATCTATTAAAAGTTTGGTTCGGTTACCAGAACAGTACCTGACCCGGAACACGGACCCCATTCATATGAATGGGGCCCCCGAACATCCATGATTTCCCACGCAGATGACAGCGTGGGAAAAAGGGGCTCTGATCGGTTAGAACTACGGGCTCACTCTGTCAGATGACAGTGTGAGCCCGCAGCTGTGACTGTGACCAGTCGTAAAAAGCTTACCACAGGTCACAGGCATCAGCTGATGAGAGTACTACTCCCATCAGCCTATGCCTGCTGTTACAGAGCAGACGCCGCTGTGTAATCACTCCTGCAGTGTATAGCGCTGAGCTGCCGTGAAAGAGTTCACAGGAGTTCATCAGCTGATGAGCTCCAGTGATCTCACTTACGGCACCGCTACGGCGTGAGACAGTTCTCACGCAGCGGCGGTGCCGTAAGTGAGGTTACCGGGTTTCATCAGCTGATGAACTCCTGTGAACTCTCTCACGGCAGCTGATCGCTACACATTACTTGTGTCAGTGTGAGCCTGTTGTCATGTACAATATATTGTATGTCTATATACTGTTGACACATATATATACTGTTGTTATACACATGTAAATATATATATGGTGGCTCATTATACCCGTAATATTATTTTGAGGAATGTATTAACATTGTCTGTTTCTCTGACCTAACAACCTTTGACTATATGAGCCTTTTTACTAATCGGGTCACATTGGCCTGTGTATAAATACTATGCTACTTGGATGATCACTTAATATCTACTAGGCTGTACAATTTGGGTCCTGCTTGTCCCATATAGCGGTAGAATTTTTTTACACACTGTATGTTGTTTTGCACCATTTTTTGCACCAATTATCTGCATGTGATAATTTTTAACAAAATTGAATATTTAATAAAACAATTTTTTATGATGTAGATCGGCCTTTGATCGTGGTTGCTTCGGTTGTTTATGTTTATCTTGCGATTTTGCCATTATACGGTCAATAGTTGCCACTCTTCACATTGTAGTATGTGTACATTATGGAGTGGCACCGTTTGAAAATTATACTAGTATAAGTCATCTAGATCATCGTAGGACACTATGGATTATTTCATCACTTTGGATAGGTGAGGGATATGGTTGTTTTTTATTTTTGCTGTTTTACAGTTGACAGTGGCTTCTGGGATTAGGTGTTAGGTGAGTATAAATTAGCTTATTTATTTTCTGTTTTTTACAGGGAACAATGGTGTGAAGATATTCAAGGTAATCCCCTGTCGATCACTGTGCACTGGCAGGCGGGTTTTACGAAGCTCTACATATGAAAATTTGACACTGCAGCTTGCAAAGGAAGGAGCTGAAGAAGCGAAGAGTGAGAATTCTCACAGCAGCTGCAAGCTACACAGGATGTCCCTTCCCCTGACGCCATGTGCCTATTCAAGAAACATAATTCAACAGCGAGTTATGGGGAAAAGATTCATCTCAGTGATACACAAAATAGACCTGAGGGGATGCGGATTGTAACCCTAGTTTTAAACATAGTCCAGCGTAAGGAAAGGAGATACCCAGCACAGCCTTGCAGGGGCCCCTAGGACTCTGATGTTTAGCATCCATGCGTAGCAGGGGCCCGGCTGGGTCCAATGACACCAGAACGGGCTCCCTAGGACTGTCCAGTAAGAACATATGGCCCATTTTAGTTTTGGGAGCTCTTAGCTGGGAAATAACAGGGATGGAGACTTGGGCTCCACCAAGGGTGCAGTAGGGGGAGTGACACAGAGAGTTTGAAGGTCTCTGTAGCTAGAGCCTATTGTCTTTTTCCTGGGGAGGTCGTGATATCAAGTCATCCACCTGATTGTCACAGCTGACACCCGGTGCTATGTGCAAGGAACGGTCCCGCACCGCTCCCTGCACATTAACCCCCGAAATGCTGTGATTGAAATCGATCACAGCATTCTGGTGGCAAGAGGAGGTTAGCGCGATACTTACCTTCTCTGCCGGCATCCCGCAGCGTCTGAGTCCGGTCCCAGATGTTGTCATGGTGACCCGATGTCATCATGACAACATCCGGGTCATCAGAAGGCAGGAAGTTGCTTTGGTCATGCGCCACGTGTGACCAAAGTAACTTTTCCCTGTGCAGCGCTGACAGGCTGCATAGCACAGGGATGGTGATGAAGTTAACCCCTTTAGTGAACAGGGTAAAAAAATAAAATAAAAAACAAAACATAAAACGATGCTTTATCATCATACCACCAAACAAAAAATGGAATAAAACGAGATCAAAAAGACAAATGTAAATAAAAATGGTACCGCTGAAAACGTCATCTATCCCGCAAAAAACAAGCCACCATACAGCTCCAACGGCAGAAAAATAAAACATTTATAGCTCTCTAGCGATGCATAAACAATTCTTTTTTCTATAAAATAGTTTTCATTGAGTAAAAGTGCCATAACGTGAAAAAAAATATAACTGTGGTACCGCTGTAAACGTACTGACCCGAAGAATAAAGCTTCCTTATCAATTTGATGACACATAGAACGGCATAAAAAAAACCCCAAAAAACAATTCGTGAATTGTTGTTTTTTGTTTATTCTGCCTTCCAAAAATCGGAATAGAAAGCAATCAAAAAATGTAATGTGCCCAAAAATGGTACCAATAAAAACATCAACTTGTCCCACAAAAAAAAAAAAAAATCACATGACTCTGTCGGCCGAAATATGGAAAAATTATAGCTCTCAAAAAATTGCGATCCATAAACTAGTCTTTGCAATAAAAAGGGTTTTTTAGTGTGTGACAGCTCTCAATCATAAAAACCTGATATGAATCTAGTATCCCTGTAATTGCACCGACCCGAAAAATAAAGTTGTCTAATCACTTATACCGCACGAGGAATGGCGTAAAAAATAAACTTTAGCGTTAGGGATAGGGTTGTGCTAGGGTTAGGGTTAGTGTTTTGCTAGGGTTAGGGTTGGGCTAGGGTTAGGGTTGTGCTAGGGTTTGGGTTGGGCTAGGGTTAGGGTTGGGCTAGGGTGAGGGTTGAGCTAGGGTGGGGCTAGGGGTAGGGTTGGGGTAGGGTGGAGCTAGGGTTAGGGTTGGGCTAGGGGTAGCATTGAGCTATGGGTAGGGTTGTGCTAGGGTTAGGGTTGTACTAGGGCTAGGGTTAGGGTTGTGCTATGGTTAGGCTAGGATTGGGTTAGGGTTGGGCAAGGGTTAGGGTTGCGTTAGGGTTGAGCTAGGGTTAGGGTTGGGCTAGGGTTAGGGTTGAGCTAAGGTTGCGTTTGGGCTAGGGTTGTGGTTGTATTAGGGTTGGGGTTTGGATTTTTTCAGAAGTAAAGAAAAAAATACCGTCTATATGGCAACTAATGTTGAGCACAAGAGCTCGCTACTTGAGTTTGCATCGGGTGCTCGGGTATGCACCGAGTATAGCGGGTGCTCGAGTGACATGCTCAAGTCTCCGCCTCAAATGTTTTGCAGCTGTTATACAGCCAAAAAAACCTTGCTGGGACTTCTTGTCATGCACAAGCGATCCCCACATGTTTTTATTTGGGTGACTAACAACCATGAAACATGCGGGCGGGGACTCGAGCATGTCACTTGAGCACCCGCCATACATGGTCCATACCTGAGTACCCGATGCAAACTCAAGTAGCGAGCACTTGCACTCAAGACTAATGACAACTTATTCAATATGATGACCTAATGTTATCAAATTCTGTGTCGTACCTCTGGGTTCAAAATGTTCACTATACCCCTTGATAAAATCCTTCAGGGGTGTAGTTTCCAAAATGGCGTCACTTGGGGGGGGGGGTTTCCACTATTTAGGCACATCAGGGGCTCCCCAAACGCAACATGGTGTCCGCTAATTTTTCAAGCAAATTTTACATTCAAAAAGTCGAAAATGAAAAAAAATTGCGGTCTAAAGTAACATTTTTGTGAAAAAAGTTAAATGTTCATTTTTTTCTTCCACATTCCAAAAATTACTGTGAAGCACCTGAAGGGTTAATAAACTTCTTGAATGTGGTTTTGAGCACCTTGGGGGGTGCAGTTTTTACAATGGTGTCACTTTTGGGTATTTTCTATCATAAAGGCCCCTCAAAGTCACGCCAGATGTGATGGGGTCTCTAAAAAAGTATTTTTGTAAATTTTGTTGTAAAAATGAGAAATTGCTGGTCAATTTTTAACCCTTATAGCTCCCTAAAAAAAAAAAATGTGATTCCAAAATTGTGCTGATGTAAAGTAGACATGTGGGAAATGTTATTTATTAACTATTTAGTGTAACATATCTCTATTTAAGGGCATAAAATTTAAAATTTTGAAAATTGCAAAACTTTCTACATTTTTACCAAATTTCTGATTTTTTCACAAATAAACGCAAGTGATGTCAAAGAAATTTTACCACAATCATGAAGTACAATATGTCACGAAAAAACAGTCTCAGAATCAGCGGGATCCATTTGAAGCGTTCCAGAGTAATTACCTCATAAAGTGACAGTGGTCAGAATTGTAAAAATTGGCCTGGTCATTAACGTGCAAACCACCCTGGGGGTAAAGGGGTTAATACTAGACCTCTGAGCATAAGACGGAAAAGTCGTGGAACTATGGAAATCACAGGTCGGAGAGACGTGTTGGTGATCTGCAAATGATAAAATATTGGATACAACATTTTCAAAACATCTCAATTTATCCAGTATCGAGTATGATCCCCAAGCACAGAAATCCCCGCACTTACAGCCTCGGCTCCTGTTTTTACTTTATTGTATGGTTGGTTTATCTGCATTATCCACATTGTGGTTTTTACAGGTTTTATCTATATATTTTGTCTATGCACATTTTAACCTGAGTGTTACGAATCTGCGAACTCAGATATCCTGTGTTAAGTATTGTGGAATTTTTCAGGCTCAAACTAAGAAACGTAGAGCTCAGAAACGCGTTGCCGTCTGGTTGAAGTATTTTTTGCTGATGGCATTTGTACATTTTTCATGTGCTATTTTTGTACGAAGCCACTTAAATTTGGTTGTGTTTATATGGATTAAATAAAGTGCTGACTTTTATGGAAAAAGGGAGTGTTGGCCTGAATTTCACATTGCTATATCACTTTTCATACTTTTGCATAGACCTGGTCAGAGAGTCTGGACATGTACAGTAACTCTGCTCTACAGACTCCGGCCACAAGGTAAGTTTAGTCTTACAGAGCCGCTATCTATCACCATGCACACTCAGCTTTTATCAGCTCAAATGTCTCCCGTACCCCTAGACTGTTATATTTCCCCATCAACTACATGATGACAATTAGCAGCCATAAACTTAATGCATTGTAGGGGTTTTCCAGGTTTACTATATTGACCTCTTCACCGGTGGGGTTCAACATCAACTGACATCCAACAATCGGAATTATTATAAAGACATTTGTAACTGTGGACCATAGCACAGTATTGGAACTCAGTGGTTGCAAAACCACAGATTGATATGGGGGTGGGGGAGGCATTTACAAAACCTAGGTGCCATAGACATTGACTGAAAATAAGTCCCCTTAAGAAATGGAAGTCTGCACATGTGTAGGAGAACAGTGGTAGGCAGGACAAAGATACCAGTCTCCTCCTGGAGGGCAATTTTACAGACTGTGTAAACCAATGGGACGTAGATTGAGAACTGGATCACTAATGATCGACTATTATTGTGATTGTGACAGGTAATCAAATTTTTCACTAGTGGCTACTAGAGGTGAAATGTAGTATTGCATCCCAACCAGTTAAAGGATTAGGAACTAGGGATGTCACGGGTGTGTCAGGCTTGACATACAGTCATTCTGGATCCGGCTGTAGAAGGTCGCTGCGCTTGGCCTTGCAGACACCTTCTTGATCCTTTCATCATCCCTCCCACTCTAGCACCCAGCGGTGATCTCCACGATCGCCTGCTAATTAACACACCCTTTCTGGATCTTTAAATATACTCAGTTTCTCAAGAGAGTTGCTGGTGATAGAGTAAATTCCTCTGTTCAGGTCTGGAGTTCTAGCAGTCAGCGATATTCTTCTTGGAGTTCCTTTATGGATTGTAGTTGTGTTCTCTCTGGTGTCTGCTCAAAGCTAAGTGTATCTCCTTGTCTGTTTCCCTTGTTTGTCTTTAGTTGCAGTGGGGCCGACTAGTGCTAACTCCTCCCCCTCCCTACCTAGGGCCTAGCTCTAGGGTCAGCCAGGGCTAAGGTATCCTGCTTGGCGATAGGTGTGGAACCTATTTAGGGACGATAAGGGAGTCATGGTGTTGTTAGATCTGCTTAGGGGTCTCCACTCCCCCTTTCCCTAGTTTCTGGGCTTTCCCCCTTTTCCCGTTGTCGTACGCCGGGTTCTTCCCATACCTAGCATGACAAGGGATGAGCAGACCCGTGGAAGTTCAGGTTTTGGTACCCAACTGAACTTTAGTCCAAAGTTTGGTTCGGGTACCAAAACTGTACCCGAACTTGATCCAGTACATGGACCCCATTGAAATCATTGTGAACTCCAACTTTTGAGATGGAAAAATCTCACTCTCCCTCCTCCCTCCTTCTCTTTTCTCTATCTCTCTCCTCCCGCTTCTCTCCTCCCTTTCTCTCTTCCCTCCCTCTCTCTCTCCTCCCTCTCTCTCTCCTTCATCTCTCCTCCATCTCTCTCTCCTTCATCTCTCTCTCCTCCATCTCTCTCTCCTCTATCTCTCTCTCTCCTCCATCTCTCTCCCTCGCACTCTTCTCCATTTCTCTCTTCTCAATCTCTCTCTCCCTTGCTCTTTGTCCTCCATCTCTTTCTCTCTCCTCCCTCTATCTCTCTCCTCCCTCTCTCTCTCTCCTCCCTCTCTCTCTCTCCTCCTTTGCTCTGTCTCCTCCATCTGTCTCTCCTCCATATCTCTCTCTCATCCATCTCTCTCCCTTACCCTTTCCTCCATCTCTCTCACTCTCTCCTCTCTCTCACTTGCTCTTTCTCCTCCATCTCTTCCTCTCCCCCCCATATAATGCCCCATGCAGGATTTAACTTCTCACCCCCATATAATGCCCCATACAAGATGTCACCTCTCCCCCCATATAATGCCACATGTAGGATGTCACCTCTCCCCCCATATAATGCCCCATGCAGGATGTCACCTCCCCCATATAATGCCCCATAGGATATCACCAACCCCATATAATGCCCCATGCAGGATGTCACCCCCCTCCATATAATGCCCCATGCAGGATATCACCCCCCTCTCTTTAAAATGCCCAATGCAGGATGTCACCCCCCTCTTTAAAATGCCCCATGCAGGATGTCACCCCCCATATAATGCCCCATGCAGGATGTCACCCCCCCCATATAATGCCCCATGCTGGATGTCACCCCCCCATATAATGCCCCATGCAGGATGTCACTCCCCCATATAATGCCCCATGCAGGATATCACCCCCCCCATATAATGCCCCATGCCTCCGTACATTAAAAAAAATAATAATCAAATACTCACCTCACTCCTCCTTACCTGCTGCCGCTGCTCAGGTCCGTACTCCAGCGTCGCCGGCGTCTTCCCGCTCTGCGCTGCCTGTGATGGCTCAGCGGATCTGCGGAGGCAGGAGGAGAGGTAAGTATCCGGCTGCTGGGCCCTGAGCAAGCGGGGGAGAAGGGCGGGCGCTGGCACCGCTCTCCTCCGCCCATAGCCCCATTCATGCTTAGTATGTCCTGCCAGCCTCCTTGGTACTTTCATGCCCACCCAGCATGTCCTGCCAGCCACTGGTGGTAGTACATGCTGCTAGGCATAGTAACAGTAACGAGAGGTTGGCAGCAGGACAGGCTGGGCAATGGGCATGATGATAATCATGCCCATTGCCCAGTAGCATTTACTGACAGCCTCGGCCAGGGGTCCTCTCAGCCACCCCTCCCCCCTATCCCTTCCTCCCCTCCCGACCCCTGCTTTTCATACTCACGCGTCGAGATGAGCTGCAGGCCTGCAGCCGCTGCCTAGGGCAACGGCGGATCCGTCCTCCACAGCGCGCACAGGAAGCCGTCCCAGGGCGATGATGTCATCGCCCTGAGACTGACCTCCTGCGCACGCGCCGGCAGAGGTGGCAGAGGGGCACTGCGGCAGCAGGCAGAGCAGGGAGACCAGTCTCCTTGCTGTGCTGCTGCAGAGGGCCCATCACTAATCATATCGGCAGTGCTGCCTATCTGATTAGCGAACCGGGGGGTCCTCTGTTCTCTGTACAGGGCCCAGTGGGTGTGAGGGCGGGGCTTAGGGGCATGGCCATCGGAACCCGGAGCCCACCGGGGGTTTTCCCGATCATACGGTGGGCCAGTACGCCCCTGCCCATAATCCCAGCTGGGGGCTGGGATTCGAAGCATGGTAAGGCCCAAACTAGACATGGCCACCATGAATTTCTAGTAAACAGAAAAAAACACATGTAGGGACTCCATCTTTAATAAAAAAAAAAAATCCTCGTTCCGACGTAATCCATGGGTCTTCTGTCTTCAGCTCTGCTACATCTTTGCCATCAGAGAAATATGTCTGCTGACAGATGAGCAGGCACAGAATGACACTGGAGCACTGTTACTGTGTAGTGCGGCACTATGTTGCTTTTATGTCATTTCATGCTGTGTAGAAATCTTGGGAAAAGTGTGGATTGTGCTCTGGAAGTGATCAGTTATAGCTAACTATGTTATTTTCTGCAGAGATAAGTCCTGCATAGAAGATGGGATATATCGGTCTGCAGATAAAGAACTTCACCTAGAGACATCACTGGTGAGTATGTGTATTACCTATACACACACACTGACACTATATACAGAGCTCCTGTGTATAATATTAATGGTGATCATTGCATTACCTGTACACTGACACTATATACAGAGCTTCTGTGTATAATGTCACTGGTGATGACTGATAACCTGTACACTATATACAGAGCTCCTGTGTATAATATCACTGGTGATCACTGTATAACCTGTACACTGACCCAATATACAGAGCTTTTTTACATTTTTATTATTTTAGCATTATTTGTCACTATGTTGTGGCATTATGTGCTTTGGTCATGAGATGACGATATTTGTCCCTTGTATGTGGTATTATTCAGTCACTATGTGGTGGTAATATGTGGTCTCATGGTGTGTCAGTATTTATACCTTGTATCTGGTAGCATTTGATCACTATGTGGTGGTATTATGTGCTTTGGTCATGGTGTGGCGGTATTTGTGCCTTGTATGTGGCATTATTTGGGCACTATATGGTGGTAATATGTGATCTGGTCACGGTGTGGTGGTATTTCTGCCTTCTATCTGGTAATATTGGTCTTGGTAGAGTGGATTGTGGTTGGTCATTTGTTTTATCTGATATCAATAAGGGGAAACCTCTTTATTTCCAATATATATTAAATACTTGGATGTTTAACCCCTCCCTGCCCTGTGACTATTACACAGCAGCAGAGATGCAGTTGCAAAGGTTCACCAGAGAAAGCAAGTTGGCATTTGGTGAGATTTTCACCTCTGTATTTATGAGACAAAACCAGGAGTGGGTGAGAAATTCATAAAACATTACCTCGGATTGCTCCACTCCTGGTTTTGTCTTATAAATACAGAGGTAAAAATCTCACCAAATACTCAAAGTGCCACAATCTTCTGACAGTGCTGATTCCACCAATAAATAAGTAATCACCTTCCCAACCTGTGCATCGCTGATAACTTGTTTTCACCAATAAAAACCCTTTAATGCAAACTACAGTAATTGTACATCGCATTTCTGGTGAGCGCACAGTGATGGGCAGAAGCGGCCAATATAATGGGTATAACGGCTAACAGGTATTTGCAAATAGCTGAAGGGTGGGTGGGCCCCTGGAGTCAATGTCCCTGGTGGGCCCCAGACACCCCAGTCCGGCGCTGTTGACAGCAGTGACCTGGGGGTCTGAAATGCTTCCTGGGGCGATCCCCATGCTGTCCCCATGTCATTTGAGCACTGTCACTATCGTTTTGGGCACTTTTTAGGCTTTCTACAGACTGTTGGGGGTGCCGCCGCAAAAATGCTCGAGTCTCCCATAGACTAACATTGGGCTCGTTGCTCGGGTCGAGCACCCGAGTATCACGGTGAGCTCGGCCCGAGCTTCGAGCACCGGAGCATTTTAGTGCTCACTCAACACTAATTGCCTCTCTTCGTAATGTGCAAACAATGTCTTCTTCAGGTGGATTCCACCTGGATCCCTCATGAAAAGCACTAGATAAAAATGTAAATGATTGAACATATGCACTGCAATATAAAAACAACTTGCTGTGCATTGTGTATTTTTCAGTCTTTTTCAGCTTCTTTTCTCCGCTTCCAGCTTTGAAAATTACGAAGTGGTTAAAGAAAGTGATCGGTTCATTCTGCTGGTGGCTTCTGTTTGGAAGCCGCTCACTATTTTATATGTAGTTAACAAAAACACTGATGTTTTCCTTAAGTGTCTTCTTATAAAATAAAAAATCAGTGGGTATGCTGGCGTCTATAAGGTGCTGTGTGTACGTACCCTTAGGAATAACAGAATCTCTGGTCATCTCCTCCATTTTTGGCCAGAGTTTAGAGGATTAATGGGAGACATAGAACCGCTATTCTCCAGTTTGGGATCTAACCCTTCAGACATACTATATATGAGGTATAGTATTAATATACCATAAAAGTCAGTAATAATCAATTAAATGCGAAAAGACATTAAACAATTTTAATTTTTTATTTCTTTGAATTAAAATTGCATGGAAGGATGAAGACAAGTTCTTGGAGGAGCCTTCAACTTTTGCACGTGTCTCTTGCTGGTCAGGAGGCCACAGGTAGGTGGTACAACTCCTTCCATACAGGTACAGCATTAATGGTGGATGTGCTGTAGTTTCTTCAGAGCGCTAGATTTGGGGGTTTTCTGTCCTCGAGATGTCAATGGTGCGTTGGTGGCAGCAGCCAAAAATGCAGCTTTCTCTGACAGCACGAGCAGCCCTGGATAATCCACGCCGGCAGGATGTTATCATCCGGCGGAAGAGAGAACCTAGGAGAAAAGATGTAAAACTGATGTAAGTAATGGGACTCCATATTAGAGGACACTACTGTGGTGTCACTGTAGCATGACGTTAGAGGAATCTCATCATACAGAGGAGCAGAATCATTGTCAGCCATCATACATGTGACAATCCCACACTTACCTCGCCTAGTTTCCCCCTCTTCAACTTTCTCTGTTTTTAGTTGTTTTCTCAGTGTTCGAAAATATTTTCTTCTCTTCTGAACTGGAGATTCTAATCAAAAAGCCAGAAAAAAATGTTGATTATAAACTCCTAAAAGATGAGCTTTGTATCTTTATAGAGTTATGCAACTGATTAATATGAACCTGTAGCTCTTCTGGGTTCCGGTGGTGTCTCCCCAAAGAACCATGTCCCCATATTAATATGACATTACTTTCAGCAAGCCACAGTGTTATATAATCAGTTAGATAAAACTTCATTGTAACTTTAAAGAAGACCCATCACCAGGTCAAAAGTGTCCAAGATTCGCTCTTATTTTATGTCGGCTTCTCCCCTGAGTATTCTGATATTTGTTTTCCTAAAATCCACAGTACGGTTGTAGAGATATGGGACTTTTTATTTAGTGTTAATTATTATGGTCTTTATCATGTGGGCGTGGTAACCTAAGGGCACGCCCCAGAGGATCCTGTGAGCACCGCCCCTTTGTAAAGAATAAAAATTACCACTAATTACAAAGGCCCATAACTCTGGAACCGTATGGGGGATTTTAACAAAACAAAAAATAGAATACTCAGGGGAGCAGAAAGAATAAAGGAAGTAATTTTAGAGCCTTAATATTTACATTTTGGATCATAGGCTATAATTGGATGGCCTATAAACCTGTTCATACCTGACAATGAGGGCGAGGATGACTCACTGTTTTTAGCAGTAAAACACTGATTGTCTCCAACAGTTTTGGAAGGGGAAGATTCTTTCTGCCTGTTGGTAGAAAAAAGACACGTAAATTACAAGGAAAAAACAATAGAATAACGGAAGAACACCTGTCTGTAAGGTCAATTAGGACAACATAGAGGAGATAGCCTGCTCAAGACCACATTTTACCAGCAAGAATGGAGTCTAATTAGTAATATTGGCCTGTAGTGAGTTGGAAATGAATGGTTGGTCGCAACAATCAGCTGTTATTGAAGTTATCACAAGTAAGACCCACAGAGATTGTGTAGTCATGGGGTGGTGGATGCTAGATTTAGATTTGTGTTACTCGTATCTTGTATTTGGATCCGACATATATCAGGACTAAATCTCATAATAATAATAATCTACTCACATTTCTGAGCCTTTTTCATTGATCTCTGGGGAACACCCTGGAGGTGACATAGGCACTTCATTGCCTTCATCACTGTTCTCTTGGGAACACTGTGGAGGTGACATAGGCTCTTCATTGCCTCCATTACTGTTCTCTTGGGAACACTGTGGAGGTGACATAGGCTCTATATTGGTCATCATCCCAGTATTGGTGATATATAGCTAAAACAGATAAAGAAATATAAAATAGATATATTTAATTTTTTTTTGTAATTATAGGTTTCATACATTTTATTAGCCACATACTTACTTTAGAAGACCTTTGATAAGTTGATGCAAAGTTTTTGATTTCTGGCCAGTCATTGTCCTCACTTGTGTCCCCCTCATCTGAATTCATATGTTTGAAGCTGCTACTTCGAGCTAAAAAATACAAGTGTTATTAGAGATTATTAGTATAATACCCAGACAGTCACCATGTTATCACTAATAATGATGAGAACTGATTTTGACATAAAATGAAAGACAAGACACACGTCAGTTTTCTGCAGATGACGTCTCATTTTACTTACTGATAAAGTAGCGGGTGTCCTCATCTGACTTTAGGTCAGGAACGAACAGGGGCTTCTGACTTAAAAGGTTGTCAAAGTCTAAGTCACGCATAAATGGATGAATTTTGATCTCATTTGCGCCTCCTGGAAAAGGAAGACAAGAAAGAAAGTGATACAGTCATTGTCAGAGAAACTGCTCCATATCTGTAGAATTTATGTTAATCTGAACTGAAGATGTAACAGAGCCGACATAAAGGAAATATATTGAACATTATAGCATGAAGAATGGGTAATAGACAAGTAGGTAGAGTACAGAACCTCAGTGCTGATCCTCATGGAACCCATCATTTGTCTGGTCACGCTGTAATAATTCATTGATAATACTATTAATATTACCTGTTCCAAGTCTCAGTGCTGGAATTTTTCTGAGCAGTTGAGTGATGATGCCTCGAGCATTAGTTGGAGGAAAGTAATTACATCTCCAAGGTATATCATCTGTTATATAAAAAGCAAATATTATAAGAAATAAAACCTCTTCATTTATTTTCAGAAAAAAAAAATTCCTTAACAAAGCTAGAAAAAACTACAGAACTATTCAAGTCAAATAACAGTGACATCACAAGCATTCAGATTATTTTACTTACCCTGGATGATACTGTGTAAAATATTCCTTCTGCAAGCCCCTGTAAATGGTGGATATCCAAATAGAAATTTATATAGGATGATCCCTATTGACCACCAGTCAACAGGCCTTCCATAACCTATCTTTAGGATAACTTCTGGGGCCATGTAAGTAGGGGTGCCAGCAGTCTGGAAACCAACAGAAAAAGGAGATGATGATCAATAAATATAATTGCGACACATAACATCAGTGGAAATGTTTTTCTAGAGAAATTATAAATCAGAGAAGGAGAAAGAGATGAGATCTGTAAAGTACAAGACCCTGTAAGTAAAGCCTACCTCTTTATCAAGGAACTCTTTGGTGATGTCCTTAGTTGGAGTCTTGTAGAAGTCTGAGTTTGGTCTCATGAGGCCGAGTTTTGAAACCCCAAAATCAGTGACCTTAATATGTCCTGTTGATGTTATCAGGAGGCTGTGAAAGAAAAGATGGTGTCAGCACCATCAGCACCAAGTAATAACCCACAGACTGTATAAGAAACTCTAACTTTCTTCCCCTCTAATATGCTAGAGGGGTCACTTACTTCTCAGGCTTCAGATCTCTGTGCACCACACCATAGCTGTGCAGGTATTCCACAGCAAGGACCGTTTCCGCAATGTACATACGGGCCAAGAGGACCGGTAAAGGACCCCTGTGCTTTAGAAGGGTACCACAGTCACCTCCTACAGGAGAAAGCAAATATGAGAACTGAGGGTTTGTTACAATGTAAATTACACATGATGAGTGGGAATGTGAAGAAGGCGGAGACATTGGGACAGGATGGTCTATATATACTGTATAATGTAGTGCGTATACTGTATACTGCAGATAGACCCTATACATAGAGACAGAGCCTCATCTACGAGCCTCTAATTTTTTTCTCTGTGAACGTTCTTATCTATAAAAACTCTTCAAAAAGACAAATCTTCCTTTTACCCATAGTGGAAATTGCTGCCGTGCTCAGCGAGGACATACTGGGGGACTTTCATAGAGATCAATGGTTTTTCAGGCATCTTGGTAACAGATGACTTATAATAATTGCAAAGAGGACATGTAACCGTCCATGTGGGCACATTGTGGTCATATATAGGTGCTAGGATTAAGCAGACGTGGGCTGGATATAGATACAATGGATGTGTCCTACCTGGTACATACTCCATGACCATACATAGATGAAGTTTAGTAGGAAAGGAGCAGAACGTGGAGACCACAAAGGGACAATCTGCGAATGCTGAGATGTCCCTCTCCAGAAAGGCCCATTCAAGCCTCTTTGGCTTTTTCAGGTTCTCCTTGTCCATTTTCTTCATAGCGCAGACTTGGTTTGTATCTTTATGGCGAACTAAGTGGACGGCCCTGGAGAGGAGAAAAAAACATGATTTACTATAAATTCTTATTAACAATCTATCTATAGATCTCATCAAATGATCTCCTGTATTAATGATTAATGTGGGGCCATCACTAGAAAACCATGTCTATAAATATATAAAATAACACTCCACAAATGATCACCAATGGGGGGTCCTCATCCACGTCACATCCTAACTGACCTGAATAGTGACAGATAGATGTGGACCGTGATGTGAACTCATAATTTGTCCATGGGAACATAACATGGGAAGGGCGCAGAGACATCGTCATAAGGAGCCCTGGGAAATATATATAATACCAAAGTAAAGCTCACCCAAAGGCTCCACTGCTGATCAGTTTGATCGGTTTATAGTCGCTCTTACAAGGATTTCTCCCCAGGTTCAATGATCCGATCGCGGCCTAAAAAGGAATAAGAAATGACATTAAGACATAGAAACTGCAGGGGAATAAAAGCTGAAGATGCAGGAACGTCTCTCTTCTATATTATGTCCATGATGATTACACTGCAGCAGATGTAGGGGACGTGATACAAGCCGGACCCTGCACAGACACTATTATATTATAGGAGATATCCCCCTTATACAAAGACACAGGCGGAAATACAAACTCCGCACTACTGAGTACAGACTGTCCTCACAGATGATGAAGCCACAGGGACAGGTGGCCATAAAATACCCTGTGTCTGCCTGGAGTGGACATGGAGGCCTCCACCATCATAAATCTGACCTTCTGCTAAATAGCTGGTAATCTGGAGAAGATCAGACAACAAGGACATGAGATGTAGACCTGTGTCTGCCTGGAGAGGACAGGGAGGCCTCCACCATCATGAAACTGACCTTCTGCTATATGATTGGTAATCTGGAGAAGATGAGACAAGGACATGAGATGTAGACCTGTGTCTGCCTGGAGCGGACATGGAGGCCTCCACCATCATAAATCTGAGCTTCTGCTATATGGCTGGTGATCTGGAGAAGATCAGAGAACAATGACATGAGATGGAAACCTGTGTCTGCCTGGAGAGGACAGGGAGGCCTCCACCATCATGAACCTGAGCTTCTGCTATATGGCTGGTGATCTGGAGAAGATCAGACAACAAGGACATGAGATGTAGAAGATGATAGATCCTTACCAGGCGCTCCACTGAGTAGGCCGGATACTCCAGTACAAGCAGGACATTTTGGGCCAGTTGTTTAATAAAGGCCAATTCTCCACTTTGGGATTTTTCTTCAGCCTATAGAGATGAAAACAAAGAAGAAAGGAAAATCATGAGAGAAAAAGCAAAACGGAGGAGGCCATTTATATCACCATGTTACTTATGCTATCTACACTACAAGTACTACATGACAACTGACGAGGGATCCGGTCGCTTGTAAACCTTTAAATCCCCACGTCCTCCCTCCATACCCAATGTATGTATATAAGACACATGGCTGCTTGTGACCTGTGTAAAATGGCCACAGCAGACTCCAACTCAAAACGCGGGGTGACTGCAACAATGATAGCCCCACAATTATATACAGTAGATATCTAATAGGCTTTAAACCAGAAGAAAAACAACACCTAATTAAGAGTTAGACCCTAGCCGCACCACACCGACACCACACCGACACAAGGGTTAAGGCATTAATATCCCACATTAATACCACTATCCTCACAGGACCGAAGTCCACTAGTTATATTGAGATGTAACCAAAGTCACTATTCCCCCAACAGTAACCTCCGTCCAAAGGACATCACATTTATCAAGACTCTGACCCAAACCTATCCCCCACCGCTGTGACCGTCCCAAAACCTCTACTTATCAAGTGCCAGCCTTCAAACTTTCCTCCCATCTCTTTATAAGGGCTGGTTGGATGCTGGAACGTGAAACTCCTACCTTCTTCCTTTTATTGTCCCCCTGTAACCCAGCTCCTCAACTCCTTCCCGCAAATGTATGGGTTATTAACATCCTGGAAGGGTCCTCACATGTGGAGGGGGCTCAGGAGCTGAGCTCCCCAAACATGCGTATATGAAATAGCCAGCATCTGTCCCTAAAAACCGTGGACAACGCAGAATTCTTCTGTTAACCATTTAAATAAAGCTGTCAGTCTGTGACAGTATCATTTCAATTGTGCATGCACCGATGCCTGAGCACTCTTGCTTTCATCGGCCCTCCACAAGGCGATCACAGGGGTCTAATGCATTTCTAGGACAACCAGGGGTCTGCTGAAGACCTCCGTTGCTGAAACCACGGTCCTCCTTGTGAAGCTTAGCTATAGGCTGAGCTCCAGAGGAGATCCAGATTTTCACTATATAGCGCAATACTGTAGTATTGCAATATATAGTATGAGCGATTTGCAGGATTAAGTCCCCTAAGGGAACGAAAAAAAAAATTTAAAAATAAAGAAGAAAAGATTTAAAAAAAATGTTAAAAATATAAAAGTTCAAATCACTCCTCTTTTCACCATTTAAAATAAAGAAAGGAAAAAATTAATGATCATATTTGATATTGATGCGGTTGTTAAAGTCTGATCTTTTAAGATAGGGAATTAATTAATACGATCAATAAACACCGAAAAGAGGAAAAAAAATTGGATTTGTGGGGTTTTTTTGTCTTCTCATTTCACTTAAAAACATTAATAATAAACAATCAAAACACCCATAGAATCTATGATTCTATGACACTCTATGTACACAAAGTTCACTGCAAAACTCAAATCTTCACTCATCCCAATCGACAGAAAACTAAAATGTTATGGGTCCCTGAATATAGCAACACAAAGAACCATTGCATCTCACTTGGAGTTTTTTTCCCTTGTTTCAGTACAATGTATGGTAAATAGAATGGAGCCACTGAAAGCTACAACTTGTCCTGCAAAAGAATCAAGCCCTCACATGTCTATGGCAATGGAAAAATAACAAATTTATGGCTCTTGAAAGAAAGTGAGGAAAAAATGAAGGCATAACAACTGAAAACTCTGTGGTCCATAATTGGTTAACCAATCCAATTCCCCCCTACCTCCACAACCCTCCCAATAACCCTGTAGATATCACCCTCTCCCTTGTCATGTAGCCTGTATTCCCTATTACTGCTCCCCGGCTATTCTTATCTGGGTATTTGGTACAGGTTAAACTTATATTCCATTATTATTTTCCATTATTACTATATGATTTGTGCAGATTGTCTGCTATTTACCTGTTGTACTAATGTCCATATGTTCTTCTGTAAATGCTCAAGATATTCTGAGCTTATATGACCTCGTTTGTATTTGGTCAGGCAATCTCTCACAAGCTCCATTACCAGCCGGTAAATGAAGCTGAGGACGCCATCGGGTAGTGGTAGCACAAAATCAGGGTCATAGGTGGTAAGAATCCCCTGGAGTAGTGCTAACACCTGAAGTCTGTCTGGAGGAATTCCAGACATTTCCAGTAAATCCAAGCGCAGTCTGTATATGACTAGCTATATGGCTTATCACACCGACAACAATGACACCGGAAAGGCAAAGTGACAACTAGAGTGTAATCACTTGTAGAAGTAGTGATGGTTAATTGTGATGTCATAATGGAATCTTGTGTTCTACTCTTAAAGGGGCAGCTTACCTTATAAGGAAGTTGCCTAGCATCCCTTAAGGAGGCAACAATATAGGCTGAGCATCGGTACCATATGCAGACATGGATGATAGAGCTATGGACGCTTTACTCTTCTGAGCAGTTAGAGTATTATTATGTTGTTACATAAATTATTTATATCTGTTCCACACAATAAAAATTAGTGTTTTGTATCAACAAGAAAGTCAGATTCCGGGGCTAAAAGACAATGTATATCTTTGTACCGTGTTAGGGGTTAAAAGAAGTATCTTTACTGAGGGAACAGGGCCGGACTAGGGGCTGCGCCCAGCTCTGGCATAGGACGCACACAGGCCCATGTTACTCTCCCACACCCACTTTCAAAGATGAGGGTCTCTATTACAAATATGACCCTGCCTACCATTGGAGAAAATCTAAATTTACTACTCCCCGTGATACCAATTTATTAGGATGATCATTTAGGTCTCTTTATCACATTAATAGTTCCCCTTGGGCATCCTTATAATAATAAGAGTGCCCCTCTGGGTTTCCTTATAATAATATTAGTGCCCCTCTGGGTCTCCTTATAATAATAATAGTGCCCCTCTGGGTCTCCTTATAATAATAATAGTGCCCCTCTGGGTCTCCTTATAATAATAATAGTGCCCCTCTGGGTCTCCTTATAATAATATTAGTGCCCCTCTGGGTCTCCTTATAATAATATTAGTGCCCCTCTGGGTCTCCTTATAATAATAATAGTGCCCCTCTGGGTCTCCTTATAATAATAATAGTGCCCCTCTGGGTCTCCTTATAATAATATTAGTGCCCCTCTGGGTCTCCTTATAATAATAATAGTGCCCCTCTGGGTCTCCTTATAATAATATTAGTGCCCCTCTGGGTCTCCTTATAATAATATTAGTGCCCCTCTGGGTCTCCTTATAATAATAATAGTGCCCCTCTGGGTCTCCCTATAATAATAATAGTGCCCCTCTGGGTCTCCCTATAATAATAATAGTGCCCCTCTGGGTCTCCTTATAATAATAATAGTGCCCCTCTGGGTCTCCCTATAATAATAATAGTGCCCCTCTGGGTCTCCCTATAATAATAATAGTGCCCCTCTGGGTCTCCTTATAATAATAATAGTGCCCCTCTGGGTCTCCTTATAATAATAATAGTGCCCCTCTGGGTCTCCTTATAATATTAATAGTGCCCCTCTGGGTCTCCCTATAATAATAATAGTGCCCCTCTGGGTCTCCCTATAATAATAATAGTGCCCCTCTGGGTCTCCCTATAATAATAATAGTGCCCCTCTGGGTCTCCTTATAATAATAATAGTGCCCCTCTGGGTCTCCTTATAATAATAATAGTGCCCCTCTGGGTCTCCTTATAATAATAATAGTGCCCCTCTGGGTCTCCCTATAATAATAATAGTGCCCCTCTGGGTCTCCTTATAATAATATTAGTGCCCCTCTGGGTCTCCTTATAATAATATTAGTGCCCCTCTGGGTCTCCTTATAATAATAATAGTGCCCCTCTGGGTCTCCCTATAATAATAATAGTGCCCCTCTGGGTCTCCCTATAATAATAATAGTGCCCCTCTGGGTCTCCTTATAATAATAATAGTGCCCCTCTGGGTCTCCCTATAATAATAATAGTGCCCCTCTGGGTCTCCCTATAATAATAATAGTGCCCCTCTGGGTCTCCTTATAATAATAATAGTGCCCCTCTGGGTCTCCTTATAATAATAATAGTGCCCCTCTGGGTCTCCTTATAATAATAATAGTGCCTCTCTGGGTCTCCTTATAATAATAATAGTGCCCCTCTGGGTCTCCCTATAATAATAATAGTGCCCCTCTGGGTCTCCTTATAATAATAATAGTGCCCCTCTGGGTCTCCTTATAATAATAATAGTGCCCCTCTGGGTCTCCTTATAATAATAATAGTGCCCCTCTGGGTCTCCCTATAATAATAATAGTGCCCCTCTGGGTCTCCCTATAATAATAATAGTGCCCCTCTGGGTCTCCTTATAATAATAATAGTGCCCCTCTGGGTCTCCTTATAATAATAATAGTGCCCCTCTGGGTCTCCTTATAATAATAATAGTGCCCCTCTGGGTCTCCTTATAATAATAATAGTGCCCCTCTGGGTCTCCTTATAATAATAATAGTGCCCCTCTGGGTCTCCTTATAATAATAATAGTGCCCCTCTGGGTCTCCTTATAATAATAATAGTGCCCCTCTGCGTCTCCTTATAAGATTAAAGGGAATCTGTCAGGAGGATCAGCCCTCCCTCCCAAGCCGTCTATATGGGCATACGTTATACACGTGGTCCCTTTACCAGCGAGGTTGGTCGACTGGGATAAGAAAATCATTCAACGAGAGACTAGATGGATTTTATTATCTAATGGCCTATTGTTATAGTGTGTTCACTATTCAGTATGGCCCTATTACATAGACTATCACCATACAGTTTGTAGGCCAATTGTGGCTGCGCTCTTCTATACGGCATAGTCGGCCATTTGGACGGACTTCTTTTCTTTATCTATACTTTTAATCTTGGCTGCACTGAATATTGATTCAGGGTTAAATGATTCTCCTTTGTGTGTGCATCGATTATATCTGGTACATTTACACTATATTAATACATCCTCTATATTTATAATATATCCATACACCTATATTCCCTGTTGTCTTGTTGCCCAACCTTTATGGGAACCAATCTGGACCTACAGTGCTGGCCAAAAGTATTGCCACCCCTGCAATTCTGTCAGATAATACTCAGTTTCTTCCTGAAAATGATTGCAATCACAAATTCTTTGGTATTATTCTCTTCATTTAATTTGCTTGCAAGGAAAAAACACAAAAGATAATGAAGCAAAAAACAAATCATTTATCATTTCACACAAAACTCCAAAAAAGGGCCGGACAAAAGTATTGGCACCCTCAGCCTAATACTTGGTTGAAGAACCTTTAGCCAAAATAACTACGAACAACCGCTTCCGGTAACCATCAATGAGTTTCTTACAATGCTCTGCTGGAATTGTAGACCATTCTTCTTTGGCAAACTGCTCCAGGTCCCTGATATTTGAAGGGTGCCTTCTCCAAACTGCCATTTTGAGATCTCTCCACATGTGTTCTATGGGATTTAGGTCTGGACTCATTGCTGGCCACCTTAGAAGTCTCCAGTGCTTTCTCTCAAACCATTTTATAGTTCTTTTGGAAGTGTGTTTTGGTCATTGTCCTGCTGGAAGACCCATGACCTCTGAGGGAGACCCAGCTCACACTGGGCCCTACATTATGCTGCAAAATTTGTTGGTAGTCTTCAGACTTCATAATGCCATGCACAAGGTCAAGCAGTCCAGTGCCAGAGGCAGCAAAGCAACCTCAAAACATCAGGGAACCTCCGCCATGTTTGACTGTAGGGACCGTGTTCTTTTCTTTGAATGCCTCTTTTATTTTCCTGTACACTCCATGTTGATACTTTTTCCCAAAAAGCTCTACTTTTGTCTCATCTGACCAGAGAACATTCTTCCAAAATGTTTTAGGCTTTCTCAGGTAAGTTTTGGCAAACTACAGCCTGGTTTTTTCATGTCTCGGGGTAAGAAGTGGAGTCTTCCTGGGTATCCTACCATGCAGTCCCTTTTCATTCAGCCGTCGACGGATAGTACGGGTTGACACTGTTGTACCCTTGGACTGCAGGGCAGCTTGAACTTGTTTGGATGTTAGTCGAAGTTCTTTATCCACCATCTGCACAATCTTGCATTGAAATCTCTCGTCAATTTTTCTTTTCCATCCACATCTAGGGAGGTTAGCCACACTGCCATGGGCTTTAAACTTCTTGATGACACTGCGCACGGAAGACACAGGAACATTCAGGTCTTTGGAGATGGACTTGTAGCCTTGAGATTGCTCATGCTTCCTCACAATTTGGTTTCTCAAGTCCTCAGACAGTTCTTTGGTCTTCTTTCTTTTCTCCATGCTCAATGTGGTACACACAAGGACACAGGACAGAGGTTGAGTCAACTTTAATCCATGTTAACTGGCTGCAAGTGTGATTTAGTTATTGCCAACACCTGTTAGGTGCCACAGGTAAGTTACAGGTGCTGTTAATTACATGAATTAGAGAAGCATCACATGATTTTTCAAAGGGTGCCAATACTTTTGTCCACCCCCTTTTTTAGGTTTGGTGTGGAATTATATTCAATTTGGCTTTAGGACAATTCCTTTTGTGTTTTTTTCATTGAAGACAAATTAAATGAAGAGAATAATACCAAAGAATTTGTGATTGCAATCATTTTCTGGAAGAAACTGAGTATTATCTGAATTGCAGGGGTGCCAATACTTTTGGCCAGCACTGTATGATGTGATAAATACTTGATGAGATCCATAAAACAGCGCCCCCTATTGGAGCCCACTGTTCGTTTCAAGCATGGACCTTCTGGTATCTGTATGGGGAGGAAACCTCTCGCTGGAGCGCCGCGTGCCTCCCAATGCGCACTGACGCCCCCTCCGGTCTCATCGCTGGAACACATTTTTATGTAAAGTGTCATTGAATGCAGCAGCCGGGTCTAAGCTCCTAATAAACACAACCCTCCGCCTGCCCCGCTGTGTTATTACAGGCTCTATTCCCCTTCAAGCCTAAGCGTCAGAATGCCTGCTCTTCCTCTTACCTCCCCCTTTCACCTGCTGTTATAGTACAGCCTGTCTGGGCTCTGTATTAAAGCCTCTTATTAACCCTCTCCCCCTATGTATCTACTGGTAGACCCCATATTAATATAAGCCCCTTGCATACCATGAGCTGCAATATTATTATTGTAAGAAACCCCATGTGCACTATTATTATCAGGCATAGATGGGGGCATTATTATTCAGTATCGGCACACAGGGGGCATTATTACTATCTAAGGCAAGGGTGGGCAATTAATTTTCCAAAGAGATCACATGAGAGACCATGACTGTTGCGGAGAACGAACCAATAGACAGATATGAATTCTGCTCAATATTCATATCAACATATTAATTACATTTATTATAATATATTAATATTATCACTAGAGATGAGCGGTGTTCGACTCGAACTGTTCGCCAATCTCAAATTCGAGCTGGTTTGGGCGGTGTTCGAGCCGTTCGGCGAACACGAACAATTTGAAAAAAATCCGGCTGTTCGAGGTTATGTTCCATAACTGTTCGTGCACCAAAATCATAACTGGATTTTTTCTCAGTAATGCTGAAAATTAATGTTAATACGCAGTGTGAGTGTACAGCGGGGCGGGGGGAGGGGCAGGGGATGGATCTCTGCAGAAATAATGAAGATCTCCATTTTTTTTTCTCTTTCCCCCATTTACAGTGGGGAGGTGCAATCTGTCAGCCTATCAGCAGCGCACACACGGAGCGAACTGCTTTTTTCACACAAGCAAAGGCATGTGTCATTGGCAGTGTATGTCACATGTCCTTGCCCTATAAGACCCAGCCATTTTCCACATAGCCACCATTTTCTCACTGCTGCAGCTGCGTGTTAGACGGCACCGCTGTTGCTGTGTGCGCTATACTTTGAGTGTTCATTTCAAGCCAATTTTCGCACAAATCTACAGATAGCTTGGGAGTAGGGGATAGTTGTGATTGCAGTCCTTTTGAGGACTAGGTTACATCATTTCCTACGACTTTTATCAGGCAGGTCTGTGCTCTTAAATAGATAGGTTGGGAGTAGGGTCTACTTGTAATTGCAGTCCTTTTCTGGACTAGGTTACAGCATTTCCTAGGACTTTTTGCTAGGCAGGTCTGTGCCAGTGCTGTGCAAGTTTTTTTCACAGCATTTGGCTAAATCTAGCTAAGCAAATCCTTTTTGGCCTCTTGCAGTGTGTGTTAGTCAGTGGAGTAGCCTATCTGTGTTGCAAGCTATACCACCTGTGTATAGAATACAAATTTTTTTACTGCACCTAGCCAAGTAAAACCTTTTGGGCATAGCATCATTCTATTAGTCCATCTATACTAACCTCCACCAGGTTGCAAATTAAAAATAATTTTTATCTGCATCTAGCTCTGAAAAAAAATGTGGTCTTGTAGCAGTGTGTGGGACTTGTTCTATTAGTCCATCTATACTAACCTCCACCAGGTTGCAAATTAAAAATTATTTTTATCTGCATCTAGCTCTGAAAAAAAATTTGGGCTTGTAGCAGTGTGTGGGACTTGTTCTATTAGTCCATCTATTCTAACCTCCACCAGGTTGCAAATTAAAAATAATTTTTATCTGCATCTAGCTCTGAAAAAAAATTTGGGCTTGTAGCAGTGTATGGGACTTGTTCTATTAGTCCATCTATACTAAGCTCCACCAGGTTGCAAATTAAAAATAATTTTTATTTGCATCTAGCTCTGAAAAAAAATTTGGGCTTGTAGCAGTGTGTGGGACTTGTTCTATTAGTCCATCTATACTAAGCTCCACCACCTGTGTATGTAATAAAATTGTTTTACTGCATCTAACCCAGCCAATACTTTTGGGCTAATACAACAGTTTGGCCACTCAGCTCTGCTCGGTTCCCATACATTGTTTTTTGTGCAAACAACTCCAGAGTTGTCAATTAGTTAACCACCAAAATGAGTGGAAAAAGGCCTGCTGATGGTGGAAAGGAGAATAGGTGTGTTGGGAAGGGAAAAAAAGGTTGTGTCCGTGGGGTAGGTGTTAAAGCAACAGTAACATCTGCAGAAGAAAGACCATCTTCCAGCCAAACTAAGATGTCTACTTCTTTTAGTGGACAATGTGATAAGATCCCTTTCTTACGGCCACGCCAATCGCTACAAATTCCAGATGAGGCACAAAAACAGCAGGTGCTTCAACAGATATCAAGTGCTCCTTCAAGTGGGCTCTCCTCCACCTCAACCATAATGTAGACCCTCGTTCCCAAACTGTATCTCCTGTTGGTGGAGAGAATGAGGAAGGCGATGATGAGACTCAAATACCTGATTGGAACGACAACTTGAGATTTTTGTCAGGGCAGGAAGAGGTTGACTCTGAGGACGACTGGTGTGATAACACACAGGGTGATGATGACGAGGTTGGAGATCCCACTTACTGTCAACCCACAGTCAGCCAGTCGATGAGGTCAGCAGAGGAGGTGGAGGAGGATGCTAGTGACGACGAGGTCAGGTTGCGCCTTCCTGGACAGAGACGTAGTACTGGAAGCACGTCAACAACTGCATCCTCAAACACAACTCTGCCTCTGACCACAAGTCGTAGTGGCTCTTCAGGTCGCATGGGTGCTAAGCCTTGCATAGCTTGGGCATTTTTTCAGATCGATAAGAATGACCCAACTCGTGTTATCTGTAACATTTGTCAGAAAAAGCTCAGTAGAGGCCAAAAAATACATAGTTTGAGTACTTCATACATGAACCGGCACATGGATATGAAGCATAAGTTGCAGTGGGAAGCTCACTGTGCTACAATGCGGCCTAGCCGGCTGGGCCAACCACCATCAGCCACATCTTGTGCATCCGCAGCCTCTTCATCCTCTGTGACTGGGGGGACAGCAGTCACACCTGTTTTGGGACGCAGACCGGCCACCTCTTTACCCGCAACAGCCAGTGTGATTGTCAGGTCATCATTTTATTTGGAGGTGGAAACACCAGCTGGTGTTGAGCGCTCTCCGACATCGATAGCACCACCTTTGGATCAAGGCAACCTAACATGTCCGCCTGCATCTTCCTCACAGACCGGCAGTTTGCCGGGGACACCCTTCTCAACCCCGTCTAAGCACAACAGCCAGCCCTCGGTCCCTCAGATGTGGATGTGGCACCCAGGGGAATGGGGATAACTCGGTACCCGGGCCTTTGGCCTGGCCTTTAGGGATGTCGCGGTGGTCGGCTCCCGGGCCCGTACCCTGGGGTCTCTCCTAAAAAGGGGTTGATATTTGTAAAGTTTATAAAAGAAAGAGTTCGTGACGCCACCTGTGGTTTCTGGTGAGGATCACCAGCGCTGCGCAGTCTACTGAGGCTGATGATAAGGCAGCTTGATGGTATAGCTCTCCACAGTTAGAGCTGGGCCTCAGGGCAGTATAGGAACGGGGATGCAGGATATAGAGACTACTCTGGGCCAGAGCAAGAACAGGGACGGACACGATAGTCACTTCAGTACCTTTTACTGGTGGAATTTCAGGCACTCCCCGGAGCACTGTAGGGTGAAGGGTGTATGTCCAGATCCTCCCCAATGAGCAGGTTTTGGGCCTCCTGGTTCTGGCTTCTGCATAATAAGTTTCTGACCTGCCTGGAGCTAGGCCTAACTTTGTCTCTGTCCTGCGCTGGCTGACCTTGTGGTAGGGCCTTCTCTTGGAGTGCACGCTCCCGACCTACGGGGCCTATGTGTCTCCTGGCTCTGGTACGTATCAGCACTTTAGCGATCCTGGGACCTGTAGTTCTCCAGGGATTCCGGTTTATCTTGCTGGGTCGTGGAGTTCCCGGCAAGCTTCGGACCCGGTGTCCGGTAAATTCTTCTTCTCGGGGTGAGCCAGCTAAGCTCCTCTGCTCCCCTATGAACTAACTCTCTACTCCTTTGCCTTCGGCCTACTCGAGCCCTCGATAGGCTACTCACACAAACGGCAGCGTGCCGCGGTTCACCGATCTTATGGCGCCGGCACACCTACAGCTCACCTCACTGAGCTACACCGAGTCTTGATCTGGATAAGCTCCACTGCAGGGTAGAATGCAGGAGCTGGAACAGGCTTTTGTCCTCTGAGGTAACACGTCTCAGACTGCACTGGACTCACTGCTAAACCAGACTCTGACAGACTAACGGCTGCCTGGCCCCACCTTCCCTTATATATCTCCCTAAGGAGCTCCCTCTGGTGGTCTGAGGTGGAAGGTGCAGATGTGTGAATGGTTATGGGGGCCTCTTGTGGAGGAGTCCTTCAATACACCCTTCTGGGTCTGTGATGCCAAGCACAGCTGTGCTTCACATGTACAAGTAAAAGACCATTTCCTCCTAGCCATGAGAAAGCTAAGAGGTTGAATTTCACCATCTGCAAGCTCTTGGCTACATAAATGCTGCCTTTCCGCCTGGTGGACACAGAGGATTTTCGAGACCTTATGTCCCGTCACAGTGCCCCAGTACCAGATGCCCAGTCGGCACTACTTCTCAAAGAAAGGTGTGCCTGCACTCCACCAGCATGTCGCACACAACATCACCGCTTCTTTGAGAAACTCTGTGTGTGACAGGGTGCATTTCACCACAGACACTTGGACGAGTAGGCATGGACAGGGGCGTTACATGTCGCTGACTGGGTACTGGGTAACTATGGTGACAGCAGGACAAGGGGCTGCTGTCCAAGTCTTGCCGTCCCCACGAGTTGTGCGTCAATCCTCTTTATCTCGAAGTTCCTCCACTGCTTCTGCCTCCTCAACCTCCTCTCGGTCCTCCACCTGCACCCAAAGCCTGTCTGGTCATGCCACAAGCTTTCTAACTGCGCAGAAGGGATCCTGCACAGCTCCTTACTATGCTGGCAGCAGGGCTCAACGTCATCAGGCGGTTTTTACTTTGAAATGTCTGGGAAATGTGAGTCACACAGCTGAGGAGTTGTGGTCAGCTCTGGAGAACCAGTTTCATGAATGGTTGTCTCCACTGGACCTGAAACCAGGGAAGGCCGTGTGCGACAATGCTGCAAACCTCAGTGCGGCCCTTCGCCGGGGCAATGTCACACACGTGCCTTGTATGGCTCACGTGTTGAACCTGGTGTCCAGCAATTTTTAGGCCACTATCCCGGACTAGATAGCCTTCTGCAGAGGGCACGGTCGCTGTGTGCTCACTTCCGCCGTTCGCATCCCGCAGCTCAGCGACTTACATCTCTACAGAAGTCGTTGAGCCTGCCACTTCACAGGCTAAAACGCGATGTGCCTACCCGGTGGAATTCAACTCTGCACATGTTGCAGCGACTGTGGTAGCACCGACAAGCCCTGGTGCAATATGTTCTGACGTATAGCCTGGGCCAACGAGATCCAGAGGTGGGGCAAATCACGCTGGAGAAGTGGTCTCAGATCAGGGACCTATGCATCCTTCTGCACAGTTTTGAAATGGTGACGAAGATGTTTAGTGCTGACGATGCCATTATCAGCATGACTATTCCGGTGATTTACATGCTGGAGCACATGTTAAACAGAATTCGGAGTCAGGTGGTGGCACAAGAGGAGGTGGAGAAAGTAGAGGAGGAGGAGTTGTATGCGGAAGGGCTAACATCTGCAAAGTCCAGACGGTCGGCAGCACCAAGGCGGCAGGCATGTGAGGGTGGGGGAGATGGTTTTAGCAGGGTGCATGGTAGCAGCCAAACTAGTGAGAAATGTGCAGGAGCCCAGGAAGAAGTGGAGGACGAACTGATGGAAGACTCATCAGATGAGGGAGACCTTGATCACATTTCTGTTGTGCGAGGTTGGGGAGAGAGGGCAGAGGAAGGAAGCATGATTGTTACCTCGCCACCAACACAACATGGACTTGGTGCTCCTGGATGCGCAAGACACATGAGTGCCTTCTTGCTGCACTACCTGCAACATGACCCTCGAATTGTGAGAATTAGAAATAATCCTGACTACTGGGTTGCCACACTGTTAGATCCCCGGTACAAAAGTAAATTTGCAGAAATTATTCCTGCCATAGAAAGGGATGCACGCATGCAGGAGTATCAGCAGAGACTGTTGCAGAATCTTACATGTGCTTTTCCACAAAACACCAGTGGTGCACGTAGTGAATCTCACAGTTCAAACTTGCCAACTGTGGGACCGTCGAGTGTTCAGCACTCAAAATGTAACAGAAACACAGTATCTGCTGGTAACATCAATTTTGCGGAATCATTTCACCACTTTTTTAGCCCATCCTTTGCAAGGCCACAGGAGACAAGAAGTCTGACACATAGTCAACTCCTAGAGACGATGGTACAGGAGTATCTCCAAGTAAACATTGAAGCCATGACTGTGTCACTGGACCCTTGCTCTTTTTGGGCTTCCAATCTGGATAAATGGCCTGAGCTCGCCACTTATGCCTTGGAGATCTTGTCATGCCCCGCAGCCAGCGTTCTGACTGAACGTGTGTTCAGCGCTGCTGGTGGTGTGCTGACAGATAAGCGCACGTGGCTCTCCACTGATAATGTAGACAGATTCACGTTCATAAAGATGTACAAATCATGGATCCGAAAGGACTTTTCTACCCCTGTGTCATCCTGGGGAGAGTAAAAGCTTGATGATTTGTTAATATCACCTCACCAACCGTTTTAAGCTTCCAAATTACTAATCATGTTTATCTGTATCTTGCCTGTATAATAATTTTGGCCTTGTAGCACTGTGCAGTACTGATTCTATTAGGCCATCTATACTAAACTCCACCAGATTTCAAATTACTAATCATGTTTATCTGTATCTTGCCTGTATAATAATTTTGGCCTTGTAGCACTGTGCAGTACTGATTCTATTAGGCCATCTATACTAAGCTCCACCAGATTTAAAATTACACTGGTCAATGCAGTTTTTCTGTCAAAAGGTTTTAAAACATATTTTAAGTCAATTTTGGCTGCTGATTACTAATACGAACTCCGTTTTTGGCTATCACATCAGGATTTCGAGATATTTTTGATGGAAAGTAATCCTATCGAATGTTTTTTGATAAAAACCTCATGATTTTCGTTACTACATTTTGTATATTTTTAATCAAGGAATAACAAATTACAAAGTCTGTGTACAGCAAATCAAATATACTTACAAAATTAAACTACAAAATATAAAAACACATATATATGGCACACAGATGAATGGCAAATGGCAGTTATTTGAACTTTCTTTTCTTGGCTGATCTGTGATGTACAGCTTCTGGGTTGTCTCTCATCAAGCTCCAGCAATAGTCAGCCATCATATGTGAGTCCCACCGGCCTTGATACCGTTCTTCCATTGTTTTAATATCCTGATGAAAACGCTCCCCTTGTTCCTCGCTCACATCCCAAAGGTTCTCTGGAAAAAAGTCCAAATGGCTGTTTAAATAGTGAATCTTGGTACTCATTCTACATCCAAGATTTTGCAGACTCATTAGTAGCTCTTCCACAATCTCTTCATAGTTGTCTGCTTTCTTATTCCCTAGAAAATTCTGCACCACATTACAAAATGCATTCCGAGCTCTTTCTTCTGTCTCATTCATTGATGTGATAAAGTTTGCGTCTCTGATAAGTGTTCTTATTTGAGGTACATCCAATATTCCAGCCTTTTTCTTCTCTTCACTAAGACCTGGAAAAGTTGAACATATATAGTTAAAGCATTCTCCACTGTGATTGAGAGCTTTGACGAACTGCTTCATCAATCCAAGTTTTATGTGCAAGGGAGGAAAGACAATGTTCTTTCTATCCACTAGTGAATCATGGATGACATTCTTATCGCCAGGTGCCAAACTCTGTCGCTGAGGCCATTCAGTTTTCACCCAATGCTCTGCTGTAACTCTACTGTCCCAGTAGCACAGAAAACAAGGGTGTTTGAAAACTGTTTTTTTACTTTATTATCATAACAAATGGGAATTATGCATGTTCAAAGAAAACAAAGATATTCTCACATTTATTGGGAGACTAAATGAAAACTAAATTTACCTTAGTGAACCGTATAAAACGGCACTTTTCATACACTACTTATATTTTTCTTGGAATTATTGAAAATGGGCTATATACCTATAGCGCAAAAACGTGATGTGATAGAGAAATTATAAGATCAGATTTGAATTCAGCACCCACAAATTAGTCTAAAACTGTTCTTAAAGTCCATGCCAGAATTTTTTTTTTTTTTTGTACACCAGTGTTATTAATAATCATGTTTATCTGCATCTTGCCTGTAAAATAATTTTGGCCTTGTAGCAGTTTGCAGTACTGATTCTATTAGGCCATCTATACTAAGCTCCGCCAGATTTCAAATTATTACTAATCATGTTTATCTGTATCTTGCCTGTAAAATAATTTTGGCCTTGTAGCAGTTTGCAGTACTGATTCTATTAGGCCATCTATACTAAGCTCCACCAGATTTCAAATTAATAATAATTTTTGTTCTCTCTGAACGTGTGTTCAGCGCTGCTGGTGTTGTGCTGACAGATAAGCGCACGCGGCTGTCCGCTGACAATGTAGACAGACTCAGGTTCATAAAGATGAACACATCATGCATCAGCAAGGACTTTTCTAGCCCTGTGTCATCCTGGGGAGAGTAAAAGCTTGAGGATTTGGTAAAATCACCTCACCAACTGTTTTAAGCTTTCAAATTAATTATCATTTTTATCTGTATCTTGCCTGGAAAATAATTTTGGGCATAGTAGCAGTGTGGAGTACTGATTCTATTAGGCCATCTATACTAAGCTCCACCAGATTTCAAATTATTACTAATCATGTTTATCTCTATCTTCCCTGTAAAATAATTTTGGCCTTATAGCAGTTTGCAGTACTGATTCTATTAGGCCATCTATACTAAGCTCCACCAGCTTTCAAATTAATAATAATTTTTAGCTGCATGTAGCCCGGAAAATAATTTTGGGGCTCCTAAATGCGCAAGACACATGGGTGCCTTCTTGCTGCACTACCTGCAACATGACCCTCAGATTGTCAGAATTCGAATTAATCCTGACTACTGGGTTGCCACACTCTTAGATCCCCCACACTCTTCGATCAACCTTTTCATTTTAATAAAGAACAAAAAAATGGTCATTTTTGAAATTATAAGCATTAGCAGGTTATTAGAAACTTAAATCAAACAGTTTTCAACTCAAAGCTTTATTCTAGGTGATGTTACATTTGCACATAGGACCCCTTGTTCGAAAGGAGCTTCTGAACTCTCTCGTCCATTGAATTTGTCAGGTTTTGGATGGTTTCTGCTTCAATTGTTTTGCATGAGAACAGAATACCCTCCCAGAGCTGTTGCTTAGATGTGAACTGCCTCCCGCCATCATAGACACTCCTTTTGATGATGCTCCAGAGGTTCTCAATGGGTTTGAGGTCAGGGGAGCATGGAGGTCACACCATAAGTTTGTCCCCTTTTATGCCCATATCAGCCAGAGATGCAGATGTGTTATGTGCATCATGAGACGGTGCATTATCATGCATGAAAATGATCTTGCTGTGGAATACATGGTTCTTCTTCTTGAACCATGGCAGGAAGTGCTGTTTGAGAAACTCCACATACATCATGGAGTTCATCTTTACCCCTTCAGAGATCCTAAAGGGGCCGACAATCTCTCTCCCCATGATTCCAGCCCAAAACATTACTCCACCTCCTCCTTGTTGGCGCCGTAGCCATGTTTGCATGGGGTGTCCATCAACCAGCCATCCTCCACTCCATCCATCTGGACTATCGAGCGTTGCACAGCACTCATCGGTGAATAAAACCGTTTTGAAGTCAGTCTTCATGTATTGTTTGGCCCATTGGAGCTGTTTCTGCTTGTGTACAGTGGATACAGGAGGTCAACAGGATGGCTTATGCACAGCTGCAAACCTCTGAAGGGCCCTGCATCTTGTTGTTCGGGGGACGTTGGAGGCACCAGCAGCTTCAAAAACTTGTCTGCTGCTATGACAAGGCTTTTTTGCCGCTGCTCTTTTAACCTGACGTAATTGCCTGTAGGAAAGAGTCCTCAATTTTCCCTTATCAGCACGCACACGTGTGTACTGTGAATCAGCTACATACTTCTTGATTGTGCAATGATCACGATGAAGTGTCTTGGCAATGTTGAATGTAGTCATGCCTTGACCTAAACACTCCACAATTTGTTGCTTCTCAGCAGCCGACACATCCTTTTTCTTTCCCATTTTGGCAGAAAATGTAGGCTGCTTAATAATGTGGGACAGCCTTCTTAAGTAGTCTTGCCTTTCATTGGACACACCTGCCAAACTAATTAGCACAGGTGTCTGCAATTGCTTACAGTGATATAAAGAGCCCTGACACACATCACCATCAATGAGTTTAACTGACAAACAAAAAAATTCTTACCTTATCACTCCTAAACACTTTTTGCATAATAATTTGGAACACAGTGTACATGTGCTTTTCCACAAAGCTCCAGTGGAAGTAGTGAATCTTACAGTTCTAACTTGCCAACCATGGTCTGTATGGAGTTGTTCAATAAAGGGCCCAAAATTAAGATAACATAGATGGGAGAGGTCTCTATGAATAGGAATTCCTAAGTATTTGATACCCTGTGAGGGCCAGGCATGCCAGGAGACTCTATGGAATGCTTTCTCAGCATCTAACGAGAGTATCTAATTACAAAATTTTAACTGCATCTAGCCCAGGAAATACTTTGTGCCTAGTAGCAGTGTCTGCTAGTCAGCAGATTATCCCGGCTGTTATGCAAGGTACACCATCTGTAGTTTGGACACTTAATTTTTTCAAAGGAAATGCTTCGGGCCCCCGGGACACTCAGTGAAGAGCATCGAGAGGCACCCCAAGCCACAGGGGCTGGGACTGGCGGTAGGACGCCTTGAAGTGGACCACCAAGCTCGATCCTTATAAAAGCTTTTTAACTGCAGCAGCTTTAGTGGACGCTACTGGAGCTGTAATTCCCGCGGCTGCTGGCATCAGACTTGCCCTCCAATAGATCCTTGTAAAAGGATTTAAAGTGTACTCATTCAAATTAGAGAGACAATTTAAATTAAAAAGCTTAGACCTGCCTCCACCGAAGGGGGGCTCGCTCGACCCACCAGCGGACAGGCACTAGTATTGGGAGAAGGGGGCTGGCCATCAGGGTCCACCGCAGCTCTGGCACAAACCCGGCGACAGGGAGGTCGCATGGGCAAGAACGGACTGGCCGTGTCAGCTTCGCACTTTTTTGGTTTTAGAAGGGCATTACATGCCTATATCTGTGTCTCCCCCTCCTTTTACTCCTCAACCTCTTTTCTTTTTGCATGACTATATGTACTTGTCACTTTTCCATGTGTTAGTTGTGTCTTCTGAGCAGTTTGTCAGCATTTGGACACCTTTGAAGTGTTTTCTATGTGTTTTCTATGTGTTTCTATGTGTTTTTGTTTGCCTGCCATTGGTTTTAACGGTGTTCGACGGTGTTCCATGAACAGTTCGACGAACAGTTCGGCGAACATACGGGCGTTCGACTAACCGAACTCGAACCTTACGGGGGTGGCTCAACTCTAATTATCACTTAATATTTAAGTATGCTGACATTCCCCTATTTACCGTATAAGCCTGAAAACTGCCCCTATATACAGTATGAGCCCCACACAGCCCCCTACATATAATATAAGACCAACATAGCCCCTCTATATACAGTGTGAGTCCCCATATAGTCCCCTATATACAGTATGAGCCTCCACATAGACTTTCTACATACAATATGTGTAACGGGTCTGGGAGGCGGAACCTCTGAGCTACTATAGAAGGTGGCGGTCCTTGTAAGGGAGCGGGTGGCGACCAGGGTAGACGGGCAGGCAGTCACAGCAGGTGACCGGGACAGTCTCTGGATGAACGGGCAGGAGGTCACGGCAAGTGACCGGGGCAGTCTCTGGATGAACGGGCAGGAGGTCACGGCAAGTGACTGGGGCAGTCTCTGGGTAAAGGATTGGTACGACCTGTGGCGGCAGATGATAGACGTGAGCTCCCAGGTGAGCAGGCGAGAGTCTCTGGATAAACGGGTGGTCACAGCATGTGACGGCGGAGCCTCCAGGAAGACCAACAGACAGGTAGCAGATGAGCGCTCCCAGGTGAGCGGGCAGGAGTCTCTGGACAGGCGGGTGGTCACAGCACGTGACGACAGAGCCTCCTGGTAGGCTAGCAGACAGGCAGCAGATGAGCGCTCCCAGGTGAGCGGACAAGCTGCTCCTTAGACAGACTGACAGGAGTTGGAAGGCAGACCGTCGGACCTCAGGCAAGCAGGCAGGTAGAAGATGTGCGCTCCCAGGTGAGCGGGCAAGCTGGTCCTTAGACAGACTGACAGGAGTTGGAAGGCAGACCGTCGGACCTCGGGCTAGCAGGCAGGTAGCAGGATATCAGGCAGGAATTAGACAGCAGACTGGCAGGAATCTGGCAGGTATCTGGCAGGTAACTGGCAACGGGACCTGAGGGCTGAAGCAGAGTAGTGAACAGTGCTACAACATTGCTCGGGCACCTCCATTTTGGAGGAGGTGCCTTTTATATGGGAGGTCCTCCGGCAATTGGCCGGGGACTCCTTAGGACGGCGCGCGCGGTCCCTTTAAGAGAGGGGGAGCTCGCGCGCGCGCGCCCTAAGCACACTGCCGGGGAAGGAGCGCGTGCCGGAAGCAGCGGGGAGAGAAGCGCTGGAGGACGCCGCGCCAGGAGCGGGGAGGTGAGAGGGACGGCGTCTCTGCCTAGAATGGGGCAGAGACGCCGATGCTACAATATGAGCCCTCATATAGCCTCCTATTTACATGATGAGCCCCCACATAGCCCCCTATAAACAGTATGAGCCCCCACATGGACCCTATAAACAGTATGACCCTCACATAGCTTCCTATATCCAGTATGAGCCCCCATATGGCCCCCTATAAACAGTGTGAGCCCCCACATAGCCTCTCTATATAGAGGTTGAGCCTCACATATCCTCCTATAACAGTATGAGCCCTCACTTAGCCACTCTATATACAGTATGAACCCCAGATAACCCCATATACTGTATACAGTATGTGCCCACACATAGCCTCCCTATATACAGTATGAGCCCTAGGTAACCTATATACAGTATGAACCCCCACGCTGCCCTATATAAACAGTATGAGCCCCACATAGTCCCTTTATACAGTATGAGCCCCCACATAGCCTCCTAAATACAGTATAAGCCCCCATATAGCCTCCTATATGCAGTATAAGCCCCCACATATTTTCCCATATACAGCATAAGCCCCCCACATAGTCTCCTATATACATTGTGAGCCCCATCATGGCCTCCTATATATACTGTGAGCACCCTCATAGCCTCCTATATACAGTATGAGGCCGTACATAGACTCCTGTATACAGTGTGAGCTCCACATAGCCTCCTAAATAAAGTTTGAGCCACCACGTAGCCTTTGTATATACAGTGTGAGCCCCCACATAGACTCATATATACATGCAGAAAAAACATACTCATCTCGCTCCTGTTCCCCGGGTGTGCTGCTCCGGTCTCCAACACCCTGACTCTCCATACAGCAGACGCGATGAGGTGACGTGAATTACATTTTGCAGAGACAAGTCATGGATGGAAGAAGTGGTTATGGTGGTGTGGGCTGAATGAAAAAGAAAAGGGAAAGTGAACAACTATGATCAGAGAGATGGTAGATGACTTAATATACATATATTTGTACAATTACCAGCACACTATGCACATACAGTACAGACCAAAAGTTTGGACACACCTTCTCATTTAAAGATTTTTCTGTATTTTCATGACTTTGAAAATTGTACATTCACACTGAAGACATCAAAGCTATGAATTAACACAGTTGTTGTAGAGATGTGTTTGCTTCTAGAACTCTGTGTGGCATTGACCTGGGCTCTAATCTGAGCTGCTGTTAACCTGCGATTTCTGAGGCTGGTGACTCGGATAAACTTATCCTCAGAAGCAGAGGTGACTCTTGGTCTTCCTTTCCTGGGGTGGTACTTTTGGTGAGCCAGTTACTTTGTAGCGCTTGATGGTTTTTACAACTGTACTTGGGGACGCTTTCAAAGTTTGCCCAATTTTTCGGACTGACAGACCTTCATTTCTTAAAGTAATGATGGCCACTCGTTTTTCTTTACTTAGCTACTTTTTTCTTGCCATAATACAAATTCTAACAGTCTATTCAGTAAGACTATCATCTGTGTATCTGCACAGCACAACTGATGGTCCTAACCCCATTTATAAGGCAAGAAATCCCACTTATTAAACCTGACAGGGCACACCTGTGAAGTGAAAAACATTTCCGTTGACTACCTCTTGAAGTTCATCAAGAGAATGACAAGTGTGCAAAGCAGTCATCAAAGCAAAAGGTGGCTACTTTGAAGAACGTAAAATATAAGACATATTTTCAGTTGTTTCACACCTTTTTGTTAAGTATATAATTTCACATGTGTTAATTCATAGTTTTGATGCCTTCAGTGTGAATGTACAATTTTCATAGTCATGAAAATACAGAAAAATCTTTAAATGAGAAGGTGTGTCCAAACTTTTGGTCTGTACTGTATATAGTATGCAGAGCACTGGAATTGATATATACAATTATACCACTACATGGTTGCTGCACAGTGATAATATCAGTGTTTATACTGTTAATAATCAGTATGGTATATTATCACTACAGTACATGTTGGTGATATGTTGTTATGATCTGGCTGTATTTATTGATTATTGTCTCATATTGTGGTATTGATTGTAATATTGGTCTTAGTACAGTCATGATGGTAATGATCAGTATGGTGGCATTATTTTAGCATTATGTGGTGGCATTATGTGGTCATAACTTGGTAGGATTATTTACTAGTGATGGGCGGACCCGTGAATATCCGAATATCTATTAAAAGTTTGGTTCGGTTACCAGAACAGTACCTGACCCGGAACACGGACCCCATTCATATGAATGGGGCCCCCGAACATCCATGATTTCCCACGCAGATGACAGCGTGGGAAAAAGGGGCTCTGATCGGTTAGAACTACGGGCTCACTCTGTCAGATGACAGTGTGAGCCCGCAGCTGTGACTGTGACCAGTCGTAAAAAGCTTACCACAGGTCACAGGCATCAGCTGATGAGAGTACTACTCCCATCAGCCTATGCCTGCTGTTACAGAGCAGACGCCGCTGTGTAATCACTCCTGCAGTGTATAGCGCTGAGCTGCCGTGAAAGAGTTCACAGGAGTTCATCAGCTGATGAGCTCCAGTGATCTCACTTACGGCACCGCTACGGCGTGAGACAGTTCTCACGCAGCGGCGGTGCCGTAAGTGAGGTTACCGGGTTTCATCAGCTGATGAACTCCTGTGAACTCTCTCACGGCAGCTGATCGCTACACATTACTTGTGTCAGTGTGAGCCTGTTGTCATGTACAATATATTGTATGTCTATATACTGTTGACACATATATATACTGTTGTTATACACATGTAAATATATATATGGTGGCTCATTATACCCGTAATATTATTTTGAGGAATGTATTAACATTGTCTGTTTCTCTGACCTAACAACCTTTGACTATATGAGCCTTTTTACTAATCGGGTCACATTGGCCTGTGTATAAATGCTATGCTACTTGGATGATCACTTAATATCTACTAGGCTGTACAATTTGGGTCCTGATTGTCCCATATAGCGGTAGAATTTTTTTACACACTGTATGTTGTTTTGCACCATTTTTTGCACCAATTATCTGCATGTGATAATTTTTAACAAAATTGAATATTTAATAAAACAATTTTTTATGATGTAGATCGGCCTTTGATCGTCATCATAAACGTCAGTCAGCTTAACGTCTGTTGTGGGTAAATTGTTTGAAGGATTTCTTAGAGATGCTATTGTAGAATATCTTAATGATAATAACTGTCTAACTCCATATCAACATGGATTCATGAGGGATCGCTCCTGCCAAACAAACCTGATCGCCTTCTACGAGGAGGTGAGCTCACAGCTGGACCGGGGAGAGTCAGTGGATGTTGTATACCTTGACTTCTCCAAAGCGTTTGATACCGTGCCACACAAAAGGTTGGTATATAAAATGAGAATGCTTGGTCTGGGGGATAATGTGTGCAAGTGGGTAAATAGCTGGCTGAATGATAGAAAGCAGAGGGTGGTTATCAATGGAGTAAGCTCAGGGTGTGTCAGGGTTACTAGCGGGGTGCCTCAAGGGTCTGTCTTGGGCCCTATATTATTTAATATATTTATTAATGATCTAGTGGAAGGGTTGCATAGTAAAATAGCAATATTTGCAGATGATACTAAACTTTGTAAAGTAGTTAATACAGATGAGGACAGGGCACAGCTACAGGAGGATTTAGATAAATTGGGGAGTTGGGCCAAAAAATGGCAAATGGGGTTCAATGCCGATAAATGTAAGGTCATGCACATGGGAAAGAAAAACAGCAGTCACCCATACATATTAAATGGGAAACCGTTGGGGAAATCTGACATGGAGAAGGACCTGGGCGTCTTGGTTAATAGCAAATTAAATTGGAGTGCCCAGTGTCAGGCAGCAGCTGCGAAGGCAAATAGAGTCATGGCATGCATCAGAAGAGGAATAGGGGCATATGATGAGAAGATTGTTCTTCCTCTGTATAAAGCGCTGGTAAGGCCGCACTTAGAATATTGTGCACAGTTCTGGGCTCCGGTGCTCAGGAAAGACATATTGGAGCTAGAGAGGGTACAAAGGAGGGCGACTAAGGTAATAAAGGGAATGGAGGGACTAGAATACCCAGAGAGGTTGTCAAAATTAGGCCTATTTACATTGGAAAAGAGAAGGCTTAGGGGAGACCTCATAAACATGTATAAATACATCAGGGGGCAGTACAGAGATCTCTCCCATGACCTGTTTATACCAAGGATGGTGACAAAGACGAGGGGGCACACTATGCGTCTGGAGGAAAGGAGGTTCCTGCACCAGCATAGAAGGGGATTCTTTACGGTCAGAGCCGTGAGACTCTGGAACTCTCTGGGAGAGGAAGTGGTGATGTCCAACTCACTTAATGAGTTCAAGAGAGGCCTGGACGCCTTTCTTGAGAACAATAAAATTACATCTTATGCTTAGTTAATTAATCCAGGGATTTAATCTTACTGCCAGATTGGTGTCGGGAAGTGAATTTTTCCTCAATGATGTAAATTGGCCTATACCTCATGGTTTTTTGTTGCCTTCCCCTGGATCAGCGCTGCGGAATAGCTGCAGTGCACAAGAAATAGGCTGAACTGGATGGACGCTTGTCTTTTTTCGGCCTTATAAACTATGTAACTATGTAACTATGTTGCTTCGGTTGTTTATGTTTATCTTGCGATTTTGCCATTATACGGTCAATAGTTGCCACTCTTCACATTGTAGTATGTGTAGATTATGGAGTGGCACCGTTTGAAAATTATACTAGTATAAGTCATCTAGATCATCGTAGGACACTATGGATTATTTCATCACTTTGGATAGGTGAGGGATATGGTTGTTTTTTATTTTTGCTGTTTTACAGTTGACAGTGGCTTCTGGGATTAGGTGTTAGGTGAGTATAAATTAGCTTATTTATTTTCTGTTTTTTACAGGGAACAATGGTGTGAAGATATTCAAGGTAATCCCCTGTCGATCACTGTGCACTGAAAGGCGGGTTTTACGAAGCTCTACATATGAAAATTTGACACTGCAGCTTGCAAAGGAAGGAGCTGAAGAAGCGAAGAGTGAGAATTCTCACAGCAGCTGCAAGCTACACAGGATGTCCCTTCCCCTGACGCCATGTGCCTATTCAAGAAACATAATTCAACAGCGAGTTATGGGGAAAAGATTCATCTCAGTGATACACAAAATAGACCTGAGGGGATGCGGATTGTAACCCTAGTTTTAAACATAGTCCAGCGTAAGGAAAGGAGATACCCAGCACAGCCTTGCAGGGGCCCCTAGGACTCTGATGTTTAGCATCCATGCGTAGCAGGGGCCCGGCTGGGTCCAATGACACCAGAACGGGCTCCCTAGGACTGTCCAGTAAGAACATATGGCCCATTTTAGTTTTGGGAGCTCTTAGCTGGGAAATAACAGGGATGGAGACTTGGGCTCCACCAGGGGTGCAGTAGGGGGAGTGACACAGAGAGTTTGAAGGTCTCTGTAGCTAGAGCCTATTGTCTTTTTCCTGGGGAGGTCGTGATATCAAGTCATCCACCTGATTGTCACAGCTGACACCCGGTGCTATGTGCAAGGAACGGTCCCGCACCGCTCCCTGCACATTAACCCCCGAAATGCTGTGATTGAAATCGATCGCAGCATTCTGGTGGCAAGAGGAGGTTAGCGCGATACTTACCTTCTCTGCCGGCATCCCGCAGCGTCTGAGTCCGGTCCCAGATGTTGTCATGGTGACCCGATGTCATCATGACAACATCCGGGTCATCAGAAGGCAGGAAGTTGCTTTGGTCATGCGCCACGCGTGACCAAAGTAACTTTTCCCTGTGCAGCGCTGACAGGCTGCATAGCACAGGGATGGTGATGAAGTTAACCCCTTTAGTGAACAGGGTAAAAAAATAAAATAAAAAACAAAACATAAAACGATGCTTTATCATCATACCACCAAACAAAAAATGGAATAAAACGAGATCAAAAAGACAAATGTAAATAAAAATGGTACCGCTGAAAACGTCATCTATCCCGCAAAAAACAAGCCACCATACAGCTCCAACGGCAGAAAAATAAAACATTTATAGCTCTCTAGCGATGCATAAACAATTCTTTTTTCTATAAAATAGTTTTCATTGAGTAAAAGTGCCATAACGTGAAAAAAAATATAACTGTGGTACCGCTGTAAACGTACTGACCCGAAGAATAAAGCTTCCTTATCAATTTGACGACACATAGAACGGCATAAAAAAAACACCAAAAAACAATTCGTGAATTGTTGTTTTTTGTTTATTCTGCCTTCCAAAAATCGGAATAGAAAGCAATCAAAAAATGTAATGTGCCCAAAAATGGTACCAATAAAAACATCAACTTGTCCCACAAAAAAAAAAAAATATGGAAAAATTATAGCTCTCAAAAAATTGCGATCCATAAACTAGTCTTTGCAAAAAAAAAGGGTTTTTTAGTGTGTGACAGCTCTCAATCATAAAAACCTGATATTTATCTAGTATCCCTGTAATTGCACCGACCCGAAAAATAAAGTTGTCTAATCACTTATACCGCACGAGGAATGGCGTAAAAAATAAACTTTAGGGTTAGGGATAGGGTTGTGCTAGGGTTAGGGTTAGTGTTGTGCTAGGGTTAGGGTTGGGCTAGGGTTAGGGTTGGGCTAGGGTTTGGGTTGGCTAGGGTTAGGGTTGGGCTAGGGTGAGGGTTGAGCTAGGGTGGGGCTAGGGGTAGTGTTGGGGTAGGGTGGAGCTAGGGTTAGGGTTAGGCTAGGGGTAGCATTGAGCTATGGGTAGGGTTGTGCTAGGGTTAGGTTTGTACTAGGGTTAGGGTTGTGCTATGGTTAGGCTAGGATTGGGTTAGGGTTGGGCAAGGGTTAGGGTTGCGTTAGGGTTGAGCTAGGGTTAGGGTTGGGCTAGGGTTAGGGTTGAGCTAAGGTTGCGTTTGGGCTAGGGTTGTGGTTGTATTAGGGTTGGGGTTGGGATTTTTTCAGAAGTAAAGAAAAAAATACCGTCTATATGGCAACTAATGTTGAGCACAAGAGCTCGCTACTTGAGTTTGCATCGGGTGCTCGGGTATGCACCGAGTATAGCGGGTGCTCGAGTGACATGCTCAAGTCTCCGCCTCAAATGTTTTGCAGCTGTTATATAGCCAAAAAAACCTTGCTGGGACTGCCTGTCATGCACAAGCGATCCCCACATGTTTTTATTTGGGTGACTAACAACCATGAAACATGCGGGCGGGGACTCGAGCATGTCACTTGAGCGCCCGCCATACATGGTCCATACCTGAGTACCCGATGCAAACTCAAGTAGCGAGCACTTGCACTCAAGACTAATGACAACTTATTCAATATGATGACCTAATGTTATCAAATTCTGTGTCGTACCTCTGGGTTCAAAATGTTCACTATACCCGTTGATAAAATCCTTCAGGGGTGTAGTTTCCAAAATGGAGTCACTTGGGGGGGGGGGGGGGGTTCCACTATTTAGGCACATCAGGGGCTCCCCAAACGCAACATGGCATCCACTAATTCAAGCAAATTTTACATTCAAAAAGTCAAATGGCGTTCCTTCTCTTCCGAACCCTGCCGTGTGCCCAAACAGTGTTTTTTCCCCACATATGGGGTATCGGCTTACTCAGGAAAAATTGCACAACAAATCGCGTGGTGCAATTTCTCCTGTTACCCTTATGAAAATGCAAAATTGGGGTCTGCAAAACATTTTTGTTGGAAAAATGTGAAAATGTTATTTTTACAGCTCCATGATATAAACTTCTGTGAAGCACCTGGGGGTTCAAGGTGCTCACCACACACCTAGATAAGTTCCCTGAGGGGTCTAGTTTCCAAAATGGTGTCACTTGTGGGGGGTTTCCACTGTTTAGGCACATCGGGGGCTCCCCAAACGCAACATGGTGTCCGCTAATTTTTCAAGCAAATTTTACATTCAAAAAGTCGAAAATGAAAAAAAATTGCGGTCTAAAGTAACATTTTTGTGAAAAAAGTTAAATGTTCATTTTTTTCTTCCACTTTCCAAAAATTACTGTGAAGCACCTGAAGGGTTAATAAACTTCTTGAATGTGGTTTTGAGCACCTTGGGGGGTGCAGTTTTTACAATGGTGTCACTTTTGGGTATTTTCTATCATAAAGGCCCCTCAAAGTCACGCCAGATGTGATGGGGTCTCTAAAAAAGTATTTTTGTAAATTTTGTTGTAAAAATGAGAAATCGCTGGTCAATTTTTAACCCTTATAGCTCCCTAAAAAAAAAAAATGTGATTCCAAAATTGTGCTGATGTAAAGTAGACATGTGGGAAATGTTATTTATTAACTATTTAGTGTAACATATCTCTATTTAAGGGCATAAAATTTAAAATTTTGAAAATTGCAAAACTTTCTACATTTTTACCAAATTTCTGATTTTTTCACAAATAAACGCAAGTGATGTCAAAGAAATTTTACCACAATCATGAAGTACAATATGTCACGAAAAAACAGTCTCAGAATCAGCGGGATCCATTTGAAGCGTTCCAGAGTAATTACCTCATAAAGTGACAGTGGTCAGAATTGTAAAAATTGGCCTGGTCATTAACGTGCAAACCACCCTGGGGGTAAAGGGGTTAATACTAGACCTCTGAGCATAAGACGGAAAAGTCGTGGAACTATGGAAATCACAGGTCGGAGAGACGTGTTGGTGATCTGCAAATGATAAAATAATGGATACAACATTTTCAAAACATCTCAATTTATCCAGTATCGAGTATGATCCCCAAGCACAGAAATCCCCGCACTTACAGCCTCGGCTCCTGTTTTTACTTTATTGTATGGTTCGTTTATCCGCATTATCCACATTGTGGTTTTTACAGGTTTTATCTATATATTTTGTCTATGCACATTTTAACCTGAGTGTTACGAATCTGCGAACTCAGATATCCTGTGTTAAGTATTGTGGAATTTTTCAGGCTCAAACTAAGAAACGTAGAGCTCAGAAACGCGTTGCCGTCTGGTTGAAGTACGTTTTGCTGATGGCATTTGTACATTTTTCATGTGCTATTTTTGTACGAAGCCACTTAAATTTGATTGTGTTTATATGGATTAAATAAAGTGCTGACTTTTATGGAAAAAGGGAGTGTTGGCCTGAATTTCACATTGCTATATCACTTTTCATACTTTTGCATAGACCTGGTCAGAGAGTCTGGACATGTACAGTAACTCTGCTCTACAGACTCCGGCCACAAGGTAAGTTTAGTCTTACAAAGCCGCTATCTATCACCATGCACACTCAGATTTTATCAGCTCAAATGTCTCCCGTACCCCTAGACTGTACCTGGTATATTTCCCCATCAACTACATGATGACAATTAGCAGCCATAAACTTAATGCATTGTAGGGGTTTTCCAGGTTTACTATATTGACCTCTTCACCGGTGGGGTTCAACATCAACTGACATCCAACAATCGGAATTATTATAAAGACATTTGTAACTGTGGACCATAGCACAGTATTGGAACTCAGTGGTTGCAAAACCACAGATTGATATGGGGGTGGGGGAGGCATTTACAAAACCTAGGTGCCATAGACATTGACTGAAAATAAGTCCCCTTAAGAAATGGAAGTCTGCACATGTGTAGGAGAACAGTGGTAGGCAGGACAAAGATACCAGTCTCCTCCTGGAGGGCAATTTTACAGACTGTGTAAACCAATGGGACGTAGATTGAGAACTGGATCACTAATGATCGACTATTATTGTGATTGTGACAGGTAATCAAATTTTTCACTAGTGGCTACTAGAGGTGAAATGTAGTATTGCATCCCAACCAGTTAAAGGATTAGGAACTAGGGATGTCACGGGTGTGTCAGGCTTGACATACAGTCATTCTGGATCCGGCTGTAGAAGGTCGCTGCGCTTGGCCTTGCAGACACCTTCTTGATCCTTTCATCATCCCTCCCACTCTAGCACCCAGCGGTGATCTCCACGATCGCCTGCTAATTAACACACCCTTTCTGGATCTTTAAATATACTCAGTTTCTCAAGAGAGTTGCTGGTGATAGAGTAAATTCCTCTGTTCAGGTCTGGAGTTCTAGCAGTCAGCGATATTCTTCTTGGAGTTCCTTTATGGATTGTAGTTGTGTTCTCTCTGGTGTCTCCTCAAAGCTAAGTGTATCTCCTTGTCTGTTTCCCTTGTTTGTCTTTAGTTGCAGTGGGGCCGACTAGTGCTAACTCCTCCCCCTCCCTACCTAGGGCCTAGCTCTAGGGTCAGCCAGGGCTAAGGTATCCTGCTTGGCGATAGGTGTGGAACCTATTTAGGAACGATAAGGGAGTCATGGTGTTGTTAGATCTGCTTAGGGGTCTCCACTCCCCCTTTCCCTAGTTTCTGGGCTTTCCCCCTTTTCCCGTTGTCGTACGCCGGGTTCTTCCCATACCTAGCATGACAAGGGATGAGCAGACCCGTGGAAGTTCAGGTTTTGGTACCCAACTGAACTTTAGTCCAAAGTTTGGTTCGGGTACCAAAACTGTACCCGAACTTGATCCAGTACATGGACCCCATTGAAATCATTGTGAACTCCAACTTTTGAGATGGAAAAATCTCACTCTCCCTCCTTCTCTTTTCTCTATCTCTCTCCTCCCGCTTCTCTCCTCCCTCTCTCTCTTTCCTCCCTCTCTCTCTCCTCCCTCTCTCTCTCTCCTTCATCTCTCCTCCATCTCTCTCTCCTTCATCTCTCTCTCCTCCATCTCTCTCTCCTCTATCTGTCTCCTCCATCTCTCTCCCTCGCACTCTTCTCCATTTCTCTCTTCTCAATCTCTCTCTCCCTTGCTCTTTGTCCTCCATCTCTTTCTCTCTCCTCCCTCTATCTCTCTCCTCCCTCTCTCTCTCTCCTCCCTCTCTCTCTCTCCTCCTTTGCTCTGTCTCCTCCATCTGTCTCTCCTCCATATCTCTCTCTCATCCATCTCTCTCCCTTACCCTTTCCTCCATCTCTCTCACTCTCTCCTCTCTCTCACTTGCTCTTTCTCCTCCATCTCTTCCTCTCCCCCCCATATAATGCTCCATGCAGGATTTAACTTCTCACCCCCATATAATGCCCCATACAAGATGTCACCTCTCCCCCCATATAATGCCACATGTAGGATGTCACCTCTCCCCCCATATAATGCCCCATGCAGGATGTCACCTCCCCCATATAATGCCCCATAGGATATCACCAACCCCATATAATGCCCCATGCAGGATGTCACCCCCCTCCATATAATGCCCCATGCAGGATATCACCCCCCTCTCTTTAAAATGCCCCATGCAGGATGTCACCCCCCATATAATGCCCCATGCAGGATGTCACCCCCCCATATAATGCCCCATGCTGGATGTCACCCCCCCCATATAATGCCCCATGCAGGATGTCACTCCCCCATATAATGCCCCATGCAGGATATCACCCCCCCCATATAATGCCCCATGCCTCCGTACATTAAAAAAAATAATAATCAAATACCTCACTCCTCCTTACCTGCTGCCGCTGCTCAGGTCCGTACTCCAGCGTCGCCGGCGTCTTCCCGCCCTGCGCTGCCTGTGATGGCTCAGCGGATCTGCGGAGGCAGGAGGAGAGGTAAGTATCCGGCTGCTGGGCCCTGAGCAAGCGGGGGAGAAGGGCGGGCGCTGGCACCGCTCTCCTCCGCCCATAGCCCGATTCATGCTTAGTATGTCCTGCCAGCCTCCTTGGTACTTTCATGCCCACCCAGCATGTCCTGCCAGCCACTGGTGGTAGTACATGCTGCTAGGCATAGTAACAGTAACGAGAGGTTGGCAGCAGGACAGGCTGGGCAATGGGCATGATGATAATCATGCCCATTGCCCAGTAGCATTTACTGACAGCCTCGGCCAGGGGTCCTCTCAGCCACCCCTCCCCCCTATCCCTTCCTCCCCTCCCGACCCCTGCTTTTCATACTCACGCGTCGAGATGAGCTGCAGGCCTGCAGCCGCTGCCTAGGGCAACGGCGGATCCGTCCTCCACAGCGCGCACAGGAAGCCGTCCCAGGGCGATGATGTCATCGCCCTGAGACTGACCTCCTGCGCACGCGCCGGCAGAGGTGGCAGAGGGGCACTGCGGCAGCAGGCAGAGCAGGGAGACCAGTCTCCTTGCTGTGCTGCTGCAGAGGGCCCATCACTAATCATATCGGCAGTGCTGCCTATCTGATTAGCGAACCGGGAGGTCCTCTGTTCTCTGTACAGGGCCCAGTGGGTGTGAGGGCGGGGCTTAGGGGCATGGCCATCGGAACCCGGAGCCCACCGGGGGTTTTCCCGATCATACGGTGGGCCAGTACGCCCCTGCCCATAATCCCAGCTGGGGGCTGGGATTCGAAGCATGGTAAGGCCCAAACTAGACATGGCCACCATGAATTTCTAGTAAACAGAAAAAAACACATGTAGGGACTCCATCTTTAATAAAAAAAAAAAAATCCTCGTTCCGACGTAATCCATGGGTCTTCTGTCTTCAGCTCTGCTACATCTTTGCCATCAGAGAAATATGTCTGCTGACAGATGAGCAGGCACAGAATGACACTGGAGCACTGTTACTGTGTAGTGCGGCACTATGTTGCTTTTTTGTCATTTCATGCTGTGTAGAAATCTTGGGAAAAGTGTGGATTGTGCTCTGGAAGTGATCAGTTATAGCTAACTATGTTATTTTCTGCAGAGATAAGTCCTGCATAGAAGATGGGATATATCGGTCTGCAGATAAAGAACTTCACCTAGAGACATCACTGGTGAGTATGTGTATTACCTATGTTGAGTATATGTATTACCTATACACACACACTGACACTATATACAGAGCTCCTGTGTATAATATTAATGGTGATCATTGCATTACCTGTACACTGACACTATATACAGAGCTTCTGTGTATAATGTCACTGGTGATGACTGATAACCTGTACACTATATACAGAGCTCCTGTGTATAATATCACTGGTGATCACTGTATAACCTGTACACTGACCCAATATACAGAGCTTTTTTACATTTTTATTATTTTAGCATTATTTGTCACTATGTTGTGGCATTATGTGCTTTGGTCATGAGATGACGATATTTGTCCCTTGTATGTGGTATTATTCAGTCACTATGTGGTGGTAATATGTGGTCTCATGGTGTGTCAGTATTTATACCTTGTATCTGGTAGCATTTGATCACTATGTGGTGGTATTATGTGCTTTTGTCATGGTGTGGCGGTATTTGTGCCTTGTATGTGGCATTATTTGGGCACTATGTGGTGGTACTATGTGAACTGGTCACGGTGTGGTGGTATTTCTGCCTTCTATCTGGTAATATTGGTCTTGGTAGAGTGGATTGTGGTTGGTCATTTGTTTTATCTGATATCAATAAGGGGAAACCTCTTTATTTCCAATATATATTAAATACTTGGATGTTTAACCCCTCCCTGCCCTGTGACTATTACACAGCAGCAGAGATGCAGTTGCAAAGGTTCACCAGAGAAAGCAAGTTGGCATTTGGTGAGATTTTCACCTCTGTATTTATAAGACAAAACCAGGAGTGGGTGAGAAATTCATAAAACATTACCTCGGATTGCTCCACTCCTGGTTTTGTCTTATAAATACAGAGGTAAAAATCTCACCAAATACTCAAAGTGCCACAATCTTCTGACAGTGCTGATTCCACCAATAAATAAGTGATCACCTTCCCAACCTGTGCATCGCTGATGACTTGTTTTCACCAATAAAAACCCTTTAATGCAAACTACAGTAATTGTACATCGCATTTCTGGTGAGCGCACAGTGATGGGCAGAAGCGGCCAATATAATGGGTATAACGGCTAACAGGTGTTTGCAAATAGCTGAAGGGTGGGTGGGCCCCTGGAGTCAATGTCCCTGGTGGGCCCCAGACACCCCAGTCCGGCGCTGTTGACAGCAGTGACCTGGGGGTCTGAAATGCTTCCTGGGGCGATCCCCATGCTGTCCCCATGTCATTTGAGCACTGTCACTATCGTTTTGGGCACTTTTTAGGCTTTCTACAGACTGTCGGGGGTGCCGCCGCAAAAATGCTCGGGTCTCCCATAGACTAACATTGGGCTCGTTGCTCGGGTCGAGCACCCGAGTATCACGGTGAGCTCGGCCCGAGCTTCGAGCACCCGAGCATTTTAGTGCTCACTCAACACTAATTGCCACTCTTCGTAATGTGCAAACAATGTCTTCTTCAGGTGGATTCCACCTGGATTCCTCATGAAAAGCACTAGATAAAAATGTAAATGATTGAACATATGCACTGCAATATAAAAACAACTTGCTGTGCATTGTGTATTTTTCAGTCTTTTTCAGCTTCTTTTCTCCGCTTCCAGCTTTGAAAATTATGAAGTGGTTAAAGAAAGTGATCGGTTCATTCTGCTGGTGGCTTCTGTTTGGAAGCCGCTGACTATTTTATATGTAGTTAACAAAAACACTGATGTTTTCCTTAAGTGTCTTCTTATAAAATAAAAAATCAGTGGGTATGCTGGCGTCTATAAGGTGCTGTGTGTACGTACCCTTAGGAATAACAGAATCTCTGGTCATCTCCTCCATTTTTGGCCAGAGTTTAGAGGATTAATGGGAGACATAGAACCGCTATTCTCCAGTTTGGGATCTAACCCTTCAGACATACTATATATGAGGTATAGTATTAATATACCATAAAAGTCAGTAATAATCAATTAAATGCGAAAAGACATTAAACAATTTTAATTTTTTATTTCTTTGAATTAAAATTGCATGGAAGGATGAAGACAAGTTCTTGGAGAAGCCTTCAACTTTTGCACGTGTCTCTTGCTGGTCAGGAGGCCACAGGTAGGTGGTACAACTCCTTCCATACAGGTACAGCATTAATGGTGGATGTGCTGTAGTTTCTTCAGAGCTCTAGATTTGGGGGTTTTCTGTCCTCGAGATGTCAATGGTGCGTTGGTGGCAGCAGCCAAAAATGCAGCTTTCTCTGACAGCACGAGCAGCCCTGGATAATCCACGCCGGCAGGATGTTATCATCCGGCGGAAGAGAGAACCTAGGAGAAAAGATGTAAAACTGATGTAAGTAATGGGACTCCATATTAGAGGACACTACTGTGGTGTCACTGTAGCATGACGTTAGAGGAATCTCATCATATAGAGGAGCAGAATCATTGTCAGCCATCATACATGTGACAATCCCACCACTGACGGATAACATCTGCTCCACATGACTTCTTCTCACTGACGTCATACAACATGGAGATTATCGTCACACTTACCTCGCCTAGTTTCCCCCTCTTCAACTTTCTCTGTTTTTAGTTGTTTTCTCAGTGTTCGAAAATATTTTCTTCTCTTCTGAACTGGAGATTCTAATCAAAAAGCCAGAAAAAAATGTTGATTATAAACTCCTAAAAGATGAGCTTTGTATCTTTATAGAGTTATGCAACTGATTAATATGAACCTGTAGCTTTTCTGGGTTCCGGTGGTGTCTCCCCAAAGAACCATGTCCCCATATTAATATGACATTACTTTCAGCAAGCCACAGTGTTATATAATCAGTTAGATAAAACTTCATTGTAACTTTAAAGAAGACCCATCACCAGGTCAAAAGTGTCCAAGATTCGCTCTTATTTTATGTCGGCTTCTCCCCTGAGTATTCTGATATTTGTTTTCCTAAAATCCACAGTACGGTTGTAGAGATATGGGACTTTTTATTTAGTGTTAATTATTATGGTCTTTATCATGTGGGCGTGGTAACCTAAGGGCACGCCCCAGAGGATCCTGTGAGCACCGCCCCTTTGTAAAGAATAAAAATTACCACTAATTACAAAGGCCCATAACTCTGGAACCGTATGGGGGATTTTAACAAAACAAAAAATAGAATACTCAGGGGAGCAGAAAGAATAAAGGAAGTAATTTTAGAGCCTTAATATTTAAATTTTGGATCATAGGCTATAATTGGATGGCCTATAAACCTGTACATACCTGACAATGAGGGCGAGGATGACTCACTGTTTTTAGCAGTAAAACACTGATTGTCTCCAACAGTTTTGGAAGGGGAAGATTCTTTCTGCCTGTTGGTAGAAAAAAGACACGTAAATTACAAGGAAAAAACAATAGAATAACGGAAGAACACCTGTCTGTAAGGTCAATTAGGACAACATAGAGGAGATATCCTGCTCAAGACCACATTTTACCAGCAAGAATGGAGTCTAATTAGTAATATTGGCCTGTAGTGAGTTGGAAATGAATGGTTGGTCGCAACAATCAGCTGTTATTGAAGTTATCACAAGTAAGACCCACAGAGATTGTGTAGTCATGGGGTGGTGGATGCTAGATTTAGATTTGTGTTACTCGTATCTTGTATTTGGATCCGACATATATCAGGACTAAATCTCATAATAATAATAATCTACTCACATTTCTGAGCGTTTTTCATTGATCTCTGGGGAACACCCTGGAGGTGACATAGGCTCTTCATTGCCTCCATCACTGTTCTCTTGGGAACACTGTGGAGGTGACATAGGCTCTTCATTGCCTCCATCACTGTTCTCTGGGGAACGCTGTGGAGGTGACATAGGCTCTATATTGGTCATCATCCCAGTATTGGTGATATATAGCTAAAACAGATAAAGAAATATAAAATAGATATATTTAATTTTTTTTTGTAATTATAGGTTTCATACATTTTATTAGCCACATACTTACTTTAGAAGACCTTTGATAAGTTGATGCAAAGTTTTTGATTTCTGGCCAGTCATTGTCCTCACTTGTGTCCCCCTCATCTGAATTCATATGTTTGAAGCTGCTACTTCGAGCTAAAAAATACAAGTGTTATTAGAGATTATTAGTATAATACCCAGACAGTCACCATGTTATCACTAATAATGATGGGAACTGATTTTGACATAAAATGAAAGACAAGACAGACGTCAGTTTTCTGCAGATGACGTCTCATTTTACTTACTGATAAAGTAGCGGGTGTCCTCATCTGACTTTAGGTCAGGAACGAACAGGGGCTTCTGACTTAAAAGGTTGTCAAAGTCTAAGTCACGCATAAATGGATGAATTTTGATCTCATTTGCGCCTCCTGGAAAAGGAAGACAAGAAAGAAAGTGATACAGTCATTGTCAGAGAAACTGCTCCATATCTGTAGAATTTATGGTAATCTGAACTGAAGATGTAACAGAGCCGACATAAAGGAAATATATTGAACATTATAGCATGAAGAATGGGTAATAGAAAAGTAGGTAGAGTACAGAACCTCAGTGCTGATCCTCATGGAACCCATCATTTGTCTATTCACGCTGTAATAATTCATTGATAATACTATTAATATTACCTGTTCCAAGTCTCAGTGCTGGAATTTTTCTGAGCAGTTGAGTGATGATGCCTCGAGCATTAGTTGGAGGAAAGTAATTACATCTCCAAGGTATATCATCTGTTATATAAAAAGCAAATATTATAAGAAATAAAACCTCTTCATTTATTTTCAGAAAAAAAAATTCCTTAACAAAGCTAGAAAAAACTACAGAACTATTCAAGTCAAATAACAGTGACATCACAAGCATTCAGATTATTTTACTTACCCTGGATGATACTGTGTAAAATATTCCTTCTGCAAGCCCCTGTAAATGGTGGATATCCAAATAGAAATTTATATAGGATGATCCCTATTGACCACCAGTCAACAGGCCTTCCATAGCCTATCTTTAGGATAACTTCTGGGGCCATGTAAGTAGGGGTGCCAGCAGTCTGGAAACCAACAGAAAAAGGAGATGATGATCAATAAATATAATTGCGACACATAACATCAGTGGAAATGTTTTTCTAGAGAAATTATAAATCAGAGAAGGAGAAAGATGAGATCTGTAAAGTACAAGACCCTGTAAGTAAAGCCTACCTCTTTATCAAGGAACTCTTTGGTGATGTCCTTAGTTGGAGTCTTGTAGAAGTCTGAGTTTGGTCTCATGAGGCCGAGTTTTGAAACCCCAAAATCAGTGACCTTAATATGTCCTGTTGATGTTATCAGGAGGCTGTGAAAGAAAAGATGGTGTCAGCACCATCAGCACCAAGTAATAACCCACAGACTGTATAAGAAACTCTAACTTTCTTCCCCTCTAATATGCTAGAGGGGTCACTTACTTCTCAGGCTTCAGATCTCTGTGCACCACACCATAGCTGTGCAGGTATTCCACAGCAAGGACCGTTTCCGCAATGTACATACGGGCCAAGAGGACTGGTAAAGGACCCCTGTGCTTTAGAAGGGTACCACAGTCACCTCCTACAGGAGAAAGCAAATATGAGAACTGAGGGTTTGTTACAATGTAAATTACACATGATGAGTGGGAATGTGAAAAAGGCGGAGACATTGGGACAGGATGGTCTATATATACTGTATAATGTAGTGCGTATACTGTATACTGCAGATAGACCCTATACATAGAGACAGAGCCTCATCTACGAGCCTCTAATTTTTTTCTCTGTGAACGTTCTTATCTATAAAAACTCTTCAAAAAGACAAATCTTCCTTTTACCCATAGTGGAAATTGCTGCCGTGCTCAGCGAGGACATACTGGGGGACTTTCATAGAGATCAATGGTTTTTCAGGCATCTTGGTAACAGATGACTTATAATAATTGCAAAGAGGACATGTAACCGTCCATGTGGGCACATTGTGGTCATATATAGGTGCTAGGATTAAGCAGACGTGGGCTGGATATAGATACAATGGATGTGTCCTACCTGGTACATACTCCATGACCATACATAGATGAAGTTTAGTAGGAAAGGAGCAGAACGTGGAGACCACAAAGGGACAATCTGCGAATGCTGAGATGTCCCTCTCCAGAAAGGCCCATTCAAGCCTCTTTGGCTTTTTCAGGTTCTCCTTGTCCATTTTCTTCATAGCGCAGACTTGGTTTGTATCTTTATGGCGAACTAAGTGGACGGCCCTGGAGAGGAGAAAAAAACATGATTTACTATAAATTCTTATTAACAATCTATCTATAGATCTCATCAAATGATCTCCTGTATTAATGATTAATGTGGGACCATCACTAGAAAACCATGTCTATAAATACATAAAATAACACTCCACAAATGATCACCAATGGGGGGTCCTCATCCACGTCACATCCTAACTGACCTGAATAGTGACAGATAGATGTGGACCGTGATGTGAACTCATAATTTGTCCATGGGAACATAACATGGGAAGGACGCAGAGACATCGTCATAAGGAGCCCTGGGAAATATATATAATACCAAAGTAAAGCTCACCCAAAGGCTCCACTGCTGATCAGTTTGATCGGTTTATAGTCGCTCTTACAAGGATTTCTCCCCAGGTTCAATGATCCGATCGTGGCCTAAAAAGGAATAAGAAATGACATTAAGACATAGAAACTGCAGGGAAATAAAAGCTGAAGATGCAGGAACGTCTCTCTTCTATATTATGTCCATGATGATTACACTGCAGCAGATGTAGGGGACGTGATACAAGCCGGACCCTGCACAGACACTATTATATTATAGGAGATATCCCCCTTATACAAAGACACAGGCGGAAATACAAACTCCGCACCACTGAGTACAGACTGTCCTCACAGATGATGAAACCACAGGGACAGGTGGCCATAAAATACCCTGTGTCTGCCTGGAGTGGACATGGAGGCCTCCACCATCATAAATCCGACCTTCTGCTAAATGGCTGGTAATCTGGAGAAGATCAGACAACAAGGACATGAGATGTAGACCTGTGTCTGCCTGGAGAGGACAGGGAGGCCTCCACCATCATGAAACTGACCTTCTGCTATATGATTGGTAATCTGGAGAAGATGAGACAAGGACATGAGATGTAGACCTGTGTCTGCCTGGAGCGGACATGGAGGCCTCCACCATCATAAATCTGAGCTTCTGCTATATGGCTGGTGATCTGGAGAAGATCAGAGAACAATGACATGAGATGGAAACCTGTGTCTGCCTGGAGAGGACAGGGAGGCCTCCACCATCATGAACCTGAGCTTCTGCTATATGGCTGGTGATCTGGAGAAGATCAGACAACAAGGACATGAGATGTAGAAGATGATAGATCCTTACCAGGCGCTCCACTGAGTAGGCCGGATACTCCAGTACAAGCAGGACATTTTGGGCCAGTTGTTTAATAAAGGCCAATTCTCCACTTTGGGATTTTTCTTCAGCCTATAGAGATGAAAACAAAGAAGAAAGGAAAATCATGAGAGAAAAAGCAAAACGGAGGAGGCCATTTATATCACCATGTTACTTATGCTATCTACACTACAAGTACTACATGACAACTGACGAGGGATCCGGTCGCTTGTAAACCTTTAAATCCCCACGTCCTCCCTCCATACCCAATGTATGTATATAAGACACATGGCTGCTTGTGACCTGTGTAAAATGGCCACAGCAGACTCCAACTCAAAACGCGGGGTGACTGCAACAATGATAGCCCCACAATTATATACAGTAGATATCTAATAGGCTTTAAACCAGAAGAAAAACAACACCTAATTAAGAGTTAGACCCTAGCCGCACCACACCGACACCACACCGACACAAGGGTTAAGGCATTAATATCCCACATTAATACCACTATCCTCACAGGACCAAAGTCCACTAGTTATATTGAGATGTAACCAAAGTCACTATTCCCCCAACAGTAACCTCCGTCCAAAGGACATCACATTTATCAAGACTCTGACCCAAACCTATCCCCCACCGCTGTGACCGTCCCAAAACCTCTACTTATCAAGTGCCAGCCTTCAAACTTTCCTCCCATCTCTTTATAAGGGCTGGTTGGATGCTGGAACGTGAAACTCCTACCTTCTTCCTTTTATTGTCCCCCTGTAACCCAGCTCCTCAACTCCTTCCCGCAAATGTACGGGTTATTCACGTCCTGGAAGGGTCCTCACATGTGGAGGGGGCTCAGGAGCTGAGCTCCCCAAACATGCGTATATGAAATAGCCAGCATCTGTCCCTAAAAACCGTGGACAACGCAGAATTCTTCTGTTAACCATTTAAATAAAGCTGTCAGTCTGTGACAGTATCATTTCAATTGTGCATGCACCGATGCCTGAGCACTCTTGCTTTCATCGGCCCTCCACAAGGCGATCACAAGGGTCTAATGCATTTCTAGGACAACCAGGGGTCTGCTGAAGACCTCCGTTGCTGAAACCACGGTCCTCCTTGTGAAGCTTAGCTATAGGCTGAGCTCCAGAGGAGATCAAGATTTTCACTATATAGCGCAATACTGTAGTATTGCAATATATAGTATGAGCGATTTGCAGGATTAAGTCCCCTAAGGGAACGAAAAAAAAAATTTAAAAATAAAGAAGAAAAGATTTAAAAAAATGTTAAAAATATAAAAGTTCAAATCACTCCTCTTTTCACCATTTAAAATAAAGAAAGGAAAAAATTAATGATCATATTTGATATTGATGCGGTTGTTAAAGTCTGATCTTTTAAGATAGGGAATTAATTAATACGATCAATAAACACCGAAAAGAGGAAAAAAAATTGGATTTGTGTTTTTTTTTTTGTCTTCTCATTTCACTTAAAAACATTAATAATAAACAATCAAAACACCCATAGAATCTATGATTCTATGACACTCTATGTACACAAAGTTCACTGCAAAACTCAAATCGTCACTCATCCCAATCGACAGAAAACTAAAATGTTATGGGTCCCTGAATATAGCGACACAAAGAACCATTGCATCTCACTTGGAATTTTTTTCCCTTGTTTCAGTACAATGTATGGTAAATAGAATGGAGCCACTGAAAGCTACAACTTGTCCTGCAAAAGAATCAAGCCCTCACATGTCTATGTCAATGGAAAAATAACAAATTTATGGCTCTTGAAAGAAAGTGAGGAAAAAATTAAGGCATAACAACGAAAACTCTGTGGTCCATAATTGGTTAACCAATCCAATTCCCCCCTACCTCCACAACCCTCCCAATAACCCTGTAGATATCACCCTCTCCCTTGTCATGTAGCCTGTATGCCCTATTACTGCTCCCCGGCTATTCTTATCTGGGTATTTGGTACAGGTTAAACTTATATTCCATTATTATTTTCCATTATTACTATATGATTTGTGCAGATTGTCTGCTATTTACCTGTTGTACTAATGTCCATATGTTCTTCTGTAAATGCTCAAGATATTCTGAGCTTATATGACCTCGTTTGTATTTGGTCAGGCAATCTCTCACAAGCTCCATTACCAGCCGGTAAGTGAAGCTGAGGACGCCATCGGGTAGTGGTAGCACAAAGTCGGGGTCATAGGTGGCAAGAATCCCCTGGAGTAGTGCTAACACCTGAAGTCTGTCTGGAGGAATTCCAGACATTTCCAGTAAATCCAAGCGCAGTCTGTATATGACTAGCTATATGGCTTATCACACCGACAACAATGACACCGGAAAGTCAAAGTGACAACTAGAGTGTAATCACTTGTAGAAATAGTGATGGTTAATTGTGATGTCATAATGGAATCTTGTGTTCTACTCTTAAAGGGGCAGCTTACCTTATAAGGAAGTTGCCTAGCATCCCTTAAGGAGGCAACAATATAGGCTGAGCATCGGTACCATATGCAGACATGGATGATAGAACTATGGACGCTTTACTCTTCTGAGCAGTTAGAGTATTATTATGTTGTTACATAAATTATTTATATCTGTTCCACACAATAAAAATTACAGTGTTTTGTATCAATAAGAAAGTCATATTCCGGGGCTAAAAGACAATGTATATCTTTGTACCGTGTTAGGGGCTAAAAGAAGTATCTTTACTGAGGGAACAGGGCCGGACTAGGGGCTGCGCCCAGCTCTGGCATAGGACGCACACAGGCCCATGTTACTCTCCCACACCCACTTTCAAAGATGAGGGTCTCTATTACAAATATGACCCTGCCTACCATTGGAGAAAATCTAAATTTACTACTCCCCGTGATACCAATTTATTAGGATGATCATTTAGGTCTCTTTATCACATTAATAGTTCCCCTTGGGCATCCTTATAATAATAAGAGTGCCCCTCTGGGTTTCCTTATAATAATATTAGTGCCCCTCTGGGTCTCCTTATAATAATAATAGTGCCCCTCTGGGTCTCCCTATAATAATAATAGTGCCCCTCTGGGTCTCCTTATAATAATAATAGTGCCTCTCTGGGTCTCCTTATAATAATAATAGTGCCCCTCTGGGTCTCCCTATAATAATAATAGTGCCCCTCTGGGTCTCCTTATAATAATAATAGTGCCCCTCTGGGTCTCCCTATAATAATAATAGTGCCCCTCTGGGTCTCCCTATAATAATAATAGTGCCCCTCTGGATCTCCTTATAATAATAATAGTGCCCCTCTGGGTCTCCTTATAATAATAATAGTGCCCCTCTGGGTCTCCTTATAATAATAATAGTGCCCCTCTGGGTCTCCTTATAATAATAATAGTGCCCCTCTGGGACTCCTTATAATAATAATAGTGCCCCTCTGGGTCTCCTTATAATAATAATAGTGCCCCTCTGCGTCTCCTTATAAGATTAAAGGGAATCTGTCAGAAGGATCAGCCCTCCCTCCCAAGCCGTCTATATGGGCATACGTTATACACGTGGTCCCTTTACCAGCGAGGTTGGTCGACTGGGATAAGAAAATCATTCAACGAGAGACTAGATGGATTTTATTAACGAATGGCCTATTGTTATAGTGTGATCACTATTCAGTATGGCCCTATTACATAGACTATCACCATACAGTGTGTAGGCCAATTGTGGCTGCGCTCTTCTATACGGCATAGTCGGCCATTTGGACGGACTTCTTTTCTTTATCTATACTTTTAATCTTGGCTGCACTGAATATTGATTCAGGGTTAAATGATTCTCCTTTGTGTGTGCATCGATTATATCTGGTACATTTACACTATATTAATACATCCTCTATATTTATAATATATCTATACACCTATATTCCCTGTTGTCTTGTTGCCTAGCCATTATGGGAACCAATCTGGACCTATGATGTGATAAATACTTGATGAGATCCATAAAACAGCGCCCCCTATTGGAGCCCACTGTGCGTTTCAAGCATGGACCTTCTGGTATCTGTATGGGGAGGAAACCTCTCGCTGGAGCGCAGCGTGCCTCCCAAAGCGCACTGACGCCCCCTCCGGTCTCATCGCTGGAACACATTTTTATGTAAAGTGTCATTGAATGCAGCAGCCGGGTCTAAGCTCCTAATAAACACAACCCTCCGCCTGCCCCGCTGTGTTATTACAGGCTCTATTCCCCTTCAAGCCTAAGCGTCAGAATGCCTGCTCCTCCTCTTACCTCCCCCTTTCACCTGCTGTTATAGTACAGCCTGTCTGGGCTCTGTATTAAAGCCTCTTATTAACCCTCTCCCCCTATGTATCTACTGGTAGACCCCATATTAATATAAGCCCCTTGCATACCATGAGCTGCAATATTATTATTGTAAGAAACCCCATGTGCACTATTATTATCAGGCATAGATGGTGGCATTATTATTCAGTATCGGCACACAGGGGGCATTATTACTATCTAAGGCAAGGGTGGGCAATTAATTTTCCAAAGAGATCACATGAGAGACCATGACTGTTGCGGAGAACGAACCAATAGACAGATATGAATTCTGCTCAATATTCATATCAACATATTAATTACATTTATTATAATATATTAATATTATCACTAGAGATGAGCGGTGTTCGACTCGAACTGTTCGCCAATCTCAAATTCGAGCTGTTTTGGGCAGTGTTCGAGCCGTTCGGCGAACACGAACAATTTGAAAAAAATCCGGCTGTTCGAGGTTATGTTCCATAACTGTTCGTGCACCAAAATCATAACTGGATTTTTTCTCAGTAATGCTGAAAATTAATGTTAATACGCAGTTTGAGTGTACAGCGGGGCGGGGGGGAGGTTCATGGGATGGATCTCTGCAGAAATAATGAAGATCTCCATTTTTTTTTCTCTTTCCCCCATTTACAGTGGGGAGATGCAATCTGTCAGCCTATCAGCAGCGCACACACGGAGCGAACTGCTTTTTTCACACAAGCAAAGGCATGTGTCATTGGCAGTGTATGTCACATGTCCTTGCCCTATAAGACCCAGCCATTTTCCACGTAGCCACCATTTTCTCACTGCTGCAGCTGCGTGTTAGACGGCACCGCTGTTGCTGTGTGCGCTATACTTTGAGTGTTCATTTCAAGCCAATTTTCGCACAAATCTACAGATAGCTTGGGAGTAGGGGATAGTTGTGATTGCAGTCCTTTTGAGGACTAGGTTACATCATTTCCTACGACTTTTATCAGGCAGGTCTGTGCTCTTAAATAGATAGGTTGGGAGTAGGGTCTACTTGTAATTGCAGTACTTTTCTGGACTAGGTTACAGCATTTCCTAGGACTTTTTGCTAGGCAGGTCTGTGCCAGTGCTGTGCAAGTTTTTTTCACAGCATTTGGCTAAATCTAGCTAAGCAAATCCTTTTTGGCCTCTTGCAGTGTGTGTTAGTCAGTGGAGTAGCCTATCTGTGTTGCAAGCTATACCACCTGTGTATAGAATACAAATTTTTTTACTGCACCTAGCCAAGTAAAACCTTTTGGGTATAGCATCATTCTATTAGTCCATCTATACTAACCTCCACCAGGTTGCAAATTAAAAATAATTTTTATCTGCATCTAGCTCTGAAAAAAAATGTGGTCTTGTAGCAGTGTGTGGGACTTGTTCTATTAGTCCATCTATACTAACCTCCACCAGGTTGCAAATTAAAAATAATTTTTATCTGCATCTAGCTCTGAAAAAAAAATTGGGCTTGTAGCAGTGTGTGGGACTTGTTCTATTAGTCCATCTATACTAAGCTCCACCAGGTTGCAAATTAAAAATAATTTTTATCTGCATCTAGCTCTGAAAAAAAATTTGGGCTTGTAGCAGTGTGTGGGACTTGTTCTATTAGTCCATCTATACTAACCTCCACCAGGTTGCAAATTAAAAATAATTTTTAGCTGCATCTAGCTCTGAAAAAAAATTTGGGCTTTTAGCAGTGTGTGGGACTTGTTCTATTAGTCCATCTATACTAACCTCCACCAGGTTGCAAATTAAAAATAATTTTTATCTGCATCTAGCTCTGAAAAAAAATTTCGGCTTGTAGCAGTGTGTGGGACTTGTTCTATTAGTCCATCTATACTAAGTTCCACCAGGTTGCAAATTAAAAATAATTTTTATTTGCATCTAGCTCTGAAAAAAAATTTGGGCTTATAGCAGTGTGTGGGACTTGTTCTATTAGTCCATCTATACTAAGCTCCACCACCTGTGTATGTAATAAAATTGTTTTACTGCATCTAACCCAGCCAATACTTTTGGGCTAATACAACAGTTTGGCCACTCAGCTCTGCTCGGTTCCCATCCATTGTTTTTTTGTGCAAACAACTCCAGAGTTGTCAATTAGTTAACCACCAAAATGAGTGGAAAAAGGCCTGTTGATGGTGGAAAGGGGAATAGGTGTGTTGGGAAGGGAAAAAAAGGTTGTGTCCGTGGGGTAGGTGTTAAAGCAACAGTAACATCTGCAGAAGAAAGACCATCTTCCAGCCAAACTAAGATGTCTACTTCTTTTAGTGGACAATGTGATAAGATCCCTTTCTTACGGCCACGCCAATCGCTACAAATTCCAGATGAGGCACAAAAACAGCAGGTGCTTCAACGGATATCAAGTGCTCCTTCAAGTGGGCTCTCCTCCACCTCAACCATAATGTAGACCCTCGTTCCCAAACTGTATCTCCTGTTGGTGGAGAGAATGAGGAAGGCGATGATGAGACTCAAATACCTGATTGGAACGACAACTTGAGATTTTTGCCAGGGCAGGAAGAGGTTGACTCTGAGGACGACTGGTGTGAGAACACACAGGGTGATGATGACGAGGTTGGAGATCCCACTTACTGTCAACCCACAGTCAGCCAGTCGATGAGGTCAGCAGAGGAGGTGGAGGAGGATGCTAGTGACGACGAGGTCAGGTTGCGCCTTCCTGGACAGAGACGTAGTACTGGAAGCACGTCAACAACTGCATCCTCAAACACAACTCTGCCTCTGACCACAAGTCGTAGTGGCTCTTCAGGTCGCATGGGTGCTAAGCCTTGCATAGCTTGGGCATTTTTTCAGATCGATAAGAATGACCCAACTCGTGTTATCTGTAACATTTGTCAGAAAAAGCTAAGTAGAGGCCAAAAAATACATAGTTTGAGTACTTCATACATGAACCGGCACATGGATATGAAGCATAAGTTGCAGTGGGAAGCTCACTGTGCTACAATGCGGCCTAGCCGGCTGGGCCAACCACCATCAGCCACATCTTGTGCATCCGCAGCCTCTTCATCCTCTGTGACTGGGGGGACAGCAGTCACACCTGTTTTGGGACGCAGACCGGCCACCTCTTTACCCGCAACAGCCAGTGTGATTGTCAGGTCATCATTTTATTTGGAGGTGGAAACACCAGCTGGTGTTGAGCGCTCTCCGACATCGATAGCACCACCTTTGGATCAAGGCAACCTAACATGTCCGCCTGCATCTTCCTCACAGACCGGCAGTTTGCCGGGGACACCCTTCTCAACCCCGTCTAAGCACAACAGCCAGCCCTCGGTCCCTCAGATGTGGATGTGGCACCCAGGGGAATGGGGATAACTCGGTACCCGGGCCTTTGGCCTGGCCTTTAGGGATGTCGCGGTGGTCGGCTCCCGGGCCCGTACCCTGGGGTCTCTCCTAAAAAGGGGTTGATATTTGTAAAGTTTATAAAAGAAAGAGTTCGTGACGCCACCTGTGGTTTCTGGTGAGGATCACCAGCGCTGCGCAGTCTACTGAGGCTGATGATAAGGCAGCTTGATGGTATAGCTCTCCACAGTTAGAGCTGGGCCTCAGGGCAGTATAGGAACGGGGATGCAGGATAGAGAGACTACTCTGGGCCAGAGCAAGAACAGGGACGGACACGATAGTCACTTCAGTACCTTTTACTGGTGGAATTTCAGGCACTCCCCGGAGCACTGTAGGGTGAAGGGTGTATGTCCAGATCCTCCCCAATGAGCAGGTTTTGGGCCTCCTGGTTCTGGCTTCTGCATAATAAGTTTCTGACCTGCCTGGAGCTAGGCCTAACTTTGTCTCTGTCCTGCGCTGGCTGACCTTGTGGTAGGGCCTTCTCTTGGAGTGCACGCTCCCAACCTACGGGGCCTATGTGTCTCCTGACTCTGGTACGTATCAGCACTTTAGCTATCCTGGGACCTGTAGTTCTCCAGGGATTCCGGTTTATCTTGCTGGGTCGTGGAGTTCTCGGCAAGCTTCGGACCCGGTGTCCGGTAAATTCTTCTTCTCGGGGTGAGCCAGCTAAGCTCCTCTGCTCCCCTATGAACTAACTCTCTACTCCTTTGCCTTCGGCCTACTCGAGCCCTCGATAGGCTACTCACACAAACGGCAGCGTGCCGCGGTTCACCGATCTTATGGCGCCGGCACACCTACAGCTCACCTCACTGAGCTACACCGAGTCTTGATCTGGATAAGCTCCACTGCAGGGTAGAATGCAGGAGCTGGAACAGGCTTTTGTCCTCTGAGGTAACACGTCTCAGACTGCACTGGACTCACTGCTAAACCAGACTCTGACAGACTAACGGCTGCCTGGCCCCACCTTCCCTTATATATCTCCCTAAGGAGCTCCCTCTGGTGGTCTGAGGTGGAAGGTGCAGATGTGTGAATGGTTATGGGGGCCTCTTGTGGAGGAGTCCTTCAATACACCCTTCTGGGTCTGTGATGCCAAGCACAGCTGGGCTTCACATGGACAAGTAAAAGACCATTTCCTCCTAGCCATGAGAAAGCTAAGAGGTTGAATTTCACCATCTGCAAGCTCTTGGCTACATAAATGCTGCCTTTCCGCCTGGTGGACACAGAGGATTTTCGAGACCTTATGTCCCGTCACAGTGCCCCAGTACCAGATGCCCAGTCGGCACTACTTCTCAAAGAAAGGTATGCCTGCACTCCACCAGCATGTCGCACACAACATCACCGCTTCTTTGAGAAACTCTGTGTGTGACAGGGTGCATTTCACCACAGACACTTGGACGAGTAGGCATGGACAGGGGCGTTACATGTCGCTGACTGGGTACTGGGTAACTATGGTGACAGCAGGACAAGGGGCTGCTGTCCAAGTCTTGCCGTCCCCACGAGTTGTGCGTCAATCCTCTTTATCTCGAAGTTCCTCCACTGCTTCTGCCTCCTCAACCTCCTCTCGGTCCTCCACCTGCACCCAAAGCCTGTCTGGTCATGCCACAAGCTTTCTAACTGCGCAGAAGGGATCCTGCACAGCTCCTTACTATGCTGGCAGCAGGGCTCAACGTCATCAGGCGGTTTTTACTTTGAAATGTCTGGGAAATGTGAGTCACACAGCTGAGGAGTTGTGGTCAGCTCTGGAGAACCAGTTTCATGAATGGTTGTCTCCACTGGACCTGAAACCAGGGAAGGCCGTGTGCGACAATGCTGCAATCCTCAGTGCGGCCCTTCGCCGGGGCAATGTCACACACGTGCCTTGTATGGCTCACGTGTTGAACCTGGTGTCCAGCAATTTTTAGGCCACTATCCCGGACTAGATAGCCTTCTGCAGAGGGCACGGTCGCTGTGTGCTCACTTCCGCCGTTCGCATCCCGCAGCTCAGCGACTTACATCTCTACAGAAGTCGTTGAGCCTGCCACTTCACAGGCTAAAATGCGATGTGCCTACCCGGTGGAATTCAACTCTGCACATGTTGCAGCGACTGTGGCAGCACCGACATGCCCTGGTGCAATATGTTCTGACGTATAGCCTGGGCCAACGAGATCCAGAGGTGGGGCAAATCACGCTGGAGGAGTGGTCTCAGATCAGGGACCTATGCATCCTTCTGCACAGTTTTGAAATGGCGACGAAGATGTTTAGTGCTGACGATGCCATTATCAGCATGACTATTCCGGTGATTTACATGCTGGAGCACATGTTAAACAGAATTCGGAGTCAGGTGGTGGCACAAGAGGAGGTGGAGGAAGTAGAGGAGGAGGAGTTGTATGCGGAAGGGCTAACATCTGCAAAGTCCAGACGGTCGGCAGCACCAAGGCGGCAGGCATGTGAGGGTGGGGGAGATGGTTTTAGCAGGGCGCATGGTAGCAGCCAAACTAGTGAGAAATGTGCAGGAGCCCAGGAAGAAGTGGAGGACGAACTGATGGAAGACTCATCAGATGAGGGAGACCTTGATCACATTTCTGTTGTGCGAGGTTGGGGAGAGAGGGCAGAGGAAGGAAGCATGATTGTTACCTCGCCACCAACACAACAGGGACTTGGTGCTCCTGGATGCGCAAGACACATGAGTGCCTTCTTGCTGCACTACCTGCAACATGACCCTCGAATTGTGAGAATTAGAAATAATCCTGACTACTGGGTTGCCACACTATTAGATCCCCGGTACAAAAGTAAATTTGCAGAAATTATTCCTGCCATAGAAAGGGATGCACGCATGCAGGAGTATCAGCAGAGACTGTTGCAGAATCTTACATGTGCTTTTCCACAAAACACCAGTGGTGCACGTAGTGAATCTCACAGTTCCAACTTGCCAACTGTGGGACCGTCGAGTGTTCAGCACTCAAAATGTAACAGAAACACAGTATCTGCTGGTAACATCAATTTTGCGGAATCATTTCACCACTTTTTTAGCCCATCCTTTGCAAGGCCACAGGAGACAAGAAGTCTGACACATAGTCAACTCCTAGAGACGATGGTACAGGAGTATCTCCAAGTAAACATTGAAGCCATGACTGTGTCACTGGACCCTTGCTCTTTTTGGGCTTCCAATCTGGATAAATGGCCGGAGCTCGCCACTTATGCCTTGGAGATCTTGTCATGCCCCGCAGCCAGCGTTCTGTCTGAACGTGTGTTCAGCGCTGCTGGTGGTGTGCTGACAGATAAGCGCACGCGGCTCTCCACTGATAATGTAGACAGATTCACGTTCATAAAGATGTACAAATCATGGATCCGAAAGGACTTTTCTACCCCTGTGTCATCCTGGGGAGAGTAAAAGCTTGATGATTTGTTAATATCACCTCACCAACTGTTTTAAGATTTCAAATTACTAATCATGTTTATCTGTATCTTGCCTGTATAATAATTTTGGCCTTGTAGCACTGTGCAGTACTGATTCTATTAGGCCATCTATACTAAACTCCACCAGATTTCAAATTACTAATCATGTTTATCTGTATCTTGCCTGTATAATAATTTTGGCCTTGTAGCACTGTGCAGTACTGATTCTATTAGGCCATCTATACTAAGCTCCACCAGATTTAAAATTACACTGGTCAATGCAGTTTTTCTGTCAAAAAGTTTTAAAACATATTTTAAGTCAATTTTGGCTGCTGATTACTAATACGAACTCCGTTTTTGGCTATCACATCAGGATTTCGAGATATTTTTGATGGAAATTAATCCTATCGAATGTTTCTTGATAAAAACCTCATGATTTTCGTTACTACATTTTGTATATTTTTAATCAAGGAATAACAAATTACAAAGTCTGTGTACAGCAAATCAAATATACTTACAAAATTAAATTACAAAATATAAAAACACATATATATGGCACACAGATGAATGGCAAATGGCAGTTATTTGAACTTTCTTTTCTTGGCTGATCTGTGATGTACAGCTTCTGGGTTGTCTCTCATCAAGCTCCAGCAATAGTCAGCCATCATATGTGAGTCCCACCGGCCTTGATACCGTTCTTCCATTGTTTTAATGTCCTGATGAAAACGCTCCCCTTGTTCCTCGCTCACATCCCCAAGGTTCTCTGGAAAAAAGTCCAAATGGCTGTTTAAATAGTGAATCTTGGTACTCATTCTACATCCAAGATTTTGCAGACTCATTAGTAGCTCTTCCACAATCTCTTCATAGTTGTCTGCTTTCTTATTCCCTAGAAAATTCTGCACCACATTACAAAATGCATTCCGAGCTCTTTCTTCTGTCTCATTCATTGATGTGATAAAGTTTGGGTCTCTCATAAGTGTTCTTATTATACAATATTCCAGCCTTTTTCTTCTCTTCACTAAGACCTGGAAAAGTTGAACATATATAGTTAAAGCATTCTCCACTGTGATTGAGAGCTTTGACGAACTGCTTCATCAATCCAAGTTTTATGTGCAAGGGAGGAAAGACAATGTTCTTCCTATCCACTAGTGAATCATGGATGACATTCTTATCGCCAGGTGCCAAACTCTGTCGCTGAGGCCATTCAGTTTTCACCCAATGCTCTGCTGTAGCTCTACTGTCCCAGTAGCACAGAAAACAAGGGTGTTTGAAAACTGTTTTTTTACTTTATTATCATAACAAATGGGAATTATGCATGTTCAAAGAAAACAAAGATATTCTCACATTTATTGGGAGACTAAATGAAAACTAAATTTACCTTAGTGAACCGTATAAAACGGCACTTTTCATACACTACTTATATTTTTCTTGGAATTATTGAAAATGGGCTATATACCTATAGCGCAAAAACGTGATGTGATAGAGAAATTATAAGATCAGATTTGAATTCAGCACCCTCAAATTAGTCTAAAACTGTTCTTAAAGTCCATGCCAGAATTTTTTTTTTTTTGTACACCAGTGTTATTAATAATCATGTTTATCTGCATCTTGCCTGTAAAATAATTTTGGCCTTGTAGCAGTTTGCAGTACTGATTCTATTAGGCCATCTATACTAAGCTCACCAGATTTCAAATAAATAATAATTTTTGTTCTCTCTGAACATGTGTTCAGCGCTGCTGGTGTTGTGCTGACAGATAAGCGCACACGGCTGTCCGCTGACAATGTAGACAGACTCAGGTTCATAAAGATGAACACATCATGCATCAGCAAGGACTTTTCTAGCCCTGTGTCATCCTGGGGAGAGTAAAAGCTTGAGGATTTGGTAAAATCACCTCACCACTAGTGTTGAGCATTCCGATACTGAAATATCGGGTATCGGCCGATATTCGCGGTATCGGAATTCCGATACTTAATTCCGATACTTTTACAATATTGAATACCGGAATCGGTAGTTCCCATAATGCCTGCGCTCTGCAGTGTCTGTGAAGGATGACAAGTTGGATGGCAGCGCGATCCAGCCTGTCATCAGAATGCCATCCCAGCGGGGGAGAATTCTCCTGATTGTTTAAAAGCCGGCGCGCGGTAAAAAGCCGCCGGCTTTTAAACAATCACACAGCCCCATACTGCTTCCCCGCAGCCTCCCACCCCGATCCTCCGCTCCCCTCGCCACCTCCAATCCCAATCGTAAATTAGGACCGGGCGGGGAGCACAGCACAAAGGAGCGAAGGACCCGGGCGGGGAAGCCGGCAGTGAAAAGACTTCACCGCCGGCTTTCCCGTTCTGTGCTGCGCTTTCCCGCCGGTTATTTCAAATGAACAGCTGAGGTATCAGGTGATGCCGATCAGCTGTTCATTTGAAGTCGCCGCGGTGCCCTCAGAGGGTTCATGTGAGTTCATGCTTGACTGCATGAACTCACATGAACTTTCCCACGGCCGCACAGGTCAGCCTCACCTCCCAGACCATCAGCCCGTCATGATTGGTGTGTGCGGGTGTCTGTGCGTGTGTGTGTGTGCGTGTGTGTGTGTGCGTGTGTGTGTGTGCGGGGTGTGTGTGCGGGGTGTGTGTGCGGGGTGTGTGTGCGGGGTGTCTGTGCGGGGTGTCTGTGCGGGGTGTCTGTGCGGGGTGTCTGTGCGGGGTGTGTGTGCGTGCAGGCAGACATAGGCCGATGTGACACTACTACTCCCATCGGCCTATGTCTGTCCCCCGTCCACTCGTGCCAGCAGGATCAGCTCGATGGGAGCAGTAGTTCCCATCAGCCTGATCCTGCTATATAAATTGCCCTACTGTGTCCCCAATAAATGTTAGATACATGTCATTGGTGGCCAGTGGTTGCCTACAATAAATTAGTTCATACATTACCTGTCCCCGCCGATCGCCACCTAAAATAAAGTAAAAAATAAAAAACTACACCTATACTCACCTAGACACCTAATTCCCCGAAGCCATCGATCTCCTGTAATAAAATATAAAATAATAAACCACAACCTTATCCTTACCCCTCCGTAGTAGTCCACGAGTGTCCCACGAAGATCTCCAGTTTAGAGCAGCCACATAGAATGTGACCGCTCTGAACCGCTGCCGCCGCTAGAATGACGGGGCCGTAAGGGTTCACCGGAGTTCAGGCAGCGCTGCTCCGGTTAGCTCCTTTACGGCCCTGCTGTATCGTGAGAAATTCCCACGGTACAGCACTGCCGTAAAGGAGGTCTCCGGAGCTGCGCTGCCTGAATGCACTCCGGTGACCTCAGTCAGTGGCTCCCGCTGCCGGGAGCGGACGTGTTCCCGGCAGTGTGAGCTTACAGCAGCCATGCACAGCTGTCACCATCTCCAGATGTGACAGCTGTGCATGGGAGATCAGCGCAGGAACGTGGACAGGTAACTATTTTTTTTTAGTAAACTAAGAATTAAATAAAATTGTGTGTTTTATTTCAAATAAATTATTTTTTTCTGGGTGTACTGTGTTTTTTCTTTTTAACACTTTGTAGGTTAGTAATGGGGGTGTCTTATAGACGCCCATCATTACTAACCTGGGCTTCATGGCAGCTGGCGCTGACATGAACCCCACCACTATTACCCCCTGCCACCGCACCAGGGCAGCGTGGAAGAGCGAGGCTAAGTGCCAGAATTGGCGCATCCTATGGATGCGCCATTTCTGGGGCGGCTGACGGCTGGTGTTTCTAGCTTGGGAGGGGGCCATTATTCATGGCACCCTTCCTGGGCTATTAATATCAGCCCCCAGCTGTCTGCCTAGCCTTTGCTAGCTATTAAAATAGGGGGGGACCCCACGTCATTTTTTTGGGGGGGGTCCGCCATTTTAATAGCTAGTAAAGGCTAGGTATTCAGCTGGGGGCTGATATTAGTAGCCTGGGAAGCTCCGTGGGTATTACCCCCTTCCCAGGCTTCAAACATCTGCCCCAGCCGTCTGCTTAACCTCCGCTAGAGACTAAAATTATGGGGGATCCCACGCCATTTTTTTTTAAAATAAATCCTTTATTTTAACACTAAATGACATTTGAGGAGTTAATAAAGATGCAGTCCCTAAATTATTATTTATTTTTTAATTAATTTTTCCCAAAACTTTTGACGTGGGCTTCGCCATATTTTTGTATGCCAGCCAGGTACAGCATCCAGCTTCTATGAACGCGCCATTTTCCGGGGAGGCTGCGGACTGCAATTTTCAGCGGAGGGGGGGGCAGAAAGCTTGGGCCTCCCTGCGCTGCAGATTCCATCCCCCAGCTGCCTAGTTGTACCTGGCTGGACACAAAAATAGGGCGAAGCTCCACGTATTTTTTTTTTTAATTCATGAAATTCATGAAATAATAAAAAAAAGGTCTTCCCTATATTGTTGTGTCCGGCTAGGTACAAATAGGCAGCTGGTGGTTGGGGGCAGCCCGTTCCTGCCTGCTGTACCTGACTGGACACAAATATAGTGCGAAGCCCCGCATCAATTTTTTTTAATTATTTCATGAATTTCCTGAAATAATTAAAAAAAAATTGACGTGGGGCTTCGCACTATATTTGTGTCCAGCCAGGTACAGCAGGCAGGAACGGGCTGCCCCCAACCACCAGATGCCTATTTGTACCTGGTTGGACACAACAATATAGGGAAGACCTTTTTTTCTTTATTATTTCATGAATTTCATGAAATAATTAAAAAAAAAAAATACGTGAAGCTTCTCCCTATTTTTGTGTCCAGCCAGGTACAACTAGGCAGCTGGGGGATGGAATCTGCAGCGCAGGGAGGCCCAAGCTTTCTGGCCCCCCCCCCCCCCCCCCCGCTGAAAATTGCAGTCCACAGCCACCCCGGAAAATGACGCGTTCATAGAAACTGGATGCTGTACCTGGCTGGCATACAAAAATATGGGGAAGCCCACGTCAAAAGTTTTGGGAAAAATTAATTAAAAAATAAATAATAATTTAGGGACTGCATCTTTATTAACTCCTCAAATGTCATTTAGTGTTAAAATAAAGGATTTATATTAAAAAAAATTGATGTGGGGCTTCGCCCTATATTTGTGTCCAGCCAGGTACAGCATCCAGGAACGGGCTGCCCCCAACCACCAGCTGCCTATTTGTACCTGGCCGGACACAACAATATAGGGAAGCCCTTTTTTAAAAAAATTATTTCATGAAATAATTAAAAAAAAATTGACGTGGGGCTTCGCACTATATTTGTGTCCAGCCAGGTACAGCAGGCAGGAACGGGCTGCCCCCAACCACCAGCTGCCTATTTGTACCTGGTTGGACACAACAATATAGGGAAGCCCTTTTTTTCTTAATTATTCCACGAATTTCATGAAATAATTTAAAAAAAAAATGCGTGGGGCTTCGCCCTATTTTTGTGCCCAGCCAGGTACAACTAGGCAGCTGGGGGCTGGAATCTGCAGCGCAGGGAGACCCAAGCTTTCTGGGCCACCCCCGCTGCAAATTGCAGTCCGCAGCCGCCCCAGAAAATGGCGCATTCATAGAAGCGCCATCTTCTGGCGCTGTACTCAACTCATCCAGGGCCCTGGTGCGGTGGCTCACTGGGTAATAAAGGGGTTAAGGCCAGCTTGGCATTATCAGCTGGCCCTAAGCCCGAAATTCATGGGGTCACGCCAATATTAGACATGACCACCATGAATTTCTAGTAAAGTATTTAAAAAAACACAACACCCAGAATAAAGTCCTTTAATTGAAATAAACACACAATTCTTTATTGTTCTAAATTAAACCATACTTACCATCACGCCCATTCCAGCTGAAGCCAACGATCTCCTGCAATAAAAGTAAAATAATAAAGCAACCTCATCCTTACCTTTCCATGGTTCCCACGACAGCTTCAGCTCTGCTACATCGAGATGACAGGCTGGACCGCAGCAGAACGCTGCCATCCAGCCTGTCATCCCGAAGACACTGAGAAGCGCAGGCATACTTGCGCTCCTCAGTGTCTCTCTGTGACGTCATCCAGATGAGCCGATCATGTCCAATGAACTCAGCTCACCTCATGCACGTCACTGACAGCGTGGGAAAATTCTCACGCTGAAGCGCTGAGTGCAGGAGAATTTTCCCACGCTGTCAGTGACGTGCATGAGGTGAGCTGAGTTCATTGGACATGAACTCGGCTCATCTGGATGACGTCACAGAGAGACACTGAGGAGCGCAAGCATGCCTGCTCTTCTCAGTGTCTGCGGGATGACAGGCTGGATGGCAGCGTTCTGCTGCGGTCCAGCCTGTCATCTCGATGTAGCAGAGCTGAAGCTGTCGTGGGAACCATGGAAAGGTAAGGATGAGGTTGCTTTATTATTTTACTTTTATTGCAGGAGATCGTTGGCTTCAGCTGGAATGGGCGTGACTGTAAGTATGGTTTAATTTAGAACAATAAAGAATTGTGTGTTTATTTCAATTAAAGGACTTTATTCTGGGTGTTTGTGTTTTTCTTTAACTTTGACTATGGGGTTAGTAATGGGGGTGTCTTATAGACGCCTCTCCATTACTAACCTGGGCTTGATGTCAGCTGGCATTATAAGCTGACATCAACCCCAGCCCTATTACCCCACTGCCACCGCTACAGGGCAGTGGGAAGAGCGAGGCTAAGTGCCAGAATTGGCGCATCCTATGGATGCGCCATTTCTGGGGTGACTGACGGCTGGTGTTTCTAGCCTGGGAGGGGGCCAATATTCATGGCACCCTTCCTGGGCTATTAAAATCAGCCCCCAGCTGTCTGCCTAGCCTTTGCTAGCTATTAAATTAGGGGGGACCCCACGTTATTTTTTTGGGGGGGTTCCCCCATTTTAATAGCTAGTAAAGGCTAGGTATTCAGCTGGGGGCTGATATTAGTAGCCTGGGAAGCTCCGTGGGTATTACCCCCTTCCCAGGCTTCAAACATTTGCCCCAGCTGTCTGCTTAACCTCCGCTAGAGCCTAAAATTAAGGGGAACCCCACGCCAATTTTTTTTTAAATAAATCCTTTATTTTAACACTAAATGACAAGTACAGTAATCAACACTATCACTGTACTTCTTATATATGTGACTGACATGTTTCTATCTATCTAATCTATGTGTGAAGCTCTATTCTGTCTGTTATAAATTGTCGGGTACCGCTGCTGAATTGCCGGCCGGCTTTTTTAAAGAGACAGTGCATGAAAACACTATTATTTTTTTAAATAAATCCTTTACACTAAATGACAAGTTCTGTAAGCAACACTGTCACTGTACTTCATATATATGTGACTGACATGTTTCTATCTATCTAATCTATGTGTGAAGCTCTATTCTGTCTGTTATAAATTGTCTGGTACAGATGCTGAATTGCCGGCCGGCTTTTTTAAAGAGACGGTGCATGAAAACACTAATATTTTTTTAAATAAATCCTTTACACTAAATGACAAGTTCTGTAAGCAACACTGTCACTGTACTTCATATATATGTGACTGACATGGTTCTATCTACCTAATCTATGTGTGAAGCTCTATTCTTTCTGTTGTAAATTGTCGGGTACCGGTGTATGCGCTGATTAATTGCCGGCTTTTCATGTCATTCTACATTATTCTTAGTTGTTTTACTTCATGTAGAATTAACCTACAAGGAAAGAAAGGGTTTATTTTCATTCCGATATTTGTGTCCCATTGACTTGCATTGGTTTCCGGTATCGGAATCGGCGATATCCGATACTTTTTGGGTATCGGCCCGATCCAATCCGATACGATATTTCCTGATATCGGAAGGTATCGCTCAACACTACTCACCACCCGTTTTAAGCTTTCAAATTAATTATCATTTTTATCTGTATCTTGCCTGGAAAATAATTTTGGGCATAGTAGCAGTGTGGAGTACTGATTCTATTAGGCCATCTATACTAAGCTCCACCAGATTTCAAATTATTACTAATCATGTTTATCTCTATCTTCCCTGTAAAATAATTTTGGCCTTATAGCAGTTTGCAGTACTGATTCTATTAGGCCATCTATACTAAGCTCCACCAGCTTTCAAATTAATAATAATTTTTAGCTGCATGTAGCCCGGAAAATAATTTTGGGGCTCCTAGATGCGCAAGACACATGGGTGCCTTCTTGCTGCACTACCTGCAACATGACCCTCAGATTGTCAGAATTTGAATTAATCCTGACTACTGGGTTGCCACACTCTTAGATCCCCCACACTCTTCGATCAACCTTTTCATTTTAATAAAGAACAAAAAAATGGTCATTTTTGAAATTATAAGCATTAGCAGGTTATTAGAAACTTAAACAGTTTTCAACTCAAAGCTTTATTCTAGGTGATGTTACATTTGCACATAGGACCCCTTGTTCGAAAGGAGCTTCTGAACTCTCTCGTCCATTGAATTTGTCAGGTTTTGGATGGTTTCTGCTTCAATTGTTTTGCATGAGAACAGAATACCCTCCCAGAGCTGTTGCTTAGATGTGAACTGCCTCCCGCCATCATAGACACTCCTTTTGATGATGCTCCAGAGGTTCTCAATGGGTTTGAGGTCAGGGGAGCATGCAGGTCACACCATAAGTTTGTCCCCTTTTATGCCCATATCAGCCAGAGATGCAGATGTGTTATGTGCATCATGAGACGGTGCATTATCATGCATGAAAATGATCTTGCTGTGGAATACATGGTTCTTCTTCTTGAACCATGGCAGGAAGTGCTGTTTGAGAAACTCCACATACATCATGGAGTTCATCTTTACCCCTTCAGGGATCCTAAAGGGGCCGACAATCTCTCTCCCCATGATTCCAGCCCAAAACATTACTCCACCTCCTCCTTGTTGGCGCCGTAGCCATGTTTGCATGGGGTGTCCATCAACCAGCCATCCTCCACTCCATCCATCTGGACTATCGAGCGTTGCACAGCACTCATCGGTGAATAAAACCGTTTTGAAGTCAGTCTTCATGTATTGTTTGGCCCATTGGAGCTGTTTCTGCTTGTGTACAGTGGATACAGGAGGTCAACAGGATGGCTTATGCACAGCTGCAAACCTCTGAAGGGCCCTGCATCTTGTTGTTCGGGGGACGTTGGAGGCACCAGCAGCTTCAAAAACTTGTCTGCTGCTATGACAAGGCTTTTTTGCCGCTGCTCTTTTAACCTGACGTAATTGCCTGTAGGAAAGAGTCCTCAATTTTCCCTTATCAGCACGCACACGTGTGTACTGTGAATCAGCTACATACTTCTTGATTGTGCAATGATCACGATGAAGTGTCTTGGCAATGTTGAATGTAGTCATGCCTTGACCTAAACACTCCACAATTTGTTGCTTCTCAGCAGCCGACACATCCTTTTTCTTTCCCATTTTGGCAGAAAATGTAGGCTGCTTAATAATGTGGGACAGCCTTCTTAAGTAGTCTTGCCTTTCATTGGACACACCTGCCAAACTAATTAGCACAGGTGTCTGCAATTGCTTACAGTGATATAAAGAGCCCTGACACACATCACCATCAATGAGTTTAACTGACAAACAAAAAAATTCTTACCTTATCACTCCTAAACACTTTTTGCATAATAATTTGGAACACAGTGTACATGTGCTTTTCCACAAAGCTCCAGTGGTTCACGTAGTGAATCTTACAGTTCTAACTTGCCAACCGTGGTCTGTATGGAGTTGTTCAATAAAGGGCCCAAAATTAAGATAACATAGACGGGAGAGGTCTCTATGAATAGGAATTCCTAAGTATTTGATACCCTGTGAGGGCCAGGCATGCCAGGAGACTCTATGGAATGCTTTCTCAGCATCTAACGAGAGTATCTAATTACAAAATTTTAACTGCATCTAGCCCAGGAAATACTTTGTGCCTAGTAGCAGTGTCTGCTAGTCAGCAGATTATCCCGGCTGTTAAGCAAGGTACACCATCTGTAGTTTGGACACTTAATTTTTTCAAAGGAAATGCTTCGGGCCCCCGGGACACTCAGTGAAGAGCATCGAGAGGCACCCCAAGCCACAGGGGCTGGGACTGGCGGTAGGACGCCTTGAAGTGGACCACCAAGCTCGATCCTTATAAAAGCTTTTTAACTGCAGCAGCTTTAGTGGACGCTACTGGAGCTGCGGCTGCTGGCATCAGACTTGCCCTCCAATAGATCCTTGTAAAAGGATTTAAAGTGTACTCATTCAAATTAGAGAGACAATTTAAATTAAAAAGCTTAGACCTGCCTCCACCGAAGGGGGGCTCGCTCGACCCACCAGCGGACAGGCACTAGTATTGGGAGAAGGGGGCTGGCCATCAGGGTCCACCGCAGCTCTGGCACAAACCCGGCGACAGGGAGGTCGCATGGGCAAGAACGGACTGGCCGTGTCAGCTTCGCACTTTTTTGGTTTTAGAAGGGCATTACATGCCTATATCTGTGTCTCCCCCTCCTTTTACTCCTCAACCTCTTTTCTTTTTGCATGACTATATGTACTTGTCACTTTTCCATGTGTTAGTTGTGTCTTCTGAGCAGTTTGTCAGCATTTGGACACCTTTGAAGTGTTTTCTATGTGTTTTCTATGTGTTTCTATGTGTTTTTGTTTGCCTGCCATTGGTTTTAACGGTGTTCGACGGTGTTCCATGAACAGTTCGACGAACAGTTCGGCGAACATACGGGCGTTCGACTAACCGAACTCGAACCTTACGGGGGTGGCTCAACTCTAATTATCACTTAATATTTAAGTATGCTGACATTCCCCTATTTACCGTATAAGCCTGAAAACTGCCCCTATATACAGTATGAGCCCCACACAGCCCCCTACATATAATATAAGACCAACATAGCCCCTCTATATACAGTGTGAGTCCCCATATAGTCCCCTATATACAGTAAGAGCCTCCACATAGACTTTCTACATACAATATGTGTAACGGGTCTGGGAGGCGGAACCTCTGAGCTACTATAGAAGGTGGCGGTCCTTGTAAGGGAGCGGGTGGCGACCAGGGTAGACGGGCAGGCAGTCACAGCAGGTGACCGGGACAGTCTCTGGATGAACGGGCAGGAGGTCACGGCAAGTGACCGGGGCAGTCTCTGGATGAACGGGCAGGAGGTCACGGCAAGTGACTGGGGCAGTCTCTGGGTAAAGGATTGGTACGACCTGTGGCGGCAGATGATAGACGTGAGCTCCCAGGTGAGCAGGCGAGAGTCTCTGGATAAACGGGTGGTCACAGCATGTGACGGCGGAGCCTCCAGGAAGACCAACAGACAGGTAGCAGATGAGCGCTCCCAGGTGAGCGGGCAGGAGTCTCTGGACAGGCGGGTGGTCACAGCACGTGACGACAGAGCCTCCTGGTAGGCTAGCAGACAGGCAGCAGATGAGCGCTCCCAGGTGAGCGGACAAGCTGCTCCTTAGACAGACTGACAGGAGTTGGAAGGCAGACCGTCGGACCTCAGGCAAGCAGGCAGGTAGAAGATGTGCGCTCCCAGGTGAGCGGGCAAGCTGGTCCTTAGACAGACTGACAGGAGTTGGAAGGCAGACCGTCGGACCTCGGGCTAGCAGGCAGGTAGCAGGATATCAGGCAGGAATTAGACAGCAGACTGGCAGGAATCTGGCAGGTATCTGGCAGGTAACTGGCAACGGGACCTGAGGGCTGAAGCAGAGTAGTGAACAGTGCTACAACATTGCTCGGGCACCTCCATTTTGGAGGAGGTGCCTTTTATATGGGAGGTCCTCCGGCAATTGGCCGGGGACTCCTTAGGACGGCGCGCGCGGTCCCTTTAAGAGAGGGGGAGCTCGCGCGCGCGCGCCCTAAGCACACTGCCGGGGAAGGAGCGCGTGCCGGAAGCAGCGGGGAGAGAAGCGCTGGAGGACGCCGCGCCAGGAGCGGGGAGGTGAGAGGGACGGCGTCTCTGCCTAGAACGGGGCAGAGACGCCGATGCTACAGTACCCCCCCCTTTAGGCCCCCTCTTTTTTTGGCCAGAAAGAAATTTCTCAAGGAGAAGTGGGGCGTTGATGTTCTCCCTGGGTTCCCAAGTTCTCTCCTCAGGACCAAACCCCTTCCAGTCTACCAGAAAAAAGGTTTTTCCTCTTACCCTCTTGGAGGCCAGAATACTCTCTACCTCAAAGATGTCATCAGCGGAAACCGGAGCAGGAGGGGCACCTGGATTTTTGGAAAAAAAGTTAAAGACAACGGGTTTGAGAAGAGATACGTGGAAGGAGTTGGGGATCCGTAGGGTGGCCGGGAGTTTTAATTTGTAGGCCACAGGGTTAATTTGCCTGAGGACTTCGAAGGGGCCGATGAATCGAGGACCCAACTTGTAGGAGGGTACTTTGAGCCGCACATGTTTGGATGAGAGCCAAACCTTGTCTCCCGGACGGAATTGGGGCGGATCCAGACGTCTCTTATCAGCATATCTCTTCATCCGCTCAGAGGAGAGAAGAAGAGCGGACCTGGTGCTCTCCCAAATAGTAGAAAATTCGCTGACAAGAGACTCCGCAGCAGGGTTGTCCACAGAAACGGAGACAGGAAGTGGAATCCGGGGATGTTGGCCACCGACTATAAAGAACGGGGATTTGGAAGAGGACTCGCTCTCATGGTTGTTATAAGAGAACTCGGCCCATGGTAGGAGATCCACCCAGTCCGAGTGGTGAGCATCAACGAAGTGCCGGAGGTAGCTGGTCAAGATCTGATTGATCCGCTCCACTTGACCATTGGACTGAGGGTGGTAAGCGGAGGAGAAATCCAGGGTAATGTCCAGCAGCTTACATGTGGCTCTCCAGAAGCGAGAGGTGAACTGAACCCCACGATCCGACACGATGTGGAGGGGCAGACCATGGAGACGGAAGATGTGGCGGATAAAGTCTTTAGCCAGCTCGGGTGCAGACGGAAGACCAGGCAGGGGAATGAAGTGGGCCATCTTAGAAAAACGGTCAGCGACAACCCAAATGACAGTACAACCGGCAGAAACTGGAAGGTCGGTGATAAAGTCCATAGCGATGTGTTGCCAAGGAGCAGCAGGTACGGGAAGGGGCAGGAGATGGCCGGCAGGTAGATGTCGGGGAACTTTGTTACGGGCACAGGATGAACAGGCCGCGACGAAGTCTACCACGTCCTTACGCAGGGTAGGCCACCAGTAATGCCGGGTAATGAGTTGGAAGGTCTTCTTTTGGCCAGCATGGCTAGCTAGTTTAGAAGAATGTCCCCAGCGAAGAACCCTCTCCCGATCTGGCACAGCTACGAACGTCTTACCGGGTGGAAGACGAGTCAGATCCAAGGGGGCCACTTTCATCACCTTGGAGGAGTCGATGATGTGCGTAGGTTCCTCCTCTTGATCGGAGGACAGAAAGGACCGGGACAAGGCATCAGCTTTGACGGAAATGAAGAATGAAGTCGAAGCGGGCAAAAAACAACGACCACCGGGCCTGGCGAGGATTGAGTCTCTGGGCATTTTGGAGATATGCCAGGTTTTTGTGATCCGTGTAGATAATTACCGGGTAGAGAGCCCCTTCAAGCAGATAGCGCCACTCTCCCAGTGCCAATTTGATGGCTAGCAATTCACGGTCTCCTATGGAGTAGTTGCGCTCCGACGAGGAGAAGATTTTGGAGAAGAAGCCACACGTTACCATTCTCCCGGTAGAAGACTTCTGGGTGAGCACTGCTCCGGCTCCGGAGGAGGAGGCATCAACCTCCAGGTAGAATTGTTTATTACAGTCCGGACGGTGCAGGACGGGAGCAGAGGCGAAGGCTTTCTTTAGGGAAAGGAAGTCCTCCTCGGCTTCAGGCGACCATGTCCTGGGGTTAGCCCCCTTACGGGTAAGTGCAGATATGGGAGCAGTCCGAGACGAGAAGTGTGGGATGAAAAGACAATAGTAATTAGCGAAGCCCAGGAATCGCTGTATCGCCTTCAAACCTTCAGGACGAGGCCATTTTAGAACGGAAGAGAGCTTCTCGGGATCCATTTGCAGACCTGTTTGGGAGATGACATAGCCCAAGAACGGAAGGGAGGTCTGATCGAAGAGGCACTTCTCGTATTTGGCATAAAGGTGGTTCTGCCGAAGCCTAAGCAGGACCTGACGAACATCCCTCCGGTGTGTGGGGAGATCCGGAGAGAAGACCAAGATATCGTCCAGGTATACCACTACGCAGGAGTACAGGAGGTCACGGAAGATGTCGTTGACTAGTTCCTGAAAGACCGCGGGAGCATTACAGAGACCGAAGGGCATCACAAGGTACTCGTAGTGACCGTCCCGGGTATTGAATGCCGTCTTCCACTCGTCTCCTTGACGGATACGGACCAGATTATGCGCTCCTCGTAGATCCAGCTTGGAGAAGATCCTGGCGCCCTTGAGACGGTCAAACAATTCGGAGATGAGTGGCAGGGGATATTTGTTTTTTACCGTGATGAGATTGAGTCCTCTGTAGTCAATACAGGGACGTAGCGAGCCGTCTTTCTTTTTGACAAAGAAGAATCCGGCTCCAGCCGGGGAGGTAGACTTTCGGATAAATCCCCTGGCCAGATTCTCTTCAATGTACTCAGACATGGCTCGGGTCTCGGCTGCAGACAACGGGTAGATACGCCCACGGGGAGGAGTGGTGCCAGGTACCAGGTCGATCGGGCAATCGTATGGCCTATGGGGTGGCAACGTCTCAGCTTCCTTCTTACCGAAGACGTCCGCATACGGCCAGTAGGGAGCCGGGAGACCAGGTAAGTTAGCTGGAGTAGGCTGAGGGCGAAGTGGACGTACCGGGACCAGGCAGGTCCTATGGCAGTCAGGACCCCATCGGAGTACTTCACCGGACCGCCAGTTCAATACGGGTTCATGTGTCTGGAGCCAAGGTAGACCTAGCAACAGGGAGTGAGAAAGTCCGGACAGCACATGGAATGAGATCTCCTCAGAGTGCAGCATTCCCACCTGCAGGGTTATGGGTTCAGTGACGAGCAGGATGGTCTCCGAGAGAAGTCTTCCATCCACGGAGGCGACTGACAATGGTTCAGCCAGGGACTTGGTGGGAATATGGTATCTCTCTACCAGAGAGTGGGAGATGAGGTTTCCAGCAGCTCCAGAATCCAGATGGGCGAGTTCAAAGAGACGGTTCTCTCCCCAAGCAATAGAGACCGGTAAGGTCAGAGACGGAGAGGGCTTACTTTTGTCTAGGACGACCTCTCCGAGTGGTCCTAGACACTGGCGTTTCCCGGCTTTTCCGGGCAGGAACGGATGAAGTGCTTCATACTGCCACAATAGAAACAGCTTCCCTCGGCTCGGCGAGATTCTCGGCGAGAACCGACCATCTTGGTCTGGTCGACCTGCATAGGCTCAGGAGAGTGTACCTGAGGAGAGACGGAGGGAGTGACGGGTTTCTGAAAAGTAGGAGCTAGACGTGGAAACCTCCTCTCACGGGTGATCTCTTTGGCACGATCCTGGAACCGCAGGTCAATCCGGGTGGCAAGAGTTATTAGGTCATCGAGAGTGGTAGGAATGTCCCGACCGGCAAGTTCATCTTTAATACGGCCGGACAGACCCTCCCAGAAGACGGAAACCAGAGCGTCATTATCCCAGGCCAGCTCCGAGGCAAGGGTACGGAACCATATGGCATATTGGCCCACGGTGAGACTTCCCTGACGGAGGCGTAGCAGAGATGATGCGGATGAGGTCTTCCGTCCGGGTTCGTCGAAGACTTTCCGGAAAGCCGTGAGAAAGGCAGGCAAGTCGGACACCAGGGGGTCTCCTCTCTCCCATAGAGGATTTAGCCAGGCCAGGGCCTCCCCGGTGAGATGGGACATGAAGAAGGCAATTTTGGCCCGGTCGGAGTTAAACTGGTGAGACAGGAGTTCAAAGTGCAGGGTGCACTGATTTATGAAGCCCCGAGCCTGGGCGGAGTCGCCTCCGAAACGAGGAGGTGCAGAAAGCCGGGGTCCGGGGTAGGATACCATGTTATTAGTGGGCAGTGGAGCTGCCGGATTGCGAGTCATGGCACTGGCGGTGGTTGCAGGCAGAGCAGTCAGAGTGTCCAGGCGAGAATTGACATTCCGCAGGTGACCCAGGATGGAGTCCTGCTGGGACCTCTGACGGGACAGTTCATGACACAGGTCCGAGAGCGAGGGAGCTTGGGTGCCACCGGGTTCCATGGCCCGAGCAAACTGTAACGGGTCTGGGAGGCGGAACCTCTGAGCTACTATACAAGGTGGCAGTCCTTGTAAGGGATCGGGTGGCGACCAGGGTAGACGGGCAGGCAGTCACAGCAGGTGACCGGGACAGTCTCTGAATGAACGGACAGGAGGTCACAGCAAGTGACCGGGGCAGTCTCTGGATGAACGGGCAGGAGGTCACGGCAAGTGACCGGGGCAGTCTCTGGATAAACGGGCAGGAGGTCACGGCAAGTGACCGGGGCAGTCTCTGGGTAAAGGATTGGTACGACCTGTGGCGGCAGATGATAGACGTGAGCTCCCAGGTGAGCAGGCGAGAGTCTCTGGATAAACGGGTGGTCACAGCATGTGACGGCGGAGCCTCCAGGAAGACCAACAGACAGGTAGCAGATGAGCGCTCCCAGGTGAGCGGGCAGGAGTCTCTGGACAGGCGGGTGGTCACAGCACGTGACGACAGAGCCTCCTGGTAGGCTAGCAGACAGGCAGCAGATGAGCGCTCCCAGGTGAGCGGACAAGCTGCTCCTTAGACAGACTGACAGGAGTTGGAAGGCAGACCGTCGGACCTCAGGCAAGCAGGCAGGTAGAAGATGTGCGCTCCCAGGTGAGCGGGCAAGCTGGTCCTTAGACAGACTGACAGGAGTTGGAAGGCAGACCGTCGGACCTCAGGCTAGCAGGCAGGTAGCAGGATATCAGGCAGGAATTAGACAGCAGACTGGCAGGAATCTGGCAGGTAACTGGCAACGGGACCTGAGGGCTGAAGCAGAGTAGTGAACAGTGCTACAACATTGCTCGGGCACCTCCATTTTGGAGGAGGTGCCTTTTATATGGAAGGTCCTCCGGCAATTGGCCGGGGACTCCTTAGGACGGCGCGCGCGGTCCCTTTAAGAGAGGGGGAGCGCGCGCGCGCACCCTAAGCACACTGCCGGGGAAGGAGCGCGTGCCGGAAGCAGCGGGGAGAGAAGCGCTGGAGGACGCCGCGCCAGGAGCGGGGAGGTGAGAGGGACGGCGTCTCTGCCTAGAATGGGGCAGAGACGCCGATGCTACAATATGAGCCCTCATATAGCCTCCTATTTACATGATGAGCCCCCACATAGCCCCCTATAAACAGTATGAGCCCCCATATAGCCTCTCTATATAGAGTGTGAGCTCTCACATATCCTCCTATAAACAGTATGAGCCTGAACAATTCCTCCTATAAACAGTATGAGCCCCCACATGAACCCTATAAACAGTATGACCCTCACATAGCTTCCTATATCCAGTATGAGCCCCCATATGGCCCCCTATAAACAGTGTGAGCCCCCACATAGCCTCTCTATATAGAGGTTGAGCCTCACATATCCTCCTATAACAGTATGAGCCCTCATTTAGCCACTCTATATACAGTATGAACCCCACATAACCCCATATACTGTATACAGTATGTGCCCACACATAGCCTCCCTATATACAGTATGAGCCCTAGGTAACCTCCTATATACAGTATGAACCCCCACGCAGCCCTATATAAACAGTATGAGCCCCACATAGTCCCTTTATACAGTATGAGCCCCCACATAGCCTCCTAAATACAGTATAAGCCCCCATATAGCCTCCTATATGCAGTATAAGCCCCCACATATTTTCCCATATACAGCATAAGCCCCCCACATAGTCTCCTATATACATTGTGAGCCCCATCATAGCCTCCTATATATACTGTGAGCACCCTCATAGCCTCCTATATACAGTATGAGGCCGCACATAGCCTCCTGTATACAGTGTGAGCTCCACATAGCCTCCTAAATACAGTTTGAGCCACCACGTAGCCTTTGTATATACAGTGTGAGCCCCCACATAGACTCATATATACATGCAGAAAAAACATACTCATCTCGCTCCTGTTCCCCGGGTGTGCTGCTCCGGTCTCCAACACCCTGACTCTCCATGCAGCAGACGCGATGAGGTGACGTGAATTACATTTTGCAGAGACAAGTCATGGATGGAAGAAGTGGTTATGGTGGTGTGGGCTGAATGAAAAAGAAAAGGGAAAGTGAACAACTATGATCAGAGAGATGGTAGATGACTTAATATACATATATTTGTACAATTACCAGCACACTATGCACATACAGTACAGACCAAAAGTTTGGACACACCTTCTCATTTAAAGATTTTTCGGTATTTTCATGACTTTGAAAATTGTGCATTCACACTGAAGACATCAAAGCTATGAATTAACACAGTTGTTGTAGAGATGTGTTTGCTTCTAGAACTCTGTGTGGCATTGACCTGGTCTCTAATCTGAGCTGCTGTTAACCTGCGATTTCTGAGGCTGGTGACTCAGATAAACTTATCCTCAGAAGCAGAGGTGACTCTTGGTCTTCCTTTCCTGGGGTGGTACTTTTGGTGAGCCAGTTACTTTGTAGCGCTTGATGGTTTTTACAACTGTACTTGGGGACACTTTCAAAGTTTGCCCAATTTTTCGGACTGACAGACCTTCATTTCTTAAAGTAATGATGGCCACTCGTTTTTCTTTACTTAGCTACTTTTTTCTTGCCATAATACAAATTCTAACAGTCTATTCAGTAAGACTATCATCTGTGTATCCAGCAGACTTCTGCACAACACAACTGATAGTCCCAACCCCATTTATAAGGCAAGAAATCCCACTTATTAAACCTGACAGGGCACACCTGTGAAGTGAAAACCATTTCCGGTGACTACCTCTTGAAGCTCATCAAGAGAATGACAAGTGTGCAAAGCAGTCATCAAAGCAAAAGGTGGCTACTTTGAAGAACGTAAAATATAAGACATATTTTCAGTTGTTTCACACCTTTTTGTTAAGTATATAATTTCACATGTGTTAATTCATAGTTTTGATGCCTTCAGTGTGAATGTACAATTTTCATAGTCATGAAAATACAGAAAAATCTTTAAATGAGAAGGTGTGTCCAAACTTTTGGTCTGTACTGTATATAGTATGCAGAGCACTGGAATTGATATATACAATTATACCACTACATGGTTGCTGCACAGTGATAATATCAGTGTTTATACTGTTAATAATCAGTATGGTATATTATCACTACAGTACATGTTGGTGATATGTTGTTATGATCTGGCTGTATTTATTGATTATTGTCTCATATTGTGGTATTGATTGTAATATTGGTCTTAGTACAGTCATGATGGTAATGATCAGTATGGTGGCTTTATTTTAGCATTATGTGGTGGCATTATGTGGTCATAACTTGGTAGGATTATTTACTAGTGATGGGCGGACCCGTGGATATCCGAATATCTATTAAAAGTTTGGTTCGGTTACCAGAACAGTACCTGACCCGGAACACGGACCCCATTCATATGAATGGGGCCCCCGAACATCCATGATTTCCCACGCAGATGACAGCGTGGGAAAAAGGGGCTCTGATCGGTTAGAACTACGGGCTCACTCTGTCAGATGACAGTGTGAGCCCGCAGCTGTGACTGTGACCAGTCGTAAAAAGCTTACCACAGGTCACAGGCATCAGCTGATGAGAGTACTACTCCCATCAGCCTATGCCTGCTGTTACAGAGCAGACGCCGCTGTGTAATCACTCCTGCAGTGTATAGCGCTGAGCTGCCGTGAAAGAGTTCACAGGAGTTCATCAGCTGATGAGCTCCAGTGATCTCACTTACGGCACCGCTACGGCGTGAGACAGTTCTCACGCAGCGGCGGTGCCGTAAGTGAGGTTACCGGGTTTCATCAGCTGATGAACTCCTGTGAACTCTCTCACGGCAGCTGATCGCTACACATTACTTGTGTCAGTGTGAGCCTGTTGTCATGTACAATATATTGTATGTCTATATACTGTTGACACATATATATACTGTTGTTATACACATGTAAATATATATATGGTGGCTCATTATACCCGTAATATTATTTTGAGGAATGTATTAACATTGTCTGTTTCTCTGACCTAACAACCTTTGACTATATGAGCCTTTTTACTAATCGGGTCACATTGGCCTGTGTATAAATACTATGCTACTTGGATGATCACTTAATATCTACTAGGCTGTACAATTTGGGTCCTGCTTGTCCCATATAGCGGTAGAATTTTTTTACACACTGTATGTTGTTTTGCACCATTTTTTGCACCAATTATCTGCATGTGATAATTTTTAACAAAATTGAATATTTAATAAAACAATTTTTTATGATGTAGATCGGCCTTTGATCGTCATCATAAACGTCAGTCAGCTTAACGTCTGTTGTGGGTAAATTGTTTGAAGGATTTCTTAGAGATGCTATTGTAGAATATCTTAATGATAATAACTGTCTAACTCCATATCAACATGGATTCATGAGGGATCGCTCCTGCCAAACAAACCTGATCGCCTTCTACGAGGAGGTGAGCTCACAGCTGGACCGGGGAGAGTCAGTGGATGTTGTATACCTTGACTTCTCCAAAGCGTTTGATACCGTGCCACACAAAAGGTTGGTATATAAAATGAGAATGCTTGGTCTGGGGGATAATGTGTGCAAGTGGGTAAATAGCTGGCTGAGTGATAGAAAGCAGAGGGTGGTTATCAATGGAGTAAGCTCAGGGTGTGTCAGGGTTACTAGCGGGGTGCCTCAAGGGTCTGTCTTGGGCCCTATATTATTTAATATATTTATTAATGATCTAGTGGAAGGGTTGCATAGTAAAATAGCAATATTTGCAGATGATACTAAACTTTGTAAAGTAGTTAATACAGATGAGGACAGGGCACAGCTACAGGAGGATTTAGATAAATTGGGGAGTTGGGCCAAAAAATGGCAAACGGGGTTCAATGCCGATAAATGTAAGGTCATGCACATGGGAAAGAAAAACAGCAGTCACCCATACATATTAAATGGGAAACCGTTGGGGAAATCTGACATGGAGAAGGACCTGGGCGTCTTGGTTAATAGCAAATTAAATTGGAGTGCCCAGTGTCAGGCAGCAGCTGCGAAGGCAAATAGAGTCATGGCATGCATCAGAAGAGGAATAGGGGCATATGATGAGAAGATTGTTCTTCCTCTGTATAAAGCGCTGGTAAGGCCGCACTTAGAATATTGTGCACAGTTCTGGGCTCCGGTGCTCAGGAAAGACATATTGGAGCTAGAGAGGGTACAAAGGAGGGCGACTAAGGTAATAAAGGGAATGGAGGGACTAGAATACCCAGAGAGGTTGTCAAAATTAGGCCTATTTACATTGGAAAAGAGAAGGCTTAGGGGAGACCTCATAAACATGTATAAATACATCAGGGGGCAGTACAGAGATCTCTCCCATGACCTGTTTATACCAAGGATGGTGACAAAGACGAGGGGGCACACTATGCGTCTGGAGGAAAGGAGGTTCCTGCACCAGCATAGAAGGGGATTCTTTACGGTCAGAGCCGTGAGACTCTGGAACTCTCTGGGAGAGGAAGTGGTGATGTCCAACTCACTTAATGAGTTCAAGAGAGGCCTGGACGCCTTTCTTGAGAACAATAAAATTACATCTTATGCTTAGTTAATTAATCCAGGGATTTAATCTTACTGCCAGATTGGTGTCGGGAAGTGAATTTTTCCTCAATGATGTAAATTGGCCTATACCTCATGGTTTTTTGTTGCCTTCCCCTGGATCAGCGCTGCGGAATAGCTGCAGTGCACAAGAAATAGGCTGAACTGGATGGACGCTTGTCTTTTTTCGGCCTTATAAACTATGTAACTATGTAACTATGTTGCTTCGGTTGTTTATGTTTATCTTGCGATTTTGCCATTATACGGTCAATAGTTGCCACTCTTCACATTGTAGTATGTGTAGATTATGGAGTGGCACCGTTTGAAAATTATACTAGTATAAGTCATCTAGATCATCGTAGGACACTATGGATTATTTCATCACTTTGGATAGGTGAGGGATATGGTTGTTTTTTATTTTTGCTGTTTTACAGTTGACAGTGGCTTCTGGGATTAGGTGTTAGGTGAGTATAAATTAGCTTATTTATTTTCTGTTTTTTTACAGGGAACAATGGTGTGAAGATATTCAAGGTAATCCCCTGTCGATCACTGTGCACTGGCAGGCGGGTTTTACAAAGCTCTACATATGAAAATTTGACACTGCAGCTTGCAAAGGAAGGAGCTGAAGAAGCGAAGAGTGAGAATTCTCACAGCAGCTGCAAGCTACACAGGATGTCCCTTCCCCTGACGCCATGTGCCTATTCAAGAAACATAATTCAACAGCGAGTTATGGGGAAAAGATTAATCTCAGTGATACACAAAATAGACCTGAGGGGATGCGGATTGTAACCCTAGTTTTAAACATAGTCCAGCGTAAGGAAAGGAGATACCCAGCACAGCCTTGCAGGGGCCCCTAGGACTCTGATGTTTAGCATCCATGCGTAGCAGGGGCCCGGCTGGGTCCAATGACACCAGAACGGGCTCCCTAGGACTGTCCAGTAAGAACATATGGCCCATTTTAGTTTTGGGAGCTCTTAGCTGGGAAATAACAGGGATGGAGACTTGGGCTCCACCAGGGGTGCAGTAGGGGGAGTGACACAGAGAGTTTGAAGGTCTCTGTAGCTAGAGCCTATTGTCTTTTTCCTGGGGAGGTCGTGATATCAAGTCATCCACCTGATTGTCACAGCTGACACCCGGTGCTATGTGCAAGGAACGGTCCCGCACCGCTCCCTGCACATTAACCCCCGAAATGCTGTGATTGAAATCGATCGCAGCATTCTGGTGGCAAGAGGAGGTTAGCGCGATACTTACCTTCTCTGCCGGCATCCCGCAGCGTCTGAGTCCAGTCCCAGATGTTGTCATGGTGACCCGATGTCATCATGACAACATCCGGGTCATCAGAAGGCAGGAAGTTGCTTTGGTCATGCGCCACGCGTGACCAAAGTAACTTTTCCCTGTGCAGCGCTGACAGGCTGCATAGCACAGGGATGGTGATGAAGTTAACCCCTTTAGTGAACAGGGTAAAAAAATAAAATAAAAAACAAAACATAAAACGATGCTTTATCATACCACCAAACAAAAAATGGAATAAAACGAGATCAAAAAGACAAATGTAAATAAAAATGGTACCGCTGAAAACGTCATCTTATCCCGCAAAAAACAAGCCACCATACAGCTCCAACGGCAGAAAAATAAAACATTTATAGCTCTCTAGCGATGCATAAACAATTCTTTTTTCTATAAAATAGTTTTCATTGAGTAAAAGTGCCATAACGTGAAAAAAAATATAACTGTGGTACCGCTGTAAACGTACTGACCCGAAGAAAAAAGCTTCCTTATCAATTTGACGACACATAGAACGGCATAAAAAAAACACCAAAAAACAATTCGTGAATTGTTGTTTTTTGTTTATTCTGCCTTCCAAAAATCGGAATAGAAAGCAATCAAAAAATGTAATGTGCCCAAAAATGGTACCAATAAAAACATCAACTTGTCCCACAAAAAAAAAAAAATATGGAAAAATTATAGCTCTCAAAAAATTGCGATCCATAAACTAGTCTTTGCAAAAAAAAAGGGTTTTTTAGTGTGTGACAGCTCTCAATCATAAAAACCTGATATGAATCTAGTATCCCTGTAATTGCACCGACCCGAAAAATAAAGTTGTCTAATCACTTATACCGCACGAGGAATGGCGTAAAAAATAAACTTTAGGGATAGGGTTGTGCTAGGGTTAGGGTTAGTGTTGTGCTAGGGTTAGGGTTGGGCTAGGGTTAGGGTTGGGCTAGGGTTTGGGTTGGCTAGGGTTAGGGTTGGGCTAGGGTGAGGGTTGAGCTAGGGTGGGGCTAGGGGTAGTGTTGGGGTAGGGTGGAGCTAGGGTTAGGGTTGGGCTAGGGGTAGCATTGAGCTATGGGTAGGGTTGTGCTAGGGTTAGGTTTGTACTAGGGTTAGGGTTGTGCTATGGTTAGGCTAGGATTGGGTTAGGGTTGGGCAAGGGTTAGGGTTGCGTTAGGGTTGAGCTAGGGTTAGGGTTGGGCTAGGGTTAGGGTTGAGCTAAGGTTGCGTTTGGGCTAGGGTTGTGGTTGTATTAGGGTTGGGGTTGGGATTTTTTCAGAAGTAAAGAAAAAAATACCGTCTATATGGCAACTAATGTTGAGCACAAGAGCTCGCTACTTGAGTTTGCATCGGGTGCTCGGGTATGCACCGAGTATAGCGGGTGCTCGAGTGACATGCTCAAGTCTCCGCCTCAAATGTTTTGCAGCTGTTATATAGCCAAAAAAACCTTGCTGGGACTGCCTGTCATGCACAAGCGATCCCCACATGTTTTTATTTGGGTGACTAACAACCATGAAACATGCGGGCGGGGACTCGAGCATGTCACTTGAGCACCCGCCATACATGGTCCATACCTGAGTACCCGATGCAAACTCAAGTAGCGAGCACTTGCACTCAAGACTAATGACAACTTATTCAATATGATGACCTAATGTTATCAAATTCTGTGTCGTACCTCTGGGTTCAAAATGTTCACTATACCCGTTGATAAAATCCTTCAGGGGTGTAGTTTCCAAAATGGAGTCACTTGGGGGGGGGGGGGTTTCCACTATTTAGGCACATCAGGGGCTCCCCAAACGCAACATGGCGTCCACTAATTCAAGCAAATTTTACATTCAAAAAGTCAAATGGCGTTCCTTCTCTTCCGAACCCTGCCGTGTGCCCAAACAGTGTTTTTTCCCCACATATGGGGTATCGGCTTACTCAGGAAAAATTGCACAACAAATCGCGTGGTGCAATTTCTCCTGTTACCCTTATGAAAATGCAAAATTGGGGTCTGCAAAACATTTTTGTTGGAAAAATGTGAAAATGTTATTTTTACAGCTCCATGATATAAACTTCTGTGAAGCACCTGGGGGTTCAAGGTGCTCACCACACACCTAGATAAGTTCCCTGAGGGGTCTAGTTTCCAAAATGGTGTCACTTGTGGGGGGTTTCCACTGTTTAGGCACATCGGGGGCTCCCCAAACGCAACATGGTGTCCGCTAATTTTTCAAGCAAATTTTACATTCAAAAAGTCGAAAATGAAAAAAAATTGCGGTCTAAAGTAACATTTTTGTGAAAAAAGTTAAATGTTCATTTTTTTCTTCCACTTTCCAAAAATTACTGTGAAGCACCTGAAGGGTTAATAAACTTCTTGAATGTGGTTTTGAGCACCTTGGGGGGTGCAGTTTTTACAATGGTGTCACTTTTGGGTATTTTCTATCATAAAGGCCCCTCAAAGTCACGCCAGATGTGATGGGGTCTCTAAAAAAGTATTTTTGTAAATTTTGTTGTAAAAATGAGAAATCGCTGGTCAATTTTTAACCCTTATAGCTCCCTAAAAAAAAAAAATGTGATTCCAAAATTGTGCTGATGTAAAGTAGACATGTGGGAAATGTTATTTATTAACTATTTAGTGTAACATATCTCTATTTAAGGGCATAAAATTTAAAATTTTGAAAATTGCAAAACTTTCTACATTTTTACCAAATTTCTGATTTTTTCACAAATAAACGCAAGTGATGTCAAAGAAATTTTACCACAATCATGAAGTACAATATGTCACGAAAAAACAGTCTCAGAATCAGCGGGATCCATTTGAAGCGTTCCAGAGTAATTACCTCATAAAGTGACAGTGGTCAGAATTGTAAAAATTGGCCTGGTCATTAACGTGCAAACCACCCTGGGGGTAAAGGGGTTAATACTAGACCTCTGAGCATAAGACGGAAAAGTCGTGGAACTATGGAAATCACAGGTCGGAGAGACGTGTTAGTGATCTGCAAATGATAAAATAATGGATACAACATTTTCAAAACATCTCAATTTATCCAGTATCGAGTATGATCCCCAAGCACAGAAATCCCCGCACTTACAGCCTCGGCTCCTGTTTTTACTTTATTGTATGGTTCGTTTATCCGCATTATCCACATTGTGGTTTTTACAGGTTTTATCTATATATTTTGTCTATGCACATTTTAACCTGAGTGTTACGAATCTGCGAACTCAGATATCCTGTGTTAAGTATTGTGGAATTTTTCAGGCTCAAACTAAGAAACGTAGAGCTCAGAAACGCGTTGCCGTCTGGTTGAAGTACGTTTTGCTGATGGCATTTGTACTTTTTTCATGTGCTATTTTTGTACGAAGCCACTTAAATTTGGTTGTGTTTATATGGATTAAATAAAGTGCTGACTTTTATGGAAAAAGGGAGTGTTGGCCTGAATTTCACATTGCTATATCACTTTTCATACTTTTGCATAGACCTGGTCAGAGAGTCTGGACATGTACAGTAACTCTGCTCTACAGACTCCGGCCACAAGGTAAGTTTAGTCTTACAGAGCCGCTATCTGTCACCATGCACACTCAGATTTTATCAGCTCAAATGTCTCCCGTACCCCTAGACTGTACCTGTTATATTTCCCCATCAACTACATGATGACAATTAGCAGCCATAAACTTAATGCATTGTAGGGGTTTTCCAGGTTTACTATATTGACCTCTTCACCGGTGGGGTTCAACATCAACTGACATCCAACAATCGGAATTATTATAAAGACATTTGTAACTGTGGACCATAGCACAGTATTGGAACTCAGTGGTTGCAAAACCACAGATTGATATGGGGGTGGGGGAGGCATTTACAAAACCTAGGTGCCATAGACATTGACTGAAAATAAGTCCCCTTAAGAAATGGAAGTCTGCACATGTGTAGGAGAACAGTGGTAGGCAGGACAAAGATACCAGTCTCCTCCTGGAGGGCAATTTTACAGACTGTGTAAACCAATGGGACGTAGATTGAGAACTGGATCACTAATGATCGACTATTATTGTGATTGTGACAGGTAATCAAATTTTTCACTAGTGGCTACTAGAGGTGAAATGTAGTATTGCATCCCAACCAGTTAAAGGATTAGGAACTAGGGATGTCACGGGTGTGTCAGGCTTGACATACAGTCATTCTGGATCCGGCTGTAGAAGGTCGCTGCGCTTGGCCTTGCAGACACCTTCTTGATCCTTTCATCATCCCTCCCACTCTAGCACCCAGCGGTGATCTCCACGATCGCCTGCTAATTAACACACCCTTTCTGGATCTTTAAATATACTCAGTTTCTCAAGAGAGTTGCTGGTGATAGAGTAAATTCCTCTGTTCAGGTCTGGAGTTCTAGCAGTCGGCGATATTCTTCTTGGAGTTCCTTTATGGATTGTAGTTGTGTTCTCTCTGGTGTCTCCTCAAAGCTAAGTGTATCTCCTTGTCTGTTTCCCTTGTTTGTCTTTAGTTGCAGTGGGGCCGACTAGTGCTAACTCCTCCCCCTCCCTACCTAGGGCCTAGCTCTAGGGTCAGCCAGGGCTAAGGTATCCTGCTTGGCGATAGGTGTGGAACCTATTTAGGAACGATAAGGGAGTCATGGTGTTGTTAGATCTGCTTAGGGGTCTCCACTCCCCCTTTCCCTAGTTTCTGGGCTTTCCCCCTTTTCCCGTTGTCGTACGCCGGGTTCTTCCCATACCTAGCATGACAAGGGATGAGCAGACCCGTGGAAGTTCAGGTTTTGGTACCCAACTGAACTTTAGTCCAAAGTTTGGTTCGGGTACCAAAACTGTACCCGAACTTGATCCAGTACATGGACCCCATTGAAATCATTGTGAACTCCAACTTTTGAGATGGAAAAATCTCACTCTCCCTCCTTCTCTTTTCTCTATCTCTCTCCTCCCGCTTCTCTCCTCCCTCTCTCTCTTTCCTCCCTCTCTCTCTCCTCCCTCTCTCTCTCTCCTTCATCTCTCCTCCATCTCTCTCTCCTTCATCTCTCTCTCCTCCATCTCTCTCTCCTCTATCTCTCTCTCTCCTCCATCTCTCTCCCTCGCACTCTTCTCCATTTCTCTCTTCTCAATCTCTCTCTCCCTTGCTCTTTGTCCTCCATCTCTTTCTCTCTCCTCCCTCTATCTCTCTCCTCCCTCTCTCTCTCCTCCCTCTCTCTCTCTCCTCCTTTGCTCTGTCTCCTCCATCTGTCTCTCCTCCATATCTCTCTCTCATCCATCTCTCTCCCTTACCCTTTCCTCCATCTCTCTCACTCTCTCCTCTCTCTCACTTGCTCTTTCTCCTCCATCTCTTCCTCTCCCCCCCATATAATGCTCCATGCAGGATTTAACTTCTCACCCCCATATAATGCCCCATACAAGATGTCACCTCTCCCCCCATATAATGCCACATGTAGGATGTCACCTCTCCCCCCATATAATGCCCCATGCAGGATGTCACCTCCCCCATATAATGCCCCATAGGATATCACCAACCCCATATAATGCCCCATGCAGGATGTCACCCCCCTCCATATAATGCCCCATGCAGGATATCACCCCCCTCTCTTTAAAATGCCCCATGCAGGATGTCACCCCCCATATAATGCCCCATGCAGGATGTCACCCCCCCATATAATGCCCCATGCTGGATGTCACCCCCCCCATATAATGCCCCATGCAGGATGTCACTCCCCCATATAATGCCCCATGCAGGATATCACCCACCCCATATAATGCCCCATGCCTCCGTACATTAAAAAAAATAATAATCAAATACTCACCTCACTCCTCCTTACCTGCTGCCGCTGCTCAGGTCCGTACTCCAGCGTCGCCGGCGTCTTCCCGCCCTGCGCTGCCTGTGATGGCTCAGCGGATCTGCGGAGGCAGGAGGAGAGGTAAGTATCCGGCTGCTGGGCCCTGAGCAAGCGGGGGAGAAGGGCGGGCGCTGGCACCGCTCTCCTCCGCCCATAGCCCGATTCATGCTTAGTATGTCCTGCCAGCCTCCTTGGTACTTTCATGCCCACCCAGCATGTCCTGCCAGCCACTGGTGGTAGTACATGCTGCTAGGCATAGTAACAGTAACGAGAGGTTGGCAGCAGGACAGGCTGGGCAATGGGCATGATGATAATCATGCCCATTGCCCAGTAGCATTTACTGACAGCCTCGGCCAGAGGTCCTCTCAGCCACCCCTCCCCCCTAACCCTTCCTCCCCTCCCGACCCCTGCTTTTCATACTCACGCGTCGAGATGAGCTGCAGGCCTGCAGCCGCTGCCTAGGGCAACGGCGGATCCGTCCTCCACAGCGCGCACAGGAAGCCGTCCCAGGGCGATGATGTCATCGCCCTGAGACTGACCTCCTGCGCACGCGCCGGCAGAGGTGGCAGAGGGGCACTGCGGCAGCAGGCAGAGCAGGGAGACCAGTCTCCTTGCTGTGCTGCTGCAGAGGGCCCATCACTAATCATATCGGCAGTGCTGCCTATCTGATTAGCGAACCGGGAGGTCCTCTGTTCTCTGTACAGGGCCCAGTGGGTGTGAGGGCGGGGCTTAGGGGCATGGCCATCGGAACCCGGAGCCCACCGGGGGTTTTCCCGATCATACGGTGGGCCAGTACGCCCCTGCCCATAATCCCAGCTGGGGGCTGGGATTCGAAGCATGGTAAGGCCCAAACTAGACATGGCCACCATGAATTTCTAGTAAACAGAAAAAAACACATGTAGGGACTCCATCTTTAATAAAAAAAAAAAATCCTCGTTCCGACGTAATCCATGGGTCTTCTGTCTTCAGCTCTGCTACATCTTTGCCATCAGAGAAATATGTCTGCTGACAGATGAGCAGGCACAGAATGACACTGGAGCACTGTTACTGTGTAGTGCGGCACTATGTTGCTTTTTTGTCATTTCATGCTGTGTAGAAATCTTGGGAAAAGTGTGGATTGTGCTCTGGAAGTGATCAGTTATAGCTAACTATGTTATTTTCTGCAGAGATAAGTCCTGCATAGAAGATGGGATATATCGGTCTGCAGATAAAGAACTTCACCTAGAGACATCACTGGTGAGTATGTGTATTACCTATGTTGAGTATATGTATTACCTATACACACACACTGACACTATATACAGAGCTCCTGTGTATAATATTAATGGTGATCATTGCATTACCTGTACACTGACACTATATACAGAGCTTCTGTGTATAATGTCACTGGTGATGACTGATAACCTGTACACTATATACAGAGCTCCTGTGTATAATATCACTGGTGATCACTGTATAACCTGTACACTGACCCAATATACAGAGCTTTTTTACATTTTTATTATTTTAGCATTATTTGTCACTATGTTGTGGCATTATGTGCTTTGGTCATGAGATGACGATATTTGTCCCTTGTATGTGGTATTATTCAGTCACTATGTGGTGGTAATATGTGGTCTCATGGTGTGTCAGTATTTATACCTTGTATCTGGTAGCATTTGATCACTATGTGGTGGTATTATGTGCTTTGGTCATGGTGTGGCGGTATTTGTGCCTTGTATGTGGCATTATTTGGGCACTATGTGGTGGTAATATGTGATCTGGTCACGGTGTGGTGGTATTTCTGCCTTCTATCTGGTAATATTGGTCTTGGTAGAGTGGATTGTGGTTGGTCATTTGTTTTATCTGATATCAATAAGGGGAAACCTCTTTATTTCCAATATATATTAAATACTTGGATGTTTAACCCCTCCCTGCCCTGTGACTATTACACAGCAGCAGAGATGCAGTTGCAAAGGTTCACCAGAGAAAGCAAGTTGGCATTTGGTGAGATTTTCACCTCTGTATTTATAAGACAAAACCAGGAGTGGGTGAGAAATTCATAAAACATTACCTCGGATTGCTCCACTCCTGGTTTTGTCTTATAAATACAGAGGTAAAAATCTCACCAAATACTCAAAGTGCCACAATCTTCTGACAGTGCTGATTCCACCAATAAATAAGTGATCACCTTCCCAACCTGTGCATCGCTGAGAACTTGTTTTCACCAATAAAAACCCTTTAATGCAAACTACAGTAATTGTACATCGCATTTCTGGTGAGCGCACAGTGATGGGCAGAAGCGGCCAATATAATGGGTATAACGGCTAACAGGTATTTGCAAATAGCTGAAGGGTGGGTGGGCCCCTGGAGTCAATGTCCCTGGTGGGCCCCAGACACCCCAGTCCGGCGCTGTTGACAGCAGTGACCTGGGGGTCTGAAATGCTTCCTGGGGCGATCCCCATGCTGTCCCCATGTCATTTGAGCACTGTCACTATCGTTTTGGGCACTTTTTAGGCTTTCTACAGACTGTCGGGGGTGCCGCCGCAAAAATGCTCGGGTCTCCCATAGACTAACATTGGGCTCGTTGCTCGGGTCGAGCACCCGAGTATCACGGTGAGCTCGGCCCGAGCTTCGAGCACCCGAGCATTTTAGTGCTCACTCAACACTAATTGCCACTCTTCGTAATGTGCAAACAATGTCTTCTTCAGGTGGATTCCACCTGGATCCCTCATGAAAAGCACTAGATAAAAATGTAAATGATTGAACATATGCACTGCAATATAAAAACAACTTGCTGTGCATTGTGTATTTTTCAGTCTTTTTCAGCTTCTTTTCTCCGCTTCCAGCTTTGAAAATTATGAAGTGGTTAAAGAAAGTGATCGGTTCATTCTGCTGGTGGCTTCTGTTTGGAAGCCGCTCACTATTTTATATGTAGTTAACAAAAACACTGATGTTTTCCTTAAGTGTCTTCTTATAAAATAAAAAATCAGTGGGTATGCTGGCGTCTATAAGGTGCTGTGTGTACGTACCCTTAGGAATAACAGAATCTCTGGTCATCTCCTCCATTTTTGGCCAGAGTTTAGAGGATTAATGGGAGACATAGAACCGCTATTCTCCAGTTTGGGATCTAACCCTTCAGACATACTATATATGAGGTATAGTATTAATATACCATAAAAGTCAGTAATAATCAATTAAATGCGAAAAGACATTAAACAATTTTAATTTTTTATTTCTTTGAATTAAAATTGCATGGAAGGATGAAGACAAGTTCTTGGAGGAGCCTTCAACTTTTGCACGTGTCTCTTGCTGGTCAGGAGGCCACAGGTAGGTGGTACAACTCCTTCCATACAGGTACAGCATTAATGGTGGATGTGCTGTAGTTTCTTCAGAGCGCTAGATTTGGGGGTTTTCTGTCCTCGAGATGTCAATGGTGCGTTGGTGGCAGCAGCCAAAAATGCAGCTTTCTCTGACAGCACGAGCAGCCCTGGATAATCCACGCCGGCAGGATGTTATCATCCGGCGGAAGAGAGAACCTAGGAGAAAAGATGTAAAACTGATGTAAGTAATGGGACTCCATATTAGAGGACACTACTGTGGTGTCACTGTAGCATGACGTTAGAGGAATCTCATCATATAGAGGAGCAGAATCATTGTCAGCCATCATACATGTGACAATCCCACCACTGACGGATAACATCTGCTCCACATGACTTCTTCTCACTGACGTCATACAACATGGAGATTATCGTCACACTTACCTCGCCTAGTTTCCCCCTCTTCAACTTTCTCTGTTTTTAGTTGTTTTCTCAGTGTTCGAAAATATTTTCTTCTCTTCTGAACTGGAGATTCTAATCAAAAAGCCAGAAAAAAATGTTGATTATAAACTCCTAAAAGATGAGCTTTGTATCTTTATAGAGTTATGCAACTGATTAATATGAACCTGTAGCTTTTCTGGGTTCCGGTGGTGTCTCCCCAAAGAACCATGTCCCCATATTAATATGACATTACTTTCAGCAAGCCACAGTGTTATATAATCAGTTAGATAAAACTTCATTGTAACTTTAAAGAAGACCCATCACCAGGTCAAAAGTGTCCAAGATTCGCTCTTATTTTATGTCGGCTTCTCCCCTGAGTATTCTGATATTTGTTTTCCTAAAATCCACAGTACGGTTGTAGAGATATGGGACTTTTTATTTAGTGTTAATTATTATGGTCTTTATCATGTGGGCGTGGTAACCTAAGGGCACGCCCCAGAGGATCCTGTGAGCACCGCCCCTTTGTAAAGAATAAAAATTACCACTAATTACAAAGGCCCATAACTCTGGAACCGTATGGGGGATTTTAACAAAACAAAAAATAGAATACTCAGGGGAGCAGAAAGAATAAAGGAAGTAATTTTAGAGCCTTAATATTTAAATTTTGGATCATAGGCTATAATTGGATGGCCTATAAACCTGTACATACCTGACAATGAGGGCGAGGATGACTCACTGTTTTTAGCAGTAAAACACTGATTGTCTCCAACAGTTTTGGAAGGGGAAGATTCTTTCTGCCTGTTGGTAGAAAAAAGACACGTAAATTACAAGGAAAAAACAATAGAATAACGGAAGAACACCTGTCTGTAAGGTCAATTAGGACAACATAGAGGATATATCCTGCTCAAGACCACATTTTACCAGCAAGAATGGAGTCTAATTAGTAATATTGGCCTGTAGTGAGTTGGAAATGAATGGTTGGTCGCAACAATCAGCTGTTATTGAAGTTATCACAAGTAAGACCCACAGAGATTGTGTAGTCATGGGGTGGTGGATGCTAGATTTAGATTTGTGTTACTCGTATCTTGTATTTGGATCCGACATATATCAGGACTAAATCTCATAATAATAATAATCTACTCACATTTCTGAGCGTTTTTCATTGATCTCTGGGGAACACCCTGGAGGTGACATAGGCACTTCATTGCCTTCATCACTGTTCTCTTGGGAACACTGTGGAGGTGACATAGGCTCTTCATTGCCTCCATCACTGTTCTCTGGGGAACACTGTGGAGGTGACATAGGCTCTATATTGGTCATCATCCCAGTATTGGTGATATATAGCTAAAACAGATAAAGAAATATAAAATAGATATATTTAATTTTTTTTTGTAATTATAGGTTTCATACATTTTATTAGCCACATACTTACTTTAGAAGACCTTTGATAAGTTGATGCAAAGTTTTTGATTTCTGGCCAGTCATTGTCCTCACTTGTGTCCCCCTCATCTGAATTCATATGTTTGAAGCTGCTACTTCGAGCTAAAAAATACAAGTGTTATTAGAGATTATTAGTATAATACCCAGACAGTCACCATGTTATCACTAATAATGATGGGAACTGATTTTGACATAAAATGAAAGACAAGACAGACGTCAGTTTTCTGCAGATGACGTCTCATTTTACTTACTGATAAAGTAGCGGGTGTCCTCATCTGACTTTAGGTCAGGAACGAACAGGGGCTTCTGACTTAAAAGGTTGTCAAAGTCTAAGTCACGCATAAATGGATGAATTTTGATCTCATTTGCGCCTCCTGGAAAAGGAAGACAAGAAAGAAAGTGATACAGTCATTGTCAGAGAAACTGCTCCATATCTGTAGAATTTATGTTAATCTGAACTGAAGATGTAACAGAGCCGACATAAAGGAAATATATTGAACATTATAGCATGAAGAATGGGTAATAGAAAAGTAGGTAGAGTACAGAACCTCAGTGCTGATCCTCATGGAACCCATCATTTGTCTATTCACGCTGTAATAATTCATTGATAATACTATTAATATTACCTGTTCCAAGTCTCAGTGCTGGAATTTTTCTGAGCAGTTGAGTGATGATGCCTCGAGCATTAGTTGGAGGAAAGTAATTACATCTCCAAGGTATATCATCTGTTATATAAAAAGCAAATATTATAAGAAATAAAACCTCTTCATTTATTTTCAGAAAAAAAAAATTCCTTAACAAAGCTAGAAAAAACTACAGAACTATTCAAGTCAAATAACAGTGACATCACAAGCATTCAGATTATTTTACTTACCCTGGATGATACTGTGTAAAATATTCCTTCTGCAAGCCCCTGTAAATGGTGGATATCCAAATAGAAATTTATATAGGATGATCCCTATTGACCACCAGTCAACAGGCCTTCCATAGCCTATCTTTAGGATAACTTCTGGGGCCATGTAAGTAGGGGTGCCAGCAGTCTGGAAACCAACAGAAAAAGGAGATGATGATCAATAAATATAATTGCGACACATAACATCAGTGGAAATGTTTTTCTAGAGAAATTATAAATCAGAGAAGGAGAAAGATGAGATCTGTAAAGTACAAGACCCTGTAAGTAAAGCCTACCTCTTTATCAAGGAACTCTTTGGTGATGTCCTTAGTTGGAGTCTTGTAGAAGTCTGAGTTTGGTCTCATGAGGCCGAGTTTTGAAACCCCAAAATCAGTGACCTTAATATGTCCTGTTGATGTTATCAGGAGGCTGTGAAAGAAAAGATGGTGTCAGCACCAAGTAATAACCCACAGACTGTATAAGAAACTCTAACTTTCTTCCCCTCTAATATGCTAGAGGGGTCACTTACTTCTCAGGCTTCAGATCTCTGTGCACCACACCATAGCTGTGCAGGTATTCCACAGCAAGGACCGTTTCCGCAATGTACATACGGGCCAAGAGGACTGGTAAAGGACCCCTGTGCTTTAGAAGGGTACCACAGTCACCTCCTACAGGAGAAAGCAAATATGAGAACTGAGGGTTTGTTACAATGTAAATTACACATGATGAGTGGGAATGTGAAAAAGGCGGAGACATTGGGACAGGATGGTCTATATATACTGTATAATGTAGTGCGTATACTGTATACTGCAGATAGACCCTATACATAGAGACAGAGCCTCATCTACGAGCCTCTAATTTTTTTCTCTGTGAACGTTCTTATCTATAAAAACTCTTCAAAAAGACAAATCTTCCTTTTACCCATAGTGGAAATTGCTGCCGTGCTCAGCGAGGACATACTGGGGGACTTTCATAGAGATCAATGGTTTTTCAGGCATCTTGGTAACAGATGACTTATAATAATTGCAAAGAGGACATGTAACCGTCCATGTGGGCACATTGTGGTCATATATAGGTGCTAGGATTAAGCAGACGTGGGCTGGATATAGATACAATGGATGTGTCCTACCTGGTACATACTCCATGACCATACATAGATGAAGTTTAGTAGGAAAGGAGCAGAACGTGGAGACCACAAAGGGACAATCTGCGAATGCTGAGATGTCCCTCTCCAGAAAGGCCCATTCAAGCCTCTTTGGCTTTTTCAGGTTCTCCTTGTCCATTTTCTTCATAGCGCAGACTTGGTTTGTATCTTTATGGCGAACTAAGTGGACGGCCCTGGAGAGGAGAAAAAAACATGATTTACTATAAATTCTTATTAACAATCTATCTATAGATCTCATCAAATGATCTCCTGTATTAATGATTAATGTGGGGCCATCACTAGAAAACCATGTCTATAAATACATAAAATACTCCACAAATGATCACCAATGGGGGGTCCTCATCCACGTCACATCCTAACTGACCTGAATAGTGACAGATAGATGTGGACCGTGATGTGAACTCATAATTTGTCCATGGGAACATAACATGGGAAGGACGCAGAGACATCGTCATAAGGAGCCCTGGGAAATATATATAATACCAAAGTAAAGCTCACCCAAAGGCTCCACTGCTGATCAGTTTGATCGGTTTATAGTCGCTCTTACAAGGATTTCTCCCCAGGTTCAATGATCCGATCGTGGCCTAAAAAGGAATAAGAAATGACATTAAGACATAGAAACTGCAGGGAAATAAAAGCTGAAGATGCAGGAACGTCTCTCTTCTATATTATGTCCATGATGATTACACTGCAGCAGATGTAGGGGACGTGATACAAGCCGGACCCTGCACAGACACTATTATATTATAGGAGATATCCCCCTTATACAAAGACACAGGCGGAAATACAAACTCCGCACCACTGAGTACAGACTGTCCTCACAGATGATGAAGCCACAGGGACAGGTGGCCATAAAATACCCTGTGTCTGCCTGGAGTGGACATGGAGGCCTCCACCATCATAAATCCGACCTTCTGCTAAATGGCTGGTAATCTGGAGAAGATCAGACAACAAGGACATGAGATGTAGACCTGTGTCTGCCTGGAGAGGACAGGGAGGCCTCCACCATCATGAAACTGACCTTCTGCTATATGATTGGTAATCTGGAGAAGATGAGACAAGGACATGAGATGTAGACCTGTGTCTGCCTGGAGCGGACATGGAGGCCTCCACCATCATAAATCTGAGCTTCTGCTATATGGCTGGTGATCTGGAGAAGATCAGAGAACAATGACATGAGATGGAAACCTGTGTCTGCCTGGAGAGGACAGGGAGGCCTCCACCATCATGAACCTGAGCTTCTGCTATATGGCTGGTGATCTGGAGAAGATCAGACAACAAGGACATGAGATGTAGAAGATGATAGATCCTTACCAGGCGCTCCACTGAGTAGGCCGGATACTCCAGTACAAGCAGGACATTTTGGGCCAGTTGTTTAATAAAGGCCAATTCTCCACTTTGGGATTTTTCTTCAGCCTATAGAGATGAAAACAAAGAAGAAAGGAAAATCATGAGAGAAAAAGCAAAACGGAGGAGGCCATTTATATCACCATGTTACTTATGCTATCTACACTACAAGTACTACATGACAACTGACGAGGGATCCGGTCGCTTGTAAACCTTTAAATCCCCACGTCCTCCCTCCATACCCAATGTATGTATATAAGACACATGGCTGCTTGTGACCTGTGTAAAATGGCCACAGCAGACTCCAACTCAAAACGCGGGGTGACTGCAACAATGATAGCACCACAATTATATACAGTAGATATCTAATAGGCTTTAAACCAGAAGAAAAACAACACCTAATTAAGAGTTAGACCCTAGCCGCACCACACCGACACCACACCGACACAAGGGTTAAGGCATTAATATCCCACATTAATACCACTATCCTCACAGGACCAAAGTCCACTAGTTATATTGAGATGTAACCAAAGTCACTATTCCCCCAACAGTAACCTCCGTCCAAAGGACATCACATTTATCAAGACTCTGACCCAAACCTATCCCCCACCGCTGTGACCGTCCCAAAACCTCTACTTATCAAGTGCCAGCCTTCAAACTTTCCTCCCATCTCTTTATAAGGGCTGGTTGGATGCTGGAACGTGAAACTCCTACCTTCTTCCTTTTATTGTCCCCCTGTAACCCAGCTCCTCAACTCCTTCCCGCAAATGTACGGGTTATTCACGTCCTGGAAGGGTCCTCACATGTGGAGGGGGCTCAGGAGCTGAGCTCCCCAAACATGCGTATATGAAATAGCCAGCATCTGTCCCTAAAAACCGTGGACAACGCAGAATTCTTCTGTTAACCATTTAAATAAAGCTGTCAGTCTGTGACAGTATCATTTCAATTGTGCATGCACCGATGCCTGAGCACTCTTGCTTTCATCGGCCCTCCACAAGGCGATCACAAGGGTCTAATGCATTTCTAGGACAACCAGGGGTCTGCTGAAGACCTCCGTTGCTGAAACCACGGTCCTCCTTGTGAAGCTTAGCTATAGGCTGAGCTCCAGAGGAGATCAAGATTTTCACTATATAGCGCAATACTGTAGTATTGCAATATATAGTATGAGCGATTTGCAGGATTAAGTCCCCTAAGGGAACGAAAAAAAAAAATTTAAAAATAAAGAAGAAAAGATTTAAAAAAATGTTAAAAATATAAAAGTTTAAATCACTCCTCTTTTCACCATTTAAAATAAAGAAAGGAAAAAATTAATGATCATATTTGATATTGATGCGGTTGTTAAAGTCTGATCTTTTAAGATAGGGAATTAATTAATACGATCAATAAACACCGAAAAGAGGAAAAAAAATTGGATTTGTGGTTTTTTTTTGTCTTCTCATTTCACTTAAAAACATTAATAATAAACAATCAAAACACCCATAGAATCTATGATTCTATGACACTCTATGTACACAAAGTTCACTGCAAAACTCAAATCTTCACTCATCCCAATCGACAGAAAACTAAAATGTTATGGGTCCCTGAATATAGCGACACAAAGAACCATTGCATCTCACTTGGAATTTTTTTCCCTTGTTTCAGTACAATGTATGGTAAATAGAATGGAGCCACTGAAAGCTACAACTTGTCCTGCAAAAGAATCAAGCCCTCACATGTCTATGTCAATGGAAAAATAACAAATTTATGGCTCTTGAAAGAAAGTGAGGAAAAAATGAAGGCATAACAACTGAAAACTCTGTGGTCCATAATTGGTTAACCAATCCAATTCCCCCCTACCTCCACAACCCTCCCAATAACCCTCTCCCTTGTCATGTAGCCTGTATGCCCTATTACTGCTCCCCGGCTATTCTTATCTGGGTATTTGGTACAGGTTAAACTTATATTCCATTATTATTTTCCATTATTACTATATGATTTGTGCAGATTGTCTACTATTTACCTGTTGTACTAATGTCCATATGTTCTTCTGTAAATGCTCAAGATATTCTGAGCTTATATGACCTCGTTTGTATTTGGTCAGGCAATCTCTCACAAGCTCCATTACCAGCCGGTAAGTGAAGCTGAGGACGCCATCGGGTAGTGGTAGCACAAAGTCAGGGTCATAGGTGGCAAGAATCCCCTGGAGTAGTGCTAACACCTGAAGTCTGTCTGGAGGAATTCCAGACATTTCCAGTAAATCCAAGCGCAGTCTGTATATGACTAGCTATATGGCTTATCACACCGACAACAATGACACCGGAAAGTCAAAGTGACAACTAGAGTGTAATCACTTGTAGAAATAGTGATGGTTAATTGTGATGTCATAATGGAATCTTGTGTTCTACTCTTAAAGGGGCAGCTTACCTTATAAGGAAGTTGCCTAGCATCCCTTAAGGAGGCAACAATATAGGCTGAGCATCGGTACCATATGCAGACATGGATGATAGAACTATGGACGCTTTACTCTTCTGAGCAGTTAGAGTATTATTATGTTGTTACATAAATTATTTATATCTGTTCCACACAATAAAAATTACAGTGTTTTGTATCAATAAGAAAGTCATATTCCGGGGCTAAAAGACAATGTATATCTTTGTACCGTGTTAGGGGCTAAAAGAAGTATCTTTACTGAGGGAACAGGGCCGGACTAGGGGCTGCGCCCAGCTCTGGCATAGGACGCACACAGGCCCATGTTACTCTCCCACACCCACTTTCAAAGATGAGGGTCTCTATTACAAATATGACCCTGCCTACCATTGGAGAAAATCTAAATTTACTACTCCCCGTGATACCAATTTATTAGGATGATCATTTAGGTCTCTTTATCACATTAATAGTTCCCCTTGGGCATCCTTATAATAATAAGAGTGCCCCTCTGGGTTTCCTTATAATAATATTAGTGCCCCTCTGGGTCTCCTTATAATAATAATAGTGCCCCTCTGGGTCTCCCTATAATAATAATAGTGCCCCTCTGGGTCTCCTTATAATAATAATAGTGCCTCTCTGGGTCTCCTTATAATAATAATAGTGCCCCTCTGGGTCTCCCTATAATAATAATAGTGCCCCTCTGGGTCTCCTTATAATAATAATAGTGCCCCTCTGGGTCTCCCTATAATAATAATAGTGCCCCTCTGGGTCTCCTTATAATAATAATAGTGCCCCTCTGGGTCTCCTTATAATAATAATAGTGCCCCTCTGGGTCTCCTTATAATAATAATAGTGCCCCTCTGGGTCTCCTTATAATAATAATAGTGCCCCTCTGCGTCTCCTTATAAGATTAAAGGGAATCTGTCAGAAGGATCAGCCCTCCCTCCCAAGCCGTCTATATGGGCATACGTTATACACGTGGTCCCTTTACCAGCGAGGTTGGTCGACTGGGATAAGAAAATCATTCAACGAGAGACTAGATGGATTTTATTAACGAATGGCCTATTGTTATAGTGTGATCACTATTCAGTATGGCCCTATTACATAGACTATCACCATACAGTGTGTAGGCCAATTGTGGCTGCGCTCTTCTATACGGCATAGTCGGCCATTTGGACGGACTTCTTTTCTTTATCTATACTTTTAATCTTGGCTGCACTGAATATTGATTCAGGGTTAAATGATTCTCCTTTGTGTGTGCATCGATTATATCTGGTACATTTACACTATATTAATACATCCTCTATATTTATAATATATCTATACACCTATATTCCCTGTTGTCTTGTTGCCTAGCCATTATGGGAACCAATCTGGACCTATGATGTGATAAATACTTGATGAGATCCATAAAACAGCGCCCCCTATTGGAGCCCACTGTGCGTTTCAAGCATGGACCTTCTGGTATCTGTATGGGGAGGAAACCTCTCGCTGGAGCGCCGCGTGCCTCCCAATGCGCACTGACGCCCCCTCCGGTCTCATCGCTGGAACACATTTTTATGTAAAGTGTCATTGAATGCAGCAGCCGGGTCTAAGCTCCTAATAAACACAACCCTCCGCCTGCCCCGCTGTGTTATTACAGGCTCTATTCCCCTTCAAGCCTAAGCGTCAGAATGCCTGCTCCTCCTCTTACCTCCCCCTTTCACCTGCTGTTATAGTACAGCCTGTCTGGGCTCTGTATTAAAGCCTCTTATTAACCCTCTCCCCCTATGTATCTACTGGTAGACCCCATATTAATATAAGCCCCTTGCATACCATGAGTTGCAATATTATTATTGTAAGAAACCCCATGTGCACTATTATTATCAGGCATAGATGGTGGCATTATTATTCAGTATCGGCACACAGGGGGCATTATTACTATCTAAGGCAAGGGTGGGCAATTAATTTTCCAAAGAGATCACATGAGAGACCATGACTGTTGCGGAGAACGAACCAATAGACAGATATGAATTCTGCTCAATATTCATATCAACATATTAATTACATTTATTATAATATATTAATATTATCACTAGAGATGAGCAGTGTTCGACTCGAACTGTTCGCCAATCTCAAATTCGAGCTGTTTTGGGCGGTGTTCGAGCCGTTCGGCGAACACGAACAATTTGAAAAAAATCCGGCTGTTCGAGGTTATGTTCCATAACTGTTCGTGCACCAAAATCATAACTGGATTTTTTCTCAGTAATGCTGAAAATTAATGTTAATACGCAGTTTGAGTGTACAGCGGGGCGGGGTGAGGGGCAGGGGATGGATCTCTGCAGAAATAATGAAGATCTCCATTTTTTTTTCTCTTTCCCCCATTTACAGTGGGGAGATGCAATCTGTCAGCCTATCAGCAGCGCACACACGGAGCGAACTGCTTTTTTCACACAAGCAAAGGCATGTGTCATTGGCAGTGTATGTCACATGTCCTTGCCCTATAAGACCCAGCCATTTTCCACGTAGCCACCATTTTCTCACTGCTGCAGCTGCGTGTTAGACGGCACCGCTGTTGCTGTGTGCGCTATACTTTGAGTGTTCATTTCAAGCCAATTTTCGCACAAATCTACAGATAGCTTGGGAGTAGGGGATAGTTGTGATTGCAGTCCTTTTGAGGACTAGGTTACATCATTTCCTACGACTTTTATCAGGCAGGTCTGTGCTCTTAAATAGATAGGTTGGGAGTAGGGTCTACTTGTAATTGCAGTCCTTTTCTGGACTAGGTTACAGCATTTCCTAGGACTTTTTGCTAGGCAGGTCTGTGCCAGTGCTGTGCAAGTTTTTTTCACAGCATTTGGCTAAATCTAGCTAAGCAAATCCTTTTTGGCCTCTTGCAGTGTGTGTTAGTCAGTGGAGTAGCCTATCTGTGTTGCAAGCTATACCACCTGTGTATAGAATACAAATTTTTTTACTGCACCTAGCCAAGTAAAACCTTTTGGGCATAGCATCATTCTATTAGTCCATCTATACTAACCTCCACCAGGTTGCAAATTAAAAATAATTTTTATCTGCATCTAGCTCTGAAAAAAAATGTGGTCTTGTAGCAGTGTGTGGGACTTGTTCTATTAGTCCATCTATACTAACCTCCACCAGGTTGCAAATTAAAAATAATTTTTATCTGCATCTAGCTCTGAAAAAAAAATTGGGCTTGTAGCAGTGTGTGGGACTTGTTCTATTAGTCCATCTATACTAAGCTCCACCAGGTTGCAAATTAAAAATAATTTTTATCTGCATCTAGCTCTGAAAAAAAATTTGGGCTTGTAGCAGTGTGTGGGACTTGTTCTATTAGTCCATCTATACTAACCTCCACCAGGTTGCAAATTAAAAATAATTTTTAGCTGCATCTAGCTCTGAAAAAAAATTTGGGCTTGTAGCAGTGTGTGGGACTTGTTCTATTAGTCCATCTATACTAACCTCCACCAGGTTGCAAATTAAAAATAATTTTTATCTGCATCTAGCTCTGAAAAAAAATTTCGGCTTGTAGCAGTGTGTGGGACTTGTTCTATTAGTCCATCTATACTAAGTTCCACCAGGTTGCAAATTAAAAATAATTTTTATTTGCATCTAGCTCTGAAAAAAAATTGGGGCTTATAGCAGTGTGTGGGACTTGTTCTATTAGTCCATCTATACTAAGCTCCACCACCTGTGTATGTAATAAAATTGTTTTACTGCATCTAACCCAGCCAATACTTTTGGGCTAATACAACAGTTTGGCCACTCAGCTCTGCTCGGTTCCCATCCATTGTTTTTTTGTGCAAACAACTCCAGAGTTGTCAATTAGTTAACCACCAAAATGAGTGGAAAAAGGCCTGCTGATGGTGGAAAGGGGAATAGGTGTGTTGGGAAGGGAAAAAAAGGTTGTGTCCGTGGGGTAGGTGTTAAAGCAACAGTAACATCTGCAGAAGAAAGACCATCTTCCAGCCAAACTAAGATGTCTACTTCTTTTAGTGGACAATGTGATAAGATCCCTTTCTTACGGCCACGCCAATCGCTACAAATTCCAGATGAGGCACAAAAACAGCAGGTGCTTCAACGGATATCAAGTGCTCCTTCAAGTGGGCTCTCCTCCACCTCAACCATAATGTAGACCCTCGTTCCCAAACTGTATCTCCTGTTGGTGGAGAGAATGAGGAAGGCGATGATGAGACTCAAATACCTGATTGGAACGACAACTTGAGATTTTTGCCAGGGCAGGAAGAGGTTGACTCTGAGGACGACTGGTGTGAGAACACACAGGGTGATGATGACGAGGTTGGAGATCCCACTTACTGTCAACCCACAGTCAGCCAGTCGATGAGGTCAGCAGAGGAGGTGGAGGAGGATGCTAGTGACGACGAGGTCAGGTTGCGCCTTCCTGGACAGAGACGTAGTACTGGAAGCACGTCAACAACTGCATCCTCAAACACAACTCTGCCTCTGACCACAAGTCGTAGTGGCTCTTCAGGTCGCATGGGTGCTAAGCCTTGCATAGCTTGGGCATTTTTTCAGATCGATAAGAATGACCCAACTCGTGTTATCTGTAACATTTGTCAGAAAAAGCTACGTAGAGGCCAAAAAATACATAGTTTGAGTACTTCATACATGAACCGGCACATGGATATGAAGCATAAGTTGCAGTGGGAAGCTCACTGTGCTACAATGCGGCCTAGCCGGCTGGGCCAACCACCATCAGCCACATCTTGTGCATCCGCAGCCTCTTCATCCTCTGTGACTGGGGGGACAGCAGTCACACCTGTTTTGGGACGCAGACCGGCCACCTCTTTACCCGCAACAGCCAGTGTGATTGTCAGGTCATCATTTTATTTGGAGGTGGAAACACCAGCTGGTGTTGAGCGCTCTCCGACATCGATAGCACCACCTTTGGATCAAGGCAACCTAACATGTCCGCCTGCATCTTCCTCACAGACCGGCAGTTTGCCGGGGACACCCTTCTCAACCCCGTCTAAGCACAACAGCCAGCCCTCGGTCCCTCAGATGTGGATGTGGCACCCAGGGGAATGGGGATAACTCGGTACCCGGGCCTTTGGCCTGGCCTTTAGGGATGTCGCGGTGGTCGGCTCCCGGGCCCGTACCCTGGGGTCTCTCCTAAAAAGGGGTTGATATTTGTAAAGTTTATAAAAGAAAGAGTTCGTGACGCCACCTGTGGTTTCTGGTGAGGATCACCAGCGCTGCGCAGTCTACTGAGGCTGATGATAAGGCAGCTTGATGGTATAGCGCTCCACAGTTAGAGCTGGGCCTCAGGGCAGTATAGGAACGGGGATGCAGGATAGAGAGACTACTCTGGGCCAGAGCAAGAACAGGGACGGACACGATAGTCACTTCAGTACCTTTTACTGGTGGAATTTCAGGCACTCCCCGGAGCACTGTAGGGTGAAGGGTGTATGTCCAGATCCTCCCCAATGAGCAGGTTTTGGGCCTCCTGGTTCTGGCTTCTGCATAATAAGTTTCTGACCTGCCTGGAGCTAGGCCTAACTTTGTCTCTGTCCTGCGCTGGCTGACCTTGTGGTAGGGCCTTCTCTTGGAGTGCACGCTCCCAACCTACGGGGCCTATGTGTCTCCTGACTCTGGTACGTATCAGCACTTTAGCTATCCTGGGACCTGTAGTTCTCCAGGGATTCCGGTTTATCTTGCTGGGTCGTGGAGTTCTCGGCAAGCTTCGGACCCGGTGTCCGGTAAATTCTTCTTCTCGGGGTGAGCCAGCTAAGCTCCTCTGCTCCCCTATGAACTAACTCTCTACTCCTTTGCCTTCGGCCTACTCGAGCCCTCGATAGGCTACTCACACAAACGGCAGCGTGCCGCGGTTCACCGATCTTATGGCGCCGGCACACCTACAGCTCACCTCACTGAGCTACACCGAGTCTTGATCTGGATAAGCTCCACTGCAGGGTAGAATGCAGGAGCTGGAACAGGCTTTTGTCCTCTGAGGTAACACGTCTCAGACTGCACTGGACTCACTGCTAAACCAGACTCTGACAAACTAACGGCTGCCTGGCCCCACCTTCCCTTATATATCTCCCTAAGGAGCTCCCTCTGGTGGTCTGAGGTGGAAGGTGCAGATGTGTGAATGGTTATGGGGGCCTCTTGTGGAGGAGTCCTTCAATACACCCTTCTGGGTCTGTGATGCCAAGCACAGCTGGGCTTCACATGGACAAGTAAAAGACCATTTCCTCCTAGCCATGAGAAAGCTAAGAGGTTGAATTTCACCATCTGCAAGCTCTTGGCTACATAAATGCTGCCTTTCCGCCTGGTGGACACAGAGGATTTTGGAGACCTTATGTCCCGTCACAGTGCCCCAGTACCAGATGCCCAGTCGGCACTACTTCTCAAAGAAAGGTGTGCCTGCACTCCACCAGCATGTCGCACACAACATCACCGCTTCTTTGAGAAACTCTGTGTGTGACAGGGTGCATTTCACCACAGACACTTGGACGAGTAGGCATGGACAGGGGCGTTACATGTCGCTGACTGGGTACTGGGTAACTATGGTGACAGCAGGACAAGGGGCTGCTGTCCAAGTCTTGCCGTCCCCACGAGTTGTGCGTCAATCCTCTTTATCTCGAAGTTCCTCCACTGCTTCTGCCTCCTCAACCTCCTCTCGGTCCTCCACCTGCACCCAAAGCCTGTCTGGTCATGCCACAAGCTTTCTAACTGCGCAGAAGGGATCCTGCACAGCTCCTTACTATGCTGGCAGCAGGGCTCAACGTCATCAGGCGGTTTTTACTTTGAAATGTCTGGGAAATGTGAGTCACACAGCTGAGGAGTTGTGGTCAGCTCTGGAGAACCAGTTTCATGAATGGTTGTCTCCACTGGACCTGAAACCAGGGAAGGCCGTGTGCGACAATGCTGCAATCCTCAGTGCGGCCCTTCGCCGGGGCAATGTCACACACGTGCCTTGTATGGCTCACGTGTTGAACCTGGTGTCCAGCAATTTTTAGGCCACTATCCCGGACTAGATAGCCTTCTGCAGAGGGCACGGTCGCTGTGTGCTCACTTCCGCCGTTCGCATCCCGCAGCTCAGCGACTTACATCTCTACAGAAGTCGTTGAGCCTGCCACTTCACAGGCTAAAATGCGATGTGCCTACCCGGTGGAATTCAACTCTGCACATGTTGCAGCGACTGTGGCAGCACCGACATGCCCTGGTGCAATATGTTCTGACGTATAGCCTGGGCCAACGAGATCCAGAGGTGGGGCAAATCACGCTGGAGGAGTGGTCTCAGATCAGGGACCTATGCATCCTTCTGCACAGTTTTGAAATGGCGACGAAGATGTTTAGTGCTGACGATGCCATTATCAGCATGACTATTCCGGTGATTTACATGCTGGAGCACATGTTAAACAGAATTCGGAGTCAGGTGGTGGCTCAAGAGGAGGTGGAGGAAGTAGAGGAGGAGGAGTTGTATGCGGAAGGGCTAACATCTGCAAAGTCCAGACGGTCGGCAGCACCAAGGCGGCAGGCATGTGAGGGTGGGGGAGATGGTTTTAGCAGGGCGCATGGTAGCAGCCAAACTAGTGAGAAATGTGCAGGAGCCCAGGAAGAAGTGGAGGACGAACTGATGGAAGACTCATCAGATGAGGGAGACCTTGATCACATTTCTGTTGTGCGAGGTTGGGGAGAGAGGGCAGAGGAAGGAAGCATGATTGTTACCTCGCCACCAACACAACAGGGACTTGGTGCTCCTGGATGCGCAAGACACATGAGTGCCTTCTTGCTGCACTACCTGCAACATGACCCTCGAATTGTGAGAATTAGAAATAATCCTGACTACTGGGTTGCCACACTATTAGATCCCCGGTACAAAAGTAAATTTGCAGAAATTATTCCTGCCATAGAAAGGGATGCACGCATGCAGGAGTATCAGCAGAGACTGTTGCAGAATCTTACATGTGCTTTTCCACAAAACACCAGTGGTGCACGTAGTGAATCTCACAGTTCCAACTTGCCAACTGTGGGACCGTCGAGTGTTCAGCACTCAAAATGTAACAGAAACACAGTATCTGCTGGTAACATCAATTTTGCGGAATCATTTCACCACTTTTTTAGCCCATCCTTTGCAAGGCCACAGGAGACAAGAAGTCTGACACATAGTCAACTCCTAGAGACGATGGTACAGGAGTATCTCCAAGTAAACATTGAAGCCATGACTGTGTCACTGGACCCTTGCTCTTTTTGGGCTTCCAATCTGGATAAATGGCCGGAGCTCGCCACTTATGCCTTGGAGATCTTGTCATGCCCCGCAGCCAGCGTTCTGTCTGAACGTGTGTTCAGCGCTGCTGGTGGTGTGCTGACAGATAAGCGCACGCGGCTCTCCACTGATAATGTAGACAGATTCACGTTCATAAAGATGTACAAATCATGGATCCGAAAGGACTTTTCTACCCCTGTGTCATCCTGGGGAGAGTAAAAGCTTGATGATTTGTTAATATCACCTCACCAACTGTTTTAAGATTTCAAATTACTAATCATGTTTATCTGTATCTTGCCTGTATAATAATTTTGGCCTTGTAGCACTGTGCAGTACTGATTCTATTAGGCCATCTATACTAAACTCCACCAGATTTCAAATTACTAATCATGTTTATCTGTATCTTGCCTGTATAATAATTTTGGCCTTGTAGCACTGTGCAGTACTGATTCTATTAGGCCATCTATACTAAGCTCCACCAGATTTAAAATTACACTGGTCAATGCAGTTTTTCTGTCAAAAGGTTTTAAAACATATTTTAAGTCAATTTTGGCTGCTGATTACTAATACGAACTCCGTTTTTGGCTATCACATCAGGATTTCGAGATATTTTTGATGGAAATTAATCCTATCGAATGTTTCTTGATAAAAACCTCATGATTTTCGTTACTACATTTTGTATATTTTTAATCAAGGAATAACAAATTACAAAGTCTGTGTACAGCAAATCAAATATACTTACAAAATTAAATTACAAAATATAAAAACACATATATATGGCACACAGATGAATGGCAAATGGCAGTTATTTGAACTTTCTTTTCTTGGCTGATCTGTGATGTACAGCTTCTGGGTTGTCTCTCATCAAGCTCCAGCAATAGTCAGCCATCATATGTGAGTCTCACCGGCCTTGATACCGTTCTTCCATTGTTTTAATGTCCTGATGAAAACGCTCCCCTTGTTCCTGGCTTACATCCCCAAGGTTCTCTGGAAAAAAGTCCAAATGGCTGTTTAAATAGTGAATCTTGGTACTCATTCTACATCCAAGATTTTGCAGACTCATTAGTAGCTCTTCCACAATCTCTTCATAGTTGTCTGCTTTCTTATTCCCTAGAAAATTCTGCACCACATTACAAAATGCATTCCGAGCTCTTTCTTCTGTCTCATTCATTGATGTGATAAAGTTTGGGTCTCTCATAAGTGTTCTTATTATACAATATTCCAGCCTTTTTCTTCTCTTCACTAAGACCTGGAAAAGTTGAACATATATAGTTAAAGCATTCTCCACTGTGATTGAGAGCTTTGACGAACTGCTTCATCAATCCAAGTTTTATGTGCAAGGGAGGAAAGACAATGTTCTTCCTATCCACTAGTGAATCATGGATGACATTCTTATCGCCAGGTGCCAAACTCTGTCGCTGAGGCCATTCAGTTTTCACCCAATGCTCTGCTGTAGCTCTACTGTCCCAGTAGCACAGAAAACAAGGGTGTTTGAAAACTGTTTTTTTACTTTATTATCATAACAAATGGGAATTATGCATGTTCAAAGAAAACAAAGATATTCTCACATTTATTGGGAGACTAAATGAAAACTAAATTTACCTTAGTGAACCGTATAAAACGGCACTTTTCATACACTACTTATATTTTTCTTGGAATTATTGAAAATGGGCTATATACCTATAGCGCAAAAACGTGATGTGATAGAGAAATTATAAGATCAGATTTGAATTCAGCACCCTCAAATTAGTCTAAAACTGTTCTTAAAGTCCATGCCAGAATTTTTTTTTTTTTGTACACCAGTGTTATTAATAATCATGTTTATCTGCATCTTGCCTGTAAAATAATTTTGGCCTTGTAGCAGTTTGCAGTACTGATTCTATTAGGCCATCTATACTAAGCTCCACCAGATTTCAAATAAATAATAATTTTTGTTCTCTCTGAACATGTGTTCAGCGCTGCTGGTATTGTGCTGACAGATAATCGCACACGGCTGTCCGCTGACAATGTACACAGACTCAGGTTCATAAAGATGAACACATCATGCATCAGCAAGGACTTTTCTAGCCCTGTGTCATCCTGGGGAGAGTAAAAGCTTGAGGATTTGGTAAAATCACCTCACCAACCGTTTTAAGCTTTCAAATTAATTATCATTTTTATCTGTATCTTGCCTGGAAAATAATTTTGGGCATAGTAGCAGTGTGGAGTACTGATTCTATTAGGCCATCTATACTAAGCTCCACCAGATTTCAAATTATTACTAATCATGTTTATCTCTATCTTCCCTGTAAAATAATTTTGGCCTTATAGCAGTTTGCAGTACTGATTCTATTAGGCCATCTATACTAAGCTCCACCAGCTTTCAAATTAATAATAATTTTTAGCTGCATCTAGCCCGGAAAATAATTTTGGGGCTCCTAGATGCGCAAGACACATGGGTGCCTTCTTGCTGCACTACCTGCAACATGACCCTCAGATTGTCAGAATTCGAAATAATCCTGACTACTGGGTTGCCACACTCTTAGATCCCCCACACTCTTCTATCAACCTTTTCATTTTAATAAAGAACAAAAAAATGGTCATTTTTGAAATTATAAGCATTAGCAGGTTATTAGAAACTTAAATCAAACAGTTTTCAACTCAAAGCTTTATTCTAGGTGATGTTACATTTGCACATAGGACCCCTTGTTCGAAAGGAGCTTCTGAACTCTCTCGTCCATTGAATTTGTCAGGTTTTGGATGGTTTCTGCTTCAATTGTTTTGCATGAGAACAGAATACCCTCCCAGAGCTGTTGCTTAGATGTGAACTGCCTCCCGCCATCATAGACACTCCTTTTGATGATGCTCCAGAGGTTCTCAATGGGTTTGAGGTCAGGGGAGCATGGAGGTCACACCATAAGTTTGTCCCCTTTTATGCCCATATCAGCCAGAGATGCAGATGTGTTATGTGCATCATGAGACGGTGCATTATCATGCATGAAAATGATCTTGCTGTGGAATACATGGTTTTTCTTCTTGAACCATGGCAGGAAGTGCTATTTGAGAAACTCCACATACATCATGGAGTTCATCTTTACCCCTTCAGGGATCCTAAAGGGGCCGACAATCTCTCTCCCCATGATTCCAGCCCAAAACATTACTCCACCTCCTCCTTGTTGGCGCCGTAGCCATGTTTGCATGGGGTGTCCATCAACCAGCCATCCTCCACTCCATCCATCTGGACTATCGAGCATTGCACAGCACTCATCGGTGAATAAAACAGTTTTGAAGTCAGTCTTCATGTATTGTTTGGCCCACTGGAGCTGTTTCTGCTTGTGTACAGTGGATAGAGGAGGTCAACAGGATGGCTTATGCACAGCTGCAAACCTCTGAAGGGCCCTGCATCTTGTTGTTCGGGGGACGTTGGAGGCACCAGCAGCTTCAAAAACTTGTCTGCTGCTATGACAAGGCTTTTTTGCCGCTGCTCTTTTAACCTGACGTAATTGCCTGTAGGAAAGAGTCCTCAATTTTCCCTTATCAGCACGCACACGTGTGTACTGTGAATCAGCTACATACTTCTTGATTGTGCAATGATCACGATGAAGTGTCTTGGCAATGTTGAATGTAGTCATGCCTTGACCTAAACACTCCACAATTTGTTGCTTCTCAGCAGCCGACACATCCTTTTTCTTTCCCATTTTGGCAGAAAATGTAGGCTGCTTAATAATGTGGGACAGCCTTCTTAAGTAGTCTTGCCTTTCATTGGACACACCTGCCAAACTAATTAACACAGGTGTCTGCAATTGCTTACAGTGATATAAAGAGTCCTGACACACATCACCATCAATGAGTTTAACTGACAAACAAAAAAATTCTTACCTTATCACTCCTAAACACTTTTTGCATAATAATTTGGAACACAGTGTACATGTGCTTTTCCACAAAGCTCCAGTGGTTCACGTAGTGAATCTTACAGTTTTAACTTGCCAACCGTGGTCTGTATGGAGTTGTTCAATAAAGGGCCCAAAATTAAGATAACATAGATGGGAGAGGTCTCTATGAATAGGAATTCCTAAGTATTTGATACCCTGTGAGGGCCAGGCATGCCAGGAGACTCTATGGAATGCTTTCTCAGCATCTAACGAGAGTATCTAATTACAAAATTTTAACTGCATCTAGCCCAGGAAATACTTTGTGCCTAGTAGCAGTGTCTGCTAGTCAGCGGATTATCCCAGCTGTTAAGCAAGCTACACCACCTGTAGTTTGGACACTTAATTTTTTCAAAGGAAATGCTTCGGGCCCCCGGGACACTCAGTGAAGAGCATCGGGAGGCACCCCAAGCCACAGGGGCTGGGACTGGCGATAGGACGCCTTGAAGTGGACCGCCAAGCTCGATCCTTATAAAAGCTTTTTAACTGCAGCAGCTTTAGTGGACGCTACTGGAGCTGTAATTCCCGCGGCTGCTGGCATCAGACTTGCCCTCCAATAGATCCTTGTAAAAGGATTTAAAGTGTACTCATTCAAATTAGAGAGACAATATAAATTAAAAAGCTTAGACCTGCCTCCACCGCAGGAGGGCTCGCTCGACCCACCAGCGGACAGGCACCAGTATTGGGAGAAGGGGGCTGGCCATCAGGGTCCACCGCAGCTCTGGCACAAACCCGGCGACACGGAGGTCGCATGGGCAAGAACGGACTGGCCGTGTCAGCTTCGCACTTTTTTGGTTTTAGAAGGGCATTACATGCCTATATCTGTGTCTCCCCCTCCTTTTACTCCTCAACCTCTTTTCTTTTTGCATGACTATATGTACTTGTCACTTTTCCATGTGTTAGTTGTGTCTTCTGAGCAGTTTGTCAGCTTTTGGACACCTTTGAAGTGTTTTCTATGTGTTTTTGTTTGCCTGCCATTGGTTTTAACGGTGTTCGACGGTGTTCCATGAACAGTTCGACGAACAGTTCGGCGAACATACGGGCGTTCGACGAACCGAACTCGAACCTTACGGGGGTGGCTCAACTCTAATTATCACTTAATATTTAAGTATGCTGACATTCCCCTATTTACTGTATAAGCCTGAAAACTGCCCCTATATACAGTATGAGCCCCACACAGCCCCCTACATATAATATAAGACCAACATAGCCCCTCTATATACAGTGTGAGTCCCCATATAGTCCCCTATATACAGTATGAACCTCCACATAGACTTTCTACATATAATATGTGTAACGGGTCTGGGAGGCGGAACCTCTGAGCTACTATAGAAGGTGGCGGTCCTTGTAAGGGAGCGGGTGGCGACCAGGGTAGACGGGCAGGCAGTCACAGCAAGTGACCGGGGCAGTCTCTGGATGAACGGGCAGGAGGTCACGTCAAGTGACCGGGGCAGTCTCTGGATGAACGGGCAGGAGGTCACGGCAAGTGACCGGGGCAGTCTCTGGGTAAAGGATTGGTACGACCTGTGGCGGCAGATGATAGACGTGAGCTCCCAGGTGAGCAGGCGAGAGTCTCTGGATAAACGGGTGGTCACAGCATGTGACGGCGGAGCATCCAGGAAGACCAACAGACAGGTAGCAGATGAGCGCTCCCAGGTGAGCGGGCAGGAGTCTCTGGACAGGCGGGTGGTTACAGCACGTGACGACAGAGCCTCCTGGTAGGCTAGCAGACAGGCAGCAGATGAGCGCTCCCAGGTGAGCGGACAAGCTGCTCCTTAGACAGACTGACAGGAGTTGGAAGGCAGACCGTCGGACCTCAGGCAAGCAGGCAGGTAGAAGATGTGCGCTCCCAGGTGAGCGGGCAAGCTGGTCCTTAGACAGACTGACAGGAGTTGGAAGGCAGACCGTCGGACCTCAGGCTAGCAGGCAGGTAGCAGGATATCAGGCAGGAATTAGACAGCAGACTGGCAGGAATCTGGCAGGTATCTGGCAGGTAACTGGCAACGGGACCTGAGGGCTGAAGCAGAGTAGTGAACAGTGCTACAACATTGCTCGGGCACCTCCATTTTGGAGGAGGTGCCTTTTATATGGGAGGTCCTCCGGCAATTGGCCGGGGACTCCTTAGGACGGCGCGCGCGGTCCGTTTAAGAGAGGGGGAGCGCGCGCGCGCGCACCCTAAGCACATTGCCGGGGAAGGAGCGCGTGCCGGAAGCAGCGGGGAGAGAAGCGCTGGAGGACGCCGCGCCAGGAGCGGGGAGGTGAGAGGGACGGCGTCTCTGCCTAGAATGGGGCAGAGACGCCGATGCTACAATATGAGCCCTCATATAGCCTCCTATTTACATGATGAGCCCCCACATAGCCCCCTATAAACAGTATGAGCCCCTATATAGCCTCTCTATATAGAGTGTGAGCTCTCACATATCCTCCTATAAACAGTATGAGCCTGAACAATTCCTCCTATAAACAGTATGAGCCCCCACATGGACCCTATAAACAGTATGACCCTCACATAGCTTCCTATATCCAGTATGAGCCCCCATATGGCCCCCTATAAACAGTGTGAGCCCCCACATAGCCTCTCTATATAGAGGTTGAGCCTCACATATCCTCCTATAACAGTATGAGCCCTCACTTAGCCACTCTATATACAGTATGAACCCCACATAACCCCATATACTGTATACAGTATGTGCCCACACATAGCCTCCCTATATACAGTATGAGCCCTAGGTAACCTCCTATATACAGTATGAACCCCCACGCAGCCCTATATAAACAGTATGAGCCCCACATAGTCCCTTTATACAGTATGAGCCCCCACATAGCCTCCTAAATACAGTATAAGCCCCCATATAGCCTCCTATATGCAGTATAAGCCCCCACATATTTTCCCATATACAGCATAAGCCCCCCACATAGTCTCCTATTTACATTGTGAGCCCCATCATAGCCTCCTATATATACTGTGAGCACCCTCATAGCCTCCTATATACAGTATGAGGCCGCACATAGCCTCCTGTATACAGTGTGAGCTCCACATAGCCTCCTAAATACAGTTTGAGCCACCACGTAGCCTTTGTATATACAGTGTGAGCCCCCACATAGACTCATATATACATGCAGAAAAAACATACTCATCTCGCTCCTGTTCCCCGGGTGTGCTGCTCCGGTCTCCAACACCCTGACTCTCCATGCAGCAGACGCGATGAGGTGACGTGAATTACATTTTGCAGAGACAAGTCATGGATGGAAGAAGTGGTTATGGTGGTGTGGGCTGAATGAAAAAGAAAAGGGAAAGTGAACAACTATGATCAGAGAGATGGTAGATGACTTAATATACATATATTTGTACAATTACCAGCACACTATGCACATACAGTACAGACCAAAAGTTTGGACACACTGTTATGTTCTGCTACCAAAGCTAAGGAAAGAGAGGAGATCTGTCCCTACTATAGGACTCAGCTGAATCCCTACGATGTAACAGGGAACCTGATCCTGCGATCAGACCTGCTAAAGTCCTAATCTAGTCTGTACGGAGACCTATAGATGTGGGGAGGGAATCCCTACAAGTACTAAGGACTGGGAGGAATATGGGACACCTCCTACCAGAAATAGTAGCAGACAGACGAACAAACAAAATAGATAGAACATAGAGGTCCGTAGACCAAGCAAACTAACAGAGTTAGATACAGAGCACAGGCTATCTAGAAAGTAGATATACAATGAAGTCCAGCAAAGCCAGAAGGGCGGAGCAGGATTAAATAGGCCAACAAGGTCATGTGACCAGCAAAGGAAAAAAAACCTAACAGCAAGGTTCTAACACACACCTTCTCATTTAAAGATTTTTCGGTATTTTCATGACTTTGAAAATTGTGCATTCACACTGAAGACATCAAAGCTATGAATTAACACAGTTGTTGTAGAGATGTGTTTGCTTCTAGAACTCTGTGTGGCATTGACCTGGTCTCTAATCTGAGCTGCTGTTAACCTGCGATTTCTGAGGCTGGTGACTCAGATAAACTTATCCTCAGAAGCAGAGGTGACTCTTGGTCTTCCTTTCCTGGGGTGGTACTTTTGGTGAGCCAGTTACTTTGTAGCGCTTGATGGTTTTTACAACTGTACTTGGGGACACTTTCAAAGTTTGCCCAATTTTTCGGACTGACAGACCTTCATTTCTTAAAGTAATGATGGCCACTCGTTTTTCTTTACTTAGCTACTTTTTTCTTGCCATAATACAAATTCTAACAGTCTATTCAGTAAGACTATCATCTGTGTATCCAGCAGACTTCTGCACAACACAACTGATAGTCCCAACCCCATTTATAAGGCAAGAAATCCCACTTATTAAACCTGACAGGGCACACCTGTGAAGTGAAAACCATTTCCGGTGACTACCTCTTGAAGCTCATCAAGAGAATGACAAGTGTGCAAAGCAGTCATCAAAGCAAAAGGTGGCTACTTTGAAGAACGTAAAATATAAGACATATTTTCAGTTGTTTCACACCTTTTTGTTAAGTATATAATTTCACATGTGTTAATTCATAGTTTTGATGCCTTCAGTGTGAATGTACAATTTTCATAGTCATGAAAATACAGAAAAATCTTTAAATGAGAAGGTGTGTCCAAACTTTTGGTCTGTACTGTATATAGTATGCAGAGCACTGGAATTGATATATACAATTATACCACTACATGGTTGCTGCACAGTGATAATATCAGTGTTTATACTGTTAATAATCAGTATGGTATATTATCACTACAGTACATGTTGGTGATATGTTGTTATGATCTGGCTGTATTTATTGATTATTGTCTCATATTGTGGTATTGATTGTAATATTGGTCTTAGTACAGTCATGATGGTAATGATCAGTATGGTGGCATTATTTTAGCATTATGTGGTGGCATTATGTGGTCATAACTTGGTAGGATTATTTACTAGTGATGGGCGGACCCGTGGATATCCGAATATCTGTTAAAAGTTTGGTTCGGTTACCAGAACAGTACCTGACCCGGAACACGGACCCCATTCATATGAATGGGGCCCCCGAACATCCATGATTTCCCACGCAGATGACAGCGTGGGAAAAAGGGGCTCTGATCGGTTAGAACTACGGGCTCACTCTGTCAGATGACAGTGTGAGCCCGCAGCTGTGACTGTGACCAGTCGTAAAAAGCTTACCACAGGTCACAGGCATCAGCTGATGAGAGTACTACTCCCATCAGCCTATGCCTGCTGTTACAGAGCAGACGCCGCTGTGTAATCACTCCTGCAGTGTATAGCGCTGAGCTGCCGTGAAAGAGTTCACAGGAGTTCATCAGCTGATGAGCTCCAGTGATCTCACTTACGGCACCGCTACGGCGTGAGACAGTTCTCACGCAGCGGCGGTGCCGTAAGTGAGGTTACCGGGTTTCATCAGCTGATGAACTCCTGTGAACTCTCTCACGGCAGCTGATCGCTACACATTACTTGTGTCAGTGTGAGCCTGTTGTCATGTACAATATATTGTATGTCTATATACTGTTGACACATATATATACTGTTGTTATACACATGTAAATATATATATGGTGGCTCATTATACCCGTAATATTATTTTGAGGAATGTATTAACATTGTCTGTTTCTCTGACCTAACAACCTTTGACTATATGAGCCTTTTTACTAATCGGGTCACATTGGCCTGTGTATAAATACTATGCTACTTGGATGATCACTTAATATCTACTAGGCTGTACAATTTGGGTCCTGCTTGTCCCATATAGCGGTAGAATTTTTTTACACACTGTATGTTGTTTTGCACCATTTTTTGCACCAATTATCTGCATGTGATAATTTTTAACAAAATTGAATATTTATTAAAACAATTTTTTATGATGTAGATCGGCCTTTGATCGTGGTTGCTTCGGTTGTTTATGTTTATCTTGCGATTTTGCCATTATACGGTCAATAGTTGCCACTCTTCACATTGTAGTATGTGTACATTATGGAGTGGCACCGTTTGAAAATTATACTAGTATAAGTCATCTAGATCATCGTAGGACACTATGGATTATTTCATCACTTTGGATAGGTGAGGGATATGGTTGTTTTTTATTTTTGCTGTTTTACAGTTGACAGTGGCTTCTGGGATTAGGTGTTAGGTGAGTATAAATTAGCTTATTTATTTTCTGTTTTTTACAGGGAACAATGGTGTGAAGATATTCAAGGTAATCCCCTGTCGATCACTGTGCACTGGCAGGCGGGTTTTACGAAGCTCTACATATGAAAATTTGACACTGCAGCTTGCAAAGGAAGGAGCTGAAGAAGCGAAGAGTGAGAATTCTCACAGCAGCTGCAAGCTACACAGGATGTCCCTTCCCCTGACGCCATGTGCCTATTCAAGAAACATAATTCAACAGCGAGTTATGGGGAAAAGATTCATCTCAGTGATACACAAAATAGACCTGAGGGGATGCGGATTGTAACCCTAGTTTTAAACATAGTCCAGCGTAAGGAAAGGAGATACCCAGCACAGCCTTGCAGGGGCCCCTAGGACTCTGATGTTTAGCATCCATGCGTAGCAGGGGCCCGGCTGGGTCCAATGACACCAGAACGGGCTCCCTAGGACTGTCCAGTAAGAACATATGGCCCATTTTAGTTTTGGGAGCTCTTAGCTGGGAAATAACAGGGATGGAGACTTGGGCTCCACCAGGGGTGCAGTAGGGGGAGTGACACAGAGAGTTTGAAGGTCTCTGTAGCTAGAGCCTATTGTCTTTTTCCTGGGGAGGTCGTGATATCAAGTCATCCACCTGATTGTCACAGCTGACACCCGGTGCTATGTGCAAGGAACGGTCCCGCACCGCTCCCTGCACATTAACCCCCGAAATGCTGTGATTGAAATCGATCACAGCATTCTGGTGGCAAGAGGAGGTTAGCGCGATACTTACCTTCTCTGCCGGCACCCCGCAGCGTCTGAGTCCGGTCCCAGATGTTGTCATGGTGACCCGATGTCATCATGACAACATCCGGGTCATCAGAAGGCAGGAAGTTGCTTTGGTCATGCGCCACGCGTGACCAAAGTAACTTTTCCCTGTGCAGCGCTGACAGGCTGCATAGCACAGGGATGGTGATGAAGTTAACCCCTTTAGTGAACAGGGTAAAAAAATAAAATAAAAAACAAAACATAAAACGATGCTTTATCATCATACCACCAAACAAAAAATGGAATAAAACGAGATCAAAAAGACAAATGTAAATAAAAATGGTACCGCTGAAAACGTCATCTATCCCGCAAAAAACAAGCCACCATACAGCTCCAACGGCAGAAAAATAAAACATTTATAGCTCTCTAGCGATGCATAAACAATTCTTTTTTCTATAAAATAGTTTTCATTGAGTAAAAGTGCCATAACGTGAAAAAAAATATAACTGTGGTACCGCTGTAAACGTACTGACCCGAAGAATAAAGCTTCCTTATCAATTTGACGACACATAGAACGGCATAAAAAAAACAACAAAAAACAATTCGTGAATTGTTGTTTTTTGTTTATTCTGCCTTCCAAAAATCGGAATAGAAAGCAATCAAAAAATGTAATGTGCCCAAAAATGGTACCAATAAAAACATCAACTTGTCCCACAAAAAAAAAAAAAATCACATGACTCTGTCGGCCGAAATATGGAAAAATTATAGCTCTCAAAAAATTGCGATCCATAAACTAGTCTTTGCAATAAAAAGGGTTTTTTAGTGTGTGACAGCTCTCAATCATAAAAACCTGATATGAATCTAGTATCCCTGTAATTGCACCGACCCGAAAAATAAAGTTGTCTAATCACTTATACCGCACGAGGAATTGCGTAAAAAATAAACTTTAGCGTTAGGGATAGGGTTGTGCTAGGGTTAGGGTTAGTGTTTTGCTAGGGTTAGGGTTGGGCTAGGGTTAGGGTTGTGCTAGGGTTTGGGTTGGGCTAGGGTTAGGGTTGGGCTAGGGTGAGGGTTGAGCTAGGGTGGGGCTAGGGGTAGGGTTGGGGTAGGGTGGAGCTAGGGTTAGGGTTGGGCTAGGGGTAGCATTGAGCTATGGGTAGGGTTGTGCTAGGGTTAGGGTTGTACTAGGGCTAGGGTTAGGGTTGTGCTATGGTTAGGCTAGGATTGGGTTAGGGTTGGGCAAGGGTTAGGGTTGCGTTAGGGTTGAGCTAGGGTTAGGGTTGGGCTAGGGTTAGGGTTGAGCTAAGGTTGCGTTTGGGCTAGGGTTGTGGTTGTATTAGGGTTGGGGTTTGGATTTTTTCAGAAGTAAAGAAAAAAATAACGTCTATATGGCAACTAATGTTGAGCACAAGAGCTCGCTACTTGAGTTTGCATCGGGTGCTCAGGTATGCACCGAGTATAGCGGGTGCTCGAGTGACATGCTCAAGTCTCCGCCTCAAATGTTTTGCAGCTGTTATACAGCCAAAAAAACCTTGCTGGGACTTCTTGTCATGCACAAGCGATCCCCACATGTTTTTATTTGGGTGACTAACAACCATGAAACATGCGGGCGGGGACTCGAGCATGTCACTTGAGCACCCGCCATACATGGTCCATACCTGAGTACCCGATGCAAACTCAAGTAGCGAGCACTTGCACTCAAGACTAATGACAACTTATTCAATATGATGACCTAATGTTATCAAATTCTGTGTCGTACCTCTGGGTTCAAAATGTTCACTATACCCCTTGATAAAATCCTTCAGGGGTGTAGTTTCCAAAATGGCGTCACTTGGGGGGGGGGGTTTCCACTATTTAGGCACATCAGGGGCTCCCCAAGCGCAACATGGCGTCCACTAATTCAAGCAAATTTTACATTCAAAAAGTCAAATGGCGTTCCTTCTCTTCCGAACCCTGCCGTGTGCCCAAACAGTGTTTTTTCCCCACATATGGGGTATCGGCTTACTCAGGAAAAATTGCACAACAAATCGCGTGGTGCAATTTCTCCTGTTACCCTTATGAAAATGCAAAATTGGGGTCTGCAAAACATTTTTGTTGGAAAAATGTGAAAATGTTATTTTTACAGCTCCATGATATAAACTTCTGTGAAGCACCTGGGGGTTCAAGGTGCTCACCACACACCTAGATAAGTTCCCTGAGGGGTCTAGTTTCCAAAATGGTGTCACTTGTGGGGGGTTTCCACTGTTTAGGCACATCGGGGGCTCCCCAAACGCAACATGGTGTCCGCTAATTTTTCAAGCAAATTTTACATTCAAAAAGTCGAAAATGAAAAAAAATTGCGGTCTAAAGTAACATTTTTGTGAAAAAAGTTAAATGTTCATTTTTTTCTTCCACATTCCAAAAATTACTGTGAAGCACCTGAAGGATTAATAAACTTCTTGAATGTGGTTTTGAGCACCTTGGGGGGTGCAGTTTTTACAATGGTGTCACTTTTGGGTATTTTCTATCATAAAGGCCCCTCAAAGTCACGCCAGATGTGATGGGGTCTCTAAAAAAGTATTTTTGTAAATTTTGTTGTAAAAATGAGAAATCGCTGGTCAATTTTTAACCCTTATAGCTCCCTAAAAAAAAAAAATGTGATTCCAAAATTGTGCTGATGTAAAGTAGACATGTGGGAAATGTTATTTATTAACTATTTAGTGTAACATATCTCTATTTAAGGGCATAAAATTTAAAATTTTGAAAATTGCAAAACTTTCTACATTTTTACCAAATTTCTGATTTTTTCACAAATAAACGCAAGTGATGTCAAAGAAATTTTACCACAATCATGAAGTACAATATGTCACGAAAAAACAGTCTCAGAATCAGCGGGATCCATTTGAAGCGTTCCAGAGTAATTACCTCATAAAGTGACAGTGGTCAGAATTGTAAAAATTGGCTTGGTCATTAACGTGCAAACCACCCTGGGGGTAAAGGGGTTAATACTAGACCTCTGAGCATAAGACGGAAAAGTCGTGGAACTATGGAAATCACAGGTCGGAGAGACGTGTTGGTGATCTGCAAATGATAAAATAATGGATACAACATTTTCAAAACATCTCAATTTATCCAGTATCGAGTATGATCCCCAAGCACAGAAATCCCCGCACTTACAGCCTCGGCTCCTGTTTTTACTTTATTGTATGGTTCGTTTATCCGCATTATCCACATTGTGGTTTTTACAGGTTTTATCTATATATTTTGTCTATGCACATTTTAACCTGAGTGTTACGAATCTGCGAACTCAGATATCCTGTGTTAAGTATTGTGGAATTTTTCAGGCTCAAACTAAGAAACGTAGAGCTCAGAAACGCGTTGCCGTCTGGTTGAAGTATTTTTTGCTGATGGCATTTGTACATTTTTCATGTGCTATTTTTGTACGAAGCCACTTAAATTTGGTTGTGTTTATATGGATTAAATAAAGTGCTGACTTTTATGGAAAAAGGGAGTGTTGGCCTGAATTTCACATTGCTATATCACTTTTCATACTTTTGCATAGACCTGGTCAGAGAGTCTGGACATGTACAGTAACTCTGCTCTACAGACTCCGGCCACAAGGTAAGTTTAGTCTTACAAAGCCGCTATCTATCACCATGCACACTCAGCTTTTATCAGCTCAAATGTCTCCTGTACCCCTAGACTGTACCTGTTATATTTCGCCATCAACTACATGATGACAATTAGCAGCCATAAACTTAATGCATTGTAGGGGTTTTCCAGGTTTACTATATTGACCTCTTCACCGGTGGGGTTCAACATCAACTGACATCCAACAATCGGAATTATTATAAAGACATTTGTAACTGTGGACCATAGCACAGTATTGGAACTCAGTGGTTGCAAAACCACAGATTGATATGGGGGTGGGGGAGGCATTTACAAAACCTAGGTGCCATAGACATTGACTGAAAATAAGTCCCCTTAAGAAATGGAAGTCTGCACATGTGTAGGAGAACAGTGGTAGGCAGGACAAAGATACCAGTCTCCTCCTGGAGGGCAATTTTACAGACTGTGTAAACCAATGGGACGTAGATTGAGAACTGGATCACTAATGATCGACTATTATTGTGATTGTGACAGGTGATCAAATTTTTCACTAGTGGCTACTAGGGGTGAAATGTAGTATTGCATCCCAACCAGTTAAAGAATTAGGAACTAGGGATGTCACGGGTGTGTCAGGCTTGACATACAGTCATTCTGGATCCGGCTGTAGAAGGTCGCTGCGCTTGGCCTTGCAGACACCTTCTTGATCCTTTCATCATCCCTCCCACTCTAGCACCCAGCGGTGATCTCCACGATCGCCTGCTAATTAACACACCCTTTCTGGATCTTTAAATATACTCAGTTTCTCAAGAGAGTTGCTGGTGATAGAGTAAATTCCTCTGTTCAGGTCTGGAGTTCTAGCAGTCAGCGATATTCTTCTTGGAGTTCCTTTATGGATTGTAGTTGTGTTCTCTCTGGTGTCTCCTCAAAGCTAAGTGTATCTCCTTGTCTGTTTCCCTTGTTTGTCTTTAGTTGCAGTGGGGCCGACTAGTGCTAACTCCTCCCCCTCCCTACCTAGGGCCTAGCTCTAGGGTCAGCCAGGGCTAAGGTATCCTGCTTGGCGATAGGTGTGGAACCTATTTAGGAACGATAAGGGAGTCATGGTGTTGTTAGATCTGCTTAGGGGTCTCCACTCCCCCTTTCCCTAGTTTCTGGGCTTTCCCCCTTTTCCCGTTGTCGTACGCCGGGTTCTTCCCATACCTAGCATGACAAGGGATGAGCAGACCCGTGGAAGTTCAGGTTTTGGTACCCAACTGAACTTTAGTCCAAAGTTTGGTTCGGGTACCAAAACTGTACCCGAACTTGATCCAGTACATGGACCCCATTGAAATCATTGTGAACTCCAACTTTTGAGATGGAAAAATCTCACTCTCCCTCCTCCCTCCTTCTCTTTTCTCTATCTCTCTCCTCCCGCTTCTCTCCTCCCTTTCTCTCTTTCCTCCCTCTCTCCTCCCTCTCTCTCTCCTTCATCTCTCCTCCATCTCTCTCTCCTTCATCTCTCTCTCCTCCATCTCTCTCTCCTCTATCTCTCTCTCCTCCATCTCTCTCCCTCGCACTCTTCTCCATTTCTCTCTTCTCAATCTCTCTCTCCCTTGCTCTTTGTCCTCCATCTCTTTCTCTCTCCTCCCTCTATCTCTCTCCTCCCTCTCTCTCTCTCCTCCCTCTCTCTCTCTCCTCCTTTGCTCTGTCTCCTCCATCTGTCTCTCCTCCCCATCTCTCTCCCTTACCCTTTCCTCCATCTCTCTCACTCTCTCCTCTCTCTCACTTGCTCTTTCTCCTCCATCTCTTCCTCTCCCCCCCATATAATGCCCCATGCAGGATTTAACTTCTCACCCCCATATAATGCCCCATACAAGATGTCACCTCTCCCCCCATATAATGCCACATGTAGGATGTCACCTCTCCCCCCATATAATGCCCCATGCAGGATGTCACCTCCCCCATATAATGCCCCATAGGATATCACCAACCTCATATAATGCCCCATGCAGGATGTCACCCCCCTCCATATAATGCCCCATGCAGGATATCACCCCCCTCTCTTTAAAATGCCCAATGCAGGATGTCACCCCCCTCTTTAAAATGCCCCATGCAGGATGTCACCCCCCATATAATGCCCCATGCAGGATGTCACCCCCCCCATATAATGCCCCATGCTGGATGTCACCCCCCCATATAATGCCCCATGCAGGATGTCACTCCCCCATATAATGCCCCATGCAGGATATCACCCACCCCATATAATGCCCCATGCCTCCGTACATTAAAAAAAATAATAATCAAATACTCACCTCACTCCTCCTTACCTGCTGCCGCTGCTCAGGTCCGTACTCCAGCGTCGCCGGCGTCTTCCCGCTCTGCGCTGCCTGTGATGGCTCAGCGGATCTGCGGAGGCAGGAGTAGAGGTAAGTATCCGGCTGCTGGGCCCTGAGCAAGCGGGGGAGAAAGGCGGGCGCTGGCACCGCTCTCCTCCGCCCATAGCCCGATTCATGCTTAGTATGTCCTGCCAGCCTCCTTGGTACTTTCATGCCCACCCAGCATGTCCTGCCAGCCACTGGTGGTAGTACATGCTGCTAGGCATAGTAACAGTAACGAGAGGTTGGCAGCAGGACAGGCTGGGCAATGGGCATGATGATAATCATGCCCATTGCCCAGTAGCATTTACTGACAGCCTCGGCCAGGGGTCCTCTCAGCCACCCCTCCCCCCTATCCCTTCCTCCCCTCCCGACCCCTGCTTTTCATACTCACGCGTCGAGATGAGCTGCAGGCCTGCAGCCGCTGCCTAGGGCAACGGCGGATCCGTCCTCTACAGCGCGCACAGGAAGCGGTCCCAGGGCGATGATGTCATCGCCCTGAGACTGACCTCCTGCGCACGCGCCGGCAGAGGTGGCAGAGGGGCACTGCGGCAGCAGGCAGAGCAGGGAGACCAGTCTCCTTGCTGTGCTGCTGCAGAGGGCCTATCACTAATCATATCGGCAGTGCTGCCTATCTGATTAGCGAACCGGGGGGTCCTCTGTTCTCTGTACAGGGCCCAGTGGGTGTGAGGGCGGGGCTTAGGGGCATGGCCATCGGAACCCGGAGCCCACCGGGGGTTTTCCCGATCATACGGTGGGCCAGTACGCCCCTGCCCATAATCCCAGCTGGGGGCTGGGATTCGAAGCATGGTAAGGCCCAAACTAGACATGGCCACCATGAATTTCTAGTAAACAGAAAAAAACACATGTAGGGACTCCATCTTTAATAAAAAAAAAAAAATCCTCTTTCAGACGTAATCCATGGGTCTTCTGTCTTCAGCTCTGCTACATCTTTGCCATCAGAGAAATATGTCTGCTGACAGATGAGCAGGCACAGAATGACACTGGAGCACTGTTACTGTGTAGTGCGGCACTATGTTGCTTTTTTGTCATTTCATGCTGTGTAGAAATCTTGGGAAAAGTGTGGATTGTGCTCTGGAAGTGATCAGTTATAGCTAACTATGTTATTTTCTGCAGAGATAAGTCCTGCATAGAAGATGGGATATATCGGTCTGCAGATAAAGAACTTCACCTAGAGACATCACTGGTGAGTATGTGTATTACCTATGTTGAGTATATGTATTACCTATACACACACACTGACACTATATACAGAGCTCCTGTGTATAATATTAATGGTGATCATTGCATTACCTGTACACTGACACTATATACAGAGCTTCTGTGTATAATGTCACTGGTGATGACTGATAACCTGTACACTATATACAGAGCTCCTGTGTATAATATCACTGGTGATCACTGTATAACCTGTACACTGACCCAATATACAGAGCTTTTTTACATTTTTATTATTTTAGCATTATTTGTCACTATGTTGTGGCATTATGTGCTTTGGTCATGAGATGACGATATTTGTCCCTTGTATGTGGTATTATTCAGTCACTATGTGGTGGTAATATGTGGTCTCATGGTGTGTCAGTATTTATACCTTGTATCTGGTAGCATTTGATCACTATGTGGTGGTATTATGTGCTTTGGTCATGGTGTGGCGGTATTTGTGCCTTGTATGTGGCATTATTTGGGCACTATGTGGTGGTAATATGTGATCTGGTCACGGTGTGGTGGTATTTCTGCCTTCTATCTGGTAATATTGGTCTTGATAGAGTGGATTGTGGTTGGTCATTTGTTTTATCTGATATCAATAAGGGGAAACCTCTTTATTTCCAATATATATTAAATACTTGGATGTTTAACCCCTCCCTGCCCTGTGACTATTACACAGCAGCAGAGATGCAGTTGCAAAGGTTCACCAGAGAAAGCAAGTTGGCATTTGGTGAGATTTTCACCTCTGTATTTATAAGACAAAACCAGGAGTGGGTGAGAAATTCATAAAACATTACCTCGGATTGCTCCACTCCTGGTTTTGTCTTATAAATACAGAGGTAAAAATCTCACCAAATACTCAAAGTGCCACAATCTTCTGACAGTGCTGATTCCACCAATAAATAAGTGATCACCTTCCCAACCTGTGCATCGCTGATGACTTGTTTTCACCAATAAAAACCCTTTAATGCAAACTACAGTAATTGTACATCGCATTTCTGGTGAGCGCACAGTGATGGGCAGAAGCGGCCAATATAATGGGTATAACGGCTAACAGGTATTTGCAAATAGCTGAAGGGTGGGTGGGCCCCTGGAGTCAATGTCCCTGGTGGGCCCCAGACACCCCAGTCCGGCGCTGTTGACAGCAGTGACCTGGGGGTCTGAAATGCTTCCTGGGGCGATCCCCATGCTGTCCCCATGTCATTTGAGCACTGTCACTATCGTTTTGGGCACTTTTTAGGCTTTCTACAGACTGTCGGGGGTGCCGCCGCAAAAATGCTCGGGTCTCCCATAGACTAACATTGGGCTCGTTGCTCGGGTCGAGCACCCGAGTATCACGGTGAGCTCGGCCCGAGCTTCGAGCACCGGAGCATTTTAGTGCTCACTCAACACTAATTGCCACTCTTCGTAATGTGCAAACAATGTCTTCTTCAGGTGGATTCCACCTGGATCCCTCATGAAAAGCACTAGATAAAAATGTAAATGATTGAACATATGCACTGCAATATAAAAACAACTTGCTGTGCATTGTGTATTTTTCAGTCTTTTTCAGCTTCTTTTCTCCGCTTCCAGCTTTGAAAATTATGAAGTGGTTAAAGAAAGTGATCGGTTCATTCTGCTGGTGGCTTCTGTTTGGAAGCCGCTCACTATTTTATATGTAGTTAACAAAAACACTGATGTTTTCCTTAAGTGTCTTCTTATAAAATAAAAAATCAGTGGGTATGCTGGCGTCTATAAGGTGCTGTGTGTACGTACCCTTAGGAATAACAGAATCTCTGGTCATCTCCTCCATTTTTGGCCAGAGTTTAGAGGATTAATGGGAGACATAGAACCGCTATTCTCCAGTTTGGGATCTATCCCTTCAGACATACTATATATGAGGTATAGTATTAATATACCATAAAAGTCAGTAATAATCAATTAAATGCGAAAAGACATTAAACAATTTTAATTTTTTATTTCTTTGAATTAAAATTGCATGGAAGGATGAAGACAAGTTCTTGGAGGAGCCTTCAACTTTTGCACGTGTCTCTTGCTGGTCAGGAGGCCACAGGTAGGTGGTACAACTCCTTCCATACAGGTACAGCATTAATGGTGGATGTGCTGTAGTTTCTTCAGAGCGCTAGATTTGGGGGTTTTCTGTCCTCGAGATGTCAATGGTGCGTTGGTGGCAGCAGCCAAAAATGCAGCTTTCTCTGACAGCACGAGCAGCCCTGGATAATCCACGCCGGCAGGATGTTATCATCCGGCGGAAGAGAGAACCTAGGAGAAAAGATGTAAAACTGATGTAAGTAATGGGACTCCATATTAGAGGACACTACTGTGGTGTCACTGTAGCATGACGTTAGAGGAATCTCATCATACAGAGGAGCAGAATCATTGTCAGCCATCATACATGTGACAATCCCACCACTGACGGATAACATCTGCTCCACATGACTTCTTCTCACTGACGTCATACAACATGGAGATTATCGTCACACTTACCTCGCCTAGTTTCCCCCTCTTCAACTTTCTCTGTTTTTAGTTGTTTTCTCAGTGTTCGAAAATATTTTCTTCTCTTCTGAACTGGAGATTCTAATCAAAAAGCCAGAAAAAAATGTTGATTATAAACTCCTAAAAGATGAGCTTTGTATCTTTATAGAGTTATGCAACTGATTAATATGAACCTGTAGCTTTTCTGGGTTCCGGTGGTGTCTCCCCAAAGAACCATGTCCCCATATTAATATGACATTACTTTCAGCAAGCCACAGTGTTATATAATCAGTTAGATAAAACTTCATTGTAACTTTAAAGAAGACCCATCACCAGGTCAAAAGTGTCCAAGATTCGCTCTTATTTTATGTCGGCTTCTCCCCTGAGTATTCTGATATTTGTTTTCCTAAAATCCACAGTACGGTTGTAGAGATATGGGACTTTTTATTTAGTGTTAATTATTATGGTCTTTATCATGTGGGCGTGGTAACCTAAGGGCACGCCCCAGAGGATCCTGTGAGCACCGCCCCTTTGTAAAGAATAAAAATTACCACTAATTACAAAGGCCCATAACTCTGGAACCGTATGGGGGATTTTAACAAAACAAAAAATAGAATACTCAGGGGAGCAGAAAGAATAAAGGAAGTAATTTTAGAGCCTTAATATTTAAATTTTGGATCATAGGCTATAATTGGATGGCCTATAAACCTGTACATACCTGACAATGAGGGCGAGGATGACTCACTGTTTTTAGCAGTAAAACACTGATTGTCTCCAACAGTTTTGGAAGGGGAAGATTCTTTCTGCCTGTTGGTAGAAAAAAGACACGTAAATTACAAGGAAAAAACAATAGAATAACGGAAGAACACCTGTCTGTAAGGTCAATTAGGACAACATAGAGGAGATAGCCTGCTCAAGACCACATTTTACCAGCAAGAATGGAGTCTAATTAGTAATATTGGCCTGTAGTGAGTTGGAAATGAATGGTTGGTCGCAACAATCAGCTGTTATTGAAGTTATCACAAGTAAGACCCACAGAGATTGTGTAGTCATGGGGTGGTGGATGCTAGATTTAGATTTGTGTTACTCGTATCTTGTATTTGGATCCGACATATATCAGGACTAAATCTCATAATAATAATAATCTACTCACATTTCTGAGCGTTTTTCATTGATCTCTGGGGAACACCCTGGAGGTGACATAGGCACTTCATTGCCTTCATCACTGTTCTCTTGGGAACACTGTGGAGGTGACATAGGCTCTTCATTGCCTCCATCACTGTTCTCTTGGGAACACTGTGGAGGTGACATAGGCTCTATATTGGTCATCATCCCAGTATTGGTGATATATAGCTAAAACAGATAAAGAAATATAAAATAGATATATTTAATTTTTTTTTGTAATTATAGGTTTCATACATTTTATTAGCCACATACTTACTTTAGAAGACCTTTGATAAGTTGATGCAAAGTTTTTGATTTCTGGCCAGTCATTGTCCTCACTTGTGTCCCCCTCATCTGAATTCATATGTTTGAAGCTGCTACTTCGAGCTAAAAAATACAAGTGTTATTAGAGATTATTAGTATAATACCCAGACAGTCACCATGTTATCACTAATAATGATGGGAACTGATTTTGACATAAAATGAAAGACAAGACAGACGTCAGTTTTCTGCAGATGACGTCTCATTTTACTTACTGATAAAGTAGCGGGTGTCCTCATCTGACTTTAGGTCAGGAACGAACAGGGGCTTCTGACTTAAAAGGTTGTCAAAGTCTAAGTCACGCATAAATGGATGAATTTTGATCTCATTTGCGCCTCCTGGAAAAGGAAGACAAGAAAGAAAGTGATACAGTCATTGTCAGAGAAACTGCTCCATATCTGTAGAATTTATGTTAATCTGAACTGAAGATGTAACAGAGCCGACATAAAGGAAATATATTGAACATTATAGCATGAAGAATGGGTAATAGACAAGTAGGTAGAGTACAGAACCTCAGTGCTGATCCTCATGGAACCCATCATTTGTCTGGTCACGCTGTAATAATTCATTGATAATACTATTAATATTACCTGTTCCAAGTCTCAGTGCTGGAATTTTTCTGAGCAGTTGAGTGATGATGCCTCGAGCATTAGTTGGAGGAAAGTAATTACATCTCCAAGGTATATCATCTGTTATATAAAAAGCAAATATTATAAGAAATAAAACCTCTTCATTTATTTTCAGAAAAAAAAAATTCCTTAACAAAGCTAGAAAAAACTACAGAACTATTCAAGTCAAATAACAGTGACATCACAAGCATTCAGATTATTTTACTTACCCTGGATGATACTGTGTAAAATATTCCTTCTGCAAGCCCCTGTAAATGGTGGATATCCAAATAGAAATTTATATAGGATGATCCCTATTGACCACCAGTCAACAGGCCTTCCATAACCTATCTTTAGGATAACTTCTGGGGCCATGTAAGTAGGGGTGCCAGCAGTCTGGAAACCAACAGAAAAAGGAGATGATGATCAATAAATATAATTGCGACACATAACATCAGTGGAAATGTTTTTCTAGAGAAATTATAAATCAGAGAAGGAGAAAGATGAGATCTGTAAAGTACAAGACCCTGTAAGTAAAGCCTACCTCTTTATCAAGGAACTCTTTGGTGATGTCCTTAGTTGGAGTCTTGTAGAAGTCTGAGTTTGGTCTCATGAGGCCGAGTTTTGAAACCCCAAAATCAGTGACCTTAATATGTCCTGTTGATGTTATCAGGAGGCTGTGAAAGAAAAGATGGTGTCAGCACCATCAGCACCAAGTAATAACCCACAGACTGTATAAGAAACTCTAACTTTCTTCCCCTCTAATATGCTAGAGGGGTCACTTACTTCTCAGGCTTCAGATCTCTGTGCACCACACCATAGCTGTGCAGGTATTCCACAGCAAGGACCGTTTCCGCAATGTACATACGGGCCAAGAGGACCGGTAAAGGACCCCTGTGCTTTAGAAGGGTACCACAGTCACCTCCTACAGGAGAAAGCAAATATGAGAACTGAGAGTTTGTTACAATGTAAATTACACATGATGAGTGGGAATGTGAAGAAGGCGGAGACATTGGGACAGGATGGTCTATATATACTGTATAATGTAGTGCGTATACTGTATACTGCAGATAGACCCTATACATAGAGACAGAGCCTCATCTACGAGCCTCTAATTTTTTTCTCTGTGAACGTTCTTATCTATAAAAACTCTTCAAAAAGACAAATCTTCCTTTTACCCATAGTGGAAATTGCTGCCGTGCTCAGCGAGGACATACTGGGGGACTTTCATAGAGATCAATGGTTTTTCAGGCATCTTGGTAACAGATGACTTATAATAATTGCAAAGAGGACATGTAACCGTCCATGTGGGCACATTGTGGTCATATATAGGAGCTAGGATTAAGCAGAGGTGGGCTGGATATAGATACAATGGATGTGTCCTACCTGGTACATACTCCATGACCATGCATAGATGAAGTTTAGTAGGAAAGGAGCAGAACGTGGAGACCACAAAGGGACAATCTGCGAATGCTGAGATGTCCCTCTCCAGAAAGGCCCATTCAAGCCTCTTTGGCTTTTTCAGGTTCTCCTTGTCCATTTTCTTCATAGCGCAGACTTGGTTTGTATCTTTATGGCGAACTAAGTGGACGGCCCTGGAGAGGAGAAAAAAACATGATTTACTATAAATTCTTATTAACAATCTATCTATAGATCTCATCAAATGATCTCCTGTATTAATGATTAATGTGGGGCCATCACTAGAAAACCATGTCTATAAATACATAAAATAACACTCCACAAATGATCACCAATGGGGGGTCCTCATCCACGTCACATCCTAACTGACCTGAATAGTGACAGATAGATGTGGACCGTGATGTGAACTCATAATTTGTCCATGGGAACATAACATGGGAAGGGCGCAGAGACATCGTCATAAGGAGCCCTGGGAAATATATATAATACCAAAGTAAAGCTCACCCAAAGGCTCCACTGCTGATCAGTTTGATCGGTTTATAGTCGCTCTTACAAGGATTTCTCCCCAGGTTCAATGATCCGATCGCGGCCTAAAAAGGAATAAGAAATGACATTAAGACATAGAAACTGCAGGGGAATAAAAGCTGAAGATGCAGGAACGTCTCTCTTCTATATTATGTCCATGATGATTACACTGCAGCAGATGTAGGGGACGTGATACAAGCCGGACCCTGCACAGACACTATTATATTATAGGAGATATCCCCCTTATACAAAGACACAGGCGGAAATACAAACTCCGCACCACTGAGTACAGACTGTCCTCACAGATGATGAAGCCACAGGGACAGGTGGCCATAAAATACCCTGTGTCTGCCTGGAGTGGACATGGAGGCCTCCACCATCATAAATCTGACCTTCTGCTAAATGGCTGGTAATCTGGAGAAGATCAGACAACAAGGACATGAGATGTAGACCTGTGTCTGCCTGGAGAGGACAGGGAGGCCTCCACCATCATGAAACTGACCTTCTGCTATATGATTGGTAATATGAAGAAGATGAGACAAGGACATGAGATGTAGACCTGTGTCTGCCTGGAGCGGACATGGAGGCCTCCACCATCATAAATCTGAGCTTCTGCTATATGGCTGGTGATCTGGAGAAGATCAGAGAACAATGACATGAGATGGAAACCTGTGTCTGCCTGGAGAGGACAGGGAGGCCTCCACCATCATGAACCTGAGCTTCTGCTATATGGCTGGTGATCTGGAGAAGATCAGACAACAAGGACATGAGATGTAGAAGATGATAGATCCTTACCAGGCGCTCCACTGAGTAGGCCGGATACTCCAGTACAAGCAGGACATTTTGGGCCAGTTGTTTAATAAAGGCCAATTCTCCACTTTGGGATTTTTCTTCAGCCTATAGAGATGAAAACAAAGAAGAAAGGAAAATCATGAGAGAAAAAGCAAAACGGAGGAGGCCATTTATATCACCATGTTACTTATGCTATCTACACTACAAGTACTACATGACAACTGACGAGGGATCCGGTCGCTTGTAAACCTTTAAATCCCCACGTCCTCCCTCCATACCCAATGTATGTATATAAGACACATGGCTGCTTGTGACCTGTGTAAAATGGCCACAGCAGACTCCAACTCAAAACGCGGGGTGACTGCAACAATGATAGCCCCACAATTATATACAGTAGATATCTAATAGGCTTTAAACCAGAAGAAAAACAACACCTAATTAAGAGTTAGACCCTAGCCGCACCACACCGACACCACACCGACACAAGGGTTAAGGCATTAATATCCCACATTAATACCACTATCCTCACAGGACCGAAGTCCACTAGTTATATTGAGATGTAACCAAAGTCACTATTCCCCCAACAGTAACCTCCGTCCAAAGGACATCACATTTATCAAGACTCTGACCCAAACCTATCCCCCACCGCTGTGACCGTCCCAAAACCTCTACTTATCAAGTGCCAGCCTTCAAACTTTCCTCCCATCTCTTTATAAGGGCTGGTTGGATGCTGGAACGTGAAACTCCTACCTTCTTCCTTTTATTGTCCCCCTGTAACCCAGCTCCTCAACTCCTTCCCGCAAATGTATGGGTTATTAACATCCTGGAAGGGTCCTCACATGTGGAGGGGGCTCAGGAGCTGAGCTCCCCAAACATGCGTATATGAAATAGCCAGCATCTGTCCCTAAAAACCGTGGACAACGCAGAATTCTTCTGTTAACCATTTAAATAAAGCTGTCAGTCTGTGACAGTATCATTTCAATTGTGCATGCACCGATGCCTGAGCACTCTTGCTTTCATCGGCCCTCTACAAGGCGATCACAGGGGTCTAATGCATTTCTAGGACAACCAGGGGTCTGCTGAAGACCTCCGTTGCTGAAACCACGGTCCTCCTTGTGAAGCTTAGCTATAGGCTGAGCTCCAGAGGAGATCCAGATTTTCACTATATAGCGCAATACTGTAGTATTGCAATATATAGTATGAGCGATTTGCAGGATTAAGTCCCCTAAGGGAACGAAAAAAAAAATTTAAAAATAAAGAAGAAAAGATTTAAAAAAAATGTTAAAAATATAAAAGTTCAAATCACTCCTCTTTTCACCATTTAAAATAAAGAAAGGAAAAAATTAATGATCATATTTGATATTGATGCGGTTGTTAAAGTCTGATCTTTTAAGATAGGGAATTAATTAATGCGATCAATAAACACCGAAAAGAGGAAAAAAAATTGGATTTGTGGGTTTTTTTTGTCTTCTCATTTCACTTAAAAACATTAATAATAAACAATCAAAACACCCATAGAATCTATGATTCTATGACACTCTATGTACACAAAGTTCACTGCAAAACTCAAATCTTCACTCATCCCAATCGACAGAAAACTAAAATGTTATGGGTCCCTGAATATAGCGACACAAAGAACCATTGCATCTCACTTGGAGTTTTTTTCCCTTGTTTCAGTACAATGTATGGTAAATAGAATGGAGCCACTGAAAGCTACAACTTGTCCTGCAAAAGAATCAAGCCCTCACATGTCTATGGCAATGGAAAAATAACAAATTTATGGCTCTTGAAAGAAAGTGAGGAAAAAATGAAGGCATAACAACTGAAAACTCTGTGGTCCATAATTGGTTAACCAATCCAATTCCCCCCTACCTCCACAACCCTCCCAATAACCCTGTAGATATCACCCTCTCCCTTGTCATGTAGCCTGTATGCCCTATTACTGCTCCCCGGCTATTCTTATCTGGGTATTTGGTACAGGTTAAACTTATATTCCATTATTATTTTCCATTATTACTATATGATTTGTGCAGATTGTCTGCTATTTACCTGTTGTACTAATGTCCATATGTTCTTCTGTAAATGCTCAAGATATTCTGAGCTTATATGACCTCGTTTGTATTTGGTCAGGCAATCTCTCACAAGCTCCATTACCAGCCGGTAAATGAAGCTGAGGACGCCATCGGGTAGTGGTAGCACAAAGTCAGGGTCATAGGTGGCAAGAATCCCCTGGAGTAGTGCTAACACCTGAAGTCTGTCTGGAGGAATTCCAGACATTTCCAGTAAATCCAAGCGCAGTCTGTATATGACTAGCTATATGGCTTATCACACCGACAACAATGACACCGGAAAGTCAAAGTGACAACTAGAGTGTAATCACTTGTAGAAGTAGTGATTGTTAATTGTGATGTCATAATGGAATCTTGTGTTCTACTCTTAAAGGGGCAGCTTACCTTATAAGGAAGTTGCCTAGCATCCCTTAAGGAGGCAACAATATAGGCTGAGCATCGGTACCATATGCAGACATGGATGATAGAGCTATGGACGCTTTACTCTTCTGAGCAGTTAGAGTATTATTATGTTGTTACATAAATTATTTAGATCTGTTCCACACAATAAAAATTAGTGTTTTGTATCAACAAGAAAGTCAGATTCCGGGGCTAAAAGACAATGTATATCTTTGTACCGTGTTAGGGGCTAAAAGAAGTATCTTTACTGAGGGAACAGGGCCGGACTAGGGGCTGCGCCCAGCTCTGGCATAGGACGCACACAGGCCCATGTTACTCTCCCACACCCACTTTCAAAGATGAGGGTCTCTATTACAAATATGACCCTGCCTACCATTGGAGAAAATCTAAATTTACTACTCCCCGTGATACCAATTTATTAGAATGATCATTTAGGTCTCTTTATCACATTAATAGTTCCCCTTGGGCATCCTTATAATAATAAGAGTGCCCCTCTGGGTTTCCTTATAATAATATTAGTGCCCCTCTGGGTCTCCTTATAATAATATTAGTGCCCCTCTGGGTCTCCTTATAATAATAATAGTGCCCCTCTGGGTCTCCCTATAATAATAATAGTGCCCCTCTGGGTCTCCCTATAATAATAATAGTGCCCCTCTGGGTCTCCTTATAATAATAATAGTTCCCCTCTGGGTCTCCCTATAATAATAATAGTGCCCCTCTGGGTCTCCTTATAATAATAATAGTGCCCCTCTGGGTCTCCTTATAATAATAATAGTGCCCCTCTGGGTCTCCCTATAATAATAATAGTGCCCCTCTGGGACTCCTTATAATAATAATAGTGCCCCTCTGGGTCTCCTTATAATAATAATAGTGCCCCTCTGGGTCTCCTTATAATAATAATAGTGCCCCTCTGGGTCTCCTTATAATAATAATAGTGCCCCTCTGGGTCTCCTTATAATAATAATAGTGCCCCTCTGGGTCTCCTTATAATAATAATAGTGCCCCTCTGGGTCTCCTTATAATAATAATAGTGCCCCTCTGGGTCTCCTTATAATAATAATAGTGCCCCTCTGGGTCTCCTTATAATAATAATAGTGCCCCTCTGGGACTCCTTATAATAATAATAGTGCCCCTCTGGGTCTCCTTATAATAATAATAGTGCCCCTCTGGGTCTCCTTATAATAATAATAGTGCCCCTCTGGGTCTCCTTATAATAATAATAGTGCCCCTCTGGGTCTCCTTATAATAATAATAGTGTCCCTCTGGGTCTCCCTATAATAATAATAGTGCCCCTCTGGGTCTCCTTATAATAATAATAGTGCCCCTCTGGGTCTCCTTATAATAATAATAGTGCCCCTCTGGGTCTCCTTATAATAATAATAGTGCCCCTCTGGGTCTCCTTATAATAATAATAGTGCCCCTCTGGGTCTCCTTATAATAATAATAGTGCCCCTCTGGGTCTCCTTATAATAATAATAGTGCCCCTCTGCGTCTCCTTATAATAATAATAGTGCCCCTCTGGGTCTCCTTATAATAATAATAGTGCCCCTCTGGGTCTCCTTATAATAATAATAGTGCCCCTCTGGGTCTCCTTATAATAATAATAGTGCCCCTCTGGGACTCCTTATAATAATAATAGTGCCCCTCTGGGTCTCCTTATAATAATAATAGTGCCCCTCTGGGTCTCCTTATAATAATAATAGTGCCCCTCTGGGTCTCCTTATAATAATAATAGTGCCCCTCTGGGTCTCCTTATAATAATAATAGTGTCCCTCTGGGTCTCCCTATAATAATAATAGTGCCCCTCTGGGTCTCCTTATAATAATAATAGTGCCCCTCTGGGTCTCCTTATAATAATAATAGTGCCCCTCTGGGTCTCCTTATAATAATAATAGTGCCCCTCTGGGTCTCCTTATAATAATAATAGTGCCCCTCTGGGTCTCCTTATAATAATAATAGTGCCCCTCTGGGTCTCCTTATAATAATAATAGTGCCCCTCTGGGTCTCCTTATAATAATAATAGTGCCCCTCTGGGTCTCCTTATAATAAGGATAGTGCCCCTCTGGGTCTCCTTATAATAATAATAGTGCCCCTCTGGGTCTCCCTATAATAATAATAGTGCCCCTCTGGGACTCCTTATAATAATAATAGTGCCCCTCTGCGTCTCCTTATAAGATTAAAGGGAATCTGTCAGAAGGATCAGCTCTCCCTCCCAAGCCGTCTATATGGGCATACGTTATACACGTGGTCCCTTTACCAGCGAGGTTGGTCGACTGGGATAAGAAAATCATTCAGCGAGAGACTAGATGGATTTTATTATCGAATGGCCTATTGTTATAGTGTGATCACTATTCAGTATGGCCCTATTACATAGACTATCACCATACAGTTTGTAGGCCAATTGTGGCTGCGCTCTTCTATACGGCATAGTCGGCCATTTGGACGGACTTCTTTTCTTTATCTATACTTTTAATCTTGGCTGCACTGAATATTGATTCAGGGTGAAATGATTCTCCTTTGTGTGTGCATCGATTATATCTGGTACATTTACACTATATTAATACATCCTCTATATTTATAATATATCTATACACCTATATTCCCTGTTGTCTTGTTGCCCAACCTTTATGGGAACCAATCTGGACCTACAGTGCTGGCCAAAAGTATTGCCACCCCTGCAATTCTGTCAGATAATACTCAGTTTCTTCCTGAAAATGATTGCAATCACAAATTCTTTGGTATTATTCTCTTCATTTAATTTGCTTGCAAGGAAAAAACACAAAAGATAATGAAGCAAAAAAAAAATCATTTATCATTTCACACAAAACTCCAAAAAAGGACCGGACAAAAGTATTGGCACCCTCAGCCTAATACTTGGTTGAAGAACCTTTAGCCAAAATAACTACGAACAACCGCTTCCGGTAACCATCAATGAGTTTCTTACAATGCTCTGCTGGAATTGTAGACCATTCTTCTTTGGCAAACTGCTCCAGGTCCCTGATATTTGAAGGGTGCCTTCTCCAAACTGCCATTTTGAGATCTCTCCACATGTGTTCTATGGGATTTAGGTCTGGACTCATTGCTGGCCACCTTAGAAGTCTCCAGTGCTTTCTCTCAAACCATTTTATAGTTCTTTTGGAAGTGTGTTTTGGTCATTGTCCTGCTGGAAGACCCATGACCTCTGAGGGAGACCCAGCTCACACTGGGCCCTACATTATGCTGCAAAATTTGTTGGTAGTCTTCAGACTTCATAATGCCATGCACATGGTCAAGCAGTCCAGTGCCAGAGGCAGCAAAGCAACCTCAAAACATCAGGGAACCTCCGCCATGTTTGACTGTAGGGACCGTGTTCTTTTCTTTGAATGCCTCTTTTATTTTCCTGTACACTCCATGTTGATACTTTTTCCCAAAAAGCTCTACTTTTGTCTCATCTGACCAGAGAACATTCTTCCAAAATGTTTTAGGCTTTCTCAGGTAAGTTTTGGCAAACTCCAGCCTGGTTTTTTCATGTCTCGGGGTAAGAAGTGGAGTCTTCCTGGGTATCCTACCATGCAGTCCCTTTTCATTCAGACGTCGACGGATAGTACGGGTTGACACTGTTGTACCCTTGGACTGCAGGGCAGCTTGAACTTGTTTGGATGTTAGTCGAAGTTCTTTATCCACCATCTGCACAATCTTGCATTGAAATCTCTCGTCAATTTTTCTTTTCCATCCACATCTAGGGAGGTTAGCCACACTGCCATGGGCTTTAAACTTCTTGATGACACTGCGCACGGAAGACACAGGAACATTCAGGTCTTTGGAGATGGACTTGTAGCCTTGAGATTGCTCATGCTTCCTCACAATTTGGTTTCTCAAGTCCTCAGACAGTTCTTTGGTCTTCTTTCTTTTCTCCATGCTCAATGTGGTACACACAAGGACACAGGACAGAGGTTGAGTCAACTTTAATCCATGTTAACTGGCTGCAAGTGTGATTTAGTTATTGCCAACACCTGTTAGGTGCCACAGGTAAGTTACAGGTGCTGTTAATTACATGAATTAGAGAAGCATCACATGATTTTTCAAAGGGTGCCAATACTTTTGTCCACCCCCTTTTTTAGGTTTGGTGTGGAATTATATTCAATTTGGCTTTAGGACAATTCTTTTTGTGTTTTTTTCATTGAAGACAAATTAAATGAAGAGAATAATACCAAAGAATTTGTGATTGCAATCATTTTCTGGAAGAAACTGAGTATTATCTGAATTGCAGGGGTGCCAATACTTTTGGCCAGCACTGTATGATGTGATAAATACTTGATGAGATCCATAAAACAGCGCCCCCTATTGGAGCCCACTGTTCGTTTCAAGCATGGACCTTCCGGTATCTGTATGGGGAGGAAACCTCTCGCTGGAGCGCAGCGTGCCTCCCAATGCGCACTGACGCCCCCTCCGGTCTCATCGCTGGAACACATTTTTATGTAAAGTGTCATTGAATGCAGCAGCCGGGTCTAAGCTCCTAATAAACACAACCCTCCGCCTGCCCCGCTGTGTTATTACAGGCTCTATTCCCCTTCAAGCCTAAGCGTCAGAATGCCTGCTCCTCCTCTTACCTCCCCCTTTCACCTGCTGTTATAGTACAGCCTGTCTGGGCTCTGTATTAAAGCCTCTTATTAACCCTCTCCCCCTATGTATCTACTGGTAGACCCCATATTAATATAAGCCCCTTGCATACCATGAGCTGCAATATTATTATTGTAAGAAACCCCATGTGCACTATTATTATCAGGCATAGATGGGGGCATTATTATTCAGTATCGGCACACAGGGGGCATTATTACTATCTAAGGCAAGAGTGGGCAATTAATTTTCCAAAGAGATCACATGAGAGACCATGACTGTTGCGGAGAACGAACCAATAGACAGATATGAATTCTGCTCAATATTCATATCAACATATTAATTACATTTATTATAATATATTAATATTATCACTAGAGATGAGCGGTGTTCGACTCGAACTGTTCGCCAATCTCAAATTCGAGCTGTTTTGGGCGGTGTTCGAGCCGTTCGGCGAACACGAACAATTTGAAAAAAATCCGGCTGTTCGAGGTTATGTTCCATAACTGTTCGTGCACCAAAATCATAACTGGATTTTTTCTCAGTAATGCTGAAAATTAATGTTAATACGCAGTTTGAGTGTACAGCGGGGCGGGGGGAGGGGCAGGGGATGGATCTCTGCAGAAATAATGAAGATCTCCATTTTTTTTTCTCTTTCCCCCATTTACAGTGGGGAGGTGCAATCTGTCAGCCTATCAGCAGTGCACACACGGAGCGAACTGCTTTTTTCACACAAGCAAAGGCATGTGTCATTGGCAGTGTATGTCACATGTCCTTGCCCTATAAGACCCAGCCATTTTCCACGTAGCCACCATTTTCTCACTGCTGCAGCTGCGTGTTAGACGGCACCGCTGTTGCTGTGTGCGCTATACTTTGAGTGTTCATTTCAAGCCAATTTTCGCACAAATCTACAGATAGCTTGGGAGTAGGGGATAGTTGTGATTGCAGTCCTTTTGAGGACTAGGTTACATCATTTCCTACGACTTTTATCAGGCAGGTCTGTGCTCTTAAATAGATAGGTTGGGAGTAGGGTCTACTTGTAATTGCAGTCCTTTTCTGGACTAGGTTACAGCATTTCCTAGGACTTTTTGCTAGGCAGGTCTGTGCCAGTGCTGTGCAAGTTTTTTTCACAGCATTTGGCTAAATCTAGCTAAGCAAATCCTTTTTGGCCTCTTGCAGTGTGTGTTAGTCAGTGGAGTAGCCTATCTGTGTTGCAAGCTATACCACCTGTGTATAGAATACAAATTTTTTTACTGCACCTAGCCAAGTAAAACCTTTTGGGCATAGCATCATTCTATTAGTCCATCTATACTAACCTCCACCAGGTTGCAAATTAAAAATAATTTTTATCTGCATCTAGCTCTGAAAAAAAATGTGGTCTTGTAGCAGTGTGTGGGACTTGTTCTATTAGTCCATCTATACTAACCTCCACCAGGTTGCAAATTAAAAATTATTTTTATCTGCATCTAGCTCTGAAAAAAAAATTGGGCTTGTAGCAGTGTGTGGGACTTGTTCTATTAGTCCATCTATACTAACCTCCACCAGGTTGCAAATTAAAAATAATTTTTATCTGCATCTAGCTCTGAAAAAAAATTTGGGCTTGTAGCAGTGTGTGGGACTTGTTCTATTAGTCCATCTATTCTAACCTCCACCAGGTTGCAAATTAAAAATAATTTTTATCTGCATCTAGCTCTGAAAAAAAATTTGGGCTTGTAGCAGTGTATGGGACTTGTTCTATTAGTCCATCTATACTAAGCTCCACCAGGTTGCAAACTAAAAATAATTTTTATTTGCATCTAGCTCTGAAAAAAAATTGGGGCTTGTAGCAGTGTGTGGGACTTGTTCTATTAGTCCATCTATACTAAGCTCCACCACCTGTGTATGTAATAAAATTGTTTTACTGCATCTAACCCAGCCAATACTTTTGGGCTAATACAAGTTTGGCCACTCAGCTCTGCTCGGTTCCCATACATTGTTTTTTGTGCAAACAACTCCAGAGTTGTCAATTAGTTAACCACCAAAATGAGTGGAAAAAGGCCTGCTGATGGTGGAAAGGGGAATAGGTGTGTTGGGAAGGGAAAAAAAGGTTGTGTCCGTGGGGTAGGTGTTAAAGCAACAGTAACATCTGCAGAAGAAAGACCATCTTCCAGCCAAACTAAGATGTCTACTTCTTTTAGTGGACAATGTGATAACATCCCTTTCTTACGCCCACGCCAATCGCTACAAATTCCAGATGAGGCACAAAAACAGCAGGTGCTTCAACAGATATCAAGTGCTCCTTCAAGTGGGCTCTCCTCCACCTCAACCATAATGTAGACCCTCGTTCCCAAACTGTATCTCCTGTTGGTGGAGAGAATGAGGAAGGCGATGATGAGACTCAAATACCTGATTGGAACGACAACTTGAGATTTTTGTCAGGGCAGGAAGAGGTTGACTCTGAGGACGACTGGTGTGATAACACACAGGGTGATGATGACGAGGTTGGAGATCCCACTTACTGTCAACCCACAGTCAGCCAGTCGATGAGGTCAGCAGAGTAGGTGGAGGAGGATGCTAGTGACGACGAGGTCAGGTTGCGCCTTCCTGGACAGAGACGTAGTACTGGAAGCACGTCAACAACTGCATCCTCAAACACAACTCTGCCTCTGACCACAAGTCGTAGTGGCTCTTCAGGTCGCATGGGTGCTAAGCCTTGCATAGCTTGGGCATTTTTTCAGATCGATAAGAATGACCCAACTCGTGTTATCTGTAACATTTGTCAGAAAAAGCTCAGTAGAGGCCAAAAAATACATAGTTTGAGTACTTCATACATGAACCGGCACATGGATATGAAGCATAAGTTGCAGTGGGAAGCTCACTGTGCTACAATGCGGCCTAGCCGGCTGGGCCAACCACCATCAGCCACATCTTGTGCATCCGCAGCCTCTTCATCCTCTGTGACTGGGGGGACAGCAGTCACACCTGTTTTGGGACGCAGACCGGCCACCTCTTTACCCGCAACAGCCAGTGTGATTGTCAGGTCATCATTTTATTTGGAGGTGGAAACACCAGCTGGTGTTGAGCGCTCTCCGACATCGATAGCACCACCTTTGGATCAAGGCAACCTAACATGTCCGCCTGCATCTTCCTCACAGACCGGCAGTTTGCCGGGGACACCCTTCTCAACCCCGTCTAAGCACAACAGCCAGCCCTCGGTCCCTCAGATGTGGATGTGGCACCCAGGGGAATGGGGATAACTCGGTACCCGGGCCTTTGGCCTGGCCTTTAGGGATGTCGCGGTGGTCGGCTCCCGGGCCCGTACCCTGGGGTCTCTCCTAAAAAGGGGTTGATATTTGTAAAGTTTATAAAAGAAAGAGTTCGTGACGCCACCTGTGGTTTCTGGTGAGGATCACCAGCGCTGCGCAGTCTACTGAGGCTGATGATAAGGCAGCTTGATGGTATAGCTCTCCACAGTTAGAGCTGGGCCTCATGGCAGTATAGGAACGGGGATGCAGGATAGAGAGACTACTCTGGGCCAGAGCAAGAACAGGGACGGACACGATAGTCACTTCAGTACCTTTTACTGGTGGAATTTCAGGCACTCCCCGGAGCACTGTAGGGTGAAGGGTGTATGTCCAGATCCTCCCCAATGAGCAGGTTTTGGGCCTCCTGGTTCTGGCTTCTGCATAATAAGTTTCTGACCTGCCTGGAGCTAGGCCTAACTTTGTCTCTGTCCTGCGCTGGCTGACCTTGTGGTAGGGCCTTCTCTTGGAGTGCACGCTCCCGACCTACGGGGCCTATGTGTCTCCTGGCTCTGGTACGTATCAGCACTTTAGCGATCCTGGGACCTGTAGTTCTCCAGGGATTCCGGTTTATCTTGCTGGGTCGTGGAGTTCCCGGCAAGCTTCGGACCCGGTGTCCGGTAAATTCTTCTTCTCGGGGTGAGCCAGCTAAGCTCCTCTGCTCCCCTATGAACTAACTCTCTACTCCTTTGCCTTCGGCCTACTCGAGCCCTCGATAGGCTACTCACACAAACGGCAGCGTGCCGCGGTTCACCGATCTTATGGCGCCGGCACACCTACAGCTCACCTCACTGAGCTACACCGAGTCTTGATCTGGATAAGCTCCACTGCAGGGTAGAATGCAGGAGCTGGAACAGGCTTTTGTCCTCTGAGGTAACACGTCTCAGACTGCACTGGACTCACTGCTAAACCAGACTCTGACAGACTAACGGCTGCCTGGCCCCACCTTCCCTTATATATCTCCCTAAGGAGCTCCCTCTGGTGGTCTGAGGTGGAAGGTGCAGATGTGTGAATGGTTATGGGGGCCTCTTGTGGAGGAGTCCTTCAATACACCCTTCTGGGTCTGTGATGCCAAGCACAGCTGTGCTTCACATGGACAAGTAAAAGACCATTTCCTCCTAGCCATGAGAAAGCTAAGAGGTTGAATTTCACCATCTGCAAGCTCTTGGCTACATAAATGCTGCCTTTCCGCCTGGTGGACACAGAGGATTTTCGAGATCTTATGTCCCGTCACAGTGCCCCAGTACCAGATGCCCAGTCGGCACTACTTCTCAAAGAAAGGTGTGCCTGCACTCCACCAGCATGTCGCACACAACATCACCGCTTCTTTGAGAAACTCTGTGTGTGACAGGGTGCATTTCACCACAGACACTTGGACGAGTAGGCATGGACAGGGGCGTTACATGTCGCTGACTGGGTACTGGGTAACTATGGTGACAGCAGGACAAGGGGCTTCTGTCCAAGTCTTGCCGTCCCCACGAGTTGTGCGTCAATCCTCTTTATCTCGAAGTTCCTCCACTGCTTCTGCCTCCTCAACCTCCTCTCGGTCCTCCACCTGCACCCAAAGCCTGTCTGGTCATGCCACAAGCTTTCTAACTGCGCAGAAGGGATCTTGCACAGCTCCTTACTATGCTGGCAGCAGGGCTCAACGTCATCAGGCGGTTTTTACTTTGAAATGTCTGGGAAATGTGAGTCACACAGCTGAGGAGTTGTGGTCAGCTCTGGAGAACCAGTTTCATGAATGGTTGTCTCCACTGGACCTGAAACCAGGGAAGGCCGTGTGCGACAATGCTGCAAACCACAGTGCGGCCCTTCGCCGGGGCAATGTCACACACGTGCCTTGTATGGCTCACGTGTTGAACCTGGTGTCCAGCAATTTTTAGGCCACTATCCTGGACTAGATAGCCTTCTGCAGAGGGCACGGTCGCTGTGTGCTCACTTCCGCCGTTCGCATCCCGCAGCTCAGCGACTTACATCTCTACAGAAGTCGTTGAGCCTGCCACTTCACAGGCTAAAACGCGATGTGCCTACCCGGTGGAATTCAACTCTGCACATGTTGCAGCGACTGTGGTAGCACCGACAAGCCCTGGTGCAATATGTTCTGACGTATAGCCTGGGCCAACGAGATCCAGAGGTGGGGCAAATCACGCTGGAGAAGTGGTCTCAGATCAGGGACCTATGCATCCTTCTGCACAGTTTTGAAATGGCGACGAAGATGTTTAGTGCTGACGATGCCATTATCAGCATGACTATTCCGGTGATTTACATGCTGGAGCACATGTTAAACAGAATTCGGAGTCAGGTGGTGGCACAAGAGGAGGTGGAGAAAGTAGAGGAGGAGGAGTTGTATGCGGAAGGGCTAACATCTGCAAAGTCCAGACGGTCGGCAGCACCAAGGCGGCAGGCATGTGAGGGTGGGGGAGATGGTTTTAGCAGGGTGCATGGTAGCAGCCAAACTAGTGAGAAATGTGCAGGAGCCCAGGAAGAAGTGGAGGACGAACTGATGGAAGACTCATCAGATGAGGGATATCTTGATCACATTTCTGTTGTGCGAGGTTGGGGAGAGAGGGCAGAGGAAGCAAGCATGATTGTTACCTCGCCACCAACACAACAGGGACTTGGTGCTCCTGGATGCGCAAGACACATGAGTGCCTTCTTGCTGCACTACCTGCAACATGACCCTCGAATTGTGAGAATTAGAAATAATCCTGACTACTGGGTTGCCACACTGTTAGATCCCCGGTACAAAAGTAAATTTGCAGAAATTATTCCTGCCATAGAAAGGGATGCACGCATGCAGGAGTATCAGCAGAGACTGTTGCAGAATCTTACATGTGCTTTTCCACAAAACACCAGTGGTGCACGTAGTGAATCTCACAGTTCCAACTTGCCAACTGTGGGACCGTCGAGTGTTCAGCACTCAAAATGTAACAGAAACACAGTATCTGCTGGTAACATCAATTTTGCGGAATCATTTCACCACTTTTTTAGCCCATCCTTTGCAAGGCCACAGGAGACAAGAAGTCTGACACATAGTCAACTCCTAGAGACGATGGTACAGGAGTATCTCCAAGTAAACATTGAAGCCATGACTGTGTCACTGGACCCTTGCTCTTTTTGGGCTTCCAATCTGGATAAATGGCCTGAGCTCGCCACTTATGCCTTGGAGATCTTGTCATGCCCCGCAGCCAGCGTTCTGTCTGAACGTGTGTTCAGCGCTGCTGGTGGTGTGCTGACAGATAAGCGCACGCAGCTCTCCACTGATAATGTAGACAGATTCACGTTCATAAAGATGTACAAATCATGGATCCGAAAGGACTTTTCTACCCCTGTGTCATCCTGGGGAGAGTAAAAGCTTGATGATTTGTTAATATCACCTCACCAACCGTTTTAAGCTTCCAAATTACTAATCATGTTTATCTGTATCTTGCCTGTATAATAATTTTGGCCTTGTAGCACTGTGCAGTACTGATTCTATTAGGCCATCTATACTAAACTCCACCAGATTTCAAATTACTAATCATGTTTATCTGTATCTTGCCTGTATAATAATTTTGGCCTTGTAGCACTGTGCAGTACTGATTCTATTAGGCCATCTATACTAAACTCCACCAGATTTCAAATTACTAATCATGTTTATCTGTATCTTGCCTGTATAATAATTTTGGCCTTGTAGCACTGTGCAGTACTGATTCTATTAGGCCATCTATACTAAGCTCCACCAGATTTAAAATTACACTGGTCAATGCAGTTTTTCTGTCAAAAGGTTTTAAAACATATTTTAAGTCAATTTTGGCTGCTGATTACTAATACGAACTCCGTTTTTGGCTATCACATCAGGATTTCGAGATATTTTTGATGGAAAGTAATCCTATCGAATGTTTTTTGATAAAAACCTCATGATTTTCGTTACTACATTTTGTATATTTTTAATCAAGGAATAACAAATTACAAAGTCTGTGTACAGCAAATCAAATATACTTACAAAATTAAACTACAAAATATAAAAACACATATATATGGCACACAGATGAATGGCAAATGGCAGTTATTTGAACTTTCTTTTCTTGGCTGATCTGTGATGTACAGCTTCTGGGTTGTCTCTCATCAAGCTCCAGCAATAGTCAGCCATCATATGTGAGTCCCACCGGCCTTGATACCGTTCTTCCATTGTTTTAATGTCCTGATGAAAACGCTCCCCTTGTTCCTCGCTCACATCCCAAAGGTTCTCTGGAAAAAAGTCCAAATGGCTGTTTAAATAGTGAATCTTGGTACTCATTCTACATCCAAGATTTTGCAGACTCATTAGTAGCTCTTCCACAATCTCTTCATAGTTGTCTGCTTTCTTATTCCCTAGAAAATTCTGCACCACTTTACAAAATGCATTCCGAGCTCTTTCTTCTGTCTCATTCATTGATGTGATAAAGTTTGCGTCTCTCATAAGTGTTCTTATTATACAATATTCCAGCCTTTTTCTTCTCTTCACTAAGACCTGGAAAAGTTGAACATATATAGTTAAAGCATTCTCCACTGTGATTGAGAGCTTTGACGAACTGCTTCATCAATCCAAGTTTTATGTGCAAGGGAGGAAAGACAATGTTCTTTCTATCCACTAGTGAATCATGGATGACATTCTTATCGCCAGGTGCCAAACTCTGTCGCTGAGGCCATTCAGTTTTCACCCAATGCTCTGCTGTAGCTCTACTGTCCCAGTAGCACAGAAAACAAGGGTGTTTGAAAACTGTTTTTTTACTTTATTATCATAACAAATGGGAATTATGCATGTTCAAAGAAAACAAAGATATTCTCACATTTATTGGGAGACTAAATGAAAACTAAATTTACCTTAGTGAACCGTATAAAACGGCACTTTTCATACACTACTTATATTTTTCTTGGAATTATTGAAAATGGGCTATATACCTATAGCGCAAAAACGTAATGTGATAGAGAAATTATAAAATCAGATTTGAATTCAGCACCCACAAATTAGTCTAAAACTGTTCTTAAAGTCCATGCCAGAATTTTTTTTTTTTTGTACACCAGTGTTATTAATAATCATGTTTATCTGCATCTTGCCTGTAAAATAATTTTGGCCTTGTAGCAGTTTGCAGTACTGATTCTATTAGGCCATCTATACTAAGCTCCGCCAGATTTCAAATTATTACTAATCATGTTTATCTGTATCTTGCCTGTAAAATAATTTTGGCCTTGTAGCAGTTTGCAGTACTGATTCTATTAGGCCATCTATACTAAGCTCCACCAGATTTCAAATTAATAATAATTTTTGTTCTCTCTGAACGTGTGTTCAGCGCTGCTGGTGTTGTGCTGACAGATAAGCGCACGGGGCTGTCCGCTGACAATGTAGACAGACTCAGGTTCATAAAGATGAACACATCATGCATCAGCAAGGACTTTTCTAGCCCTGTGTCATCCTGGGGAGAGTAAAAGCTTGAGGATTTGGTAAAATCACCTCACCAACCGTTTTAAGCTTTCAAATTAATTATCATTTTTATCTGTTTCTTGCCTGGAAAATAATTTTGGGCATAGTAGCAGTGTGGAGTACTGATTCTATTAGGCCATCTATACTAAGCTCCACCAGATTTCAAATTATTACTAATCATGTTTATCTCTATCTTCCCTGTAAAATAATTTTGGCCTTATAGCAGTTTGCAGTACTGATTCTATTAGGCCATCTATACTAAGCTCCACCAGCTTTCAAATTAATAATAATTTTTAGCTGCATGTAGCCCGGAAAATAATTTTGGGGCTCCTAGATGCGCAAGACACATGGGTGCCTTCTTGCTGCACTACCTGCAACATGACCCTCAGATTGTCAGAATTCGAAATATTCCTGACTACTGGGTTGCCACACTCTTAGATCCCCCACACTCTTCGATCAACCTTTTCATTTTAATAAAGAACAAAAAAATGGTCATTTTTGAAATTATAAGCATTAGCAGGTTATTAGAAACTTAAATCAAACAGTTTTCAACTCAAAGCTTTATTCTAGGTGATGTTACATTTGCACATAGGACCCCTTGTTCGAAAGGAGCTTCTGAACTCTCTCGTCCATTGAATTTGTCAGGTTTTGGATGGTTTCTGCTTCAATTGTTTTGCATGAGAACAGAATACCCTCCCAGAGCTGTTGCTTAGATGTGAACTGCCTCCCGCCATCATAGACACTCCTTTTGATGATGCTCCAGAGGTTCTCAATGGGTTTGAGGTCAGGGGAGCATGGAGGTCACACCATAAGTTTGTCCCCTTTTATGCCCATATCAGCCAGAGATGCAGATGTGTTATGTGCATCGTGAGACGGTGCATTATCATGCATGAAAATGATCTTGCTGTGGAATACATGGTTCTTCTTCTTGAACCATGGCAGGAAGTGCTGTTTGAGAAACTCCACATACATCATGGAGTTCATCTTTACCCCTTCAGGGATCCTAAAGGGGCCGACAATCTCTCTCCTCATGATTCCAGCCCAAAACATTACTCCACCTCCTCCTTGTTGGCGCCGTAGCCATGTTTGCATGGGGTGTCCATCAACCAGCCATCCTCCACTCCATCCATCTGGACTATCGAGCGTTGCACAGCACTCATCGGTGAATAAAACAGTTTTGAAGTCAGTCTTCATGTATTGTTTGGCCCACTGGAGCTGTTTCTGCTTGTGTACAGTGGATAGAGGAGGTCAACAGGATGGCTTATGCACAGCTGCAAACCTCTGAAGGGCCCTGCATCTTGTTGTTCGGGGGACGTTGGAGCAGCTTCAAAAACTTGTCTGCTGCTATGACAAGGCTTTTTTGCCGCTGCTCTTTTAACCTGACGTAATTGCCTGTAGGAAAGAGTCCTCAATTTTCCCTTATCAGCACGCACACGTGTGTACTGTGAATCAGCTACATACTTCTTGATTGTGCAATGATCACGATGAAGTGTCTTGGCAATGTTGAATGTAGTCATGCCTTGACCTAAACACTCCACAATTTGTTGCTTCTCAGCAGCCGACACATCCTTTTTCTTTCCCATTTTGGCAGAAAATGTAGGCTGCTTAATAATGTGGGACAGCCTTCTTAAGTAGTCTTGCCTTTCATTGGACACACCTGCCAAACTAATTAGCACAGGTGTCTGCAATTGCTTAGAGTGATATAAAGAGCCCTGACACACATCACCATCAATGAGTTTAACTGACAAACAAAAAAATTCTTACCTTATCACTCCTAAACACTTTTTGCATAATAATTTGGAACACAGTGTACATGTGCTTTTCCACAAAGCTCCAGTGGTTCACGTAGTGAATCTTACAGTTCTAACTTGCCAACCATGGTCTGTATGGAGTTGTTCAATAAAGGGCCCAAAATTAAGATAACATAGACGGGAGAGGTCTCTATGAATAGGAATTCCTAAGTATTTGATACCCTGTGAGGGCCAGGCAAAGGGAAAGTTGGACTGGATGGAATCCTGTATGGATTTGGGGAGGGAGACATCGAGGGCCTCAGACTTCGCTGCATTGATTTTAAAATTGGACCATGTAACAAAGTGATCTATTTTAGTCATAACAGCAGGGATGGATATATGTGATTGAGTGATATATACTAGGACATCATCAGAAAATGTAGAGCATTTGTACTCGGTGCCTCCCACCTCAATCCACCTAATATTGGGGTTATGGCGAATTGATGAGAGCAGGTGCTCCGTCACTAGGATGTATAAGAGAGGGGACAGAGGACATCCCTGCCTTGTCCCATTGGTGATTATGAAAGGTGATGAAAATGTTCCATTTATCTTCAGCCTAGGTGACGTATTGCTATACAGGGCCGTGATTTGGGCTATAAAAGGGTCCCCTAGACCCCTACCCCAAGCTTTTTAAGAGAATAATATATGGCGTGCCAGGAGACTCTATGGAATGCTTTCTCAGCATCTAATGAGAGTATCTAATTACAAAATTTTAACTGCATCTAGCCCAGGAAATACTTTGTGCCTAGTAGCAGTGTCTGCTAGTCAGCGGATTATTCCGGCTGTTAAGCAAGCTACACCACCTGTAGTTTGGACACTTAATTTTTTCAAAGCAAATGCTTCGGGCCCTCGGGACACTCAGTGAAGAGCATCGGGAGGCACCCCAAGCCACAGGGGCTGGGACTGGCGGTAGGACGCCTTGAAGTGGACCGCCAAGCTCTATCCTTATAAAAGCTTTTTAACTGCAGCAGCTTTAGTGGACGCTACTGGAGCTGTAATTCCCGCGGCTGCTGGCATCAGACTTGCCCTCCAATAGATCCTTGTAAAAGGATTTATAGTGTACTCATTCAAATTAGAGAGACAATTTAAATTAAAAAGCTTAGACCTGCCTCCACCGCAGGGGGGCTCGCTCGACCCACCAGCGGACAGGCACCAGTATTGGGAGAAGGGGGCTGGCCATCAGGGTCCACCGCAGCTCTGGCACAAACCCGGCGACACGGAGGTCGCATGGGCAAGAACGGACTGGCTGTGTCAGCTTCACACTTTTTTGGTTTTAGAAGGGCATTACATGCCTATATCTGTGTCTCCCCCTCCTTTTACTCCTCAACCTCTTTTCTTTTTGCATGACTATATGTATTTGTCACTTTTCCATGTGTTAGTTGTGTCTTCTGAGCAGTTTGTCAGCTTTTGGACACCTTTGAAGTGTTTTCTATGTGTTTTCTATGTGTTTCTATGTGTTTTTGTTTGCCTGCCATTGGTTTTAACGGTGTTCGATGGTGTTCCATGAACAGTTCGACGAACAGTTCGGCGAACATACGGGCGTTCGACGAACCGAACTCGAACCTTACGGGGTATGCTGACATTCCCCTATTTACCGTATAAGCCTGAAAACTGCCCCTATATACAGTATGAGCCCCACACAGCCCCCTACATATAATATATAAGACCAACATAGCCGCTCTATATACAGTGTGAGTCCCCATAAAGTCCCCTATATACAGTATGAGCCTCCACATAGACTTTCTACATACAATATGAGCCCTCATATAGCCTCCTATTTACATGATGAGCCCCCACATAGCCCCCTATAAACAGTATGAGCCCCCACATGGACCCTATAAACAGTATGACCCTCACATAGCTTCCTATATCCAGTATGAGCCCCCATATGGCCCCCTATAAACAGTGTGAGCCCCCACATAGCCTCTCTATATAGAGGTTGAGCCTCACATATCCTCCTATAACAGTATGAGCCCTCACTTAGCCACTCTATATACAGTATGAACCCCAGATAACCCCATATACTGTATACAGTATGTGCCCACACATAGCCTCCCTATATACAGTATGAGCCCTAGGTAACCTATATACAGTATGAACCCCCACGCTGCCCTATATAAACAGTATGAGCCCCACATAGTCCCTTTATACAGTATGAGCCCCCACATAGCCTCCTAAATACAGTATAAGCCCCCATATAGCCTCCTATATGCAGTATAAGCCCCCACATATTTTCCCATATACAGCATAAGCCCCCCACATAGTCTCCTATATACATTGTGAGCCCCATCATAGCCTCCTATATATACTGTGAGCACCCTCATAGCCTCCTATATACAGTATGAGGCCGGACATAGACTCCTGTATACAGTGTGAGCTCCACATAGCCTCCTAAATAAAGTTTGAGCCACCACGTAGCCTTTGTATATACAGTGTGAGCCCCCACATAGACTCATATATACATGCAGAAAAAACATACTCATCTCGCTCCTGTTCCCCGGGTGTGCTGCTCCGGTCTCCAACACCCTGACTCTCCATACAGCAGACGCGATGAGGAGACGTGAATTACATTTTGCAGAGACAAGTCATGGATGGAAGAAGTGGTTATGGTGGTGTGGGCTGAATGAAAAAGAAAAGGGAAAGTGAACAACTATGATCAGAGAGATGGTAGATGACTTAATATACATATATTTGTACAATTACCAGCACACTATGCACATACAGTACAGACCAAAAGTTTGGACACACCTTCTCATTTAAAGATTTTTCTGTATTTTCATGAGTTTGAAAATTGTACATTCACACTGAAGACATCAAAGCTATGAATTAACACAGTTGTTGTAGAGATGTCTTTGCTTCTAGAACTCTGTGTGGCATTGACCTGGGCTCTAATCTGAGCTGCTGTTAACCTGCGATTTCTGAGGCTGGTGACTCGGATAAACTTATCCTCAGAAGCAGAGGTGACTCTTGGTCTTCCTTTCCTGGGGTGGTACTTTTGGTGAGCCAGTTACTTTGTAGCGCTTGATGGTTTTTACAACTGTACTTGGGGACGCTTTCAAAGTTTGCCCAAGTTTTCGGACTGACAGACCTTCATTTCTTAAAGTAATGATGGCCACTCGTTTTTCTTTACTTAGCTACTTTTTTCTTGCCATAATACAAATTCTAACAGTCTATTCAGTAAGACTATCATCTGTGTATCTGCACAGCACAACTGATGGTCCTAACCCCATTTATAAGGCAAGAAATCCCACTTATTAAACCTGACAGGGCACACCTGTGAAGTGAAAAACATTTCCGTTGACTACCTCTTGAAGTTCATCAAGAGAATGACAAGTGTGCAAAGCAGTCATCAAAGCAAAAGGTGGCTACTTTGAAGAACGTAAAATATAAGACATATTTTCAGTTGTTTCACACCTTTTTGTTAAGTATATAATTTCACATGTGTTAATTCATAGTTTTGATGCCTTCAGTGTGAATGTACAATTTTCATAGTCATGAAAATACAGAAAAATCTTTAAATGAGAAGGTGTGTCCAAACTTTTGGTCTGTACTGTATATAGTATGCAGAGCACTGGAATTGATATATACAATTATACCACTACATGGTTGCTGCACAGTGATAATATCAGTGTTTATACTGTTAATAATCAGTATGGTATATTATCACTACAGTACATGTTGGTGATATGTTGTTATGATCTGGCTGTATTTATTGATTATTGTCTCATATTGTGGTATTGATTGTAATATTGGTCTTAGTACAGTCATGATGGTAATGATCAGTATGGTGGCATTATTTTAGCATTATGTGGTGGCATTATGTGGTCATAACTTGGTAGGATTATTTACTAGTGATGGGCGGACCCGTGAATATCCGAATATCTATTAAAAGTTTGGTTCGGTTACCAGAACAGTACCTGACCCGGAACACGGACCCCATTCATATGAATGGGGCCCCCGAACATCCATGGTTTCCCACGCAGATGACAGCGTGGGAAAAAGGGGCTCTGATTGGTTAGAACTACGGGCTCACTCTGTCAGATGACAGTGTGAGCCCGCAGCTGTGACTGTGACCAGTCGTAAAAAGCTTACCACGGGTCACAGGCATCAGCTGATGAGAGTACTACTCCCATCAGCCTATGCCTGCTGTTACAGAGCAGACGCCGCTGTGTAATCACTCCTGCAGTGTATAGCGCTGAGCTGCCGTGAAAGAGTTCACAGGAGTTCATCAGCTGATGAGCTCCAGTGATCTCACTTACGGCACCGCTACGGCGTGAGACAGTTCTCACGCAGCGGCGGTGCCGTAAGTGAGGTTACCGGGTTTCATCAGCTGATGAACTCCTGTGAACTCTCTCACGGCAGCTGATTGCTACACATTACTTGTGTCAGTGTGAGCCTGTTGTCATGTACAATATATTGTATGTCTATATACTGTTGACACATATATATACTGTTGTTATACACATGTAAATATATATATGGTGGCTCATTATACCCGTAATATTATTTTGAGGAATGTATTAACATTGTCTGTTTCTCTGACCTAACAACCTTTGACTATATGAGCCTTTTTACTAATCGGGTCACATTGGCCTGTGTATAAATACTATGCTACTTGGATGATCACTTAATATCTACTAGGCTGTACAATTTGGGTCCTGCGTGTCCCATATAGCGGTGGAATTTTTTTACACACTGTATGTTGTTTTGCACTATTTTTTGCACCAATTATCTGCATGTGATAATTTTTAACAAAATTGAATATTCAATAAAACAATTTTTTATGATGTAGATCGGCCTTTGATCGTGGTTGCTTCGGTTGTTTATGTTTATCTTGCGATTTTGCCATTATACGGTCAATAGTTGCCACTCTTCACATTGTAGTATGTGTACATTATGGAGTGGCACCGTTTGAAAATTATACTAGGATAAGTCATCTAGATCATCGTAAGACACTATGGATTATTTCATCACTTTGGATAGGTGAGGGATATGGTTGTTTTTTATTTTTGCTGTTTTACAGTTGACAGTGGCTTCTGGGATTAGGTGTTAGGTGAGTATAAATTAGCTTATTTATTTTCTGTTTTTTACAGGGAACAATGGTGTGAAGATATTCAAGGTAATCCCCTGTCGATCACTGTGCACTGGCAGGCGGGTTTTACGAAGCTCTACATATGAAAATTTGACACTGCAGCTTGCAAAGGAAGGAGCTGAAGAAGCGAAGAGTGATAATTCTCACAGCAGCTGCAAGCTACACAGGATGTCCCTTCCCCTGACGCCATGTGCCTATTCAAGAAACATAATTCAACAGCGAGTTATGGGGAAAAGATTCATTTCAGTGATACACAAAATAGACCTGAGGGGATGCGGATTGTAACCCTAGTTTTAAACATAGTCCAGCGTAAGGAAAGGAGATACCCAGCACAGCCTTGCAGGGGCCCCTAGGACTCTGATGTTTAGCATCCATGCGTAGCAGGGGCCGGGCTGGGTCCAATGACACCAGAACGGGCTCCCTAGGACTGTCCAGTAAGAACGTATGGCCCATTTTAGTTTTGGGAGCTCTTAGCTGGGAAATAACATGGATGGAGACTTGGGCTCCACCAGGGGTGCAGTAGGGGGAGTGACACAGAGAGTTTGAAGGTCTCTGTAGCTAGAGCCTATTGTCTTTTTCCTGGGGAGGTCGTGATATCAAGTCATCCACCTGATTGTCACAGCTGACACCCGGTGCTATGTGCAAGGAACGGTCCCGCATCGCTCCCTGCACATTAACCCCCGAAATGCTGTGATTGAAATCGATCGCAGCATTCTGGTGGCAAGAGGAGGTTAGCGCGATACTTACCTTCTCTGCCGGCATCCCGCAGCGTCTGAGTCCGGTCCCAGATGTTGTCATGGTGACCAGATGTCATCATGACAACATCCGGGTCATCAGAAGGCAGGAAGTTGCTTTGGTCATGCGCCAAGCGTGACCAAAGTAACTTTTCCCTGTGCAGCGCTGACAGGCTGCATAGCACAGGGATGGTGATGAAGTTAACCCCTTTAGTGAACAGGGTAAAAAAATAAAAAACAAAACATAAAACGATGCTTTATCATCATACCAGCAAACAAAAAATGGAATAAAACGCGATCAAAAAGACGAATGTAAATAAAAATGGTACCGCTGAAAACGTCATCTTATCCCGCAAAAAACAAGCCACCATACAGCTCCAACGGCAGAAAAATAAAACATTTATAGCTCTCTAGCGATGCATAAACAATTCTTTTTTCTATAAAATAGTTTTCATTGAGTAAAAGTGCCATAACGTGAAAAAAAATATAACTGTGGTACCGCTGTAAACGTACTGACCCGAAGAATAAAGCTTCCTTATCAATTTGACGACACATAGAACGGCATAAAAAAAACACCAAAAAACAATTCGTGAATTGTTGGTTTTTATTTATTCTGCCTTCCAAAAATCGGAATAGAAAGCAATCAAAAAATGTAATGTGCCCAAAAATGGTACCAATAAAAACATCAACTTGTCCCACAAAAAAAAAAAAAAAAAATCACATGACTCTGTCGAACGAAATATGGAAAAATTATAGCTCTCAAAAAATTGCAATGCAAAAACTAGTCTTTGCAAAAAAAAGGGTTTTTTAGTGTGTGACAGCTCTCAATCATAAAAACTTGATATGAATCTAGTATCCCTGTAATTGCACCGACCCGAAAAATAAAGTTGTCTAATCACTTATACCGCACGAGGAATGGCGTAAAAAATAAACTTTAGGGTTAGGGATAGGGTTGTGCTAGGGTTAGGGTTAGTGTTGTGCTAGGGTTAGGGTTGGGCTAGGGTTAGGGTTGTGCTAGGGTTTGGGTTGGGCTAGGGTTAGGGTTAGGGTTGGGCTAGGGTGAGGGTTGAGCTAGGGTGGGGCTAGGGGTAGGGTTGAGCTAGGGTTAGGGTTGGGCTAGGGGTAGCATTGAGCTATGGGTAGGGTTGTGCTAGGGTTAGGGTTGTACTAGGGCTAGGGTTAGGGTTGTGCTATGGTTAGGCTAGGATTGGGTTAGGGTTGGGCAAGGGTTAGGGTTGAGTTAGGGTTGGGCTAGGGTTAGGGTTGAGCTAAGGTTGCGTTTGGGCTAGGGTTGTGGTTGTATTAGGGTTGGGGTTGGGATTTTTTCAGAAGTAAAGAAAAAAATACCATCTATATGGCGACTAATGTTGAGCACAAGAGCTCGCTACTTGAGTTTGCATCGGGTGCTCGGGTATGCACCGAGTATAGCGGGTGCTCGAGTGACATGCTCAAGTCTCCGCCTCAAATGTTTTGCAGCTGTTATACAGCCAAAAAAACCTTGCTGGGACTGTCTGTCATGCACAAGCGATCCCCACATGTTTTTATTTGGGTGACTAACAACCATGAAACATGCGGGCGGGGACTCGAGCATGTCACTTGAGCGCCCGCCATACATGGTCCATACCTGAGTACCCGATGCAAACTCAAGTAGCGAGCACTTGCACTCAAGACTAATGACAACTTATTCAATATGATGACCTAATGTTATCAAATTCTGTGTCGTACCTCTGGGTTCAAAATATTCACTATACCCCTTGATAAAATCCTTCAGGGGTGTAGTTTCCAAAATGGAGTCACTTGGTGGGGGGGGGTTTCCACTATTTAGGCACATCAGGGGCTCCCCAAACGCAACATGGCGTCCACTAATTCAAGCAAATTTTACATTCAAAAAGTCAAATGGCGTTCCTTCTCTTCCGAACCCTGCCTTGTGCCCAAACAGTGTTTTTTCCCCACATATAGGGTATCGGCTTACTCAGGAAAAATTGCACAACAAATCGCGTGGTGCAATTTCTCCTGTTACCCTTATGAAAATGCAAAATTGGGGTCTGCAAAACATTTTTGTTGGAAAAATGTGAAAATGTTATTTTTATAGCTCCATGATATAAACTTCTGTGAAGCACCTGGGGGTTCAAGGTGCTCACCACACACCTAGATAAGTTCCCTGAGGGGTCTAGTTTCCAAAATGGTGTCACTTGTGGGGGGTTTCCACTGTTTAGGCACATCGGGGGCTCCCCAAACGCAACATGGTGTCCACTAATTTTTCAAGCAAATTTTACATTCAAAAAGTCTAAAATAAAAAAAATTGCGGTCTAAAGTAACATTTTTGTGAAAAAAGTTAAATGTTCATTTTTTTCTTCCACATTCCAAAAATTACTGTGAAGCATCTGAAGGGTTAATAAACTTCTTGAATGTGGTTTTGAGCACCTTGGGGGCTACAGTTAATACAATGGTGTCACTTTTGGGTATTTTCTATCATAAAGGCCCCTCAAAGTCACGCCAGATGTGATGGGGTCTCTAAAAAAGTGTTTTTGTAAATTTTGTTGTAAAAATGAGAAATCGCTGGTCAACTTTTAACCCTTATAGCTCCCTAAAAAAAAAAAATGTGGTTCCAAAATTGTGCTGATGTAAAGTAGACATGTGAGAAATGTTATTTATTAACTATTTAGTGTAACATATCTCTATTTAAGGGTATAAAATTTAAAATTTTGAAAATTGCAAAACTTTCTACATTTTTACCAAATTTCTGATTTTTTCACAAATAAACGCAAGTGATGTCAAAGAAATTTTACCACAATCATGAAGTACAATATGTCACGAAAAAACAGTCTCAGAATCAGCGGGATCCATTTGAAGCGTTCCAGAGTAATTACCTCATAAAGTGACAGTGGTCAGAATTGTAAAAATTGGCCTGGTCATTAACGTGCAAACCACCCTGGGGGTAAAGGGGTTAATACTAGACCTCTGAGCATAAGACGGAAAAGTCGTGGAACTATGGAAATCACAGGTCGGAGAGACGTGTTGGTGATCTGCAAATGATAAAATAATGGATACAACATTTTCAAAACATCTCAATTTATCCAGTATCGAGTATGATCCCCAAGCACAGAAATCCCCGCACTTACAGCCTCGGCTCCTGTTTTTACTTTATTGTATGGTTCGTTTATCCGCATTATCCACATTGTGGTTTTTACAGGTTTTATCTATATATTTTGTCTATGCACATTTTAACCTGAGTGTTACGAATCTGCGAACTCAGATATCCTGTGTTAAGTATTGTGGAATTTTTCAGGCTCAAACTAAGAAACGTAGAGCTCAGAAACGCGTTGCCGTCTGGTTGAAGTACGTTTTGCTGATGGCATTTGTACATTTTTCATGTGCTATTTTTGTACGAAGCCACTTAAATTTGGTTGTGTTTATATGGATTAAATAAAGTGCTGAATTTTATGGAAAAAGGGAGTGTTGGCCTGAATTTCACATTGCTATATCACTTTTCATACTTTTGCATAGACCTGGTCAGAGAGTCTGGACATGTACAGTAACTCTGCTCTACAGACTCCGGCCACAAGGTAAGTTTAGTCTTACAGAGCCGCTATCTGTCACCATGCACACTCAGCTTTTATCAGCTCAAATGTCTCCCGTACCCCTAGACTGTACTTGTTATATTTCGCCATCAACTACATGATGACAATTAGCAGCCATAAGCTTAATGCATTGTAGGGGTTTTCCAGGTTTACTATATTGACCTCTTCACCGGTGGGGTTCAACATCAACTGACATCCAACAATCGGAATTATTATAAAGACATTTGTAACTGTGGACCATAGCACAGTATTGGAACTCAGTGGTTGCAAAACCACAGATTGATATGGGGGTGGGGGAGGCATTTACAAAACCTAGGTGCCATAGACATTGACTGAAAATAAGTCCCCTTAAGAAATGGAAGTCTGCACATGTGTAGGAGAACAGTGGTAGGCAGGACAAAGATACCAGTCTCCTCCTGGAGGGCAATTTTACAGACTGTGTAAACCAATGGGACGTAGATTGAGAACTGGATCACTAATGATCGACTATTATTGTGATTGTGACAGGTAATCAAATTTTTCACTAGTGGCTACTAGAGGTGAAATGTAGTATTGCATCCGAACCAGTTAAAGGATTAGGAACTAGGGATGTCACGGGTGTGTCAGGCTTGACATACAGTCATTCTGAATCCGGCTGTAGAAGGTCGCTGCGCTTGGCCTTGCAGAGACCTTCTTGATCCTTTCATCATCCCTCCCACTCTAGGACCCAGCGGTGATCTCCACGATCGCCTGCTAATTAACACACCCTTTCTGGATCTTTAAATATACTCAGTTTCTCAAGAGAGTTGCTGGTGATAGAGTAAATTCCTCTGTTCAGGTCTGGAGTTCTAGAAGTCAGCTAGATTCTTCTTGGAGTTCCTTTATGGATTGAAGTTGTGTTCTCTCTGGTGTCTCCTCAAAGCTAAGTGTATCTCCTTGTCTGTTTCCCTTGTTTGTCTTTAGTTGCAGTGGGGCCGACTAGTGCTAACTCCTCCCCCTCCCTACCTAGGGCCTAGCTCTAGGGTCAGCCAGGACTAAGGTATCCTGCTTGGCGATAGGTGTGGAACCTATTTAGGGACGATAAGGGAGTCATGGTGTTGTTAGATCTGCTTAGGGGTCTCCACTCCCCCTTTCCCTAGTTTCTGGGCTTTCCCCCTTTTCCCGTTGTCGTACGCTGGGTTCTTCCCATACCTAGCATTACAAGGGATGAGCAGACCCGTGGAAGTTCAGGTTTTGGTACCCAACTGAACTTTAGTCCAAAGTTTGGTTCGGGTACCAAAACTGTACCCGAACTTGATCCAGTACATGGACCCCATTGAAATCATTGTGAACTCCAAATTTTGAGATGGAAAAATCTCACTCTCCCTCCTCCCTCCTTCTCTTTTCTCTATCTCTCTCCTCCCGCTTCCCTCCTCCCTCTCTCTCTTTCCTCCCTCTCTCTCCTCCCTCTCTCTCTCTCCTCCATCTCTCTCTCCTCCATCTCTCTCTCCTTCATCTCTCTCTCTTCCATCTCTCTCTCCTCTATCTCTCTCTCTCCTCCATCTCTCTCCCTCGCACTCTTCTCCATTTCTGTCACTCTCTCCTCTCTCTTCTCAATCTCTGTCTCCCTTGCTCTTTGTCCTCCATCTCTTTCTCTCTCCTCCCTCTATCTCGCTCCTCCCTCTCTCTCTCTCCTCCCTCTCTCTCTCTCCTCCTTTGCTCTGTCTCCTCCATCTGTCTCTCCTCCATATCTCTCTCTCTCATCCATCTCTCTCCCTTACCCTTTCCTCCATCTCTCTCACTCTCTCCTCTCTCTCACTTGCTCTTTCTCTTCCATCTCTTCCTCTCCCCCCCATATAATGCCCCATGCAGGATTTAACGTCTCACCCCCATATAATGCCCCATACAAGATGTCACCTCTCCCCCCATATAATGCCACATGTAGGATGTCACCTCTCCCCCCATATAATGCCCCATGCAGGATGTCACCTCTCCCCCCTATATAATGTCCTATGCAGGAGGTCACCTCCCCCCCATATAATGCCCCATGCAGGATGTCACCTGTCCCCCCATATAATGTCCTATGCAGGAGGTCACCTATCCCCCCCCATATAATGCCCCATGCAGGATGTCACTTGTTCCCCCCATATAATGCCCCATGCAGAATGTCACTTGTCCCCCCCATATAATTCCCCATGACTCCATACATATAAAAAAAATAATCAAGTACTCACCTCTCCTCACTTGCTGCCGTTGCTCCAGACTCTTCAGCGTCGCCGGCGTCTTCCTGCTCTGCGCTGTGATGGATCTGGAGCGAGCATGGTGTAAAGACATCACCGCATCCTCTGGCCTGAGACATCACAGTGCAGCAGCCGCGGAAGAGACCAGAGATGGTGCGGAGGCACGGGGAGAGGGGCCCTGAACAAGTGGGGGTGGGTGGCGGGCGCTGGCACCGGCACCGCACCGCTCACGGGTAAGTGGGCCCATCCATCTGCTTAGGGCCCCAGCACTTGCCCGGGTGCGCTGGGTTCTGACGCCAGGCCTGCATATAGGTACTTTACTCAAGCTCTACACAAGTGCACCGTCACATTTATTATCCCCGCCTTCTTTGGCTTCTCTTATTTTACTCTAGTATTTATTTTGATTTATTTTATTCACTTATATAGCACCATTAATTCCGCAGCGCTTTACAGACATTATCGACACTTTCCCCATCGGGGCTCACAATCTAAATTCCCTATCAGTATGTCTTTGGAGTGTAGGAAGAAACCGGAGAACCCAGCGGAAACCCACAAGAATACGGGGAAAACATACAAACTCAGTATCACATACAGTATATGGATATATAAAATAGGACTCTGAGAAATGTATCTCATTGTTTTGCAATTTTTCCTTAACGGGGCTCTCTGGGAATAGAAAAAAATAAATAACTAAAGGGAATCTTAATAAATACATTTATAAATACCTTTAATTAGCAATTTTAGCTTTTTTGTTTAGGGGGGTAAACACTACACAATTAATATGATCAGTGTCTTGTTACACAGAAAGAAACCTGTCCTAGAATATTAGCACAGAAACTTGTGAGCATGTGCCATAGGAATATTCCTGATATGACTTAGAGATAACCTATAACAGTGTGAGCAGACTTTTCGTACCTTAATAGCCCTGGTATCTCCATTATTAGATCATATAGACAGGGTAGACATCAGTGTGAGCCGCCTCTTCTTATTTAAGCACTGCTTGTATCTCCAGCATAATATCAGATAGACATGGTGGACAGCAGTGTGAAGAGCCTCTTCTTACTTCAGCACTCCTGGTATCTCCAGTATTAGATCAGATAGATAGAGTAGACAGCACTGTGAGCAGTCTCTTCTTACCTCAGCATTCCTAGTATCTCCAGTATTAGATCAGATACACATGGTGGACAGCAGTGTGAGCAGCCTCTTCTTACCTCTGCACCCCTGGTATCTCTAGTATTAGATCAGTTAGACAGGTGTACAGCAGTGTGAGCAGCCTCTTCTTACCTCTGCACCCCTGGTATCTCTAGTATTAGATCAGATACACATAGTGGACTGCAGTGTGAGCAGCCTCTTCTTACCTCAACACCCCTGGTATCTCCAGTATTAGCTCAGAAAGACATGGTGAACAGCAGTGTGAGCAGCCTCTTCTTACCTCTGCACCCCTGGTATCTCTAGTATTAGATCAATTAGACAGGTGTACAGCAGTGTGAGCAGCCTCTTCATACCTCAGCAACCATGGTATCACCAGTATTAGCTCAGAAACACATGGCGGACAGCAGTGTGAGCAGCCTCTTCTTACCTCAGCACCCCTAGTATCTCTAGTATTAGATCAAATACACATGGTGGACAGCAGTGTGAGCAGCCTCTTCTTACCTCAGGATCTCTGGTATCTCCAGTATTAGATCAATTAGACAGGTGGACAGCAGTGTGAGCAGCCTCTTCTTACCGCTGCACCCCTGGTATCTTCATTATTAGATCAGATAGACAGGGTGGACAGCAGTGTGAGCAGCCTCTCCTTCCCCTAGAACCCCTGGCATCGCCAATATTAGATCATGGGATCAAACGGATACCTATTATATATGTGCTCACTCATCACCTTTTTCTGATGTGGTTGAAACCTAGCCCACGTTAGTCAATGAAAAAACTGGGTAGGTGGGATTTCAAGTACATGAGTGAGTTTTGGTTGCATCCGCTGCCTAAAACGGTCAGTTTACCGCTAGTGAGAGCTATATAGTGACTATGTGGCTGTCACTGGGGTGTCTTTGGTTCGGGTTGGTTGGGTGGCTGCGTCCTTATATAGCAACGTGCACTCACAAGCAGAAGATGAGTTTGCTATAAGAAATCCCAATATAAAATACCGCTTTTATATTTTACTGACTCTAAAACTTTATTTATTTTCAGCCTTAGCTAATAACTGGAACTTTTTTTATATAAAATAAGTATATAACACCGGAGCTGGAGAAAGGACTACATAGAGGAATAATAAGTAATGGACCATTAATGATTAATGACATCAAATCTATAAATACACAAGTTTATAAAATTATAAAAAGAAGTCTACATGCCGCCCAGAGGATCGGGGAGCATCGTGCTTATTTATTTATTTTTTTTCAATAATTTATTTTCCGCTGTTACACTTGGCAATCAATAATTTCAGTAATAGCTGGTATGGGTCTACTGAATTGTGGTGAGGGGTGACGGAGAGCCGTTCCGAAGAAGGTGGCCAGCAAGTAACTGGGCCCAATCTAAACCCTGAAACAAGGCCTCCCAAAATAATAGTGCTGATGCCCTCATATGAAGCACAGACATTTCCCAGGGCATTTACACATGGGTCCCATCAGCCTCCCGCTTCTATATTGGTGCCAGGAATGATTGACAAGGTTATGACCATGTTAAAGATGTGTCTGACAGGATATCAAGACTCTTCAGACCTACAGATCACTACCCATTCCTGCTAATACATGTGGGGACAAATGACACCGCAAGAAAGGACCTGGAAACCATCTGCAGTGACTTTGAAGACTTAGGCAAGAAAGTGAAAGAATTGGGAGCGCAGGTGGTCTTCTCATCCATCCTCCCTGTGGATGGCCATGGAACAATGAGGTGGAATAAGATTCTACAGGTGAACAACTGGCTACGTCGATGGTGCCGTCAACAAGGATTTGGATTTCTGGATCACGGGATGAATTACCTATACGATGGACTACTTGCTAGAGATGGGGTGCACCTTACGAAGACTGGAAAACATGTATTTGGAAGTCGCCTTGCTACACTCATCAGGAGAGCTTTAAACTAGAACAATGTGGGAAGGGAAGCAAAAGGCCAGAAAAAGCCATACAGCTGACAAATACTATTGAGATCTCTGCTACTGGAAGTGGAAAGAAAGAACAAAGACAAAAAAATCTAAATAAAAATATGGGAGGAAGAGAAACCAATCACAAACTAAAATGTTTTTATACAAATGCACAAAGCATGGGCAACAAACAAGGAGAATTGGAACTACTAATGCAGGAAAATAAATATGATGTCATTGGAATCACTGAAACTTGGTGGGACGATACACATGATTGGAATAAAAGGCTAAAAGGATACAACTTATTTGCAAGAAACAGAATTGATAAACGAGGAGGAGGTGTCGCATTGTATGTTAGAAAAGCGTATATCTGCACAGAGATTGAAGCTTCAGAGACTGGGAGTTCTGTGGAAACTGTTTGGGTAAGAATACAAGGAGAGAACAACGGAAAGGACACCATTGTAGGCATTTACTACAGGCCACCTGGGCAAGCTGAAGATATGGATGAACTCTTTATGTATCAAATGACCAAGTTCTCCAAAAAATATGACGTAGTGGTCATGGGAGATTTCAACTATCCAGACATTTGTTGGGAATCTCTCTCAAGTAAAACTAACAGGTCAAGCAAATTCTTATCCTCTCTTGCTGACAACTTTATCTTCCAAAAGGTAGGGGAGAAAACAAGGGGATCTGCTACTTTGGATCTAATCCTTATAAACAGGGAGGAAATGGTTGAGGAGGTAAAGGTGGCTGGGACCCTAGGAGGCAGCGATCATGCTATTATAGAATTTTGGATAACTAGAGGAGGAAGACATGTGAAGACTCAAACTTCAAGGTTAGATTTTAGAAAGGCAGATTTTAAGAGACTCAGAAAGAGCATAGGAGGGATCCAATGGCTGGATGTCCTTAAGGACAAAAATGTCCAGGAAGGATGGGAAATTTTTAAAAATGAGATTCTCAAAGCACAATCGTTAACAATCCCGAAAAGTAGGAAGAATGGGAAGCATTTAAGGAAACCAGGATGGATGAACACAGAACTTAAACACATGCTAAAAAGAAAGAAAGAAATGTTTATTAAATGGAAAGAGGGAGGCATATCTAAAGAAGATTATAATGCAGTCTGCAGATCCTGCAGGGCATGTATCAGGTTAGCTAAAGCTGACAATGAATTAAGGCTTGCAAGAGATGTCAAAAGCAATAAAAAAGGATTTTGGGGGTATGTCAAAAGTAAAAGAAAAGTCAAAGATGCTATAGGATTTTTACAGGATGAAAATGGAGAAATGGTAAGAGAGGATGTTGAGAAGGCCGAACTTTTTAATTCCTATTTTGCATCTGTTTTCTCTCAGAAAGAAAATGTAACATCAACTGATTTTCACTGTCCTTTTAAAGGAATAGAAGAATCTAAGTTATCTGTAAACAGAAAGATTGTGAGGGAATATTTAGCTAACATAAATGAGTTCAAATCTCCAGGTCCAGATGAATTACACCCCAGAGTACTGAAGGAGATCGTAGAAGAAATTTTAGAACCACTCTCCATAATCTTTGAAAATTCTTGGAGAACAGGAGAAGTCCCAGAAGACTGGAGAAGAGCAAATGTTGTTCCTATCTTCAAAAAGGGGAAGAAGGTGGACCCAGGGAACTATAGGCCGGTGAGTCTGACTTCTATACCAGGAAAGATCTTTGAACAAATTATTAAACATCATGTATGTAAGTACCTGGATAAGAATGAAGTGATTAACCAGAGTCAGCATGGGTTTGTAACTAACAAGTCATGTCAGACTAACTTAATTTCCTTCTATGACAGAATCACTGACTGGGTGGATCAGGGAAATGCTGTAGATATAGTATATCTTGACTTCAGCAAAGCATTTGACAAAGTATCTCACAACATCCTTATTGAAAAAATGACCAAGTATGCAATGGACCAGGCAACTGTTAGGTGGATTCATAACTGGCTTAGTGATCGGACTCAAAGGGTGGTTGTAAATGGCTTCACATCCAGCTGGATGAATGTCTCAAGTGGGATACCACAGGGCTCTGTCCTGGGACCTGTATTGTTCAACATCTTCATCAATGATTTAGATGAAGGAATTGAGGGTAAACTGATTAAATTTGCTGATGACACAAAGCTAGGAGGGATAGCTAATACTAGAGAAGAGAGAGAGAGGATTCAAAAAGACCTAAATAAACTGGAGCAGTGGGCAGCAACCAACAGAATGGTTTTTAACAGGGAAAAATGCAAAGTACTACATCTGGGCAATAAAAATGAAAAAAGCATATACAGAATGGGAGGAATAGAGCTAAGCAACAGTACATGTGAAAAAGACTTAGGTATACTAATAGATCATAGACTGAACATGAGTCAACAGTGTGATGCAGCAGCAAAAAAGGCAAATACAATTCTGGGATGTATTAACAGAAGCATACAGTCTAGATCACGTGAAGTCATTATCGGTCTTTACTCCTCTTTGGTCAGACCTCATCTGGAATACTGTGTACAGTTTTGGGCACCACATTTTAAAAAAGACATAGACAAACTGGAACAAGTTCAGAGAAGAGCGACCAGAATGGTGACTGGTCTGCAAACCATGTCCTATGAGGAACGGTTGCAGGATTTGGGAATGTTTAGCTTGCAAAAAAGAAGACTGAGAGGAGACTTAATAGCTGTCTACAAATATGTCAAGGGCTGTCACATTGTAGAAGGATCATCTTTATTCTCATTTGCACAGGGAAAGACTAGAAGCAATGGGATGAAACTAAATGGGAGGAGACACAGATTAGATATTAGAAAAAACTTTTTGACAGTTAGGGTGATTAATGAGTGGAACAGGCTGCCACGAGAGGTGGTGAGTTCCCCTTCAATGGACATCTTCAAACAGAGGCTGGACAGACATCTGTCTGAGATGATTTAGTGAATCCTGCTTTGAGCAGGGGGTTGGACCAGATGACCCAGGAGGTCCCTTCCAACTCTTCCATTCTATGATTCTATGATTCATGACTCAGTCTAAATATTGTATTTTTAGTTAGCCATTGTATAGCACTGTTAGATTATGTATTGGGAACTGTATAGTGATAATATGTGAACAATGTCCGGTACTATTTATTTGTGCCTTGTATTTTGATAATATGTGAGCACTGTATTGTAGTATTTATTTGAGCACTGTATGGTCATAACATGTGAGAACTGTAAAGTGGTGTTTATTTGGGCATTTCATAGTGTTAATATGTGAGCGCTGTATGACAGTATTTATTTGGGCACTGTATGGTCATAACATGTGAGAACTGTAAAGTGGTGTTTATTTGGGCATTTCATAGTGATAATATGTGAGCACTGTATTGTAGTATTTATTTGAGCACTGTATGGTCATAACATGTGAGAACTGTAAAGTGGTGTTTATTTGGGCATTTCATAGTGTTAATATGTGAGCACTGTATGACAGTATTTATTTGAGCACTGTATGGTCATAACATGTGAGAACTGTAAAGTGGTGTTTATTTGGGCATTTCATAGTGTTAATATGTGAGCACTGTATGACAGTATTTATTTGAGCAATCTATTGTGCTATCTTGAGAACACTATATAGCCGTATGTATTTTGGCTCTGAGTGGCACTGTTATTTTGTTGCTAAAGCATGGCACTCTTATGTGGGCACCATCCTTTATACCTTGTATAATGTAGCACTGTATAATATCTTATTTGTATATAAATTGGAGGGGGTACTAAGAGAATAAGCCTCACACGGTACCGTGCCTCCTTAGTCAGGTCGTGACCCAAGTGCAACCTTTTTCTCTGCACCCCATGTATTGCATGCCTGCTTATAGACCAACGTATTCTGCACCACGTATCACTCTCATCCTCCCTGCGGAGGTCACGCTAGAATCTCAGATAATTGCACAGTGTGTGCCCTTATGGGGCTTAGGAAAAAAACTAAGGTTCTTGAGGAACACGGGGGGCTACATTCATGAGCTGACATGTGGTGCTTTCATAGCCGGGCACAGTGCAGAATATTTGTGTTTTCTGTCTGCAGAAAGGTGACCGAAATGCTCTGCGTAATGAAAACGCCCGGTGGAAGTTTCCTATTCCGTATATATTGGCTGATAACTTAGGTAATATCAATGCACAATCTGTCTGTAGCATCGGCGTCTCTGCCCCGTTCTAGGCAGAGACGCCGTCCCTCTCACCTCCCCGCTCCTGGCGCGGCGTCCTCCAGCGCTGCTCTCCCCGCTGCTTCCGGCGCGCGCTCCTTCCCCGGCAGTGTGCTTAGGGCGCGCGCAATCCCCCTCTCTTAAAGGGACCGCGCGCGCCGTCCTAAGGAGTCCCCGGCCAATTGCCGGAGGACCTCCCATATAAAAGGCACCTCCTCCAAAATGGAGGTGCCCGCGCAATGTTGTTTGCACCTGTGTCTCACCTGTGCTTCAGCCCTCAGGTCCCGTTGCCAGTTACCTGCCAGTTACCTGACAGATTCCTGCCAGCTTGCTGTCTTTGTCCTGCCTGATATCCAGTCACCTGCCTGCTAGCCTGAGGTCCGACGGTCTGCCTTCCTACTCCTGTCAGTCTGTCTATGGACCTGCTTGCCCGCTCACCTGGGAGCGCACATCAGTTACCTGCCTGCTAGCCTACCTGGAGGCTCCGCCGTCACGTGCTGTGACCATCTGCCTTTCCAGAGACTCCAGCCCGCTCACCTGGGAGCGCCCACCTGTTACCTGCCTGCTAGCCTACCCGGAGGCTTCACCGTCACGTGCTGTGACCATCTGCCTTTCCAGAGACTCCTGCCCGCTCACCTGGGAGCGCCCACCTGTTACCTGCCCGCTAGCCTACCCGGAGGCTTCGCCGTCACCTGCTGTGACCACCTGCCATTCCAGAGACTCTCGCTTGCTCACCTGGGAGCACACATCTACTATCTGCCTGCTAGCCTACCCGGAGGCTCTGCCATCACAGGTCGTACCTACCCTTTACCTAGAGACTGCCCCGGTCACTTGCCGTAACTCCCTGCCCGTTCATCCAGAGACTGCCCCGATCTCTTGCCGTAACCTCCTGCCCGTTCTTCCAGAGACTGCCCCGATCCCTTGCCGTAACCTCCTGCCCGTTCTTCCAGAGACTGCCCCGATCCCTTGCCGTAACCTCCTGCCCGTTCTTCCAGAGACTGCCCCGATCACTTGCCGTGACCCCCAGCCCGTTCATTCAGAGACTGTCCCGGTCACCTGATGTGACTGCCTGCCCGTCATCCCTGGTTGCCACCCGCTCCCTTACAAGGACCGCCCCCTTGTATAGTAGCTCAGAGGTTCCGCCTCCCTGACCCGTTACACTGTCTATCTATGTATCTATCTATTATCTATCTATCTATCTATCTATCTATCTATCTATCTACTGTATATATCTATATATCTATCTATCTATTATCTATCTATCTATCTACTGTATATATCTATCTATCTATTATCTATCTATCTATGTATTTATCTATCATCTATCTATCACCTATCTATCTATCATCTATCTATATCTATTATCTATCTATCATCTATTATCTATCTATCATCTATCTTTCTATCTATCATTTATCTATCATCTATCTTTCTATCATCTATTAGCTATCTATCATCTATCTATCATCTATCTATCTATCTATCATCTATTATCTATCTATCATCTATCAATCATCTGTCTTTCTATCTATCATCTATTATCTATCTCTCTATCTCATATCTATCATATATCTTTCTATCCATCCATTCATAAAACTTTTAACTTCATCTACTAACCAATCTGTATTTGATTTTCGTTGATGATTTTAGACCTGAACGCTAAGGGAGCCATTCTTAAAGGATTTAAGTTTTTCCATCTGAAATCTTCCGTGGATTTTAAACCTTATGCAGGAGATTTCACTTCTCTACAATTTCAGAAATTTGGAGGTTAAGTCACAATCCATATAGATGTCTATGCATAATAATTTATAATTAGTTTCATATTTGCGCTTTTGTCCTCTCCCTCCCCCCTCAATTTCTAAGAGCCATGATTTTTTTCTTCTACATAGGCATATGAGGGCTTGCTTTCTCCAGGACCAGTTGTACTTTGGAATGACACCATACATTTAATTATATGATGTACTGGAAAGCAGGAAAAAAATTCCAGTTGCGGCGAAATTGTGATAAAACCGCAATTCCACAATTGTTTTAATAGCGTTCAATATCAGTCAACACCAAAAAGAGAGCAATAAATTGATGCCCAAGAATAAAATTGCAAATACTTTATTTCACTACATGTAAAAACAACGTATACATAATAAAGGGAGAAGAAAAGAAACACCACAGACGAAAAAATGGGTGAGTGAACCTGAACCATAAAATACACTGTGTTCCAAATTATTATGCAAATAATATTTTCTCAGATTTTCCCAAATTACCTATATGAATTGCAGTCATTGTAATTTTCCAGTCAAATAACTATTAGAGTACAATTGAAAGTTTTTTGTACAAACTGCCTATGATAACAGTATATTTTTTTAAAAATAAAACACAGAAGAGTTTTCAACCTTTTCATTTTAATAAAGAACAAAAAAATGGTCATTTTTGAAATTATAAGCATTAGCAGGTTATTACAAACTGAAATCAAACAGTTTTCAACTCAAAACTTTATTTTAGGTGATGTTACATTTGCACGTAGGACCCCTTGTTCGAAAGGAGCTTCTGAACTCTCTCGTCCATTGAATTTGTCAGGTTTTGGATGGTTTCTGCTTCAATTGTTTTGCATGAGAACAGAATACCCTCCCAGAGCTGTTGCTTAGATGTGAACTGCCTCCCGCCATCATAGACACTCCTTTTGATGATGCTCCAGAGGTTCTCAATGGGGTTGAGGTCAGGGGAGCATGGGGGCCACACCATAAGTTTGTCCCCTTTTATGTCCATAGCAGCCAGAGATGCAGATGTGTTATGTGCAGCATGAGATGGTGCATTATCATGCATGAAATGATCTTGCTGCAGAATGCACGGTTCTTCTTCTTGAACCATGGCAGGAAGTGCTGTTTGAGAAACTCAACATACATTATGGAGTTCGTCTTTACCCCTTCAGGGATCCTAAAGGGGCCAACAACCTCTCTCCCCATGATTCCAGCCCAAAACATTACTCCACCTCCTCCTTGTTGGCGCCGTAGCCGTGCTTGCATGGGGTGTCCATCAACCAGCCATCCTCCACTCCATCCATCTGGACCATCGAGCGTTGCATGGCACTCATCGGTGAACAGAACAGTTTTGAAGTTAGTCTTCATGTATTGTTTGGCCCACTGGAGCCGTTTCTGCTTGTGTGCAGTGGATAGAGGAGGTCGACAGGATGGCTTACGCACAGCTGCAAACCTCTGAAGGACCCTGCATCTTGTTGTTCGGGGGACGTTGGAGGCACCAGCAGCTTCAAAAACTTGTCTGCTGCTATGACAAGGCTTTTTTGCCGCTGCTCTTTTAACCTGACGTAATTGCCTGTAGGAAAGAGTCCTCAATTTTCCCTTATCAGCACGCACACGTGTGTACTGTGAATCAGCTACATACTTCTTGATTGTGCAATGATCACGATGAAGTGTCTTGGCAATGTTGATTGTAGTCATGCCTTGACCTAAACACTCCACAATTTGTTGCTTCTCAGCAGCCGACACATCCTTTTTCCTTCCCATTTTGGCAGAAAATGTAGACTGCTTAATAATGTAGGACCGCCTTCTTAAGTAGTCTTGCCTTTCATTGGACACATCTGCCAAACTAATTAGCGCAGGTGTCTGCAATTGCTTACAGTGATATAAAGAGCCCTGACACACATCACCATCAATGAGTTTAAACACTTTTGGAATAATAATTTGGAACACAGTGTATAGAGGTAATATATGTATATTTACCACAAGATATCGATATATAATTATATAAATGGGTATAACAAACACCAGCAGTAATCAGGGGACACTAATATATAATCAATTATCCTATGCACAATAAAGAAAGGGGCTGGAAGCAAGAGAAACTAGACGGAAGCCCCACATGACCGGGGTGGGCCAGGAGGGTGCAATTTTTTGAAATAAAGAGATCCGGATTGGGTACAAGAGTGGTGGGGCGGGCATTTGGTGGGGGGGGGGGAGTATATGAGGGAAAAGTGCGGGAAATAGTCAGTCCAGCAGGGGAGTCATAGGAGAAAGTTCACAGAAACAGACATAAAAAAAGAAGCAAATAACCACTCACCCATTAATTCTGGACACTGACCGGGAGTAATGGAGATGGTGGAATCCCTGATTAGCAGGCTGCGGGATGCAGCTCGATCCAGGCGTGGAGGGTGGCTGGAGTCACAACTTGCAGAGTTGCTGAATGTCTCATCCGAAGAATCGCCAGCGGGGTCAGGAAGGAGAACAAGGAGAACGCGACCCCCCAAGAAGCTCTCACCCGAGATGTCCACGTTCAGCAGGTGCAGGCTGCGGAGCCCCTCAGGGGACCCTGAGTCAGGTGAGCATGGCGGCAGAATCCCCCGCCGCGCTCGCCACTGCAGGAATCCGCCCAGCCGGCCTGCTGGTGCTGCCGTCAGTGGGTTGCAGTCCGGGACCAAAGCGAGGGCCCCACCGGAAGTGCGGCCTGTGTCGCAGAGTGCATCTTCTTACAGTCATCACTGTACTTACGAGAGCTTCAATCAGCAAGATATCTTGAGTAGACAGTATTTACTTCATACTGGTTAAACATGAGATACAATTCAGTGTCACACAGTCCGTGTGTTTCTGATATAACACATTCAGGAAAAAAGGAAAAAACACAGGAAGTAAAAACAACCAACAATTGAGAGCTTTCCTCCCACCATTACAGCAAGCATATAACTTTACACACTATCGCCATCTGCTGTCTGGTTTGTATAAAGTCCTCCTTTCACTTATAATAAGTCCTAATCTGTTGCAAATGCCAACACCCTTTCTCAAAAGTAAGGACTTATTCAATGAAACCCAACTTTTTTATTAGTCTGGTGTTTATCAGCATTCAACGCCTTCGTGAAGATGTCTGCTGTCATTTCATCAGTAGGACAATACTCTAACTTCAAGACTCCTTGTTCCTGATGACTCATGTTCAGTCTATGATCTATTAGTATAACTGAGTCTTTTTTAGATATTTAGCTCAATTTTTTTGAGCAGGTGACAGGTCCTCTGTAATCTTGCAGAATGAAACACTTGTCCTAATAAATCTCCTCCTACGTTCTCCGATCACCACCATATTTGTATTCCAAGAGCCACAAAGCACCGGAAAGAGAAAATAACTGAAGAAACAGGTGTATTCTAATCTGTAACCATGGAGACACATAGGTCTGCATAAGAGCTGTATACACTACACAAGATTTACAAATTTGTTTCATTGTTTTATTTTAATGGACCAACTAAAAAAAAATACTGTAAAAGATCTTCTAACAACTAGAAATGATTCCAGGATTGTCTTTCCACTATATATACAGTATATACTCACAACACAAAGGTTAACTAATAGTTTTAATGATTTTCTGTAATAAATATTTGTATAAATATGAGAAACATTTATATAAAAATACAACAACTAATAATAAATAATTCAATTATAAAGCAAGAAATACGTCTTATAATAATATTACTCAGCGATTTATAAAAATAACAAAGTTCTTGTCGCTGCTGCTCCTGACGACCAATCAGATTTCTGCCGTTTTGCCTCTTGCAGTGCGGAATCGATGGCTGGAATCTGACTGGTTGCTACGGGCAACACTTTCATTATTCTCTACATTGTATAAATAATCCTTGAACTCTCGTTGCCGATAGCAACCGATTAGAATTCAGCTTTTACATTTGTAAATTACACATGAAAAATAAACGTGATTTCTGATTGGTTGCTAGGGGTAACAAAGACGCTACATGACAGCTGAGGCTCCGTGACAATGGCGTCTGTTACTCCAGGTACTGGATGATGGGCCGGACACAGGTGCAGCCCACCGTCACCAGCTGCTTCTCCAGCCTATAGGTGGGGACACATCCTCTCATCTCACCACGCAGGACAAGGATCTCCTGTCTGATGGGGACTGAGTTCATGCTGAGGTCCACATGACCCTCCGGGTCCAAACATCCGCGGTGGAGACATCGGGCCTCGCTGATGACCGCAGGGAATCTGTTACTGTCCACATTAGAGCTGGTGGAAGGAGATGAGAGAGATCAGGACACAGCAGTAACCATGTTTAGTCCCCCATACTCCGGCCTGCTGACCCCCATATATCATTATTATTATTTCTGCCATTACTCCATGTACATTTCCCTGTATTCCCATGGAGAGATGGAGCGGCTCCTCACACTGTCCGCCATTACTTGTGCAGAACTCCGACTGCCGACCTTCATATCCACCTTCACACGTGGAGGAAATGTGGTGTCCGGTGTGAAGAGACATCCCCCGCAGGACCCTAGAGGGGCCTCCCAGCCATCAGCGCCAGGGACCTGCTCTTCTCTTCCATGGACACAAGAGATGAAGATCAGAAGAAGCAAAGTGGAGAAAACCTGAGGACAGAAGATGTCACACATGTGATAGGGGACATTGTGGAAGTGTCAGCATTATGTAGTGGTATAAGTAAGGGTTAAATAATGGATCAATAATATACACTAATAATATTCATACTCGTATGGACCTATCCCAAAGATATGCAACAGCGCTCAAGCCAAGAGCAACCAGATATGACTATATAACACATAGAAGAAATTCCAACATTCTAAGTGGAATTCATTCACCAATATATTATATTGTCATGTCATTGTATCATAACACAGGATAACAAACAAAATGGTGGTGGCCCCATGCAAGTGCTGCACTCACTATTCTGCTGGTGCAGTCACTGTGTACATGCATTACATTACTGATCCTGTACTGATCCTGAGTTACATCCTGTATTATACTCCAGAGCTGCACTCACTATTCTGCTGGTGCAGTCACTGTGTACATGCATTACATTACTGATCCTGTACTGATCCTGAGTTACATCCTGTATTATACTCCAGAGCTGCACTCACTATTCTGCTGGTGCAGTCACTGTGTACATGCATTACATTACTGATCCTGTACTGATCCTGAGTTACATCCTGTATTATACTCCAGAGCTGCACTCACTATTCTGCTGGAGCAGTCACTGTGTACATACATTACATTACTGATCCTGTACTGATCCTGAGTTACATCCTGTATTATACTCCAGAGCTGCACTCACTATTCTGCTGGTGCAGTCACTGTGTACATACATTACATTTCTGATCCTGTACTGATCCTGAGTTACATCCTGTATTATACTCCAGAGCCGCACTCACTATTCTGCTGGTGCAGTCACTGTGTACATGCATTACATTACTGATCCTGTACTGATCCTGAGTTACATCCTATATTATATTCCAGAGCTGCACTCACTATTCTGCTGGTGCAGTCACTGTGTACATGCATTACATTACTGATCCTGTACTGATCCTGAGTTACATCCTGTATTATACTCCAGAGCTGCACTCACTATTCTGCTGGAGCAGTCACTGTGTACATACATTACATTACTGATCCTGTACTGATCCTGAGTTACATCCTGTATTATACTCCAGAGCTGCACTCACTATTCTGCTGGTGCAGTCACTGTGTACATACATTACATTTCTGATCCTGTACTGATCCTGAGTTACATCCTGTATTATACTCCAGAGCCGCACTCACTATTCTGCTGGTGCAGTCACTGTGTACATGCATTACATTACTGATCCTGTACTGATCCTGAGTTACATCCTGTATTATACTCCAGAGCTGCACTCACTATTCTTCTGGTGCAGTTACTGTGTACATACATTACATTACTGATCCTGTACTGATCCTGAGTTACATCCTGTATTATACTCCAGAGCTGCACTCACTATTCTGCTGGAGCAGTCACTGTGTACATACATTACATTACTGATCCTGTACTGATCCTGAGTTACATCCTGTATTATACTCCAGAGCTGCACTCACTATTCTGCTGGTGCAGTCACTGTGTACATACATTACATTTCTGATCCTGTACTGATCCTGAGTTACATCCTGTATTATACTCCAGAGCTGCACTCACTATTCTGCTGGTGCAGTCACTGTGTACATGCATTACATTACTGATCCTGTACTGATCCTGAGTTACATCCTGTATTATACTCCAGAGCTGCACTCACTATTCTTCTGGTGCAGTTACTGTGTACATACATTACATTACTGATCCTGTACTGATCCTGAGTTACATCCTGTATTATACTCCAGAGCTGCACTCACTATTCTGCTGGTGCAGTCACTGTGTACATACATTACATTACTGATCCTGTACTGATCCTGAGTTACATCCTGTATTATACTCCAGAGCTGCACTCACTATTCTGCTGGTGCAGTCACTGTGTACATACATTACATTACTGATCCTGTACTGATCCTGAGTTACATCCTGTATTATACTCCAGAGCTGCACTCACTATTCTGCTGGTGCAGTCACTGTGTACATATATTACATTACTGACCCTGAGTTACATCCTGTATTATACTCCAGAGCTGCACTCACTATTCTGCTGGTGCAGTCACTGTGTACATGCATTACATTACTGATCCTGTACTGATCCTGAGTTACATCCTGTATTATACTCCAGAGCTGCACTCACTATTCTGCTGGAGCAGTCACTGTGTACATGCATTACATTACTGATCCTGTACTGATCCTGAGTTACATCCTGCATTATACTCCAGAGCTGCACTCACTATTCTGCTGGTGCAGTCACTGTGTACATACATTACATTACTGATCCTGAGTTACATCCTGTATTATACCCAGAGCTGCACTCACTATTCTGCTGGTGCAGTCACTGTGCACATACATTACATTTCTGATCCTGAGTTACATCCTGTATTATACTCCAGAGCTGCACTCACTATTCTGCTGGTGCAGTCACTGTGTCCATACATTACATTACTGATCCGGTACTGATCCTGAGTTGCATCCTGTATTATACTCCAGAGCTGCACTCACTATTCTGCTGGAGCAGTCACTGTGTACATGCATTACATTACTGATCCTGTACTGATCCTGAGTTACATCCTGTATTATACTCCAGAGCTGCACTCACTATTCTGCTGGTGCAGTCACTGTGTACATGCATTACATTACTGATCCTGTACTGATCCTGAGTTACATCCTGTATTATACTCCAGAGCTGCACTCACTATTCTGCTGGTGCAGTCACTGTGTACATGCATTACATTACTGATCCTGTACTGATCCTGAGTTACATCCTGTATTATACTCCAGAGCTGCACTCACTATTCTGCTGGAGCAGTCACTGTGTACATACATTACATTACTGATCCTGTACTGATCCTGAGTTACATCCTGTATTATACTCCAGAGCCGCACTCACTATTCTGCTGGTGCAGTCACTGTGTACATGCATTACATTACTGATCCTGTACTGATCCTGAGTTACATCCTGTATTATACTCCAGAGCTGCACTCACTATTCTTCTGGTGCAGTTACTGTGTACATACATTACATTACTGATCCTGTACTGATCCTGAGTTACATCCTGTATTATACTCCAGAGCTGCACTCACTATTCTGCTGGAGCAGTCACTGTGTACATACATTACATTACTGATCCTGTACTGATCCTGAGTTACATCCTGTATTATACTCCAGAGCTGCACTCACTATTCTGCTGGTGCAGTCACTGTGTACATACATTACATTTCTGATCCTGTACTGATCCTGAGTTACATCCTGTATTATACTCCAGAGCTGCACTCACTATTCTGCTGGTGCAGTCACTGTGTACATGCATTACATTACTGATCCTGTACTGATCCTGAGTTACATCCTGTATTATACTCCAGAGCTGCACTCACTATTCTTCTGGTGCAGTTACTGTGTACATACATTACATTACTGATCCTGTACTGATCCTGAGTTACATCCTGTATTATACTCCAGAGCTGCACTCACTATTCTGCTGGTGCAGTCACTGTGTACATACATTACATTACTGATCCTGTACTGATCCTGAGTTACATCCTGTATTATACTCCAGAGCTGCACTCACTATTCTGCTGGTGCAGTCACTGTGTACATACATTACATTACTGATCCTGTACTGATCCTGAGTTACATCCTGTATTATACTCCAGAGCTGCACTCACTATTCTGCTGGTGCAGTCACTGTGTACATATATTACATTACTGACCCTGAGTTACATCCTGTATTATACTCCAGAGCTGCACTCACTATTCTGCTGGTGCAGTCACTGTGTACATGCATTACATTACTGATCCTGTACTGATCCTGAGTTACATCCTGTATTATACTCCAGAGCTGCACTCACTATTCTGCTGGAGCAGTCACTGTGTACATGCATTACATTACTGATCCTGTACTGATCCTGAGTTACATCCTGCATTATACTCCAGAGCTGCACTCACTATTCTGCTGGTGCAGTCACTGTGTACATACATTACATTACTGATCCTGAGTTACATCCTGTATTATACCCAGAGCTGCACTCACTATTCTGCTGGTGCAGTCACTGTGCACATACATTACATTTCTGATCCTGAGTTACATCCTGTATTATACTCCAGAGCTGCACTCACTATTCTGCTGGTGCAGTCACTGTGTCCATACATTACATTACTGATCCGGTACTGATCCTGAGTTGCATCCTGTATTATACTCCAGAGCTGCACTCACTATTCTGCTGGTGTAGTCACTGTGTACATACATTACATTACTGATCCTGAGTTACATCCTGTATTATGCTCCAGAGCTGCACTCACTATTCTGCTGGTGCAGTCACTGTGTACATACATTACATTACTGATCCTGTACTGATCCTGAGTTACATCCTGTATTATACCCCAGAGCTGCACTCACTATTCTGCTGGTGCAGTCACTGTGTACATACATTGCATTACTGATCCTGTACTGATCCTGAGTTACATCCTGTATTATACTCCAGAGCTGCACTCACTATTCTGCTGGTGCAGTCACTGTGTACATGCATTACATTACTGATCCTGTACTGATCCTGAGTTACATCCTGTATTATACTCCAGAGCTGCACTCACTATTCTGCTGGTGCAGTCACTGTGTACATACATTACATTACTGATCCTGAGTTACATCCTGTATTATACCCAGAGCTGCACTCACTATTCTGCTGGTGCAGTCACTGTGCACATACATTACATTTCTGATCCTGTACTGATCCTGAGTTACATCCTGTATTATACTCCAGAGCTGCACTCACTATTCTGCTGGTGCAGTCACTGTGCACATACATTACATTTCTGATCCTGTACTGATCCTGAGTTACATCCTGTATTATACTCCAGAGCTGCACTCACTATTCTGCTGGTGCAGTCACTGTGTACATACATTACATTACTGATCCTGTACTGATCCTGAGTTACATCCTGTATTATACTCCAGAGCTGCACTCACTATTCTTCTGGTGCAGTCACTGTGTACATACATTACATTTCTGATCCTGAGTTACATCCTGTATTATACTCCAGAGCTGCACTCACTATTCTGCTGGTGCAGTCACTGTGTACATACATTACATTACTGATCCTGTACTGATCCTGAGTTACATCCTGTATTATAATCCAGAGCTGCACTCACTATTCTGCTGGTGCAGTCACTGTGTACATACATTACATTACTGATCCTGAGTTACATCCTGCATTATACTCCAGAGCTGCACTCACTATTCTGCTGGTGCAGTCACTGTGTACATACATTACATTACTGATCCTGAGTTACATCCAGTATTATACTCCAGAGCTGCACTCACTATTCTTCTGGTGCAGTCGCTGTGTACATACATTACATTTCTGATCCTGAGTTACATCCTGTATTATACTCCAGAGCTGCACTCACTATTCTTCTGGTGCAGTCACTGTGTACATACATTACTGATCCTGAGTTACATCCTGTATTATACTCCAGAGCTGCACTCACTATTCTGCTGGTGCAGACACTGTGTACATACATTACATTTCTGATCCTGAGTTACATCCTGTATTATACTCCAGAGCTGCACTCACTATTCTGCTGGTGCAGTCACTGTGTACATACATTACATTACTGATCCTGAGTTACATCCAGTATTATACTCCGGAGGTTGACCTGCTATGTTAGCTGCCATAGGGGACAGGATTCCGGTACGAAGCCAAATGCCAAGATTCAGGGTCCTCTGGGACGCTGCTGCTCTCACAGACCAGATTTCTGGGTCCTCGCGCTACTAAGTAGCTTGGTTAAGGTTTTTGTGGACAGAGTCTGGTGTCGAGGACGAAATTCTGTCCCGGCTGTTAACCGGATTATCTCATTTCCATAGGTTTCCATTATAAACCGTTACAGTGCAGTGATAATTATTTTCCCTATACTTATAATGGGGTTGCGGCGGACGCGCATCGCGGCGCTAAGCGTGGTTTTCAGGTCTCTTCTCCATACCTGTGGGTGGGGATGCGCTCCCGTTCGCTGCGGGGCCCGTTAGGCGACCCTTTGGGCGCGTTGCGACATAAAACGGACAATTGCGCGGTCGTGCGGACGATTTGGCTCTACTTTCTTGGGGACTGTACGTTGCGACAAGGCTCCCGTTCGCTCTAGGACCTGAAATAACGTTCTAGAACAGATTTATGTGGACAAAATGCGCCTTTGCGTAAAAAAATGGTGTAACATTTTTCGCCCAAAAACTGTTAATTGACCATTGAAAATGTATGATCTTAATCGGATTAGCACTTGGACTGCACCACTGGACATCCGTCACTAGATGGAGCTCTAACACTGTCAATTTGTAACAGGGGGTAAATCCAGTTAAAGAGTGGACTATATGCTATATTTTAACCAATGGCATGCAGTAACAAATTTCCGTCACCAGGTGGAGCACGGTCACTATAAATTTGTAATGAGGTTAAATCCGGTTAAGACTGCATTATATGCTACTACTTTACCGAATTAGGGTTATGCATGCACTAACAAATTTCCGTCACCAGGTGGAGCACGGTCAATGGAAATTTGTAATGAGGCTATATCCAGTTAACATCTGCACCATGTGCTGCTAAATAACCGGATTTACTCAAAATGAAGGGACTTTGCTGTATTTTAGAGCTTGGGTCACTTCCACTATCAGAGGTGCGGGCATCCAGGTGTCTGATGCCCGAAATGACCTCCAGGGGTTATGGCCCATTACCTCCCTGACAGTGCTGGACATTCAGTTCAGTTTTTGCTTTTCATTTATTTTTATTTTATTTGTCCAGAATGGGGGGGTGAATAAACTTTGGGTAAATCCGGTTAACATCTGCACCATATGCTGCTCAGTAACCGGATTAGGGTGAATAAACTTTGGGTAAATCCGGTTAACATCTGCACTACGTGCTGCTCAGTAACCGGATTAGGGTGAATAAACTTTGGGTAAGGCTGAGTTCACACGATGCGTATTTCATGCATTTCCGCGGCGTTTTTGCAGTTGCGTAAACGCCGCGGAAACGCATGAAAAACGCATGGTAGAAGGGAAGCAATGTTCCCCAATGGAAATCCGCATGTGCTGTGCCCATGATGCAGATTTTTCCGCAGCATGTCAATTAATTTTGCGGAAACGCGGCGATTTTGCCGCCATTGACTTGCATTAGAACGCGCCAATTCCGCAAGACAGCATCTGTAGTTGCGCTATTGGTGCGTTCTAATGTGCGGATGGTACCCGAGTGTGGAGGACAGGAGAGTCTCATCCACACCCAGGTACCATTAAAAAAGCTGTAAAAAAAAGAATAAAATAAAAAATAAATGTATTCTTACCTTCTGTCGGCCCGCGCAGCGCTCCCGCTTGGTTCCCGGCACTTGCAGTGAGTTGTAGGACCTGCGCTGACGTCAGAGTCATGTGACGGGTCACGTGACGCTGACGTCGGCAGGTCTTTCAATTCAAAGTTGCCGGCAGCCGGGAACTTTGTAAAGCAGGACAGCGCGGGCCATCGGAGGTAAGTATATACACTCTCTCGGGTCACACTATATATGCTGTTTGCATGGATTTATACAGTGTGACCTAGTTGTCAAGCACTTTCCAGGTGATGCTAAAATCGCCTGGAAAGCGCTTGTCAATCTGCATGCGTTTTTTCTGCCAGGGAGATGCAGAAATGATGCAGAAATTTTCTGCTTCATTTCTGCATCGTGTGCACATACCCTAAGTCCGGTTAACCGCTGCACCATGTGCTGCTAAGTAACCGGATTTACTCAAAATGAAGGGACTTTGCTGTTTTTTAGACCCTGGGTCACTTCCACTATCAGAGGTGCGGGCATCCAGGTGTCTCCAGGGGTTATGGCCCATTACCCCCCCCTGACAGTGCTGGACATTATATGTGATTAGCCTCAGATTGATTAGTGTAATTTTCTGACTTTTTTGAAAATTTCATTTTTTGTGAAAATCTCCGCTAAATGAGGTTATAGTATGTTAGAGGGCATCCCAGGAGGGCTCCAAATGTGTGGGTAAAATATATATCCCACGAGGGGAAATTTGAAAAAAAGTTTGAAAAAATTTTTTGGGGGACTTAGAAAATTTTCACACGTCTCAGACTTCCAGAGAGGGGAGCATGTCAGTGCACGCATCCGATTTCAGTTCCAGAGCGATTCGCGCGATGAGTCCTTGATACTTAGTCGTTTTTGGCAAAATTTCTGACTTTTTGAAAATTTCACAATTTTGTGAAAACTTCCACAAAATGAGGTTATACTATGTTAGAGGGCATCCCAGGAGGGCTCCAAAAGTGTGGGTAAAATATATATCCCACAGGGGGAAAATTGAAAAAAAGTTGAAAAAAAAAATTTTTGGGGACTTAGAAAATTTTCACACATGTGTCAGACTTCCAGAGAGGGGAGCATGTCAGTGCGCGCATCCGATTTCAGTTCCAGAGCGATTCGCGCGATGAGTCCTTGATACTTAGTCGTTTTTGCAAAATTTCTGACTTTTTGGAAAATTTCACAATTTTGTGAAAACTTCCACAAAATGAGGTTCTAGTATGTTAGAGGGCATCCCAGGAGGGCTCCAAAAGTGTGGGTAAAATATATATCCCACAGGGGGAAAATTGAAAAAAAGTTGAAAAAAAAAATTTTTGGGGACTTAGAAAATTTTTCAACTTGTGTCAGACTTCCAGAGAGGGGAGCATGTCAGTGCGCGCATCCGATTTCAGTTCCAGAGCGATTCGCGCGATGAGTCCTTCATACTTAGTCGTTTTTTGCAAAATTTCTGATGAAAATTTCACTTTTTTGTGAAAATCTCCGCTAAATGAGGTTATAGTATGTTAGAGGGCATCCCAGGAGGGTCCCAAATGTGTGGGTAAAATATATATGCCACAAGGGGAAATTTGAAAAAAGTTTAAAAAAAATTTTTTTGTGGACTTAGAAAATTTTCACACATATCTCAGACTTCCAGAGAGGGGAGCATGTCTGTAAGCGCATCCGATTTCAGTTCCAGAGCGTTTCACCCGATGAGTCCTTCATACTTAGTTGTTTTTGCCAATTTTCTGATATTTGTCTGGAATGGGGTGAATAAACTTTGGGTACATCCGGTTAACATCTGTACCATGTTCTGCTAATTACCCGGATTTACTCAAAATGAAGGGACTTTGCCGTTTTTTAGACCCTGGGTCACTTCCACTGTCAGAGGTGCGGGCATCCAGGTGTCTGATGCCCAAAATGACCTCCAGGGGTTATGACCCATTACCCCCCCCCTGACAGTGCTGGACATTATATGTGATTAGCCTCAGATTGATTAGTGTTCACCATTGGTCCCCGGGACCTGCTAAGTCCTTATCATAGATACGACACTCGGCAACTGGTAATGTTTTAATATTTGACACTAGCTTAGGACCAAGCTGAATGGGTCACCTTGACGCAGTGGGATGGCTTTCACATTTATTTCGATCAACATAATGTTACCAAGTACCCTATCTTTATTTCCATGCTCTGTGCCATGTATTGTTTCCTTTTTTAAAGCTACTTGCTCATTTTTTTTTCTTTTTTCTCCCTTTGGTTTTGCTCTTTTGAGGCCTTGGTAAACATGCACCTATACTGCATGTTCATATATATATATATATATATATATATTTTGCTGTCATTGCTAAGTAGGGTGTGGCCTGCCTTTATATGAGCTGGACAGTGTATGTGAACTTGAAATGGGCCAGATGCTATTGCGTCGGGAGGGCGGTGAAATTGCCCTGTGACGTCTCCCCCGTCTCTGCTCCTTCTCCCCCTCTGCCTCCCTGTGTGCTGTGTTTTGGTGTCCTGTGCTCGGTGTTTTGAGCTGTGTGCCTCATGTGCTCTCCCCCCGTCTGCTCTCTCACACACACTCCCAGGTCCTCCACGGTCGTCGCTGTATTCTGGGCGGCTGACGGTCTGGGCTGACGTAGCGTACATGTACCTACCGTATCATACGTGTACGTTATGGTAAGCTCAGACCAATGAAAGGAAGCATCCGGCGCTCAATCAGAGGGAGTATCCGGCACCCAATCAGAGGGACGGCTGTAACATCACGTGCCGACGTTAGCTGCTGGTCTGTGATTGGCTGGCGGCTGCTTCCTGTGATTGGGCGGAGCTTACCGTAATGTACGGGACGCTGCATGTAGGGTACAGCAGCGGAGAGAGACCGGCGGTCGGGCGGAATCCAGCGCGGAGCCACAGAGCACCGATGAGTGTGTGTGTTCTGGCGGGTCTGCCAGTGGCATGGGGTTATTTGGTGGTGGATCCAGCGGCGACCCCAGGGGCGGCTCTGGCAGCGGTGGCGTCTCTGGCGGTGTGTCTGGCTGTGCTTGCAGCAGCGTTTGAAGTGGCGGGTGCAGCCAGGGTGTCCTGTGCCATCTTGGGGCACTCATGTGCTTCCTGCCGGGCACGGCCGCGGTGCCTTATGGGATTCGTGCACCGCGCGAACTGCCAATTATGTAAGTAGATAGCCTCCCATTGCTTAGTGTTCTTGATTGTCTCTGTGGGCCACACTCTCCTCCGTAGTGTAAAAACATGGCAGCAGAGCAAGTGCGTATGCTCGCTGGGTTATGTCGTCATCTTTGCATCTGTGTCAGTGATGGTGCATCGGAGACCAGAGCTGTGGAGTCAAAGTCGGAGTCAATTTTGGTGGAGTCGGTATAAAAAGGACCGACTCAGACTCCAAAAATATATAATAAATTGGGTACGGTAGTTCAATGCAATATTTTCAAATTATTATGTTCTACATATCTTGATTGTTACAATAATGATTAAAAGGCTTATGTTCACATGATGCTAGAATAAATGTATCACCTAAACATCAGCAATGTAGGAAGGAGTCAGAGTCATGGAGTCGGAGTCAGTGCTTTGGCTTACCGACTCCACAGCCCTGGAGACGGCCAGGCAAGTGGCGCTGCTGCAGTTGTGGGCGCCTTTCCCAGAATTTCACGCAGTATCCTAGATGCCAAATTGCAGCATCGGTATCCAGGATCGTGCATCTTCCTAACAATAATGCATGTTGCAGCAGCCTCCAAGATGCATTATCAGTAGGAATAGATATATTCAGATGCTGAATATGGAGAAATACTTTCTATTAACCCTACCCCACCACTATACCAGAGAAGCAAACAAAACCATCTCAAACTTTTATTTAAAACATTTTATTTACTGGAAAAAGTAATGAGGCAGAGGGCAAAAACATTTAGTACAAAAAAGAAATAAATTCATATATGTACTTTTGTAAAAACAAAGGAAAGAAATTCTGCATGAATGAGCCTTGTCATTTATTCATAACTCTGTCAATCCAGCACAAATGCCATCCAGACAGGACATCCACATTTGGAAATCTCAAGCCCCTTTATTTGCCAAGAAACATCTAAAGGAGTTATTGAAGTCTCCAACGCTTGGTTACCTAAATAGAAAAAAATAAATAATATAATAAATATATATTAGATGGTGGCCCGATTCTAACGCATCGGGTATTCTAGAATATGTATGTAGGCTGCTGGGGTGTATATAGAGGCTGCTGAGCTGTATATAGAGGCTGCTGGGGTGTATATATAGAGGCTGCAGAGCTGTATATAGAGGCTGCTGGGCTGTATATAGAGGCTGCTGAGCTGTATATAGAGGCTGCTGAGCTGTATATAGAGGCTGCTGAGCTGTATATAGAGGCTGCTGGGGTGTATATAGAGGCTGCTGGGGTGTATATAGAGGCTGCTGGGGTGTATATAGAGGCTGCTGGGGTGTATATAGAGGCTGCTGAGGTGTATATATAGAGGTTGCTGGGCTGTATATAGAGGCTGCTGGGGTGTATATAGAGGCTGCTGGGGTGTATATAGAGGCTGCTGGGGTGTATATAGAGGCTGCTGAGCTGTATATAGAGGCTGCTGAGCTGTATATAGAGGCTGCTGGGGTGTATATAGAGGTTGCTGGGGTGTATATATAGAGGCTGCTGGGCTGTATATAGAGGCTGCTGGGCTGTATATAGAAGCTGCTGGGCTGTATATAGAGGCTGCTGGGCTGTATATAGAGGCTGCTGAGCTGTATATAGAGGCTGCTGAGCTGTATATAGAGGTTGCTGGGGTGTATATATAGAGGCTGCTGGGCTGTATATAGAGGCTGCTGGGCTGTATATAGAAGCTGCTGGGCTGTATATAGAGGCTGCTGGGCTGTATATAGAGGCTGCTGAGCTGTATATAGAGGCTGCTGAGCTGTATATAGAGGCTGCTGAGCTGTATATAGAGGCTGCTGGGGTGTATATAGAGGCTGCTGGGGTGTATATAGAGGCTGCTGGGGTGTATATAGAGGCTGCTGGGGTGTATATAGAGGCTGCTGAGGTGTATATATAGAGGTTGCTGGGCTGTATATAGAGGCTGCTGGGGTGTATATAGAGGCTGCTGGGGTGTATATAGAGGCTGCTGAGCTGTATATAGAGGCTGCTGGGGTGTATATAGAGGTTGCTGGGGTGTATATATAGAGGCTGCTGGGCTGTATATAGAGGCTGCTGGGCTGTACATAGAGGCTGCTGGGCTGTACATAGAAGCTGCTGGGCTGTATATAGAGGCTGCTGAGCTGTATATAGAGGCTGCTGGGGTATATATAGAGGCTGCTGGGCTGTATATAGAGGCTGCTGAGCTGTATATAGAGGCTGCTGAGCTGTATATAGAGGCTGCTGAGCTGTATATAGAGGCTGCTGGGCTGTATATAGAGGCTGCTGGGCTGTATATAGAGGCTGCTGGGGTGTATATAGAGGCTGCTGGGGTGTATATAGAGGCTGCTGGGGTGTATATAGAGGCTGCTGAGCTGTATATAGAGGTTGCTGGGGTGTATATATAGAGGCTGCTGGGCTGTATATAGAGGCTGCTGGGGTGTATATAGAAGCTGCTGGGGTGTATATAGAAGCTGCTGGGCTGTATATAGAGGCTGCTGGGCTGTACATAGAGGCTGCTGGGCTGTATATAGAGGTTGCTGGGGTGTATATATAGAAGCTGCTGGGCTGTATATAGAAGCTGCTGGGCTGTATATAGAGGCTGCTGAGCTGTATATAGAGGCTGCTGGGGTATATATAGAGGCTGCTGGGGTATATATAGAGGCTGCTGGGCTGTATATAGAGGCTGCTGGGGTATATATATAGAGGCTGCTGGGCTGTATATAGAGGCTACTGGGCTGTATATAGAAGCTGCTGGGCTGTATATAGAAGCTGCTGGGCTGTATATAGAGGCTGCTGGGCTGTATATAGAGGCTGCTGAGCTGTATATAGAGGTTGCTGGGGTGTATACATAGAGGCTGCTGGGCTGTATATAGAGGCTGCTGGGGTGTATATAGAGGCTGTTGGGGTGTATATATAGAGGCTGCTGGGCTGTATATAGAGGCTGCTGCTGGGCTGTATATAGAGGCTGCTGGGCTGTATATAGAGGCTGCTGGGCTGTATATATAGAGGCTGCTGGGCTGTATATAGAGGCTGCTGGGCTGTATATAGAGGCTGCTGGGCTGTATATAGAGGCTGCTGGGCTGTATATAGAGGCTGCTGGGGTGTATATAGAGGCTGCTGGGCTGTATATAGAGGCTGCTGGGCTGTATATAGAGGCTGCTGGGCTGTATATAGAGGCTGCTGGGGTGTATATAGAGGCTGCTGGGGTGTATATATAGAGGCTGCTGGGCTGTATATAGAGGCTGCTGCTGGGCTGTATATAGAGGCTGCTGGGCTGTATATAGAGGCTGCTGGGCTGTATATAGAGGTTGCTGGGGTGTATATAGAGGCTGCTGGGCTGTATATAGAGGCTGCTGGGGTGTATATAGAGGCTGCTGGGGTGTATATAGAGGCTGCTGGGGTGTATATATAGAGGCTGCTGGGCTGTATATAGAGGCTGCTGCTGGGCTGTATATAGAGGCTGCTGGGCTGTATATAGAGGCTGCTGGGCTGTATATATAGAGGCTGCTGGGCTGTATATAGAGGCTGCTGGGCTGTATATAGAGGCTGCTGGGCTGTATATAGAGGCTGCTGGGCTGTATATAGAGGCTGCTGGGGTGTATATAGAGGCTGCTGGGCTGTATATAGAGGCTGCTGGGCTGTATATAGAGGCTGCTGGGCTGTATATAGAGGCTGCTGGGGTGTATATAGAGGCTGTTGGGCTGTATATAGAGGCTGCTGGGCTGTATATAGAGGCTGCTGCTGGGGTCTATATAGAGGCTGCTGGAGTATATATAGAGGCTGCTGGAGTGTATATATAGAGGCTGCTGGGGTGTATATAGAGGCTGCTGGGGTGTATATAGAGGCTGCTGCTGGGCTGTATACAGAGGCTGCTGGGCTGTATATAGAAGCTGCTGGGGTGTATATAGAGGCTGCTGCTGGGCTGTATACAGAGGCTGCTGGGCTGTATATAGAAGCTGCTGGGCTGTATATAGAGGCTGCTGGGCTGTATATAGAGGCTGCTGGGCTGTATATAGAGGCTGCTGGGCTGTATATAGAGGCTGCTGGGCTGTATATAGAAGCTGCTGGGCTGTATACAGAGGCTGCTGGGCTGTATATAGAAGCTGCTGGGCTGTATATAGAGGCTGCTGGGCTGTATATAGAGGCTGCTGCTGGGCTGTATATAGAGGCTGCTGCTGGGCTGTATATAGAGGCTGCTGCTGGGCTGTATATAGAGGCTGCTGCTGGGCTGTATATAGAGGCTGCTGCTGGGCTGTATATAGAGGCTGCTGCTGGGCTGTATATAGAGGCTGCTGCTGGGCTGTATATAGAGGCTGCTGCTGGGCTGTATATAGAGGCTGCTGGGCTGTATATAGAGGCTGCTGGGGTGTATATAGAGGCTGCTGGGGTGTATATAGAGGCTGCTGGGGTGTATATAGAGGCTGCTGCAGTATATATAGAGGCTGCTGCAGTATATATAGAGGCTGCTGGGGTGTATATAGAGGCTGCTGGGGTATATATAGAGGCTGCTGGGGTGTATATAGAGGCTGCTGGGGTGTATATAGAAGCTGCTGGGGTGTATATAGAGGCTGCTGGGGTGTATATAGAAGCTGCTGGGGTGTATATAGAAGCTGCTGGGGTGTATATAGAAGCTGCTGGGCTGTATATAGAGGCTGCTGGGCTGTATATAGAGGCTGCTGGGGTGTATATAGAGGCTGCTGGGGTGTATATAGAAGCTGCTGGGGTGTATATAGAAGCTGCTGGGCTGTATATAGAGGCTGCTGGGCTGTATATAGAGGCTGCTGGGCTGTATATAGAGGCTGCTGGGCTGTATATAGAGGCTGCTGCTGGGGTCTATATAGAGGCTGCTGGAGTATATATAGAGGCTGCTGCTGGGGTCTATATAGAGGCTGCTGCTGGAGTATATATAGAGGCTGCTGGGCTGTATATAGAGTCTGCTGCTGGGGTGTATATAGAGGCTGCTGGAGTATATATAGAGGCTGCTGCTGGGGTGTATATAGAGGCTGCTGGGCTGTATATAGAAGCTGCTGGGGTGTATATAGAGGCTGCTGGAGTATATATAGAGGCTGCTGCTGCTGGGCTGTATATAGAGGCTGCTGGGCTGTATATAGAAGCTGCTGGGCTGTATATAGAGGCTGCTGGGGTGTATATAGAGGCTGCTGGGGTGTATATAGAGGCTGCTGGGGTGTATATAGAGGCTGCTGCTGGGCTGTATACAGAGGCTGCTGGGCTGTATATAGAAGCTGCTGGGCTGTATATAGAGGCTGATGGGCTTGTATATAGAAGCTGCTGGGGTGTATATAGAGGCTGCTGCTGGGCTGTATATAGAGGCTGCTGCTGGGCTGTATATAGAGGCTGCTGCTGGGCTGTATATAGAGGCTGCTGGGCTGTATATAGAGGCTGCTGGGCTGTATATAGAGGCTGCTGGGCTGTATATAGAGGCTGCTGGGGTGCATATAGAGGCTGCTGGGGTGCATATAGAGGCTGCTGGGGTGCATATAGAGGCTGCTGGGGTGCATATAGAGGCTGCTGCAGTATATATAGAGGCTGCTGCAGTATATATAGAGGCTGCTGGGCTGTATATAGAGGCTGCTGGGGTGTATATAGAGGCTGCTGGGGTGTATAGAGGCTGCTGGGGTGTATATAGAAGCTGCTGGGGTGTATATAGAAGCTGCTGGGGTGTATATAGAAGCTGCTGGGCTGTATATAGAGGCTGCTGGGGTGTATATAGAGGCTGCTGGGCTGTATATAGAGGCTGCTGGGGTGTATATAGAGGCTGCTGGGGTGTATATAGAAGCTGCTGGGCTGTATATAGAGGCTGCTGGGCTGTATATAGAGGCTGCTGGGCTGTATATAGAGGCTGCTGGGCTGTATATAGAGGCTGCTGCTGGAGTATATATAGAGGCTGCTGGAGTATATATAGAGGTTGCTGGGCTGTATATAGAGGCTGCTGCTGGGGTCTATATAGAGGCTGCTGCTGGAGTATATATAGAGGCTGCTGGGCTGTATATAGAGTTTGCTGCTGGGGTGTATATAGAGGCTGCTGGAGTATATATAGAGGCTGCTGGAGTATATATAGAGTCTGCTGCTGGGGTGTATATAGAGGCTGCTGGGCTGTATATAGAAGCTGCTGGGGTGTATATAGAGGCTGCTGGAGTATATATAGAGGCTGCTGGAGTATATATAGAGGCTGCTGCTGCTGGGCTGTATATAGAGGCTGCTGGGCTGTATATAGAAGCTGCTGGGCTGTATATAGAGGCTGCTGGGCTGTATATAGAGGCTGCTGGGGTGTATATAGAGGCTGCTGGGGTGTATATAGAGGCTGCTGGGGTGTATATAGAGGCTGCTGGGCTGTATATAGAAGCTTCTGGGGTGTATATATAGAGGCTCCTGCTGCTGGGCTGTATATAGAGGCTGCTGGGCTGTATATAGAAGCTGCTGGGCTGTATATAGAGGCTGCTGGACTGTATATATAGAAGCTGCTGGGCTGTATATAGAAGCTGCTGGGCTGTATATAGAAGCTGCTGGGCTGTATATAGAGGCTGCTGCTGGGCTGTATATAGAGGCTGCTGCTGGGCTGTATATAGAGGCTGCTGCTGGGCTGTATATAGAGGCTGCTGGGCTGTATATAGAGGCTGCTGCTGGAGTGTATATAGAGGCTGCTGGAGTGTATATAGAGGCTGCTGGGATGTATATAGAAGCTGCTGGGCTGTATATAGAGGCTGCTGGACTGTATATATAGAAGCTGCTGGGCTGTATATAGAGGCTGCTGCTGGGCTGTATATAGAGGCTGCTGCTGGGCTGTATATAGAGGCTGCTGCTGGGCTGTATATAGAGGCTGCTGCTGGGCTGTATATAGAGGCTGCTGCTGGGCTGTATATAGAGGCTGCTGCTGGAGTGTATATAGAGGCTGCTGGAGTGTATATAGAGGCTGCTGGGCTGTATATAGAAGCTGCTGGGCTGTATATAGAGGCTGCTGGACTGTATATATAGAAGCTGCTGGGCTGTATATAGAAGCTGCTGGGCTGTATATAGAGGCTGCTGCTGGGCTGTATATAGAGGCTGCTGCTGGGCTGTATATAGAGGCTGCTGGGCTGTATATAGAGGCTGCTGCTGGAGTGTATATAGAGGCTGCTGGAGTGTATATAGAGGCTGCTGGGCAGTATATAGAGGCTGCTGGGCTGTATATAGAGGCTGCTGCTGGGGTGTATACAGAGGCTGCTGCTGGGGTGTATACAGAGGCTGCTGCTGGGCTGTATATAGAGGCTGCTGGGCTATATATAGAAGCTGCTGGGCTGTATATAGAGGCTGCTGGGCTGTATATAGAGGCTGCTGGGCTGTATATAGAGGCTGCTGGGCTGTATATAGAGGCTGCTGGGCTATATATAGAAGCAGCTGGGGTGTATATAGAGGCTGCTGGGCTGTATATATAGAGGCTCCTGCTGCTGGGCTGTATATAGAAGCTGCTGGTGTGTATATAGAGGCTGCTGGGCTGTATATAGAGGCTGCTGGGGTATATATAGAGGCTCCTGCTGCTGGGCTGTATATAGAGGTTGCTGGGCTGTATATAGAAGCTGCTGGTGTGTATATAGAGGCTGCTGGGCTGTATATAGAGGCTGCTGGGGTATATATACAGTCATGGCCAAAAGTATTGAGAATGAGACAAATAGTAATTTTTCCAAAGTTTACTGCTTCATTTTTTGTAATGGCAATTTGCATATACTCCTGAATGTCAAAGAGTGATCAGCTTAACAGCAATTAATGTACTTGCAAATTCAATATTTGCCCAGAAAATGAATTTTAACCCCCAAAACACATTTCCACATCATTGCAGTCCTGCCTTAAAAGGAGCAGCTAACATCGTTTTAGTGATTGATCCATTAACACAGGTGTGGGTGTTGATGAGGACAGGGCTGGCGATCAATCAGTCATGATTAAGTAAGAATGACATCACTGGACACTTTAAAAGGAGGCTGGTTCTTGGTATCATTGTTTCTCTTCAGTTAACCATGGTTATCTCTAAAGAAACACGTGCAGCCATCATTGCACTGCACAAAAATGGCCTAACAGGGAAGAGTATCGCAGCTACAAAGATTGCACCTCAGTCAACAATCTATCGCATCATCAAGAACTTCAAGGAGAGAGCTTCCATTGTTGTCAAAAAGGCTCCAGGGCGCCCAAGAAAGACCAGCAAGCGCCAAGACCGTATCTTTAAACTGTTTCAGCTGCGGGATTGGACTACCAGCAGTGCCGAGCTTGCTCAGGAATGGCAGCAGGCTGGTGTGAGTGCTTCTGCACGCACTGTGAGGCGGAGACTCTTTGAGCAAGGGCTGGTTTCAAGGAGGACAGCAAAGAAGCCACTTCTCTCCAGAAAAAACATCAGGGACCGACTGATATTCTGCAAAAGGTACAGGGAGTGGACTGCTGAGGACTGGGGCAAAGTCATTTTCTCTGATGAATCCCCTTTTCGATTGTTTGGGACATCTGGAAAACAGCTTATTCGGAGAAGAAGAGGTGAGCGCTACCACCAGTCTTGTCTCATGCCAACTGTAAAGCATCCTGAAACCATTCATGTGTGGGGTTGCTTCTCAGCCAAGGGAATGGGCTCACTCACAGTCTTGGCTAAAAACACAGCCATGAATAAAGAATGGTACCAGAATGTCCTCCAAGAGCAACTTCTCCCAACCGTCCAAGAGCAGTTTGGCGCCCAACAATGCCTTTTCCATCATGATGGAGCACCTTGCCATAAAGCAAAGGTGATAACTAAATGGCTCATGGAACAAAACATAGAGATTTTGGGTCCATGGCCTGGAAACTCCCCAGATCTTAATCCCATTGCGAACTTGTGGTCAATCATCAAGAGACGGGTGGACAAACAAAAACCAACAAATTCTGGCAAAATGCAAGCATTGATTATGCAAGAATGGACTGCTATCAGTCAGGATTTGGTCCAAAAGTTGATTGATAGCATGCCAGGGAGAATTACAGAGGTCTTGAAGAAGAAAGCGCAACACTGCAAATATTGACTTGCTGCATTAACTCATTCTAACTGTCAATATAACCTATTGGTACTCATAATATGATTGCAATTATATTTCTGTATGTGATATAAACATCAGACAAACACAGATAAAAACCAGAGGCCAGCAGATCATGTGAAAATATAATTTTGGTGTCATTCTCAAAACTTTTGGCCATGACTGTAGAGGCTCCTGCTGCTGGGCTGTATATAGAGGCTGCTGCTGGGCTGTATATAGAGGCTGCTGCTGGGCTGTATATAGAGGCTGCTGCTGGGGTGTATATAGAGGCTGCTGGGGTGTATATAGAGGCTGCTGGGCTGTCTATAGAGGCTGCTGGGCTGTCTATAGAGGCTGCTGGGCTGTCTATAGAGGCTGCTGGGCTGTCTATAGAGGCTGCTGGGGTGTATATAGAGGCTGCTGCTGGGCTGTCTATAGAGGCTGCTGCTGGGCTGTCTATAGAGGCTGCTGCTGGGCTGTCTATAGAGGCTGCTGCTGGGCTGTCTATAGAGGCTGCTGCTGGGCTGTCTATAGAGGCTGCTGGGCTGTATATAGAAGCTGCTGGGCTGTATATAGAAGCTGCTGCTGGGCTGTATATAGAGGCTGCTGCTGGGCTGTATATAGAGGCTGCTGGGGTGTATATAGAGGCTGCTGGGCTGTATATAGAGGCTGCTGCTGGAGTGTATATAGAGGCTGCTGGGCAGTATATAGAGGCTGCTGGGCTGTATATAGAGGCTGCTGGGCTATATATAGAAGCTGCTGGGGTGTATATAGAGGCTGCTGGGCTGTATATATAGAGGCTCCTGCTGCTGGGCTGTATATAGAAGCTGCTGGTGTGTATATAGAGGCTGCTGGGCTGTATATAGAGGCTGCTGGGGTATATATAGAGGCTCCTGCTGCTGGGCTGTATATAGAGGTTGCTGGGCTGTATATAGAAGCTGCTGGTGTGTATATAGAGGCTGCTGGGCTGTATATAGAGGCTGCTGGGCTGTATATAGAGGCTGCTGGGCTGTATATAGAGGCTGCTGGGGTATATATAGAGGCTCCTGCTGCTGGGCTGTATATAGAGGCTGCTGCTGGGCTGTATATAGAGGCTGCTGGGGTGTATATAGAAGCTGCTGGGCTGTATATAGAGGCTGCTGCTGGGATGTCTATAGAGGCTGCTGGGCTGTATATAGAGGTTGCTGGGCTGTATATAGAAGCTGCTGGGCTGTATATAAAGGCTGCTGGGCTGTATATAGAGGCTGCTGGGCTTGTATATAGAAGCTGCTGGGGTGTATATAGAGGCTGCTGCTGGGGTGTATATAGAGGCTGCTGCTGGGGTGTATATAGAGGCTGCTGCTGGGGTGTATATAGAAGCTGCTGGGGTGTATATAGAAGCTGCTGGGGTGTATATAGAAGCTGCTGCTGGGGTGTATATAGAGGCTGCTGCTGGGCTGTATATAGAGGCTGCTGCTGGGCTGTATATAGAGGCTGCTGCTGGGCTGTTTATAGAGGCTGCTGCTGGGCTGTATATAGAGGCTGCTGCTGGGCTGTATATAGAGGCTGCTGCTGGGGTGTATATAGAGGCTGCTGCTGGGGTGTATATAGAGGCTGCTGCTGGGGTGTATATAGAGGCTGCTGCTGGGGTGTATATAGAGGCTGCTGCTGGGGTGTATATAGAGGCTGCTGCTGGGGTGTATATAGAGGCTGCTGCTGGGGTGTATATAGAGGCTGCTGCTGGGGTGTATATAGAGGCTGCTGCTGGGCTGTATATAGAGGCTGCTGCTGGGCTGTATATAGAGGCTGCTGCTGCTGGGCTGTATATAGAGGCTGCTGCTGCTGGGCTGTATATAGAGGCTGCTGCTGCTGGGCTGTATATAGAGGCTGCTGCTGGGCTGTATATAGAGGCTGCTGCTGCTGGGCTGTATATAGAGGCTGCTGCTGCTGGGCTGTATATAGAGGCTGCTGCTGCTGGGCTGTATATAGAGGCTGCTGCTGCTGGGCTGTATATAGAGGCTGCTGCTGCTGGGCTGTATATAGAGGCTGCTGCTGCTGGGCTGTATATAGAGGCTGCTGCTGGGCTGTATATAGAGGCTGCTGCTGCTGGGCTGTATATAGAGGCTGCTGCTGCTGGGCTGTATATAGAGGCTGCTGCTGCTGGGCTGTATATAGAGGCTGCTGCTGCTGGGCTGTATATAGAGGCTGCTGCTGCTGGGCTGTATATAGAGGCTGCTGGGCTGTCTATAGAGGCTGCTGGGCTGTCTATAGAGGCTGCTGGGGTGTATATAGAGGCTGCTGCTGGGCTGTCTATAGAGGCTGCTGCTGGGCTGTCTATAGAGGCTGCTGCTGGGCTGTCTATAGAGGCTGCTGCTGGGCTGTCTATAGAGGCTGCTGGGCTGTATATAGAAGCTGCTGGGCTGTATATAGAAGCTGCTGCTGGGCTGTATATAGAGGCTGCTGCTGGGCTGTATATAGAGGCTGCTGGGGTGTATATAGAGGCTGCTGGGCTGTATATAGAGGCTGCTGCTGGAGTGTATATAGAGGCTGCTGGGCAGTATATAGAGGCTGCTGGGCTGTATATAGAGGCTGCTGGGCTATATATAGAAGCTGCTGGGGTGTATATAGAGGCTGCTGGGCTGTATATATAGAGGCTCCTGCTGCTGGGCTGTATATAGAAGCTGCTGGTGTGTATATAGAGGCTGCTGGGCTGTATATAGAGGCTGCTGGGGTATATATAGAGGCTCCTGCTGCTGGGCTGTATATAGAGGTTGCTGGGCTGTATATAGAAGCTGCTGGTGTGTATATAGAGGCTGCTGGGCTGTATATAGAGGCTGCTGGGCTGTATATAGAGGCTGCTGGGCTGTATATAGAGGCTGCTGGGGTATATATAGAGGCTCCTGCTGCTGGGCTGTATATAGAGGCTGCTGCTGGGCTGTATATAGAGGCTGCTGGGGTGTATATAGAAGCTGCTGGGCTGTATATAGAGGCTGCTGCTGGGATGTCTATAGAGGCTGCTGGGCTGTATATAGAGGTTGCTGGGCTGTATATAGAAGCTGCTGGGCTGTATATAAAGGCTGCTGGGCTGTATATAGAGGCTGCTGGGCTTGTATATAGAAGCTGCTGGGGTGTATATAGAGGCTGCTGCTGGGGTGTATATAGAGGCTGCTGCTGGGGTGTATATAGAGGCTGCTGCTGGGGTGTATATAGAAGCTGCTGGGGTGTATATAGAAGCTGCTGGGGTGTATATAGAAGCTGCTGCTGGGGTGTATATAGAGGCTGCTGCTGGGCTGTATATAGAGGCTGCTGCTGGGCTGTTTATAGAGGCTGCTGCTGGGCTGTATATAGAGGCTGCTGCTGGGCTGTATATAGAGGCTGCTGCTGGGGTGTATATAGAGGCTGCTGCTGGGGTGTATATAGAGGCTGCTGCTGGGGTGTATATAGAGGCTGCTGCTGGGGTGTATATAGAGGCTGCTGCTGGGGTGTATATAGAGGCTGCTGCTGGGGTGTATATAGAGGCTGCTGCTGGGGTGTATATAGAGGCTGCTGCTGGGGTGTATATAGAGGCTGCTGCTGGGGTGTATATAGAGGCTGCTGCTGGGCTGTATATAGAGGCTGCTGCTGGGCTGTATATAGAGGCTGCTGCTGCTGGGCTGTATATAGAGGCTGCTGCTGCTGGGCTGTATATAGAGGCTGCTGCTGCTGGGCTGTATATAGAGGCTGCTGCTGGGCTGTATATAGAGGCTGCTGCTGCTGGGCTGTATATAGAGGCTGCTGCTGCTGGGCTGTATATAGAGGCTGCTGCTGCTGGGCTGTATATAGAGGCTGCTGCTGCTGGGCTGTATATAGAGGCTGCTGCTGCTGGGCTGTATATAGAGGCTGCTGCTGCTGGGCTGTATATAGAGGCTGCTTCTGGGCTGTATATAGAGGCTGCTGCTGGGCTGTATATAGAGGCTGCTGCTGCTGGGCTGTATATAGAGGCTGCTGCTGGGGTGTACTGACCAGAAAATGTGACTGCCTCAGCCAATCACAGGCCATAGTTAACCGGATTTACCCAAAGTCCATTTTCCCTAAACTGGGTAAATCCAGTTAATTTGTAGCATATAGCGCAGGCGGTAACCGAAGTCCATTCTTCCCCAATCCGGTGAACATCTGCACTATATGATACTACTTAACCGCATTTACTCAAAATTAAGGGAGTTTGTCATTTTTTAGACACTGGGTCACTGCCCCCCTGTGCTGGATCTGTCCCCACAGTGTTCGCTTTTTGACCTACATCCCACATGCTTGCTCTCACCACCACCAGCAGCCAAGTCCCAGCTGGCCAGGGGGGACGACACCACCACCAGCAGCCGCGTCCCAGCTGGCCAGGGGGGAAGACACCACCACCAGCAGCCGCGTCCCAGCTGGCCAGGGGGGAAGACACCACCACCAGCAGCCGCGTCCCAGCTGGCCAGAGGGGACGACACCACCACCCGCGTCCCAGCTGGCCAGGGGGGACGACACCACCACCAGCAGCCGCGTCCCAGCGGGCCAGGGGGGACGACACCACCATCAGCAGCCGCGTCCCAGCTGGCCAGGGAGGGGGGGGGGGGGGGACACCACCCCCAGCAGTCGTGTCCCAGCTGGCCAGGGGAGGGAGTGGGGGGGAGGGACACCTCCACCAACAGCCGGGTTCCAGCTGGCCAGGGGGGACGACACCACCACCAACAGCCGCGTCCCAGGGGGGACGACACCACCACCAGCAGCCGCGTCCCAGCCGGCCAGGGGGAAGACGGTCTCTGCTGGCTCACACCATACACATACACACATATACATATATACTCAAACCAAGGAAGAAGAGGGTAGCCGGGTTGCGTTATACTACTTAACCAGAATTACTCAAAATGAAGGGACTTTGTCGTTTTTTAGACCCTGGGTCACTCCCACTGTCAGAGGTGCGGGCATCCAGGTGTCCGGAATAGGGGGTGCGGGCATCCAGGTGTCCGGAGTGGGGTCAATAAACTTTGGGTACATCCGGTTAACATCTGTACCATGTTCTGCTAAGTAACGGGATTAGGGTCAATAAACTTTGGGTACATCCGGTTAACATCTGCACCATGTTCTGCTAAGTAAAGGGATTAGGGTCAATAAACTTTGGGTACATCCGGTTAACATCTGCACCATGTTCTGCTAAGTAACCGGATTTACTCAAAATGAAGGGACTTTGCCATTTTTTAGACCCTGGGTCACTCCCACTGTCAGAGGTGCGGGCATTCAGGTGTCTGTCCCCGGTGGTCAGGGGGGGCCACACCACCACCAGCAGCCGAGTCCCAGCTGGCCAGGCGGGACGACACCACCAGCAGCCGCGTCCCAGCTGGCCAGGGGGGACACCACCACCAGCAGCCGCGTCCCCGCTGGCCAGGGGGGACACCACCACCAGCAGCCGCGTCCCAGCTGGCCAGGGGGGACACCACCACCAGCAGCCGTGTCCCAGCTGGCCAGGGGGGACGACACCACCACCAGCAGCCGCGTCCCAGCTGGCCAGGGGGGACGACACCACCACCAGCAGCCGCGTCCCAGCGGGCCAGAAGGGACGACACCACCACCAGCAGCCGCGTCCCAGCGGGCCAGGAGGCACGACACCACCACCAGCAGCAGCGTCCCAGCGGGCCAGGAGGCACGACACCACCACCAGCAGCAGCGTCCCAGCGGGCCAGGGGGGACGACACCACCACCAGCAGCAGCGTCCCAGGGAGGACGACACCACCACCAGCAGCCGCGTCCCAGCGGGCCAGGGGGGACGACACCACCACCAGCAGCCGCGTCCCAGCGGGGACGACACCACCACCAGTAGCCGCGTCCCAGCGGGGACGACACCACCACCAGCAGCCGCGTCCCAGCGGGGACGACACCACCACCAGCAGCCGCGTCCCAGCGGGGACAACACCACCAGCAGCAGCCGCGTCCCAGCGGGCCAGGGGGGACAACACCACCAGCAGCAGCCGCGTCCCAGCGGGCCAGGGGGGACAACACCACCACCAGCAGTCGCGTCCCAGCTGGCCAGGGGGGACAACACCACCACCAGCAGTCGCGTCCCAGCTGGCCAGGGGGGACGACACCACCACCAGCAGCCGCGTCCCAGCAGGCCAGAGGTGACGACACCACCACCAGCAGAAGCGTCCCAGCTGGCCAGACGGGACGACACCACCACCAGCAGCCGCGTCCCAGCTGGCCAGAGGGGACGACACCACTACCAGCAGCCGCGTCCCAGCGGGTCAGGGGGGACGACACCACCACCAGCAGCCGCGTCCCAGCGGGCCAGAAGAGACGACACCACCACCAGCAGCCGCGTCCCAGCGGGCCAGGAGGCACGACACCACCACCAGCAGCAGCGTCCCAGCGGGCCAGGAGGCACGACACCACCACCAGCAGCAGCGTCCCAGCGGGCCAGGGGGGACGACACCACCACCAGCAGCAGCGTCCCAGGGAGGACGACACCACCACCAGCAGCCGCGTCCCAGCGGGCCAGGGGGGACGACACCACCACCAGCAGCCGCGTCCCAGCGGGGACGACACCACCACCAGTAGCCGCGTCCCAGCGGGGACGACACCACCACCAGCAGCCGCGTCCCAGCGGGGACGACACCACCACCAGCAGCCGCGTCCCAGCGGGGACAACACCACCAGCAGCAGCCGCGTCCCAGCGGGCCAGGGGGGACAACACCACCAGCAGCAGCCGCGTCCCAGCGGGCCAGGGGGGACAACACCACCACCAGCAGTCGCGTCCCAGCTGGCCAGGGGGGACAACACCACCACCAGCAGTCGTGTCCCAGCTGGCCAGGGGGGACGACACCACCACCAGCAGCCGCGTCCCAGCAGGCCAGAGGTGACGACACCACCACCAGCAGAAGCGTCCCAGCTGGCCAGACGGGACGACACCACCACCAGCAGCCGCGTCCCAGCTGGCCAGAGGGGACGACACCACTACCAGCAGCCGCGTCCCAGCGGGCCAGGGGGGACGACACCACCACCAGCAGCCGCGTCCCAGCGGGCCAGGGGGGAGGACACCACAACCAGCAGCCGCGTCCCAGCGGGGACGACACCACCACCAGCAGCCGCGTCCCAGCGGGCCAGGGGGGACGACACCACCACCAGCAGCCGCGTCCCAGCGGGCCAGGGGGGACGACACCACCACCAGCAGCCGCGTCCCAGCGGGCCAGGGGGGGGCGACACCACCACCAGCAGTCGCGTCTCAGCTGGCCAGGGGGGACGACACCACCACCAGCAGCCGCATCCCAGCAGGCCAGAGGTGACGACACCACCACCAGCAGAAGCGTCCCAGCTGGCCAGACGGGACGACACCACCACCAGCAGCCGCGTCCCAGCTGGCCAGAGGGGACGACACCACCACCAGCAGCCGCGTCCCAGCGGGCCAGGGGGGACGACACCACCACCAGCAGCCGCGTCCCAGCGGGCCACGGGGGAGGACACCACAACCAGCAGCAGCGTCCCAGCGGGCCAGGGAGGACGACACCACCACCAGCAGCCGCGTCCCAGCGGGACGACACCACCACCAGCAGCCGCGTCCCAGCTGGCCAGGCGGGACGACACCACCACCAGCAGCCGCGTCCCAGGTGGCCAGGCGGGACGACACCACCACCAGCAGCCGCGTCCCAGGTGGCCAGGCGGGACGACACCACCACTAGCAGCCACGTCCCAGCTGGCCAGTGGGTGCAACACCACCACCAGCAGCCAAGTCCCAGCTGGCCAGGGGGGACGACAGCACCACCAGCAGCCGCGTCCCAGCTGGCCAGGCGGGACGACACCACCACCAGCAGCCGCGTCCCAGGTGGCCAGGCGGGACGACACCACCACTAGCAGCCACGTCCCAGCTGGCCAGTGGGTGCGACACCACCACCAGCAGCCAAGTCCCAGCTGGCCAGGGGCGGCGACACCACCACCAGCAGCCGCGTCCCAGCTGGCAAGGCGGGACGACACCACCACCAGCAGCCGCGTCCCAGCCGGCCAGGGGGGAGACCGTCTCTGCTGGCTCACGCCATACACATACACACATATACATATATACTCAAACCAAGGAAGAAGAGGGTAGCCGGGTTGCGTTATACTACTTAACCAGAATTACTCAAAATGAAGGGACTTTGTCATTTTTTAGACCCTGGGTCACTCCCACTGTCAGAGGTGCGGGCATTCAGATGTCTGTCCCAGCTGACCAGGGGGGCGACACCACCACCAGCAGCCGCGTCCCAGCTGGCCAGGGAGGACACCACCACTAGCAGCCGCGTCCCAGCTGGCCGGGAGGGGGGGGTGGGATACCACCACCAGCAGCCGCGTCCCAGCTGGCCGGGAGGGGGGGGGGGGGGGGGGGGATACCACCACCAGCAGCCGCGTCCCAGCTGGCCAGGGGGGACGACACCACCACCAGCAGCCAAGTCCCAGCTGACCAGGGGGGACGACACCACCACCAGCAGCCAAGTCCCAGCTGGACAGGGGGGACGACACCACCACCACCAGCCAAGTCCCAGCTGGCCAGGGGGGACGACACCACCACCACCAGTCAAGTCCCAGCTGGCCAGGGGCTGGCCAGGGGGGACACCACCACCAGCAGCCGCGTCCCAGCGGGCCAGGGGGAACGACACCACCACCAGCAGCCGCGTCCCAGCTGGCCAGGGGGGATGACACCACCACCAGCAGCCGCGTCCCAGCTGGCCAGGGGGGGGGAGACACCACCACCAGCAGCCGCGTCCCAGCTGGCCAGGGGGGACGACACCACCACCAGCAGCCGCATCTCAGCGGGCCAGGGGGGACGACACCACCACCAGCAGCCGCGTCTCAGCTGGCCAGGGGGGATGACACCACCACCAGCAGCCGCGTCCCAGCTGGCCAGGAGGACGGCCTCTGCTGGCTCACGCCATACACATACACACATATAAATATATACTCAAACCAAGGAAGAAGAGGATAGCCGGGTTGCGTTATCATGGAGGCTGGTGAGCCGCGTCTCCACAATGCTTCGTTATCTAACTGAAGAAAAAAAAAAGGGAAATTAATTTGCCATAATATAAATATATAATGATACAATAAATACATATAAGACCACCAGCAGCCGCGTCCCAGCTGGCCAGGGGGGACGACACCACCACCAGCAGCCGCGTCCCAGCTGGCCAGGGGGGACGACACCACCACCAGCAGCCGCGTCCCAGCTGGCCAGGGGGGACGACACCACCACCAGCAGCCGCGTCCCAGCTGGCCAGGGGGGACGACACCACCACCAGCAGCCGCGTCCCAGCTGGCCAGTTGGGACATACACAAAGAAACACACATACATATGGAGTAACGCACACAGGAGGAAGACAGCACACATATATATATATATATATATCTTAGATGGTTGCCCGATTCAAACGCATCGGGTATTCTAGAATATGTATGTAGTTTATTTATGAAGATTTAAGAATAATGCAATACATGCGGGCGTGCGGCGGTGTCTGCTTGCGGCGGTGTAGGTGTGCAGTGGTGCGTGTGAGCGGTGGTGTGGTTGTGTCTGTCACCCTGTGGCTTTGTACTCCTGTAGCTGTGTCCCTCTGTAGCTGTGTCCCCCTGTGCCTGCTGTTTCCCCCGTGTGCGGTGTCTGTCTGTACCTGCTCCCCATGTCCCCCTGTCTCTGGCTCTCCCCCGTGTCCCCCTGTCTCTGCCTGTGGCCCATATCCCCCTGTCTCCGGCTGTCCCCCTGTCTCTGCCTGTGGCCTATATCCCCCTGTCTCTGGCTGTCCCCCATGTCCCCCTGTCTCTGACTGTCCCCCGTATCCCCCTGTCTCTGGCTGTGGCCCATATCCCCCTGTCTCTGGCTGTCCCCCGTGTCCCCCTGTCTCTGGCTGTGGCCCATATCCCCCTGTCTCTGGCTGTCCCCCGTGTCCCCCTGTCTCTGGCTGTCCCCCGTGTCCCCCTGTCTCTGGCTGTCCCCCGTGTCCCTCTGTCTCTGGCTGTCCCCCAGTCTCTGGCTGTCCCCCGTGTCCCCCTGTGGCTATGGCTGTCCTCCGTGTCCCCCTGTGTCTCTGACTGTCTCCCGTGTCCCCCTGTGTCTCTGGCTGTCCCCATGTCCCCCTGTGTCTCTGGTTGTCCCCATGTCCCCCTGTCACTGGCTGTCCCCCTGTCTCTGGCTGTCCCCCTGTCTCTGGCTGTCCCCCTGTCTCTGGCTGTCCCCCGTGTCCCCCTGTGTCTCTGGCTGTCCCCCGTGTCCCCCTGTCTCTGGCTGTCCCCCTGTCTCTGGCTGTCCCCCATGTCCCCCTGTGGCTCTGCTGCAGGCACCACCCCCCATCCTCTGCTCCTGTCCTGTGTGCCTCTGTGTCCCTCTAGCCTCGTCCTCTGGCCCTGTCCTGTGTGGCCCTGTGCCCCCGTCTCTGGCTGTCCCCCGTGTCCCCCTGTCTCTGGCTGTCCCCCGTGTCCCCCTGTCTCTGGTTGTCCCCCGTGTCCCCCTGTCTCTGGCTGTCCCCCAGTGTCTGCCTGTCCCCCTGTGGCTATGGCTGTCCCCCTGTCTCTGGCTGTCCCCCTGTCTCTGGCTGTCCCCCGTGTCCCCCTGTCTCTGGCTGTCCCCCTGTCTCTGGCAGTCCCCCGTGTCCCCCTGTCTCTGGCTTCCCCCGTGTCCCTCTGTGGCTATGACTGTCCCCCATGTCCCTCTGTGGCTATGGCTGTCCCCCATGTCCCCCTGTGGCTATGGCTGTCCCCCATGTCCCCCTGTGTCTCTGGCTGTCCCCCATGTCCCCCTGTGTCTCTGGCTGTCCCCCGTGTCCCCCTGTGTCTCTGGCTGTCCCCCGTGTCCCCCTGTGTCTCTGGCTGTCCCCAGTGTCCCCCTGTCTCTGGCTGTCCCCAGTGTCCCCCTGTCTCTGGCTGTCCCCAGTGTCCCGCTGTCCCCCTGTCTCTGGCTGTCCCCCTGTCTCTGGCTGTCCCCCGTGTCCCCCTGTCTCTGGCTGTCCCCCGTGTCCCCCTGTCTCTGGCTGTCCCCGGTGTCCCCCTGTGGCTATGGCTGTCCCCCGTGTCCCCATGTGGCTATGGCTGTCCCCCATGTCCCCCTGAGTCTCTGGCTGTCCCTCATGTCCCCCTGTGTCTCTGGCTGTCCCTCATGTCCCCCTGTGTCTCTGGCTGTCCCTCATGTCCCCCTGTGTCTCTGGCTGTCCCTCATGTCCCCCTGTGTCTCTGGCTGTCCCCCATGTCCCCCTGTGTCTCTGGCTGTCCCCCATGTCCCCCTGTGTCTCTGGCTGTCCCCCATGTCCCCCTGTGTCTCTGGCTGTCCCTCATGTCCCCCTGTGTCTCTGGCTGTCCTCCATGTCCCCGTGTCTCTGGCTGTCTCCCATGTCCCCCCGTGTCCCCCTGTCTCTGGCTGTCCCCCATGTCCCCCTGTGTCTCTGGCTGTCCCCCATGTCCCCCTGTGTCTCTGGCTGTCCCCCATGTCCCCCTGTGTCTCTGGCTGTCCCCCGTGTCCCCCTGTGTCTCTGGCTGTCCCCCGTGTCCCCCTGTATCTCTGGCTGTCCCCCGTGTCCCCCTGTGTCTCTGGCTGTCCCCCGTGTCCCCCTGTGTCTCTGGCTGTCCCCCTGTATCTCTGGCTGTCCCCCATGTCCCCCTGTATCTCTGGCTGTCCCCATTGTCCCCCTGTGGCTCTGGCTGTCCCCCACGTCCCCCTGTCTGTCCCCCATGTCCCCCTGTCTGTCCCCCATGTCCCCCTGTCTCTGGCTGTCCCCTGTGTCCCCCTGTATCTCTGGCTGTCCCCCATGTCCCCCTGTGTCTCTGGCTGTCCCCCATGTCCCCCTGTCTCTGGCTGTCCCCCATGTCCCCCTGTATCTCTGGCTGTCCCCCAGTCTCTGGCTGTCCCCCATGTCCCCCTGTCTCTGGCTATCCCCCGTGTCCCCCTGTGTCTCTGGCTGTCCCCCGTGTCCCCCTGTCTCTGGCTGTCCCCCGTGTCCCCCTGTGTCTCTGGCTGTCCCCCGTGTCCCCCTGTGTCTCTGGCTGTCCCCCGTGTCCCCCTGTGTCTCTGGCTGTCCCCCATGTCCCCCTGTGTCTCTGGCTGTCCCCCGTGTCCCCCTGTGTCTCTGGCTGTCCTCCGTGTCCCCCTGTGTCTCTGGCTGTCCCCCGTGTCCCCCTGTGTCTCTGGCTGTCCCCCGTGTCCCCCTGTGTCTCTGGCTGTCCCCCGTGTCCCCCTGTGTCTCTGGCTGTCCCCCGTGTCCCCCTGTGTCTCTGGCTGTCCCCCGTGTCCCCCTGTGTCTCTGGCTGTCCCCCGTGTCCCCCTGTGTCTCTGGCTGTCCCCCGTGTCCCACTGTGTCTCTGGCTGTCCCCCGTGTCCCCCTGTCTCTCTGGCTGTCCCCAGTGTCCCCCTGTATCTCTGGCTGTCCCCCATGTCCCCCTGTGTCTCTGGCTGTCCCCAGTGTCCCCCTGTGGCTCTGGCTGTCCCTCATGTCCCCCTGTCTGTCCCCCATGTCCCCCTGTCTCTGGCTGTCCCCCGTGTCCCCCTGTGTCTCTGGCTGTCCCCCGTGTCCCCCTGTATCTCTGGCTGTCCCCCACGTCCCCCTGTGTCTCTGGCTGTCCCCAGTGTCCCCCTGTGGCTCTGGCTGTCCCTCATGTCCCCCTGTCTGTCCCCCATGTCCCCCTGTCTCTGGCTGTCCCCCGTGTCCCCCTGTGGCTCTGGCTGTCCCTCATGTCCCCCTGTCTGTCCCCCATGTCCCCCTGTCTCTGGCTGTCCCCCGTGTCCCCCTGTGTCTCTGACTGTCCCCCATGTCCCCCTGTGTCTCTGGCTGTCCCCCGTGTCCCCCTGTGTCTCTGACTGTCCCCCATGTCCCCCTGTGTCTCTGGCTGTCCCCCGTGTCCCCCTGTGTCTCTGGCTGTCCCCCTGTCTCTGGCTGTCCCCCTGTATCTCTGGCTGTCCCCCATGTCCCCCTGTGTCTCTGGCTGTCCCCAGTGTCCCCCTGTGTCTCTGGCTGTCCCCAGTGTCCCCCTGTGTCTGGCTGTCCCCCATGGTCCCCCTGTATCTCTGGCTGTCCCCCATGTCCCCCTGTATCTCTGGCTGTCCCCCATGTCCCCCTGTATCTCTGGCTGTCCCCAGTGTCCCCCTGTGTCTCTGGCTGTCCCCCTGTATCTCTGGCTGTCCCCCTGTATCTCTGGCTGTCCCCCGTGTCCCCCTGTGTCTCTGGCTGTCCCCCGTGTCCCCCTGTGTCTCTGGCTGTCCCCCGTGTCCCCCTGTGTCTGGCTGTCCCCCTGTATCTCTGGCTGTCCCCCATGTCCCCCTGTGTCTCTGGCTGTCCCCCGTGTCCCCCTGTGTCTCTGGCTGTCCCCCGTGTCCCCCTGTCTCTGGCTGTCCCCCTGTATCTCTGGCTGTCCCCCATGTCCCCCTGTGTCTCTGGCTGTCCCCCATGTCCCCATGTGTCTCTGGCTGTCCCCCGTGTCCCCCTGTCTCTGGCTGTCCCCCATGTCCCCCTGTGTCTCTGGCTGTCCCCCGTGTCCCCCTGTCTCTGGCTGTCCCCCGTGCCCCCTGTCTATGGCTGTCCCCCGTGTCCCCCTATCTCTGGCTGTCCCCCATGTCCCCCTGTGTCTCTGGCTATCCCAAGTGTCCCCCTGTGTCTCTGGCTGTCCCCCATGTCCCCCTGTCTCTGGCTGTCCCCCATGTCCCCCTGTATCTCTGGCTGTCCCCCATGTCCCCCTGTGGCTCTGGCTGTCCCCCGTGTCTCTGGCTGTCCCCCATGTCCCCCTGTATCTCTGGCTGTCCCCCGTGTCCCCCTGTGTCTCTGGCTGTCCCCCGTGTCCCCCTGTGTCTCTGGCTGTCCCCCGTGTCCCCCTGTGTCTCTGGCTGTCCCCCGTGTCCCCCTGTGTCTCTGGCTGTCCCCCATGTCCCCCTGTGTCTCAGGCTGTCCCCCATGTCCCCCTGTGTCTCTGGCTGTCCCCCGTGTCCCCCTGTCTCTGGCTGTCCCCCGTGTCCCCCTATCTCTGGCTGTCCCCCATGTCCCCCTGCATCTCTGGCTGTCCCCCATGTCCCCCTGTGGCTCTGGGTGTCCCCCATGTCTCTGGCTGTCCCCCGTGTCCCCCTGTATCTCTGGCTGTCCCCCATGTCCCCCTGTGTCTCTGGCTGTCCCCCTGTCTCTGGCTGTCCCCCGTGTCCCCCTGTGGCTCTGGGTGTCCCCCGTGTCCCCCTGTCTCTGGCTGTCCCCCTTGTCCCCCTGTGGCTCTGGGTGTCCCCCGTGTCCCCCTGTGGCTCTGGCTGTCCCCCGTGTCCCCCTGTGTCTCTGGCTGTCCCCCGTGTCCCCCTGTGTCTCTGGCTGTCCCCCTGTATCTCTGGCTGTCCCCCGTGTCCCCCTGTGTCTCTGGCTGTCCCCCGTGTCCCCCTGTCTCTGGCTGTCCCCCGTGTCCCCGTCTATGGCTGTCCCCCGTGTCCCCCTATCTCTGGCTGTCCCCCATGTCCCCCTGTGTCTCTGGCTATCCCAAGTGTCCCCCTGTGTCTCTGGCTGTCCCCCATGTCCCCCTGTCTCTGGCTGTCCCCCATGTCCCCCTGTATCTCTGGCTGTCCCCCATGTCCCCCTGTGGCTCTGGCTGTCCCCCGTGTCTCTGGCTGTCCCCCGTGTCCCCCTGTATCTCTGGCTGTCCCCCGTGTCCCCCTGTGTCTCTGGCTGTCCCCCGTGTCCCCCTGTGTCTCTGGCTGTCCCCCGTGTCCCCCTGTGTCTCTGGCTGTCCCCCTGTATCTCTGGCTGTCCCCCGTGTCCCCCTGTGTCTCTGGCTGTCCCCCATGTCCCCCTGTGTCTCAGGCTGTCCCCCATGTCCCCCTGTGTCTCTGGCTGTCCCCCGTGTCCCCCTGTCTCTGGCTGTCCCCCGTGTCCCCCTGTCTCTGGCTGTCCCCCGTGTCCCCCTATCTCTGGCTGTCCCCCATGTCCCCCTGCATCTCTGGCTGTCCCCCATGTCCCCCTGTGGCTCTGGGTGTCCCCCATGTCTCTGGCTGTCCCCCGTGTCCCCCTGTATCTCTGGCTGTCCCCCATGTCCCCCTGTGTCTCTGGCTGTCCCCCTGTCTCTGGCTGTCCCCCGTGTCCCCCTGTGGCTCTGGGTGTCCCCCGTGTCCCCCTGTCTCTGGCTGTCCCCCTTGTCCCCCTGTGGCTCTGGGTGTCCCCCGTGTCCCCCTGTGGCTCTGGCTGTCCCCCGTGTCCCCCTGTGTCTCTGGCTGTCCCCTGTGTCCCCCTGTGTCTCTGGCTGTCCCCCTGTATCTCTGGCTGTCCCCCGTGTCCCCCTGTGTCTCTGGCTGTCCCCCGTGTCCCCCTGTCTCTGGCTGTCCCCCGTGTCCCCCTGTCTCTGGCTGTCCCCCGTGTCTCCCTGTCTCTGGCTGTCCCCCGTGTCCCCCTGTCTCTGGCTGTCCCCCGTGTCCCCCTGTCTCTGGCTGTCCCCCGTGTCCCCCTGTCTCTGGCTGTCCCCCGTGTCCCCCTGTGTCTCTGGCTGTCCCCCGTGTCCCCCTGTGTCTCTGGCTGTCCCCCGTGTCCCCCTGTCTCTGGCTGTCCCCCTGTCTCTGGCTGTCCCCCGTGTCCCCCTGTCTCTGGCTGTCCCCCGTGTCCCCCGTGTCCCCCTGTGTCTCTGGCTGTCCCCCGTGTCCCCCTGTCTCTGGCTGTCCCCCGTGTCCCCCTGTCTCTGGCTGTCCCCCGTGTCCCCCTGTCTCTGGCTGTCCCCCTGTCTCTGGCTGTCCCCCTGTCTCTGGCTGTCCCCCGTGTCCCCCTGTCTCTGGCTGTCCCCCGTGTCCCCCTGTGTCTCTGGCTGTCCCCCATGTCCCCCTGTGTCTCTGGCTGTCCCCCATGTCCCCCTGTGTCTCTGGCTGTCCCCCGTGTCCCCCTGTGTCTCTGGCTGTCCCCCGTGTCCCCCTGTATCTCTGGCTGTCCCCCGTGTCCCCCTGTGTCTCTGGCTGTCCCCCGTGTCCCCCTGTGTCTCTGGCTGTCCCCCTGTATCTCTGGCTGTCCCCCATGTCCCCCTGTATCTCTGGCTGTCCCCATTGTCCCCCTGTGGCTCTGGCTGTCCCCCACGTCCCCCTGTCTGTCCCCCATGTCCCCCTGTCTGTCCCCCATGTCCCCCTGTCTCTGGCTGTCCCCTGTGTCCCCCTGTATCTCTGGCTGTCCCCCATGTCCCCCTGTGTCTCTGGCTGTCCCCCATGTCCCCCTGTCTCTGGCTGTCCCCCATGTCCCCCTGTATCTCTGGCTGTCCCCCAGTCTCTGGCTGTCCCCCATGTCCCCCTGTCTCTGGCTATCCCCCGTGTCCCCCTGTGTCTCTGGCTGTCCCCCGTGTCCCCCTGTCTCTGGCTGTCCCCCGTGTCCCCCTGTGTCTCTGGCTGTCCCCCGTGTCCCCCTGTGTCTCTGGCTGTCCCCCGTGTCCCCCTGTGTCTCTGGCTGTCCCCCATGTCCCCCTGTGTCTCTGGCTGTCCCCCGTGTCCCCCTGTGTCTCTGGCTGTCCTCCGTGTCCCCCTGTGTCTCTGGCTGTCCCCCGTGTCCCCCTGTGTCTCTGGCTGTCCCCCGTGTCCCCCTGTGTCTCTGGCTGTCCCCCGTGTCCCCCTGTGTCTCTGGCTGTCCCCCGTGTCCCCCTGTGTCTCTGGCTGTCCCCCGTGTCCCCCTGTGTCTCTGGCTGTCCCCCTGTGTCTCTGGCTGTCCCCCGTGTCCCACTGTGTCTCTGGCTGTCCCCCGTGTCCCCCTGTCTCTCTGGCTGTCCCCAGTGTCCCCCTGTATCTCTGTCTGTCCCCCATGTCCCCCTGTGTCTCTGGCTGTCCCCAGTGTCCCCCTGTGGCTCTGGCTGTCCCTCATGTCCCCCTGTCTGTCCCCCATGTCCCCCTGTCTCTGGCTGTCCCCCGTGTCCCCCTGTGTCTCTGACTGTCCCCCTGTGTCTCTGGCTGTCCCCCGTGTCCCCCTGTATCTCTGGCTGTCCCCCATGTCCCCCTGTGTCTCTGGCTGTCCCCAGTGTCCCCCTGTGGCTCTGGCTGTCCCTCATGTCCCCCTGTCTGTCCCCCATGTCCCCCTGTCTCTGGCTGTCCCCCTGTGGCTCTGGCTGTCCCTCATGTCCCCCTGTCTGTCCCCCTGTCTCTGGCTGTCCCCCGTGTCCCCCTGTGTCTCTGACTGTCCCCCATGTCCCCCTGTGTCTCTGGCTGTCCCCCGTGTCCCCCTGTGTCTCTGACTGTCCCCCATGTCCCCCTGTGTCTCTGGCTGTCCCCCGTGTCCCCCTGTGTCTCTGGCTGTCCCCCTGTCTCTGGCTGTCCCCCTGTATCTCTGGCTGTCCCCCATGTCCCCCTGTGTCTCTGGCTGTCCCCAGTGTCCCCCTGTGTCTCTGGCTGTCCCCCATGTCCCCCTGTGTCTGGCTGTCCCCCTGTATCTCTGGCTGTCCCCCATGTCCCCCTGTATCTCTGGCTGTCCCCCATGTCCCCCTGTATCTCTGGCTGTCCCCAGTGTCCCCCTGTGTCTCTGGCTGTCCCCCTGTATCTCTGGCTGTCCCCCTGTATCTCTGGCTGTCCCCCGTGTCCCCCTGTGTCTCTGGCTGTCCCCCGTGTCCCCCTGTGTCTCTGGCTGTCCCCCGTGTCCCCCTGTCTCTGGCTGTCCCCCTGTATCTCTGGCTGTCCCCCGTGTCCCCCTGTGTCTCTGGCTGTCCCCCGTGTCCCCCTGTGTCTCTGGCTGTCCCCCGTGTCCCCCTGTCTCTGGCTGTCCCCCTGTATCTCTGGCTGTCCCCCATGTCCCCCTGTGTCTCTGGCTGTCCCCCATGTCCCCATGTGTCTCTGGCTGTCCCCCGTGTCCCCCTGTCTCTGGCTGTCCCCCATGTCCCCCTGTGTCTCTGGCTGTCCCCCGTGTCCCCCTGTCTCTGGCTGTCCCCCGTGCCCCCTGTCTCTGGCTGTCCCCCCTGTCCCCCTTGTCTCTGGCTGTCCCCCCTGTCCCCCTATCTCTGGCTGTCCCCCATGTCCCCCTGTGTCTCTGGCTATCCCAAGTGTCCCCCTGTGTCTCTGGCTGTCCCCCATGTCCCCCTGTCTCTGGCTGTCCCCCATGTCCCCCTGTATCTCTGGCTGTCCCCCATGTCCCCCTGTGGCTCTGGCTGTCCCCCGTGTCTCTGGCTGTCCCCCGTGTCCCCCTGTATCTCTGGCTGTCCCCCGTGTCCCCCTGTGTCTCTGGCTGTCCCCCGTGTCCCCCTGTGTCTCTGGCTGTCCCCCGTGTCCCCCTGTGTCTCTGGCTGTCCCCCTGTATCTCTGGCTGTCCCCCGTGTCCCCCTGTGTCTCTGGCTGTCCCCCATGTCCCCCTGTGTCTCAGGCTGTCCCCCATGTCCCCCTGTGTCTCAGGCTGTCCCCCATGTCCCCCTGTGTCTCTGGCTGTCCCCCGTGTCCCCCTGTCTCTGGCTGTCCCCCGTGTCCCCCTATCTCTGGCTGTCCCCCATGTCCCCCTGCATCTCTGGCTGTCCCCCATGTCCCCCTGTGGCTCTGGGTGTCCCCCATGTCTCTGGCTGTCCCCCGTGTCCCCCTGTATCTCTGGCTGTCCCCCATGTCCCCCTGTGTCTCTGGCTGTCCCCCTGTCTCTGGCTGTCCCCCGTGTCCCCCTGTGGCTCTGGGTGTCCCCCGTGTCCCCCTGTCTCTGGCTGTCCCCCTTGTCCCCCTGTGGCTCTGGGTGTCCCCCGTGTCCCCCTGTGTCTCTGGCTGTCCCCCGTGTCCCCCTATCTCTGGCTGTCCCCCATGTCCCCCTGTGTCTCTGGCTATCCCAAGTGTCCCCCTGTGTCTCTGGCTGTCCCCCATGTCCCCCTGTCTCTGGCTGTCCCCCATGTCCCCCTGTATCTCTGGCTGTCCCCCATGTCCCCCTGTGGCTCTGGCTGTCCCCCGTGTCTCTGGCTGTCCCCCGTGTCCCCCTGTATCTCTGGCTGTCCCCCGTGTCCCCCTGTGTCTCTGGCTGTCCCCCGTGTCCCCCTGTGTCTCTGGCTGTCCCCCGTGTCCCCCTGTGTCTCTGGCTGTCCCCCTGTATCTCTGGCTGTCCCCCGTGTCCCCCTGTGTCTCTGGCTGTCCCCCATGTCCCCCTGTGTCTCAGGCTGTCCCCCATGTCCCCCTGTGTCTCTGGCTGTCCCCCGTGTCCCCCTGTCTCTGGCTGTCCCCCGTGTCCCCCTATCTCTGGCTGTCCCCCATGTCCCCCTGCATCTCTGGCTGTCCCCCATGTCCCCCTGTGGCTCTGGGTGTCCCCCATGTCTCTGGCTGTCCCCCGTGTCCCCCTGTATCTCTGGCTGTCCCCCATGTCCCCCTGTGTCTCTGGCTGTCCCCCTGTCTCTGGCTGTCCCCCGTGTCCCCCTGTGGCTCTGGGTGTCCCCCGTGTCCCCCTGTCTCTGGCTGTCCCCCTTGTCCCCCTGTGGCTCTGGGTGTCCCCCGTGTCCCCCTGTGGCTCTGGCTGTCCCCCGTGTCCCCCTGTGTCTCTGGCTGTCCCCCGTGTCCCCCTGTGTCTCTGGCTGTCCCCCTGTATCTCTGGCTGTCCCCCGTGTCCCCCTGTGTCTCTGGCTGTCCCCCGTGTCCCCCTGTCTCTGGCTGTCCCCCGTGTCCCCCTGTCTCTGGCTGTCCCCCGTGTCTCCCTGTCTCTGGCTGTCCCCCGTGTCCCCCTGTCTCTGGCTGTCCCCCGTGTCCCCCTGTCTCTGGCTGTCCCCCGTGTCCCCCTGTCTCTGGCTGTCCCCCGTGTCCCCCTGTGTCTCTGGCTGTCCCCCGTGTCCCCCTGTGTCTCTGGCTGTCCCCCGTGTCCCCCTGTCTCTGGCTGTCCCCCTGTCTCTGGCTGTCCCCCGTGTCCCCCTGTCTCTGGCTGTCCCCCGTGTCCCCCTGTCTCTGGCTGTCCCCCGTGTCCCCCTGTGTCTCTGGCTGTCCCCCGTGTCCCCCTGTCTCTGGCTGTCCCCCGTGTCCCCCTGTCTCTGGCTGTCCCCCGTGTCCCCCTGTCTCTGGCTGTCCCCCTGTCTCTGGCTGTCCCCCTGTCTCTGGCTGTCCCCCTGTCTCTGGCTGTCCCCCGTGTCCCCCTGTCTCTGGCTGTCCCCCGTGTCCCCCTGTGTCTCTGGCTGTCCCCCATGTCCCCCTGTGTCTCTGGCTGTCCCCCATGTCCCCCTGTGTCTCTGGCTGTCCCCCGTGTCCCCCTGTGTCTCTGGCTGTCCCCCGTGTCCCCCTGTATCTCTGGCTGTCCCCCGTGTCCCCCTGTGTCTCTGGCTGTCCCCCGTGTCCCCCTGTGTCTCTGGCTGTCCCCCTGTATCTCTGGCTGTCCCCCATGTCCCCCTGTATCTCTGGCTGTCCCCATTGTCCCCCTGTGGCTCTGGCTGTCCCCCACGTCCCCCTGTCTGTCCCCCATGTCCCCCTGTCTGTCCCCCATGTCCCCCTGTCTCTGGCTGTCCCCTGTGTCCCCCTGTATCTCTGGCTGTCCCCCATGTCCCCCTGTGTCTCTGGCTGTCCCCCATGTCCCCCTGTCTCTGGCTGTCCCCCATGTCCCCCTGTATCTCTGGCTGTCCCCCAGTCTCTGGCTGTCCCCCATGTCCCCCTGTCTCTGGCTATCCCCCGTGTCCCCCTGTGTCTCTGGCTGTCCCCCGTGTCCCCCTGTGTCTCTGGCTGTCCCCCATGTCCCCCTGTGTCTCTGGCTGTCCCCCGTGTCCCCCTGTGTCTCTGGCTGTCCTCCGTGTCCCCCTGTGTCTCTGGCTGTCCCCCGTGTCCCCCTGTGTCTCTGGCTGTCCCCCGTGTCCCCCTGTGTCTCTGGCTGTCCTCCGTGTCCCCCTGTGTCTCTGGCTGTCCCCCGTGTCCCCCTGTGTCTCTGGCTGTCCCCCGTGTCCCCCTGTGTCTCTGGCTGTCCCCCGTGTCCCCCTGTGTCTCTGGCTGTCCCCCGTGTCCCCCTGTGTCTCTGGCTGTCCCCCGTGTCCCCCTGTGTCTCTGGCTGTCCCCCTGTGTCTCTGGCTGTCCCCCGTGTCCCACTGTGTCTCTGGCTGTCCCCCGTGTCCCCCTGTCTCTCTGGCTGTCCCCAGTGTCCCCCTGTATCTCTGTCTGTCCCCCATGTCCCCCTGTGTCTCTGGCTGTCCCCAGTGTCCCCCTGTGGCTCTGGCTGTCCCTCATGTCCCCCTGTCTGTCCCCCATGTCCCCCTGTCTCTGGCTGTCCCCCGTGTCCCCCTGTGTCTCTGACTGTCCCCCTGTGTCTCTGGCTGTCCCCCGTGTCCCCCTGTATCTCTGGCTGTCCCCCATGTCCCCCTGTGTCTCTGGCTGTCCCCAGTGTCCCCCTGTGGCTCTGGCTGTCCCTCATGTCCCCCTGTCTGTCCCCCATGTCCCCCTGTCTCTGGCTGTCCCCCGTGTCCCCCTGTGGCTCTGGCTGTCCCTCATGTCCCCCTGTCTGTCCCCCATGTCCCCCTGTCTCTGGCTGTCCCCCGTGTCCCCCTGTGTCTCTGACTGTCCCCCATGTCCCCCTGTGTCTCTGGCTGTCCCCCGTGTCCCCCTGTGTCTCTGACTGTCCCCCATGTCCCCCTGTGTCTCTGGCTGTCCCCCGTGTCCCCCTGTGTCTCTGGCTGTCCCCCTGTCTCTGGCTGTCCCCCTGTATCTCTGGCTGTCCCCCATGTCCCCCTGTGTCTCTGGCTGTCCCCAGTGTCCCCCTGTGTCTCTGGCTGTCCCCCATGTCCCCCTGTGTCTGGCTGTCCCCCATGTCCCCCTGTATCTCTGGCTGTCCCCCATGTCCCCCTGTATCTCTGGCTGTCCCCCATGTCCCCCTGTATCTCTGGCTGTCCCCAGTGTCCCCCTGTGTCTCTGGCTGTCCCCCTGTATCTCTGGCTGTCCCCCTGTATCTCTGGCTGTCCCCCGTGTCCCCCTGTGTCTCTGGCTGTCCCCCGTGTCCCCCTGTGTCTCTGGCTGTCCCCCGTGTCCCCCTGTCTCTGGCTGTCCCCCTGTATCTCTGGCTGTCCCCCGTGTCCCCCTGTGTCTCTGGCTGTCCCCCGTGTCCCCCTGTGTCTCTGGCTGTCCCCCGTGTCCCCCTGTCTCTGGCTGTCCCCCTGTATCTCTGGCTGTCCCCCATGTCCCCATGTGTCTCTGGCTGTCCCCCGTGTCCCCCTGTCTCTGGCTGTCCCCCATGTCCCCCTGTGTCTCTGGCTGTCCCCCGTGTCCCCCTGTCTCTGGCTGTCCCCCGTGCCCCCTGTCTCTGGCTGTCCCCCGTGTCCCCCTATCTCTGGCTGTCCCCCATGTCCCCCTGTGTCTCTGGCTATCCCAAGTGTCCCCCTGTGTCTCTGGCTGTCCCCCATGTCCCCCTGTCTCTGGCTGTCCCCCATGTCCCCCTGTATCTCTGGCTGTCCCCCATGTCCCCCTGTGGCTCTGGCTGTCCCCCGTGTCTCTGGCTGTCCCCCGTGTCCCTCTGTATCTCTGGCTGTCCCCCGTGTCCCCGTGTCTCTGGCTGTCCCCCGTGTCCCCCTGTGTCTCTGGCTGTCCCCCGTGTCCCCCTGTGTCTCTGGCTGTCCCCCTGTATCTCTGGCTGTCCCCCGTGTCCCCCTGTGTCTCTGGCTGTCCCCCATGTCCCCCTGTGTCTCAGGCTGTCCCCCATGTCCCCCTGTGTCTCAGGCTGTCCCCCGTGTCCCCCTGTCTCTGGCTGTCCCCCGTGTCCCCCTATCTCTGGCTGTCCCCCATGTCCCCCTGCATCTCTGGCTGTCCCCCATGTCCCCCTGTGGCTCTGGGTGTCCCCCATGTCTCTGGCTGTCCCCCGTGTCCCCCTGTATCTCTGGCTGTCCCCCATGTCCCCCTGTGTCTCTGGCTGTCCCCCTGTCTCTGGCTGTCCCCCGTGTCCCCCTGTGGCTCTGGGTGTCCCCCGTGTCCCCCTGTCTCTGGCTGTCCCCCGTGTCCCCCTGTGGCTCTGGGTGTCCCCCTGTGGCTCTGGCTGTCCCCCGTGTCCCCCTGTGGCTCTGGCTGTCCCCCGTGTCCCCCTGTGTCTCTGGCTGTCCCCCTGTATCTCTGGCTGTCCCCCGTGTCCCCCTGTGTCTCTGGCTGTCCCCCGTGTCCCCCTGTCTCTGGCTGTCCCCCGTGTCCCCCTGTCTCTGGCTGTCCCCCGTGTCTCCCTGTCTCTGGCTGTCCCCCGTGTCCCCCTGTCTCTGGCTGTCCCCCGTGTCCCCCTGTGTCTCTGGCTGTCCCCCGTGTCCCCCTGTGTCTCTGGCTGTCCCCCGTGTCCCCCTGTCTCTGGCTGTCCCCCTGTCTCTGGCTGTCCCCCGTGTCCCCCTGTCTCTGGCTGTCCCCCGTGTCCCCCTGTCTCTGGCTGTCCCCCGTGTCTCTGGCTGTCCCCCGTGTCCCCCTGTCTCTGGCTGTCCCCCGTGTCCCCCTGTCTCTGGCTGTCCCCCGTGTCCCCCTGTCTCTGGCTGTCCCCCTGTCTCTGGCTGTCCCCCGTGTCCCCCTGTCTCTGGCTGTCCCCCGTGTCCCCCTGTGGCTCTGCTGCAGGTACCACCCCCCGTCCTCTGCTCCTGTCCTGTGAGCCTCTGCGTCCCTCTAGCCTCGTCCTCTGGCCCTGTCCTGTCCTGTGTGGCCCTGTGTCCCCCCTGTTGTGGTCCTTTGCCCCAGTCCTGTTGGGACATAGGATCGTTGAGTGTACCTAAGTTAAGGATGACAGCAGCCGGCGGGTATCCGCGGCTGCCATTTTGTTCAGTCTCAGCCAATCCGGGAAGGCAGGAAGGGAGAGTTCCGTTCTCCCGCGGAGGCTCTTGGGAGCTGTAGTTCTCCAGGCACTGTCACTGACTCTTCTGGCCTGGGCGTGGACTACATCTCCCAACATGCTGTGCGGCTGCGGCCTCAGCCAGGCAGCTGGCTTCCCAGTAGCGTCACGTCCTCCCGCCCCCAGCCATTCACACAGGGACGGGGAAAGGAGATAACAGTGCAGGCTGGAACATAGAGCTGGCGCCCCCCTCCCCCACGGCCATTCTACATTGTGCTCCGGACGGGGTCACAAGCAGTTCACACTGTACACGGCCCACCACATCGAGCCCGCAGCCCGTGCGCGTCCCCTACCGGCCGTTCACATATTGTACATGGCACCATGAGTGACAAGCCAGCCGGCTCCGAGTCAAACACCCGGACCCCGCCCCCGCCGTGCAACATCCCCGTTTTACGCGATTTGAGGGTCTTTTTAAGTACTTTTATTGCGGCGGCCATCATCCGGGGGAGGGGCTGATGATACCACACGCACTTAAAACTCAATCTGCAGGAAAAAAGTCACTGACCCCATTTTTCACATGAAATTCGCAAAATAAAAATAAGCGTACGTGCGGACGCGCCTCCGTTCAGCGCAGCGTCCGTTATCACGCTGAATTACGCCAAAAACCGTGAACTTTATCGTTTTTTTGGCGCGCTTATTTCGTCGCCCGTTCCTCCGCGCCTCCGTTCAGCGCAGCATCCGTTATCACGCTGAATTACGCCAAAAACCGTGAACTTTATCGTTTTTTTGGCGCGCTTATTTCGTCGCCCGTTCCTCCGCGCCTCCGTTCAGCGCAGCATCCGTTATCACGCTGAATTACGCCAAAAACCGTGAACTTTATCGTTTTTTTGGCGCGCTTATTTCGTCGCCCGTTCCTCCGCGCCTCCGTTCAGCGCAGCGTCCGTTATCACGCTCATCGGACGAATTACAGCAAAAAAACGTAAACTTTCTCTATTTTTGAGCGCACTTTTTTTTCCACCCCATTGGCCTAACTAAAGGCAAAACTGTCCATGGACAGCAGCACCATCTGCTGCTCGTTCGCTGCATTGCTTCTCCTAACCCAGATAATGGTGTTTGAGGGTTCCGTGGTCTCCTGCGCCATCTGCCTGTGGTCGGTAGACCGCATATGCTAATCCGGTTAAGGTGTGCATTTCTTGAATTTTGGGTCATGCTAATACGGTTAAACTGATTTTGGGGTCATCTTTTCCATGAAAAGTGGGCGTGGTCCTAGAGGCGCGGGAGAGGCGGCATATCGTTCGGCCTGCCTAGGCGGTCGGGCAGGCAAAGTCCTCGCGACCGCCGGGGCGACGGAACGGCCGCGGCGGCCCAAAGAAACGCCACGGCGAGGGAAAAAAAGACACCGCAAAAGCGGAGATGCTGCCCTCGCGGGCCTTGTCACGGGGCCCGGCGTACCGATTTTCGAGGCGATCGGCCAAAATTTTCGTTTTCCGCGAGTCAGGCTGTTGAGCTGCACTCACTATTCTGCTGGTGCAGTCACTGTGTACATACATTACATTACTGATACGGTACTGATCCTGAGTTACATCCTGTATTATACTCCAGAGCTGCACTCACTATTCTGCTGGTGCAGTCACTGTGTACATACATTACATTACTGATCATGAGTTACATCCTGTATTATACTCCAGAGCTGCACTCACTATTCTGCTGGTGCAGTCACTGTGTACATACATTACATTACTGATACGGTACTGATCCTGAGTTACATCCTGTATTATACTCCAGAGCTGCACTCACTATTCTGCTGGTGCAGTCACTATGTACATACATTACATTACTGATCATGAGTTACATCCTGTATTATACTCCAGAGCTGCACTCACTATTCTTCTGGTGCAGTCACTGTGTACATACATTACATTACTGATCATGAGTTACATCCTGTATTATACTCCAGAGCTGACTCACTATTCTGCTGGTGCAGTCACTGTGTACATACATTACATTACTGATCATGAGTTACATCCTGTATTATACTCCAGAGCTGCACTCACTATTCTGCTGGTGCAGTCACTGTGTACATACATTACATTACTGATCATGAGTTACATCCTGTATTATACTCCAGAGCTGCACTCACTATTCTGCTGGTGCAGTCACTGTGTACATACATTACATTACTGATCCTGTACTGATCCTGAGTTACATCCTGTATTATACTCCAGAGCTGCACTCACTATTCTGCTGGTGCAGTCACTGTGTACATACATTACATTTCTGATCCTGAGTTACATCCTGTATTATACTCCAGAGCTGCACTCACTATTCTTCTGGTGCAGTCACTGTGTACATACATTACATTACTGATCCTGTACTGATCCTGAGTTACATCCTGTATTATACTCCAGAGCTGCACTCACTATTCTGCTGGTGCAGTCACTGTGTACATACATTACATTTCTGATCCTGAGTTACATCCTGTATTATACTCCAGAGCTGCACTCACTATTCTGCTGGTGCAGTCACTGTGTACATACATTACATTACTGATCCTGAGTTACATCCTGTATTATACTCCAGAGCTGCACTCACTATTCTGCTGGTGTAGTCACTGTGTACATACATTACATTACTGATCCTGAGTTACATCCTGCATTATACTCCAGAGCTGCACTCACTATTCTGCTGGTGTAGTCACTGTGTACATACATTACATTACTGATCCTGAGTTACATCCTGTATTATACTCCAGAGCTGCACTCACTATTCTGCTGGTGTAGTCACTGTGTACATACATTACATTACTGATCCTGAGTTACATCCTGCATTATACTCCAGAGCTGCACTCACTATTCTGCTGGTGCAGTCACTGTGTGCATACATTATATTACTGGTCCTGTACTGATCCTGAGTTACATCCTGTAGATCTTTTTATCATAAAAATGAAAAACATAACAATAATAATAACAGAAACATAACAAAATTAATAACCACAAAATAAACAATGTAATGAACTGGTCCAGCCCCTCCCTCTCTCCTCACACACATATTATACATATATACAGAATAAACAACTACTTACACTATGACATCTGGTCCGGTTACCAAACAAATAACAATATAGTAAGTAAAATAAACAATAGCCGACAAAATTATATACAAACTAATATATATATATATACAAACTAATATATATATATATACACTTTTTTTTAAAAAAATATAAAATAAATACTAACTATACAAGACAAAACAAAACCCCCCACACTCGAGCCGACCAGTCCCAACCCCGGCACTGACCTGAGAGCTGGTCCTGCGTCTCATGCCTCAGTCCATGTCCAACGTCCATAGGCCAGATCAGGCAGTGCCAGTTTCTCACCCAAATAATCATTGTCCCACAAGATGAACCCACCTCCCCCCTTTTCCCACCACCCAACCTAACACCTACACCCAAATCCGTATCCTTATATACAATATATACAGAAGCAAACAATACAATAACAAACAATACAATAACCACAACTGACAAAGCCCAAGTTCGGCGCCTGCAGCCCTACATCACTGTCTACTGATCAAAACAAAACAAAAATCTATGGTGTCAGCAGCAGCCCACCACCAGGAGAGGAGATGACCAGACTAGGGCACATTAAAAGAAAAGCCCCTCAAGAGGAGAGTGGCCCTACGTGTGCCCAGTCTCTCATACTCCAGAGAACTCACCTTCACCAGGTCACCGAGTATGGTCCTAAACACATCGTCCATTGGGAGGATTTTTCGTTGCGTCTATACTAAGCACCGTGCGTTCCACGTGTGATACCTAACCACTGTGCTAACTAGAAATAAGGTGCAGCGGCCCCGACCACCCAGGTCTCCGAATGCTCCATAGGCCCATTCCGCATAAGAGGGCCAGTCAATGGAGGCGCCCACCCTGTTGTACACCTCTGTGTTAAAGGGACAACGAAGCAGGAAGTGGTCCATGCTTTCAAGCATGGTACCACAATGCTCCCGAGGACAGTTCCTGTCCTCAGAGCTCCTACACTTCAGATTGTTCCTCACACACAGTTTCCCATGGAAGCAGCGCCAAGCCAAGTCCCAAAACTTCGACGGGATCCTGATAGATTTCAAAAGATGCAGACCCACCCCAAGATCCCGACTTGGGCAATCCCTGAGCGCCAGAGGCCTCTGAAAATGGGTGAACAGAACCCTTTTGTCAAGGAGAGCTTCCTTGGCAGAGTCCTGACCTCCCACATTCCCAGACCCCACCGGCGAATTACCTTCAGAACCACGGTAGCGTAAGCCGGGAGATGTCCATGCGGTGTTCATAGATCCTTCACTTGCCCTCCTGTCTCCCATTCCTGGAAGAAAGGCTGAAACCATCCCCTACAGGAGAATACCCACAGAGGAGCCCTCTCTTTCCAGAGGTTTGCAATATTGATCTTAATGAAGGTATTCACAAGGAATACCACAGGGTTGACCATACCGAACCCTCCTAGTCTCCTCGTACGGTAAGTAACCTCCCTCTTGACCAGGTTCAGTCTATTCCCCCATAACAGTTGGAAGAACAAACTGTAGACCTGAGTCCAGAGAGGCTCCGGCAAGATGCACACACTGAGCAGATAGATCAGCAAAGGGAGCAGGTTGGTTTTAATCAGGTTTACCCTTTCCCTTAGGGTCAAAGACCAACCCTTCCATTGGTTCACCTTCTGAGTGGCGATCTCTAGCCTGCTGTCCCAATTTTGTTTGGGGTAATCCCCCTGGCCAAATTCGAAGCCAAGAACTTTTGCAGAGACTTTGGGTCCTGGAAGGGTGTCCGGGAGATCAAAACCAGAATCTCCTCCTCCCAGCCAGAGACTCTCACACTTATCCCGGTTGATCTTAGACCCGGATGCCTCCGAGTAGCGATTTACCTCTGACATCAGCCACTCTGCCTCCCCATCAGAGGAAACAAAAACGGTGACGTCATCGGCATACGCCACCACTCTCAGAGTAGCTTCCGGTGCTGCCCGGTCCATCCCGATCCTAGCCAACGGTCCACGCTCCACCCTCCTAAGAAGTGGGTCAATCGCAAACACGTACAGCAGCGGGCTCAAGGGACAACCATGGCGAACACCACACCCAACCTCGAAAGAGCTGCCAATCCAACCGTTCTCAAGCGGGAAACTCTCTGCCCCAGCGTACAAGGTCTTAAGCCAATCAACAAACCCACCCCCGGCAGGCCATACTTCAGAAGGAGAGACCAGAGGTACTCATGATTGAACCGATCAAACGCTTTTGCCTCGTCCAATGACAGCATGTACCCCTTGAAGTGGCCAGCCCTAACCTGCTCCACCGCCTCTCGGACACAGAGTAGAGCACTAATTGTACTGCGGCCCGGAACAGAGCAATGCTGGGCTCCCGAAAGGAGTCGGGGCACAAATTTCACCAGCCGATTAAACATCACCTTTGCCAAAACCTTCCTGTCTGCATTGAGAAGCGCTATGGGACGCCAATTCTCAATGCAAGATGAGTCCTTACCCTTTGACAAGATGATCAGGGCAGACCTCCTCATTGACTTTGGCAGAGTGCCCGAGGAAAGACACTCATTGAATACCGCAGTCAAGAGGGGAACCAAGGCGTCCTTAAAGGTCTTATAGAATTCAGATGTTAAGCCATCTGGATCGGGAGATTTCTTTAGGGCAAGCCCTTCAATCGCCAACTTAACTTCCTCTTCCCTGATCATCTCTGTCAAAACGCCAAGAGAGGGGTCTACCCCTGGTTCGGGGATGGCTTCAGCCAAAAAAGCCGACATCTCATCCCAATCCAGATCCCTCTTCCCCAAGAGGTGCGAGTAGAAGGATCTGACGACCTCCAGGATCCCTGATCTGGATCTTTTCAGGGACACCGCAGTGTCAACCAGTCCTGTAACAACTTTACTATTCACTGATATCTTGCAGTTTTTGTAAGCGTCTGGCGAGCGGTACTTCCCATAATCCCTCTCAAAACCCAAAGATGCGTGTCTATCATACTGACACCTCATTAGCAAAGATTTCACTCTGGAGATCTCCTCGCGGCTACCTCCAGTTGAGACAAGATTCTCGAGTTTCCTCCTCAGGCCCTGATACACGCGGTACCTGTCCAGACTCCTGAGGCTCAAGAGCTGGTGGAAGAATCTCGCCACCCTTTTCTTGAACATCTCCCACCACTCTGACTTACTACTACAAAGATCTAGTAAGGGTACCTGGCTCTGAAGAAAATCCTCAAAGGACTGTGTTATCTCCGCTTCTTCCAAGAGAGACGAATTGAGCCTCCAAAAGCCTCTTCCCATCCGGGGGGTCTCTGTAACATTCAGAGAAAACAAAATCAAACAGTGATCGGAGTACTCCACCTCAACAACAGACACTACCGAAGAGACGGCTTCCTCCTTTAAATAAAACCTGTCTATCCTGGACCTACAGTTACCTCTATGATAGGTGAACCCCTCGTGGCCTGGGGTGTGCCGAATGTGGACATTCACCAGGCGAGCCTCACTAGCTATACTATTAAGGGTGACACTATCATAAGTCAGCTTGTCTCTGGAACCTCCTCTATCCCGGGGCCTCGTGACAGTGTTGAAGTCCCCTCCAAAAACGACCTGCCGACTCGTAAAAAGGTAGGGCTTGATCCTAATAAAGAGACACTTCCGGTCCCACTTAGATTGGGGACCATAGATATTAATGAGCCGAAGCTCCTGTCCCTTCATGAGGACATCTAATATCAGGCACCTCCCCATTTCTAACTCAATAACCCGCCGGCATTCTACCGGTGCGGTAAAAAGGACCGCTACTCCGCTATATGGCTCAGCCGCAAGAGACCAATAGGAGGGCCCGGGTCTCCACTCCCTCTTAGCGATAAACACCTCTGCCATATTTGGCAGCCTGGTCTCTTGCAAAAAGAAAATATCAGCTTCAACCCTGCTGAGAAAATCAAAGGCCGCAAATCTAGCCATATTTGACTTAATGCTGGCGACATTAATGGACTTCAGTGTCAACGGATTGGGTACCGCCATCATTGGTGATTGAGTTCGATGGCTTTCTTCTTCCCACTCCCCTTATCCTCTGCCTCAGATGAGAAATCCTTCCCCCTCTTTAATGATACAGACGTGTCCATCACAACATTTTTCCTTCTTTATTCGTCCTCGTCTCAGGACTCTGGGCCAGTCCCTCCCCCCAAGGACATTGCATCCCCAGGAGAAGGAGACCCCTGTAAGCTGCGCCGAAGCTGGAGCCTCACCCTCGGCCTCCTCCTCAGAGGAAGAGATGTTATCAAGGGCTTGGAATCGGTTAGAAAGACCAACCAGAGGGGAGTCAGTTTTACCTTCCTTAGGTACCTTGGTCAGAGCGGTAGAAGATGTTTTATCTCCCTTCTTTCTCTTCTTTTTGGTGCCGAGCTTACGCTTGTCCTCTAGCCACCGCTTATTATCCTCATCCATACTTTCATAATGGGAGGATTCTCAGGCAGAGGTGATTTCCTCCCTGTGGATCCTCCTGACCTCCTCATCCAACTCATCATCCCTCGGGGCCTCAGCAGCAAGACTGGCATCCAGGACAGGGGCCGCCCCGGTAGTCTGGGGCTCGCCCCGCTCCCTCTCCTGTCTGCGCTTGTCTAGACGCCTCAGCTGGGCAGGCGTATTTTATTGCTTTTCTTCCCTGGCCCCTCAGCTCCCCCACCCCTGCTAGTCCCCTCCCCAGCAGAATCGGCCTCACTGCTTTCTCCCACCGGGGTCTCAACTGCATTAACGAATGAGCGAGGACAACGGCTGAATGGGTGACCTAACTCACCACACAGGTGGCACCTAATCTACACACAAGAGGCAGCAAGATGGCCGACACACCCACACAACGCACATTTCTGCACGGTGCAGTTTGCACTGAAGTGTGTGGGATCGCCGCACCTGTGACAGAGCTTCGGTTGCCCCTGGTAGAAGACCAGGATACGATCCCTACCCAGGAAGGCAGATGATGGAATGTGGGCAACCGTACTACCTGAATGCTTAAGTTTTACCATAAACGTCCAGGACCCTGACCAGATACCAAACTCGTCGCGGTTTTTCTTTGGCATCTCCACTACCTCTCCATACTGACCAAGCCACGTCATGATGTAATAACAAGAAAGTGACTCGTTACGAGTCATCACGGTCACTTTCTTGATTTGGTTTTGGCGAGACACTGCCTGAAAGGCAAAGTCTCGCCAGCCGGGCTCATTTTTTGCCTACTCATAATTCGTCCGGAAGAGCTCAAGCCCCTCCAGCTGAACAAAGCTGACATCAAACTCAGGCGTGGAATAGGGATGTATCAAGGCGTAGATGTCAATAGCCTTGAAGCCCATCCTCAGGAGGAGCTCCACAACTTTAGACCTTGGAGGACATGCATCAGTGCCCCTCCACCGAAGACGGACCACATTCTTACGCACACTGCCTGGCCCAGCTGTTGGGAGGGACCACACTGTATCCCCCCATTTTTGGTATCGGAAGGCCCCGAGGCCATGCCTCTCTATCCAGAAGTATAGATCAACCTCTCGACCCTCTACCATTAGTGATCTCTCCCCCTTCTTTAGAGCCTCCAGAAGGCGCCGTTGCAACATGCTGTCCCCAAAGCCCGGAGACGAGGAGGATGCCCTATTTGCCCCGGCGGTGACACTGGCATAACTCTGGACAGGTATTGCCACCACCGGGGGGGCAACCGGACCAGTGACTACATCAGCCCCAACAGCATCACCATTACCCACCTCCATCTCACCCTCCACCAAACCAGCAACCACACCACTGGAGAATGAATTGGCCTCATTCACACCCACCACCACATTCATTCCTGCTAGACCAGTAACAATGGTGGATGACATTTTGACCTCAGCATCATCGGGCACAAGGGGCTCAGTCCCCTCCATAGAACTGGAGGAGAGCTCACCTCTGGTCTTATGTGTGCCCTCCACATCATCAGTCGGTAATTTCTGCTGTTTTGCATTTGTAGAGATGCGATGCTGATCTTTAGCTGTTGTGAGGTGCTGCTGATCTTTAGCATCAGGATCTTCCTGACCAGCGGCGCCAACACAAAATAACACTTTCATGGGAGGACTGGAACGCTCAGCCCCAGCAGCCCCTTCACCCTGTCGCCGCTTCTCAACTAAGTGATCAGCGGCAACAGCATTCAGAGGCACCGAGGCTACCGAAGCTGCCCCCGACACCGTGCTGCTCCTCCATCCCACTGAGGAGCGCACCGCAGCATCATGGTCTGACCGAACGCCCGCCGCCCGGCCGCCCTCACTGTCCAGCCTCTCGGCTGATGCACCTCCTGCTGCGTCCCTGCTACTACAAGCAGAGACGGAGTTCTGCGCCTCACTACCAAGCTGTGTAATCTCCCCACGCCTTTGCACCGGATCCACAGCAGAACCCGGGCTGGGCTGGGCAACGGGGCTTATACAGCGAGGTGAGCCTGCCGCCGACTCAGGGGGTACAGGGAGGGGGGCATATACATAGCTTACCGCTTCCTTCAGCTTTTTGTGGCCCCCAGGTGCCTCTTCTGGCAGATCGTCACCAAGATGGAAGTTTTGGAGGCACACTGGGGACTCCAGGAGCTTTATTTCTGCCATTAGCGCCCCTTCCTGGCTGCTACTGTCACTGTCCTCCACAGAGCTGGCAGAACTGCGACCGGATGCCATTGTTGCCTGTCCTGCAGGGAGCTCGCTGCACGTGGCCTGCGGTTGACTTTGCAGGCTGCCAGGTGGGGCTTTCTGCTGGTCATCATCACTCTCATCATCCACCTGGCTCTCAGGCTGCAGCCCCATCTGTCTTTGCTCTCTGTTATCAGCCATTTCTCTGAAACAATCTTCATTTATCAGTTTTTCTTTAAAGGGACCAATCTGCTCCCTGATGGTAGCTTTCCTTAGTTCCAGCACATTAATCTCAGTTTTGAGCCTCTTTATCTTTGCTTGGAGGTTTGTCTTCCTCGGTTTGGAGGCACCTGCAGCTTTGGCGCTTGTGCAGCGCACCTCCTCCCGAAGCCTCTTGACGAGCTTACTTGCATCTTCATACTCACGGAAGGGGATCATGACCCGGGAGGCATAGGTGGACACAGACTCCCTTGGTCCCTGCAGCCCCCAACCCCCCTCAGTGAGGTCAGCCTCACCTCCGTGAGCGCTCATCTCCCGGCCGGTACCAGCAGAAGGACCTCGACCGCCGGACCCATCTGCGGGACGGAGATGCAGCCGGGAGATGAGCGGCGTGAGGCGCTCATCTCCTGGCCGGTAGCAGCGGAAGGACCGCCGGCGTCGCTGACCTCCATGCGGAAGGGAGGACCGGGGAGCGGCGCTGAGGGTCGGGATACTTCTGCTGCGAGCGCCCGCTCATGTCCCGGGTTCTCGCAGCGGAAGTACCCGCACAGGCAGCGCCGCTCCCCGGTCCTCACCAAGACGATTCGATGATTGGTCGCGGTCTTCGGACCCGACCAATCACTGATCTTACTGCAAAAGTTAAACACCGCTGTGCTGATTGGTCGCGGACGCTGCCCGCACCAATCACCGATTTAAATATCGGCCGCGACCAATCACCGATCTTGGCTTCACATTTAAACACCGCTGTGCTGATTGGTTTCCGACGCCGGGCGCGACCAATCACCGATTTTGGCGCCACATTTAAATAGCGTCCACGACCAATCAGCACAGCGGTGTTTAAATGTGGAGTCAAGATCGGTGATTGGTCGCAGCCGATATTTAAATTTGGCGCCCAAATCGGTGATTGGTCGCGGACAGCGTCCGCGACCAATCAGCACAGTAGTGTTTAACACCGATTTGTGCGGCACATTTAAATAGCGGCCGCGACCAATTGGATGTCAGCGCCGCTCCCCGGTCCTCCCTTCACACCCTAGGCGCATGGATGTCAGTGGCGCTGCCTGTGCGGATACTTCCGCTGCGAGAACCCGGGACATGAGCGGGCGCAGCAGAAGTATCTCGACCCGCAGCGCCGCTCCCCGGTCCTCCCTTGACACGCTAGCCGCTGATGTCCCCACTGTATCCGCATGGTGTTACAAAGGTCCGGACATTTGTGTTAAAAATCGCTGATTGGTCGCAGGCGCTGCCCGCGACCAATCACCGATCTTGGCGCCACATTTAAATATCGGCCGCGACCAATCACCGATCTTGGCGCCACATTTAAACACCGCTGTGCTGATTGGTCGCGGACGCTATTTAAATGTTGCGCCCAAATCGGTGATTGGTCGCGGTCTTGGCCCGCGACCAATCACTGATCTTGCCGCAAAAGTTTAACACTACTGTGCTGATTGGTCGCGGATGCTGCCCGCGACCAATCACCGATTTGGGCGCCAAATTTAAATATCGGCCGCGACTAATCACCGATCTTGGCTCCACATTTAAACACTGCTGTACTGATTAGTCGCGTACGCTATTTAAATGTGGCGCCAAAATCGGTGATTGGTTGCGGCCGATATTTAAATTTGGCGCCCAAATCAGTGATTGGTGGCGGGCAGCGCCAGCGACCAATCAGCGATTTTTAACACAAATGTCCGGACCTTTGTAACACCATGCGGATACTGTGGGGACATCAGCGGCTAGCGTGTCAAGGGAGGACCGGGGAGCGGCGCTGCGGGTCGGGATACTTCTGCTGCGAGCAGTCGCTCATATCCCGGGTTCTCGCAGCGGAATTATCTGCACAGGTAGCGGCGCTCCGCGGTCCTCACCAATACGATTCCGCTCCCCAGTCCTCACCAATACGATTCGCTGATTGGTCGTGCTCTCCGCCCGCGACCAATCAGTGATCTTGGCGCTAAAGTTAAACACCGCTCTGCTTATTGGTCGCGGCCGCTGCCCGCGACCAATCACCGATTTGGGCGCCACATTTAAATAGCGGCCGCGACCAATCACTGATCTTGCAGCCACATTTAAACACTGCTGTGCTGATTGGTCGAGGACGCCAGACGCGACCAATCAGCAAGATTGGCGCCAAATTTAAACAACGCTCTGCTGATTGGTCGCGGATGGCAGCCGCGACCAATCAGCGAGATTGGCGCCAAATTTAAACAACGCTCTGCTGATTGGTCGCGGTTGCCAGCCGCGACCAATCAGCGAGATTGGCGCAAAATTTAAACAACGCTCTGCTGATTGGTCGCGGACGGCAGCCACGATCAATCAGCGAGATTGGCGCCAAATTTAAAGAACGCTCTGCTGATTGGTCGCGGACGCCAGACGCGACCAATGAGCGAGATTGGTGCCAAATTTAAACAACGCTCTGCTGATTGGTCGCGGATGACAGCCGACCGCGACCAATCAGCAAGATTAGCGCAAAATTTAAACAACGCTCTATTGATTGGTCGCGGCCGCCAGCCGCGACCAATCAGCGAGATTGGCGCCAAATTTAAACAACGCTCTGCTGATTGGTTGCGGCCGCCAGCCGACCGCGACCAATCAGCGAGATTGGCGCCTAATTTAAACAGCGCTATGATCTCCCGACGGCAACTGTGAACGGAGGACCGAGGAGCGGCGCCGCCGGTCGGGCTGCTTCTGCTGCGAGCAGCCGCTCATCTCCCAGCTGCTCGCAGCGGAAGTACCCGCACAGACAGCGCCGCTCCCCGGTCCTCACTAATACGACGCTGATTGGTTGCGGCCGCTGGCCACGACCAATCATCGATATGGGGGGCAAATTTAAACCCCGCTCTGCTGATTGGTCGCGGTGGCCGGCCCCGACCAATCAGCGATTTTGGTGGCAAATTGAAACACCGCTCTGCTGATTGGTCGCTACCGCCAGGCGCGACCAATCAGCGAGATTGGCGCCAAATTTAAACAACGCTCTGCTGATTGGTCGCGGACGGCAGACGCGACCAATCAGCGAGATTGGCGCCACATTTAAACAATGCTCTGCTAATTGGTCGCAGTCGCCGGCCACGAACAATCAGCAGTATTGGCGCAAAATTTAAACCCCGCTCTGCTGATTGGTCACGCCCGGCGGTCGCGACCAATCAGCCATTTTGGCGTCAAATGTAAACCCCACTCTACTGATTGGTCGCGGTGGATGGCCACGACCAATCAGCAATTTTGGTGCCAAATTTAAACAACGCTCTGCTGATTGGTCGCGGTCGCCGGCCGCGACCAATCAGCAGTATTGGCGCCAAATTTAAACACCGCTCTGCTGATTAGTCGCGGTCTCCGACCGCGACCAATCAGCAGTATTGGCGCCAAATTTAAACTTCGCTCTGTTGATTAGTCGCAACCACCGGCCGTGACCAATCAGCGATATTGGCGCCATATTTAAACACCGCTCTGCTTATTGGTCGCGGTTACCGGTCACGAATAACCAGCATTATTGGCGACAAATTTAAACACCGCTCTGCTGATTGGTCGCGGCCGTCACCATTCACCATTATTGGCGCCAAATTTAAATACCGCTCTGCTGATTGGTCGCGACCGCCGGCTGCAAATAATCAGCATTATTGCCGCCAAATTTAAACCCCGCTCTGCTGATGGGTCGCGTTCGCTGGCCGCGACCAATCAGCATTATTGGCGCCAAATTTAAACCCTGCTCTGCTGATTAGTCACGACCGCCGGCCGTGACCAATGTGCGATATAGGCGCCATATTTTAACACCGCTTTGCTGATTGGTCGCGGTTGCCGGCCTCGACCAATCAGCGATTTTGGCGCCAAATGTAAACACCGCTCTGCTGCTTGCGCCCGGTCGGCCGCATACCTATTCTAGAATACCCGATGCGTTAGAATCGGGCCACCATCTAGTCTTTAATAGTTACATTACCACAAAGCAATGATGGGGGGATAGTTATATTAGGAAACACCGAGGTCCGTCACTGCTGTGAGTTATTATCTCTGTGGCCCCAGATAAGCGGAGAGTTCAGATAAACGATGGCTGTGATTTAGGGAAGTGCTGGGATCTTATGCTGGTTTTTCCTATAATCGGACATTATAGGGCAGAGTCGGACAGTCCACAGTGACGGCCTCCATTCCTCACCGGTCACAGACACTGCGGGAACTTACAGAAACTTTTCGGAAAACTCTGATTCCTGGGATGGAGACTCCACCTGAAGCAAAAAGTGATATAAAAAGCGAGAGGGACGGGGATGGAAGGATCAGACTGGAGATCCACCGGAATATAGAGCGACCAGAAGAATCAGGATGGTCCTTACAAGGACATCTATCATCCTTGTGAGTATTATAGAGACCATGTTATGCTATTGTGTTCAGTAAAGGAGATGATATCCAGAATTCAAATGTTAATTCCAATAGTCTGGAAAAAGTTCCATGATTTATAGCACTTGCAAGTATTTGATAAAATAATAGTTAAAGGAATTTTCCTTTGAAGAGGTAAGATTATATTGAATGATTTTATGAAATCAGAAGAGGAGAAAGGCAGGACTCTGATCCTAAATAGTTATTTTAAAATGATTTTTCAGCTCGGGGTTAATAAAACAGTTTATAAATGAAAAGTTCTATATCTTTCTATTATACTTTGGAGCCGATTCTTTGCTGACTGTTTTTTTGCCGAGTTTTTGGTGTTCGGCACCTTTTATTTTTGTTTGTGACGTATTCATCTTAACATTTACACCTTTTGTTTCAGTCCCTTTTTTATGTTTACGTCCTTTTTTTGTTTGTTCGCTTCTTTTTTTCGCTACATTTCGGAGTTTAGGGTTTCCAGATGTTTTCATCTGATTTATCATTTGTGACTTTTCAAAAAGTCGCACATTTTGTTGCTAATTTTCTCCAACCTCTCGGAGTGATTTGATGCATCACTAAAATCTTGCCCATATTTTGCAACATTTTAGCAGAACATTCAACTTTTTAAGCTAAAAAGTTGCAAGACAGGTTAAAGTAAAAAGCATTTTTTGATTTTGAGCAAAGTTGATGAAACGTTTGGGCCATTTTGATGACTTTGGCGCAATGAAAACCAAATGACAAAAAAAAGAAAAAAAAATGCAAATGATAAACTGGACCCTTTATGTTTCAATTGCTCCCAATTTTAAAGATATTAGTTTGCTGTCAGTGAATGAGAACACTGCTGTTTCCATTCAGTAAACCTGTCTGTATCTAGTCGAGAAGCGGATACAATTGTATCCAGTGCAGACAATGCTCTGTAAGCAAAACTCCAGACTGATACATTGTAACAAGCTATTAGATTGTGGCTGATATATATTTTGCTCTGGAGCATTTTCTAGACTGGATACAATGTATCCGCTGAGAGCAGGAGCAGCAATGTGCAGGATTACGGCCTCCGAATGGAAACAGAACCGTCCTCATTCACTGACATCAAACAGATCCTGAAGATGGTGAGAGATGAAACACAAAGTGTAATAACACAAAGATGTAGAAGATTTCATTTATTCACTGATTTACCGCTGCTCCCATCACTAGTGGTGACGTTACATTTCAGGACAGGACACATAATATTTGTAATTCCCCCTCTAAAGGAAGATAATAGACTCAGCCTTGTTAGAGGGGTTATAAGAAAGGGTTTTATATATATAATAAGAAAACAAACCAAGTATTGCTCACCCTCCCCGGGTCTAACTCCAGCTTTCCGACACTGCCTGGTCTGTGCTGATTGTCTGCAGTGCTGACATCAAGTTGACAGCATTGCAACCAATCAATGAGCTGAACACAGTCATGATTGGCTGTAGAGTTGTCGATGTGATGTCAGTGCTGCAGACAATCAGCAGAGATCCGGCAGCAGCGGAGAGCTGGAGTTAGACCCAGGGAGGGGGAGTAATACTCAGTTTGTTTTGTTACAGCCACTGTAGCCCATGATAGTCACTATTCTGAAAGGGGACAACCCCTTCAAGGCAAACGTCATCTGCACAAGACAAGTTTCCCCTATTTTTGGAATGATGTGAATTATTCTCCATGTTCTCCCCATCTTTCCCTATCTCTCAGGTGGCCGTCCTGGTCTCCTTCAGCTCGTCGGCCTTTCTACCAGAGGAGGATTTGCCCCATAATCAGGAAGGATCTAGGGGTGAAGAGCTCCCTCTAGAGGGCAGACAGAGATGTCCTGGAAGAAGGAACCGGCACCTGCCGACCAGTATGACAGTGCACACCAGTCTGATTGACAGCAGCTCTATGGACGGCTCGGAGCAGATGGAGGACGGTCACACCCGCTCTCTGTCCCCCTGGGAATACAGGTAATATCACAACCTGTCACATTACAAGCAGCGCTGAATAGTGATACAGTCCGGTGGAGATTCCCGGAGTCTCCTGTAGAAGGACGTCTAGTAAAGTATAGAAAGAAAATAATCTTTTCAGTAGAGTTACAATAGCAGGGAATAGCTTGTCGGGATGTTTTTATAACCCCTTTAGTGGAGAATAACGTCTTCCCATCTTCTAGCCGCCTCTCGTTCTTCTTTTCCTGCCTACAAGCTCCCAGTAACCGTTCAGAAATCTCCCCTGTCCCCAAATAGACTTCAGGGGAGGAGGGAGATGCAGCTGCAGTTATTAGAAATAAAACATGAAGGAGAGAAGCTGAGAGCGCACGGCGCGGCTCTGACATCACCCAGAATAACCTTGTATGGAGGGAGAAACTGGAGATTTATAGAGCAGAAGACTGAAGAAAAAGCCTCGAGAATCTGCAGGATAAGAACAAGGAGCGCGGACATGGACCAGGTGTTACACAGCTTCTCTCACTGTGTATTTTTATTCCCAGTCTCGGCACAGATACCAACAGGTTCCCTGTCGTCATTGCCGAGGCCGATTGTCTGACTTTTGCTTGTGTAGACACTGATGGCCATGAAAGTCCAGACCTGATCTGCAGCTTCTCCTACAGACTGGAGGGCGAGCTGGTGACTCTGGGCTGCACATGTGTCAGACCGACCATCAGCTATTACTGAATATGTGGAAATATGGATGATGGACGCCTGATTGTCAACTTTTAAAATTTCTTGAGAATTTTTTATTTAAATAATAAAATAAAAGCAACTTTAATTTTTTTATAGTGTTATCTCTGGTTACAATAGGTTTTGGGGTTTGGTAGTAGCTACTTGTCCATTACACAGGTCCATGTTATGGTGGAACATACTGGTATCATCAGAGGACACATGCCGTATATTCTCATTGTATAGGGCCATACTGCTCCTTCAGGTGTCCTCAAGTTCATATGGAGGCGTCTTTTCTTCTTTAGATTCCAATACAATGTTTCTAGGGAAAGTTCCTCCATAAAAAGAAATCTAATATGGCAGAACGTCTGCAGCTCCGTAATATGAGGGAATCTGTGTGACGCTCTACAGGCGATGTGCAAATGGGCCTTCACCTTAAAGGTTTGGAACAAGATGGTGAGTTATCACTTATCCATAGGACAGGGGATAATTACTGATCGCTTGGGGCCCAATCACTAAAGACCCCACTAATCCCAAATGTGGGCTCCATAATGAATGGACTGGAGGTCAAGTATGCGGACCCCTCATTGTGTATGGGATTGTTGGATTGCCGAGACTAGCGCTCATTCTCAGGTTTCCAAGACACGGACAAGATGGCGGATCAGACTATAAATTATCTTGAAAGTTTCTGACATGGCTGAAAATCAGTTTTTTGGCCATTATAAAATACTGTGAGGCCGATATATTAAGACTAAAGTTGTGCACGGACTGAAGTAGCATTACTGGCAGAAGAAACGCCAACGCTCTTGCAGAATTTGACAGGTGGACATAGCCATGTCCCATCCAGTCCCGGCTCCTCTCTAGCTCTGCCCATTTTGGCGGAGTTTCTTCAAACTAGCGAAAAAATTTTTAAAAGTGGGAACATTTCTGTACAACTCCTCTTTGCTCAATTTTTTTAAAAAACTTTCAAAGCAGATTACTCCAGTTTTCTGATTAAAAAAGCTATGATGAAAGTTTTTGGTAAGTCCATTACTACACACCACCAAAACCCACCTCTCCCAGGGGCTTGCCTATAATAAATGCAGGGTTTACTGTCTCCTTCGTGCCCTAGAGACTAGGGGAGCCAAAAAGGTCCCTTTGTCCCATATGCAAATGTGGCACCCAGGGGATGGGGACTACTCGGCGCCCGGGCCTTAATGCCTGGTCTTGGGGGATGTCGCGGTGGTCGGCTCCCGGGCCCGTACCCTGGGGTCTCTCTTAAAAAAGGGGAAAATGAAATGTCAAAGTTCGTGACGCCACCTGTGGTGTCTGGTGAGGATCACCAGCGCTGCGGCAGTCCACTGAGGCCGGTGTTACGGCAGCTATGATGGTGTAGCTCCCCACAGGTGGAGCTAGGCCTCAGGGCAGCGATGTTTGACGAGGTGCACAATATGGCGGTGACCCAGCCGGGTCCAAGGAAGAACAGGGGACACACACACACGGTTTGCTTCTGTACCTTTTACTGGTGGAAATGCAGGTACTGTCCGGAGCACTGTAGGGTGAGGGGTGCACTGCAGGACTCTCCCCAGTGAGCAGGTGTAGGGTGTCCTGTTTCTTCGCCGCTTAGTGTTAGTCTCTGGCCTGCCTGGAGCTAGGCCTAACTTAGTCTCTGTTCTGCACCGGCTGATCCTGTGGTAGGGCCTTCTGTTGGAGTACACACTCCCTGGTATATGGGGCCTCGGTAACTCCTGACCCTGGTATAACAGTCAGCGTTTGGTATTCCTGGGACATGTAGTTCGCCAGGGGTTCTGGTTGTCTTCTGCTGGGTGTAAAGAATCCCTGCAGACTCGGACCCGATGTCCGGTATATGGTTCCTGGGGTGAGCCGGTAAAGCTCCTCTGCCCCCAATGCTATTTACTCCTCTAGCCTTCGGCCTACTCAGGCCCTCACTAGGCTATACAAACTGGCAGTTGGTTGGCTGCCTCTTCTGCTGCTCTCTGAGCGTCAGCAACGCTCCTAGCTCACTTAACTCGAGCTGCTTGAGTCTGACTGAGCTCCACTGCAGACTGACCTGTTTCTCTGTGTCTCACTCTGCAGGAACTGGCTGTGGACTCCAGACTGTTCTGTCTCCACTCTCTTCCTGAGGAGAACTAACTCACAGACTCACTCCTTCTGTGTCTGAGCAGGAACTGCTGAATCACTCCACCTTCCCTATTTATATCCCTATCGGGCTCCCTCTGGTGGTCTGAGGTGGAAGGTGGAGGTGTGTGTATGCTGTGAGGGCCTCTTGTGGATAAAACCTGAAATGCACCCCTCCAGGATCTGTGGCTCCATGCGCAGCAGGGCGTCACATAAAGACTCTAGATTATTACTACTAATAGTCAGTTGGAGGAACTGATGGAGATTTAGCATCTGGGCCCTCGAGCTTCTGGATACATCACTGATCACCCTTATACTAAAATAAGGATATGGCAGCATCATCTTCTGTCTCAGGCTCTGGAAGACGTGTGAAGGTAAGGAGTAAAATGGGTTCTGAGGAAAACAGGGAAATCCTGGAGCAAACCTTCTGCAGGTGACAACTCGTGAGCAGATTTATCTTCCAGCAAAGCGAGAACTCAGACCGTAAAACCAAAACTACACAGTATGGACTGAAAAACAACAATGTGGTGGGGTCACTGACCAAATCAACTCAATAAAGGACGCGTGGATAAACCTGAAGCTTAAGTGAGGATTGGGGAACATGGCAGGGATTGTCGAGACCTATAGACTTATCCAGTACTCAAGACAATGACTGCCAAAAAGTCCACCAATGTCTTCACTTACGTGTGTCTATGTTATGACTCTTTCAGGGTCATCTATTTGGTCTCCGACATGTCACTTGGTTCATGTATTGCCCGTATTGTGTTATTATATAAAACACTGGGTCATTGAGAGGAAGAGGAGCCGGAGCTATAATGTGCACCAGGGCTAAGGAACATTTAGGCCACGTGAGCGCAACATGCAGCCCGGGCTCCACAGTATGTAGATGGACGTGCCACAATCTCTGTCCTGAAGTCCTTGTGAGATCCGGGTCAGCACCCGCTATCGACTGCTCCCATGTATCTTTTCTGGCTTGTGGCTTAAAGTGATGCCCAGCATGGACAAGACAGCACTAATGGCACACAATGTGGCTAGCATGGCATCAACGGCAATGTTATGGAGGCACTGTGTGGCTAACACTGTTATGGGGGCATTGTGTATGAACTGGTCAATCATCAGCACTGGAGGTCCTATGTAAGTAGATCCCACCATTCACCAGGCACCTAAATCAGAGGAACGTACCGCCCCCTACTCCAGGTAGAAAAATGTAAAACCGTCCATGTTGTTAATATTGTGTAATATAAATGATTTTCCTGCAAAAGTTGCTGAATATTCTCTATTATTTGCTGTTATAAATTTGTTATTAGTCATTATTATAGGTGGAGATTTTCTTACTGACCCCACAGCCCTAGTGAGAAGGGTGGTCGCAGAAGTGATCACTAGAATACAGAAGGTTATGTGACAGTGGGGATGTGACCCCTGGGCTCCCCAGGACGCCCAGCACCGAATCCAACTGGTCCCTGTGCATAACACTTATGTAGAGCCATATTAGGTAAAAAGGTCCTAGTCTATGGATAAAATCTATAGATCAGAACATGTTTTTTCTACATTGACCGTCATTCTTAGGTGTAACAGAATCACTGGTCCTCGCATACACTTTTGGTTGAGGTTTAGAGGATTAATGGGAGACATGTAACAGATATTCTCCTGTTTGGAGCCCACCCATCAAACATGTATAACGTATAGTACTGACCCCCCATAAATGTCCATTAAATCCAAAGGGACATTAATCAATTTGAAAGTTTTATTTTTAAATTAAGAATTGCATGGAAGGACGAGGAGATGTTCTTGGAGGAACCTCCTTCTTCAGCAGATGTTCCTTGCTGGTCAGGAGGCCACATGTAGATTGTACCAGTCCTTCCATACAGGTACAGCATTGATGGTGGACGCGCTGTACTTTCCTCAGGACGCTAGACGTGGCGGTTTTCTGCCCTCGCGATGTTTATGGAGCCGCGGTGACAGACACCAAATAAGCAGCTTTTTCGGATGGAGTGAGCAGCCCTGGATAGTCCACGACGGCAGGAAGAGATCACCCGGCGGAAGAGAGAACCTATGAGAAGAGACGTAACACTGATGTCAGTAACAGGACTCCAAATCAGAGGACACGGCTGTGCTGTCACTGTGGCCGGACGCCAGAGGAATCATCCATACACAGGTGACCCTTAATAACATGACATTACTTGTAGTGTGCCTCAGTGTTGCCTTATAATCAGTTATATAAACCTCAGTGTAACATTGAGGCCATAAAGGGGTCAGTATGGGCCATATGGGGCAGTGGGCGCAGGATTCGGGTCAGTTTGGAAGAAGACTAAAAGGCCCCTTATAACTTTTAATGAATAAAAGAATGGAGATTTTTACAGAATGAACTGCTTATTGCTTTCTAGGGAGAAAAAAGTAGTAATTTTCTGATCCTTTATGTGCACGTTCACATTACACGTTTTGATCATAGGCTGTAATAGGATGTCATATAGACCTGTACACACCTGACAATGGGGAGGACTCGCTGTCCTTAGCAGTAAAACACTGCTTGTCTACATCAGGTTTGGAAGGGGAAGATTCTTGCTGCCTGTTTGGTAGAAGAAAAACATATAAATTACAAGTAAAAACAATAAGAACACCCGTCTGCAAGGCCGGTTAGGACATTTGGATAACATGGAGGAGGCACCCTGCTCAGGACCCACTTCTATCACTAAGAATGGAGAATCGCTAGTAATATTGGCCTGTAATGAGTTGGAAATGATTGACTGGTCGCAATGATTGGCTGTTATCGCCAGCGTTATCACAAGCCAGAACCACAGTGATCATCAATCATGGGGTGGTGGCGCTGGATATAGTACTGAGTTACACTTATATTACAGTTCATCTTCTGATATATCAAATCCAAACCCCATAATAATAATTTACTCACATATCTGAGTGTTTTGCACTCTCTGGGGAATACACTGGAGGTGGCTTCAGTTCTTGATCGTTCATCACCCTGGTATTGGTGGAACAGAGCTAAAACATAGAGAAAAATAAAATAAATATCTATTTAAACTTTATTTTAATTATAGGTTTTATAGATCTTACCGGTCACACTTACTTTAGAAAGCCTTTGAGACGATGATATAAAGTTCAGGCTTTCTGGCCAGTCATTGTCCTCGCTTGTGTCCCCCTCATCTGAATCAATAAGTTCATAATTGCTACATTGAGCTGCAAGGTATAAGTGTTATTAGAGATTATTGGCATAAGATTCAGTCACGGAAAGTCACCATTTTATTACTAATAATGATGGGGACTGGTTGTCACATATAATGAAAGACAAGACACACAACAGCTTTCTGCAGATAACGTCTCATTCTACTTCCAGGTCCAGATGAATTACACCCCAGAGTACTGAAGGAGATCGTAGAAGAAATTTTAGAACCACTCTCCATAATCTTTGAAAATTCTTGGAGAACAGGAGAAGTCCCAGAAGACTGGAGAAGAGCAAATGTTGTTCCTATCTTCAAAAAGGGGAAGAAGGTGGACCCAGTTCATAGGCCGGTGAGTCTGACTTCTATACCAGGAAAGATCTTTGAACAAATTATTAAACATCATGTATGTAAGTACATGGATAAGAATGAAGTGATTAACCAGAGTCAGCATGGGTTTGTAACTAACAAGTCATGTCAGACTAAATTAATTTCCTTCTATGACAGAATCACTGACTGGGTGGATCAGGGAAATGCTGTAGATATAGTATATCTTGACTTCAGCAAAGCATTTGACAAAGTATCTCACACCATCCTTATTGAAAAAATGACCAAGTATGCAATGGACCAGGCAACTGTTAGGTGGATTCATAACTGGCTTAGTGATCGGACTCAAAGGGTGGTTGTAAATGGCTTCACATCCAGCTGGATGAATGTCTCAAGTGGGGTACCACAGGGCTCCGTCCTGGGACCTGTATTGTTCAACATCTTTATCAATGATTTAGATGAAGGAATTGAGGGTAAACTGATTAAATTTGCTGATGACACAAAGCTAGAAGGGATAGCTAATACTAGAGAAGAGAGAGAGAGGATTCAAAAAGACCTAAATAAACTGGAGCAGTGGGCAGCAACCAACAGAATGGTTTTTAACAGGGAAAAATGCAAAGTACTACATCTGGGCAATAAAAATGAAAAAAGCATATACAAAATGGGAGGAATAGAGCTAAGCAACAGTACATGTGAAAAAGACTTAGGTATACTAATAGATCATAGACTGAACATGAGTCAACAGTGTGATGCAGCAGCAAAAAAGGCAAATACAATTCTGGGATGTATTAACAGAAGCATACAGTCTAGATCACGTGAAGTCATTATCGGTCTTTACTCCTCTTTGGTCAGACCTCATCTGGAATACTGTGTACAGTTTTGGGCACCACATTTTAAAAAAGACATAGACAAACTGGAGCAAGTTCAGAGAAGAGCGACCAGAATGGTGACCGGTCTGCAAACCATGTCCTATGAGGAACGGTTGCAGGATTTGGGAATGTTTAGCTTGCAAAAAAGAAGACTGAGAGGAGACTTAATAGCTGTCTACAAATATGTCAAGGGCTGTCACATTGTAGAAGGATCATCTTTATTCTCATTTGCACAAGGAAAGACTAGAAGCAATGGGATGAAACTAAATGGGAGGAGACACTTATTAGATATTAGAAAAAAAATTTTGACAGTTAGGGTGATTAATGAGTGGAACAGGCTGCCACAAGAGGTGGTGAGTTCCCCTTCAATGGACGTCTTCAAACAGAGGCTGGACAGACATCTGTCTGAGATGATTTAGTGAATCCTGCTTTGAGCAGGGGGTTGGACCAGATGACCCAGGAGGTCCCTTCCAACTCTACCATTCTATGATTCTATGATTCTATGACTTACGGTCAAAGTAGCCGGTGTCCTCTTCTGACTCAAAGTCAGGAATGAAATGCGGCTCCTTACTTAGAAGACTGTCAAAGTCTATGCCACATAGGAATGGATGCATTTTGATCTCTTTAGCTCCTCCTGGGAAAGGAAAACAATAAAAAGTGATATAGACATTATCAGACAGACAGCTCCATATCTGAACAGTTTATGTTAATTTGAACTGAAGACGTAACAGAGCTGATGTGAAGAAAACTTGCTGAAAGTCAGAGCATGAAGAAAGGGAATGAACAAGCAGGTAAAGCAGAGCACCTCAGTGCTGATCCTCAGGGGCGTGATCATTTATCTGGTCACAGAGGTGAAATAAGTCATTATTAATACTATTATATACATTACCTGTCCCAAGTCTATGTGCCGGATCTTTTCTGAGCAGCTCAGTGATGATGTCCTGAGCATCAGGTGGAGGAGTGCGATTATCAAATGTCCAGGTTATGTCATCTGTTATATTAAAAGAAAATGTTACAGAAAATAAAACCTCTTCATTTAGTTTATTAAACCAAAAATCTTTTGTATTAACACAACAAGTAACTAAACCACAGAACCAATCTAAGCAAATAACAATGACACCACACCGCATTCAGATTATTTTACTTACCCCTTAATATACTGCAGTAAGTCTCATATTTGGAATCCCCATGAAATGGTACACGGAATAGAAGGAATTCGTGTAGGATGATCCCTACCGACCACCAGTCCACAGGCCGCCCATAGCCTTCCTGTAAGATGACTTCAGGGGCGATGTATTCAGGGGAGCCAGCAATCTGGAAAGCAACAGAAGAAGGAGATGAGGAGCCGAGAAAATAATTGTGACGAATAACATCAGAGGAAAAAGTTTTCTAAATGAGAAGATATCAGAGAAGGAGAAATAGACGAGGAGAGTAAAGAACAAGATCCTGTAAGTAAAGCCGACCTCATCATCACGGAACTCTCTGGTGACGTCCTCGGTTGGAGCCTTGTAGGTTTCTGATGTTGGTCTCATGAGGCCGAGTTTGGAAAGTCCGAAGTCCGTGACTTTAATATGACCAGATGCCGATACCAGGAGGCTGTGAAAAAACAGACGGTGTCAGCCCCAAGTAATAACCCATAGACTTTATGACAATCTCTAACTTTCTTCCTCCTAGAGGGGGCACTTACTTCTCAGGCTTCAGGTCTCGGTGCACCACGCCAAAGCTGTGCAGGTATTCCACAGCCAGGACTGTTTCTGCAATGTACTTTCGGGCCAAGGGGACAGGTAAAGGTCCATAGATGTTCATAAGACTGCCACAGTCTCCTCCTACAGGAGAAAGCAAATATGACAGGAGAGGGTTTGTTACAATGTAAATTACACATGATGCGTGTGAATGAGAAATAAGCGGAGACATTGGGGCAGGATGTCACACATAGAGATATACTGTGTAATAATGCAAAAGAAAAACAATGGAGCATACCCTAATAGTAACTAGGACTGCGCTGAATGTCTATGAAGCAAAACCACGAATGTGCAAAAGCTGCAGAAATAAGTGCAAGGAAACAACGTCCCATATAAAAATGTGAAGCTATACTATGTATATACATGTGTATGTGCAGTATATGTGTATATAGATGTGTATGTGCAGTGTGTGTGTCATGACATGATTATATTTAAATACGTTTTTTTTTATTCAAAAATAAATGTGGATTGTTGTTCATGACAAAACAATAAGGCATGCCCTAAAAATAAGCCCTAACCCATCTTTTGGAGCAAAAAATGATATAAGACCTTGTCTTATTTTTTGGAAAAACACTGTACAAACTGTTAAAATTCAGTCAAACCCTCCTTTATCTATAGTGAAAATTTCTGCCACATAATCAGTTTTCTGGCATTTTGATAACAGATAACTTATAGTAAAAGCAGTGTGGACATGTAACCATCTATGTGGTCACATTCTGCTTATGGAGAAGGTCCTAGAGATGAGCAGACCAGCGCTGGATATAGATACGATGGATATGTCCTACCTGGTACATACTCCATGACCATGCACAGATGACGTGTAGTTGGAAAGGAGCACAACATGGAGGCCACGAAGGGACAATCTGCGAATGTTAGGATGTCCCTCTCTAGAAAGGCCCGTTCAAGTCTTACTGGATCTTTCAGCTTCTGCTTGTCCAGTTTCTTCATGGCGTATAACTGTTTGGAGTCTTTTTGGCGCACTAAGTGGACGGTTCTGAAGAGGAAGAAAATCTGTGGTTTATAATGTATTCTTACTAATAGTCTGTCTATAGACCTCATCACATCTCCTGTACTAATGGTGAATACTAGATGTGCTGCCATCGCTACATAGATGATCTCCACTGGGAGGTCCTCATCCGTGTCACATCCTGACTCACTGGAAAAGAGACAATTAGATGTGCACAGAAGAGATGAGCGAATAAATTACAATGGATTAGAATTCTACTCAAATTTTACATTTATCCGCATTGGCCAAAATGGCGAAATTTTTGTAATTCTCTTCCTCTTGGATTCGGCAAGATTGTGAACGTTGACTACTATTTTCTAAACCTTAAAAGCCCTTCAAAATGTTAAAAAATAAACAAACTCTTATACTTACCTCTCTGGCCCCTCTATCTCAACCTTTTGGTCCTCACTGCACTTTCAAATCTGCTGCCAGTGCTGAAGTCCAAAAAAATGTCTAAGGCTGAGACAGGACTTCTGGCATTGATGACGTCTAGGAAGATTCTGCACAAACGCATAAAAGGTCATGGTGGCATGACATTGCAAATCTTCGTGCGCTTGCATAGAATCCTCCTGGACCTTCTCCAAACTAGAAGTTCTGGCCCAGCGTGAGCGGCAGCAATCTGAAGATGCGGTGAGGATCGGACAGATGACGCTGAGAAGCGGAGGGGTCGGAGAGCTGAGCAGTGAGGTGAGTATGAGTATTTTTTCCATTTTGTACATCTTACATTTATTAAGATCTGGGGTCTGGAGAGAACCCAGAGCGTAATAAGAGATATTACATTTGCCGAGTGATAACTTCTACGTGAATCGCTTTTCCCAAGAAAGTCTGCACGAAAGGCGAATGTGAATTATGCCAGATCCGCTCTTCTCTAGAGAACAGGAATGTGGACTCCTATAATTCCTCTATGGTAACACTGTACGGGCACAGAGACAGAGGGATCGTCATAAGGAGCCCTATAAAACGTATATTATGCCGACATCAAGCTCACCCAAAAGCTCCACAGCTGAACTGTTTGATCTGTTTGTAGTCGCTCTTACAAGGATTTCTCCCTGGGTTCAATGATCCGATCAAGGCCTAGAAATAATAAGAAATGGCATTAAAGCATAAAATCTGCAGAAAGATAAAATCTGTGGATGCAGGAACTTCTCCTGTATATTATGTGGACGTGATACAAGCCGGACCCCCACAGACACCATTATATATAGGGGATGTAACATACCTGGCGGCGTCCTTGCATGGTGGTCCATCTCCCACTGTGCAAGAGAGCGCACTTGATCTCCTGTCCAGAATGTCTCTCTGGCTTCCCTCCATGCTGTCTGTTTGTGTCTGTTTCTGCTGCTTAAGGGCGGCGCCCGATCACTTCCTGCTTTTTGTACCTGCTGTGGGTCACGCCCCTTGTGCGTCCTCAGCCTATTGCTGTCTGTCACTTGGTATATAGCTCAGCAGCTCCCTTCTATCCCTGCCTGAGCATAGTGTTTCCTTCAGTGTGTGCTTGCACTCTGAAGGTGCCAGGTCCCGTTCTTTGTTTCCTTGTCTGCCTTTCCTGGAGGCTGTATTTCCAGGCCTGTCTGAACTTAGTCCTGTATGTCTCCTGCTTTGCGGTATCAGCTCCCGTGTCTGAACTGAGTCCTGTATGTCTCCTGCTTTGCGGTATTAGTTCCCGTGTCTGAACTGAGTCCTGTATGTCTCCTGCTTTGCGGTATTAGTTCCCGTGTCTGAACTGAGTCCTGTATGTCTCCTGCTTTGCGGTATCAGCTCCCGTGTCTGAACTGAGTCCTGTATGTCTCCTGCTTTGCGGTATTAGTTCCCGTGTCTGAACTGAGTCTTGTATGTCTCCTGCTTTGCGGTATTAGTTCCCGTGTCTGAACTGAGTCCTTTCTGTGTTCTCTTGTCTGTCCTGTCTGAACTCGCTCCTAGCCTGTTCCTCCCGCCTTCTAGGGGCCGATTACCTAGACCCGCTCCTGTATCTTGTCTGTCCTGTCTGAACACGCTCCTTGCCTGTTCGTCCTGCCTCTCTGGGGGCAGTATTCCCAGACCCGCTCCTGTATCCCGCTGCAGTGTCGGTCTCCTCCGTACACTCAGTTCCAGTCTGAACTCTCTCCTATCCTTTACCTGTTTTGCCTCTATGTCCGTTCCCTTTCTTTTTCTGCAGAGTCTGAACTCGTACCTAACTCCTGCTTGTTGTCTTTACTCCCGTTTGTGAGTTTGTGGTCCCCTCGCTACTTCACTGCAAGTACCCTGTGGGTATCTGGCTCTGCCTTTCCCTTCCTGTCTGTTCCGTGTGAACAGAGTCCTGCCCTGCTTCTGCCCGCTGCTCCGGCAGTCCTGTCCTGCCCTGCCTGTACCCCTCTGCCTGTAATGTTCCTGAGTCCCAGTGTGTACTGGGTCCTATCCCGCCTGTGTTCCTACCTGCTAGTGCCTACCTGTCTGCACTCTAGCTGTGCTTGCCTGTACCCCCCTGCCTGCTTACCCGCCTGCCTGCATACCAGTCGTGCCTGCCTATACCCACCAGTCTGTGTGCCAGCCTACCAGTCTGTTCCTGTATTCCCCTGTGTGGGTCAACAGCCGTGTCCGGGGTCTGTCCTGGAGTAGCACCTGGTCCCTCTGCTCGGTTCCTCCTTGGTGCACTGGCGTCGTATGCCGTCGTGCGACCCTGGTCGGATCGGGTGAATACCTAGTTACGCCCCTCCAGGCATTCACTCTCCGGCACGGTCCAGTGGAATCACTACCAATCACACGCACACGCCGCTTAGCCCGGGCGTGTGCATAACAGCATGCTCAGGCCATGGTTCCCGTTGAGCCCCACGGCCTTCGCTCTCTGAGAAGTTTTCCAGCGAATATATGCATTAAAATAAATAAATAAAATTTTTTTCTCTTAGCTGAGTTCCAGGCGAAATTACGCACCGTCCAGATGGATCTATCAGCTCTCGTTCCTGCGGATCCGCCACGTTACTATGGGGATCCAAGACAGTGTCGTGCATTTGTGGAGCAATGCATGCTACACTTTAAGGCCTACCCTCTCTATTTTCCTTCCGATTGGGCTAAAGTGGCCTTTATGATGTCTTACCTGGCGGGTGATGCCTTGGAATGGATCAACCCCCTATATGAAACACAGGATCCGATCCTCCTGGACCTAATGGCCTTCCTGGTGGCCTTTCTAATGGTCTTCGATGATCCTAACCCGGAGGCTCCTGCTGAAGCTTCACCTCCCAATATCCCGGAGCAGCCCCGATGGGTAATGTGTGTGGGTAGCGCAATAGTCCTCCAGCCCAATGAGACTACTGCCCACCCAGAATCCTCACAGGGTGACTACGCTTTCCGGAATACTTCTCTCAACCTCAAGAGGCAGTCCAGACGTGCTAGACTTAGAGGCAAGCCGTCACGCCAGGGTCTGTCCTCCCTGAGACCTCCTGACCCCAACCTTGAAGTCCCTACTGAAGCTTCATCTCCCTGTATCCCGGAGAAACCCCAATGGGTAATGTGCGTGGGTAGTGCACCAGTTCTCCTGCCCGAAGAGACTTCTGCCCATCCAGACTCCACACAGGAGAACTTCCTGCACCCGGCATCAGATGCTTCTCTCTCTTTAACCGGTGTGCATGTCCAAGGATGCTCCAAAGCTGTGGTTACCTCTGAGTCTGTGCACCTCTACTACCTGGCGGAGGATCCCCTGTTGCCTCCTGAATCCTCCGGGATACCACTCGATGACAAATGGAGAGAGACTTCTCTACACCCGGTACTCAATACTTTGTCCGCTTCGTCCTGTGAGCCTGACAATGGGTACCCCAAAGTGGTAGTTACCTCCGAGTCTCTACACCCCTCCGACCAGGCGGAGGATCTCCAGTTGTCTCCTGAACCCTTCGGGGTGCTACCTGGTAGCGAAAGGACAGAGACTCTCCTATACTCTGTACCTGATACCTCGCTCGCTTCGTCCAGTGAGTCCAACCTAGTGTACTCCGAAGCAGAGGTTACTCCCAAGTCTCTACACCCCTCCGACCAGGCGGAGGACCTCCAGTTGTGTCCAGAACCCTTCGGGGTGCCACCTGGTGGTGAATGGACAGAGACTTTCCTATACTCGGTACCCGATACCTCGCCTGCTTCCTCCAGTGAGTCCGACCTAGTGTACTCTGAAGCAGTTGTTTTCTCTGAGCCTCTGCACTCTTCTGACCCGGCGGAGGACCTCCAGTTGTTTCCTGAATCCTCCGGGATACCACCAGATAACAAGGAGACAGTGACTTTTCCTCATTATGTACCTGATAACCCGTCTATTTCTTTCTGTGAGCTTGACAAGATGTACCTCGAAGCAGAGATTACTCTCAAGTCTCTGTCCCCCTCCAACCCAGTGAACGACTGGTCCTCGAATTCCCTGCGGAAGATTCTGGCAGGCCTGAAGAAGAGGGGGCGTAAGGGGGGAGGTACTGTAACATACCTGGCGGCGTCCTTGCATGGTGGTCCATCTCCCACTGTGCAAGAGAGCGCACTTGATCTCCTCTCCAGAATGTCTCTCTGGCTTCCCTCCATGCTGTCTGTTTGTGTCTGTTTCTGCTGCTTAAGGGCGGCGCCCGATCACTTCCTGCTTTTTGTACCTGCTGTGGGTCACGCCCCTTGTGCGTCCTCAGCCTATTGCTGTCTGTCACTTGGTATATAGCTCAGCAGCTCCCTTCTATCCCTGCCTGAGCATAGTGTTTCCTTCAGTGTGTGCTTGCACTCTGAAGGTGCCAGGTCCCGTTTGTTCTTTTCACTACACAAAAAAAAAATGATGAAAACATCTCAAGTACCGCGCACTGTTACCCATAAATATTGTAGCTCGTTCCATTAAAAAAAGCTCTTGCCTAAATCTAAACAGAAAAATGAAAGTTATGGGTCAATGATTAAAAAAGCAAAATAAACTGGATATCTGTGTAATTGTATCAACCTGCAGAATAAAGTTAATTTGTCTACAGTGAGCGGCAAAAAAAAAAGGAAAATAAAAAAGTGATGGAAGATTTATTTATTTATTCATTGTCACTCATATCATACCATTAAAAAAGAAAGAAACTGTAGTGGTGGTGAATTCTGATGTCATAATAGCGGTGATGTCATCATGGAATCTTGTGATGGAATCTTATATGGAGCTTTTCACTTTATAAGGAAGTTGCCTAGCAACAGTGAAGATGGTAAAACCATAGGGTGAGCATCAGTGCTTGTATGTAAGAGGGAGCTGTGGGCGCCGGGCTCTTCTCATCAGTGAGGGGATTTATAAGCGTTGAGATAAATTATTAATATCTGTTATACACAATAAAAATCATAATTACGTATTTATAAGAAATCCGGATTCAGGAGCTAAAAGAAATATCTTTACTGAGGGTCCACGGACTGAAAGTCAGAAGCCCACGCCTCACCACCCCCCAACTTCCCAAGATGGGGGTCTCTATTACAAATATGACCCTGCCTGCACTCCTTATTAAAGAAATAGAAGAACTGGGAGGACTATTGAGTTACACCTTAGATATAGACAAATCTGAGACCTTATTATTAAGGAGCCCTTCAAAGCCACTATGGACAAAGAGATTCCAGTTCTGCTGGATTGAAACGGCGCTGAAATATTTGGGGATATACAGTGACATGTAAAAGTTTGGGCACCCCCGGTCAAAATTAATGTTATAGTGAACAGCTAAGCAAGTTGAAGATGAATTGATCTCTATAAGGCCTAAAGATAAAGATGACACATTTCTTTTGTATGTTAGGCAATATATATATATATATATATATATATATATATATATATATATATATATATATATGGTCAGTTTTTACTTTTTAAAAATTACAAAAAGAAAAATGGGCCGATGCAAAACTTTGGGCACCCTTGGAGATTTGTGTGCTCAGATACCTTTGTTGACCACGATTTCAGACCTTAATTAGCCTGTTAGTGTTATAGCTTGTTCATTATCATTGTTAGGAAAGGCCAGGTGATGCAAATTTCCCAGCTTTATAAAAACCCAACCTCCTCTAACCGTGTGACAAAAACCAGCAGCCATGGGTTCTTCTAAGCAGCTGCCTAGCACTCTGACAATGAAAATGGTGGAGGGCCACAAGGAAGGAGAAGGCTATAAGAAGATAGCAAAGCGTTTTCAAGTTGCCCTTTCCCCAGTTTGAATTGTAATTAAGAAATGGCAGTTAGCAGGAACAGTGGAGGTCAAGATAAAGTCTGGAAAACCAAACAAAATTTCAGTAAGAGTCACTCGTAGGGTTGCTAGAGAGGCAAATCAGAACCCCGATTGACTGCAAAAAACCTTCAGAAAGATTTAGCAGACTTTTGAGTTGTGATACATTGTTCTACTATTCAGAGACACCTGCACAAATATGGCCTTCATGGAAGAGTCATCAGAAGAAAACCTCCCCTGCGTCCGACTTCTCACCATAAAATTCAGCATCAAAAGTATGCAAAAGAACATCTAAACAAGCCTGATGCATTTTGGAAACAAGTCCTGTGGACCGATGAGGTTAAAATAGAACTCTTTGGCCACAATGATCAAAGGTCTGTGTGGAGAAAAAAGGGCACAGATTTTCAGGAAAAGAACATCTTGCCAACCCTTAAGCATGGAGGTGGATCAATCATGCTTTGGGGCTGTGTTACAGCCAATGGCACCTGGAACATTTCACGGGTAGAGGGAAGAATGAATTAAATGAAATTTCAACAAATTCTTGATGCCAGCATAACATCATCTGTAAAAAAGCTGAAGTTGAAAAGAGGATGGCTTCTACAAATTGATAATGATCCTAAGCACATGTCACAATCCACAATAGACTTCAAAAGGAGCAAGCTGAAGGCTTTACAATGGCCCTCACAGTCCCCTGATCTGAATATCATTGAAAATCTTTGGCTCAACCTCAAAATAGCAGTGCTTGCAAGACAACCCAGGAATCTCACAGAACTGGAGTAAGGCTATGTACCCATGATGCAGAAATGCTCTGGATTTTTTCCTGAGTATTTCTGCATCTCCCTGGCAGAAAAAACGCATGCAGATTTTAACTGCCAGGGACAAGCGTATGCCCCGCGTTTTTCACATGCGATTTCGCATGCGGGTTGTCAAGCGCTTTTCCCAGCAATTTTAGCATCACTTGGAAAAGTGCTTGACAACTTGGTCACACTATATAAATCCATGTAACCAGCATGGATTTATATAGTGTGACCAAGTTAATAGTTAAAAAGAATGGTAAAAAATAAAAAATAAACATTATACTTACCTTCTGATGGCCCCGGGTCTCCTTCTCCGGTGCGTCCAGTGTGTTGGGCAGCTTACAGTGGTCTAAAAGGACCTTCCATGATGTCATTTAGTCATGTGACAGGTCACGCGACCGCCGACATCAGCGGTCGCGTGACCCTTCACATGACTAAATGACATCATGGAAGGTCCTTTTAGACCATCGCGAGCCGTCAGGGAGCCAGGACACACCTCTAAGGAGAACGCGGCCCATCAGAAGGTGAGTATAACGTTTATTTTTTATTTTCAATTCTTTTTTTTACAGGTACCATGGTACCCGGGTCTGGATGAGAGTCTCCTCTTCTCCCCACCCAGGTACCATCCGCACATTGAGTCGCTTAATATCCGCATGTGCACATGTAGTCATGCGGATATTATGCGATTCAATGCAAGTCAATGGCGGTACGCAAAATAATTGGTAGTGCTGCGGATTTTTTCGCAATGATAATCAGCAGCAGAAATTTCCACAGCATGTGCACAGCACATGCGGATTATCATTGGGGAACATTGCAGACCTTCTACCAAGTGTTTTTTAAGCCGTTCCGCAGCGGAATTGCTGCTGTGGAAATGTTTAAAAAATGCATCGTGGGCACACAGCCTTATAATCCAAGGAAGAATGGATGAAAAGACTTTTGTTTGGTTACAAAAAGCGTTTACAAGCTGTGATACTTGCAAAAGGGGGCGCTACTAGGTACTAACCACACAGGACGCCCAAATTGACGAAATTATGGCGAAATATCCAAATATAAGCCAGTTATATCACATCTATCATCATCACTAATCTAACAAAACAAGACTGGGACTCCAAATCATTCAATGGCTTTCCAAAGTGAATATAATGAAAGGACAAGTATCCCTGAATGATACATTTCTCTATGCCCTTATAGACAATACTAAACACAAACTCCAATGACAAAATATGGAACATGGATGATCCAAATCTAACTCATTCAAACATATTAGATTCTTTAGTTCAAGCACAAAAATATCTTCCATCATCCAGGTATCTAGAAAAGAGGCTAAAAGTTTGTCCCAGGTCGTACCGGACCCCCTCAAGGGGATATAGAATGGGACTATACACAACAAATAACTCCAAAAGCAAATCTTTATCATTGCTTATGGGGATGTCCAAGTATCCAAACTTTCATTTGCAATAACACACTTAACTAATTTTGTACCACAAGGTCAACTATGGTTCTATCTTTTGTTACATGAACCCAGAAATGTATCAATATAAGAAAGGGGCGAATAAATTGTTACAGGAGTGAAATCTGTTATTCACACCTAGGTACAGAAACAACCACAGCCCTTCAAACTGCTTCTGTAAAAAATGTCATCATATCTATTCAAAACGGTCTGGGTAGAAGCTTCATTATCATTACATAAGGAAAATAATCTTAAATATTAGAAAAAATTCATAGACTGCACAAATGTTCTTCAGTTTGTTTTTGTTGAAAACTGTTTTTGCTCCCACTTACTGCATAGTGCATTGCATATTTACAATTTATTGACGTTTTTTTTTTATTTTAATGTTGTATTCCAATAAAAATATTTCAGGTTCTATAAAAAATAGCTTGATTATAGTATCATAATGATGATTAAAAGCCTGATGTTACCATTTTACTACAGAACATTTATCACTAAGGCTGCGTGCCCACGATGCGTTTTTAATGCTTTTCCGCTGCAGAATTTCCGCAGCGGAAACGCATCAAAAATGCTTGGCAATCCGCACCCCATGGTCCCCAATGGCATTCCACAATGTCAATGCACATGTTGCTGATTTTTCCGCAGCGTTTCTGCAGCGCTCATAAATCCGCAGCATGTTCATTAATTTTGCGGAAGCGCCGCCATTGACTTGCATTGAGACGCATAGAATCCGTGTCTGTACATTTGTACCCGCGGATAATATGCGATTCAATGGGCGGATGGTACCCAGTTCTGGAGGAGAAAAGACTCTCATCCAGACCCGGGTACCATTCTACCTGTGAAAAAAAGAATAAAATAACTAATAAAGTTTATATTCACCTTTCTGACGGCTCTCTCTGCATGCCGACAGCGCTGAAGGACCTTCGGTGATGTCGCAGTCATGTGACCGCAGGCCCTTCACCGCTGTGTCTTGCAATATGCCGGCAGCCAGGAACCAGACAGGAACGAGCGCTGCAGCACACGCCGGGGCATCGGGGGTGAGTATAGCTTTATTTTAAGCATTGTTTTACGGTCACACTATATAAATCCATGCTGTTTGCATGGATTTATATAGTGTGACCTAGTTGACAAGCACTTTCCAAGTGATGCTAATCGCCTGGAAAGTGCTTGTCAGTCCGCATGCGGAAACGCATGTGAATCCGCATGTATTCTGCAGGAAAAACGCATGTACAATCTGCATGCGTTTTTCTGCCAGGGAGATTTTCTGCTTCATTTCTGCATCGTGGGCACATAGCCTTAAACATAAGCTATGTATGAGGGAGTTGGACTCAGGGAAATTGAGGACTCGGACATTTCTCTTATCGACTCCACAGCCCTGCTATAAACACTGGTATAAGTAATGATGGTAAATTCATGGAATCTTGTAGTAATGTCATCATGGAATCTTGAGATGTTACCTTATATAGAGCACCTCAACTTATAAAGAGGTTGCCTAGCAAGAAATAAGGCAGCAGTACTACAGGCTGAGCATCAGTACCAGATGCAGACATGGAGGGAAGAGCTGTGGGCGCTTTACTCCTCTGACCAGTGGGGGGATTTTTATGTTCTAAGACAAATCACTTATATCTGTTATACACAGTAAAATGTATATTATTACTAGTGATGATCGAGCACTAAAGTGCATGGGAGCTCGTTGCTCCAGTCGAGAAAATCGTAATGCTTGGGTGCTCAACTCGAGTAGCGAGCCCAATGTAAGCCAATGGGAAACTTGAGCATCTTTTCGGTGCCCCCCCCCCCCCCCGGGGTCTGGAGGGGGCCTATAAATTGGCCATGATATGGTAACAGCATGGGGAAGACCCCTGGAAGCATCTCTGTCTCCCAGGCCACTGCTGTGAACAATATTGTCAGAGTATTACGCCACTTTTTTACAAATACGAAACCAAAATGGATTTTCCTGCAAAAAATGTTAAGGAACAACCTTTCCAGGGTAATGACTTATATATAAGGCAAAATAAATAACCAAAAACAAAAATGGCTCCTCCACACCTTGGGCTATGTTCACAAGTAGCGTTTTTGATACGTTTTTGCACTTTTGCATTGCTTTCAATGGTGAAAAATACATTTACCAATAAAAGTAATTTTAACATTTTACTACCTTATCTTGTCATGTGGTGTGTGAGACATGATCAGACACATCCTGTTATATTTATGAAAGAGGGACTGTCAAAAGTCACAAAGCCTATTTTCACAAGGCCATTAGGCGGCTCTTACTATTGTTAGAGGGCCAACAGTCGATCCTCACTATTGCTAGAGAGCCATCATCCGGCTATGCTTTGTTGTTCCCATTATAAAGGAGTGGGTCTCCTATACTGTTATTACATATGCAGTGACTGCAAGGGCTGCCAAAAATTAGGACACACTCCAATACCCCTTTGAAGAGACATAGAGGAGGGCCTCATTAAAAAAATGTTCCCATTATAAAGGAGTGGGTCTCCTATACTGTTATTGCATATGCAGTGACTGCAAGGGCTGACAAAAATTTGGACGCACTCCAATACCCCCTTTGAACAGACGTAGAAGAGGGCCACATTAAAAAAAATGTTCCCATTATTAAGGAGCGGGTCTCTAACACTGGTAATGCTTATGCACTAAGTGCAAGGGCTGTCAAAATTTAGGACGCAACCAAATACCCCGTTGAAGAGACGTAGAGGAAGTCCTCATTAAAAAAATTGTGTGCGTAGTACAGTCTGTAGTGCAGGAAAACAGCTCCTGTTCCTCCTCCTCTTCCTCATTATCACCCAATCCATGTTGAGATGAGATGAGGTTGGGCTTTGTGACATCACCCTGTATAGTTCCTTGCTCCATCTCATCGTGCTCCACCTACAATGCCTCCTCTTTAATTGTGAGCACCGAGCGTTTCAGTAGAAAGAGAGGCAGGATGGTGATGCTAATTATGGCGTCATCGCCGCTCACCATCTTGGTGGAGTCGTCAAAGTTTTGGTGGACGGCACAGATGTCAGACATCCATGCCCACTCATCATCTCTAATGTGCGGAGGCTGACCTGAATACCGACGGGCATGTTGAAGCTAGAACTCAACAACTGCCATCTGCTGCTCACAAATCCTTCCCAACATATGAAACATTGAGTTCCATCGTGTGGTGACATCGCACACGAGTCGGAGAGTTGGTATGGCGAGGGTGGGGGAAGCTATAAGTGACTTCTTGAAATGGGCACACACGTGGAGTTCTTTCACAAGCAGGTCACGCAGATCTATGTAGGTTTTGAGAAACCGCTGAACCACTAGATTGATCACATGGGACAGGCATGGTATGTGTGCGAGTTTGCCAAGCCTCAGAGTCGCAACCAGGTTCCGGCCATTGTCACACATGACCATGCCTGGCTGTAAGTTCAACGTTGACAGCCACAGATCTGCCTGCTCTATTACCGCTGTCAACAACTCTGCAGCGATGTGCAGTTTGTCACCTAAGCATATCAGCTTCAGCAGTGCCTGTTGCCACTTGGCCGAAGCAGTGCTATAGTGCTTCCAGTCTCCGACTGATGTGGTCATTTCGGAGATGGAGGCTGAAGAGGAGGATGTTCAGAAGCTGTAGAATGTGGGGGCAACCCTGGTTGACCTAGGGCCCGCAATCCGTTCTGGCCACAAGCACTTGTCCACGTGCCCGTGGTTAGGTAGACCTTCCCAGTGACTGTGTTGGTAAAGGCACGTGAAATGTTCTGGGACACGTGCTTGTGTAAGGTGGGGACGGCACACCGGGAGAAATAGTGGTGGCTGGGGACAGAGTACCGAGGGACACCCGCCGCCATGAATTTGCAGAAAGATTTTGTCTCCACGAGCCTAAAAGGCAACATTTCAAGTGCAAGCATTTGAGAAATGTGGCAGTTTAGTATTGTGGCCTGTGGGGCATTAGCTGCATATTTGCGCTTGCATTCAAAGGACTGGGTTAGGGACAACTGAATACTGCGCTGGGACAAGGACGTGGACGTGGTTACTGATGGTGATTGTTGCAAGTGTGCAAAAAGAGGCATCTTTGCCTGCACCATGGACAGGGGATTGGTGTGCACGCACAACAGCAGAACAGGCAGTGGTGTCCCCCGCAGAAACTGTTTCTGGACCCTAGCGTTTGGTCCAATTAGTCGGGTGCTTTGCTGTCATGTGCCTGATCATGCTGATGGTGGTCAGGCTGGTAGTTTTGCTGCCCCTGCTGATGCTGGCATGGCAGATGTTGCAAATGGCCTTTTTGGAATTAACTTGACAGTCTTTAAAAAAGAGTCAGACTATGGAAGACCTAACAGTTGGACTGGCAAGCAACTTCCCTCGTGTTAGTGTTCCGGAGAACTGTTGCCCGCCTTGTGTCTGTGGCTGTGGCCACCCCACTGCTTGTTCCTGCCTGTTGTGGTGCTACACCTCCCTCCCCCTATGTGCTGCTGTCCTCGCTATGCATGTCACCTTGACAGGTTGGGTCAGTGACTTCATTGTCCACCACCTCGTCTTTCAAGTATGCACCCTGGGCCTCCTGATGACTTGCTGGCAATTGCGTCTCATCATCATCCACCTCTTGCGACAGTAATTGCATTTTCCCACCATCGCCTTCATGTGACTGTAGCTGCTCAAATACATGGGCATCGCTACATGTGATCTCCTCTTACCCCTCTTGAAGCACGCCGGGCGAGAGTCCTGAATCCATAAATCAGGGGCGGAACTACCGCCCGTGCAGCTGGTTCATTGAATGGGGGCCCCGAGGGAGAGGGGGCCCCTCCAGCAGGGCCGCCATCAGGGCATGACTGCCCTGACTCCAGTATGGGGCCCGGCCGGTCGGGGCCCCCTCGGGGGCCCCCCTCTTGTGCGTCTCTCTCCTCATGGGGCCCCCGGCCCCTTGCTAAGCGCCGAGTCCGGGACATCTCAACGCTGCGCTGCTGCGGCAGCGCCTCCATGATTCCCCTGACTTCCGGTCATGTGACAGTGCCGTCACATGGCCGGAAGTCAGGAGAACGTGGTGTCAGCGATTTGGACGAGCGCCAGGATTCTGCAGGGATCGTATGGGGGTAAGTATAACAAGTTTTATTTTTTTTAAATACAATTAACTAGAAGTGGGGGGGGGTGAGAGATGCACTATGGGGGGGGTGAGAGATGCACTATGGGGGGGGATGAGAGATGCACTATGGGGGAGGGATGTGAGATGCACTATGGGGGAGGGATGAGAGATGCACTATGGGGGGGTGAGAGATGCACTATGGGGGGGATGAGAGATGCACTATGGGGGGGGGTGAGAGATCCACTATGGGGGGGTGAGAGATGCACTATGGGGGGGGGGTGAGAGATGCACTATGGGGGGGATGAGAGATGCACTATGGGGGGGGATGAGAGATGCACTATGGGGGGATGAGAGATGCACTATGGGGGGATGAGAGATGCACTATGGGGGGGGATGAGAGATGCACTATGGGGGGAGGTATGAGAGATGCACTATGGGGGAGGGATGAGAGATGCACTATGGGGGGGATGAGAGATGCACTATGGGGGGGGATGAGAGAAGCACTATGGGGGGGTGAGAGATGCACTATGGGGGGGGTGAGAGATGCACTATGGTGGGGGGATGAGAGATGCACTATGGGGGGGATGAGAGATGCACTATGGTGGGGGGATGAGAGATGCACTATGGGGGGGATGAGAGATGCACTATGGGGGGGGATGAGAGAAGCACTATGGGGGGGTGAGAGATGCACTATGGGGGGGGTGAGAGATGCACTATGGTGGGGGGATGAGAGATGCACTATGGGGGGGATGAGAGATGCACTATGGTGGGGGGATGAGAGATGCACTATGGGGGGGATGAGAGATGCACTATGGGGGGGTGAGAGATGCACTATGGGGGGGGATGAGAAATGCACTATGGGGGGGATGAGAGATGCACTATGGGGGGGATGAGAGATGCACTATGGGGGGTATGAGAGATGCACTATGGGGGGGATGAGAGATGTACTATGGGGGGGATGAGAGATGCACTATGGGGGGGTGAGAGATGCACTATGGGGGGATGAGAGATGCACTATGGGGGGGGATGAGAGATGCACTATGGGGGGGAGATGAGAGATGCACTATGGGGGGGATGAGAAATGCACTATGGGGGGGATGAGAGATGCACTATGGGGGGGATGAGAGATGCACTATGGTGAGGGGATGAGAGATGCACTATGGTGGGGGGATGAGAGATGCACTATGGTGGGGGGGATGAGAGATGTGCACTATGGGGGGAGGATGAGAGATGTGCACATGTGGGGGAGGGGGATGAGAGATGTGCACATGTGGGGGAGGGGGGTGAGAGATGTGCACATGGGGGGGTTTGAGAGCTGCACATGGGGGAATTGGGAGAAAATGAGCTGCACATGGGGGAATTGGGAGTAGGGGGATAATGAGCTGCACATAATGAATGTGGGGTGGGGGAGAGTAATTGATGATGGGGTGGGGAGAGCACAGACATGATATAATGAATTGGGGAAGGGGGTGCATGTAAATAATGAATCCGGGGAGCAGGAAGTATAGAGTAGGGGGCGTTGCGGATGCAGGAGTGTGACTGGTAGCAAATTGGCGGAAAGAGTAGAGGTTCTAATTAAATTATATATTAAGTGGCTATTTACAGTTAATGGGGGCACCGTGGTGGATTACAATTTATATTTGGAATGGTAGATTGCATAATAACTAACCATATATTGATGGTGGATGCACGTCTGTATTCAGCTGCGTAATGTAGAAGTTGGGGAATGTGCTCTAGATAACTGTGTTATTTTATGCAGAGACGAGTCCTGGCTGGAAGACGTGATGGCGGTCTGCACTGGATGAAGGAGAAAAGCGTAGCTGAAGGACTTCACCTAGAGACGTCACCAGTGAGTCAGTGTATTACATGTACACTTACACTATATACTATGTACAGGGCTCCTGTGTATAATGTTACTGGTGATCACTGTATTACCTGTACACTGACACTATATACAGAGCTCCTGTGTATAATGTCACTGGTGATCACTAGATTACCTGGACACTTACATTATAAGCTGTATACCATGTATAGAGCTCCCGTGTATAATGACACTTATGGTAATATTAGTAATGTGGTGGTAATATTAGTAATGTGGTGGTAATATGTGGTCTGGTCATGGTGTGGCAGTTTTTCTCCCTTTTGTGTGGTATTATTCGGTCACTATGCTGTGGTAATATGTGGTCTGGTCATGGTGTGGCGGTATTCCCTGTATGTGGTATTATTGGTCATTTTAAAAAAAAATGTATATGACACATTCCCTTAAAGAAAACTAAATAAAAATATATCTAAAAAGAGTATTGGATATTTTAAGAAAATTTTAATAGGTTAGAGTAGGGCCCGGCCAGAAGAGTCTACCTTACCGTGGTGGCGGCTTTAAAAATCTTTTGGCCAAAACAAAAGCTGCTGGCTATGTATGTGGCGCCGTCACATGGCCGAACGTCAGGAGAACCTGGTGGCAGAGACGTGGACGAGCGCCAGGATTCTGCAGGGATCACATGGGGTAAGTATAACAAGTTTTATTTTTTTTTAAATACAATTAATTAACTAGGAGTGGGGGGAATCAGAGATGCACATGGGGGGGATGAGAGATGCACAGGGGGATGAGAGATGCACAGGGGGATGAGAGATGCACATGGGGGGCATGAGAGATGCACATGGGGGGGATGAGAGATGCACATGGGGGGGATGAGAGATGCACATGGGGGATGAGAGATGCACATGGGGGGGATGAGAGATGCACATGGGGGGATGAGAGATGCACATGGGGGGGATGAGAGATGCACATGGGGGGGATGAGAGATGCACATGGGGGGAATGAGAGATGCACATGGGGGGAATGAGAGCTGCACATGGGGGGGTTATGTTTACATAACTTTGTTGCCCTATGAAGGGCAGGGGGGGGCCCAAAAAATTTCTTGCACAGGGGCCCACTACAGTCTGTGTCCGCCCATGCCATAAATGGAAATGTGAACAGCTCTTCAGAGTGTCCAAGTGTGGGATCAGTTGTCTCCAGGCACTCGGCATGGTGGGAGAAAGGAGGATCAGAGTGAGGAATATGCGGTCCAGACTCACGGCTACTGAGACTGGACCATGTGGAAGACAGGGTGGTGGTGGTGGCAAACTGACTGGAAACATTATCTGCTATCCAACCAACAACCTTTTCACACTGCTTTGGCTTCAATAGTGGTGTTTCGCGGCCCCCTACAAAGTGGAGCAGGAAGGTAGGTCGACATGATATGGGTGCTTGTAGTGCTCCCTCAGCAGGCATAATTTCAGCTTGCCCATGACCTCGGCCTCTGCGTGCACCATCAGCATCTTGTCCTCTTTCCAGTCCCTTGCCACGTGCTTTGCCCATTTTAAATGGAGTATAATATTTGTCACGTACCCAAAAATGTCAGGATTATTACAGCAGTAATATCGGATCACGTCTGATGACCACGGTTTTAAGCAGTGGCCTTATAGTATGGTATTGGTTAGCGTCCAAGTGTGAATAGGTTTGAACAGCACACAACTGACACACTTTAAATGGAGTATAATATTAGTCACATTTCCAAAAATGTCAGGATTATTTCCGCAGTAACATCGTATCACCTGAGATGGACAAGTTTCTCTGCTTCCACAATACAGCAATGCTATTAAAATCAAACAAATCTGGCTGTATGCTGCTAACAAGCAAATGGAGCAGTAAAAATGGTGTATTATATTGCATTTCAACCAAATAATTAGGATTAAGCGCAAAAAGAATATTAAACCTGTTATCTAAGGCTGTGGATATGAGTAACAGCAGCAGACAGAACGTTCAATGGATTTATTGTGCTGTATACACTCTCCACAAACTCTGCCTAACTCCTGCTATCACCAGTAATATATGCATCTGGATTAGTCCTTAGCAGGACTGTTAGTATAGATGAATATTGCTGTGGAATACCTGACTAAATCAACCGCCAATTCTCTCCCTCGCTCAGCAGCAGCTCTCCCTACTCTGCCTGTCTGAAGGGTAGACTGTGACGAGCTTAGGGTCCCGGGTTTGATATAGACCTGATGACGCTGTGCGGCCAGCCAATCACTGTAATGCCACAACCAACATGGCTGCGGTATTACAGTGACGAGTGGCGAGTACCGAGCAGTTGCGAGCACGCTCGCTCATCGCTAATTATTACTCACCACCACACCCAGGTCTCTATTATAAATAACCCTGCCTGACATTAGAGAAATTCTACATTTTAATAGTTAATTATTTTTAATTCTTTCTACAAAACATAAAAAAAGAGTCGAAATCAGTGGAGCTCAGGGATGTTTAGATATTTAGCTCAATTTTTTTGAGCAGGTGACAGGTCCTCTGTAATCTTGCAGAATGAAACACTTGTCCTAATAAATCTCCTCCTACGTTCTCCGATCACCACCATATTTGTATTCCAAGAGCCACAAAGCATCGGAAAGAGAAAATAACTGAAGAAACAGGTGTATTCTAATCTGTAACCATGGAGACACATAGGTCTGCATAAGAGCTGTATACACTACACAAGATGTACAAATTTGTTTCATTGTTTTATTTTAATGGATCAACTAAAAAAAATACTGTAAAAGATCTTCTAACAGCTAGAAATGATTCCAGGATTGTCTTTCCACTATATATACAGTATATACTCACAACACAAAGGTTAACTAATAGTTTTAATGATTTTCTGTAATAAATATTTGTATAAATATGAGAAACATTTATATAAAAATACAACAACTAATAATAAGTAATTCAATTATAAAGCAAGAAATACGTCTTATAATAATATTACTCAGCGATTTATAAAAATAACAAAGTTCTTGTCGCTGCTGCTCCTGACGACCAATCAGATTTCTGCCGTTTTGCCTCTTGCAGTGCGGAATCGATGGCTGGAATCTGACTGGTTGCTACGGGCAACACTTTCATTATTCTCTACATTGTATAAATAATCCTTGAACTCTCGTTGCCGATAGCAACCGATTAGAATTCAGCTTTTACATTTGTAAATTACACATGAAAAATAAACGTGATTTCTGATTGGTCGCTAGGGGTAACAAAGACGCTACATGACAGCTGAGGCTCCGTGACAATGGCGTCTGTTACTCCAGGTACTGGATGATGGGCCGGACACAGGTGCAGCCCACCGTCACCAGCTGCTTCTCCAGCCTATAGGTGGGGACACATCCTCTCATCTCACCACGCAGGACCAGGATCTCCTGTCTGATGGGGACTGAGTTCATGCTGAGGTCCACATGACCCTCCGGGTCCAAACATCCGCGGTGGAGACATCGGGCCTCGCTGATGACCGCAGGGAATCTGTTACTGTCCACATTAGAGCTGGTGGAAGGAGATGAGAGAGATCAGGACACAGCAGTAACCATGTTTAGTCCCCCATACTCCGGCCTGCTGACCCCCATATATCATTATTATTATTTCTGCCATTACTCCATGTACATTTCCCTGTATTCCCATGGAGAGATGGAGCGGCTCCTCACACTGTCCGCCATTACTTGTGCAGAACTCCGACTGCCGACCTTCATATCCACCTTCACACGTGGAGGAAATGTGGTGTCCGGTGTGAAGAGACATCCCCCGCAGGACCCTAGAGGGGCCTCCCAGCCATCAGCGCCAGGGACCTGCTCTTCTCTTCCATGGACACAAGAGATGAAGATCAGAAGAAGCAAAGTGGAGAAAACCTGAGGACAGAAGATGTCACACATGTGATAGGGGACATTGTGGAAGTGTCAGCATTATGTAGTGGTATAAGTAAGGGTTAAATAATGGATCAATAATATACACTAATAATATTCATACTCGTATGGACCTATCCCAAAGATATGCAACAGCGCTCAAGCCAAGAGCAACCAGATATGACTATATAACACATAGAAGAAATTCCAACATTCTAAGTGGAATTCATTCACCAATATATTATATTGTCATGTCATTGTATCATAACACAGGATAACAAACAAAATGGTGGTGGCCCCATGCAAGTGCTGCACTCACTATTCTGCTGGAGCAGTCACTGTGTACATGCATTACATTACTGATCCTGTACTGATCCTGAGTTACATCCTGTATTATACTCCAGAGCTGCACTCACTATTCTGCTGGAGCAGTCACTGTGTACATGCATTACATTACTGATCCTGTACTGATCCTGAGTTACATCCTGTATTATACTCCAGAGCTGCACTCACTATTCTTCTGGTGCAGTCACTGTGTACATACATTACATTTCTGATCCTGAGTTACATCCTGTATTATACTCCAGAGCTGCACTCACTATTCTGCTGGTGCAGTCACTGTGTACATACATTACATTACTGATCCTGAGTTACATCCTGTATTATACACCAGAGCTGCACTCACTATTCTGCTGGTCAGTCACTGTGTACATACATTACATTACTGATCCTGTACTGATCCTGAGTTACATCCTGTATTATACTCCAGAGCTGCACTCACTATTCTGCTGGTGCAGTCACTGTGTACATACATTACATTACTGATCCTGTACTGATCCTGAGTTACATCCTGTATTATACTCCAGAGCTGCACTCACTATTCTGCTGGTGTAGTCACTGTGTACATACATTACATTACTGATCCTGTACTGATCCTGAGTTACATCCTGTATTATACTCCAGAGCTGCACTCACTATTCTGCTGGTGCAGTCACTGTGTACATACATTACATTACAGATCCTGTACTGATCCTGAGTTACATCCTGTATTATACTCCAGAGCTGCACTCACTATTCTGCTGGTGCAGTCGCTGTGTACATACATTACATTACTGATCCTGTACTGATCCTGAGTTACATCCTGTATTATACCCCAGAGCTGCACTCACTATTCTGCTGGTGCAGTCACTGTGTACATACATTACATTACTGATCCTTAGTTACATCCTGTATTATACTCCAGAGCTGCACTCACTATTCTGCTGGTGCAGTCGCTGTGTACATAGATTACATTACTGATCCTGTACTGATCCTGAGTTACATCCTGTATTATACCCCAGAGCTGCACTCACTATTCTGCTGGTGCAGTCACTGTGTACATACATTACATTACTGATCCTGTACTGATCCTGAGTTACATCCTGTATTATACCCCGGAGCTGCACTCACTATTCTGCTGGTGCAGTCACTGTGTACATACATTACATTACTGATCCTGAGTTACATCCTGTATTATACTCCAGAGCTGCACTCACTATTCTGCTTTTGCAGTCACTGTGTACATACATTACATTACTGATTTTGTACTGATCCTGAGTTACATCCTGTATTATACTCCAGAGCTGCACTCACTATTCTGCTGGTCCAGTCACTGTGTACATAAATTACATTACTGATCCTGTACTGATCCTGAGTTACATCCTATATTATACTCCAGAGCTGCACTCACTATTCTGCTGGTGCAGTCACTGTGTACATATATTACATTACTAATCCTGAGTTACATCCTGTATTATACTCCGGAGCTGCACTCACTATTCTGCTGGTGCAGTCACTGTGTACATACATTACATTACTGATCCTGAGTTACATCCTGTATTATACTCCAGAGCTGCACTCTTTATTCTGCTGGTGCAGTCACTGTGTACATACATTACATTACTGATCCTGTACTGATCCTGAGTTACATCCTGTAGATCTTTTTATTATAAAAATGAAAAACATAACAATAATAATAACAGAAACAAAACAAAATTAATAACCACAAAATAAACAATGTAATGAAACTGGTCCAGCCGCCCCCTCTCTCCTCACACACATATTATACATATATACAGAATAAACAACTACTTACACTATGACATCTGGTCCGGTTGCCAAACAAATAACAATATAGTAAGTAAAATAAACAATAGCCGACAAAATTATATACAAACTAATATATATATACACTTTTTTTATAAATAATATAAAATAAATACTAACTATACAAATATATACAAGAGAAAACAAAACATCCCACACTCGAGCCGACCAGTCCCAACCCCGGCACTGACCTGAAAGCTGGTCCTGCGTCTCATGCCTCAGTCCATGTCCAACGTCCATAGGCCAGATCAGGCAGTGCCAGTTTCTCACCCAAATAATTAGTGTCCCACAAGATGAACCCACCTCCCCCGTTTTCCCACCACCCAACCTCACACCTACACCCAAATCCGTATCCTTATATACAATATATACAGAAACAAACAATACAATAACAAACAATAAAATAACCACAAGCCCAAGTTCGGCGACTGCAGCCCTACATCACTGTCTACTGATCAAAACAAAACAAAAATCTACGGTGTCAGCAGCAGCCCACCACCAGGAGAAGAGATGACCAGACTAGGGCACACTAAAAGAAAAGCCCCTCAAGAGGAGAGCGGCCCTACGTGTGCCCAGTCTCTCATACTCCAGAGAACGCATCTTCACCAGGTCACCGAGTATGGTCCTAAACACATCGTCCATTGGGAGGATTTTCCTTTGCGTCGATACTAAGCACCGTGCGTTCCACTTGTGATACCTAACCACTGTGCTAACTAGAAATAAGGTGCAGCGGCCCCGACCACCCAGGTCTCCGAATGCTCCATAGGCCCATTCCGCATAAGAGAGATCGGCCAGCCGTGGCCAGCCAATGGAGGCGCCCACCCTGTTGTACACCTCTGTGTTAAAGGGACAACAAAGCAGGAAGTGGTCCATGCCTTCTAGCATGGTACCACAATGCTCCCGAGGACAGTTCCTGTCCTCAGAGCTCCTACACTTCAGATTGTCCCTCACACACAGTTTCCCATGGAAGCAGCGCCAAGCCAAGTCCCAAAACTTCGAGGGGATCCTGATAGAATTCAAAAGATGCAGACCCACCACAAGATCCCGACTTGGACAATCCCTGAGCACCAGAGGCCTCTGAAAATGGGTCAACAGAACCCTTTTGTCAAGGAGAGCTTCCTTGGCAGAGTCCTGACCTCCCACATTTCCATACGCCACCATCGAATTACCTTCAGAACCACGGTAGCGTAAGCCGGGAGATGTCCATGCGGTGTGCGTAGATCCTTCACTTGCCATCCTGTCTCCCATTCCTGGAAGAAAGGCTGAAACCATCCCCTACAGGAGAATACCCACGGAGGAGCCCTCTCTTTCCAGTGGTTTGCAATATTGATCTTAATGAAGGTATTCACAAGGAATACCACAGGGTTGACCATACCCAACCCTCCTAGTCTCCTCGTACGGTAAGTAAGCTCCCTCTTGACCAGGTTCAGTCTATTCCCCTATAACAGTTGGAAGAACAAACTGTAGACCCGAGTCCAGAGAGGCTCCGGCAAGATGCACACACTGCCCAGATAGATCAGCAAAGGGAGCAGGTAGGTTTTAATCAGGTTTACCCTTTCCCTTAGGGTCAAAGACCAACCCTTCCATTGGTTCACCTACTGAGTGGTGATTTCCAGCCTGCTGTCCCAATTTTGTTTGGGGTAATCCCCCTGGCCAAATTCAAAGCCAAGAACTATTCCAGAGACTTTGGGTTCTGGAAGGGTGTCTGGGAGATCAAAACCAGAATCTCCTCCTCCCAGCCCGAGACTCTCACACTTATCCCGGTTGATCTTAGACCCGGATGCCTCCAAGTAGCGATTTACCTCTGACATCAGCCATTCTGCCTCCCCATCAGAGGAAACAAAAACAGTGACGTCATCGGCATACGCCACCACTCTCAGAGTGGCTTCTGGTGCTGCCCGGTCCATCCCGATCCCAGCCAACGGTCCACGCTCCACTCTCCTAAGAAGTGGGTCAAGCGCAAACACGTACAGCAGTGGGCTCAAGGGACAACCCTGGTGAACACCACACCCAACCTCGAAAGAGCTGCCAATCCAACCGTTCACATGCGGGAAACTCTCTGCCCCAGCGTACAAGGTCTTAAGCCAATCAACAAACCCCCCCGGCAGCCCATACCTCAGAAGGACAGACCAGAGGTACTCATGATTAAACCGATCAAACGCTTTTTCCTGGTCCAATGACAGCATGTACCCCTTGAAGTGGCCAGCCCTACCCTGCTCCACCACCTCTCGGACACAGAGTAGAGCACTAATTGTATTGCGGCTCGGAACAGAGCAAAGCTGGGCTCCCGAAAGGAGTCGGGGCACAAATTTCACCAGCCGATTAAACAGCACCTTTGCCAAAACCTTCCTGTCTGCATTGAGAAGCGCTATGGGACACCAATTCTCAATGCAAAATGAGTCCTTACCCTTTGACAAGATGATCAGGGTAGACCGCCTCATTGACTTTGGCAGAGTGCCCGAGGAAAAACACTCATTGAATACCGCAGTCAAGAGGGGAACCAAGGCGTCCTTAAAGGTCTTATAGAATTCAGATGTTAAGCCATCTGGACCGGGAGATTTCTTTAGGGTAAGCCCTTCAATCGCCAACTTAACTTCCTCTTCCCTGATCATCTCTGTCAAAACACCAAGAGAGGGGTCTACCCCTGGTTCGGGGATGGCTTCAGCCAGAAAAGCCGACATCTCATCCCAATCCAGATCCCTCTTCCCCAAGAGGTGCGAGTAGAAGGATCTGACTACCTCTAGGATCCCTGATCTGGATCTTTTCAGGGACCCCGCAGTGTCAACCAGTCCTGTAACAACTTTACTATTCACTGATATCTTGCAGTTTTAGTAAGGGTCTGGCGAGCGGTACTTCCCATAATCCCTCTCAAAACCCAAAGATGCGTGCCTATCATACTGACACCTCATTAGCAAAGATTTCACTCTGGAGATCTCCTCGCGGCTACCTCCAGTTGAGACAAGATGCTCGAGTTTCCTCCTCAGGCCCTGATACAGGCGATACCTGTCCAGGCTCCTGAGGCTCAAGAGCTGGCGGAAGAATCTCGCCACCCTTTTCTTGAACATCTCCCACCACTCTGACTTACTACTACCTCTCCTGTCTGCACTTGTCTAGATGCCTCAGCTGGGCAGGCGTCTTTTATTGCTTTTCTTCCCTGGCCCCTCATCTCCCCCACCCCTGCTAGTCCCCTCCCCAGCAGAATCGGCCTCACGGCTTTCTCCCACCGGGGTCTCAACTGCATTAACGAAGGAGCGAGGACAACGGCTGAATAGGTGACCTAACTCACCACACAGGTGGCACCTAATCTCCACACAAGAGGCAGCAAGATGGCCGACACCCCCACACAACGCACATTTCTGCACAGTGCAGTTTGCACTGAAGTGTGTGGGGTCGCCGCACCTGTGACAGAGCTTCGGTTGCCCCTGGTAGAACACCAGGATACGATCCATACCAAGGAAGGCAGATGTTGGAATGTGGGCAACCGTACCACCTGAATGCTTAAGTTTTACCATAAATGTCCAGGACCCTGACCAGATACTAAACTCGTCGCGTTTTTTCTTTGGCGTCTCCACTACCTCTCCATACCGACCAAGCCACGTCATGATGTCATAACAAGAAAGTGACTCGTTACGAGTCATCACGGTCACTTTCTTGATTTGGTTTTGGCGAGACACTGCCTGAACGGCAAAGTCTCGCCAGCCGGGCTCATTTTTTGCCAACTCATAATTCGTCCAGAAGAGCTCAAGCCCCTCCGGCTGAACAAAGCTGACATCAAACTCAGGCATGGAATAGGGATGTATCAAGGCATAGATGTCAATAGCCTTGAAGCCCATCCTCAGCAGGAGCTCCACAACTTTAGACCTTGGAGGACATGCATCACTGCTCCTCCACCGAAGACGGACCACATTCTTACGCACACTGCCTGGCCCGGCTGTTGGGAGGGACCACACTGTATCCCCCCCTTTTTGCTCTCGGAAGGCCCCGAGGCCATGCCTCTCTATCCAGAAGTATAGATCAACCTCTCGACCCTCTACCATTAGTGATCTCTCCCCCTTCTTTAGAGCCTCCAGAAGGCGCCGTTGCAACATGCTGTCCCCAAAGCCCAGAGACGAGGAGGATGCCCTATTTGACCCGGCGGTGACACTAGCATAACTTTGGACAGGTATTGCCACCACCGGGGGGGCAACCGGACCAGTGACTACATAAGCCCCAACAGCATCACCATTACCCACCTCCATCTCACCCTCCACCAAACCAGCAACCACACCACTGGACAATGAATTGGCCTCATTCACACCCACCACCACATTCATTCCTACTAGACCAGTAACAATGGTGGATGACATTTTGACCTCAGCATCATCAGGCACAAGGGGCTCAGTCCCCTCCATAGAACTGGAGGAGACCTCACCCCTGGTCTTATGTGTGCCCTCCACATCATCAGTCGGTAATTTCCGCTGTTTTGCATTTGTAGAGATGCGACGCTGATCTTTAGCTGTTGTGAGGCGCTGCTGATCTTTAGCATCAGGATCTTCCTGACCAGTGGCGCCAACACAAAATAACACTTTCATGGGAGGACTGGAACGCTCAGCCCCAGCAGCCCCCTCACACTGTCGCCGCTTCTCAACTAAGTGATCAGCGGCAACAGCATTCAGAGGCGCCGAGGCTATCGAAGCTGCCCCCGACACCGGGCTGCTCCCCCATCCCACTGAGGAGCGCACCGCAGCATCATGGTCTGACCGAACGCGCGCCGCTGGGCCGCCATCACTGTCCAGCCTCTCGGCTGATGCACCTCCTGCTGCGTCCCCGCTACTACAAGCAGAGACGGAGCTCTGCGCCTCACTACCACGCTGTGTAATCTCCCCGCGACTTTGCACCGGATCCACAGCAGAACCCGGGCTGGGCTGGGCAACGGGGCTTATACAGCGAGGTGAGCCTGCCGCTGACTCAGGGGGTACAGGGAGGGGGGCATATACATAGCTTACCGCTTCCTGCAGCTTTTTGTGGCCCCCAGGTGCCTCTTCTGGTAGATCGTCACCAAGATGGAAGTTTTGGAGGCACACTGGGGACTCCAGGAGCTTTATTTCTGCCATTAGCGCCCCTTCCTTGCCGCTACTGTCACTGTCCTCCACAGAGCTGGCAGAACTGCGACCGGAGGCCATTGTTGCCTGCCCTGCAGGGAGCTCACTGCACGTGGCCTGCGGTTGACTTTGCTGGCTGCCAGGTGGGGCTTTCTGCTGGTCATCATCACTCTCATCATCCACCTGTCTCTCAGGCTGCAGCCCCATCTGCCTTTGCTCTCTGTTATCAGCCATTTCTCTGAAACAATCTTCATTTATCAGATTTTCTTTAAATGGACCACTCTGCTCCCTGATGGCAGCTTTCCTTAGATCCAGCACATTAATCTCAGTTTTGAGCCTCTTTACCTTTGCTTGGAGCTTTGTCTTCCTCGGTTTGGAGGCACCTGCAGCTTTGGCGCTTGTGCAGCGCAGCTCCTCCCAAAGCCTCTTGACGAGCTTACTTGCATCTTCATACTCACGGTGGTGGATCATGACCCGGGAGGCATAGGTGGACACAGACTCCCGGGGTCCCTGCAGCCCCCAACCCCCCTCAGTGAGGTCGGCCTCACCTCCGTGAGCACTCAGATTAACTCCGGAAGGAGCACCATCGTGCGCGCTGTCAGGCTTTTCCTCCATGTTGGAAGCCTTGCGGCTTCTAGGAGTCTCCACAGTCCTGGGGGGAGTAGGAGCCACATTGCTGCGACTCCTGGTGGAGGGTCTCACCCCCGAGTCCTCCGATGTGCAGGCCGGTTGCTGGTTTCTTCTGCCCCCCACCGCCTGGTTCGTGAAGCAGAAGCCTGGGACTTGGCTCCATCACTCATCCCAGGAAACCCACTCTCTCACTGGGTAGGAGAGAGAGCAGATCCCCAGGTGGAGAGGTGTTGGTTCTCAGGAGAGCTGGAGCACACAGCAGGATCTGCGGCCACCACACCCTAAATCACCACAGTGAGCAACAGCTGATCAGAGCTGCACTCACTATTCTGCTGGTGCAGTCACTGTGTACATACATTACATTACTGATCCTGTACTGATCCTGAGTTACATCCTGTATTATACCCCAGAGCTGCACTCACTATTCTGCTGGTGGAGTCACTGTGTACATATATTACATTACTGATCCTGAGTTATATCCTGTATTATACCCCAGAGCTGCACTCACTATTCTGCTGGAGCAGTCACTGTATACATATATTACATTATTTATCCTGTACTGATCCTGAGTTACATCCTATATTATACTCCAGAGCTGCACTCACTATTCTGCTGGTGCAGTCACTGTGTATTTATGTATTACATTACTGATCCTGTACTGATCCTGAGTTATATCCTGTATTATACCCTAGAGATGCACTCACTATTCTGCTGGTGCAGTCACTGTGTACATACATTACATTACTGATCCGAGAGAATTATGAATACAGCTCTGGAGTATTATACTGGTTGCAATGATAAGTAATACAATATATTTAAGCAGTAATATCTGTCTCACAATTCGACAGACCCTTTCTAACAACATTCCCTCTTGAACATTGGAGAAACCTCACTGTCCTGTAATATTACAGTATCTATAATATAACCGGGGATGCGGGTCTCTGTCCGAAGCTCCACACAGAAGACCGCATCCAGCCGTTACCGGTAAGAGGAGGTGTATGGCGTCGGAGAGCGCGGTATGCATAGGCACTGAAAGCACACTGCGATCTCCGGCGCCATACTTACATACTTACCTGACCGGGAGGAGCATTGCCGCGGTACCTCTCTTCAGCGGAGACCGGGGGCGGAGTGAGACGTCGGATCAGCGCATGCGCATAGCGCTATCCGGCGCCATTTTACTGAAGGCACATTTACAGCGCGGTGCTCTGTCGCCGCACTCCTCCCCCGGCCTCCGGCAGAACAGGACGCTGCAGCGCTGGGGTACAGAGAAGAAACGTGAGTATAACTGTTTATTTTTTGGGGGATGTATGTATAGTGGGGGGATGAGGGGTGCCACGCATACCAGGATTGGGGATGAGGGGTGCCACGCATACCAGGACTGGGTATGAGGGGTGCCACGCATAATGGGATTGGGGATGAGGGGAGCCACGCATAATGAGATTGGGGATGAGGGGTGCCACGCATAATGGGATTGGGGATGAGGGGTGCGACGCATAATGGGATTGGGGATGAGGGGAAACACGCATACCAGGATTGGAGATGAGGGGTGACACGCATACCAGGATTGGGTATGAGGGGTGCCACGCATACCGGGATAGGGGATGAGGGGTGCCACGCATAATGTGATTGGGGATGACGGGAGCCACGCATAATGGGATTGGGGATGAGGGGTGCCACGCATAATGGGATTGGGGATGAGGGGAAACACGCATACCAGGATTGGGGATGAGGGGTGACACGCATACCAGGATTGGGGATGAGGGGTGCCACGCATAATGGCATTGGGGATGAGGGGAGCCATGCATACCAGGATTGGGGATGAGGGGTGCCACGCATACCAGGATTGGGGATGAAAGGTGCCACGCATACCAGAATAGGGATGAGGGGTGCCACGCATACCGGGATTGGGGATGAGGGGTGCCATGCATACCAGGATTGGGGATGAAAGTTGCCATGCATACCAGAATAGGGATGAGGGGTGCCACGCATACCAGAATAGGGATGAGGGGTGCCACGCATACCAGAATAGGGATGAGGGGTGCCACGCATACCGGGATTGGGGATGAGGGGTGCCACGCTTACCAGGATTGGGGATGAGGGGTGCACCGCATACCAGGATTGGGTATGAAAGGTGCCACGCATACCAGAATAGGGATGAGGGATGCCACGCATACCGGGATTGGGGATGAGGGGTTCCATGCATACCGGGATTGTGGATGAGGGGTGCCACGCATACCGGGATTGGGGATGAGGGGTGCCACGCATACCAGGATTGGGGATGAGGGGTGCCACGCATACCGGGATTGGGGATGAGGGAGGCATGCATACCAGGATTCGGATGAGGGGCCATGCAATTCAGCATCGAAGTCAAAGTTAAAAAAAAAAACACAATCACCCAGAATAAAGTCCTTTAATTGAAATAAAGACACAATTCTTTATTGTTCTACATTAAACCATACTTACCATCACGCCCATTCCAGCTGAAGCCAGTGATCTCCTGCAATAAAAGAAAAATAATAAACCAACCGTATCCTTACCTTTCCATGGTTCCCAGGACGGCTCCAGCTCTGCTACATTTGTAGCACCCTGAGGACTCGGCTGCTACAGGGGTATTGCACCTCAAACCAGAGGTGTGATATTCCACTCCCGGGTAAGGATGGAGTGTGGACCAGGACTCAGTAAGCTGCATGCACCACACACACCCCATTTCCGAGGGACAGCTCAACGGTGCTCCCACTAGACAGAAGTGCAGGCACGACAGCATCTGTTCCTGGCTGGAGTGGGGAGGGGGAGGAAAACCCAGTGGTGTAGGAGCAGATAGGGGTGGGTCTCTGGGCATAGGTAGGAGCCCATTGGTTGCTAGTCACCTGGGCTCACACATAGAGGGAGGTATATAAGGTGGGCACCATCTTAGAACAGTGTTCAGTCCCGTGGTCAGTTCAGAGAGGAGTTCAGCCAGAGAGGGCTGACAGGGAGCTGTGGCTCAGTCTGGGCCCAGCTCCAGAGGCAGGCCTGGAGTGGAGGCCAGGAACAGCAGAAAGAGAGAGAGAGAAGAAGGAACAGAAAGGAAAGTAAGAAAGGAAGCAAGGAACACAGAGAAAGGCCCAGAGACACGAAGGCAGAAGGAACCCCATATGCCCAGGAGATATAGGGTGAAGGGTTGGCAGAGCAGGGTACCGGAACCCGAATTGGTGGAGGCGACTAATCCTCAGCCAAAACCGGAGGTTGTGACCACATCTTGGTGCGACCCCTCACTACATCCACCAGAAAGGCATACCGTATAGGGTCAGGGAAACCGGGAGAGGTTTCGCCAACAGAAGGCCCGAGGAAGCTGGACAAAGGTGGGTCACTGGTGGGGACGGCCAGTAGAAAGGAAGAGAGGGGAGCTCTGAACCACACTCTGGAATTGCCTGGGAGTTGACCGAGTCCCTCACCTGGTGAACGCAGCATGGCTCGGGCGGTCCTAACTGTGCACAAGTGACCTGATAAAGAACTGTGAGTAAAGCATTGAAAACTGCAGCTGCACGTCTCTGTGGTTCCTCGCCGCACCAGCACCATCAGTACTGGGACACTCACACCATCACCACCATCATCTCTTACACTAGCTGCCCTGAGGTAATACTTCTCCCGTGGGGAGTTATCCCATTCTTGGCTGCGCAAACAACATCAGCCTCAGCGGTCTGCAGCGCAGCGGCGGTCCCCACTGACCGCAATCCACGGGTGGCGTAGTCGGACACTTATTATAACACCATTAAGACTGCCACTGGTTTGACCACCCTGGGCACGGACCGGGTCACCGCCACGGAGAACTACAACCCCCAGCGATCCGGTTCCGGGTATTCCCCCTGCATAGCAGCACAGCATAGGCCCAGGGGGCGCGTCACATTCACATGACAGGCTGGATCGCAGCCGAAAGCTGCCATCCAGCTTGCCATGCCGCAGAGACTGAGAAGCGCAGACATGCTTGTGCTCCTCAGTGTCTCGCTGTGACCGCATTCAGATGAGCCGAGTTCATGTCCAATGAACTCAGCTCACGTCATGCACGTCACTGACAGCGTGGGAAAATTCTCCTGCTCAAGAGCTGTGGGAAGAGTGAGGCTAAGTGCCAGAATTGGCGCATCCTAAGGATGCGCCATTTCTGGGGCAGCTGACTGCTGGTGTTTCTAGCCTGGGAGGGGGCCAATATTCATGGCACCCTTCCTGGGCTATTAATATCAGCCCCCAGCTGTCTGCCTAGCCTTTGCTAGCTATTAAAATAGGGGGAACCCCACGTCATTTTTTTGGGGCGGTCCCCCATTTTAATAGCTAGTAAAGGCTAGGTATTCAGCTGGGGGCTGATATTAGTAGCCTGGGAAGCTCCGTGGGTATTACCTCCTTCCCAGGCTTCAAACATCTGCCCCAGCCGTCTGCTTAACCTCCGCTAGAGCCTAAAAGTACGGGGAACCCCGCGCCAATTTTTTTTTAAATAAATCCTTTATTTTAACACTAAATGACAAGTACATTTGAATTGAAATGAATTTCCGGTGGCTTTTTTAAAGAGACGGTGCATGAAAACACTAATATTTTTTTAAATAAATCCTTTACACTAAATGACAAGTTCTGTAAGCAACACTGTCACTGTACTTCATATATGTGTGACTGACATGTTTCTATCTTTCTAATCTATGTGTGATGCTCTATTCTTTCTGTTGTAAATTGTCGGGTACCGGTGTATGCCGATGCTGAATTGCCGGCCGGCTTTTTTAAAGAGACGGTGCATGAAAACACTATTATTTTTTTTAATAAATCCTTTAACATTAAATGACAAGTAGAGTAAGCTGAGCGCTGCCATCCAGCTTGTCATCCTTCAGAGACACTGCAGAGCACAGGCATTATGGGAACTTCCGATTCCGGTATTCGATATTCTAAAAGTATCGGAACTCAGTATCAGAACTCCCATACCGCGAATATCGGTCGATACCCGATATTTCAGTATCGGAATGCTCAACACTAGTCCTGATATATATTTTGCTCAGGAGCATTTTCTAGACTGGATACAATGTATCCGCTGAGAGCAGGAGCAGCAATGTGCAGGATTACGGCCTCCGAATGGAAACAGAACCGTCCTCATTCACTGACATCAAACAGATCCTGAAGATGGTGAGAGATGAAACACAAAGTGGAATAACACAAAGATGTAGAAGATTTCATTTATTCACTGATTTACCGCTGCTCCCATCACTAGTGGTGACGTTACATTTCAGGACAGGACACATAATATTTGTAATTCCCCCTCTAAAGGAAGATAATAGACTCAGCCTTGCTAAAGGGGTTATAAGAAAGGGTTATATATATATATATAAAATAAGAAAACACACCAGGTATTGCTCACCCTCCCCGGGTCTAACGCCATCTTTCCGACACTGCCTGGTCTGTGCTGATTGTCTGCAGTGCTGACATCAAGTTGACAGCATTGCAACCAATCAGTGAGCTGAACACAGCCATGATTGGCTGTAGAGTTGTTGATGTGATGTCAGTGCTGCAGACAATCAGCAGAGATCCGGCAGCAGCGGAGAGCTGGAGTTAGACCCAGGGAGGGGGAGTAATACTCAGTTTGTTTTGTTACAGCCACTGTAGCCCATGATAGTCACTATTCTGAAAGGGGACAACCCCTTCAAGGCAAACGTCATCTGCACAAGACAAGTTTCCCCTATTTTTGGAATGATGTGAATTATTCTCCATGTTCTCCCCATCTTTCCCTATCTCTCAGGTGGCCGTCCTGGTCTCCTTCAGCTCATCGGCCTTTCTACCAGAGGAGGATTTGCCCCATAATCAGGAAGGATCTAGGGGTGAAGAGCTCCCTCTAGAGGGCAGACAGAGATGTCCTGGAAGAAGGAACCGGCACCTGCCGACCAGTATGACAGTGGACACCAGTCTGATTGACAGCAGCTCTATGGACGGCTCGGAGCAGATGGAGGACGGTCACACCCGCTCTCTGTCCCCCTGGGAATACAGGTAATATCACAACCTGTCACATTACAAGCAGCGCTGAATAGTGATACAGTCCGGTGGAGATTCCCGGAGTCTCCTGTAGAAGGACGTCTAGTAAAGTATAGAAAGAAAATAATCTTTTCAGTAGAGTTACAATAGCAGGGAATAGCTTGTCGGGATGTTTTTATAACCCCTTTAGTGGAGAATAACGTCTTCCCATCTTCTAGCCGCCTCTCGTTCTTCTTTTCCTGCCTACAAGCTCCCAGTAACCGTTCAGAAATCTCCCCTGTCCCCAAATAGACTTCAGGGGAGGAGGGAGATGCAGCTGCAGTTATTAGAAATAAAACATGAAGGAGAGAAGCTGAGAGCGCACGGCGCGGCTCTGACATCACCCAGAATAACCTTGTATGGAGGGAGAAACTGGAGATTTATAGAGCAGAAGACTGAAGAAAAAGCCTCGAGAATCTGCAGGATAAGAACAAGGAGCGCGGACATGGACCAGGTGTTACACAGCTTCTCTCACTATTTTTATTCCCAGTCTCAGCACAGATCCCAACAGGTTTCCTTTCGTCATTGCCGAGCCCGATTGTCTGACTTTTGCTTGTATAGACACTGATGGCCATGAAAGTCCAGACCTGATCTCCTTCCCCATCCAGCAGGAGGTGATGGTCCTACTACGGGAGCAGAAAGGCTGCAGCTTCTCCTACAGACTGGAGGGCGAGGTGGTGACTCTGGGCTGCACATGTGTCAGACCGACCATCAGCTATTACTGAATATGTGGAAATATGGATGATGGACGCCTGATTGTCAACTTTTAAGATTTCTTGAGAATTTTTTATTTAAATAATAAAATAAAAGCAACTTTAATTTTTTTATAGTGTTATCTCTGGTTACAATAGGTTTTGGGGTTTGGTAGTAGCTACTTGTCCATTACACAGGTCCATGTTATGGTGGAACATACTGGTATCATCAGAGGACACATGCCGTATATTCTCATTGTATAGGGCCATGCTGCTCCTTCAGGTGTCCTCAAGTTCATATGGAGGCGTCTTTTCTTCTTTACATTACAATACAATGTTTCTAGGGAAAGTTCCTCCATAAAAAGAAATCTAATATGGCAGAACGTCTGCAGCTCCGTAATATGAGGGAATCTGTGTGACGCTCTACAGGCGATGTGCAAATGGGCCTTCACCTTAAAGGTTTGGAACAAGATGGTGAGTTATCACTTATCCATAGGACAGGGGATAATTACTGATCGCTTGGGGCCCAATCACTAAAGACCCCACTAATCCCAAATGTGGGCTCCATAATGAATGGACTGGAGGTCAAGTATGCGGACCCCTCATTGTGTATGGGATTGTTGGATTGCCGAGACTAGCGCTCATTCTCAGGTTTCCAAGACACGGACAAGATGGCGGATCAGACTATAAATTATCTTGAAAGTTTCTGACATGGCTGAAAATCAGTTTTTTGGCCATTATAAAATACTGTGAGGCCGATATATTAAGACTAAAGTTGTGCACGGACTGAAGTAGCATTACTGGCAGAAGAAACGCCAACGCTCTTGCAGTATTTGACAGGTGGACATAGCCATGTCCCATCCAGTCCCGGCTCCTCTCTAGCTCTGCACATTTTGGCGGAGTTTCTTCAAACTAGCGAAAAAAAATTTAAAAGTGGGAACATTTCTGTACAACTCCTCTTTGCTCAATTTTTTTTAATACCTTTCAAAGCAGATTACTCCAGTTTTCTGATAAAAAAAGCTATGATGAAAGTTTTTGGTAAGTCCATTACTACACACCACCAAAAACCCACCTCTCCCAGGGGCTTGCCTATAATAAGTGCAGGGTTTACTGTTTCCTTCGTGCCCTAGAGACTAGGGGAGCCAAAAAGGTCCCTTTGTCCCATATGTAAATGTGGCACCCAGGGGATGGGGACTACTCGGCGCCAGGGACTTAATGCCTGGTCTTGGGGGAGGTCGCGGTGGTCGGCTCCCGGGCCCGTACCCTGGGGTCTCTCTTAAAAAAGGGGAAAATGAAATGTCAAAGTTCGTGACGCCACCTGTGGTGTCTGGTGAGGATCACCAGCGCTGCGGCAGTCCACTGAGGCCGGTGTTATGGCAGCTATGATGGTGTAGCTCCCCACAGGTGGAGCTAGGCCTCAGGGCAGCGAAGTTTGACGAGGTGCACAATATGGAGATGACCCAGCCGGGTCCAAGGAAGAACAGGGGACACACCCACACACGGTTTGCTTCTGTACCTTTTACTGGTGGAAATGCAGGTACTGTCCGGAGCACTGCAGGGTGAGGGGTGCACTGCAGGACTCTCCCCAGTGAGCAGGTATAAGGCCTCCTGTTTCTTCGCCGCTTAGTGTTAGTCTCTGGCCTGCCTGGAGCTAGGCCTAACTTAGTCTCTGTTCTGCACCGGCAGATCCTGTGGTAGGGCCTTCTGTTGGAGTACACACTCCCTGGTATATGGGGCCTCGGTAACTCCTGACCCTGGTATAACAGTCAGCGTTTGGTATTCCTGGGACATGTAGTTCGCCAGGGGTTCTGGTTGTCTTCTGCTGGGTGTAAAGAATCCCTGCAGACTCAGACCCGATGTCCGGTATATGGTTCCTGGGGTGAGCCGGTAAAGCTCCTCTGCCCCCAATGCTATTTACTCCTCTAGCCTTCGGCATACTCGGGCTCTCACTAGGCTATACACACTGGCAGTTGGTTGGCTGCCTCTTCTGCTGCTCTCTGAGCGTCAGCAACGCTCCTAGCTCACTTAACTCGAGCTGCTTGAGTCTGACTGAGCTCCACTGCAGACTGACCTGTTTCTCTGTGTCTCACTCTGCAGGAACTGGCTGTGGACTCCAGACTGTTCTGTCTCTACTCTCTTCCTGAGGAGAACTAACTCACAGACTCACTCCTTCTGTGTCTGAGCAGGAACTGCTGAATCACTCCACCTTCCCTATTTATATCCCTATCGGGCTTCCTCTGGTGGTCTGAGGTGGAAGGTGGAGGTGTGTGTATGCTGTGAGGGCCTCTTGTGGAGAAATCCATCCATGCACCCCTCTGGGATCTGTGGCACCATTGCGCAGCAGGGCACCACATATAGATTTTCTCCAATGTGAGGCAGGGTCATATGTTCAATAAAGACCCCAATCTTGTGGGTGTGGGAGAGCAGCATGGGATTGTGTGCTTCAAGTGCAGGGGCTGGATTTCAGGGAGGCTTTTTGGATTTTAATATTAAATACCTCCCATCCCATAAATCTGAATCAGAGGTCGGATTATTTACTTTAATACTAGAACACTGAGCATAACTACAATCCTCAACATTGAAATTGCAACACTAAGAAGGAAAAGTCGTGGAACTATGGAAATCACAGGACGGAGAGACGTGTTAGTGATCTGCAAATGATGAAAAAATGGATACAACATTTTCACATCTCAATTTATCCAGTATCGAGTATGATCCCCAAGCACAGAAATCCCCGCACTTACAGCCTTGGCTCCTGTTTTTACTTTATTGTATGGTTGGTTTATCTGCATTATCCACATTGTGGTTTTTACAGGTTTTATCTATATATTTTGTCTATGCACATTTGAACCTGAGTGTTACGAATCTGCGAACTCAGATATCCTGTGTTAAGTATTGTGGAATTTTTCAGGATCAAACTAAGAAACGTAGAGCTCAGAAACGCGTTGTCGTCTGGCTGAAGTACGTTTTGCTGATGGCATTTGTACATTTTTCATGTGCTGTTTTTGTAAGAAGCCACTTAAATTTGGTTGTGTTTATATGGATTAAATAAAGTGCTGACTTTTATGGAAAAAGGGAGTGTTGGCCTGAATTTCACATTACTATATCACTTTTCATACTTTTGCATAGACCTGGTCAGAGAGTCTGGACATGTACAGTAACTCTGCTCTACAGACTCCGGCCACAAGGTAAGTTTAGTCTTACAGAGCCGCTATCTATCACCATGCACACTCAGCTTTTATCAGCTCAAATGTCTCCTGTACCCCTAGACTGTACCTGTTATATTTCCCCATCAACTACATGATGACAATTAGCTGCCATAAACTCAATGCATTGTAGGGGTTTTCCAGGTTTACTATATTGACCTCTTCACCGGTGGGGTTCAACATCAACTGACATCCAACAATCGGAATTATTATAAAGACATTTGTAACTGTGGACCATAGCACAGTATTGGAACTCACGTGGTTGCAAAACCACAGATTGATAATTGATATGGGGGAGTGGGGAGGGTCATTTACAAAACCTAGATGCCATAGACATTGACTGAAAATAAGTCCCCTTAAGAAATGGAAGTCTGCACACGTGTAGGAGAACAGTGGCAGGCAGAACAAAGATACCAGTCTCCTTCTGAAGGGTAATTTTACAGACTGTGTAAACCAATGGGACGTAGATTGAGAACTGGATCACTAATGATCGACTATTATTGTGATTGTGACAGGTAATCAAATTTTTCACTAGTGGCTACTAGAGGTGAACTGTAGTATTGCATCCTAACTAGTTAAAGAATTAGGAACTAGGGATGTCACGGGTGTGTCAGGTTTGACATACAGTCATTCTGGATCCGGCTGTAGAAGGTCGCTGCGCTTGGCCTTGCAGACACCTTCTTGATCCTTTCATCATCCCTCCCACTCTAGGACCCAGCGGTGATCTCCACCATCGCCTGCTAATTAACACACCTTTTCTGGATCTTTAAATATACTCAGTTTCTCAAGAGAGTTGCTGGTGATAGAGTAAATTCCTCTGTTCAGGTCTGGTGTTCTAGAAGTCAGCTAGATTCTTCTTGGAGTTCCTTTATGGATTGTAGTTGTGATCTCTCTGGTGTCTCCTCAAAGCTAAGTGTATCCCCTTGTCTGTTTCCCTTGTTTGTCTTTAGTTGCAGTGGGGCTGACTAGTGCTCACTCCTCCCCCTCCCTACCTAGGGCCTAGCTCTAGGGCCAGCCAGGGCTAAGGTATCCTGCTTGGCGATAGGTGCGGAACCTATTTAGGGACGATAAGGGAGTCATGGTGTTGTTAGATCTGCTTAGGGGTCTCCAATCCCCCTTTACTTAGTTGCTGGGCTTTCCCCCTTTTCCCGTTGTCGTACGCTGGGTTCTTCCCATACTTAGCATGACAAGGGATGAGCAGACTCGTGGAAGTTCAGGTTTTGGTACCCAACTGAACTTTAGTCCAAAGTTCGGTTCGGGTACCAAAACTGTACCCGATCTTGATCCAGTACCTGGACCCCATTGAAATCATTGGGAACTCCAACTTTGGAGATGTAAAAAACTCAATCTCCCTCCTCCCTCTCTCTCCTTTTCTCTCTATTTCCTTCCTCCTTCTCTTTTCTCTCTATCTCTCTCCTCCTGCTTCTCTCCTCCCTCTCTCTCTTTCCTCCCTCTCTCTTTCCTCCCTCTCTCCTCCCTCACTCTCTCTCCTTCATCGCTCTCCTCACTCTCTCTCTCCTCTATCTCTCTCTCTCCTCCATCTCTCTCCCTCGCACTCTTCTCCATTTCTGTCACTCTCTCCTCTCTCTTCTCAATCTCTCTCTCCCTTGCTCTTTGTCCTCCATCTCTTTCTCTCTCCTCCCTCTATCTCTCTCCTCCCTCTTTCTCCTTCCTCTCTCTCTCCTACCTCTCTCCGCTCCCTCTCTCTCTCTCCTCCCTTTCTCTGTCTCCTCCATCTCTCTCTCCTCCATATCTCTCTCTCTCCTACATCTCTCTCCCTTACCCTTTCTTCCATCTCTTCTCACTCTCTCTCTTGCTCTTTCTCCTCCATCCCTTTTTTCTCTCCTCCCTCTATCTCTCTCCTCCCTCTTTCTCCTTCCTCTCTCTCTCCTACCTCTCTCCGCTCCCTCTCTCTCTCTCCTCCCTTTCTCTGTCTCCTCCATCTCTCTCTCCTCCATATCTCTCTCTCTCCTCCATCTCTCTCCCTTATCCTTTCTTCCATCTCTTCTCACTCTCTCTCACTTGCTCTGTCTCCTCCATCTCTTTCTCTCTCCTCCCTCTATCTCACTCCTCCCTCTTTCTCCTACCGCTATCTCTCTCCACCCTCTCTCTCTCTCCTCCCTTGCTCTGTATCCTCCATCTCTCTCTCCTCCATATCTCTCTCTCTCCTCCATCTCTCTTCCTTACCCTTTCTACCATCTCTCTCACTCTCTCTCACTTGCTCTTTCTCTTCCATCTCTTTCTCTCTCCTCCCTCTATCTTTCTCCTCCTTCTCTCTCTCTCCTACCTCTCTCTCCCTGCTCCCTCTCTCTCCTCTCTCTAACGCTCTTCTCCCCAGACTCCCGAACTGTAAAATGGACTTCCAGGAGAAGCCCGTGTTCGGAGTTCAGCACCTGACACTAGGTGTCCGGTAGGAACCCCAAATTTTACAGTTCGGGTTCGCTCATCTCTATTGAGAACTATATAACACATTGATCGAGTGGCAAAGCCTTCTTCCCCTTTTAAGCCTAAAAAAAGCCCTATAGTCCTACAAATAAACTATAAAAGTTTCCAGCCCTTTAGGTGCAGCATCGTATAACAGAATACATTACATAAGTGATCCATTAATGGTGGATTCCTTTATTTACATACAGGGGAAGACACTGGTGTGTGAGTATATAGAGATCTTTATTTTCAGATATACGCTGCATTTATTTTCTGCCAGTTACAGCGAGGACAGCTATAGTCATAGCGATGGTCCCGGCCACTCCTCCGATCATCATCCCAATAACATTTCCCTGTAACCGTGTAGTTTCACAACGTTCTCCGGTGTACATGAAGGCCTGGCTGGAAGCACACCTACAGTATAAAAAGATATTAATGTACTACATGGGGAAAAGAGAGCTCTTTCCAAAAATTGTGAAAGTCACAGTTCATTTTGCATCTTTATTATTATTTTAAGTAATCTAAAATCTAAAAAAATGCAACTTTGCAAATATTTTCTGTTTTGTTTGTACTGTTCCTAAGAAGAACTGTTGGTCTCCTCCACGGTAACAGACTACAGACGTATCCTGCGTAGTCTGGTCCTGCAGTCATATACTGTATATATATAACATACATAAAGTGAATTCAGAGCTGTCTCCCATGATCTGCTTATACCCAGCACTGTGACAGTAACAAGGAGTTATTCTCTACCTCTGGAGACGCTAAACAAATACTCTGATATACTGGACTTTTCCATCATTATCTGTGTTTTCTAACTATATAGTTTATTATTTTTATAATTTATAGACCAAGACCTGTTCCAGGGAGACATCAAGCTTGCGGTGAGGACTACAATTTGTTATTAATGGGCAATGTGATTGTGGTGGTAATAGGTAGAGTCCATAAAGACCAGACTTGCTCCTCTGACCTCCATCTTTAGATTGGGGGAGAAGGGTTACAGGGGTGCACATACTGTGTTTGAATAGAGAGTAAAATGGATCTGGTTTCTCCGTGTCATATACTATGCACAACTTAAAGCTCAACTGATCTGTCAGCAGATCAAAGTGGGCAGTTTTTGCTTTTATTTTATTCCCACTACTCATCTGAGGATTCCTTCCTTTAATCCACCGTACGGTTCCAGAGATATTTAGCCTTTGCAAGAGGCCGGTCTCACAAGATCCTCTTGGGTGCGTCTTTAGACTGACCGCATTATTATCCTATGAGCACCACTACCTTAGTAAAGATCATAAAAATTAGCACTAAATATAAAGGTCCATATCTCTGGAATCTGGATGTAAAAAAACACATAAGATAGAATAGTCAGGAGACAACAGGAATAAAATAAGAGCAAAAACTTGCCACTTTTGACCACTCTTTCAGTATGAGAAAGTAGGTAGGTTACAACAGCCATTTGCAGTACAGTAGCTATCATATAGTCAGGGCCGGCTCCAGGTTTTTGGGGGCCCCGGGCGAAAGAGTCTCAGTGGCCCCTTTAACACATACACGATTCATGATGCACAGATACCGCAGAGAAATATATATATAGTACAATGCCGAAGATTTCACTTCTTACATTACATGAGCGATATCTATAGCAAATTCTATAATAGCTCAGAAACCAGCGAATCCTCGCAGCTCACAATGCAGAGCAGACAGTATAGTCCTCCATACAGAATAATGAACCCCATATAACACTCCATACAGAATAATGGACCCCATATAACGCTCCATACAGAATACTGGTCCCCATAAAACGCTCCATACAGAATAATGAACCCCATAAAACGCTCCATACAGAATAATGAACCCCATATAACGCTCCATACAGAATAATGAACCCCATAAAACGCTCCATACAGAATAATGGACCCCATATAACGCTCCATACAGAATAATGAACCCCATATAACGCTCCATACAGAATAATGAACCCCATAAAACGCTCCATACAGAATAATGGACCCCATATAACGCTCCATACAGAATAATGAACCCCATAAAACGCTCCATACAGAATAATGAACCCCATATAACGCTCCATACCGAATAATGAACCCCATATAACGCTCCATACAGAATAATGGACCCCATATAACGCTCCATATAGAATAATGAACCCCATATAACGCTCCATACAGAATACTGGTCCCCATATAACGCTCCATACAGAATAATGGACCCCATATAACGCTCCATACAGAATAATGGACCCCATATAACGCTCCATATAGAATAATGAACCCCATATAACGCTCCATACAGAATACTGGTCCCCATAAAACGCTCCATACAGAATAATGAACCCCATAAAACGCTCCATACAGAATAATGAACCCCATATAACGCTCCATACAGAATAATGGACCCCATATAACGCTCCATACAGAATACTGGTCCCCATATAACGCTCCATACAGAATAATGGACCCCATAAAACGCTCCATACAGAATAATGAACCCCATAAAACGCTCCATACAGAATAACGAACCCCATATAACGCTCCATACAGAATAATGAACCCCATATAACGCTCCATACAGAATACTGGTCCCCATATAACGCTCCATACAGAATAATGGACCCCATATAACGCTCCATACAGAATACTGGTCCCCATAAAACGCTCCATACAGAATAATGAACCCCATAAAACGCTCCATACAGAATAATGAACCCCATATAACGCTCCATACAGAATAATGGACCCCATATAACGCTCCATACAGAATAATGAACCCCATATAACGCTCCATACAGAATAATGAACCCCATATAACGCTCCATACAGAATAATGAACCCCATATAACGCTCCATACAGAATAATGAACCCCATATAACGCTCCATACAGAATACTGGTCCCCATATAACGCTCCATACAGAATAATGAACCCCATAAAACGCTCCATACAGAATAATGAACCCCATAAAACGCTCCATACAGAATAATGAACCCCATATAACGCTCCATACAGAATAATGAACCCCATAAAACGCTCCATACAGAATAATGAACCCCATAAAACGCTCCATACAGAATAATGAACCCCATAAAACGCTCCATACAGAATAATGAACCCCATATAACGCTCCATACAGAATAATGAACCCCATAAAACGCTCCATACAGAATAATGGACCCCATATAACGCTCTATACAGAATAATGAACCCCATAAAACGCTCCATACAGAATAATGGACCCCATATAACGCTCCATACAGAATAATGAACCCCATAAAACGCTCCATACAGAATAATGAACCCCATAAAACGCTCCATACAGAATAATGAACCCCATATAACGCTCCATACAGAATAATGAACCCCATATAACGCTCCATACAGAATACTGGTCCCCATATAACGCTCCATACAGAATAATGGACCCCATATAACGCTCCATACAGAATAATGGACCCCATATAACGCTCCATATAGAATAATGAACCCCATATAACGCTCCATACAGAATACTGGTCCCCATAAAACGCTCCATACAGAATAATGAACCCCATAAAACGCTCCATACAGAATAATGAACCCCATATAACGCTCCATACAGAATAATGGACCCCATATAACGCTCCATACAGAATACTGGTCCCCATATAACGCTCCATACAGAATAATGGACCCCATAAAACGCTCCATACAGAATAATGAACCCCATAAAACGCTCCATACAGAATAATGAACCCCATATAACGCTCCATACAGAATAATGAACCCCATATAACGCTCCATACAGAATACTGGTCCCCATATAAGGCTCCATACAGAATAATGGACCCCATATAACGCTCCATACAGAATACTGGTCCCCATAAAACGCTCCATACAGAATAATGAACCCCATAAAACGCTCCATACAGAATAATGAACCCCATATAACGCTCCATACAGAATAATGGACCCCATATAACGCTCCATACAGAATAATGAACCCCATATAACGCTCCATACAGAATAATGAACCCCATATAACGCTCCATACAGAATAATGAACCCCATATAACGCTTCTTACAGTATACTGGCCCCCATATAACGCTCCATACAGGATACTGGTCCCCATATAACGCTCCATACAGGATACTGGTCCCCATAAAACGCTCCATACAGAATAATGAACCCCATAAAACGCTCCATACAGAATAATGGACCCCATATAACGCTCCATACAGAATAATGGACCCCATATAACGCTCCATACAGAATAATGAACCCCATATAACGCTCCATACAGAATACTGGTCCCCATATAACGCTCCATACAGAATAATGAACCCCATAAAACGCTCCATACAGAATAATGGACCCCATATAACGCTCCATACAGAATAATGGACCCCATATAACGCTCCATACAGAATAATGAACCCCATATAACGCTCCATACAGAATACTGGTCCCCATATAACGCTCCATACAGAATAATGAACCCCATAAAACGCTCCATACAGAATAATGAACCCCATAAAACGCTCCATACAGAATAATGAACCCCATATAACGCTCCATACAGAATAATGAACCCCATAAAACGCTCCATACAGAATAATGAACCCCATAAAACGCTCCATACAGAATAATGAACCCCATAAAACGCTCCATACAGAATAATGAACCCCATATAACGCTCCATACAGAATAATGAACCCCATATAACGCTCCATACAGAATACTGGTCCCCATATAACGCTCCATACAGAATAATGGACCCCATATAACGCTCCATACAGAATAATGAACCCCATATAACGCTCCATACAGAATAATGAACCCCATATAACGCTCCATACAGAATAATGAACCCCATATAACGCTCCATACAGAATACTGGTCCCCATAAAACGCTCCATACAGAATAATGAACCCCATAAAACGCTCCATACAGAATAATGAACCCCATATAACGCTCCATACAGAATAATGGACCCCATATAACGCTCCATACAGAATACTGGTCCCCATATAACGCTCCATACAGAATAATGGACCCCATATAACGCTCCATACAGAATAATGAACCCCATATAACGCTCCATACAGAATAATGAACCCCATATAACGCTCCATACAGAATAATGAACCCCATATAACGCTCCATACAGAATAATGAACCCCATATAACGCTCCATACAGAATAATGAACCCCATATAACGCTCCATACAGAATACTGGTCCCCATATAACGCTCCATACAGAATAATGGACCCCATATAACGCTCCATACAGAATACTGGTCCCCATAAAACGCTCCATACAGAATAATGAAGCCCATAAAACGCTCCATACAGAATAATGAACCCCATATAACGCTCCATACAGAATAATGGACCCCATATAACGCTCCATACAGAATAATGAACCCCATATAACGCTCCATACAGAATAATGAACCCCATATAACGCTCCATACAGAATAATGAACCCCATATAACGCTCCATACAGAATAATGAACCCCATATAACGCTCCATACAGAATACTGGTCCCCATATAACGCTCCATACAGAATAATGAACCCCATAAAACGCTCCATACAGAATAATGAACCCCATAAAACGCTCCATACAGAATAATGAACCCCATATAACGCTCCATACAGAATAATGAACCCCATATAACGCTCCATACAGAATACTGGTCCCCATATAACGCTCCATACAGAATAATGGACCCCATATAACGCTCCATACAGAATACTGGTCCCCATAAAACGCTCCATACAGAATAATGAACCCCATAAAACGCTCCATACAGAATAATGAACCCCATATAACGCTCCATACAGAATAATGAACCCCATATAACGCTCCATACAGAATACTGGTCCCCATAAAACGCTCCATACAGAATAATGAACCCCATAAAACGCTCCATACAGAATAATGAACCCCATATAACGCTCCATACAGAATAATGAACCCCATATAACGCTCCATACAGAATACTGGTCCCCATAAAACGCTCCATACAGAATAATGAACCCCATAAAACGCTCCATACAGAATAATGAACCCCATATAACGCTCCATACAGAATACTAGTCCCCATATAACGCTCCATACAGAATAATGGACCCCATATAACGCTCCATACAGAATACTGGTCCCCATAAAACGCTCCATATAGAATAATGAACCCCATAAAACGCTCCATACAGAATAATGAACCCCATAAAACGCTCCAAACAGAATAATGAACCCCATATAACGCTCCATACAGAATAATGAACCCCATATAACGCTCCATACAGAATAATGAACCCCATAAAACGCTCCATACAGAATAATGAACCCAATAAAACGCTCCATACAGAATAATGAACCCCATATAACGCTCCATACAGAATACTGGTCCCCATATAACGCTCCATACAGAATAATGGACCCCATATAACGCTCCATACAGAATACTGGTCCCCATAAAACGCTCCATACAGAATAATGAACCCCATAAAACGCTCCATACAGAATAATGAACCCCATATAACGCTCCATACAGAATAATGAACCCCATATAACGCTCCATACAGAATACTGGTCCCCATAAAACGCTCCATACAGAATAATGAACCCCATAAAACGCTCCATACAGAATAATGAACCCCATATAACGCTCCATACAGAATAATGAACCCCATATAACGCTCCATACAGAATACTGGTCCCCATATAACGCTCCATACAGAATAATGGACCCCATATAACGCTCCATACAGAATAATGAACCCAATAAAACGCTCCATACAGAATAATGGACCCCATATAACGCTCCATACAGAATAATGAACCCCATATAACGCTCCATACAGAATAATGAACCCCATAAAACGCTCCATACAGAATAATGAACCCCATAAAACGCTCCATACAGAATAATGAACCCCATATAACGCTCCATACAGAATAATGAACCCCATATAACGCTCCATACAGAATACTGGTCCCCATATAACGCTCCATACAGAATAATGGACCCCATATAACGCTCCATACAGAATACTGGTCCCCATAAAACGCTCCATACAGAATAATGAAGCCCATAAAACGCTCCATACAGAATAATGAACCCCATATAACGCTCCATACAGAATAATGGACCCCATATAACGCTCCATACAGAATAATGAACCCCATATAACGCTCCATACAGAATAATGAACCCCATATAACGCTCCATACAGAATAATGAACCCCATAAAACGCTCCATACAGAATAATGGACCCCATATAACGCTCCATACAGAATAATGGACCCCATATAACGCTCCATACAGAATAATGAACCCCATATAACGCTCCATACAGAATAATGAACCCCATATAACGCTCCATACAGAATAATGAACCCCATATAACGCTCCATACAGAATACTGGTCCCCATATAACGCTCCATACAGAATAATGAACCCCATAAAACGCTCCATACAGAATAATGAACCCCATAAAATGCTCCATACAGAATAATGAACCCCATATAACGCTCCATACAGAATAATGAACCCCATATAACGCTCCATACAGAATACTGGTCCCCATATAACGCTCCATACAGAATAATGGACCCCATATAACGCTCCATACAGAATACTGGTCCCCATAAAACGCTCCATACAGAATAATGAACCCCATATAACACTCCATACAGAATAATGAACCCCATAAAACGCTCCATACAGAATAATGGACCCCATATAACGCTCCATACAGAATAATGAACCCCATATAACGCTCCATACAGAATAATGAACCCCATAAAACGCTCCATACAGAATAATGGACCCCATATAACGCTCCATACAGAATAATGAACCCCATAAAACGCTCCATACAGAATAATGAACCCCATATAACGCTCCATACAGAATAATGAACCCCATATAACGCTCCATACAGAATACTGGTCCCCATATAACGCTCCATACAGAATAATGGACCCCATATAACGCTCCATACAGAATAATGGACCCCATATAACGCTCCATATAGAATAATGAACCCCATATAACGCTCCATACAGAATACTGGTCCCCATAAAACGCTCCATACAGAATAATGAACCCCATAAAACGCTCCATACAGAATAATGAACCCCATATAACGCTCCATACAGAATAATGGACCCCATATAACGCTCCATACAGAATACTGGTCCCCATATAACGCTCCATACAGAATAATGGACCCCATAAAACGCTCCATACAGAATAATGAACCCCATAAAACGCTCCATACAGAATAACGAACCCCATATAACGCTCCATACAGAATAATGAACCCCATATAACGCTCCATACAGAATACTGGTCCCCATATAACGCTCCATACAGAATAATGGACCCCATATAACGCTCCATACAGAATACTGGTCCCCATAAAACGCTCCATACAGAATAATGAACCCCATAAAACGCTCCATACAGAATAATGAACCCCATATAACGCTCCATACAGAATAATGGACCCCATATAACGCTCCATACAGAATAATGAACCCCATATAACGCTCCATACAGAATAATGAACCCCATATAACGCTCCATACAGAATAATGAACCCCATATAACGCTCCATACAGAATAATGAACCCCATATAACGCTCCATACAGAATACTGGTCCCCATATAACGCTCCATACAGAATAATGAACCCCATAAAACGCTCCATACAGAATAATGAACCCCATAAAACGCTCCATACAGAATAATGAACCCCATATAACGCTCCATACAGAATAATGAACCCCATAAAACGCTCCATACAGAATAATGAACCCCATAAAACGCTCCATACAGAATAATGAACCCCATAAAACGCTCCATACAGAATAATGAACCCCATATAACGCTCCATACAGAATAATGAACCCCATAAAACGCTCCATACAGAATAATGGACCCCATATAACGCTCTATACAGAATAATGAACCCCATAAAACGCTCCATACAGAATAATGGACCCCATATAACGCTCCATACAGAATAATGAACCCCATAAAACGCTCCATACAGAATAATGAACCCCATAAAACGCTCCATACAGAATAATGAACCCCATATAACGCTCCATACAGAATAATGAACCCCATATAACGCTCCATACAGAATACTGGTCCCCATATAACGCTCCATACAGAATAATGGACCCCATATAACGCTCCATACAGAATAATGGACCCCATATAACGCTCCATATAGAATAATGAACCCCATATAACGCTCCATACAGAATACTGGTCCCCATAAAACGCTCCATACAGAATAATGAACCCCATAAAACGCTCCATACAGAATAATGAACCCCATATAACGCTCCATACAGAATAATGGACCCCATATAACGCTCCATACAGAATACTGGTCCCCATATAACGCTCCATACAGAATAATGGACCCCATAAAACGCTCCATACAGAATAATGAACCCCATAAAACGCTCCATACAGAATAATGAACCCCATATAACGCTCCATACAGAATAATGAACCCCATATAACGCTCCATACAGAATACTGGTCCCCATATAAGGCTCCATACAGAATAATGGACCCCATATAACGCTCCATACAGAATACTGGTCCCCATAAAACGCTCCATACAGAATAATGAACCCCATAAAACGCTCCATACAGAATAATGAACCCCATATAACGCTCCATACAGAATAATGGACCCCATATAACGCTCCATACAGAATAATGAACCCCATATAACGCTCCATACAGAATAATGAACCCCATATAACGCTCCATACAGAATAATGAACCCCATATAACGCTTCTTACAGTATACTGGCCCCCATATAACGCTCCATACAGGATACTGGTCCCCATATAACGCTCCATACAGGATACTGGTCCCCATAAAACGCTCCATACAGAATAATGAACCCCATAAAACGCTCCATACAGAATAATGGACCCCATATAACGCTCCATACAGAATAATGGACCCCATATAACGCTCCATACAGAATAATGAACCCCATATAACGCTCCATACAGAATACTGGTCCCCATATAACGCTCCATACAGAATAATGAACCCCATAAAACGCTCCATACAGAATAATGGACCCCATATAACGCTCCATACAGAATAATGGACCCCATATAACGCTCCATACAGAATAATGAACCCCATATAACGCTCCATACAGAATACTGGTCCCCATATAACTCTCCATACAGAATAATGAACCCCATAAAACGCTCCATACAGAATAATGAACCCCATAAAATGCTCCATACAGAATAATGAACCCCATATAACGCTCCATACAGAATAATGAACCCCATAAAACGCTCCATACAGAATAATGAACCCCATAAAACGCTCCATACAGAATAATGAACCCCATAAAACGCTCCATACAGAATAATGAACCCCATATAACGCTCCATACAGAATAATGAACCCCATATAACGCTCCATACAGAATACTGGTCCCCATATAACGCTCCATACAGAATAATGGACCCCATATAACGCTCCATACAGAATAATGAACCCCATATAACGCTCCATACAGAATAATGAACCCCATATAACGCTCCATACAGAATAATGAACCCCATATAACGCTCCATACAGAATACTGGTCCCCATAAAACGCTCCATACAGAATAATGAACCCCATAAAACGCTCCATACAGAATAATGAACCCCATATAACGCTCCATACAGAATAATGGACCCCATATAACGCTCCATACAGAATACTGGTCCCCATATAACGCTCCATACAGAATAATGGACCCCATATAACGCTCCATACAGAATAATGAACCCCATATAACGCTCCATACAGAATAATGAACCCCATATAACGCTCCATACAGAATAATGAACCCCATATAACGCTCCATACAGAATAATGAACCCCATATAACGCTCCATACAGAATAATGAACCCCATATAACGCTCCATACAGAATAATGAACCCCATAAAACGCTCCATACAGAATAATGAACCCCATATAACGCTCCATACAGAATAATGAACCCCATATAACGCTCCATACAGAATACTGGTCCCCATATAACGCTCCATACAGAATAATGGACCCCATATAACGCTCCATACAGAATACTGGTCCCCATAAAACGCTCCATACAGAATAATGAAGCCCATAAAACGCTCCATACAGAATAATGAACCCCATATAACGCTCCATACAGAATAATGGACCCCATATAACGCTCCATACAGAATAATGAACCCCATATAACGCTCCATACAGAATAATGAACCCCATATAACGCTCCATACAGAATAATGAACCCCATATAACGCTCCATACAGAATAATGAACCCCATATAACGCTCCATACAGAATACTGGTCCCCATATAACGCTCCATACAGAATAATGAACCCCATAAAACGCTCCATACAGAATAATGAACCCCATAAAACGCTCCATACAGAATAATGAACCCCATATAACGCTCCATACAGAATAATGAACCCCATATAACGCTCCATACAGAATACTGGTCCCCATATAACGCTCCATACAGAATAATGGACCCCATATAACGCTCCATACAGAATACTGGTCCCCATAAAACGCTCCATACAGAATAATGAACCCCATAAAACGCTCCATACAGAATAATGAACCCCATATAACGCTCCATACAGAATAATGAACCCCATATAACGCTCCATACAGAATACTGGTCCCCATAAAACGCTCCATACAGAATAATGAACCCCATAAAACGCTCCATACAGAATAATGAACCCCATATAACGCTCCATACAGAATAATGAACCCCATATAACGCTCCATACAGAATACTGGTCCCCATAAAACGCTCCATACAGAATAATGAACCCCATAAAACGCTCCATACAGAATAATGAACCCCATATAACGCTCCATACAGAATACTAGTCCCCATATAACGCTCCATACAGAATAATGGACCCCATATAACGCTCCATACAGAATACTGGTCCCCATAAAACGCTCCATATAGAATAATGAACCCCATAAAACGCTCCATACAGAATAATGAACCCCATAAAACGCTCCATACAGAATAATGAACCCCATATAACGCTCCATACAGAATAATGAACCCCATATAACGCTCCATACAGAATAATGAACCCCATAAAACGCTCCATACAGAATAATGAACCCAATAAAACGCTCCATACAGAATAATGAACCCCATATAACGCTCCATACAGAATACTGGTCCCCATATAACGCTCCATACAGAATAATGGACCCCATATAACGCTCCATACAGAATACTGGTCCCCATAAAACGCTCCATACAGAATAATGAACCCCATAAAACGCTCCATACAGAATAATGAACCCCATATAACGCTCCATACAGAATAATGAACCCCATATAACGCTCCATACAGAATACTGGTCCCCATAAAACGCTCCATACAGAATAATGAACCCCATAAAACGCTCCATACAGAATAATGAACCCCATATAACGCTCCATACAGAATAATGAACCCCATATAACGCTCCATACAGAATACTGGTCCCCATATAACGCTCCATACAGAATAATGGACCCCATATAACGCTCCATACAGAATAATGAACCCAATAAAACGCTCCATACAGAATAATGGACCCCATATAACGCTCCATACAGAATAATGAACCCCATATAACGCTCCATACAGAATAATGAACCCCATAAAACGCTCCATACAGAATAATGAACCCCATAAAACGCTCCATACAGAATAATGAACCCCATATAACGCTCCATACAGAATAATGAACCCCATATAACGCTCCATACAGAATACTGGTCCCCATATAACGCTCCATACAGAATAATGGACCCCATATAACGCTCCATACAGAATACTGGTCCCCATAAAACGCTCCATACAGAATAATGAAGCCCATAAAACGCTCCATACAGAATAATGAACCCCATATAACGCTCCATACAGAATAATGGACCCCATATAACGCTCCATACAGAATAATGAACCCCATATAACGCTCCATACAGAATAATGAACCCCATATAACGCTCCATACAGAATAATGAACCCCATATAACGCTCCATACAGAATAATGAACCCCATATAACGCTCCATACAGAATACTGGTCCCCATATAACGCTCCATACAGAATAATGAACCCCATAAAACGCTCCATACAGAATAATGAACCCCATAAAATGCTCCATACAGAATAATGAACCCCATATAACGCTCCATACAGAATAATGAACCCCATATAACGCTCCATACAGAATACTGGTCCCCATATAACGCTCCATACAGAATAATGGACCCCATATAACGCTCCATACAGAATACTGGTCCCCATAAAACGCTCCATACAGAATAATGAACCCCATAAAACGCTCCATACAGAATAATGAACCCCATATAACGCTCCATACAGAATAATGAACCCCATATAACGCTCCATACAGAATACTGGTCCCCATAAAACGCTCCATACAGAATAATGAACCCCATAAAACGCTCCATACAGAATAATGAACCCCATATAACGCTCCATACAGAATAATGAACCCCATATAACGCTCCATACAGAATACTGGTCCCCATAAAACGCTCCATACAGAATAATGAACCCCATAAAACGCTCCATACAGAGTAATGAACCCCATATAACGCTCCATACAGAATACTAGTCCCCATATAACGCTCCATACAGAATAATGGACCCCATATAACGCTCCATACAGAATACTGGTCCCCATAAAACGCTCCATATAGAATAATGAACCCCATAAAACGCTCCATACAGAATAATGAACCCCATAAAACGCTCCATACAGAATAATGAACCCCATATAACGCTCCATACAGAATAATGAACCCCATATAACGCTCCATACAGAATAATGAACCCCATAAAACGCTCCATACAGAATAATGAACCCAATAAAACGCTCCATACAGAATAATGAACCCCATATAACGCTCCATACAGAATACTGGTCCCCATATAACGCTCCATACAGAATAATGGACCCCATATAACGCTCCATACAGAATACTGGTCCCCATAAAACGCTCCATACAGAATAATGAACCCCATAAAACGCTCCATACAGAATAATGAACCCCATATAACGCTCCATACAGAATAATGAACCCCATATAACGCTCCATACAGAATACTGGTCCCCATAAAACGCTCCATACAGAATAATGAACCCCATAAAACGCTCCATACAGAATAATGAACCCCATATAACGCTCCATACAGAATAATGAACCCCATATAACGCTCCATACAGAATACTGGTCCCCATATAACGCTCCATACAGAATAATGGACCCCATATAACGCTCCATACAGAATAATGAACCCCATATAACGCTCCATACAGAATACTGGTCCCCATATAACGCTCCATACAGAATAATGAACCCCATATAACGCTCCATACAGAATAATGAACCCCATATAACGCTCCATACAGAATACTGGTCCCCATATAACGCTCCATACAGAATAATGGACCCCATAAAACTCTCCATACAGAATACTGGTCCCCATAAAACGCTCCATACAGAATAATGAACCCCATAAAACGCTCCATACAGAATAATGAACCAAATATAACGCTCCATACAGAATAATGAACCCCATATAACGCTCCATACAGAATACTGGTCCCCATAAAACGCTCCATACAGAATAATGAACCCCATAAAACGCTCCATACAGAATAATGAACCCCATATAACGCTCCATACAGAATAATGAACCCCATATAACGCTCCATACAGAATACTGGTCCCCATATAACGCTCCATACAGAATAATGGACCCCATATAACGCTCCATACAGAATAATGAACCCCATAAAACGCTCCATACAGAATAATGGACCCCATATAACGCTCCATACAGAATAATGAACCCCATAAAACGCTCCATACAGAATAATGGACCCCATATAACGCTCCATACAGAATAATGAACCCCATAAAACGCTCCATACAGAATAATGGACCCCATATAACGCTCCATACAGAATTATGAACCCCATATAAAGCTCCATACAGAATAATGGACCCCATATAACGCTCCATACAGAATAATGAACCCCATAAAACGCTCCATACAGAATAATGGACCCCATATAACGCTCCATACAGAATAATGAACCCCATATAAAGCTCCATACAGAATAATGGACCCCATATAACGCTCCATACAGAATAATGAACCCCATAAAACGCTCCATACAGAATAATGGACCCCATATAACGCTCCATACAGAATAATGAACCCCATATAAAGCTCCATACAGAATAATGGACCCCATATAACGCTCCATACAGAATAATGAACCCCATAAAACGCTCCATACAGAATAATGGACCCCATATAACGCTCCATACAGAATAATGAACCCCATATAACGCTCCATACAGAATAATGAACCCCATAAAACGCTCCATACAGAATAATGGACCCCATATAACGCTCCATACAGAATAATGGACCCCATATAAAGCTCCATACAGAATAATGGACCCCATATAACGCTCCATACAGAATAATGGACCCCATATAACGCTCCATACAGAATAATGGACCCCATAAAACGCTCCATACAGAATAATGGACCCCATATAACGCTCCATACAGAATAATGAACCCCATATAAAGCTCCATACAGAATAATGGACCCCATATAACGCTCCATACAGAATTATGAACCCCATAAAACGCTCCATACAGAATAATGGACCCCATATAACGCTCCATACAGAATAATGAACCCCATATAAAGCTCCATACAGAATAATGGACCCCATATAACGCTCCATACAGAATAATGAACCCCATAAAACGCTCCATACAGAATAATGGACCCCATACAACGCTCCATACAGAATAATGAACCCCATATAAAGCTCCATACAGAATAATGAACCCCATATAACGCTCCATACAGAATAATGAACCGCATAAAACGCTCCATACAGAATAATGGACCCCATATAACGCTCCATACAGAATAATGAACCCCATAAAATGCTCCATACAGAATAATGGACCCCATATAACGCTCCATACAGAATAATGGACCCCATATAACGCTCCATACAGAATAATGGACCCCATATAACGCTCCATACAGAATAATGAACCCCATATAACGCTCCATACAGAATAATGAACCCCATAAAACGCTCCATACAGAATAATGGACCCCATGTAACGCTCCATACAGAATAATGAACCCCATATAACGCTCCATACAGAATAATGAACCCCATATAACGCTCCATACAGAATAATGAACCCCATAAAACGCTCCATACAGAATAATGGACCCCATATAACGCTCCATACAGAATAATGAACCCCATATAACGCTCCATACAGAATAATGAACCCCATATAACGCTCCATACAGGATACTGGTTCCCATATAACGCTTCATACAGTATACTGGCCCCCATATAACGCTCCATACAGGATACTGGTCCCCATATAACGCTCCATACAGGATACTGGTCCCCATATAATGCTCCATACAGGATACTGGTCCCCATATAACGCTCCATACAGGATACTGGCCCTCATAAAACGTTCCATACAGGATACTGGCCCCCATAAAATGCTTCATACAAGATACAGAATAATGAACCCCATATAACGCTCCATACAGAATAATGAACCCCATATAACGCTCCATACAGGATACTGGTTCCCATATAACGCTTCATACAGTATACTAGTCCCCATATAACGCTCCATACAGGATACTGGTCCCCATATAAGGCTCCATACAGGATAATGGACCCCTTATAACGCTCCATACAGGATACTGGTCCCCATATAACGCTCCATGCAGGATACTGGTCCACATATAAGGCTCCATACAGGATATTGGTCCCCATATATCGCTCCATACTGGATACTGGCCCCCATATAAGGCTCCATATAGGATACTGGTCTCCATATAATGCTCCATACAGAATACTGGCCCCCATATAATGCTCCATACAGGATACTGGCCCCCATATAACGCTCCATACAGGATACTGGCCTCCATATAACGCTCCATACAGAGTACTGGCCCCCACATAATGCCCTATGCAGGATGTCACTCCCCCCATATAATGCTCCATGCAGAATGTCACCTCTCCCCCCATATAATTCCCCATGCAGAATGTCACCTCTCCACCAATATAATGTCCTATGCAGGAGGTCACCTCTCCCCCTCCATATAATGCCCCATGCAGGATGTCACCTGTCCCCCCATATAATGTCCTATGCAGGAGGTGACCTATCCCCCCCATATAATGCACCATGCAGGATGTCACTTGTTCCCCCCCATATAATGCCCCATGCAGGATGTGACTTGTCCCCCCCATATAATGCCCCATGCCACCATACATATATATATAAAAAAAATCAAATACTCACCTCTCCTCACCTGCTGCCATTGCTCGAGACTCTTCAGCTCCGCCGGCGTCTTCCCGCTCTGCACTGTGATGGATCAGGAGAGAGCATGGTGTAAAGACGTCACCGCGCCCTCTGACCTGAGACGTCGCAGTGCAGCAGTCGGGGAAGAGACCAGAGCTGCTGCTGAAGCACGGGGAGAGGAAAGTATTGGGCCCTGAGCAAGTGGGGGTGAGTGGCGGGCGCTGGCACCGGCACTACACCGCTCACAGGTCCCATAGCGCACAGGGGTGCCCGACGGTGAGTGGGCCCCCCTGTCTGCTCAGGGCCCCAGCACTTGCCCGGGTGCGCTGGGTTCTGACGCCGGGCCTGCATATAGTTACTTTTCTCAAGCTCCACACAAGTGCACCGTGACTTTTATTATTCCCGCCTTCTTTGGCTTCTCTTATTGTACTCTAGTATTTATTTTTATTTATTTATTTATTTATTTTATTCACTTATATAGCACCATTAATTCCGCAGAGCTTTACAGACATTATCGACACTTTCCCCATCGGAGCTCACAATCTAAATTCCCTATCAGTATGTCTTTGGAGTATAGGAAGAAACCGGAGAATCCGGCGGAAACCCATGAGAATACGGGGAAAACATACAAACTCAGTATCACATACAGTATATGGATATATAAAATAGGATTCTGAGAAATGTATCTCTTTGTTTTGCAATTTTTCCTTAACGGGGCTCTCCGGGAATAGAAAAAAATAAATAAAGGGAATCTTAATAAATACATTTATAAATACCTTTAATTAGCAATTTTAGCTCATTTTTGTTTAGGGAGGTAAACATTAAAGAATTAATATGGTCACTGTCTTGTTACACAGAAAGAAACCTGTCCTAGAATATTAGCACAGAAACTTGTGAGCATGTGCCGTAAGAATATTCCTGATATGACTTAGAGATAACCTATAACAGTGTGAGCAGACTTTTCATACCTTAATAGCCCTGGTATCTCCAGCATTAGATCATATAGACAGGGTAGACATCAGTGTGAGTCGCCTCTTCTTATTTAAGCACTCCTTGTACCTCCAGCATAATATCAGATAGACATGGTGAACAGCAGTGTGAAGAGCCTCTTCTTACTTCAGCACTCCTGGCATCTCCAGTGTTAGATCAGATAGATAGAGTAGACAGCACTGTGAGCAGTCTCTTCTTACTTCAGCACTCCTAGTATCTCCAGTATTAGATCAGATACACAAGGTGGACAGCAGTGTGAGCAGCCTCTTCTTACCTCAGCACCCCTGGTATCTCTAGTATTAGATTAGTTAGACAGGTGTACAGCAGTGTGAGCAGCCTCTTCTTACCTCTGCACCCCTGGTATCTCTAGTATTAGATCAGATACACATAGTGGACTGCAGTGTGAGCAGCCTCTTCTTACCTCAGCACCCCTGGTATCTCCAGTATTAACTCAGAAAGACATGGTGAACAGCAGTGTGAGCAGCCTCTTCTTACCTCTGCACCCCTGGTTTCTCTAGTATTAGATCAATTAGACAGATGTACAGCAGTGTGAGTAGCCTCTTCTTACCTCAGCACCCATGGTATATCCAGTATTAGCTCAGAAACACATGGTGTACAGCAGTGTGAGCAGCTTCTTCTTACCTCAGGACCTCTGTTATCTCCAGTATTAGATCAATTAGACAGGTGGACAGCAGTGTGAGCAGCCTCATCTTACCACTGCACCCCTGGTATCTCCATTACTAGGGTGGACAGCAGTGTGAGCAGCTTCTTCTTACCCCAGAACCCCTGGCATCGCCAATATTAGATCATCGGATCAAACGGATACCTATGAAATATGTGCTCACTCATCACCTTTTTCCGATGTGGTTGAAACCTAGCCCACGTTAGTCAATGAAAAAACTGGGTAGGTGGGATTTCAAGTACATGAGTGAGTTTTGGTTGCATCCGCTGCCTAAAACGGTCAGTTTACCGCCAGTGAGAGCTATATAGTGACTATGTGGCTGTCACTGGGGTGTCTTTGGTTCGGGTTGGTTGGGTGGCTGCGTCATTATATAGCAATGTGCACTCACAAGCAGAAGATGAGTTTGCTATAAGAAATCCCAATATAAAAAACCGCTTTTATATTTTACGGACTCTAAAACTTTATTTATTTTCAGCCTTAGCTAATAACTGGAACTTTTTTTTTTTTTATAAAATAAGTATATAACACCAGAGCTGGAGAAAGGACTGCATAGAGGAATAATAAGTAATGGACCATTAATGATTAATAACATCAAATCTATAAATACACAAGTTTATAAAATTATAAAAAGAAGTCTACATGCCGCCCAGAGGATCGGGGAGCATCGTGCTTATTTATTTATTTTTTTTCAATAATTTATTTTCCGCTGTTACACTTGGCAATCAATAATTTCAGTAATAGCTGGTATGGGTCTACTGAATTGTGGTGAGGGGTGACGGAGAGCCGTTTCGAAGAAGGTGTCCAGCAAGTAACTAGGACCCAATGCAAACCCTGAAACAAGGCCTCCCAAAATAATAGTGCTGATGCCCTCATATGAAGCACAGACATTTCCCTGGGCATTTACACATGGGTCCCATCAGCCTCCTGCTTCTATATTGGTGCCACGAATGATTGACATGGTTATGACCATGACTCAGTCTAATTATTGTATTTTTAGTTAGCCATTGTATAGTGTGGCGCCCCTGAGGGTTCAGTCGCCACAGGGTTACTGCACCTCACCCAGAGGTGTGGTATCTCCTTCTCTCAGGTAAGGATGGAGTACTGCCCGGGACCACAACACCAGCACCCATCACTACACTACTCCAGGCCGGCTGGAAGGGCAAGATGCACTCTGATTTGCTGCCCCGTCCCTGGCTGGAGAAGGGAGAACCAAAGAGATTGGGTACCATGTAGTGCGTGTGGGTGGAGGACGTAGTTCAGGGGAGCACTTTAGAAAAACACATAAAAAGAGAAGCCATCTTAGATCAGTGAGTAGTCTTTTGTAAGTGGAAGAGGAGTAGGGGGGAGCAGAGTCTCTTCAGGAGCTCTGCTCCAGAGTGGGGCCTAGCCAGGAAGGCCCAGGAGGGGAGCAGAGGAGAAGGCTTCATTAAGGAAAGGGATCCCAGGGGTATGGAAGGAGCAGGAAGCCACCCGTACGCCTGAATCTGCCAAGCGTCAGAGGGATCGGGCCGCAAGAGGGGAACCAGTCCCCGGACTGGCCGAGTACTTCACGTCTCAGCCAGAAAACCGGAGGCTTCTGCACTTCCAGGGTGCAGTCGCCGTACTCTCACACCTAAGTCACCGAAAAGGGCACCAAGTAGGTCCGGGAACTCCAAGTTGTCCAGAGGGATCACGGAGTACCCGTTCGAGACTTTACTGGAAGGAGCAGGGCAGGAGGGAGAAGACCCAGCGCGGGAAGTCGGTCTAGAGAGGAACACACAAAAGCGGGGTCCCGTCAAGCGCTCCTGATATACCTGAGGAAGTGCTGAACCCCTGTCTGGCATACGCAGTGTGACGCGAGAGGCTGACACCCGTACAGTGTACCTGAGGAACTTGAACAGAACTGTGAGTAAACTCGGATGACAGGACTCCACTGCCTCCGTCAGTTATTTCCTCTGCGCCATCTCTCCTGCACTACAAGCCCCATCATCACCACCTACCATTCTACACTGCCCTGGGGCCCGCTCCACCTGTGGGGAGCCACTCCAACCCAGCTGCCCTATCAAGCGCCCCAGAGGTCTGAAGCAGCGCTGGTACCTATTACCAGAATCCACAGGTGGCGTCACGAACTTTATAAAAACACTATAAATCCCCTATAAATAACCCCTTTTATTGACCGCCCTGGGTCACGGACCGGGTCATCGCCACTGTGACATCATCCCCCAGCATTTATTGTCCCGGCACCGGGTACCCCACGGCCCAGGGGGCGCGTCAATAGCACTGTTATATTATGCATTGAGAACTGTATAGTGATAATATGTGAACAATGTCCGTTACTATTTATTTGTGCCTTGTATTTTGATAATATGTGAGCACTGTATTGTAGTATTTATTTGAGCACTGTATGGTCATAACATGTGAGAACTGTAAAGTGGTGTTTATTTGGGCATTTCATAGTGATAATATGTGAGCACTGTATGACAGTATTTATTTGAGCAATCTATTGTGCTATCTTGAGAACACTATATAGCCGTATTTATTTTGGCTCTGAGTGGCACTGTTATTTTGTTGCTAAAGAATGGCACTCTTATGTGGGCACCATCCTTTATACCTTGTATAATGTAGCACTGTATAATATCTTATTTGTATATAAATTGTTGGCGGGGGAGCTAAGAGAATAAGCCTCACACGGTACCGTGCCTCCTTAGTCAGGTCGTGACCCAAGTGCAACCTTTTTCTCTGCACCCCATGTATTGCATGCCTGCTTATAGACCAACGTATTCTGCACCACGTATCACTCTCATCCTCCCTGCGGAGGTCACGCTAGAATCTCAGATAATTGCACAGTGTGTGCCCTTATGGGCAGGGGCGTACTGGCCCACCGTATGATCGGGAAAACCCCCGGTGGGCTCCGGGTTCCGATGGCCATGCCCCTAAGCCCCGCCCCCACACCCACTGGGCCCTGTACAGAGAACAGAGGACCCCCCGGTTCGCTAATCAGATAGGCAGCACTGCCGATATGATTAGTGATGGGCCCTCTGCAGCAGCACAGCAAGGAGACCGGTCTCCCTGCTCTGCCTGCTGCCGCAGTGCCCCTCTGCCGCCTCTGCCGGCGCGTGCGCAGGAGGTCAGTCTCAGGGCGATGACGTCATCGGGCGATCACGTCATCGCCCTGGGACTGCTTCCTGTGCGCGCTGTGGAGGACGGATCCGCCGTCGCCCTAGGCAGCGGCTGCAGGCCTGCAGCTCATCTCGACGCTTGAGTATGAAAAGCAGGGGCCGGGAGGGGAGGAAGGGATAGGGGGGAGGGGTGGCTGAGAGGACCCCTGGCCGAGGCTGGCAGTAAATGCTACTGGGCAATGGGCATGATTATCATCATGCCCATTGCCCAGCCTGTCCTGCTGCCAACCTCTCGTTACTGTTACTATGCCTAGCAGCATGTACTACCACCAGTGGTTGGCAGGACATGCTGGGTGGGCATGAAAGTACCAAGGAGGCTGGCAGGACATACTAAGCATGAATCGGGCTATGGGCGGAGGAGAGCGGTGCCAGCGCCCGCCCTTCTCCCCCGCTTGCTCAGGGCCCAGCAGCCGGATACTTACCTCTCCTCCTGCCTCCGCAGATCCGCTGTATTTCTGCTCTGCGCTCCCTGTGACATATCAGGTCAGAGGGTGCGGTGACGTCTTTCCACCGCGCCCTCCCCTGAGCCATCACAGGCAGCGCAGAGCGGGAAGACGCCGGCGACGCTGGAGTACGGACCTGAGCAGCGGCAGCAGGTAAGGAGGAGTGAGGTGAGTATTTGATTATTATTTTTTTTAATGTATGGAGGCATGGGGCATTATATGGGGGGGGGGGTGATATCCTGCATGGGGCATTATATGGGGGAGTGACATCCTGCATGGGGCATTATATGGGGGAGGGGTGACATCCAGCATGGGGCATTATATGGGGGGGGTGACATCCTGCATGTGGCATCATATGGGGGGTGACATCCTGCATGTGGCATTATATGGGGGGTGACATCCTGCATGGGGCATTTTAAAGAGGGGGGTGCCATCCTGCATTGGGCATTTTAAAGAGAGGGGGGTGATATCCTGCATGGGGCATTATAAAGAGGGGGGGTGACATCCTGCATGGGGCATTATATGGGGGTGACATCCTGCATGGGGCATTATATTGGGGAGGTGACATCCTGCATGGGGCATTATATGGAGGGGTTTGACATCCTGCGGCGCTGGAGTCCAGACCTGAGCAGCGGCAACAGGTGAGGAGGAGTGAGGTGAGTATTCGATTATTTATTTAATGTATGGAGGCATGGGGCATTATATGGGTGGGGTGGTGATATCCTGCATGGGGCATTATATGGGGGAGTGACATCCTGCATGGAGCATTATATGGGGGTGACATCCAGCATGGGGCATTATATGGGGGGGTGACATCCTGCATGGGGCATTATATGGGGGCGGTGACATCCTGCATGGGGCATTTTAAAGAGAAGGGTGACATCCTGCATTGGGCATTATAAAAGGGGGGTGTGACAAACTGCATGGGGCATTTTAAAGAGAGGGGGGGTGATATCCTGCATGGGGCATTATATGGGGGGTGACATCCTGCATGGGGCATTATATGGGGGGTGACATCCTGCATGGGGCGTTATATGGGGAGGTGACATCCTGCATGGGGCATTATATGGAGGGGGGTGACATCCTGCATGGGGCATTATATGGGGGAGGTGACATCCTGCATGGGGCATTATATGGGGGAGGTGACATCCTGCATGGGGCATTATATGGAGGGTGGTGACATCCTGCATGGGGCATTATAAGGGGGGGAACAGCCTGCATAGGGCATTGTGTGGGGGGAACAGCCTGCATGGAGCTTTATATGGGGCCAGTATCCTGTACAGAGCATTTTATGGGGGCCAGTATTCTGTATGGAGCGTTATATGGGGTCAGTATTCTGTAAGGAGCATTATATGGGTCCAGTATTCTGTATGGAGCATTTTTTGGGGGCCAGTATACTGTGTGGAGCGTTATATGGGGACCAGTATCCTGTATGGAGCGTTATATGGGGGCCAGTATTCTGTACAGAGCATTTTATGGGGGCCAGTATTCTGTATGGAGCATTATATGGGGACCAATATCCTGTATGGAGCGTTATATGGGGACCAGTATTCTGTATGGAGCGCTATATGGGGACCAGTATCCTGTATGGAGCACTTTTTGGAGGCCAGTATACTGTGTGGAGCGATTCGCCGGTTTCTGAGCTATTATATAATTTACAATAGATATCACTCATGTAATATAAGAAGTGAAATCTTTGCATTGTACTATACTTATATTTCTCTGCGGTATCTGTGCATCATGAATCGTGGTATGTGTTAAAGGGGCCCACTGAGACTCTTTCTCCCAGGGCCCAGAAAAACCTGGAGCCGGCCCTTTGTGGTACTATCATGCTAGTACTACTACCACCAGTGGCTGGCTGGCAGGACATGCCATGTGAGCTTGAATTATAGTACCACAGAGGCTGGCAGTACATACTGGGCAATGGGCATAATAATACCACAAAGGCTGGGAGGACATACTGGGCAATGGGCATGATAGTACCACCAGTAGACTGACTTGGCGGTCTCCAGGGCTCCGTCTCCCCTTCTCGCTGCTGTTAGGCTGGGTTAACATTGCGTTTATACTGTGCGTTACAACGGATCCGTTGTAAATCAGTGCAGACGCAGTGTACTGTAGACTTGCATTGCAAAAATAGGCATGTGTTTGCAAGTATGCATTATTTGCAACGCACAGGAAAACATGGTCGGCGGCTGGAGGCCAGCTGAGCACTTCTCTGACAACTGTGTTCTAGTGTCATTCTGTGCCTGCTCATCTCTGTCAGCAGGGGTATTTGTCTGATGGCAAAGATGTAGCAGAGCTGGAGACAGAAGATCCGTGGATTACGTCAGAGCGAGGATTTTGTTTTTTATTAAAGATGGAGTCCCTACATGTGTTTTTTTCTGTTTACTAGAAATTCATGGTGGCCATGTCTAGTTTGGCGTGACGCCATGAATTTCAGGCTTAGTGCCAGCTGATAATACAAAGCTGGTACTAACCCCATTATTACCCAGCGTGCCACCCCCACCAGGGCCGCTGGAAGAGCCGGATAAAGCGCATGGAAATGGTGCTATGATGAATGCGCCAATTCCAGGGGTGGCTGCGGGCTGCCGTCTTCAGCGTGGGGGGCCCAGAATGCTTGGGCCTTACCATGCTGAGAATCCCAGCCCCCAGCTGCCTGGTTTTTACCAGGCTGGCGATCAAAATATGGCGGGAACCCACGTATTTTTTTTTTAATTATTTTTTTAAATAATTTAAAAAAACATTGGGCTTTCCTGACTTTTGATCGCCAGGCAGCTGGAGGTGGCAGCCCGTAGCTGTCTGCTTTATCTGCGCTGAGAATCAAAAATTCTGCGGAGCGCTGTCATTTCTGTTTTATTATTTATTTATTTTCACACTTCTATATGTGTGACAGTCCCAACAGCTAATCACAGACGCTGACACTGAGAATGGGCGTCTGTGATTGGCTGCTTGAGTAACCTGAAAGCAGCCCATACATAGTACCATACTAGAATGTATGGGCTGATTGTAGATTACTCAAACAGCCAATCACAGACGCCCATCCTCTTTGACAGCATCTGTGATTGGCTGTTGGGTCTGTGACATATAGAAGTGTGAAAAGAAATCATTTTTAAAAACGGTGTAGCGCTCTGCAGAATTTTTGATTCTCACCGCAGATAAAGCGGACAGCTACGTACTGCCACCCCCAGCTGCCTGGCTTTACCTTGGCTGCCGATCAAAAGACAGAGAAGCCGAATATTTGTTTTAAACTTATTTAAAATATTTTTTTTTTAGAAAAAGGTGTGTGCTCCAGCCATATGTTGATCGCCAGCCAGATAAAACAAAGGAGCTGGGGGCTGGGATTCTCAGCATGGTAAGGCCCAAGTGTTCTTGGCCCCCCACACTGAAAATCGCAGCCCGCAGCCACCCCTGAAAATTTCCAGGCGCTTTACCTGGCTCTTCCAGCGGCCCTGGTGGTGAGTGGCACCCTGGGTAATAATAGTGTTAGTACCAGGCCAGCTTTGTATTATCAGCCGGTACTAAGCCCGAAATTCATGTTGTCACGCCAAATTAGACATGGCCACCATGAATTTCTAGTAAATAGAAAAAAAACACAAATTTTTTTTTTAATTAAAAATAAAACACAAAACCCATTTAGGCTCCGTTCATACGCGGCGCAAAAAATCTCTACTGCATGCCGACGTTGCGCTTTTCTCAGCGCGCTTTTCCCGAGGCATGTTAACATGTAGCCTATGGGGAAAGCGCGCTGAAAAAAACGCCAAGAATTGGCATGTCAATTCTTTTTGCGCGGCCGCTTTTGCAGTGAAAGCGCCCACGCAAAAATACGTGGCAAAACGCGGCATCTGAACGCTTTTCAGCAAAATCCATAGCTTTTGCTGGAAGGCGTTTCCAGCTTTCTTTGGCACTTCTTTTACGCGAGCGGTCTAAAGCGCCGCATAAAAGCAGGAATGTAGCCTAAGGGACTCTATCTTTAATAAAAAAAAATCCTCGCTCCGACGTAATCCATGGGTCTTCTGTCTTCAGCTCTGCTACATCTTTGCCATCAGAGAAATATGTCTGCTGACAGATGAGCAGGCACAGAATGACACTGGAGCACTGTTACTGTGTAGTGCGGCACTATGTTGCTTTTTTGTCATTTCATGCAGTGTAGAAATCTTGGGAAAAGTGTGGATTGTGCTCTGGAAGTGATCAGTTATAGCTAACTATGTTATTTTCTGCAGAGATAAGTCCTGCATAGAAGATGGGATATATCGGTCTGCAGATAAAGAACTTCACCTAGAGACATCACTGGTGAGTATGTGTATTACCTATGTTGAGTATATGTATTACCTATACACACACACTGACACTATATACAGAGCTCCTGTGTATAATATTAATGGTGATCATTGCATTACCTGTACACTGACACTATATACAGAGCTTCTGTGTATAATGTCACTGGTGATGACTGATAACCGGTACACTATATACAGAGCTCCTGTGTATAATATCACTGGTGATCACTGTATAACCTGTACACTGACCCAATATAAAGAGCTTTTTTACATTTTTATTATTTTAGCATTATTTGTCACTATGTTGTGGCATTATGTGCTTTGGTCATGACATGACGATATTTGTCCCTTGTATGTGGTATTATTCAGTCACTATGTGGTGGTAATATGTGGTCTCATGGTGTGTCAGTATTTATACCTTGTATCTGGTAGCATTTGATCGCTATGTGGTGGTATTATGTGCTTTGGTCATGGTGTGGCGGTATTTGTGCCTTGTATGTGGCATTATTTGGGTACTATGTGGTGGTAATATGTGATCTGGTCACGGTGTGGTGGTATTTATGCCTTCTATCTGGTAATATTGGTCTTGGTAGAGTGGATTGTGGTTGGTCATTTGTTTTATCTGATATCAATAAGGGGAAACCTCTTTATTTCCAATAGATATTAAATACTTGGATGTTTAACCCCTCCCTGCCCTGTGACTATTACACAGCAGCAGAGATGCAGTTGCAGAGGTTCACCAGAGAAAGCAAGTTGGCATTTGGTGAGATTTTCACCTCTGTATTTATAAGACAAAACCAGGAGTGGGTGAGAAATTCATAAAACATTACCTCGGATTGCTCCACTCCTGGTTTTGTCTTATAAATACAGAGGTAAAAATCTCACCAAATACTCAAAGTGCCACAATCTTCTGACAGTGCTGATTCCACCAATAAATAAGTGATCACCTTCCCAACCTGTGCATCGCTGATAACTTGTTTTCACCAATAAAAACCCTTTAATGCAAACTACAGTAATTGTACATCGCATTTCTGGTGAGCGCACAGTGATGGGCAGAAGCGGCCAATATAATGGGTATAACGGCTAACAGGTATTTGCAAATAGCTGAAGGGTGGGTGGGCCCCTGGAGTCAATGTCCCTGGTGGGCCCCAGACACCCCAGTCCGGCGCTGTTGACAACAGTGACCTGGGGGTCTGAAATGCTTCCTGGGGCGATCCCCATGCTGTCCCCATGTCATTTGAGCACTGTCACTATTGTTTTGGGCACTTTTTAGGCTTTCTACAGACTGTCGGGGGTGCCGCCGCAAAAATGCTCGGGTCTCCCATAGACTAACATTGGGCTCGTTGCTCGGGTCGAGCACCCGAGTATCACGGTGAGCTCGGCCCGAGCTTCGAGCACCCGAGCATTTTAGTGCTCACTCAACACTAATTGCCACTCTTCGTAATGTGCAAACAATGTCTTCTTCAGGTGGATTCCACCTGGATCCCTCATGAAAAGCACTAGATAAAAATGTAAATGATTGAACATATGCACTGCAATATAAAAACAACTTGCTGTGCATTGTGTATTTTTCAGTCTTTTTCAGCTTCTTTTCTCCGCTTCCAGCTTTGAAAATTATGAAGTGGTTAAAGAAAGTGATCGGTTCATTCTGCTGGTGGCTTCTGTTTGGAAGCCGCTCACTATTTTATATGTAGTTAACAAAAACACTGATGTTTTCCTTAAGTGTCTTCTTATAAAATAAAAAATCAGTGGGTATGCTGGCGTCTATAAGGTGCTGTGTGTACGTACCCTTAGGAATAACAGAATCTCTGGTCATCTCCTCCATTTTTGGCCAGAGTTCAGAGGATTAATGGGAGACATAGAACCGCTATTCTCCAGTTTGGGATCTAACCCTTCAGACATACTATATATGAGGTATAGTATTAATATACCATAAAAGTCAGTAATAATCAATTAAATGCGAAAAGACATTAAACAATTTTAATTTTTTATTTCTTTGAATTAAAATTGCATGGAAGGATGAAGACAAGTTCTTGGAGGAGCCTTCAACTTTTGCACGTGTCTCTTGCTGGTCAGGAGGCCACAGGTAGGTGGTACAACTCCTTCCATACAGGTACAGCATTAATGGTGGATGTGCTGTAGTTTCTTCAGAGCGCTAGATTTGGGGGGTTTCTGTCCTCGAGATGTCAATGGTGCGTTGGTGGCAGCAGCCAAAAATACAGCTTTCTCTGACAGCACGAGCAGCCCTGGATAATCCACGCCGGCAGGATGTTATCATCCGGCGGAAGAGAGAACCTAGGAGAAAAGATGTAAAACTGATGTAAGTAATGGGACTCCATATTAGAGGACACTACTGTGGTGTCACTGTGACATGACATTAGAGGAATCTCATACAGAGGAGCAGAATCATTGTCAGCCATCATACATGTGACAATCCCACCACTGACGGATAACATCTGCTCCACATGACTTCTTCTCACTGACGTCATACAACATGGAGATTATCGTCACACTTACCTCGCCTAGTTTCCCCCTCTTCAACTTTCTCTGTTTTTAGTTGTTTTCTCAGTGTTCGAAAATATTTTCTTCTCTTCTGAACTGGAGATTCTAATCAAAAAGCCAGAAAAAAATGTTGATTATAAACTCCTAAAAGATGAGCTTTGTATCTTTATAGAGTTATGCAACTGATTAATATGAACCTGTAGCTTTTCTGGGTTCCGGTGGTGTCTCTCCAAAGAACCATGTCCCCATATTAATGACATTACTTTCAGCAAGCCACGGTGTTATGTAATCAGTTGGATAAAACTTCATTGTAACTTTAAAGAAGACCCATCACCAGGTCAAAAGTGTCCAAGATTCGCTCTTATTTTATGTCGGCTTCTCCCCTGAGTATTCTGATATTTGTTTTCCTAAAATCCACAGTACGGTTGTAGAGATATGGGACTTTTTATTTAGTGTTAATTATTATGGTCTTTATCATGTGGGCGTGGTAACCTAAGGGCACGCCCCAGAGGATCCTGTGAGCACCGCCCCTTTGTAAAGAATAAAAATTACCACTAATAACAAAGGCCCATAACTCTGGAACCGTATGGGGGATTTTAACAAAACAAAAAATAGAATACTCAGGGGAGCAGAAAGAATAAAGGAAGTAATTTTAGAGCCTTAATATTTAAATTTTGGATCATAGACTATAATTGGATGGCCTATAAACCTGTACATACCTGACAATGAGGGCGAGGATGACTCACTGTTTTTAGCAGTAAAACACTGATTGTCTCCAACAGTTTTGGAATGGGAAGATTCTTTCTGCCTGTTGGTAGAAAAAAGACACGTAAATTACAAGGAAAAAACAATAGAATAACGGAAGAACACCTGTCTGTTAGGTCAATTAGGACAACATAGAGGAGATATCCTGCTCAAGACCACATTTTACCAGCAAGAATGGAGTCTAATTAGTAATATTGGCCTGTAGTGAGTTGGAAATGAATGGTTGGTCGCAACAATCAGCTGTTATAGAAGTTATCACAAGTAAGACCCACAGAGATTGTGTAGTCATGGGGTGGTGGATGCTAGATTTAGATTTGTGTTACTCGTATCTTGTATTTGGATCCGACATATATCAGGACTAAATCTCATAATAATAATAATCTACTCACATTTCTGAGCGTTTTTCATTTATCTCTGGGGAACACCCTGGAGGTGACATAGGCTCTTCAGTGCCTCCATCACTGTTCTCTTGGGAACACTGTGGAGGTGACATAGGCTCTATATTGGTCATCATCCCAGTATTGGTGATATATAGCTAAAACAGATAAAGAAATATAAAATAGATATATTTAATTTTTTTTTGTAATTATAGGTTTCATACATTTTATTAGCCACATACTTACTTTAGAAGACCTTTGATAAGTTGATGCAAAGTTTTTGATTTCTGGCCAGTCATTGTCCTCACTTGTGTCCCCCTCATCTGAATTCATATGTTTGAAGCTGCTACTTCGAGCTAAAAAATACAAGTGTTATTAGAGATTATTAGTATAATACCCAGACAGTCACCATGTTATCACTAATAATGATGGGAACTGATTTTGACATAAAATGAAAGACAAGACACACGTCAGTTTTCTGCAGATGACGTCTCATTTTACTTACTGATAAAGTAGCGGGTGTCCTCATCTGACTTTAGGTCAGGAACGAACAGGGGCTTCTGACTTAAAAGGTTGTCAAAGTCTAAGTCACGCATAAATGGATGAATTTTGATCTCATTTGCGCCTCCTGGAAAAGGAAGACAAGAAAGAAAGTGATACAGTCATTGTCAGAGAAACTGCTCCATATCTGTAGAATTTATGTTAATCTGAACTGAAGATGTAACAGAGCCGACATAAAGGAAATATATTGAACATTATAGCATGAAGAATGGGTAATAGACAAGTAGGTAGAGTACAGAACCTCAGTGCTGATCCTCATGGAACCCATCATTTGTCTGGTCACGCTGTAATAATTCATTGATAATACTATTAATATTACCTGTTCCAAGTCTCAGTGCTGGAATTTTTCTGAGCAGTTGAGTGATGATGCCTCGAGCATTAGTTGGAGGAAAGTAATTACATCTCCAAGGTATATCATCTGTTATATAAAAAGCAAATATTATAAGAAATAAAACCTCTTCATTTATTTTCATAAAAAAAAAATTCCTTAACAAAGCTAGAAAAAACTACAGAACTATTCAAGTCAAATAACAGTGACATCACAAGCATTCAGATTATTTTACTTACCCTGGATGATACTGTGTAAAATATTCCTTCTGCAAGCCCCTGTAAATGGTGGATATCCAAATAGAAATTTATATAGGATGATCTCTATTGACCACCAGTCAACAGGCCTTCCATAGCCTATCTTTAGGATAACTTCTGGGGCCATGTAAGTAGGGGTGCCAGCAGTCTGGAAACCAACAGAAAAAGGAGATGATGATCAATAAATATAATTGCGACACATAACATCAGTGGAAATGTTTTTCTAGAGAAATTATAAATCAGAGAAGGAGAAAGATGAGATCTGTAAAGTACAAGACCCTGTAAGTAAAGCCTACCTCTTTATCAAGGAACTCTTTGGTGATGTCCTTAGTTGGAGTCTTGTAGAAGTCTGAGTTTGGTCTCATGAGGCCGAGTTTTGAAACCCCAAAATCAGTGACCTTAATATGTCCTGTTGATGTTATCAGGAGGCTGTGAAAGAAAAGATGGTGTCAGCACCAAGTAATAACCCACAGACTGTATAAGAAACTCTAACTTTCTTCCCCTCTAATATGCTAGAGGGGTCACTTACTTCGCAGGCTTCAGATCTCTGTGCACCACACCATAGCTGTGCAGGTATTCCACAGCAAGGACCGTTTCCGCAATGTACATACGGGCCAAGAGGACTGGTAAAGGACCCCTGTGCTTTAGAAGGGTACCACAGTCACCTCCTACAGGAGAAAGCAAATATGAGAACTGAGGGTTTGTTACAATGTAAATTACACATGATGAGTGGGAATGTGAAAAAGGCGGAGACATTGGGACAGGATGGTCTATATATACTGTATAATGTAGTGCGTATACTGTATACTGCAGATAGACCCTATACATAGAGACAGAGCCTCATCTACGAGCCTCTAATTTTTTTCTCTGTGAATGTTCTTATCTATAAAAACTCTTCAAAAAGACAAATCTTCCTTTTACCCATAGTGGAAATTGCTGCCGTGCTCAGCGAGGACATACTGGGGGACTTTCATAGAGATCAATGGTTTTTCAGGCATCTTGGTAACAGATGACTTATAATAATTGCAAAGAGGACATGTAACCGTCCATGTGGGCACATTGTGGTCATATATAGGTGCTAGGATTAAGCAGACGTGGGCTGGATATAGATACAATGGATGTGTCCTACCTGGTACATACTCCATGACCATACATAGATGAAGTTTAGTAGGAAAGGAGCAGAACGTGGAGACCACAAAGGGACAATCTGCGAATGCTGAGATGTCCCTCTCCAGAAAGGCCCATTCAAGCCTCTTTGGCTTTTTCAGGTTCTCCTTGTCCATTTTCTTCATAGCGCAGACTTGGTTTGTGTCTTTATGGCGAACTAAGTGGACGGCCCTGGAGAGGAGAAAAAAACATGATTTACTATAAATTCTTATTAACAATCTATCTATAGATCTCATCAAATGATCTCCTGTATTAATGATTAATGTGGGGCCATCACTAGAAAACCATGTCTATAAATACATAAAATAACACTCCACAAATGATCACCAATGGGGGGTCCTCATCCACGTCACATCCTAACTGACCTGAATAGTGACAGATAGATGTGGACCGTGATGTGAACTCATAATTTGTCCATGGGAACATAACATGGGAAGGACGCAGAGACATCGTCATAAGGAGCCCTGGGAAATATATATAATACCAAAGTAAAGCTCACCCAAAGGCTCCACTGCTGATCAGTTTGATCGGTTTATAGTCGCTCTTACAAGGATTTCTCCCCAGGTTCAATGATCCGATCGTGGCCTAAAAAGGAATAAGAAATGACATTAAGACATAGAAACTGCAGGGGAATAAAAGCTGAAGATGCAGGAACGTCTCTCTTCTATATTATGTCCATGATGATTACACTGCAGCAGATGTAGGGGACTTGATACAAGCCGGACCCTGCACAGACACTATTATATTATAGGAGATATCCCCCTTATACAAAGACACAGGCGGAAATACAAACTCCGCACCACTGAGTACAGACTGTCCTCACAGATGATGAAGCCACAGGGACAGGTGGCCATAAAATACCCTGTGTCTGCCTGGAGTGGACATGGAGGCCTCCACCATCATAAATCCGACCTTCTGCTAAATGGCTGGTAATCTAGAGAAGATCAGACAACAAGGACATGAGATGTAGACCTGTGTCTGCCTGGAGAGGACAGGGAGGCCAACATCATGAAACTGACTTTCTGCTATATGATTGGTAATCTGGAGAAGATGAGACAAGGACATGAGATGTAGACCTGTGTCTGCCTGGAGCGGACATGGAGGCCTCCACCATCATAAATCTGAGCTTCTGCTATATGGCTGGTGATCTGGAGAAGATCAGAGAACAATGACATGAGATGGAAACCTGTGTCTGCCTGGAGAGGACAGGGAGGCCTCCACCATCATGAACCTGAGCTTCTGCTATATGGCTGGTGATCTGGAGAAGATCAGACAACAAGGACATGAGATGTAGAAGATGATAGATCCTTACCAGGCGCTCCACTGAGTAGGCCGGATACTCCAGTACAAGCAGGACATTTTGGGCCAGTTGTTTAATAAAGGCCAATTCTCCACTTTGGGATTTTTCTTCAGCCTATAGAGATGAAAACAAAGAAGAAAGGAAAATCATGAGAGGAAAAGCAAAACGGAGGAGGCCATTTATATCACCATGTTACTTATGCTATCTACACTACAAGTACTACATGACAACTGACGAGGGATCCGGTCGCTTGTAAACCTTTAAATCCCCACGTCCTCCCTCCATACCCAATGTATGTATACAAGACACATGGCTGCTTGTGACCTGTGTAAAATGGCCACAGCAGACTCCAACTCAAAACGCGGGGTGACTGCAACAATGATAGCCCCACAATTATATACAGTAGATATCTAATAGGCTTTAAACCAGAAGAAAAACAACACCTAATTAAGAGTTAGACCCTAGCCGCACCACACCGACACAAGGGTTAAGGCATTAATATCCCACATTAATACCACTATCCTCACAGGACCGAAGTCCACTAGTTATATTGAGATGTAACCAAAGTCACTATTCCCCCAACAGTAACCTCCGTCCAAAGGACATCACATTTATCAAGACTCTGACCCAAACCTATCCCCCACCGCTGTGACCGTCCCAAAACCTCTACTTATCAAGTGCCAGCCTTCAAACTTTCCTCCCATCTCTTTATAAGGGCTGGTTGGATGCTGGAACGTGAAACTCCTACCTTCTTCCTTTTATTGTCCCCCTGTAACCCAGCTCCTCAACTCCTTCCCGCAAATGTACGGGTTATTAACATCCTGGAAGGGTCCTCACATGTGGAGGGGGCTCAGGAGCTGAGCTCCCCAAACATGCGTATATGAAATAGCCAGCATCTGTCCCTAAAAACCGTGGACAACGCAGAATTCTTCTGTTAACCATTTAAATAAAGCTGTCAGTCTGTGACAGTATCATTTCAATTGTGCATGCACCGATGCCTGAGCACTCTTGCTTTCATCGGCCCTCCACAAGGCGATCACAGGGGTCTAATGCATTTCTAGGACAACCAGGGGTCTGCTGAAGACCTCCGTTGCTGAAACCACGGTCCTCCTTGTGAAGCTTAGCTATAGGCTGAGCTCCAGAGGAGATCAAGATTTTCACTATATAGCGCAATACTGTAGTATTGCAATATATAGTATGAGCGATTTGCAGGATTAAGTCCCCTAAGGGAACGAAAAAAAAAAATTAAAAATAAAGAAGAAAAGATTTAAAAAAATGTTAAAAATATAAAAGTTCAAATCACTCCTCTTTTCACCATTTAAAATAAAGAAAGGAAAAAATGAATGATCATATTTGATATTGATGCGGTTGTTAAAGTCTGATCTTTTAAGATAGGGAATTAATTAATACGATCAATAAACACCGAAAAGAGGAAAAAAAATTGGATTTGTGGGGTTTTTTTGTCTTCTCATTTCAGTTAAAAACATTAATAATAAACAATCAAAACACCCATAGAATCTATGATTCTATGACACTCTATGTACACAAAGTTCACTGCAAAACTCAAATCTTCACTCATCCCAATCGACAGAAAACTAAAATGTTATGGGTCCCTGAATATAGCGACACAAAGAACCATTGCATCTCACTTGGAATTTTTTTCCCTTGTTTCAGTACAATGTATGGTAAATAGAATGGAGCCACTGAAAGCTACAACTTGTCCTGCAAAAGAATCAAGCCCTCACATGTCTATGTCAATGGAAAAATAACAAATTTATGGCTCTTGAAAGAAAGTGAGGAAAAAATGAAGGCATAACAACTGAAAACTCTGTGGTCCATAATTGGTTAACCAATCCAATTCCCCCCTACCTCCACAACCCTCCCAATAACCCTGTAGATATCACCCTCTCCCTTGTCATGTAGCCTGTATGCCCTATTATTGCTCCCCGGCTATTCTTATCTGGGTATTTGGTACAGGTTAAACTTATATTCCATTATTATTTTCCATTATTACTATATGATTTGTGCAGATTGTCTGCTATTTACCTGTTGTACTAATGTCCATATGTTCTTCTGTAAATGCTCAAGATATTCTGAGCTTATATGACCTCGTTTGTATTTGGTCAGGCAATCTCTCACAAGCTCCATTACCAGCCGGTAAGTGAAGCTGAGGACGCCATCGGGTAGTGGTAGCACAAAGTCAGGGTCATAGGTGGCAAGAATCCCCTGGAGTAGTGCTAACACCTGAAGTCTGTCTGGAGGAATTCCAGACATTTCCAGTAAATCCAAGCGCAGTCTGTATATGACTAGCTATATGGCTTATCACACCGACAACAATGACACCGGAAAGTCAAAGTGACAACTAGAGTGTAATGACTTGTAGAAGTAGTGATGGTTAATTGTGATGTCATAATGGAATCTTGTGTTCTACTCTTAAAGGGGCAGCTTACCTTATAAGGAAGTTGCCTAGCATCCCTTAAGGAGGCAACAATATAGGCTGAGCATCGGTACCATATGCAGACATGGATGATAGAGTTATGGACGCTTTACTCTTCTGAGCAGTTAGAGTATTATTATGTTGTTACATAAATTATTTATATCTGTTCCACACAATAAAAATTAGTGTTTTGTATCAATAAGAAAGTCAGATTCCGGGGCTAAAAGACAATGTATATCTTTGTACCGTGTTAGGGGCTAAAAGAAGTATCTTTACTGAGGGAAAAGGGCCGGACTAGGGGCTGCTCCCAGCTCTGGCATAGGACGCACACAGGCCCATGTTACTCTCCCACACCCACTTTCAAAGATGAGGGTCTCTATTACAAATATGACCCTGCCTACCATTGGAGAAAATCTAAATTTACTACTCCCCGTGATACCAATTTATTAGGATGATCATTTAGGTCTCTTTATCACATTAATAGTTCCCCTTGGGCATCCTTATAATAATAAGAGTGCCCCTCTGGGTCTCCTTATAATAATATTAGTGCCCCTCTGGGTCTCCTTATAATAATATTAGTGCCCCTCTGGGTCTCCTTATAATAATAATAGTGCCCCTCTGGGTCTCCCTATAATAATAATAGTGCCCCTCTGGGTCTCCCTATAATAATAATAGTGCCCCTCTGGGTCTCCTTATAATAATAATAGTGCCCCTCTGGGTCTCCCTATAATAATAATAGTGCCCCTCTGGGTCTCCCTATAATAATAATAGTGCCCCTCTGGGTCTCCTTATTATAATAATAGTGCCCCTCTGGGTCTCCTTATAATAATAATAGTGCCCCTCTGGGTCTCCCTATAATAATAATAGTGCCCCTCTGGGTCTCCTTATAATAATAATAGTGCCCCTCTGGGTCTCCCTATAATAATAATAGTGCCCCTCTGGGACTCCTTATAATAATAATAGTACCCCTCTGGGTCTCCTTATAATAATAATAGTGCCCCTCTGGGTCTCCTTATAATAATAATAGTGCCCCTCTGCGTCTCCTTATAAGATTAAAGGGAATCTGTCAGAAGGATCAGCCCTCCCTCCCAAGCCGTCTATATGGGCATACGTTATACACGTGGTCCCTTTACCAGCGAGGTTGGTCGACTGGGATAAGAAAATCATTCAACGAGAGACTAGATGGATTTTATTATCTAATGGCCTATTGTTATAGTGTGATCACTATTCAGTATGGCCCTATTACATAGACTATCACCATACAGTTTGTAGGCCAATTGTGGCTGCGCTCTTCTATACGGCATAGTCGGCCATTTGGACGGACTTCTTTTCTTTATCTATACTTTTAATCTTGGCTGCACTGAATATTGATTCAGGGTTAAATGATTCTCCTTTGTGTGTGCATCGATTATATCTGGTACATTTACACTATATTAATACATCCTCTATATTTATAATATATCTATACACCTATATTCCCTGTTGTCTTGTTGCCTAGCCATTATGGGAACCAATCTGTATCTACAGTGCTGGCCAAAAGTATTGGCACCCCTGCAATTCTGTCAGATAATACTCAGTTTCTTCCTGAAAATGATTGCAATCACAAATTCTTTGGTATTATTCTCTTCATTTAATTTGCTTGCAAGGAAAAAACACAAAAGATAATGAAGCAAAAACCAAATCATTTATCATTTCACACAAAACTCCAAAAAAGGGCCGGACAAAAGTATTGGCACCCTCAGCCTAATACTTGGTTGAAGAACCTTTAGCCAAAATAACTACGAACAACCGCTTACGGTAACCATCAATGAGTTTCTTACAATGCTCTGCTGGAATTGTAGACCATTCTTCTTTGGCAAACTGCTCCAGGTCCCTGATATTTGAAGGGTGCCTTCTCCAAACTGCCATTTTGAGATCTCTCCACATGTGTTCTATGGGATTTAGGTCTGGACTCATTGCTGGCCACCTTAGAAGTCTCCAGTGCTTTCTCTCAAACCATGTTATATTGCTTTTGGAAGTGTGTTTTGGTCATTGTCCTGCTGGAAGACCCATGACCTCTGAGGGAGACCCAGCTCACACTGGGCCCTACATTATGCTGCAAAATTTGTTGGTAGTCTTCAGACTTCATAATGCCATGCACAAGGTCAAGCAGTCCAGTGCCAGAGGCAGCAAAGCAACCTCAAAACATCAGGGAACCTCCGCCATGTTTGACTGTAGGGACCGTGTTCTTTTCTTTGAATGCCTCTTTTATTTTCCTGTACACTCCATGTTGATACTTTTTCCCAAAAAGCTCTACTTTTGTCTCATCTGACCAGAGAACATTCTTCCAAAATGTTTTAGGCTTTCCCAGGTAAGTTTTGGCAAACTCCAGCCTGGTTTTTTCATGTCTCGGGGTAAGAAGTGGAGTCTTCCTGGGTATCCTACCATGCAGTCCCTTTTCATTCAGACGTCGACGGATAGTACGGGTTGACACTGTTGTACCCTTGGACTGCAGGGCAGCTTGAACTTGTTTGGATGTTAGTCGAGGTTCTTTATCCACCATCTGCACAATCTTGCATTGAAATCTCTCGTCAATTTTTCTTTTCCGTCCACATCTAGGGAGGTTAGCCACAGTGCCATGGGCTTTAAACTTCTTGATGACACTGCGCACGGAAGACACAGGAACATTCAGGTCTTTGGAGATGGACTTGTAGCCTTGAGATTGCTCATGCTTCCTCACAATTTGGTTTCTCAAGTCCTCAGACAGTTCTTTGGTCTTCTTTCTTTTCTCCATGCTCAATGTGGTACACACAAGGACACAGGACAGAGGTTGAGTCAACTTTAATCCATGTTAACTGGCTGCAAGTGTGATTTAGTTATTGCCAACACCTGTTAGGTGCCACAGGTAATTTACAGGTGCTGTTAATTACATGAATTAGAGAAGCATCACATGATTTTTCAAAGGGTGCCAATACTTTTGTCCACCCCCTTTTTTAGGTTTGGTGTGGAATTATATTCAATTTGGCTTTAGGACAATTCCTTTTGTGTTTTTTTCATTGAAGACAAATTAAATGAAGAGAATAATACCAAAGAATTTGTGATTGCAATCATTTTCTGGAAGAAACTGAGTATTATCTGAATTGCAGGGGTGCCAATACTTTTGGCCAGCACTGTATGATGTGATAAATACTTGATGAGATTCATAAAACAGCGCCCCCTATTGGAGCCCACTGTTCGTTTCAAGCATGGAACTTCTGGTATCTGTATGGGGAGGAAACCTCTCGCTGGAGCGCCGCGTGCCTCCCAGTGCGCACTGACGCCCCCTCCGGTCTCATCGCTGGAACACATTTTTATGTAAAGTGTCATTGAATGCAGCAGCCGGGTCTAAGCTCCTAATAAACACAACCCTCCGCCTGCCCCGCTGTGTTATTACAGGCTCTATTCCCCTTCAAGCCTAAGCGTCAGAATGCCTGCTCCTCCTCTTACCTCCCCCTTTCACCTGCTGTTATAGTACAGCCTGTCTGGGCTCTGTAGTAAAGCCTCTTATTAACCCTCTCTCCCTATGTATCTACTGGTAGACCCCATATTAATATAAGCCCCTTGCATACCATGAGCTGCAATATTATTATTGTAAGAAACCCCATGTGCACTATTATTATCAGGCATAGATGGGGGCATTATTATTCAGTATCGGCACACAGGGGGCATTATTACTATCTAAGGCAAGGGTGGGCAATTAATTTTCCAAAGAGATCACATGAGAGACCATGACTGTTGCGGAGAACGAACCAATAGACAGATATGAATTCTGCTCAATATTCATATCAACATATTAATTACATTTATTATAATATATTAATATTATCACTAGAGATGAGCGGTGTTCGACTCGAACTGTTCGCCAATCTCAAATTCGAGCTGTTTTGGGCAGTGTTCGAGCCGTTCGGCGAACACGAACAATTTGAAAAAAATCCGGCTGTTCGAGGTTATCTTCCATAACTGTTCGTGCACCAAAATCATAACTGGATTTTTTCTCAGTAATGCTGAAAATTAATGTTAATACGCAGTTTGAGTGTACAGCGGGGCGGGGGGAGGGGCAGGGGATGGATCTCTGCAGAAATAATGAAGATCTCCATTTTTTTTTCTCTTTCCCCCATTTACAGCGGGGAGATGCAATCTGTCAGCCTATCAGCAGCGCACACACGGAGCGAACTGCTTTTTTCACACAAGCAAAGGCATGTGTCATTGGCAGTGTATGTCACATGTCCTTGCCCTATAAGACCCAGCCATTTTCCACGTAGCCACCATTTTCTCACTGCTGCAGCTGCGTGTTAGACGGCACCGCTGTTGCTGTGTGCGCTATACTTTGAGTGTTCATTTCAAGCCAATTTTCGCACAAATCTACAGATAGCTTGGGAGTAGGGGATAGTTGTGATTGCAGTCCTTTTGAGGACTAGGTTACATCATTTCCTACGACTTTTATCAGGCAGGTCTGTGCTCTTAAATAGATAGGTTGGGAGTAGGGTCTACTTGTAATTGCAGTCCTTTTCTGGACTAGGTTACAGCATTTCCTAGGACTTTTTGCTAGGCAGGTCTGTGCCAGTGCTGTGCAAGTTTTTTTCACAGCATTTGGCTAAATCTAGCTAAGCAAATCCTTTTTGGCCTCTTGCAGTGTGTGTTAGTCAGTGGAGTAGCCTATCTGTGTTGCAAGCTATACCACCTGTGTATAGAATACAAATTTTTTTACTGCACCTAGCCAAGTAAAACCTTTTGGGCATAGCATCATTCTATTAGTCCATCTATACTAACCTCCACCAGGTTGCAAATTAAAAATAATTTTTATCTGCATCTAGCTCTGAAAAAAATGTGGTCTTGTAGCAGTGTGTGGGACTTGTTCTATTAGTCCATCTATACTAACCTCCACCAGGTTGCAAATTAAAAATAATTTTTAGCTGCATCTAGCTCTGAAAAAAAATTTGAGCTTGTAGCAGTGTGTGGGACTTGTTCTATTAGTCCATCTATACTAAGCTCCACCAGGTTGCAAATTAAAAATAATTTTTATCTGCATCTAGCTCTGAAAAAAAATTTGGGCTTGTAGCAGTGTGTGGGACTTGTTCTATTAGTCCATCTATACTAACCTCCACCAGGTTGCAAATTAAAAATAATTTTTAGCTGCATCTAGCTCTGAAAAAAAATTTGAGCTTGTAGCAGTGTGTGGGACTTGTTCTATTAGTCCATCTATACTAAGCTCCACCAGGTTGCAAATTAAAAATAATTTTTATTTGCATCTAGCTCTGAAAAAAAATTTGGGCTTGTAGCAGTGTGTGGGACTTGTTCTATTAGTCCATCTATACTAAGCTCCACCACCTATGTATGTAATAAAATTGTTTTACTGCATCTAACCCAGCCAATGCTTTTGGGCTAATACAACAGTTTGGCCACTCAGCTCTGCTCGGTTCCCATCCATTGTTTTTTGTGCAAACAACTCCAGAGTTGTCAATTAGTTAACCACCAAAATGAGTGGAAAAAGGCCTGCTGATGGTGGAAAGGGGAATAGGTGTGTTGGGAAGGGAAAAAAAGGTTGTGTCCGTGGGTTAGGTGTTAAAGCAACAGTAACATCTGCAGAAGAAAGACCATCTTCCAGCCAAACTAAGATGTCTACTTCTTTTAGTGGACAATGTGATAAGATCCCTTTCTTACGGCCACGCCAATCGCTACAAATTCCAGATGAGGCACAAAAACAGCAGGTGCTTCAACGGATATCAAGTGCTCCTTCAAGTGGGCTCTCCTCCACCTCAACCATAATGTAGACCCTCGTTCCCAAACTGTATCTCCTGTTGGTGGAGAGAATGAGGAAGGCGATGATGAGACTCAAATACCTGATTGGAACGACAACTTGAGATTTTTGTCAGGGCAGGAAGAGGTTGACTCTGAGGACGACTGGTGTGATAACACACAGGGTGATGATGACGAGGTTGGAGATCCCACTTACTGTCAACCCACAGTCAGCCAGTCGATGAGGTCAGCAGAGGAGGTGGAGGAGGATGCTAGTGACGACGAGGTCAGGTTGCGCCTTCCTGGACAGAGACGTAGTACTGGAAGCACGTCAACAACTGCATCCTCAAACACAACTCTGCCTCTGACCACAAGTCGTAGTGGCTCTTCAGGTCGCATGGGTGCTAAGCCTTGCATAGCTTGGGCATTTTTTCAGATCGATAAGAATGACCCAACTCGTGTTATCTGCAACATTTGTCAGAAAAAGCTAAGTAGAGGGCAAAAAATACATAGTTTGAGTACTTCATACATGAACCGGCACATGGATATGAAGCATAAGTTGCAGTGGGAAGCTCACTGTGCTACAATGCGGCCTAGCCGGCTGGGCCAACCACCATCAGCCACATCTTGTGCATCCGCAGCCTCTTCATCCTCTGTGACTGGGGGGATAGCAGTCACACCTGTTTTGGGACGCAGACCGGCCACCTCTTTACCCGCAACAGCCAGTGTGATTGTCAGGTCATCATTTTATTTGGAGGTGGAAACACCAGCTGGTGTTGAGCGCTCTCCGACATCGATAGCACCACCTTTGGATCAAGGCAACCTAACATGTCCGCCTGCATCTTCCTCACAGACCCGCAGTTTGCCGGGGACACCCTTCTCAACCCCGTCTAAGCACAACAGCCAGCCCTCGGTCCCTCAGATGTGGATGTGGCACCCAGGGGAATGGGGATAACTCGGTACCCGGGCCTTTGGCCTGGCCTTTAGGGATGTCGCGGTGGTCGGCTCCCGGGCCCGTACCCTGGGGTCTCTCCTAAAAAGGGGTTGATATTTGTAAAGTTTATAAAAGAAAGAGTTCGTGACGCCACCTGTGGTTTCTGGTGAGGATCACCAGCGCTGCGCAGTCTACTGAGGCTGATGATAAGGCAGCTTGATGGTATAGCTCTCCACAGTTAGAGCTGGGCCTCAGGGCAGTATAGGAACGGGGATGCAGGATATAGAGACTATTCTGGTCCAGAGCAAGAACAGGGACAGACACGATAGCCACTTCAGTACCTTTTACTGGTGGAATTTCAGGCACTCCCCGGAGCACTGTAGGATGAAGGGTGTATGTCCAGATCCTCCCCAATGAGCAGGTTTTGGGCCTCCTGGTTCTGGCTTCTGCATAATAAGTTTCTGACCTGCCTGGAGCTAGGCCTAACTTTGTCTCTGTCCTGCGCTGGCTGACCTTGTGGTAGGGCCTTCTCTTGGAGTGCACGCTCCCGACCTACGGGGCCTATGTGTCTCCTGGCTCTGGTACGTATCAGCACTTTAGCGATCCTGGGACCTGTAGTTCTCCAGGGATTCCGGTTTATCTTGCTGGGTCGTGGAGTTCCCGGCAAGCTTTGGACCCGGTGTCCGGTAAATTCTTCTTCTCGGGGTGAGCCAGCTAAGCTCCTCTGCTCCCCTATGAACTAACTCTCTACTCCTTTGCCTTCGGCCTACTCGAGCCCTCGATAGGCTACTCACACAAACGGCAGCGTGCCGCGGTTCACCGATCTTATGGCGCCGGCACATCTACAGCTCACCTCACTGAGCTACACCGAGTCTTGATCTGGATAAGCTCCACTGCAGGGTAGAATGCAGGAGCTGGAACAGGCTTTTGTCCTCTGAGGTAACACGTCTCAGCCTGCACTGGACTCACTGCTAAACCAGACTCTGACAGACTAACGGCTGCCTGGCCCCACCTTCCCTTATATATCTCCCTAAGGAGCCCCCTCTGGTGGTCTGAGGTGGAAGGTGCAGATGTGTGAATGGTTATGGGGGCCTCTTGTGGAGGAGTCCTTCAATACACCCTTCTGGGTCTGTGATGCCAAGCACAGCTGGGCTTCACATGGACAAGTAAAAGACCATTTCCTCCTAGCCATGAGAAAGCTAAGAGGTTGAATTTCACCATCTGCAAGCTCTTGGCTACGTAAATGCTGCCTTTCCGCCTGGTGGACACAGAGGATTTTCGAGACCTTATGTCCCGTCACAGTGCCCCAGTACCAGATGTCCAGTGGGCACTACTTCTCAAAGAAAGGTGTGCCTGCACTCCACCAGCATGTCGCACACAACATCACCGCTTCTTTGAGAAACTCTGTGTGTGACAGGGTGCATTTCACCACAGACACTTGGACGAGTAAGCATGGACAGGGGCGTTACATGTCGCTGACTGGGTACTGGGTAACTATGGTGACAGGACAAGGGGCTGCTGTCCAAGTCTTGCCGTCCCCACGAGTTGTGCGTCAATCCTCTTTATCTCGAAGTTCCTCCACTGCTTCTGCCTCCTCAACCTCCTCTCGGTCCTCCACCTGCACCCAAAGCCTGTCTGGTCATGCCACAAGCTTTCTAACTGCGCAGAAGGGATCCTGCACAGCTCCTTACTATGCTGGCAGCAGGGCTCAACGTCATCAGGCGGTTTTTACTTTGAAATGTCTGGGAAATGTGAGTCACACAGCTGAGGAGTTGTGGTCAGCTCTGGAGAACCAGTTTCATGAATGGTTGTCTCCACTGGACCTGAAACCAGGGAAGGCCGTGTGCGACAATGCTGCAAACCTCAGTGCGGCCCTTCGCCGGGGCAATGTCACACACGTGCCTTGTATGGCTCACGTGTTGAACCTGGTGTCCAGCAATTTTTAGGCCACTATCCTGGACTAGATAGCCTTCTGCAGAGGGCACGGTCGCTGTGTGCTCACTTCCGCCGTTCGCATCCCGCAGCTCAGCGACTTACATCTCTACAGAAGTCGTTGAGCCTGCCACTTCACAGGCTAAAACGCGATGTGCCTACCCGGTGGAATTCAACTCTGCACATGTTGCAGTGACTGTGGCAGCACCGACAAGCCCTGGTGCAATATGTTCTGACGTATAGCCTGGGCCAACGAGATCCAGAGGTGGGACAAATCACGCTGGAGGAGTGGTCTCAGATCAGGGACCTATGCATCCTTCTGCACAGTTTTGAAATGGCGACGAAGATGTTTAGTGCTGACGATGCCATTATCAGCATGACTATTCCGGTGATTTACATGCTGGAGCACATGTTAAACAGAATTCGGAGTCAGGTGGTGGCACAAGAGGAGGTGGAGGAAGTAGAGGAGGAGGAGTTGTATGCGGAAGGGCTAACATCTGCAAAGTCCAGACGGTCGGCAGCACCAAGGCGGCAGGCATGTGAGGGTGGGGGAGATGGTTTTAGCAGGGCGCATGGTAGCAGCCAAACTAGTGAGAAATGTGCAGGAGCCCAGGAAGAAGTGGAGGACGAACTGATGGAAGACTCATCAGATGAGGGAGACCTTGATCACATTTCTGTTGTGCGAGGTTGGGGAGAGAGGGCAGAGGAAGGAAGCATGATTGTTACCTCGCCACCAACACAACAGGGACTTGGTGCTCCTGGATGCGCAAGACACATGAGTGCCTTCTTGCTGCACTACCTGCAACATGACCCTCGAATTGTGAGAATTAGAAATAATCCTGACTACTGGGTTGCCACACTATTAGATCCCCGGTACAAAAGTAAATTTGCAGAAATTATTCCTGCCATAGAAAGGGATGCACGCATGCAGGAGTATCAGCAGAGACTGTTGCAGAATCTTACATGTGCTTTTCCACAAAACACCAGTGGTGCACGTAGTGAATCTCACAGTTCCAACTAGCCAACTGTGGGACCGTCGAGTGTTCAGCACTCAAAATGTAACAGAAACACAGTATCTGCTGGTAACATCAATTTTGCGGAATCATTTCACCACTTTTTTAGCCCATCCTTTGCATGGCCACAGGAGACAAGAAGTCTGACACATAGTCAACGCCTAGAGACGATGGTACAGGAGTATCTCCAAGTAAACATTAAGCCATGACTGTGTCACTGGACTCTTGCTCTTTTTGGGCTTCCAATCTGGTTAAATGGCCTGAGCTCGCCACTTATGCCTTGGAGATCTTGTCATGCCCCGCAGCCAGCGTTCTGTCTGAACGTGTGTTCAGCGCTGCTGGTGGTGTGCTGACAGATAAGCGCACGCGGCTCTCCACTGATAATGTAGACAGATTCACGTTCATAAAGATGTACAAATCATGGATCCGAAAGGACTTTTCTACCCCTGTGTCATCCTGGGGAGAGTAAAAGCTTGATGATTTGTTAATATCACCTCACCAACCGTTTTAAGCTTTCAAATTACTAATCATGTTTATCTGTATCTTGCCTGTATAATAATTTTGGCCTTGTAGCACTGTGCAGTACTGATTCTATTAGGCCATCTATACTAAGCTCCACCAGATTTCAAATTACTAATCATGTTTATCTGTATCTTGCCTGTATAATAATTTTGGCCTTGTAGCACTGTGCAGTACTGATTCTATTAGGCCATCTATACTAAGCTCCACCAGATTTAAAATTACACTGGTCAATGCAGTTTTTCTGTCAAAAGGTTTTAAAACATATTTTAAGTCAATTTTGGCTGCTGATTACTAATACGAACTCCGTTTTTGGCTATCACATCAGGATTTCGAGATATTTTTGATGGAAATTAATCCTATCGAATGTTTTTTGATAAAAACCTCATGATTTTCGTTACTACATTTTGTATATTTTTAATCAAGGAATAACAAATTACAAAGTTTGTGTACAGCAAATCAAATATACTTACAAAATTAAACTACAAAATATAAAAACACATATATATGGCACACAGATGAATGGCAAATGGCAGTTATTTGAACTTTCTTTTCTTGGCTGATCTGTGATGTACAGCTTCTGGGTTGTCTCTCATCAAGCTCCAGCAATAGTCAGCCATCATATGTGAGTCCCACCGGCCTTGATACCGTTCTTCCATTGTTTTAATGTCCTGATGAAAACGCTCCCCTTGTTCCTCGCTCACATCCCCAAGATTCTCTGGAAAAAAGTCCAAATGGCTGTTTAAATAGTGAATCTTGGTACTCATTCTACATCCAAGATTTTGCAGACTCATTAGTAGCTCTTCCACAATCTCTTCATAGTTGTCTGCTTTCTTATTCCCTAGAAAATTCTGCACCACATTACAAAATGCATTCCGAGCTCTTTCTTCTGTCTCATTCATTGATGTGATAAAGTTTGGGTCTCTCATAAGTGTTCTTATTTGAGGTACATCCAATATTCCAGCCTTTTTCTTCTCTTCACTAAGACGTGGAAAAGTTGAACATGTATAGTTAAAGCATTCTCCACTGTGATTGAGAGCTTTGACGAACTGCTTCATCAATCCAAGTTTTATGTGCAAGGAAGGAAAGACAATGTTCTTCCTATCCACTAGTGAATCATGGATGACATTCTTATCGGCAGGTGCCAAACTCTGTCGGTGAGGCCATTCAGTTTTCACCCAATGCTCTGCTGTAGCTCTACTGTCCCAGTAGCACAGAAAACAAGGGTGTTTGAAAACTGTTTTTTTACTTTATTATCATAACAAATGGGAATTATGCATGTTCAAAGAAAACAAAGATATTCTCACATTTTTTGGGAGACTAAATGAAAACTAAATTTACCTTAGTGAACCGTATAAAACGGCACTTTTCATACACTACTTATATTTTTCTTGGAATTATTGAAAATGGGCTATATACCTATAGCGCAAAAACGTGATGTGATAGAGAAATTATAAGATCAGATTTGAATTCAGCACCCTCAAATTAGTCTAAAACTGTTCTTAAAGTCCATGCCAGAATTTTTTTTTTTTTGTACACCAGTGTTATTAATAATCATGTTTATCTGCATCTTGCCTGTAAAATAATTTTGGCCTTGTAGCAGTTTGCAGTACTGATTCTATTAGGCCATCTATACTAAGCTCCACCAGATTTCAAATTATTACTAATCATGTTTATCTGTATCTTGCCTGTAAAATAATTTTGGCCTTGTAGCAGTTTGAAGTACTGATTCTATTAGGCCATCAATACTAAGCTCCACCAGATTTCAAATTAATAATAATTTTTGTTCTCTCTGAACGTGTGTTCAGCGCTGCTGGTGTTGTGCTGACAGATAAGCGCACGTGGCTGTCCGCTGACAATGTAGACAGACTCAGGTTCATAAAGATGAACACATCATGCATAAGCAAGGACTTTTCTAGCCCTGTGTCATCCTGGGGAGAGTAAAAGCTTGAGGATTTTGGTAAAATCACCTCACCAACCATTTTAAGCTTTCAAATTAATTATCATTTTTATCTGTATCTTGCCTGGAAAATAATTTTGGGCATAGTAGCAGTGTGGAGTACTGATTCTATTAGGCCATCTATACTAAGCTCCACCAGATTTCAAATTATTACTAATCATGTTTATCTCTATCTTCCCTGTAAAATAATTTTGGCCTTATAGCAGTTTGCAGTACTGATTCTATTAGGCCATCTATACTAAGCTCCACCAGCTTTCAAATTAATAATAATTTTTCGCTGCATCTATCCCGGAAAATAATTTTGGGGCTCCTAGATGCGCAAGACGCATGGGTGCCTTCTTGCTGCACTACCTGCAACATGACCCTCAGATTGTCAGAATTCGAAATAATCCTGACTACTGGGTTGCCACACTCTTAGATCCCCCACACTCTTCGATCAACCTTTTCATTTTAATAAAGAACAAAAAAATGGTCATTTTTGAAATTATAAGCATTAGCAGGTTATTAGAAACTTAAATCAAACAGTTTTCAACTCAAAGCTTTATTCTAGGTGATGTTACATTTGCACATAGGACCCCTTGTTCGAAAGGAGCTTCTGAACTCTCTCGTCCATTGAATTTGTCAGGTTTTGGATGGTTTCTGCTTCAATTGTTTTGCCTGAGAACAGAATACCCTCTCAGAGCTGTTGCTTAGATGTGAACTGCCTCCCGCCATCATAGACACTCCTTTTGATGATGCTCCAGAGGTTCTCAATGGGTTTGAGGTCAGGGGAGCATGGAGGTCACACCATAAGTTTGTCCCCTTTTATGCCCATATCAGCCAGAGATGCAGATGTGTTATGTGCATCATGAGACGGTGCATTATCATGCATGAAAATGATCTTGCTGTGGAATACATGGTTCTTCTTCTTGAACCATGGCAGGAAGTGCTGTTTGAGAAACTCCACATACATCATGGAGTTCATCTTTACCCCTTCAGGGATCCTAAAGGGGCCGACAATCTCTCTCCTCATGATTCCAGCCCAAAACATTACTCCACCTCCTCCTTGTTGGCGCCGTAGCCATGTTTGCATGGGGTGTCCATCAACCAGCCATCCTCCACTCCATCCATCTGGACTATCGAGCGTTGCACAGCACTCATCGGTGAATAAAACAGTTTTGAAGTCAGTCTTCATGTATTGTTTGGCCCACTGGAGCTGTTTCTGCTTGTGTACAGTGGATAGAGGAGGTCAACAGGATGGCTTATGCACAGCTGCAAACCTCTGAAGGGCCCTGCATCTTGTTGTTCGGGGGACGTTGGAGGCACCAGCAGCTTCAAAAACTTGTCTGCTGCTATGACAAGGCTTTTTTGCCGCTGCTCTTTTAACCTGACGTAATTGCCTGTAGGAAAGAGTCCTCAATTTTCCCTTATCAGCACGCACACGTGTGTACTGTGAATCAGCTACATACTTCTTGATTGTGCAATGATCACGATGAAGTGTCTTGGCAATGTTGAATGTAGTCATGCCTTGACCTAAACACTCCACAATTTGTTGCTTCTCAGCAGCCGACACATCCTTTTTCTTTCCCATTTTGGCAGAAAATGTAGGCTGCTTAATAATGTGGGACAGCCTTCTTAAGTAGTCTTGCCTTTCATTGGACACACCTGCCAAACTAGTTAGCACAGGTGTCTGCAATTGCATACAGTGATATAAAGAGCCCTGACACACATCACCATCAATGAGTTTAACTGACAAACAAAAAAATTCTTACCTTATCACTCCTAAACACTTTTTGCATAATAATTTGGAACACAGTGTACATGTGCTTTTCCACAAAGCTCCAGTGGTTCACGTAGTGAATCTTACAGTTCTAACTTGCCAACCGTGGTCTGTATGGAGTTGTTCAATAAAGCGCCCAAAATTAAGATAACATAGACGGGAGAGGTCTCTATGAATAGGAATTCCTAAGTATTTGATACCCTGTGAGGGCCAGGCATGCCAGGAGACTCTATGGAATGCTTTCTCAGCATCTAACGAGAGTATCTAATTACAAAATTTTAACTGCATCTAGCCCAGGAAATACTTTGTGCCTAGTAGCAGTGTCTGCTAGTCAGCGGATTATCCCGGCTGTTAAGCAAGCTACACCACCTGTAGTTTGGACACTTTAATTTTTTCAAAGGAAATGCTTCGGGCCCCCGGGACACTCAGTGAAGAGCATCGGGAGGCACCCCAAGCCACAGGGGCTGGGACTGGCGGTAGGACGCCTTGAAGTGGACCGCCAAGCTCGATCCTTATAAAAGCTTTTTAACTGCAGCAGCTTTAGTGGACGCTACTGGAGCTGTAATTCCCGCGGCTGCTGGCATCAGACTTGCCTTCCAATAGATCCTTGTAAAAGGATTTAAAGTGTACTCATTCAAATTAGAGAGACAATTTAAATTAAAAAGCTTAGACCTGCCTCCACCGCAGGGGGGCTCGCTCGACCCACCAGCGGACAGGCACCAGTATTGGGAGAAGGGGGCTGGCCATCAGGGTCCACCGCAGCTCTGGCACAAACCCGGCGACACGGAGGTCGCATGGGCAAGAACGGACTGGCCGTGTCAGCTTCGCACTTTTTTGGTTTTAGAAGGGCATTACATGCCTATATCTGTGTCTCCCCCTCCTTTTACTCCTCAACCTCTTTTCTTTTTGCATGACTATATGTACTTGTCACTTTTCCATGTGTTAGTTGTGTCTTCTGAGCAGTTTGTCAGCTTTTGGACACCTTTGAAGTGTTTTCTATGTGTTTTCTATGTGTTTTCTATGTGTTTCTATGTGTTTTTGTTTGCCTGCCATTGGTTTTAACGGTGTTCGACGGTGTTCCATGAACAGTTCGACGAACAGTTCGGCGAACATACGGGCGTTCGACGAACCGAACTCGAACCTTACGGGGGTGGCTCAACTCTAATTTTCACTTAATATTTAAGTTTGCTGACATTCCCCTATTTACCGTATAAGCCTGAAAACTGCCCCTATATACAGTATGAGCCCACACACAGCCCCCTACATATAATATAAGACCAACATAGCCCCTCTATATACAGTGTGAGTCCCCATATAGTCCCCTATATACAGTATGAGCCTCCACATAGACTTTCTACATACAATATGAGCCCTCATATAGCCTCCTATTTACATGATGAGCCCCCACATAGCCCCCTATAAACAGTATGAGCCCCCATATAGCCTCTCTATATAGAGTGTGAGCTCTCACATATCCTCCTATAAACAGTATGAGCCTGAACAATTCCTCCTATAAACAGTATGAGCCCCCACATGGACCCTATAAACAGTATGACCCTCACATAGCTTCCTATATCCAGTATGAGCCCCCATATGGCCCCCTATAAACAGTGTGAGCCCCCACATAGCCTCTCTATATAGAGGTTGAGCCTCACATATCCTCCTATAACAGTATGAGCCCTCACTTAGCCACTCTATATACAGTATGAACCCCACATAACCCCATATACTGTATACAGTATGTGCCCACACATAGCCTCCCTATATACAGTATGAGCCCTAGGTAACCTCCTATATACAGTATGAACCCCCACGCAGCCCTACATAAACAGTATGAGCCCCACATAGTCCCTTTATACAGTATGAGCCCCCACATAGCCTCCTAAATACAGTATAAGCCCCCATATAGCCTCCTATATGCAGTATAAGCCCCCACATATTTTCCCATATACAGCATAAGCCCCCCACATAGTCTCCTATATGCATTGTGAGCCCCATCATAGCCTCCTACATATACTGTGAGCACCCTCATAGCCTCCTATATACAGTATGAGGCCGCACATAGCCTCCTGTATACAGTGTGAGCTCCACATAGCCTCCTAAATACAGTTTGAGCCACCACGTAGCCTTTGTATATACAGTGCGAGCCCCCACATAGACTCATATATACATGCAGAAAAAACATACTCATCTCGCTCCTGTTCCCCGGGTGTGCTGCTCCGGTCTCCAACACCCTGACTCTACATACAGCAGACGCGATGAGGTGACGTGAATTACAAGTCATGGATGGAAGAAGTGGTTATGGTGGTGTGGGCTGAATGAAAAAGAAAAGGGAAAGTGAACAATTATGATCAGAGAGATGGTAGATGACTTAATATACATATATTTGTACAATTACCAGCACACTATGCACATACAGTACAGACCAAAAGTTTGGACACACCTTCTCATTTAAAGATTTTTCTGTACTGTATATAGTATGCAGAGCACTGGAATTGATATATGCAATTATACCACTACATGGTTGCTGCACAGTGATAATATCAGTGTTTATACTGTTAATAATCAGTATGGTATATTATCACTACAGTACATGTTGGTGATATGTTGTTATGATCTGGCTGTATTTATTGATTATTGTCTCATATTGTGGTATTGATTGTAATATTGGTCTTAGTACAGTCATGATGGTAATGATCAGTATGGTAGCATTATTTTAGCATTATGTGGTGGCATTATGTGGTCATAACTTGGTAGGATTATTTACTAGTGATGGGCGGACCCGTGGATATCCGAATATCTATTAAAAGTTTGGTTCGGTTTCCAGAACAGTACTTGACCCGGAACAAGGACCCCATTCATATGAATGGGGCCCCCGAACATCCATGGTTTCCCACGCAGATGACAGCGTGGGAAAAAGGGGCTCTGATCGGTTAGAACTACGGGCTCACTCTGTCAGATGACAGTGTGAGCCCGCAGCTGTGACTGTGACCAGTCGTAAAAAGCTTACCACAGGTCACAGGCATCAGCTGATGAGAGTACTACTCCCATCAGCCTATGCCTGCTGTTACAGAGCAGACGCCGCTGTGTAATCACTCCTGCAGTGTATAGCGCTGAGCTGCCGTGAAAGAGTTCACAGGAGTTCATCAGCTGATGAGCTCCAGTGATCTCACTTACGGCACCGCTACGGCGTGAGACAGTTCTCACGCAGCGGCGGTGCCGTAAGTGAGGTTACCGGGTTTCATCAGCTGATGAACTCCTGTGAACTCTCTCACGGCAGCTGATTGCTACACATTACTTGTGTCAGTGTGAGCCTGTTGTCATGTACAATATATTGTATGTCTATATACTGTTGACACATATATATACTGTTGTTATACACATGTAAATATATATATGGTGGCTCATTATACCCGTAATATTATTTTGAGGAATGTATTAACATTGTCTGTTTCTCTGACCTAACAAACTTTGACTATATGAGCCTTTTTACTAATCGGGTCACATTGGCCTGTGTATAAATACTATGCTACTTGGATGATCACTTAATATCTACTAGGCTGTACAATTTGGGTCCTGCGTGTCCCATATAGCGGCAGAATTTTTTTACACACTGTATGTTGTTTTGCACCATTTTTTGCACCAATTATCTGCATGTGATAATTTTTAACAAAATTGAATATTTAATAAAACAATTTTTTATGATGTAGATCGGCCTTTGATCGTGGTTGCTTCGGTTGTTTATGTTTATCTTGCGATTTTGCCATTATACGGTCAATAGTTGCCACTCTTCACATTGTAGTATGTGTACATTATGGAGTGGCACCGTTTGAAAATTATACTAGTATAAGTCATCTAGATCATCGTAGGACACTACGGATTATTTCATCACTTTGGATAGGTGAGGGATATGGTTGTTTTTTATTTTTGCTGTTTTACAGTTGACAGCGGCTTCTGGGATTAGGTGTTAGGTGAGTATAAATTAGCTTATTTATTTTCTGTTTTTTACAGGGAACAATGGTGTGAAGATATTCAAGGTAAACCCCTGTCGATCACTGTGCACTGGCAGGCGGGTTTTACGAAGCTCCACATATGAAAATTTGACACTGCAGCTTGCAAAGGAAGGAGCTGAAGAAGCGAAGAGTGAGAATTCTCACAGCAGCTGCAAGCTACACAGGATGTCCCTTCCCCTGACGCCATGTGCCTATTCAAGAAACATAATTCAACAGCGAGTTATGGGGAAAAGATTAATCTCAGTGATACACAAAATAGACCTGAGGGGATGCGGATTGTAACCCTAGTTTTAAACATAGTCCAGCGTAAGGAAAGGAGATACCCAGCACAGCCTTGCAGGGGCCCCTAGGACTCTGATGTTTAGCATCCATGCGTAGCAGGGGCCCGGCTGGGTCCAATGACACCAGAACGGGCTCCCTAGGACTGTCCAGTAAGAACATATGGCCCATTTTAGTTTTGGGAGCTCTTAGCTGGGAAATAACAGGGATGGAGACTTGGGCTCCACCAGGGGTGCAGTAGGGGGAGTGACACAGAGAGTTTGAAGGTCTCTGTAGCTAGAGCCTATTGTCTTTTTCCTGGGGAGGTCGTGATATCAAGTCATCCACCTGATTGTCACAGCTGACACCCGGTGCTATGTGCAAGGAACGGTCCCGCACCGCTCCCTGCACATTAACCCCAGAAATGCTGTGATTGAAATCGATCGCAGCATTCTGGTGGCAAGAGGAGGTTAGCGCGATACTTACCTTCTCTGCCGGCATCCCGCAGCGTCTGAGTCCGGTCCCAGATGTTGTCATGGTGACCCGATGTCATCATGACAACATCCGGGTCATCAGAAGGCAGGAAGTTGCTTTGGTCATGCGCCACGTGTGACCAAAGTAACTTTTCCCTGTGCAGCGCTGACAGGCTGCATAGCACAGGGATGGTGATGAAGTTAACCCCTTTAGTGAACAGGGTAAAAAAATAAAATAAAAAACAAAACATAAAACGATGCTTTATCATCATACCACCAAACAAAAAATGGAATAAAACGAGATCAAAAAGACAAATGTAAATAAAAATGGTACCGCTGAAAACGTCATCTTATCCCGCAAAAAACAAGCCACCATACAGCTCCAACGGCAGAAAAATAAAACATTTATAGCTCTCTAGCGATGCATAAACAATTCTTTTTTCTATAAAATAGTTTTCATTGAGTAAAAGTGCCATAACGTGAAAAAAAATATAACTGTGGTACCGCTGTAAACGTACTGACCCGAAGAATAAAGCTTCCTTATCAATTTGACGACACATAGAACGGCATAAAAAAACACCAAAAAACAATTCGTGAATTGTTGGTTTTTGTTTATTCTGCCTTCCAAAAATCGAAATAGAAAGCAATCAAAAAATGTAATGTGCCCAAAAATGGTACCAATAAAAACATCAACTTGTCCCACAAAAAAAAAAAAAAAATCACATGACTCTGTCGGCCGAAATATGGAAAAATTATAGCTCTCAAAAAATTGCGATGCAAAAACTAGTCTTTGCAAAAAAAAAGGGTTTTTTAGTGTGTGACAGCTCTCAATCATAAAAACCTGATATTAATCTAGTATCCCTGTAATTGCACCGACCCGAAAAATAAAGTTGTCTAATCACTTATACCGCACGAGGAATGGCGTAAAAAATAAACTTTAGGGTTAGGGATAGGGTTGTGCTAGGGTTAGGGTTAGTGTTGTGCTAGGGTTAGGGTTGGGCTAGGGTTAGGGTTGTGCTAGGGTTTGGGTTGGGCTAGGGTTAGGGTTGGGCTAGGGTGAGGGTTGAGCTAGGGTGGGGCTAGGGGTAGTGTTGGGGTAGGGTGGAGCTACGGTTAGGGTTGGGCTAGGGGTAACAATGAGCTATGGGTAGGGTTGTGCTAGGGTTAGGGTTGTACTAGGGCTAGGGTTAGGGTTGTGCTATGGTTAGGCTAGGATTGGGTTAGGGTTGGGCAAGGGTTAGGGTTGCGTTAGGGTTGAGCTAGGGTTAGGGTTGAGCTAGGGTTAGGGTTGGGCTAGGGTTAGGGTTGAGCTAAGGTTGAGTTTGGGCTAGGGTTGTGGTTGTATTAGGGTTGGGGTTGGGATTTTTTCAGAAGTAAAGAAAAAAATACTGTCTATATGGCGACTAATGTTGCGCACAAGAGCTCGCTACTTGAGTTTGCATCGGGTGCTCGGGTATGCACCGAGTATAGCGGGTGCTCGAGTGACATGCTCAAGTCTCCGCCTCAAATGTTTTGCAGCTGTTATATAGCCAAAAAAACCTTGCTGGGACTGCCTGTCATGCACAAGCGATCCCCACATGTTTTTATTTGGGTGACTAACAACCATGAAACATGCGGGCGGGGACTCGAGCATGTCACTTGAGCACCCGCCATACATGGTCCATACCTGAGTACCCGATGCAAACTCAAGTAGCGAGCACTTGCACTCAAGACTAATGACAACTTATTCAATATGATGACCTAATGTTTTCAAATTCTGTGTCGTACCTCTGGGTTCAAAATGTTCACTATACCCCTTGATAAAATCCTTCAGGGGTGTAGTTTCCTAAATGGAGTCACTTGGGGGGGGGGGGTTCCACTATTTAGGCACATCAGGGGCTCCCCAAACGAAACATGGCGTCCACTAATTCAAGCAAATTTTACATTCAAAAAGTCAAATGGCGTTCCTTCTCTTCCGAACTCTGCCGTGTGCCCAAACAGTGTTTTTTCCCCACATATGGGGTATCGGCTTACTCAGGAAAAATTGCACAACAAATCGCGTGGTGCAATTTCTCCTGTTACCCTTATGAAAATGCAAAATTGGGGTCTGCAAAACATTTTTGTTGGAAAAATGTGAAAATGTTATTTTTACAGCTCCATGATATAAACTTCTGTGAAGCACCTGGGGGTTCAAGGTGCTCACCACACACCTAGATAAGTTCCCTGAGGGGTCTAGTTTCCAAAATGGTGTCACTTGTGGGGGGTTTCCACTGTTTAGGCACATCGGGGGCTCCCCAAACGCAACATGGTGTCCGCTAATTTTTCAAGCAAATTTTACATTCAAAAAGTCGAAAATAAAAAAAATTGCGGTCTAAAGTAACATTTTTGTGAAAAAAGTTAAATGTTCATTTTTTTCTTCCACATTCCAAAAATTACTGTGAAGCACCTGAAGGGTTAATAAACTTCTTGAATGTGGTTTTGAGCACCTTGGGGGGTGCAGTTTTTACAATGGTGTCACTTTTGGGTATTTTCTATCATAAAGGCCCCTCAAAGTCACGCCAGATGTGATGGGGTCTTTAAAAAAGTGTTTTTGTAAATTTAATTGTAAAAATGAGAAATCGCTGGTCAACTTTTAACCCTTATAGCTCCCTAAAAAAAAAAAATGTGGTTCCAAAATTGTGCTGATGTAAAGTAGACATGTGGGAAATGTTATTTATTAACTATTTAGTGTAACATATCTCTATTTAAGGGCATAAAATTTAAAATTTTGAAAATTGCAGAACTTTCTACATTTTTACGAAATTTCTTATTTTTTCACAAATAAACGCAAGTGATGTCAAAGAAATTTTACCACAATCATGAAGTACAATATGTCACGAAAAAACAGTCTCAGAATCAGCGGGATCCATTTGAAGCGTTCCAGAGTAATTACCTCATAAAGTGACAGTGGTCAGAATTGTAAAAATTGGCCTGGTCATTATCGTGCAAACCACCCTGGGGGTAAAGGGGTTAATACTAGACCTCTGAGCATAAGACGGAAAAGTCGTGGAACTATGGAAATCACAGGTCGGAGAGACGTGTTAGTGATCTGCAAATGATAAAATAATGGATACAACATTTTCAAAACATCTCAATTTATCCAGTATCGAGTATGATCCCCAAGCACAGAAATCCCCGCACTTACAGCCTCGGCTCCTGTTTTTACTTTATTGTATGGTTCGTTTATCCGCATTATCCACATTGTGGTTTTTACAGGTTTTATCTATATATTTTGTCTATGCACATTTTAACCTGAGTGTTACGAATCTGCGAACTCAGATATCCTGTGTTAAGTATTGTGGAATTTTTCAGGCTCAAACTAAGAAACGTAGAGCTCAGAAACGCGTTGCCGTCTGGTTGAAGTACGTTTTGCTGATGGCATTTGTACATTTTTCATGTGCTATTTTTGTACGAAGCCACTTAAATTTGGTTGTGTTTATATGGATTAAATAAAGTGCTGACTTTTATGGAAAAAGGGAGTGTTGGCCTGAATTTCACATTGCTATATCACTTTTCATACTTTTGCATAGACCTGGTCAGAGAGTCTGGACATGTACAGTAACTCTGCTCTACAGACTCCGGCCACAAGGTAAGTTTAGTCTTACAGAGCCGCTATCTATCACCATGCACACTCAGCTTTTATCAGCTCAAATGTCTCCCGTACCCCTAGACTGTACCTGTTATATTTCGCCATCAACTACATGATGACAATTAGCAGCCATAAACTTAATGCATTGTAGGGGTTTTCCAGGTTTACTATATTGACCTCTTCACCGGTGGGGTTCAACATCAACTGACATCCAACAATCGGAATTATTATAAAGACATTTGTAACTGTGGACCATAGCACAGTATTGGAACTCAGTGGTTGCAAAACCACAGATTGATATGGGGGATGGGGGAGGCATTTACAAAACCTAGGTGCCATAGACATTGACTGAAAATAAGTCCCCTTAAGAAATGGAAGTCTGCACATGTGTAGGAGAACAGTGGTAGGCAGGACAAAGATACCAGTCTCCTCCTGGAGGGCAATTTTACAGACTGTGTAAACTAATGGGACGTAGATTGAGAACTGGATCACTAATGATCGACTATTATTGTGATTGTGACAGGTAATCAAATTTTTCACTAGTGGCTACTAGAGGTGAAATGTAGTATTGCATCCCAACCAGTTAAAGGATTAGGAACTAGGGATGTCACGGGTGTGTCAGGCTTGACATACAGTCATTCTGGATCCGGCTGTAGAAGGTCGCTGCACTTGGCCTTGCAGACACCTTCTTGATCCTTTCATCATCCCTCCCACTCTAGCACCCAGCGGTGATCTCCACGATCGCCTGCTAATTAACACACCCTTTCTGGATCTTTAAATATACTCAGTTTCTCAAGAGAGTTGCTGGTGATAGAGTAAATTCCTCTGTTCAGGTCTGGAGTTCTAGCAGTCAGCGATATTCTTCTTGGAGTTCCTTTATGGATTGTAGTTGTGTTCTCTCTGGTGTCTCCTCAAAGCTAAGTGTATCTCCTTGTCTGTTTCCCTTGTTTGTCTTTAGTTGCAGTGGGGCCGACTAGTGCTAACTCCTCCCCCTCCCTACCTAGGGCCTAGCTCTAGGGTCAGCCAGGGCTAAGGTATCCTGCTTGGCGATAGGTGTGGAACCTATTTAAGAACGATAAGGGAGTCATGGTGTTGTTAGATCTGCTTAGGGGTCTCCACTCCCCCTTTCCCTAGTTTCTGGGCTTTCCCCCTTTTCCCGTTGTCGTACGCTGTTTTCTTCCCATACCTAGCATGACAAGGGATGAGCAGACCCGTGGAAGTTCAGGTTTTGGTACCCAACTGAACTTTAGTCCAAAGTTTGGTTCGGGTACCAAAACTGTACCCGAACTTGATCCAGTACATGGACCCCATTGAAATCATTGTGAAATCCAACTTTTGAGAATGAAAAATCTCACTCTCCCTCCGCCCTCCTTCTCTTTTCTCTATCTCTCTCCTCCCGCCTCTCTCCTCCCTCTCTCTCTTTCCTCCCTCTCTCTCTCCTCCCTCTCTCTCTCTCCTTCATCTCTCTCTCCTCCATCTCTCTCTCCTTCATCTCTCCTCTATCTCTCTCTCTCCTCCATCTCTCTCCCTCGCACTCTTCTCCATTTCTGTCACTCTCTCCTCTCTCTTCTCAATCTCTCTCTCCCTTGCTCTTTGTCCTCCATCTCTTTCTCTCTCCTCCCTCTATCTCTCTCCTCCCTCTCTCTCTCTCCTCCCTCTCTCTCTCTCCTCCTTTGCTCTGTCTCCTCCATCTGTCTCTCCTCCATATCTCTGTCTCATCCATCTCTCTCCCTTACCCTTTCCTCCATCTCTCTCACTCTCTCCTCTCTCTCACTTGCTCTTTCTCCTCCATCTCTTCCTCTCCCCCCCATATAATGCCCCATGCAGGATTTAACGTCTCACCCCCATATAATGCCCCATACAAGATGTCACCTCTCCCCCCATATAATGCCACATGTAGGATGTCACCTCTCCCCCCATATAATGCCCCATGCAGGATGTCACCTCTCCCCCCATATAATGTCCTATGCAGGAGGTCACCTCCCCCCCATATAATGCCCCATGCAGGATGTCACCTGTCCCCCCATATAATGTCCTATGCAGGAGGTCACCTATCCCCCCCCATATAATGCCCCATGCGGGATGTCACTTGTTCCCCCCATATAATGCCCCATGCAGAATGTCACTTGTCCCCCCCCCATATAATTCCCCATGACTCCATACATATAAAAAAAATAATCAAGTACTCACCTCTCCTCACTTGCTGCCGTTGCTCCAGACTCTTCAGCATCGCCGGCGTCTTCCCGCTCTGCGCTGTCATGGATCTGGAGCGAGCATGGTGTAAAGACATCACCGCATCCTCTGGCCTGAGACGTCACAGTGCAGCAGCCGCGGAAGAGACCAGAGATGGTGCGGAGGCACGGGGAGAGGGGCCCTGAACAAGCGGGGGTGGGTGGCGGGCGCTGGCACCGGCACCGCACCGCTCACGGGTCCCATAGCGCGCAGGGGTGCCCGACGGTAAGTGGGCCCATCCATCTCCTTAGGGCCCCAGCACTTGCCCGGGTGCGCTGGGTTCTGACGCCAGGCCTGCATATAGGTACTTTACTCAAGCTCTACACAAGTGCACCGTCACTTTTATTATCCCCGCCTTCTTTGGCTTCTCTTATTTTACTCTAGTATTTATTTTGATTTATTTTATTCACTTATATAGCACCATTAATTCCGCAGCGCTTTACAGACATTATCGACACTTTCCCCATCGGGGCTCACAATCTAAATTCCCTATCAGTATGTCTTTGGAGTGTAGGAAGAAACCGGAGAACCCAGCGGAAACCCACAAGAATACGGGGAAAACATACAAACTCAGTATCACATACAGTATATGGATATATAAAATAGGACTCTGAGAAATGTATCTCATTGTTTTGCAATTTTTCCTTAACGGGGATCTCTGGGAATAGAAAAAAATAAATAACTAAATGGAATCTTAATGAATACATTTATAAATACCTTTAATTAGCAATTTTAGATTTTTTGTTTAGGGAGGTAAACACTACACAATTAATATGGTCAGTGTCTTGTTACACAGAAACCTGTCCTAGAATATTAGCACAGAAACTTGTGAGCATGTGCCATAGGAATATTCCTGATATGACTTAGAGATAACCTATAACAGTGTGAGCAGACTTTTCGTACCTTAATAGCCCTGGTATCTCCAGTATTAGATCATATAGACAGGGTAGACATCAGTGTGAGCCGCCTCTTCTTATTTAAGCACTGCTTGTATCTCCAGCATAATATCAGATAGACATGGTGGACAGCAGTGTGAAGAGCCTCTTCTTACTTCAGCACTCCTGGTATCTCCAGTATTAGATCAGATAGATAGAGTAGACAGCACTGTGAGCAGTCTCTTCTTACCTCAGCATTCCTAGTATCTCCAGTATTAGATCAGATACACATGGTGGACAGCAGTGTGAGCAGCCTCTTCTTACCTCTGCACCCCTGGTATCTCTAGTATAAGCTCAGAAAGACATGGTGGACAGCAGTGTGAGCAGCCTCTTCTTACCTCTGCACCCCTGGTATCTCTAGTATTAGATCAGTTAGACAGGTGTACAGCAGTGTGAGCAACCTCTTCTTACCTCTGCACCCCTGGTATCTCTAGTATTAGATCAGATACACATAGTGGACTGCAGTGTGAGCAGCCTCTTCTTACCTCAACACCCCTAGTAACTCTAGTATTAGATCAAATACACATGGTGGACAGCAGTGTGAGCAGCCTCTTCTTACCTCAGGATCTCTGGTATCTCCAGTATTAGATCAATTAGACAGGTGGACAGCAGTGTGAGCAGCCTCTTCTTACCGCTGCACCCCTGGTATCTTCATTATTAGATCAGATAGGGTGGACAGCAGTGTGAGCAGCCTCTTCTTACCGCTGCACCCCTGGTATCTTCATTATTAGATCAGACAGGGTGGACAGCAGTGTGAGCAGCCTCTCCTTCCCCTAGAACCCCTGGCATCGCCAATATTAGATCATGGGATCAAACGGATACCTATTATATATGTGCTCACTCATCACCTTTTTCTGATGTGGTTGAAACCTAGCCCACGTTAGTCAATGAAAAAACTGGGTAGGTGGGATTTCAAGTACATGAGTGAGTTTTGGTTGCATCCGCTGCCTAAAACGGTCAGTTTACCGCCAGTGAGAGCTATATAGTGACTATGTGGCTGTCACTGGGGTGTCTTTGGTTCGGGTTGGTTGGGTGGCTGCGTCCTTATATAGCAACGTGCACTCACAAGCAGAAGATGAGTTTGCTATAAGAAATCCCAATATAAAATACCGCTTTTATATTTTACTGACTCTAAAACTTTATTTATTTTCAGCCTTAGCTAATAACTGGAACTTTTTTTATATAAAATAAGTATATAACACCGGAGCTGGAGAAAGGACTGCATAGAGGAATAATAAGTAATGGACCATTAATGATTAATGACATCAAATCTATAAATACACAAGTTTATAAAATTATAAAAAGAAGTCTACATGCCGCCCAGAGGATCGGGGAGCATCGTGCTTATTTATTTATTTTTTTTCAATAATTTATTTTCCGCTGTTACACTTGGCAATCAATAATTTCAGTAATAGCTGGTATGGGTCTACTGAATTGTGGTGAGGGGTGACGGAGAGCCGCTCCGAAGAAGGTGGCCAGCAAGTAACTGGGCCCAATCTAAACCCTGAAACAAGGCCTCCCAAAATAATAGTGCTGATGCCCTCATATGAAGCACAGACATTTCCCAGGGCATTTACACATGGGTCCCATCAGCCTCCCGCTTCTATATTGGTGCCAGGAATGATTGACAAGGTTATGACCATGACTCAGTCTAAATATTGTATTTTTAGTTAGCCATTGTATAGCACTGTTAGATTATGTATTGGGAACTGTATAGTGATAATATGTGAACAATGTCCGGTACTATTTATTTGTGCCTTGTATTTTGATAATATGTGAGCACTGTATTGTAGTATTTATTTGGGCACTGTATGGTCATAACATGTGAGAACTGTAAAGTGGTATTTATTTGGGCATTTCATAGTGTTAATATGTGAGCACTGTATGACAGTATTTATTTGAGCACTGTATGGTCATAACATGTGAGAACTGTAAAGTGGTGTTTATTTGGGCATTTCATAGTGTTAATATGTGAGCACTGTATGACAGTATTTATTTGGGCACTGTATGGTCATAACATGTGAGAACTGTAAAGTGGTATTTATTTGGGCATTTCATAGTGTTAATATGTGAGCACTGTATGACAGTATTTATTTGAGCACTGTATGGTCATAACATGTGAGAACTGTAAAGTGGTGTTTATTTGGGCATTTCATAGTGTTAATATGTGAGCACTGTAATGTAGTATTTATTTGGGCACTGTATGGTCATAACATGTGAGAACTGTAAAGTGGTGTTTATTTGGGCATTTCATAGTGTTAATATGTGAGCACTGTATGACAGTATTTATTTGAGCAATCTATTGTGCTATCTTGAGAACACTATATAGCCGTATTTATTTTGGCTCTGAGTGGCACTGTTATTTTGTTGCTAAAGAATGGCACTCTTATGTGGGCACCATCCTTTATACCTTGTATAATGTAGCACTGTATAATATCTTATTTGTATATAAATTGTTGGCGGGGGAGCTAAGAGAATAAGCCTCACACGGTACCGTGCCTCCTTAGTCAGGTCGTGACCCAAGTGCAACCTTTTTCTCTGCACCCCATGTATTGCATGCCTGCTTATAGACCAACGTATTCTGCACCACGTATCACTCTCATCCTCCCTGCGGAGGTCACGCTAGAATCTCAGATAATTGCACAGTGTGTGCCCTTATGAGCAGGGGCGTACTGGCCCACCGTATGATCAGGAAAACCCCCGGTGCGCTCCGGGTTCCGATGGCCATGCCCCTAAGCCCCGCCCTCACACCCACTGGGCCCTGTACAGAGAACAGAGGACCCCCCGGTTCGCTAATCAGATAGGCAGCACTGCCAATATGATTAGTGATGGGCCCTCTGCAGCAGCACAGCAAGGAGACCGGTCTCCCTGCTCTGCCTGCTGCCGCAGTGCCCCTCTGCCGCCTCTGCAGGCGCGTGCCCAGGAGGTCAGTCTCAGGGCGATGACATCATCGCCCTGGGACTGCTTCCTGTGCGCGCTGTGGAGGACGGAATCGCCGTCGCCCTAGGCAGCGGCTGCAGGCCTGCAGCTCATCTCGACGCATGAGTATGAAAAGCAGGGGCCGGGAGGGGAGGAAGGGATAGGGGGGAGGGGTGACTGAGAGGACCCCTGGCCGAGGCTGTCAGTAAATGCTACTGGGCAATGGGCATGATTATCATCATGCCCATTGCCCAGCCTGTCCTGCTGCCAACCTCTCGTTACTGTTACTATGCCTAGCAGCATGTACTACCACCAGTGGCTGGCAGGACATGCTGGGTGGGCATGAAAGTACCAAGGAGGCTGGCAGGACATACTAAGCATGAATCGGGCTATGGGTGGAGGAGAGCGGTGCCAGCGCCCGCCCTTCTCCCCCGCTTGCTCAGGGCCCAGCAGCCGGATACTTACCTCTCCTCCTGCCTCCGCAGATCCGCTGTATTTCTGCTCTGCGCTCCCTGTGACATATCAGGTCAGAGGGTGCGGTGACGTCTTTCCACCGCGCCCTCCCCTGAGCCATCACAGGCAGCGCAGAACGGGAAGACGCCGGCGACGCTGGAGTACGGACCTGAGCAGCGGCAGCAGGTAAGGAGGAGTGAGGTGAGTATTTGATTATTATTTTTTTTAATGTATGGAGGCATGGGGCATTATATGGGGGGGTGATATCCTGCATGGGGCATTATATGGGGGAGTGACATCCTGCATGGGGCATTATATGGGGGGGTGACATCCAGCATGGGGCATTATATGGGGGGGTGACATCCTGCATGGGGCATTTTAAAGAGAAGGGTGACATCCTGCATTGGGCATTATAAAAGGGGGGTGTGACATCCTGCATGGGGCATTTTAAAGAGAGGGGGGGTGATATCCTGCATGGGGCATTATATGGTGGGTGACATCCTGCATGGGGCATTATATGGGGGGGTGACATCCTGCATGGGGCGTTATATGGGGGAGGTGACATCCTGCATGGGGCATTATATGGAGGGAGGTGACATCCTGCATGGGGCATTATATGGGGTGGGTGACATCCTGCATGGGGCATTATATGGGGGAGGTGACATCCTGCATGGGGCATTATATGGGGGAGGTGACATCCTGCATGGGGCATTATATGGAGGGGGGTGACATCCTGCATGGGGCATTATAAGGGGGGGAACAGCCTGCATAGGGCATTATGTGGGGGGAACAGCCTGCATGGAGCTTTATATGGGGCCAGTATCCTGTACAGAGCATTTTATGGGGGCCAGTATTCTGTATGGAGCGTTATATGGGGTCAGTATTCTGTATGGAGCATTATATGGGGGCCAGTATTCTGTATGGAGCATTTTTTGGGGGCCAGTATACTGTGTGGAGCGTTATATGGGGACCAGTATCCTGTATGGAGCGTTATATGGGGGCCAGTATTCTGTACGGAGCATTTTATGGGGGCCAGTATTCTGTATGGAGCATTATATGGGGACCAATATCCTTTATGGAGCGTTATATGGGGACCAGTATTCTGTATGGAGCGTTATATGGGGACCAGTATTCTGTATGGAGCACTTTTTGGAGGCCAGTATACTGTGTGGAGCTTTATATGGGGACCAGTATCCTGTATGGAGCGTTATATGGGGGCCAGTATTCTGTACGGAGCATTTTATGGGGGCCAGTATTCTGTATGGAGCATTATATGGGGACCAATATCCTTTATGGAGCGTTATATGGGGACCAGTATTCTGTATGGAGCGTTATATGGGGACCAGTATTCTGTATGGAGCGTTATATGGGGACCAGTATTCTGTATGGAGCACTTTTTGGAGGCCAGTATAATAGATATCACTCATGTAATATAAGAAGTGAAATCTTTGCATTGTACTATACTTATATTTCTCTGCGGTATCTGTGCATCATGAATCGTGGTATGTGTTAAAGGGGCCCACTGAGACTCTTTCTCCCAGGGCCCAGAAAAACCTGGAGCCGGCCCTTTGTGGTACTATCATGCTAGTACTACTACCACCAGTGGCTGGCTGGCAGGACATGCCATGTGAGCTTGAATGATAGTACCACAGAGGCTGGCAGTACATACTGGGCAATGGGCATAATAATACCACAAAGGCTGGGAGGACATACTGGGCAATGGGCATGATAGTACCACCAGTAGACTGACTTGGCGGTCTCCAGGGCTCCGTCTCCCCTTCTCGCTGCTGTTAGGCTGGGTTAACATTGCGTTTATACTGTGCGTTACAACGGATCCGTTGTAAATCAGCGCAGACGCAATGTACTGTAGACTTGCATTGCAAAAATAGGCATGTGTTTGAAAGTATGCATTATTTGCAACGCACAGGAAAACATGGTCGGCGGCTGGAGGCCAGCTGAGCACTTCTCTGACAACTGTGTTCTAGTGTCATTCTGTGCCTGCTCATCTCTGTCAGCAGGGGTATTTGTCTGATGGCAAAGATGTAGCAGAGCTGGAGACAGAAGATCCGTGGATTACGTCAGAGCGAGGATTTTGTTTTTTTATTAAAGATGGAGTCCCTACATGTGTTTTTTTCTGTTTACTAGAAATTCATGGTGGCCATGTCTAGTTTGGCGTGACGCCATGAATTTCAGGCTTACTGCCAGCTGATAATACAAAGCTGGTACTAACCCCATTATTACCCAGCGTGCCACCCCCACCAGGGCCGCTGGAAGAGCCGGATAAAGCGCCTGGAAATGGTGCTATGATGAATGCGCCAATTCCAGGGGTGGCTGCGGGCTGCCGTCTTCAGCGTGGGGGGCCCAGAATGCTTGGGCCTTACCATGCTGAGAATCCCAGCCCCCAGCTGCCTGGTTTTTACCAGGCTGGCGATCAAAATATGGCGGGAACCCACGTATTTTTTTTTTAATTATTTTTTTAAATAATTTAAAAAAACATTGGGCTTTCCTGACTTTTGATCGCCAGGCAGCTGGAGGTGGCAGCCCGTAGCTGTCTGCTTTATCTGCGCTGAGAATCAAAAATTCTGCGGAGCGCTGTATTTTTGTTTTATTATTTATTTATTTTCACACTTCTATATGAGTGACAGTCCCAACAGCCAATCACAGACGCTGACACAGAGAACGGGCGTCTGTGATTGGCTGCTTGAGTAACCTGAAAGCAGCCCATACATAGTACCATACTAGAATGTATGGGCTGATTGTAGATTACTCAAACAGCCAATCACAGACGCCCATCCTCTTTGACAGCATCTGTGATTGGCTGTTGGGTCTGTGACATATAGAAGTGTGAAAAGAAATCATTTTTAAAAACGGTGTAGCGCTCTGCAGAATTTTTGATTCTCACCGCAGATAAAGCGGACAGCTACGTACTGCCACCCCCAGCTGCCTGGCTTTACCTTGGCTGCCGATCAAAAGACAGAGAAGCCGAATATTTGTTTTAAACTTATTTAAAATATTTTTTTTTTTAGGAAAAGGTGTGTGCTCCTGCCATATGTTGATTGCCAGCCAGATAAAACAAATGAGCTGGGGGCTGGGATTCTCAGCATGGTAAGGCCCAAGTGTTCTTGGCCCCCCACACTGAAAATCGCAGCCCGCAGCCACCCCTGAAAATTTCCAGGCGCTTTACCTGGCTCTTCCAGCGGCCCTGGTGGTGAGTGGCACCCTGGGTAATAATAGTGTTAGTACCAGGCCAGCTTTGTATTATCAGCCGGTACTAAGCCCGAAATTCATGTTGTCACGCCAAATTAGACATGGCCACCATGAATTTCTAGTAAATAGAAAAAAAACACAGAAATTTTTTTTTTAATTAAAAATAAAACACAAAACCCATTTAGGCTCCGTTCATACGCGGCGCAAAAAATCTCTACTGCATGCCGACGTTGCGCTTTTCTCAGCGCGCTTTTCCCGAGGCATGTTAACATGTAGCCTATGGGGAAAGCGCGCCGAAAAAAACGCCAAGAATTGGCATGTCAATTCTTTTTGCGCGGCCGCTTTTGCAGTAAAAGCGCCCGTGCAAAAATACGTGGCAAAACGCGGCATCTGAACGCTTTTCAGCAAAATCCATAGCTTTTGCTGGAAGGCGTTTCCAGCTTTCTTTGGCATTTCTTTTACGCGAGCGGTCTAAAGCGCCGCATAAAAGCAGGAACGTAGCCTAAGGGACTCTATCTTTAATAAAAAAAAATCCTCGCTCCGACGTAATCCATGGGTCTTCTGTCTTCAGCTCTGCTACATCTTTGCCATCAGAGAAATATGTCTGCTGACAGATGAGCAGGCACAGAATGACACTGGAGCACTGTTACTGTGTAGTGCGGCGCTATGTTTCTTTTTTTGTCATTTCATGCAGTGTAGAAATCTTGGGAAAAGTGTGGATTGTGCTCTGGAAGTGATCAGTTATAGCTAACTATGTTATTTTCTGCAGAGATAAGTCCTGCATAGAAGATGGGATATATCGGTCTGCAGATGAAGAACTTCACCTAGAGACATCACTGGTGAGTATGTGTATTACCTATGTTGAGTATATGTATTACCTATACACACACACTGACACTATATACAGAGCTCCTGTGTATAATATTAATGGTGATCATTGCATTACCTGTACACTGACACTATATACAGAGCTTCTGTGTATAATGTCACTGGTGATGACTGATAACCTGTACACTATATACAGAGCTCCTGTGTATAATATCACTGGTGATCACTGTATAACCTGTACACTGACCCAATATACAGAGCTTTTTTACATTTTTATTATTTTAGCATTATTTGTCACTATGTTGTGGCATTATGTGCTTTGGTCATGACATGACGATATTTGTCCCTTGTATGTGGTATTATTCAGTCACTATGTGGTGGTAATATGTGGTCTCATGGTGTGTCAGTATTTATACCTTGTATCTGGTAGCATTTGATCACTATGTGGTGGTATTATGTGCTTTGGTCATGGTGTGGCGGTATTTGTGCCTTGTATGTGGCATTATTTGGGCACTATGTGGTGGTAATATGTGATCTGGTCACGGTGTGGTGGTATTTCTGCCTTCTATCTGGTAATATTGGTCTTGGTAGAGTGGATTGTGGTTGGTCATTTGTTTTATCTGATATCAATAAGGGGAAACCTCTTTATTTCCAATAGATATTAAATACTTGGATGTTTAACCCCTCCCTGCCCTGTGACTATTACACAGCAGCAGAGATGCAGTTGCAAAGGTTCACCAGAGAAAGCAAGTTGGCATTTGGTGAGATTTTCACCTCTGTATTTATAAGACAAAACCAGGAGTGGGTGAGAAATTCATAAAACATTACCTCGGATTGCTCCACTCCTGGTTTTGTCTTATAAATACAGAGGTAAAAATCTCACCAAATACTCAAAGTGCCACAATCTTCTGACAGTGCTGATTCCACCAATAAATAAGTAATCACCTTCCCAACCTGTGCATCGCTGATAACTTGTTTTCACCAATAAAAACCCTTTAATGCAAACTACAGTAATTGTACATCGCATTTCTGGTGAGCGCACAGTGATGGGCAGAAGCGGCCAATATAATGGGTATAACGGCTAACAGGTATTTGCAAATAGCTGAAGGGTGGGTGGGCCCCTGGAGTCAATGTCCCTGGTGGACCCCAGACACCCCAGTCCGGCGCTGTTGACAGCAGTGACCTGGGGGTCTGAAATGCTTCCTGGGGCGATCCCCATGCTGTCCCCATGTCATTTGAGCACTGTCACTATCGTTTTGGGCACTTTTTAGACTTTCTACAGACTGTCGGGGGTGCCGCCGCAAAAATGCTCGGGTCTCCCATAGACTAACATTGAGCTCGTTGCTCGGTTCGAGCACCCGAGTATCACGGTGAGCTCGGCCCGAGCTTCGAGCACCCGAGCATTTTAGTGCTCACTCAACACTAATTGCCACTCTTCGTAATGTGCAAACAATGTCTTCTTCAGGTGGATTCCACCTGGATCCCTCATGAAAAGCACTAGATAAAAATGTAAATGATTGAACATATGCACTGCAATATAAAAACAACTTGCTGTGCATTGTGTATTTTTCAGTCTTTTTCAGCTTCTTTTATCCGCTTCCAGCTTTGAAAATTACGAAGTGGTTAAAGAAAGTGATCGGTTCATTCTGCTGGTGGCTTCTGTTTGGAAGCCGCTCACTATTTTATATGTAGTTAACAAAAACACTGATGTTTTCCTTAAGTGTCTTCTTATAAAATAAAAAATCAGTGGGTATGCTGGTGTCTATAAGGTGCTGTGTGTACGTACCCTTAGGAATAACAGAATCTCTGGTCATCTCCTCCATTTTTGGCCAGAGTTTAGAGGATTAATGGGAGACATAGAACCGCTATTCTCCAGTTTGGGATCTAACCCTTCAGACATACTATATATGAGGTATAGTATTAATATACCATAAAAGTCAGTAATAATCAATTAAATGCGAAAAGACATTAAACAATTTTAATTTTTTATTTCTTTGAATTAAAATTGCATGGAAGGATGAAGACAAGTTCTTGGAGGAGCCTTCAACTTTTGCACGTGTCTCTTGCTGGTCAGGAGGCCACAGGTAGGTGGTACAACTCCTTCCATACAGGTACAGCATTAATGGTGGATGTGCTGTAGTTTCTTCAGAGCGCTAGATTTGGGGGTTTTCTGTCCTCGAGATGTCAATGGTGCGTTGGTGGCAGCAGCCAAAAATGCAGCTTTCTCTGACAGCACGAGCAGCCCTGGATAATCCACGCCGGCAGGATGTTATCATCCGGCGGAAGAGAGAACCTAGGAGAAAAGATGTAAAACTGATGTAAGTAATGGGACTCCATATTAGAGGACACTACTGTGGTGTCACTGTAACATGACGTTAGAGGAATCTCATCATACAGAGGAGCAGAATCATTGTCAGCCATCATACATGTGACAATCCCACCACTGACGGATAACATCTGCTCCACATGACTTCTTCTCACTGACGTTATACAACATGGAGATTATCGTCACACTTACCTCTCCTAGTTTCCCCCTCTTCAACTTTCTCTGTTTTTAGTTGTTTTCTCAGTGTTCGAAAATATTTTCTTCTCTTCTGAACTGGAGATTCTAATCAAAAAGCCAGAAAAAAATGTTGATTATAAACTCCTAAAAGATGAGCTTTGTATCTTTATAGAGTTATGCAACTGATTAATATGAACCTGTAGCTTTTCTGGGTTCCGGTGGTGTCTCCCCAAAGAACCATGTCCCCATATTAATATGACATTACTTTCAGCAAGCCACAGTGTTATATAATCAGTTAGATAAAACTTCATTGTAACTTTAAAGAAGACCCATCACCAGGTCAAAAGTGTCCAAGATTCGCTCTTATTTTATGTCGGCTTCTCCCCTGAGTATTCTGATATTTGTTTTCCTAAAATCCACAGTACGGTTGTAGAGATATGGGACTTTTTATTTAGTGTTAATTATTATGGTCTTTATCATGTGGGCGTGGTAACCTAAGGGCACGCCCCAGAGGATCCTGTGAACACCGCCCCTTTGTAAAGAATAAAAATTACCACTAATTACAAAGGCCCATAACTCTGGAACCGTATGGGGGATTTTAACAAAACAAAAATAGAATACTCAGGGGAGCAGAAAGAATAAAGGAAGTAATTTTAGAGCCTTAATATTTAAATTTTGGATCATAGGCTATAATTGGATGGCCTATAAACCTGTACATACCTGACAATGAGGGCGAGGATGACTCACTGTTTTTAGCAGTAAAACACTGATTGTCTCCAACAGTTTTGGAAGGGGAAGATTCTTTCTGCCTGTTGGTAGAAAAAAGACACGTAAATTACAAGGAAAAAACAATAGAATAACGGAAGAACACCTGTCTGTAAGGTCAATTAGGACAACATAGAGGAGATATCCTGTTCAAGACCACATTTTACCAGCAAGAATGGAGTCTAATTAGTAATATTGGCCTGTAGTGAGTTGGAAATGAATGGTTGGTCGCAACAATCAGCTGTTATTGAAGTTATCACAAGTAAGACCCACAGAGATTGTGTAGTCATGGGGTGGTGGATGCTAGATTTAGATTTGTGTTACTCGTATCTTGTATTTGGATCCGACATATATCAGGACTAAATCTCATAATAATAATAATCTACTCACATTTCTGAGCGTTTTTCATTGATCTCTGGGGAACACCCTGGAGGTGACATAGGCACTTCATTGCCTTCATCACTGTTCTCTTGGGAACACTGTGGAGGTGACATAGGCTCTTCATTGCCTCCATCACTGTTCTCTTGGGAACACTGTGGAGGTGACATAGGCTCTATATTGGTCATCATCCCAGTATTGGTGATATATAGCTAAAACAGATAAAGAAATATAAAATAGATATATTTAATTTTTTTTGTAATTATAGGTTTCATACATTTTATTAGCCACATACTTACTTTAGAAGACCTTTGATAAGTTGATGCAAAGTTTTTGATTTCTGGCCAGTCATTGTCCTCACTTGTGTCCCCCTCATCTGAATTCATATGTTTGAAGCTGCTACTTCGAGCTAAAAAATACAAGTGTTATTAGAGATTATTAGTATAATACCCAGACAGTCACCATGTTATCACTAATAATGATGGGAACTGATTTTGACATAAAATGAAAGACAAGACACACGTCAGTTTTCTGCAGATGACGTCTCATTTTACTTACTGATAAAGTAGCGGGTGTCCTCATCTGACTTTAGGTCAGGAACGAACAGGGGCTTCTGACTTAAAAGGTTGTCAAAGTCTAAGTCACGCATAAATGGATGAATTTTGATCTCATTTGCGCCTCCTGGAAAAGGAAGACAAGAAAGAAAGTGATACAGTCATTGTCAGAGAAACTGCTCCATATCTGTAGAATTTATGTTAATCTGAACTGAAGATGTAACAGAGCCGACATAAAGGAAATATATTGAACATTATAGCATGAAGAATGGGTAATAGAAAAGTAGGTAGAGTACAGAACCTCAGTGCTGATCCTCATGGAACCCATCATTTGTCTGGTCACGCTGTAATAATTCATTGATAATACTATTAATATTACCTGTTCCAAGTCTCAGTGCTGGAATTTTTCTGAGCAGTTGAGTGATGATGCCTCGAGCATTAGTTGGAGGAAAGTAATTACATCTCCAAGGTATATCATCTGTTATATAAAAAGCAAATATTATAAGAAATAAAACCTCTTCATTTATTTTCATAAAAAAAAAATTCCTTAACAAAGCTAGAAAAAACTACAGAACTATTCAAGTCAAATAACAGTGACATCACAAGCATTCAGATTATTTTACTTACCCTGGATGATACTGTGTAAAATATTCCTTCTGCAAGCCCCTGTAAATGGTGGATATCCAAATAGAAATTTATATAGGATGATCCCTATTGACCACCAGTCAACAGGCCTTCCATAGCCTATCTTTAGGATAACTTCTGGGGCCATGTAAGTAGGGGTGCCAGCAGTCTGGAAACCAACAGAAAAAGGAGATGATGATCAATAAATATAATTGCGACACATAACATCAGTGGAAATGTTTTTCTAGAGAAATTATAAATCAGAGAAGGAGAAAGATGAGATCTGTAAAGTACAAGACCCTGTAAGTAAAGCCTACCTCTTTATCAAGGAACTCTTTGGTGATGTCCTTAGTTGGAGTCTTGTAGAAGTCTGAGTTTGGTCTCATGAGGCCGAGTTTTGAAACCCCAAAATCAGTGACCTTAATATGTCCTGTTGATGTTATCAGGAGGCTGTGAAAGAAAAGATGGTGTCAGCACCAAGTAATAACCCACAGACTGTATAAGAAACTCTAACTTTCTTCCCCTCTAATATGCTAGAGGGGTCACTTACTTCTCAGGCTTCAGATCTCTGTGCACCACACCATAGCTGTGCAGGTATTCCACAGCAAGGACCGTTTCCGCAGTGTACATACGGGCCAAGAGGACTGGTAAAGGACCCCTGTGCTTTAGAAGGGTACCACAGTCACCTCCTACAGGAGAAAGCAAATATGAGAACTGAGGGTTTGTTACAATGTAAATTACACATGATGAGTGGGAATGTGAAGAAGGCGGAGACATTGGGACAGGATGGTCTATATATACTGTATAATGTAGTGCGTATACTGTATACTGCAGATAGACCCTATACATAGAGACAGAGCCTCATCTACGAGCCTCTAATTTTTTTCTCTGTGAACGTTCTTATCTATAAAAACTCTTCAAAAAGACAAATCTTCCTTTTACCCATAGTGGAAATTGCTGCCGTGCTCAGCGAGGACATACTGGGGGACTTTCATAGAGATCAATGGTTTTTCAGGCATCTTGGTAACAGATGACTTATAATAATTGCAAAGAGGACATGTAACCGTCCATGTGGGCACATTGTGGTCATATATAGATGCTAGGATTAAGCAGACGTGGGCTGGATATAGATACAATGGATGTGTCCTACCTGGTACATACTCCATGACCATACATAGATGAAGTTTAGTAGGAAAGGAGCAGAACGTGGAGACCACAAAGGGACAATCTGCGAATGCTGAGATGTCCCTCTCCAGAAAGGCCCATTCAAGCCTCTTTGGCTTTTTCAGGTTCTCCTTGTCCATTTTCTTCATAGCGCAGACTTGGTTTGTATCTTTATGGCGAACTAAGTGGACGGCCCTGGAGAGGAGAAAAAAACATGATTTACTATAAATTCTTATTAACAATCTATCTATAGATCTCATCAAATGATCTCCTGTATTAATGATTAATGTGGGGCCATCACTAGAAAACCATGTCTATAAATACATAAAATAACACTCCACAAATGATCACCAATGGGGGGTCCTCATCCACGTCACATCCTAACTGACCTGAATAGTGACAGATAGATGTGGACCGTGATGTGAACTCATAATTTGTCCATGGGAACATAACATGAGAAGGACGCAGAGACATCGTCATAAGGAGCCCTGGGAAATATATATAATACCAAAGTAAAGCTCACCCAAAGGCTCCACTGCTGATCAGTTTGATCGGTTTATAGTCGCTCTTACAAGGATTTCTCCCCAGGTTCAATGATCCGATCGCGGCCTAAAAAGGAATAAGAAATGACATTAAGACATAGAAACTGCAGGGGAATAAAAGCTGAAGATGCAGGAACGTCTCTCTTCTATATTATGTCCATGATGATTACACTGCAGCAGATGTAGGGGACGTGATACAAGCCGGACCCTGCACAGACACTATTATATTATAGGAGATATCCCCCTTATACAAAGACACAGGCGGAAATACAAACTCCGCACCACTGAGTACAGACTGTCCTCACAGATGATGAAGCCACAGGGACAGGTGGCCATAAAATACCCTGTGTCTGCCTGGAGTGGACATGGAGGCCTCCACCATCATAAATCTGACCTTCTGCTAAATGGCTGGTAATCTGGAGAAGATCAGACAACAAGGACATGAGATGTAGACCTGTGTCTGCCTGGAGAGGACAGGGAGGCCTCCACCATCATGAAACTGACCTTCTGCTATATGATTGGTAATCTGGAGAAGATGAGACAAGGACATGAGATGTAGACCTGTGTCTGCCTGGAGCGGACATGGAGGCCTCCACCATCATAAATCTGAGCTTCTGCTATATGGCTGGTGATCTGGAGAAGATCAGAGAACAATGACATGAGATGGAAACCTGTGTCTGCCTGGAGAGGACAGGGAGGCCTCCACCATCATGAACCTGAGCTTCTGCTATATGGCTGGTGATCTGGAGAAGATCAGACAACAAGGACATGAGATGTAGAAGATGATAGATCCTTACCAGGCGCTCCACTGAGTAGGACGGATACTCCAGTACAAGCAGGACATTTTGGGCCAGTTGTTTAATAAAGGCCAATTCTCCACTTTGGGATTTTTCTTCAGCCTATAGAGATGAAAACAAAGAAGAAAGGAAAATCATGAGAGAAAAAGCAAAACGGAGGAGGCCATTTATATCACCATGTTACTTATGCTATCTACACTACAAGTACTACATGACAACTGACGAGGGATCCGGTCGCTTGTAAACCTTTAAATCCCCACGTCCTCCCTCCATACCCAATGTATGTATATAAGACACATGGCTGCTTGTGACCTGTGTAAAATGGCCACAGCAGACTCCAACTCAAAACGCGGGGTGACTGCAACAATGATAGCCCCACAATTATATACAGTAGATATCTAATAGGCTTTAAACCAGAAGAAAAACAACACCTAATTAAGAGTTAGACCCTAGCCGCACCACACCGACACCACACCGACACAAGGGTTAAGGCATTAATATCCCACATTAATACCACTATCCTCACAGGACCGAAGTCCACTAGTTATATTGAGATGTAACCAAAGTCACTATTCCCCCAACAGTAACCTCCGTCCAAAGGACATCACATTTATCAAGACTCTGACCCAAACCTATCCCCCACCGCTGTGACCGTCCCAAAACCTCTACTTATCAAGTGCCAGCCTTCAAACTTTCCTCCCATCTCTTTATAAGGGCTGGTTGGATGCTGGAACGTGAAACTCCTACCTTCTTCCTTTTATTGTCCCCCTGTAACCCAGCTCCTCAACTCCTTCCCGCAAATGTACGGGTTATTAACATCCTGGAAGGATCCTCACATGTGGAGGGGGCTCAGGAGCTGAGCTCCCCAAACATGCGTATATGAAATAGCCAGCATCTGTCCCTAAAAACCGTGGACAACGCAGAATTCTTCTGTTAACCATTTAAATAAAGCTGTCAGTCTGTGACAGTATCATTTCAATTGTGCATGCACCAATGCCTGAGCACTCTTGCTTTCATCGGCCCTCCACAAGGCGATCACAAGGGTCTAATGCATTTCTAGGACAACCAGGGGTCTGCTGAAGACCTCCGTTGCTGAAACCATGGTCCTCCTTGTGAAGCTTAGCTATAGGCTGAGCTCCAGAGGAGATCAAGATTTTCACTATATAGCGCAATACTGTAGTATTGCAATATATAGTATGAGCGATTTGCAGGATTAAGTCCCCTAAGGGAACGAAAAAAAAAATGTAAAAATAAAGAAGAAAATATTTAAAAAAATGTTAAAAATTTAAAAGTTAAAATCACTCCTCTTTTCACCATTTAAAATAAAGAAAGGAAAAAATTAATGATCATATTTGATATTGATGCGGTTGTTAAAGTCTGATCTTTTAAGATAGGGAATTAATTAATACGATCAATAAACACCGAAAAGAGGAAAAAAAATTGGATTTGTGGGTTTTTTTGTCTTCTCATTTCACTTAAAAACATTAATAATAAACAATCAAAACACCCATAGAATCTATGATTCTATGACACTCTATGTACACAAAGTTCACTGCAAAACTCATATCGTCACTCATCCCAATCGACAGAAAACTAAAATGTTATGGGTCCCTGAATATAGCGACACAAAGAACCATTGCATCTCACTTGGAATTTTTTTCCCTTGTTTCAGTACAATGTATGGTAAATAGAATGGAGCCACGGAAAGCTACAACTTGTCCTGCAAAAGAATCAAGCCCTCACATGTCTATGGCAATGGAAAAATAACAAATTTATGGCTCTTGAAAGAAAGTGAGGAAAAAATGAAGGCATAACAACTGAAAACTCTGTGGTCCATAATTGGTTAACCAATCCAATTCCCCCCTACCTCCACAACCCTCCCAATAACCCTGTAGATATCACCCTCTCCCTTGTCATGTAGCCTGTATGCCCTATTACTGCTCCCCGGCTATTCTTATCTGGGTATTTGGTACAGGTTAAACTTATATTCCATTATTATTTTCCATTATTACTATATGATTTGTGCAGATTGTCTGCTATTTACCTGTTGTACTAATGTCCATATGTTCTTCTGTAAATGCTCAAGATATTCTGAGCTTATATGACCTCGTTTGTATTTGGTCAGGCAATCTCTCACAAGCTCCATTACCAGCCGGTAAGTGAAGCTGAGGACGCCATCGGGTAGTGGTAGCACAAAGTCAGGGTCATAGGTGGCAAGAATCCCCTGGAGTAGTGCTAACACCTGAAGTCTGTCTGGAGGAATTCCAGACATTTCCAGTAAATCCAAGCGCAGTCTGTATATGACTAGCTATATGGCTTATCACACCGACAACAATGACACCGGAAAGTCAAAGTGACAACTAGAGTGTAATCACTTGTAGAAGTAGTGATGGTTAATTGTGATGTCATAATGGAATCTTGTGTTCTACTCTTAAAGGGGCAGCTTACCTTATAAGGAAGTTGCCTAGCATCCCTTAAGGAGGCAACAATATAGGCTGAGCATCGGTACCATATGCAGACATGGATGATAGAGCTATGGACACTTTACTCTTCTGAGCAGTTAGAGTATTATTATGTTGTTACATAAATTATTTATATCTGTTCCACACAATAAAAATTAGTGTTTTGTATCAATAAGAAAGTCAGATTCCGGGGCTAAAAGACAATGTATATCTTTGTACCGTGTTAGGGGCTAAAAGAAGTATCTTTACTGAGGGAACAGGGCCGGACTAGGGGCTGCGCCCAGCTCTGGCATAGGACGCACACAGGCCCATGTTACTCTCCCACACCCACTTTCAAAGATGAGGTTCTCTATTACAAATATGACCCTGCCTACCATTGGAGAAAATCTAAATTTACTACTCCCCGTGATACCAATTTATTAGGATGATCATTTAGGTCTCTTTATCACATTAATAGTTCCCCTTGGGCATCCTTATAATAATAATAGTGCCCATCTGGGTCTCCCTATAATAATAATAGTGCCCCTCTGGGTCTCCCTATAATAATAATAGTGCCCCTCTGGGTCTCCTTATAATAATAATAGTGCCCCTCTGGGTCTCCTTATAATAATAATAGTGCCCCTCTGGGTCTCCTTATAATAATAATAGTGCCCCTCTGGGTCTCCTTATAATAATAATAGTGCCCCTCTGGGTCTCCTTATAATAATAATAGTGCCCCTCTGGGTCTCCTTATAATAATAATAGTGCCCCTCTGGGTCTCCCTATAATAATAATAGTGCCCCTCTGGGTCTCCCTATAATAATAATAGTGCCCCTCTGGGTCTCCTTATAATAATAATAGTGCCCCTCTGGGTCTCCTTATAATAATAATAGTGCCCCTCTGGGTCTCCTTATAATAATAATAGTGCCCCTCTGGGTCTCCTTATAATAATAATAGTGCCCCTCTGGGTCTCCTTATAATAATAATAGTGCCCCTCTGGGTCTCCTTATAAGATTAAAGGGAATCTGTCAGGAGGATCAGCTCTCCCTCCCAAGCCGTCTATATGGGCATACGTTATACACGTGGTCCCTTTACCAGCGAGGTTGGTCGACTGGGATAAGAAAATCATTCAACGAGAGACTAGATGGATTTTATTAACGAATGGCCTATTGTTATAGTGTGATCACTATTCAGTATGGCCCTATTACATAGACTATCACCATACAGTGTGTAGGCCAATTGTGGCTGCGCTCTTCTATACGGCATAGTCGGCCATTTGGACGGACTTCTTTTCTTTATCTATACTTTTAATCTTGGCTGCACTGAATATTGATTCAGGGTTAAATGATTCTCCTTTGTGTGTGCATCGATTATATCTGGTACATTTACACTATATTAATACATCCTCTATATTTATAATATATCTATACACCTATATTCCCTGTTGTCTTGTTGCCTAGCCATTATGGGAACCAATCTGGACCTATGATGTGATAAATACTTGATGAGATCCATAAAACAGCGCCCCCTATTGGAGCCCACTGTTCGTTTCAAGCATGGACCTTCTGGTATCTGTATGGGGAGGAAACCTCTCGCTGGAGCGCAGCGTGCCTCCCAAAGCGCACTGACGCCCCCTCCGGTCTCATCGCTGGAACACATTTTTATGTAAAGTGTCATTGAATGCAGCAGCCGGGTCTAAGCTCCTAATAAACACAACCCTCCGCCTGCCCCGCTGTGTTATTACAGGCTCTATTCCCCTTCAAGCCTAAGCGTCAGAATGCCTGCTCCTCCTCTTACCTCCCCCTTTCACCTGCTGTTATAGTACAGCCTGTCTGGGCTCTGTATTAAAGCCTCTTATTAACCCTCTCCCCCTATGTATCTACTGGTAGACCCCATATTAATATAAGCCCCTTGCATACCATGAGCTGCAATATTATTATTGTAAGAAACCCCATGTGCACTATTATTATCAGGCATAGATGGTGGCATTATTATTCAGTATCGGCACACAGGGGGCATTATTACTATCTAAGGCAAGGGTGGGCAATTAATTTTCCAAAGAGATCACATGAGAGACCATGACTGTTGCGGAGAACGAACCAATAGACAGATATGAATTCTGCTCAATATTCATATCAACATATTAATTACATTTATTATAATATATTAATATTATCACTAGAGATGAGCGGTGTTCGACTCGAACTGTTCGCCAATCTCAAATTCGAGCTGTTTTGGGCAGTGTTCGAGCCGTTCGGCGAACACGAACAATTTGAAAAAATTCCGGCTGTTCGAGGTTATGTTCCATAAATGTTCGTGCACCAAAATCATAACTGGATTTTTTCTCAGTAATGCTGAAAATTAATGTTAATACGCAGTTTGAGTGTACAGTGGGGCGGGGGGAGGGGCAGGGGATGGATCTCTGCAGAAATAATGAAGATCTCCATTTTTTTTTCTCTTTCCCCCATTTACAGTGGGGAGATGCAATCTGTCAGCCTATCAGCAGCGCACACACGGAGCGAACTGCTTTTTTCACACAAGCAAAGGCATGTGTCATTGGCAGTGTATGTCACATGTCCTTGCCCTATAAGACCCAGCCATTTCCACATAGCCACCATTTTCTCACTGCTGCAGCTGCGTGTTAGACGGCACCGCTGTTGCTGTGTGCGCTATACTTTGAGTGTTCATTTCAAGCCAATTTTCGTACAAATCTACAGATAGCTTGGGAGTAGGGGATAGTTGTGATTGCAGTCCTTTTGAGGACTAGATTACATCATTTCCTACGACTTTTATCAGGCAGGTCTGTGCTCTTAAATAGATAGGTTGGGAGTAGGGTCTACTTGTAATTGCAGTCCTTTTCTGGACTAGGTTACAGCATTTCCTAGGACTTTTTGCTAGGCAGGTCTGTGCCAGTGCTGTGCAAGTTTTTTTCACAGCATTTGGCTAAATCTAGCTAAGCAAATCCTTTTTAGCCTCTTGCAGTGTGTTAGTCAGTGGAGTAGCCTATCTGTGTTGCAAGCTATGCCACCTGTGTATAGAATACAAATTTTTTTACTGCACCTAGCCAAGTAAAACCTTTTGGGCATAGCATCATTCTATTAGTCCATCTATACTAAACTCCACCAGGTTGCAAATTAAAAATAATTTTTATCTGCATCTAGCTCTGAAAAAAAATGTGGTCTTGTAGCAGTGTGTGGGACTTGTTCTATTAGTCCATCTATACTAACCTCCACCAGGTTGCAAATTAAAAATAATTTTTATCTGCATCTAGCTCTGAAAAAAAAAATTGGGCTTGTAGCAGTGTGTGGGACTTGTTCTATTAGTCCATGTATACTAACCACCACCAGGTTGCAAATTAAAAATAATTTTTATCTGCATCTAGCTCTGAAAAAAAATTTGGGCTTGTAGCAGTGTGTGGGACTTGTTCTATTAGTCCATCTATACTAAGCTCCACCAGGTTGCAAATTAAAAATAATTTTTATCTGCATCTAGCTCTGAAAAAAAATTTGGGCTTGTAGCAGTGTGTGGGACTTGTTCTATTAGTCCATCTATACTAACCTCCACCAGGTTGCAAATTAAAAATAATTTGTAGCTGCATCTAGCTCTGAAAAAAAATTTGGGCTTGTAACAGTGTGTGGGACTTGTTCTATTAGTCCATCTATACTAACCTCCACCAGGTTGCAAATTAAAAATAATTTTTATCTGCATCTAGCTCTGAAAAAAAATTTGGGCTTGTAGCAGTGTGTGGGACTTGTTCTATTAGTCCATCTATACTAAGCTCCACCAGGTTGCAAATTAAAAATAATTTTTATTTGCATCTAGCTCTGAAAAAAAATGTGGGCTTGTATCAGTGTGTGGGACTTGTTCTATTAGTCCATCTATACTAAGCTCCACCACCTGTGTATGTAATAAAATTGTTTTACTGCATCTGACCCAGCCAATACTTTTGGGCTAATACAACAGTTTGGCCACTCAGCTCTGCTCGGTTCCCATCCATTGTTTTTTGTGCAAACAACTCCAGAGTTGTCAATTAGTTAACCACCAAAATGAGTGGAAAAAGGCCTGCTGATGGTGGAAAGGGGAATAGGTGTGTTGGGAAGGGAAAAAAAGGTTGTGTCCGTGGGGTAGGTGTTAAAGCAACAGTAACATCTGCAGAAGAAAGACCATCTTCCAGCCAAACTAAGATGTCTACTTCTTTTAGTGGACAATGTGATAAGATCCCTTTCTTACGGCCACGCCAATCGCTATAAATTCCAGATGAGGCACAAAAACAGCAGGTGCTTCAACGAATATCAAGGGCTCCTTCAAGTGGGCTCTCCTCCACCTCAACCATAATGTAGACCCTCGTTCCCAAACTGTATCTCCTGTTGGTGGAGAGAATGAGGAAGGCGATGATGAGACTCAAATACCTGATTGGAACGACAACTTGAGATTTTTGTCAGGGCAGGAAGAGGTTAACTCTGAGGACGACTGGTGTGATAACACACAGGGTGATGATGACGAGGTTGGAGATCCCACTTACTGTCAACCCACAGTCAGCCAGTCGATGAGGTCAGCAGAGGAGGTTGAGGAGGATGCTAGTGACGACGAGGTCAGGTTGCGCCTTCCTGGACAGAGACGTAGTACTGGAAGCACGTCAACAACTGCATCCTCAAACACAACTCTGCCTCTGACCACAAGTCGTAGTGGCTCTTCAGGTCGCATGGGTGCTAAGCCTTGCATAGCTTGGGCATTTTTTCAGATCGATAAGAATGACCCGACTCGTGTTATCTGTAACATTTGTCAGAAAAAGCTAAGTAGAGGCCAAAAAATACATAGTTTGAGTTCTTCATACATGAACCGGCACATGGATATGAAGCATAAGTTGCAGTGGGAAGCTCACTGTGCTACAATGCGGCCTAGCCGGCTGGGCCAACCACCATCAGCCACATCTCTTCATCCTCTGTGACTGGGTGGACAGCAGTCACACCTGTTTTGGGACGCAGACCGGCCACCTCTTTACCCGCAACAGCCAGTGTGATTGTCAGGTCATCATTTTATTTGGAGGTGGAAACACCAGCTGGTGTTGAGCGCTCTCCGACATCGATAGCACCACCTTTGGATCAAGGCAACCTAACATGTCCGCCTGCATCTTCCTCACAGACCGGCAGTTTGCCGGGGACACCCTTCTCAACCCCGTCTAAGCACAACAGCCAGCCCTCGGTCCCTCAGATGTGGATGTGGCACCCAGGGGAATGGGGATAACTCGGTACCCGGGCCTTTGGCCTGGCCTTTAGGGATGTCGCGGTGGTCGGCTCCCGGGCCCGTACCCTGGGGTCTCTCCTAAAAAGGGGTTGATATTTGTAAAGTTTATAAAAGAAAGAGTTCGTGACGCCACCTGTGGTTTCTGGTGAGGATCACCAGCGCTGCGCAGTCTACTGAGGCTGATAAGGCAGCTTGATGGTATAGCTCTCCACAGTTAGAGCTGGGCCTCAGGGCAGTATAGGAACGGGGATGCAGGATATAGAGACTACTCTGGGCCAGAGCAAGAACAGGGATGGACACGATAGTCACTTCAGTACCTTTTACTGGTGGAATTTCAGGCACTCCCCGGAGCACTGTAGGGTGAAGGGTGTATGTCCAGATCCTCCCCAATGAGGAGGTTTTGGGCCTCCTGGTTCTGGCTTCTGCATAATTAGTTTCTGACCTGCCTGGAGCTAGGCCTAACTTTGTCTCTGTCCTGCGCTGGCTGACCTTGTGGTAGGGCCTTCTCTTGGAGCGCACGCTCCCGACCTACGGGGCCTATGTGTCTCCTGGCTCTGGTACGTATCAGCACTTTAGCGATCCTGGGACCTGTAGTTCTCCAGGGATTCCGGTTTATCTTGCTGGGTCATGGAGTTCCCGGCAAGCTTCGGACCCGGTGTCCGGTAAATTCTTCTTCTCGGGGTGAGCCAGCTAAGCTCCTCTGCTCCCCTATGAACTAACTCTCTACTCCTTTGCCTTCGGCCTACTCGAGCCCTCGATAGGCTACTCACACAAACGGCAGCGTGCCGCGGTTCACCGATCTTATGGCGCCGGCACACCTACAGCTCACCTCACTGAGCTACACCGAGTCTTGATCTGGATAAGCTCCACAGCAGGGTAGAATGCAGGAGCTGGAACAGGCTTTTGTCCTCTGAGGTAACACGTCTCAGACTGCACTGTACTCACTGCTAAACCAGACTCTGACAGACTAACTGCTGCCTGGCCCCACCTTCCCTTATATATCTCCCTAAGGAGCTCCCTCTGGTGGTCTGAGGTGGAAGGTGCAAATCTGTGAATGGTTATGGGGGCCTCTTGTGGAGGAGTCCTTCAATACACCCTTCTGGGTCTGTGATGCCAAGCACAGCTGGGCTTCACATGGACAAGTAAAAGACCATTTCCTCCTAGCCATGAGAAAGCTAAGAGGTTGAATTTCACCATCTGCAAGCTCTTGGCTACATAAATGCTGCCTTTCCGCCTGGTGGACACAGAGGATTTTCGAGACCTTATGTCCCGTCACAGTGCCCCAGTACCAGATGCCCAGTCGGCACTACTTCTCAAAGAAAGGTGTGCCTGCACTCCACCAGCATGTCGCACACTACATCACCGCTTCTTTGAGAAACTCTGTGTGTGACAGGGTGCATTTCACCACAGACACTTGGACGAGTAGGCATGGACAGGGGCGTTACATGTCGCTGACTGGGTACTGGGTAACTATGGTGACAGCAGGACAAGGGGCTGCTGTCCAAGTCTTGCCGTCCCCACGAGTTGTGTGTCAATCCTCTTTATCTCGAAGTTCCTCCACTGCTTCTGCCTCCTCAACCTCCTCTCGGTCCTCCACCTGCACCCAAAGCCTGTCTGGTCATGCCACAAGCTTTCTAACTGCGCAGAAGGGATCCTGCACAGCTCCTTACTATGCTGGCAGCAGGGCTCAACGTCATCAGGCGGTTTTTACTTTGAAATGTCTGGGAAATGTGAGTCACACAGCTGAGGAGTTGTGGTAAGCTCTGGAGAACCAGTTTCATGAATGGTTGTCTCCACTGGACCTGAAACCAGGGAAGGCCGTGTGCGACAATGCTGCAAACCTCAGTGCGGCCCTTCGCCGGGGCAATGTCACACACGTGCCTTGTATGGCTCACGTGTTGAACCTGGTGTCCAGCAATTTTTAGGCCACTATCCTGGACTAGATAGCCTTCTGCAGAGGGCACGGTCGCTGTGTGCTCACTTCCGCCGTTCGCATCCCGCAGCTCAGCGACTTACATCTCTACAGAAGTCGTTGAGCCTGCCACTTCACAGGCTAAAACGCGATGTGCCTACCTGGTGGAATTCAACTCTGCACATGTTGCAGCGACTGTGGTAGCACCGACAAGCCCTGGTGCAATATGTTCTGACGTATAGCCTGGGCCAACGAGATCCAGAGGTGGGGCAAATCACGCTGGAGAAGTGGTCTCAGATCAGGGACCTATGCATCCTTCTGCACAGTTTTGAAATGGCGACGAAGATGTTTAGTGCTGACGATGCCATTATCAGCATGACTATTCCGGTGATTTACATGCTGGAGCACATGTTAAACAGAATTCGGAGTCAGGTGGTGGCACAAGAGGAGGTGGAGAAAGTAGAGGAGGAGGAGTTGTATGCGGAAGGGCTAACATCTGCAAAGTCCAGACGGTCGGCAGCACCAAGGCGGCAGGCATGTGAGGGTGGGGGAGATGGTTTTAGCAGGGTGCATGGTAGCAGCCAAACTAGTGAGAAATGTGCAGGAGCCCAGGAAGAAGTGGAGGACGAACTGATGGAAGACTCATCAGATGAGGGAGACCTTGATCACATTTCTGTTGTGCGAGGTTGGGGAGAGAGGGCAGAGGAAGCAAGCATGATTGTTACCTCGCCACCAACACAACAGGGACTTGGTGCTCCTGGATGCGCAAGACACATGAGTGCCTTCTTGCTGCACTACCTGCAACATGACCCTCGAATTGTGAGAATTAGAAATAATCCTGACTACTGGGTTGCCACACTGTTAGATCCCCGGTACAAAAGTAAATTTGCAGAAATTATTCCTGCCATAGAAAGGGATGCACGCATGCAGGAGTATCAGCAGAGACTGTTGCAGAATCTTACATGTGCTTTTCCACAAAACACCAGTGGTGCACGTAGTGAATCTCACAGTTCCAACTTGCCAACTGTGGGACCGTCGAGTGTTCAGCACTCAAAATGTAACAGAAACACAGTGTCTGCTGGTAACATCAATTTTGCGGAATCACTTCACCACTTTTTTAGCCCATCCTTTGCAAGGCCACAGGAGACAAGAAGTCTGACACATAGTCAACTCCTAGAGACGATGGTACAGGAGTATCTCCAAGTAAACATTGAAGCCATGACTGTGTCACTGGACCCTTGCTCTTTTTGGGCTTCCAATCTGGATAAATGGCCTGAGCTCGCCACTTATGCCTTGGAGATCTTGTCATGCCCCACAGCCAGCGTTCTGTCTGAACGTGTGTTCAGCGCTGCTGGTGGTGTGCTGACAGATAAGCGCACGCGGCTCTCCACTGATAATGTAGACAGATTCACGTTCATAAAGATGTACAAATCATGGATCCGAAAGGACTTTTCTACCCCTGTGTCATCCTGGGGAGAGTAAAAGCTTGATGATTTGTTAATATCACCTCACCAACCGTTTTAAGCTTCCAAATTACTAATCATGTTTATCTGTATCTTGCCTGTATAATAATTTTGGCCTTGTAGCACTGTGCAGTACTGATTCTATTAGGCCATCTATACTAAACTCCACCAGATTTCAAATTACTAATCATGTTTATCTGTATCTTGCCTGTATAATAATTTTGGCCTTGTAGCACTGTGCAGTACTGATTCTATTAGGCCATCTATACTAAGCTCCACCAGATTTAAAATTACACTGGTCAATGCAGTTTTTCTGTCAAAAGGTTTTAAAACATATTTTAAGTCAATTTTGGCTGCTGATTACTAATACGAACTCCGTTTTTGGCTATCACATCAGGATTTCGAGATATTTTTGATGGAAAGTAATCCTATCGAATGTTTTTTGATAACCTCATGATTTTCGTTACTACATTTTGTATATTTTTAATCAAGGAATAACAAATTACAAAGTCTGTGTACAGCAAATCAAATATACTTACAAAATTAAACTACAAAATATAAAAACACATATATATGGCACACAGATGAATGGCAAATGGCAGTTATTTGAACTTTCTTTTCTTGGCTGATCTGTGATGTACAGCTTCTGGGTTGTCTCTCATCAAGCTCCAGCAATAGTCAGCCATCATATGTGAGTCCCACCGGCCTTGATACCGTTCTTCCATTGTTTTAATGTCCTGATGAAAACGCTCCCCTTGTTCCTCGCTCACATCCCAAAGGTTCTCTGGAAAAAAGTCCAAATGGCTGTTTAAATAGTGAATCTTGGTACTCATTCTACATCCAAGATTTTGCAGACTCATTAGTAGCTCTTCCACAATCTCTTCATAGTTGTCTGCTTTCTTATTCCCTAGAAAATTCTGCACCACATTACAAAATGCATTCCAAGCTCTTTCTTCTGTCTCATTCATTGATGTGATAAAGTTTGGGTCTCTCATAAGTGTTCTTATTTGAGGTACATCCAATATTCCAGCCTTTTTCTTCTCTTCACTAAGACCTGGAAAAGTTGAACATATATAGTTAAAGCATTCTCCACTGTGATTGAGAGCTTTGACGAACTGCTTCATCAATCCAAGTTTTATGTGCAAGGGAGGAAAGACAATGTTCTTTCTATCCAATAGTGAATCATGGATGACATTCTTATCGGCAGGTGCCAAACTCTGTCGCTGAGGCCATTCAGTTTTCACCCAATGCTCTGCTGTAGCTCTACTGTCCCAGTAGCACAGAAAACAAGGGTGTTTGAAAACTGTTTTTTTACTTTATTATCATAACAAATGGGAATTATGCATGTTCAAAGAAAACAAAGATATTCTCACATTTATTGGGAGACTAAATGAAAACTAAATTTACCTTAGTGAACCGTATAAAACGGCACTTTTCATACACTACTTATATTTTTCTTGGAATTATTGAAAATGGGCTATATACCTATAGCGTAAAAACGTGATGTGATAGAGAAATTATAAGATCAGATTTGAATTCAGCACCCACAAATTAGTCTAAAACTGTTCTTAAAGTCCATGCCAGAATTTTTTTTTTTTTTGTACACCAGTGTTATTAATAATCATGTTTATCTGCATCTTGCCTGTAAAATAATTTTGGCCTTGTAGCAGTTTGCAGTACTGATTCTATTAGGCCATCTATACTAAGCTCCGCCAGATTTCAAATTATTACTAATCATGTTTATCTGTATCTTGCCTGTAAAATAATTTTGGCCTTGTAGCAGTTTGCAGTACTGATTCTATTAGGCCATCTATACTAAGCTCCACCAGATTTCAAATTAATAATAATTTTTGTTCTCTCTGAACGTGTGTTCAGCGCTGCTGGTGTTGTGCTGACAGATAAGCGCACGCGGCTGTCCGCTGACAATGTAGACAGACTCAGGTTCATAAAGATGAACACATCATGCATCAGCAAGGACTTTTCTAGCCCTGTGTCATCCTGGGGAGAGTAAAAGCTTGAGGATTTGGTAAAATCACCTCACCAACCGTTTTAAGCTTTCAAATTAATTATCATTTTTATCTGTATCTTGCCTGGAAAATAATTTTGGGCATAGTAGCAGTGTGGAGTACTGATTCTATTAGGCCATCTATACTAAGCTCCACTAGATTTCAAATTATTACTAATCATGTTTATCTCTATCTTCCCTGTAAAATAATTTTGGCCTTATAGCAGTTTGCAGTACTGATTCTATTAGGCCATCTATACTAAGCACCACCAGCTTTCAAATTAATAATAATTTTTAGCTGCATGTAGCCCGGAAAATAATTTTGGGGCTCCTAGATGCGCAAGACACATGGGTGCCTTCTTGCAGCACTACCTGCAACATGACCCTCAGATTGTCAGAATTCGAAATATTCCTGACTACTGGGTTGCCACACTCTTAGATCCCCCACACTCTTCGATCAACCTTTTCATTTTAATAAAGAACAAAAAAATGGTCATTTTTGAAATTATAAGCATTAGCAGGTTATTAGAAACTTAAATCAAACAGTTTTCAACTCAAAGCTTTATTCTAGGTGATGTTACATTTGCACATAGGACCCCTTGTTCGAAAGGAGCTTCTGAACTCTCTCGTCCATTGAATTTGTCAGGTTTTGGATGGTTTCTGCTTCAATTGTTTTTCATGAGAACAGAATACCCTCCCAGAGCTGTTGCTTAGATGTGAACTGCCTCCCGCCATCATAGACACTCCTTTTGATGATGCTCCAGAGGTTCTCAATGGGTTTGAGGTCAGGGGAGCATGGAGGTCACACCATAAGTTTGTCCCCTTTTATGCCCATATCAGCCAGAGATGCAGATGTGTTATGTGCATCATGAGATGGTGCATTATCATGCATGAAAATGATCTTGCTGTGGAATACATGGTTCTTCTTCTTGAACCATGGCATGAAGTGCTGTTTGAGAAACTCCACATACATCATGGAGTTCATCTTTACCCCTTCAGGGATCCTAAAGGGGCCGACAATCTCTCTCCTCATGATTCCAGCCCAAAACATTACTCCACCTCCTCCTTGTTGGCGCCGTAGCCATGTTTGCATGGGGTGTCCATCAACCAGCCATCCTCCACTCCATCCATCTGGACTATCGAGCGTTGCACAGCACTCATCGGTGAATAAAACAGTTTTGAAGTCAGTCTTCATGTATTGTTTGGCCCACTGGAGCTGTTTCTGCTTGTGTACAGTGGATAGAGGAGGTCAACAGGATGGCTTATGCACAGCTGCAAACCTCTGAAGGGCCCTGCATCTTGTTGTTCGGGGGACGTTGGAGCAGCTTCAAAAACTTGTCTGCTGCTATGACAAGGCTTTTTTGCCGCTGCTCTTTTAACCTGACGTAATTGCCTGTAGGAAAGAGTCCTCAATTTTCCCTTATCAGCACGCACACGTGTGTACTGTGAATCAGCTACATACTTCTTGATTGTGCAATGATCACGATGAAGTGTCTTGGCAATGTTGAATGTAGTCATGCCTTGACCTAAACACTCCACAATTTGTTGCTTCTCAGCAGCCGACACATCCTTTTTCTTTCCCATTTTGGCAGAAAATGTAGGCTGCTTAATAATGTGGGACAGCCTTCTTAAGTAGTCTTGCCTTTCATTGGACACACCTGCCAAACTAATTAGCACAGGTGTCTGCAATTGCTTAGAGTGATATAAAGAGCCCTGACACACATCACCATCAATGAGTTTAACTGACAAACAAAAAAATTCTTACCTTATCACTCCTAAACACTTTTTGCATAATAATTTGGAACACAGTGTACATGTGCTTTTCCACAAAGCTCCAGTGGTTCACGTAGTGAATCTTACAGTTCTAACTTGCCAACCGTGGTCTGTATGGAGTTGTTCAATAAAGGGCCCAAAATTAAGATAACATAGACGGGAGAGGTCTCTATGAATAGGAATTCCTAAGTATTTGATACCCTGTGAGGGCCAGGCATGCCAGGAGACTCTATGGAATGCTTTCTCAACATCTAACGAGAGTATCTAATTACAAAATTTTAACTGCATCTAGCCCAGGAAATACTTTGTTCCTAGTAGCAGTGTCTGCTAGTCAGCGGATTATCCCGGCTGTTAAGCAAGCTACACCACCTGTAGTTTGGACACTTAATTTTTTCTAAGGAAATGCTTTGGGCCCACGGGACACTCAGTGAAGAGCATCGGGAGGCACCCCAAGCCACAGGGGCTGGGACTGGCGGTAGGACGCCTTGAAGTGGACCGCCAAGCTCGATCCTTATAAAAGCTTTTTAACTGCAGCAGCTTTAGTGGACGCTACTGGAGCTGTAATTCCCGCGGCTGCTGGCATCAGACTTGCCCTCCAATAGATCCTTGTAAAAGGATTTAAAGTGTACTCATTCAAATTAGAGAGACAATTTAAATTAAAAAGCTTAGACCTGCCTCCACCGCAGGGGGGCTCGCTCGACCCACCAGCGGACAGGCCCCAGTATTGGGAGAAGGGGGCTGGGCATCAGGGTCCACCGCAGCTCTGGCCCAAACCCGGCGACACGGAGGTCGCATGGGCAAGAACGGACTGGCCGTGTCAGCTTCGCACTTTTTTGGTTTTAGAAGGGCATTACATGCCTATATCTGTGTCTCCCCCTCATTTTACTCCTCAACCTCTTTTCTTTTTGCATGACTATATGTACTTGTCACTTTTCCATGTGTTAGTTGTGTCTTCTGAGCAGTTTGTCAGCTTTTGGACACCTTTGAAGTGTTTTCTATGTGTTTTCTATGTGTTTCTATGTGTTTTTGTTTGCCTGCCATTGGTTTTAACGGTGTTCGACGGTGTTCCATGAACAGTTCGACGAACAGTTCGGCGAACATACGGGCGTTCGACGAACCGAACTCGAACCTTACGGGGGTGGCTCAACTCTAATTATCACTTAATATTTAAGTATGCTGACATTCCCCTATTTACCGTATAAGCCTGAAAACTGCCCCTATATACAGTATGAGCCCCCACACAGCCCCCTACATATAATATAAGACCAACATAGCCCCTCTATATACAGTGTGAGTCCCCATATAGTCCCCTATATACAGTATGAGCCTCCACATAGACTTTCTACATACAATATGAGCCCTCATATAGCCTCCTATTTACATGATGAGCCCCCACATAGCCCCCTATAAACAGTATGAGCCCCCATATAGCCTCTCTATATAGAGTGTGAGCTCTCACATATCCTCCTATAAACAGTATGAGCCTGAACAATTCCTCCTATAAACAGTATGAGCCCCCACATGGACCCTATAAACAGTATGACCCTCACATAGCTTCCTATATCCAGTATGAGCCCCCATATGGCCCCCTATAAACAGTGTGAGCCCCTACATAGCCTCTCTATATAGAGGTTGAGCCTCACATATCCTCCTATAACAGTATGAGCCCTCACTTAGCCACTCTATATACAGTATGAACCCCACATAACCCCATATACTGTATACAGTATGTGCCCACACATAGCCTCCCTATATACAGTATGAGCCCTAGGTAACCTCCTATATACAGTATGAACCCCCACGCAGCCCTATATAAACAGTATGAGCCCCACATAGTCCCTTTATACAGTATGAGCCCCCACATAGCCTCCTAAATACAGTATAAGCCCCCATATAGCCTCCTATATGCAGTATAAGCCCCCACATATTTTCCCATATACAGCATAAGCCCCCCACATAGTCTCCTATATACATTGTGAGCCCCATCATAGCCTCCTACATATACTGTGAGCACCCTCATAGCCTCCTATATACAGTATGAGGCCGCACATAGCCTCCTGTATACAGTGTGAGCTCCACATAGCCTCCTAAATACAGTTTGAGCCACCACGTAGCCTTTGTATATACAGTGTGAGCCCCCACATAGACTCATATATACATGCAGAAAAAACATACTCATCTCGCTCCTGTTCCCCGGGTGTGCTGCTCCGGTCTCCAACACCCTGACTCTCCATACAGAAGACGCGATGAGGTGACGTGAATTACATTTTGCAGAGACTAGTGTTGAGCCACCCCCGTAGTGTTCGGGTTCGGTTCGTCGAACACCGGGATGTTCGAGGAACTGTTCGTCGAACTGTTCGTCGAACACCTTAGAACACTGTCGAACACCGTTAAAACCAATGGCAGGCAAACAAAAACACATAGAAACACATAGAAAACACCTTCAAAGGTGTCCAAAAGCTGACAAACTGCTCAGAAGACGCTCTCTTTAAAAAAGCCGGCCGGCAATTCAGCAGCGGCATACACCGGTACCCGACAATTTAGACAAGAAGGAATAGAGCCTCACACATAGATTAGATAGATAGAAACATGTCAGTCACACATATATGAAGTACAGTGACAGTGTTGCTTACTGTACTTGTCATTTAGTGTAAAGGATTTATTTAAAAAAATAATAGTGTTTTCATGCACCGTCTCTTTAAAAAAGCCGGCCGGCAATTCAGCAGCTGTACCCGACAATTTATAACAGAAAGAATAGAGCATCACACATAGATAGATATAAACATGCCAATCAAATATATAATAAGTACAGTGATAGTGTTGGTTACTGTACTTGTCATTTAGTGTAAAGGATTTATTTAAAAAAATAATAGTGTTTTCGTGCACCGTCTCTTTAAAAAAGCCGGCCGGCAATTCAACAGCGGTACCCGACAATTTAGAACAGAAAGAATAGAGCATCACACATAGATTAGATAGATAGAAACATGTCAGTCATATATATATGAAGTACAGTGACAGTGTTGATTACTGTACTTGTCATTTAGTGTTAAAATAAAGGATTTATTAAAAAAAAAATTGGCGTGGGGTTCCCCGTAATTTTAGGCTCTAGCGGAGGTTAAGCAGACGGCTGGGGCAGATGTTTGAAGCCTGGGAAGGGGGTAATACCCACGGAGCTTCCCTGGCTACTAATATCAGCCCCCAGCTGAATACCTAGCCTTTACTAGCTATTAAAATGGGGGACCCCCCCAAAAAAATGACGTGGGGTCCCCCCTATTTTAATAGCTAGCAAAGGCTAGGCAGACAGCTGGGGGCTGATATTAATAGCCCAGAAAGGGTACCATGAATATTGGCCCCCTCCCAGGCTAGAAACACCAGCCGTCAGCCGCCCCAGAAATGGCGCATCCATAAGATGCGCCAACTCTGGCACTTAGCCTCGCTCTTCCACGCTGCCCTGGTGCGGTGGCAGGGGGTAATAGGGCTGGGGTTCATGTCAGCTTATAATGCCAGCTGACATCAAGCCCAGGTTAGTAATGGAGAGGCGTCTATAAGACACCCCCATTACTAACCCCATAGTCAAAGTTAAAAAAAAAAAACACAAACACCCAGAATAAAGTCCTTTAATTGAAATAAACACACAATTCTTTATTGTTCTAAATTAAACCATACTTACCACCACGCCCATTCCAGCTGAAGCCAACGATCTCCTGCAATAAAAGAAAAATAATAAAGCAACCTCATCCTTACCTTTCCATGGTTCCCATGACAGCTTCAGCTCTGCTACATCGAGATGACAGGCTGGACCGCAGCAGAACGCTGCCATCCAGCCTGTCATCCCGCGGACACTGAGAAGAGCAGGCATGCTTCCGCTCCTCAGTGTCTCTCTGTGACGGCATCCAGATGAGCCGAGGTCATGTCCAATGAACTCAGCTCACCTCATGTACGTCACTGACAGCGTGGGAGAATTCTCACGCTGAAGCGCTGAGTGCAGGAGAATTTTCCCAGGCTGTCAGTGACGTGCATGAGGCTGATATTTAAATTTGGCGCACAAATCGGTGATTGGTCGTGGGCAGCGTCCGCGACCAATCAGCACGGTAGTGTTTAACTTTGGCGGCAAGATCAGTGATTGGTCGCGCGCCAAGACCGCGACCAATCACCGATTTGGGCGCCACATTTAAATATCGGCTGCGACCAATCAGCACAGCGTTGTTTAAATGTGGATCCAAGATCGGTGATTGGTCGCGGCCGATATTTAAATTTGACGCACAAATCTGTGATTGGTCGCGGGCAGCGTCCGCGACCAATCAGCACAGTAGTGTTTAACTTTGGCGGCAAGATCAGTGATTGGTCGCGGTCAAGACGGCCGCGACCAATTGGATGTCAGCGCCGCTCCCCGGTCCTCCCTTCACGCCCTAGCCGCATGGATGTCAGCGGCGCTGCCTGTGCGGATACTTCCGCTGCGAGAACCCGGGATATGAGCGGGCGCTCGCAGCAGAAGTATCCCGACCCGCAGCGCCGCTCCCCGGTCCTCCCTTCACACCCTAGCCGCTGATGTCCCCACAGTATCCGCATGGTGTTACAAAGGTCCGGACATTTGTGTTAAAAATCGCTGATTGGTCGCTGGTGCTGCCCGCGACCAATCACCGATTTGGGCGCCAAATTTAAATATCAGCCGCGACCAATCACCGATTTGGGCGCCAAATTTAAATATCCTCCGCGACCAATCACCCATCTTGGCTCCACATTTAAACACCGCTGTACTGATTGGTCGCGGACGCTATTTAAATGTGGCGCCAAAATCGGTGATTGGTCGCGCCCAGCGTCGGCGACCAATCAGCACAGCGGTGTTTAAATGTGGAGCCAAGATTGGTGATTGCTTGCGGCCGATATTTAAATTTGGCGCCCAAATCGGTGATTGGTCGCGGGCAGCGCTCGCGACCAATCAGCGATTTTTAACACAAATGTCCGGATCTTTGTAACACCATGCGGATACTGTGGGGACATCAGCAGCTAGGGTGTCAAGGGAGGACCGGGGAGCGGCGCTGCGGGTCGGGATACTTCTGCTGCGAGCAGTCGCTCATCTCCCGGCTTCTCGCAACGGAAGTATCCGACCAGGCAGCGGCGCTCCCCGGTCCTCACCAATACGATTAGCTGATTGGTCGCGCTCTCCGCACCCGACCAATCAGTGATCTTGGCGCCACATTTAAATAGCGGCCGCGACCAATCAGCGAGCTTGGCGCCAAATTTAAACAACGCTCTGCTGATTGGTCGCGGACGCCAGACGCGTCCAATCAGTGAGATTGGCGCCAAATTTAAACAACGCTCTACTGATTGGTCGCGGACTCCAGCCGCGACCAATCAGCGAGATTGGCGCCAAATTTAAACCCCGCTCTGCTAATTGGTCGCGGATGCCGGCCGCGACTAATCAGTATTCTTGGCGCCAAATTTAAACACCGCTCTGCTGATTGATCGCGGTCGCCGTCCGCGACCAATCAGTAGTATTGGCGCCAAATTTAAACCCTGCTCGGCTGATTGGTCACTGTTGCCGGCCGCGACCAATCAGCAGTATCGGCGCCAAATTTAAACACCGCTCTGCTGATTGGTCACAGTTGCCTTCCGCGACCAATCAGCGATTTTGACGCCAAATTTAAACACCGCTCTGCTGATTGGTCGCGGCCGGCGGTTGCGACCAATCAGCATTATTGGCGCCAAATTTAAACCCCGCTCTGCTGATTGGTCGTGACCGCCGGCCGCGACTAATCAACATTGTTGCCGCCAAATTTAAACACCGCTCTGCTGAATTGTCGAGGTCGTGACCAATCACCATTATTGGCGCCAAATTTAAACACCGCTTTGCTGATTGGTCGCGACCACAACCTATCAGCATTATTGGCGCAAAATTTAAACCCCGCTCTGCTGATTAGTCGCGACCGCCGGCCGTGACCAATCAGTGATATAGTCGCCAAATTTCAACACCACTTTGCTGATTGGTCGCGGTTGCTGGCCGCAACCAGTCAGCGATTTTGGCGCCAAATTTAAACACCGCTCTGCTGATTGCGCCGGGTCTGCCGCATACATATTCTAGAATACACGATGCGTTAGAATCGGGCCACCATCTAGTTTCATGAAATAATTTAAAAAAAAATTGACGTAGGGCTTCGCACTATATTTGTGTCCAGCCAGGTACAGCAGGCAGGAACGGGCTGCCCCCAACCACCAGCTGCCTATTTGTACCTGGCCGGACACAACAATATAGGGAAGCCCTTTTTTTCTTAATTATTTCATGAATTTCATGAAATAATTAAAAAAAAAAAATACGTGGGGCTTCGCCCTATTTTTGTGTCCAGCCAGGTACAACTAGGCAGCTGGGGGCTGGAATCCGCAGCGCAGGGAGGCCCAAGCTTTCTGGGTCCCCCCAGCTGCAAATTGCAGTCCGCAGCCACCCCGGAAAATGGCGCGTTCATAGAAGCGCCATCTTCTGGCGCTGTACCCAACTCATCCAGGGCCCTGGTGCGGTGGCTCACTGGGTAATAAAGGGGTTAGGGCCAGCTTGGCATTATCAGCAGGCCCTAAGCCCGAAATTCATGGGGTCACGCCAATATTAGACATGACCACCATGAATTTCTAGTAAAGTATTTAAAAAAAACACAACACCCAGAAAAAAGTCCTTTAATTGAAATAAACACACAATTCTTTATTGTTCTAAATTAAACCATACTTACCACCACGCCCATTCCAGCTGAAGCCAATGATCTCCTGCAATTAAAGTAAAATAATAAAGCAACCTCATCCTTACCTTTCCATGGTTCCCAGACAGCTTCAGCTCTGCTACATCGAGATGACAGGCTGGACCGCAGCAGAACGCTGCCATCCAGCCTGTCATCCCGCAGACACTGAGAAGCGCAGGCATGCTTGCGCTCCTCAGTGTCTCGCTGTGACGGCATCCAGATGAGCCGAGGTCATGTCCAATGAACTCAGCTCACCTCATGTACGTCACTGACAGCGTGGAAGAATTCTCCTGCACTCAGCGCTTCAGCGTGAGAATTCTCCCACGCTGTCAGTGACGTACATGAGGTCAGCTGAGTTCAATGGACATGAATGAGCTCACCTCATGCACGTCACTGACAGCGTGGGAAAATTCTCCTGCACTCAGCGCTTCAGCGTGAGAATTTTCCCAGCGCCCGCGACCAATCAGCGATTTTTAACACAAGTGTCCGGACCTTTGTAACACCATGCGGATACTGTGGGGACATCAGCGGCTAGGGTGTGAAGGGAGGACCGGGGAGCGGCGCTGCGGGTCGGGATACTTCTGCTGCGAGCGGCCGCTCATGTCCCGGGTTCTCGCAGCGGAAGTAGCCGCACAGGCAGCGCCGCTGAAATCCATGCGGCTAGGGTGTAAAGGGAGGACCGGGGAGCGGCGCTGACATCCAATTGGTCGCGGCCGCTATTTAAATGTGCCGCACAAATCGGTGATTGGTCGCCGTCTTGACCGCGACCAATCACTGATCTTGCCGCCAAAGTTAAACACTACTGTGCTGATTGGTCGCGGACGCTGCCCGCGACCAATCACCGATTTGTGCGCCAAATTTAAATATCAGCCTCATGCACGTCACTGACAGCGTGGGAAAATTCTCCTGCACTCAGCGCTTCAGCGTGAGAATTCTCCCACGCTGTCAGTGACGTACATGAGGTGAGATGAGTTCATTGGACATGAGCTCACCTCATGCACGTCACTGACAGCGTGGGAAAATTCTCCTGCACTCAGCGCTTCAGCGTGAGAATTTTCCCACGCTGTCAGTGACGTGCATGAGGTGAGCTCATTCATGTCCAATGAACTCGGCTCACCTCATGCACGTCACTGACAGCGTGGGAAAATTCTCACGCTGAAGCGCTGAGTGCAGGAGAATTCTCCCACGCTGTCAGTGACGTGCATGAGGTGAGCCGAGTTCATTGTCGGCTCATCTTTATGCCATCACAGCGAGACACTGAGGAGCGCAAGCATGCCTGCGCTTCTCAGTGTCTGCGGGATGACAGGCTGGATGGCAGCGTTCTGCTGCGGTCCAGCCTGTCATCTCGATGTAGCAGAGCTGAAGCTGTCTGGGAACCATGGAAAGGTAAGGATGAGGTTGCTTTATTATTTTACTTTTATTGCAGGAGATCGTTGGCTTCAGCTGGAATGGGCGTGGTGGTAAGTATGGTTTAATTTAGAACAATAAAGGATTGTGTCTTTATTTCAATTAAAGGACTTTATTCTGGGTGTTTGTGTTTTCTTTTAACTTTGACTATGGGGTTAGTAATGGGGGTGTCTTATAGACGCCTCTCCATTACTAACCTGGGCTTGATGTCAGCTGGCATTATAAGCTGACATCAACCCCAGCCCTATTACCCCACTGCCACCGCTACAGGGCAGTGGGAAGAGCGAGGCTAAGTGCCAGAATTGGCGCATCCTATGGATGCGCCATTTCTGGGGCGGCTGACGGCTGGTGTTTCTAGCCTGGGAGGGGGCCAATATTCATGGCACCCTTCCTGGGCTATTAATATCAGCCCCCAGCTGTCTGCCTAGCCTTTGCTAGCTATTAAAATAGGGGGGACCCCACGTCATTTTTTTGTGGGGTCCCCCATTTTAATAGCTAGTAAAGGCTAGGTATTCCGCTGGGGGCTGATATTAGTAGCCTGGGAAGCTCCGTGGGTATTACCCCCTTCCCAGGCTTCAAACATCTGCCCCAGCCGTCTGCTTAACCTCCGCTAGAGCCTAAAATTAGGGGGAACCCCACGCCAATTTTTTTTTAAATAAATCCTTTATTTTAACACTAAATGACAAGTACAGTAATCAACACTATCACTGTACTTCTTATATATGTGACTGACATGTTTCTATCTATCTAATCTATGTGTGATTCTCTATTCCTTCTGTTATAAATTGTCGGGTACAGATGCTGAATTGCCAGTCGGCTTTTTTAAAGAGACAGTGCATGAAAACACTATTATTTTTTTTAATAAATCCTTTACACTAAATGACAAGTACAGTAAGCAACACTGTCACTGTACTTCATATATATGTGACTGACATGTTTCTATCTATCTAATCTATGTGTGATTCTCTATTCTTTCTATTCCAAATTGTCGGGTACCGCTGCTGAATTGCCGGCCGGCTTTTTTAAAGAGACGGTGCATGAAAACACTATTATTTTTTTTGATAAATCCTTTACACTAAATGACAAGTACAATAAGCAACACTGTCACTGTACTTCATATATATGTGGCTGACATGTTTCTATCTATCTAATCTATGTGTGAAGCTCTATTCTTTCGATTCTAAATTGTCGGGTACCGGTATATGCCGCTGCTGAATTGCCGGCTTTTCATGTTTCACTGTTGGCACTGTTCCCATCGATTTGGGCAATCAGTGTAATGCCACAACCACCATGGCTGTGGCATTACAGTGAGTGGCAGACAATCCCTGCATGATTGGTGCTCTAAATAGCGCCAGACGTGCAGGACACGCTTTTGGTGCACGAACAGTTATCGAACATAACCTCGAACAGCCGAATTTTTTGCAAATCGTTCGGGTTCGTCGAACAACTCGAACACCGCCCAAAACAGCTCGAATTTGAGATTGGCGAACAGTTCTAGTTGAACACCGCTCATCTCTAGCAGATACAAGTCATGGATGGAAGAAGTGGTTATGGTGGTGTGGGCTGAATGAAAAAGAAAAGGGAAAGTGAACAACTATGATCAGAGAGATGGTAGATGACTTAATATACATATATTTGTACAATTACCAGCACACTATGCACATACAGTACAGACCAAAAGTTTGGACACACCTTCTCATTTAAAGATTTTTCGGTGTTTTCATGACTTTGAAAATTGTGCATTCACACTGAAGACATCAAAGCTATGAATTAACACAGTTGTTGTAGAGATGTGTTTGCTTCTAGAACTCTGTGTGGCATTGACCTGGTCTCTAATCTGAGCTGCTGTTAACCTGCGATTTCTGAGGCTGGTGACTCGGATAAACTTATCCTCAGAAGCAAAGGTGACTCTTGGTCTTCCTTTCCTGGGGTGGTACTTTTGGTGAGCCAGTTACTTTGTAGCGCTTGATGGTTTTTACAACTGTACTTGGGGACACTTTCAAAGTTTGCCCAATTTTTCGGACTGACAGACCTTCCTTTCTTAAAGTAATGATGGCCACTCGTTTTTCTTTACTTAGCTACTTTTTTCTTGCCATAATACAAATTCTAACAGTCTATTCAGTAAGACTATCATCTGTGTATCCAGCAGACTTCTGCACAACACAACTGATAGTCCCAACCCCATTTATAAGGCAAGAAATCCCACTTATTAAACCTGACAGGGCACACCTGTGAAGTGAAAACCATTTCCGGTGACTACCTCTTGAAGCTCATCAAGAGAATGACAAGTGTGCAAAGCAGTCATCAAAGCAAAAGGTGGCTACTTTGAAGAAAGTAAAATATAAGACATATTTTCAGTTGTTTCACACCTTTTTGTTAAGTATATAATTTCACATGTGTTAATTCATAGTTTTGATGCCTTCAGTGTGAATGTACAATTTTCATAGTCATGAAAATACAGAAAAATCTTTTAATGAGAAGGTGTGTCCAAACTTTTGGTCTGTACTGTATATAGTATGCAGAGCACTGGAATTGATATATACAATTATACCACTACATGGTTGCTGCGCAGTGATAATATCAGTGTTTATACTGTTAGTAATCAGTATGGTGGTCATAACTTGAAGCCCACTTGAAGGAGCACTTGATATCCGTTGAAGCACCTGCTGTTTTTGTGCCTTATCTGGAATTTGTAGCGATTGGCGTGGCCGTAAGAAAGGGATCTTATCACATTGTCCACTAAAAGAAGTAGACATCTTAGTTTGGCTGGAAGATGGTCTTTCTTCTGCAGATGTTACTGTTGCTTTAACACCTACCCCACGGACACAACCTTTTTTTCCCTTCCCAACACACCTATTCCCCTTTCCACCATCAGCAGGCCTTTTTCCACTCATTTTGGTGGTTAACTAATTGACAACTCTGGAGTTGTTTGCACAAAAAAACAATGGATGGGAACCGAGCAGAGCTGAGTGGCCAAACTGTTGTATTAGCCCAAAAGTATTGGCTGGGTTAGATGCAGTAAAACAATTTTATTACATACACAGGTGGTGGAGCTTAGTATAGATGGACTAATAGAACAAGTCCCACACACTGCTATAAGCCCAAATTTTTTTTCAGAGCTAGATGCAAATAAAAATTATTTTTAATTTGCAACCTGGTGGAACTTAGTATAGATGGACTAATAGAACAAGTCCCACACACTGCTACAAGCCGAAATTTTTTTTCAGAGCTAGATGCAGATAAAAATTATTTTTAATTTGCAACCTGGTGGAGGTTAGTATAGATGGACTAATAGAACAAGTCCCACACACTGCTACAAGCCCAAATTTTTTTTCAGAGCTAGATGCAGCTAAAAATTATTTTTAATTTGCAACCTGGTGGAGGTTAGTATAGATGGACTAATAGAACAAGTCCCACACACTGCTACAAGCCCAAATTTTTTTTCAGAGCTAGATGCAGATAAAAATTATTTTTAATTTGCAACCTGGTGGAGCTTAGTATAGATGGACTAATAGAACAAGTCCCACACACTGCTACAAGCCCAATTTTTTTTTCAGAGCTAGATGCAGATAAAAATTATTTTTAATTTGCAACCTGGTGGAGGTTAGTATAGATGGACTAATAGAACAAGTCCCACACACTGCTACAAGACCACATTTTTTTTCAGAGCTAGATGCAGATAAAAATTATTTTTAATTTGCAACCTGGTGGAGGTTAGTATAGATGGACTAATAGAATGATGCTATACCCAAAAGGTTTTACTTGGCTAGGTGCAGTAAAAAAATTTGTATTCTATACACAGGTGGTATAGCTTGCAACACAGATAGGCTACTCCACTGACTAACACACACTGCAAGAGGCCAAAAAGGATTTGCTTAGCTAGATTTAGCCAAATGCTGTGAAAAAAACTTGCACAGCACTGGCACAGACCTGCCTAGCAAAAAGTCCTAGGAAATGCTGTAACCTAGTCCAGAAAAGGACTGCAATTACAAGTAGACCCTACTCCCAACCTATCTATTTAAGAGCACAGACCTGCCTGATAAAAGTCGTAGGAAATGATGTAACCTAGTCCTCAAAAGGACTGCAATCACAACTATCCCCTACTCCCAAGCTATCTGTAGATTTGTGCGAAAATTGGCTTGAAATGAACACTCAAAGTATAGCGCACACAGCAACAGCGGTGCCGTCTAACACGCAGCTGCAGCAGTGAGAAAATGGTGGCTACGTGGAAAATGGCTGGGTCTTATAGGGCAAGGACATGTGACATACACTGCCAATGACACATGCCTTTGCTTGTGTGAAAAAAGCAGTTCGCTCCGTGTGTGCGCTGCTGATAGGCTGACAGATTGCACCTCCCCACTGTAAATGGGGGAAAGAGAAAAAAAAATGGAGATCTTCATTATTTCTGCAGAGATCCATCCCCTGCCCCTCCCCCCGCCCCGCTGTACACTCAAACTGCGTATTAACATTAATTTTCAGCATTACTGAGAAAAAATCCAGTTATGATTTTGGTGCACGAACAGTTATGGAAGATAACCTCGAACAGCCGGATTTTTTTCAAATTGTTCGTGTTCGCCGAACGGCTCGAACACTGCCCAAAACAGCTCGAATTTGAGATTGGCGAACAGTTCGAGTCGAACACCGCTCATCTCTAGTGATAATATTAATATATTATAATAAATGTAATTAATATGTTGATATGAATATTGAGCAGAATTCATATCTGTCTATTGGTTCGTTCTCCGCAACAGTCATGGTCTCTCATGTGATCTCTTTGGAAAATTAATTGCCCACCCTTGCCTTAGATAGTAATAATGCCCCCTGTGTGCCGATACTGAATAATAATGCCCCCATCTATGCCTGATAATAATAGTGCACATGGGGTTTCTTACAATAATAATATTGCAGCTCATGGTATGCAAGGGGCTTATATTAATAAGGGGTCTACCAGTAGATACATAGGGGGAGAGGGTTAATAAGAGGCTTTAATACAGAGCCCAGACAGGCTGTACTATAACAGCAGGTGAAAGGGGGAGGTAAGAGGAGGAGCAGGCATTCTGACGCTTAGGCTTGAAGGGGAATAGAGCCTGTAATAACACAGCGGGGCAGGCGGAGGGTTGTGTTTATTAGGAGCTTAGACCCGGCTGCTGCATTCAATGACACTTTACATAAAAATGTGTTCCAGCGATGAGACCGGAGGGGGCGTCAGTGCGCATTGGGAGGCACGCGGCGCTCCAGCGAGAGGTTTCCTCCCCATACAGATACCAGAAGGTCCATGCTTGAAACGAACAGTGGGCTCCAATAGGGGGCGCTGTTTTATGGATCTCATCAAGTATTTATCACATCATAGGTCCAGATTGGTTCCCATAATGGCTAGGCAACAAGACAACAGGGAATATAGGTGTATAGATATATTATAAATATAGAGGATGTATTAATATAGTGTAAATGTACCAGATATAATCGATGCACACACAAAGGAGAATCATTTAACCCTGAATCAATATTCAGTGCAGCCAAGATTAAAAGTATAGATAAAGAAAAGAAGTCCGTCCAAATGGCCGACTATGCCGTATAGAAGAGCGCAGCCACAATTGGCCTACACACTGTATGGTGATAGTCTATGTAATAGGGCCATACTGAATAGTGAACACACTATAACAATAGGCCATTCGTTAATAAAATCCATCTAGTCTCTCGTTGAATGATTTTCTTATCCCAGTCGACCAACCTCGCTGGTAAAGGGACCACGTGTATAACGTATGCCCATAAAGACGGCTTGGGAGGGAGAGCTGATCCTTCTGACAGATTCCCTTTAATCTTATAAGGAGACGCAGAGGGGCACTATTATTATTATTATAAGGAGACCCAGAGGGGCACTATTATTATTATAAGGAGACCCAGAGGGGCACTATTATTATTATAAGGAGACCCAGAGGGGCACTATTATTATTATAAGGAGACCCAGAGGGGCACTATTATTATTATAGGGAGACCCAGAGGGGCACTATTATTATTATAGGGAGACCCAGAGGGGCACTATTATTATTATAGGGAGACCCAGAGGGGCACTATTATTATTATAAGGAGACCCAGAGGGGCACTATTATTATTATAGGGAGACCCAGAGGGGCACTATTATTATTATAGGGAGACCCAGAGGGGCACTATTATTATTATAAGGAGACCCAGAGGGGCACTATTATTATTATAGGGAGACCCAGAGGGGCACTATTATTATTATAAGGAGACCCAGAGGGGCACTATTATTATTATAGGGAGACCCAGAGGGGCACTATTATTATTATAGGGAGACCCAGAGGGGCACTATTATTATTATAAGGAGACCCAGAGAGGCACTATTATTATTATAAGGAGACCCAGAGGGGCACTATTATTATTATAGGGAGACCCAGAGGGGCACTATTATTATTATTATTATAAGGAGACCCAGAGGGGCACTATTATTATTATAGGGAGACCCAGAGGGGCACTATTATTATTATAAGGAGACCCAGAGGGGCACTAATATTATTATAAGGAAACCCAGAGGGGCACTCTTATTATTATAAGGATGCCCAAGGGGAACTATTAATGTGATAAAGAGACCTAAATGATCATCCTAATAAATTGGTATCACGGGGAGTAGTAAATTTAGATTTTCTCCAATGGTAGGCAGGGTCATATTTGTAATAGAGACCCTCATCTTTGAAAGTGGGTGTGGGAGAGTAACATGGGCCTGTGTGCGTCCTATGCCAGAGCTGGGCGCAGCCCCTAGTCCGGCCCTGTTCCCTCAGTAAAGATACTTCTTTTAGCCCCTAACACGGTACAAAGATATACATTGTCTTTTAGCCTCGGAATATGACTTTCTTATTGATACAAAACACTGTAATTTTTATTGTGTGGAACAGATATAAATAATTTATGTAACAACATAATAATACTCTAACTGCTCAGAAGAGTAAAGCGTCCATAGTTCTATCATCCATGTCTGCATATGGTACCGATGCTCAGCCTATATTGTTGCCTCCTTAAGGGATGCTAGGCAACTTCCTTATAAGGTAAGCTGCCCCTTTAAGAGTAGAACACAAGATTCCATTATGACATCACAATTAACCATCACTATTTCTACAAGTGATTACACTCTAGTTGTCACTTTGACTTTCCGGTGTCATTGTTGTCGGTGTGATAAGCCATATAGCTAGTCATATACAGACTGCGCTTGGATTTACTGGAAATGTCTGGAATTCCTCCAGACAGACTTCAGGTGTTAGCACTACTCCAGGGGATTCTTACCACCTATGACCCTGACTTTGTGCTACCACTACCCGATGGCGTCCTCAGCTTCACTTACCGGCTGGTAATGGAGCTTGTGAGAGATTGCCTGACCAAATACAAACGAGGTCATATAAGCTCAGAATATCTTGAGCATTTACAGAAGAACATATGGACATTAGTACAACAGGTAAATAGCAGACAATCTGCACAAATCATATAGTAATAATGGAAAATAATAATGGAATATAAGTTTAACCTGTACCAAATACCCAGATAAGAATAGCCGGGGAGCAGTAATAGGGCATACAGGCTACATGACAAGGGAGAGGGTGATATCTACAGGGTTATTGGGAGGGTTGTGGAGGTAGGGGGGAATTGGATTGGTTAACCAATTATGGACCACAGAGTTTTCAGTTGTTATGCCTTCATTTTTTCCTCACTTTCTTTCAAGAGCCATAAATTTGTTATTTTTCCATTGCCATAGACATGTGAGGGCTTGATTCTTTTGCAGGACAAGTTGTAGCTTTCAGTGGCTCCATTCTATTTACCATACATTGTACTGAAACAAGGGAAAAAAACTCCAAGTGAGATGCAATGGTTCTTTGTGTCGCTATATTCAGGGACCCATAACATTTTAGTTTTCTGTCGATTGGGATGAGTGAAGATTTGAGTTTTGCAGTGAACTTTGTGTACATAGAGTGTCATAGAATCATAGATTCTATGGGTGTTTTGATTGTTTATTATTAATGTTTTTAAGTGAAATGAGAAGACAAAAAAAACCCACAAATCCAATTTTTTTTCCTCTTTTCGGTGTTTATTGATCGTATTAATTAATTCCCTATCTTAAAAGATCAGACTTTAACAACCGCATCAATATCAAATATGATCATTCATTTTTTCCTTTCTTTATTTTAAATGGTGAAAAGAGGAGTGATTTGAACTTTTATATTTTTAACATTTTTTTTAAATCTTTTCTTCTTTATTTTTAATTTTTTTTTTTCGTTCCCTTAGGGGACTTAATCCTGCAAATCGCTCATACTATATATTGCAATACTACAGTATTGCGCTATATAGTGAAAATCTGGATCTCCTCTGGAGCTCAGCCTATAGCTAAGCTTCACAAGGAGGACCGTGGTTTCAGCAACGGAGGTCTTCAGCAGACCCCTGGTTGTCCTAGAAATGCATTAGACCCCTGTGATCGCCTTGTAGAGGGCCGATGAAAGCAAGAGTGCTCAGGCATCGGTGCATGCACAATTGAAATGATACTGTCACAGACTGACAGCTTTATTTAAATGGTTAACAGAAGAATTCTGCGTTGTCCACGGTTTTTAGGGACAGATGCTGGCTATTTCATATACGCATGTTTGGGGAGCTCAGCTCCTGAGCCCCCTCCACATGTGAGGACCCTTCCAGGATGTTAATAACCCGTACATTTGCGGGAAGGAGTTGAGGAGCTGGGTTACAGGGGGACAATAAAAGGAAGAAGGTAGGAGTTTCACGTTCAAGCATCCAACCAGCCCTTATAAAGAGATGGGAGGAAAGTTTGAAGGCTGGCACTTGATAAGTAGAGGTTTTGGGACGGTCACAGCGGTGGGGGATAGGTTTGGGTCAGAGTCTTGATAAATGTGATGTCCTTTGGACGGAGGTTACTGTTGGGGGAATAGTGACTTTGGTTACATCTCAATATAACTAGTGGACTTCGGTCCTGTGAGGATAGTGGTATTAATGTGGGATATTAATGCCTTAACCCTTGTGTCGGTGTGGTGTCGGTGTGGTGCGGCTAGGGTCTAACTCTTAATTAGGTGTTGTTTTTCTTCTGGTTTAAAGCCTATTAGATATCTACTGTATATAATTGTGGGGCTATCATTGTTGCAGTCACCCCGCGTTTTGAGTTGGAGTCTGCTGTGGCCATTTTACACAGGTCACAAGCAGCCATGTGTCTTATATACATACATTGGGTATGGAGGTAGGACGTGGGGATTTAAAGGTTTACAAGCGACCGGATCCCTCGTCAGTTGTCATGTAGTACTTGTAGTGTAGATAGCATAAGTAACATGGTGATATAAATGGCCTCCTCCGTTTTGCTTTTTCTCTCATGATTTTCCTTTCTTCTTTGTTTTCATCTCTATAGGCTGAAGAAAAATCCCAAAGTGGAGAATTGGCCTTTATTAAACAACTGGCCCAAAATGTCCTGCTTGTACTGGAGTATCCGGCCTACTCAGTGGAGCGCCTGGTAAGGATCTATCATCTTCTACATCTCATGTCCTTGTTGTCTGATCTTCTCCAGATCACCAGCCATATAGCAGAAGCTCAGGTTCATGATGGTGGAGGCCTCCCTGTCCTCTCCAGGCAGACACAGGTTTCCATCTCATGTCATTGTTCTCTGATCTTCTCCAGATCACCAGCCATATAGCAGAAGCTCAGATTTATGATGGTGGAGGCCTCCATGTCCGCTCCAGGCAGACACAGGTCTACATCTCATGTCCTTGTCTCATCTTCTCCAGATTACCAATCATATAGCAGAAGGTCAGTTTCATGATGGTGGAGGCCTCCCTGTCCTCTCCAGGCAGACACAGGTCTACATCTCATGTCCTTGTTGTCTGATCTTCTCCAGATTACCAGCCATTTAGCAGAAGGTCAGATTTATGATGGTGGAGGCCTCCATGTCCACTCCAGGCAGACACAGGGTATTTTATGGCCACCTGTCCCTGTGGCTTCATCATCTGTGAGGACAGTCTGTACTCAGTGGTGCGGAGTTTGTATTTGCGCCTGTGTCTTTGTATAAGGGGGATATCTCCTATAATATAATAGTGTCTGTGCAGGGTCCGGCTTGTATCACGTCCCCTACATCTGCTGCAGTGTAATCATCATGGACATAATATAGAAGAGAGACGTTCCTGCATCTTCAGCTTTTATTCCCCTGCAGTTTCTATGTCTTAATGTCATTTCTTATTCCTTTTTAGGCCGCGATCGGATCATTGAACCTGGGGAGAAATCCTTGTAAGAGCGACTATAAACCGATCAAACTGATCAGCAGTGGAGCCTTTGGGTGAGCTTTACTTTGGTATTATATATATTTCCCAGGGCTCCTTATGACGATGTCTCTGCGTCCTTCCCATGTTATGTTCCCATGGACAAATTATGAGTTCACATCACGGTCCACATCTATCTGTCACTATTCAGGTCAGTTAGGATGTGACGTGGATGAGGACCCCCCATTGGTGATCATTTGTGGAGTGTTATTTTATGTATTTATAGACATGGTTTTCTAGTGATGGCCCCACATTAATCATTAATACAGGAGATCATTTGATGAGATCTATAGATAGATTGTTATTAAGAATTTATAGTAAATCATGTTTTTTTCTCCTCTCCAGGGCCGTCCACTTAGTTCGCCATAAAGATACAAACCAAGTCTGCGCTATGAAGAAAATGGACAAGGAGAACCTGAAAAAGCCAAAGAGGCTTGAATGGGCCTTTCTGGAGAGGGACATCTCAGCATTCGCAGATTGTCCCTTTGTGGTCTCCACGTTCTGCTCCTTTCCTACTAAACTTCATCTATGTATGGTCATGGAGTATGTACCAGGTAGGACACATCCATTGTATCTATATCCAGCCCACGTCTGCTTAATCCTAGCACCTATATATGACCACAATGTGCCCACATGGACGGTTACATGTCCTCTTTGCAATTATTATAAGTCATCTGTTACCAAGATGCCTGAAAAACCATTGATCTCTATGAAAGTCCCCCAGTATGTCCTCGCTGAGCACGGCAGCAATTTCCACTATGGGTAAAAGGAAGATTTGTCTTTTTGAAGAGTTTTTATAGATAAGAACGTTCACAGAGAAAAAAATTAGAGGCTCGTAGATGAGGCTCTGTCTCTATGTATAGGGTCTATCTGCAGTATACAGTATACGCACTACATTATACAGTATATATAGACCATCCTGTCCCAATGTCTCCGCCTTCTTCACATTCCCACTCATCATGTGTAATTTACATTGTAACAAACCCTCAGTTCTCATATTTGCTTTCTCCTGTAGGAGGTGACTGTGGTACCCTTCTAAAGCACAGGGGTCCTTTACCGGTCCTCTTGGCCCGTATGTACATTGCGGAAACGGTCCTTGCTGTGGAATACCTGCACAGCTATGGTGTGGTGCACAGAGATCTGAAGCCTGAGAAGTAAGTGACCCCTCTAGCATATTAGAGGGGAAGAAAGTTAGAGTTTCTTATACAGTCTGTGGGTTATTACTTGGTGCTGATGGTGCTGACACCATCTTTTCTTTCACAGCCTCCTGATAACATCAACAGGACATATTAAGGTCACTGATTTTGGGGTTTCAAAACTCGGCCTCATGAGACCAAACTCAGACTTCTACAAGACTCCAACTAAGGACATCACCAAAGAGTTCCTTGATAAAGAGGTAGGCTTTACTTACAGGGTCTTGTACTTTACAGATCTCATCTCTTTCTCCTTCTCTGATTTATAATTTCTCTAGAAAAACATTTCCACTGATGTTATGTGTCGCAATTATATTTATTGATCATCATCTCCTTTTTCTGTTGGTTTCCAGACTGCTGGCACCCCTACTTACATGGCCCCAGAAGTTATCCTAAAGATAGGTTATGGAAGGCCTGTTGACTGGTGGTCAATAGGGATCATCCTATATAAATTTCTATTTGGATATCCACCATTTACAGGGGCTTGCAGAAGGAATATTTTACACAGTATCATCCAGGGTAAGTAAAATAATCTGAATGCTTGTGATGTCACTGTTATTTGACTTGAATAGTTCTGTAGTTTTTTCTAGCTTTGTTAAGGAATTTTTTTTTCTGAAAATAAATGAAGAGGTTTTATTTCTTATAATATTTGCTTTTTATATAACAGATGATATACCTTGGAGATGTAATTACTTTCCTCCAACTAATGCTCGAGGCATCATCACTCAACTGCTCAGAAAAATTCCAGCACTGAGACTTGGAACAGGTAATATTAATAGTATTATCAATGAATTATTACAGCATGACCAGACAAATGATGGGTTCCATGAGGATCAGCACTGAGGTTCTGTACTCTACCTACTTGTCTATTACCCATTCTTCATGCTATAATGTTCAATATATTTCCTTTATGTCGGCTCTGTTACATCTTCAGTTCAGATTAACATAAATTCTACAGATATGGAGCAGTTTCTCTGACAATGACTGTATCACTTTCTTTCTTGTCTTCCTTTTCCAGGAGGCGCAAATGAGATCAAAATTCATCCATTTATGCGTGACTTAGACTTTGACAACCTTTTAAGTCAGAAGCCCCTGTTCGTTCCTGACCTAAAGTCAGATGAGGACACCCGCTACTTTATCAGTAAGTAAAATGAGACGTCATCTGCAGAAAACTGACGTGTGTCTTGTCTTTCATTTTATGTCAAAATCAGTTCTCATCATTATTAGTGATAACATGGTGACTGTCTGGGTATTATACTAATAATCTCTAATAACACTTGTATTTTTTAGCTCGAAGTAGCAGCTTCAAACATATGAATTCAGATGAGGGGGACACAAGTGAGGACAATGACTGGCCAGAAATCAAAAACTTTGCATCAACTTATCAAAGGTCTTCTAAAGTAAGTATGTGGCTAATAAAATGTATGAAACCTATAATTACAAAAAAAAATTAAATATATCTATTTTATATTTCTTTATCTGTTTTAGCTATATATCACCAATACTGGGATGATGACCAATATAGAGCCTATGTCACCTCCACAGTGTTCCCAAGAGAACAGTGATGGAGGCAATGAAGAGCCTATGTCACCTCCACAGTGTTCCCAAGAGAACAGTGATGAAGGCAATGAAGTGCCTATGTCACCTCCAGGGTGTTCCCCAGAGATCAATGAAAAAGGCTCAGAAATGTGAGTAGATTATTATTATTATGAGATTTAGTCCTGATATATGTCGGATCCAAATACAAGATATGAGTAACACAAATCTAAATCTAGCATCCACCACCCCATGACTACACAATCTCTGTGGGTCTTACTTGTGATAACTTCAATAACAGCTGATTGTTGCGACCAACCATTCATTTCCAACTCACTACAGGCCAATATTACTAATTAGACTCCATTCTTTCTGGTAAAATGTGGTCTTGAGCAGGCTATCTCCTCTATGTTGTCCTAATTGACCTTACAGACAGGTGTTCTTCCGTTATTCTATTGTTTATTCCTTGTAATTTACGTGTCTTTTTTCTACCAACAGGCAGAAAGAATCTTCCCCTTCCAAAACTGTTGGAGACAATCAGTGTTTTACTGCTAAAAACAGTGAGTCATCCTCGCCCTCATTGTCAGGTATGTACAGGTTTATAGGCCATCCAATTATAGCCTATGATCCAAAATTTAAATATTAAGGCTCTAAAATTACTTCCTTTATTCTTTCTGCTCCCCTGAGTATTCTATTTTTTGTTTTGTTAAAATCCCCCATAAGGTTCCAGAGTTATGGGCCTTTGTAATTAGTGGTAATTTTTATTCTTTACAAAGGGGCGGTGCTCACAGGATCCTCTGGGGCGTGCCCTTAGGTTACCACGCCCACATGATAAAGACCATAATAATTAACACTAAATAAAAAGTCCCATATCTCTACAACCGTACTGTGGATTTTAGGAAAACAAATATCAGAATACTCAGGGGAGAAGCCGACATAAAATAAGAGCGAATCTTGGACACTTTTGACCTGGTGATGGGTCTTCTTTAAAGTTACAATGAAGTTTTATCTAACTGATTATATAACACTGTGGCTTGCTGAAAGTAATGTCATATTAATATGGGGACATGGTTCTTTGGGGAGACACCACCGGAACCCAGAAAAGCTACAGGTTCATATTAATCAGGTGCATAACTCTATAAAGATACAAAGCTCATCTTTTAGGAGTTTATAATCAACATTTTTTTCTGGCTTTTTGATTAGAATCTCCAGTTCAGAAGAGAAGAAAATATTTTCGAACACTGAGAAAACAACTAAAAACAGAGAAAGTTGAAGAGGGGGAAACTAGGCGAGGTAAGTGTGACGATAATCTCCATGTTGTATGACGTCAGTGAGAAGAAGTCATGTGGAGCAGATGTTATCCGTCAGTGGTGGGATTGTCACATGTATGATGGCTGACAATGATTCTGCTCCTCTGTATGGATGATTCCTCTAACGTCATGCTACAGTGACACCACAGTAGTGTCCTCTAATATGGAGTCCCATTACTTACATCAGTTTTACATCTTTTCTCCTAGGTTCTCTCTTCCGCCGGATGATAACATCCTGCCGGCGTGGATTATCCAGGGCTGCTCGTGCTGTCAGAGAAAGCTGCATTTTTGGCTGCTGCCACCAACGCACCATTGACATCTCGAGGACAGAAAACCCCCAAATCTAGCGCTCTGAAGAAACTACAGCACATCCACCATTAATGCTGTACCTGTATGGAAGGAGTTGTACCACCTACCTGTGGCCTCCTGACCAGCAAGAGACACGTGCAAAAGTTGAAGGCTCCTCCAAGAACTTGTCTTCATCCTTCCATGCAATTTTAATTCAAAGAAATAAAAAATTAAAATTGTTTAATGTCTTTTCGCATTTAATTGATTATTACTGACTTTTATGGTATATTAATACTATACCTCATATATAGTATGTCTGAAGGGATAGATCCCAAACTGGAGAATAGCGGTTCTATGTCTCCCATTAATCCTCTAAACTCTGGCCAAAAATGGAGGAGATGACCAGAGATTCTGTTATTCCTAAGGGTACGTACACACAGCACCTTATAGACGCCAGCATACCCACTGATTTTTTATTTTATAAGAAGACACTTAAGGAAAACATCAGTGTTTTTGTTAACTACATATAAAATAGTGAGCGGCTTCCAAACAGAAGCCACCAGCAGAATGAACCGATCACTTTCTTTAACCACTTCATAATTTTCAAAGCTGGAAGCGGAGAAAAGAAGCTGAAAAAGACTGAAAAATACACAATGCACAGCAAGTTGTTTTTATATTGCAGTGCATATGTTCAATCATTTACATTTTTATCTAGTGCTTTTCATGAGGGATCCAGGTGGAATCCACCTGAAGAAGACATTGTTTGCACATTACGAAGAGTGGCAATTAGTGTTGAGTGAGCACTAAAATGCTCCGGTGCTCGAAGCTCGGGCCGAGCTCACCGTGATACTCGGGTGCTCGACCCGAGCAACGAGCCCAATGTTAGTCTATGGGAGACCCGAGCATTTTTGCGGCGGCACCCCCGACAGTCTGTAGAAAGCCTAAAAAGTGCCCAAAACGATAGTGACAGTGCTCAAATGACATGGGGACAGCATGGGGATCGCCCCAGGAAGCATTTCAGACCCCCAGGTCACTGCTGTCAACAGCGCCGGACTGGGGTGTCTGGGGCCCACCAGGGACATTGACTCCAGGGGCCCACCCACCCTTCAGCTATTTGCAAATACCTGTTAGCCGTTATACCCATTATATTGGCCGCTTCTGCCCATCACTGTGCGCTCACCAGAAATGCGATGTACAATTACTGTAGTTTGCATTAAAGGGTTTTTATTGGTGAAAACAAGTCATCAGCGATGCACAGGTTGGGAAGGTGATCACTTATTTATTGGTGGAATCAGCACTGTCAGAAGATTGTGGCACTTTGAGTATTTGGTGAGATTTTTACCTCTGTATTTATAAGACAAAACCAGGAGTGGAGCAATCCGAGGTAATGTTTTATGAATTTCTCACCCACTCCTGGTTTTGTCTTATAAATACAGAGGTGAAAATCTCACCAAATGCCAACTTGCTTTCTCTGGTGAACCTTTGCAACTGCATCTCTGCTGCTGTGTAATAGTCACAGGGCAGGGAGGGGTTAAACATCCAAGTATTTAATATATATTGGAAATAAAGAGGTTTCCCCTTATTGATATCAGATAAAACAAATGACCAACCACAATCCACTCTACCAAGACCAATATTACCAGATAGAAGGCAGAAATACCACCACACCGTGACCAGATCACATATTACCACCACATAGTGCCCAAATAATGCCACATACAAGGCACAAATACCGCCACACCATGACCAAAGCACATAATACCACCACATAGTGATCAAATGCTACCAGATACAAGGTATAAATACTGACACACCATGAGACCACATATTACCACCACATAGTGACTGAATAATACCACATACAAGGGACAAATATCGTCATCTCATGACCAAAGCACATAATGCCACAACATAGTGACAAATAATGCTAAAATAATAAAAATGTAAAAAAGCTTTGTATATTGGGTCAGTGTACAGGTTATACAGTGATCACCAGTGATATTATACACAGGAGCTCTGTATATAGTGTACAGGTTATCAGTCATCACCAGTGACATTATACACAGAAGCTCTGTATATAGTGTCAGTGTACAGGTAATGCAATGATCACCATTAATATTATACACAGGAGCTCTGTATATAGTGTCAGTGTGTGTGTATAGGTAATACATATACTCAACATAGGTAATACACATACTCACCAGTGATGTCTCTAGGTGAAGTTCTTTATCTGCAGACCGATATATCCCATCTTCTATGCAGGACTTATCTCTGCAGAAAATAACATAGTTAGCTATAACTGATCACTTCCAGAGCACAATCCACACTTTTCCCAAGATTTCTACACAGCATGAAATGACAAAAAAGCAACATAGTGCCGCACTACACAGTAACAGTGCTCCAGTGTCATTCTGTGCCTGCTCATCTGTCAGCAGACATATTTCTCTGATGGCAAATATGTAGCAGAGCTGAAGACAGAAGACCCATGGATTACGTCGGAACGAGGATTTTTTTTTTTTATTAAAGATGGAGTCCCTACATGTGTTTTTTTCTGTTTACTAGAAATTCATGGTGGCCATGTCTAGTTTGGGCCTTACCATGCTTCGAATCCCAGCCCCCAGCTGGGATTATGGGCAGGGGCGTACTGGCCCACCGTATGATCGGGAAAACCCCCGGTGGGCTCCGGGTTCCGATGGCCATGCCCCTAAGCCCCGCCCTCACACCCACTGGGCCCTGTACAGAGAACAGAGGACCCCCCGGTTCGCTAATCAGATAGGCAGCACTGGGGAGCCCCTGATGTGCCTAAATAGTGGAAACCCCCACCCCCAAGTGACGCCATTTTGGAAACTACACCCCTGAAGGATTTTATCAAGGGGTATAGTGAACATTTTGAACCCAGAGGTACGACACAGAATTTGATAACATTAGGTCATCATATTGAATTAGTTGTCATTAGTCTTGAGTGCAAGTGCTCGCTACTTGAGTTTGCATCGGGTACTCAGGTATGGACCATGTATGGCGGGTGCTCAAGTGACATGCTCGAGTCCCCGCCCGCATGTTTCATGGTTGTTAGTCACCCAAATAAAAACATGTGGGGATCGCTTGTGCATGACAAGAAGTCCCAGCAAGGTTTTTTTGGCTGTATAACAGCTGCAAAACATTTGAGGCGGAGACTTGAGCATGTCACTCGAGCACCCGCTATACTCGGTGCATACCTGAGCACCCGATGCAAACTCAAGTAGCGAGCTCTTGTGCTCAACATTAGTTGCCATATAGACGGTATTTTTTTCTTTACTTCTGAAAAAATCCAAACCCCAACCCTAATACAACCACAACCCTAGCCCAAACGCAACCTTAGCTCAACCCTAACCCTAGCCCAACCCTAACCCTAGCTCAACCCTAACGCAACCCTAACCCTTGCCCAACCCTAACCCAATCCTAGCCTAACCATAGCACAACCCTAACCCTAGCCCTAGTACAACCCTAACCCTAGCACAACCCTACCCATAGCTCAATGCTACCCCTAGCCCAACCCTAACCCTAGCTCCACCCTACCCCAACCCTACCCCTAGCCCCACCCTAGCTCAACCCTCACCCTAGCCCAACCCTAACCCTAGCCCAACCCAAACCCTAGCACAACCCTAACCCTAGCCCAACCCTAACCCTAGCAAAACACTAACCCTAACCCTAGCACAACCCTATTCCTAACGCTAAAGTTTATTTTTTACGCCATTCCTCGTGCGGTATAAGTGATTAGACAACTTTATTTTTCGGGTCGGTGCAATTACAGGGATACTAGATTCATATCAGGTTTTTATGATTGAGAGCTGTCACACACTAAAAAACCCTTTTTATTGCAAAGACTAGTTTATGGATCGCAATTTTTTGAGAGCTATAATTTTTCCATATTTCGGCCGACAGAGTCATGTGATTTTTTTTTTTTTTTGTGGGACAAGTTGATGTTTTTATTGGTACCATTTTTGGGCACATTACATTTTTTGATTGCTTTCTATTCCGATTTTTGGAAGGCAGAATAAACAAAAAACAACAATTCACGAATTGTTTTTTGGTGGTTTTTTTATGCCGTTCTATGTGTCGTCAAATTGATAAGGAAGCTTTATTCTGCGGGTCAGTACGTTTACAGCGGTACCACAGTTATATTTTTTTTCACGTTATGGCACTTTTACTCAATGAAAACTATTTTATAGAAAAAAGAATTGTTTATGCATCGCTAGAGAGCTATAAATGTTTTATTTTTCTGCCGTTGGAGCTGTATGGTGGCTTGTTTTTTGCGGGATAGATGACGTTTTCAGCGGTACCATTTTTATTTACATTTGTCTTTTTGATCTCGTTTTATTCCATTTTTTGTTTGGTGGTATGATGATAAAGCATCGTTTTATGTTTTGTTTTTTATTTTATTTTTTTACCCTGTTCACTAAAGGGGTTAACTTCATCACCATCCCTGTGCTATGCAGCCTGTCAGCGCTGCACAGGGAAAAGTTACTTTGGTCACGCGTGGCGCATGACCAAAGCAACTTCCTGCCTTCTGATGACCCGGATGTTGTCATGATGACATCGGGTCACCATGACAACATCTGGGACCGGACTCAGACGCTGCGGGATGCCGGCAGAGAAGGTAAGTATCGCGCTAACCTCCTCTTGCCACCAGAATGCTGCGATCGATTTCAATCACAGCATTTCGGGGGTTAATGTGCAGGGAGCGGTGCGGGACCGTTCCTTGCACATAGCACCGGGTGTCAGCTGTGACAATCAGGTGGATGACTTGATATCACGACCTCCCCAGGAAAAAGACAATAGGCTCTAGCTACAGAGACCTTCAAACTCTCTGTGTCACTCCCCCTACTGCACCCCTGGTGGAGCCCAAGTCTCCATCCCTGTTATTTCCCAGCTAAGAGCTCCCAAAACTAAAATGGGCCATATGTTCTTACTGGACAGTCCTAGGGAGCCCGTTCTGGTGTCATTGGACCCAGCCGGGCCCCTGCTACGCATGGATGCTAAACATCAGAGTCCTAGGGGCCCCTGCAAGGCTGTGCTGGGTATCTCCTTTCCTTACGCTGGACTATGTTTAAAACTAGGGTTACAATCCGCATCCCCTCAGGTCTATTTTGTGTATCACTGAGATGAATCTTTTCCCCATAACTCGCTGTTGAATTATGTTTCTTGAATAGGCACATGGCGTCAGGGGAAGGGACATCCTGTGTAGCTTGCAGCTGCTGTGAGAATTCTCACTCTTCGCTTCTTCAGCTCCTTCCTTTGCAAGCTGCAGTGTCAAATTTTCATATGTAGAGCTTCGTAAAACCCGCCTGCCAGTGCACAGTGATCGACAGGGGATTACCTTGAATATCTTCACACCATTGTTCCCTGTAAAAAACAGAAAATAAATAAGCTAATTTATACTCACCTAACACCTAATCCCAGAAGCCACTGTCAACTGTAAAACAGCAAAAATAAAAAACAACCATATCCCTCACCTATCCAAAGTGATGAAATAATCCATAGTGTCCTACGATGATCTAGATGACTTATACTAGTATAATTTTCAAACGGTGCCACTCCATAATCTACACATACTACAATGTGAAGAGTGGCAACTATTGACCGTATAATGGCAAAATCGCAAGATAAACATAAACAACTGAAGCAACATAGTTACATAGTTACATAGTTTATAAGGCCGAAAAAAGACAAGCGTCCATCCAGTTCAGCCTATTTCTTGTGCACTGCAGCTATTCCGCAGCGCTGATCCAGGGGAAGGCAACAAAAAACCATGAGGTATAGGCCAATTTACATCATTGAGGAAAAATTCACTTCCCGACACCAATCTGGCAGTAAGATTAAATCCCTGGATTAATTAACTAAGCATAAGATGTAATTTTATTGTTCTCAAGAAAGGCGTCCAGGCCTCTCTTGAACTCATTAAGTGAGTTGGACATCACCACTTCCTCTCCCAGAGAGTTCCAGAGTCTCACGGCTCTGACCGTAAAGAATCCCCTTCTATGCTGGTGCAGGAACCTCCTTTCCTCCAGACGCATAGTGTGCCCCCTCGTCTTTGTCACCATCCTTGGTATAAACAGGTCATGGGAGAGATCTCTGTACTGCCCCCTGATGTATTTATACATGTTTATGAGGTCTCCCCTAAGCCTTCTCTTTTCCAATGTAAATAGGCCTAATTTTGACAACCTCTCTGGGTATTCTAGTCCCTCCATTCCCTTTATTACCTTAGTCGCCCTCCTTTGTACCCTCTCTAGCTCCAATATGTCTTTCCTGAGCACCGGAGCCCAGAACTGTGCACAATATTCTAAGTGCGGCCTTACCAGCGCTTTATACAGAGGAAGAACAATCTTCTCATCATATGCCCCTATTCCTCTTCTGATGCATGCCATGACTCTATTTGCCTTCGCAGCTGCTGCCTGACACTGGGCACTCCAATTTAATTTGCTATTAACCAAGACGCCCAGGTCCTTCTCCATGTCAGATTTCCCCAACGGTTTCCCATTTAATATGTATGGGTGACTGCTGTTTTTCTTTCCCATGTGCATGACCTTACATTTATCGGCATTGAACCCCATTTGCCATTTTTTGGCCCAACTCCCCAATTTATCTAAATCCTCCTGTAGCTGTGCCCTGTCCTCATCTGTATTAACTACTTTACAAAGTTTAGTATCATCTGCAAATATTGCTATTTTACTATGCAACCCTTCCACTAGATCATTAATAAATATATTAAATAATATAGGGCCCAAGACAGACCCTTGAGGCACCCCGCTAGTAACCCTGACACACCCTGAGCTTACTCCATTGATAACCACCCTCTGCTTTCTATCACTCAGCCAGCTATTTACCCACTTGCACACATTATCCCCCAGACCAAGCATTCTCATTTTATATACCAACCTTTTGTGTGGCACGGTATCAAACGCTTTGGAGAAGTCAAGGTATACAACATCCACTGACTCTCCCCGGTCCAGCTGTGAGCTCACCTCCTCGTAGAAGGCGATCAGGTTTGTTTGGCAGGAGCGATCCCTCATGAATCCATGTTGATATGGAGTTAGACAGTTATTATCATTAAGATATTCTACAATAGCATCTCTAAGAAATCCTTCAAACAATTTACCCACAACAGACGTTAAGCTGACTGACGTTTATGATGACGATCAAAGGCCGATCTACATCATAAAAAATTGTTTTATTAAATATTCAATTTTGTTAAAAATTATCACATGCAGATAATTGGTGCAAAAAATGGTGCAAAACAACATACAGTGTGTAAAAAAATTCTACCGCTATATGGGACAATCAGGACCCAAATTGTACAGCCTAGTAGATATTAAGTGATCATCCAAGTAGCATAGCATTTATACACAGGCCAATGTGACCCGATTAGTAAAAAGGCTCATATAGTCAAAGGTTGTTAGGTCAGAGAAACAGACAATGTTAATACATTCCTCAAAATAATATTACGGGTATAATGAGCCACCATATATATATTTACATGTGTATAACAACAGTATATATATGTGTCAACAGTATATAGACATACAATATATTGTACATGACAACAGGCTCACACTGACACAAGTAATGTGTAGCGATCAGCTGCCGTGAGAGAGTTCACAGGAGTTCATCAGCTGATGAAACCCGGTAACCTCACTTACGGCACCGCCGCTGCGTGAGAACTGTCTCACGCCGTAGCGGTGCCGTAAGTGAGATCACTGGAGCTCATCAGCTGATGAACTCCTGTGAACTCTTTCACGGCAGCTCAGCGCTATACACTGCAGGAGTGATTACACAGCGGCGTCTGCTCTGTAACAGCAGGCATAGGCTGATGGGAGTAGTACTCTCATCAGCTGATGCCTGTGACCTGTGGTAAGCTTTTTACGACTGGTCACAGTCACAGCTGCGGGCTCACACTGTCATCTGACAGAGTGAGCCCGTAGTTCTAACCGATCAGAGCCCCTTTTTCCCACGCTGTCATCTGCGTGGGAAATCATGGATGGTCGGGGGCCCCATTCATATGAATGGGGTCCGTGTTCCGGGTCAGGTACTGTTCTGGTAACCGAACCAAACTTTTAATAGATATTCGGATATCCACGGGTCCGCCCATCACTAGTAAATAATCCTACCAAGTTATGACCACATAATGCCACCACATAATGCTAAAATAATGCCACCATACTGATCATTACCATCATGACTGTACTAAGACCAATATTACAATCAATACCACAATATGAGACAATAATCAATAAATACAGCCAGATCATAACAACATATCACCAACATGTACTGTAGTGATAATATACCATACTGATTATTAACAGTATAAACACTGATATTATCACTGTGCAGCAACCATGTAGTGGTATAATTGTATATATCAATTCCAGTGCTCTGCATACTATATACAGTACAGACCAAAAGTTTGGACACACCTTCTCATTTAAAGATTTTTCTGTATTTTCATGACTATGAAAATTGTACATTCACACTGAAGGCATCAAAACTATGAATTAACACATGTGAAATTATATACTTAACAAAAAGGTGTGAAACAACTGAAAATATGTCTTATATTTTACGTTCTTCAAAGTAGCCACCTTTTGCTTTGATGACTGCTTTGCACACTTGTCATTCTCTTGATGAGCTTCAAGAGGTAGTCACCGGAAATGGTTTTCACTTCACAGGTGTGCCCTGTCAGGTTTAATAAGTGGGATTTCTTGCCTTATAAATGGGGTTGGGACTATCAGTTGTGTTGTGCAGAAGTCTGCTGGATACACAGATGATAGTCTTACTGAATAGACTGTTAGAATTTGTATTATGGCAAGAAAAAAGTAGCTAAGTAAAGAAAAACGAGTGGCCATCATTACTTTAAGAAATGAAGGTCTGTCAGTCCGAAAAATTGGGCAAACTTTGAAAGTGTCCCCAAGTACAGTTGTAAAAACCATCAAGCGCTACAAAGTAACTGGCTCACCAAAAGTACCACCCCAGGAAAGGAAGACCAAGAGTCACCTCTGCTTCTGAGGATAAGTTTATCTGAGTCACCAGCCTCAGAAATCGCAGGTTAACAGCAGCTCAGATTAGAGACCAGGTCAATGCCACACAGAGTTCTAGAAGCAAACACATCTCTACAACAACTGTGTTAATTCATAGCTTTGATGTCTTCAGTGTGAATGCACAATTTTCAAAGTCATGAAAATACCGAAAAATCTTTAAATGAGAAGGTGTGTCCAAACTTTTGGTCTGTACTGTATGTGCATAGTGTGCTGGTAATTGTACAAATATATGTATATTAAGTCATCTACCATCTCTCTGATCATAGTTGTTCACTTTCCCTTTTCTTTTTCATTCAGCCCACACCACCATAACCACTTCTTCCATCCATGACTTGTCTCTGCAAAATGTAATTCACGTCACTTCATCGCATCTGCTGCATGGAGAGTCAGGGTGTTGGAGACCGGAGCAGCACACCTGGGGAACAGGAGCGAGATGAGTATGTTTTTTCTGCATGTATATATGAGTCTATGTGGGGGCTCACACTGTATATACAAAGGCTACGTGGTGGCTCAAACTGTATTTAGGAGGCTATGTGGAGCTCACACTGTATACAGGAGGCTATGTGCGGCCTCATACTGTATATAGGAGGCTATGAGGGTGCTCACAGTATATATAGGAGGCTATGATGGGGCTCACAATGTATATAGGAGACTATGTGGGGGGCTTATGCTGTATATGGGAAAATATGTGGGGGCTTATACTGCATATAGGAGGCTATATGGGGGCTTATACTGTATTTAGGAGGCTATGTGGGGGCTCATACTGTATAAAGGGACTATGTGGGGCTCATACTTTTTATATAGGGCTGCGTGGGGGTTCATACTGTATATAGGAGGTTACCTAGGGCTCATACTGTATATAGGGAGGCTATGTGTGGGCACATACTGTATACAGTATATGGGGTTATGTGGGGTTCATACTGTATATAGAGTGGCTAAGTGAGGGCTCATACTGTTATAGGAGGATATGTGAGGCTCAACCTCTATATAGAGAGGCTATGTGGGGGCTCACACTGTTTATAGGGGGCCATATGGGGGCTCATACTGGATATAGGAAGCTATGTGAGGGTCATACTGTTTATATGGTCCATGTGGGGGCTCATACTGTTTATAGGAGGAATTGTTCAGGCTCATACTGTTTATAGGAGGATATGTGAGAGCTCACACTTTATATAGAGAGGCTATATGGGGGCTCATACTGTTTATAGGGGGCTATGTGGGGGCTCATCATGTAAATAGGAGGCTATATGAGGGCTCATATTGTAGCATCGGCGTCTCTGCCCCATTCTAGGCAGAGACGCCGTCCCTCTCACCTCCCCGCTCCTGGCGCGGCGTCCTCCAGCGCTTCTCTCCCCGCTGCTTCCGGCACGCGCTCCTTCCCCGGCAATGTGCTTAGGGTGCGCGCGCGCGCGCTCCCCCTCTCTTAAAGGGACCGCGCGCGCCGTCCTAAGGAGTCCCCGGCCAATTGCCGGAGGACCTCCCTTATAAAAGGCACCTCCTCCAAAATGGAGGTGCCCGAGCAATGTTGTAGCACTGTTCACTACTCTGCTTCAGCCCTCAGGTCCCGTTGCCAGATACCTGCCAGATTCCTGCCAGTCTGCTGTCTAATTCCTGCCTGATATCCTGCTACCTGCCTGCTAGCCTGAGGTCCGACGGTCTGCCTTCCAACTCCTGTCAGTCTGTCTAAGGACCAGCTTGCCCGCTCACCTGGGAGCGCACATCTTCGACCTGCCTGCTTGCCTGAGGTCCGACGGTCTGCCTTCCAACTCCTGTCAGTCTGTCTAAGGAGCAGCTTGTCCGCTCACCTGGGAGTTCTCATCTGCTGCCTGTCTGCTAGCCTACCAGGAGGCTCTGTCGTCACGTGCTGTAACCACCCGCCTGTCCAGAGACTCCTGCCCGCTCACCTGGGAGCGCTCATCTGCTACCTGTCTGTTGGTCTTCCTGGAGGCTCCGCCGTCACATGCTGTGACCACCCGTTTATCCAGAGACTCTCGCCTGCTCACCTGGGAGCTCACGTCTATCATCTGCCGCCACAGGTCGTACCAATCCTTTACCCAGAGACTGCCCCGGTCACTTGCCGTGACCTCCTGCCCGTTCATCCAGAGACTGCCCCGGTCACTTGCCGTGACCTCCTGCCCGTTCATCCAGAGACTGCCCCGGTCACTTGCTGTGACTGCCTGCCCGTCTACCCTGGTCGCCACCCGCTCCCTTACAAGGACCGCCACCTTCTATAGTAGCTCAGAGGTTCCGCCTCCCAGACCCTTTACACATATTGTATGTAGAAAGTCTATGTGGAGGCTCATACTGTATATAGGGGACTATATGGGGACTCACACTGTATATAGAGGGGCTATGTTGGTCTTATATTATATGTAGGGGGCTGTGTGGGGCTCATACTGTATATAGGTGCAGTTTTCAGGCTTATACAGTAAATAGGGGAATGTCAGCATACTTAAATATTAAGTGATAATTAGAGTTGAGCCACCCCCGTAAGGTTCGAGTTCGGTTCGTCGAACGCCCGTATGTTCGCCGAACTGTTCGTCGAACTGTTCATGGAACACCGTCGAACACCGTTAAAACCAATGGCAGGCAAACAAAAACACATAGAAACACATAGAAAACACTTCAAAGGTGTCCAAAAGCTGACAAACTGCTCAGAAGACACAACTAACACATGGAAAAGTGACAAGTACATATAGTCATGCAAAAAGAAAAGAGGTTGAGGAGTAAAAGGAGGGGGAGACACAGATATAGGCATGTAATGCCCTTCTAAAACCAAAAAAGTGCGAAGCTGACACGGCCAGTCCGTTCTTGCCCATGCGACCTCCGTGTCGCCGGGTTTGTGCCAGAGCTGCGGTGGACCCTGATGGCCAGCCCCCTTCTCCCAATACTGGTGCCTGTCCGCTGGTGGGTCGAGCGAGCCCCCCTGCGGTGGAGGCAGGTCTAAGCTTTTTAATTTATATTGTCTCTCTAATTTGAATGAGTACACTTTAAATCCTTTTACAAGGATCTATTGGAGGGCAAGTCTGATGCCAGCAGCCGCGGGAATTACAGCTCCAGTAGCGTCCACTAAAGCTGCTGCAGTTAAAAAGCTTTTATAAGGATCGAGCTTGGCGGTCCACTTCAAGGCGTCCTATCGCCAGTCCCAGCCCCTGTGGCTTGGGGTGCCTCCCGATGCTCTTCACTGAGTGTCCCGGGGGCCCGAAGCATTTCCTTTGAAAAAATTAAGTGTCCAAACTACAGGTGGTGTAGCTTGCTTAACAGCTGGGATAATCCGCTGACTAGCAGACACTGCTACTAGGCACAAAGTATTTCCTGGGCTAGATGCAGTTAAAATTTTGTAATTAGATACTCTCGTTAGATGCTGAGAAAGCATTCCATAGAGTCTCCTGGCATGCCTGGCCCTCACAGGGTATCAAATACTTAGGAATTCCTATTCATAGAGACCTCTCCCATCTATGTTATCTTAATTTTGGGCCCTTTATTGAACAACTCCATACAGACCACGGTTGGCAAGTTAAAACTGTAAGATTCACTACGTGAACCACTGGAGCTTTGTGGAAAAGCACATGTACACTGTGTTCCAAATTATTATGCAAAAAGTGTTTAGGAGTGATAAGGTAAGAATTTTTTTGTTTGTCAGTTAAACTCATTGATGGTGATGTGTGTCAGGACTCTTTATATCACTGTAAGCAATTGCAGACACCTGTGCTAATTAGTTTGGCAGGTGTGTCCAATGAAAGGCAAGACTACTTAAGAAGGCTGTCCCACATTATTAAGCAGCCTACATTTTCTGCCAAAATGGGAAAGAAAAAGGATGTGTCGGCTGCTGAGAAGCAACAAATTGTGGAGTGTTTAGGTCAAGGCATGACTACATTCAACATTGCCAAGACACTTCATCGTGATCATTGCACAATCAAGAAGTATGTAGCTGATTCACAGTACACACGTGTGCGTGCTAAGGGAAAATTGAGGACTCTTTCCTACAGGCAATTACGTCAGGTTAAAAGAGCAGCGGCAAAAAAGCCTTGTCATAGCAGCAGACAAGTTTTTGAAGCTGCTGGTGCCTCCAACGTCCCCCGAACAACAAGATGCAGGGCCCTTCAGAGGTTTGCAGCTGTGCATAAGCCATCCTGTTGACCTCCTCTATCCACTGTACACAAGCAGAAACAGCTCCAGTGGGCCAAACAATACATGAAGACTGACTTCAAAACTGTTTTATTCACCGATGAGTGCTGTGCAATGCTCGATAGTCCAGATGGATGGAGTGGAGGATGGCTGGTTGATGGACACCCCATGCAAACATGGCTACGGCGCCAACAAGGAGGAGGTGGAGTAATGTTTTGGGCTGGAATCATGGGGAGAGAGATTGTCGGCCCCTTTAGGATCCCTGAAGGGGTAAAGATGAACTCCATGATGTATGTGGAGTTTCTCAAATAGCACTTCCTGCCATGGTTCAAGAAGAAAAACCATGTATTCCACAGCAAGATCATTTTCATGCATGATAATGCACCGTCTCATGATGCACATAACACATCTGCATCTCTGGCTGATATGGGCATAAAAGGGGACAAACTTATGGTGTGACCTCCATGCTCCCCTGACCTCAAACCCATTGAGAACCTCTGGAGCATCATCAAAAGGAGTGTCTATGATGGCGGGAGGCAGTTCACATCTAAGCAACAGCTCTGGGAGGGTATTCTGTTCTCATGCAAAACAATTGAAGCAGAAACCATCCAAAACCTGACAAATTCAATGGACGAGAGAGTTCAGAAGCTCCTTTCGAACAAGGGGTCCTATGTGCAAATGTAACATCACCTAGAATAAAGCTTTGAGTTGAAAACTGTTTGATTTAAGTTTCTAATAACCTGCTAATGCTTATAATTTCAAAAATGACCATTTTTTTGTTCTTTATTAAAATGAAAAGGTTGATCGAAGAGTGTGGGGGATCTAAGAGTGTGGCAACCCAGTAGTCAGGATTATTTCGAATTCTGACAATCTGAGGGTCATGTTGCAGGTAGTGCAGCAAGAAGGCACCCATGTGTCTTGCGCATCTAGGAGCCCCAAAATTATTTTCCGGGCTAGATGCAGCTAAAAATTATTATTAATTTGAAAGCTGGTGGAGCTTAGTATAGATGGCCTAATAGAATCAGTACTGCAAACTGCTATAAGGCCAAAATTATTTTACAGGGAAGATAGAGATAAACATGATTAGTAATAATTTGAAATCTGGTGGAGCTTAGTATAGATGGCCTAATAGAATCAGTACTCCACACTGCTACTATGCCCAAAATTATTTTCCAGGCAAGATACAGATAAAAATGATAATTAATTTGAAAGCTTAAAACGGTTGGTGAGGTGATTTTACCAAATCCTCAAGCTTTTACTCTCCCCAGGATGACACAGGGCTAGAAAAGTCCTTGCTGATGCATGATGTGTTCATCTTTATGAACCTGAGTCTGTCTACATTGTCAGCGGACAGCCGTGTGCGCTTATCTGTCAGCACAACACCAGCAGCGCTGAACACATGTTCAGAGAGAACAAAAATTATTATTTATTTGAAATCTGGTGGAGCTTAGTATAGATGGCCTAATAGAATCAGTACTGCAAACTGCTACAAGGCCAAAATTATTTTACAGGCAAGATGCAGATAAACATGATTATTAATAACACTGGTGTACAAAAAAAAAAAAATTCTGGCATGGACTTTAAGAACAGTTTTAGACTAATTTGAGGGTGCTGAATTCAAATCTGATCTTATAATTTCTCTATCACATCACGTTTTTGCGCTATAGGTATATAGCCCATTTTCAATAATTCCAAGAAAAATATAAGTAGTGTATGAAAAGTGCCGTTTTATACGGTTCACTAAGGTAAATTTAGTTTTCATTTAGTCTCCCAATAAATGTGAGAATATCTTTGTTTTCTTTGAACATGCATAATTCCCATTTGTTATGATAATAAAGTAAAAAAAACAGTTTTCAAACACCCTTGTTTTCTGTGCTACTGGGACAGTAGAGCTACAGCAGAGCATTGGGTGAAAACTGAATGGCCTCAGCGACAGAGTTTGGCACCTGGCGATAAGAATGTCATCCATGATTCACTAGTGGATAGGAAGAACATTGTCTTTCCTCCCTTGCACATAAAACTTGGATTGATGAAGCAGTTCGTCAAAGCTCTCAATCACAGTGGAGAATGCTTTAACTATATATGTTCAACTTTTCCAGGTCTTAGTGAAGAGAAGAAAAAGGCTGGAATATTGTATAATAAGAACACTTATGAGAGACCCAAACTTTATCACATCAATGAATGAGACAGAAGAAAGAGCTTGGAATGCATTTTGTAATGTGGTGCAGAATTTTCTAGGGAATAAGAAAGCAGACAACTATGAAGAGATTGTGGAAGAGCTACTAATGAGTCTGCAAAATCTTGGATGTAGAATGAGTACCAAGATTCACTATTTAAACAGCCATTTGGACTTTTTTCCAGAGAACCTTGGGGATGTGAGCGAGGAACAAGGGGAGCGTTTTCATCAGGACATTAAAACAATGGAAGAACGGTATCAAGGCCGGTGGGACTCACATATGATGGCTGACTATTGCTGGAGCTTGATGAGAGACAACCCAGAAGCTGTACATCACAGATCAGCCAAGAAAAGAAAGTTCAAATAACTGCCATTTGCCATTCATCTGTGTGCCATATATATGTGTTTTTATATTTTGTAATTTAATTTTGTAAGTATATTTGATTTGCTGTACACAGACTTTGTAATTTGTTATTCCTTGATTAAAAATATACAAAATGTAGTAACGAAAATCATGAGGTTTTTATCAAGAAACATTCGATAGGATTAATTTCCATCAAAAATATCTCGAAATCCTGATGTGATAGCCAAAAACGGAGTTCGTATTAGTAATCAGCAGCCAAAATTGACTTAAAATATGTTTTAAAACCTTTTGACAGAAAAACTGCATTGACCAGTGTAATTTTAAATCTGGTGGAGCTTAGTATAGATGGCCTAATAGAATCAGTACTGCACAGTGCTACAAGGCCAAAATTATTATACAGGCAAGATACAGATAAACATGATTAGTAATTTGAAATCTGGTGGAGTTTAGTATAGATGGCCTAATAGAATCAGTACTGCACAGTGCTACAAGGCCAAAATTATTATACAGGCAAGATACAGATAAACATGATTAGTAATTTGAAATCTTAAAACGGTTGGTGAGGTGATATTAACAAATCATCAAGCTTTTACTCTCCCCAGGATGACACAGGGGTAGAAAAGTCCTTTCGGATCCATGATTTGTACATCTTTATGAACGTGAATCTGTCTACATTATCAGTGGAGAGCCGCGTGCGCTTATCTGTCAGCACACCACCAGCAGCGCTGAACACACGTTCAGACAGAACGCTGGCTGCGGGGCATGACAAGATCTCCAAGGCATAAGTGGCGAGCTCCGGCCATTTATCCAGATTGGAAGCCCAAAAAGAGCAAGGGTCCAGTGACACAGTCATGGCATCAATGTTTACTTGGAGATACTCCTGTACCATCGTCTCTAGGAGTTGACTATGTGTCAGACTTCTTGTCTCCTGTGGCCTTGCAAAGGATGGGCTAAAAAAGTGGTGAAATGATTCCGCAAAATTGATGTTACCAGCAGATACTGTGTTTCTGTTACATTTTGAGTGCTGAACACTCGACGGTCCCACAGTTGGCAAGTTGGAACTGTGAGATTCACTACGTGCACCACTGGTGTTTTGTGGAAAAGCACATGTAAGATTCTGCAACAGTCTCTGCTGATACTCCTGCATGCGTGCATCCCTTTCTATGGCAGGAATAATTTCTGCAAATTTACTTTTGTACCGGGGATCTAATAGTGTGGCAACCCAGTAGTCAGGATTATTTCTAATTCTCACAATTCGAGGGTCATGTTGCAGGTAGTGCAGCAAGAAGGCACTCATGTGTCTTGCGCATCCAGGAGCACCAAGTCCCTGTTGTGTTGGTGGCGAGGTAACAATCATGCTTCCTTCCTCTGCCCTCTCTCCCCAACCTCGCACAACAGAAATGTGATCAAGGTCTCCCTCATCTGATGAGTCTTCCATCAGTTCGTCCTCCACTTCTTCCTGGGCTCCTGCACATTTCTCACTAGTTTGGCTGCTACCATGCGCCCTGCTAAAACCATCTCCCCCACCCTCACATGCCTGCCGCCTTGGTGCTGCCGACCGTCTGGACTTTGCAGATGTTAGCACTTCCGCATACAACTCCTCCTCCTCTACTTCCTCCACCTCCTCTTGAGCCACCACCTGACTCCGAATTCTGTTTAACATGTGCTCTAGCATGTAAATCACCGGAATAGTCATGCTGATAATGGCATCGTCAGCACTAAACATCTTCGTCGCCATTGCAAAACTGTGCAGAAGGATGCATAGGTCCCTGATCTGAGACCACTCCTCCAGCGTGATTTGCCCCACCTCTGGATCTCGTTGGCCCAGGCTATACGTCAGAACATATTGCACCAGGGCATGTCGGTGCTGCCACAGTCGCTGCAACATGTGCAGAGTTGAATTCCACCGGGTAGGCACATCGCATTTTAGCCTGTGAAGTGGCAGGCTCAACGACTTCTCAACCATTCACACATCTGCACCTTCCACCTCAGACCATTTATCACATCATAGGTCCAGATTGGTTCCCATAATGGCTAGGCAACAAGACAACAGGGAATATAGGTGTATAGATATATTATAAATATAGAGGATGTATTCGCACAAATCTACAGATAGCTTGGGAGTAGGGGATAGTTGTGATTTCAGTCCTTTTGAGGACTAGGTTACATCATTTCCTACGACTTTTATCAGGCAGGTCTGTGCTCTTAAATAGATAGGTTGGGAGTAGGGTCTACTTGTAATTGCAGTCCTTTTCTGGACTAGGTTACAGCATTTCCTAGGACTTTCTGCTAGGCAGGTCTGTGCCAGTGCTGTGCAAGTTTTTTTCACAGCATTTGGCTAAATCTAGCTAAGCAAATCCTTTTTGGCCTCTTGCAGTGTGTGTTAGTCAGTGGAGTAGCCTATCTGTGTTGCAAGCTATACCACCTGTGTATAGAATACAAATTTTTTTACTGCACCTAGCCAAGTAAAACCTTTTGGGCATAGCATCATTCTATTAGTCCATCTATACTAACCTCCACCAGGTTGCAAATTAAAAATAATTTTTATCTGCATCTAGCTCTGAAAAAAAATGTGGTCTTGTAGCAGTGTGTGGGACTTGTTCTATTAGTCCATCTATTCTAACCTCCACCAGGTTGCAAATTAAAAATAATTTTTATCTGCATCTAGCTCTGAAAAAAAATTTGGGCTTGTAGCAGTGTATGGGACTTGTTCTATTAGTCCATCTATACTAAGCTCCACCAGGTTGCAAATTAAAAATAATTTTTATTTGCATCTAGCTCTGAAAAAAAATTTGGGCTTGTAGCAGTGTGTGGGACTTGTTCTATTAGTCCATCTATACTAAGCTCCACCACCTGTGTATGTAATAAAATTGTTTTACTGCATCTAACCCAGCCAATACTTTTGGGCTAATACAACAGTTTGGCCACTCAGCTCTGCTCGGTTCCCATACATTGTTTTTTGTGCAAACAACTCCAGAGTTGTCAATTAGTTAACCACCAAAATGAGTGGAAAAAGGCCTGCTGATGGTGGAAAGGGGAATAGGTGTGTTGGGAAGGGAAAAAAAGGTTGTGTCCGTGGGGTAGGTGTTAAAGCAACAGTAACATCTGCAGAAGAAAGACCATCTTCCAGCCAAACTAAGATGTCTACTTCTTTTAGTGGACAATGTGATAAGATCCCTTTCTTACGGCCACGCCAATCGCTACAAATTCCAGATGAGGCACAAAAACAGCAGGTGCTTCAACAGATATCAAGTGCTCCTTCAAGTGGGCTCTCCTCCACCTCAACCATAATGTAGACCCTCGTTCCCAAACTGTATCTCCTGTTGGTGGAGAGAATGAGGAAGGCGATGATGAGACTCAAATACCTGATTGGAACGACAACTTGAGATTTTTGTCAGGGCAGGAAGAGGTTGACTCTGAGGACGACTGGTGTGATAACACACAGGGTGATGATGACGAGGTTGGAGATCCCACTTACTGTCAACCCACAGTCAGCCAGTCGATGAGGTCAGCAGAGGAGGTGGAGGAGGATGCTAGTGACGACGAGGTCAGGTTGCGCCTTCCTGGACAGAGACGTAGTACTGGAAGCACGTCAACAACTGCATCCTCAAACACAACTCTGCCTCTGACCACAAGTCGTAGTGGCTCTTCAGGTCGCATGGGTGCTAAGCCTTGCATAGCTTGGGCATTTTTTCAGATCGATAAGAATGACCCAACTCGTGTTATCTGTAACATTTGTCAGAAAAAGCTCAGTAGAGGCCAAAAAATACATAGTTTGAGTACTTCATACATGAACCGGCACATAGATATGAAGCATAAGTTGCAGTGGGAAGCTCACTGTGCTACAATGCGGCCTAGCCGGCTGGGCCAACCACCATCAGCCACATCTTGTGCATCCGCAGCCTCTTCATCCTCTGTGACTGGGGGGACAGCAGTCACACCTGTTTTGGGACGCAGACCGGCCACCTCTTTACCCGCAACAGCCAGTGTGATTGTCAGGTCATCATTTTATTTGGAGGTGGAAACACCAGCTGGTGTTGAGCGCTCTCCGACATCGATAGCACCACCTTTGGATCAAGGCAACCTAACATGTCCGCCTGCATCTTCCTCACAGACCGGCAGTTTGCCGGGGACACCCTTCTCAACCCCGTCTAAGCACAACAGCCAGCCCTCGGTCCCTCAGATGTGGATGTGGCACCCAGGGGAATGGGGATAACTCGGTACCCGGGCCTTTGGCCTGGCCTTTAGGGATGTCGCGGTGGTCGGCTCCCGGGCCCGTACCCTGGGGTCTCTCCTAAAAAGGGGTTGATATTTGTAAAGTTTATAAAAGAAAGAGTTCGTGACGCCACCTGTGGTTTCTGGTGAGGATCACCAGCGCTGCGCAGTCTACTGAGGCTGATGATAAGGCAGCTTGATGGTATAGCTCTCCACAGTTAGAGCTGGGCCTCAGGGCAGTATAGGAACGGGGATGCAGGATATAGAGACTACTCTGGGCCAGAGCAAGAACAGGGACGGACACGATAGTCACTTCAGTACCTTTTACTGGTGGAATTTCAGGCACTCCCCGGAGCACTGTAGGGTGATGGGTGTATGTCCAGATCCTCCCCAATGAGCAGGTTTTGGGCCTCCTGGTTCTGGCTTCTGCATAATAAGTTTCTGACCTGCCTGGAGCTAGGCCTAACTTTGTCTCTGTCCTGCGCTGGCTGACCTTGTGGTAGGGCCTTCTCTTGGAGTGCACGCTCCCGACCTACGGGGCCTATGTGTCTCCTGGCTCTGGTACGTATCAGCACTTTAGCGATCCTGGGACCTGTAGTTCTCCAGGGATTCCGGTTTATCTTGCTGGGTCGTGGAGTTCCCGGCAAGCTTCGGACCCGGTGTCCGGTAAATTCTTCTTCTCGGGGTGAGCCAGCTAAGCTCCTCTGCTCCCCTATGAACTAACTCTCTACTCCTTTGCCTTCGGCCTACTCGAGCCCTCGATAGGCTACTCACACAAACGGCAGCGTGCCGCGGTTCACCGATCTTATGGCGCCGGCACACCTACAGCTCACCTCACTGAGCTACACCGAGTCTTGATCTGGATAAGCTCCACTGCAGGGTAGAATGGAGGAGCTGGAACAGGCTTTTGTCCTCTGAGGTAACACGTCTCAGACTGCACTGGACTCACTGCTAAACCAGACTCTGACAGACTAACGGCTGCCTGGCCCCACCTTCCCTTATATATCTCCCTAAGGAGCTCCCTCTGGTGGTCTGAGGTGGAAGGTGCAGATGTGTGAATGGTTATGGGGGCCTCTTGTGGAGGAGTCCTTCAATACACCCTTCTGGGTCTGTGATGCCAAGCACAGCTGTGCTTCACATGGACAAGTAAAAGACCATTTCCTCCTAGCCATGAGAAAGCTAAGAGGTTGAATTTCACCATCTGCAAGCTCTTGGCTACATAAATGCTGCCTTTCCACCTGGTGGACACAGAGGATTTTCGAGACCTTATGTCCCGTCACAGTGCCACAGTACCAGATGCCCAGTCGGCACTACTTCTCAAAGAAAGGTGTGCCTGCACTCCACCAGCATGTCGCACACAACATCACCGCTTCTTTGAGAAACTCTGTGTGTGACAGGGTGCATTTCACCACAGACACTTGGACGAGTAGGCATGGACAGGGGCGTTACATGTCGCTGACTGGGTACTGGGTAACTATGGTGACAGCAGGACAAGGGGCTGCTGTCCAAGTCTTGCCGTCCCCACGAGTTGTGCGTCAATCCTCTTTATCTCGAAGTTCCTCCACTGCTTCTGCCTCCTCAACCTCCTCTCGGTCCTCCACCTGCACCCAAAGCCTGTCTGGTCATGCCACAAGCTTTCTAACTGCGCAGAAGGGATCCTGCACAGCTCCTTACTATGCTGGCAGCAGGGCTCAACGTCATCAGGCGGTTTTTACTTTGAAATGTCTGGGAAATGTGAGTCACACAGCTGAGGAGTTGTGGTCAGCTCTGGAGAACCAGTTTCATGAATGGTTGTCTCCACTGGACCTGAAACCAGGGAAGGCCGTGTGCGACAATGCTGCAAACCTCAGTGCGGCCCTTCGCCGGGGCAATGTCACACACGTGCCTTGTATGGCTCACGTGTTGAACCTGGTGTCCAGCAATTTTTAGGCCACTATCCTGGACTAGATAGCCTTCTGCAGAGGGCACGGTCGCTGTGTGCTCACTTCCGCCGTTCGCATCCCGCAGCTCAGCGACTTACATCTCTACAGAAGTCGTTGAGCCTGCCACTTCACAGGCTAAAACGCGATGTGCCTACCCGGTGGAATTCAACTCTGCACATGTTGCAGCGACTGTGGTAGCACCGACAAGCCCTGGTGCAATATGTTCTGACGTATAGCCTGGGCCAACGAGATCCAGAGGTGGGGCAAATCACGCTGGAGAAGTGGTCTCAGATCAGGGACCTATGCATCCTTCTGCACAATTTTGAAATGGCGACGAAGATGTTTAGTGCTGACGATGCCATTATCAGCATGACTATTCCGGTGATTTACATGCTGGAGCACATGTTAAACAGAATTCGGAGTCAGGTGGTGGCACAAGAGGAGGTGGAGAAAGTAGAGGAGGAGGAGTTGTATGCGGAAGGGCTAACATCTGCAAAGTCCAGACGGTCGGCAGCACCAAGGCGGCAGGCATGTGAGGGTGGGGGAGATGGTTTTAGCAGGGTGCATGGTAGCAGCCAAACTAGTGAGAAATGTGCAGGAGCCCAGGAAGAAGTGGAGGACGAACTGATGGAAGACTCATCAGATGAGGGAGACCTTGATCACATTTCTGTTGTGCGAGGTTGGGGAGAGAGGGCAGAGGAAGGAAGCATGATTGTTACCTCGCCACCAACACAACAGGGACTTGGTGCTCCTGGATGCGCAAGACACATGAGTGCCTTCTTGCTGCACTACCTGCAACATGACCCTCGAATTGTGAGAATTAGAAATAATCCTGACTACTGGGTTGCCACACTGTTAGATCCCCGGTACAAAAGTAAATTTGCAGAAATTATTCCTGCCATAGAAAGGGATGCACGCATGCAGGAGTATCAGCAGAGACTGTTGCAGAATCTTACATGTGCTTTTCCACAAAACACCAGTGGTGCACGTAGTGAATCTCACAGTTCCAACTTGCCAACTGTGGGACCGTCGAGTGTTCAGCACTCAAAATGTAACAGAAACACAGTATCTGCTGGTAACATCAATTTTGCGGAATCATTTCACCACTTTTTTAGCCCATCCTTTGCAAGGCCACAGGAGACAAGAAGTCTGACACATAGTCAACTCCTAGAGACGATGGTACAGGAGTATCTCCAAGTAAACATTGAAGCCATGACTGTGTCACTGGACCCTTGCTCTTTTTGGGCTTCCAATCTGGATAAATGGCCTGAGCTCGCCACTTATGCCTTGGAGATCTTGTCATGCCCCGCAGCCAGCGTTCTGTCTGAACGTGTGTTCAGCGCTGCTGGTGGTGTGCTGACAGATAAGCGCACGCGGCTCTCCACTGATAATGTAGACAGATTCACGTTCATAAAGATGTACAAATCATGGATCCGAAAGGACTTTTCTACCCCTGTGTCATCCTGGGGAGAGTAAAAGCTTGATGATTTGTTAATATCACCTCACCAACCGTTTTAAGCTTCCAAATTACTAATCATGTTTATCTGTATCTTGCCTGTATAATAATTTTGGCCTTGTAGCACTGTGCAGTACTGATTCTATTAGGCCATCTATACTAAACTCCACCAGATTTCAAATTACTAATCATGTTTATCTGTATCTTGCCTGTATAATAATTTTGGCCTTGTAGCACTGTGCAGTACTGATTCTATTAGGCCATCTATACTAAGCTCCACCAGATTTAAAATTACACTGGTCAATGCAGTTTTTCTGTCAAAAGGTTTTAAAACATATTTTAAGTCAATTTTGGCTGCTGATTACTAATACGAACTCCATTTTTGGCTATCACATCAGGATTTCGAGATATTTTTGATGGAAAGTAATCCTATCGAATGTTTTTTGATAAAAACCTCATGATTTTCGTTACTACATTTTGTATATTTTTAATCAAGGAATAACAAATTACAAAGTCTGTGTACAGCAAATCAAATATACTTACAAAATTAAACTACAAAATATAAAAACACATATATATGGCACACAGATGAATGGCAAATGGCAGTTATTTGAACTTTCTTTTCTTGGCTGATCTGTGATGTACAGCTTCTGGGTTGTCTCTCATCAAGCTCCAGCAATAGTTAGCCATCATATGTGAGTCCCACCGGCCTTGATACCGTTCTTCCATTGTTTTAATGTCCTGATGAAAACGCTCCCCTTGTTCCTCGCTCACATCCCCAAGGTTCTCTGGAAAAAAGTCCAAATGGCTGTTTAAATAGTGAATCTTGGTACTCATTCTACATCCAAGATTTTGCAGACTCATTAGTAGCTCTTCCACAATCTCTTCATAGTTGTCTGCTTTCTTATTCCCTAGAAAATTCTGCACCACATTACAAAATGCATTCCGAGCTCTTTCTTCTGTCTCATTCATTGATGTGATAAAGTTTGCGTCTCTCATAAGTGTTCTTATTTGAGGTACATCCAATATTCCAGCCTTTTTCTTCTCTTCACTAAGACCTGGAAAAGTTGAACATATATAGTTAAAGCATTCTCCACTGTGATTGAGAGCTTTGACGAACTGCTTCATCAATCCAAGTTTTATGTGCAAGGGAGGAAAGACAATGTTCTTCCTATCCACTAGTGAATCATGGATGACATTCTTATCGCCAGGTGCCAAACTCTGTCGCTGAGGCCATTCAGTTTTCACCCAATGCTCTGCTGTAGCTCTACTGTCCCAGTAGCACAGAAAACAAGGGTGTTTGAAAACTGTTTTTTTACTTTATTATCATAACAAATGGGAATTATGCATGTTCAAAGAAAACAAAGATATTCTCACATTTATTGGGAGACTAAATGAAAACTAAATTTACCTTAGTGAACCGTATAAAACGGCACTTTTCATACACTACTTATATTTTTCTTGGAATTATTGAAAATGGGCTATATACCTATAGCGCAAAAACGTGATGTGATAGAGAAATTATAAGATCAGATTTGAATTCAGCACCCACAAATTAGTCTAAAACTGTTCTTAAAGTCCATGCCAGAATTTTTTTTTTTTTTGTACACCAGTGTTATTAATAATCATGTTTATCTGCATCTTGCCTGTAAAATAATTTTGGCCTTGTAGCAGTTTGCAGTACTGATTCTATTAGGCCATCTATACTAAGCTCCGCCAGATTTCAAATTATTACTAATCATGTTTATCTGTATCTTGCCTGTAAAATAATTTTGGCCTTGTAGCAGTTTGCAGTACTGATTCTATTAGGCCATCTATACTAAGCTCCACCAGATTTCAAATTAATAATAATTTTTGTTCTCTCTGAACGTGTGTTCAGCGCTGCTGGTGTTGTGCTGACAGATAAGCGCACGCGGCTGTCCGCTGACAATGTAGACAGACTCAGGTTCATAAAGATGAACACATCATGCATCAGCAAGGACTTTTCTAGCCCTGTGTCATCCTGGGGAGAGTAAAAGCTTGAGGATTTGGTAAAATCACCTCACCAACCGTTTTAAGCTTTCAAATTAATTATCATTTTTATCTGTATCTTGCCTGGAAAATAATTTTGGGCATAGTAGCAGTGTGGAGTACTGATTCTATTAGGCCATCTATACTAAGCTCCACCAGATTTCAAATTATTACTAATCATGTTTATCTCTATCTTCCCTGTAAAATAATTTTGGCCTTATAGCAGTTTGCAGTACTGATTCTATTAGGCCATCTATACTAAGCTCCACCAGCTTTCAAATTAATAATAATTTTTAGCTGCATGTAGCCCGGAAAATAATTTTGGGGCTCCTAGATGCGCAAGACACATGGGTGCCTTCTTGCTGCACTACCTGCAACATGACCCTCAGATTGTCAGAATTCGAAATATTCCTGACTACTGGGTTGCCACACTCTTAGATCCCCCACACTCTTCGATCAACCTTTTCATTTTAATAAAGAACAAAAAAATGGTCATTTTTGAAATTATAAGCATTAGCAGGTTATTAGAAACTTAAATCAAACAGTTTTCAACTCAAAGCTTTATTCTAGGTGATGTTACATTTGCACATAGGACCCCTTGTTCGAAAGGAGCTTCTGAACTCTCTCGTCCATTGAATTTGTCAGGTTTTGGATGGTTTCTGCTTCAATTGTTTTGCATGAGAACAGAATACCCTCCCAGAGCTGTTGCTTAGATGTGAACTGCCTCCCGCCATCATAGACACTCCTTTTGATGATGCTCCAGAGGTTCTCAATGGGTTTGAGGTCAGGGGAGCATGGAGGTCACACCATAAGTTTGTCCCCTTTTATGCCCATATCAGCCAGAGATGCAGATGTGTTATGTGCATCATGAGACGGTGCATTATCATGCATGAAAATGATCTTGCTGTGGAATACATGGTTCTTCTTCTTGAACCATGGCAGGAAGTGCTGTTTGAGAAACTCCACATACATCATGGAGTTCATCTTTACCCCTTCAGGGATCCTAAAGGGGCCGACAATCTCTCTCCTCATGATTCCAGCCCAAAACATTACTCCACCTCCTCCTTGTTGGCGCCGTAGCCATGTTTGCATGGGGTGTCCATCAACCAGCCATCCTCCACTCCATCCATCTGGACTATCGAGCGTTGCACAGCACTCATCGGTGAATAAAACAGTTTTGAAGTCAGTCTTCATGTATTGTTTGGCCCACTGGAGCTGTTTCTGCTTGTGTACAGTGGATAGAGGAGGTCAACAGGATGGCTTATGCACAGCTGCAAACCTCTGAAGGGCCCTGCATCTTGTTGTTCGGGGGACGTTGGAGCAGCTTCAAAAACTTGTCTGCTGCTATGACAAGGCTTTTTTGCCGCTGCTCTTTTAACCTGACGTAATTGCCTGTAGGAAAGAGTCCTCAATTTTCCCTTATCTGCACGCACACGTGTGTACTGTGAATCAGCTACATACTTCTTGATTGTGCAATGATCACGATGAAGTGTCTTGGCAATGTTGAATGTAGTCATGCCTTGACCTAAACACTCCACAATTTGTTGCTTCTCAGCAGCCGACACATCCTTTTTCTTTCCCATTTTGGCAGAAAATGTAGGCTGCTTAATAATGTGGGACAGCCTTCTTAAGTAGTCTTGCCTTTCATTGGACACACCTGCCAAACTAATTAGCACAGGTGTCTGCAATTGCTTAGAGTGATATAAAGAGCCCTGACACACATCACCATCAATGAGTTTAACTGACAAACAAAAAAATTCTTACCTTATCACTCCTAAACACTTTTTGCATAATAATTTGGAACACAGTGTACATGTGCTTTTCCACAAAGCTCCAGTGGTTCACGTAGTGAATCTTACAGTTCTAACTTGCCAACCGTGGTCTGTATGGAGTTGTTCAATAAAGGGCCCAAAATTAAGATAACATAGACGGGAGAGGTCTCTATGAATAGGAATTCCTAAGTATTTGATACCCTTTGAGGGCCAGGCATGCCAGGAGACTCTATGGAATGCTTTCTCAACATCTAACGAGAGTATCTAATTACAAAATTTTAACTGCATCTAGCCCAGGAAATACTTTGTTCCTAGTAGCAGTGTCTGCTAGTCAGCGGATTATCCCGGCTGTTAAGCAAGCTACACCACCTGTAGTTTGGACACTTAATTTTTTCTAAGGAAATGCTTCGGGCCCCCGGGACACTCAGTGAAGAGCATCGGGAGGCACCCCAAGCCACAGGGGCTGGGACTGGCGGTAGGACGCCTTGAAGTGGACCGCCAAGCTCGATCCTTATAAAAGCTTTTTAACTGCAGCAGCTTTAGTGGACGCTACTGGAGCTGTAATTCCCGCGGCTGCTGGCATCAGACTTGCCCTCCAATAGATCCTTGTAAAAGGATTTAAAGTGTACTCATTCAAATTAGAGAGACAATTTAAATTAAAAAGCTTAGACCTGCCTCCACCGCAGGGGGGCTCGCTCGACCCACCAGCGGACAGGCCCCAGTATTGGGAGAAGGGGGCTGGCCATCAGGGTCCACCGCAGCTCTGGCCCAAACCCGGCGACACGGAGGTCGCATGGGCAAGAACGGACTGGCCGTGTCAGCTTCGCACTTTTTGGTTTTAGAAGGGCATTACATGCCTATATCTGTGTCTCCCCCTCATTTTACTCCTCAACCTCTTTTCTTTTTGCATGACTATATGTACTTGTCACTTTTCCATGTGTTAGTTGTGTCTTCTGAGCAGTTTGTCAGCTTTTGGACACCTTTGAAGTGTTTTCTATGTGTTTTCTATGTGTTTCTATGTGTTTTTGTTTGCCTGCCATTGGTTTTAACGGTGTTCGACGGTGTTCCATGAACAGTTCAGCGAACATACGGGCGTTCGACGAACCGAACTCGAACCTTACGGGGGTGGCTCAACTCTAATTATCACTTAATATTTAAGTATGCTGACATTCCCCTATTTACCGTATAAGCCTGAAAACTGCCCCTATATACAGTATGAGCCCCCACACAGCCCCCTACATATAATATAAGACCAACATAGCCCCTCTATATACAGTGTGAGTCCCCATATAGTCCCCTATATACAGTATGAGCCTCCACATAGACTTTCTACATACAATATGAGCCCTCATATAGCCTCCTATTTACATGATGAGCCCCCACATAGCCCCCTATAAACAGTATGAGCCCCCATATAGCCTCTCTATATAGAGTGTGAGCTCTCACATATCCTCCTATAAACAGTATGAGCCTGAACAATTCCTCCTATAAACAGTATGAGCCCCCACATGGACCCTATAAACAGTATGACCCTCACATAGCTTCCTATATCCAGTATGAGCCCCCATATGGCCCCCTATAAACAGTGTGAGCCCCCACATAGCCTCTCTATATAGAGGTTGAGCCTCACATATCCTCCTATAACAGTATGAGCCCTCACTTAGCCACTCTATATACAGTATGAACCCCACATAACCCCATATACTGTATACAGTATGTGCCCACACATAGCCTCCCTATATACAGTATGAGCCCTAGGTAACCTCCTATATACAGTATGAACCCCCACGCAGCCCTATATAAACAGTATGAGCCCCACATAGTCCCTTTATACAGTATGAGCCCCCACATAGCCTCCTAAATAAAGTATAAGCCCCCATATAGCCTCCTATATGCAGTATAAGCCCCCACATATTTTCCCATATACAGCATAAGCCCCCCACATAGTCTCCTATATACATTGTGAGCCCCATCATAGCCTCCTACATATACTGTGAGCACCCTCATAGCCTCCTATATACAGTATGAGGCCGCACATAGCCTCCTGTATACAGTGTGAGCTCCACATAGCCTCCTAAATACAGTTTGAGCCACCACGTAGCCTTTGTATATACAGTGTGAGCCCCCACATAGACTCATATATACATGCAGAAAAAACATACTCATCTCGCTCCTGTTCCCCGGGTGTGCTGCTCCGGTCTCCAACACCCTGACTCTCCATACAGCAGACGCGATGAGGTGACGTGAATTACATTTTGCAGAGACTAGTGTTGAGCCACCCCCGTAGTGTTCGGGTTCGGTTCGTCGAACACCGGGATGTTCGAGGAACTGTTCGTCGAACTGTTCGTCGAACACCTTAGAACACTGTCGAACACCGTTAAAACCAATGGCAGGCAAACAAAAACACATAGAAACACATAGAAAACACCTTCAAAGGTGTCCAAAAGCTGACAAACTGCTCAGAAGACGCTCTCTTTAAAAAAGCCGGCCGGCAATTCAGCAGCGGCATACACCGGTACCCGACAATTTAGACAAGAAGGAATAGAGCCTCACACATAGATTAGATAGATAGAAACATGTCAGTCACACATATATGAAGTACAGTGACAGTGTTGCTTACTGTACTTGTCATTTAGTGTAAAGGATTTATTTAAAAAAATAATAGTGTTTTCATGCACCGTCTCTTTAAAAAAGCCGGCCGGCAATTCAGCAGCTGTACCCGACAATTTATAACAGAAAGAATAGAGCATCACACATAGATAGATATAAACATGCCAATCACATATATAATAAGTACAGTGATAGTGTTGGTTACTGTACTTGTCATTTAGTGTAAAGGATTTATTTAAAAAAATAATAGTGTTTTCGTGCACCGTCTCTTTAAAAAAGCCGGCCGGCAATTCAACAGCGGTACCCGACAATTTAGAACAGAAAGAATAGAGCATCACACATAGATTAGATAGATAGAAACATGTCAGTCATATATATATGAAGTACAGTGACAGTGTTGATTACTGTACTTGTCATTTAGTGTTAAAATAAAGGATTTATTAAAAAAAAAATTGGCGTGGGGTTCCCCGTAATTTTAGGCTCTAGCGGAGGTTAAGCAGACGGCTGGGGCAGATGTTTGAAGCCTGGGAAGGGGGTAATACCCACGGAGCTTCCCTGGCTACTAATATCAGCCCCCAGCTGAATACCTAGCCTTTACTAGCTATTAAAATGGGGGACCCCCCAAAAAAAATGACGTGGGGTCCCCCCTATTTTAATAGCTAGCAAAGGCTAGGCAGACAGCTGGGGGCTGATATTAATAGCCCAGGAAGGGTACCATGAATATTGGCCCCCTCCCAGGCTAGAAACACCAGCCGTCAGCCGCCCCAGAAATGGCGCATCCATAGGATGCGCCAACTCTGGCACTTAGCCTCGCTCTTCCACGCTGCCCTGGTGCGGTGGCAGGGGGTAATAGGGCTGGGGTTCATGTCAGCTTATAATGCCAGCTGACATCAAGCCCAGGTTAGTAATGGAGAGGCGTCTATAAGACACCCCCATTACTAACCCCATAGTCAAAGTTAAAAAAAAAAAACACAAACACCCAGAATAAAGTCCTTTAATTGAAATAAACACACAATTCTTTATTGTTCTAAATTAAACCATACTTACCACCACGCCCATTCCAGCTGAAGCCAACGATCTCCTGCAACAAAAGAAAAATAATAAAGCAACCTCATCCTTACCTTTCCATGGTTCCCATGACAGCTTCAGCTCTGCTACATCGAGATGACAGGCTGGACCGCAGCAGAACGCTGCCATCCAGCCTGTCATCCCGCGGACACTGAGAAGAGCAGGCATGCTTCCGCTCCTCAGTGTCTCTCTGTGACGGCATCCAGATGAGCCGAGGTCATGTCCAATGAACTCAGCTCACCTCATGTACGTCACTGACAGCGTGGGAGAATTCTCACGCTGAAGCGCTGAGTGCAGGAGAATTTTCCCAGGCTGTCAGTGACGTGCATGAGGCTGATATTTAAATTTGGCGCACAAATCGGTGATTGGTCGTGGGCAGCGTCCGCGACCAATCAGCACGGTAGTGTTTAACTTTGGCGGCAAGATCAGTGATTGGTCGCGCGCCAAGACCGCGACCAATCACCGATTTGGGCGCCACATTTAAATATCGGCTGCGACCAATCAGCACAGCGTTGTTTAAATGTGGATCCAAGATCGGTGATTGGTCGCGGCCGATATTTAAATTTGACGCACAAATCTGTGATTGGTCGCGGGCAGCGTCCGCGACCAATCAGCACAGTAGTGTTTAACTTTGGCGGCAAGATCAGTGATTGGTCGCGGTCAAGACGGCCGCGACCAATTGGATGTCAGCGCCGCTCCCCGGTCCTCCCTTCACGCCCTAGCCGCATGGATGTCAGCGGCGCTGCCTGTGCGGATACTTCCACTGCGAGAACCCGGGACATGAGCGGGCGCTCGCAGCAGAAGTATCCCGACCCGCAGCGCCGCTCCCCGGTCCTCCCTTCACACCCTAGCCGCTGATGTCCCCACAGTATCCGCATGGTGTTACAAAGGTCCGGACATTTGTGATAAAAATCGCTGATTGGTCGCTGGCGCTGCCCGCGACCAATCACCGATTTGGGCGCCAAATTTAAATATCAGCCGCGACCAATCACCGATTTGGGCGCCAAATTTAAATATCCTCCGCGACCAATCACCCATCTTGGCTCCACATTTAAACACCGCTGTACTGATTGGTCGCGGACGCTATTTAAATGTGGCGCCAAAATCGGTGATTGGTCGCGCCCAGCGTCGGCGACCAATCAGCACAGCGGTGTTTAAATGTGGAGCCAAGATTGGTGATTGCTTGCGGCCGATATTTAAATTTGGCGCCCAAATCGGTGATTGGTCGCGGGCAGCGCCCGCGACCAATCAGCGATTTTTAACACAAATGTCCGGATCTTTGTAACACCATGCGGATACTGTGGGGACATCAGCGGCTAGGGTGTCAAGGGAGGACCGGGGAGCGGCGCTGCGGGTCGGGATACTTCTGCTGCGAGCAGTCGCTCATCTCCCGGCTTCTCGCAACGGAAGTATCCGACCAGGCAGCGGCGCTCCCCGGTCCTCACCAATACGATTAGCTGATTGGTCGCGCTCTCCGCACCCGACCAATCAGTGATCTTGGCGCCACATTTAAATAGCGGCCGCGACCAATCAGCGAGCTTGGCGCCAAATTTAAACAACGCTCTGCTGATTGGTCGCGGACGCCAGACGCGTCCAATCAGTGAGATTGGCGCCAAATTTAAACAACACTCTGCTGATTGGTCGCGGACTCCAGCCGCGACCAATCAGCGAGATTGGCGCCAAATTTAAACCCCGCTCTGCTAATTGGTCGCGGATGCCGGCCGCGACTAATCAGTATTCTTGGCGCCAAATTTAAACACCGCTCTGCCGATTGATCGCGGTCGCCGTCCGCGACCAATCAGTAGTATTGGCGCCAAATTTAAACCCTGCTCGGCTGATTGGTCACTGTTGCCGGCCGCGACCAATCAGCAGTATCGGCGCCAAATTTAAACACCGCTCTGCTGATTGGTCACAGTTGCCTTCCGCGACCAATCAGCGATTTTGACGCCAAATTTAAACACCGCTCTGCTGATTGGTCGCGGCCGGCGGTTGCGACCAATCAGCATTATTGGCGCCAAATTTAAACCCCGCTCTGCTGATTGGTCGTGACCGCCGGCCGCGACTAATCAACATTGTTGCCGCCAAATTTAAACACCGCTCTGCTGAATTGTCGAGGTCGTGACCAATCACCATTATTGGCGCCAAATTTAAACACCGCTTTGCTGATTGGTCGCGACCACAACCTATCAGCATTATTGGCGCAAAATTTAAACCCCGCTCTGCTGATTAGTCGCGACCGCCGGCCGTGACCAATCAGTGATATAGTCGCCAAATTTCAACACCGCTTTGCTGATTGGTCGCGGTTGCTGTCCGCAACCAGTCAGCGATTTTGGCGCCAAATTTAAACACCGCTCTGCTGATTGCGCCGGGTCTGCCGCATACATATTCTAGAATACACGATGCGTTAGAATCGGGCCACCATCTAGTTTCATGAAATAATTTAAAAAAAAATTGACGTAGGGCTTCGCACTATATTTGTGTCCAGCCAGGTACAGCAGGCAGGAACGGGCTGCCCCCAACCACCAGCTGCCTATTTGTACCTGGCCGGACACAACAATATAGGGAAGCCCTTTTTTTCTTAATTATTTCATGAATTTCATGAAATAATTAAAAAAAAAAAATACGTGGGGCTTCGCCCTATTTTTGTGTCCAGCCAGGTACAACTAGGCAGCTGGGGGCTGGAATCCGCAGCGCAGGGAGGCCCAAGCTTTCTGGGTCCCCCCAGCTGCAAATTGCAGTCCGCAGCCACCCCGGAAAATGGCGCGTTCATAGAAGCGCCATCTTCTGGCGCTGTACCCAACTCATCCAGGGCCCTGGTGCGGTGGCTCACTGGGTAATAAAGGGGTTAGGGCCAGCTTGGCATTATCAGCAGGCCCTAAGCCCGAAATTCATGGGGTCACGCCAATATTAGACATGACCACCATGAATTTCTAGTAAAGTATTTAAAAAAAACACAACACCCAGAAAAAAGTCCTTTAATTGAAATAAACACACAATTCTTTATTGTTCTAAATTAAACCATACTTACCACCACGCCCATTCCAGCTGAAGCCAATGATCTCCTGCAATTAAAGTAAAATAATAAAGCAACCTCATCCTTACCTTTCCATGGTTCCCAGACAGCTTCAGCTCTGCTACATCGAGATGACAGGCTGGACCGCAGCAGAACGCTGCCATCCAGCCTGTCATCCCGCAGACACTGAGAAGCGCAGGCATGCTTGCGCTCCTCAGTGTCTCGCTGTGACGGCATCCAGATGAGCCGAGGTCATGTCCAATGAACTCAGCTCACCTCATGTACGTCACTGACAGCGTGGAAGAATTCTCCTGCACTCAGCGCTTCAGCGTGAGAATTCTCCCACGCTGTCAGTGACGTACATGAGGTCAGCTGAGTTCAATGGACATGAATGAGCTCACCTCATGCACGTCACTGACAGCGTGGGAAAATTCTCCTGCACTCAGCGCTTCAGCGTGAGAATTTTCCCAGCGCCCGCGACCAATCAGCGATTTTTAATACAAATGTCCGGACCTTTGTAACACCATGCGGATACTGTGGGGACATCAGCGGCTAGGGTGTGAAGGGAGGACCGGGGAGCGGCGCTGCGGGTCGGGATACTTCTGCTGCGAGCGGCCGCTCATGTCCCGGGTTCTCGCAGCGGAAGTAGCCGCACAGGCAGCGCCGCTGAAATCCATGCGGCTAGGGTGTAAAGGGAGGACCGGGGAGCGGCGCTGACATCCAATTGGTCGCGGCCGCTATTTAAATGTGCCGCACAAATCGGTGATTGGTCGCCGTCTTGACCGCGACCAATCACTGATCTTGCCGCCAAAGTTAAACACTACTGTGCTGATTGGTCGCGGACGCTGCCCGCGACCAATCACCGATTTGTGCGCCAAATTTAAATATCAGCCTCATGCACGTCACTGACAGCGTGGGAAAATTCTCCTGCACTCAGCGCTTCAGCGTGAGAATTCTCCCACGCTGTCAGTGACGTACATGAGGTGAGATGAGTTCATTGGACATGAGCTCACCTCATGCACGTCACTGACAGCGTGGGAAAATTCTCCTGCACTCAGCGCTTCAGCGTGAGAATTTTCCCACGCTGTCAGTGACGTGCATGAGGTGAGCTCATTCATGTCCAATGAACTCGGCTCACCTCATGCACGTCACTGACAGCGTGGGAAAATTCTCACGCTGAAGCGCTGAGTGCAGGAGAATTCTCCCACGCTGTCAGTGACGTGCATGAGGTGAGCCGAGTTCATTGTCGGCTCATCTTTATGCCATCACAGCGAGACACTGAGGAGCGCAAGCATGCCTGCGCTTCTCAGTGTCTGCGGGATGACAGGCTGGATGGCAGCGTTCTGCTGCGGTCCAGCCTGTCATCTCAATGTAGCAGAGCTGAAGCTGTCTGGGAACCATGGAAAGGTAAGGATGAGGTTGCTTTATTATTTTACTTTTATTGCAGGAGATCGTTGGCTTCAGCTGGAATGGGCGTGGTGGTAAGTATGGTTTAATTTAGAACAATAAAGGATTGTGTCTTTATTTCAATTAAAGGACTTTATTCTGGGTGTTTGTGTTTTCTTTTAACTTTGACTATGGGGTTAGTAATGGGGGTGTCTTATAGACGCCTCTCCATTACTAACCTGGGCTTGATGACAGCTGGCATTATAAGCTGACATCAACCCCAGCCCTATTACCCCACTGCCACCGCTACAGGGCAGTGGGAAGAGCGAGGCTAAGTGCCAGAATTGGCGCATCCTATGGATGCGCCATTTCTGGGGCGGCTGACGGCTGGTGTTTCTAGCCTGGGAGGGGGCCAATATTCATGGCACCCTTCCTGGGCTATTAATATCAGCCCCCAGCTGTCTGCCTAGCCTTTGCTAGCTATTAAAATAGGGGGGACCCCACGTCATTTTTTTGTGGGGTCCCCCATTTTAATAGCTAGTAAAGGCTAGGTATTCCGCTGGGGGCTGATATTAGTAGCCTGGGAAGCTCCGTGGGTATTACCCCCTTCCCAGGCTTCAAACATCTGCCCCAGCCGTCTGCTTAACCTCCGCTAGAGCCTAAAATTAGGGGGAACCCCACGCCAATTTTTTTTTAAATAAATCCTTTATTTTAACACTAAATGACAAGTACAGTAATCAACACTATCACTGTACTTCTTATATATGTGACTGACATGTTTCTATCTATCTAATCTATGTGTGATTCTCTATTCCTTCTGTTATAAATTGTCGGGTACAGATGCTGAATTGCCAGTCGGCTTTTTTAAAGAGACAGTGCATGAAAACACTATTATTTTTTTTAATAAATCCTTTACACTAAATGACAAGTACAGTAAGCAACACTGTCACTGTACTTCATATATATGTGACTGACATGTTTCTATCTATCTAATCTATGTGTGATTCTCTATTCTTTCTATTCCAAATTGTCGGGTACCGCTGCTGAATTGCCGGCCGGCTTTTTTAAAGAGACGGTGCACGAAAACACTATTATTTTTTTTGATAAATCCTTTACACTAAATGACAAGTACAATAAGCAACACTGTCACTGTACTTCATATATATGTGGCTGACATGTTTCTATCTATCTAATCTATGTGTGAAGCTCTATTCTTTCGATTCTAAATTGTCGGGAACCGGTATATGCCGCTGCTGAATTGCCGGCTTTTCATGTTTCACTGTTGGCACTGTTCCCATCGATTTGGGCAATCACTGTAATGCCACAACCACCATGGCTGTGGCATTACAGTGAGTGACAGACAATCCCTGCATGATTGGTGCTCTAAATAGCGCCAGACATGCAGGACACGCTTTTGGTGCACGAACAGTTATCGAACATAACCTCGAACAGCCGAATTTTTTGCAAATCATTCGGGTTCGTCGAACAACTCGAACACCGCCCAAAACAGCTCGAATTTGAGATTGGCGAACAGTTCTAGTCGAACACCGCTCATCTCTAGCAGATACAAGTCATGGATGGAAGAAGTGGTTATGGTGGTGTGGGCTGAATGAAAAAGAAAAGGGAAAGTGAACAACTATGATCAGAGAGATGGTAGATGACTTAATATACATATATTTGTACAATTACCAGCACACTATGCACATACAGTACAGACCAAAAGTTTGGACACACCTTCTCATTTAAAGATTTTTCGGTGTTTTCATGACTTTGAAAATTGTGCATTCACACTGAAGACATCAAAGCTATGAATTAACACAGTTGTTGTAGAGATGTGTTTGCTTCTAGAACTCTGTGTGGCATTGACCTGGTCTCTAATCTGAGCTGCTGTTAACCTGCGATTTCTGAGGCTGGTGACTCGGATAAACTTATCCTCAGAAGCAGAGGTGACTCTTGGTCTTCCTTTCCTGGGGTGGTACTTTTGGTGAGCCAGTTACTTTGTAGCGCTTGATGGTTTTTACAACTGTACTTGGGGACACTTTCAAAGTTTGCCCAATTTTTCGGACTGACAGACCTTCTTTTCTTAAAGTAATGATGGCCACTCGTTTTTCTTTACTTAGCTACTTTTTTCTTGCCATAATACAAATTCTAACAGTCTATTCAGTAAGACTATCATCTGTGTATCCAGCAGACTTCTGCACAACACAACTGATAGTCCCAACCCCATTTATAAGGCAAGAAATCCCACTTATTAAACCTGACAGGGCACACCTGTGAAGTGAAAACCATTTCCGGTGACTACCTCTTGAAGCTCATCAAGAGAATGACAAGTGTGCAAAGCAGTCATCAAAGCAAAAGGTGGCTACTTTGAAGAAAGTAAAATATAAGACATATTTTCAGTTGTTTCACACCTTTTTGTTAAGTATATAATTTCACATGTGTTAATTCATAGTTTTGATGCCTTCAGTGTGAATGTACAATTTTCATAGTCATGAAAATACAGAAAAATCTTTTAATGAGAAGGTGTGTCCAAACTTTTGGTCTGTACTGTATATAGTATGCAGAGCACTGGAATTGATATATACAATTATACCACTACATGGTTGCTGCACAGTGATAATATCAGTGTTTATACTGTTAATAATCAGTATGGTATATTATCACTACAGTACATGTTGGTGATATGTTGTTATGATCTGGCTGTATTTATTGATTATTGTCTCATATTGTGGTATTGATTGTAATATTGGTCTTAGTACAGTCATGATGGTAATGATCAGTATGGTGGCATTATTTTAGCATTATGTGGTGGCATTATGTGGTCATAACTTGGTAGGATTATTTACTAGTGATGGGCGGACCCGTGGATATCCGAATATCTATTAAAAGTTTGGTTCGGTTACCAGAACAGTACCTGACCCGGAACACGGACCCCATTCATATGAATGGGGCCCCCGAACATCCATGGTTTCCCACGCAGATGACAGCGTGGGAAAAAGGGGCTCTGATCGGTTAGAACTACGGGCTCACTCTGTCAGATGACAGTGTGAGCCCGCAGCTGTGACTGTGACCAGTCGTAAAAAGCTTACCACACGTCACAGGCATCAGCTGATGAGAGTACTACTCCCATCAGCCTATGCCTGCTGTTACAGAGCAGACGCCGCTGTGTAATCACTCCTGCAGTGTATAGCGCTGAGCTGCCGTGAAAGAGTTCACAGGAGTTCATCAGCTGATGAGCTCCAGTGATCTCACTTACGGCACCGCTACGGCGTGAGACAGTTCTCACGCAGCGGCGGTGCCGTAAGTGAGGTTACCGGGTTTCATCAGCTGATGAACTCCTGTGAACTCTCTCACGGCAGCTGATCGCTACACATTACTTGTGTCAGTGTGAGCCTGTTGTCATGTACAATATATTGTATGTCTATATACTGTTGACACATATATATACTGTTGTTATACACATGTAAATATATATATGGTGGCTCATTATACCCGTAATATTATTTTGAGGAATGTATTAACATTGTCTGTTTCTCTGACCTAACAACCTTTGACTATATGAGCCTTTTTACTAATAGGGTCACATTGGCCTGTGTATAAATACTATGCTACTTGGATGATCACTTAATATCTACTAGGCTGTACAATTTGGGTCCTGCGTGTCCCATATAGCGGTAGAATTTTTTTACACACTGTATGTTGTTTTGCAACATTTTTTGCACCAATTATCTGCATGTGATAATTTTTAACAAAATTGAATATTTAATAAAAAAATTTTTATGATGTAGATTGGCCTTTGATCGTGGTTGCTTCGGTTGTTTATGTTTATCTTGCGATTTTGCCATTATACGGTCAATAGTTGCCACTCTTCACATTGTAGTATGTGTACATTATGGAGTGGCACCGTTTGAAAATTATACTAGTATAAGTCATCTAGATCATCGTAGGACACTATGGATTATTTCATCACTTTGGATAGGTGAGGGATATGGTTGTTTTTTATTTTTGCTGTTTTACAGTTGACAGCGGCTTCTGGGATTAGGTGTTAGGTGAGTATAAATTAGCTTATTTATTTTCTGTTTTTTACAGGGAACAATGGTGTGAAGATATTCAAGGTAATCCCCTGTCGATCACTGTGCACTGGCAGGCGGGTTTTACGAAGCTCTACATATGAAAATTTGACACTGCAGCTTGCAAAGGAAGGAGCTGAAGAAGCGAAGAGTGAGAATTCTCACAGCAGCTGCAAGCTACACAGGATGTCCCTTCCCCTGACGCCATGTGCCTATTCAAGAAACATAATTCAACAGCGAGTTATGGGGAAAAGATTCATCTCAGTGATACACAAAATAGACCTGAGGGGATGCGGATTGTAACCCTAGTTTTAAACATAGTCCAGCGTAAGGAAAGGAGATACCCAGCACAGCCTTGCAGGGGCCCCTAGGACTCTGATGTTTAGCATCCATGCGTAGCAGGGGCCCGGCTGGGTCCAATGACACCAGAACGGGCTCCCTAGGACTGTCCAGTAAGAACATATGGCCCATTTTAGTTTTGGGAGCTCTTAGCTGGGAAATAACAGGGATGGAGACTTGGGCTCCACCAGGGGTGCAGTAGGGGGAGTGACACAGAGAGTTTGAAGGTCTCTGTAGCTAGAGCCTATTGTCTTTTTCCTGGGGAGGTCGTGATATCAAGTCATCCACCTGATTGTCACAGCTGACACCCGGTGCTATGTGCAAGGAACGGTCCCGCACCGCTCCCTGCACATTAACCCCCGAAATGCTGTGATTGAAATCGATCGCAGCATTCTGGTGGCAAGAGGAGGTTAGCGCGATACTTACCTTCTCTGCCGGCATCCCGCAGCGTCTGAGTCCGGTCCCAGATGTTGTCATGGTGACCCGATGTCATCATGACAACATCCGGGTCATCAGAAGGCAGGAAGTTGCTTTGGTCATGCGCCACGCGTGACCAAAGTAACTTTTCCCTGTGCAGCGCTGACAGGCTGCATAGCACAGGGATGGTGATGAAGTTAACCCCTTTAGTGAACAGGGTAAAAAAATAAAATAAAAAACAAAACATAAAACGATGCTTTATCATCATACCACCAAACAAAAAATGGAATAAAACGAGATCAAAAAGACAAATGTAAATAAAAATGGTACCGCTGAAAACGTCATCTTATCCCGCAAAAAAACAAGCCACCATACAGCTCCAACGGCAGAAAAATAAAACATTTATAGCTCTCTAGCGATGCATAAACATTTCTTTTTTCTATAAAATAGTTTTCATTGAGTAAAAGTGCCATAACGTGAAAAAAAATATAACTGTGGTGCCGCTGTAAACGTACTGAACCGAAGAATAAAGCTTCCTTATCAATTTGACGACACATAGAACGGCATAAAAAAAACACCAAAAAACAATTCGTGAATTGTTGGTTTTTGTTTATTCTGCCTTCCAAAAATCGGAATAGAAAGCAATCAAAAAATGTAATGTGCCCAAAAATGGTACCAATAAAAACATCAACTTGTCCCACAAAAAAAAAAAAAATCACAGGACTCTGTCGGCCGAAATATGGAAAAATTATAGCTCTCAAAAAATTGCGATGCAAAAACTAGTCTTTGCAATAAAAAGGCTTTTTTAGTGTGTGACAGCTCTCAATCATAAAAACCTGATATGAATCTAGTATCCCTGTAATTGCACCGACCCGAAAAATAAAGTTGTCTAATCACTTATACCGCACGAGGAATGGCGTAAAAAATAAAACTTTAGGGTTAGGGATAGGGTTGTGCTAGGGTTAGGGTTAGTGTTGTGCTAGGGTTAGGGTTGGGCTAGGGTTAGGGTTGTGCTAGGGTTTGGGTTGGGCTAGGGTGAGGGTTGAGCTAGGGTGGGGCTAGGGGTAGGTTTGGGGTAGGGTGGAGCTAGGGTTAGGGTTGGGCTAGGGGTAGCATTGAGCTATGGGTAGGGTTGTGCTAGGGTTAGGGTTGTACTAGGGTTAGGGTTGTGCTATGGTTAGGCTAGGATTGGGTTAGGGTTGGGCAAGGGTTAGGGTTGCGTTAGGGCTGAGCTAGGGTTAGGGTTGGGCTAGGGTTAGGGTTGAGCTAAGGTTGCGTTTGGGCTAGGGTTGTGGTTGTATTAGGGTTGGGGTTGGGATTTTTTCAGAAGTAAAGAAAAAAATACCGTCTATATGGCAACTAATGTTGAGCACAAGAGCTCGCTACTTGAGTTTGCATCGGGTGCTCGGGTATGCACCGAGTATAGCGGGTGCTCGAGTGACATGCTCAAGTCTCCGCCTCAAATGTTTTAAGCTGTTATATAGCCAAAAAAACCTTGCTGGGACTGCCTGTCATGCACAAGCGATCCCCACATGTTTTTATTTGGGTGACTAACAACCATGAAACATGCGGGCGGGGACTCGAGCATGTCACTTGAGCACCCGCCATACATGGTCCATACCTGAGTACCCGATGCAAACTCAAGTAGCGAGCACTTGCACTCAAGACTAATGACAACTTATTCAATATGATGACTTAATGTTATCAAATTCTGTGTCGTACCTCTGGGTTCAAAATGTTCACTATACCCCTTGATAAAATCCTTCAGGGGTGTAGTTTCCAAAATGGAGTCACTTGGGGGGGGGGGGTTTCCACTATTTAGGCACATCAGGGGCTCCCCAAACGCAACATGGCGTCCACTAATTCAAGCAAATTTTACATTCAAAAAGTCAAATGGCGTTCCTTCTCTTCCGAACCTTGCCGTGTGCCCAAACAGTGTTTTTTCCCCACATATGGGGTATCGGCTTACTCAGGAAAAATTGCACAACAAATCGCGTGGTGCAATTTCTCCTGTTACCCTTATGAAAATGCAAAATTGGGGTCTGCAAAACATTTTTGTTGGAAAAATGTGAAAATGTTATTTTTACAGCTCCATGATATAAACTTCTGTGAAGCACCTGGGGGTTCAAGGTGCCCACCACACACCTAGATAAGTTCCCTGAGGGGTCTAGTTTCCAAAATGGTGTCACTTGTGGGGGGTTTCCACTGTTTAGGCACATCGGGGGCTCCCCAAACGCAACATGGTGTCCGCTAATTTTTCAAGCAAATTTTACATTCAAAAAGTCGAAAATGAAAAAAAATTGCGGTCTAAAGTAACATTTTTGTGAAAAAAGTTAAATGTTCATTGTTTTCTTCCACATTCCAAAAATTACTGTGAAGCACCTGAAGGGTTAATAAACTTGTTGAATGTGGTTTTGAGCACCTTGGGGGGTGCAGTTTTTACAATGGTGTCACTTTTGGGTATTTTCTATCATAAAGGCCCCTCAAAGTCACGCCAGATGTGATGGGGTCTCTAAAAAAGTGTTTTTGTAAATTTTGTTGTAAAAATGAGAAATCGCTGGTCAACTTTTAACCCTTATAGCTCCCTAAAAAAAAAAAATGTGGTTCCAAAATTGTGCTGATGTAAAGTAGACATGTGAGAAATGTTATTTATTAACTATTTAGTGTAACATATCTCTATTTAAGGGCATAAAATTTAAAATTTTGAAAATTGCAAAACTTTCTACATTTTTACCAAATTTCTGATTTTTTCACAAATAAACGCAAGTGATGTCAAAGAAATTTTACCACAATCATGAAGTACAATATGTCACGAAAAAACAGTCTCAGAATCAGCGGGATCCATTTGAAGCGTTCCAGAGTAATTACCTCATAAAGTGACAGTGGTCAGAATTGTAAAAATTGGCCTGGTCATTAACGTGCAAACCACCCTGGGGGTAAAGGGGTTAATACTAGACCTCTGAGCATAAGACGGAAAAGTCGTGGAACTATGGAAATCACAGGTCGGAGAGACGTGTTGGTGATCTGCAAATGATAAAATAATGGATACAACATTTTCAAAACATCTCAATTTATCCAGTATCGAGTATGATCCCCAAGCACAGAAATCCCCGCACTTACAGCCTCGGCTCCTGTTTTTACTTTATTGTATGGTTCGTTTATCCGCATTATCCACATTGTGGTTTTTACAGGTTTTATCTATATATTTTGTCTATGCACATTTTAACCTGAGTGTTACGAATCTGCGAACTCAGATATCCTGTGTTAAGTATTGTGGAATTTTTCAGGCTCAAACTAAGAAACGTAGAGCTCAGAAACGCGTTGCCGTCTGGTTGAAGTACGTTTTGCTGATGGCATTTGTACATTTTTCATGTGCTATTTTTCTACGAAGCCACTTAAATTTGGTTGTGTTTATATGGATTAAATAAAGTGCTGACTTTTATGGAAAAAGGGAGTGTTGGCCTGAATTTCACATTGCTATATCACTTTTCATACTTTTGCATAGACCTGGTCAGAGAGTCTGGACATGTACAGTAACTCTGCTCTACAGACTCCGGCCACAAGGTAAGTTTAGTCTTACAGAGCCGCTATCTATCACCATGCACACTCAGCTTTTATCAGCTCAAATGTCTCCCGTACCCCTAGACTGTTATATTTCCCCATCAACTACATGATGACAATTAGCAGCCATAAACTTAATGCATTGTAGGGGTTTTCCAGGTTTACTATATTGACCTCTTCACCGGTGGGGTTCAACATCAACTGACATCCAACAATCGGAATTATTATAAAGACATTTGTAACTGTGGACCATAGCACAGTATTGGAACTCAGTGGTTGCAAAACCACAGATTGATATGGGGGGTGGGGGAGGCATTTACAAAACCTAGGTGCCATAGACATTGACTGAAAATAAGTCCCCTTAAGAAATGGAAGTCTGCACATGTGTAGGAGAACAGTGGTAGGCAGGACAAAGATACCAGTCTCCTCCTGGAGGGCAATTTTACAGACTGTGTAAACCAATGGGATGTAGATTGAGAACTGGATCACTAATGATCGACTATTATTGTGATTGTGACAGGTAATCAAATTTTTCACTAGTGGCTACTAGAGGTGAAATGTAGTATTGCATCCCAACCAGTTAAAGGATTAGGAACTAGGGATGTCACGGGTGTGTCAGGCTTGACATACAGTCATTCTGAATCCGGCTGTAGAAGGTCGCTGCGCTTGGCCTTGCAGACACCTTCTTGATCCTTTCATCATCCCTCCCACTCTAGCACCCAGCGGTGATCTCCACGATCGCCTGCTAATTAACACACCCTTTCTGGATCTTTAAATATACTCAGTTTCTCAAGAGAGTTGCTGGTGATAGAGTAAATTCCTCTGTTCAGGTCTGGAGTTCTAGCAGTCAGCGATATTCTTCTTGGAGTTCCTTTATGGATTGTAGTTGTGTTCTCTCTGGTGTCTCCTCAAAGCTAAGTGTATCTCCTTGTCTGTTTCCCTTGTTTGTCTTTAGTTGCAGTGGGGCCGACTAGTGCTAACTCCTCCCCCTCCCTACCTAGGGCCTAGCTCTAGGGTCAGCCAGGGCTAAGGTATCCTGCTTGGTGATAGGTGTGGAACCTATTTAGGAATGATAAGGGAGTCATGGTGTTGTTAGATCTGCTTAGGGGTCTCCACTCCCCCTTTCCCTAGTTTCTGGGCTTTCCCCCTTTTCCCGTTGTCGTACGCTGGGTTCTTCCCATACCTAGCATGACAAGGGATGAGCAGACCCGTGGAAGTTCAGGTTTTGGTACCCAACTGAACTTTAGTCCAAAGTTTGGTTCGGGTACCAAAACTGTACCCGAACTTGATCCAGTACATGGACCCCATTGAAATCATTGTGAACTCCAACTTTTGAGATGGAAAAATCTCATTCTCCCTCCTCCCTCCTTCTCTTTTCTCTATCTCTCTCCTCCCGCTTCTCTCCTCCCTCTCTCTCTTTCCTCCCTCTCTCTCTCCTCCCTCTCTCTCTCTCCTTCATCTCTCTCTCCTCCATCTCTCTCTCCTTCATCTCTCTCTCCTCCATCTCTCTCTCCTCTATCTCTCTCTCTCCTCCATCTCTCTCCCTCGCACTCTCTCCATTTCTGTCACTCTCTCCTCTCTCTTCTCAATCTCTCTCTCCCTTGCTATTTGTCCTCCATCTCTTTCTCTCTCCTCCCTCTCTCTCTCTCCTCCCTCTCTCTCTCTCCTCCTTTGCTCTGTCTCCTCCATCTGTCTCTCCTCCATATCTCTCTCTCTCATCCATCTCTCTCCCTTACCCTTTCCTCCATCTCTCTCACTCTCTCCTGTCTCTCACTTGCTCTTTCTCCTCCATCTCTTCCCCCCCCCCCATATAATGCCCCATGCAGGATTTAACGTCTCACCCCCATATAATGCCCCATACAAGATGTCACCTCTCCCCCCATATAATGCCACATGTAGGATGTCACCTCTCCCCCCATATAATGCCCCATGCAGGATGTCACCTCTCCCCCCCATATAATGTCCTATGCAGGAGGTCACCTCCCCCCCATATAGTGCCCCATGCAGGATGTCACCTGTCCCCCCATATAATGTCCTATGCAGGAGGTCACCTATCCCCCCCCCATATAATGCCCCATGCAGGATGTCACTTGTTCCCCCCATATAATGCCCCATGCAGAATGTCACTTGTCTCCCCCCCCCCATATAATTCCCCATGACTCCATACATATAAAAAAAATAATCAAGTACTCACCTCTCCTCACTTGCTGCCGTTTCTCCAGACTCTTCAGCGTCGCCGGTGTCTTCCCGCTCTGCGCTGTGATGGATCTGGAGCGAGCATGGTGTAAAGACATCACCACATCCTCTGGCCTGAGACGTCACAGTGCAGCAGCCACGGAAGAGACCAGAGATGGTGCGGAGGCACGGGGAGAGGGGCCCTGAACAAGTGGGGGTGGTTGGCGGGCGCTGGCACCGGCACCGCACCGCTCACGGGTCCCATAGCGCGCAGGGGTGCCCGACGGTAAGTGCGCACATCCATATCCTTAGGGCCCCAGCACTTGCCCGGGTGCGCTGGGTTCTGACGCCAGGCCTGCATATAGGTACTTTACTCAAGCTCTACACAAGTGCACCGTCACTTTTATTATCCCCGCCTTCTTTGGCTTCTCTTATTTTACTCTAGTATTTATTTTGATTTATTTTATTCACTTATATAGCACCATTAATTTCGCAGAGCTTTACAGACATTATCGACACTTTCTCCATCGGGGCTCACAATCTAAATTCCCTATCAGTATGTCTTTGGAGTGTAGGAAGAAACCGGAGAACCCAGCGGAAACCCACAAGAATACGGGGAAAACATACAAACTCAGTATCACATACAGTATATGGATATATAAAATAGGACTCTGAGAAATGTATCTCATTGTTTTGCAATTTTTCCTTAACGGGGCTCTCTGGGAATAGAAAAAAATAAATAACTAAAGGGAATCTTAATAAATACATTTATAAATACCTTTAATTAGCAATTTTAGCTTTTTTGTTTAGGGAGGTAAACACTACACAATTAATATGGTCAGTGTCTTGTTACACAGAAAGAAACCTGTCCTAGAATATTAGCACAGAAACTTGTGAGCATGTGCCATAGGAATATTCCTGATATGACTTAGAGATAACCTATAACAGTGTGAGCAGACTTTTCGTACCTTAATAGCCCTGGTATCTCCAGTATTAGATCATATAGACAGGGTAGACATCAGTGTGAGCCGCCTCTTCTTATTTAAGCACTGCTTGTATCTCCAGCATAATATCAGATAGACATGGTGGACAGCAGTGTGAAGAGCCTCTTCTTACTTCAGCACTCCTGGTATCTCCAGTATTAGAGTAGACAGCACTGTGAGCAGTCTCTTCTTACCTCAGCATTCCTAGTATCTCCAGTATTAGCTCAGAAAGACATGGTGGACAGCAGTGTGAGCAGCCTCTTCTTACTTCAGCACTCCTGGCATCTCCAGTATTAGATCAGATAGATAGAGTAGACAGCACTGTGAGCAGTCTCTTCTTACCTCAGCATTCCTAGTATCTCCAGTATTAGATCAGATACACATGGTGGACAGCAGTGTGAGCAGCCTCTTCTTACCTGTGCACCCCTGGTATCTCTAGTATAAGCTCAGAAAGACATGGTGGACAGCAGTGTGAGCAGCCTCTTCTTACCTCTGCACCCCTGGTATTTCTAGTATTAGATCAGTTAGACAGGTGTACAGCAGTGTGAGCAACCTCTTCATACCTCAGCAACCATGGTATCACCAGTATTAGCTCAGAAACACATGGCGGACAGCAGTGTGAGCAGCCTCTTCTTACCTCAGCACCCCTAGTATCTCTAGTATTAGATCAAATACACATGGTGGACAGCAGTGTGAGCAGCCTCTTCTTACCTCAGGATCTCTGGTATCTCCAGTATTAGATCAATTAGACAGGTGGACAGCAGTGTGAGCAGCCTCTTCTTACCGCTGCACCCCTGGTATCTTCATTATTAGATCAGATAGACAGGGTGGACAGCAGTGTGAGCAGCCTCTCCTTCCCCTAGAACCCCTGGCATCGGCAATATTAGATCATGGGATCAAACGGATACCTATTATATATGTGCTCACTCATCACCTTTTTCTGATGTGGTTGAAACCTAGCCCACGTTAGTCAATGAAAAAACTGGGTAGGTGGGATTTCAAGTACATGAGTGAGTTTTGGTTGCATCCGCTGCCTAAAACGGTCAGTTTACCGCCAGTGAGAGCTATATAGTGACTATGTGGCTGTCACTGGGGTGTCTTTGGTTCGGGTTGGTTGGGTGGCTGCGTCCTTATATAGCAACGTGCACTCACAAGCAGAAGATGAGTTTGCTATAAGAAATCCCAATATAAAATACCGCTTTTATATTTTACTGACTCTAAAACTTTATTTATTTTCAGCCTTAGCTAATAACTGGAACTTTTTTTATATAAAATAAGTATATAACACCGGAGCTGGAGAAAGGACTACATAGAGGAATAATAAGTAATGGACCATTAATGATTAATGACATCAAATCTATAAATACACAAGTTTATAAAATTATAGAAAGAAGTCTACATGCCGCCCAGAGGATCGGGGAGCATCGTGCTTATTTATTTATTTTTTTTCAATAATTTATTTTCCGCTGTTACACTTGGCAATCAATAATTTCAGTAATAGCTGGTATGGGTCTACTGAATTGTGGTGAGGGGTGATGGAGAGCCGTTCCGAAGAATGTGGCCAGCAAGTAACTGGGCCCAATCTAAACCCTGAAACAAGGCCTCCCAAAATAATAGTGCTGATGCCCTCATATGAAGCACAGACATTTCCCAGGGCATTTACACATGGGTCCCATCAGCCTCCCGCTTCTATATTGGTGCCACGAATGATTGACAAGGTTATGACCATGACTCAGTCTAAATATTGTATTTTTAGTTAGCCATTGTATAGCACTGTTAGATTATGTATTGGGAACTGTATAGTGATAATATGTGAACAATGTCCGGTACTATTTATTTGTGCCTTGTATTTTGATAATATGTGAGCACTGTATTGTAGTATTTATTTGGGCACTGTATGGTCATAACATGTGAGAACTGTAAAGTGGTATTTATTTGGGCATTTCATAGTGTTAATATGTGAGCACTGTATGACAGTATTTATTTGAGCACTGTATGGTCATAACATGTGAGAACTGTAAAGTGGTGTTTATTTGGGCATTTCATAGTGTTTATATGTGAGCACTGTATTGTAGTATTTATTTGAGCACTGTATGGTCATAACATGTGAGAACTGTAAAGTGGTGTTTATTTGGGCATTTCATAGTGTTAATATGTGAGCACTGTATGACAGTATTTATTTGAGCAATCTATTGTGCTATCTTGAGAACACTATATAGCCGTATTTATTTTGGCTCTGAGTGGCAGTGTTATTTTGTTGCTAAAGAATGGCACTCTTATGTGGGCACCATCCTTTATACCTTGTATAATGTAGCACTGTATAATATCTTATTTGTATATAAATTGTTGGCGGGGGAGCTAAGAGAATAAGCCTCACACGGTACCGTGCCTCATTAGTCAGGTCGTGACCCAAGTGCAACCTTTTTCTCTGCACCCCATGTATTGCATGCCTGCTTTTAGACCAACGTATTCTGCACCACGTATCACTCTCATCCTCCCTGCGGAGGTCACGCTAGAATCTCAGATAATTGCACAGTGTGTGCCCTTATGGGCAGGGGCGTACTCGCCCACCGTATGATCGGGAAAACCCCCGGTGAGCTCCGGGTTCCGATGGCCATGCCCCTAAGCCCCGCCCTCACACCCACTGGGCCCTGTACAGAGAACAGAGGACCCCCCGGTTCGCTAATCAGATAGGCAGCACTGCCGATATGATTAGTGATGGGCTCTCTGCAGCAGCACAGCAAGGAGACCGGTCTCCCTGCTCTGCCTGCTGCCGCAGTGCCCCTCTGCCGCCTCTGCCGGCGCGTGCGCAGGAGGTGAGTCTCAGAGCGATGACATCATCGCCCTGGGACTGCTTCCTGTGCGCGCTGTGGAGGACGGATCCGCCGTCGCCCTAGGCAGCGGCTGCAGGCCTGCAGCTCATCTCAACGCTTGAGTATGAAAAGCAGGGGCCGGGAGGGGAGGAAGGGATAGGGGGGAGGGGTGGCTGAGAGGACCCCTGGCCGAGGCTGTCAGTAAATGCTACTGGGCAATGGGCATGATTATCATCATGCCCATTGCCCAGCCTGTCCTGCTGCCAACCTCTCGTTACTGTTACTATGCCTAGCAGCATGTGCTACCACCAGTGGCTGGCAGGACATGCTGGGTGGGCATGAAAGTACCAAGGAGGCTGGCAGGACATACTAAGCATGAATCGGGCTATGGGCGGAGGAGAGCGGTGCCAGCGCCCGCCCTTCTCCCCCGCTTGTTCAGGGCCCAGCAGCCGGATACTTACCTCTCCTCCTGCCTCCGCAGATCCGCTGTATTTTTGCTCTGCGCTCCCTGTGACATATCAGGTCAGAGGGTGCGGTGACGTCTTTCCACCGCACCCTCCCCTGAGCCATCACAGGCAGCGCAGAGCGGGAAGACGCCGGCGACGCTGGAGTACGGACCTGAGCAGCGGCAGCAGGTAAGGAGGAGTGAGGTGAGTATTTGATTATTATTTTTTTTAATGTATGGAGGCATGGGGCATTATATGGGGGGGTGATATCCTGCATGGGGCATTATATGGGGGGGTGACATCCAGCATGGGGCATTATATGGGGGGGGTGACATCCTGCATGGGGCATTATATGGGGGGTGACATCCTGCATGGGGCATTTTAAAGAGGGGGGTGACATCCTGCATTGGGCATTTTAAAGAGAGGGGGGTGATATCCTGCATGGGGCATTATAAAGAGGGGGGGTGACATCCTGCATGGGGCATTATATGGGGGGTGACATCCTGCATGGGGCATTATATTGGGGAGATGACATCCTGCATGGGGCATTATATTGGGGAGATGACATCCTGCATGGGGCATTATATGGGGGCGGTGACATCCTGCATGGGGCATTTTAAAGAGAAGGGTGACATCCTGCATTGGGCATTATAAAAGGGGGGATGTGACATCCTGCATGGGGCATTTTAAAGAGAGGGGGGGTGATATCCTGCATGGGGCATTATATGGGGGGTGACATCCTGCATGGGGCATTATATGGGGGGTGACATCCTGCATGGGGCGTTATATGGGGGAGGTGACATCCTGCATGGGGCATTATATGAGGGAGGTGACATCCTGCATGGGGCATTATATGGAGGGGGGTGACATCCTGCATGGGGCATTATAAGGGGGGGAAAAGCCTGCATAGGGCATTATGTGGGGGGAACAGCCTGCATGGAGCTTTATATGGGGCCAGTATCCTGTACAGAGCATTTTCTGGGGGCCAGTATTCTGTTTGGAGCGTTATATGGGGTCAGTATTCTGTATGGAGCATTATATGGGGGCCAGTATTCTGTATGGAGCATTTTTTGGGGGCCAGTATACGGTGTGGAGCGTTATATGGGGACCAGTATCCTGTATGGAGCGTTTTATGGGGGCCAGTATTCTGTACGGAGCATTTTATGGGGGCCAGTATTCTGTATGGAGCATTATATGGGGACCAATATCCTGTATGGAGCGTTATATGGGGACCAGTATTCTGTATGGAGCGTTATATGGGGACCAGTATTCTGTATGGCGCACTTTTTGGAGGCCAGTATACTGTGTGGAGCGATTCGCCGGTTTCTGAACTATTATAGAATTTACAATAGATATCACTCATGTAATATAAGGAGTGAAATCTTTGCATTGTACTATACTTATATTTCTCTGCGGTATCTGTGCATCATGAATCGTGGTATGTGTTAAAGGGGCCACTGAGACTCTTTCTCCCAGGGCCCAGAAAAACCTGGAGCCGGCCCTTTGTGGTACTATCATGCTAGTACTACTACCACCAGTGGCTGGCTGGCAGGACATGCCATGTGAGCTTGAATGATAGTACCACAGAGGCTGGCAGTACATACTGGGCAATGGGCATAATAATACCACAAAGGCTGGGAGGACATACTGGGCAATGGGCATGATAGTACCACCAGTAGACTGACTTGGCGGTCTCCAGGGCTCCGTCTCCCCTTCTCGCTGCTGTTAGGCTGGGTTAACATTGCGTTTATACTGTGCGTTACAACGGATCCGTTGTAAATCAGCGCAGACGCAATGTACTGTAGACTTGCATTGCAAAAATAGGCATGTGTTTGAAAGTATGCATTATTTGCAACGCACAGGAAAACATGGTCGGCGGCTGGAGGCCAGCTGAGCACTTCTCTGACAACTGTGTTCTAGTGTCATTCTGTGCCTGCTCATCTCTGTCAGCAGGGGTATTTGTCTGATGGCAAAGATGTAGCAGAGCTGGAGACAGAAGATCCGTGGATTACGTCAGAGCGAGGATTTTGTTTTTTTATTAAAGATGGAGTCCCTACATGTGTTTTTTTCTGTTTACTAGAAATTCATGGTGGCCATGTCTAGTTTGGCGTGACGCCATGAATTTCAGGCTTACTGCCAGCTGATAATACAAAGCTGGTACTAACCCCATTATTACCCAGCGTGCCACCCCCACCAGGGCCGCTGGAAGAGCCGGATAAAGCGCCTGGAAATGGTGCTATGATGAATGCGCCAATTCCAGGGGTGGCTGCGGGCTGCCGTCTTCAGCGTGGGGGGCCCAGAATGCTTGGGCCTTACCATGCTGAGAATCCCAGCCCCCAGCTGCCTGGTTTTTACCAGGCTGGCGATCAAAATATGGCGGGAACCCACGTATTTTTTTTTAAATTATTTTTTTAAATAATTTAAAAAACATTGGGCTTTCCTGACTTTTGATCGCCAGGCAGCTGGAGGTGGCAGCCCATAGCTGTCTGCTTTATCTGCGCTGAGAATCAAAAATTCTGCGGAGCGCTGTCATTTTTGTTTTATTATTTATTTATTTTCACACTTCTATATGTGTGACAGTCCCAACAGCTAATCACAGACGCTGACACTGAGAACGGGCGTCTGTGATTGGCTGCTTGAGTAACCTGAAAGCAGCCCATACATAGTACCATACTAGAATGTATGGGCTGATTGTAGATTACTCAAACAGCCAATCACAGACGCCCATCCTCTTTGACAGCATCTGTGATTGGCTGTTGGGTCTGTGACATATAGAAGTGTGAAAAGAAATTTTTAAAAACGGTGTAGCGCTCTGCTGAATTTTTGATTCTCACCGCAGATAAAGCGGACAGCTACGTACTGCCACCCCCAGCTGCCTGGCTTTACCTTGGCTGCCGATCAAAAGACAGAGAAGCCGAATATTTGTTTTAAACTTATTTAAAATATTTTTTTTTTTAGAAAAAGGTGTGTGCTCCTGCCATATGTTGATCGCCAGCCAGATAAAACAAAGGAGCTGGGGGCTGGGATTCTCAGCATGGTAAGGCCCAAGTGTTCTTGGCCCCCCACACTGAAAATCGCAGCCCGCAGCCACCCCTGAAAATTTCCAGGCGCTTTACCTGGCTCTTCCAGCGGCCCTGGTGGTGAGTGGCACCCTGGGTAATAATAGTGTTAGTACCAGGCCAGCTTTGTATTATCAGCCGGTACTAAGCCCGAAATTCATGTTGTCACGCCAAATTAGACATGGCCACCATGAATTTCTAGTAAATAGAAAAAAAACACAGAAATTTTTTTTTTAATTAAAAATAAAACACAAAACCCATTTAGGCTCCGTTCATACGCGGCGCAAAAAATCTCTACTGCATGCCGACGTTGCGCTTTTCTCAGCGCGCTTTTCCCGAGGCATGTTAACATGTAGCCTATGGGGAAAGCGCGCCAAAAAAAACGCCAAGAATTGGCATGTCAATTCTTTTTGCGCGGCCGCTTTTGCAGTGAAAGCGCCCACGCAAAAATACGTGGCAAAACGCGGCATCTGAACGCTTTTCAGCAAAAGCCATAGCTTTTGCTGGAAGGCGTTTCCAGCTTTCTTTGGCACTTCTTTTACGCGAGCGGTCTAAAGCGCCGCATAAAAGTAGGAACGTAGCCTAAGGGACTCTATCTTTAATAAAAAAAAATCCTCGCTCCGACGTAATCCATGGGTCTTCTTTCTTCAGCTCTGCTACATCTTTGCCATCAGAGATATATGTCTGCTGACAGATGAGCAGGCACAGAATGACACTGGAGCACTGTTACTGTGTAGTGCCGCACTATGTTGCTCTTTTGTCATTTCATGCAGTGTAGAAATCTTGGGAAAAGTGTGGATTGTGCTCTGGAAGTGATCAGTTATAGCTAACTATGTTATTTTCTGCAGAGATAAGTCCTGCATAGAAGATGGGATATATCGGTCTGCAGATAAAGAACTTCACCTAGAGACATCACTGGTGAGTATGTGTATTACCTATACACACACACTGACACTATATACAGACCTCCTGTGTATAATATTAATGGTGATCATTGCATTACCTGTACACTGACACTATATACAGAGCTTCTGTGTATAATGTCACTGGTGATGACTGATAACCTGTACACTATATACAGAGCTCCTGTGTATAATATCACTGGTGATCACTGTATAACCTGTACACTGACCCAATATACAGAGCTTTTTTACATTTTTATTATTTTAGCATTATTTGTCACTATGTTGTGGCATTATGTGCTTTGGTCATGACATGACGATATTTGTCCCTTGTATGTGGTATTATTCAGTCACTATGTGGTGGTAATATGTGGTCTCATGGTGTGTCAGTATTTATACCTTGTATCTGGTAGCATTTGATCACTATGTGGTGGTATTATGTGCTTTGGTCATGGTGTGGCGGTATTTGTGCCTTGTATGTGGCATTATTTGGGCACTATGTGGTGGTAATATGTGATCTGGTCACGGTGTGGTGGTATTTCTGCCTTCTATCTGGTAATATTGGTCTTGGTAGAGTGGATTGTGGTTGGTCATTTGTTTTATCTGATATCAATAAGGGGAAACCTCTTTATTTCCAATAGATATTAAATACTTGGATGTTTAACCCCTCCCTGCCCTGTGACTATTACACAGCAGCAGAGATGCAGTTGCAGAGGTTCACCAGAGAAAGCAAGTTGGCATTTGGTGAGATTTTCACCTTTGTATTTATAAGACAAAACCAGGAGTGGGTGAGAAATTCATAAAACATTACCTCGGATTGCTCCACTCCTGGTTTTGTCTTATAAATACAGAGGTAAAAATCTCACCAAATACTCAAAGTGCCACAATCTTCTGACAGTGCTGATTCCACCAATAAATAAGTGATCACCTTCCCAACCTGTGCATCGCTGATAACTTGTTTTCACGAATAAAAACCCTTTAATGCAAACTACAGTAATTGTACATCGCATTTCTGGTGAGCGCACAGTGATGGGCAGAAGCGGCCAATATAATGGGTATAACGGCTAACAGGTATTTGCAAATAGCTGAAGGGTGGGTGGGCCCCTGGAGTCAATGTCCCTGGTGGGCCCCAGACACCCCAGTCCGGCGCTGTTGACAGCAGTGACCTGGGGGTCTGAAATGCTTCCTGGGGCGATCCCCATGTCATTTGAGCACTGTCACTATCGTTTTGGGCACTTTTTAGGCTTTCTACAGACTGTAGGGGGTGCCGCCGCAAAAATGCTCGGGTCTCCCATAGACTAACATTGGGCTCGTTTCTCGGGTCGAGCACCCGAGTATCACGGTGAGCTCGGCCCGAGCTTCGAGCACCCGAGCATTTTAGTGCTCACTCAACACTAATTGCCACTCTTCGTAATGTGCAAACAATGTCTTCTTCAGGTGGATTCCACCTGGATCCCTCATGAAAAGCACTAGATAAAAATGTAAATGATTGAACATATGCACTGCAATATAAAAACAACTTGCTGTGCATTGTGTATTTTTCAGTCCTTTTCAGCTTCTTTTCTCCGCTTCCAGCTTTGAAAATTATGAAGTGGTTAAAGAAAGTGATCGGTTCATTCTGCTGGTGGCTTCTGTTTGGAAGCCGCTCACTATTTTATATGTAGTTAACAAAAACACTGATGTTTTCCTTAAGTGTCTTCTTATAAAATAAAAAATCAGTGGTTTATGCTGGCGTCTATAAGGTGCTGTGTGTACGTACCCTTAGGAATAACAGAATCTCTGGTCATATCCTCCATTTTTGGCCAGAGTTTAGAGGATTAATGGGAGACATAGAACCGCTATTCTCCAGTTTGGGATCTAACCCTTCAGACATACTATATATGAGGTATAGTATTAATATACCATAAAAGTCACTAATAATCAATTAAATGCGAAAAGACATTAAACAATTTTAATTTTTTATTTCTTTGAATTAAAATTGCATGGAAGGATGAAGACAAGTTCTTGGAGGAGCCTTCAACTTTTGCACGTGTCCCTTGCTGGTCAGGAGGCCACAGGTAGGTGGTACAACTCCTTCCATACAGGTACAGCATTAATGGTGGATGTGCTGTAGTTTCTTCAGAGCGCTAGATTTGGGTGTTTTCTGTCCTCGAGATGTCAATGGTGCGTTGGTGGCAGCAGCCAAAAATGCAGCTTTCTCTGACAGCACGAGCAGCCCTGGATAATCCACGCCGGCAGGATGTTATCATCCGGCGGAAGAGAGAACCTAGGAGAAAAGATGTAAAACTGATGTAAGTAATGGGACTCCATATTAGAGGACACTACTGTGGTGTCACTGTAGCATGACGTTAGAGGAATCTCATCATACAGAGGAGCAGAATCATTGTCAGCCATCATACATGTGACAATCCCACCACTGACGGATAACATCTGCTCCACATGACTTCTTCTCACTGACGTTATACAACATGGAGATTATCGTCACACTTACCTCGCCTAGTTTCCCCCTCTTCAACTTTCTCTGTTTTTAGTTGTTTTCTCAGTGTTCGAAAATATTTTCTTCTCTTCTGAACTGGAGATTCTAATCAAAAAGCCAGAAAAAAATGTTGATTATAAACTCCTAAAAGATGAGCTTTGTATCTTTATAGAGTTATGCAACTGATTAATATGAACCTGTAGCTTTTCTGGGTTCCGGTGGTGTCTCCCCAAAGAACCATGTCCCCATATTAATATGACATTACTTTCAGCAAGCCACGGTGTTATATAATCAGTTGGATAAAACTTCATTGTAACTTTAAAGAAGACCCATCACCAGGTCAAAAGTGTCCAAGATTCGCTCTTATTTTATGTCGGCTTCTCCCCTGAGTATTCTGATATTTGTTTTCCTAAAATCCACAGTACGGTTGTAGAGATATGGGACTTTTTATTTAGTGTTGATTATTATGGTCTTTATCATGTGGGCGTGGTAACCTAAGGGCACGCCCCAGAGGATCCTGTGAGCACCGCCCCTTTGTAAAGAATAAAAATTACCACTAATTACAAAGGCCCATAACTCTGGAACCGTATGGGGGATTTTAACAAAACAAAAAATAGAATACTCAGGGGAGCAGAAAGAATAAAGGAAGTAATTTTAGAGCCTTAATATTTAAATTTTGGATCATAGGCTATAATTGGATGGCCTATAAACCTGTACATACCTGACAATGAGGGCGAGGATGACTCACTGTTTTTAGCAGTAAAACACTGATTGTCTCCAACAGTTTTGGAAGGGGAAGATTCTTTCTGCCTGTTGGTAGAAAAAAGACACGTAAATTACAAGGAAAAAACAATAGAATAACGGAAGAACACCTGTCTGTAAGGTCAATTAGGACAACATAGAGGAGATATCCTGCTCAAGACCACATTTTACCAGCAAGAATGGAGTCTAATTAGTAATATTGGCCTGTAGTGAGTTGGAAATGAATGGTTGGTCGCAACAATCAGCTGTTATTGAAGTTATCACAAGTAAGACCCACAGAGATTGTGTAGTCATGGGGTGGTGGATGCTAGATTTAGATTTGTGTTACTCGTATCTTGTATTTGGATCCGACATACAGTACAGACCAAAAGTTTGGACACACCTTCTCATATAAAGATTTTTCTGTATTTTCATGACTATGAAAATTGTACATTCACACTGAAGGCATCAAAACTATGAATTAACACATGTGAAATTATATACTTAACAAAAAAGTGTGAAACAACTGAAAATATGTCGTATATTCTAGCTTCTTCAAAGTAGCCACCTTTTGCTTTGATGACTGCTTTGCACACTCTTGGCATTCTCTTGATGAGCTTCAAGAGGTAGTCACTAGAAATGGTTTTCACTTCACAGGTGTGCCCTGTCAGGTTTAATAAGTGCGATTTCTTGCCTTATAAATGGGGTTGGGACCATCAGTTGTGTTGTGCAGAAGTCTGGTGGCTACACAGCTGATAGTCCTACTGAATAGACTGTTAGAATTTGTATTATGGCAAGAAAAAAGCAGCTAAGTAAAGAAAAACGAGTGGCCATCATTACTTTAAGAAATCAAGGTCAGTCAGTGCGAAAAATTGGGAAAACTTTGAAAGTGTCCCCAAGTGCAGTTGCAAAAACCATCAAGCACTACAAAGAAACTGTCTCACATGAGGACCCCCGCAGGAAAGGAAGACCAAGAGTCACCTCTGCTTCTGAGTATAAGTTTATCCGAGTCACCAGCCTCAGAAATCGCAGGTTAACAGCAGCTCAGATTAGAGACCAGGTTAATGCCACACAGAGTTCTAGCAGCAGACACATCTCCACAACAACTGTTAAGAGGAGACTTTGTGCAGCAGGCCTTCATGGTAAAATAGCTGCTAGGAAACCACTGCTAAGGACAGGCAACAAGCAGGAGAGACTTGTTTGGGCTAAAGAACACAAGGAATGGACATTAGACCAGTGGAAATCTGTGCTTTGGTCTGATGAGTCCAAATTTGAGATCTTTGGTTCCAACCACCGTGTCTTTGTGCGACGCAGAAAAGGTGAACGGATGGACTCTACAGGGCTGGTTCCCACCGTGAAGCATGGAGGAGGAGGTGTGATGGTGTGGGGGTGCTTTGCTGGTGACACTGTTGGGGATTTATTCAAAATTGAAGGCATACTGAACCAGCATGGCTACCACAGCATCTTGCAGCGGCATGCTATTCCATCCGGTTTGCGTTTAGTCGGACCATCATTTATTTTTCCACAGGACAATGACCCCAAACACACCTCCAGGCTGTGTAAGGGCTATTTGACCAAGACGGAGAGTGATGGGGGGCTACGCCAGATGACCTGGCCTCCAGAGTCACCAGACCTGAACCCAATCGAGATGGTTTGGGGTGAGCTGGACCGCAGAGTGAAGGCAAAAGGGCCAACAAGTGCTAAGCATCTCTGGGAACTCCTTCAAGATTGTTGGAAGACCATTTCCGGTGACTACCTCTTGAAGCTCATCAAGAGAATGCCAAGAGTGTGCAAAGCAGTCATCAAAGCAAAAGGTGGCTACTTTGAAGAACCTAGAATATAAGACATATTTTCAGTTGTTTCACACTTTTTTGTTAAGTATATAATTCCACATGTGTTAATTCATAGTTTTGATGCCTTCAGTGTGAATGTACAATTTTCATAGTCAAGAAAATACAGAAAAATCTTTAAATGAGAAGGTGTGTCCAAACTTTTGGTCTGTACTGTATATCAGGACTAAATCTCATAATAATAATAATCTACTCACATTTCTGAGCGTTTTTCATTGATCTCTGGGGAACACCCTGGAGGTGACATAGTTACTTCATTGCCTTCATCACTGTTCTCTTGGGAACACTGTGGAGGTGACATAGGCTCTTCATTGCCTCCATCACTGTTCTCTTGGGAACACTGTGGAGGTGACATAGGCTCTATATTGGTCATCATCCCAGTATTGGTGATATATAGCTAAAACAGATAAAGAAATATAAAATAGATATATTTAATTTTTTTTTGTAATTATAGGTTTCATACATTTTATTAGCCACATACTTACTTTAGAAGACCTTTGATAAGTTGATGCAAAGTTTTTGATTTCTGGCCAGTCATTGTCCTCACTTGTGTCCCCCTCATCTGAATTTATATGTTTGAAGCTGCTACTTCGAGCTAAAAAATACAAGTGTTATTAGAGATTATTAGTATAATACCCAGACAGTCACCATGTTATCACTAATAATGATGGGAACTGATTTTGACATAAAATGAAAGACAAGACACTCGTCAGTTTTCTGCAGATGACGTCTCATTTTACTTACTGATAAAGTAGCGGGTGTCCTCATCTGACTTTAGGTCAGGAACGAACAGGGGCTTCTGACTTAAAAGGTTGTCAAAGTCTAAGTCACGCATAAATGGATGAATTTTGATCTCATTTGCGCCTCCTGGAAAAGGAAGACAAGAAAGAAAGTGATACAGTCATTGTCAGAGAAACTGCTCCATATCTGTAGAATTTATGTTAATCTGAACTGAAGATGTAACAGAGCCGACATAAAGGAAATATATTGAACATTATAGCATGAAGAATGGGTAATAGACAAGTAGGTAGAGTACAGAACCTCAGTGCTGATCCTCATGGAACCCATCATTTGTCTGGTCACGCTGTAATAATTCATTGATAATACTATTAATATTACCTGTTCCAAGTCTCAGTGCTGGAATTTTTCTGAGCAGTTGAGTGATGATGCCTCGAGCATTAGTTGGAGGAAAGTAATTACATCTCCAAGGTATATCATCTGTTATATAAAAAGCAAATATTATAAGAAATAAAACCTCTTCATTTATTTTCATTAAAATAAAATTCCTTAACAAAGCTAGAAAAAACTACAGAACTATTCAAGTCAAATGACAGTGACATCACAAGCATTCAGATTATTTTACTTACCCTGGATGATACTGTGTAAAATATTCCTTCTGCAAGCCCCTGTAAATGGTGGATATCCAAATAGAAATTTATATAGGATGATCCCTATTGACCACCAGTCAACAGGCCTTCCATAGCCTATCTTTAGGATAACTTCTGGGGCCATGTAAGTAGGGGTGCCAGCAGTCTGGAAACCAACAGAAAAAGGAGATGATGATCAATAAATATAATTGCGACACATAACATCAGTGGAAATGTTTTTCTAGAGAAATTATAAATCAGAGAAGGAGAAAGAGATGAGATCTGTAAAGTACAAGACCCTGTAAGTAAAGCCTACCTCTTTATCAAGGAACTCTTTGGTGATGTCCTTAGTTGGAGTCTTGTAGAAGTCTGAGTTTGGTCTCATGAGGCCGAGTTTTGAAACCCCAAAATCAGTGACCTTAATATGTCCTGTTGATGTTATCAGGAGGCTGTGAAAGAAAAGATGGTGTCAGCACCAAGTAATAACCCACAGACTGTATAAGAAACTCTAACTTTCTTCCCCTCTAATATGCTAGAGGGGTCACTTACTTCTCAGGCTTCAGATCTCTGTGCACCACACCATAGCTGTGCAGGTATTCCACAGCAAGGACCGTTTCCGCAATGTACATACGGGCCAAGAGGACCGGTAAAGGACCCCTGTGCTTTAGAAGGGTACCACAGTCACCTCCTACAGGAGAAAGCAAATATGAGAACTGAGGGTTTGTTACAATGTAAATTACACATGATGAGTGGGAATGTGAAAAAGGCGGAGACATTGGGACAGGATGGTCTATATATACTGTATAATGTAGTGCGTATACTGTATACTGCAGATAGACCCTATACATAGAGACAGAGCCTCATCTACGAGCCTCTAATTTTTTTCTCTGTGAACGTTCTTATCTATAAAAACTCTTCAAAAAGACCAATCTTCCTTTTACCCATAGTGGAAATTGCTGCCGTGCTCAGCGAGGACATACTGGGGGACTTTCATAGAGATCAATGGTTTTTCAGGCATCTTGGTAACAGATGACTTATAATAATTGCAAAGAGGACATGTAACCGTCCATGTGGGCACATTGTGGTCATATATAGGTGCTAGGATTAAGCAGACGTGGGCTGGATATAGATACAATGGATGTGTCCTACCTGGTACATACTCCATGACCATACATAGATGAAGTTTAGTAGGAAAGGAGCAGAACGTGGAGACCACAAAGGGACAATCTGCGAATGCTGAGATGTCCCTCTCCAGAAAGGCCCATTCAAGCCTCTTTGGCTTTTTCAGGTTCTCCTTGTCCATTTTCTTCATAGCGCAGACTTGGTTTGTGTCTTTATGGCGAACTAAGTGGACGGCCCTGGAGAGGAGAAAAAAACATGATTTACTATAAATTCTTATTAACAATCTATCTATAGATCTCATCAAATGATCTCCTGTATTAATGATTAATGTGGGGCCATCACTAGAAAACCATGTCTATAAATACATAAAATAACACTCCACAAATGATCACCAATGGGGGGTCCTCATCCACGTCACATCCTAACTGACCTGAATAGTGACAGATAGATGTGGACCGTGATGTGAACTCATAATTTGTCCTTGGGAACATAACATGAGAAGGACGCAGAGACATCGTCATAAGGAGCCCTGGGAAATATATATAATACCAAAGTAAAGCTCACCCAAAGGCTCCACTGCTGATCAGTTTGATCGGTTTATAGTCGCTCTTACAAGGAATTCTCCCCAGGTTCAATGATCCGATCGCGGCCTAAAAAGGAATAAGAAATGACATTAAGACATAGAAACTGCAGGGGAATAAAAGATGAAGATGCAGGAACGTCTCTCTTCTATATTATGTCCATGATGATTACACTGCAGCAGATGTAGGGGACGTGATACAAGCCGGACCCTGCACAGACACTATTATATTATAGGAGATATCCCCCTTATACAAAGACACAGGCGGAAATACAAACTCCGCACCACTGAGTACAGACTGTCCTCACAGATGATGAAGCCACAGGGACAGGTGGCCATAAAATACCCTGTGTCTGCCTGGAGTGGACATGGAGGCCTCCACCATCATAAATCTGACCTTCTGCTAAATAGCTGGTAATCTGGAGAAGATCAGACAACAAGGACATGAGATGTAGACCTGTGTCTGCCTGGAGAGGACAGGGAGGCCTCCACCATCATGAAACTGACCTTCTGCTATATGATTAGTAATCTGGAGAAGATGAGACAAGGACATGAGATGTAGACCTGTGTCTGCCTGGAGCGGACATGGAGGCCTCCACCATCATAAATCTGAGCTTCTGCTATATGGCTGGTGATCTGGAGAAGATCAGAGAACAATGACATGAGATGGAAACCTGTGTCTGCCTGGAGAGGACAGGGAGGCCTCCACCATCATGAACCTGAGCTTCTGCTATATGGCTGGTGATCTGGAGAAGATCAGACAACAAGGACATGAGATGTAGAAGATGATAGATCCTTACCAGGCGCTCCACTGAGTAGGCCGGATACTCCAGTACAAGCAGGACATTTTGGGCCAGTTGTTTAATAAAGGCCAATTCTCCACTTTGGGATTTTTCTTCAGCCTATAGAGATGAAAACAAAGAAGAAAGGAAAATCATGAGAGAAAAAGCAAAACGGAGGAGGCCATTTATATCACCATGTTACTTATGCTATCTACACTACAAGTACTACATGACAACTGACGAGGGATCCGGTCGCTTGTAAACCTTTAAATCCCCACGTCCTCCCTCCATACCCAATGTATGTATATAAGACACATGGCTGCTTGTGACCTGTGTAAAATGGCCACAGCAGACTCCAACTCAAAACGCGGGGTGACTGCAACAATGATAGCCCCACAATTATATACAGTAGATATCTAATAGGCTTTAAACCAGAAGAAAAACAACACCTAATTAAGAGTTAGACCCTAGCCGCACCACACCGACACCACACCGACACAAGGGTTAAGGCATTAATATCCCACATTAATACCACTATCCTCACAGGACCGAAGTCCACTAGTTATATTGAGATGTAACCAAAGTCACTATTCCCCCAACAGTAACCTCCGTCCAAAGGACATCACATTTATCAAGACTCTGACCCAAACCTATCCCCCACCGCTGTGACCGTCCCAAAACCTCTACTTATCAAGTGCCAGCCTTCAAACTTTCCTCCCATCTCTTTATAAGGGCTGGTTGGATGCTGGAACGTGAAACTCCTACCTTCTTCCTTTTATTGTCCCCCTGTAACCCAGCTCCTCAACTCCTTCCCGCAAATGTACGGGTTATTAACATCCTGGAAGGGTCCTCACATGTGGAGGGGGCTCAGGAGCTGAGCTCCCCAAACATGCGTATATGAAATAGCCAGCATCTGTCCCTAAAAACCGTGGACAACGCAGAATTCTTCTGTTAACCATTTAAATAAAGCTGTCAGTTTGTGACAGTATCATTTCAATTGTGCATGCACCAATGCCTGAGCACTCTTGCTTTCATCGGCCCTCCACAAGGCGATCACAGGGGTCTAATGCATTTCTAGGACAACCAGGGGTCTGCTGAAGACCTCCGTTGCTGAAACCACGGTCCTCCTTGTGAAGCTTAGCTATAGGCTGAGCTCCAGAGGAGATCAAGATTTTCACTATATAGCGCAATACTGTAGTATTGCAATATATAGTATGAGCGATTTGCAGGATTAAGTCCCCTAAGGGAACGAAAAAAAAAATTAAAAATAAAGAAGAAAAGATTTAAAAAAATGTTAAAAATATAAAAGTTCAAATCACTCCTCTTTTCACCATTTAAAATAAAGAAAGGAAAAAATTAATGATCATATTTGATATTGATGCGGTTGTTAAAGTCTGATCTTTTAAGATAGGGAATTAATTAATACGATCAATAAACACCGAAAAGAGGAAAAAAAAATGGATTTGTGGTTTTTTTTTGTCTTCTCATTTCACTTAAAAACATTAATAATAAACAATCAAAACACCCATAGAATCTATGATTCTATGACACTCTATGTACACAAAGTTCACTGCAAAACTCAAATCTTCACTCATCCCAATCGACAGAAAACTAAAATGTTATGGGTCCCTGAATATAGCGACACAAAGAACCATTGCATCTCACTTGGAATTTTTTTCCCTTGTTTCAGTACAATGTATGGTAAATAGAATGGAGCCACTGAAAGCTACAACTTGTCCTGCAAAAGAATCAAGCCCTCACATGTCTATGTCAATGGAAAAATAACAAATTTATGGCTCTTGAAAGAAAGTGAGGAAAAAATGAAGGCATAACAACTGAAAACTCTGTGGTCCATAATTGGTTAACCAATCCAATTCCCCCCTACCTCCACAACCCTCCCAATAACCCTGTAGATATCACCCTCTCCCTTGTCATGTAGCCTGTATGCCCTATTACTGCTCCCCGGCTATTCTTATCTGGGTATTTGGTACAGGTTAAACTTATATTCCATTATTATTTTCCATTATTACTATATGATTTGTGCAGATTGTCTGCTATTTACCTGTTGTACTAATGTCCATATGTTCTTCTGTAAATGCTCAAGATATTCTGAGCTTATATGACCTCGTTTGTATTTGGTCAGGCAATCTCTCACAAGCTCCATTACCAGCCGGTAAGTGAAGCTGAGGACGCCATCGGGTAGTGGTAGCACAAAGTCAGGGTCATAGGTGGTAAGAATCCCCTGGAGTAGTGCTAACACCTGAAGTCTGTCTGGAGAAATTCCAGACATTTCCAGTAAATCCAAGCGCAGTCTGTATATGACTAGCTATATGGCTTATCACACCGACAACAATGACACCGGAAAGTCAAAGTGACAACTAGAGTGTAATCACTTGTAGAAGTAGTGATGGTTAATTGTGATGTCATAATGGAATCTTGTGTTCTACTCTTAAAGGGGCAGCTTACCTTATAAGGAAGTTGCCTAGCATCCCTTAAGGAGGCAACAATATAGGCTGAGCATCGGTACCATATGCAGACATGGATGATAGAGCTATGGACACTTTACTCTTCTGAGCAGTTAGAGTATTATTATATTGTTACATAAATTATTTATATCTGTTCCACACAATAAAAATTAGTGTTTTGTATCAATAAGAAAGTCATATTCCGGGGCTAAAAGACAATGTATATCTTTGTACCGTGTTAGGGGCTAAAAGAAGTATCTTTACTGAGGGAACAGGGCCGGACTAGGGGCTGCGCCCAGCTCTGGCATAGGACACACACAGGCCCATGTTACTCTCCCACACCCACTTTCAAAGATGAGGGTCTCTATTACAAATATGACCCTGCCTACCATTGGAGAAAATCTAAATTTACTACTCCCCGTGATACCAATTTATTAGGATGATCATTTAGGTCTCTTTATCACATTAATAGTTCCCCTTGGGCATCCTTATAATAATAAGAGTGCCCCTCTGGGTCTCCTTATAATAATATTAGTGCCCCTCTGGGTCTCCTTATAATAATAATAGTGCCCCTCTGGGTCTCCCTATAATAATAATAGTGCCCCTCTGGGTCTCCTTATAATAATAATAGTGCCCCTCTGGGTCTCCTTATAATAATAATAGTGCCCCTCTGGGTCTCCTTATAATAATAATAGTGCCCCTCTGGGACTCCTTATAATAATAATAGTGCCCCTCTGGTTCTCCTTATAATAATAATAGTGCCCCTCTGGGTCTCTCTATAATAATAATAGTGCCCCTCTGGGTCTCCTTATAATAATAATAGTGCCCCTCTGGGACTCCTTATAATAATAATAGTGCCCCTCTGGGTCTCCCTATAATAATAAGAGTGCCCCTCTGGGTCTCCTTATAATAATAATAGTGCCCCTCTGGGTCTCCTTATAATAATAATAGTGCCTCTCTGGGTCTCCTTATAATAATAATAGTGCCTCTCTGGGTCTCCTTATAATAATAATAGTGCCTCTCTGGGTCTCCTTATAATAATAATAGTGCCCCTCTGGGTCTCCTTATAATAATAATAGTGCCTCTCTGGGTCTCCTTATAATAATAATAGTGCCCCTCTGGGTCTCCTTATAATAATAATAGTGCCCCTCTGGGTCTCCTTATAATAATAATAGTGCCTCTCTGGGTCTCCTTATAATAATAATAATTGTGCCCCTCTGGGTCTCCCTATAATAATAATAGTGCCCCTCTGGGTCTCCTTATAATAATAATAGTGCCCCTCTGGGTCTCCTTATAATAATAATAGTGCCCCTCTGGGACTCCTTATAATAATAATAGTGCCCCTCTGGGTCTCCTTATAATAATAATAGTGCCCCTCTGGGACTCCTTATAATAATAATAGTGCCCCTCTGGGTCTCCTTATAATAATAATAGTGCCCCTCTGGGTCTCCTTATAATAATAATAGTGCCCCTCTGGGTCTCCCTTTAATAATAATAGTGCCCCTCTGGGTCTCCTTATAATAATAATAGTGCCCCTCTGGGACTCCTTATAATAATAATAGTGCCCCTCTGGGTCTCCTTATAATAATAATAGTGCCCCTCTGGGTCTCCTTATAATAATAATAGTGCCTCTCTGGGTCTCCTTATAATAATAATAGTGCCCCTCTGGGTCTCCTTATAATAATAATAGTGCCCCTCTGGGTCTCCCTATAATAATAATAGTGCCCCTCTGGGACTCCTTATAATAATAATAGTGCCCCTCTGGGTCTCCTTATAATAATAATAGTGCCCCTCTGGGTCTCCCTATAATAATAATAGTGCCCCTCTGGGACTCCTTATAATAATAATAGTGCCCCTCTGGGTCTCCTTATAATAATAATAGTGCCCCTCTGGGTCTCCCTATAATAATAATAGTGCCCCTCTGGGTCTCCTTATAATAATAGTGCCCCTCTGGGACTCCCTATAATAATAATAGTGCCCCTCTGGGACTCCTTATAATAATAATAGTGCCCCTCTGGGTCTCCTTATAATAATAATAGTGCCCCTCTGGGTCTCTCTATAATAATAATAGTGCCCCTCTGGGTCTCCTTATAATAATAATAGTGCCCCTCTGGGACTCCTTATAATAATAATAGTGCCCCTCTGGGTCTCCCTATAATAATAAGAGTGCCCCTCTGGGTCTCCTTATAATAATAATAGTGCCCCTCTGGGTCTCCTTATAATAATAATAGTGCCTCTCTGGGTCTCCTTATAATAATAATAGTGCCTCTCTGGGTCTCCTTATAATAATAATAGTGCCTCTCTGGGTCTCCTTATAATAATAATAGTGCCCCTCTGGGTCTCCTTATAATAATAATAGTGCCTCTCTGGGTCTCCTTATAATAATAATAGTGCCCCTCTGGGTCTCCTTATAATAATAATAGTGCCCCTCTGGGTCTCCTTATAATAATAATAGTGCCTCTCTGGGTCTCCTTATAATAATAATAATAGTGCCCCTCTGGGTCTCCCTATAATAATAATAGTGCCCCTCTGGGTCTCCTTATAATAATAATAGTGCCCCTCTGGGTCTCCTTATAATAATAATAGTGCCCCTCTGGGACTCCTTATAATAATAATAGTGCCCCTCTGGGTCTCCTTATAATAATAATAGTGCCCCTCTGGGACTCCTTATAATAATAATAGTGCCCCTCTGGGTCTCCTTATAATAATAATAGTGCCCCTCTGGGTCTCCTTATAATAATAATAGTGCCCCTCTGGGTCTCCTTATAATAATAATAGTGCCCCTCTGGGTCTCCCTATAATAATAATAGTGCCCCTCTGGGTCTCCTTATAATAATAGTGCCCCTCTGGGACTCCCTATAATAATAATAGTGCCCCTCTGGGACTCCTTATAATAATAATAGTGCCCCTCTGGGTCTCCTTATAATAATAATAGTGCCCCTCTGGGTCTCTCTATAATAATAATAGTGCCCCTCTGGGTCTCCTTATAATAATAATAGTGCCCCTCTGGGACTCCTTATAATAATAATAGTGCCCCTCTGGGTCTCCCTATAATAATAAGAGTGCCCCTCTGGGTCTCCTTATAATAATAATAGTGCCCCTCTGGGTCTCCTTATAATAATAATAGTGCCTCTCTGGGTCTCCTTATAATAATAATAGTGCCTCTCTGGGTCTCCTTATAATAATAATAGTGCCTCTCTGGGTCTCCTTATAATAATAATAGTGCCCCTCTGGGTCTCCTTATAATAATAATAGTGCCTCTCTGGGTCTCCTTATAATAATAATAGTGCCCCTCTGGGTCTCCTTATAATAATAATAGTGCCCCTCTGGGTCTCCTTATAATAATAATAGTGCCTCTCTGGGTCTCCTTATAATAATAATAATAGTGCCCCTCTGGGTCTCCCTATAATAATAATAGTGCCCCTCTGGGTCTCCTTATAATAATAATAGTGCCCCTCTGGGTCTCCTTATAATAATAATAGTGCCCCTCTGGGACTCCTTATAATAATAATAGTGCCCCTCTGGGTCTCCTTATAATAATAATAGTGCCCCTCTGGGACTCCTTATAATAATAATAGTGCCCCTCTGGGTCTCCTTATAATAATAATAGTGCCCCTCTGGGTCTCCTTATAATAATAATAGTGCCCCTCTGGGTCTCCCTTTAATAATAATAGTGCCCCTCTGGGTCTCCTTATAATAATAATAGTGCCCCTCTGGGACTCCTTATAATAATAATAGTGCCCCTCTGGGTCTCCTTATAATAATAATAGTGCCCCTCTGGGTCTCCTTATAATAATAATAGTGCCTCTCTGGGTCTCCTTATAATAATAATAGTGCCCCTCTGGGTCTCCTTATAATAATAATAGTGCCCCTCTGGGTCTCCTTATAATAATAATAGTGCCCCTCTGGGTCTCCCTATAATAATAATAGTGCCCCTCTGGGACTCCTTATAATAATAATAGTGCCCCTCTGGGTCTCCTTATAATAATAATAGTGCCCCTCTGGGTCTCCTTATAATAATAATAGTGCCCCTCTGGGACTCCTTATAATAATAATAGTGCCCCTCTGGGACTCCCTATAATAATAATAGTGCCCCTCTGGGACTCCTTATAATAATAATAGTGCCCCTCTGGGTCTCCTTATAATAATAATAGTGCCCCTCTGCGTCTCCTTATAACTTTAAAGGGAATCTGTCAGGAGGATCAGCTCTCCCTCCCAAGCCGTCTATATGGGCATACGTTATACACGTGGTCCCTTTACCAGTGAGGTTGGTCGACTGGGATAAGAAAATCATTCAACGAGAGACTAGATGGATTTTATTAACGAATGGCCTATTGTTATAGTGTGATCACTATTCAGTATGGCCCTATTACATAGACTATCACCATACAGTGTGTAGGCCAATTGTGGCTGCGCTCTTCTATACGGCATAGTCGGCCATTTGGACGGACTTCTTTTCTTTATCTATACTTTTAATCTTGGCTGCACTGAATATTGATTCAGGGTTAAATGATTCTCCTTTGTGTGTGCATCGATTATATCTGGTACATTTACACTATATTAATACATCCTCTATATTTATAATATATCTATACACCTATATTCCCTGTTGTCTTGTTGCCTAGCCATTATGGGAACCAATCTGGACCTATGATGTGATAAATACTTGATGAGATCCATAAAACAGCGCCCCCTATTGGAGCCCACTGTTCGTTTCAAGCATGGACCTTCTGGTATCTGTATGGGGAGGAAACCTCTCGCTGGAGCGCAGCGTGCCTCCCAATGCGCACTGACGCCCCCTCCGGTCTCATCGCTGGAACACATTTTTATGTAAAGTGTCATTGAATGCAGCAGCCGGGTCTAAGCTCCTAATAAACACAACCCTCCGCCTGCCCCGCTGTGTTATTACAGGCTCTATTCCTCTCCAAGCCTAAGCGTCAGAATGCCTGCTCCTCCTCTTACCTCCCCCTTTCACCTGCTGTTATAGTACAGCCTGTCTGGGCTCTGTATTAAAGCCTCTTATTAACCCTCTCCCCCTATGTATCTACTGGTAGACCCCATATTAATATAAGCCCCTTGCATACCATGAGCTGCAATATTATTATTGTAAGAAACCCCATGTGCACTATTATTATCAGGCATAGATGGGGGCATTATTATTCAGTATCGGCACACAGGGGGCATTATTACTATCTAAGGCAAGGGTGGGCAATTAATTTTCCAAAGAGATCACATGAGAGACCATGACTGTTGCGGAGAACGAACCAATAGACAGATATGAATTCTGCTCAATATTCATATCAACATATTAATTACATTTATTATAATATATTAATATTATCACTAGAGATGAGCGGTGTTCGACTCGAACTGTTCGCCAATCTCAAATTCAAGCTGTTTTGGGCGGTGTTCGAGCCGTTCGGCGAACACGAACAATTTGAAAAAAATCCGGCTGTTCGAGGTTATCTTCCATAACTGTTCGTGCACCAAAATCATAACTGGATTTTTTCTCAGTAATGCTGAAAATTAATGTTAATACGCAGTTTGAGTGTACAGCGGGGCGGGGGGAGGGGCAGGGGATGGATCTCTGCAGAAATAATGAAGATCTCCATTTTTTTTTCTCTTTCCCCCATTTACAGTGGGGAGATGCAATCTGTCAGCCTATCAGCAGCGCACACACGGAGCGAACTGCTTTTTTCACACAAGCAAAGGCATGTGTCATTGGCAGTGTATGTCACATGTCCTTGCCCTATAAGACCCAGCCATTTTCCACGTAGCCACCATTTTCTCACTGCTGCAGCTGCGTGTTAGACGGCACCGCTGTTGCTGTGTGCGCTATACTTTGAGTGTTCATTTCAAGCCAATTTTCGCACAAATCTACAGATAGCTTGGGAGTAGGGGATAGTTGTGATTGCAGTCCTTTTGAGGACTAGGTTACATCATTTCCTACGACTTTTATCAGGCAGGTCTGTGCTCTTAAATAGATAGGTTGGGAGTAGGGTCTACTTGTAATTGCAGTCCTTTTCTGGACTAGGTTACAGCATTTCCTAGGACTTTTTGCTAGGCAGGTCTGTGCCAGTGCTGTGCAAGTTTTTTTCACAGCATTTGGCTAAATCTAGCTAAGCAAATCCTTTTTGGCCTCTTGCAGTGTGTGTTAGTCAGTGGAGTAGCCTATCTGTGTTGCAAGCTATACCACCTGTGTATAGAATACAAATTTTTTTACTGCACCTAGCCAAGTAAAACCTTTTGGGCATAGCATCATTCTATTAGTCCATCTATACTAACCTCCACCAGGTTGCAAATTAAAAATAATTTTTATCTGCATCTAGCTCTGAAAAAAAAATTGGGCTTGTAGCAGTGTGTGGGACTTGTTCTATTAGTCCATGTATACTAACCACCACCAGGTTGCAAATTAAAAATAATTTTTATCTGCATCTAGCTCTGAAAAAAAAATTGGGCTTGTAGCAGTGTGTGGGACTTGTTCTATTAGTCCATCTATACTAAGCTCCACCAGGTTGCAAATTAAAAATAATTTTTATCTGCATCTAGCTCTGAAAAAAATTTGGGCTTGTAGCAGTGTATGGGACTTGTTCTATTAGTCCATCTATACTAACCTCCACCAGGTTGCAAATTAAAAATAATTTTTAGCTGCATCTAGCTCTGAAAAAAAATTTGGGCTTGTAGCAGTGTGTGGGACTTGTTCTATTAGTCCATCTATACTAACCTCCACCAGGTTGCAAATTAAAAATAATTTTTATCTACATCTAGCTCTGAAAAAAAAGTTGGGCTTGTAGCAGTGTGTGGGACTTGTTCTATTAGTCCATCTATACTAAGCTCCACCACCTGTGTATGTAATAAAATTGTTTTACTGCATCTAACCCAGCCAATACTTTTGGGCTAAAACAACAGTTTGGCCACTCAGCTCTGCTCGGTTCCCATCCATTGTTTTTTGTGCAAACAACTCCAGAGTTGTCAATTAGTTAACCACCAAAATGAGTGGAAAAAGGCCTGCTGATGGTGGAAAGGGGAATAGGTGTGTTGGGAAGGGAAAAAAAGGTTGTGTCCGTGGGGTAGGTGTTAAAGCAACAGTAACATCTGCAGAAGAAAGACCATCTTCCAGCCAAACTAAGATGTCTACTTCTTTTAGTGGACAATGTGATAAGATCCCTTTCTTACGGCCACACTAATCGCTACAAATTCCAGATGAGACACAAAAACAGCAGGTGCTTCAACGGATATCAAGTGCTCCTTCAAGTGGGCTCTCCTCCACCTCAACCATAATGTAGACCCTCGTTCCCAAACTGTATCTCCTGTTGGTGGAGAGAATGAGGAAGGCGATGATGAGACTCAAATACCTGATTGGAACGACAACTTGAGATTTTTGTCAGGGCAGGAAGAGGTTGACTCTGAGGACGACTGGTGTGATAACACACAGGGTGATGATGACGAGGTTGGAGATCCCACTTACTGTCAACCCACAGTCAGCCAGTCGATGAGGTCAGCAGAGGAGGTGGAGGAGGATGCTAGTGACGACGAGGTCAGGTTGCGCCTTCCTGGACAGAGACGTAGTACTGGAAGCACGTCAACAACTGCATCGTCAAACACAACTCTGCCTCTGACCACAAGTCGTAGTGGCTCTTCAGGTCGCATAGGTGCTAAGCCTTGCATAGCTTGGGCATTTTTTCAGATCGATAAGAATGACCCAACTCGTGTTATCTGTAACATTTGTCAGAAAAAGCTAAGTAGAGGCCAAAAAATACATAGTTTGAGTACTTCATACATGAACCGGCACATGGATATGAAGCATAAGTTGCAGTGGGAAGCTCACTGTGCTGCAATGCGGCCTAGCCGGCTGGGCCAACCACCATCAGCCACATCTTGTGCATCCGCAGCCTCTTCATCCTCTGTGACTGGGGGACAGCAGTCACACCTGTTTTGGGACGCAGACCGGCCACCTCTTTACCCGCAACAGCCAGTGTGATTGTCAGGTCATCATTTTATTTGGAGGTGGAAACACCAGCTGGTGTTGAGCGCTCTCCGACATCGATAGCACCACCTTTGGATCAAGGCAACCTAACATGTCCGCCTGCATCTTCCTCACAGACCGGCAGTTTGCCGGGAACACCCTTCTCAACCCCGTCTAAGCACAACAGCCAGCCCTCGGTCCCTCAGATGTGGATGTGGCACCCAGGGGAATGGGGATAACTCGGTACCCAGGCCTTTGGCCTGGCCTTTAGGGATGTCGCGGTGGTCGGCTCCCGGGCCCGTACCCTGGGGTCTCTCCTAAAAAGGGGTTGATATTTGTAAAGTTTATAAAAGAAAGAGTTCGTGACGCCACCTGTGGTTTCTGGTGAGGATCACCAGCGCTGCGCAGTCTACTGAGGCTGATGATAAGGCAGCTTGATGGTATAGCTCTCCACAGTTAGAGCTGGGCCTCAGGGCAGTATAGGAACGGGGATGCAGGATATAGAGACTACTCTGGGCCAGAGCAAGAACAGGGACGGACACGATAGTCACTTCAGTACCTTTTACTGGTGGAATTTCAGGCACTCCCCGGAGCACTGTAGGGTGAAGGGTGTATGTCCAGATCCTCCCCAATGAGCAGGTTTTGGGCCTCCTGGTTCTGGCTTCTGCATAATAAGTTTCTGACCTGCCTGGAGCTAGGCCTAACTTTGTCTCTGTCCTGCGCTGGCTGACCTTGTGGTAGGGCCTTCTCTTGGAGTGCACGCTCCCGACCTACGGGGCCTATGTGTCTCCTGGTTCTGGTACGTATCAGCACTTTAGCGATCCTGGGACCTGTAGTTCTCCAGGCATTCCGGTTTATCTTGCTGGGTCGTGGAGTTCCCGGCAAGCTTCGGACCCGGTGTCCGGTAAATTCTTCTTCTCGGGGTGAGCCAGCTAAGCTCCTCTGCTCCCCTATGAACTAACTCTCTACTCCTTTGCCTTCGGCCTACTCGAGCCCTCGATAGGCTACTCACACAAACGGCAGCGTTCCGCGGTTCACCGATCTTATGGCGCCGGCACACCTACAGCTCACCTCACTGAGCTACACCGAGTCTTGATCTGGATAAGCTCCACTGCAGGGTAGAATGCAGGAGCTGGAACAGGCTTTTGTCCTCTGAGGTAACACGTTTCAGACTGCACTGAACTCACTGCTAAACCAGACTCTGACAGACTAACGGCTGCCTGGCCCCACCTTCCCTTATATATCTCCCTAAGGAGCTCCCTCTGGTGGTCTGAGGTGGAAGGTGCAGATGTGTGAATGGTTATGGGGGCCTCTTGTGGAGGAGTCCTTCAATACACCCTTCTGGGTCTGTGATGCCAAGCACAGCTGGGCTTCACATGGACAAGTAAAAGACCATTTCCTCCTAGCCATGAGAAAGCTAAGAGGTTGAATTTCACCATCTGCAAGCTCTTGGCTACATAAATGCTGCCTTTCCGCCTGGTGGACACAGAGGATTTTCGAGACCTTTTGTCCCGTCACAGTGCCCCAGTACCAGATGCCCAGTCGGCACTACTTCTCAAAGAAAGGTGTGCCTGCACTCCACCAGCATGTCGCACACAACATCACCGCTTCTTTGAGAAACTCTGTGTGTGACAGGGTGCATTTCACCACAGACACTTGGACGAGTAGGCATGGACAGGGGCGTTACATGTCGCTGACTGGGTACTGGGTAACTATGGTGACAGCAGGACAAGGGGCTTCTGTCCAAGTCTTGCCGTCCCCACGAGTTGTGCGTCAATCCTCTTTATCTCGAAGTTCCTCCACTGCTTCTGCCTCCTCAACCTCCTCTCGGTCCTCCACCTGCACCCAAAGCCTGTCTGGTCATGCCACAAGCTTTCTAACTGCGCAGAAGGGATCCTGTACAGCTCCTTACTATGCTGGCAGCAGGGCTCAACGTCATCAGGCGGTTTTTACTTTGAAATGTCTGGGAAATGTGAGTCACACAGCTGAGGAGTTGTGGTCAGCTCTGGAGAACCAGTTTCATGAATGGTTGTCTCCACTGGACCTGAAACCAGGGAAGGCCGTGTGCGACAATGCTGCAAACCTCAGTGCGGCCCTTCGCCGGGGCAATGTCACACACGTGCCTTGTATGGCTCACTTGTTGAACCTGGTGTCCAGCAATTTTTAGGCCACTATCCTGGACTAGATAGCCTTCTGCAGAGGGCACGGTCGCTGTGTGCTCACTTCCGCCGTTCGCATCCCTCAGCTCAGCGACTTACATCTCTACAGAAGTCGTTGAGCCTGCCACTTCACAGGCTAAAACGCGATGTGCCTACCCGGTGGAATTCAACTCTGCACATGTTGCAGCGACTGTGGCAGCACCGACAAGCCCTGGTGCAATATGTTCTGACGTATAGCCTGGGCCAACGGGATCCAGAGGTGGGGCAAATCACGCTGGAGGAGTGGTCTCAGATCAGGGACCTATGCATCCTTCTGCACAGTTTTGAAATGGCGACGAAGATGTTTAGTGCTGACGATGCCATTATCAGCATGACTATTCCGGTGATTCACATGCTGGAGCACATGTTAAACAGAATTCGGAGTCAGGTGGTGGCACAAGAGGAGGTGGAGGAAGTAGAGGAGGAGGAGTTGTATGCGGAAGGGCTAACATCTGCAAAGTCCAGACGGTCGGCAGCACCAAGGCGGCAGGCATGTGAGGGTGGGGGAGATGGTTTTAGCAGGGCGCATGGTAGCAGCCAAACTAGTGAGAAATGTGCAGGAGCCCAGGAAGAAGTGGAGGACGAACTGATGGAAGACTCATCAGATGAGGGAGACCTTGATCACATTTCTGTTGTGCGAGGTTGGGGAGAGAGGGCAGAGGAAGGAAGCATGATTGTTACCTCGCCACCAACACAACAGGGACTTGGTGCTCCTGGATGCGCAAGACACATGAGTGCCTTCTTGCTGCACTACCTGCAACATGACCCTCGAATTGTGAGAATTAGAAATAATCCTGACTACTGGGTTGCCACACTGTTAGATCCCCGGTACAAAAGTAAATTTGCAGAAATTATTCCTGCCATAGAAAGGGATGCACGCATGCAGGAGTATCAGCAGAGACTGTTGCAGAATCTTACATGTGCTTTTCCACAAAACACCAGTGGTGCACGTAGTGAATCTCACAGTTCCAACTTGCCAACTGTGGGACCGTCGAGTGTTCAGCACTCAAACCGTAACAGAAACACAGTATCTGCTGGTAACATCAATTTTGCGGAATCATTTCACCACTTTTTTAGCCCATCCTTTGCAAGGCCACAGGAGACAAGAAGTCTGACACATAGTCAACTCCTAGAGACGATGGTACAGGAGTATCTCCAAGTAAACATTGAAGCCATGACTGTGTCACTGGACCCTTGCTCTTTTTGGGCTTCCAATCTGGATAAATGGCCGGAGCTCACCACTTATGCCTTGGAGATCTTGTCATGCCCCGCAGCCAGCGTTCTGTCTGAACGTGTGTTCAGCGCTGCTGGTGGTGTGCTGACAGATAAGCGCACGCGGCTCTCCACTGATAATGTAGACAGATTCATGTTCATAAAGATGTACAAATCATGGATCCGAAAGGACTTTTCTACCCCTGTGTCATCCTGGGGAGAGTAAAAGCTTGATGATTTGTTAATATCACCTCACCAACCGTTTTAAGCTTTCAAATTACTAATCATGTTTATCTGTATCTTGCCTGTATAATAATTTTGGCCTTGTAGCACTGTGCAGTACTGATTCTATTAGGCCATTTATACTAAACTCCACCAGATTTCAAATTACTAATCATGTTTATCTGTATCTTGCCTGTATAATAATTTTGGCCTTGTAGCACTGTGCAGTACTGATTCTATTAGGCCATCTATACTAAGCTCCACCAGATTTAAAATTACACTGGTCAATGCAGTTTTTCTGTCAAAAGGTTTTAAAACATATTTTAAGTCAATTTTGGCTGCTGATTACTAATACGAACTCCGTTTTTGGCTATCACATCAGGATTTCGAGATATTTTTGATGGAAATTAATCCTATCGAATGTTTTTTGATAAAAACCTCATGATTTTCGTTACTACATTTTGTATATTTTTAATCAAGGAATAACAAATTACAAAGTCTGTGTACAGCAAATCAAATATACTTACAAAATTAAACTACAAAATATAAAAACACATATATATGGCACACAGATGAATGGCAAATGGCAGTTATTTGAACTTTCTTTTCTTGGCTGATCTGTGATGTACAACTTCTGGTTTGTCTCTCATCAAGCTCCAGCAATAGTCAACCATCATATGTGAGTCCCACCGGCCTTGATACCGTTCTTCCATTGTTTTAATGTCCTGATGAAAACGCTCCCCTTGTTCCTCGCTCACATCCCCAAGGTTCTCTGGAAAAAAGTCCAAATGGCTGTTTAAATAGTGAATCTTGGTACTCATTCTACATCCAAGATTTTGCAGACTCATTAGTAGCTCTTCCACAATCTCTTCATAGTTGTCTGCTTTCTTATTCCCTAGAAAATTCTGCACCACATTACAAAATGCATTCCGAGCTCTTTCTTCTGTCTCATTCATTGATGTGATAAAGTTTGGGTCTCTCATAAGTGTTCTTATTATACAATATTCCAGCCTTTTTCTTCTCTTCACTAAGACCTGGAAAAGTTGAACATATATATAGTTAAAGCATTCTCCACTGTGATTGAGAGCTTTGACGAACTGCTTCATCAATCCAAGTTTTATGTGCAAGGGAGGAAAGACAATGTTCTTCCTATCCACTAGTGAATCATGGATGACATTCTTATCGCCAGGTGCCAAACTCTGTCGCTGAGGCCATTCAGTTTTCACCCAATGCTCTGCTGTAGCTCTACTGTCCCAGTAGCACAGAAAACAAGGGTGTTTGAAAACTGTTTTTTTACTTTATTATCATAACAAATGGGAATTATGCATGTTCAAAGAAAACAAAGATATTCTCACATTTATTGGGAGACTAAATGAAAACTAAATTTACCTTAGTGAACCGTATAAAACGGCACTTTTCATACACTACTTATATTTTTCTTGGAATTATTGAAAATGGGCTATATACCTATAGCGCAAAAACGTGATGTGATAGAGAAATTATAAGATCAGATTTGAATTCAGCACCCTCAAATTAGTCTAAAACTGTTCTTAAAGTCCATGCCAGAATTTTTTTTTTTTTTTTTGTACACCAGTGTTATTAATAATCATGTTTATCTGCATCTTGCTTGTAAAATAATTTTGGCCTTGTAGCAGTTTGCAGTACTGATTCTATTAGGCCATCTATACTAAGCTCACCAGATTTCAAATTATTACTAATCATGTTTATCTGTATCTTGCCTGTAAAATAATTTTGGCCTTGTAGCAGTTTGCAGTACTGATTCTATTAGGCCATCTATACTAAGCTCCACCAGATTTCAAATTAATAATAATTTTTGTTCTCTCTGAACGTGTGTTCAGCGCTGCTGGTGTTGTGCTGACAGATAAGCGCACGCGGCTGTCCGCTGACAATGTAGACAGACTCAGGTTCATAAAGATGAACACATCATGCATCAGCAAGGACTTTTCTAGCCCTGTGTCATCCTGGGGAGAGTAAAAGCTTGAGGATTTGGTAAAATCACCTCACCAACCGTTTAAAGCTTTCAAATTAATTATCATTTTTATCTGTATCTTGCCTGGAAAATAATTTTGGGCATAGTAGCAGTGTGGAGTACTGATTCTATTAGGCCATCTATACTAAGCTCCACCAGATTTCAAATTATTACTAATCATGTTTATCTCTATCTTCCCTGTAAAATAATTTTGGCCTTATAGCAGTTTGCAATACTGATTCTATTAGGCCATCTATACTAAGCTCCACCAGCTTTCAAATTAATAATAATTTTTAGCTGCATCTAGCCCGGAAAATAATTTTGGGGCTCCTAGATGCGCAAGACACATGGGTGCCTTCTTGCTGCACTACCTGCAACATGACCCTCAGATTGTCAGAATTCGAAATAATCCTGACTACTGGGTTGCCACACTCTTAGATCCCCCACACTCTTCGATCAACCTTTTCATTTTAATAAAGAACAAAAAAATGGTCATTTTTGAAATTATAAGCATTAGCAGGTTATTAGAAACTTAAATCAAACAGTTTTCAACTCAAAGCTTTATTCTAGGTGATGTTACATTTGCACATAGGACCCCTTGTTCGAAAGGAGCTTCTGAACTCTCTCGTCCATTGAATTTGTCAGGTTTTGGATGGTTTCTGCTTCAATTGTTTTGCATGAGAACAGAATACCCTCCCAGAGCTGTTGCTTAGATGTGAACTGCCTCCCGCCATCATAGACACTCCTTTTGATGATGCTCCAGAGGTTCTCAATGGGTTTGAGGTCAGGGGAGCATGGAGGTCACACCATAAGTTTGTCCCCTTTTATGCCCATATCAGCCAGAGATGCAGATGTGTTATGTGCATCATGAGACGGTGCATTATCATGCATGAAAATGATCTTGCTGTGGAATACATGGTTCTTCTTCTTGAACCATGGCAGGAAGTGCTGTTTGAGAAACTCCACATACATCATGGAGTTCATCTTTACCCCTTCAGGGATCCTAAAGGGGCCGACAATCTCTCTCCCCATGATTCCAGCCCAAAACATTACTCCACCTCCTCCTTGTTGGCGCCGTAGCCATGTTTGCATGGGGTGTCCATCAACCAGCCATCCTCCACTCCATCCATCTGGACTATCGAGCGTTGCACAGCACTCATCGGTGAATAAAACCGTTTTGAAGTCAGTCTTCATGTATTGTTTGGCCCATTGGAGCTGTTTCTGCTTGTGTACAGTGGATACAGGAGGTCAACAGGATGGCTTATGCACAGCTGCAAACCTCTGAAGGGCCCTGCATCTTGTTGTTCGGGGGACGTTGGAGGCACCAGCAGCTTCAAAAACTTGTCTGCTGCTATGACAAGGCTTTTTTGCCGCTGCTCTTTTAACCTGACGTAATTGCCTGTAGGAAAGAGTCCTCAATTTTCCCTTATCAGCACGCACACGTGTGTACTGTGAATCAGCTACATACTTCTTGATTGTGCAATGATCACGATGAAGTGTCTTGGCAATGTTGAATGTAGTCATGCCTTGACCTAAACACTCCACAATTTGTTGCTTCTCAGCAGCCGACACATCCTTTTTCTTTCCCATTTTGGCAGAAAATGTAGGCTGCTTAATAATGTGGGACAGCCTTCTTAAGTAGTCTTGCCTTTCATTGGACACACCTGCCAAACTAATTAGCACAGGTGTCTGCAATTGCTTAGAGTGATATAAAGAGCCCTGACACACATCACCATCAATGAGTTTAACTGACAAACAAAAAAATTCTTACCTTATCACTCCTAAACACTTTTTGCATAATAATTTGGAACACAGTGTACATGTGCTTTTCCACAAAGCTCCAGTGGTTCACGTAGTGAATCTTACAGTTCTAACTTGCCAACCGTGGTCTGTATGGAGTTGTTCAATAAAGGGCCCAAAATTAAGATAACATAGACGGGAGAGGTCTCTATGAATAGGAATTCCTAAGTATTTGATACCCTGTGAGGGCCAGGCATGCCAGGAGACTCTATGGAATGCTTTCTCAGCATCTAACGAGAGTATCTAATTACAAAATTTTAACTGCATCTAGCCCAGGAAATACTTTGTGCCTAGTAGCAGTGTCTGCTAGTCAGCAGATTATCCCGGCTGTTAAGCAAGGTACACCATCTGTAGTTTGGACACTTAATTTTTTCAAAGGAAATGCTTCGGGCCCCCGGGACACTCAGTGAAGAGCATCGAGAGGCACCCCAAGCCACAGGGGCTGGGACTGGCGGTAGGACGCCTTGAAGTGGACCACCAAGCTCGATCCTTATAAAAGCTTTTTAACTGCAGCAGCTTTAGTGGACGCTACTGGAGCTGTAATTCCCGCGGCTGCTGGCATCAGACTTGCCCTCCAATAGATCCTTGTAAAAGGATTTAAAGTGTACTCATTCAAATTAGAGAGACAATTTAAATTAAAAAGCTTAGACCTGCCTCCACCGAAGGGGGGCTCGCTCGACCCACCAGCGGACAGGCACTAGTATTGGGAGAAGGGGGCTGGCCATCAGGGTCCACCGCAGCTCTGGCACAAACCCGGCGACAGGGAGGTCGCATGGGCAAGAACGGACTGGCCGTGTCAGCTTCGCACTTTTTTGGTTTTAGAAGGGCATTACATGCCTATATCTGTGTCTCCCCCTCCTTTTACTCCTCAACCTCTTTTCTTTTTGCATGACTATATGTACTTGTCACTTTTCCATGTGTTAGTTGTGTCTTCTGAGCAGTTTGTCAGCATTTGGACACCTTTGAAGTGTTTTCTATGTGTTTTCTATGTGTTTCTATGTGTTTTTGTTTGCCTGCCATTGGTTTTAACGGTGTTCGACGGTGTTCCATGAACAGTTCGACGAACAGTTCGGCGAACATACGGGCGTTCGACTAACCGAACTCGAACCTTACGGGGGTGGCTCAACTCTAATTATCACTTAATATTTAAGTATGCTGACATTCCCTTATTTACCGTATAAGCCTGAAAACTGCCCCTATATACAGTATGAGCCCCACACAGCCCCCTACATATAATATAAGACCAACATAGCCCCTCTATATACAGTGTGAGTCCCCATATAGTCCCCTATATACAGTATGAGCCTCCACATAGACTTTCTACATACAATATGTGTAACGGGTCTGGGAGGCGGAACCTCTGAGCTACTATAGAAGGTGGCGGTCCTTGTAAGGGAGCGGGTGGCGACCAGGGTAGACGGGCAGGCAGTCACAGCAGGTGACCGGGACAGTCTCTGGATGAACGGGCAGGAGGTCACGGCAAGTGACCGGGGCAGTCTCTGGATGAACGGGCAGGAGGTCACGGCAAGTGACTGGGGCAGTCTCTGGGTAAAGGATTGGTACGACCTGTGGCGGCAGATGATAGACGTGAGCTCCCAGGTGAGCAGGCGAGAGTCTCTGGATAAACGGGTGGTCACAGCATGTGACGGCGGAGCCTCCAGGAAGACCAACAGACAGGTAGCAGATGAGCGCTCCCAGGTGAGCGGGCAGGAGTCTCTGGACAGGCGGGTGGTCACAGCACGTGACGACAGAGCCTCCTGGTAGGCTAGCAGACAGGCAGCAGATGAGCGCTCCCAGGTGAGCGGACAAGCTGCTCCTTAGACAGACTGACAGGAGTTGGAAGGCAGACCGTCGGACCTCAGGCAAGCAGGCAGGTAGAAGATGTGCGCTCCCAGGTGAGCGGGCAAGCTGGTCCTTAGACAGACTGACAGGAGTTGGAAGGCAGACCGTCGGACCTCGGGCTAGCAGGCAGGTAGCAGGATATCAGGCAGGAATTAGACAGCAGACTGGCAGGAATCTGGCAGGTATCTGGCAGGTAACTGGCAACGGGACCTGAGGGCTGAAGCAGAGTAGTGAACAGTGCTACAACATTGCTCCGGCACCTCCATTTTGGAGAAGGTGCCTTTTATATGGGAGGTCCTCCGGCAATTGGCCGGGGACTCCTTAGGACGGCGCGCGCGGTCCCTTTAAGAGAGGGGGAGCGCGCGCGCGCGCGCCCTAAGCACACTGCCGGGGAAGGAGCGCGTGCCGGAAGCAGCGGGGAGAGAAGCGCTGGAGGACGCCGCGCCAGGAGCGGGGAGGTGAGAGGGACGGCGTCTCTGCCTAGAACGGGGCAGAGACGCCGATGCTACAGTACCCCCCCCTTTAGGCCCCCTCTTTTTTTGGCCAGAAAGAAATTTCTCAAGGAGAAGCGGGGCGTTGATGTTCTCCCTGGGTTCCCAAGTTCTCTCCTCAGGACCAAACCCCTTCCAGTCTACCAGAAAAAAGGTTTTTCCTCTTACCCTCTTGGAGGCCAGAATACTCTCTACCTCAAAGATGTCATCAGCGGAAACCGGAGCAGGAGGGGCACCTGGATTTTTGGAAAAAAAGTTAAAGACAACGGGTTTGAGGAGAGATACGTGGAAGGAGTTGGGGATCCGTAGGGTGGCCGGGAGTTTTAATTTGTAGGCCACAGGGTTAATTTGCCTGAGGACTTCGAAGGGGCCGATGAATCGAGGACCCAACTTGTAGGAGGGTACTTTGAGCCGCACATGTTTGGATGAGAGCCAAACCTTGTCTCCCGGACGGAATTGGGGCGGATCCAGACGTCTCTTATCAGCATATCTCTTCATCCGCTCAGAGGAGAGAAGAAGAGCGGACCTGGTGCTCTCCCAAATAGTAGAAAATTCGCTGACAAGAGACTCCGCAGCAGGGTTGTCCACAGAAACGGAGACAGGAAGTGGAATCCGGGGATGTTGGCCACCGACTATAAAGAACGGGGATTTGGAAGAGGACTCGCTCTCATGGTTGTTATAAGAGAACTCGGCCCATGGTAGGAGATCCACCCAGTCCGAGTGGTGAGCATCAACGAAGTGCCGGAGGTAGCTGGTCAAGATCTGATTGATCCGCTCCACTTGACCATTGGACTGAGGGTGGTAAGCGGAGGAGAAATCCAGGGTAATGTCCAGCAGCTTACATGTGGCTCTCCAGAAGCGAGAGGTGAACTGAACCCCACGATCCGACACGATGTGGAGGGGCAGACCATGGAGACGGAAGATGTGGCGGATAAAGTCTTTAGCCAGCTCGGGTGCAGACGGAAGACCAGGCAGGGGAATGAAGTGGGCCATCTTAGAAAAACGGTCAGCGACAACCCAAATGACAGTACAACAGGCAGAAACTGGAAGGTCGGTGATAAAGTCCATAGCGATGTGTTGCCAAGGAGCAGCAGGTACGGGAAGGGGCAGGAGATGGCCGGCAGGTAGATGTCGGGGAACTTTGTTACGGGCACAGGATGAACAGGCCGCGACGAAGTCTACCACGTCCTTACGCAGGGTAGGCCACCAGTAATGCCGGGTAATGAGTTGGAAGGTCTTCTTTTGGCCAGCATGGCCAGCTAGTTTAGAAGAATGTCCCCAGCGAAGAACCCTCTCCCGATCTGGCACAGCTACGAACGTCTTACCGGGTGGAAGACGAGTCAGATCCAAGGGGGCCACTTTCATCACCTTGGAGGAGTCGATGATGTGCGTAGGTTCCTCCTCTTGATCGGAGGACAGAAAGGACCGGGACAAGGCATCAGCTTTGACGTTCTTGTCCGCCGGACGGAAATGAAGAATGAAGTCGAAGCGGGCAAAAAACAACGACCACCGGGCCTGGCGAGGATTGAGTCTCTGGGCATTTTGGAGATATGCCAGGTTTTTGTGATCCGTGTAGATAATTACCGGGTAGAGAGCCCCTTCAAGCAGATAGCGCCACTCTCCCAGTGCCAATTTGATGGCTAGCAATTCACGGTCTCCTATGGAGTAGTTGCGCTCCGACGAGGAGAAGATTTTGGAGAAGAAGCCACACGTTACCATTCTCCCGGTAGAAGACTTCTGGGTGAGCACTGCTCCGGCTCCGGAGGAGGAGGCATCAACCTCCAGGTAGAATTGTTTATTACAGTCCGGACGGTGCAGGACGGGAGCAGAGGCGAAGGCTTTCTTTAGGGAAAGGAAGTCCTCCTCGGCTTCAGGCGACCATGTCCTGGGGTTAGCCCCCTTACGGGTAAGTGCAGATATGGGAGCAGTCCGAGACGAGAAGTGTGGGATGAAAAGACAATAGTAATTAGCGAAGCCCAGGAATCGCTGTATCGCCTTCAAACCTTCAGGACGAGGCCATTTTAGAACGGAAGAGAGCTTCTCGGGATCCATTTGCAGACCTGTTTGGGAGATGACATAGCCCAAGAACGGAAGGGAGGTCTGATCGAAGAGGCACTTCTCGTATTTGGCATAAAGGTGGTTCTGCCGAAGCCTAAGCAGGACCTGACGAACATCCCTCCGGTGTGTGGGGAGATCCGGAGAGAAGACCAAGATATCGTCCAGGTATACCACTACGCAGGAGTACAGGAGGTCACGGAAGATGTCGTTGACTAGTTCCTGAAAGACCGCGGGAGCATTACAGAGACCGAAGGGCATCACAAGGTACTCGTAGTGACCGTCCCGGGTATTGAATGCCGTCTTCCACTCGTCTCCTTGACGGATACGGACCAGATTATACGCTCCTCGTAGATCCAGCTTGGAGAAGATCCTGGCGCCCTTGAGACGGTCAAACAATTCGGAGATGAGTGGCAGGGGATATTTGTTTTTTACCGTGATGAGATTGAGTCCTCTGTAGTCAATACAGGGACGTAGCGAGCCGTCTTTCTTTTTGACAAAGAAGAATCCGGCTCCAGCCGGGGAGGTAGACTTTCGGATAAATCCCCTGGCCAGATTCTCTTCAATGTACTCAGACATGGCTCGGGTCTCGGCTGCAGACAACGGGTAGATACGCCCACGGGGAGGAGTGGTGCCAGGTACCAGGTCGATCGGGCAATCGTATGGCCTATGGGGTGGCAACGTCTCAGCTTCCTTCTTACCGAAGACGTCCGCATACGGCCAGTAGGGAGCCGGGAGACCAGGTAAGTTAGCTGGAGTAGGCTGAGGGCGAAGTGGACGGACCGGGACCAGGCAGGTCCTATGGCAGTCAGGACCCCATCGGAGTACTTCACCGGACCGCCAGTTCAATACGGGTTCATGTGTCTGGAGCCAAGGTAGACCTAGCAACAGGGAGTGAGAAAGTCCGGACAGCACATGGAATGAGATCTCCTCAGAGTGCAGCATTCCCACCTGCAGGGTTATGGGTTCAGTGACGAGCAGGATGGTCTCCGAGAGAAGTCTTCCATCCACGGAGGCGACTGACAATGGTTCAGCCAGGGACTTGGTGGGAATATGGTATCTCTCTACCAGAGAGTGGGAGATGAGGTTTCCAGCAGCTCCAGAATCCAGATGGGCGAGTTGAAAGAGACGGTTCTCTCCCCAAGCAATAGAGACCGGTAAGGTCAGAGACGGAGAGGGCTTACTTTTGTCTAGGACGACCTCTCCGAGTGGTCCTAGACACTGGCGTTTCCCGGCTTTTCCGGGCAGGAACGGATGAAGTGCTTCATACTGCCACAATAGAAACAGCTTCCCTCGGCTCGGCGAGATTCTCGGCGAGAACCGACCATCTTGGTCTGGTCGACCTGCATAGGCTCAGGAGAGTGTACCTGAGGAGAGACGGAGGGAGTGACGGGTTTCTGAAAAGTAGGAGCTAGACGTGGAAACCTCCTCTCACGGGTGATCTCTTTGGCACGATCCTGGAACCGCAGGTCAATCCGGGTGGCAAGAGTTATTAGGTCATAGAGAGTGGTAGGAATGTCCCGACCGGCAAGTTCATCTTTAATACGGCCGGACAGACCCTCCCAGAAGACGGAAACCAGAGCGTCATTATCCCAGGCCAGCTCCGAGGCAAGGGTACGGAACCATATGGCATATTGGCCCACGGTGAGACTTCCCTGACGGAGGCGTAGCAGAGATGATGCGGATGAGGTCTTCCATCCGGGTTCGTCGAAGACTTTCCGGAAAGCCGTGAGAAAGGCAGGCAAGTCGGACACCAGGGGGTCTCCTCTCTCCCATAGAGGATTTAGCCAGGCCAGGGCCTCCCCGGTGAGATGGGACATGAAGAAGGCAATTTTGGCCCGGTCGGAGTTAAACTGGTGAGACAGGAGTTCAAAGTGCAGGGTGCACTGATTTATGAAGCCCCGAGCCTGGGCGGAGTCGCCTCCGAAACGAGGAGGTGCAGAAAGCCGGGGTCCGGGGTAGGATACCATGTTATTAGTGGGCAGTGGAGCTGCCGGATTGCGAGTCATGGCACTGGCGGTGGTTGCAGGCAGAGCAGTCAGAGTGTCCAGGCGAGAATTGACATTCCGCAGGTGACCCAGGATGGAGTCCTGCTGGGACCTCTGACGGGACAGTTCATGACACAGGTCCGAGAGCGAGGGAGCTTGGGTGCCACCGGGTTCCATGGCCCGAGCAAACTGTAACGGGTCTGGGAGGCGGAACCTCTGAGCTACTATACAAGGTGGCAGTCCTTGTAAGGGAGCGGGTGGCGACCAGGGTAGACGGGCAGGCAGTCACAGCAGGTGACCGGGACAGTCTCTGAATGAACGGACAGGAGGTCACAGCAAGTGACCGGGGCAGTCTCTGGATGAACGGGCAGGAGGTCACGGCAAGTGACCGGGGCAGTCTCTGGATGAACGGGCAGGAGGTCACGGCAAGTGACCGGGGCAGTCTCTGGGTAAAGGATTGGTACGACCTGTGGCGGCAGATGATAGACGTGAGCTCCCAGGTGAGCAGGCGAGAGTCTCTGGATAAAGGGGTGGTCACAGCATGTGACGGCGGAGCCTCCAGGAAGACCAACAGACAGGTAGCAGATGAGCGCTCCCAGGTGAGCGGGCAGGAGTCTCTGGACAGGCGGGTGGTCACAGCACGTGACGACAGAGCCTCCTGGTAGGCTAGCAGACAGGCAGCAGATGAGCGCTCCCAGGTGAGCGGACAAGCTGCTCCTTAGACAGACTGACAGGAGTTGGAAGGCAGACCGTCGGACCTCAGGCAAGCAGGCAGGTAGAAGATGTGCGCTCCCAGGTGAGCGGGCAAGCTGGTCCTTAGACAGACTGACAGGAGTTGGAAGGCAGACCGTCGGACCTCAGGCTAGCAGGCAGGTAGCAGGATATCAGGCAGGAATTAGACAGCAGACTGGCAGGAATCTGGCAGGTATCTGGCAGGTAACTGGCAACGGGACCTGAGGGCTGAAGCAGAGTAGTGAACAGTGCTACAACATTGCTCGGGCACCTCCATTTTGGAGGAGGTGCCTTTTATATGGGAGGTCCTCCGGCAATTGGCCGGGGACTCCTTAGGACGGCGCGCGCGGTCCCTTTAAGAGAGGGGGAGCGCGCGCGCGCACCCTAAGCACACTGCCGGGGAAGGAGCGCGTGCCGGAAGCAGCGGGGAGAGAAGCGCTGGAGGACGCCGCGCCAGGAGCGGGGAGGTGAGAGGGACGGCGTCTCTGCCTAGAATGGGGCAGAGACGCCGATGCTACAATATGAGCCCTCATATAGCCTCCTATTTACATGATGAGCCCCCACATAGCCCCCTATAAACAGTATGAGCCCCCATATAGCCTCTCTATATAGAGTGTGAGCTCTCACATATCCTCCTATAAACAGTATGAGCCTGAACAATTCCTCCTATAAACAGTATGAGCCCCCACATGAACCCTATAAACAGTATGACCCTCACATAGCTTCCTATATCCAGTATGAGCCCCCATATGGCCCCCTATAAACAGTGTGAGCCCCCACATAGCCTCTCTATATAGAGGTTGAGCCTCACATATCCTCCTATAACAGTATGAGCCCTCATTTAGCCACTCTATATACAGTATGAACCCCACATAACCCCATATACTGTATACAGTATGTGCCCACACATAGCCTCCCTATATACAGTATGAGCCCTAGGTAACCTCCTATATACAGTATGAACCCCCACGCAGCCCTATATAAACAGTATGAGCCCCACATAGTCCCTTTATACAGTATGAGCCCCCACATAGCCTCCTAAATACAGTATAAGCCCCCATATAGCCTCCTATATGCAGTATAAGCCCCCACATATTTTCCCATATACAGCATAAGCCCCCCACATAGTCTCCTATATACATTGTGAGCCCCATCATAGCCTCCTATATATACTGTGAGCACCCTCATAGCCTCCTATATACAGTATGAGGCCGCACATAGCCTCCTGTATACAGTGTGAGCTCCACATAGCCTCCTAAATACAGTTTGAGCCACCACGTAGCCTTTGTATATACAGTGTGAGCCCCCACATAGACTCATATATACATGCAGAAAAAACATACTCATCTCGCTCCTGTTCCCCGGGTGTGCTGCTCCGGTCTCCAACACCCTGACTCTCCATGCAGCAGACGCGATGAGGTGACGTGAATTACATTTTGCAGAGACAAGTCATGGATGGAAGAAGTGGTTATGGTGGTGTTGGCTGAATGAAAAAGAAAAGGGAAAGTGAACAACTATGATCAGAGAGATGGTAGATGACTTAATATACATATATAAATTTGACACTGCAGCTTGCAAAGGAAGGAGCTGAAGAAGCGAAGAGTGAGAATTCTCACAGCAGCTGCAAGCTACACAGGATGTCCCTTCCCCTGACGCCATGTGCCTATTCAAGAAACATAATTCAACAGCGAGTTATGGGGAAAAGATTAATCTCAGTGATACACAAAATAGACCTGAGGGGATGCGGATTGTAACCCTAGTTTTAAACATAGTCCAGCGTAAGGAAAGGAGATACCCAGCACAGCCTTGCAGGGGCCCCTAGGACTCTGATGTTTAGCATCCATGCGTAGCAGGGGCCCGGCTGGGTCCAATGACACCAGAACGGGCTCCCTAGGACTGTCCAGTAAGAACATATGGCCCATTTTAGTTTTGGGAGCTCTTAGCTGGGAAATAACAGGGATGGAGACTTGGGCTCCACCAGGGGTGCAGTAGGGGGAGTGACACAGAGAGTTTGAAGGTCTCTGTAGCTAGAGCCTATTGTCTTTTTCCTGGGGAGGTCGTGATATCAAGTCATCCACCTGATTGTCACAGCTGACACCCGGTGCTATGTGCAAGGAACGGTCCCGCACCGCTCCCTGCACATTAACCCCCGAAATGCTGTGATTGAAATCGATCGCAGCATTCTGGTGGCAAGAGGAGGTTAGCGCGATACTTACCTTCTCTGCAGGCATCCCGCAGCGTCTGAGTCCGGTCCCAGATGTTGTCATGGTGACCCGATGTCATCATGACAACATCCGGGTCATCAGAAGGCAGGAAGTTGCTTTGGTCATGCGCCACGCGTGACCAAAGTAACTTTTCCCTGTGCAGCGCTGACAGGCTGCATAGCACAGGGATGGTGATGAAGTTAACCCCTTTAGTGAACAGGGTAAAAAAATAAAATAAAAAACAAAACATAAAACGATGCTTTATCATACCACCAAACAAAAAATGGAATAAAACGAGATCAAAAAGACAAATGTAAATAAAAATGGTACCGCTGAAAACGTCATCTTATCCCGCAAAAAACAAGCCACCATACAGCTCCAACGGCAGAAAAATAAAACATTTATAGCTCTCTAGCGATGCATAAACAATTCTTTTTTCTATAAAATAGTTTTCATTGAGTAAAAGTGCCATAACGTGAAAAAAAAATGTAACTGTGGTACCGCTGTAAACGTACTGACCCGAAGAAAAAAGCTTCCTTATCAATTTGACGACACATAGAACGGCATAAAAAAACCACCAAAAAACAATTCGTGAATTGTTGTTTTTTGTTTATTCTGCCTTCCAAAAATCGGAATAGAAAGCAATCAAAAAATGTAATGTGCCCAAAAATGGTACCAGTAAAAACATCAACTTGTCCCACAAAAAAAAAAAAAATATGGAAAAATTATAGCTCTCAAAAAATTGCGATCCATAAACTAGTCTTTGCAAAAAAAAAGGGTTTTTTAGTGTGTGACAGCTCTCAATCATAAAAACCTGATATGAATCTAGTATCCCTGTAATTGCACCGACCCGAAAAATAAAGTTGTCTAATCACTTATACCGCACGAGGAATGGCGTAAAAAATAAACTTTAGGGTTAGGGATAGGGTTGTGCTAGGGTTAGGGTTAGTGTTGTGCTAGGGTTAGGGTTGGGCTAGGGTTAGGGTTGGGCTAGGGTTTGGGTTGGCTAGGGTTAGGGTTGGGCTAGGGTGAGGGTTGAGCTAGGGTGGGGCTAGGGGTAGTGTTGGGGTAGGGTGGAGCTAGGGTTAGGGTTGGGCTAGGGGTAGCATTGAGCTATGGGTAGGGTTGTGCTAGGGTTAGGTTTGTACTAGGGTTAGGGTTGTGCTATGGTTAGGCTAGGATTGGGTTAGGGTTGGGCAAGGGTTAGGGTTGCGTTAGGGTTGAGCTAGGGTTAGGGTTGGGCTAGGGTTAGGGTTGAGCTAAGGTTGCGTTTGGGCTAGGGTTGTGGTTGTATTAGGGTTGTATTAGGGTTGGGGTTGGGATTTTTTCAGAAGTAAAGAAAAAAATACCGTCTATATGGCAACTAATGTTGAGCACAAGAGCTCGCTACTTGAGTTTGCATCGGGTGCTCGGGTATGCACCGAGTATAGCGGGTGCTCGAGTGACATGCTCAAGTCTCCGCCTCAAATGTTTTGCAGCTGTTATATAGCAAAAAAAGCCTTGCTGGGACTGCCTGTCATGCACAAGCGATCCCCACATGTTTTTATTTGGGTGACTAACAACCATGAAACATGCGGGCGGGGACTCGAGCATGTCACTTGAGCGCCCGCCATACATGGTCCATACCTGAGTACCCGATGCAAACTCAAGTAGCGAGCACTTGCACTCAAGACTAATGACAACTTATTCAATATGATGACCTAATGTTATCAAATTCTGTGTCGTACCTCTGGGTTCAAAATGTTCACTATACCCCTTGATAAAATCCTTCAGGGGTGTAGTTTCCAAAATGGAGTCACTTGGGGGGGGGGGGTTCCACTATTTAGGCACATCAGGGGCTCCCCAAACGCAACATGGCGTCCACTAATTCAAGCAAATTTTACATTCAAAAAGTCAAATGACGTTCCTTCTCTTCCGAACCCTGCCGTGTGCCCAAACAGTGTTTTTTCCCCACATATGGGGTATCGGCTTACTCAGGAAAAATTGCACAACAAATCGCGTGGTGCAATTTCTCCTGTTACCCTTATGAAAATGCAAAATTGGGGTCTGCAAAACATTTTTGTTGGAAAAATGTGAAAATGTTATTTTTACAGCTCCATGATATAAACTTCTGTGAAGCACCTGGGGGTTCAAGGTGCTCACCACACACCTAGATAAGTTCCCTGAGGGGTCTAGTTTCCAAAATGGTGTCACTTGTGGGGGGTTTCCACTGTTTAGGCACATCGGGGGCTCCCCAAACGCAACATGGTGTCCGCTAATTTTTCAAGCAAATTTTACATTCAAAAAGTCGAAAATGAAAAAAAATTGCGGTCTAAAGTAACATTTTTGTGAAAAAAGTTAAATGTTCATTTTTTTCTTCCACTTTCCAAAAATTACTGTGAAGCACCTGAAGGGTTAATAAACTTCTTGAATGTGGTTTTGAGCACCTTGGGGGGTGCAGTTTTTACAATGGTGTCACTTTTGGGTATTTTCTATCATAAAGGCCCCTCAAAGTCACGCCAGATGTGATGGGGTCTCTAAAAAAGTATTTTTGTAAATTTTGTTGTAAAAATGAGAAATCGCTGGTCAATTTTTAACCCTTATAGCTCCCTAAAAAAAAAAAATGTGATTCCAAAATTATGCTGATGTAAAGTAGACATGTGGGAAATGTTATTTATTAACTATTTAGTGTAACATATCTCTATTTAAGGGCATAAAATTTAAAATTTTGAAAATTGCAGAACTTTCTACATTTTTACCAAATTTCTGATTTTTTCACAAATAAACGCAAGTGATGTCAAAGAAATTTTACCACAATCATGAAGTACAATATGTCACGAAAAAACAGTCTCAGAATCAGCGGGATCCATTTGAAGCGTTCCAGAGTAATTACCTCATAAAGTGACAGTGGTCAGAATTGTAAAAATTGGCCTGGTCATTAACGTGCAAACCACCCTGGGGGTAAAGGGGTTAATACTAGACCTCTGAGCATAAGACGGAAAAGTCGTGGAACTATGGAAATCACAGGTCGGAGAGACGTGTTGGTGATCTGCAAATGATAAAATAATGGATACAACATTTTCAAAACGTCTCAATTTATCCAGTATCGAGTATGATCCCCAAGCACAGAAATCCCCGCACTTACAGCCTCGGCTCCTGTTTTTACTTTATTGTATGGTTCGTTTATCCGCATTATCCACATTGTGGTTTTTACAGGTTTTATCTATATATTTTGTCTATGCACATTTTAACCTGAGTGTTACGAATCTGCGAACTCAGATATCCTGTGTTAAGTATTGTGGAATTTTTCAGGCTCAAACTAAGAAACGTAGAGCTCAGAAACGCGTTGCCGTCTGGTTGAAGTACGTTTTGCTGATGGCATTTGTACATTTTTCATGTGCTATTTTTGTAAGAAGCCACTTAAATTTGGTTGTGTTTATATGGATTAAATAAAGTGCTGACTTTTATGGAAAAAGGGAGTGTTGGCCTGAATTTCACATTGCTATATCACTTTTCATACTTTTGCATAGACCTGGTCAGAGAGTCTGGACATGTACAGTAACTCTGCTCTACAGACTCCGGCCACAAGGTAAGTTTAGTCTTACAGAGCCGCTATCTGTCACCATGCACACTCAGATTTTATCAGCTCAAATGTCTCCCGTACCCCTAGACTGTACCTGTTATATTTCCCCATCAACTACATGATGACAATTAGCAGCCATAAACTTAATGCATTGTAGGGGTTTTCCAGGTTTACTATATTGACCTCTTCACCGGTGGGGTTCAACATCAACTGACATCCAACAATCGGAATTATTATAAAGACATTTGTAACTGTGGACCATAGCACAGTATTGGAACTCAGTGGTTGCAAAACCACAGATTGATATGGGGGTGGGGGAGGCATTTACAAAACCTAGGTGCCATAGACATTGACTGAAAATAAGTCCCCTTAAGAAATGGAAGTCTGCACATGTGTAGGAGAACAGTGGTAGGCAGGACAAAGATACCAGTCTCCTCCTGGAGGGCAATTTTACAGACTGTGTAAACCAATGGGACGTAGATTGAGAACTGGATCACTAATGATCGACTATTATTGTGATTGTGACAGGTAATCAAATTTTTCACTAGTGGCTACTAGAGGTGAAATGTAGTATTGCATCCCAACCAGTTAAAGGATTAGGAACTAGGGATGTCACGGGTGTGTCAGGCTTGACATACAGTCATTCTGGATCCGGCTGTAGAAGGTCGCTGCGCTTGGCCTTGCAGACACCTTCTTGATCCTTTCATCATCCCTCCCACTCTAGCACCCAGCGGTGATCTCCACGATCGCCTGCTAATTAACACACCCTTTCTGGATCTTTAAATATACTCAGTTTCTCAAGAGAGTTGCTGGTGATAGAGTAAATTCCTCTGTTCAGGTCTGGAGTTCTAGCAGTCAGCGATATTCTTCTTGGAGTTCCTTTATGGATTGTAGTTGTGTTCTCTCTGGTGTCTCCTCAAAGCTAAGTGTATCTCCTTGTCTGTTTCCCTTGTTTGTCTTTAGTTGCAGTGGGGCCGACTAGTGCTAACTCCTCCCCCTCCCTACCTAGGGCCTAGCTCTAGGGTCAGCCAGGGCTAAGGTATCCTGCTTGGCGATAGGTGTGGAACCTATTTAGGAACGATAAGGGAGTCATGGTGTTGTTAGATCTGCTTAGGGGTCTCCACTCCCCCTTTCCCTAGTTTCTGGGCTTTCCCCCTTTTCCCGTTGTCGTACGCCGGGTTCTTCCCATACCTAGCATGACAAGGGATGAGCAGACCCGTGGAAGTTCAGGTTTTGGTACCCAACTGAACTTTAGTCCAAAGTTTGGTTCGGGTACCAAAACTGTACCCGAACTTGATCCAGTACAAGGACCCCCTTGAAATCATTGTGAACTCCAACTTTTGAGATGGAAAAATCTCACTCTCCCTCCTTCTCTTTTCTCTATCTCTCTCCTCCCGCTTCTCTCCTCCCTCTCTCTCTTTCCTCCCTCTCTCTCTCCTCCCTCTCTCTCTCTCCTTCATCTCTCCTCCATCTCTCTCTCCTTCATCTCTCTCTCCTCCATCTCTCTCTCCTCTATCTCTCTCTCTCCTCCATCTCTCTCCCTCGCACTCTTCTCCATTTCTCTCTTCTCAATCTCTCTCTCCCTTGCTCTTTGTCCTCCATCTCTTTCTCTCTCCTCCCTCTATCTCTCTCCTCCCTCTCTCTCTCTCTCCTCCCTCCCTCTCTCTCCTCCTTTGCTCTGTCTCCTCCATCTGTCTCTCCTCCATATCTCTCTCTCATCCATCTCTCTCCCTTACCCTTTCCTCCATCTCTCTCACTCTCTCCTCTCTCTCACTTGCTCTTTCTCCTCCATCTCTTCCTCTCCCCCCCATATAATGCTCCATGCAGGATTTAACTTCTCACCCCCATATAATGCCCCATACAAGATGTCACCTCTCCCCCCATATAATGCCACATGTAGGATGTCACCTCTCCCCCCATATAATGCCCCATGCAGGATGTCACCTCCCCCATATAATGCCCCATAGGATATCACCAACCCCATATAATGCCCCATGCAGGATGTCACCCCCCTCCATATAATGCCCCATGCAGGATATCACCCCCCTCTCTTTAAAATGCCCCATGCAGGATGTCACCCCCCATATAATGCCCCATGCAGGATGTCACCCCCCCATATAATGCCCCATGCTGGATGTCACCCCCCCATATAATGCCCCATGCAGGATGTCACTCCCCCATATAATGCCCCATGCAGGATATCACCCCCCCCATATAATGCCCCATGCCTCCGTACATTAAAAAAAATAATAATCAAATACTCACCTCACTCCTCCTTACCTGCTGCCGCTGCTCAGGTCCGTACTCCAGCGTCGCCGGCGTCTTCCCGCCCTGCTCTGCCTGTGATGGCTCAGCGGATCTGCGGAGGCAGGAGGAGAGGTAAGTATCCGGCTGCTGGGCCCTGAGCAAGCGGGGGAGAAGGGCGGGCGCTGGCACCGCTCTCCTCCGCCCATAGCCTGATTCATGCTTAGTATGTCCTGCCAGCCTCCTTGGTACTTTCATGCCCACCCAGCATGTCCTGCCAGCCACTGGTGGTAGTACATGCTGCTAGGCATAGTAACAGTAACGAGAGGTTGGCAGCAGGACAGGCTGGGCAATGGGCATGATGATAATCATGCCCATTGCCCAGTAGCATTTACTGACAGCCTCGGCCAGGGGTCCTCTCAGCCACCCCTCCCCCCTATCCCTTCCTCCCCTCCCGACCCCTGCTTTTCATACTCACGCGTCGAGATGAGCTGCAGGCCTGCAGCCGCTGCCTAGGGCAACGGCGGATCCGTCCTCCACAGCGCGCACAGGAAGCCGTCCCAGGGCGATGATGTCATCGCCCTGAGACTGACCTCCTGCGCACGCGCCGGCAGAGGTGGCAGAGGGGCACTGCGGCAGCAGGCAGAGCAGGGAGACCAGTCTCCTTGCTGTGCTGCTGCAGAGGGCCCATCACTAATCATATCGGCAGTGCTGCCTATCTGATTAGCGAACCGGGAGGTCCTCTGTTCTCTGTACAGGGCCCAGTGGGTGTGAGGGCGGGGCTTAGGGGCATGGCCATCGGAACCCGGAGCCCACCGGGGGTTTTCCCGATCATACGGTGGGCCAGTACGCCCCTGCCCATAATCCCAGCTGGGGGCTGGGATTCGAAGCATGGTAAGGCCCAAACTAGACATGGCCACCATGAATTTCTAGTAAACAGAAAAAAACACATGTAGGGACTCCATCTTTAATAAAAAAAAAAAATCCTCGTTCCGACGTAATCCATGGGTCTTCTGTCTTCAGCTCTGCTACATCTTTGCCATCAGAGAAATATGTCTGCTGACAGATGAGCAGGCACAGAATGACACTGGAGCACTGTTACTGTGTAGTGCGGCACTATGTTGCTTTTTTGTCATTTCATGCTGTGTAGAAATCTTGGGAAAAGTGTGGATTGTGCTCTGGAAGTGATCAGTTATAGCTAACTATGTTATTTTCTGCAGAGATAAGTCCTGCATAGAAGATGGGATATATCGGTCTGCAGATAAAGAACTTCACCTAGAGACATCACTGGTGAGTATGTGTATTACCTATGTTGAGTATATGTATTACCTATACACACACACTGACACTATATACAGAGCTCCTGTGTATAATATTAATGGTGATCATTGCATTACCTGTACACTGACACTATATACAGAGCTTCTGTGTATAATGTCACTGGTGATGACTGATAACCTGTACACTATATACAGAGCTCCTGTGTATAATATCACTGGTGATCACTGTATAACCTGTACACTGACCCAATATACAGAGCTTTTTTACATTTTTATTATTTTAGCATTATTTGTCACTATGTTGTGGCATTATGTGCTTTGGTCATGAGATGACGATATTTGTCCCTTGTATGTGGTATTATTCAGTCACTATGTGGTGGTAATATGTGGTCTCATGGTGTGTCAGTATTTATACCTTGTATCTGGTAGCATTTGATCACTATGTGGTGGTATTATGTGCTTTTGTCATGGTGTGGCGGTATTTGTGCCTTGTATGTGGCATTATTTGGGCACTATGTGGTGGTACTATGTGAACTGGTCACGGTGTGGTGGTATTTCTGCCTTCTATCTGGTAATATTGGTCTTGGTAGAGTGGATTGTGGTTGGTCATTTGTTTTATCTGATATCAATAAGGGGAAACCTCTTTATTTCCAATATATATTAAATACTTGGATGTTTAACCCCTCCCTGCCCTGTGACTATTACACAGCAGCAGAGATGCAGTTGCAAAGGTTCACCAGAGAAAGCAAGTTGGCATTTGGTGAGATTTTCACCTCTGTATTTATAAGACAAAACCAGGAGTGGGTGAGAAATTCATAAAACATTACCTCGGATTGCTCCACTCCTGGTTTTGTCTTATAAATACAGAGGTAAAAATCTCACCAAATACTCAAAGTGCCACAATCTTCTGACAGTGCTGATTCCACCAATAAATAAGTGATCACCTTCCCAACCTGTGCATCGCTGATAACTTGTTTTCACCAATAAAAACCCTTTAATGCAAACTACAGTAATTGTACATCGCATTTCTGGTGAGCGCACAGTGATGGGCAGAAGCGGCCAATATAATGGGTATAACGGCTAACAGGTATTTGCAAATAGCTGAAGGGTGGGTGGGCCCCTGGAGTCAATGTCCCTGGTGGGCCCCAGACACCCCAGTCCGGCGCTGTTGACAGCAGTGACCTGGGGGTCTGAAATGCTTCCTGGGGCGATCCCCATGCTGTCCCCATGTCATTTGAGCACTGTCACTATCGTTTTGGGCACTTTTTAGGCTTTCTACAGACTGTCGGGGGTGCCGCCGCAAAAATGCTCGGGTCTCCCATAGACTAACATTGGGCTCGTTGCTCGGGTCGAGCACCCGAGTATCACGGTGAGCTCGGCCCGAGCTTCGAGCACCCGAGCATTTTAGTGCTTACTCAACACTAATTGCCACTCTTCGTAATGTGCAAACAATGTCTTCTTCAGGTGGATTCCACATGGATCCCTCATGAAAATCACTAGATAAAAATGTAAATGATTGAACATATGCACTGCAATATAAAAACAACTTGCTGTGCATTGTGTATTTTTCAGTCTTTTTCAGCTTCTTTTCTCCGCTTCCAGCTTTGAAAATTATGAAGTGGTTAAAGAAAGTGATCGGTTCATTCTGCTGGTGGCTTCTGTTTGGAAGCCGCTCACTATTTTATATGTAGTTAACAAAAACACTGATGTTTTCCTTAAGTGTCTTCTTATAAAATAAAAAATCAGTGGGTATGCTGGCGTCTATAAGGTGCTGTGTGTACGTACCCTTAGGAATAACAGAATCTCTGGTCATCTCCTCCATTTTTGGCCAGAGTTTAGAGGATTAATGGGAGACATAGAACCGCTATTCTCCAGTTTGGGATCTAACCCTTCAGACATACTATATATGAGGTATAGTATTAATATACCATAAAAGTCAGTAATAATCAATTAAATGCGAAAAGACATTAAACAATTTTAATTTTTTATTTCTTTGAATTAAAATTGCATGGAAGGATGAAGACAAGTTCTTGGAGGAGCCTTCAACTTTTGCACGTGTCTCTTGCTGGTCAGGAGGCCACAGGTAGGTGGTACAACTCCTTCCATACAGGTACAGCATTAATGGTGGATGTGCTGTAGTTTCTTCAGAGCGCTAGATTTGGGGGTTTTCTGTCCTCGAGATGTCAATGGTGCGTTGGTGGCAGCAGCCAAAAATGCAGCTTTCTCTGACAGCACGAGCAGCCCTGGATAATCCACGCCGGCAGGATGTTATCATCCGGCGGAAGAGAGAACCTAGGAGAAAAGATGTAAAACTGATGTAAGTAATGGGACTCCATATTAGAGGACACTACTGTGGTGTCACTGTAGCATGACGTTAGAGGAATCTCATCATATAGAGGAGCAGAATCATTGTCAGCCATCATACATGTGACAATCCCACCACTGACGGATAACATCTGCTCCACATGACTTCTTCTCACTGACGTCATACAACATGGAGATTATCGTCACACTTACCTCGCCTAGTTTCCCCCTCTTCAACTTTCTCTGTTTTTAGTTGTTTTCTCAGTGTTCGAAAATATTTTCTTCTCTTCTGAACTGGAGATTCTAATCAAAAAGCCAGAAAAAAATGTTGATTATAAACTCCTAAAAGATGAGCTTTGTATCTTTATAGAGTTATGCAACTGATTAATATGAACCTGTAGCTTTTCTGGGTTCCGGTGGTGTCTCCCCAAAGAACCATGTCCCCATATTAATATGACATTACTTTCAGCAAGCCACAGTGTTATATAATCAGTTAGATAAAACTTCATTGTAACTTTAAAGAAGACCCATCACCAGGTCAAAAGTGTCCAAGATTCGCTCTTATTTTATGTCGGCTTCTCCCCTGAGTATTCTGATATTTGTTTTCCTAAAATCCACAGTACGGTTGTAGAGATATGGGACTTTTTATTTAGTGTTAATTATTATGGTCTTTATCATGTGGGCGTGGTAACCTAAGGGCACGCCCCAGAGGATCCTGTGAGCACCGCCCCTTTGTAAAGAATAAAAATTACCACTAATTACAAAGGCCCATAACTCTGGAACCGTATGGGGGATTTTAACAAAACAAAAAATAGAATACTCAGGGGAGCAGAAAGAATAAAGGAAGTAATTTTAGAGCCTTAATATTTAAATTTTGGATCATAGGCTATAATTGGATGGCCTATAAACCTGTACATACCTGACAATGAGGGCGAGGATGACTCACTGTTTTTAGCAGTAAAACACTGATTGTCTCCAACAGTTTTGGAAGGGGAAGATTCTTTCTGCCTGTTGGTAGAAAAAAGACACGTAAATTACAAGGAAAAAACAATAGAATAACGGAAGAACACCTGTCTGTAAGGTCAATTAGGACAACATAGAGGAGATATCCTGCTCAAGACCACATTTTACCAGCAAGAATGGAGTCTAATTAGTAATATTGGCCTGTAGTGAGTTGGAAATGAATGGTTGGTCGCAACAATCAGCTGTTATTGAAGTTATCACAAGTAAGACCCACAGAGATTGTGTAGTCATGGGGTGGTGGATGCTAGATTTAGATTTGTGTTACTCGTATCTTGTATTTGGATCCGACATATATCAGGACTAAATCTCATAATAATAATAATCTACTCACATTTCTGAGCGTTTTTCATTGATCTCTGGGGAACACCCTGGAGGTGACATAGGCACTTCATTGCCTTCATCACTGTTCTCTTGGGAACACTGTGGAGGTGACATAGGCTCTTCATTGCCTCCATCACTGTTCTCTGGGGAACACTGTGGAGGTGACATAGGCTCTATATTGGTCATCATCCCAGTATTGGTGATATATAGCTAAAACAGATAAAGAAATATAAAATAGATATATTTAATTTTTTTTTGTAATTATAGGTTTCATACATTTTATTAGCCACATACTTACTTTAGAAGACCTTTGATAAGTTGATGCAAAGTTTTTGATTTCTGGCCAGTCATTGTCCTCACTTGTGTCCCCCTCATCTGAATTCATATGTTTGAAGCTGCTACTTCGAGCTAAAAAATACAAGTGTTATTAGAGATTATTAGTATAATACCCAGACAGTCACCATGTTATCACTAATAATGATGGGAACTGATTTTGACATAAAATGAAAGACAAGACAGACGTCAGTTTTCTGCAGATGACGTCTCATTTTACTTACTGATAAAGTAGCGGGTGTCCTCATCTGACTTTAGGTCAGGAACGAACAGGGGCTTCTGACTTAAAAGGTTGTCAAAGTCTAAGTCACGCATAAATGGATGAATTTTGATCTCATTTGCGCCTCCTGGAAAAGGAAGACAAGAAAGAAAGTGATACAGTCATTGTCAGAGAAACTGCTCCATATCTGTAGAATTTATGTTAATCTGAACTGAAGATGTAACAGAGCCGACATAAAGGAAATATATTGAACATTATAGCATGAAGAATGGGTAATAGAAAAGTAGGTAGAGTACAGAACCTCAGTGCTGATCCTCATGGAACCCATCATTTGTCTATTCACGCTGTAATAATTCATTGATAATACTATTAATATTACCTGTTCCAAGTCTCAGTGCTGGAATTTTTCTGAGCAGTTGAGTGATGATGCCTCGAGCATTAGTTGGAGGAAAGTAATTACATCTCCAAGGTATATCATCTGTTATATAAAAAGCAAATATTATAAGAAATAAAACCTCTTCATTTATTTTCAGAAAAAAAAAATTCCTTAACAAAGCTAGAAAAAACTACAGAACTATTCAAGTCAAATGACAGTGACATCACAAGCATTCAGATTATTTTACTTACCCTGGATGATACTGTGTAAAATATTCCTTCTGCAAGCCCCTGTAAATGGTGGATATCCAAATAGAAATTTATATAGGATGATCCCTATTGACCACCAGTCAACAGGCCTTCCATAGCCTATCTTTAGGATAACTTCTGGGGCCATGTAAGTAGGGGTGCCAGCAGTCTGGAAACCAACAGAAAAAGGAGATGATGATCAATAAATATAATTGCGACACATAACATCAGTGGAAATGTTTTTCTAGAGAAATTATAAATCAGAGAAGGAGAAAGATGAGATCTGTAAAGTACAAGACCCTGTAAGTAAAGCCTACCTCTTTATCAAGGAACTCTTTGGTGATGTCCTTAGTTGGAGTCTTGTAGAAGTCTGAGTTTGGTCTCATGAGGCCGAGTTTTGAAACCCCAAAATCAGTGACCTTAATATGTCCTGTTGATGTTATCAGGAGGCTGTGAAAGAAAAGATGGTGTCAGCACCAAGTAATATCCCACAGACTGTATAAGAAACTCTAACTTTCTTCCCCTCTAATATGCTAGAGGGGTCACTTACTTCTCAGGCTTCAGATCTCTGTGCACCACACCATAGCTGTGCAGGTATTCCACAGCAAGGACCGTTTCCGCAATGTACATACGGGCCAAGAGGACTGGTAAAGGACCCCTGTGCTTTAGAAGGGTACCACAGTCACCTCCTACAGGAGAAAGCAAATATGAGAACTGAGAGTTTGTTACAATGTAAATTACACATGATGAGTGGGAATGTGAAAAAGGCGGAGACATTGGGACAGGATGGTCTATATATACTGTATAATGTAGTGCGTATACTGTATACTGCAGATAGACCCTATACATAGAGACAGAGCCTCATCTACGAGCCTCTAATTTTTTTCTCTGTGAACGTTCTTATCTATAAAAACTCTTCAAAAAGACAAATCTTCCTTTTACCCATAGTGGAAATTGCTGCCGTGCTCAGCGAGGACATACTGGGGGACTTTCATAGAGATCAATGGTTTTTCAGGCATCTTGGTAACAGATGACTTATAATAATTGCAAAGAGGACATGTAACCGTCCATGTGGGCACATTGTGGTCATATATAGGTGCTAGGATTAAGCAGACGTGGGCTGGATATAGATACAATGGATGTGTCCTACCTGGTACATACTCCATGACCATACATAGATGAAGTTTAGTAGGAAAGGAGCAGAACGTGGAGACCACAAAGGGACAATCTGCGAATGCTGAGATGTCCCTCTCCAGAAAGGCCCATTCAAGCCTCTTTGGCTTTTTCAGGTTCTCCTTGTCCATTTTCTTCATAGCGCAGACTTGGTTTGTATCTTTATGGCGAACTAAGTGGACGGCCCTGGAGAGGAGAAAAAAACATGATTTACTATAAATTCTTATTAACAATCTATCTATAGATCTCATCAAATGATCTCCTGTATTAATGATTAATGTGGGGCCATCACTAGAAAACCATGTCTATAAATACATAAAATAACACTCCACAAATGATCACCAATGGGGGTCCTCATCCACGTCACATCCTAACTGACCTGAATAGTGACAGATAGATGTGGACCGTGATGTGAACTCATAATTTGTCCATGGGAACATAACATGGGAAGGACGCAGAGACATCGTCATAAGGAGCCCTGGGAAATATATATAATACCAAAGTAAAGCTCACCCAAAGGCTCCACTGCTGATCAGTTTGATCGGTTTATAGTCGCTCTTACAAGGATTTCTCCCCAGGTTCAATGATCCGATCGTGGCCTAAAAAGGAATAAGAAATGACATTAAGACATAGAAACTGCAGGGAAATAAAAGCTGAAGATGCAGGAACGTCTCTCTTCTATATTATGTCCATGATGATTACACTGCAGCAGATGTAGGGGACGTGATACAAGCCGGACCCTGCACAGACACTATTATATTATAGGAGATATCCCCCTTATACAAAGACACAGGCGGAAATACAAACTCCGCACCACTGAGTACAGACTGTCCTCACAGATGATGAAACCACAGGGACAGGTGGCCATAAAATACCCTGTGTCTGCCTGGAGTGGACATGGAGGCCTCCACCATCATAAATCCGACCTTCTGCTAAATGGCTGGTAATCTGGAGAAGATCAGACAACAAGGACATGAGATGTAGACCTGTGTCTGCCTGGAGAGGACAGGGAGGCCTCCACCATCATGAAACTGACCTTCTGCTATATGATTGGTAATCTGGAGAAGATGAGACAAGGACATGAGATGTAGACCTGTGTCTGCCTGGAGCGGACATGGAGGCCTCCACCATCATAAATCTGAGCTTCTGCTATATGGCTGGTGATCTGGAGAAGATCAGAGAACAATGACATGAGATGGAAACCTGTGTCTGCCTGGAGAGGACAGGGAGGCCTCCACCATCATGAACCTGAGCTTCTGCTATATGGCTGGTGATCTGGAGAAGATCAGACAACAAGGACATGAGATGTAGAAGATGATAGATCCTTACCAGGCGCTCCACTGAGTAGGCCGGATACTCCAGTACAAGCAGGACATTTTGGGCCAGTTGTTTAATAAAGGCCAATTCTCCACTTTGGGATTTTTCTTCAGCCTATAGAGATGAAAACAAAGAAGAAAGGAAAATCATGAGAGGAAAAGCAAAATGGAGGAGGCCATTTATATCACCATGTTACTTATGCTATCTACACTACAAGTACTACATGACAACTGACGAGGGATCCGGTCGCTTGTAAACCTTTAAATCCCCACGTCCTCCCTCCATACCCAATGTATGTATATAAGACACATGGCTGCTTGTGACCTGTGTAAAATGGCCACAGCAGACTCCAACTCAAAACGCGGGGTGACTGCAACAATGATAGCCCCACAATTATATACAGTAGATATCTAATAGGCTTTAAACCAGAAGAAAAACAACACCTAATTAAGAGTTAGACCCTAGCCGCACCACACCGACACCACACCGACACAAGGGTTAAGGCATTAATATCCCACATTAATACCACTATCCTCACAGGACCAAAGTCCACTAGTTATATTGAGATGTAACCAAAGTCACTATTCCCCCAACAGTAACCTCCGTCCAAAGGACATCACATTTATCAAGACTCTGACCCAAACCTATCCCCCACCGCTGTGACCGTCCCAAAACCTCTACTTATCAAGTGCCAGCCTTCAAACTTTCCTCCCATCTCTTTATAAGGGCTGGTTGGATGCTGGAACGTGAAACTCCTACCTTCTTCCTTTTATTGTCCCCCTGTAACCCAGCTCCTCAACTCCTTCCCGCAAATGTACGGGTTATTAACATCCTGGAAGGGTCCTCACATGTGGAGGGGGCTCAGGAGCTGAGCTCCCCAAACATGCGTATATGAAATAGCCAGCATCTGTCCCTAAAAACCGTGGACAACGCAGAATTCTTCTGTTAACCATTTAAATAAAGCTGTCAGTCTGTGACAGTATCATTTCAATTGTGCATGCACCGATGCCTGAGCACTCTTGCTTTCATCGGCCCTCCACAAGGCGATCACAAGGGTCTAATGCATTTCTAGGACAACCAGGGGTCTGCTGAAGACCTCCGTTGCTGAAACCACGGTCCTCCTTGTGAAGCTTAGCTATAGGCTGAGCTCCAGAGGAGATCAAGATTTTCACTATATAGCGCAATACTGTAGTATTGCAATATATAGTATGCAGGATTAAGTCCCCTAAGGGAACGAAAAAAAAAAATTAAAAATAAAGAAGAAAAGATTTAAAAAAATGTTAAAAATATAAAAGTTCAAATCACTCCTCTTTTCACCATTTAAAATAAAGAAAGGAAAAAATTAATGATCATATTTGATATTGATGCGGTTGTTAAAGTCTGATCTTTTAAGATAGGGAATTAATTAATACGATCAATAAACACCGAAAAGAGGAAAAAAAATTGGATTTGTGTTTTTTTTTTGTCTTCTCATTTCACTTAAAAACATTAATAATAAACAATCAAAACACCCATAGAATCTATGATTCTATGACACTCTATGTACACAAAGTTCACTGCAAAACTCAAATCGTCACTCATCCCAATCGACAGAAAACTAAAATGTTATGGGTCCCTGAATATAGCGACACAAAGAACCATTGCATCTCACTTGGAATTTTTTTCCCTTGTTTCAGTACAATGTATGGTAAATAGAATGGAGCCACTGAAAGCTACAACTTGTCCTGCAAAAGAATCAAGCCCTCACATGTCTATGTCAATGGAAAAATAACAAATTTATGGCTCTTGAAAGAAAGTGAGGAAAAAATGAAGGCATAACAACTGAAAACTCTGTGGTCCATAATTGGTTAACCAATCCAATTCCCCCCTACCTCCACAACCCTCCCAATAACCCTGTAGATATCACCCTCTCCCTTGTCATGTAGCCTGTATGCCCTATTACTGCTCCCCGGCTATTCTTATCTGGGTATTTGGTACAGGTTAAACTTATATTCCATTATTATTTTCCATTATTACTATATGATTTGTGCAGATTGTCTGCTATTTACCTGTTGTACTAATGTCCATATGTTCTTCTGTAAATGCTCAAGATATTCTGAGCTTATATGACCTCGTTTGTATTTGGTCAGGCAATCTCTCACAAGCTCCATTACCAGCCGGTAAGTGAAGCTGAGGACGCCATCGGGTAGTGGTAGCACAAAGTCAGGGTCATACGTGGCAAGAATCCCCTGGAGTAGTGCTAACACCTGAAGTCTGTCTGGAGGAATTCCAGACATTTCCAGTAAATCCAAGCGCAGTCTGTATATGACTAGCTATATGGCTTATCACACCGACAACAATGACACCGGAAAGTCAAAGTGACAACTAGAGTGTAATCACTTGTAGAAATAGTGATGGTTAATTGTGATGTCATAATGGAATCTTGTGTTCTACTCTTAAAGGGGCAGCTTACCTTATAAGGAAGTTGCCTAGCATCCCTTAAGGAGGCAACAATATAGGCTGAGCATCGGTACCATATGCAGACATGGATGATAGAACTATGGACGCTTTACTCTTCTGAGCAGTTAGAGTATTATTATGTTGTTACATAAATTATTTATATCTGTTCCACACAATAAAAATTACAGTGTTTTGTATCAATAAGAAAGTCAGATTCCGGGGCTAAAAGACAATGTATATCTTTGTACCGTGTTAGGGGCTAAAAGAAGTATCTTTACTGAGGGAACAGGGCCGGACTAGGGGCTGCGCCCAGCTCTGGCATAGGACGCACACAGGCCCATGTTACTCTCCCACACCCACTTTCAAAGATGAGGGTCTCTATTACAAATATGACCCTGCCTACCATTGGAGAAAATCTAAATTTACTACTCCCCGTGATACCAATTTATTAGGATGATCATTTAGGTCTCTTTATCACATTAATAGTTCCCCTTGGGCATCCTTATAATAATAAGAGTGCCCCTCTGGGTTTCCTTATAATAATATTAGTGCCCCTCTGGGTCTCCTTATAATAATAATAGTGCCCCTCTGGGTCTCCCTATAATAATAATAGTGCCCCTCTGGGTCTCCTTATAATAATAATAGTGCCCCTCTGGGTCTCCCTATAATAATAATAGTGCCCCTCTGGGTCTCCTTATAATAATAATAGTGCCCCTCTGGGTCTCCCTATAATAATAATAGTGCCCCTCTGGGTCTCCCTATAATAATAATAGTGCCCCTCTGGGTCTCCTTATAATAATAATAGTGCCCCTCTGGGTCTCCTTATAATAATAATAGTGCCCCTCTGGGTCTCCTTATAATAATAATAGTGCCCCTCTGGGTCTCCTTATAATAATAATAGTGCCCCTCTGGGTCTCCTTATAAGATTAAAGGGAATCTGTCAGAAGGATCAGCTCTCCCTCCCAAGCCGTCTATATGGGCATACGTTATACACGTGGTCCCTTTACCAGCGAGGTTGGTCGACTGGGATAAGAAAATCATTCAACGAGAGACTAGATGGATTTTATTAACGAATGGCCTATTGTTATAGTGTGATCACTATTCAGTATGGCCCTATTACATAGACTATCACCATACAGTGTGTAGGCCAATTGTGGCTGCGCTCTTCTATACGGCATAGTCGGCCATTTGGACGGACTTCTTTTCTTTATCTATACTTTTAATCTTGGCTGCACTGAATATTGATTCAGGGTTAAATGATTCTCCTTTGTGTGTGCATCGATTATATCTGGTACATTTACACTATATTAATACATCCTCTATATTTATAATATATCTATACACCTATATTCCCTGTTGTCTTGTTGCCTAGCCATTATGGGAACCAATCTGGACCTATGATGTGATAAATACTTGATGAGATCCATAAAACAGCGCCCCCTATTGGAGCCCACTGTGCGTTTCAAGCATGGACCTTCTGGTATCTGTATGGGGAGGAAACCTCTCGCTGGAGCGCAGCGTGCCTCCCAATGCGCACTGACGCCCCCTCCGGTCTCATCGCTGGAACACATTTTTATGTAAAGTGTCATTGAATGCAGCAGCCGGGTCTAAGCTCCTAATAAACACAACCCTCCGCCTGCCCCGCTGTGTTATTACAGGCTCTATTCCCCTTCAAGCCTAAGCGTCAGAATGCCTGCTCCTCCTCTTACCTCCCCCTTTCACCTGCTGTTATAGTACAGCCTGTCTGGGCTCTGTATTAAAGCCTCTTATTAACCCTCTCCCCCTATGTATCTACTGGTAGACCCCATATTAATATAAGCCCCTTGCATACCATGAGTTGCAATATTATTATTGTAAGAAACCCCATGTGCACTATTATTATCAGGCATAGATGGGGGCATTATTATTCAGTATCGGCACACAGGGGGCATTATTACTATCTAAGGCAAGGGTGGGCAATTAATTTTCCAAAGAGATCACATGAGAGACCATGACTGTTGCGGAGAACGAACCAATAGACAGATATGAATTCTGCTCAATATTCATATCAACATATTAATTACATTTATTATAATATATTAATATTATCACTAGAGATGAGCGGTGTTCGACTCGAACTGTTCGCCAATCTCAAATTCGAGCTGTTTTGGGCGGTGTTCGAGCCGTTCGGCGAACACGAACAATTTGAAAAAAATCCGGCTGTTCGAGGTTATGTTCCATAACTGTTCGTGCACCAAAATCATAACTGGATTTTTTCTCAGTAATGCTGAAAATTAATGTTAATACGCAGTTTGAGTGTACAGCGGGGCGGGGGGAGGGGCAGGGGATGGATCTCTGCAGAAATAATGAAGATCTCCATTTTTTTTTCTCTTTCCCCCATTTACAGTGGGGAGATGCAATCTGTCAGCCTATCAGCAGCGCACACACGGAGCGAACTGCTTTTTTCACACAAGCAAAGGCATGTGTCATTGGCAGTGTATGTCACATGTCCTTGCCCTATAAGACCCAGCCATTTTCCACGTAGCCACCATTTTCTCACTGCTGCAGCTGCGTGTTAGACGGCACCGCTGTTGCTGTGTGCGCTATACTTTGAGTGTTCATTTCAAGCCAATTTTCGCACAAATCTACAGATAGCTTGGGAGTAGGGGATAGTTGTGATTGCAGTCCTTTTGAGGACTAGGTTACATCATTTCCTACGACTTTTATCAGGCAGGTCTGTGCTCTTAAATAGATAGGTTGGGAGTAGGGTCTACTTGTAATTGCAGTCCTTTTCTGGACTAGGTTACAGCATTTCCTAGGACTTTTTGCTAGGCAGGTCTGTGCCAGTGCTGTGCAAGTTTTTTTCACAGCATTTGGCTAAATCTAGCTAAGCAAATCCTTTTTGGCCTCTTGCAGTGTGTGTTAGTCAGTGGAGTAGCCTATCTGTGTTGCAAGCTATACCACCTGTGTATAGAATACAAATTTTTTTACTGCACCTAGCCAAGTAAAACCTTTTGGGCATAGCATCATTCTATTAGTCCATCTATACTAACCTCCACCAGGTTGCAAATTAAAAATAATTTTTATCTGCATCTAGCTCTGAAAAAAAAATTGGGCTTGTAGCAGTGTGTGGGACTTGTTCTATTAGTCCATGTATACTAACCACCACCAGGTTGCAAATTAAAAATAATTTTTATCTGCATCTAGCTCTGAAAAAAAAATTGGGCTTGTAGCAGTGTGTGGGACTTGTTCTATTAGTCCATCTATACTAAGCTCCACCAGGTTGCAAATTAAAAATAATTTTTATCTGCATCTAGCTCTGAAAAAAAATTTGGGCTTGTAGCAGTGTATGGGACTTGTTCTATTAGTCCATCTATACTAACCTCCACCAGGTTGCAAATTAAAAATAATTTTTAGCTGCATCTAGCTCTGAAAAAAAATTTGGGCTTGTAGCAGTGTGTGGGACTTGTTCTATTAGTCCATCTATACTAACCTCCACCAGGTTGCAAATTAAAAATAATTTTTATCTACATCTAGCTCTGAAAAAAAATTTGGGCTTGTAGCAGTGTGTGGGACTTGTTCTATTAGTCCATCTATACTAAGCTCCACCACCTGTGTATGTAATAAAATTGTTTTACTGCATCTAACCCAGCCAATACTTTTGGGCTAAAACAACAGTTTGGCCACTCAGCTCTGCTCGGTTCCCATCCATTGTTTTTTGTGCAAACAACTCCAGAGTTGTCAATTAGTTAACCACCAAAATGAGTGGAAAAAGGCCTGCTGATGGTGGAAAGGGGAATAGGTGTGTTGGGAAGGGAAAAAAAGGTTGTGTCCGTGGGGTAGGTGTTAAAGCAACAGTAACATCTGCAGAAGAAAGACCATCTTCCAGCCAAACTAAGATGTCTACTTCTTTTAGTGGACAATGATCCCTTTCTTACGGCCACGCTAATCGCTACAAATTCCAGATGAGGCACAAAAACAGCAGGTGCTTCAACGGATATCAAGTGCTCCTTCAAGTGGGCTCTCCTCCACCTCAACCATAATGTAGACCCTCGTTCCCAAACTGTATCTCCTGTTGGTGGAGAGAATGAGGAAGGCGATGATGAGACTCAAATACCTGATTGGAACGACAACTTGAGATTTTTGTCAGGGCAGGAAGAGGTTGACTCTGAGGACGACTGGTGTGATAACACACAGGGTGATGATGACGAGGTTGGAGATCCCACTTACTGTCAACCCACAGTCAGCCAGTCGATGAGGTCAGCAGAGGAGGTGGAGGAGGATGCTAGTGACGACGAGGTCAGGTTGCGCCTTCCTGGACAGAGACGTAGTACTGGAAGCACGTCAACAACTGCATCCTCAAACACAACTCTGCCTCTGACCACAAGTCGTAGTGGCTCTTCAGGTCGCATAGGTGCTAAGCCTTGCATAGCTTGGGCATTTTTTCAGATCGATAAGAATGACCCAACTCGTGTTATCTGTAACATTTGTCAGAAAAAGCTAAGTAGAGGCCAAAAAATACATAGTTTGAGTACTTCATACATGAACCGGCACATGGATATGAAGCATAAGTTGCAGTGGGAAGCTCACTGTGCTACAATGCGGCCTAGCCGGCTGGGCCAACCACCATCAGCCACATCTTGTGCATCCGCAGCCTCTTCATCCTCTGTGACTGGGGGACAGCAGTCACACCTGTTTTGGGACGCAGACCGGCCACCTCTTTACCCGCAACAGCCAGTGTGATTGTCAGGTCATCATTTTATTTGGAGGTGGAAACACCAGCTGGTGTTGAGCGCTCTCCGACATCGATAGCACCACCTTTGGATCAAGGCAACCTAACATGTCCGCCTGCATCTTCCTCACAGACCGGCAGTTTGCCGGGAACACCCTTCTCAACCCCGTCTAAGCACAACAGCCAGCCCTCGGTCCCTCAGATGTGGATGTGGCACCCAGGGGAATGGGGATAACTCGGTACCCAGGCCTTTGGCCTGGCCTTTAGGGATGTCGCGGTGGTCGGCTCCCGGGCCCGTACCCTGGGGTCTCTCCTAAAAAGGGGTTGATATTTGTAAAGTTTATAAAAGAAAGAGTTTGTGACGCCACCTGTGGTTTCTGGTGAGGATCACCAGCGCTGCGCAGTCTACTGAGGCTGATGATAAGGCAGCTTGATGGTATAGCTCTCCACAGTTAGAGCTGGGCCTCAGGGCAGTATAGGAACGGGGATGCAGGATATAGAGACTACTCTGGGCCAGAGCAAGAACAGGGACGGACACGATAGTCACTTCAGTACCTTTTACTGGTGGAATTTCAGGCACTCCCCGGAGCACTGTAGGGTGAAGGGTGTATGTCCAGATCCTCCCCAATGAGCAGGTTTTGGGCCTCCTGGTTCTGGCTTCTGCATAATAAGTTTCTGACCTGCCTGGAGCTAGGCCTAACTTTGTCTCTGTCCTGCGCTGGCTGACCTTGTGGTAGGGCCTTCTCTTGGAGTGCACGCTCCCGACCTACGGGGCCTATGTGTCTACTGGTTCTGGTACGTATCAGCAATTTAGCGATCCTGGGACCTGTAGTTCTCCAGGCATTCCGGTTTATCTTGCTGGGTCGTGGAGTTCCCGGCAAGCTTCGGACCCGGTGTCCGGTAAATTCTTCTTCTCGGGGTGAGCCAGCTAAGCTCCTCTGCTCCCCTATGAACTAACTCTCTACTCCTTTGCCTTCGGCCTACTCGAGCCCTCGATAGGCTACTCACACAAACGGCAGCGTGCCGCGGTTCACCGATCTTATGGCGCCGGCACACCTACAGCTCACCTCACTGAGCTACACCGAGTCTTGATCTGGATAAGCTCCACTGCAGGGTAGAATGCAGGAGCTGGAACAGGCTTTTGTCCTCTGAGGTAACACGTCTCAGACTGCACTGAACTCACTGCTAAACCAGACTCTGACAGACTAACGGCTGCCTGGCCCCACCTTCCCTTATATATCTCCCTAAGGAGCTCCCTCTGGTGGTCTGAGGTGGAAGGTGCAGATGTGTGAATGGTTATGGGGGCCTCTTGTGGAGGAGTCCTTCAATACACCCTTCTGGGTCTGTGATGCCAAGCACAGCTGGGCTTCACATGGACAAGTAAAAGACCATTTCCTCCTAGCCATGAGAAAGCTAAGAGGTTGAATTTCACCATCTGCAAGCTCTTGGCTACATAAATGCTGCCTTTCCGCCTGGTGGACACAGAGGATTTTCGAGACCTTTTGTCCCGTCACAGTGCCCCAGTACCAGATGCCCAGTCGGCACTACTTCTCAAAGAAAGGTGTGCCTGCACTCCACCAGCATGTCGCACACAACATCACCGCTTCTTTGAGAAACTCTGTGTGTGACAGGGTGCATTTCACCACAGACACTTGGACGAGTAGGCATGGACAGGGGCGTTACATGTCGCTGACTGGGTACTGGGTAACTATGGTGACAGCAGGACAAGGGGCTTCTGTCCAAGTCTTGCCGTCCCCACGAGTTGTGCGTCAATCCTCTTTATCTCGAAGTTCCTCCACTGCTTCTGCCTCCTCAACCTCCTCTCGGTCCTCCACCTGCACCCAAAGCCTGTCTGGTCATGCCACAAGCTTTCTAACTGCGCAGAAGGGATCCTGTACAGCTCCTTACTATGCTGGCAGCAGGGCTCAACGTCATCAGGCGGTTTTTACTTTGAAATGTCTGGGAAATGTGAGTCACACAGCTGAGGAGTTGTGGTCAGCTCTGGAGAACCAGTTTCATGAATGGTTGTCTCCACTGGACCTGAAACCAGGGAAGGCCGTGTGCGACAATGCTGCAAACCTCAGTGCGGCCCTTCGCCGGGGCAATGTCACACACGTGCCTTGTATGGCTCACTTGTTGAACCTGGTGTCCAGCAATTTTTAGGCCACTATCCTGGACTAGATAGCCTTCTGCAGAGGGCACGGTCGCTGTGTGCTCACTTCCGCCGTTCGCATCCCTCAGCTCAGCGACTTACATCTCTACAGAAGTCGTTGAGCCTGCCACTTCACAGGCTAAAACGCGATGTGCCTACCCGGTGGAATTCAACTCTGCACATGTTGCAGCGACTGTGGCAGCACCGACAAGCCCTGGTGCAATATGTTCTGACGTATAGCCTGGGCCAACGGGATCCAGAGGTGGGGCAAATCACGCTGGAGGAGTGGTCTCAGATCAGGGACCTATGCATCCTTCTGCACAGTTTTGAAATGGCGACGAAGATGTTTAGTGCTGACGATGCCATTATCAGCATGACTATTCCGGTGATTCACATGCTGGAGCACATGTTAAACAGAATTCGGAGTCAGGTGGTGGCACAAGAGGAGGTGGAGGAAGTAGAGGAGGAGGAGTTGTATGCGGAAGGGCTAACATCTGCAAAGTCCAGACGGTCGGCAGCACCAAGGCGGCAGGCATGTGAGGGTGGGGGAGATGGTTTTAGCAGGGCGCATGGTAGCAGCCAAACTAGTGAGAAATGTGCAGGAGCCCAGGAAGAAGTGGAGGACGAACTGATGGAAGACTCATCAGATGAGGGAGACCTTGATCACATTTCTGTTGTGCGAGGTTGGGGAGAGAGGGCAGAGGAAGGAAGCATGATTGTTACCTCGCCACCAACACAACAGGGACTTGGTGCTCCTGGATGCGCAAGACACATGAGTGCCTTCTTGCTGCACTACCTGCAACATGACCCTCGAATTGTGAGAATTAGAAATAATCCTGACTACTGGGTTGCCACACTGTTAGATCCCCGGTACAAAAGTAAATTTGCAGAAATTATTCCTGCCATAGAAAGGGATGCACGCATGCAGGAGTATCAGCAGAGACTGTTGCAGAATCTTACATGTGCTTTTCCACAAAACACCAGTGGTGCACGTAGTGAATCTCACAGTTCCAACTTGCCAACTGTGGGACCGTCGAGTGTTCAGCACTCAAACCGTAACAGAAACACAGTATCTGCTGGTAACATCAATTTTGCGGAATCATTTCACCACTTTTTTAGCCCATCCTTTGCAAGGCCACAGGAGACAAGAAGTCTGACACATAGTCAACTGCTAGAGACGATGGTACAGGAGTATCTCCAAGTAAACATTGAAGCCATGACTGTGTCACTGGACCCTTGCTCTTTTTGGGCTTCCAATCTGGATAAATGGCCGGAGCTCACCACTTATGCCTTGGAGATCTTGTCATGCCCCGCAGCCAGCGTTCTGTCTGAACGTGTGTTCAGCGCTGCTGGTGGTGTGCTGACAGATAAGCGCACGCGGCTCTCCACTGATAATGTAGACAGATTCATGTTCATAAAGATGTACAAATCATGGATCCGAAAGGACTTTTCTACCCCTGTGTCATCCTGGGGAGAGTAAAAGCTTGATGATTTGTTAATATCACCTCACCAACCGTTTTAAGCTTTCAAATTACTAATCATGTTTATCTGTATCTTGCCTGTATAATAATTTTGGCCTTGTAGCACTGTGCAGTACTGATTCTATTAGGCCATCTATACTAAACTCCACCAGATTTCAAATTACTAATCATGTTTATCTGTATCTTGCCTGTATAATAATTTTGGCCTTGTAGCACTGTGCAGTACTGATTCTATTAGGCCATCTATACTAAGCTCCACCAGATTTAAAATTACACTGGTCAACGCAGTTTTTCTGTCAAAAGGTTTTAAAACATATTTTAAGTCAATTTTGGCTGCTGATTACTAATACGAACTCCGTTTTTGGCTATCACATCAGGATTTCGAGATATTTTTGATGGAAATTAATCCTATCGAATGTTTTTTGATAAAAACCTCATGATTTTCGTTACTACATTTTGTATATTTTTAATCAAGGAATAACAAATTACAAAGTCTGTGTACAGCAAATCAAATATACTTACAAAATTAAACTACAAAATATAAAAACACATATATATGGCACACAGATGAATGGCAAATGGCAGTTATTTGAACTTTATTTTCTTGGCTGATCTGTGATGTACAGCTTCTGGGTTGTCTCTCATCAAGCTCCAGCAATAGTCAGCCATCATATGTGAGTCCCACCGGCCTTGATACCGTTCTTCCATTGTTTTAATGTCCTGATGAAAACGCTCCCCTTGTTCCTCGCTCACATCCCCAAGGTTCTCTGGAAAAAAGTCCAAATGGCTGTTTAAATAGTGAATCTTGGTACTCATTCTACATCCAAGATTTTGCAGACTAATTAGTAGCTCTTCCACAATCTCTTCATAGTTGTCTGCTTTCTTATTCCCTAGAAAATTCTGCACCACATTACAAAATGCATTCCGAGCTCTTTCTTCTGTCTCATTCATTGATGTGATAAAGTTTGGGTCTCTCATAAGTGTTCTTATTATACAATATTCCAGCCTTTTTCTTCTCTTCACTAAGACCTGGAAAAGTTGAACATATATATAGTTAAAGCATTCTCCACTGTGATTGAGAGCTTTGACGAACTGCTTCATCAATCCAAGTTTTATGTGCAAGGGAGGAAAGACAATGTTCTTCCTATCCACTAGTGAATCATGGATGACATTCTTATCGCCAGGTGCCAAACTCTGTCGCTGAGGCCATTCAGTTTTCACCCAATGCTCTGCTGTAGCTCTACTGTCCCAGTAGCACAGAAAACAAGGGTGTTTGAAAACTGTTTTTTTACTTTATTATCATAACAAATGGGAATTATGCATGTTCAAAGAAAACAAAGATATTCTCACATTTATTGGGAGACTAAATGAAAACTAAATTTACCTTAGTGAACCGTATAAAACGGCACTTTTCATACACTACTTATATTTTTCTTGGAATTATTGAAAATGGGCTATATACCTATAGCGCAAAAACGTGATGTGATAGAGAAATTATAAGATCAGATTTGAATTCAGCACCCTCAAATTAGTCTAAAACTGTTCTTAAAGTCCATGCCAGAATTTTTTTTTTTTTTTTTGTACACCAGTGTTATTAATAATCATGTTTATCTGCATCTTGCTTGTAAAATAATTTTGGCCTTGTAGCAGTTTGCAGTACTGATTCTATTAGGCCATCTATACTAAGCTCACCAGATTTCAAATTATTACTAATCATGTTTATCTGTATCTTGCCTGTAAAATAATTTTGGCCTTGTAGCAGTTTGCAGTACTGATTCTATTAGGCCATCTATACTAAGCTCCACCAGATTTCAAATTAATAATAATTTTTGTTCTCTCTGAACGTGTGTTCAGCGCTGCTGGTGTTGTGCTGACAGATAAGCGCACGCGGCTGTCCGCTGACAATGTAGACAGACTCAGGTTCATAAAGATGAACACATCATGCATCAGCAAGGACTTTTCTAGCCCTGTGTCATCCTGGGGAGAGTAAAAGCTTGAGGATTTGGTAAAATCACCTCACCAACCGTTTAAAGCTTTCAAATTAATTATCATTTTTATCTGTATCTTGCCTGGAAAATAATTTTGGGCATAGTAGCAGTGTGGAGTACTGATTCTATTAGGCCATCTATACTAAGCTCCACCAGATTTCAAATTATTACTAATCATGTTTATCTCTATCTTCCCTGTAAAATAATTTTGGCCTTATAGCAGTTTGCAATACTGATTCTATTAGGCCATCTATACTAAGCTCCACCAGCTTTCAAATTAATAATAATTTTTAGCTGCATCTAGCCCGGAAAATAATTTTGGGGCTCCTAGATGCGCAAGACACATGGGTGCCTTCTTGCTGCACTACCTGCAACATGACCCTCAGATTGTCAGTATTCGAAATAATCCTGACTACTGGGTTGCCACACTCTTAGATCCCCCACACTCTTCGATCAACCTTTTCATTTTAATAAAGAACAAAAAAATGGTCATTTTTGAAATTATAAGCATTAGCAGGTTATTAGAAACTTAAATCAAACAGTTTTCAACTCAAAGCTTTATTCTAGGTGATGTTACATTTGCACATAGGACCCCTTGTTCGAAAGGAGCTTCTGAACTGTCTCGTCCATTGAATTTGTCAGGTTTTGGATGGTTTCTGCTTCAATTGTTTTGCATGAGAACAGAATACCCTCCCAGAGCTGTTGCTTAGATGTGAACTGCCTCCCGCCATCATAGACACTCCTTTTGATGATGTTCCAGAGGTTCTCAATGGGTTTGAGGTCAGGGGAGCATGGAGGTCACACCATAAGTTTGTCCCCTTTTATGCCCATATCAGCCAGAGATGCAGATGTGTTATGTGCATCATGAGACGGTGCATTATCATGCATGAAAATGATCTTGCTGTGGAATACATGGTTCTTCTTCTTGAACCATGGCAGGAAGTGCTGTTTGAGAAACTCCACATACATCATGGAGTTCATCTTTACCCCTTCAGGGATCCTAAAGGGGCCAACAATCTCTCTCCCCATGATTCCAGCCCAAAACATTACTCCACCTCCTCCTTGTTGGCGCCGTAGCCATGTTTGCATGGGGTGTCCATCAACCAGCCATCCTCCACTCCATCCATCTGGACTATCGAGCGTTGCACAGCACTCATCGGTGAATAAAACAGTTTTGAAGTCAGTCTTCATGTATTGTTTGGCCCACTGGAGCTGTTTCTGCTTGTGTACAGTGGATAGAGGAGGTCAACAGGATGGCTTATGCACAGCTGCAAACCTCTGAAGGGCCCTGCATCTTGTTGTTCGGGGGACTTTGGAGGCACCAGCAGCTTCAAAAACTTGTCTGCTGCTATGACAAGGCTTTTTTGCCGCTGCTCTTTTAACCTGACGTAATTGCCTGTAGGAAAGAGTCCTCAATTTTCCCTTATCAGCACGCACACGTGTGTACTGTGAATCAGCTACATACTTCTTGATTGTGCAATGATCACGATGAAGTGTCTTGGCAATGTTGAATGTAGTCATGCCTTGACCTAAACACTCCACAATTTGTTGCTTCTCAGCAGCCGACACATCCTTTTTCTTTCCCATTTTGGCAGAAAATGTAGGCTGCTTAATAATGTGGGACAGCCTTCTTAAGTAGTCTTGCCTTTCATTGGACACACCTGCCAAACTAATTAGCACAGGTGTCTGCAATTGCTTACAGTGATATAAAGAGCCCTGACACACATCACCATCAATGAGTTTAACTGACAAACAAAAAAATTCTTACCTTATCACTCCTAAACACTTTTTGCATAATAATTTGGAACACAGTGTACATGTGCTTTTCCACAAAGCTCCAGTGGTTCACGTAGTGAATCTTACAGTTCTAACTTGCCAACCATGGTCTGTATGGAGTTGTTCAATAAAGGGCCCAAAATTAAGATAACATAGATGGGAGAGGTCTCTATGAATAGGAATTCCTAAGTATTTGATACCCTGTGAGGGCCAGGCAAAGGGAAAGTTGGACTGGATGGAATCCTGTATGGATTTGGGGAGGGAGACATCGAGGGCCTCAGACTTCGCTGCATTGATTTTAAAATTGGACCATGTAACAAAGTGATCTATTTCAGTCATAACAGCAGGGATGGATATATGTGATTGAGTGATATATACTAGGACATCATCAGAAAATGTAGAGCATTTGTACTCGGTGCCTCCCACCTCAATCCACCTAATATTGGGGTTATGGCGAATTGATGAGAGCAGGTGCTCCGTCACTAGGATGTATAAGAGAGGGGACAGAGGACATCCCTGCCTTGTCCCATTGGTGATTATGAAAGGTGATGAAAATGTTCCATTTATCTTCAGCCTAGGTGACGTATTGCTATACAGGGCCGTGATTTGGGCTATAAAAGGGTCCCCTAGACCCCTACCCCAAGCTTTTTAAGAGAATAATATATGGCGTGCCAGGAGACTCTATGGAATGCTTTCTCAGCATCTAATGAGAGTATCTAATTACAAAATTTTAACTGCATCTAGCCCAGGAAATACTTTGTGCCTAGTAGCAGTGTCTGCTAGTCAGCGGATTATTCCGGCTGTTAAGCAAGCTACACCACCTGTAGTTTGGACACTTAATTTTTTCAAAGCAAATGCTTCGGGCCCTCGGGACACTCAGTGAAGAGCATCGGGAGGCACCCCAAGCCACAGGGGCTGGGACTGGCGGTAGGACGCCTTGAAGTGGACCGCCAAGCTCTATCCTTATAAAAGCATTTTAACTGCAGCAGCTTTAGTGGACGCTACTGGAGCTGTAATTCCCGCGGCTGCTGGCATCAGACTTGCCCTCCAATAGATCCTTGTAAAAGGATTTATAGTGTACTCATTCAAATTAGAGAGACAATTTAAATTAAAAAGCTTAGACCTGCCTCCACCGCAGGGGGGCTCGCTCGACCCACCAGCGGACAGGCACCAGTATTGGGAGAAGGGGGCTGGCCATCAGGGTCCACCGCAGCTCTGGCACAAACCCAGGGACACGGAGGTCGCATGGGCAAGAACGGACTGGCTGTGTCAGCTTCACACTTTTTTGGTTTTAGAAGGGCATTACATGCCTATATCTGTGTCTCCCCCTCCTTTTACTCCTCAACCTCTTTTCTTTTTGCATGACTATATGTACTTGTCACTTTTCCATGTGTTAGTTGTGTCTTCTGAGCAGTTTGTCAGCTTTTGGACACCTTTGAAGTGTTTTCTATGTGTTTTCTATGTGTTTCTATGTGTTTTTGTTTGCCTGCCATTGGTTTTAACGGTGTTCGATGGTGTTCCATGAACAGTTCGACGAACAGTTCGGCGAACATACGGGCGTTCGACGAACCGAACTCGAACCTTACGGGGTATGCTGACATTCCCCTATTTACCGTATAAGCCTGAAAACTGCCCCTATATACAGTATGAGCCCCACACAGCCCCCTACATATAATATATAAGACCAACATAGCCGCTCTATATACAGTGTGAGTCCCCATATAGTCCCCTATATACAGTATGAGCCTCCACATAGACTTTCTACATACAATATGAGCCCTCATATAGCCTCCTATTTACATGATGAGCCCCCACATAGCCCCCTATAAACAGTATGAGCCCCCACATGGACCCTATAAACAGTATGACCCTCACATAGCTTCCTATATCCAGTATGAGCCCCCATATGGCCCCCTATAAACAGTGTGAGCCCCCACATAGCCTCTCTATATAGAGGTTGAGCCTCACATATCCTCCTATAACAGTATGAGCCCTCACTTAGCCACTCTATATACAGTATGAACCCCAGATAACCCCATATACTGTATACAGTATGTGCCCACACATAGCCTCCCTATATACAGTATGAGCCCTAGGTAACCTATATACAGTATGAACCCCCACGCTGCCCTATATAAACAGTATGAGCCCCACATAGTCCCTTTATACAGTATGAGCCCCCACATAGCCTCCTAAATACAGTATAAGCCCCCATATAGCCTCCTATATGCAGTATAAGCCCCCACATATTTTCCCATATACAGCATAAGCCCCCCACATAGTCTCCTATATACATTGTGAGCCCCATCATAGCCTCCTATATATACTGTGAGCACCCTCATAGCCTCCTATATACAGTATGAGGCCGGACATAGACTCCTGTATACAGTGTGAGCTCCACATAGCCTCCTAAATAAAGTTTGAGCCACCACGTAGCCTTTGTATATACAGTGTGAGCCCCCACATAGACTCATATATACATGCAGAAAAAACATACTCATCTCGCTCCTGTTCCCCGGGTGTGCTGCTCCGGTCTCCAACACCCTGACTCTCCATACAGCAGACGCGATGAGGAGACGTGAATTACATTTTGCAGAGACAAGTCATGGATGGAAGAAGTGGTTATGGTGGTGTGGGCTGAATGAAAAAGAAAAGGGAAAGTGAACAACTATGATCAGAGAGATGGTAGATGACTTAATATACATATATTTGTACAATTACCAGCACACTATGCACATACAGTACAGACCAAAAGTTTGGACACACCTTCTCATTTAAAGATTTTTCTGTATTTTCATGACTTTGAAAATTGTACATTCACACTGAAGACATCAAAGCTATGAATTAACACAGTTGTTGTAGAGATGTGTTTGCTTCTAGAACTCTGTGTGGCATTGACCTGGGCTCTAATCTGAGCTGCTGTTAACCTGCGATTTCTGAGGCTGGTGACTCGGATAAACTTATCCTCAGAAGCAGAGGTGACTCTTGGTCTTCCTTTCCTGGGGTGGTACTTTTGATGAGCCAGTTACTTTGTAGCGCTTGATGGTTTTTACAACTGTACTTGGGGACGCTTTCAAAGTTTGCCCAATTTTTCGGACTGACAGACCTTCATTTCTTAAAGTAATGATGGCCACTCGTTTTTCTTTACTTAGCTACTTTTTTCTTGCCATAATACAAATTCTAACAGTCTATTCAGTAAGACTATCATCTGTGTATCCAGCAGACTTCTGCACAGCACAACTGATGGTCCTAACCCCATTTATAAGGCAAGAAATCCCACTTATTAAACCTGACAGGGCACACCTGTGAAGTGAAAAACATTTCCGTTGACTACCTCTTGAAGTTCATCAAGAGAATGACAAGTGTGCAAAGCAGTCATCAAAGCAAAAGGTGGCTACTTTGAAGAACGTAAAATATAAGACATATTTTCAGTTGTTTCACACCTTTTTGTTAAGTATATAATTTCACATGTGTTAATTCATAGTTTTGATGCCTTCAGTGTGAATGTACAATTTTCATAGTCATGAAAATACAGAAAAATCTTTAAATGAGAAGGTGTGTCCAAACTTTTGGTCTGTACTGTATATAGTATGCAGAGCACTGGAATTGATATATACAATTATACCACTACATGGTTGCTGCACAGTGATAATATCAGTGTTTATACTGTTAATAATCAGTATGGTATATTATCACTACAGTACATGTTGGTGATATGTTGTTATGATCTGGCTGTATTTATTGATTATTGTCTCATATTGTGGTATTGATTGTAATATTGGTCTTAGTACAGTCATGATGGTAATGATCAGTATGGTGGCATTATTTTAGCATTATGTGGTGGCATTATGTGGTCATAACTTGGTAGGATTATTTACTAGTGATGGGCGGACCCGTGAATATCCGAATATCTATTAAAAGTTTGGTTCGGTTACCAGAACAGTACCTGACCCGGAACACGGACCCCATTCATATGAATGGGGCCCCCGAACATCCATGGTTTCCCACGCAGATGACAGCGTGGGAAAAAGGGGCTCTGATTGGTTAGAACTACGGGCTCACTCTGTCAGATGACAGTGTGAGCCCGCAGCTGTGACTGTGACCAGTCGTAAAAAGCTTACCACGGGTCACAGGCATCAGCTGATGAGAGTACTACTCCCATCAGCCTATGCCTGCTGTTACAGAGCAGACGCCGCTGTGTAATCACTCCTGCAGTGTATAGCGCTGAGCTGCCGTGAAAGAGTTCACAGGAGTTCATCAGCTGATGAGCTCCAGTGATCTCACTTACGGCACCGCTACGGCGTGAGACAGTTCTCACGCAGCGGCGGTGCCGTAAGTGAGGTTACCGGGTTTCATCAGCTGATGAACTCCTGTGAACTCTCTCACGGCAGCTGATTGCTACACATTACTTGTGTCAGTGTGAGCCTGTTGTCATGTACAATATATTGTATGTCTATATACTGTTGACACATATATATACTGTTGTTATACACATGTAAATATATATATGGTGGCTCATTATACCCGTAATATTATTTTGAGGAATGTATTAACATTGTCTGTTTCTCTGACCTAACAACCTTTGACTATATGAGCCTTTTTACTAATCGGGTCACATTGGCCTGTGTATAAATACTATGCTACTTGGATGATCACTTAATATCTACTAGGCTGTACAATTTGGGTCCTGCGTGTCCCATATAGCGGTGGAATTTTTTTACACACTGTATGTTGTTTTGCACCATTTTTTGCACCAATTATCTGCATGTGATAATTTTTAACAAAATTGAATATTCAATAAAACAATTTTTTATGATGTAGATCGGCCTTTGATCGTGGTTGCTTCGGTTGTTTATGTTTATCTTGCGATTTTGCCATTATACGGTCAATAGTTGCCACTCTTCACATTGTAGTATGTGTACATTATGGAGTGGCACCGTTTGAAAATTATACTAGGATAAGTCATCTAGATCATCGTAAGACACTATGGATTATTTCATCACTTTGGATAGGTGAGGGATATGATTGTTTTTTATTTTTGCTGTTTTACAGTTGACAGTGGCTTCTGGGATTAGGTGTTAGGTGAGTATAAATTAGCTTATTTATTTTCTGTTTTTTACAGGGAACAATGGTGTGAAGATATTCAAGGTAATCCCCTGTCGATCACTGTGCACTGGCAGGCGGGTTTTACGAAGCTCTACATATGAAAATTTGACACTGCAGCTTGCAAAGGAAGGAGCTGAAGAAGCGAAGAGTGATAATTCTCACAGCAGCTGCAAGCTACACAGGATGTCCCTTCCCCTGACGCCATGTGCCTATTCAAGAAACATAATTCAACAGCGAGTTATGGGGAAAAGATTCATCTCAGTGATACACAAAATAGACCTGAGGGGATGCGGATTGTAACCCTAGATTTAAACATAGTCCAGCGTAAGGAAAGGAGATACCCAGCACAGCCTTGCAGGGGCCCCTAGGACTCTGATGTTTAGCATCCATGCGTAGCAGGGGCCGGGCTGGGTCCAATGACACCAGAACGGGCTCCCTAGGACTGTCCAGTAAGAACGTATGGCCCATTTTAGTTTTGGGAGCTCTTAGCTGGGAAATAACATGGATGGAGACTTGGGCTCCACCAGGGGTGCAGTAGGGGGAGTGACACAGAGAGTTTGAAGGTCTCTGTAGCTAGAGCCTATTGTCTTTTTCCTGGGGAGGTCGTGATATCAAGTCATCCACCTGATTGTCACAGCTGACACCCGGTGCTATGTGCAAGGAACGGTCCCGCATCGCTCCCTGCACATTAACCCCCGAAATGCTGTGATTGAAATCGATCGCAGCATTCTGGTGGCAAGAGGAGGTTAGCGCGATACTTACCTTCTCTGCCGGCATCCCGCAGCGTCTGAGTCCGGTCCCAGATGTTGTCATGGTGACCAGATGTCATCATGACAACATCCGGGTCATCAGAAGGCAGGAAGTTGCTTTGGTCATGCGCCAAGCGTGACCAAAGTAACTTTTCCCTGTGCAGCGCTGACAGGCTGCATAGCACAGGGATGGTGATGAAGTTAACCCCTTTAGTGAACAGGGTAAAAAAATAAAAAACAAAACATAAAACGATGCTTTATCATCATACCAGCAAACAAAAAATGGAATAAAACGCGATCAAAAAGACGAATGTAAATAAAAATGGTACCGCTGAAAACGTCATCTTATCCCGCAAAAAACAAGCCACCATACAGCTCCAACGGCAGAAAAATAAAACATTTATAGCTCTCTAGCGATGCATAAACAATTCTTTTTTCTATAAAATAGTTTTCATTGAGTAAAAGTGCCATAACGTGAAAAAAAATATAACTGTGGTACCGCTGTAAACGTACTGACCCGAAGAATAAAGCTTCCTTATCAATTTGACGACACATAGAACGGCATAAAAAAAACACCAAAAAACAGTTCGTGAATTGTTGGTTTTTATTTATTCTGCCTTCTAAAAATCGGAATAGAAAGCAATCAAAAAATGTAATGTGCCCAAAAATGGTACCAATAAAAACATCAACTTGTCCCACAAAAAAAAAAATAAAAAATCACATGACTCTGTCGAACGAAATATGGAAAAATTATAGCTCTCAAAAAATTGCAATGCAAAAACTAGTCTTTGCAAAAAAAAGGGTTTTTTAGTGTGTGACAGCTCTCAATCATAAAAACTTGATATGAATCTAGTATCCCTGTAATTGCACCGACCCGAAAAATAAAGTTGTCTAATCACTTATACCGCACGAGGAATGGCGTAAAAAATAAACTTTAGGGTTAGGGATAGGGTTGTGCTAGGGTTAGGGTTAGTGTTGTGCTAGGGTTAGGGTTGGGCTAGGGTTAGGGTTGTGCAAGGGTTTGGGTTGGGCTAGGGTTAGGGTTAGGGTTGGGCTAGGGTGAGGGTTGAGCTAGGGTGGGGCTAGGGGTAGGGTTGAGCTAGGGTTAGTGTTGGGCTAGGGGTAGCATTGAGCTATGGGTAGGGTTGTGCTAGGGTTAGGGTTGTACTAGGGCTAGGGTTAGGGTTGTGCTATGGTTAGGCTAGGATTGGGTTAGGGTTGGGCAAGGGTTAGGGTTGAGTTAGGGTTGGGCTAGGGTTAGGGTTGAGCTAAGGTTGCGTTTGGGCTAGGGTTGTGGTTGTATTAGGGTTGGGGTTGGGATTTTTTCAGAAGTAAAGAAAAAAATACCATCTAAATGGCGACTAATGTTGCGCACAAGAGCTCGCTACTTGAGTTTGCATCGGGTGCTCGGGTATGCACCGAGTATAGCGGGTGCTCGAGTGACATGCTCAAGTCTCCGCCTCAAATGTTTTGCAGCTGTTATACAGCCAAAAAAACCTTGCTGGGACTGCCTGTCATGCACAAGCGATCCCCACATGTTTTTATTTGGGTGACTAACAACCATGAAACATGCGGGCGGGGACTCGAGCATGTCACTTGAGCGCCCGCCATACATGGTCCATACCTGAGTACCCGATGCAAACTCAAGTAGCGAGCACTTGCACTCAAGACTAATGACAACTTATTCAATATGATGACCTAATGTTATCAAATTCTGTGTCGTACCTCTGGGTTCAAAATATTCACTATACCCCTTGATAAAATCCTTCAGGGGTGTAGTTTCCAAAATGGAGTCACTTGGTGGGGGGGGGGTTTCCACTATTTAGGCACATCAGGGGCTCCCCAAACGCAACATGGCGTCCACTAATTCAAGCAAATTTTACATTCAAAAAGTCAAATGGCGTTCCTTCTCTTCCGAACCCTGCCTTGTGCCCAAACAGTGTTTTTTCCCCACATATGGGGTATCGGCTTACTCAGGAAAAATTGCACAACAAATCGCGTGGTGCAATTTCTCCTGTTACCCTTATGAAAATGCAAAATTGGGGTCTGCAAAACATTTTTGTTGGAAAAATGTGAAAATGTTATTTTTACAGCTCCATGATATAAACTTCTGTGAAGCACCTGGGGGTTCAAGGTGCTCACCACACACCTAGATAAGTTCCCTGAGGGGTCTAGTTTCCAAAATGGTGTCACTTGTGGGGGGTTTCCACTGTTTAGGCACATCGGGTGCTCCCCAAACGCAACATGGTGTCCACTAATTTTTCAAGCAAATTTTACATTCAAAAAGTCTAAAATAAAAAAAATTGTGGTCTAAAGTAACATTTTTGTGAAAAAAGTTAAATGTTCATTTTTTTCTTCCACATTCCAAAAATTACTGTGAAGCATCTGAAGGGTTAATAAACTTCTTGAATGTGGTTTTGAGCACCTTGGGGGCTACAGTTTTTACAATGGTGTCACTTTTGGGTATTTTCTATCATAAAGGCCCCTCAAAGTCACGCCAGATGTGATGGGGTCTCTAAAAAAGTGTTTTTGTAAATTTTGTTGTAAAAATGAGAAATCGCTGGTCAACTTTTAACCCTTATAGCTCCCTAAAAAAAAAAAATGTGGTTCCAAAATTGTGCTGATGTAAAGTAGACATGTGAGAAATGTTATTTATTAACTATTTAGTGTAACATATCTCTATTTAAGGGTATAAAATTTAAAATTTTGAAAATTGCAAAACTTTCTACATTTTTACCAAATTTCTGATTTTTTCACAAATAAACGCAAGTGATGTCAAAGAAATTTTACCACAATCATGAAGTACAATATGTCACGAAAAAACAGTCTCAGAATCAGCGGGATCCATTTGAAGCGTTCCAGAGTAATTACCTCATAAAGTGACAGTGGTCAGAATTGTAAAAATTGGCCTGGTCATTAACGTGCAAACCACCCTGGGGGTAAAGGGGTTAATACTAGACCTCTGAGCATAAGACGGAAAAATCGTGGAACTATGGAAATCACAGGTCGGAGAGACGTGTTGGTGATCTGCAAATGATAAAATAATGGATACAACATTTTCAAAACATCTCAATTTATCCAGTATCGAGTATGATCCCCAAGCACAGAAATCCCCGCACTTACAGCCTCGGCTCCTGTTTTTACTTTATTGTATGGTTCGTTTATCCGCATTATCCACATTGTGGTTTTTACAGGTTTTATCTATATATTTTGTCTATGCACATTTTAACCTGAGTGTTACGAATCTGCGAACTCAGATATCCTGTGTTAAGTATTGTGGAATTTTTCAGGCTCAAACTAAGAAACGTAGAGCGCAGAAACGCGTTGCCGTCTGGTTGAAGTACGTTTTGCTGATGGCATTTGTACATTTTTCATGTGCTATTTTTGTACGAAGCCACTTAAATTTGGTTGTGTTTATATGGATTAAATAAAGTGCTGACTTTTATGGAAAAAGGGAGTGTTGGCCTGAATTTCACATTGCTATATCACTTTTCATACTTTTGCATAGACCTGGTCAGAGAGTCTGGACATGTACAGTAACTCTGCTCTACAGACTCCGGCCACAAGGTAAGTTTAGTCTTACAGAGCCGCTATCTATCACCATGCACACTCAGCTTTTATCAGCTCAAATGTCTCCCGTACCCCTAGACTGTACCTGTTATATTTCGCCATCAACTACATGATGACAATTAGCAGCCATAAACTTAAGGGATTGTAGGGGTTTTCCAGGTTTACTATATTGACCTCTTCACCGGTGGGGTTCAACATCAACTGACATCCAACAATCGGAATTATTATAAAGACATTTGTAACTGTGGACCATAGCACAGTATTGGAACTCAGTGGTTGCAAAACCACAGATTGATATGGGGGGTGGGGGAGGCATTTACAAAACCTAGGTGCCATAGACATTGACTGAAAATAAGTCCCCTTAAGAAATGGAAGTCTGCACATGTGTAGGAGAACAGTGGTAGGCAGGACAAAGATACCAGTCTCCTCCTGGAGGGCAATTTTACAGACTGTGTAAACTAATGGGACGTAGATTGAGAACTGGATCACTAATGATCGACTATTATTGTGATTGTGACAGGTAATCAAATTTTTCACTAGTGGCTACTAGAGGTGAAATGTAGTATTGCATCCCAACCAGTTAAAGGATTAGGAACTAGGGATGTCACGGGTGTGTCAGGCTTGACATACAGTCATTCTGGATCCGGCTGTAGAAGGTCGCTGCGCTTGGCCTTGCAGACACCTTCTTGATCCTTTCATCATCCCTCCCACTCTAGCACCCAGCGGTGATCTCCACGATCGCCTGCTAATTAACACACCCTTTCTGGATCTTTAAATATACTCAGTTTCTCAAGAGAGTTGCTGGTGATAGAGTAAATTCCTCTGTTCAGGTCTGGAGTTCTAGCAGTCAGCGATATTCTTCTTGGAGTTCCTTTATGGATTGTAGTTGTGTTCTCTCTGGTGTCTCCTCAAAGCTAAGTGTATCTCCTTGTCTGTTTCCCTTGTTTGTCTTTAGCTGCAGTGGGGCCGACTAGTGCTAACTTCTCCCCCTCCCTACCTAGGGCCTAGCTCTAGGGTCAGCCAGGGCTAAGGTATCCTGCTTGGCGATAGGTGTGGAACCTATTTAGGAACGATAAGGGAGTCATGGTGTTGTTAGATCTGCTTAGGGGTCTCCACTCCCCCTTTCCCTAGTTTCTGGGCTTTCCCCCTTTTCCCGTTGTCGTACGCTGGGTTCTTCCCATACCTAGCATGACAAGGGATGAGCAGACCCGTGGAAGTTCAGGTTTTGGTACCCAACTGAACTTTAGTCCAAAGTTTGGTTCGGGTACCAAAACTGTAACCGAACTTGATCCAGTACATGGACCCCATTGAAATCATTGTGAACTCCAACTTTTGAGATGGAAAAATCTCACTCTCCCTCCGCCCTCCTTCTCTTTTCTCTATCTCTCTCCTCCCGCCTCTCTCCTCCCTCTCTCTCTTTCCTCCCTCTCTCTCTCCTCCCTCTCTATCTCTCCTTCATCTCTCTCTCCTCCATCTCTCTCTCTCCTCCATCTCTCTCTCCTCCATCTCTCTCTCCTCTATCTCTCTCTCTCCTCCATCTCTCTCCCTCGCACTCTTCTCCATTCTGTCACTCTCTCCTCTCTCTTCTCAATCTCTCTCTCGATTGCTCTTTGTCCTCCATCTCTTTCTCTCTCCTCCCTCTATCTCTCTCCTCCCTCTCTCTCCTCCCTCTCTCTCTCTCCTCCTTTGCTCTGTCTCCTCCATCTGTCTCTCCTCCATATCTCTCTCTCATCCATCTCTCTCCCTTACCCTTTCCTCCATCTCTCTCACTCTCTCCTCTCTCTCACTTGCTCTTTCTCCTCCATCTCTTCCTCTCCCCCCCATATAATGCCCCATGCAGGATTTAACGTCTCACCCCCATATAATGCCCCATACAAGATGTCACCTCTCCCCCCATATAATGCCACATGTAGGATGTCACCTCTCCCCCCATATAATGCCCCATGCAGGATGTCACCTCTCCCCCCCATATAATGTCCTATGCAGGAGGTCACCCCCCCCCCATATAATGCCCCATGCAGGATGTCACCTGTCCCCCCATATAATGTCCTATGCAGGAGGTCACCTATCCCCCCCATATAATGCCCCATGCAGGATGTCACTTGTTCCCCCCATATAATGCCCCATGCAGAATGTCACTTGTTCCCCCCCCATATAATTCCCCATGACTCCATACATATAAAAAAAATAATCAAGTACTCACCTCTCCTCACTTGCTGCCGTTGCTCCAGACTCTTCAGCATCGCCGGCGTCTTCCCGCTCTGCGCTGTCATGGATCTGGAGCGAGCATGGTGTAAAGACATCACCGCATCCTCTGGCCTGAGACGTCACAGTGCAGCAGCCGCGGAAGAGACCAGAGATGGTGCTGAGGCACGGGGAGAGGGGCCCTGAACAAGCGGGGGTGGGTGGCGGGCGCTGGCACCGGCACCGCACCGCTCACGGGTCCCATAGCGCGCAGGGGTGCCCGACGGTAAGTGGGCCCATCCATCTCCTTAGGGCCCCAGCACTTGCCCGGGTGCGCTGGGTTCTGACGCCAGGCCTGCATATAGGTACTTTACTCAAGCTCTACACAAGTGCACCGTCACTTTTATTATCCCCGCCTTCTTTGGCTTCTCTTATTTTACTCTAGTATTTATTTTGATTTATTTTATTCACTTATGTAGCACCATTAATTCCGCAGCGCTTTACAGACATTATCGACACTTTCCCCATCGGGGCTCACAATCTAAATTCCCTATCAGTATGTCTTTGGAGTGTAGGAAGAAACCGGAGAACCCAGCGGAAACCCACAAGAATACGGGGAAAACATACAAACTCAGTATCACATACAGTATATGGATATATAAAATAGGACTCTGAGAAATGTATCTCATTGTTTTGCAATTTTTCCTTAACGGGGCTCTCTGGGAATAGAAAAAAATAAATAACTAAATGGAATCTTAATGAATACATTTATCAATACCTTTAATTAGCAATTTTAGCTTTTTTGTTTAGGGAGGTAAACACTACACAATTAATATGGTCAGTGTCTTGTTACACAGAAAGAAACCTGTCCTAGAATATTAGCACAGAAACTTGTGAGCATGTGCCATAGGAATATTCCTGATATGACTTAGAGATAACCTATAACAGTGTGAGCAGACTTTTCGTACCTTAATAGCCCTGGTATCTCCAGTATTAGATCATATAGACAGGGTAGACATCAGTGTGAGCCGCCTCTTCTTATTTAAGCACTGCTTGTATCTCCAGCATAATATCAGATAGACATGGTGGACAGCAGTGTGAAGAGCCTCTTCTTACTTCAGCACTCCTGGTATCTCCAGTATTAGATCAGATAGATAGAGTAGACAGCACTGTGAGCAGTCTCTTCTTACCTCAGCATTCCTAGTATCTCCAGTATTAGATCAGATACACATGGTGGACAGCAGTGTGAGCAGCCTCTTCTTACCTCTGCACCCCTGGTATCTCTAGTTTAAGCTCAGAAAGACATGGTGGACAGCAGTGTGAGCAGCCTCTTCTTACCTCTGCACCCCTGGTATCTCTAGTATTAGATCAGTTAGACAGGTGTACAGCAGTGTGAGCAACCTCTTCTTACCTCTGCACCCCTGGTATCTCTAGTATTAGATCAGATACACATAGTGGACTGCAGTGTGAGCAGCCTCTTCTTACCTCAACACCCCTGGTATCTCCAGTATTAGCTCAGAAAGACATGGTGAACAGCAGTGTGAGCAGCCTCTTCTTACCTCTGCACCCCTGGAATCTCTAGTATTAGATCAATTAGACAGGTGTACAGCAGTGTGAGCAGCCTCTTCATACCTCAGCAACCATGGTATCACCAGTATTAGCTCAGAAACACATGGCGGACAGCAGTGTGAGCAGCCTCTTCTTACCTCAGCACCCCTAGTATCTCTAGTATTAGATCAAATACACATGGTGGACAGCAGTGTGAGCAGCCTCTTCTTACCTCAGGATCTCTGGTATCTCCAGTATTAGATCAATTAGACAGGTGGACAGCAGTGTGAGCAGCCTCTTCTTACCGCTGCACCCCTGGTATCTTCATTATTAGATCAGATAGACAGGGTGGACAGCAGTGTGAGCAGCCTCTCCTTCCCCTAGAACCCCTGGCATCGCCAATATTAGATCATGGGATCAAACGGATACCTATGAAATATGTGCTCACTCATCACCTTTTTCTGATGTGGTTGAAACCTAGCCCACGTTAGTCAATGAAAAAACTGGGTAGGTGGGATTTCAAGTACATGAGTGAGTTTTGGTTGCATCCGCTGCCTAAAACGGTCAGTTTACCGCCAGTGAGAGCTATATAGTGACTATGTGGCTGTCACTGGGGTGTCTTTGGTTCGGGTTGGTTGGGTGGCTGCGTCATTATATAGCAACGTGCACTCACAAGCAGAAGATGAGTTTGCTATAAGAAATCCCAATATAAAATACCGCTTTTATATTTTACTGACTCTAAAACTTTATTTATTTTCAGCCTTAGCTAATAACTGGAACTTTTTTTATATAAAATAAGTATATAACACCGGAGCTGGAGAAAGGACTACATAGAGGAATAATAAGTAATGGACCATTAATGATTAATGACATCAAATCTATAAATACACAAGTTTATAAAATTATAAAAAGAAGTCTACATGCCGCCCAGAGGATCAGGGAGCATCGTGCTTATTTATTTATTTTTTTTCAATAATTTATTTTCCGCTGTTACACTTGGCAATCAATAATTTCAGTAATAGCTGGTATGGGTCTACTGAATTGTGGTGAGGGGTGACGGAGAGCCGCTCCGAAGAAGGTGGCCAGCAAGTAACTGGGCCCAATCTAAACCCTGAAACAAGGCCTCCCAAAATAATAGTGCTGATGCCCTCATATGAAGCACAGACATTTCCCAGGGCATTTACACATGGGTCCCATCAGCCTCCCGCTTCTATATTGGTGCCAGGAATGATTGACAAGGTTATGACCATGACTCAGTCTAAATATTGTATTTTTAGTTAGCCATTGTATAGCACTGTTAGATTATGTATTGGGAACTGTATAGTGATAATATGTGAACAATGTCCGGTACTATTTATTTGTGCCTTGTATTTTGATAATATGTGAGCACTGTATTGTAGTATTTATTTGGGCACTGTATGGTCATAACATGTGAGAACTGTAAAGTGGTGTTTATTTGGGCATTTCATAGTGTTAATATGTGAGCACTGTATGACAGTATTTATTTGAGCAATCTATTGTGCTATCTTGAGAACACTATATAGCCGTATTTATTTTGGCTCTGAGTGGCACTGTTATTTTGTTGCTAAAGAATGGCACTCTTATGTGGGCACCATCCTTTATACCTTGTATAATGTAGCACTGTATAATATCTTATTTGTATATAAATTGTTGGCGGGGGAGCTAAGAGAATAAGCCTCACACGGTACCGTGCCTCCTTAGTCAGGTCGTGACCCAAGTGCAACCTTTTTCTCTGCACCCCATGTATTGCATGCCTGCTTATAGACCAACGTATTCTGCACCACGTATCACTCTCATCCTCCCTGCGGAGGTCACGCTAGAATGTCAGATAATTGCACAGTGTGTGCCCTTATGGGCAGGGGCGTACTGGCCCACCGTATGATCGGGAAAACCCCCGGTGGGCTCCGGGTTCCGATGGCCATGCCCCTAAGCCCCGCCCTCACACCCACTGGGCCCTGTACAGAGAACAGAGGACCCCCCGGTTCGCTAATCAGATAGGCAGCACTGCCGATATGATTAGTGATGGGCCCTCTGCAGCAGCACAGCAAGGAGACCGGTCTCCCTGCTCTGCCTGCTGCCGCAGTGCCCCTCTGCCGCCTCTGCCGGCGCGTGCGCAGGAGGTCAGTCTCAGGGCGATGACATCATGGCCCTGGGACTGCTTCCTGTGCGCGCTGTGGAGGACGGATCCGCCGTCGCCCTAGGCAGCGGCTGCAGGCCTGCAGCTCATCTCGACGCATGAGTATGAAAAGCAGGGGCCGGGAGGGGAGGAAGGGATAGGAGGGAGGGGTGACTGAGAGGACCCCTGGCCGAGGCTGTCAGTAAATGCTACTGGGCAATGGTCATGATTATCATCATGCCCATTGCCCAGCCTGTCCTGCTGCCAACCTCTCGTTACTGTTACTATGCCTAGCAGCATGTACTACCACCAGTGGCTGGCAGGACATGCTGGGTGGGCATGAAAGTACCAAGGAGGCTGGCAGGACATACTAAGCATGAATCGGGCTATGGGTGGAGGAGAGCGGTGCCAGCGCCCGCCCTTCTCCCCCGCTTGCTCAGGGCCCAGCAGCCGGATACTTACCTCTCCTCCTGCCTCCGCAGATCCGCTGTATTTCTGCTCTGCGCTCCCTGTGACATATCAGGTCAGAGGGTGCGGTGACGTCTTTCCACCGCGCCCTCCCCTGAGCCATCACAGGCAGCGCAGAGCGGGTAGACGCCGGCGACGCTGGAGTACGGACCTGAGCAGCGGCAGCAGGTAAGGAGGAGTGAGGTGAGTATTTGATTATTATTTTTTTTAATGTATGGAGGCATGGGGCATTATATGGGGGGGGTGATATCCTGCATGGGGCATTATATGGGGGAGTGACATTCTGCATGGGGCATTATATGGGGGGGTGACATCCAGCATGGGGCATTTTAAAGAGGGGGGTGACATCCTGCATTGGGAATTTTAAAGAGAGGGGGTGATATCCTGCATGGGGCATTATAAAGAGGGGGGGTGACATCCTGCATGGGGCATTATATGGGGGTGACATCCTGCATGGGGCATTATATTGGGGAGGTGACATCCTGCATGGGGCATTATATGGAGGGGGGTGACATCCTGCGGCGCTGGAGTCCAGACCTGAGCAGCGGCAACAGGTGAGGAGGAGTGAGGTGAGTATTCGATTATTTATTTAATGTATGGAGGCATGGGGCATTATATGGGTGCGGTGGTGATATCCTGCATGGGGCATTATATGGGGGAGTGACATCCTGCATGGGGCATTATATGGGGGGTGACATCCAGCATGGGGCATTATATGGGGGGGGTGACATCCTGCATGGGGCATTATATGGGGGCGGTGACATCCTGCATGGGGCATTTTAAAGAGAAGGGTGACATCCTGCATTGGGCATTATAAAAGGGGGGTGTGACATCCTGCATGGGGCATTTTAAAGAGAGGGGGGGTGATATCCTGCATGGGGCATTATATGGTGGGTGACATCCTGCATGGGGCATTATATGGGGGGGTGACATCCTGCATGGGGCGTTATATGGGGGAGGTGACATCCTGCATGGGGCATTATATGGAGGGGGGTGACATCCTGCATGGGGCATTATATGGGGTGGGTGACATCCTGCATGGGGCATTATATGGGGGAGGTGACATCCTGCATGGGGCATTATATGGGGGAGGTGACATCCTGCATGGGGCATTATATGGAGGGGGGTGACATCCTGCATGGGGCATTATAAGGGGGGGAACAGCCTGCATAGGGCATTATGTGGGGAGAACAGCCTGCATGGAGCTTTATATGGGGCCAGTATCCTGTACAGAGCATTTTATGGGGGCCAGTATTCTGTATGGAGCGTTATTGTCACGCTGTCTCTGTATACTGGAGGTAGGGGGCCTAAGCTGACCCTAAGCTGGGGCCCTGACTAATCCCTCAACCTGGAGGTACTGTTAAAGGTACAGAGGTCCAGGCCACCAGCGTAACCCCTACCTCCTGAGGATCCCTGCACCTAAGTAATCTAGTCCTGAGAAGGACCCCGATCACAACAAAAGGGGACAAGTAATAATATGCCCACACACAGTACTTAGACGAACGAGACAGTACAAGGGAAAAACCAAAACCACCTTGCATACAAAAACTACACAACTACAACAGAGGGAACACCAACGGGAAAGGAGATAAATGATAAAGCGAGGAAGGGAAAAAACTCTCCAAATACACTTATCTCTGAAACTCCAAAAACCACGATCCGCTCTGTTAGTCTGCATGAAATGCTTTCACCGACACTTCCCTAACAGACCAGCAGGCATTTGAAGGAGTCTCACTACAGCAGCATTGATTGCAGCTGGGCGAGGCTGGACCTCGTCTAGCACAGAGAGAGAGAGAATTAACTCCCTCACTGCCGAAAAACACAAAGCACCAAAAAGTCAGCTGCGAGAAGTCAGGCTGTGTAATCGTGACGATCTTCGTGGCGACACACCCGTGACAGTTATATGGGGTCAGTATTCTGTATGGAGCATTATATGGGGGCCAGTATTCTGTATGGAGCATTTTTTGGGGGCCAGTATACTGTGTGGAGCGTTATATGGGGACCAGTATCCTGTATGGAGCGTTATATGGGGGCCAGTATTCTGTACGGAGCATTTTATGGGGGCCAGTATTCTGTATGGAGCATTATATGGGGACCAATATCCTTTATGGAGCGTTATATGGGGACCAGTATTCTGTATGGAGCGTTATATGGGGACCAGTATTCTGTATGGAGCACTTTTTGGAGGCCAGTATACTGTGTGGAGCGTTATATGGGGACCAGTATCCTGTATGGAGCGTTATATGGGGGCCAGTATTCTGTATGGAGCATTTTATGGGGGCCAGTATTCTGTATGGAGCATTATATGGGGACCAATATCCTTTATGGAGCGTTATATGGGGACCAGTATTCTGTATGGAGCGTTATATGGGGACCAGTATTCTGTATGGAGCGTTATATGGGGACCAGTATTCTGTATGGAGCACTTTTTGGAGGCCAGTATAATAGATATCACTCATGTAATATAAGAAGTGAAATCTTTGCATTGTACTATACTTATATTTCTCTGCGGTATCTGTGCATCATGAATCGTGGTATGTGTTAAAGGGGCCCACTGAGACTCTTTCTCCCAGGGCCCAGAAAAACCTGGAGCCGGCCCTTTGTGGTACTATCATGCTAGTACTACTACCACCAGTGGCTGGCTGGCAGGACATGCCATGTGAGCTTGAATGATAGTACCACAGAGGCTGACAGTACATACTGGGCAATGGGCATAATAATACCACAAAGGCTGGGAGGACATACTGGGCAATGGGCATGATAGTACCACCAGTAGACTGACTTGGCGGTCTCCAGGGCTCCGTCTCCCCTTCTCGCTGCTGTTAGGCTGGGTTAACATTGCGTTTATACTGTGCGTTACAACGGATCCGTTGTAAATCAGCGCAGACGCAATGTACTGTAGACTTGCATTGCAAAAATAGGCATGTGTTTGAAAGTATGCATTATTTGCAACGCACAGGAAAACATGGTCGGCGGCTGGAGGCCAGCTGAGCACTTCTCTGACAACTGTGTTCTAGTGTCATTCTGTGCCTGCTCATCTCTGTCAGCAGGGGTATTTGTCTGATGGCAAAGATGTAGCAGAGCTGGAGACAGAAGATCCGTGGATTACGTCAGAGCGAGGATTTTGTTTTTTTATTAAAGATGGAGTCCCTACATGTGTTTTTTTCTGTTTACTAGAAATTCATGGTGGCCATGTCTAGTTTGGCGTGACGCCATGAATTTCAGGCTTAGTGCCAGCTGATAATACAAAGCTGGTACTAACCCCATTATTACCCAGCGTGCCACCCCCACCAGGGCCGCTGGAAGAGCCGGATAAAGCGCCTGGAAATGGTGCTATGATGAATGCGCCAATTCCAGGGGTGGCTGCGGGCTGCCGTCTTCAGCGTGGGGGGCCCAGAATGCTTGGGCCTTACCATGCTGAGAATCCCAGCCCCCAGCTGCCTGGTTTTTACCAGGCTGGCGATCAAAATATGGCGGGAACCCACGTATTTTTTTTTTAATTATTTTTTTAAATAATTTAAAAAAACATTGGGCTTTCCTGACTTTTGATCGCCAGGCAGCTGGAGGTGGCAGCCCGTAGCTGTCTGCTTTATCTGCGCTGAGAATCAAAAATTCTGCGGAGCACTATGTCATTTTTGTTTTATTATTTATTTATTTTCACACTTCTATATGTGTGACAGTCCCAACAGCTAATCACAGACGCTGACACAGAGAACGGGCTTCTGTGATTGGCTGCTTGAGTAACCTGAAAGCAGCCCATACATAGTACCATACTAGAATGTATGGGCTGATTGTAGATTACTCAAACAGCCAATCACAGACGCCCATCCTCTTTGACAGCATCTGTGATTGGCTGTTGGGTCTGTGACATATAGAAGTGTGAAAAGAAATCATTTTTAAAAACGGTGTAGCGCTCTGCAGAATTTTTGATTCTCACCGCAGATAAAGCGGACAGCTACGTACTGCCACCCCCAGCTGCCTGGCTTTACCTTGGCTGCTGATCAAAAGACAGAGAAGCCGAATATTTGTTTTAAACTTATTTAAAATATTTTTTTTTTTAGGAAAAGGTGTGTGCTCCTGCCATATGTTGATTGCCAGCCAGATAAAACAAAGGAGCTGGGGGCTGGGATTCTCAGCATGGTAAGGCCCAAGTGTGCTTGGCCCCCCACACTGAAAATCGCAGCCCGCAGCCACCCCTGAAAATTTCCAGGCGCTTTACCTGGCTCTTCCAGCGGCCCTGGTGGTGAGTGGCACCCTGGGTAATAATAGTGTTAGTACCAGGCCAGCTTTGTATTATCAGCCGGTACTAAGCCCGAAATTCATGTTGTCACGCCAAATTAGACATGGCCACCATGAATTTCTAGTAAATAGAAAAAAAACACAGAAATTTTTTTTTTAATTAAAAATAAAACACAAAACCCATTTAGGCTCCGTTCATACGCGGCGCAAAAAATCTCTACTGCATGCCGACGTTGCGCTTTTCTCAGCGCGCTTTTCCCGAGGCATGTTAACATGTAGCCTATGGGGAAAGCGCGCCGAAAAGAACGCCAAGAATTGGCATGTCAATTCTTTTTGCGCGGCCGCTTTTGCAGTAAAAGCGCCCGCGCAAAAATACGTGGCAAAACGCGGCATCTGAACGCTTTTCAGCAAAATCCATAGCTTTTGCTGGAAGGCGTTTCCAGCTTTCTTTGGCACTTCTTTTACGCGAGCGGTCTAAAGCGCCGCATAAAAGCAGGAACGTAGCCTAAGGGACTCTATCTTTAATAAAAAAAAATCCTCGCTCCGACGTAATCCATGGGTCTTCTGTCTTCAGCTCTGCTACATCTTTGCCATCAGAGAAATATGTCTGCTGACAGATGAGCAGGCACAGAATGACACTGGAGCACTGTTACTGTGTAGTGCGGCACTATGTTGCTTTTTTGTCATTTCATGCAGTGTAGAAATCTTGGGAAAAGTGTGGATTGTGCTCTGGAAGTGATCATTATAGCTAACTATGTTATTTTCTGCAGAGATAAGTCCTGCATAGAAGATGGGATATATCGGTCTGCAGATAAAGAAGTTCACCTAGAGACATCACTGGTGAGTATGTGTATTACCTATGTTGAGTATATGTATTACCTATACACACACACTGACACTATATACAGAGCTCCTGTGTATAATATTAATGGTGATCATTGCATTACCTGTACACTGACACTATATACAGAGCTTCTGTGTATAATGTCACTGGTGATGACTGATAACCTGTACACTATATACAGAGCTCCTGTGTATAATATCACTGGTGATCACTGTATAACCTGTACACTGACCCAATATACAGAGCTTTTTTACATTTTTATTATTTTAGCATTATTTGTCACTATGTTGTGGCATTATGTGCTTTGGTCATGACATGACGATATTTGTCCCTTGTATGTGGTATTATTCAGTCACTATGTGGTGGTAATATGTGGTCTCATGGTGTGTCAGTATTTATACCTTGTATCTGGTAGCATTTGATCACTATGTGGTGGTATTATGTGCTTTGGTCATGGTGTGGCGGTATTTGTGCCTTGTATGTGGCATTATTTGGGCACTATGTGGTGGTAATATGTGATCTGGTCACGGTGTGGTGGTATTTCTGGCTTCTATCTGGTAATATTGGTCTTGATAGAGTGGATTGTGGTTGGTCATTTGTTTTATCTGATATCAATAAGGGGAAACCTCTTTATTTCCAATAGATATTAAATACTTGGATGTTTAACCCCTCCCTGCCCTGTGACTATTACACAGCAGCAGAGATGCAGTTGCAAAGGTTCACCAGAGAAAGCAAGTTGGCATTTGGTGAGATTTTCACCTCTGTATTTATAAGACAAAACCAGGAGTGGGTGAGAAATTCATAAAACATTACCTCGGATTGCTCCACTCCTGGTTTTGTCTTATAAATACAGAGGTAAAAATCTCACCAAATACTCAAAGTGCAACAATCTTCTGACAGTGCTGATTCCACCAATAAATAAGTGATCACCTTCCCAACCTGTGCATCGCTGATAACTTGTTTTCACCAATAAAAACCCTTTAATGCAAACTACAGTAATTGTACATCGCATTTCTGGTGAGCGCACAGTGATGGGCAGAAGCGGCCAATATAATGGGTATAACGGCTAACAGGTATTTGCAAATAGCTGAAGGGTGGGTGGGCCCCTGGAGTCAATGTCCCTGGTGGGCCCCAGACATCCCAGTCCGGCGCTGTTGACAGCAGTGACCTGGGGGTCTGAAATGCTTCCTGGGGCGATCCCCATGCTGTCCCCATGTCATTTGAGCACTGTCACTATCGTTTTGGGCACTTTTTAGGCTTTCTACAGACTGTCGGGGGTGCCGCCGCAAAAATGCTCGGGTCTCCCATAGACTAACATTGGGCTCGTTGCTCGGTTCGAGCACCCGAGTATCACGGTGAGCTCGGCCCGAGCTTCGAGCACCCGAGCATTTTAGTGCTCACTCAACACTAATTGCCACTCTTCGTAATGTGCAAACAATGTCTTCATCAGGTGGATTCCACCTGGATCCCTCATGAAAAGCACTAGATAAAAATGTAAATGATTGAACATATGCACTGCAATATAAAAACAACTTGCTGTGCATTGTGTATTTTTCAGTCTTCTTCAGCTTCTTTTCTCCGCTTCCAGCTTTGAAAATTATGAAGTGGTTAAAGAAAGTGATCGGTTCATTCTGCTGGTGGCTTCTGTTTGGAAGCCGCTCACTATTTTATATGTAGTTAACAAAAACACTGATGTTTTCCTTAAGTGTCTTCTTATAAAATAAAAAATCAGTGGGTATGCTGGCGTCTATAAGGTGCTGTGTGTACGTACCCTTAGGAATAACAGAATCTCTGGTCATCTCCTCCATTTTTGGCCAGAGTTTAGAGGATTAATGGGAGACATAGAACCGCTATTCTCCAGTTTGGGATCTAACCCTTCAGACATACTATATATGAGGTATAGTATTAATATACCATAAAAGTCAGTAATAATCAATTAAATGCGAAAAGACATTAAACAATTTTAATTTTTTATTTCTTTGAATTAAAATTGCATGGAAGGATGAAGACAAGTTCTTGGAGGAGCCTTCAACTTTTGCACGTGTCTCTTGCTGGTCAGGAGGCCACAGGTAGGTGGTACAACTCCTTCCATACAGGTACAGCATTAATGGTGGATGTGCTGTAGTTTCTTCAGAGCGCTAGATTTGGGGGTTTTCTGTCCTCGAGATGTCAATGGTGCGTTGGTGGCAGCAGCCAAAAATGCAGCTTTCTCTGACAGCACGAGCAGCCCTGGATAATCCACGCCGGCAGGATGTTATCATCCGGCGGAAGAGAGAACCTAGGAGAAAAGATGTAAAACTGATGTAAGTAATGGGACTCCATATTAGAGGACACTACTGTGGTGTCACTGTAGCATGACGTTAGAGGAATCTCATCATACAGAGGAGCAGAATCATTGTCAGCCATCATACATGTGACAATCCCACCACTGACGGATAACATCTGCTCCACATGACTTCTTCTCACTGACGTCATACAACATGGAGATTATCGTCACACTTACCTCGCCTAGTTTCCCCCTCTTCAACTTTCTCTGTTTTTAGTTGTTTTCTCAGTGTTCGAAAATATTTTCTTCTCTTCTGAACTGGAGATTCTAATCAAAAAGCCAGAAAAAAATGTTGATTATAAACTCCTAAAAGATGAGCTTTGTATCTTTATAGAGTTATGCAACTGATTAATATGAACCTGTAGCTTTTCTGGGTTCCGGTGGTGTCTCCCCAAAGAACCATGTCCCCATATTAATATGACATTACTTTCAGCAAGCCACAGTGTTATATAATCAGTTAGATAAAACTTCATTGTAACTTTAAAGAAGACCCATCACCAGGTCAAAAGTGTCCAAGATTCGCTCTTATTTTATGTCTGCTTCTCCCCTGAGTATTCTGATATTTGTTTTCCTAAAATCCACAGTACGGTTGTAGAGATATGGGACTTTTTATTTAGTGTTAATTATTATGGTCTTTATCATGTGGGCGTGGTAACCTAAGGGCACGCCCCAGAGGATCCTGTGAGCACCGTCCCTTTGTAAAGAATAAAAATTACCACTAATTACAAATGCCCATAACTCTGGAACCGTATGGGGGATTTTAACAAAACAAAAAATAGAATACTCAGGGGAGCAGAAAGAATAAAGGAAGTAATTTTAGAGCCTTAATATTTAAATTTTGGATCATAGGCTATAATTGGATGGCCTATAAACCTGTACATACCTGACAATGAGGGCGAGGATGACTCACTGTTTTTAGCAGTAAAACACTGATTGTCTCCAACAGTTTTGGAAGGGGAAGATTCTTTCTGCCTGTTGGTAGAAAAAAGACACGTAAATTACAAGGAAAAAACAATAGAATAACGGAAGAACACCTGTCTGTAAGGTCAATTAGGACAACATAGAGGAGATATCCTGCTCAAGACCACATTTTACCAGCAAGAATGGAGTCTAATTAGTAATATTGGCCTGTAGTGAGTTGGAAATGAATGGTTGGTCGCAACAATCAGCTGTTATTGAAGTTATCACAAGTAAGACCCACAGAGATTGTGTAGTCATGGGGTGGTGGATGCTAGATTTAGATTTGTGTTACTCGTATCTTGTATTTGGATCCGACATATATCAGGACTAAATCTCATAATAATAATAATCTACTCACATTTCTGAGCGTTTTTCATTGATCTCTGGGGAACACCCTGGAGGTGACATAGGCACTTCATTGCCTTCATCACTGTTCTCTTGGGAACACTGTGGAGGTGACATAGGCTCTTCATTGCCTCCATCACTGTTCTCTGGGGAACACTGTGGAGGTGACATAGGCTCTATATTGGTCATCATCCCAGTATTGGTGATATATAGCTAAAACAGATAAAGAAATATAAAATAGATATATTTAATTTTTTTTTGTAATTATAGGTTTCATACATTTTATTAGCCACATACTTACTTTAGAAGACCTTTGATAAGTTGATGCAAAGTTTTTGATTTCTGGCCAGTCATTGTCCTCACTTGTGTCCCCCTCATCTGAATTCATATGTTTGAAGCTGCTACTTCGAGCTAAAAAATACAAGTGTTATTAGAGAATATTAGTATAATACCCAGACAGTCACCATGTTATCACTAATAATGATGGGAACTGATTTTGACATAAAATGAAAGACAAGACACACGTCAGTTTTCTGCAGATGACGTCTCATTTTACTTACTGATAAAGTAGCGGGTGTCCTCATCTGACTTTAGGTCAGGAACGAACAGGGGCTTCTGACTTAAAAGGTTGTCAAAGTCTAAGTCACGCATAAATGGATGAATTTTGATCTCATTTGCGCCTCCTGGAAAAGGAAGACAAGAAAGAAAGTGATACAGTCATTGTCAGAGAAACTGCTCCATATCTGTAGAATTTATGTTAATCTGAACTGAAGATGTAACAGAGCCGACATAAAGGAAATATATTGAACATTATAGCATGAAGAATGGGTAATAGAAAAGTAGGTAGAGTACAGAACCTCAGTGCTGATCCTCATGGAACCCATCATTTGTCTATTCACGCTGTAATAATTCATTGATAATACTATTAATATTACCTGTTCCAAGTCTCAGTGCTGGAATTTTTCTGAGCAGTTGAGTGATGATGCCTCGAGCATTAGTTGGAGGAAAGTAATTACATCTCCAAGGTATATCATCTGTTATATAAAAAGCAAATATTATAAGAAATAAAACCTCTTCATTTATTTTCATAAAAAAAAAATTCCTTAACAAAGCTAGAAAAAACTACAGAACTATTCAAGTCAAATAACAGTGACATCACAAGCATTCAGATTATTTTACTTACCCTGGATGATACTGTGTAAAATATTCCTTCTGCAAGCCCCTGTAAATGGTGGATATCCAAATAGAAATTTATATAGGATGATCCCTATTGACCACCAGTCAACAGGCCTTCCATAGCCTATCTTTAGGATAACTTCTGGGGCCATGTAAGTAGGGGTGCCAGCAGTCTGGAAACCAACAGAAAAAGGAGATGATGATCAATAAATATAATTGCGACACATAACATCAGTGGAAATGTTTTTCTAGAGAAATTATAAATCAGAGAAGGAGAAAGATGAGATCTGTAAAGTACAAGACCCTGTAAGTAAAGCCTACCTCTTTATCAAGGAACTCTTTGGTGATGTCCTTAGTTGGAGTCTTGTAGAAGTCTGAGTTTGGTCTCATGAGGCCGAGTTTTGAAACCCCAAAATCAGTGACCTTAATATGTCCTGTTGATGTTATCAGGAGGCTGTGAAAGAAAAGATGGTGTCAGCACCAAGTAATAACCCACAGACTGTATAAGAAACTCTAACTTTCTTCCCCTCTAATATGCTAGAGGGGTCACTTACTTCTCAGGCTTCAGATCTCTGTGCACCACACCATAGCTGTGCAGGTATTCCACAGCAAGGACCGTTTCCGCAATGTACATACGGGCCAAGAGGACTGGTAAAGGACCCCTGTGCTTTAGAAGGGTACCACAGTCACCTCCTACAGGAGAAAGCAAATATGAGAACTGAGGGTTTGTTACAATGTAAATTACACATGATGAGTGGGAATGTGAAAAAGGCGGAGACATTGGGACAGGATGGTCTATATATACTGTATAATGTAGTGCGTATACTGTATACTGCAGATAGACCCTATACATAGAGACAGAGCCTCATCTACGAGCCTCTAATTTTTTTCTCTGTGAACGTTCTTATCTATAAAAACTCTTCAAAAAGACAAATCTTCCTTTTACCCATAGTGGAAATTGCTGCCGTGCTCAGCGAGGACATACTGGGGGACTTTCATAGAGATCAATGGTTTTTCAGGCATCTTGGTAACAGATGACTTATAATAATTGCAAAGAGGACATGTAACCGTCCATGTGGGCACATTGTGGTCATATATAGGTGCTAGGATTAAGCAGACGTGGGCTGGATATAGATACAATGGATGCGTCCTACCTGGTACATACTCCATGACCATACATAGATGAAGTTTAGTAGGAAAGGAGCAGAACGTGGAGACCACAAAGGGACAATCTGCGAATGCTGAGATGTCCCTCTCCAGAAAGGCCCATTCAAGCCTCTTTGGATTTTTCAGGTTCTCCTTGTCCATTTTCTTCATAGCGCAGACTTGGTTTGTGTCTTTATGGCGAACTAAGTGGACGGCCCTGGAGAGGAGAAAAAAACATGATTTACTATAAATTCTTATTAACAATCTATCTATAGATCTCATCAAATGATCTCCTGTATTAATGATTAATGTGGGGCCATCACTAGAAAACCATGTCTATAAATACATAAAATAACACTCCACAAATGATCACCAATGGGGGGTCCTCATCCACGTCACATCCTAACTGACCTGAATAGTGACAGATAGATGTGGACCGTGATGTGAACTCATAATTTGTCCATGGGAACATAACATGGGAAGGACGCAGAGACATCGTCATAAGGAGCCCTGGGAAATATATATAATACCAAAGTAAAGCTCACCCAAAGGCTCCACTGCTGATCAGTTTGATCGGTTTATAGTCGCTCTTACAAGGATTTCTCCCCAGGTTCAATGATCCGATCGTGGCCTAAAAAGGAATAAGAAATGACATTAAGACATAGAAACTGCAGGGGAATAAAAGCTGAAGATGCAGGAACGTCTCTCTTCTATATTATGGCCATTTATATCACCATGTTACTTATGCTATCTACACTACAAGTACTACATGACAACTGACGAGGGATCCGGTCGCTTGTAAACCTTTAAATCCCCACGTCCTCCCTCCATACCCAATGTATGTATATAAGACACATGGCTGCTTGTGACCTGTGTAAAATGGCCACAGCAGACTCCAACTCAAAACGCGGGGTGACTGCAACAATGATAGCCCCACAATTATATACAGTAGATATCTAATGGGCTTTAAACCAGAAGAAAAACAACACCTAATTAAGAGTTAGACCCTAGCCGCACCACACCGACACCACACCGACACAAGGGTTAAGGCATTAATATCCCACATTAATACCACTATCCTCACAGGACCAAAGTCCACTAGTTATATTGAGATGTAACCAAAGTCACTATTCCCCCAACAGTAACCTCCGTCCAAAGGACATCACATTTATCAAGACTCTGACCCAAACCTATCCCCCACCGCTGTGACCGTCCCAAAACCTCTACTTATCAAGTGCCAGCCTTCAAACTTTCCTCCCATCTCTTTATAAGGGCTGGTTGGATGCTGGAACGTGAAACTCCTACCTTCTTCCTTTTATTGTCCCCCTGTAACCCAGCTCCTCAACTCCTTCCCGCAAATGTACGGGTTATTCACGTCCTGGAAGGGTCCTCACATGTGGAGGGGGCTCAGGAGCTGAGCTCCCCAAACATGCGTATATGAAATAGCCAGCATCTGTCCCTAAAAACCGTGGACAACGCAGAATTCTTCTGTTAACTATTTAAATAAAGCTGTCAGTCTGTGACAGTATCATTTCAATTGTGCATGCACCGATGCCTGAGCACTCTTGCTTTCATCGGCCCTCCACAAGGCGATCACAAGGGTCTAATGCATTTCTAGGACAACCAGGGGTCTGCTGAAGACCTCCGTTGCTGAAACCACGGTCCTCCTTGTGAAGCTTAGCTATAGGCTGAGCTCCAGAGGAGATCAAGATTTTCACTATATAGCGCAATACTGTAGTATTGCAATATATAGTATGAGCGATTTGCAGGATTAAGTCCCCTAAGGGAACGAAAAAAAAAATTTTAAAATAAAGAAGAAAAGATTTAAAAAAAATTTAAAAATATAAAAGTTCAAATCACTCCTCTTTTCACCATTTAAAATAAAGAAAGGAAAAAATTAATGATCATATTTGATATTGATGCGGTTGTTAAAGTCTGATCTTTTAAGATAGGGAATTAATTAATACGATCAATAAACACCGAAAAGAGGAAAAAAAATTGGATTTGTGTTTTTTTTTTGTCTTCTCATTTCACTTAAAAACATTAATAATAAACAATCAAAACACCCATAGAATCTATGATTCTATGACACTCTATGTACACAAAGTTCACTGCAAAACTCAAATCTTCACTCATCCCAATCGACAGAAAACTAAAATGTTATGGGTCCCTGAATATAGCGACACAAAGAACCATTGCATCTCACTTGGAATTTTTTTCCCTTGTTTCAGTACAATGTATGGTAAATAGAATGGAGCCACTGAAAGCTACAACTTGTCCTGCAAAAGAATCAAGCCCTCACATGTCTATGTCAATGGAAAAATAACAAATTTATGGCTCTTGAAAGAAAGTGAGGAAAAAATGAAGGCATAACAACTGAAAACTCTGTGGTCCATAATTGGTTAACCAATCCAATTCCCCCCTACCTCCACAACCCTCCCAATAACCCTGTAGATATCACCCTCTCCCTTGTCATGTAGCCTGTATGCCCTATTACTGCTCCCCGGCTATTCTTATCTGGGTATTTGGTACAGGTTAAACTTATATTCCATTATTATTTTCCATTATTACTATATGATTTGTGCAGATTGTCTGCTATTTACCTGTTGTACTAATGTCCATATGTTCTTCTGTAAATGCTCAAGATATTCTGAGCTTATATGACCTCGTTTGTATTTGGTCAGGCAATCTCTCACAAGCTCCATTACCAGCCGGTAAGTGAAGCTGAGGACGCCATCGGGTAGTGGTAGCACAAAGTCAGGGTCATAGGTGGCAAGAATCCCCTGGAGTAGTGCTAACACCTGAAGTCTGTCTGGAGGAATTCCAGACATTTCCTGTAAATCCAAGCGCAGTCTGTATATGACTAGCTATATGGCTTATCACACCGACAACAATGACACCGGAAAGTCAAAGTGACAACTAGAGTGTAATCACTTGTAGAAATAGTGATGGTTAATTGTGATGTCATAATGGAATCTTGTGTTCTACTCTTAAAGGGGCAGCTTACCTTATAAGGAAGTTGCCTAGCATCCCTTAAGGAGGCAACAATATAGGCTGAGCATCGGTACCATATGCAGACATGGATGATAGAGCTATGGACGCTTTACTCTTCTGAGCAGTTAGAGTATTATTATGTTGTTACATAAATTATTTATATCTGTTCCACACAATAAAAATTACAGTGTTTTGTATCAATAAGAAAGTCAGATTCCGGGGCTAAAAGACAATGTATATCTTTGTACCGTGTTAGGGGCTAAAAGAAGTATCTTTACTGAGGGAACAGGGCCGGACTAGGGGCTGCGCCCAGCTCTGGCATAGGACGCACACAGGCCCATGTTACTCTCCCACACCCACTTTCAAAGATGAGGGTCTCTATTACAAATATGACCCTGCCTACCATTGGAGAAAATCTAAATTTACTACTCCCCGTGATACCAATTTATTAGGATGATCATTTAGGTCTCTTTATCACATTAATAGTTCCCCTTGGGCATCCTTATAATAATAAGAGTGCCCCTCTGGGTTTCCTTATAATAATATTAGTGCCCCTCTGGGTCTCCTTATAATAATAATAGTGCCCCTCTGGGTCTCCCTATAATAATAATAGTGCCCCTCTGGGTCTCCTTATAATAATAATAGTGCCTCTCTGGGTCTCCTTATAATAATAATAGTGCCCATCTGGGTCTCCCTATAATAATAATAGTGCCCCTCTGGGTCTCCTTATAATAATAATAGTGCCCCTCTGGGTCTCCCTATAATAATAATAGTGCCCCTCTGGGTCTCCCTATAATAATAATAGTGCCCCTCTGGGTCTCCTTATAATAATAATAGTGCCCCTCTGGGTCTCCTTATAATAATAATAGTGCCCCTCTGGGTCTCCTTATAATAATAATAGTGCCTCTCTGCGTCTCCTTATAAGATTAAAGGGAATCTGTCAGAAGGATCAGCCCTCCCTCCCAAGCCGTCTATATGGGCATACGTTATACACGTGGTCCCTTTACCAGCGAGGTTGGTCGACTGGGATAAGAAAATCATTCAACGAGAGACTAGATGGATTTTATTATCTAATGGCCTATTGTTATAGTGTGATCACTATTCAGTATGGCCCTATTACATAGACTATCACCATACAGTGTGTAGGCCAATTGTGGCTGCGCTCTTCTATACGGCATAGTCGGCCATTTGGACGGACTTCTTTTCTTTATCTATACTTTTAATCTTGGCTGCACTGAATATTGATTCAGGGTTAAATGATTCTCCTTTGTGTGTGCATCGATTATATCTGGTACATTTACACTATATTAATACATCCTCTATATTTATAATATATCTATACACCTATATTCCCTGTTGTCTTGTTGCCTAGCCATTATGGGAACCAATCTGGACCTATGATGTGATAAATACTTGATGAGATCCATAAAACAGCGCCCCCTATTGGAGCCCACTGTTCGTTTCAAGCATGGACCTTCTGGTATCTGTATGGGGAGGAAACTTCTCGCTGGAGCGCCGCGTGCCTCCCAATGCGCACTGACGCCCCCTCCGGTCTCATCGCTGGAACACATTTTTATGTAAAGTGTCATTGAATGCAGCAGCCGGGTCTAAGCTCCTAATAAACACAACCCTCCGCCTGCCCCGCTGTGTTATTACAGGCTCTATTCCCCTTCAAGCCTAAGCGTCAGAATGCCTGCTCCTCCTCTTACCTCCCCCTTTCACCTGCTGTTATAGTACAGCCTGTCTGGGCTCTGTATTAAAGCCTCTTATTAACCCTCTCCCCCTATGTATCTACTGGTAGACCCCATATTAATATAAGCCCCTTGCATACCATGAGCTGCAATATTATTATTGTAAGAAACCCCATGTGCACTATTATTATCAGGCATAGATGGTGGCATTATTATTCAGTATCGGCACACAGGGGGCATTATTACTATCTAAGGCAAGGGTGGGCAATTAATTTTCCAAAGAGATCACATGAGAGACCATGACTGTTGCGGAGAACAAACCAATAGACAGATATGAATTCTGCTCAATATTCATATCAACATATTAATTACATTTATTATAATATATTAATATTATCACTAGAGATGAGCGGTGTTCGACTCGAACTGTTCGCCAATCTCAAATTCGAGCTGTTTTGGGCGGTGTTCGAGCCGTTCGGCGAACACGAACAATTTGAAAAAAATCCGGCTGTTCGAGGTTATGTTCCATAACTGTTCGTGCACCAAAATCATAACTGGATTTTTTCTCAGTAATGCTGAAAATTAATGTTAATACGCAGTTTGAGTGTACAGCGGGGCGGGGGGAGGTTCATGGGATGGATCTCTGCAGAAATAATGAAGATCTCCATTTTTTTTTCTCTTTCCCCCATTTACAGTGGGGAGATGCAATCTGTCAGCCTATCAGCAGCGCACACACGGAGCGAACTGCTTTTTTCACACAAGCAAAGGCATGTGTCATTGGCAGTGTATGTCACATGTCCTTGCCCTATAAGACCCAGCAATTTTCCACGTAGCCACCATTTTCTCACTGCTGCAGCTGCGTGTTAGACGGCACCGCTGTTGCTGTGTGCGCTATACTTTGAGTGTTCATTTCAAGCCAATTTTCGCACAAATCTACAGATAGCTTGGGAGTAGGGGATAGTTGTGATTGCAGTCCTTTTGAGGACTAGGTTACATCATTTCCTACGACTTTTATCAGGCAGGTCTGTGCTCTTAAATAGATAGGTTGGGAGTAGGGTCTACTTGTAATTGCAGTCCTTTTCTGGACTAGGTTACAGCATTTCCTAGGACTTTTTGCTAGGCAGGTCTGTGCCAGTGCTGTGCAAGTTTTTTTCACAGCATTTGGCTAAATCTAGCTAAGCAAATCCTTTTTGGCCTCTTGCAGTGTGTGTTAGTCAGTGGAGTAGCCTATCTGTGTTGCAAGCTATACCACCTGTGTATAGAATACAAATTTTTTTACTGCACCTAGCCAATTAAAACCTTTTGGGCATAGCATCATTCTATTAGTCCATCTATACTAACCTCCACCAGGTTGCAAATTAAAAATAATTTTTATCTACATCTAGCTCTGAAAAAAAATGTGGTCTTGTAGCAGTGTGTGGGACTTGTTCTATTAGTCCATCTATACTAACCTCCACCAGGTTGCAAATTAAAAATAATTTTTATCTGCATCTAGCTCTGAAAAAAAAATTGGGCTTGTAGCAGTGTGTGGGACTTGTTCTATTAGTCCATCTATACTAAGCTCCACCAGGTTGCAAATTAAAAATAATTTTTATCTGCATCTAGCTCTGAAAAAAAATTTGGGCTTGTAGCAGTGTGTGGGACTTGTTCTATTAGTCCATCTATACTAACCTCCACCAGGTTGCAAATTAAAAATAATTTTTAGCTGCATCTAGCTCTGAAAAAAAATTTGGGCTTGTAGCAGTGTGTGGGACTTGTTCTATTAGTCCATCTATACTAACCTCCACCAGGTTGCAAATTAAAAATAATTTTTATCTGCATCTAGCTCTGAAAAAAAATTTCGGCTTGTAGCAGTGTGTGGGACTTGTTCTATTAGTCCATCTATACTAAGTTCCACCAGGTTGCAAATTAAAAATAATTTTTATTTGCATCTAGCTCTGAAAAAAAATTTGGGCTTATAGCAGTGTGTGGGACTTGTTCTATTAGTCCATCTATACTAAGCTCCACCACCTGTGTATGTAATAAAATTGTTTTACTGCATCTAACCCAGCCAATACTTTTGGGCTAATACAACAGTTTGGCCACTCAGCTCTGCTCGGTTCCCATCCATTGTTTTTTTGTGCAAGCAACTCCAGAGTTGTCAATTAGTTAACCACCAAAATGAGTGGAAAAAGGCCTGCTGATGGTGGAAAGGGGAATAGGTGTGTTGGGAAGGGAAAAAAAGGTTGTGTCCGTGGGGTAGGTGTTAAAGCAACAGTAACATCTGCAGAAGAAAGACCATCTTCCAGCCAAACTAAGATGTCTACTTCTTTTAGTGGACAATGTGATAAGATCCCTTTCTTACGGCCACGCCAATCGCTACAAATTCCAGATGAGGCACAAAAACAGCAGGTGCTTCAACGGATATCAAGTGCTCCTTCAAGTGGGCTCTCCTCCACCTCAACCATAATGTAGACCCTCGTTCCCAAACTGTATCTCCTGTTGGTGGAGAGAATGAGGAAGGCGATGATGAGACTCAAATACCTGATTGGAACGACAACTTGAGATTTTTGCCAGGGCAGGAAGAGGTTGACTCTGAGGACGACTGGTGTGAGAACACACAGGGTGATGATGACGAGTTTGGAGATCCCACTTACTGTCAACCCACAGTCAGCCAGTCGATGAGGTCAGCAGAGGAGGTGGAGGAGGATGCTAGTGACGACGAGGTCAGGTTGCGCCTTCCTGGACAGAGACGTAGTACTGGAAGCACGTCAACAACTGCATCCTCAAACACAACTCTGCCTCTGACCACAAGTCGTAGTGGCTCTTCAGGTCGCATGGGTGCTAAGCCTTGCATAGCTTGGGCATTTTTTCAGATCGATAAGAATGACCCAACTCGTGTTATCTGTAACATTTGTCAGAAAAAGCTAAGTAGAGGCCAAAAAATATATAGTTTGAGTACTTCATACATGAACCGGCACATGGATATGAAGCATAAGTTGCAGTGGGAAGCTCACTGTGCTACAATGCGGCCTAGCCGGCTGGGCCAACCACCATCAGCCACATCTTGTGCATCCGCAGCCTCTTCATCCTCTGTGACTGGGGGGACAGCAGTCACACCTGTTTTGGGACGCAGACCGGCCACCTCTTTACCCGCAACAGCCAGTGTGATTGTCAGGTCATCATTTTATTTGGAGGTGGAAACACCAGCTGGTGTTGAGCGCTCTCCGACATCGATAGCACCACCTTTGGATCAAGGCAACCTAACATGTCCGCCTGCATCTTCCTCACAGACCGGCAGTTTGCCGGGGACACCCTTCTCAACCCCGTCTAAGCACAACAGCCAGCCCTCGGTCCCTTAGATGTGGATGTGGCACCCAGGGGAATGGGGATAACTCGGTACCCGGGCCTTTGGCCTGGCCTTTAGGGATGTCGCGGTGGTCGGCTCCCGGGCCCGTACCCTGGGGTCTCTCCTAAAAAGGGGTTGATATTTGTAAAGTTTATAAAAGAAAGAGTTCGTGACGCCACCTGTGGTTTCTGGTGAGGATCACCAGCGCTGCGCAGTCTACTGAGGCTGATGATAAGGCAGCTTGATGGTATAGCTCTCCACAGTTAGAGCTGGGCCTCAGGGCAGTATAGGAACGGGGATGCAAGATAGAGAGACTACTCTGGGCCAGAGCAAGAACAGGGACGGACACGATAGTCACTTCAGTACCTTTTACTGGTGGAATTTCAGGCACTCCCCGGAGCACTGTAGGGTGAAGGGTGTATGTCCAGATCCTCCCCAATGAGCAGGTTTTGGGCCTCCTGGTTCTGGCTTCTGCATAATAAGTTTCTGACCTGCCTGGAGCTAGGCCTAACTTTGTCTCTGTCCTGCGCTGGCTGACCTTGTGGTAGGGCCTTCTCTTGGAGTGCACGCTCCCAACCTACGGGGCCTATGTGTCTCCTGACTCTGGTACGTATCAGCACTTTAGCTATCCTGGGACCTGTAGTTCTCCAGGGATTCCGGTTTATCTTGCTGGGTCGTGGAGTTCTCGGCAAGCTTCGGACCCGGTGTCCGGTAAATTCTTCTTCTCGGGGTGAGCCAGCTAAGCTCCTCTGCTCCCCTATGAACTAACTCTCTACTCCTTTGCCTTCGGCCTACTCGAGCCCTCGATAGGCTACTCACACAAACGGCAGCGTGCCGCGGTTCACCGATCTTATGGCGCCGGCACACCTACAGCTCACCTCACTGAGCTACACCGAGTCTTGATCTGGATAAGCTCCACTGCAGGGTAGAATGCAGGAGCTGGAACAGGCTTTTGTCCTCTGAGGTAACACGTCTCAGACTGCACTGGACTCACTGCTAAACCAGACTCTGACAGACTAACGGCTGCCTGGCCCCACCTTCCCTTATATATCTCCCTAGGGAGCTCCCTCTGGTGGTCTGAGGTGGAAGGTGCAGATGTGTGAATGGTTATGGGGGCCTCTTGTGGAGGAGTCCTTCAATACACCCTTCTGGGTCTGTGATGCCAAGCACAGCTGTGCTTCACATGGACAAGTAAAAGACCATTTCCTCCTAGCCATGAGAAAGCTAAGAGGTTGAATTTCACCATCTGCAAGTGTAGCACCCTGAGGATTCGGCTGCTACAGGGTTATTGCACCTCAACCCAGAGGTGTGATATTCCACTCCCGGGTAAGGATGGAGTGTGGGACTGAGCCCAGAGAGCTGCATGCACTACACACATCCCATTTCCGGAGGGCAGACCAACGGTACTCCCACTTGGAAATGTGCAGGTACGACCGAGTCTGTCCTTGGCTGGAGTGGGAGGGGGGTGGAACATCCCAAGTAGTGTAGGGGCAGATAGGGGGAGCAGTCTGGGTAGTGCTAGGAGCTCATTGGGTGCTGGTCACCTGAGCTCACACATAGAGGGTTATAAAAGGTGGGAACCATCTAAGATCAGGGTCAGTCTGTGAGAGTCAGCCTGTGAGAGTGAGTCTTTGCAGAGGAGTCAGAGGAGTCAGAAGAAGTGACCTGAGCCAGAGTGAGAGAGGAGAAAGGAAGAAAGACCCAGAGGGGGTGAAAGAAAAGGACTCTGAGAACCCAAAGTCCATCACCGGGTGAAGAGTCGGCAACAGGGTACCGGATCCCAAACTGGTGGGGGCTAAAGCACACCCTAGCCAGAGACCGGAGGCCGTGGGCAGCGTCTGCCACGGCCACCCACCACATCCACCCTGAAGGCAGACCACGTGTAGGGTCAGGGAACCCAAGGCCAAGGGTCTCCCAACAGAAGGCCCGAGGAAGCTGGACCTAGGTGGATCCCTGGTGGGGACGGCCAGAAGACAGGACAGGAAGGAGGGCTCAGGGTCACGCTCCGGACTTACTTGGGGGTTGGCCGAGTCCAGGACCTGGTGGACGCAGCACGGCTCGGGTGGTCACTTGAAGCTGGAGTGACCGGAACATCAGCAGTAAGTAAATACCCTAAACTGCACAACCCGACTCTGTCTTTAATTACCATCTACGCTGCACCACCACAACCCCCCATCCTCTGCACCTGACCCCCTGAGGCTATACCCCACCCGTTGGGGGTTATACTATCAAAAGCTGCACCAACACCATCAGCCTCAGCGGACCCTGCTGCAGCGGCGGCCGTAGTGACCGCAATACAACGGGTGGCGTAGTCGACATAACGAACTGTGTAACATCTGTAGGACTGCCACACACTCTGAGCTTGACACCCTGGGCACGGACCGGGTCGCAGCCACTCGGCGACTACAACTCCCATCTGATCCGGCTCCGGGTATTCCCCCTAAAGAATATGGCCCAGGGGGCGCGTCAACTTTGGCGTAGTCGGCAGGATTACGTGCTCGCAACAACCGGGTACTGCGTGCCTGAAGAAAAGAACAAGTTTACCTCAAAAAGAAGTCTCCTGCCGGTTCCGGAGGGTCCCCGCCATCGGACCCCATCACCAGTCGATTCCCGCCGGTTGTCCGCCATTAACAGCTTTTTCCCGCCATCTGCAGAGTTTCCCGCCACTGGGAAGCGGTTCCCGCCATTTCCAAGGATTTCCCACCTTGGCAGAGCGGACGCCATTATGGGCGTGCCAGAGGATGGCAAGAGGCCGCCTCCCATCGTGGGCCAGGACCGAAAATGGCGCCAAAAGTGGAAACCGCCCCCACCAACAGAGACTGTGATGCTAGAGGTGTCGGTCAGCGTGAAAGAACAGCCCCTGGAGCTGACAGTCACCAAGTTGCCCCGGGACCGCCCTCGAAGTGGGAGGAGACGAAAGAAAAGAGCAAAGATGGGTGTCGCCTGGAGCAGTCTGGAGAGAGCGCACCCGGAGACAAGAAGCCTAGTGCTGAGTCCAGAAGAAGCTTACCCGGAGATGGAAGGAGAGCAGAGCAGCACCGGCCCGCTGGCCAGGAGCCTGCCGGAAACAGCAGAAGGAGAGCAGAGCAGCACCGACCCGTTGGTCAGGAGCCTGCTGGAAGCAACGACCCCACTAGGCCTAGTGGAGGTCCTAGCACAGCTCCCCCGAGACCGGGAGTGTGCGCAGACCGCTCTGGAGGGCCTCGCACGGAGGATGGCCCGGGTGCAGCGAGAGACGTTGGCGGAGTGGAGCCGTGAGATGGCCCAGCAGACCGAGACCCGTCAGCGGAGCACGCCAACCAAGACGAGGAAACAGACCGCCTCTGAGGATGGCGCAGGAGGACTGAAGGCCGGAGACGGCGCCGAGAAGGGAGCCGAACGAATGGAGGCAGGTAAAGGGGACGTCTTTACCCCAAACCGGGAAACCGCTTGCCTGCCCCAGCTCCCCGTCGCAGAGCCCGAAGTACCCCCGGCCGTGCCCGCAACCGCAACGTCACCACCGCAGACTAGGCCCCAACCGGAAGCCGCGACCCCTGTGACGTCACACGCCTCGACCCCGAGCGTGACCAAGCAGGAAGTACCACCAGCCTGGTCGCAAGGCCTAGTACACCCGGGCGCCGCAATACCAACAGCGCCCCCTACCTCCGCGGAGCCCCCGGCCTGGTCGCAGGGCCAAGTAGCCCAGGGCGCCGCCGTCCTAACGGTGCCCTTCACTTTCCAGGTGCCCCAGGCCTGGCCGCAAGGCCTGGGCAACCCGGGCGCCACCACCACCGCGCCCATAAGACCAAGAGTGCCGCATCTGGGAGAAAACTTGTTCGCCCAACACACGTGCCCGGACGGGCAGCCCTTCATCTGGCCCCAAGAGTACTACGAACTAGAACGCCAGAGGGCAAGGCCCATGTGTGAACCCCTGATACCGGCTCCAAAGCCCGTGAAAAGGATCTCGCCCCCGCTAGAAGAGGCCCAATTTGAGTGGGACCCCACCGGAGAAGATCTCATGGGGTTCACTCAGGAGACTCGGGCAGCCGCAGCGGAGCGTGCTGAGTGCTGCCGCCAGCAGCTCGAGGTCTTCGAGAGGGAGCGGAGAGGGAGGCGGGTCCGGGAACAGCAAGCTCAAATAAAGAGCGCGGAGCAGAAGAGCCGGGCCAGGAGAGACCCCCGTGCAGCGCATAGTCCCCTCACCACCGGGACTGTGATCAAGTTTAACATGCAGCATGGGTGGGGCTTCATCCGAGACCACCGCACCCCAGGCGACGTCTTCGTGACCAGGAGAGACGTTGAGTCCCACCTACCGGAGGGACACAGAGGTCGTGACCTTTACATCGGGGACGAGGTCACCTTCACCCGGCACAAGTGTGCCAAAGGACCCTACGCCCTCCATGTGCATCGCCTGACGGAGGAAGAGCTGCGGTGTGAGGAGGAAGAACAAGAGGACCCGGACGGGTCTGAAGCTAAAGGTAACCACAAAGAAAGAGCAGGAGGACGTCGTCGTTAAGTACGGCAGAGTAGAAGCTGTACATAGTTACCCGTCGGGGTACCAAAGAAACTGTTGCTGATAATATAGTCCCCGTTGGGACCAGCATGTGTGAACTGTTTACCCGTTTATCCCTTAAATCCCACTGACCGAGGACTGAGAGCGGTCATTCCTCCCTTATACCTGGCCGAGGACTGAGAGCGGCCAACTACCCCTGTATATAGTTGCGCGTCCTAAAGCGCTCCCTACTGGTTTTACGGGAAAGCCACGAGTTCCAAAGACTGTCGCACTTTACCCGGTCACACGTTGCACAGTGACCGGAGGAGGAGCCAGAGGCGACGAGAATGTTATTTATATGAAAAGTTTTATGATGATGCTGATATATATATGATATTTTATATGTTTTTATTATGTTGTTTATATGAAAAAAATTTGTATGTTTTGTGGTGTTTTGTCCTACAGCCCGAGGACGTGCTGTGATTTACCAGGGGGGAATGTAGCACCCTGAGGATTCGGCTGCTACAGGGGTATTGCACCTCAACCCAGAGGTGTGATATTCCACTCCCGGGTAAGGATGGAGTGTGGGACTGAGCCCAGAGAGCTGCATGCACTACACACATCCCATTTCCGGAGGGCAGACCAACGGTACTCCCACTTGGAAATGTGCAGGTACGACCGAGTCTGTCCTTGGCTGGAGTGGGAGGGGGGTGGAACATCCCAAGTAGTGTAGGGGCAGATAGGGGGAGCAGTCTGGGTAGTGCTAGGAGCTCATTGGGTGCTGGTCACCTGAGCTCACACATAGAGGGTTATAAAAGGTGGGAACCATCTAAGATCAGGGTCAGTCTGTGAGAGTCAGCCTGTGAGAGTGAGTCTTTGCAGAGGAGTCAGAGGAGTCAGAAGAAGTGACCTGAGCCAGAGTGAGAGAGGAGAAAGGAAGAAAGACCCAGAGGGGGTGAAAGAAAAGGACTCTGAGAACCCAAAGTCCATCACCGGGTGAAGAGTCGGCAACAGGGTACCGGATCCCAAACTGGTGGGGGCTAAAGCACACCCTAGCCAGAGACCGGAGGCCGTGGGCAGCATCTGCCACGGCCACCCACCACATCCACCCTGAAGGCAGACCACGTGTAGGGTCAGGGAACCCAAGGCCAAGGGTCTCCCAACAGAAGGCCCGAGGAAGCTGGACCTAGGTGGATCCCTGGTGGGGACGGCCAGAAGACAGGACAGGAAGGAGGGCTCAGGGTCACGCTCCGGACTTACTTGGGGGTTGGCCGAGTCCAGGACCTGGTGGACGCAGCACGGCTCGGGTGGTCACTTGAAGCTGGAGTGACCGGAACATCAGCAGTAAGTAAATACCCTAAACTGCACAACCCGACTCTGTCTTTAATTACCATCTACGCTGCACCACCACAACCCCCCATCCTCTGCACCTGACCCCCTGAGGCTATACCCCACCCGTTGGGGGTTATACTATCAAAAGCTGCACCAACACCATCAGCCTCAGCGGACCCTGCTGCAGCGGCGGCCGTAGTGACCGCAATACAACGGGTGGCGTAGTCGACATAACGAACTGTGTAACATCTGTAGGACTGCCACACACTCTGAGCTTGACACCCTGGGCACGGACCGGGTCGCAGCCACTCGGCGACTACAACTCCCATCTGATCCGGCTCCGGGTATTCCCCCTAAAGAATATGGCCCAGGGGGCGCGTCACAAGCTCTTGGCTACATAAATGCTGCCTTTCCGCCTGGTGGACACAGAGGATTTTCGAGACCTTTTGTCCCGTCACAGTGCCCCAGTACCAGATGCCCAGTCGGCACTACTTCTCAAAGAAAGGTGTGCCTGCACTCCACCAGCATGTCGCACACAACATCACCGCTTCTTTGAGAAACTCTGTGTGTGACAGGGTGCATTTCACCACAGACACTTGGACGAGTAGGCATGGACAGGGGCGTTACATGTCGCTGACTGGGTACTGGGTAACTATGGTGACAGCAGGACAAGGGGCTTCTGTCCAAGTCTTGCCGTCCCCACGAGTTGTGCGTCAATCCTCTTTATCTCGAAGTTCCTCCACTGCTTCTGCCTCCTCAACCTCCTCTCGGTCCTCCACCTGCACCCAAAGCCTGTCTGGTCATGCCACAAGCTTTCTAACTGCGCAGAAGGGATCCTGCACAGCTCCTTACTATGCTGGCAGCAGGGCTCAACGTCATCAGGCGGTTTTTACTTTGAAATGTCTGGGAAATGTGAGTCACACAGCTGAGGAGTTGTGGTCAGCTCTGGAGAACCAGTTTCATGAATGGTTGTCTCCACTGGACCTGAAACCAGGGAAGGCCGTGTGCGACAATGCTGCAAACCTCAGTGCGGCCCTTCGCCGGGGCAATGTCACACACGTGCCTTGTATGGCTCACGTGTTGAACCTGGTGTCCAGGAATTTTTAGGCCACTATCCTGGACTAGATAGCCTTCTGCAGAGGGCACGGTCGCTGTGTGCTCACTTCCGCCGTTCGCATCCCGCAGCTCAGCGACTTACATCTCTACAGAAGTCGTTGAGCCTGCCACTTCACAGGCTAAAACGCGATGTGCCTACCCGGTGGAATTCAACTCTGCACATGTTGCAGCGACTGTGGTAGCACCGACAAGCCCTGGTGCAATATGTTCTGACGTATAGCCTGGGCCAACGAGATCCAGAGGTGGGGCAAATCACGCTGGAGAAGTGGTCTCAGATCAGGGACCTATGCATCCTTCTGCACAGTTTTGAAATGGCGACGAAGATGTTTAGTGCTGACGATGCCATTATCAGCATGACTATTCCGGTGATTTACATGCTGGAGCACATGTTAAACAGAATTCGGAGTCAGGTGGTGGCACAAGAGGAGGTGGAGAAAGTAGAGGAGGAGGAGTTGTATGCGGAAGGGCTAACATCTGCAAAGTCCAGACGGTCGGCAGCACCAAGGCGGCAGGCATGTGAGGGTGGGGGAGATGGTTTTAGCAGGGTGCATGGTAGCAGCCAAACTAGTGAGAAATGTGCAGGAGCCCAGGAAGAAGTGGAGGACGAACTGATGGAAGACTCATCAGATGAGGGATATCTTGATCACATTTCTGTTGTGCGAGGTTGGGGAGAGAGGGGAGAGGAAGGAAGCATGATTGTTACCTCGCCACCAACACAACAGGGACTTGGTGCTCCTGGATGCGCAAGACACATGAGTGCCTTCTTGCTGCACTACCTGCAACATGACCCTCGAATTGTGAGAATTAGAAATAATCCTGACTACTGGGTTGCCACACTGTTAGATCCCCGGTACAAAAGTAAATTTGCAGAAATTATTCCTGCCATAGAAAGGGATGCACGCATGCAGGAGTATCAGCAGAGACTGTTGCAGAATCTTACATGTGCTTTTCCACAAAACACCAGTGGTGCACGTAGTGAATCTCACAGTTCCAACTTGCCAACTGTGGGACCGTCGAGTGTTCAGCACTCAAAATGTAACAGAAACACAGTATCTGCTGGTAACATCAATTTTGCGGAATCATTTCACCACTTTTTTAGCCCATCCTTTGCAAGGCCACAGGAGACAAGAAGTCTGACACATAGTCAACTCCTAGAGACGATGGTACAGGAGTATCTCCAAGTAAACATTGAAGCCATGACTGTGTCACTGGACCCTTGCTCTTTTTGGGCTTCCAATCTGGATAAATGGCCTGAGCTCGCCACTTATGCCTTGGAGATCTTGTCATGCCCCGCAGCCAGCGTTCTGTCTGAACGTGTGTTCAGCGCTGCTGGTGGTGTGCTGACAGATAAGCGCACGCGGCTCTCCACTGATAATGTAGACAGATTCACGTTCATAAAGATGTACAAATCATGGATCCGAAAGGACTTTTCTACCCCTGTGTCATCCTGGGGAGAGTAAAAGCTTGATGATTTGTTAATATCACCTCACCAACCGTTTTAAGCTTCCAAATTACTAATCATGTTTATCTGTATCTTGCCTGTATAATAATTTTGGCCTTGTAGCACTGTGCAGTACTGATTCTATTAGGCCATCTATACTAAACTCCACCAGATTTCAAATTACTAATCATGTTTATCTGTATCTTGCCTGTATAATAATTTTGGCCTTGTAGCACTGTGCAGTACTGATTCTATTAGGCCATCTATACTAAGCTCCACCAGATTTAAAATTACACTGGTCAATGCAGTTTTTCTGTCAAAAGGTTTTAAAACATATTTTAAGTCAATTTTGGCTGCTGATTACTAATACGAACTCCGTTTTTGGCTATCACATCAGGATTTCGAGATATTTTTGATGGAAAGTAATCCTATCGAATGTTTTTTGATAAAAACCTCATGATTTTCGTTACTACATTTTGTATATTTTTAATCAAGGAATAACAAATTACAAAGTCTGTGTACAGCAAATCAAATATACTTACAAAATTAAACTACAAAATATAAAAACACATATATATGGCACACAGATGAATGGCAAATGGCAGTTATTTGAACTTTCTTTTCTTGGCTGATCTGTGATGTACAGCTTCTGGGTTGTCTCTCATCAAGCTCCAGCAATAGTCAGCCATCATATGTGAGTCCCACCGGCCTTGATACCGTTCTTCCATTGTTTTAATGTCCTGATGAAAACGCTCCCCTTGTTCCTCGCTCACATCCCAAAGGTTCTCTGGAAAAAAGTCCAAATGGCTGTTTAAATAGTGAATCTTGGTACTCATTCTACATCCAAGATTTTGCAGACTCATTAGTAGCTCTTCCACAATCTCTTCATAGTTGTCTGCTTTCTTATTCCCTAGAAAATTCTGCACCACATTACAAAATGCATTCCGAGCTCTTTCTTCTGTCTCATTCATTGATGTGATAAAGTTTGCGTCTCTCATAAGTGTTCTTATTTGAGGTACATCCAATATTCCAGCCTTTTTCTTCTCTTCACTAAGACCTGGAAAAGTTGAACATAAATAGTTAAAGCATTCTCCACTGTGATTGAGAGCTTTGACGAACTGCTTCATCAATCCAAGTTTTATGTGCAAGGGAGGAAAGACAATGTTCTTTCTATCCACTAGTGAATCATGGATGACATTCTTATCGCCAGGTGCCAAACTCTGTCGCTGAGGCCATTCAGTTTTCACCCAATGCTCTGCTGTAGCTCTACTGTCCCAGTAGCACAGAAAACAAGGGTGTTTGAAAACTGTTTTTTTACTTTATTATCATAACAAATGGGAATTATGCATGTTCAAAGAAAACAAAGATATTCTCACATTTATTGGGAGACTAAATGAAAACTAAATTTACCTTAGTGAACCGTATAAAACGGCACTTTTCATACACTACTTATATTTTTCTTGGAATTATTGAAAATGGGCTATATACCTATAGCGCAAAAACGTGATGTGATAGAGAAATTATAAGATCAGATTTGAATTCAGCACCCACAAATTAGTCTAAAACTGTTCTTAAAGTCCATGCCAGAATTTATTTTTTTTTTGTACACCAGTGTTATTAATAATCATGTTTATCTGCATCTTGCCTGTAAAATAATTTTGGCCTTGTAGCAGTTTGCAGTACTGATTCTATTAGGCCATCTATACTAAGCTCCGCCAGATTTCAAATTATTACTAATCATGTTTATCTGTATCTTGCCTGTAAAATAATTTTGGCCTTGTAGCAGTTTGCAGTACTGATTCTATTAGGCCATCTATACTAAGCTCCACCAGATTTCAAATTAATAATAATTTTTGTTCTCTCTGAACGTGTGTTCAGCGCTGCTGGTGTTGTGCTGACAGATAAGCGCACGCGGCTGTCCGCTGACAATGTAGACAGACTCAGGTTCATAAAGATGAACACATCATGCATCAGCAAGGACTTTTCTAGCCCTGTGTCATCCTGGGGAGAGTAAAAGCTTGAGGATTTGGTAAAATCACCTCACCAACCGTTTTAAGCTTTCAAATTAATTATCATTTTTATCTGTATCTTGCCTGGAAAATAATTTTGGGCATAGTAGCAGTGTGGAGTACTGATTCTATTAGGCCATCTATACTAAGCTCCACCAGATTTCAAATTATTACTAATCATGTTTATCTCTATCTTCCCTGTAAAATAATTTTGGCCTTATAGCAGTTTGCAGTACTGATTCTATTAGGCCATCTATACTAAGCTCCACCAGCTTTCAAATTAATAATAATTTTTAGCTGCATGTAGCCCGGAAAATAATTTTGGGGCTCCTAGATGCGCAAGACACATGGGTGCCTTCTTGCTGCACTACCTGCAACATGACCCTCAGATTGTCAGAATTCGAAATATTCCTGACTACTGGGTTTCCACACTCTTAGATCCCCCACACTCTTCGATCAACCTTTTCATTTTAATAAAGAACAAAAAAATGGTCATTTTTGAAATTATAAGCATTAGCAGGTTATTAGAAACTTAAATCAAACAGTTTTCAACTCAAAGCTTTATTCTAGGTGATGTTACATTTGCACATAGGACCCCTTGTTCGAAAGGAGCTTCTGAACTCTCTCGTCCATTGAATTTGTCAGGTTTTGGATGGTTTCTGCTTCAATTGTTTTGCATGAGAACAGAATACCCTCCCAGAGCTGTTGCTTAGATGTGAACTGCCTCCCGCCATCATAGACACTCCTTTTGATGATGCTCCAGAGGTTCTCAATGGGTTTGAGGTCAGGGGAGCATGGAGGTCACACCATAAGTTTGTCCTCTTTTATGCCCATATCAGCCAGAGATGCAGATGTGTTATGTGCATCATGAGACGGTGCATTATCATGCATGAAAATGATCTTGCTGTGGAATACATGGTTCTTCTTCTTGAACCATGGCAGGAAGTGCTGTTTGAGAAACTCCACATACATCATGGAGTTCATCTTTACCCCTTCAGGGATCCTAAAGGGGCCGACAATCTCTCTCCTCATGATTCCAGCCCAAAACATTACTCCACCTCCTCCTTGTTGGCGCCGTAGCCATGTTTGCATGGGGTGTCCATCAACCAGCCATCCTCCACTCCATCCATCTGGACTATCGAGCGTTGCACAGCACTCATCGGTGAATAAAACAGTTTTGAAGTCAGTCTTCATGTATTGTTTGGCCCACTGGAGCTGTTTCTGCTTGTGTACAGTGGATAGAGGAGGTCAACAGGATGGCTTATGCACAGCTGCAAACCTCTGAAGGGCCCTGCATCTTGTTGTTCGGGGGACGTTGGAGCAGCTTCAAAAACTTGTCTGCTGCTATGACAAGGCTTTTTTGCCGCTGCTCTTTTAACCTGACGTAATTGCCTGTAGGAAAGAGTCCTCAATTTTCCCTTATCAGCACGCACACGTGTGTACTGTGAATCAGCTACATACTTCTTGATTGTGCAATGATCACGATGAAGTGTCTTGGCAATGTTGAATGTAGTCATGCCTTGACCTAAACACTCCACAATTTGTTGCTTCTCAGCAGCCGACACATCCTTTTTCTTTCCCATTTTGGCAGAAAATGTAGGCTGCTTAATAATGTGGGACAGCCTTCTTAAGTAGTCTTGCCTTTCATTGGACACACCTGCCAAACTAATTAGCACAGGTGTCTGCAATTGCTTAGAGTGATATAAAGAGCCCTGACACACATCACCATCAATGAGTTTAACTGACAAACAAAAAAATTCTTACCTTATCACTCCTAAACACTTTTTGCATAATAATTTGGAACACAGTGTACATGTGCTTTTCCACAAAGCTCCAGTGGTTCACGTAGTGAATGTTACAGTTCTAACTTGCCAACCGTGGTCTGTATGGAGTTGTTCAATAAAGGGCCCAAAATTAAGATAACATAGACGGGAGAGGTCTCTATGAATAGGAATTCCTAAGTATTTGATACCCTGTGAGGGCCAGGCATGCCAGGAGACTCTATGGAATGCTTTCTCAACATCTAACGAGAGTATCTAATTACAAAATTTTAACTGCATCTAGCCCAGGAAATACTTTGTTCCTAGTAGCAGTGTCTGCTAGTCAGCGGATTATCCCGGCTGTTAAGCAAGCTACACCACCTGTAGTTTGGACACTTAATTTTTTCTAAGGAAATGCTTTGGGCCCACGGGACACTCAGTGAAGAGCATCGGGAGGCACCCCAAGCCACAGGGGCTGGGACTGGCGGTAGGACGCCTTGAAGTGGACCGCCAAGCTCGATCCTTATAAAAGCTTTTTAACTGCAGCAGCTTTAGTGGACGCTACTGGAGCTGTAATTCCCGCGGCTGCTGGCATCAGACTTGCCCTCCAATAGATCCTTGTAAAAGGATTTAAAGTGTACTCATTCAAATTAGAGAGACAATTTAAATTAAAAAGCTTAGACCTGCCTCCACCGCAGGGGGGCTCGCTCGACCCACCAGCGGACAGGCCCCAGTATTGGGAGAAGGGGGCTGGGCATCAGGGTCCACCGCAGCTCTGGCCCAAACCCGGCGACATGGAGGTCGCATGGGCAAGAACGGACTGGCCGTGTCAGCTTCGCACTTTTTTGGTTTTAGAAGGGCATTACATGCCTATATCTGTGTCTCCCCCTCATTTTACTCCTCAACCTCTTTTCTTTTTGCATGACTATATGTACTTGTCACTTTTCCATGTGTTAGTTGTGTCTTCTGAGCAGTTTGTCAGCTTTTGGACACCTTTGAAGTGTTTTCTATGTGTTTTCTATGTGTTTCTATGTGTTTTTGTTTGCCTGCCATTGGTTTTAACGGTGTTCGACGGTGTTCCATGAACAGTTCGACGAACAGTTCGGCGAACATACGGGCGTTCGACGATCCGAACTCGAACCTTACGGGGGTGGCTCAACTCTAATTATCACTTAATATTTAAGTATGCTGACATTCCCCTATTTACCGTATAAGCCTGAAAACTGCCCCTATATACAGTATGAGCCCCCACACAGCCCCCTACATATAATATAAGACCAACATAGCCCCTCTATATACAGTGTGAGTCCCCATATAGTCCCCTATATACAGTATGAGCCTCCACATAGACTTTCTACATACAATATGAGCCCTCATATAGCCTCCTATTTACATGATGAGCCCCCACATAGCCCCCTATAAACAGTATGAGCCCCCATATAGCCTCTCTATATAGAGTGTGAGCTCTCACATATCCTCCTATAAACAGTATGAGCCTGAACAATTCCTCCTATAAACAGTATGAGCCCCCACATGGACCCTATAAACAGTATGACCCTCACATAGCTTCCTATATCCAGTATGAGCCCCCATATGTCCCCCTATAAACAGTGTGAGCCCCCACATAGCCTCTCTATATAGAGGTTGAGCCTCACATATCCTCCTATAACAGTATGAGCCCTCACTTAGCCACTCTATATACAGTATGAACCCCACATAACCCCATATACTGTATACAGTATGTGCCCACACATAGCCTCCCTATATACAGTATGAGCCCTAGGTAACCTCCTATATACAGTATGAACCCCCACGCAGCCCTATATAAACAGTATGAGCCCCACATAGTCCCTTTATACAGTATGAGCCCCCACATAGCCTCCTAAATACAGTATAAGCCCCCATATAGCCTCCTATATGCAGTATAAGCCCCCACATATTTTCCCATATACAGCATAAGCCCCCCACATAGTCTCCTATATACATTGTGAGCCCCATCATAGCCTCCTACATATACTGTGAGCACCCTCATAGCCTCCTATATACAGTATGAGGCCGCACATAGCCTCCTGTATACAGTGTGAGCTCCACATAGCCTCCTAAATACAGTTTGAGCCACCACGTAGCCTTTGTATATACAGTGTGAGCCCCCACATAGACTCATATATACATGCAGAAACAACATACTCATCTCGCTCCTGTTCCCCGGGTGTGCTGCTCCGGTCTCCAACACCCTGACTCTCCATACAGCAGACGCGATGAGGTGACGTGAATTACATTTTGCAGAGACTAGTGTTGAGCCACCCCCGTAGTGTTCGGGTTCGGTTCGTCGAACACCGGGATGTTCGAGGAACTGTTCGTCGAACTGTTCGTCGAACACCTTAGAACACCGTCGAACACCGTTAAAACCAATGGCAGGCAAACAAAAACACATAGAAACACATAGAAAACACCTTCAAAGGTGTCCAAAAGCTGACAAACTGCTCAGAAGACGCTCTCTTTAAAAAAGCCGGCCGGCAATTCAGCAGTGGCATACACCGGTACCCGACAATTTAGACAAGAAGGAATAGAGCCTCACACATAGATTAGATAGATAGAAACATGTCAGTCACACATATATGAAGTACAGTGACAGTGTTGCTTACTGTACTTGTCATTTAGTGTAAAGGATTTATTTAAAAAAATAATAGTGTTTTCATGCACCGTCTCTTTAAAAAAGCCGGCCGGCAATTCAGCAGCGGTACCCGACAATTTATAACAGAAAGAATAGAGCATCACACATAGATAGATATAAACATGCCAATCACATATATAATAAGTACAGTGATAGTGTTGGTTACTGTACTTGTCATTTAGTGTAAAGGATTTATTTAAAAAAATAATAGTGTTTTCGTGCACCGTCTCTTTAAAAAAGCCGGCCGGCAATTCAGCATCTGTACCCGACAATTTAGAACAGAAAGAATAGAGCATCACACATAGATTAGATAGATAGAAACATGTCAGTCACATATATATGAAGTACAGTGACAGTGTTGATTACTGTACTTGTCATTTAGTGTTAAAATAAAGGATTTATTAAAAAAAAAATTGGCGTGGGGTTCCCCCTAATTTTAGGCTCTAGCGGAGGTTAAGCAGACGGCTGGGGCAGATGTTTGAAGCCTGGGAAGGGGGTAATACCCACGGAGCTTCCCTGGCTACTAATATCAGCCCCCAGCTGAATACCTAGCCTTTACTAGCTATTAAAATGGGGGACCCCCCCAAAAAAATGACATGGGGTCCCCCCTATTTTAATAGCTAGCAAAGGCTAGGCAGACAGCTGGGGGCTGATATTAATAGCCCAGGAAGGGTACCATGAATATTGGCCCCCTCCCAGGCTAGAAACACCAGCCGTCAGCCGCCCCAGAAATGGCGCATCCATAGGATGCGCCAACTCTGGCACTTAGCCTCGCTCTTCCACGCTGCCCTGGTGCGGTGGCAGGGGGTAATAGGGCTGGGGTTCATGTCAGCTTATAATGCCAGCTGACATCAAGCCCAGGTTAGTAATGGAGAGGCGTCTATAAGACACCCCCATTACTAACCCCATAGTCAAAGTTAAAAAAAAAAAACACAAACACCCAGAATAAAGTCCTTTAATTGAAATAAGCACACAATTCTTTATTGTTCTAAATTAAACCATACTTACAGTCACGCCCATTCCAGCTGAAGCCAACGATCTCCTGCAATAAAAGAAAAATAATAAAGCAACCTCATCCTTACCTTTCCATGGTTCCCATGACAGCTTCAGCTCTGCTACATCGAGATGACAGGCTGGACCGCAGCAGAACGCTGCCATCCAGCCTGTCATCCCGCGGACACTGAGAAGAGCAGGCATGCTTCCGCTCCTCAGTGTCTCTCTGTGACGGCATCCAGATGAGCCGAGGTCATGTCCAATGAACTCAGCTCACCTCATGTACGTCACTGACAGCGTGGGAGAATTCTCACGCTGAAGCGCTGAGTGCAGGAGAATTTTCCCAGGCTGTCAGTGACGTGCATGAGGCTGATATTTAAATTTGGCGCACAAATCGGTGATTGGTCGTGGGCAGCGTCCGCGACCAATCAGCACGGTAGTGTTTAACTTTGGCGGCAAGATCAGTGATTGGTCGCGCGCCAAGACCGCGACCAATCACCGATTTGGGCGCCACATTTAAATATCGGCCGCGACCAATCAGCACAGCGTTGTTTAAATGTGGATCCAAGATCGGTGATTGGTCGCGGCCGATATTTAAATTTGACGCACAAATCTGTGATTGGTCGCGGGCAGCGTCCGCGACCAATCAGCACAGTAGTGTTTAACTTTGGCGGCAAGATCAGTGATTGGTCGCGGTCAAGACGGCCGCGACCAATTGGATGTCAGCGCCGCTCCCCGGTTCTCCCTTCACGCCCTAGCCGCATGGATGTCAGCGGCGCTGCCTGTGCGGATACTTCCGCTGCGAGAACCCGGGATATGAGCAGGCGCTCGCAGCAGAAGTATCCCGACCCGCAGCGCCGCTCCCCGGTCCTCCCTTCACACCCTAGCCGCTGATGTCCCCACAGTATCCGCATGGTGTTACAAAGGTCCGGACATTTGTGTTAAAAATCGCTGATTGGTCGCTGGCGCTGCCCGCGACCAATCACCGATTTGGGCGCCAAATTTAAATATCAGCCGCGACCAATCACCGATTTGGGCGCCAAATTTAAATATCCTCCGCGACCAATCACCCATCTTGGCTCCACATTTAAACACCGCTGTACTGATTGGTCGCGGACGCTATTTAAATGTGGCGCCAAAATCGGTGATTGGTCGCGCCCAGCGTCGGCGACCAATCAGCACAGCGGTGTTTAAATGTGGAGCCAAGATTGGTGATTGCTTGCGGCCGATATTTAAATTTGGCGCCCAAATCGGTGATTGGTCGCGGGCAGCGCCCGCGACCAATCAGCGATTTTTAACACAAATGTCCGGATCTTTGTAACACCATGCGGATACTGTGGGGACATCAGCGGCTAGGGTGTCAAGGGAGGACCGGGGAGCGGCGCTGCGGGTCGGGATACTTCTGCTGCGAGCAGTCGCTCATCTCCCGGCTTCTCGCAACGGAAGTATCCGACCAGGCAGCGGCGCTCCCCGGTCCTCACCAATACGATTAGCTGATTGGTCGCGCTCTCCGCACCCGACCAATCAGTGATCTTGGCGCCACATTTAAATAGCGGCCGCGACCAATCAGCGAGCTTGGCGCCAAATTTAAACAACGCTCTGCTGATTGGTCGCGGACGCCAGACGCGTCCAATCAGTGAGATTGGCGCCAAATTTAAACAACGCTCTGCTGATTGGTCGCGGACTCCAGCCGCGACCAATCAGCGAGATTGGCGCCAAATTTAAACCCCGCTCTGCTAATTGGTCGCGGATGCCGGCCGCGACTAATCAGCATTATTGGCGCCAAATTTAAACACCGCTCTGCTGATTGATCGCGGTCGCCGTCCGCGACCAATCAGTAGTATTGGCGCCAAATTTAAACCCTGCTCGGCTGATTGGTCACTGTTGCCGGCCGCGACCAATCAGCAGTATCGGCGCCAAATTTAAACACCGCTCTGCTGATTGGTCACAGTTGCCTTCCGCGACCAATCAGCGATTTTGACGCCAAATTTAAACACCGCTCTGCTGATTGGTCGCGGCCGGCGGTTGCGACCAATCAGCATTATTGGCGCCAAATTTAAACCCCGCTCTGCTGATTGGTCGTGACCGCCGGCCGCGACTAATCAACATTGTTGCCGCCAAATTTAAACACCGCTCTGCTGAATTGTCGAGGTCGTGACCAATCACCATTATTGGCGCCAAATTTAAACACCGCTTTGCTGATTGGTCGCGACCACAACCTATCAGCATTATTGGCGCAAAATTTAAACCCCGCTCTGCTGATTAGTCGCGACCGCCGGCCGTGACCAATCAGTGATATAGTCGCCAAATTTCAACACCGCTTTGCTGATTGGTCGCGGTTGCTGGCCGCAACCAGTCAGCGATTTTGGCGCCAAATTTAAACACCGCTCTGCTGATTGCGCCGGGTCTGCCGCATACATATTCTAGAATACACGATGCGTTAGAATCGGGCCACCATCTAGTTTCATGAAATAATTTTAAAAAAAATTGACGTAGGGCTTCGCACTATATTTGTGTCCAGCCAGGTACAGCAGGCAGGAACGGGCTGCCCCCAACCACCAGCTGCCTATTTGTACCTGGCCGGACACAACAATATAGGGAAGCCCTTTTTTTCTTAATTATTTCATGAATTTCATGAAATAATTAAAAAAAAAAAATACGTGGGGCTTCGCCCTATTTTTGTGTCCAGCCAGGTACAACTAGGCAGCTGGGGGCTGGAATCCGCAGCGCAGGGAGGCCCAAGCTTTCTGGGTCCCCCCAGCTGCAAATTGCAGTCCACAGCCACCCCGGAAAATGGCGCGTTCATAGAAGCGCCATCTTCTGGCGCTGTACCCAACTCATCCAGGGCCCTGGTGCGGTGGCTCACTGGGTAATAAAGGGGTTAGGGCCAGCTTGGCATTATCAGCAGGCCCTAAGCCCGAAATTCATGGGGTCACGCCAATATTAGACATGACCACCATGAATTTCTAGTAAAGTATTTAAAAAAAACACAACACCCAGAAAAAAGTCCTTTAATTGAAATAAACACGCAATTCTTTATTGTTCTAAATTAAACCATACTTACCACCACGCCCATTCCAGCTGAAGCCAACGATCTCCTGCAATAAAAGTAAAATAATAAAGCAACCTCATCCTTACCTTTCCATGGTTCCCAGACAGCTTCAGCTCTGCTACATCGAGATGACAGGCTGGACCGCAGGAGAACGCTGCCATCCAGCCTGTCATCCCGCAGACACTGAGAAGCGCAGGCATGCTTGCGCTCCTCAGTGTCTCGCTGTGACGGCATCCAGATGAGCCGAGGTCATGTCCAATGAACTCAGCTCACCTCATGTACGTCACTGACAGCGTGGAAGAATTCTCCTGCACTCAGCGCTTCAGCGTGAGAATTCTCCCACGCTGTCAGTGACGTACATGAGGTCAGCTGAGTTCAATGGACATGAATGAGCTCACCTCATGCACGTCACTGACAGCGTGGGAAAATTCTCCTGCACTCAGCGCTTCAGCGTGAGAATTTTCCCAGCGCCCGCAACCAATCAGCGATTTTTAACACAAATGTCCGGACCTTTGTAACACCATGCGGATACTGTGGGGACATCAGCGGCTAGGGTGTGAAGGGAGGACCGGGGAGCGGCGCTGCGGGTCGGGATACTTCTGCTGCGAGCGGCCGCTCATGTCCCGGGTTCTCGCAGCGGAAGTGGCCGCACAGGCAGCGCCGCTGAAATCCATGCGGCTAGGGTGTAAAGGGAGGACCGGGGAGCGGCGCTGACATCCAATTGGTCGCGGCCGCTATTTAAATGTGCCGCACAAATCGGTGATTGGTCGCCGTCTTGACCGCGACCAATCACTGATCTTGCCGCCAAAGTTAAACACTACTGTGCTGATTGGTCGCGGACGCTGCCCGCGACCAATCACCGATTTGTGCGCCAAATTTAAATATCAGCCTCATGCACGTCACTGACAGCGTGGGAAAATTCTCCTGCACTCAGCGCTTCAGCGTGAGGATTCTCCCACGCTGTCAGTGACGTACATGAGGTGAGATGAGTTCATTGGACATGAGCTCACCTCATGCACGTCACTGACAGCGTGGGAAAATTCTCCTGCACTCAGCGCTTCAGCGTGAGAATTTTCCCACGCTGTCAGTGACGTGCATGAGGTGAGCTCATTCATGTCCAATGAACTCGGCTCACCTCATGCACGTCACTGACAGCGTGGGAAAATTCTCACGCTGAAGCGCTGAGTGCAGGAGAATTCTCCCACGCTGTCAGTGACGTGCATGAGGTGAGCCGAGTTCATTGTCGGCTCATCTTTATGCCATCACAGCGAGACACTGAGGAGCGCAAGCATGCCTGCGCTTCTCAGTGTCTGCGGGATGACAGGCTGGATGGCAGCGTTCTGCTGCGGTCCAGCCTGTCATCTCGATGTAGCAGAGCTGAAGCTGTCTGGGAACCATGGAAAGGTAAGGATGAGGTTGCTTTATTATTTTACTTTTATTGCAGGAGATCGTTGGCTTCAGCTGGAATGGGCGTGGTGGTAATTATGGTTTAATTTAGAACAATAAAGGATTGTGTCTTTATTTCAATTAAAGGACTTTATTCTGGGTGTTTGTGTTTTCTTTTAACTTTGACTATGGGGTTAGTAATGGGGGTGTCTTATAGACGCCTCTCCATTACTAACCTGGGCTTGATGTCAGCTGGCATTATAAGCTGACATCAACCCCAGCCCTATTACCCCACTGCCACCGCTACAGGGCAGTGGGAAGAGCGAGGCTAAGTGCCAGAATTGGCGCATCCTATGGATGCGCCATTTCTGGGGCGGCTGACGGCTGGTGTTTCTAGCCTGGGAGGGGGCCAATATTCATGGCACCCTTCCTGGGCTATTAATATCAGCCCCCAGCTGTCTGCCTAGCCTTTGCTAGCTATTAAAATAGGGGGGACCCCACGTCATTTTTTTGTGGGGTCCCCCATTTTAATAGCTAGTAAAGGCTAGGTATTCCGCTGGGGGCTGATATTAGTAGCCTGGGAAGCTCCGTGGGTATTACCCCCTTCCCAGGCTTCAAACATCTGCCCCAGCCGTCTGCTTAACCTCCGCTAGAGCCTAAAATTAGGGGGAACCCCACGCCAATTTTTTTTTAAATAAATCCTTTATTTTAACACTAAATGACAAGTACAGTAATCAACACTATCACTGTACTTCTTATATATGTGACTGACATGTTTCTATCTATCTAATCTATGTGTGATTCTCTATTCCTTCTGTTATAAATTGTCGGGTACAGATGCTGAATTGCCAGTCGGCTTTTTTAAAGAGACGGTGCATGAAAACACTATTATTTTTTTTAATAAATCCTTTACACTAAATGACAAGTACAGTAAGCAACACTGTCACTGTACTTCATATATATGTGACTGACATGTTTCTATCTATCTAATCTATGTGTGATTCTCTATTCTTTCTATTCCAAATTGTCGGGTACCGCTGCTGAATTGCCGGCCGGCTTTTTTAAAGAGACGGTGCATGAAAACACTATTATTTTTTTTGATAAATCCTTTACACTAAATGACAAGTACAATAAGCAACACTGTCACTGTACTTCATATATATGTGGCTGACATGTTTCTATCTATCTAATCTATGTGTGAAGCTCTATTCTTTCGATTCTAAATTGTCGGGTACCGGTATATGCCGCTGCTGAATTGCCGGCTTTTCATGTTTCACTGTTGGCACTGTTCCCATCGATTTGGGCAATCACTGTAATGCCACAACCACCATGGCTGTGGCATTACAGTGAGTGGCAGACAATCCCTGCATGATTGGTGCTCTAAATAGCGCCAGACATGCAGGACACGCTTTTGGTGCACGAACAGTTATCGAACATAACCTCGAACAGCCGAATTTTTTGCAAATCGTTCGGGTTCGTCGAACAACTCGAACACCGCCCAAAACAGCTCGAATTTGAGATTGGCGAACAGTTCTAGTCGAACACCGCTCATCTCTAGCAGATACAAGTCATGGATGGACGAAGTGGTTATGGTGGTGTGGGCTGAATGAAAAAGAAAAGGGAAAGTGAACAACTATGATCAGAGAGATGGTAGATGACTTAATATACATATATTTGTACAATTACCAGCACACTATGCACATACAGTACAGACCAAAAGTTTGGACACACCTTCTCATTTAAAGATTTTTCGGTGTTTTCATGACTTTGAAAATTGTGCATTCACACTGAAGACATCAAAGCTATGAATTAACACAGTTGTTGTAGAGATGTGTTTGCTTCTAGAACTCTGTGTGGCATTGACCTGGTCTCTAATCTGAGCTGCTGTTAACCTGCGATTTCTGAGGCTGGTGACTCGGATAAACTTATCCTCAGAAGCAGAGGTGACTCTTGGTCTTCCTTTCCTGGGGTGGTACTTTTGGTGAGCCAGTTACTTTGTAGCGCTTGATGGTTTTTACAACTGTACTTGGGGACACTTTCAAAGTTTGCCCAATTTTTCGGACTGACAGACCTTCCTTTCTTAAAGTAATGATGGCCACTCGTTTTTCTTTACTTAGCTACTTTTTTCTTGCCATAATACAAATTCTAACAGTCTATTCAGTAAGACTATCATCTGTGTATCCAGCAGACTTCTGCACAACACAACTGATAGTCCCAACCCCATTTATAAGGCAAGAAATCCCACTTATTAAACCTGACAGGGCACACCTGTGAAGTGAAAACCATTTCCGGTGACTACCTCTTGAAGCTCATCAAGAGAATGACAAGTGTGCAAAGCAGTCATCAAAGCAAAAGGTGGCTACTTTGAAGAAAGTAAAATATAAGACATATTTTCAGTTGTTTCACACCTTTTTGTTAAGTATATAATTTCACATGTGTTAATTCATAGTTTTGATGCCTTCAGTGTGAATGTACAATTTTCATAGTCATGAAAATACAGAAAAATCTTTTAATGAGAAGGTGTGTCCAAACTTTTGGTCTGTACTGTATATAGTATGCAGAGCACTGGAATTGATATATACAATTATACCACTACATGGTTGCTGCACAGTGATAATATCAGTGTTTATACTGTTAATAATCAGTATGGTATATTATCACTACAGTACATGTTGGTGATATGTTGTTATGATCTGGCTGTATTTATTGATTATTGTCTCATATTGTGGTATTGATTGTAATATTGGTCTTAGTACAGTCATGATGGTAATGATCAGTATGGTGGCATTATTTTAGCATTATGTGGTGGCATTATGTGGTCATAACTTGGTAGGATTATTTACTAGTGATGGGCGGACCCGTGGATATCCGAATATCTATTAAAAGTTTGGTTCGGTTACCAGAACAGTACCTGACCCGGAACACGGACCCCATTCATATGAATGGGGCCCCCGAACATCCATGGTTTCCCACGCAGATGACAGCGTGGGAAAAAGGGGCTCTGATCGGTTAGAACTACGGGCTCACTCTGTCAGATGACAGTGTGAGCCCGCAGCTGTGACTGTGACCAGTCGTAAAAAGCTTACCACACGTCACAGGCATCAGCTGATGAGAGTACTACTCCCATCAGCCTATGCCTGCTGTTACAGAGCAGACGCCGCTGTGTAATCACTCCTGCAGTGTATAGCGCTGAGCTGCCGTGAAAGAGTTCACAGGAGTTCATCAGCTGATGAGCTCCAGTGATCTCACTTACGGCACCGCTACGGCGTGAGACAGTTCTCACGCAGCGGCGGTGCCGTAAGTGAGGTTACCGGGTTTCATCAGCTGATGAACTCCTGTGAACTCTCTCACGGCAGCTGATCGCTACACATTACTTGTGTCAGTGTGAGCCTGTTGTCATGTACAATATATTGTATGTCTATATACTGTTGACACATATATATACTGTTGTTATACACATGTAAATATATATATGGTGGCTCATTATACCCGTAATATTATTTTGAGGAATGTATTAACATTGTCTGTTTCTCTGACCTAACAACCTTTGACTATATGAGCCTTTTTACTAATCGGGTCACATTGGCCTGTGTATAAATACTATGCTACTTGGATGATCACTTAATATCTACTAGGCTGTACAATTTGGGTCCTGCGTGTCCCATATAGCGGTAGAATTTTTTTACACACTGTATGTTGTTTTGCAACATTTTTTGCACCAATTATCTGCATGTGATAATTTTTAACAAAATTGAATATTTAATAAAACAATTTTTTATGATGTAGATTGGCCTTTGATCGTGGTTGCTTCGGTTGTTTATGTTTATCTTGCGATTTTGCCATTATACGGTCAATAGATGCCACTCTTCACATTGTAGTATGTGTACATTATGGAGTGGCACCGTTTGAAAATTATACTAGTATAAGTCATCTAGATCATCGTAGGACACTATGGATTATTTCATCACTTTGGATAGGTGAGGGATATGGTTGTTTTTTATTTTTGCTGTTTTACAGTTGACAGCGGCTTCTGGGATTAGGTGTTAGGTGAGTATAAATTAGCTTATTTATTTTCTGTTTTTTACAGGGAACAATGGTGTGAAGATATTCAAGGTAATCCCCTGTCGATCACTGTGCACTGGCAGGCGGGTTTTACGAAGCTCTACATATGAAAATTTGACACTGCAGCTTGCAAAGGAAGGAGCTGAAGAAGCGAAGAGTGAGAATTCTCACAGCAGCTGCAAGCTACACAGGATGTCCCTTCCCCTGACGCCATGTGCCTATTCAAGAAACATAATTCAACAGCGAGTTATGGGGAAAAGATTCATCTCAGTGATACACAAAATAGACCTGAGGGGATGCGGATTGTAACCCTAGTTTTAAACATAGTCCAGCGTAAGGAAAGGAGATACCCAGCACAGCCTTGCAGGGGCCCCTAGGACTCTGATGTTTAGCATCCATGCGTAGCAGGGGCCCGGCTGGGTCCAATGACACCAGAACGGGCTCCCTAGGACTGTCCAGTAAGAACATATGGCCCATTTTAGTTTTGGGAGCTCTTAGCTGGGAAATAACAGGGATGGAGACTTGGGCTCCACCAGGGGTGCAGTAGGGGGAGTGACACAGAGAGTTTGAAGGTCTCTGTAGCTAGAGCCTATTGTCTTTTTCCTGGGGAGGTCGTGATATCAAGTCATCCACCTGATTGTCACAGCTGACACCCGGTGCTATGTGCAAGGAACGGTCCCGCACCGCTCCCTGCACATTAACCCCCGAAATGCTGTGATTGAAATCGATCGCAGCATTCTGGTGGCAAGAGGAGGTTAGCGCGATACTTACCTTCTCTGCCGGCATCCCGCAGCGTCTGAGTCCGGTCCCAGATGTTGTCATGGTGACCCGATGTCATCATGACAACATCCGGGTCATCAGAAGGCAGGAAGTTGCTTTGGTCATGCGCCACGCGTGACCAAAGTAACTTTTCCCTGTGCAGCGCTGACAGGCTGCATAGCACAGGGATGGTGATGAAGTTAACCCCTTTAGTGAACAGGGTAAAAAAATAAAATAAAAAACAAAACATAAAACGATGCTTTATCATTATACCACCAAACAAAAAATGGAATAAAACGAGATCAAAAAGACAAATGTAAATAAAAATTGTACCGCTGAAAACGTCATCTTATCCCGCAAAAAAACAAGCCACCATACAGCTCCAACGGCAGAAAAATAAAACATTTATAGCTCTCTAGCGATGCATAAACAATTCTTTTTTCTATAAAATAGTTTTCATTGAGTAAAAGTGCCATAACGTGAAAAAAAATATAACTGTGGTGCCGCTGTAAACGTACTGAACCGAAGAATAAAGCTTCCTTATCAATTTGACGACACATAGAACGGCATAAAAAATACACCAAAAAACAATTCGTGAATTGTTGGTTTTTGTTTATTCTGCCTTCCAAAAATCGGAATAGAAAGCAATCAAAAAATGTAATGTGCCCAAAAATGGTACCAATAAAAACATCAACTTGTCCCACAAAAAAAAAAATAAAAAATCACATGACTCTGTCGAACGAAATATGGAAAAATTATAGCTCTCAAAAAATTGCAATGAAAAAACTAGTCTTTGCAAAAAAAAGGGTTTTTTAGTGTGTGACAGCTCTCAATCATAAAAACTTGATATGAATCTAGTATCCCTGTAATTGCACCGACCCGAAAAATAAAGTTGTCTAATCACTTATACCGCACGAGGAATGGCGTAAAAAATAAACTTTAGGGTTAGGGATAGGGTTGTGCTAGGGTTAGGGTTAGTGTTGTGCTAGGGTTAGGGTTGGGCTAGGGTTAGGGTTGGGCTAGGGTTAGGGTTGGGCTAGGGTGAGGGTTGAGCTAGGGTGGGGCTAGGGGTAGGGTTGGGGTAGGGTGGAGCTAGGGTTAGGGTTGGGCTAGGGGTAGCATTGAGCTATGGGTAGGGTTGTGCTAGGGTTAGGGTTGTACTAGGGTTAGGGTTGTGCTATGGTTAGGCTAGGATTGGGTTAGGGTTGGGCAAGGGTTAGGGTTGCGTTAGGGTTGAGCTAGGGTTAGGGTTGGGCTAGGGTTAGGGTTGAGCTAAGGTTGCGTTTGGGCTAGGGTTGTGGTTGTATTAGGGTTGGGGTTGGGATTTTTTCAGAAGTAAAGAAAAAAATACCGTCTATATGGCAACTAATGTTGAGCACAAGAGCTCGCTACTTGAGTTTGCATCGGGTGCTCGGGTATGCACCGAGTATAGCGGGTGCTCGAGTGACATGCTCAAGTCTCCGCCTCAAATGTTTTGCAGCTGTTATATAGCCAAAAAAACCTTGCTGGGACTGCCTGTCATGCACAAGCGATCCCCACATGTTTTTATTTGGGTGACTAACAACCATGAAACATGCGGGCGGGGACTCGAGCATGTCACTTGAGCACCCGCCATACATGGTCCATACCTGAGTACCCGATGCAAACTCAAGTAGCGAGCACTTGCACTCAAGACTAATGACAACTTATTCAATATGATGACTTAATGTTATCAAATTCTGTGTCGTACCTCTGGGTTCAAAATGTTCACTATACCCCTTGATAAAATCCTTCAGGGGTGTAGTTTCCAAAATGGAGTCACTTGGGGGGGGGGGGTTTCCACTATTTAGGCACATCAGGGGCTCCCCAAACGCAACATGGCGTCCACTAATTCAAGCAAATTTTACATTCAAAAAGTCAAATGGCGTTCCTTCTCTTCCGAACCTTGCCGTGTGCCCAAACAGTGTTTTTTCCCCACATATGGGGTATCGGCTTACTCAGGAAAAATTGCACAACAAATCGCGTGGTGCAATTTCTCCTGTTACCCTTATGAAAATGCAAAATTGGGGTCTGCAAAACATTTTTGTTGGAAAAATGTGAAAATGTTATTTTTACAGCTCCATGATATAAACTTCTGTGAAGCACCTGGGGGTTCAAGGTGCCCACCACACACCTAGATAAGTTCCCTGAGGGGTCTAGTTTCCAAAATGGTGTCACTTGTGGGGGGTTTCCACTGTTTAGGCACATCGGGGGCTCCCCAAACGCAACATGGTGTCCGCTAATTTTTCAAGCAAATTTTACATTCAAAAAGTCGAAAATGAAAAAAAATTGCGGTCTAAAGTAACATTTTTGTGAAAAAAGTTAAATGTTCATTGTTTTCTTCCACATTCCAAAAATTACTGTGAAGCACCTGAAGGGTTAATAAACTTCTTGAATGTGGTTTTGAGCACCTTGGGGGGTGCAGTTTTTACAATGGTGTCACTTTTGGGTATTTTCTATCATAAAGGCCCCTCAAAGTCACGCCAGATGTGATGGGGTCTCTAAAAAAGTGTTTTTGTAAATTTTGTTGTAAAAATGAGAAATCGCTGGTCAACTTTTAACCCTTATAGCTCCCTAAAAAAAAAAAATGTGGTTCCAAAATTGTGCTGATGTAAAGTAGACATGTGGGAAATGTTATTTATTAACTATTTAGTGTAACATATCTCTATTTAAGGGCATAAAATTAAAAATTTTGAAAATTGCAAAACTTTCTACATTTTTACCAAATTTCTGATTTTTTCACAAATAAACGCAAGTGATGTCAAAGAAATTTTACCACAATGATGAAGTACAATATGTCACGAAAAAACAGTCTCAGAATCAGCGGGATCCATTTGAAGCGTTCCAGAGTAATTACCTCATAAAGTGACAGTGGTCAGAATTGTAAAAATTGGCCTGGTCATTAACGTGCAAACCACCCTGGGGGTAAAGGGGTTAATACTAGACCTCTGAGCATAAGACGGAAAAGTCGTGGAACTATGGAAATCACAGGTCGGAGAGACGTGTTGGTGATCTGCAAATGATAAAATAATGGATACAACATTTTCAAAACATCTCAATTTATCCAGTATCGAGTATGATCCCCAAGCACAGAAATCCCCGCACTTACAGCCTCGGCTCCTGTTTTTACTTTATTGTATGGTTGGTTTATCCGCATTATCCACATTGTGGTTTTTACAGGTTTTATCTATATATTTTGTCTATGCACATTTTAACCTGAGTGTTACGAATCTGCGAACTCAGATATCCTGTGTTAAGTATTGTGGAATTTTTCAGGCTCAAACTAAGAAACGTAGAGCTCAGAAACGCGTTGCCGTCTGGTTGAAGTACGTTTTGCTGATGGCATTTGTACTTTTTTCATGTGCTATTTTTGTACGAAGCCACTTAAATTTGGTTGTGTTTATATGGATTAAATAAAGTGCTGACTTTTATGGAAAAAGGGAGTGTTGGCCTGAATTTCACATTGCTATATCACTTTTCATACTTTTGCATAGACCTGGTCAGAGAGTCTGGACATGTACAGTAACTCTGCTCTACAGACTCCGGCAACAAGGTAAGTTTAGTCTTACAGAGCCGCTATCTATCACCATGCACACTCAGCTTTTATCAGCTCAAATGTCTCCCGTACCCCTAGACTGTACCTGTTATATTTCCCCATCAACTACATGATGACAATTAGCTGCCATAAACTCAATTCATTGTAGGGGTTTTCCAGGTTTACTATATTGACCTCTTCACCGGTGGGGTTCAACATCAACTGACATCCAACAATCGGAATTATTATAAAGACATTTGTAACTGTGGACCATAGCACAGTATTGGAACTCAGTGGTTGCAAAACCACAGATTGATATGGGGGGTGGGGGAGGCATTTACAAAACCTAGGTGCCATAGACATTGACTGAAAATAAGTCCCCTTAAGAAATGGAAGTCTGCACATGTGTAGGAGAACAGTGGTAGGCAGGACAAAGATACCAGTCTCCTCCTGGAGGGCAATTTTACAGACTGTGTAAACCAATGGGATGTAGATTGAGAACTGGATCACTAATGATCGACTATTATTGTGATTGTGACAGGTAATCAAATTTTTCACTAGTGGCTACTAGAGGTGAAATGTAGTATTGCATCCCAACCAGTTAAAGGATTAGGAACTAGGGATGTCACGGGTGTGTCAGGCTTGACATACAGTCATTCTGGATCCGGCTGTAGAAGGTCGCTGCGCTTGGCCTTGCAGACACCTTCTTGATCCTTTCATCATCCCTCCCACTCTAGCACCCAGCGGTGATCTCCACGATCGCCTGCTAATTAACACACCCTTTCTGGATCTTTAAATATACTCAGTTTCTCAAGAGAGTTGCTGGTGATAGAGTAAATTCCTCTGTTCAGGTCTGGAGTTCTAGCAGTCAGCGATATTCTTCTTGGAGTTCCTTTATGGATTGTAGTTGTGTTCTCTCTGGTGTCTCCTCAAAGCTAAGTGTATCTCCTTGTCTGTTTCCCTTGTTTGTCTTTAGTTGCAGTGGGGCCGACTAGTGCTAACTCCTCCCCCTCCCTACCTAGGGCCTAGCTCTAGGGTCAGCCAGGGCTAAGGTATCCTGCTTGGCGATAGGTGTGGAACCTATTTAGGAATGATAAGGGAGTCATGGTGTTGTTAGATCTGCTTAGGGGTCTCCACTCCCCCTTTCCCTAGTTTCTGGGCTTTCCCCCTTTTCCCGTTGTCGTACGCTGGGTTCTTCCCATACCTAGCATGACAAGGGATGAGCAGACCCGTGGAAGTTCAGGTTTTGGTACCCAACTGAACTTTAGTCCAAAGTTTGGTTCGGGTACCAAAACTGTACCCGAACTTGATCCAGTACATGGACCCCATTGAAATCATTGTGAACTCCAAATTTTGAGATGGAAAAATCTCATTCTCCCTCCTCCCTCCTTCTCTTTTCTCTATCTCTCTCCTCCCGCTTCTCTCCTCCCTCTCTCTCTTTCCTCCCTCTCTCTCTCCTCCCTCTCTCTCTCTCCTTCATCTCTCTCTCCTCCATCTCTCTCTCCTTCATCTCTCTCTCCTCCATCTCTCTCTCCTCTATCTCTCTCTCTCCTCCATCTCTCTCCCTCGCACTCTTCTCCATTTCTGTCACTCTCTCCTCTCTCTTCTCAATCTCTCTCTCCCTTGCTATTTGTCCTCCATCTCTTTCTCTCTCCTCCCTCTCTCTCTCTCCTCCCTCTCTCTCTCTCCTCCTTTGCTCTGTCTCCTCCATCTGTCTCTCCTCCATATCTCTCTCTCTCATCCATCTCTCTCCCTTACCCTTTCCTCCATCTCTCTCACTCTCTCCTGTCTCTCACTTGCTCTTTCTCCTCCATCTCTTCCTCCCCCCCCATATAATGCCCCATGCAGGATTTAACGTCTCACCCCCATATAATGCCCCATACAAGATGTCACCTCTCCCCCCATATAATGCCACATGTAGGATGTCACCTCTCCCCCCATATAATGCCCCATGCAGGATGTCACCTCTCCCCCCCATATAATGTCCTATGCAGGAGGTCACCTCCCCCCCATATAGTGCCCCATGCAGGATGTCACCTGTCCCCCCATATAATGTCCTATGCAGGAGGTCACCTATCCCCCCCCCCCATATAATGCCCCATGCAGGATGTCACTTTTTCCCCCCATATAATGCCCCATGCAGAATGTCACTTGTCTCCCCCCCCCCATATAATTCCCCATGACTCCATACATATAAAAAAAATAATCAAGTACTCACCTCTCCTCACTTGCTGCCGTTTCTCCAGACTCTTCAGCGTCGCCGGTGTCTTCCCGCTCTGCGCTGTGATGGATCTGGAGCGAGCATGGTGTAAAGACATCACCGCATCCTCTGGCCTGAGACGTCACAGTGCAGCAGCCACGGAAGAGACCAGAGATGGTGCGGAGGCACGGGGAGAGGGGCCCTGAACAAGCGGGGGTGGTTGGCGGGCGCTGGCACCGGCACCGCACCGCTCACGGGTCCCATAGCGCGCAGGGGTGCCCGACGGTAAGTGCGCACATCCATATCCTTAGGGCCCCAGCACTTGCCCGGGTGCGCTGGGTTCTGACGCCAGGCCTGCATATAGGTACTTTACTCAAGCTCTACACAAGTGCACCGTCACTTTTATTATCCCCGCCTTCTTTGGCTTCTCTTATTTTACTCTAGTATTTATTTTGATTTATTTTATTCACTTATATAGCACCATTAATTCCGCAGCGCTTTACAGACATTATCGACACTTTCTCCATCGGGGCTCACAATCTAAATTCCCTATCAGTATGTCTTTGGAGTGTAGGAAGAAACCGGAGAACCCAGCGGAAACCCACAAGAATACGGGGAAAACATACAAACTCAGTATCACATACAGTATATGGATATATAAAATAGGACTCTGAGAAATGTATCTCATTGTTTTGCAATTTTTCCTTAACGGGGCTCTCTGGGAATAGAAAAAAATAAATAACTAAATGGAATCTTAATGAATACATTTATAAATAACTTTAATTAGCAATTTTAGCTTTTTTGTTTAGGGAGGTAAACACTACACAATTAATATGGTCAGTGTCTTGTTACACAGAAAGAAACCAGTCCTAGAATATTAGCACAGAAACTTGTGAGCGTGTGCCATAGGAATATTCCTGATATGACTTAGAGATAACCTATAACAGTGTGAGCAGACTTTTCGTACCTTAATAGCCCTGGTATCTCCAGTATTAGATCATATAGACAGGGTAGACATCAGTGTGAGCCGCCTCTTCTTATTTAAGCACTGCTTGTATCTCCAGCATAATATCAGATAGACATGGTGGACAGCAGTGTGAAGAGCCTCTTCTTACTTCAGCACTCCTGGTATCTCCAGTATTAGAGTAGACAGCACTGTGAGCAGTCTCTTCTTACCTCAGCATTCCTAGTATCTCCAGTATTAGCTCAGAAAGACATGGTGGACAGCAGTGTGAGCAGCCTCTTCTTACTTCAGCACTCCTGGCATCTCCAGTATTAGATCAGATAGATAGAGTAGACAGCACTGTGAGCAGTCTCTTCTTACCTCAGCATTCCTAGTATCTCCAGTATTAGATCAGATACACATGGTGGACAGCAGTGTGAGCAGCCTCTTCTTACCTCTGCACCCCTGGTATCTCTAGTATAAGCTCAGAAAGACATGGTGGACAGCAGTGTGAGCAGCCTCTTCTTACCTCTGCACCCCTGGTATTTCTAGTATTAGATCAGTTAGACAGGTGTACAGCAGTGTGAGCAACCTCTTCATACCTCAGCAACCATGGTATCACCAGTATTAGCTCAGAAACACATGGCGGACAGCAGTGTGAGCAGCCTCTTCTTACCTCAGCACCCCTAGTATCTCTAGTATTAGATCAAATACACATGGTGGACAGCAGTGTGAGCAGCCTCTTCTTACCTCAGGATCTCTGGTATCTCCAGTATTAGATCAATTAGACAGGTGGACAGCAGTGTGAGCAGCCTCTTCTTACCGCTGCACCCCTGGTATCTTCATTATTAGATCAGATAGACAGGGTGGACAGCAGTGTGAGCAGCCTCTCCTTCCCCTAGAACCCCTGGCATCGGCAATATTAGATCATGGGATCAAACGGATACCTATTATATATGTGCTCACTCATCACCTTTTTCTGATGTGGTTGAAACCTAGCCCACGTTAGTCAATGAAAAAACTGGGTAGGTGGGATTTCAAGTACATGAGTGAGTTTTGGTTGCATCCGCTGCCTAAAACGGTCAGTTTACCGCCAGTGAGAGCTATATAGTGACTATGTGGCTGTCACTGGGGTGTCTTTGGTTCGGGTTGGTTGGGTGGCTGCGTCCTTATATAGCAACGTGCACTCACAAGCAGAAGATGAGTTTGCTATAAGAAATCCCAATATAAAATACCGCTTTTATATTTTACTGACTCTAAAACTTTATTTATTTTCAGCCTTAGCTAATAACTGGAACTTTTTTTATATAAAATAAGTATATAACACCGGAGCTGGAGAAAGGACTACATAGAGGAATAATAAGTAATGGACCATTAATGATTAATGACATCAAATCTATAAATACACAAGTTTATAAAATTATAAAAAGAAGTCTACATGCCGCCCAGAGGATCGGGGAGCATCGTGCTTATTTATTTATTTTTTTTCAATAATTTATTTTCCGCTGTTACACTTGGCAATCAATAATTTCAGTAATAGCTGGTATGGGTCTACTGAATTGTGGTGAGGGGTGATGGAGAGCCGTTCCGAAGAAGGTGGCCAGCAAGTAACTGGGCCCAATCTAAACCCTGAAACAAGGCCTCCCAAAATAATAGTGCTGATGCCCTCATATGAAGCACAGACATTTCCCAGGGCATTTACACATGGGTCCCATCAGCCTCCCGCTTCTATATTGGTGCCAGGAATGATTGACAAGGTTATGACCATGACTCAGTCTAAATATTGTATTTTTAGTTAGCCATTGTATAGCACTGTTAGAATATGTATTGGGAACTGTATAGTGATAATATGTGAACAATGTCCGGTACTATTTATTTGTGCCTTGTATTTTGATAATATGTGAGCACTGTATTGTAGTATTTATTTGGGCACTGTATGGTCATAACATGTGAGAACTGTAAAGTGGTATTTATTTGGGCATTTCATAGTGTTAATATGTGAGCACTGTATGACAGTATTTATTTGGGCACTGTATGGTCATAACATGTGAGAACTGTAAAGTGGTGTTTATTTGGGCATTTCATAGTGTTTATATGTGAGCACTGTAATGTAGTATTTATTTGAGCACTGTATGGTCATAACATGTGAGAACTGTAAAGTGGTGTTTATTTGGGCATTTCATAGTGTTAATATGTGAGCACTGTATGACAGTATTTATTTGAGCAATCTATTGTGCTATCTTGAGAACACTATATAGCCGTATTTATTTTGGCTCTGAGTGGCACTGTTATTTTGTTGCTAAAGAATGGCACTCTTATGTGGGCACCATCCTTTATACCTTGTATAATGTAGCACTGTATAATATCTTATTTGTATATAAATTGTTGGCGGGGGAGCTAAGAGAATAAGCCTCACACGGTACCGTGCCTCCTTAGTCAGGTCGTGACCCAAGTGCAACCTTTTTCTCTGCACCCCATGTATTGCATGCCTGCTTATAGACCAACGTATTCTGCACCACGTATCACTCTCATCCTCCCTGCGGAGGTCACGCTAGAATCTCAGATAATTGCACAGTGTGTGCCCTTATGGGCAGGGGCGTACTGGCCCACCGTATGATCGGGAAAACCCCCGGTGAGCTCCGGGTTCCGATGGCCATGCCCCTAAGCCCCGCCCTCACACCCACTGGGCCCTGTACAGAGAACAGAGGACCCCCCGGTTCGCTAATCAGATAGGCAGCACTGCCGATATGATTAGTGATGGGCTCTCTGCAGCAGCACAGCAAGGAGACCGGTCTCCCTGCTCTGCCTGCTGCCGCAGTGCCCCTCTGCCGCCTCTGCCGGCGCGTGCGCAGGAGGTCAGTCTCAGGGCGATGACGTCATCTCTGGGACTGCTTCCTGTGCGCGCTGTGGAGGACGGATCCGCCGTCGCCCTAGGCAGCGGCTGCAGGCCTGCAGCTCATCTCGACGCTTGAGTATGAAAAGCAGGGGCCGGGAGGGGAGGAAGGGATAGGGGGGAGGGGTGACTGAGAGGACCCCTGGCCGAGGCTGTCAGTAAATGCTACTGGGCAATGGGCATGATTATCATCATGCCCATTGCCCAGCCTGTCCTGCTGCCAACCTCTCGTTACTGTTACTATGCCTAGCAGCATGTGCTACCACCAGTGGCTGGCAGGACATGCTGGGTGCGCATGAAAGTACCAAGGCGGCTGGCAGGACATACTAAGCATGAATCGGGCTATGGGCGGAGGAGAGCGGTGCCAGCGCCCGCCCTTCTCCCCCGCTTGCTCAGGGCCCAGCAGCCGGATACTTACCTCTCCTCCTGCCTCCGCAGATCCGCTGTATTTTTGCTCTGCGCTCCCTGTGACATATCAGGTCAGAGGGTACGGTGACGTCTTTCCACCGCACCCTCCCCTGAGCCATCACAGGCAGCGCAGAGCGGGAAGACGCCGGCGACGCTGGAGTACGGACCTGAGCAGCGGCAGCAGGTAAGGAGGAGTGAGGTGAGTATTTGATTATTTTTTTTTTTAATGTATGGAGGCATGGGGCATTATATGGGGGGGTGATATCCTGCATGGGGCATTATATGGGGGGGTGACATCCAGCATGGGGCATTATATGGGGGGGTGACATCCTGCATGGGGCATTATATGGGGGGTGACATCCTGCATGGGGCATTTTAAAGAGGGGGGTGACATCCTGCATTGGGCATTTTAAAGAGAGGGGGGTGATATCCTGCATGGGGCATTATAAAGAGGTGGGGTGACATCCTGCATGGGGCATTATATGGGGGGTGACATCCTGCATGGGGCATTATATTGAGGAGATGACATCCTGCATGGGGCATTATATTGGGGAGATGACATCCTGCATGGGGCATTATATGGGGGCGGTGACATCCTGCATGGGGCATTTTAAAGAGAAGGGTGACATCCTGCATTGGGCATTATAAAAGGGGGTGTGTGACATCCTGCATGGGGCATTTTAAAGAGAGGGGGGGTGATATCCTGCATGGGGCATTATATGGGGGGTGACATCCTGCATGGGGCATTATATGGGGGGTGACATCCTGCATGGGGCGTTATATGGGGGAGGTGACATCCTGCATGGGGCATTATATGAGGGAGGTGACATCCTGCATGGGGCATTATATGGAGGGGGGTGACATCCTGCATGGGGCATTATAAGGGGGGGAAAAGCCTGCATAGGGCATTATGTGGGAGGAACAGCCTGCATGGAGCTTTATATGGGGCCAGTATCCTGTACAGAGCATTTTCTGGGGGCCAGTATTCTGTTTGGAGCGTTATATGGGGTCAGTATTCTGTATGGAGCATTATATGGGGGCCAGTATTCTGTATGGAGCATTTTTTGGGGGCCAGTATACGGTGTGGAGCGTTATATGGGGACCAGTATCCTGTATGGAGCGTTTTATGGGGGCCAGTATTCTGTACGGAGCATTTTATGGGGGCCAGTATTCTGTATGGAGCATTATATGGGGAACAATATCCTGTATGGAGCGTTATATGGGGACCAGTATTCTGTATGGAGCGTTATATGGAGACCAGTATTCTGTATGGCGCACTTTTTGGAGGCCAGTATACTGTGTGGAGCGATTCGCCGGTTTCTGAACTATTATAGAATTTACAATAGATATCACTCATGTAATATAAGAAGTGAAATCTTTGCATTGTACTATACTTATATTTCTCTGCGGTATCTGTGCATCATGAATCGTGGTATGTGTTAAAGGGGCCCACTGAGACTCTTTCTCCCAGGGCCCAGAAAAACCTGGAGCCGGCCCTTTGTGGTACTATCATGCTAGTACTACTACCACCAGTGGCTGGCTGGCAGGACATGCCATGTGAGCTTGAATGATAGTACCACAGAGGCTGGCAGTACATACTGGGCAATGGGCATAATAATACCACAAAGGCTGGGAGGACATACTGGGCAATGGGCATGATAGTACCACCAGTAGACTGACTTGGCGGTCTCCAGGGCTCCGTCTCCCCTTCTCGCTGCTGTTAGGCTGGGTTAACATTGCGTTTATACTGTGCGTTACAACGGATCCTTTGTAAATCAGCGCAGACGCAATGTACTGTAGACTTGCATTGCAAAAATAGGCATGTGTTTGAAAGTATGCATTATTTGCAACGCACAGGAAAACATGGTCGGCGGCTGGAGGCCAGCTGAGCACTTCTCTGACAACTGTGTTCTAGTGTCATTCTGTGCCTGCTCATCTCTGTCAGCAGGGGTATTTGTCTGATGGCAAAGATGTAGCAGAGCTGGAGACAGAAGATCCGTGGATTACGTCAGAGCGAGGATTTTGTTTTTTTATTAAAGATGGAGTCCCTACATGTGTTTTTTTCTGTTTACTAGAAATTCATGGTGGCCATGTCTAGTTTGGCGTGACGCCATGAATTTCAGGCTTACTGCCAGCTGATAATACAAAGCTGGTACTAACCCCATTATTACCCAGCGTGCCACCCCCACCAGGGCCGCTGGAAGAGCCGGATAAAGCGCCTGGAAATGGTGCTATGATGAATGCGCCAATTCCAGGGGTGGCTGCGGGCTGCCGTCTTCAGCGTGGGGGGCCCAGAATGCTTGGGCCTTACCATGCTGAGAATCCCAGCCCCCAGCTGCCTGGTTTTTACCAGGCTGGCGATCAAAATATGGCGGGAACCCACGTATTTTTTTTTTAATTATTTTTTTAAATAATTTAAAAAACATTGGGCTTTCCTGACTTTTGATCACCAGGCAGCTGGAGGTGGCAGCCCATAGCTGTCTGCTTTATCTGCGCTGAGAATCAAAAATTCTGCGGAGCGCTATGTCATTTTTGTTTTATTATTTATTTATTTTCACACTTCTATATGTGTGACAGTCCCAACAGCTAATCACAGACGCTGACACTGAGAACGGGCGTCTGTGATTGGCTGCTTGAGTAACCTGAAAGCAGCCCATACATAGTACCATACTAGAATGTATGGGCTGATTGTAGATTACTCAAACAGCCAATCACAGACGCCCATCCTCTTTGACAGCATCTGTGATTGGCTGTTGGGTCTGTGACATATAGAAGTGTGAAAAGAAATTTTTAAAAACGGTGTAGCGCTCTGCTGAATTTTTGATTCTCACCGCAGATAAAGCGGACAGCTACGTACTGCCACCCCCAGCTGCCTGGCTTTACCTTGGCTGCCGATCAAAAGACAGAGAAGCCGAATATTTGTTTTAAACTTATTTAAAATATTTTTTTTTTAGGAAAAGGTGTGTGCTCCTGCCATATGTTGATCGCCAGCCAGATAAACAAGGCAGCTGGGGGCTGGGATTCTCAGCATGGTAAGGCCCAAGTGTTCTTGGCCCCCCACACTGAAAATCGCAGCCCGCAGCCACCCCTGAAAATTTCCAGGCGCTTTACCTGGCTCTTCCAGCGGCCCTGGTGGTGAGTGGCACCCTGGGTAATAATAGTGTTAGTACCAGGCCAGCTTTGTATTATCAGCCGGTACTAAGCCCGAAATTCATGTTGTCACGCCAAATTAGACATGGCCACCATGAATTTCTAGTAAATAGAAAAAAAACACAGAAATTTTTTTTTTAATTAAAAATAAAACACAAAACCCATTTAGGCTCCGTTCATACGCGGCGCAAAAAATCTCTACTGCATGCCGACGTTGCGCTTTTCTCAGCGCGCTTTTCCCGAGGCATGTTAACATGTAGCCTATGGGGAAAGCGCGCCAAAAAAACCGCCAAGAATTGGCATGTCAATTCTTTTTGCGCGGCCGCTTTTGCAGTGAAAGCGCCCACGCAAAAATACGTGGCAAAACGCGGCATCTGAACGCTTTTCAGCAAAAGCCATAGCTTTTGCTGGAAGGCGTTTCCAGCTTTCTTTGGCACTTCTTTTACGCGAGCGGTCTAAAGCGCCGCGTAAAAGCAGGAACGTAGCCTAAGGGACTCTATCTTTAATAAAAAAAAATCCTCGCTCCGACGTAATCCATGGGTCTTCTTTCTTCAGCTCTGCTACATCTTTGCCATCAGAGATATATGTCTGCTGACAGATGAGCAGGCACAGAATGACACTGGAGCACTGTTACTGTGTAGTGCGGCACTATGTTGCTTTTTTGTCATTTCATGCAGTGTAGAAATCTTGGGAAAAGTGTGGATTGTGCTCTGGAAGTGATCAGTTATAGCTAACTATGTTATTTTCTGCAGAGATAAGTCCTGCATAGAAGATGGGATATATCGGTCTGCAGATAAAGAACTTCACCTAGAGACATCACTGGTGAGTATGTGTATTACCTATACACACACACTGACACTATATACAGAGCTCCTGTGTATAATATTAATGGTGATCATTGCATTACCTGTACACTGACACTATATACAGAGCTTCTGTGTATAATGTCACTGGTGATGACTGATAACCTGTACACTATATACAGAGCTCCTGTGTATAATATCACTGGTGATCACTGTATAACCTGTACACTGACCCAATATACAGAGCTTTTTTACATTTTTATTATTTTAGCATTATTTGTCACTATGTTGTGGCATTATGTGCTTTGGTCATGACATGACGATATTTGTCCTTTGTATGTGGTATTATTCAGTCACTATGTGGTGGTAATATGTGGTCTCATGGTGTGTCAGTATTTATACCTTGTATCTGGTAGCATTTGATCACTATGTGGTGGTATTATGTGCTTTGGTCATGGTGTGGCGGTATTTGTGCCTTGTATGTGGCATTATTTGGGCACTATGTGGTGGTAATATGTGATCTGGTCACGGTGTGGTGGTATTTCTGCCTTCTATCTGGTAATATTGGTCTTGGTAGAGTGGATTGTGGTTGGTCATTTGTTTTATCTGATATCAATAAGGGGAAACCTCTTTATTTCCAATAGATATTAAATACTTGGATGTTTAACCCCTCCCTGCCCTGTGACTATTACACAGCAGCAGAGATGCAGTTGCAGAGGTTCACCAGAGAAAGCAAGTTGGCATTTGGTGAGATTTTCACCTCTGTATTTATAAGACAAAACCAGGAGTGGGTGAGAAATTCATAAAACATTACCTCGGATTGCTCCACTCCTGGTTTTGTCTTATAAATACAGAGGTAAAAATCTCACCAAATACTCAAAGTGCCACAATCTTCTGACAGTGCTGATTCCACCAATAAATAAGTGATCACCTTCCCAACCTGTGCATCGCTGAGAACTTGTTTTCACCAATAAAAACCCTTTAATGCAAACTACAGTAATTGTACATCGCATTTCTGGTGAGCGCACAGTGATGGGCAGAAGCGGCCAATATAATGGGTATAACGGCTAACAGGTATTTGCAAATAGCTGAAGGGTGGGTGGGCCCCTGGAGTCAATGTCCCTGGTGGCCCCAGACACCCCAGTCCGGCGCTGTTGACAGCAGTGACCTGGGGGTCTGAAATGCTTCCTGGGGCGATCCCCATGCTGACCCCATGTCATTTGAGCACTGTCACTATTGTTTTGGGCACTTTTTAGGCTTTCTACAGACTGTCGGGGGTGCCGCCGCAAAAATGCTCGGGTCTCCCATAGACTAACATTGGGCTCGTTTCTCGGGCCGAGCACCCGAGTATCACGGTGAGCTCGGCCCGAGCTTCGAGCACCCGAGCATTTTAGTGCTCACTCAACACTAATTGCCACTCTTCGTAATGTGCAAACAATGTCTTCATCAGTTGGATTCCACCTGGATCCCTCATGAAAAGCACTAGATAAAAATGTAAATGATTGAACATATGCACTGCAATATAAAAACAACTTGCTGTGCATTGTGTATTTTTCAGTCTTTTTCAGCTTCTTTTCTCCGCTTCCAGCTTTGAAAATTATGAAGTGGTTAAAGAAAGTGATCGGTTCATTCTGCTGGTGGCTTCTGTTTGGAAGCCGCTGACTATTTTATATGTAGTTAACAAAAACACTGATGTTTTCCTTAAGTGTCTTCTTATAAAATAAAAAATCAGTGGTTTATGCTGGCGTCTATAAGGTGCTGTGTGTACGTACCCTTAGGAATAACAGAATCTCTGGTCATATCCTCCATTTTTGGCCAGAGTTTAGAGGATTAATGGGAGACATAGAACCGCTATTCTCCAGTTTGGGATCTAACCCTTCAGACATACTATATATGAGGTATAGTATTAATATACCATAAAAGTCACTAATAATCAATTAAATGCGAAAAGACATTAAACAATTTTAATTTTTTATTTCTTTGAATTAAAATTGCATGGAAGGATGAAGACAAGTTTTTGGAGGAGCCTTCAACTTTTGCACGTGTCTCTTGCTGGTCAGGAGGCCACAGGTAGGTGGTACAACTCCTTCCATACAGGTACAGCATTAATGGTGGATGTGCTGTAGTTTCTTCAGAGCGCTAGATTTGGGTGTTTTCTGTCCTCGAGATGTCAATGGTGCGTTGGTGGCAGCAGCCAAAAATGCAGCTTTCTCTGACAGCACGAGCAGCCCTGGATAATCCACGCCGGCAGGATGTTATCATCCGGCGGAAGAGAGAACCTAGGAGAAAAGATGTAAAACTGATGTAAGTAATGGGACTCCATATTAGAGGACACTACTGTGGTGTCACTGTAGCATGACGTTAGAGGAATCTCATCATACAGAGGAGCAGAATCATTGTCAGCCATCATACATGTGACAATCCCACCACTGACGGATAACATCTGCTCCACATGACTTCTTCTCACTGACGTCATACAACATGGAGATTATCGTCACACTTACCTCGCCTAGTTTCCCCCTCTTCAACTTTCTCTGTTTTTAGTTGTTTTCTCAGTGTTCGAAAATATTTTCTTCTCTTCTGAACTGGAGATTCTAATCAAAAAGCCAGAAAAAAATGTTGATTATAAACTCCTAAAAGATGAGCTTTGTATCTTTATAGAGTTATGCAACTGATTAATATGAACCTGTAGCTTTTCTGGGTTCCGGTGGTGTCTCCCCAAAGAACCATGTCCCCATATTAATATGACATTACTTTCAGCAAGCCACGGTGTTATATAATCAGTTGGATAAAACTTCATTGTAACTTTAAAGAAGACCCATCACCAGGTCAAAAGTGTCCAAGATTCGCTCTTATTTTATGTCGGCTTCTCCCCTGAGTATTCTGATATTTGTTTTCCTAAAATCCACAGTACGGTTGTAGAGATATGGGACTTTTTATTTAGTGTTGATTATTATGGTCTTTATCATGTGGGCGTGGTAACCTAAGGGCACGCCCCAGAGGATCCTGTGAACACCGCCCCTTTGTAAAGAATAAAAATTACCACTAATTACAAAGGCCCATAACTCTGGAACCGTATGGGGGATTTTAACAAAACAAAAAATAGAATACTCAGGGGAGTAGAAAGAATAAAGGAAGTAATTTTAGAGCCTTAATATTTAAATTTTGGATCATAGGCTATAATTGGATGGCCTATAAACCTGTACATACCTGACAATGAGGGCGAGGATGACTCACTGTTTTTAGCAGTAAAACACTGATTGTCTCCAACAGTTTTGGAAGGGGAAGATTCTTTCTGCCTGTTGGTAGAAAAAAGACACGTAAATTACAAGGAAAAAACAATAGAATAACGGAAGAACCCCTGTCTGTAAGGTCAATTAGGACAACATAGAGGAGATATCCTGCTCAAGACCACATTTTACCAGCAAGAATGGAGTCTAATTAGTAATATTGGCCTGTAGTGAGTTGGAAATGAATGGTTGGTCGCAACAATCAGCTGTTATTGAAGTTATCACAAGTAAGACCCACAGAGATTGTGTAGTCATGGGGTGGTGGATGCTAGATTTAGATTTGTGTTACTCGTATCTTGTATTTGGATCCGACATATATCAGGACTAAATCTCATAATAATAATAATCTACTCACATTTCTGAGCGTTTTTCATTGATCTCTGGGGAACACCCTGGAGGTGACATAGGCACTTCATTGCCTTCATCACTGTTCTCTTGGGAACACTGTGGAGGTGACATAGGCTCTTCATTGCCTCCATCACTGTTCTCTTGGGAACACTGTGGAGGTGACATAGGCTCTATATTGGTCATCATCCCAGTATTGGTGATATATAGCTAAAACAGATAAAGAAATATAAAATAGATATATTTAATTTTTTTTTGTAATTATAGGTTTCATACATTTTATTAGCCACATACTTACTTTAGAAGACCTTTGATAAGTTGATGCAAAGTTTTTGATTTCTGGCCAGTCATTGTCCTCACTTGTGTCCCCCTCATCTGAATTTATATGTTTGAAGCTGCTACTTCGAGCTAAAAAATACAAGTGTTATTAGAGATTATTAGTATAATACCCAGACAGTCACCATGTTATCACTAATAATGATGGGAACTGATTTTGACATAAAATGAAAGACAAGACACTCGTCAGTTTTCTGCAGATGACGTCTCATTTTACTTACTGATAAAGTAGCGGGTGTCCTCATCTGACTTTAGGTCAGGAACGAACAGGGGCTTCTGACTTAAAAGGTTGTCAAAGTCTAAGTCACGCATAAATGGATGAATTTTGATCTCATTTGCGCCTCCTGGAAAAGGAAGACAAGAAAGAAAGTGATACAGTCATTGTCAGAGAAACTGCTCCATATCTGTAGAATTTATGTTAATCTGAACTGAAGATGTAACAGAGCCGACATAAAGGAAATATATTGAACATTATAGCATGAAGAATGGGTAATAGACAAGTAGGTAGAGTACAGAACCTCAGTGCTGATCCTCATGGAACCCATCATTTGTCTGGTCACGCTGTAATAATTCATTGATAATACTATTAATATTACCTGTTCCAAGTCTCAGTGCTGGAATTTTTCTGAGCAGTTGAGTGATGATGCCTCGAGCATTAGTTGGAGGAAAGTAATTACATCTCCAAGGTATATCATCTGTTATATAAAAAGCAAATATTATAAGAAATAAAACCTCTTCATTTATTTTCATTAAAATAAAATTCCTTAACAAAGCTAGAAAAAACTACAGAACTATTCAAGTCAAATAACAGTGACATCACAAGCATTCAGATTATTTTACTTACCCTGGATGATACTGTGTAAAATATTCCTTCTGCAAGCCCCTGTAAATGGTGGATATCCAAATAGAAATTTATATAGGATGATCCCTATTGACCACCAGTCAACAGGCCTTCCATAGCCTATCTTTAGGATAACTTCTGGGGCCATGTAAGTAGGGGTGCCAGCAGTCTGGAAACCAACAGAAAAAGGAGATGATGATCAATAAATATAATTGCGACACATAACATCAGTGGAAATGTTTTTCTAGAGAAATTATAAATCAGAGAAGGAGAAAGAGATGAGATCTGTAAAGTACAAGACCCTGTAAGTAAAGCCTACCTCTTTATCAAGGAACTCTTTGGTGATGTCCTTAGTTGGAGTCTTGTAGAAGTCTGAGTTTGGTCTCATGAGGCCGAGTTTTGAAACCCCAAAATCAGTGACCTTAATATGTCCTGTTGATGTTATCAGGAGGCTGTGAAAGAAAAGATGGTGTCAGCACCAAGTAATAACCCACAGACTGTATAAGAAACTCTAACTTTCTTCCCCTCTAATATGCTAGAGGGGTCACTTACTTCTCAGGCTTCAGATCTCTGTGCACCACACCATAGCTGTGCAGGTATTCCACAGCAAGGACCGTTTCCGCAATGTACATACGGGCCAAGAGGACTGGTAAAGGACCCCTGTGCTTTAGAAGGGTACCACAGTCACCTCCTACAGGAGAAAGCAAATATGAGAACTGAGGGTTTGTTACAATATAAATTACACATGATGAGTGGGAATGTGAAAAAGGCGGAGACATTGGGACAGGATGGTCTATATATACTGTATAATGTAGTGCGTATACTGTATACTGCAGATAGACCCTATACATAGAGACAGAGCCTCATCTACGAGCCTCTAATTTTTTTCTCTGTGAACGTTCTTATCTATAAAAACTCTTCAAAAAGACCAATCTTCCTTTTACCCATAGTGGAAATTGCTGCCGTGCTCAGCGAGGACATACTGGGGGACTTTCATAGAGATCAATGGTTTTTCAGGCATCTTGGTAACAGATGACTTATAATAATTGCAAAGAGGACATGTAACCGTCCATGTGGGCACATTGTGGTCATATATAGGTGCTAGGATTAAGCAGACGTGGGCTGGATATAGATACAATGGGTGTGTCCTACCTGGTACATACTCCATGACCATACATAGATGAAGTTTAGTAGGAAAGGAGCAGAACGTGGAGACCACAAAGGGACAATCTGCGAATGCTGAGATGTCCCTCTCCAGAAAGGCCCATTCAAGCCTCTTTGGCTTTTTCAGGTTCTCCTTGTCCATTTTCTTCATAGCGCAGACTTGGTTTGTGTCTTTATGGCGAACTAAGTGGACGGCCCTGGAGAGGAGAAAAAAACATGATTTACTATAAATTCTTATTAACAATCTATCTATAGATCTCATCAAATGATCTCCTGTATTAATGATTAATGTGGGGCCATCACTAGAAAACCATGTCTATAAATACATAAAATAACACTCCACAAATGATCACCAATGGGGGGTCCTCATCCACGTCACATCCTAACTGACCTGAATAGTGACAGAGAGATGTGAACCGTGATGTGAACTCATAATTTGTCCATGGGAACATAACATGGGAAGGACGCAGAGACATCGTCATAAGGAGCCCTGGGAAATATATATAATACCAAAGTAAAGCTCACCCAAAGGCTCCACTGCTGATCAGTTTGATCGGTTTATAGTCGCTCTTACAAGGAATTCTCCCCAGGTTCAATGATCCGATCGCGGCCTAAAAAGGAATAAGAAATGACATTAAGACATAGAAACTGCAGGGGAATAAAAGATGAAGATGCAGGAACGTCTCTCTTCTATATTATGTCCATGATGATTACACTGCAGCAGATGTAGGGGACGTGATACAAGCCGGACCCTGCACAGACACTATTATATTATAGGAGATATCCCCCTTATACAAAGACACAGGCGGAAATACAAACTCCGCACCACTGAGTACAGACTGTCCTCACAGATGATGAAGCCACATTGACAGGTGGCCATAAAATACCCTGTGTCTGCCTGGAGTGGACATGGAGGCCTCCACCATCATAAATCTGACCTTCTGCTAAATGGCTGGTAATCTGGAGAAGATCAGACAACAAGGACATGAGATGTAGACCTGTGTCTGCCTGGAGAGGACAGGGAGGCCTCCACCATCATGAAACTGACCTTCTGCTATATGATTGGTAATCTGGAGAAGATGAGACAAGGACATGAGATGTAGACCTGTGTCTGCCTGGAGCGGACATGGAGGCCTCCACCATCATAAATCTGAGCTTCTGCTATATGGCTGGTGATCTGGAGAAGATCAGAGAACAATGACATGAGATGGAAACCTGTGTCTGCCTGGAGAGGACAGGGAGGCCTCCACCATCATGAACCTGAGCTTCTGCTATATGGCTGGTGATCTGGAGAAGATCAGACAACAAGGACATGAGATGTAGAAGATGATAGATCCTTACCAGGCGCTCCACTGAGTAGGCCGGATACTCCAGTACAAGCAGGACATTTTGGGCCAGTTGTTTAATAAAGACCAATTCTCCACTTTGGGATTTTTCTTCAGCCTATAGAGATGAAAACAAAGAAGAAAGGAAAATCATGAGAGAAAAAGCAAAACGGAGGAGGCCATTTATATCACCATGTTACTTATGCTATCTACACTACAAGTACTACATGGCAACTGACGAGGGATCCGGTCGCTTGTAAACCTTTAAATCCCCACGTCCTCCCTCCATACCCAATGTATGTATATAAGACACATGGCTGCTTGTGACCTGTGTAAAATGGCCACAGCAGACTCCAACTCAAAACGCGGGGTGACTGCAACAATGATAGCCCCACAATTATATACAGTAGATATCTAATAGGCTTTAAACCAGAAGAAAAACAACACCTAATTAAGAGTTAGACCCTAGCCGCACCACACCGACACCACACCGACACAAGGGTTAAGGCATTAATATCCCACATTAATACCACTATCCTCACAGGACCGAAGTCCACTAGTTATATTGAGATGTAACCAAAGTCACTATTCCCCCAACAGTAACCTCTGTCCAAAGGACATCACATTTATCAAGACTCTGACCCAAACCTATCCCCCACCGCTGTGACTGTCCCAAAACCTCTACTTATCAAGTGCCAGCCTTCAAACTTTCCTCTCATCTCTTTATAAGGGCTGGTTGGATGCTGGAACGTGAAACTCCTACCTTCTTCCCTTTATTGTCCCCCTGTAACCCAGCTCCTCAACTCCTTCCCGCAAATGTACGGGTTATTAACATCCTGGAAGGATCCTCACATGTGGAGGGGGCTCAGGAGCTGAGCTCCCCAAACATGCGTATATGAAATAGCCAGCATCTGTCCCTAAAAACCGTGGACAACGCAGAATTCTTCTGTTAACCATTTAAATAAAGCTGTCAGTCTGTGACAGTATCATTTCAATTGTGCATGCACCAATGCCTGAGCACTCTTGCTTTCATCGGCCCTCCACAAGGCGATCACAGGGGTCTAATGCATTTCTAGGACAACCAGGGGTCTGCTGAAGACCTCCGTTGCTGAAACCACGGTCCTCCTTGTGAAGCTTAGCTATAGGCTGAGCTCCAGAGGAGATCAAGATTTTCACTATATAGCGCAATACTGTAGTATTGCAATATATAGTATGAGCGATTTGCAGGATTAAGTCCCCTAAGGGAACGAAAAAAAAAATTTAAAAATAAAGAAGAAAAGATTTAAAAAAATGTTAAAAATATAAAAGTTCAAATCACTCCTCTTTTCACCATTTAAAATAAAGAAAGGAAAAAATTAATGATCATATTTGATATTGATGCGGTTGTTAAAGTCTGATCTTTTAAGATAGGGAATTAATTAATACGATCAATAAACACCGAAAAGAGGAAAAAAAATTGGATTTGTGGGTTTTTTTTGTCTTCTCATTTCACTTAAAAACATTAATAATAAACAATCAAAACACCCATAGAATCTATGATTCTATGACACTCTATGTACACAAAGTTCACTGCAAAACTCAAATCTTCACTCATCCCAATCGACAGAAAACTAAAATGTTATGGGTCCCTGAATATAGCGACACAAAGAACCATTGCATCTCACTTGGAATTTTTTTCCCTTGTTTCAGTACAATGTATGGTAAATAGAATGGAGCCACTGAAAGCTACAACTTGTCCTGCAAAAGAATCAAGCCCTCACATGTCTATGTCAATGGAAAAATAACAAATTTATGGCTCTTGAAAGAAAGTGAGGAAAAAATGAAGGCATAACAACTGAAAACTCTGTGGTCCATAATTGGTTAACCAATCCAATTCCCCCCTACCTCCACAACCCTCCCAATAACCCTGTAGATATCACCCTCTCCCTTGTCATGTAGCCTGTATGCCCTATTACTGCTCCCCGGCTATTCTTATCTGGGTATTTGGTACAGGTTAAACTTATATTCCATTATTATTTTCCATTATTACTATATGATTTGTGCAGATTGTCTGCTATTTACCTGTTGTACTAATGTCCATATGTTCTTCTGTAAATGCTCAAGATATTCTGAGCTTATATGACCTCGTTTGTATTTGGTCAGGCAATCTCTCACAAGCTCCATTACCAGCCGGTAAGTGAAGCTGAGGACGCCATCGGGCAGTGGTAGCACAAAGTCAGGGTCATAGGTGGCAAGAATCCCCTTGAGTAGTGCTAACACCTGAAGTCTGTCTGGAGGAATTCCAGACATTTCCAGTAAATCCAAGCGCAGTCTGTATATGACTAGCTATATGGCTTATCACACCGACAACAATGACACCGGAAAGTCAAAGTGACAACTAGAGTGTAATGACTTGTAGAAGTAGTGATGGTTAATTGTGATGTCATAATGGAATCTTGTGTTCTACTCTTAAAGGGGCAGCTTACCTTATAAGGAAGTTGCCTAGCATCCCTTAAGGAGGCAACAATATAGGCTGAGCATCGGTACCATATGCAGACATGGATGATAGAGCTATGGACGCTTTACTCTTCTGAGCAGTTAGAGTATTATTATGTTGTTACATAAATTATTTATATCTGTTCCACACAATAAAAATTACAGTGTTTTGTATCAATAAGAAAGTCATATTCCGGGGCTAAAAGACAATGTATATCTTTGTACCGTGTTAGGGGCTAAAAGAAGTATCTTTACTGAGGGAACAGGGCCGGACTAGGGGCTGCGCCCAGCTCTGGCATAGGACACACACAGGCCCATGTTACTCTCCCACACCCACTTTCAAAGATGAGGGTCTCTATTACAAATATGACCCTGCCTACCATTGGAGAAAATCTAAATTTACTACTCCCCGTGATACCAATTTATTAGGATGATCATTTAGGTCTCTTTATCACATTAATAGTTCCCCTTGGGCATCCTTATAATAATAAGAGTGCCCCTCTGGGTCTCCTTATAATAATATTAGTGCCCCTCTGGGTCTCCTTATAATAATAATAGTGCCCCTCTGGGTCTCCCTATAATAATAATAGTGCCCCTCTGGGTCTCCTTATAATAATAATAGTGCCCCTCTGGGTCTCCTTATAATAATAATAGTGCCCCTCTGGGTCTCCTTATAATAATAATAGTGCCCCTCTGGGTCTCCTTATAATAATAATAGTGCCCCTCTGGGTCTCCCTATAATAATAATAGTGCCCCTCTGGGTCTCCTTATAATAATAATAGTGCCCCTCTGGGTCTCCTTATAATAATAATAGTGCCCCTCTGGGTCTCCCTATAATAATAATAGTGCCCCTCTGGGTCTCCTTATAATAATAATAGTGCCCCTCTGGGTCTCCTTATAATAATAATAGTGCCCCTCTGGGTCTCCTTATAATAATAATAGTGCCCCTCTGGGTCTCCTTATAATAATAATAGTGCCTCTCTGGGTCTCCTTATAATAATAATAGTGCCTCTCTGGGTCTCCTTATAATAATAATAGTGCCCCTCTGGGTCTCCTTATAATAATAATAGTGCCTCTCTGGGTCTCCTTATAATAATAATAGTGCCCCTCTGGGTCTCCTTATAATAATAATAGTGCCCCTCTGGGTCTCCTTATAATAATAATAGTGCCTCTCTGGGTCTCCTTATAATAATAATAGTGCCCTTCTGGGTCTCCTTATAATAATAATAGTGCCCCTCTGGGACTCCTTATAATAATAATAGTGCCCCTCTGGGTCTCCTTATAATAATAATAGTGCCCCTCTGGGACTCCTTATAATAATAATAGTGCCCCTCTGGGTCTCCTTATAATAATAATAGTGCCCCTCTGGGTCTCCTTATAATAATAATAGTGCCCCTCTGGGTCTCCCTTTAATAATAATAGTGCCCCTCTGGGTCTCCCTATAATAATAATAGTGCCCCTCTGGATCTCCTTATAATAATAATAGTGCCCCTCTGGGTCTCCTTATAATAATAATAGTGCCCCTCTGGGTCTCCTTATAATAATAATAGTGCTCCTCTGGGTCTCCTTATAATAATAATAGTGCCCCTCTGGGACTCCTTATAATAATAATAGTGCCCCTCTGGGTCTCCTTATAATAATAATAGTGCCCCTCTGCGTCTCCTTATAACTTTAAAGGGAATCTGTCAGGAGGATCAGCCCTCCCTCCCAAGCCGTCTATATGGGCATACGTTATACACGTGGTCCCTTTACCAGCGAGGTTGGTCGACTGGGATAAGAAAATCATTCAACGAGAGACTAGATGGATTTTATTAACGAATGGCCTATTGTTATAGTGTGATCACTATTCAGTATGGCCCTATTACATAGACTATCACCATACAGTGTGTAGGCCAATTGTGGCTGCGCTCTTCTATACGGCATAGTCGGCCATTTGGACGGACTTCTTTTCTTTATCTATACTTTTAATCTTGGCTGCACTGAATATTGATTCAGGGTTAAATGATTCTCCTTTGTGTGTGCATCGATTATATCTGGTACATTTACACTATATTAATACATCCTCTATATTTATAATATATCTATACACCTATATTCCCTGTTGTCTTGTTGCCTAGCCATTATGGGAACCAATCTGGACCTATGATGTGATAAATACTTGATGAGATCCATAAAACAGCGCCCCCTATTGGAGCCCACTGTGCGTTTCAAGCATGGACCTTCTGGTATCTGTATGGGGAGGAAACCTCTCGCTGGAGCGCAGCGTGCCTCCCAATGCGCACTGACGCCCCCTCCGGTCTCATCGCTGGAACACATTTTTATGTAAAGTGTCATTGAATGCAGCAGCCGGGTCTAAGCTCCTAATAAACACAACCCTCCGCCTGCCCCGCTGTGTTATTACAGGCTCTATTCCCCTTCAAGCCTAAGCGTCAGAATGCCTGCTCCTCCTCTTACCTCCCCCTTTCACCTGCTGTTATAGTACAGCCTGTCTGGGCTCTGTATTAAAGCCTCTTATTAACCCTCTCCCCCTATGTATCTACTGGTAGACCCCATATTAATATAAGCCCCTTGCATACCATGAGCTGCAATATTATTATTGTAAGAAACCCCATGTGCACTATTATTATCAGGCATAGATGGTGGCATTATTATTCAGTATCGGCACACAGGGGGCATTATTACTATCTAAGGCAAGGGTGGGCAATTAATTTTCCAAAGAGATCACATGAGAGACCATGACTGTTGCGGAGAACGAACCAATAGACAGATATGAATTCTGCTCAATATTCATATCAACATATTAATTACATTTATTATAATATATTAATATTATCACTAGAGATGAGCGGTGTTCGACTCGAACTGTTCGCCAATCTCAAATTCGAGCTGTTTTGGGCAGTGTTCGAGCCGTTCGGCGAACACGAACAATTTGAAAAAAATCCGGCTGTTCGAGGTTATGTTCCATAACTGTTCGTGCACCAAAATCATAACTGGATTTTTTCTCAGTAATGCTGAAAATTAATGTTAATACGCAGTTTGAGTGTACAGCGGGGCGGGGGGAGGTTCATGGGATGGATCTCTGCAGAAATAATGAAGATCTCCATTTTTTTTTCTCTTTCCCCCATTTACAGTGGGGAGATGCAATCTGTCAGCCTATCAGCAGCGCACACACGGAGCGAACTGCTTTTTTCACACAAGCAAAGGCATGTGTCATTGGCAGTGTATGTCACATGTCCTTGCCCTATAAGACCCAGCCATTTTCCACGTAGCCACCATTTTCTCACTGCTGCAGCTGCGTGTTAGACGGCACCGCTGTTGCTGTGTGCGCTATACTTTGAGTGTTCATTTCAAGCCAATTTTCGCACAAATCTACAGATAGCTTGGGAGTAGGGGATAGTTGTGATTGCAGTCCTTTTGAGGACTAGGTTACATCATTTCCTACGACTTTTATCAGGCAGGTCTGTGCTCTTAAATAGATAGGTTGGGAGTAGGGTCTACTTGTAATTGCAGTCCTTTTCTGGACTAGGTTACAGCATTTCCTAGGACTTTTTGCTAGGCAGGTCTGTGCCAGTGCTGTGCAAGTTTTTTTCACAGCATTTGGCTAAATCTAGCTAAGCAAATCCTTTTTGGCCTCTTGCAGTGTGTGTTAGTCAGTGGAGTAGCCTATCTGTGTTGCAAGCTATACCACCTGTGTATAGAATACAAATTTTTTTACTGCACCTAGCCAAGTAAAACCTTTTGGGTATAGCATCATTCTATTAGTCCATCTATACTAACCTCCACCAGGTTGCAAATTAAAAATAATTTTTATCTGCATCTAGCTCTGAAAAAAAATGTGGTCTTGTAGCAGTGTGTGGGACTTGTTCTATTAGTCCATCTATACTAACCTCCACCAGGTTGCAAATTAAAAATAATTTTTATCTGCATCTAGCTCTGAAAAAAAAATTGGGCTTGTAGCAGTGTGTGGGACTTGTTCTATTAGTCCATCTATACTAAGCTCCACCAGGTTGCAAATTAAAAATAATTTTTATCTGCATCTAGCTCTGAAAAAAAATTTGGGCTTGTAGCAGTGTGTGGGACTTGTTCTATTAGTCCATCTATACTAACCTCCACCAGGTTGCAAATTAAAAATAATTTTTAGCTGCATCTAGCTCTGAAAAAAATTTGGGCTTGTAGCAGTGTGTGGGACTTGTTCTATTAGTCCATCTATACTAACCTCCACCAGGTTGCAAATTAAAAATAATTTTTATCTGCATCTAGCTCTGAAAAAAAATTTCGGCTTGTAGCAGTGTGTGGGACTTGTTCTATTAGTCCATCTATACTAAGTTCCACCAGGTTGCAAATTAAAAATAATTTTTATTTGCATCTAGCTCTGAAAAAAAATTTGGGCTTATAGCAGTGTGTGGGACTTGTTCTATTAGTCCATCTATACTAAGCTCCACCACCTGTGTATGTAATAAAATTGTTTTACTGCATCTAACCCAGCCAATACTTTTGGGCTAATACAACAGTTTGGCCACTCAGCTCTGCTCGGTTCCCATCCATTGTTTTTTTGTGCAAACAACTCCAGAGTTGTCAATTAGTTAACCACCAAAATGAGTGGAAAAAGGCCTGCTGATGGTGGAAAGGGGAATAGGTGTGTTGGGAAGGGAAAAAAAGGTTGTGTCCGTGGGGTAGGTGTTAAAGCAACAGTAACATCTGCAGAAGAAAGACCATCTTCCAGCCAAACTAAGATGTCTACTTCTTTTAGTGGACAATGTGATAAGATCCCTTTCTTACGGCCACGCCAATCGCTACAAATTCCAGATGAGGCACAAAAACAGCAGGTGCTTCAACGGATATCAAGTGCTCCTTCAAGTGGGCTCTCCTCCACCTCAACCATAATGTAGACCCTCGTTCCCAAACTGTATCTCCTGTTGGTGGAGAGAATGAGGAAGGCGATGATGAGACTCAAATACCTGATTGGAACGACAACTTGAGATTTTTGCCAGGGCAGGAAGAGGTTGACTCTGAGGACGACTGGTGTGAGAACACACAGGGTGATGATGACGAGGTTGGAGATCCCACTTACTGTCAACCCACAGTCAGCCAGTCGATGAGGTCAGCAGAGGAGGTGGAGGAGGATGCTAGTGACGACGAGGTCAGGTTGCGCCTTCCTGGACAGAGACGTAGTACTAGAAGCACGTCAACAACTGCATCCTCAAACACAACTCTGCCTCTGACCACAAGTCGTAGTGGCTCTTCAGGTCACATGGGTGCTAAGCCTTGCATAGCTTGGGCATTTTTTCAGATCGATAAGAATGACCCAACTCGTGTTATCTGTAACATTTGTCAGAAAAAGCTAAGTAGAGGCCAAAAAATACATAGTTTGAGTACTTCATACATGAACCGGCACATGGATATGAAGCATAAGTTGCAGTGGGAAGCTCACTGTGCTACAATGCGGCCTAGCCGGCTGGGCCAACCACCATCAGCCACATCTTGTGCATCCGCAGCCTCTTCATCCTCTGTGACTGGGGGACAGCAGTCACACCTGTTTTGGGACGCAGACCGGCCACCTCTTTACCCGCAACAGCCAGTGTGATTGTCAGGTCATCATTTTATTTGGAGGTGGAAACACCAGCTGGTGTTGAGCGCTCTCCGACATCGATAGCACCACCTTTGGATCAAGGCAACCTAACATGTCCGCCTGCATCTTCCTCACAGACCGGCAGTTTGCCGGGGACACCCTTCTCAACCCCGTCTAAGCACAACAGCCAGCCCTCGGTCCCTCAGATGTGGATGTGGCACCCAGGGGAATGGGGATAACTCGGTACCCAGGCCTTTGGCCTGGCCTTTAGGGATGTCGCGGTGGTCGGCTCCCGGGCCCGTACCCTGGGGTCTCTCCTAAAAAGGGGTTGATATTTGTAAAGTTTATAAAAGAAAGAGTTCGTGACGCCACCTGTGGTTTCTGGTGAGGATCACCAGCGCTGCGCAGTCTACTGAGGCTAATGATAAGGCAGCTTGATGGTATAGCTCTCCACAGTTAGAGCTGGGCCTCAGGGCAGTATAGGAACGGGGATGCAGGATATAGAGACTACTCTGGGCCAGAGCAAGAACAGGGACGGACACGATAGTCACTTCAGTACCTTTTACTGGTGGAATTTCAGGCACTCCCCGGAGCACTGTAGGGTGAAGGGTGTATGTCCAGATCCTCCCCAATGAGCAGGTTTTGGGCCTCCTGGTTCTGGCTTCTACATAATAAGTTTCTGACCTGCCTGGAGCTAGGCCTAACTTTGTCTCTGTCCTGCGCTGGCTGACCTTGTGGTAGGGCCTTCTCTTGGAGTGCACGCTCCCGACCTACGGGGCCTATGTGTCTCCTGGCTCTGGTACGTATCAGCACTTTAGCGATCCTGGGACCTATAGTTCTCCAGGCATTCCGGTTTATCTTGTTGGGTCGTGGAGTTCCCGGCAAGCTTCGGACCCGGTGTCCGGTAAATTCTTCTTCTCGGGGTGAGCCAGCTAAGCTCCTCTGCTCCCCTATGAACTAACTCTCTACTCCTTTGCCTTCGGCCTACTCGAGCCCTCGATAGGCTACTCACACAAACGGCAGCGTGCCGCGGTTCACCGATCTTATGGTGCCGGCACACCTACAGCTCACCTCACTGAGCTACACCGAGTCTTGATCTGGATAAGCTCCACTGCAGGGTAGAATGCAGGAGCTGGAACAGGCTTTTGTCCTCTGAGGTAACACGTCTCAGACTGCACTGAACTCACTGCTAAACCAGACTCTGACAGACTAACGGCTGCCTGGCCCCACCTTCCCTTATATATCTCCCTAAGGAGCTCCCTCTGGTGGTCTGAGGTGGAAGGTGCAGATGTGTGAATGGTTATGGGGGCCTCTTGTGGAGGAGTCCTTCAATACACCCTTCTGGGTCTGTGATGCCAAGCACAGCTGGGCTTCACATGGACAAGTAAAAGACCATTTCCTCCTAGCCATGAGAAAGCTAAGAGGTTGAATTTCACCATCTGCAAGCTCTTGGCTACATAAATGCTGCCTTTCCGCCTGGTGGACACAGAGGATTTTCGAGACCTTTTGTCCCGTCACAGTGCCCCAGTACCAGATGCCCAGTCGGCACTACTTCTCAAAGAAAGGTGTGCCTGCACTCCACCAGCATGTCGCACACAACATCACCGCTTCTTTGAGAAACTCTGTGTGTGACAGGGTGCATTTCACCACAGACACTTGGACGAGTAGGCATGGACAGGGGCGTTACATGTCGCTGACTGGGTACTGGGTAACTATGGTGACAGCAGGACAAGGGGCTTCTGTCCAAGTCTTGCCGTCCCCACGAGTTGTGCGTCAATCCTCTTTATCTCGAAGTTCCTCCACTGCTTCTGCCTCCTCAACCTCCTCTCGGTCCTCCACCTGCACCCAAAGCCTGTCTGGTCATGCCACAAGCTTTCTAACTGCGCAGAAGGGATCCTGTACAGCTCCTTACTATGCTGGCAGCAGGGCTCAACGTCATCAGGCGGTTTTTACTTTGAAATGTCTGGGAAATGTGAGTCACACAGCTGAGGAGTTGTGGTCAGCTCTAGAGAACCAGTTTCATGAATGGTTGTCTCCACTGGACCTGAAACCAGGGAAGGCCGTGTGCGACAATGCTGGAAACCTCAGTGCGGCCCTTCGCCGGGGCAATGTCACACACGTGCCTTGTATGGCTCACGTGTTGAACCTGGTGTCCAGCAATTTTTAGGCCACTATCCCGGACTAGATAGCCTTCTGCAGAGGGCACGGTCGCTGTGTGCTCACTTCCGCCGTTCGCATCCCGCAGCTCAGCGACTTACATCTCTACAGAAGTCGTTGAGCCTGCCACTTCACAGGCTAAAACGCGATGTGCCTACCCGGTGGAATTCAACTCTGCACATGTTGCAAAAAAGAAAAAAAGAAGCAAGACAAAAATATATCTCATACCCTACCATAATTATATATAAATGTAAAGCAAAGTTGCATAATAAATATAGGGTACTTAGTGAACTATTTTTGATCAAAAAAAGTATACAAGCCGTCCCACCAGCGGCAAGGTGACCCTAAATTGGGACGGTACCTATACTGCCTATATTAAAAACCTTACTGTATATCAAAGTTGAAGTAATGCATATAAAAGGGTAGACAAATAGGACCGGGTCCCAACTCCAGACCACCTAGGCCCGTGGTAAGCTACATATATACCAATCAGCTCAACAAAGGGCATGCCACACCCTTAAATTGCACAGAATGCAAACAAGTCAAAAAACCAGACAATGTGAACTGAGGTCTAAGATGGCAGACATACAAGAAACAGAGGCATGTTCACACTAGCAAAAAAGAAGCAAGACAAAAATATATCTCATACCCTACCATAATTATATATAAATGTAAAGCAAAGTTGCATAATAAATATAGGGTACTTAGTGAACTATTTTTGATCAAAAAAAGTATACAAGCCGTCCCACCAGCGGCAAGGTGACCCTAAATTGGGACGGTACCTATACTGCCTATATTAAAAACCTTACTGTATATCAAAGTTGAAGTAATGCATATAAAAGGGTAGACAAATAGGACCGGGTCCCAACTCCAGACCACCTAGGCCCGTGGTAAGCGACTGTGGCAGCACCGACAAGCCCTGGTGCAATATGTTCTGACGTATAGCCTGGGCCAACGAGATCCAGAGGTGGGGCAAATCACGCTGGAGGAGTGGTCTCAGATCAGGGACCTATGCATCCTTCTGCACAGTTTTGAAATGGCGACGAAGATGTTTAGTGCTGACGATGCCATTATCAGCATGACTATTCCGGTGATTCACATGCTGGAGCACATGTTAAACAGAATTCGGAGTCAGGTGGTGGCACAAGAGGAGGTGGAGGAAGTAGAGGAGGAGGAGTTGTATGCGGAAGGGCTAACATCTGCAAAGTCCAGACGGTCGGCAGCACCAAGGCGGCAGGCATGTGAGGGTGGGGGAGATGGTTTTAGCAGGGCGCATGGTAGCAGCCAAACTAGTGAGAAATGTGCAGGAGCCCAGGAAGAAGTGGAGGACGAACTGATGGAAGACTCATCAGATGAGGGAGACCTTGATCACATTTCTGTTGTGCGAGGTTGGGGAGAGAGGGCAGAGGAAGGAAGCATGATTGTTACCTCGCCACCAACACAACAGGGACTTGGTGCTCCTGGATGCGCAAGACACATGAGTGCCTTCTTGCTGCACTACCTGCAACATGACCCTCGAATTGTGAGAATTAGAAATAATCCTGACTACTGGGTTGCCACACTGTTAGATCCCCGGTACAAAAGTAAATTTGCAGAAATTATTCCTGCCATAGAAAGGGATGCACGCATGCAGGAGTATCAGCAGAGACTGTTGCAGAATCTTACATGTGCTTTTCCACAAAACACCAGTGGTGCACGTAGTGAATCTCACAGTTCCAACTTGCCAACTGTGGGACCGTCGAGTGTTCAGCACTCAAACCGTAACAGAAACACAGTATCTGCTGGTAACATCAATTTTGCGGAATCATTTCACCACTTTTTTAGCCCATCCTTTGCAAGGCCACAGGAGACAAGAAGTCTGACACATAGTCAACTCCTAGAGACGATGGTACAGGAGTATCTCCAAGTAAACATTGAAGCCATGACTGTGTCACTGGACCCTTGCTCTTTTTGGGCTTCCAATCTGGATAAATGGCCGGAGCTCACCACTTATGCCTTGGAGATCTTGTCATGCCCCGCAGCCAGCGTTCTGTCTGAACGTGTGTTCAGCGCTGCTGGTGGTGTGCTGACAGATAAGCGCACGCGGCTCTCCACTGATAATGTAGACAGATTCATGTTCATAAAGATGTACAAATCATGGATCCGAAAGGACTTTTCTACCCCTGTGTCATCCTGGGGAGAGTAAAAGCTTGATGATTTGTTAATATCACCTCACCAACCGTTTTAAGCTTTCAAATTACTAATCATGTTTATCTGTATCTTGCCTGTATAATAATTTTGGCCTTGTAGCACTGTGCAGTACTGATTCTATTAGGCCATCTATACTAAACTCCACCAGATTTCAAATTACTAATCATGTTTATCTGTATCTTGCCTGTATAATAATTTTGGCCTTGTAGCACTGTGCAGTACTGATTCTATTAGGCCATCTATACTAAGCTCCACCAGATTTAAAATTACACTGGTCAATGCAGTTTTTCTGTCAAAAGGTTTTAAAACATATTTTAAGTCAATTTTGGCTGCTGATTACTAATACGAACTCCGTTTTTGGCTATCACATCAGGATTTCGAGATATTTTTGATGGAAATTAATCCTATCGAATGTTTTTTGATAAAAACCTCATGATTTTCGTTACTACATTTTGTATATTTTTAATCAAGGAATAACAAATTACAAAGTCTGTGTACAGCAAATCAAATATACTTACAAAATTAAACTACAAAATATAAAACACATATATGTGGCACACAGATGAATGGCAAATGGCAGTTATTTGAGCATTCTTTTCTTGGCTGATCTGTGATGTACAACTTCTGGGTTGTCTCTCATCAAGCTCCAGCAATAGTCAACCATCATATGTGAGTCCCACCGGCCTTGATACCGTTCTTCCATTGTTTTAATGTCCTGATGAAAACGCTCCCCTTGTTCCTCGCTCACATCCCCAAGGTTCTCTGGAAAAAAGTCCAAATGGCTGTTTAAATAGTGAATCTTGGTACTCATTCTACATCCAAGATTTTGCAGACTCATTAGTAGCTCTTCCACAATCTCTTCATAGTTGTCTGCTTTCTTATTCCCTAGAAAATTCTGCACCACATTGCAAAATGCATTCCGAGCTCTTTCTTCTGTCTCATTCATTGACGTGATAAAGTTTGGGTCTCTCATAAGTGTTCTTATTATACAATATTCCAGCCTTTTTCTTCTCTTCACTAAGACCTGGAAAAGTTGAACATATATATAGTTAAAGCATTCTCCACTGTGATTGAGAGCTTTGACGAACTGCTTCATCAATCCAAGTTTTATGTGCAAGGGAGGAAAGACAATGTTCTTCCTATCCACTAGTGAATCATGGATGACATTCTTATCGCCAGGTGCCAAACTCTGTCGCTGAGGCCATTCAGTTTTCACCCAATGCTCTGCTGTAGCTCTACTGTCCCAGTAGCACAGAAAACAAGGGTGTTTGAAAACTGTTTTTTTACTTTATTATCATAACAAATGGGAATTATGCATGTTCAAAGAAAACAAAGATATTCTCACATTTATTGGGAGACTAAATGAAAACTAAATTTACCTTAGTGAACCGTATAAAACGGCACTTTTCATACACTACTTATATTTTTCTTGGAATTATTGAAAATGGGCTATATACCTATAGCGCAAAAACGTGATGTGATAGAGAAATTATAAGATCAGATTTGAATTCAGCACCCTCAAATTAGTCTAAAACTGTTCTTAAAGTCCATGCCAGAATTTTTTTTTTTTTTTTTGTACACCAGTGTTATTAATAATCATGTTTATCTGCATCTTGCTTGTAAAATAATTTTGGCCTTGTAGCAGTTTGCAGTACTGATTCTATTAGGCCATCTATACTAAGCTCACCAGATTTCAAATTATTACTAATCATGTTTATCTGTATCTTGCCTGTAAAATAATTTTGGCCTTGTAGCAGTTTGCAGTACTGATTCTATTAGGCCATCTATACTAAGCTCCACCAGATTTCAAATTAATAATAATTTTTGTTCTCTCTGAACGTGTGTTCAGCGCTGCTGGTGTTGTGCTGACAGATAAGCGCACGCGGCTGTCCGCTGACAATGTAGACAGACTCAGGTTCATAAAGATGAACACATCATGCATCAGCAAGGACTTTTCTAGCCCTGTGTCATCCTGGGGAGAGTAAAAGCTTGAGGATTTGGTAAAATCACCTCACCAACCATTTAAAGCTTTCAAATTAATTATCATTTTTATCTGTATCTTGCCTGGAAAATAATTTTTGGCATAGTAGCAGTGTGGAGTACTGATTCTATTAGGCCATCTATACTAAGCTCCACCAGATTTCAAATTATTACTAATCATGTTTATCTCTATCTTCCCTGTAAAATAATTTTGGCCTTATAGCAGTTTGCAATACTGATTCTATTAGGCCATCTATACTAAGCTCCACCAGCTTTCAAATTAATAATAATTTTTAGCTGCATCTAGCCCGGAAAATAATTTTGGGGCTCCTAGATGCGCAAGACACATGGGTGCCTTCTTGCTGCACTACCTGCAACATGACCCTCAGATTGTCAGAATTCGAAATAATCCTGACTACTGGGTTGCCACACTCTTAGATCCCCCACACTCTTCGATCAACCTTTTCATTTTAATAAAGAACAAAAAAATGGTCATTTTTGAAATTATAAGCATTAGCAGGTTATTAGAAACTTAAATCAAACAGTTTTCAACTCAAAGCTTTATTCTAGGTGATGTTACATTTGCACATAGGACCCCTTGTTCGAAAGGAGCTTCTGAACTCTCTCGTCCATTGAATTTGTCAGGTTTTGGATGGTTTCTGCTTCAATTGTTTTGCATGAGAACAGAATACCCTCCCAGAGCTGTTGCTTAGATGTGAACTGCCTCCCGCCATCATAGACACTCCTTTTGATGATGTTCCAGAGGTTCTCAATGGGTTTGAGGTCAGGGGAGCATGGAGGTCACACCATAAGTTTGTCCCCTTTTATGCCCATATCAGCCAGAGATGCAGATGTGTTATGTGCATCATGAGACGGTGCATTATCATGCATGAAAATGATCTTGCTGTGGAATACATGGTTCTTCTTCTTGAACCATGGCAGGAAGTGCTGTTTGAGAAACTCCACATACATCATGGAGTTCATCTTTACCCCTTCAGGGATCCTAAAGGGGCCAACAATCTCTCTCCCCATGATTCCAGCCCAAAACATTACTCCACCTCCTCCTTGTTGGCGCCGTAGCCATGTTTGCATGGGGTGTCCATCAACCAGCCATCCTCCACTCCATCCATCTGGACTATCGAGCGTTGCACAGCACTCATCGGTGAATAAAACAGTTTTGAAGTCAGTCTTCATGTATTGTTTGGCCCACTGGAGCTGTTTCTGCTTGTGTACAGTGGATAGAGGAGGTCAACAGGATGGCTTATGCACAGCTGCAAACCTCTGAAGGGCCCTGCATCTTGTTGTTCGGGGGACTTTGGAGGCACCAGCAGCTTCAAAAACTTGTCTGCTGCTATGACAAGGCTTTTTTGCCGCTGCTCTTTTAACCTGACGTAATTGCCTGTAGGAAAGAGTCCTCAATTTTCCCTTATCAGCACGCACACGTGTGTACTGTGAATCAGCTACATACTTCTTGATTGTGCAATGATCACGATGAAGTGTCTTGGCAATGTTGAATGTAGTCATGCCTTGACCTAAACACTCCACAATTTGTTGCTTCTCAGCAGCCGACACATCCTTTTTCTTTCCCATTTTGGCAGAAAATGTAGGCTGCTTAATAATGTGGGACAGCCTTCTTAAGTAGTCTTGCCTTTCATTGGACACACCTGCCAAACTAATTAGCACAGGTGTCTGCAATTGCTTACAGTGATATAAAGAGCCCTGACACACATCACCATCAATGAGTTTAACTGACAAACAAAAAAATTCTTACCTTATCACTCCTAAACACTTTTGCATAATAATTTGGAACACAGTGTACATGTGCTTTTCCACAAAGCTCCAGTGGTTCACGTAGTGAATCTTACAGTTCTAACTTGCCAACCATGGTCTGTATGGAGTTGTTCAATAAAGGGCCCAAAATTAAGATAACATAGACGGGAGAGGTCTCTATGAATAGGAATTCCTAAGTATTTGATACCCTGTGAGGGCCAGGCAAAGGGAAAGTTGGACTGGATGGAATCCTGTATGGATTTGGAGAGGGAGACATCGAGGGCCTCAGACTTCGCTGCATTGATTTTAAAATTGGACCATGTAACAAAGTGATCTATTTCAGTCATAACAGCAGGGATGGATATATGTGATTGAGTGATATATACTAGGACATCATCAGAAAATGTAGAGCATTTGTACTCGGTGCCTCCCACCTCAATCCACCTAATATTGGGGTTATGGCGAATTGATGAGAGCAGGTGCTCCGTCACTAGGATGTATAAGAGAGGGGACAGAGGACATCCCTGCCTTGTCCCATTGGTGATTATGAAAGGTGATGAAAATGTTCCATTTATCTTCAGCCTAGGTGACGTATTGCTATACAGGGCCGTGATTTGGGCTATAAAAGGGTCCCCTAGACCCCTACCCCAAGCTTTTTAAGAGAATAATATATGGCGTGCCAGGAGACTCTATGGAATGCTTTCTCAGCATCTAATGAGAGTATCTAATTACAAAATTTTAACTGCATCTAGCCCAGGAAATACTTTGTGCCTAGTAGCAGTGTCTGCTAGTCAGCGGATTATTCCGGCTGTTAAGCAAGCTACACCACCTGTAGTTTGGACACTTAATTTTTTCAAAGCAAATGCTTCGGGCCCTCGGGACACTCAGTGAAGAGCATGGGGAGGCACCCCAAGCCACAGGGGCTGGGACTGGCGGTAGGACGCCTTGAAGTGGACCGCTAAGCTCTATCCTTATAAAAGCTTTTTAACTGCAGCAGCTTTAGTGGACGCTACTGGAGCTGTAATTCCCGCGGCTGCTGGCATCAGACTTGCCCTCCAATAGATCCTTGTAAAAGGATTTATAGTGTACTCATTCAAATTAGAGAGACAATTTAAATTAAAAAGCTTAGACCTGCCTCCACCGCAGGGGGGCTCGCTCGACCCACCAGCGGACAGGCACCAGTATTGGGAGAAGGGGGCTGGCCATCAGGGTCCACCGCAGCTCTGGCACAAACCCGGCGACACGGAGGTCGCATGGGCAAGAACGGACTGGCTGTGTCAGCTTCACACTTTTTTGGTTTTAGAAGGGCATTACATGCCTATATCTGTGTCTCCCCCTCCTTTTACTCCTCAACCTCTTTTCTTTTTGCATGACTATATGTACTTGTCACTTTTCCATGTGTTAGTTGTGTCTTCTGAGCAGTTTGTCAGCTTTTGGACACCTTTGAAGTGTTTTCTATGTGTTTTCTATGTGTTTCTATGTGTTTTTGTTTGCCTGCCATTGGTTTTAACGGTGTTCGATGGTGTTCCATGAACAGTTCGACGAACAGTTCGGCGAACATACGGGCGTTCGACGAACCGAACTCGAACCTTACGGGGTATGCTGACATTCCCCTATTTACCGTATAAGCCTGAAAACTGCCCCTATATACAGTATGAGCCCCACACAGCCCCCTACATATAATATATAAGACCAACATAGCCGCTCTATATACAGTGTGAGTCCCCATAAAGTCCCCTATATACAGTATGAGCCTCCACATAGACTTTCTACATACAATATGAGCCCTCATATAGCCTCCTATTTACATGATGAGCCCCCACATAGCCCCCTATAAACAGTATGAGCCCCCACATGGACCCTATAAACAGTATGACCCTCACATAGCTTCCTATATCCAGTATGAGCCCCCATATGGCCCCCTATAAACAGTGTGAGCCCCCACATAGCCTCTCTATATAGAGGTTGAGCCTCACATATCCTCCTATAACAGTATGAGCCCTCACTTAGCCACTCTATATACAGTATGAACCCCAGATAACCCCATATACTGTATACAGTATGTGCCCACACATAGCCTCCCTATATACAGTATGAGCCCTAGGTAACCTATATACAGTATGAACCCCCACGCTGCCCTATATAAACAGTATGAGCCCCACATAGTCCCTTTATACAGTATGAGCCCCCACATAGCCTCCTAAATACAGTATAAGCCCCCATATAGCCTCCTATATGCAGTATAAGCCCCACATATTTTCCCATATACAGCATAAGCCCCCCACATAGTCTCCTATATACATTGTGAGCCCCATCATGGCCTCCTATATATACTGTGAGCACCCTCATAGCCTCCTATATACAGTATGAGGCCGTACATAGACTCCTGTATACAGTGTGAGCTCCACATAGCCTCCTAAATAAAGTTTGAGCCACCACGTAGCCTTTGTATATACAGTGTGAGCCCCCACATAGACTCATATATACATGCAGAAAAAACATACTCATCTCGCTCCTGTTCCCCGGGTGTGCTGCTCCGGTCTCCAACACCCTGACTCTCCATACAGCAGACGCGATGAGGTGACGTGAATTACATTTTGCAGAGACAAGTCATGGATGGAAGAAGTGGTTATGGTGGTGTGGGCTGAATGAAAAAGAAAAGGGAAAGTGAACAACTATGATCAGAGAGATGGTAGATGACTTAATATACATATATTTGTACAATTACCAGCACACTATGCACATACAGTACAGACCAAAAGTTTGGACACACCTTCTCATTTAAAGATTTTTCTGTATTTTCATGACTTTGAAAATTGTACATTCACACTGAAGACATCAAAGCTATGAATTAACACAGTTGTTGTAGAGATGTGTTTGCTTCTAGAACTCTGTGTGGCATTGACCTGGGCTCTAATCTGAGCTGCTGTTAACCTGCGATTTCTGAGGCTGGTGACTCGGATAAACTTATCCTCAGAAGCAGAGGTGACTCTTGGTCTTCCTTTCCTGGGGTGGTACTTTTGGTGAGCCAGTTACTTTGTAGCGCTTGATGGTTTTTACAACTGTACTTGGGGACGCTTTCAAAGTTTGCCCAATTTTTCGGACTGACAGACCTTCATTTCTTAAAGTAATGATGGCCACTCGTTTTTCTTTACTTAGCTACTTTTTTCTTGCCATAATACAAATTCTAACAGTCTATTCAGTAAGACTATCATCTGTGTATCTGCACAGCACAACTGATGGTCCTAACCCCATTTATAAGGCAAGAAATCCCACTTATTAAACCTGACAGGGCACACCTGTGAAGTGAAAAACATTTCCGTTGACTACCTCTTGAAGTTCATCAAGAGAATGACAAGTGTGCAAAGCAGTCATCAAAGCAAAAGGTGGCTACTTTGAAGAACGTAAAATATAAGACATATTTTCAGTTGTTTCACACCTTTTTGTTAAGTATATAATTTCACATGTGTTAATTCATAGTTTTGATGCCTTCAGTGTGAATGTACAATTTTCATAGTCATGAAAATACAGAAAAATCTTTAAATGAGAAGGTGTGTCCAAACTTTTGGTCTGTACTGTATATAGTATGCAGAGCACTGGAATTGATATATACAATTATACCACTACATGGTTGCTGCACAGTGATAATATCAGTGTTTATACTGTTAATAATCAGTATGGTATATTATCACTACAGTACATGTTGGTGATATGTTGTTATGATCTGGCTGTATTTATTGATTATTGTCTCATATTGTGGTATTGATTGTAATATTGGTCTTAGTACAGTCATGATGGTAATGATCAATATGGTGGCATTATTTTAGCATTATGTGGTGGCATTATGTGGTCATAACTTGGTAGGATTATTTACTAGTGATGGGCGGACCCGTGGATATCCGAATATCTATTAAAAGTTTGGTTCGGTTACCAGAACAGTACCTGACCCGGAACACGGACCCCATTCATATGAATGGGGCCCCCGAACATCCATGGTTTCCCACGCAGATGACAGCGTGGGAAAAAGGGGCTCTGATTGGTTAGAACTACGGGCTCACTCTGTCAGATGACAGTGTGAGCCCGCAGCTGTGACTGTGACCAGTCGTAAAAAGCTTACCACGGGTCACAGGCATCAGCTGATGAGAGTACTACTCCCATCAGCCTATGCCTGCTGTTACAGGGCAGACGCCGCTGTGTAATCACTCCTGCAGTGTATAGCGCTGAGCTGCCGTGAAAGAGTTCACAGGAGTTCATCAGCTGATGAGCTCCAGTGATCTCACTTACGGCACCGCTACGGCGTGAGACAGTTCTCACGCAGCGGCGGTGCCGTAAGTGAGGTTACCGGGTTTCATCAGCTGATGAACTCCTGTGAACTCTCTCACGGCAGCTGATTGCTACACATTACTTGTGTCAGTGTGAGCCTGTTGTCATGTACAATATATTGTATGTCTATATACTGTTGACACATATATATACTGTTGTTATACACATGTAAATATATATATGGTGGCTCATTATACCCGTAATATTATTTTGAGGAATATATTAACATTGTCTGTTTCTCTGACCTAACAACCTTTGACTATATGAGCCTTTTTACTAATCGGGTCACATTGGCCTGTGTATAAATACTATGCTACTTGGATGATCACTTAATATCTACTAGGCTGTACAATTTGGGTCCTGCGTGTCCTATATAGCGGTGGAATTTTTTTACACACTGTATGTTGTTTTGCACCATTTTTTGCACCAATTATCTGCATGTGATAATTTTTAACAAAATTGAATATTCAATAAAACAATTTTTTATGATGTAGATCGGCCTTTGATCGTGGTTGCTTCGGTTGTTTATGTTTATCTTGCGATTTTGCCATTATACGGTCAATAGTTGCCACTCTTCACATTGTAGTATGTGTACATTATGGAGTGGCACCGTTTGAAAATTATACTAGGATAAGTCATCTAGATCATCGTAAGACACTATGGATTATTTCATCACTTTGGATAGGTGAGGGATATGATTGTTTTTTATTTTTGCTGTTTTACAGTTGACAGTGGCTTCTGGGATTAGGTGTTAGGTGAGTATAAATTAGCTTATTTATTTTCTGTTTTTTACAGGGAACAATGGTGTGAAGATATTCAAGGTAATCCCCTGTCGATCACTGTGCACTGGCAGGCGGGTTTTACGAAGCTCTACATATGAAAATTTGACACTGCAGCTTGCAAAGGAAGGAGCTGAAGAAGCGAAGAGTGATAATTCTCACAGCAGCTGCAAGCTACACAGGATGTCCCTTCCCCTGACGCCATGTGCCTATTCAAGAAACATAATTCAACAGCGAGTTATGGGGAAAAGATTCATCTCAGTGATACACAAAATAGACCTGAGGGGATGCGGATTGTAACCCTAGTTTTAAACATAGTCCAGCGTAAGGAAAGGAGATACCCAGCACAGCCTTGCAGGGGCCCCTAGGACTCTGATGTTTAGCATCCATGCGTAGCAGGGGCCGGGCTGGGTCCAATGACACCAGAACGGGCTCCCTAGGACTGTCCAGTAAGAACGTATGGCCCATTTTAGTTTTGGGAGCTCTTAGCTGGGAAATAACATGGATGGAGACTTGGGCTCCACCAGGGGTGCAGTAGGGGGAGTGACACAGAGAGTTTGAAGGTCTCTGTAGCTAGAGCCTATTGTCTTTTTCCTGGGGAGGTTGTGATATCAAGTCATCCACCTGATTGTCACAGCTGACACCCGGTGCTATGTGCAAGGAACGGTCCCGCATCGCTCCCTGCACATTAACCCCCGAAATGCTGTGATTGAAATCGATCGCAGCATTCTGGTGGCAAGAGGAGGTTAGCGCGATACTTACCTTCTCTGCCGGCATCCCGCAGCGTCTGAGTCCGGTCCCAGATGTTGTCATGGTGACCAGATGTCATCATGACAACATCCGGGTCATCAGAAGGCAGGAAGTTGCTTTGGTCATGCGCCAAGCGTGACCAAAGTAACTTTTCCCTGTGCAGCGCTGACAGGCTGCATAGCACAGGGATGGTGATGAAGTTAACCCCTTTAGTGAACAGGGTAAAAAAATAAAAAACAAAACATAAAACGATGCTTTATCATCATACCAGCAAACAAAAAATGGAATAAAACGCGATCAAAAAGACGAATGTAAATAAAAATGGTACCGCTGAAAACGTCATCTTATCCCGCAAAAAACAAGCCACCATACAGCTCCAACGGCAGAAAAATAAAACATTTATAGCTCTCTAGCGATGCATAAACAATTCTTTTTTCTATAAAATAGTTTTCATTGAGTAAAAGTGCCATAACGTGAAAAAAAATATAACTGTGGTACCGCTGTAAACGTACTGACCCGAAGAATAAAGCTTCCTTATCAATTTGACGACACATAGAACGGCATAAAAAAAACACCAAAAAACAATTCGTGAATTGTTGGTTTTTATTTATTCTGCCTTCCAAAAATCGGAATAGAAAGCAATCAAAAAATGTAATGTGCCCAAAAATGGTACCAATAAAAACATCAACTTGTCCCACAAAAAAAAAAAAAAAAAATCACATGACTCTGTCGAACGAAATATGGAAAAATTATAGCTCTCAAAAAATTGCAATGCAAAAACTAGTCTTTGCAAAAAAAAGGGTTTTTTAGTGTGTGACAGCTCTCAATCATAAAAACTTGATATGAATCTAGTATCCCTGTAATTGCACCGACCCGAAAAATAAAGTTGTCTAATCACTTATACCGCACGAGGAATGGCGTAAAAAATAAACTTTAGGGTTAGGGATAGGGTTGTGCTAGGGTTAGGGTTAGTGTTGTGCTAGGGTTAGGGTTGGGCTAGGGTTAGGGTTGTGCTAGGGTTTGGGTTGGGCTAGGGTTAGGGTTAGGGTTGGGCTAGGGTGAGGGTTGAGCTAGGGTGGGGCTAGGGGTAGGGTTGAGCTAGGGTTAGGGTTGGGCTAGGGGTAGCATTGAGCTATGGGTAGGGTTGTGCTAGGGTTAGGGTTGTACTAGGGCTAGGGTTAGGGTTGTGCTATGGTTAGGCTAGGATTGGGTTAGGGTTGGGCAAGGGTTAGGGTTGAGTTAGGGTTGGGCTAGGGTTAGGGTTGAGCTAGGGTTAGGGTTGAGTTAGGGTTGGGCTAGGGTTAGGGTTGAGCTATGGGTAGGGTTGTGCTAGGGTTAGGGTTGGGCTAGGGTTAGGGTTGTGCTATGGTTAGGCTAGGATTGGGTTAGGGTTGGGCAAGGGTTAGGGTTGAGCTAGGGTTAGGGTTGGGCTAGGGTTAGGGTTGAGCTAAGGTTGCGTTTGGGCTAGGGTTGTGGTTGTATTAGGGTTGGGGTTGGGATTTTTTCAGAAGTAAAGAAAAAAATACCATCTATATGGCGACTAATGTTGAGCACAAGAGCTCGCTACTTGAGTTTGCATCGGGTGCTCGGGTATGCACCGAGTATAGCGGGTGCTCGAGTGACATGCTCAAGTCTCCGCCTCAAATGTTTTGCAGCTGTTATACAGCCAAAAAAACCTTGCTGGGACTGCCTGTCATGCACAAGCGATCCCCACATGTTTTTATTTGGGTGACTAACAACCATGAAACATGCGGGCGGGGACTCGAGCATGTCACTTGAGCGCCCGCCATACATGGTCCATACCTGAGTACCCGATGCAAACTCAAGTAGCGAGCACTTGCACTCAAGACTAATGACAACTTATTCAATATGATGACCTAATGTTATCAAATTCTGTGTCGTACCTCTGGGTTCAAAATATTCACTATACCCCTTGATAAAATCCTTCAGGGGTGTAGTTTCCAAAATGGAGTCACTTGGTGGGGGGGGGTTTCCACTATTTAGGCACATCAGGGGCTCCCCAAACGCAACATGGCGTCCACTAATTCAAGCAAATTTTACATTCAAAAAGTCAAATGGCGTTCCTTCTCTTCCGAACCCTGCCTTGTGCCCAAACAGTGTTTTTTCCCCACATATAGGGTATCGGCTTACTCAGGAAAAATTGCACAACAAATCGCGTGGTGCAATTTCTCCTGTTACCCTTATGAAAATGCAAAATAGGGGTCTGCAAAACATTTTTGTTGGAAAAATGTGAAAATGTTATTTTTACAGCTCCATGATATAAACTTCTGTGAAGCACCTGGGGGTTCAAGGTGCTCACCACACACCTAGATAAGTTCCCTGAGGGGTCTAGTTTCCAAAATGGTGTCACTTGTGGGGGGTTTCCACTGTTTAGGCACATCGGGTGCTCCCCAAACGCAACATGGTGTCCACTAATTTTTCAAGCAAATTTTACATTCAAAAAGTCTAAAATAAAAAAAATTGCGGTCTAAAGTAACATTTTTGTGAAAAAAGTTAAATGTTCATTTTTTTCTTCCACATTCCAAAAATTACTGTGAAGCATCTGAAGGGTTAATAAACTTCTTGAATGTGGTTTTGAGCACCTTGGGGGCTACAGTTTTTACAATGGTGTCACTTTTGGGTATTTTCTATCATAAAGGCCCCTCAAAGTCACGCCAGATGTGATGGGGTCTCTAAAAAAGTGTTTTTGTAAATTTTGTTGTAAAAATGAGAAATCGCTGGTCAACTTTTAACCCTTATAGCTCCCTAAAAAAAAAAAATGTGATTCCAAAATTGTGCTGATGTAAAGTAGACATGTGGGAAATGTTATTTATTAACTATTTAGTGTAACATATCTCTATTTAAGGGTATAAAATTTAAAATTTTGAAAATTGCAAAACTTTCTACATTTTTACCAAATTTCTGATTTTTTCACAAATAAACGCAAGTGATGTCAAAGAAATTTTACCACAATCATGAAGTACAATATGTCACGAAAAAACAGTCTCAGAATCAGCGGGATCCATTTGAAGCGTTCCAGAGTAATTACCTCATAAAGTGACAGTGGTCAGAATTGTAAAAATTGGCCTGGTCATTAACGTGCAAACCACCCTGGGGGTAAAGGGGTTAATACTAGACCTCTGAGCATAAGACGGAAAAGTCGTGGAACTATGGAAATCACAGGTCGGAGAGACGTGTTGGTGATCTGCAAATGTTAAAATAATGGATACAACATTTTCAAAACATCTCAATTTATCCAGTATCGAGTATGATCCCCAAGCACAGAAATCCCCGCACTTACAGCCTCGGCTCCTGTTTTTACTTTATTGTATGGTTCGTTTATCCGCATTATCCACATTGTGGTTTTTACAGGTTTTATCTATATATTTTGTCTATGCACATTTTAACCTGAGTGTTACGAATCTGCGAACTCAGATATCCTGTGTTAAGTATTGTGGAATTTTTCAGGCTCAAACTAAGAAACGTAGAGCTCAGAAACGCGTTGCCGTCTGGTTGAAGTACGTTTTGCTGATGGCATTTGTACGTTTTTCATGTGCTATTTTTGTACGAAGCCACTTAAATTTGGTTGTGTTTATATGGATTAAATAAAGTGCTGACTTTTATGGAAAAAGGGAGTGTTGGCCTGAATTTCACATTGCTATATCACTTTTCATACTTTTGCATAGACCTGGTCAGAGAGTCTGGACATGTACAGTAACTCTGCTCTACAGACTCCGGCCACAAGGTAAGTTTAGTCTTACAGAGCCGCTATCTATCACCATGCACACTCAGCTTTTATCAGCTCAAATGTCTCCCGTACCCCTAGACTGTTATATTTCCCCATCAACTACATGATGACAATTAGCAGCCATAAGCTTAATGCATTGTAGGGGTTTTCCAGGTTTACTATATTGACCTCTTCACCGGTGGGGTTCAACATCAACTGACATCCAACAATCGGAATTATTATAAAGACATTTGTAACTGTGGACCATAGCACAGTATTGGAACTCACGTGGTTGCAAAACCACAGATTGATATGGGGGTGGGGGAGGCATTTACAAAACCTAGGTGCCATAGACATTGACTGAAAATAAGTCCCCTTAAGAAATGGAAGTCTGCACATGTGTAGGAGAACAGTGGTAGGCAGGACAAAGATACCAGTCTCCTCCTGGAGGGCAATTTTACAGACTGTGTAAACCAATGGGACGTAGATTGAGAACTGGATCACTAATGATCGACTATTATTGTGATTGTGACAGGTAATCAAATTTTTCACTAGTGGCTACTAGAGGTGAAATGTAGTATTGCATCCGAACCAGTTAAAGGATTAGGAACTAGGGATGTCACGGGTGTGTCAGGCTTGACATACAGTCATTCTGAATCCGGCTGTAGAAGGTCGCTGCGCTTGGCCTTGCAGACACCTTCTTGATCCTTTCATCATCCCTCCCACTCTAGGACCCAGCGGTGATCTCCACGATCGCCTGCTAATTAACACACCCTTTCTGGATCTTTAAATATACTCAGTTTCTCAAGAGAGTTGCTGGTGATAGAGTAAATTCCTCTGTTCAGGTCTGGAGTTCTAGCAGTCAGCTAGATTCTTCTTGGAGTTCCTTTATGGATTGAAGTTGTGTTCTCTCTGGTGTCTCCTCAAAGCTAAGTGTATCTCCTTGTCTGTTTCCCTTGTTTGTCTTTAGTTGCAGTGGGGCCGACTAGTGCTAACTCCTCCCCCTCCCTACCTAGGGCCTAGCTCTAGGGTCAGCCAGGACTAAGGTATCCTGCTTGGCGATAGGTGTGGAACCTATTTAGGGACGATAAGGGAGTCATGGTGTTGTTAGATCTGCTTAGGGGTCTCCACTCCCCCTTTCCCTAGTTTCTGGGCTTTCCCCCTTTTCCCGTTGTCGTACGCTGGGTTCTTCCCATACCTAGCATTACAAGGGATGAGCAGACCCGTGGAAGTTCAGGTTTTGGTACCCAACTGAACTTTAGTCCAAAGTTTGGTTCGGGTACCAAAACTGTACCCGAACTTGATCCAGTACATGGACCCCATTGAAATCATTGTGAACTCCAAATTTTGAGATGGAAAAATCTCACTCTCCCTCCTCCCTCCTTCTCTTTTCTCTATCTCTCTCCTCCCGCTTCCCTCCTCCCTCTCTCTCTTTCCTCCCTCTCTCTCCTCCCTCTCTCTCTCTCCTCCATCTCTCTCTCCTCCATCTCTCTCTCCTTCATCTCTCTCTCCTCCATCTCTCTCTCCTCTATCTCTCTCTCTCCTCCATCTCTCTCCCTCGCACTCTTCTCCATTTCTGTCACTCTCTCCTCTCTCTTCTCAATCTCTGTCTCCCTTGCTCTTTGTCCTCCATCTCTTTCTCTCTCCTCCCTCTATCTCGCTCCTCCCTCTCTCTCTCTCCTCCCTCTCTCTCTCTCCTCCTTTGCTCTGTCTCCTCCATCTGTCTCTCCTCCATATCTCTCTCTCTCATCCATCTCTCTCCCTTACCCTTTCCTCCATCTCTCTCACTCTCTCCTCTCTCTCACTTGCTCTTTCTCTTCCATCTCTTCCTCTCCCCCCCATATAATGCCCCATGCAGGATTTAACGTCTCACCCCCATATAATGCCCCATACAAGATGTCACCTCTCCCCCCATATAATGCCACATGTAGGATGTCACCTCTCCCCCCATATAATGCCCCATGCAGGATGTCACCTCTCCCCCCCACATAATGTCCTATGCAGGAGGTCACCTCCCCCCCATATAATGCCCCATGCAGGATGTCACCTGTCCCCCCATATAATGTCCTATGCAGGAGGTCACCTATCCCCCCCCATATAATGCCCCATGCAGGATGTCACTTGTTCCCCCCATATAATGCCCCATGCAGAATGTCACTTGTCCCCCCCATATAATTCCCCATGACTCCATACATATAAAAAAAATAATCAAGTACTCACCTCTCCTCACTTGCTGCCATTGCTCCAGACTCTTCAGCGTCGCCGGCGTCTTCCTGCTCTGCGCTGTGATGGATCTGGAGCGAGCATGGTGTAAAGACATCACCGCATCCTCTGGCCTGAGACATCACAGTGCAGCAGCCGCGGAAGAGACCAGAAATGGTGCGGAGGCACGGGGAGAGGGGCCCTGAACAAGTGGGGGTGGGTGGCGGGCACTGGCACCGGCACCGCACCGCTCACGGGTAAGTGGGCCCATCCATCTGCTTAGGGCCCCAGCACTTGCCCGGGTGCGCTGGGTTCTGACGCCAGGCCTGCATATAGGTACTTTACTCAAGCTCTACACAAGTGCACCGTCACATTTATTATCCCCGCCTTCTTTGGCTTCTCTTATTTTACTCTAGTATTTATTTTGATTTATTTTATTCACTTATATAGCACCATTAATTCCGCTGCGCTTTACAGACATTATCGACACTTTCCCCATCGGGGCTCACAATCTAAATTCCCTATCAGTATGTCTTTGGAGTGTAGGAAGAAACCGGAGAACCCAGCGGAAACCCACAAGAATACGGGGAAAACATACAAACTCAGTATCACATACAGTATATGGATATATAAAATAGGACTCTGAGAAATGTATCTCAATGTTTTGCAATTTTTCCTTAACGGGGCTCTCTGGGAATAGAAAAAAATAAATAACTAAATGGAATCTTAATAAATACATTTATAAATACCTTTAATTAGCAATTTTAGCTTTTTTGTTTAGGGAGGTAAACACTACACAATTAATATGATCAGTGTCTTGTTACACAGAAAGAAACTTGTCCTAGAATATTAGCACAGAAACTTGTGAGCATGTGCCATAGGAATATTCCTGATATGACTTAGAGATAACCTATAACAGTGTGAGCAGACTTTTCGTACCTTAATAGCCCTGGTATCTCCATTATTAGATCATATAGACAGGGTAGACATCAGTGTGAGCCGCCTCTTCTTATTTAAGCACTGCTTGTATCTCCAGCATAATATCAGATAGACATGGTGGACAGCAGTGTGAAGAGCCTCTTCTTCAGCACTCCTGGTATCTCCAGTATTAGATCAGATACACAAGGTGGACAGCAGTGTGAGCAGTCTCTTCTTACCTCAGCACTCCTAGTATCTCCAGTATTAGATCAGATACACAAGGTGGACAGCAGTGTGAGCAGCCTCTTCTTACCTCAGCACCCCTGGTATCTCTAGTATTAGATTAGTTAGACAGGTGTACAGCAGTGTGAAGAGCCTCTTCTTACTTCAGCACTCCTGGTATCTCCAGTATTAGATCAGATAGATAGAGTAGACAGCACTGTGAGCAGTCTCTTCTTACCTCAGCATTCCTAGTATCTCCAGTATTAGATCAGATAGATAGAGTAGACAGCACTGTGAGCAGTCTCTTCTTACCTCAGCATTCCTAGTATCTCCAGTATTAGATCAGATACACATGGTGGACAGCAGTGTGAGCAGCCTCTTCTTACCTCTGCACCCCTGGTATCTCTAGTATTAGATCAGTTAGACAGGTGTACAGCAGTGTGAGCAGCCTCTTCTTACCTCTGCACCCCTGGTATCTCTAGTATTAGATCAGATACACATAGTGGACTGCAGTGTGAGCAGCCTCTTCTTACCTCAACACCCCTGGTATCTCCAGTATTAGCTCAGAAAGACATGGTGAACAGCAGTGTGAGCAGCCTCTTCTTACCTCTGCACCCCTGGTATCTCTAGTATTAGATCAATTAGACAGGTGTACAGCAGTGTGAGCAGCCTCTTCATACCTCAGCAACCATGGTATCACCAGTATTAGCTCAGAAACACATGGCGGACAGCAGTGTGAGCAGCCTCTTCTTACCTCAGCACCCCTAGTATCTCTAGTATTAGATCAAATACACATGGTGGACAGCAGTGTGAGCAGCCTCTTCTTACCTCAGGATCTCTGGTATCTCCAGTATTAGATCAATTAGACAGGTGGACAGCAGTGTGAGCAGCCTCTTCTTACCGCTGCACCCCTGGTATCTTCATTATTAGATCAGATAGACAGGGTGGACAGCAGTGTGAGCAGCCTCTCCTTCCCCTAGAACCCCTGGCATCGCCAATATTAGATCATGGGATCAAACGGATACCTATTATATATGTGCTCACTCATCACCTTTTTCTAATGTGGTTGAAACCTAGCCCACGTTAGTCAATGAAAAAACTGGGTAGGTGGGATTTCAAGTACATGAGTGAGTTTTGGTTGCATCCGCTGCCTAAAACGGTCAGTTTACCGCCAGTGAGAGCTATATAGTGACTATGTGGCTGTCACTGGGGTGTCTTTGGTTCGGGTTGGTTGGGTGGCTGCGTCCTTATATAGCAACGTGCACTCACAAGCAGAAGATGAGTTTGCTATAAGAAATCCCAATATAAAATACCGCTTTTATATTTTACTGACTCTAAAACTTTATTTATTTTCAGCCTTAGCTAATAACTGGAACTTTTTTTATATAAAATAAGTATATAACACCGGAGCTGGAGAAAGGACTACATAGAGGAATAAGAAGTAATGGACCATTAATGATTAATGACATCAAATCTATAAATATACAAGTTTATAAAATTATAAAAAGAAGTCTACATGCCGCCCAGAGGATCGGGGAGCATCGTGCTTATTTATTTATTTTTTTTCAATAATTTATTTTCCGCTGTTACACTTGGCAATCAATAATTTCAGTAATAGCTGGTATGGGTCTACTGAATTGTGGTGAGGAGTGACGGAGAGCCGTTCCGAAGAATGTGGCCAGCAAGTAACTGGGCCCAATCTAAACCCTGAAACAAGGCCTCCCAAAATAATAGTGCTGATGCCCTCATATGAAGCACAGACATTTCCCAGGGCATTTACACATGGGTCCCATCAGCCTCCCGCTTCTATATTGGTGCCAGGAATGATTGACAAGGTTATGACCATGACTCAGTCTAAATATTGTATTTTTAGTTAGCCATTGTATAGCACTGTTAGATTATGTATTGGGAACTGTATAGTGATAATATGTGAACAATGTCCGGTACTATTTATTTGTGCCTTGTATTTTGATAATATGTGAGCACTGTATTGTAGTATTTATTTGAGCACTGTATGGTCATAACATGTGAGAACTGTAAAGTGGTGTTTATTTGGGCATTTCATAGTGTTAATATGTGAGCGCTGTATGACAGTATTTATTTGGGCACTGTATGGTCATAACATGTGAGAACTGTAAAGTGGTGTTTATTTGGGCATTTCATAGTGATAATATGTGAGCACTGTATGACAGTATTTATTTGGGCACTGTATGGTCATAACATGTGAGAACTGTAAAGTGGTGTTTATTTGGGCATTTCATAGTGTTAATATGTGAGCACTGTATGACAGTATTTATTTGAGCACTGTATGGTCATAACATGTGAGAACTGTAAAGTGGTGTTTATTTGGGCATTTCATAGTGATAATATGTGAGCACTGTATGACAGTATTTATTTGGGCACTGTATGGTCATAACATGTGAGAACTGTAAAGTGGTGTTTATTTGGGCATTTCATAGTGTTAATATGTGAGCACTGTATGACAGTATTTATTTGAGCAATCTATTGTTCTATCTTGAGAACACTATATAGCCGTATGTATTTTGGCTCTGAGTGGCACTGTTATTTTGTTGCTAAAGCATGGCACTCTTATGTGGGCACCATCCTTTATACCTTGTATAATGTAGCACTGTATAATATCTTATTTGTATATAAATTGGAGGGGGTACTAAGAGAATAAACCTCAAATGGCACCGTGCCTCCTTAGTCAGGTCGTGACCCAAGTGCAACCTTTTTCTCTGCACCCCATGTATTGCATGCCTGCTTATAGACCAACGTATTCTGCACCACGTATCACTCTCATCCTCCCTGCGGAGGTCACGCTAGAATCTCAGATAATTGCACAGTGTGTGCCCTTATGGGGCTTAGGAAAAAAACTAAGGTTCTTGAGGAACACGGGGGGCTACATTCATGAGCTGACATGTGGTGCTTTCATAGCCGGGCACAGTGCAGAATATTTGTGTTTTCTGTCTGCAGAAAGGTGACCGAAATGCTCTGCGTAATGAAAACGCCCGGTGGAAGTTTCCTATTCCGTATATATTGGCTGATAACTTAGGTAATATCAATGCACAATCTGTCTGTAGCATCGGCGTCTCTGCCCCGTTCTAGGCAGAGACGCCGTCCCTCTCACCTCCCCGCTCCTGGCGCGGCGTCCTCCAGCGCTGCTCTCCCCGCTGCTTCCGGCGCGCGCTCCTTCCCCGGCAGTGTGCTTAGGGCGCGCGCGCTCCCCCTCTCTTAAAGGGACCGCGCGCGCCGTCCTAAGGAGTCCCCGGCCAATTGCCGGAGGACCTCCCATATAAAAGGCACCTCCTCCAAAATGGAGGTGCCCGAGCAATGTTGTTTGCACCTGTGTCTCACCTGTGCTTCAGCCCTCAGGTCCCGTTGCCAGTTACCTGCCAGTTACCTGCCAGATTCCTGCCAGCTTGCTGTCTTTGTCCTGCCTGATATCCAGTCACCTGCCTGCTAGCCTGAGGTCCGACGGTCTGCCTTCCTACTCCTGTCAGTCTGTCTATGGACCTGCTTGCCCGCTCACCTGGGAGCGCACATCAGTTACCTGCCTGCTAGCCTACCTGGAGGCTCCGCCGTCACGTGCTGTGACCATCTGCCTTTCCAGAGACTCCAGCCCGCTCACCTGGGAGCGCCCACCTGTTACCTGCCTGCTAGCCTACCCGGAGGCTTCACTGTCACGTGCTGTGACCATCTGCCTTTCCAGAGACTCCTGCCCGCTCACCTGGGAGCGCCAACCTGTTACCTGCCCGCTAGCCTACCCGGAGGCTTCGCCGTCACGTGCTGTGACCACCTGCCATTCCAGAGACTCTCGCTTGCTCACCTGGGAGCACACATCTACTATCTGCCTGCTAGCCTACCCGGAGGCTCTGCCATCACAGGTCGTACCTACCCTTTACCTAGAGACTGCCCCGGTCACTTGCCGTAACTCCCTGCCCGTTCATCCAGAGACTGCCCCGATCTCTTGCCGTAACCTCCTGCCCGTTCTTCCAGAGACTGCCCCGATCCCTTGCCGTAACCTCCTGCCCGTTCTTCCAGAGACTGCCCCGATCCCTTGCCGTAACCTCCTGCCCGTTCTTCCAGAGACTGCCCCGATCACTTGCCGTGACCCCCAGCCCGTTCATTCAGAGACTGTCCCGGTCACCTGCTGTGACTGCCTGCCCGTCATCCCTGGTTGCCACCCGCTCCCTTACAAGGACCGCCCCCTTGTATAGTAGCTCAGAGGTTCCGCCTCCCTGACCCGTTACACTGTCTATCTATGTATCTATCTATTATCTATCTATCTATCTACTGTATATATCTATATATCTATCTATCTATCTATTATCTATCTATCTATCTACTGTATATATCTATCTATCTATCTATTATCTATCTATCTATGTATTTATCTATCATCTATCTATCACCTATCTATCTATCATCTATCTATATCTATTATCTATCTATCATCTATTATCTATCTATCATCTATCTTTCTATCTATCATTTATCTATCATCTATCTTTCTATCATCTATTAGCTATCTATCATCTATCTATCATCTATCTATCTATCTATCTATCATCTATTATCTATCTATCATCTATCAATCATCTGTCTTTCTATCTATCATCTATTATCTATCTCTCTATCTCATATCTATCATATATCTTTCTATCCATCCATTCATAAAACTTTTAACTTCATCTACTAACCAATCTGTATTTGATTTTCGTTGATGATTTTAGACCTGAACGCTAAGGGAGCCATTCTTAAAGGATTTAAGTTTTTCCATCTGAAATCTTCCGTGGATTTTAAACCTTATGCAGGAGATTTCACTTCTCTACAATTTCAGAAATTTGGAGGTTAAGTCACAATCCATATAGATGTCTATGCATAATAATTTATAATTAGTTTCATATTTGCGCTTTTGTGCTCTCCCTCCCCCCTCAATTTCTAAGAGCCATGATTTTTTTCTTCTACATAGGCATATGAGGGCTTGCTTTCTCCAGGACCAGTTGTACTTTGGAATGACACCATACATTTAATTATATGATGTACTGGAAAGCAGGAAAAAAATTCCAGTTGCGGCGAAATTGTGATAAAACCGCAATTCCACAATTGTTTTAATAGCGTTCAATATCAGTCAACACCAAAAAGAGAGCAATAAATTGATGTCCAAGAATAAAATTGCAAATACTTTATTTCACTACATGTAAAAACAACGTATACATAATAAAGGGAGAAGAAAAGAAACACCACAGACGAAAAAATGGGTGAGTGAACCTGAACCATAAAATACACTGTGTTCCAAATTATTATGCAAATAATATTTTCTCAGATTTTCCCAAATTACCTATATGAATTGCAGTCATTGTAATTTTCCAGTCAAATAACTATTAGAGTACAATTGAAAGTTTTTTGTACAAACTGCCTATGATAACAGTATATTTTTTTAAAAATAAAACACAGAAGAGTTTTCAACCTTTTCATTTTAATAAAGAACAAAAAAATGGTCATTTTTGAAATTATAAGCATTAGCAGGTTATTACAAACTGAAATCAAACAGTTTTCAACTCAAAACTTTATTCTAGGTGATGTTACATTTGCACGTAGGACCGCTTGTTCGAAAGGAGCTTCTGAACTCTCTCGTTCATTGAATTTGTCAGGTTTTGGATGGTTTCTGCTTCAATTGTTTTGCATGAGAACAGAATACCCTCCCAGAGCTGTTGCTTAGATGTGAACTGCCTCCCGCCATCATAGACACTCCTTTTGATGATGCTCCAGAGGTTCTCAATGGGGTTGAGGTCAGGGGAGCATGGGGGCCACACCATAAGTTTGTCCCCTTTTATGTCCATAGCAGCCAGAGATGCAGATGTGTTATGTGCAGCATGAGATGGTGCATTATCATGCATGAAATGATCTTGCTGCAGAATACATGGTTCTTCTTCTTGAACCATGGCAGGAAGTGCTGTTTGAGAAACTCAACATACATTATGGAGTTCGTCTTTACCCCTTCAGGGATCCTAAAGGGGCCAACAACCTCTCTCCCCATGATTCCAGCCCAAAACATTACTCCACCTCCTCCTTGTTGGCGCCGTAGCCGTGCTTGCATGGGGTGTCCATCAACCAGCCATCCTCCACTCCATCCATCTGGACCATCGAGCGTTGCATGGCACTCATCGGTGAACAGAACAGTTTTGAAGTTAGTCTTCATGTATTGTTTGGCCCACTGGAGCCGTTTCTGCTTGTGTGCAGTGGATAGAGGAGGTCGACAGGATGGCTTACGCACAGCTGCAAACCTCTGAAGGACCCTGCATCTTGTTGTTCGGGGGACGTTGGAGGCACCAGCAGCTTCAAAAACTTGTCTGCTGCTATGACAAGGCTTTTTTGCCGCTGCTCTTTTAACCTGACGTAATTGCCTGTAGGAAAGAGTCCTCAATTTTCCCTTATCAGCACGCACACGTGTGTACTGTGAATCAGCTACATACTTCTTGATTGTGCAATGATCACGATGAAGTGTCTTGGCAATGTTGATTGTAGTCATGCCTTGACCTAAACACTCCACAATTTGTTGCTTCTCAGCAGCCGACACATCCTTTTTCCTTCCCATTTTGGCAGAAAATGTAGACTGCTTAATAATGTGGGACCGCCTTCTTAAGTAGTCTTGCCTTTCATTGGACACATCTGCCAAACTAATTAGCGCAGGTGTCTGCAATTGCTTACAGTGATATAAAGAGCCCTGACACACATCACCATCAATGAGTTTAAACACTTTTGGAATAATAATTTGGAACACAGTGTATAGAGGTAATATATGTATATTTACCACAAGATATCGATATATAATTATATAAATGGGTATAACAAACACCAGCAGTAATCAGGGGACACTAATATATAATCAATTATCCTATGCACAATAAAGAAAGGGGCTGGAAGCAAGAGAAACTAGACGGAAGCCCCACATGACCGGGATGGGCCAGGAGGGTGCAATTTTTTGAAATAAACAGATCCGGATTGGGTACAAGAGTGGTGGGGCGGGCATTTGGTGGGGGGGGGGGAGTATATGAGGGAAAAGTGCGGGAAATAGTCAGTCCAGCAGGGGAGTCATAGGAGAAAGTTCACAGAAACAGACATAAAAAAAGAAGCAAATAACCACTCACCCATTAATTCTGGACACTGACCGGGAGTAATGGAGATGGTGGAATCCCTGATTAGCAGGCTGCGGGATGCAGCTCGATCCAGGCGTGGAGGGTGGCTGGAGTCACAACTTGCAGAGTTGCTGAATGTCTCATCCGAAGAATCGCCAGCGGGGTCAGGAAGGAGAACAAGGAGAACGCGACCCCCCAAGAAGCTCTCACCCGAGATGTCCACGTTCAGCAGGTGCAGGCTGCGGAGCCCCTCAGGGGACCCTGAGTCAGGTGAGCATGGCGGCAGAATCCCCCGCCGCGCTCGCCACTGCAGGAATCCGCCCAGCCGGCCTGCTGGTGCTGCCGTCAGTGGGTTGCAGTCCGGGACCAAAGCGAGGGCCCCACCGGAAGTGCGGCCTGTGTCGCAGAGTGCATCTTCTTACAGTCATCACTGTACTTACGAGAGCTTCAATCAGCAAGATATCTTGAGTAGACAGTATTTACTTCATACTGGTTAAACATGAGATACAATTCAGTGTCACACAGTCCGTGTGTTTCTGATATAACACATTCAGGAAAAAAGGAAAAAACACAGGAAGTAAAAACAACCAACAATTGAGAGCTTTCCTCCCACCATTACAGCAAGCATATAACTTTACACACTATCGCCATCTGCTGTCTGGTTTGTATAAAGTCCTCCTTTCACTTATAATAAGTCCTAATCTGTTGCAAATGCCAACACCCTTTCTCAAAAGTAAGGACTTATTCAATGAAACCCAACTTTTTTATTAGTCTGGTGTTTATCAGCATTCAACGCCTTCGTGAAGATGTCTGCTGTCATTTCATCAGTAGGACAATACTCTAACTTCAAGACTCCTTGTTCCTGATGACTCATGTTCAGTCTATGATCTATTAGTATAACTGAGTCTTTTTTAGATATTTAGCTCAATTTTTTTGAGCAGGTGACAGGTCCTCTGTAATCTTGCAGAATGAAACACTTGTCCTAATAAATCTCCTCCTACGTTCTCCGATCACCACCATATTTGTATTCCAAGAGCCACAAAGCACCGGAAAGAGAAAATAACTGAAGAAACAGGTGTATTCTAATCTGTAACCATGGAGACACATAGGTCTGCATAAGAGCTGTATACACTACACAAGATTTACAAATTTGTTTCATTGTTTTATTTTAATGGACCAACTAAAAAAAAATACTGTAAAAGATCTTCTAACAGCTAGAAATGATTCCAGGATTGTCTTTCCACTATATATACAGTATATACTCACAACACAAAGGTTAACTAATAGTTTTAATGATTTTCTGTAATAAATATTTGTATCAATATGAGAAACATTTATATAAAAATACAACAACTAATAATAAATAATTCAATTATAAAGCAAGAAATACGTCTTATAATAATATTACTCAGCGATTTATAAAAATAACAAAGTTCTTGTCGCTGCTGCTCCTGACGATCAATCAGATTTCTGCCGTTTTGCCTCTTGCAGTGCGGAATCGATGGCTGGAATCTGACTGGTTGCTACGGGCAACACTTTCATTATTCTCTACATTGTATAAATAATCCTTGAACTCTCGTTGCCGATAGCAACCGATTAGAATTCAGCTTTTACATTTGTAAATTACACAAGAAAAATAAACGTGATTTCTGATTGGTCGTTAGGGGTAACAAAGACGCTACATGACAGCTGAGGCTCCGTGACAATGGCGTCTGTTACTCCAGGTACTGGATGATGGGCCGGACACAGGTGCAGCCCACCGTCACCAGCTGCTTCTCCAGCCTATAGGTGGGGACACATCCTCTCATCTCACCACGCAGGACCAGGACCTCCTGTCTGATGGGGACTGAGTTCATGCTGAGGTCCACATGACCCTCCGGGGCCAAACATCCGCGGTGGAGACATCGGGCCTCGCTGATGACCGCAGGGAATCTGTTACTGTCCACATTAGAGCTGGTGGAAGGAGATGAGAGAGATCAGGACACAGCAGTAACCATGTTTAGTCCCCCATACTCCGGCCTGCTGACCCCCATATATCATTATTATTATTTCTGCCATTACTCCATGTACATTCACCTGTATTCCCATGGAGAGATGGAGCGGCTCCTCACACTGTCCGCCATTACTTGTGCAGAACTCCGACTGCCGACCTTCATATCCACCTTCACACGTGGAGGAAATGTGGTGTCCGGTGTGAAGAGACATCCCCCGCCGGACCCTAGAGGGGCCTCCCAGCCATCAGCGCCAGGGACCTGCTCTTCTCTTCCATGGACACAAGAGATGAAGATCAGAAGAAGCAAAGTGGAGAAAACCTGAGGACAGAAGATGTCACACATGTGATAGGGGACATTGTGGAAGTGTCAGCATTATGTAGTGGTATAAGTAAGGGTTAAATAATGGATCAATAATATACACTAATAATATTCATACTCGTATGGACCTATCCCAAAGATATGCAACAGCGCTCAAGCCAAAAGCAACCAGATATGACTATATAACACATAGAAGAAATTCCAACATTCTAAGTGGAATTCATTCACCAATATATTATATTGTCATGTCATTGTATCATAACACAGGATAACAAACAAAATGGTGGTGGCCCCATGCAAGTGCTGCACTCACTATTCTGCTGGAGCAGTCACTGTGTACATGCATTACATTACTGATCCTGTACTGATCCTGAGTTACATCCTGTATTATACTCCAGAGCTGCACTCACTATTCTTCTGGTGCAGTTACTGTGTACATACATTACATTACTGATCCTGTACTGATCCTGAGTTACATCCTGTATTATACTCCAGAGCTGCACTCACTATTCTGCTGGAGCAGTCACTGTGTACATACATTACATTACTGATCCTGAGTTACATCCTGTATTATACTCCAGAGCTGCACTCACTATTCTGCTGGTGCAGTCACTGTGTACATGCATTACATTACTGATCCTGTACTGATCCTGAGTTACATCCTGTATTATACTCCAGAGCTGCACTCACTATTCTGCTGGTGTAGTCACTGTGTACATACATTACATTACTGATCCTGAGTTACATCCTGTATTATGCTCCAGAGCTGCACTCACTATTCTGCTGGTGCAGTCACTGTGTACATACATTACATTACTGATCCTGTACTGATCCTCAGTTACATCCTGCATTATACCCCAGAGCTGCACTCACTATTCTGCTGGTGCAGTCACTGTGTACATACATTACATTACTGATCCTGTACTGATCCTGAGTTACATCCTGTATTATACTCCAGAGCTGCACTCACTATTCTGCTGGTGCAGTCACTGTGTACATGCATTACATTACTGATCCTGTACTGATCCTGAGTTACATCCTGTATTATACTCCAGAGCTGCACTCACTATTCTGGTGGTGCAGTCACTGTGTACATACATTACATTACTGATCCTGTACTGATCCTGAGTTACATCCTGTATTATACTCCAGAGCTGCACTCACTATTCTGCTGGTGCAGTCACTGTGTACATACATTACATTACTGATCCTGTACTGATCCTGAGTTACATCCTGTATTATACCCCAGAGCTGCACTCACTATTCTGCTGGTGCAGTCACTGTGTACATACGTTATATTACTGATCCTGTACTGATCCTGAGTTACATCCTGTATTATACTCCAGAGCTGCACTCACTATTCTGCTGGTGCAGTCACTGTGTACATGCATTACATTACTGATCCTGTACTGATCCTGAGTTACATCCTGTATTATACTCCAGAGCTGCACTCACTATTCTGCTGGTGCAGTCACTGTGTACATACATTACATTACTGATCCTGAATAACATCCTGTATTATACCCCAGAGCTGCACTCACTATTCTGCTGGTGCAGTCGCTGTGTACATACATTACATTACTGATCCTGTACTGATCCTGAGTTACATCCTGTATTATACTCCAGAGCTGCACTCACTCTTCTGCTGGTGCAGTCACTGTGTACATACATTACTGATCCTGTACTGATCCTGAGTTACATCCTGTGTTATACTCCAGAGCTGCACTCACTATTCTGCTGGTGCAGTCACTGTGTACATACATTACATTACTGATCCTGAGTAACATCCTGTATTATACCCCAGAGCTGCACTCACTATTCTGCTGGTGCAGTCACTGTGTACATACATTACATTACTGATCCTGAGTAACATCCTGTATTATACTCCAGAGCTGCACTCACTATTCTGCTGGTGCAGTCGCTGTGTACATACATTACATTACTGATCCTGTACTGATCCTGAGTTACATCCTGTATTATACTCCAGAGCTGCACTCACTATTCTGCTGGTGCAGTCACTGTGTACATACATTATGTAACATACCTGGCGGCGTCCTTGCATGGTGGTCCATCTCCCACTGTGCAAGAGAGCGCACTTGATCTCCTGTCCAGAATGTCTCTCTGGCTTCCCTCCATGCTGTCTGTTTGTGTCTGTTTCTGCTGCTTAAGGGCGGCGCCCGATCACTTCCTGCTTTTTGTACCTGCTGTGGGTCACGCCCTTGTGCGTCCTCAGCCTATTGCTGTCTGACACTTGGTATATAGCTCAGCAGCTCCCTTCTATCCCGGCCTGAGCATAGTGTTTCCTTCAGTGTGTGCTTGCACTCTGAAGGTGCCAGGTCCCGTTCTTTGTTTCCTTGTCTGCCTTTCCTGGAGGCTGTATTTCCAGGCCTGTCTGAACTTAGTCCTGTATGTCTCCTGCTTTGCGGTATCAGCTCCCGTGTCTGAACTGAGTCCTGTATGTCTCCTGCTTTGCGGTATCAGCTCCCGTGTCTGAACTGAGTCCTGTATGTCTCCTGCTTTGCGGTATTAGTTCCCGTGTCTGAACTGAGTCCTGTATGTTTCCTGCTTTGCGGTATTAGTTCCCGTGTCTGAACTGAGTCTTGTATGTCTCCTGCTTTGCGGTATTAGTTCCCGTGTCTGAACTGAGTCCTTTCTGTGTTCTCTTGTCTGTCCTGTCTGAACTCGCTCTTAGCCTGTTTCTCCCGCCTTCTAGGGGCCGATTACCTAGACCCTCTCCTGTATCTTGTCTGTCCTGTCTGAACACGCTCCTAGCCTGTTCCTCCCGCCTTCTAGGGGCCGATTACCTAGACCCGCTCCTGTATCTTGTCTGTCCTGTCTGAACACGCTCCTTGCCTGTTCGTCCTGCCTCTTTGGGGGCAGTATTCCCAGACCCGCTCCTGTATCCCGCTGCAGTGTCGGTCTCCTCCGTACACTCAGTTCCAGTCTGAACTCTCTCCTATCCTTTACCTGTTTTGCCTCTATGTCCGTTCCCTTCCTTTTTCTGCAGAGTCTGAACTCGTACCTAACTCCTGCTTGTTGTCTCTGTACTCCCGTTTGTGAGTTTGTGGTCCACTCGCTACTTCTCTGCAAGTACCCTGTGGGTATCTGGCTCTGCCTTTCCCTTCCTGTCTGTTCCGTGTGAACAGAGTCCTGTCCGTTCTGCTCCGGCAGCCTTGCTCCGCTCCTGCCCTGCTTCTGCCCGCTGCTCCGGCAGTCCTGTCCTGCCCTGCTTCTGCCCGCTGCTCCGGCAGTCCTGTCCTGCCCTGCTTCTGCCCGCTGCTCCGGCAGTCCTGTCCTGCCCTGCCTGTACCCCTCTGCCTGTAATGTTCCTGAGTCCCAGTGTGTACTGGGTCCTATCCCGCCTGTGTTCCTACCTGCTAGTGCCTCCCTGTCTGCACTCTAGCTGTGCTTACCTGTACCCCCCTGCCTGCTTACCCGCCTGCCTGCATACCAGTCGTGCCTGCCTATACCCACCAGTCTGTGTGCCAGCCTACCAGTCTGTTCCTGTATTCCCCTGTGTGGGTCAACAGCCGTGTCCGGGGTCTGTCCTGGAGTAGCACCTGGTCCCTCTGCTCGGTTCCTCCTTGGTGCACTGGCGTCGTATGCCGTCGTGCGACCCTGGTCGGATCGGGTGAATACCTAGTTACGCCCCTCCAGGCATTCACTCTCCGGCACGGTCCAGTGGAATCACTACCAATCACACGCACACGCCGCTTAGCCCGGGCGTGTGCATAACACATTACATTACTGATCCTGTACTGATCCTGAGTTACATCCTGTATTATACACCAGAGCTGCACTCACTATTCTGCTGGTGCAGTCACTGTGTACATACATTACATTACTGATCCTGTACTGATCCTGAGTTACATCCTGTATTATACTCCAGAGCTGCACTCACTTTTCTGCTGGTGCAGTCACTGTGTACATACATTACATTACTGATCCTGAGTTACATCCTGTATTATACTCCAGAGCTGCACTCACTATTCTGCTGGTCAGTCACTGTGTACATACATTATATTACTAATTCTGTACTGATCCTGAGTTACATCCTGTATTATACTCCAGAGCTGCACTCACTATTCTTCTGGTGCAGTCACTGTGTACATACATTACATTACTGAGCCTGAGTTACATCCTGTATTATACTCCAGAGCTACACTCACTATTCTGCTGGTGCAGTCACTGTGTACATACATTACATTACTGATCCTGAGTTACATCCTGTATTATACTCCAGAGCTGCACTCACTATTCTGCTGGTCAGTCACTGTGTACATACATTACATTACTGATTCTGTACTGATCCTGAGTTACATCCTGTATTATACTCCAGAGCTGCACTCACTATTCTTCTGGTGCAGTCACTGTGTACATACATTACATTACTGATCCTGAGTTACATCCTGTATTATACTCTAGAGCTGCACTCACTATTCTTCTGGTGCAGTCAATGTGTACATACATTACATTACTGATCCTGAGTTACATCCTGTATTATACTCCAGAGATGCACTCACTATTCTGCTGGTGCAGTCACTGTGTACATACATTACTGATCCTGTACTGATCCTGAGTTACATCCTGTATTATACTCCAGAGCTGCACTCACTATTCTGCTGGTGCAGTCACTGTGTACATATATTACATTACTGACCCTGAGTTACATCCTGTATTATACTCCAGAGCTGCACTCACTATTCTGCTGGTGCAGTCACTGTGTACATGCATTACATTACTGATCCTGTACTGATCCTGAGTTACATCCTGTATTATACTCCAGAGCTGCACTCACTATTCTGCTGGAGCAGTCACTGTGTACATGCATTACATTACTGATCCTGTACTGATCCTGAGTTACATCCTGTATTATACTCCAGAGCTGCACTCACTATTCTGCTGGTGCAGTCACTGTGTACATACATTACATTACTGATCCTGAGTTACATCCTGTATTATACCCAGAGCTGCACTCACTATTCTGCTGGTGCAGTCACTGTGCACATACATTACATTTCTGATCCTGAGTTACATCCTGTATTATACTCCAGAGCTGCACTCACTATTCTGCTGGTGCAGTCACTGTGTCCATACATTACATTACTGATCCGGTACTGATCCTGAGTTACATCCTGTATTATACTCCAGAGCTGCACTCACTATTCTGCTGGTGTAGTCACTGTGTACATACATTACATTACTGATCCTGAGTTACATCCTGTATTATGCTCCAGAGCTGCACTCACTATTCTGCTGGTGCAGTCACTGTGTACATACATTACATTACTGATCCTGTACTGATCCTGAGTTACATCCTGTATTATACCCCAGAGCTGCACTCACTATTCTGCTGGTGCAGTCACTGTGTACATACATTACATTACTGATCCTGTACTGATCCTGAGTTACATCCTGTATTATACTCCAGAGCTGCACTCACTATTCTGCTGGTGCAGTCACTGTGTACATGCATTACATTACTGATCCTGTACTGATCCTGAGTTACATCCTGTATTATACTCCAGAGCTGCACTCACTATTCTGCTGGTGCAGTCACTGTGTACATTCATTACATTACTGATCCTGAGTTACATCCTGTATTATACCCAGAGCTGCACTCACTATTCTGCTGGTGCAGTCACTGTGCACATACATTACATTTCTGATCCTGTACTGATCCTGAGTTACATCCTGTATTATACTCCAGAGCTGCACTCACTATTCTGCTGGTGCAGTCACTGTGTACATACATTACATTACTGATCCGGTACTGATCCTGAGTTACATCCTGTATTATACTCCAGAGCTGCACTCACTATTCTGCTGGTGTAGTCACTGTGTACATACATTACATTACTGATCCTGAGTTACATCCTGTATTATGCTCCAGAGCTGCACTCACTATTCTGCTGGTGCAGTCACTGTGTACATACATTACATTACTGATCCTGTACTGATCCTGAGTTACAACCTGTATTATACCCCAGAGCTGCACTCACTATTCTGCTGGTGCAGTCACTGTGTACATACATTACATTACTGATCCTGTACTGATCCTGAGTTACATCCTGTATTATACTCCAGAGCTGCACTCACTATTCTGCTGGTGCAGTCACTGTGTCCATACATTACATTACTGATCCTATCCTGATCCTGAGTTACATCCTGTATTATACTCCAGAGCTGCACTCACTATTCTGGTGGTGCAGTCACTGTGTACATACATTACATTACTGATCCTGAGTAACATCCTGTATTATACCCCAGAGCTGCACTCACTATTCTGCTGGTGCAGTCGCTGTGTACATACATTACATTACTGATCCTGTACTGATCCTGAGTTACATCCTGTATTATACTCCAGAGCTGCACTCACTATTCTGCTGGTGCAGTCACTGTGTACATACATTACTGATCCTGTACTGATCCTGAGTTACATCCTGTGTTATACTCCAGAGCTGCACTCACTATTCTGCTGGTGCAGTCACTGTGTACATACATTACATTACTGATCCTGAGTAACATCATGTATTATACCCCAGAGCTGCACTCACTATTCTGCTGGTGCAGTCACTGTGTACATACATTACATTACTGATCCTGAGTAACATCCTGTATTATACTCCAGAGCTGCACTCACTATTCTGCTGGTGCAGTCGCTGTGTACATACATTACATTACTGATCCTGTACTGATCCTGAGTTACATCCTGTATTATACTCCAGAGCTGCACTCACTATTCTGCTGGTGCAGTCACTGTGTACATACATTACATTACTGATCCTGTACTGATCCTGAGTTACATCCTGTATTATACTCCAGAGCTGCACTCACTATTCTGCTGGAGCAGTCACTGTGTACATACATTACATTACTGATCCTGAGTTACATCCTGTATTATACTCCAGAGCTGCACTCACTATTCTGCTGGTGCAGTCACTGTGTACATGCATTACATTACTGATCCTGTACTGATCCTGAGTTACATCCTGTATTATACTCCAGAGCTGCACTCACTATTCTGCTGGTGTAGTCACTGTGTACATACATTACATTACTGATCCTGAGTTACATCCTGTATTATGCTCCAGAGCTGCACTCACTATTCTGCTGGTGCATTCACTGTGTACATACATTACATTACTGATCCTGTACTGATCCTCAGTTACATCCTGCATTATACCCCAGAGCTGCACTCACTATTCTGCTGGTGCAGTCACTGTGTACATACATTACATTACTGATCCTGTACTGATCCTGAGTTACATCCTGTATTATACTCCAGAGCTGCACTCACTATTCTGCTGGTGCAGTCACTGTGTACATGCATTACATTACTGATCCTGTACTGATCCTGAGTTACATCCTGTATTATACTCCAGAGCTGCACTCACTATTCTGGTGGTGCAGTCACTGTGTACATACATTACATTACTGATCCTGTACTGATCCTGAGTTACATCCTGTATTATACTCCAGAGCTGCACTCACTATTCTGCTGGTGCAGTCACTGTGTACATACATTACATTACTGATCCTGTACTGATCCTGAGTTACATCCTGTATTATACCCCAGAGCTGCACTCACTATTCTGCTGGTGCAGTCACTGTGTACATACCTTATATTACTGATCCTGTACTGATCCTGAGTTACATCCTGTATTATACTCCAGAGCTGCACTCACTATTCTGCTGGTGCAGTCACTGTGTACATGCATTACATTACTGATCCTGTACTGATCCTGAGTTACATCCTGTATTATACTCCAGAGCTGCACTCACTATTCTGCTGGTGCAGTCACTGTGTACATACATTACATTACTGATCCTGAATAACATCCTGTATTATACCCCAGAGCTGCACTCACTATTCTGCTGGTGCAGTCGCTGTGTACATACATTACATTACTGATCCTGTACTGATCCTGAGTTACATCCTGTATTATACTCCAGAGCTGCACTCACTCTTCTGCTGGTGCAGTCACTGTGTACATACATTACTGATCCTGTACTGATCCTGAGTTACATCCTGTGTTATACTCCAGAGCTGCACTCACTATTCTGCTGGTGCAGTCACTGTGTACATACATTACATTACTGATCCTGAGTAACATCCTGTATTATACCCCAGAGCTGCACTCACTATTCTGCTGGTGCAGTCACTGTGTACATACATTACATTACTGATCCTGAGTAACATCCTGTATTATACTCCAGAGCTGCACTCACTATTCTGCTGGTGCAGTCGCTGTGTACATACATTACATTACTGATCCTGTACTGATCCTGAGTTACATCCTGTATTATACTCCAGAGCTGCACTCACTATTCTGCTGGTGCAGTCACTGTGTACATACATTATGTAACATACCTGGCGGCGTCCTTGCATGGTGGTCCATCTCCCACTGTGCAAGAGAGCGCACTTGATCTCCTGTCCAGAATGTCTCTCTGGCTTCCCTCCATGCTGTCTGTTTGTGTCTGTTTCTGCTGCTTAAGGGCGGCGCCCGATCACTTCCTGCTTTTTGTACCTGCTGTGGGTCACGCCCTTGTGCGTCCTCAGCCTATTGCTGTCTGACACTTGGTATATAGCTCAGCAGCTCCCTTCTATCCCGGCCTGAGCATAGTGTTTCCTTCAGTGTGTGCTTGCACTCTGAAGGTGCCAGGTCCCGTTCTTTGTTTCCTTGTCTGCCTTTCCTGGAGGCTGTATTTCCAGGCCTGTCTGAACTTAGTCCTGTATGTCTCCTGCTTTGCGGTATCAGCTCCCGTGTCTGAACTGAGTCCTGTATGTCTCCTGCTTTGCGGTATCAGCTCCCGTGTCTGAACTGAGTCCTGTATGTCTCCTGCTTTGCGGTATTAGTTCCCGTGTCTGAACTGAGTCCTGTATGTTTCCTGCTTTGCGGTATTAGTTCCCGTGTCTGAACTGAGTCTTGTATGTCTCCTGCTTTGCGGTATTAGTTCCCGTGTCTGAACTGAGTCCTTTCTGTGTTCTCTTGTCTGTCCTGTCTGAACTCGCTCTTAGCCTGTTTCTCCCGCCTTCTAGGGGCCGATTACCTAGACCCTCTCCTGTATCTTGTCTGTCCTGTCTGAACACGCTCCTAGCCTGTTCCTCCCGCCTTCTAGGGGCCGATTACCTAGACCCGCTCCTGTATCTTGTCTGTCCTGTCTGAACACGCTCCTTGCCTGTTCGTCCTGCCTCTTTGGGGGCAGTATTCCCAGACCCGCTCCTGTATCCCGCTGCAGTGTCGGTCTCCTCCGTACACTCAGTTCCAGTCTGAACTCTCTCCTATCCTTTACCTGTTTTGCCTCTATGTCCGTTCCCTTCCTTTTTCTGCAGAGTCTGAACTCGTACCTAACTCCTGCTTGTTGTCTCTGTACTCCCGTTTGTGAGTTTGTGGTCCACTCGCTACTTCTCTGCAAGTACCCTGTGGGTATCTGGCTCTGCCTTTCCCTTCCTGTCTGTTCCGTGTGAACAGAGTCCTGTCCGTTCTGCTCCGGCAGCCTTGCTCCGCTCCTGCCCTGCTTCTGCCCGCTGCTCCGGCAGTCCTGTCCTGCCCTGCTTCTGCCCGCTGCTCCGGCAGTCCTGTCCTGCCCTGCTTCTGCCCGCTGCTCCGGCAGTCCTGTCCTGCCCTGCCTGTACCCCTCTGCCTGTAATGTTCCTGAGTCCCAGTGTGTACTGGGTCCTATCCCGCCTGTGTTCCTACCTGCTAGTGCCTCCCTGTCTGCACTCTAGCTGTGCTTACCTGTACCCCCCTGCCTGCTTACCCGCCTGCCTGCATACCAGTCGTGCCTGCCTATACCCACCAGTCTGTGTGCCAGCCTACCAGTCTGTTCCTGTATTCCCCTGTGTGGGTCAACAGCCGTGTCCGGGGTCTGTCCTGGAGTAGCACCTGGTCCCTCTGCTCGGTTCCTCCTTGGTGCACTGGCGTCGTATGCCGTCGTGCGACCCTGGTCGGATCGGGTGAATACCTAGTTACGCCCCTCCAGGCATTCACTCTCCGGCACGGTCCAGTGGAATCACTACCAATCACACGCACACGCCGCTTAGCCCGGGCGTGTGCATAACACATTACATTACTGATCCTGTACTGATCCTGAGTTACATCCTGTATTATACACCAGAGCTGCACTCACTATTCTGCTGGTGCAGTCACTGTGTACATACATTACATTACTGATCCTGTACTGATCCTGAGTTACATCCTGTATTATACTCCAGAGCTGCACTCACTTTTCTGCTGGTGCAGTCACTGTGTACATACATTACATTACTGATCCTGAGTTACATCCTGTATTATACTCCAGAGCTGCACTCACTATTCTGCTGGTCAGTCACTGTGTACATACATTATATTACTAATTCTGTACTGATCCTGAGTTACATCCTGTATTATACTCCAGAGCTGCACTCACTATTCTTCTGGTGCAGTCACTGTGTACATACATTACATTACTGAGCCTGAGTTACATCCTGTATTATACTCCAGAGCTACACTCACTATTCTGCTGGTGCAGTCACTGTGTACATACATTACATTACTGATCCTGAGTTACATCCTGTATTATACTCCAGAGCTGCACTCACTATTCTGCTGGTCAGTCACTGTGTACATACATTACATTACTGATTCTGTACTGATCCTGAGTTACATCCTGTATTATACTCCAGAGCTGCACTCACTATTCTTCTGGTGCAGTCACTGTGTACATACATTACATTACTGATCCTGAGTTACATCCTGTATTATACTCTAGAGCTGCACTCACTATTCTTCTGGTGCAGTCACTGTGTACATACATTACATTACTGATCCTGAGTTACATCCTGTATTATACTCCAGAGATGCACTCACTATTCTGCTGGTGCAGTCACTGTGTACATACATTACTGATCCTGTACTGATCCTGAGTTACATCCTGTATTATACTCCAGAGCTGCACTCACTATTCTGCTGGTGCAGTCACTGTGTACATATATTACATTACTGACCCTGAGTTACATCCTGTATTATACTCCAGAGCTGCACTCACTATTCTGCTGGTGCAGTCACTGTGTACATGCATTACATTACTGATCCTGTACTGATCCTGAGTTACATCCTGTATTATACTCCAGAGCTGCACTCACTATTCTGCTGGAGCAGTCACTGTGTACATGCATTACATTACTGATCCTGTACTGATCCTGAGTTACATCCTGTATTATACTCCAGAGCTGCACTCACTATTCTGCTGGTGCAGTCACTGTGTACATACATTACATTACTGATCCTGAGTTACATCCTGTATTATACCCAGAGCTGCACTCACTATTCTGCTGGTGCAGTCACTGTGCACATACATTACATTTCTGATCCTGAGTTACATCCTGTATTATACTCCAGAGCTGCACTCACTATTCTGCTGGTGCAGTCACTGTGTCCATACATTACATTACTGATCCGGTACTGATCCTGAGTTACATCCTGTATTATACTCCAGAGCTGCACTCACTATTCTGCTGGTGTAGTCACTGTGTACATACATTACATTACTGATCCTGAGTTACATCCTGTATTATGCTCCAGAGCTGCACTCACTATTCTGCTGGTGCAGTCACTGTGTACATACATTACATTACTGATCCTGTACTGATCCTGAGTTACATCCTGTATTATACCCCAGAGCTGCACTCACTATTCTGCTGGTGCAGTCACTGTGTACATACATTACATTACTGATCCTGTACTGATCCTGAGTTACATCCTGTATTATACTCCAGAGCTGCACTCACTATTCTGCTGGTGCAGTCACTGTGTACATGCATTACATTACTGATCCTGTACTGATCCTGAGTTACATCCTGTATTATACTCCAGAGCTGCACTCACTATTCTGCTGGTGCAGTCACTGTGTACATTCATTACATTACTGATCCTGAGTTACATCCTGTATTATACCCAGAGCTGCACTCACTATTCTGCTGGTGCAGTCACTGTGCACATACATTACATTTCTGATCCTGTACTGATCCTGAGTTACATCCTGTATTATACTCCAGAGCTGCACTCACTATTCTGCTGGTGCAGTCACTGTGTACATACATTACATTACTGATCCGGTACTGATCCTGAGTTACATCCTGTATTATACTCCAGAGCTGCACTCACTATTCTGCTGGTGTAGTCACTGTGTACATACATTACATTACTGATCCTGAGTTACATCCTGTATTATGCTCCAGAGCTGCACTCACTATTCTGCTGGTGCAGTCACTGTGTACATACATTACATTACTGATCCTGTACTGATCCTGAGTTACAACCTGTATTATACCCCAGAGCTGCACTCACTATTCTGCTGGTGCAGTCACTGTGTACATACATTACATTACTGATCCTGTACTGATCCTGAGTTACATCCTGTATTATACTCCAGAGCTGCACTCACTATTCTGCTGGTGCAGTCACTGTGTCCATACATTACATTACTGATCCTATCCTGATCCTGAGTTACATCCTGTATTATACTCCAGAGCTGCACTCACTATTCTGGTGGTGCAGTCACTGTGTACATACATTACATTACTGATCCTGAGTAACATCCTGTATTATACCCCAGAGCTGCACTCACTATTCTGCTGGTGCAGTCGCTGTGTACATACATTACATTACTGATCCTGTACTGATCCTGAGTTACATCCTGTATTATACTCCAGAGCTGCACTCACTATTCTGCTGGTGCAGTCACTGTGTACATACATTACTGATCCTGTACTGATCCTGAGTTACATCCTGTGTTATACTCCAGAGCTGCACTCACTATTCTGCTGGTGCAGTCACTGTGTACATACATTACATTACTGATCCTGAGTAACATCATGTATTATACCCCAGAGCTGCACTCACTATTCTGCTGGTGCAGTCACTGTGTACATACATTACATTACTGATCCTGAGTAACATCCTGTATTATACTCCAGAGCTGCACTCACTATTCTGCTGGTGCAGTCGCTGTGTACATACATTACATTACTGATCCTGTACTGATCCTGAGTTACATCCTGTATTATACTCCAGAGCTGCACTCACTATTCTGCTGGTGCAGTCACTGTGTACATACATTACATTACTGATCCTGTACTGATCCTGAGTTACATCCTGTATTATACCCCAGAGCTGCACTCACTATTCTGCTGGTGCAGTCACTGTGTACATACATTACATTACTGATCCTGTACTGATCCTGAGTTACATCCTGTATTATACTCCAGAGCTGCACTCACTATTCTTCTGGTGCAGTCACTGTGTACATACATTACATTACTGATCCTGAGTTACATCTTGTATTATACTCCAGAGCTACACTCACTATTCTGCTGGTGCAGTCACTGTGTACATACATTACATTACTGATCCTGAGTTACATCCTGTATTATACTCCAGAGCTGCACTCACTATTCTGCTGGTCAGTCACTGTGTACATACATTACATTACTGATTCTGTACTGATCCTGAGTTACATCCTGTATTATACTCCAGAGCTGCACTCACTATTCTTCTGGTGCAGTCACTGTGTACATACATTACATTACTGATCCGGAGTTACATCCTGTATTATACTCCAGAGCTGCACTCACTATTCTTCTGGTGCAGTCACTGTGTACATACATTACATTACTGATCCTGTACTGATCCTGAGTTACATCCTGTATTATACTCCAGAGCTGCACTCACTATTCTACTGGTGCAGTCACTGTGTACATACATTACTGATCCTGTACTGATCCTGAGTTACATCCTGTATTATACTCCAGAGCTGCACTCACTATTCTGCTGGTGCAGTCACTGTGTACATACATTACATTACTGATCCTGAGTAACATCCTGTATTATACCCCAGAGCTGCACTCACTATTCTGCTGGTGCAGTCACTGTGTACATACATTACATTACTGATCCTGAGTAACATCCTGTATTATACTCCAGAGCTGCACTCACTATTCTGCTGGTGCAGTCGCTGTGTACATACATTACATTACTGATCCTGTACTGATCCTGAGTTACATCCTGTATTATACTCCAGAGCTGCACTCACTATTCTGCTGGTGCAGTCACTGGGTACATACATTACATTACTGATCCTGTACTGATCCTGAGTTACATCCTGTATTATACTCCAGAGCTGCACTCACTATTCTGCTGGTGCAGTCACTGTGTACATACATTACATTACTGATCCTGTACTGATCCTGAGTTACATCCTGTATTATACCCCAGAGCTGCACTCACTATTCTGCTGGTGCAGTCACTGTGTACATACATTACATTACTGATCCTGTACTGATCCTGAGTTACATCCTGTATTATACTCCAGAGCTGCACTCACTATTCTGCTGGTGCAGTCACTGTGTACATACATTACATTACTGATCCTGAGTTACATCCTGTATTATACTCCAGAGCTGCACTCACTATTCTGCTGGTCAGTCACTGTGTACATACATTACATTACTGATTCTGTACTGATCTTGAGTTACATCCTGTATTATACTCCAGAGCTGCACTCACTATTCTTCTGGCGCAGTCACTGTGTACATACATTACATTACTGATCCTGAGTTACATCCTGTATTATACTCCAGAGCTGCACTCACTATTCTGCTGGTGCAGTCACTGTGTACATACATTACATTACTGATCCTGAGTTACATCCTGTATTATACTCCAGAGCTGCACTCACTATTCTGCTGGTCAGTCACTGTGTACATACATTACATTACTGATTCTGTACTGATCCTGAGTTACATCCTGTATTATACTCCAGAGCTGCACTCACTATTCTTCTGGTGCAGTCACTGTGTACATACATTACTGATCCTGAGTTACATCCTGTATTATACTCCAGAGCTGCACTCACTATTCTTCTGGTGCAGTCACTGTGTACATACATTACATTACTGATCCTGAATTACATCCTGTATTATACTCCAGAGCTGCACTCACTATTCTTCTGGTGCAGTCACTGTGTACATACATTACATTACTGATCCTGAGTTACATCCTGTATTATACTCCAGAGCTGCACTCACTATTCTGCTGGTGCAGTCACTGTGTACATACATTACATTTCTGATCCTGAGTTACATCCAGTATTATACTCCAGAGCTGCACTCACTATTCTTCTGGTGCAGTCACTGTGTACATACATTACATTTCTGATCCTGAGTTACATCCTGTATTATACTCCAGAGCTGCACTCACTATTCTTCTGGTGCAGTCACTGTGTACATACATTACATTTCTGATCCTGAGTTACATCCAGTATTATACTCCAGAGCTGCACTCACTATTCTGCTGGTCAGTCACTGTGTACATACATTACATTACTGATCCTGAGTTATATCCTGTATTATACTCCAGAGCTGCACTCACTATTCTTCTGGTGCAGTCACTGTGTACATACATTACATTTCTGATCCTGAGTTACATCCAGTATTATACTCCAGAGCTGCACTCACTATTCTGCTGGTGCAGTCACTGTGTACATACATTACATTACCGATCCTGAGTTATATCCTGTATTATACTCCAGAGCTGCACTCACTATTCTTCTGGTGCAGTCACTGTGTACATACATTACATTACTGATCCTGAGTTATATCCTGTATTATACTCCAGAGCTGCACTCACTATTCTTCTGGTGCAGTCACTGTGTACATACATTACATTTCTGATCCTGAGTTACATCCAGTATTATACTCCAGAGCTGCACTCACTATTCTTCTGGTGCAGTCACTGTGTACATACATTACATTTCTGATCCTGAGTTACATCCTGTATTATACTCCAGAGCTGCACTCACTATTCTGCTGGTGCAGTCACTGTGTACATACATTACATTACTGATCCTGAGTTACATCCTGTATTATACTCCAGAGCTGCACTCACTATTCTTCTGGTGCAGTCACTGTGTACATACATTACATTTCTGATCCTGAGTTACATCCTGTATTATACTCCAGAGCTGCACTCACTATTCTGCTGGTGCAGTCACTGTGTACATACATTACATTACTGATCCTGAGTTACATCCTGTATTATACTCCAGAGCTGCACTCACTATTCTGCTGGTCAGTCACTGTGTACATACATTACATTACTGATCCTGTACTGATCCTGAGTTACATCCTGTATTATACTCCAGAGCTGCACTCACTATTCTTCTGGTGCAGTCACTGTGTACATACATTACATTTCTGATCCTGAGTTACATCCTGTATTATACTCCAGAGCTGCACTCACTATTCTTCTGGTGCAGTCACTGTGTACATACATTACATTACTGATCCTGAGTTACATCCTGTATAATACTCCAGAGCTGCACTCACTATTCTGCTGGTCAGTCACTGTGTACATACATTACATTACTGATCCTGTACTGATCCTGAGTTACATCCTGTATTATACTCCAGAGCTGCACTCACTATTCTTCTGGTGCAGTCACTGTGTACATACATTACATTACTGATCCTGAGTTACATCCTGTATTATACTCCAGAGCTGCACTCACTATTCTTCTGGTGCAGTCACTGTGTACATACATTACATTACTGATCCTGAGTTACATCCTGTATTATACTCCAGAGCTGCACTCACTATTCTTCTGGTGCAGTCACTGTGTACATACATTACATTTCTGATCCTGAGTTACATCCTGTATTATACTCCAGAGCTGCACTCACTATTCTGCTGGTGCAGTCACTGTGTACATATATTACATTACTGACCCTGAGTTACATCCTGTATTATACTCCAGAGCTGCACTCACTATTCTGCTGGTGCAGTCACTGTGTACATGCATTACATTACTGATCCTGTACTGATCCTGAGTTACATGCTGTATTATACTCCAGAGCTGCACTCACTATTCTGCTGGAGCAGTCACTGTGTACATGCATTACATTACTGATCCTGTACTGATCCTGAGTTACATCCTGTATTATACTCCAGAGCTGCACTCACTATTCTTCTGGTGTAGTCACTGTGTACATACATTACATTACTGATCCTGTACTGATCCTGAGTTACATCCTGTATTATACTCCAGAGCTGCACTCACTATTCTGCTGGTGCAGTCACTGTGTACATATATTACATTACTGATCCTGAGTTACATCCTGTATTATACCCAGAGCTGCACTCACTATTCTGCTGGTGCAGTCACTGTGCACATACATTACATTTCTGATCCTGTACTGATCCTGAGTTACATCCTGTATTATACTCCAGAGCTGCACTCACTATTCTGCTGGTGCAGTCACTGTGTACATACATTACATTCCTGATCCTGAGTTACATCCTGTATTATACCCAGAGCTGCACTCACTATTCTGCTGGTGCAGTCACTGTGCACATACATTACATTTCTGATCCTGTACTGATCCTGAGTTACATCCTGTATTATACTCCAGAGCTGCACTCACTATTCTGCTGGTGCAGTCACTGTGTACATACATTACATTACTGATCCGGTACTGATCCTGAGTTACATTCTGTATTATACTCCAGAGCTGCACTCACTATTCTGCTGGTGTAGTCACTGTGAACATACATTACATTACTGATCCTGAGTTACATCCTGTATTATGCTCCAGAGCTGCACTCACTATTCTGCTGGTGCAGTCACTGTGTACATACATTACATTACTGATCCTGTACTGATCCTGAGTTACATAATGTATTATACCCCAGAGCTGCACTCACTATTCTGCTGGTGCAGTCACTGTGTACATACATTACATTACTGATCCTGTACTGATCCTGAGTTACATCCTGTATTATACTCCAGAGCTGCACTCACTATTCTGCTGGTGCAGTCACTGTGTACATGCATTACATTACTGATCCTGTACTGATCCTGAGTTACATCCTGTATTATACTCCAGAGCTGCACTCACTATTCTGCTGGTGCAGTCACTGTGTACATACATTACATTACTGATCCTGAGTTACATCCTGTATTATGCTCCAAAGCTGCACTCACTATTCTGCTGGTGCAGTCGCTGTGTACATACATTACATTACTGATCCTGTACTGATCCTGAGTTACATCCTGTATTATACTCCAGAGCTGCACTCACTATTCTTCTGGTGCAGTCACTGTGTACATACATTACATTACTGATCCTGAGTTACATCCTGTATTATACTCCAGAGCTGCACTCACTATTCTGCTGGTGCAGTCACTGTGTACATACATTACATTACTGATCATGAGTTACATCCTGTATTATACTCCAGAGCTGCACTCACTAGTCTGCTGGTGCAGTCACTGTGTACATGCATTACATTACTGATCCTGTACTGATCCTGAGTTACATCCTGTATTATACTCCAGAGCTGCACTCACTATTCTTCTGGTGCAGTCACTGTGTACAAACATTACATTACTGATCCTGTACTGATCCTGAGTTACATCCTGTATTATACTCCAGAGCTGCACTCACTATTCTGCTGGTGCAGTCACTGTGTACATACTTTACATTACTGATCCTGAGATACATCCTGTATTATACTCCAGAGCTGCACTCACTATTCTGCTGGTGCAGTCACTGTGTACATGCATTACATTACTGATCCTGTACTGATCCTGAGTTACATCCTGTATTATACTCCAGAGCTGCACTCACTATTCTGCTGGTTCAGTCACAGTGTACATACATTACATTACTGATCCTGTACTGATCCTGAGTTACATCCTCTATTATACTCCAGAGCTGCACTCACTATTCTGCTGGTGCAGTCACTGTGTACATATATTACATTACTGACCCTGAGTTACATCCTGTATTATACTCCAGAGCTGCACTCACTATTCTGCTGGAGCAGTCACTGTGTACATGCATTACATTACTGATCCTGTACTGATCCTGAGTTACATCCTGTATTATACTCCAGAGCTGCACTCACTATTCTTCTGGTGCAGTCACTGTGTACATACATTACATTACTGATCCTGAGTTACATCCTGTATTATACTCCAGAGCTGCACTCACTATTCTGCTGGTGCAGTCACTGTGCACATACATTACATTTCTGATCCTGTACTGATCCTGAGTTACATCCTGTATTATACTCCAGAGCTGCACTCACTATTCTGCTGGTGCAGTCACTGTGTACATACATTACATTACTGATCCTGAGTTACATCCTGTATTATACCCAGAGCTGCACTCACTATTCTGCTGGTGCAGTCACTGTGCACATACATTACATTTCTGATCCTGTACTGATCCTGAGTTACATCCTGTATTATACTCCAGAGCTGCACTCACTATTCTGCTGGTGCAGTCACTGTGTACATACATTACATTACTGATCCGGTACTGATCCTGAGTTACATCCTGTATTATACTCCAGAGCTGCACTCACTATTCTGCTGGTGTAGTCACTGTGTACATACATTACATTACTGATCCTGAGTTACATCCTGTATTATGCTCCAGAGCTGCACTCACTATTCTGCTGGTGCAGTCACTGTGTACATACATTACATTACTGATCCTGTACTGATCCTGAGTTACATCCTGTATTATACTCCAGAGCTGCACTCACTATTCTGCTGGTGCAGTCACTGTGTACATGCATTACATTACTGATCCTGTACTGATCCTGAGTTACATCCTGTATTATACTCCAGAGCTGCACTCACTATTCTGCTGGTGCATTCACTGTGTACATACATTACATTACTGATCCTGTACTGATCCTAAGTTACATCCTGTATTATACCCCAGAGCTGCACTCACTATTCTGCTGGTGCAGTCACTGTGTACATACATTACATTACTGATCCTGAGTTACATCCTGTATTATACTCCAGAGCTGCACTCACTATTCTGCTGGTGCAGTCACTGTGTACATGCATTACATTACTGATCCTGTACTGATCCTGAGTTACATCCTGTATTATACTCCAGAGCTGCACTCACTATTCTGCTGGTGCAGTCACTGTGTACATACATTACATTACTGATCCTGAGTTACATCCTGTATTATGCTCCAGAGCTGCACTCACTATTCTGCTGGTGCAGTCGCTGTGTACATACATTACATTACTGATCCTGTACTGATCCTGAGTTACATCCTGTATTATACTCCAGAGCTGCACTCACTATTCTGCTGGTGCAGTCACTGTGTACATACATTACATTACTGATCCTGTACTGATCCTGAGTTACATCCTGTATTATACTCCAGAGCTGCACTCACTATTCTGCTGGTGCAGTCGCTGTGTACATACATTACATTACTGATCCTGTACTGATCCTGAGTTACATCCTGTATTATACTCCAGAGCTGCACTCACTATTCTGCTGGTGCAGTCACTGTGTACATACATTACATTGCTGATCCTGAGTTACATCCTGTATTATACTTCAGAGCTGCACTCACTATTCTGCTGGTCAGTCACTGTGTACATACATTACATTACTGATCCTGTATTATACTCCAGAGCTGCACTCACTATTCTGCTGGTGCAGTCACTGTGTACATACATTACATTTCTGATCCTGAGTTACATCCTGTATTATACTCCAGAGCTGCACTCACTATTCTTCTGGTGCAGTCACTGTGTACATACATTACATTACTGATCCTGAGTTACATCCTGTATTATACTCCAGAGCTGCACTCACTATTCTTCTGGTGCAGTCACTGTGTACATACATTACATTTCTGATCCTGAGTTACATCCAGTATTATACTCCAGAGCTGCACTCACTATTCTTCTGGTGCAGTCACTGTGTACATTCATTACTGATCCTGAGTTACATCCTGTATTACACTCCAGAGCTGCACTCACTATTCTGCTGGTGCAGGCGCTGTGTACATACATTACATTTCTGATCCTGAGTTACATACTGTATTATACTCCAGAGCTGCACTCACTATTCTTCTGGTGCAGTCACTGTGTACATACATTTCTGATCCTGAGTTACATCCTGTATTATACTCCAGAGCTGCACTCACTATTCTTCTGGTGCAGTCACTGTGTACATACATTACATTACTGATCCTGAGTTACATCCTGTATTATACTCCAGAGCTGCACTCACTATTCTGCTGGTGCAGTCACTGTGTACATGCATTACATTACTGATCCTGTACTGATCCTGAGTTACATCCTGTATTATACTCCAGAGCTGCACTCACTATTCTGCTGGTGCAGTCACTGTGTACATACATTACATTACTGATCCTGAGTTACATCCTGTATTATGCTCCAGAGCTGCACTCACTATTCTGCTGGTGCAGTCACTGTGTACATACATTACATTACTGATCCTGTACTGATCCTGAGTTACATAATGTATTATACCCCAGAGCTGCACTCACTATTCTGCTGGTGCAGTCACTGTGTACATACATTACATTACTGATCCTGTACTGATCCTGAGTTACATCCTGTATTATACTCCAGAGCTGCACTCACTATTCTGCTGGTGCAGTCACTGTGTACATGCATTACATTACTGATCCTGTACTGATCCTGAGTTACATCCTGTATTATACTCCAGAGCTGCACTCACTATTCTGCTGGTGCAGTCACTGTGTACATACATTACATTACTGATCCTGAGTTACATCCTGTATTATGCTCCAAAGCTGCACTCACTATTCTGCTGGTGCAGTCGCTGTGTACATACATTACATTACTGATCCTGTACTGATCCTGAGTTACATCCTGTATTATACTCCAGAGCTGCACTCACTATTCTTCTGGTGCAGTCACTGTGTACATACATTACATTACTGATCCTGTACTGATCCTGAGTTACATCCTGTATTATACTCCAGAGCTGCACTCACTATTCTGCTGGTGCAGTCACTGTGTACATACTTTACATTACTGATCCTGAGATACATCCTGTATTATACTCCAGAGCTGCACTCACTATTCTGCTGGTGCAGTCACTGTGTACATGCATTACATTACTGATCCTGTACTGATCCTGAGTTACATCCTGTATTATACTCCAGAGCTGCACTCACTATTCTGCTGGTGCAGTCACTGTGTACATATATTACATTACTGACCCTGAGTTACATCCTGTATTATACTCCAGAGCTGCACTCACTATTCTGCTGGAGCAGTCACTGTGTACATGCATTACTTTACTGATCCTGTACTGATCCTGAGTTACATCCTGTATTATACTCCAGAGCTGCACTCACTATTCTTCTGGTGCAGTCACTGTGTACATACATTACATTACTGATCCTGAGTTACATCCTGTATTATACTCCAGAGCTGCACTCACTATTCTGCTGGTGCAGTCACTGTGCACATACATTACATTTCTGATCCTGTACTGATCCTGAGTTACATCCTGTATTATACTCCAGAGCTGCACTCACTATTCTGCTGGTGCAGTCACTGTGTACATACATTACATTACTGATCCTGAGTTACATCCTGTATTATACCCAGAGCTGCACTCACTATTCTGCTGGTGCAGTCACTGTGCACATACATTACATTTCTGATCCTGTACTGATCCTGAGTTACATCCTGTATTATACTCCAGAGCTGCACTCACTATTCTGCTGGTGCAGTCACTGTGTACATACATTACATTACTGATCCGGTACTGATCCTGAGTTACATCCTGTATTATACTCCAGAGCTGCACTCACTATTCTGCTGGTGTAGTCACTGTGTACATACATTACATTACTGATCCTGAGTTACATCCTGTATTATGCTCCAGAGCTGCACTCACTATTCTGCTGGTGCAGTCACTGTGTACATACATTACATTACTGATCCTGTACTGATCCTGAGTTACATCCTGTATTATACTCCAGAGCTGCACTCACTATTCTGCTGGTGCAGTCACTGTGTACATGCATTACATTACTGATCCTGTACTGATCCTGAGTTACATCCTGTATTATACTCCAGAGCTGCACTCACTATTCTGCTGGTGCATTCACTGTGTACATACATTACATTACTGATCCTGTACTGATCCTAAGTTACATCCTGTATTATACCCCAGAGCTGCACTCACTATTCTGCTGGTGCAGTCACTGTGTACATACATTACATTACTGATCCTGAGTTACATCCTGTATTATACTCCAGAGCTGCACTCACTATTCTGCTGGTGCAGTCACTGTGTACATACATTACATTACTGATCCTGAGTTACATCCTGTATTATGCTCCAGAGCTGCACTCACTATTCTGCTGGTGCAGTCGCTGTGTACATACATTACATTACTGATCCTGTACTGATCCTGAGTTACATCCTGTATTATACTCCAGAGCTGCACTCACTATTCTGCTGGTGCAGTCACTATGTACATACATTACATTACTGATCCTGTACTGATCCTGAGTTACATCCTGTATTATACTCCAGAGCTGCACTCACTATTCTGCTGGTGCAGTCGCTGTGTACATACATTACATTACTGATCCTGTACTGATCCTGAGTTACATCCTGTATTATACTCCAGAGCTGCACTCACTATTCTGCTGGTGCAGTCACTGTGTACATACATTACATTGCTGATCCTGAGTTACATCCTGTATTATACTTCAGAGCTGCACTCACTATTCTGCTGGTCAGTCACTGTGTACATACATTACATTACTGATCCTGTACTGATCCTGAGTTACATCCTGTATTATACTCCAGAGCTGCACTCACTATTCTGCTGGTGCAGTCACTGTGTACATACATTACATTTCTGATCCTGAGTTACATCCTGTATTATACTCCAGAGCTGCACTCACTATTCTTCTGGTGCAGTCACTGTGTACATACATTACATTACTGATCCTGAGTTACATCCTGTATTATACTCCAGAGCTGCACTCACTATTCTTCTGGTGCAGTCACTGTGTACATACATTACATTTCTGATCCTGAGTTACATCCAGTATTATACTCCAGAGCTGCACTCACTATTCTTCTGGTGCAGTCACTGTGTACATTCATTACTGATCCTGAGTTACATCCTGTATTACACTCCAGAGCTGCACTCACTATTCTGCTGGTGCAGTCGCTGTGTACATACATTACATTTCTGATCCTGAGTTACATACTGTATTATACTCCAGAGCTGCACTCACTATTCTTCTGGTGCAGTCACTGTGTACATACATTTCTGATCCTGAGTTACATCCTGTATTATACTCCAGAGCTGCACTCACTATTCTTCTGGTGCAGTCACTGTGTACATACATTACATTACTGATCCTGAGTTACATCCTGTATTATACTCCAGAGCTGCACTCACTATTCTGCTGGTGCAGTCACTGTGTACATGCATTACATTACTGATCCTGTACTGATCCTGAGTTACATCCTGTATTATACTCCAGAGCTGCACTCACTATTCTGCTGGTGCAGTCACTGTGTACATACATTACATTACTGATCCTGAGTTACATCCTGTATTATACCCAGAGCTGCACTCACTATTCTGCTGGTGCAGTCACTGTGCACATACATTACATTTCTGATCCTGTACTGATCCTGAGTTACATCCTGTATTATACTCCAGAGCTGCACTCACTATTCTTCTGGTGCAGTCACTGTGTACATACATTACATTTCTGATCCTGAGTTACATCCTGTATTATACTCCAGAGCTGCACTCACTATTCTTCTGGTGCAGTCACTGTGTACATACATTACATTACTGATCCTGAGTTACATCCTGTATTATACTCCAGAGCTGCACTCACTATTCTGCTGGTGCAGTCACTGTGCACATACATTACATTACTGATCCTGAGTAACATCCTGTATTATACTCCAGAGCTGCACTCACTATTCTTCTGGTGCAGTCACTGTGTACATACATTACATTTCTGATCCTGAGTTACATCCAGTATTATACTCCAGAGCTGCACTCACTATTCTTCTGGTGCAGTCACTGTGTACATACATTACATTACTGATCATGAGTTACATCCTGTATTATACTCCAGAGCTGCACTCACTATTCTGCTGGTGCAGTCACTGTGTACATACATTACATTACTGATCCTGAGTAACATCCTGTATTATACCCCAGAGCTGCACTCACTATTCTGCTGGTGCAGTCACTGTGTACATACATTACATTACTGATCCTGAGTAACATCCTGTATTATACTCCAGAGCTGCACTCACTATTCTGCTGGTGCAGTCGCTGTGTACATACATTACATTACTGATCCTGTACTGATCCTGAGTTACATCCTGTATTATACTCCAGAGCTGCACTCACTATTCTGCTGGTGCAGTCACTGTGTACATACATTACATTACTGATCCTGAGTAACATCCTGTATTATACTCCAGAGCTGCACTCACTATTCTGCTGGTGCAGTCGCTGTGTACATACATTACATTACTGATCCTGTACTGATCCTGAGTTACATCCTGTATTATACTCCAGAGCTGCACTCACTATTCTGCTGGTCCAGTCACTGTGTACATACATTACATTACTGATCCTGTACTGATCCTGAGTTACATCCTGTATTATACTCCAGAGCTGCACTCACTATTCTGCTGGTGCAGTCACTGTGTACATACATTACATTACTGATCCTGTACTGATCCTGAGTTACATCCTGTATTATACCCCAGAGCTGCACTCACTATTCTGCTGGTGCAGTCACTGTGTACATACATTACATTACTGATCCTGTACTGATCCTGAGTTACATCCTGTATTATACTCCAGAGCTGCACTCACTATTCTGCTGGTGCAGTCACTGTGTACATACATTACATTACTGATCCTGAGTTACATCCTGTATTATACTCCAGAGCTGCACTCACTATTCTGCTGGTCAGTCACTGTGTACATACATTACATTACTGATTCTGTACTGATCCTGAGTTACATCCTGTATTATACTCCAGAGCTGCACTCACTATTCTTCTGGTGCAGTCACTGTGTACATACATTACATTACTGATCCTGAGTTACATCCTGTATTATACTCCAGAGCTGCACTCACTATTCTGCTGGTGCAGTCACTGTGTACATACATTACATTTCTGATCCTGAGTTACATCCTGTATTATACTCCAGAGCTGCACTCACTATTCTTCTGGTGCAGTCACTGTGTACATACATTACATTACTGATCCTGAGTTACATCCTGTATTATACTCCAGAGCTGCACTCACTATTCTGCTGGTGCAGTCACTGTGCACATACATTACATTACTGATCCTGAGTAACATCCTGTATTATACTCCAGAGCTGCACTCACTATTCTTCTGGTGCAGTCACTGTGTACATACATTACATTTCTGATCCTGAGTTACATCCAGTATTATACTCCAGAGCTGCACTCACTATTCTTCTGGTGCAGTCACTGTGTACATACATTACATTACTGATCATGAGTTACATCCTGTATTATACTCCAGAGCTGCACTCACTATTCTGCTGGTGCAGTCACTGTGTACATACATTACATTACTGATCCTGAGTAACATCCTGTATTATACCCCAGAGCTGCACTCACTATTCTGCTGGTGCAGTCACTGTGTACATACATTACATTACTGATCCTGAGTAACATCCTGTATTATGCTCCAGAGCTGCACTCACTATTCTGCTGGTGCAGTCGCTGTGTACATACATTACATTACTGATCCTGTACTGATCCTGAGTTACATCCTGTATTATACTCCAGAGCTGCACTCACTATTCTGCTGGTGCAGTCACTGTGTACATACATTACATTACTGATCCTGAGTAACATCCTGTATTATACTCCAGAGCTGCACTCACTATTCTGCTGGTGCAGTCGCTGTGTACATACATTACATTACTGATCCTGTACTGATCCTGAGTTACATCCTGTATTATACTCCAGAGCTGCACTCACTATTCTGCTGGTCCAGTCACTGTGTACATACATTACATTACTGATCCTGTACTGATCCTGAGTTACATCCTGTATTATACTCCAGAGCTGCACTCACTATTCTGCTGGTGCAGTCACTGTGTACATACATTACATTACTGATCCTGTACTGATCCTGAGTTACATCCTGTATTATACCCCAGAGCTGCACTCACTATTCTGCTGGTGCAGTCACTGTGTACATACATTACATTACTGATCCTGTACTGATCCTGAGTTACATCCTGTATTATACTCCAGAGCTGCACTCACTATTCTGCTGGTGCAGTCACTGTGTACATACATTACATTACTGATCCTGAGTTACATCCTGTATTATACTCCAGAGCTGCACTCACTATTCTGCTGGTCAGTCACTGTGTACATACATTACATTACTGATTCTGTACTGATCCTGAGTTACATCCTGTATTATACTCCAGAGCTGCACTCACTATTCTTCTGGTGCAGTCACTGTGTACATACATTACATTACTGATCCTGAGTTACATCCTGTATTATACTCCAGAGCTGCACTCACTATTCTGCTGGTGCAGTCACTGTGTACATACATTACATTACTGATCCTGAGTTACATCCTGTATTATACTCCAGAGCTGCACTCACTATTCTGCTGGTCAGTCACTGTGTACATATATTACATTACTGATTCTGTACTGATCCTGAGTTACATCCTGTATTATACTCCAGAGCTGCACTCACTATTCTTCTGGTGCAGTCACTGTGTACATACATTACATTACTGATCCTGAGTTACATCCTGTATTATACTCCAGAGCTGCACTCACTATTCTTCTGGTGCAGTCACTGTGTACATACATTACATTACTGATCCTGAATTACATCCTGTATTATACTCCAGAGCTGCACTCACTATTCTTCTGGTGCAGTCACTGTGTACATACATTACATTACTGATCCTGAGTTACATCCTGTATTATACTCCAGAGCTGCACTCACTATTTTGCTGGTGCAGTCACTGTGTACATACATTACATTTCTGATCCTGAGTTACATCCAGTATTATACTCCAGAGCTGCACTCACTATTCTTCTGGTGCAGTCACTGTGTACATACATTACATTTCTGATCCTGAGTTACATCCTGTATTATACTCCAGAGCTGCACTCACTATTCTTCTGGTGCAGTCACTGTGTACATACATTACATTTCTGATCCTGAGTTACATCCAGTATTATACTCCAGAGCTGCACTCACTATTCTGCTGGTCAGTCACTGTGTACATACATTACATTACTGATCCTGAGTTATATCCTGTATTATACTCCAGAGCTGCACTCACTATTCTTCTGGTGCAGTCACTGTGTACATACATTACATTTCTGATCCTGAGTTACATCCAGTATTATACTCCAGAGCTGCACTCACTATTCTGCTGGTGAAGTCACTGTGTACATACATTACATTACTGATCCTGAGTTATATCCTGTATTATACTCCAGAGCTGCACTCACTATTCTTCTGGTGCAGTCACTGTGTACATACATTACATTACTGATCCTGAGTTATATCCTGTATTATACTCCAGAGCTGCACTCACTATTCTTCTGGTGCAGTCACTGTGTACATACATTACATTTCTGATCCTGAGTTACATCCAGTATTATACTCCAGAGCTGCACTCACTATTCTTCTGGTGCAGTCACTGTGTACATACATTACATTTCTGATCCTGAGTTACATCCTCTATTATACTCCAGAGCTGCACTCACTATTCTGCTGGTGCAGTCACTGTGTACATACATTACATTACTGATCCTGAGTTACATCCTGTATTATACTCCAGAGCTGCACTCACTATTCTTCTGGTGCAGTCACTGTGTACATACATTACATTTCTGATCCTGAGTTACATCCTGTATTATACTCCAGAGCTGCACTCACTATTCTGCTGGTGCAGTCACTGTGTACATACATTACATTACTGATCCTGAGTTACATCCTGTATTATACTCCAGAGCTGCACTCACTATTCTGCTGGTCAGTCACTGTGTACATACATTACATTACTGATCCTGTACTGATCCTGAGTTACATCCTGTATTATACTCCAGAGCTGCACTCACTATTCTTCTGGTGCAGTCACTGTGTACATACATTACATTTCTGATCCTGAGTTACATCCTGTATTATACTCCAGAGCTGCACTCACTATTCTGCTGGTGCAGTCACTGTGTACATATATTACATTACTGATCCTGAGTTACATCCTGTATTATACTCCAGAGCTGCACTCACTATTCTTCTGGTGCAGTCACTGTGTACATACATTACATTTCTGATCCTGAGTTACAACCTGTATTATACTCCAGAGCTGCACTTACTATTCTTCTGGTGCAGTCACTGTGTACATACATTACATTACTGATCCTGAGTTACATCCTGTATTATACTCCAGAGCTGCACTCACTATTCTGCTGGTCAGTCACTGTGTACATACATTACATTACTGATCCTGTACTGATCTTGAGTTACATCCTGTATTATACTCCAGAGCTGCACTCACTATTCTTCTGGTGCAGTCACTGTGTACATACATTACATTACTGATCCTGAGTTACATCCTGTATTATACTCCAGAGCTGCACTCACTATTCTTCTGGTGCAGTCACTGTGTACATACATTACATTACTGATCCTGAGTTACATCCTGTATTATACTCCAGAGCTGCACTCACTATTCTTCTGGTGCAGTCACTGTGTACATACATTACATTTCTGATCCTGAATTACATCCTGTATTATACTCCAGAGCTGCACTCACTATTCTGCTGGTGCAGTCACTGTGTACATATATTACATTACTGACCCTGAGTTACATCCTGTATTATACTCCAGAGCTGCACTCACTATTCTGCTGGTGCAGTCACTGTGTACATGCATTACATTACTGATCCTGTACTGATCCTGAGTTACATGCTGTATTATACTCCAGAGCTGCACTCACTATTCTGCTGGAGCAGTCACTGTGTACATGCATTACATTACTGATCCTGTACTGATCCTGAGTTACATCCTGTATTATACTCCAGAGCTGCACTCACTATTCTTCTGGTGCAGTCACTGTGTACATACATTACATTACTGATCCTGTACTGATCCTGAGTTACATCTTGTATTATACTCCAGAGCTGCACTCACTATTCTGCTGGTGCAGTCACTGTGTACATACATTACATTCCTGATCCTGAGTTACATCCTGTATTATACCCAGAGCTGCACTCAGTATTCTGCTGGTGCAGTCACTGTGCACATACATTACATTTCTGATCCTGTACTGATCCTGAGTTACATCCTGTATTATACTCCAGAGCTGCACTCACTATTCTGCTGGTGCAGTCACTGTGTACATACATTACATTACTGATCCGGTACTGATCCTGAGTTACATCCTGTATTATACTCCAGAGCTGCACTCACTATTCTGCTGGTGTAGTCACTGTGTACATACATTACATTACTGATCCTGAGTTACATCCTGTATTATGCTCCAGAGCTGCACTCACTATTCTGCTGGTGCAGTCACTGTGTACATACATTACATTACTGATCCTGTACTGATCCTGAGTTACATCCTGTATTATACCCCAGAGCTGCACTCACTATTCTGCTGGTGCAGTCACTGTGTACATACATTACATTACTGATCCTGTACTGATCCTGAGTTACATCCTGTATTATACTCCAGAGCTGCACTCACTATTCTGCTGGTGCAGTCACTGTGTACATGCATTACATTACTGATCCTGTACTGATCCTGAGTTACATCCTGTATTATACTCCAGAGTTGCACTCACTATTCTGCTGGTGCAGTCACTGTGTACATACATTACATTACTGATCCTGAGTTACATCCTGTATTATGCTCCAAAGCTGCACTCACTATTCTGCTCGTGCAGTCGCTTTGTACATACATTACATTACTGATCCTGTACTGATCCTGAGTTACATCCTGTATTATACTCCAGAGCTGCACTCACTATTCTTCTGGTGCAGTCACTGTGTACATACATTACATTACTGATCCTGAGTTACATCCTGTATTATACTCCAGAGCTGCACTCACTATTCTGCTGGTGCAGTCACTGTGTACATACATTACATTACTGATCCTGAGTTACATCCTGTATTATACTCCAGAGCTGCACTCACTATTCTGCGGGTGCAGTCACTGTGTACATGCATTACATTACTGATCCTGTACTGATCCTGAGTTAAAATCCTGTATTATACTCCAGAGCTGCACTCACTATTCTTCTGGTGCAGTCACTGTGTACATACATTACATTACTGATCCTGTACTGATCCTGAGTTACATCCTGTATTATACTCCAGAGCTGCACTCACTATTCTGCTGGTGCAGTCACTGTGTACATACTTTACATTACTGATCCTGAGTTACATCCTGTATTATACTCCAGAGCTGCACTCACTATTCTGCTGGTGCAGTCACTGTGTACATGCATTACATTACTGATCCTGTACTGATCCTGAGTTACATCCTGTATTATACTCCAGAGCTGCACTCACTATTCTGCTGGTGCAGTCACTGTGTACATATATTACATTACTGACCCTGAGTTACATCCTGTATTATACTCCAGAGCTGCACTCACTATTCTGCTGGTGCAGTCACTGTGTACATGCATTACATTACTGATCCTGTACTGATCCTGAGTTACATCCTGTATTATACTCCAGAGCTGCACTCACTATTCTGCTGGAGCAGTCACTGTGTACATGCATTACATTACTGATCCTGTACTGATCCTGAGTTACATCCTGTATTATACTCCAGAGCTGCACTCACTATTCTTCTGGTGCAGTCACTGTGTACATACATTACATTACTGATCCTGAGTTACATCCTGTATTATACTCCAGAGCTGCACTCACTATTCTGCTGGTGCAGTCACTGTGCACATACATTACATTTCTGATCCTGTACTGATCCTGAGTTACATCCTGTATTATACTCCAGAGCTGCACTCACTATTCTGCTGGTGCAGTCACTGTGTACATACATTACATTACTGATCCTGAGTTACATCCTGTATTATACCCAGAGCTGCACTCACTATTCTGCTGGTGCAGTCACTGTGCACATACATTACATTTCTGATCCTGTACTGATCCTGAGTTACATCCTGTATTATACTCCAGAGCTGCACTCACTATTCTGCTGGTGCAGTCGCTGTGTACATACATTACATTACTGATCCGGTACTGATCCTGAGTTACATCCTGTATTATACTCCAGAGCTGCACTCACTATTCTGCTGGTGTAGTCACTGTGTACATACATTACATTACTGATCCTGAGTTACATCCTTTATTATGCTCCAGAGCTGCACTCACTATTCTGCTGGTGCAGTCACTGTGTACATACATTACTGATCCTGAGTTACATCCTGTATTATACTCCAGAGCTGCACTCACTATTCTGCTGGTGCAGTCACTGTGTACATGCATTACATTACTGATCCTGTACTGATCCTGAGTTACATCCTGTATTATACTCCAGAGCTGCACTCACTATTCTGGTGGTGCAGTCACTGTGTACATACATTACATTACTGATCCTGTACTGATCCTGAGTTACATCCTGTATTATACTCCAGAGCTGCACTCACTATTCTGCTGGTGCATTCACTGTGTACATACATTACATTACTGATCCTGTACTGATCCTGAGTTACATCCTGTATTATACCCCAGAGCTGCACTCACTATTCTGCTGGTGCAGTCACTGTGTACATGCATTAATTACTTATCCTGTACTGATCCTGAGTTACATCCTGTATTATACTCCAGAGCTGCACTCACTATTCTGCTGGTGCAGTCACTGTGTACATACATTACATTACTGATCCTGTACTGATCCTGAGTTACATCCTGTATTATACTCCAGAGCTGCACTCACTATTCTGCTGGTGCAGTCACTGTGTACATGCATTACATTACTGATCCTGTACTGATCCTGAGTTACATCCTGTATTATACTCCAGAGCTGCACTCACTATTCTGCTGGTGCAGTCACTGTGTACATACATTACATTACTGATCCTGAGTTACATCCTGTATTATGCTCCAGAGCTGCACTCACTATTCTGCTGGTGCAGTCGCTGTGTACATACATTACATTACTGATCCTGTACTGATCCTGAGTTACATCCTGTATTATACTCCAGAGCTGCACTCACTATTCTGCTGGTGCAGTCACTGTGTACATACATTACATTACTGATCCTGTACTGATCCTGAGTTACATCCTGTATTATACTCCAGAGCTGCACTCACTATTCTGCTGGTGCAGTCGCTGTGTACATACATTACATTACTGATCCTGTACTGATCCTGAGTTACATCCTGTATTATACTCCAGAGCTGCGCTCACTATTCTGCTGGTGCAGTCACTGTGTACATACATTACATTACTGATCCTGAGTTACATCCTGTATTATACTTCAGAGCTGCACTCACTATTCTGCTGGTCAGTCACTGTGTACATACATTACATTACTGATCCTGTACTGATCCTGAGTTACATCCTGTATTATACTCCAGAGCTGCACTCACTATTCTGCTGGTGCAGTCACTGTGTACATACATTACATTTCTGATCCTGAGTTACATCCTGTATTATACTCCAGAGCTGCACTCACTATTCTTCTGGTGCAGTCACTGTGTACATACATTACTGATCCTGAGTTACATCCTGTATTACACTCCAGAGCTGCACTCACTATTCTGCTGGTGCAGTCGCTGTGTACATACATTACATTTCTGATCCTGAGTTACATCCTGTATTATACTCCAGAGCTGCACTCACTATTCTTCTGGTGCAGTCACTGTGTACATACATTTCTGATCCTGAGTTACATCCTGTATTATACTCCAGAGCTGCACTCACTATTCTTCTGGTGCAGTCACTGTGTACATACATTACATTACTGATCCTGAGTTACATCCTGCATTATACTCCAGAGCTGCACTCACTATTCTTCTGGTGCAGTCACTGTGTACATACATTACATTTCTGATCCTGAGTTATATCCAGTATTATACTCCAGAGCTGCACTCACTATTCTTCTGGTGCAGTCACTGTGTACATACATTACTGATCCTGAGTTACATCCTGTATTATACTCCAGAGCTGCACTCACTATTCTTCTGGTGCAGTCACTGTGTACATACATTACTGATCCTGAGTTACATCCTGTATTATACTCCAGAGCTGCACTCACTATTCTGCTGGTGCAGACACTGTGTACATACATTACATTACTGATCCTGAGTTACATCCTGTATTATACTCCAGAGCTGCACTCACTATTCTGCTGGTGCAGTCACTGTGTACATACATTACATTTCTGATCCTGAGTTACATCCAGTATTATACTCCAGAGCTGCACTCACTATTCTTCTGGTGCAGTCACTGTGTACATACATTACTGATCCTGAGTTACATCCTGTATTATACTCCAGAGCTGCACTCACTATTCTTCTGGTGCAGTCACTGTGTACATACATTACTGATCCTGAGTTACATCCTGTATTATACTCCAGAGCTGCACTCACTATTCTGCTGGTGCAGACACTGTGTACATACATTACATTACTGATCCTGAGTTACATCCTGTATTATACTCCAGAGCTGCACTCACTATTCTTCTGGTGCAGTCACTGTGTACATACATTACTGATCCTGAGTTACATCCTGTATTATACTCCAGAGCTGCACTCACTATTCTTCTGGTGCAGTCACTGTGTACATACATTACATTACTGATCCTGTACTGATCCTGAGTTACATCCTGTATTATACTCCAGAGCTGCACTCACTATTCTGCTGGTGCAGTCACTGTGCACATACATTACATTTCTGATCCTGAGTTACATCCTGTATTATACTCCAGAGCTGCACTCACTATTCTTCTGGTGCAGTCACTGTGTACATACATTACTGATCCTGAGTTACATCCTGTATTATACTCCAGAGCTGCACTCACTATTCTTCTGGTGCAGTCACTGTGTACATACATTACATTACTGATCCTGAGTTACATCCTGTATTATACTCCAGAGCTGCACTCACTATTCTTCTGGTGCAGTCACTGTGTACATACATTACATTACTGATCCTGAGTTACATCCAGTATTATACTCCAGAGCTGCACTCACTATTCTTCTGGTGCAGTCACTGTGTACATACATTACATTTCTGATCCTGAGTTACATCCAGTATTATACTCCGGAGCTGCACTCACTATTCTTCTGGTGCAGTCACTGTGTACATACATTACATTACTGATCCTGAGTTACATCCAGTATTATACTCCAGAGCTGCACTCACTATTCTTCTGGTGCAGTCACTGTGTACATACATTACATTCTGATCCTGAGTTACATCCAGTATTATACTCCGGAGCTGCACTCACTATTCTGCTGGTGCAGTCACTGTGTACATACATTACATTACTGATCCTGTACTGATCCTGAGTTACATCCTGTATTATACTCCAGAGCTGCACTCACTATTCTTCTGGTGCAGTCACTGTGTACATACATTACATTTCTGATCCTGAGTTACATCCAGTATTATACTCCGGAGCTGCACTCACTATTCTGCTGGTGCAGTCACTGTGTACATACATTACATTACTGATCCTGTACTGATCCTGAGTTACATCCAGTATTATACTCCAGAGCTGCACTCACTATTCTTCTGGTGCAGTCGCTGTGTACATACATTACATTTCTGATCCTGAGTTACATCCTGTATTATACCCAGAGCTGCACTCACTATTCTGCTGGTGCAGTCACTGTGCACATACATTACATTTCTGATCCTGTACTGATCCTGAGTTACATCTTGTATTATACTCCAGAGCTGCACTCACTATTCTGCTGGTGCAGTCACTGTGTACATACATTACATTCCTGATCCTGAGTTACATCCTGTATTATACCCAGAGCTGCACTCACTATTCTGCTGGTGCAGTCACTGTGTACATACATTACATTTCTGATCCTGTACTGATCCTGAGTTACATCCTGTATTATACTCCAGAGCTGCACTCACTATTCTGCTGGTGCAGTCACTGTGTACATACATTACATTACTGATCCGGTACTGATCCTGAGTTACATCCTGTATTATACTCCAGAGCTGCACTCACTATTCTGCTGGTGTAGTCACTGTGTACATACATTACATTACTGATCCTGAGTTACATCCTGTATTATGCTCCAGAGCTGCACTCACTATTCTGCTGGTGCAGTCACTGTGTACATACATTACATTACTGATCCTGTACTGATCCTGAGTTACATCCTGTATTATACCCCAGAGCTGCACTCACTATTCTGCTGGTGCAGTCACTGTGTACATACATTACATTACTGATCCTGTACTGATCCTGAGTTACATCCTGTATTATACTCCAGAGCTGCACTCACTATTCTGCTGGTGCAGTCACTGTGTACATGCATTACATTACTGATCCTGAGTTACATCCTGTATTATACTCCAGAGCTGCACTCATTATTCTGCTGGTGCAGTCACTGTGTACATACATTACATTACTGATCCTGAGTTACATCCTGTATTATGCTCCAAAGCTGCACTCACTATTCTGCTCGTGCAGTCGCTTTGTACATACATTACATTACTGATCCTGTACTGATCCTGAGTTACATCCTGTATTATACTCCAGAGCTGCACTCACTATTCTTCTGGTGCAGTCACTGTGTACATACATTACATTACTGATCCTGAGTTACATCCTGTATTATACTCCAGAGCTGCACTCACTATTCTGCTGGTGCAGTCACTGTGTACATACATTACATTACTGATCCTGAGTTACATCCTGTATTATACTCCAGAGCTGCACTCACTATTCTGCGGGTGCAGTCACTGTGTACATGCATTACATTACTGATCCTGTACTGATCCTGAGTTACATCCTGTATTATACTCCAGAGCTGCACTCACTATTCTTCTGGTGCAGTCACTGTGTACATACATTACATTACTGATCCTGTACTGATCCTGAGTTACATCCTGTATTATACTCCAGAGCTGCACTCACTATTCTGCTGGTGCAGTCACTGTGTACATACTTTACATTACTGATCCTGAGTTACATCCTGTATTATACTCCAGAGCTGCACTCACTATTCTTCTGGTGCAGTCACTGTGTACATACATTACATTACTGATCCTGTACTGATCCTGAGTTACATCCTGTATTATACTCCAGAGCTGCACTCACTATTCTGCTGGTGCAGTCACTGTGTACATGCATTACATTACTGATCCTGTACTGATCCTGAGTTACATCCTGTATTATACTCCAGAGCTGCACTCACTATTCTGCTGGAGCAGTCACTGTGTACATGCATTACATTACTGATCCTGTACTGATCCTGAGTTACATCCTGTATTATACTCCAGAGCTGCACTCACTATTCTTCTGGTGCAGTCACTGTGTACATACATTACATTACTGATCCTGAGTTACATCCTGTATTATACTCCAGAGCTGCACTCACTATTCTGCTGGTGCAGTCACTGTGCACATACATTACATTTCTGATCATGTACTGATCCTGAGTTACATCCTGTATTATACTCCAGAGCTGCACTCACTATTCTGCTGGTGCAGTCACTGTGTACATACATTACATTACTGATCCTGAGTTACATCCTGTATTATATCCAGAGCTGCACTCACTATTCTGCTGGTGCAGTCACTGTGCACATACATTACATTTCTGATCCTGTACTGATCCTGAGTTACATCCTGTATTATACTCCAGAGCTGCACTCACTATTCTGCTGGTGCAGTCGCTGTGTACATACATTACATTACTGATCCGGTACTGATCCTGAGTTACATCCTGTATTATACTCCAGAGCTGCACTCACTATTCTGCTGGTGTAGTCACTGTGTACATACATTACATTACTGATCCTGAGTTACATCCTGTATTATGCTCCAGAGCTGCACTCACTATTCTGCTGGTGCAGTCACTGTGTACATACATTACATTACTGATCCTGTACTGATCCTGAGTTACATCCTGTATTATACTCCAGAGCTGCACTCACTATTCTGCTGGTGCAGTCACTGTGTACATGCATTACATTACTGATCCTGTACTGATCCTGAGTTACATCCTGTATTATACTCCAGAGCTGCACTCACTATTCTGGTGGTGCAGTCACTGTGTACATACATTACATTACTGATCCTGTACTGATCCTGAGTTACATCCTGTATTATACTCCAGAGCTGCACTCACTATTCTGCTGGTGCATTCACTGTGTACATACATTACATTACTGATCCTGTACTGATCCTGAGTTACATCCTGTATTATACCCCAGAGCTGCACTCACTATTCTGCTGGTGCAGTCACTGTGTACATGCATTAATTACTTATCCTGTACTGATCCTGAGTTACATCCTGTATTATACTCCAGAGCTGCACTCACTATTCTGCTGGTGCAGTCACTGTGTACATACATTACATTACTGATCCTGTACTGATCCTGAGTTACATCCTGTATTATACTCCAGAGCTGCACTCACTATTCTGCTGGTGCAGTCACTGTGTACATGCATTACATTACTGATCCTGTACTGATCCTGAGTTACATCCTGTATTATACTCCAGAGCTGCACTCACTATTCTGCTGGTGCAGTCACTGTGTACATACATTACATTACTGATCCTGAGTTACATCCTGTATTATGCTCCAGAGCTGCACTCACTATTCTGCTGGTGCAGTCGCTGTGTACATACATTACTTTACTGATCCTGTACTGATCCTGAGTTACATCCTGTATTATACTCCAGAGCTGCACTCACTATTCTGCTGGTGCAGTCACTGTGTACATACATTACATTACTGATCCTGTACTGATCCTGAGTTACATCCTGTATTATACTCCAGAGCTGCACTCACTATTCTGCTGGTGCAGTCGCTGTGTACATACATTACATTACTGATCCTGTACTGATCCTGAGTTACATCCTGTATTATACTCCAGAGCTGCACTCACTATTCTGCTGGTGCAGTCACTGTGTACATACATTACATTACTGATCCTGAGTTACATCCTGTATTATACTTCAGAGCTGCACTCACTATTCTGCTGGTCAGTCACTGTGTACATACATTACATTACTGATCCTGTACTGATCCTGAGTTACATCCTGTATTATACTCCAGAGCTGCACTCACTATTCTGCTGGTGCAGTCACTGTGTACATACATTACATTTCTGATCCTGAGTTACATCCTGTATTATACTCCAGAGCTGCACTCACTATTCTTCTGGTGCAGTCACTGTGTACATACATTACATTTCTGATCCTGAGTTACATCCAGTATTATACTCCAGAGCTGCACTCACTATTCTTCTGGTGCAGTCACTGTGTACATACATTACTGATCCTGAGTTACATCCTGTATTACACTCCAGAGCTGCACTCACTATTCTGCTGGTGCAGTCGCTGTGTACATACATTACATTTCTGATCCTGAGTTACATCCAGTATTATACTCCAGAGCTGCACTCACTATTCTTCTGGTGCAGTCACTGTGTACATACATTACTGATCCTGAGTTACATCCTGTATTACACTCCAGAGCTGCACTCACTATTCTTCTGGTGCAGTCACTGTGTACATACATTACATTTCTGATCCTGAGTTACATCCAGTATTATACTCCAGAGCTGCACTCACTATTCTGCTGGTGCAGTCACTGTGTACATACATTACATTTCTGATCCTGAGTTACATCCTGTATTATACTCCAGAGCTGCACTCACTATTCTTCTGGTGCAGTCACTGTGTACATACATTACATTTCTGATCCTGAGTTACATCCAGTATTATACTCCAGAGCTGCACTCACTATTCTTCTGGTGCAGTCACTGTGTACATACATTACTGATCCTGAGTTACATCCTGTATTACACTCCAGAGCTGCACTCACTATTCTGCTGGTGCAGTCGCTGTGTACATACATTACATTTCTGATCCTGAGTTACATCCTGTATTATACTCCAGAGCTGCACTCACTATTCTTCTGGTGCAGTCACTGTGTACATACATTTCTGATCCTGAGTTACATCCTGTATTATACTCCAGAGCTGCACTCACTATTCTTCTGGTGCAGTCACTGTGTACATACATTACATTACTGATCCTGAGTTACATCCTGCATTATACTCCAGAGCTGCACTCACTATTTTTCTGGTGCAGTCACTGTGTACATACATTACATTTCTGATCCTGAGTTACATCCAGTATTATACTCCAGAGCTGCACTCACTATTCTTCTGGTGCAGTCACTGTGTACATACATTACTGATCCTGAGTTACATCCTGTATTATACTCCAGAGCTGCACTCACTATTCTTCTGGTGCAGTCACTGTGTACATACATTACTGATCCTGAGTTACATCCTGTATCATACTCCAGAGCTGCACTCACTATTCTGCTGGTGCAGACACTGTGTACATACATTACATTACTGATCCTGAGTTACATCCTGTATTATACTCCAGAGCTGCACTCACTATTCTGCTGGTGCAGTCACTGTGTACATACATTACATTTCTGATCCTGAGTTACATCCAGTATTATACTCCAGAGCTGCACTCACTATTCTTCTGGTGCAGTCACTGTGTACATACATTACTGATCCTGAGTTACATCCTGTATTATACTCCAGAGCTGCACTCACTATTCTTCTGGTGCAGTCACTGTGTACATACATTACTGATCCTGAGTTACATCCTGTATTATACTCCAGAGCTGCACTCACTATTCTGCTGGTGCAGACACTGTGTACATACATTACATTACTGATCCTGAGTTACATCCTGTATTATACTCCAGAGCTGCACTCACTATTCTTCTGGTGCAGTCACTGTGTACATACATTACTGATCCTGAGTTACATCCTGTATTATACTCCAGAGCTGCACTCACTATTCTTCTGGTGCAGTCGCTGTGTACATACATTACATTACTGATCCTGAGTTACATCCTGTATTATACTCCGGAGCTGCACTCACTATTCTTCTGGTGCAGTCGCTGTGTACATACATTACATTTCTGATCCTGAGTTACATCCTGTATTATACTCCAGAGCTGCACTCACTATTCTTCTGGTGCAGTCGCTGTGTACATACATTACATTACTGATCCTGAGTTACATCCAGTATTATACTCCGGAGGTTGACCTGCTATGTTAGCTGCCATAGGGGACAGGATTCCGGTACGAAGCCAAATGCCAAGATTCAGGGTCCTCTGGGACGCTGCTGCTCTCACAGACCAGATTTCTGGGTCCTCGCGCTACTAAGTAGCTTGGTTAAGGTTTTTGTGGACAGAGTCTGGTCTCGAGGACGAAATTCTGTCCCGGCTGTTAACCGGATTATCTCATTTCCATAGGCTTCCATTATAAACCGTTACAGTGCAGTGATAATTATTTTCCCTATACTTATAATGGGGTTGCGGCGGACGCGCATCGCGGCGCTAAGCGTGGTTTTCAGGTCTCTTCTCCATACCTGTGGGTGGGGATGCGCTCCCGTTCGCTGCGGGGCCCGTTAGGCGACCCTTTGGGCGCGTTGCGACATAAAACGGACAATTGCGCGGTCGTGCGGACGATTTGGCGCTACTTTATTGGGGACCGTACGTTGCGACAAGGCTCCCGTTCGCTCTAGGACCTGAAATAACGTTCTAGAACAGATTTATGCGGACAAAATGCGCGTTTGCGTAAAAAAATGGCGTAACATTTTTCGCCCAAAAACTGTTAATTGACCATTGAAAATATATGATCTTAATCGGATTAGCACTTGGACTGCACCACTGGACATCCGTCACTAGATGGAGCTCTAACACTGTCAATTTGTAACAGGGGGTAAATCCGGTTAAAGAGTGGACTATATGCTATATTTTAACCAATGGCATGCAGTAACAAATTTCCGTCACCAGGTGGAGCACGGTCACTATAAATTTGTAATGAGGTTAAATCCGGTTAAGACTGCATTATATGCTACTACTTTACCGGATTAGGGTTATGCATGCACTAACAAATTTCCGTCACCAGGTGGAGCACGGTCAATGGAAATTTGTAATGAGGGTATATCCAGTTAACATCTGCACCATGTGCTGCTAAATAACCGGATTTACTCAAAATGAAGGGACTTTGCTGTATTTTAGAGCTTGGGTCACTTCCACTATCAGAGGTGCGGGCATCCAGGTGTCTGATGCCCGAAATGACCTCCAGGGGTTATGGCCCATTACCTCCCTGACAGTGCTGGACATTCAGTTCAGTTTTTGCTTTTCATTTATTTTTATTTTATTTGTCCAGAATGGGGGGGTGAATAAACTTTGGGTAAATCCGGTTAACATCTGCACCATATGCTGCTCAGTAACCGGATTAGGGTGAATAAACTTTGGGTAAATCCGGTTAACATCTGCACTACGTGCTGCTCAGTAACCGGATTAGGGTGAATAAACTTTGGGTAAGGCTGAGTTCACACGATGCGTATTTCATGCATTTCCGCGGCGTTTTTGCAGTTGCGTAAACGCCGTGGAAACGCATGAAAACCGCATGGTAGAAGGGAAGCAATGTTCCCCAATGGAAATCCGCATGTGCTGTGCCCATGATGCAGATTTTTCCGCAGCATGTCAATTAATTTTGCGGAAACGCGGCGATTTTGCCGCCATTGACTTGCATTAGAACGCGCCAATTCCGCAAGACAGCATCTGTAGTTGCGCTATTGGTGCGTTCTAATGTGCGGATGGTACCCGAGTGTGGAGGACAGGAGAGTCTCATCCACACCCAGGTACCATTAAAAAAGCTGTAAAAAAAAGAATAAAATAAAAAATAAATGTATTCTTACCTTCTGTCGGCCCGCGCAGCGCTCCCGCTTGGTTCCCGGCACTTGCAGTGAGTTGTAGGACCTGCGCTGACGTCAGAGTCATGTGACGGGTCACGTGACGCTGACGTCGGCAGGTCTTTCAATTCAAAGTTGCCGGCAGCCGGGAACTTTGTAAAGCAGGACAGCGCGGGCCATCGGAGGTAAGTATATACACTCTCTCGGGTCACACTATATATGCTGTTTGCATGGATTTATACAGTGTGACCTAGTTGTCAAGCACTTTCCAGGTGATGCTAAAACCGCCTGGAAAGCGCTTGTCAATCTGCATGCGTTTTTTCTGCCAGGGAGATGCAGAAATGATGCAGAAATTTTCTGCTTCATTTCTGCATCGTGTGCACATACCCTAAGTCCGGTTAACCGCTGCACCATGTGCTGCTAAGTAACCGGATTTACTCAAAATGAAGGGACTTTGCTGGTTTTTAGACCCTGGGTCACTTCCACTATCAGAGGTGCGGGCATCCAGGTGTCTCCAGGGGTTATGGCCCATTACCCCCCCCCTGACAGTGCTGGACATTATATGTGATTAGCCTCAGATTGATTAGTGTAATTTTCTGACTTTTTTGAAAATTTCATTTTTTGTGAAAATTTCCACTAAATGAGGTTATAGTATGTTAGAGGGCATCCCAGGAGGGCTCCAAATGTGTGGGTAAAATATATATCCCACGAGGGGAAAATTGAAAAAAAGTTGAAAAAAAAAATTTTTTGGGACTTAGAAAATTTTTCAACTTGTGTCAGACTTCCAGAGAGGGGAGCATGTCTGTAAGCGCATCCGATTTCAGTTCCAGAGCGTTTCACCCGATGAGTCCTTCATACTTAGTTGTTTTTGCCAATTTTCTGATATTTGTCTGGAATGGGGTGAATAAACTTTGGGTAAATCCGGTTATCATCTGCACCATGTTCTGCTAATTACCCGGATTTACTCAAAATGAAGGGACTTTGCCGTTTTTTAGACCCTGGGTCACTTCCACTGTCAGAGGTGCGGGCATCCAGGTGTCTGATGCCCAAAATGACCTCCAGGGGTTATGACCCATTACCCCCCCCCTGACAGTGCTGGACATTATATGTGATTAGCCTCAGATTGATTAGTGTTCACCATTGGTCCCCGGGACCTGCTAAGTCCTTATCATAGATACGACACTCGGCAACTGGTAATGTTTTAATATTTGACACTAGCTTAGGACCAAGCCGAATGGGTCACCTTGACGCAGTGGGATGGCTTTCACATTTATTTCGATCAACATAATGTTACCAAGTACCCTATCTTTATTTCCATGCTCTGTGCCATGTATTGTTTCCTTTTTTAAAGCTACTTGCTCATTTTTTTTTCTTTTTTCTCCCTTTGGTTTTGCTCTTTTGAGGCCTTGGTAAACATGCACCTATACTGCATGTTCATATATATATATATATATATATATATTTTGCTGTCATTGCTAAGTAGCGTGTGGCCTGCCTTTATATGAGCTGGACAGTGTATGTGAACTTGAAATGGGCCAGATGCTATTGCGTCGGGAGGGCGGTGAAATTGCCCTGTGACGTCTCCCCCGTCTCTGCTCCTTCTCCCCCTCTGCCTCCCTGTGTGCTGTGTTTTGGTGTCCTGTGCTCGGTGTTTTGAGCTGTGTGCCTCATGTGCTCTCCCCCCGTCTGCTCTCTCACACACACTCCCAGGTCCTCCACGGTCGTCGCTGTATTCTGGGCGGCTGACGGTCTGGGCTGACGTAGCGTACATGTACCTACCGTATCATACGTGTACGTTATGGTAAGCTCAGACCAATGAAAGGAAGCATCCGGCGCTCAATCAGAGGGAGTATCCGGCACCCAATCAGAGGGACGGCTGTAACGTCACGTGCCGACGTTAGCTGCTGGTCTGTGATTGGCTGGCGGCTGCTTCCTGTGATTGGGCGGAGCTTACCGTAATGTACGGGACGCTGCATGTAGGGTACAGCAGCGGAGAGAGACCGGCGGTTGGGCGGAATCCAGCGCGGAGCCACAGAGCACCGATGAGTGTGTGTGTTCTGGCGGGTCTGCCAGTGGCATGGGGTTATTTGGTGGTGGATCCAGCGGCGACCCCAGGGGCGGCTCTGGCAGCGGTGGCGTCTCTGGCGGTGTGTCTGGCTGTGCTTGCAGCAGCGTTTGAAGTGGCGGGTGCAGCCAGGGTGTCCTGTGCCATCTTGGGGCACTCATGTGCTTCCTGCCGGGCACGGCCGCGGTGCCTTATGGGATTCGTGCACCGCGCGAACTGCCAATTATGTAAGTAGATAGCCTCCCATTGCTTAGTGTTCTTGATTGTCTCTGTGGCCACACTCTCCTCCGTAGTGTAAAAACATGGCAGCAGCGCAAGTGCGTATGCTCGCTGGGTTATGTCGTCATCTTTGCATCTGTGTCAGTGATGGTGCATCGGAGACCAGAGCTGTGGAGTCAAAGTCGGAGTCAATTTTGGTGGAGTCGGTATAAAAAGGACCGACTCAGACTCCAAAAATATATAATAAATTGGGTACGGTAGTTCAATGCAATATTTTCAAATTATTATGTTCTACATATCTTGATTGTTACAATAATGATTAAAAGGCTTATGTTCACATGATGCTAGAATAAATGTATCACCTAAACATCAGCAATGTAGGAAGGAGTCAGAGTCATGGAGTCGGAGTCAGTGCTTTGGCTTACCGACTCCACAGCCCTGGAGACGGCCAGGCAAGTGGCGCTGCTGCAGTTGTGGGCGCCTTTCCCAGAATTTCACGCAGTATCCTAGATGCCAAATTGCAGCATCGGTATCCAGGATCGTGCATCTTCCTAACAATAATGCATGTTGCAGCAGCCTCCAAGATGCATTATCAGTAGGAATAGATATATTCAGATGCTGAATATGGAGAAATATTTTCTATTAACCCTACCCCACCACTATACCAGAGAAGCAAACAAAACCATCTCAAACTTTTATTTAAAACATTTTATTTACTGGAAAAAGTAATGAGGCAGAGGGCAAAAACATTTAGTACAAAAAAGAAATAAATTCATATATGTACTTTTGTAAAAACAAAGGAAAGAAATTCTGCATGAATGAGCCTTGTCATTTATTCATAACTCTGTCAATCCAGCACAAATGCCATCCAGACAGGACATCCACATTTGGAAATCTCAAGCCCCTTTATTTGCCAAGAAACATCTAAAGGAGTTATTGAAGTCTCCAACGCTTGGTTACCTAAATAGAAAAAAATAAATAATATAATAAATATATATTAGATGGTGGCCCGATTCTAACGCATCGGGTATTCTAGAATATGTATGTAGGCTGCTGGGGTGTATATAGAGGCTGCTGAGCTGTATATAGAGGCTGCTGGGGTGTATATAGAGGTTGCTGGGGTGTATATAGAGGCTGCTGGGCTGTATATAGAGGCTGCTGGGGTGTATATAGAGGCTGCTGGGCTGTATATATAGAGGCTGCTGGGCTGTATATAGAGGCTGCTGGGCTGTATATATAGAGGCTGCTGGGCTATATATAGAGGCTGCTGGGCTATATATAGAGGCTGCTGGGCTGTATATAGAGGCTGCTGGGCTGTATATAGAGGCTGCTGGGGTGTATATAGAGGCTGCTGAGCTGTATATAGAGGCTGCTGGGGTGTATATATAGAGGCTGCTGGGCTGTATATAGAAGCTGCTGGGGTGTATATAGAGGCTGCTGGGGTGTATATAGAGGTTGCTGGGGTGTATATAGAGGCTGCTGGGCTGTATATAGAGGCTGCTGGGGTGTATATAGAGGCTGCTGGGCTGTATATATAGAGGCTGCTGGGCTGTATATAGAGGCTGCTGGGCTGTATATATAGAGGCTGCTGGGCTATATATAGAGGCTGCTGGGCTATATATAGAGGCTGCTGGGCTGTATATAGAGGCTGCTGGGCTGTATATAGAGGCTGCTGGGGTGTATATAGAGGCTGCTGAGCTGTATATAGAGGCTGCTGGGGTGTATATATAGAGGCTGCTGGGCTGTATATAGAAGCTGCTGGGGTGTATATAGAGGCTGCTGGGCTGTATATAGAGGCTGCTGGGCTGTATATAGAGGCTGCTGGGCTGTATATAGAGGCTGCTGGGCTGTATATAGAGGCTGCTGGGCTGTATATAGAGGCTGCTGGGCTGTATATAGAGGCTGCTGGGCTGTATATAGAGGCTGCTGGGCTGTATATAGAGGCTGCTGGGCTGTATATAGAGGCTGCTGGGGTGTATATAGAGGCTGCTGGGCTGTATATAGAGGCTGCTGAGCTGTATATAGAGGTTGCTGGGGTGTATATATAGAGGCTGCTGGGCTGTACATAGAGGTTGCTGGGGTGTATATATAGAGGCTGCTGGGCTGTATATAGAGGCTGCTGGGCTGTATATAGAGGTTGCTGGGGTGTATATATAGAGGCTGCTGGGCTGTATATAGAGGTTGCTGGGGTGTATATATAGAGGCTGCTGGGCTGTATATAGAGGCTGCTGGGCTGTATATAGAGGCTGCTGAGCTGTATATAGAGGTTGCTGGGGTGTATATATAGAGGCTGCTGGGCTGTACATAGAGGTTGCTGGGGTGTATATATAGAGGCTGCTGGGCTGTATATAGAGGCGGCTGCTGGGCTGTATATAGAGGCTGCTGGGCTGTATATAGAGGCTGCTGGGCTGTATATAGAGGCTGCTGGGCTGTATATAGAGGCTGCTGGGCTGTATATAGAGGCTGCTGGGCTGTATATAGAGGCTGCTGGGCTGTATATAGAGGCTGCTGGGCTGTATATAGAGGCTGCTGGGCTGTATATAGAGGCTGCTGGGCTGTATATAGAGGCTGCTGGGCTGTATATAGAGGCTGCTGGGCTGTATATAGAGGCTGCTGGGCTGTATATAGAGGCTGCTGCTGGGGTCTATATAGAGGCTGCTGCAGTATATATAGAGGCTGCTGGGGTGTATATAGAGGCTGCTGGGCTGTATATAGAGGCTGCTGGGGTGTATATAGAGGCTGCTGGGGTGTATATAGAGGCTGCTGGGCTGTATATAGAGGCTGCTGAGCTGTATATAGAGGCTGCTGAGCTGTATATAGAGGCTGCTGGGGTGTATATAGAGGCTGCTGGGGTGTATATAGAGGCTGCTGGGGTGTATATAGAGGCTGCTGGGGTGTATATAGAGGCTGCTGAGCTATATATAGAGGCTGCTGGGGTGTATATATAGAGGCTGCTGGGCTGTATATAGAAGCTGCTGGGGTGTATATAGAGGCTGCTGGGCTGTATATAGAGGCTGCTGAGGTGTATATATAGAGGCTGCTGGGCTGTACATAGAGGCTGCTGGGGTGTATATAGAGGTTGCTGGGGTGTATATAGAGGCTGCTGGGGTGTATATAGAGGTTGCTGGGGTGTATATATAGAGGCTGCTGGGCTGTATATAGAGGCTGCTGGGCTGTATATAGAGGCTGCTGAGCTGTATATAGAGGCTGCTGAGCTGTATATAGAGGTTGCTGGGGTGTATATATAGAGGCTGCTGGGCTGTATATAGAGGTTGCTGGGGTGTATATATAGAGGCTGCTGGGCTGTATATAGAGGCTGCTGGGCTGTATATAGAGGCTGCTGGGCTGTATATAGAGGCTGCTGAGCTGTATATAGAGGTTGCTGGGGTGTATATATAGAGGTTGCTGGGGTGTATATATAGAGGCTGCTGGGCTGTATATAGAGGTTGCTGGGCTGTATATAGAGGCTGCTGGGCTGTATATAGAGGCTGCTGGGCTGTATATAGAGGCTGCTGGGCTGTATATAGAGGCTGCTGGGCTGTATATAGAGGCTGCTGGGCTGTATATAGAGGCTGTTGCTGGGGTCTATATAGAGGCTGTTGCTGGGGTCTATATAGAGGCTGTTGCTGGGGTCTATATAGAGGCTGCTGGGCTGTATATAGAGGCTGCTGCTGGGCTGTATATAGAGGCTGCTGCTGGGCTGTATATAGAGGCTGCTGCTGGGCTGTATATAGAGGCTGCTGCTGCTGGGCTGTATATAGAGGCTGCTGCTGCTGGGCTGTATATAGAGGCTGCTGCTGCTGGGCTGTATATAGAGGCTGCTGCTGCTGGGCTGTATATAGAGGCTGCTGCTGCTGGGCTGTATATAGAGGCTGCTGCTGCTGGGCTGTATATAGAGGCTGCTGCTGCTGGGGTGTATATAGAGGCTGCTGCTGCTGGGCTGTATATAGAGGCTGCTGCTGCTGGGGTGTATATAGAGGCTGCTGCTGCTGGGCTGTATATAGAGGCTGCTGCTGGTGTGTATATAGAGGCTGCTGGGCTGTATATAGAGGCTGCTGGGGTGTATATAGAGGCTGCTGCTGCTGGGCTGTATATAGAGGCTGCTGCTGCTGGGCTGTATATAGAGGCTGCTGCTGCTGGGCTGTATATAGAGGCTGCTGCTGGTGTGTATATAGAGGCTGCTGGGCTGTATATAGAGGCTGCTGGGCTGTATATAGAGGCTGCTGGGGTGTATATAGAGGCTGCTGGGCTGTATATAGAGGCTGCTGCTGCTGGGGTGTACTGACCAGAAAATGTGACTGCCTCAGCCAATCACAGGCCATAGTTAACCGGATTTACCCAAAGTCCATTTTCCCTAAACTGGGTAAATCCAGTTAATTTGTAGCATATAGCGCAGGCGGTAACCGAAGTCCATTCTTCCCCAATCCGGTGAACATCTGCACTATATGATACTACTTAACCGCATTTACTCAAAATTAAGGGAGTTTGTCATTTTTTAGACACTGGGTCACTGCCCCCCTGTGCTGGATCTGTCCCCACAGTGTTCGCTTTTTGCCCTACATCCCACATGCTTGCTCTCACCACCACCAGCAGCCGCGTCCCAGCTGGCCCGACACCACCACCAGCAGCCGCGTCCCAGCTGGCCAGGGGGGAAGACACCACCACCAGCAGCCGCGTCCCAGCTGGCCAGAGGGGATGACACCACCACCAGCAGCCGCGTCCCAGCGAGCCAGGGGGGACGACACCACCATCAGCAGCCGCGTCCCAGCTGGTCAGGGAGGGGGGGGGGGGGGGACACACCACCACCAGCAGTCGTGTCCCAGCTGGTCAGGGAGGGGGAGGGGGGGGGGGGGGGGGGACACCGCCACCAGCAGTCGTGTCCCAGCTGGCCAGGGAGGGGGGGGGGGGGGAACCCACCTCCAGATGTCGCGTCCCAGCTGGCCAGGGGGGGGGGAGTGGGGGGGGGGGGGGGGGGACACCTCCACCAGCAGCCGCGTCCCAGCGGGCCAGGGGGGACAACACCACCACCAGCAGCCGCGTCCCAGGGGGGACGACACCACCACCAGCAGCCGCGTCCCAGCTGGCCAGAGGGGATGACACCACCACCAGCAGCCGCGTCCCAGCGAGCCAGGGGGGACGACACCACCATCAGCAGCCGCGTCCCAGCTGGTCAGGGAGGGAGGGGGGGGACACACACCACCACCAGCAGTCGTGTCCCAGCTGGTCAGGGAGGGGGGGGGGGGGGGACGGGACACCACCACCAGCAGTCGTGTCCCAGCTGGCCAGGGAGGGGGGGGGGAACCCACCTCCAGATGTCGCGTCCCAGCTGGCCAGGGGGGGGGGAGTGGGGGGGGGGGACACCTCCACCAGCAGCCGCGTCCCAGCGGGCCAGGGGGGACAACACCACCACCAGCAGCCGCGTCCCAGGGGGGACGACACCACCACCAGCAGCCGCGTCCCAGCCGGCCAGGGGGGAGACAGTCTCTGCTGGCTCACGCCATACACATACACATATATACTCAAACCAAGAAAGAAGAGGGTAGCCGGGTTGCGTTATACTACTTAACCGGAATTACTCAAAATGAAGGGACTTTGTCGTTTTTTAGACCCTGGGTCACTCCCACTGTCAGAGGTGCGGGCATCCAGGTGTCCGGAATAGGGGGTGCGGGCATCCAGGTGTCCGGAGTGGGGTCAATAAACTTTGGGTACATCCGGTTAACATCTGTACCATGTTCTGCTAAGTAACGGGATTAGGGTGAATAAACTTTGGGTACATCTGGTTAACATCTGTACCATGTTCTGCTAAGTAACGGGATTAGGGTGAATAAACTTTGGGTACATCCGGTTAACATCTGCACCATGTTCTGCTAAGTAACCGGATTTACTCAAAATGAAGGGACTTTGCCATTTTTTAGACCCTGGGTCACTCCCACTGTCAGAGGTGCAGGCATTCAGGTGTCTGTCCCCGGTCGTCAGGGGGGGCGACACCACCACCAGCAGCCGCGTCCCAGCTGGCCAGGCGAGACGACACCATCACCAGCAGCCGCATCCCAGCTGGCCAGGGGGGACACTACCACCAGCAGCCGCGTCCCAGCTGGCCAGGGGGGACACCACAACCAGCAGCCAGTCCCAGCTGGCCAGGGGGGACACCACCACCAGCAGCCGCGTCCCAGCTGGCCAGGGGGGACGACACCACCACCAGCAGCCGCGTCCCAGCTGGACAGCGGGGACGACACCGCCACCAGCAGCCGCGTCCCAGCTGGCAAGGCGGGACGACACCACCACCAGCAGCCGCGTCCCAGCTGGCCAGGCGAGACGACACCATCACCAGCAGCCGCATCCCAGCTGGCCAGGCGGGACAACATCACCACCAGCAGCAGCATCCCAGCTGGCCAATGGGGACATCACCAGCAGCCGCGTCCCAGCTGATCAGGTGGGACGACACCTCCACCAGCAGCCGCGTCCCAGCTAGCTAGGCGGGACGATACCACCACCAGCAGCCGCGTCCCAGCTGGCCAGGCGGGACAACATCACCACCAGCAGCCGCATCCCAGCTGGCCAATGGGGACATCACCAGCAGCCGCGTCCCAGCTGGTCAGGTGGGACGACACCTCCACCAGCAGCCGCCTCCCAGCTGGCCAGGCGGGACGACAACACCACCACCAGCCGCGTCCCAGCTGGCCAGGGGGTGCGACACCACCACCAGCAGCCAAGTCCCAGCTGGCCAGGGGGGGGGAGGGAAGACACCACCACCAGCAGCCGCGTCCCAGCTGGCCAGGGGGGACACCACCACCAGCAGCCGCGTCCCAGCTGGCCAGGAGGGACGACACCACCACCAGCAACCGCGTCCCAGCTGGCCAGGGGGGACGACACCACCACCAGCAGCCGCGTCCCAGCTGGACAGCGGGGACGACACCACCACCAGCAGCCGCGTCCCAGCAGGCCAGGCGGGACGACACCACCACCAGCAGCCGCGTCCCAGCTGGACAGCGGGGACGACACCACCACCAGCAGCCGCGTCCCAGCAGGCTAGGCGGGACGATACCACCACCAGCAGCCGCGTCGCAGCTGGCCAGGCGGGACAACATCACCACCAGCAGCCGCATCCCAGCGGGCCAGGGGGGGGCGACACCACAACCAGCAGCCGCATCCCAGCTGGCCAGGGGGGACGACGACACCACCACCAGCAGCCCCGTCCCAGCGGGCCAGGGGGGGGCGACACCACAACCAGCAGCCGCATCCCAGCTGGCCAGGGGGGACGACACCACCACCAGCAGTCGCGTCCCAGTTGGCCAGGGGGGACGGCACCACCACCAGCAGCCGCGTCCCAGCTGGCCAGAGGGGACGACACCACCACCAGCAGCCGCGTCCCAGCTGGCCAGTCGGGACGACACCACCACCAGCAGCCGCATCCCAGCTGGCCAGGGGGGACATCACCAGCAGCCGCGTCCCAGCTGGTCAGGTGGGACGACACCTCCACTAGCAGCCGCGTCCCAGCTGGCTAGGCGGGACGATACCACCACCAGCAGCCGCGTCCCAGGTCGCCAGGGGGGAGACACCACCACCAGCAGCCAAGTCCCAGCTGGTCAGGGGGGACGACACCACCACCAGCAGCCGAGTCCCAGCTGGCCAGGGGGGACGACACCACCACCAGCAGCCGAGTCCCAGCTGGCCAGGGGGGACGACACCACCACCAGCAGCCGCGTCCCAGCTGGCTAGGGGGGAGACGGCCTCTGCTGGCTCACGCCATACACATACACACATATACATATATACTCAAACCAAGTTAGAAGAGGATAGCCGGGTTGCGTTATCATGGAGGCTGGAGGCTGCCGCGTCTCCACAATGCTTCGTTATCTAACTGAAGAAAAAAAAAAGGGAAATTAATTTGACATAATATAAATATATAATGATACAATATATACATATAAGACCACCAGCAGCCGCGTCCTAGCTGGCCAGGGGGGACGACACCACCACCAGCAGCCGCGTCCCAGCTGGCCAGGGGGGACGACACCACCACCAGCAGCCGCGTCCCAGCTGGCCAGGGGGGACGACACCACCACCAGCAGCCGCGTCCCAGCTGGCCAGGGGGGACGACACCACCACCAGCAGCCGCGTCCCAGCGGCCCAGGGGGGACGAAACCACCACCAGCAGCCGCGTCCCAGGTGGCCAGGGGTGACACCACCACCAGCAGACGCGTCCCAGCTGGCCAGGGGGGACACCACCACCAGCAGACGCGTCCCAGCTGGCCAGGGGGGACAACACCACCACCAGCAGCCGCATCCCAGCTGGCCAGGGGGGACATCACCAGCAGCCGCGTCCCAGCTGGTCAGGTGGGACGACACCTCCACTAGCAGCCGCGTCCCAGCTGGCTAGGCGGGACGATACCACCACCAGCAGCCGCGTCCCAGGTCGCCAGGGGGGACGACACCACCACCAGCAGCCGAGTCCCAGCTGGCCAGGCGGGACGACACCACCACCAGCAGCCGCGTCCCAGGTGGCCAGGCGGGACGACACCACCACTAGCAGCCACGTCCCAGCTGGCCAGTGGGTGCGACACCACCACTAGCAGCCACGTCCCAGCTGGCCAGGGGGGACGACACCACCACCAGCAGCCGTGTCCCAGCTGGCCAGGGGGGAGACACCACCACCAGCAGCCACGTCCCAGCTGGCCAGGGGGGAGACACCACCACCAGCAGCCGCGTCCCAGCAGGCCAGGGGGGACGACACCACCACCGGCAGCCGCGTCCCAGCCGGCCAGGGGGGAGACGGTCTCTGCTGGCTCACGCCATACACATACACACATATACATATATACTCAAACCAAGGAAGAAGAGGGTAGCCGGGTTGCGTTATACTACTTAACCAGAATTACTCAAAATGAAGGGACTTTGTCGTTTTTTAGACCCTGGGTCACTCCCACTGTCAGAGGTGCGGGCATCCAGGTGTCCGGAATAGGGGGTGCTGGCATCCAGGTGTCCGGAGTGGGGTGAATAAACTTTGGGCACATCCGGTTAACATCTGCACCATGTTCTGCTAAGTAACGGGATTAGGGTGAATAAACTTTGGGTACATCCGGTTAACATCTGTACCATGTTCTGCTAAGTAACCGGATTTACTCAAAATGAAGGGACTTTGCCATTTTTTAGACCCTGGGTCACTCCCACTGTCAGAGGTGCGGGCATTCAGGTGTCTGTCCCCGGTGGTCAGGGGGGGGCGACAACACCACCAGCAGCCGCGTCCCAGCTGGCCAGGCGGGACGACACAACCACCAGCCGCGTCCCAACGGGCCAGGGGGGACACTACCACCAGCAGCCGCGTCCCAGCTGGCCAGGGGGGACACCACCACCAGCAGCCGCGTCCCAGCTGGCCAGGGGGGACGACACCACCACCAGCAGCCGCGTCCCAGCTGGCCAGGGGGGACGACACCACCACCAGCAGCCGCGTCCCAGCTGGCCAGGGGGGACGACACCACCACCAGCAGCCGCGTCCCAGCTGGACAGGGGGGACGACACCACCACCAGCAGCCGCGTCCCAGCTGGACAGCGGGGACGACACCACCACCAGCAGCCGCGTCCCAGCTGGACAGCGGGGACGACACCACCACCAGCAGCCGCGTCCCAGCTGGACAGCGGGGACGACACCACCACCAGCAGCCGCGTCCCAGCTGGACAGCGGGGACGACACCATCACCAGCAGCCGCATCCCAGCTGGCCAGGCGGGACGACATCACCACCAGCAGCCGCATCCCAGCTGGTCAGGTGGGACGACACCTCCACCAGCAGCCGCGTCCCAGCTGGCCAGGCGGGACAACATCACCACCAGCAGCCACATCCCAGCTGGCCAATGGGGACATCACCAGCAGCTGCGTCCCAGCTGGTCAGGTGGGACGACAACACCACCACCAGCCGCGTCCCAGCTGGTCAGGGGGTGCGACACCACCACCAGCAGCCAAGTCTCAGCTGGCCAGGGGGGGAGGAAAGACACCACCACCAGCAGCCGCGTCCCAGCTGGCCAGGGGGGACGACACCACCACCAGCAGCCGCATCCCAGCTGGACAGGGGGGACGACACCACCACCAGCAGTCGCGTCCCAGTTGGCCAGGGGGGACGGCACCACCATTAGCAGCCCTGTCCCAGCGGGCCAGGGGGGGGCGGCACCACCATTAGCAGCCCTGTCCCAGCGGGCCAGGGGGGGGCGACACCACCACCAGCAGCCCCGTCCCAGCGGGCCAGGGGGGGGCGACACCACAACCAGCAGCCGCATCCCAGCTGGCCAGGGGGGACGACACCACCACCAGCAGTCGCGTCCCAGTTGGCCAGGGGGGACGGCACCACCACCAGCAGCCGCGTCCCAGCAGGCCAGAGGGGACGACACCACCACCAACAGCCGCGTCCCAGCTGGCCAGGCGGGACGACACCACCACCAGCAGCCGCGTCCCAGCTGGCCAGTCGGGACGACACCACCACCAGCAGCCGCGTCCCAGCTGGCCAGTCGGGACGACACCACCACCAGCAGCCGCATCCCAGCTGGCCAGGGGGGACATCACCAGCAGCCGCGTCCCAGCTGGTCAGGTGGGACGACACCTCCACTAGCAGCCGCGTCCCAGCTGGCTAGGCGGGACGATACCACCACCAGCAGCCGCGTCCCAGGTCGCCAGGGGGGAGACACCACCACCAGCAGCCAAGTCCCAGCTGGTCAGGGGGGACGACACCACCACCAGCAGCCGAGTCCCAGCTGGCCAGGGGGGACGACACCACCACCAGCAGCCGAGTCCCAGCTGGCCAGGGGGGACGACACCACCACCAGCAGCCGCGTCCCAGCTGGCCAGGGGGTAGACGGCCTCTGCTGGCTCACGCCATACACATACACACATATACATATATACTCAAACCAAGTTAGAAGAGGATAGCCGGGTTGCGTTATCATGGAGGCTGGAGAGCCGCGTCTCCACAATGCTTCGTTATCTAACTGAAGAAAAAAAAAAGGGAAATTAATTTGACATAATATAAATATATAATGATACAATATATACATATAAGACCACCAGCAGCCGCGTCCCAGCTGGCCAGGGGGGACACCACCACCAGCAGCCGCGTCCTAGCTGGCCAGGGGGGACGACACCACCACCAGCAGCCGCGTCCCAGCTGGCCAGGGGGGACGACACCACCACCAGCAGCCGCGTCCCAGCTGGCCAGGGGGGACGACACCACCACCAGCAGCCGCGTCCCAGCGGCCCAGGGGAGACACCACCACCAGCAGCCGCGTCCCAGGTGGCCAGGGGTGACACCACCACCAGCAGACGCGTCCCAGCTGGCCAGGGGGGACACCACCACCAGCAGACGCGTCCCAGCTGGCCAGGGGGGACAACACCACCACCAGCAGCCGCATCCCAGCTGGCCAGGGGGGACATCACCAGCAGCCGCGTCCCAGCTGGTCAGGTGGGACGACACCTCCACTAGCAGCCGCGTCCCAGCTGGCTAGGCGGGACGATACCACCACCAGCAGCCGCGTCCCAGGTCGCCAGGGGGGACGACACCACCACCAGCAGCCGAGTCCCAGCTGGCCAGGGGGGACGACACCACCACCAGCAGCCGCGTCCCAGCTGGCCAGGGGGGAGACGGCCTCTGCTGGCTCACGCCATACACATACACACATATACATATATACTCAAACCAAGTTAGAAGAGGATAGCCGGGTTGCGTTATCATGGAGGCTGGAGAGCCGCGTCTCCACAATGCTTCGTTATCTAACTGAAGAAAAAAAAAAAGGGAAATTAATTTGACATAATATAAATATATAATGATACAATATATACATATAAGACCACCAGCAGCCGCGTCCCAGCTGGCCAGGGGGGACACCACCACCAGCAGCCGCGTCCTAGCTGGCCAGGGGGGACGACACCACCACCAGCAGCCGCGTCCCAGCTGGCCAGGGGGGACGACACCACCACCAGCAGCCGCGTCCCAGCTGGCCAGGGGGGACGACACCACCACCAGCAGCCGCGTCCCAGCTGGCCAGGGGGGACGACACCACCACCAGCAGCCGCGTCCCAGCGGCCCAGGGGAGACACCACCACCAGCAGCCGCGTCCCAGGTGGCCAGGGGGGACACCACCACCAGGAGACGCGTCCCAGCGGGCCAGGAGGGACAACACCACCACCAGCAGCCGCGTCCCAGCGGGCCAGGGGGGACAACACCACCACCAGCAGCCGCGTCCCAGCGGGCCAGGGGGGACGACACCACCACCAGCAGCCGCGTCCCAGCCGGCCAGGTGGGAGACGGTCTCTGCTGGCTCACGCCATACACATACACACATATACATATATACTCAAACCAAGGAAGAAGAGGGTAGCCGGGTTGCATTATACTACTTAACCGGAATTACTCAAAATGAAGGGACTTTGTCGTTTTTTAGACCCTGGGTCACTCCCACTGTCAGAGGTGCGGGCATCCAGGTGTCCGGAATAGGGGGTGCGGGCATCCAGGTGTCCGGAGTGGGGTCAATAAACTTTGGGTACATCCGGTTAACATCTGTACCATGTTCTGCTAAATAACCGGATTTACTCAAAATGAAGGGACTTTGTCGTTTTTTAGACCCTGGGTCACTCCCACTGTCAGAGGTGCGGACATTCAGGTGTCTGTCCTCACTGGCCAGGGGGGGCGACACCACCACCAGCAGCCGCATCCCAGCGGGCCAGGGAGGACGACACCACCACCAGCAGCCGCGTCCCAGCGGGAAGACACCACCACCAGCAGCCGTGTCCCAGCGGGCCAGGGGGGACGACACCACAACCAGCAGCCGCGTCCCAGCGGGCCAGGGGGGACGACACCACCACCAGCAGCCGCCTCCCAGGGGGCACGACACCACCACCAGCAGCAGCGTCACAGCGGGCTAGTGGGGACGACACCACCACCAGCAGCCGCGTCCCAGCGGGGACGACACCACCACCAGCAGCTGCGTCCCAGCGGGCCAGGGGGGACGACACCACCACCAGCAGCCGCGTCCCTCCCAGCGGGCCAGGGGGGACGACACCACCACCAGCAGCCGCGACCCAGCGGGCCAGGGGGGACGACACCACCACCAGCAGCCGCGTCCCAGCGGGCCAGGGGGGACGACACCACCACCAGCAGCCGCGTCCCAGCTGGCCAGGGGGGGGGGGGGGGGGCGACACCACCACCAGCAGCCGCGTCCCAGATGGCCAGGGGGGACGACACCACCACCAGCAGCCGCAGCGTCCCAGCTGGCCAGGGGGGACGACACCACCACCAGCAGCCGCAGCGTCCCAGCTGGCCAGGGGGGACGACACCACCACCAACAGCCAAGTCCCAGCGGGCCAGGGGGGACGACACCACCACCAACAGCCAAGTCCCAGCGGGCCAGGGGGGACGACACCACCACCAGCAGCCGCGTCCCAGCGGGCCAGGGGGGACGACACCACCACCAGCAGCCGCGTCCCAGCGGGCCAGGGGGGACGACACCACCACCAGCAGCCGCGTCCCAGCGGGCCAGGGGGGACGACACCACCACCAGCAGCCGCGTCCCAGCGGGCCAGGGGGGACGACACCACCACCAGCAGCCGCGTCCCAGCGGGCCAGGGGGGACGACACCACCACCAGCAGCCGCGTCCCAGCGGGCCAGGGGGGACGACACCACCACCAGCAGCCGCGTCCCAGCGGGCCAGGGGGGACGACACCACCACCAGCAGCCGCGTCCCAGCGGGCCAGGGGGGACGACACCACCACCAGCAGCCGCGTCCCAGCGGGCCAGGGGGGACGACACCACCACCAGCAGCCGCGTCCCAGCGGGCCAGGGGGGACGACACCACCACCAGCAGCCGCGTCCCAGCAGGCCAGGAGGCACGACACCAACACCAGCAGCCGCGTCCCAGCGGGCCAGGGGGGACGACACCACCACCAGCAGCAGCGTCCCAGCAGGCTAGTGGGGACAACACCACCACCAGCAGCCGCGTCCCAGCGGGGACGACACCACCACCAGCAGCCGCGTCCCAGCGGGGACGACACCACCACCAGCAGCCGCGTCCCAGCGGGGACGACACCACCACCAGCCGCGTCCCAGCGGGGACGACACCACCGCCAGCAGCCGCGTCCAAGCGGGCCAGGGGGGACGACACCACCACCAGCAGCCGCGTCCCAGCGGGCCAGGGGGGGGCGACACCACCACCAGCAGCCGCGTCCCAGCTGGCCAGGGGGGACGACACCACCACCAGCAGCCGCGTCCCAGCAGGCCAGAGGTGACGACACCACCACCAGCAGAAGCGTCCCAGCTGGCCAGACGGGACGACACCACCACCAGCAGCCGCGTCCCAGCTGGCCAGAGGGGATGACACCACCACCAGCAGCCGCGTCCCAGCGGGCCAGGGGGGACGACACCACCACCAGCAGCCGCGTCCCAGCGGGCCAGGGGGGAGGACACCACCACCAGCAGCCGCGTCCCAGCGGGCCAGGGGGGACGACACCACCACCAGCAGCCGCGTCTCAGCGGGCCAGGGGGGACGACACCACCACCAGCAGCCGCGTCTCAGCTGGCCAGGGGGGATGACACCACCACCAGCAGCCGCGTCCCAGCTGGCCAGGAGGACGGCCTCTGCTGGCTCACGCCATACACATACACACATATACATATATACTCAAACCAAGGAAGAAGAGGATAGCCGGGTTGCGTTATCATGGAGGCTGGTGAGCCGCGTCTCCACAATGCTTCGTTATCTAACTGAAGAAAAAAAAAAGGGAAATAAATTTGCCATAATATAAATATATAATGATACAATATATACATATAAGACCACCAGCAGCCGCGTCCCAGCTGGCCAGGGGGGACGACACCACCACCAGCAGCCGCGTCCCAGCTGGCCAGGGGGGACACCACCACCAGCAGCCGCATCCCAGCTGGCCCTACACCACCACCAGCAGCCGCGTCCCAGCTGGCCAGGGGGGACGACACCACCACCAGCAGCCGCGTCCCAGCTGGCCAGGGGGGACGACACCACCACCAGCAGCCGCGTCCCAGCTGGCCAGTTGGGACATACACAAAGAAACACACATACACATGGAGTAACGCACACAGGAGGAAGACAGCACACATATATATATATATATATATATATATCTTAGATGGTTGCCCGATTCAAACGCATCGGGTATTCTAGAATATGTATGTAGTTTATTTATGAAGATTTAAGAATAATGCAATACATGCGGGCGTGCGGCGGTGTCTGCTTGCGGCGGTGTAGGTGTGCAGTGGTGTGTGTGAGCGGTGGTGTGGTTGTGTCTGTCACCCTGTGGCTTTGTACTCCTGTAGCTGTGTCCCTCTGTAGTTGTGTCCCCCTGAGCCTGCTGTCTCCCCCGTGTGCGGTGTCTGTCTGTACCTGCTCCCCATGTCCCCCTGTCTCTGCCTGTGGCCCATATCCCGCTGTCTCTGGCTCTCCCCCGTGTCCCCCTGTCTCTGCCTGTGGCCCATATCCCCCTGTCTCTGGCTGTCCCCCGTGTCCCCCCGTCTCTGCCTGTGGCCCATATCCCCGTCTCTGGCTGTCCCCCGTGTCCCCCTGTCTCTGCCTGTGGCCCATATCCCCCTGTCTCTGGCTGTCCCCCGTGTCCCCCTGTCTCTGCCTGTGGCCCATATCCCCCTGTCTCTGGCTGTCCCCCGTGTCCCCCTGTCTCTGGCTGTCCCCCATGTCCCTCTGTCTCTGGCTGTCCCCCAGTCTCTGGCTGTCCCCCATGTCCCCCTGTGGCTATGGCTGTCCCCCGTGTCCCCCTGTGTCTCTGACTGTCTCCCGTGTCCCCCTGTGTCTCTGGCTGTCCCCCGTGTCCCCCTGTGTCTCTGACTGTCCCCATGTCTCTGGCTGTCCCCCTGTCTCTGGCTGTCCCCCATGTCCCCCTGTGGCTCTGCTGCAGGCACCACCCCCCGTCCTCTGCTCCTGTCCTGTGTGCCTCTGTGTCCCTCTAGCCTCGTCCTCTGGCCCTGTCCTGTGTGGCCCTGTGCCCCCCTGTCTCTGGCTGTCCCCCTGTCTCTGGCTGTCCCCCGTGTCCCCCTGTCTCTGGTTGTCCCCCGTGTCCCCCTGTCTCTGGCTGTCCCCCAGTGTCTGCCTGTCTCTGGCTGTCCCCCTGTGGCTATGGCTGTCCCCCATGTCCCCCTGTCTCTGGCTGTCCCCCTGTCTCTGGCTGTCCCCCGTGTCCCCCCGTCTCTGGCTGTCCCCCTGTCTCTGGCAGTCCCCCATGTCCCCCAGTGTCTGGCTGTCCCCCGTGTCCGCCTGTTGCTATGGCTGTCCCCCATGTCCCCCTGAGGCTATGGCTGTCCCCCATGTCCCCATGTGGCTATGGCTGTCCCCCTGTGGCTATGGCTGTCCCCCATGTCCCCCCTGTGTCTCTGGCTGTCCCTCATGTCCCCCCTGTGTCTCTGGCTGTCCCCCATGTCCCCCTGTGTCTCTGGCTGTCCCCAGTGTCCCCCTGTCTCTCTGGCTGTCCCCAGTGTCCCGCTGTCCCCCGTGTCCCCCTGTCTCTGGCTGTCCCCCGTGTCCCCCTGTGGCTATGGCTGTCCCCATGTCCCCCTGAGTCTCTGGCTGTCCCCCATGTCTCCCTGTGTCTCTGGCTGTCCCCCATGTCCCCCTGTGTCTCTGGCTGTCCCCCATGTCCCCCTGTGTCTCTGGCTGTCCCCCATGTCCCCCTGTATCTCTGGCTGTCCCCCATGTCCCCCTGTATCTCTGGCTGTCCCCCGTGTCCCCCTGTCTCTGGTTGTCCCCCGTGTCCCCCTGTCTCTGGCTGTCCGCCATGTCCCCCTGTGTCTCTGGCTGTCCCCCATGTCCCCCTGTGCCTCTGGCTGTCCCCCATGTCCCCCTGTGCCTCTGGCTGTCCCCCGTGTCCCCCTGTCTCTGGCTGTCCCCCGTGTCCCCCTGTATCTCTGGCTGTCCCCCGTGTCCCCCTGTATCTCTGGCTGTCCCCCGTGTCCCCCTGTATCTCTGGCTGTACCCCGTGTCCCCCTGTCTCTGGCTGTCCCCAATGTCCCCCTGTCTCTGGCTGTCCCCCGTGTCCCCCTGTATCTCTGGCTGTCCCCCGTGTCCCCCTGTATCTCTGGCTGTCCCCCGTGTCCCCCTGTCTCTCTGGCTGTCCCCCATGTCCCCCTGTCTCTGGCTGTCCCCCTGTCTCTGGCTGTCCCCCTGTCTCTGGCTGTCCCCCGTGTCCCCCTGTGTCTCTGGCTGTCCCCAGTGTCCCCCTGTGGCTCTGGCTGTCCCCAGTGTCCCCCTGTGGCTCTGGCTGTCCCTCATGTCCCCCTGTCTGTCCCCCATGTCCCCCTGTCTGTCCCCCATGTCCTCCTGTCTCTGGCTGTCCCCCGTGTCCCCCTGTGTCTCTGGCTCTCCCCCGCGTCCCCCTGTGTCTCTGGCTGTCCCCCGTGTCCCCCTGTCTCTGGCTGTCCTCCGTGTCCCCCTCTGTCTCTGGCTGTCCCCCGTGTCCCCCTGTGGCTATGGCTGTCCCCCTGTGTCTCTGGCTGTCCCCCATGTCCCCCTGTGTCTCTGGCTGTCCCCGATGTCCCCCTGTCTCTGGCTGTCCCCCATGTCCCCCTGTATCTCTGGCTGTCCCCAGTGTCCCCCTGTGGCTCTGGCTGTCCCCCGTGTCTCTGGCTGTCCCCCGTGTCTCTGGCTGTCCCCCGTGTCCCCCTGTATCTCTGGCTGTCCCCCATGTCCCCCTGTGTCTCTGGCTGTCCCCCATGTCCCCCTGTGTCTCTGGCTGTCCCCCATGTCCCCCTGTGTCTGGCTGTCCCCCATGTCCCCCTGTGTCTCTGGCTGTCCCCCATGTCCCCCTGTCTCTGGCTGTCCCCCGTGTCCCACTGTCTCTGGCTGTCCCCCGTGTCCCCCTGTGGCTATGGCTGTCCCCATGTCCCCCTGAGTCTCTGGCTGTCCCCCATGTCCCCCTGTGTCTCTGGCTGTCCCCCATGTCTCCCTGTGTCTCTGGCTGTCCCCCATGTCCCCCTGTGTCTCTGGCTGTCCCCCATGTCCCCCTGTGTCTCTGGCTGTCCCCCATGTCCCCCTGTCTCTGGTTGTCCCCCGTGTCCCCCTGTGGCTCTGGCTGTCCCCCATGTCCCCCTGTGCCTCTGGCTGTCCCCCATGTCCCCCTGTGCCTCTGGCTGTCCCCCGTGTCCCCCTGTATCTCTGGCTGTCCCCCGTGTCCCCCTGTATCTCTGGCTGTCCCCCGTGTCCCCCTGTGTCTCTGGCTGTCCCCCGTGTCCCCCTGTGTCTCTGGCTGTCCCCCGTGTCCCCCTGTGTCTCTGGCTGTCCCCCATGTCCCCCTGTGTCTCTGGCTGTCCCCAATGTCCCCCTGTCTCTGGCTGTCCCCCGTGTCCCCCTGTATCTCTGGCTGTCCCCCGTGTCCCCCTGTATCTCTGGCTGTCCCCCGTGTCCCCCTGTCTCTGGCTGTCCCCCTGTCTCTGGCTGTCCCCCGTGTCCCCCTGTATCTCTGGCTGTCCCCCATGTCCCCCTGTGTCTCTGGCTGTCCCCAGTGTCCCCCTGTGGCTCTGGCTGTCCCCAGTGTCCCCCATGTCCCCCTGTCTGTCCCCCATGTCCCCCTGTCTGTCCCCCGTGTCCCCCTGTGTCTCTGGCTGTCCCCCGTGTCCCCCTGTGTCTCTGGCTGTCCCCCGTGTCCCCCTCTGTCTCTGGCTGTCCCCCGTGTCCCCCTGTCTCTGGCTGTCCCCCTGTGTCTCTGGCTGTCCCCCATGTCCCCCTGTCTCTGGCTGTCCCCCATGTCCCCCTGTATCTCTGGCTGTCCCCCGTGTCCCCCTGTGGCTCTGGCTGTCCCCCGTGTCCCCCTGTATCTCTGGCTGTCCCCCATGTCCCCCTGTGTCTCTGGCTGTCCCCCATGTCCCCCTGTCTCTGGCTGTCCCCCGTGTCCCCCTGTATCTCTGGCTGTCCCCCATGTCCCCCTGTGTCTCTGGCTGTCCCCCATGTCCCCCTGTGGCTCTGGCTGTCCCCCGTGTCCCCCTGTGGCTCTGGCTGTCCCCCGTGTCCCCCTGTGTCTCTGGCTGTCCCCCATGTCCCCCTGTGTCTGGCTGTCCCCCTGTCTCTGGCTGTCCCCCTGTCTCTGGCTGTCCCCCGTGGCCCCTGTCTCTGGCTGTCCCCAGTGTCCCCCTGTGGCTCTGGCTGTCCCCAGTGTCTCTGGCTGTCCCCCGTGTCTCTGGCTGTCCCCCGTGTCCCCCTGTATCTCTGGCTGTCCCCCATGTCCCCCTGTGTCTCTGGCTGTCCCCCATGTCCCCCTGTGTCTCTGGCTGTCCCCCATGTCCCCCTGTGTCTGGCTGTCCCCCATGTCCCCCTGTGTCTCTGGCTGTCCCCCATGTCCCCCTGTCTCTGGCTGTCCCCCGTGTCCCACTGTCTCTGGCTGTCCCCCGTGTCCCCCTGTGGCTATGGCTGTCCCCATGTCCCCCTGAGTCTCTGGCTGTCCCCCATGTCCCCCTGTGTCTCTGGCTGTCCCCCATGTCCCCCTGTGTCTCTGGCTGTCCCCCATGTCCCCCTGTGTCTCTGGCTGTCCCCCATGTCCCCCTGTGTCTCTGGCTGTCCCCCATGTCCCCCTGTCTCTGGTTGTCCCCCGTGTCCCCCTGTGGCTCTGGCTGTCCCCCGTGTCCCCCTGTGGCTCTGGCTGTCCCCCATGTCCCCCTGTGCCTCTGGCTGTCCCCCGTGTCCCCCTGTGCCTCTGGCTGTCCCCCGTGTCCCCCTGTATCTCTGGCTGTCCCCCGTGTCCCCCTGTATCTCTGGCTGTCCCCCGTGTCCCCCTGTATCTCTGGCTGTCCCCCGTGTCCCCCTGTCTCTGGCTGTCCCCCGTGTCCCCCTGTGTCTCTGGCTGTCCCCCATGTCCCCCTGTGTCTCTGGCTGTCCCCAATGTCCCCCTGTCTCTGGCTGTCCCCCGTGTCCCCCTGTATCTCTGGCTGTCCCCCGTGTCCCCCTGTATCTCTGGCTGTCCCCCGTGTCCCCCTGTCTCTGGCTGTCCCCCTGTCTCTGGCTGTCCCCCGTGTCCCCCTGTATCTCTGGCTGTCCCCCGTGTCCCCCTGTATCTCTGGCTGTCCCCCGTGTCCCCCTGTATCTCTGGCTGTCCCCCGTGTCCCCCTGTCTCTGGCTGTCCCCCTGTCTCTGGCTGTCCCCCGTGTCCCCCTGTATCTCTGGCTGTCCCCCATGTCCCCCTGTGTCTCTGGCTGTCCCCAGTGTCCCCCTGTGGCTCTGGCTGTCCCCAGTGTCCCCCATGTCCCCCTGTCTGTCCCCCATGTCCCCCTGTCTGTCCCCCATGTCCTCCTGTCTCTGGCTGTCCCCCGTGTCCCCCTGTGTCTCTGGCTGTCCCCCGTGTCCCCCTGTGTCTCTGGCTGTCCCCCGTGTCCCCCTCTGTCTCTGGCTGTCCCCCGTGTCCCCCTGTCTCTGGCTGTCCCCCTGTGTCTCTGGCTGTCCCCCATGTCCCCCTGTCTCTGGCTGTCCCCCATGTCCCCCTGTATCTCTGGCTGTCCCCCGTGTCCCCCTGTGGCTCTGGCTGTCCCCCGTGTCCCCCTGTATCTCTGGCTGTCCCCCATGTCCCCCTGTGTCTCTGGCTGTCCCCCATGTCCCCCTGTCTCTGGCTGTCCCCCATGTCCCCCTGTGTCTCTGGCTGTCCCCCATGTCCCCCTGTGGCTCTGGCTGTCCCCCGTGTCCCCCTGTGTCTCTGGCTGTCCCCCGTGTCCCCCTGTGTCTCTGGCTGTCCCCCATGTCCCCCTGTGTCTGGCTGTCCCCCTGTCTCTGGCTGTCCCCCTGTCTCTGGCTGTCCCCCGTGTCCCCCTGTCTCTGGCTGTCCCCCGTGTCCCCCTGTCTCTGGCTGTCCCCCGTGTCCCCCTGTCTCTGCTGTCCCCCATGTCCCCCTGTGGCTCTGGCTGTCCCCAGTGTCCCCCTGTGGCTCTGGCTGTCCCCCTGTGTCTCTGGCTGTCCCCCGTGTCCCCCTGTGGCTCTGGCTGTCCCCAGTGTCCCCCTGTGGCTCTGGCTGTCCCCAGTGTCCCCCTGTGGCTCTGGCTGTCCCCCGTGTCCCCCTGTGTCTCTGGCTGTCCCCCGTGTCCCCCTGTGTCTCTGGCTGTCCCCCGTGTCCCCCTCTGTCTCTGGCTGTCCCCCGTGTCCCCCTCTGTCTCTGGCTGTCCCCCGTGTCCCCCTGTCTCTGGCTGTCCCCCATGTCCCCCTGTATCTCTGGCTGTCCCCAGTGTCCCCCTGTGGCTCTGGCTGTCCCCAGTGTCTCTGGCTGTCCCCCGTGTCTCTGGCTGTCCCCCTGTATCTCTGGCTGTCCCCCATGTCCCCCTGTGTCTCTGGCTGTCCCCCGTGTCCCCCTGTGTCTCTGGCTGTCCCCCGTGTCCCCCTGTCTCTGGCTGTCCCCCGTGTCCCCCTGTCTCTAGCTGTCCCCCATGTCCCCCTGTGTCTCTGGCTGTCCCCCGTGTCCCCCTGGCTCTGGCTGTCCCCCATGTCCCCCTGTGGCTCTGGCTGTCCCCCATGTCCCCCTGTGGCTCTGGCTGTCCCCCATGTCCCCCTGTGGCTCTGGCTGTCCCCCGTGTCCCCCTGTGGCTCTGGCTGTCCCCCGTGTCCCCCTGTCTCTGGTTGTCCCCCGTGTCCCCCTGTGGCTCTGGCTGTCCCCCGTGTCCCCCTGTATCTCTGGCTGTCCCCCATGTCCCCCTGTATCTCTGACTGTCCCCCGTGTCCCCCTGTCTCTGGCTGTCCCCCGTGTCCCCCTGTCTCTGGTTGTCCCCCGTGTCCCCCTGTATCTCTGGCTGTCCCCCATGTCCCCCTGTGTCTCTGGCTGTCCCCCGTGTCCCCCTGTGGCTCTGGCTGTCCCCCATGTCCCCCTGTGTCTCTGGTTGTCCCCCGTGTCCCCCTGTGGCTCTGGCTGTCCCCCGTGTCCCCCTGTCTCTGGCTGTCCCCCTGTCTCTGGCTGTCCCCCTGTCTCTGGCTGTCCCCCTGTGGCTCTGGCTGTCCCCCTGTATCTCTGGCTGTCCCCCATGTCCCCCTGTGGCTCTGGCTGTCCCCCGTGTGCCCCTGTCTCTGGCTGTCCCCCGTGTCCCCCTGTCTCTGGCTGTCCCCCGTGTCCCCCTGTGGCTCTGGCTGTCCCCCGTGTCCCCCTGTATCTCTGGCTGTCCCCCGTGTCCCCCTGTGGCTCTGGCTGTCCCCCGTGTCCCCCTGTCTCTGGCTGTCCCCCGTGTCCCCCTGTCTCTGGCTGTCCCCCTGTCTCTGGCTGTCCCCCTGTCTCTGGCTGTCCCCCGTGTCCCCCTGTCTCTGGCTGTCCCCCGTGTCCCCCTGTGGCTCTGCTGCAGGCACCACCCCCCGTCCTCTGCTCCTGTCCTGTGAGCCTCTGCGTCCCTCTAGCCTCGTCCTCTGGCCCTGTCCTGTCCTGTGTGGCCCTGTGTCCCCCCTGTTGTGGTCCTTTGCCCCAGTCCTGTTGGGACATAGGATCGTTGAGTGTACCTAAGTTAAGGATGACAGCAGCCGGCGGGTATCCGCTGCTGCCATTTTGTTCAGTCTCAGCCAATCCGGGAAGGCAGGAAGGGAGAGTTCCGTTCTCCCGCGGAGGCTCTTGGGAGCTGTAGTTCTCCAGGCACTGTCACTGACTCTTCTGGCCTGGGCGTGGACTACATCTCCCAACATGCTGTGCGGCTGCGGCCTCAGCCAGGCAGCTGGCTTCCCAGTAGCGTCACGTCCTCCCGCCCCCAGCCATTCACACAGGGACGGGGAAAGGAGATAACAGTGCAGGCTGGAACATAGAGCTGGCGCCCCCCCTCCCCCACGGCCATTCTACATTGTGCTCCGGACGGGGTCACAAGCAGTTCACACTGTACACGGCCCACCACATCGAGCCCGCAGCCCGTGCGCGTCCCCTACCGGCCGTTCACATATTGTACATGGCACCATGAGTGACAAGCCAGCCGGCTCCGAGTCAAACACCCGGACCCCGCCCCCGCCGTGCAACATCCCCGTTTTACGCGATTTGAGGGTCTTTTTAAGTACTTTTATTGCGGCGGCCATCATCCGGGGGAGGGGCTGATGATACCACACGCACTTAAAACTCAATCTGCAGGAAAAAAGTCACTGACCCCGTTTTTCACATGAAATTCGCAAAATAAAAATAAGCGTACGTGCGGACGCGCCTCCGTTCAGCGCAGCGTCCGTTATCACGCTGAATTACGCCAAAAACCGTGAACTTTATCGTTTTTTTGGCGCGCTTATTTCGTCGCCCGTTCCTCCGCGCCTCCGTTCAGCGCAGCGTCCGTTATCACGCTGAATTACGCCAAAAATCGTGAACTTTATCGTTTTTTTGGCGCGCTTATTTCGTCGCCCGTTCCTCCGCGCCTCCGTTCAGCGCAGCGTCCGTTATCACGCTCATCGGACGAATTACAGCAAAAAAACGTAAACTTTCTCTATTTTTGAGCGCACTTTTTTTTCCACCCCATTGGCCTAACTAAAGGCAAAACTGTCCATGGACAGCAGCACCATCTGCTGCTCGTTCGCTGCATTGCTTCTCCTAACCCAGATAATGGTGTTTGAGGGTTCCGTGGTCTCCTGCGCCATCTGCCTGTGGTCGGTAGACCGCATATGCTAATCCGGTTAAAGTGTGCATTTCCTGAATTTTGGGTCATGCTAATACGGTTAAAGTGATTTTGGGGTCATCTTTTCCATGAAAAGTGGGCGTGGTCCCAGAGGCGCGGGAGAGGCGGCATATCGTTCGGCCTGCCTAGGCGGTCGGGCAGGCAAAGTCCTCGCGACCGCCGGGGCGACGGAACGGCCGCGGCGGCCCAAAGAAACGCCATGGCGAGGGGAAAAAAGACACCGCAAAAGCGGAGATGCTGCCCTCGCGGGCCTTGTCACGGGGCCCGGAGTACCGATTTTCGAGGCGATCGGCCAAAATTTTCGTTTTCCGCGAGTCAGGCTGTTGAGCTGCACTCACTATTCTGCTGGTGCAGTCACTGTGTACATACATTACATTACTGATACGGTACTGATCCTGAGTTACATCCTGTATTATACTCCAGAGCTGCACTCACTATTCTGCTGGTGCAGTCACTGTGTACATACATTACATTACTGATCATGAGTTACATACTGTATTATACTCCAGAGCTGCACTCACTATTCTGCTGGTGCAGTCACTGTGTACATACATTACATTACTGATCCTGTACTGATCCTGAGTTACATCCTGTATTATACTCCAGAGCTGCACTCACTATTCTACTGGTGCAGTCACTGTGTACATACATTACATTTCTGATCCTGAGTTACATCCTGTATTATACTCCAGAGCTGCACTCACTATTCTGCTGGTGCAGTCACTGTGTACATACATTACATTACTGATCATGAGTTACATCCTGTATTATACTCCAGAGCTGCACTCACTATTCTGCTGGTGCAGTCACTGTGTACATACATTACATTACTGATCCTGTACTGATCCTGAGTTACATCCTGTATTATACTCCAGAGCTGCACTCACTATTCTGCTGGTGCAGTCACTGTGTACATACATTACATTTCTGATCCTGAGTTACATCCTGTATTATACTCCAGAGCTGCACTCACTATTCTGCTGGTGCAGTCACTGTGTACATACATTACATTACTGATCCTGTACTGATCCTGAGTTACATCCTGTATTATACTCCAGAGCTGCACTCACTATTCTGCTGGTGCAGTCACTGTGTACATACATTACATTTCTGATCCTGAGTTACATCCTGTATTATACTCCAGAGCTGCACTCACTATTCTGCTGGTGCAGTCACTGTGTACATACATTACATTACTGATCCTGAGTTACATCCTGTATTATACTCCAGAGCTGCACTCACTATTCTGCTGGTGTAGTCACTGTGTACATACATTACATTACTGATCCTGAGTTACATCCTGCATTATACTCCAGAGCTGCACTCACTATTCTGCTGGTGTAGTCACTGTGTACATACATTACATTACTGATCCTGAGTTACATCCTGTATTATACTCCGGAGCTGCACTCACTATTCTGCTGGTGTAGTCACTGTGTACATACATTACATTACTGATCCTGAGTTACATCCTGCATTATACTCCAGAGCTGCACTCACTATTCTGCTGGTGCAGTCACTGTGTACATACATTATATTACTGGTCCTGTACTGATCCTGAGTTACATCCTGTAGATCTTTTTATCATAAAAATGAAAAACATAACAATAATAATAACAGAAACATAACAAAATTAATAACCACAAAATAAACAATGTAATGAACTGGTCCAACCGCTCCCTCTCTCCTCACACACATATTATACATATATACAGAATAAACAACTACTTACACTATGACATCTGGTCCGGTTACCAAACAAATAACAATATAGTAAGTAAAATAAACAATAGCCGACAAAATGATATACAAACTAATATATATATATACAAACTAATATATATATATATATATACACTTTTTTTAAAAAAAATATAAAATAAATACTAACTATACAAGACAAAACAAAACATCCCACACTCGAGCCGACCAGTCCCAACCCCGGCACTGACCTGAGAGCTGGTCCTGCGTCTCATGCCTCAGTCCATGTCCAACGTCCATAGGCCAGATCAGGCAGTGCCAGTTTCTCACCCAAATAATCATTGTCCCACAAGATGAACCCACCTCCCCCCTTTTCCCACCACCCAACCTAACACCTACACCCAAATCCGTATCCTTATATACAATATATACAGAAGCAAACAATACAATAACAAACAATACAATAACCACAACTGACAAAGCCCAAGTTCGGCGCCTGCAGCCCTACATCACTGTCTACTGATCAAAACAAAACAAAAATCTATGGTGTCAGCAGCAGCCCACCACCAGGAGAGGAGATGACCAGACTAGGGCACATTAAAAGAAAAGCCCCTCAAGAGGAGAGTGGCCCTACGTGTGCCCAGTCTCTCATACTCCAGAGAACTCACCTTCACCAGGTCACCGAGTATGGTCCTAAACACATCGTCCATTGGGAGGATTTTTCGTTGCGTCTATACTAAGCACCGTGCGTTCCACGTGTGATACCTAACCACTGTGCTAACTAGAAATAAGGTGCAGCGGCCCCGACCACCCAGGTCTCCGAATGCTCCATAGGCCCATTCCGCATAAGAGGGCCAGTCAATGGAGGCGCCCACCCTGTTGTACACCTCTGTGTTAAAGGGACAACGAAGCAGGAAGTGGTCCATGCTTTCAAGCATGGTACCACAATGCTCCCGAGGACAGTTCCTGTCCTCAGAGCTCCTACACTTCAGATTGTTCCTCACACACAGTTTCCCATGGAAGCAGCACCAAGCCAAGTCCCAAAACTTCGACGGGATCCTGATAGATTTCAAAAGATGCAGACCCACCCCAAGATCCCGACTTGGGCAATCCCTGAGCGCCAGAGGCCTCTGAAAATGGGTGAACAGAACCCTTTTGTCAAGGAGAGCTTCCTTGGCAGAGTCCTGACCTCCCACATTCCCAGACCCCACCGGCGAATTACCTTCAGAACCACGGTAGCGTAAGCCGGGAGATGTCCATGCGGTGTTCATAGATCCTTCACTTGCCCTCCTGTCTCCCATTCCTGGAAGAAAGGCTGAAACCATCCCCTACAGGAGAATACCCACAGAGGAGCCCTCTCTTTCCAGAGGTTTGCAATATTGATCTTAATGAAGGTATTCACAAGGAATACCACAGGGTTGACCATACCGAACCCTCCTAGTCTCCTCGTACGGTAAGTAACCTCCCTCTTGACCAGGTTCAGTCTATTCCCCCATAACAGTTGGAAGAACAAACTGTAGACCTGAGTCCAGAGAGGCTCCGGCAAGATGCACACACTGAGCAGATAGATCAGCAAAGGGAGCAGGTTGGTTTTAATCAGGTTTACCCTTTCCCTTAGGGTCAAAGACCAACCCTTCCATTGGTTCACCTTCTGAGTGGCGATCTCTAGCCTGCTGTCCCAATTTTGTTTGGGGTAATCCCCCTGGCCAAATTCGAAGCCAAGAACTTTTGCAGAGACTTTGGGTCCTGGAAGGGTGTCCGGGAGATCAAAACCAGAATCTCCTCCTCCCAGCCAGAGACTCTCACACTTATCCCGGTTGATCTTAGACCCGGATGCCTCCGAGTAGCGATTTACCTCTGACATCAGCCACTCTGCCTCCCCATCAGAGGAAACAAAAACGGTGACGTCATCGGCATACGCCACCACTCTCAGAGTAGCTTCCGGTGCTGCCCGGTCCATCCCGATCCTAGCCAACGGTCCACGCTCCACCCTCCTAAGAAGTGGGTCAATCGCAAACACGTACAGCAGCGGGCTCAAGGGACAACCATGGCGAACACCACACCCAACCTCGAAAGAGCTGCCAATCCAACCGTTCTCAAGCGGGAAACTCTCTGCCCCAGCGTACAAGGTCTTAAGTCAATCAACAAACCCACCCCCGGCAGGCCATACTTCAGAAGGAGAGATTGAACCGATCAAACGCTTTTGCCTCGTCCAATGACAGCATGTACCCCTTGAAGTGGCCAGCCCTAACCTGCTCCACCGCCTTTCGGACACAGGGTAGAGCACTAATTGTACTGCGGCCCGGAACAGAGCAATGCTGGGCTCCCGAAAGGAGTCGGGGCACAAATTTCACCAGCCGATTAAACATCACCTTTGCCAAAACCTTCCTGTCTGCATTGAGAAGCGCTATGGGACGCCAATTCTCAATGCAAGATGAGTCCTTACCCTTTGACAAGATGATCAGGGCAGACCTCCTCATTGACTTTGGCAGAGTGCCCGAGGAAAGACACTCATTGAATACCGCAGTCAAGAGGGGAACCAAGGCGTCCTTAAAGGTCTTATAGAATTCAGATGTTAAGCCATCTGGACCGGGAGATTTCTTTAGGGCAAGCCCTTCAATCGCCAACTTAACTTCCTCTTCCCTGATCATCTCTGTCAAAACGCCAAGAGAGGGGTCTACCCCTGGTTCGGGGATGGCTTCAGCCAAAAAAGCCGACATCTCATCCCAATCCAGATCCCTCTTCCCCAAGAGGTGCGAGTAGAAGGATCTGACGACCTCCAGGATCCCTGATCTGGATCTTTTCAGGGACACCGCAGTGTCAACCAGTCCTGTAACAACTTTACTATTCACTGATATCTTGCAGTTTTTGTAAGCGTCTGGCGAGCGGTACTTCCCATAATCCCTCTCAAAACCCAAAGATGCGTGTCTATCATACTGACACCTCATTAGCAAAGATTTCACTCTGGAGATCTCCTCGCGGCTACCTCCAGTTGAGACAAGATTCTCGAGTTTCCTCCTCAGGCCCTGATACACGCGGTACCTGTCCAGACTCCTGAGGCTCAAGAGCTGGTGGAAGAATCTCGCCACCCTTTTCTTGAACATCTCCCACCACTCTGACTTACTACTACAAAGATCTAGTAAGGGTACCTGGCCCTGAAGAAAATCCTCAAAGGACTGTCTTATCTCCGCTTCTTCCAAGAGAGACGAATTGAGCCTCCAAAAGCCTCTTCCCATCCGGGGGGTCTCTGTAACATTCAGAGAAAACAAAATCAAACAGTGATCGGAGTACTCCACCTCAACAACAGACACTACCGAAGAGACGGCTTCCTCCTTTAAATAAAACCTGTCTATCCTGGACCTACAGTTACCTCTATGATAGGTGAACCCCTCGTGGCCTGGGGTGTGCCGAATGTGGACATTCACCAGGCGAGCCTCACTAGCTATACTATTAAGGGTGACACTATCATAAGTCAGCTTGTCTCTGGAACCTCCTCTATCCCGGGGCCTCGTGACAGTGTTGAAGTCCCCTCCAAAAACGACCTGCCGACTCGTAAAAAGGTAGGGCTTGATCCTAATAAAGAGACACTTCCGGTCCCACTTAGATTGGGGACCATAGATATTAATGAGCCGAAGCTCCTGTCCCTTCATGAGGACATCTAATATCAGGCACCTCCCCATTTCTAACTCAATAACCCGCCGGCATTCTACCGGTGCGGTAAAAAGGACCGCTACTCCGCTATATGGCTCAGCCGCAAGAGACCAATAGGAGGGCCCGGGTCTCCACTCCCTCTTAGCGATAAACACCTCTGCCATATTTGGCAGCCTGGTCTCTTGCAAAAAGAAAATGTCAGCTTCAACCCTGCTGAGAAAATCAAAGGCCGCAAATCTAGCCATATTTGACTTAATGCTGGCGACATTAATGGACTTCAGTGTCAACGGATTGGGTACCGCCATCATTGGTGATTGAGTTCGATGGCTTTCTTCTTCCCACTCCCCTTATCCTCTGCCTCAGATGAGAAATCCTTCCCCCTCTTTAATGATACAGACGTGTCCATCACAACATTTTTCCTTCTTTATTCGTCCTCGTCTCAGGACTCTGGGCCAGTCCCTCCCCCCAAGGACATTGCATCCCCAGGAGAAGGAGACCCCTGTAAGCTGCGCCGAAGCTGGAGCCTCACCCTCGGCCTCCTCCTCAGAGGAAGAGATGTTATCAAGGGCTTGGAATCGGTTAGAAAGACCAACCAGAGGGGAGTCAGTTTTACCTTCCTTAGGTACCTTGGTCAGAGCGGTAGAAGATGTTTTATCTCCCTTCTTTCTCTTCTTTTTGGTGCCGAGCTTATGCTTGTCCTCTAGCCACCGCTTATTATCCTCATCCATACTTTCATAATGGGAGGATTCTCAGGCAGAGGTGATTTCCTCCCTGTGGATCCTCCTGACCTCCTCATCCAACTCATCATCCCTCGGGGCCTCAGCAGCAAGACTGGCATCCAGGACAGGGGCCGCCCCGGTAGTCTGGGGCTCGCCCTGCTCCCTCTCCTGTCTGCGCTTGTCTAGACGCCTCAGCTGGGCAGGCGTATTTTATTGCTTTTCTTCCCTGGCCCCTCAGCTCCCCCACCCCTGCTAGTCCCCTCCCCAGCAGAATCGGCCTCACTGCTTTCTCCCACCGGGGTCTCAACTGCATTAACGAATGAGCGAGGACAACGGCTGAATGGGTGACCTAACTCACCACACAGGTGGCACCTAATCTACACACAAGAGGCAGCAAGATGGCCGACACCCCCACACAACGCACATTTCTGCACGGTGCAGTTTGCACTGAAGTGTGTGGGATCGCCGCACCTGTGACAGAGCTTCGGTTGCCCCTGGTAGAAGACCAGGATACGATCCCTACCCAGGAAGGCAGATGATGGAATATGGGCAACCGTACTACCTGAATGCTTAAGTTTTACCATAAACGTCCAGGACCCTGACCAGATACCAAACTCGTCGCGGTTTTTCTTTGGCATCTCCACTACCTCTCCATACTGACCAAGCCACGTCATGATGTAATAACAAGAAAGTGACTCGTTACGAGTCATCACGGTCACTTTCTTGATTTGGTTTTGGCGAGACACTGCCTGAAAGGCAAAGTCTCGCCAGCCGGGCTCATTTTTTGCCTACTCATAATTCGTCCGGAAGAGCTCAAGCCCCTCCAGCTGAACAAAGCTGACATCAAACTCAGGCGTGGAATAGGGATGTATCAAGGCGTAGATGTCAATAGCCTTGAAGCCCATCCTCAGGAGGAGCTCCACAACTTTAGACCTTGGAGGACATGCATCAGTGCCCCTCCACCGAAGACGGACCACATTCTTACGCACACTGCCTGGCCCAGCTGTTGGGAGGGACCACACTGTATCCCCCCATTTTTGGTATCGGAAGGCCCCGAGGCCATGCCTCTCTATCCAGAAGTATAGATCAACCTCTCGACCCTCTACCATTAGTGATCTCTCCCCCTTCTTTAGAGCCTCCAGAAGGCGCCGTTGCAACATGCTGTCCCCAAAGCCCGGAGACGAGGAGGATGCCCTATTTGCCCCGGCGGTGACACTGGCATAACTCTGGACAGGTATTGCCACCACCGGGGGGGCAACCGGACCAGTGACTACATCAGCCCCAACAGCATCACCATTACCCACCTCCATCTCACCCTCCACCAAACCAGCAACCACACCACTGGAGAATGAATTGGCCTCATTCACACCCACCACCACATTCATTCCTGCTAGACCAGTAACAATGGTGGATGACATTTTGACCTCAGCATCATCAGGCACAAGGGGCTCAGTCCCCTCCATAGAACTGGAGGAGAGCTCACCTCTGGTCTTATGTGTGCCCTCCACATCATCAGTCGGTAATTTCTGCTGTTTTGCATTTGTAGAGATGCGATGCTGATCTTTAGCTGTTGTGAGGTGCTGCTGATCTTTAGCATCAGGATCTTCCTGACCAGCGGCGCCAACACAAAATAACACTTTCATGGGAGGACTGGAACGCTCAGCCCCAGCAGCCCCCTCACCCTGTCGCCGCTTCTCAACTAAGTGATCAGCGGCAACAGCATTCAGAGGCACCGAGGCTACCGAAGCTGCCCCCGACACCGTGCTGCTCCTCCATCCCACTGAGGAGCGCACCGCAGCATCATGGTCTGACCGAACGCCCGCCGCCCGGCCGCCCTCACTGTCCAGCCTCTCGGCTGATGCACCTCCTGCTGCGTCCCTGCTACTACAAGCAGAGACGGAGTTCTGCGCCTCACTACCAAGCTGTGTAATCTCCCCACGCCTTTGCACCGGATCCACAGCAGAACCCGGGCTGGGCTGGGCAACGGGGCTTATACAGCGAGGTGAGCCTGCCGCCGACTCAGGGGGTACAGGGAGGGGGGCATATACATAGCTTACCGCTTCCTTCAGCTTTTTGTGGCCCCCAGGTGCCTCTTCTGGCAGATCGTCACCAAGATGGAAGTTTTGGAGGCACACTGGGGACTCCAGGAGCTTTATTTCTGCCATTAGCGCCCCTTCCTGGCTGCTACTGTCACTGTCCTCCACAGAGCTGGCAGAACTGCGACCGGATGCCATTGTTGCCTGTCCTGCAGGGAGCTCGCTGCACGTGGCCTGCGGTTGACTTTGCAGGCTGCCAGGTGGGGCTTTCTGCTGGTCATCATCACTCTCATCATCCACCTGGCTCTCAGGCTGCAGCCCCATCTGTCTTTCCTCTCTGTTATCAGCCATTTCTCTGAAACAATCTTCATTTATCAGTTTTTCTTTAAAGGGACCAATCTGCTCCCTGATGGTAGCTTTCCTTAGTTCCAGCACATTAATCTCAGTTTTGAGCCTCTTTATCTTTGCTTGGAGGTTTGTCTTCCTCGGTTTGGAGGCACCTGCAGCTTTGGCGCTTGTGCAGCGCACCTCCTCCCGAAGCCTCTTGACGAGCTTACTTGCATCTTCATACTCACGGAAGGGGATCATGACCCGGGAGGCATAGGTGGACACAGACTCCCTTGGTCCCTGCAGCCCCCAACCCCCCTCAGTGAGGTCAGCCTCACCTCCGTGAGCGCTCATCTCCCGGCCGGTACCAGCAGAAGGACCTCGACCGCCGGACCCATCTGCGGGACGGAGATGCAGCCGGGAGATGAGCGGCGCGAGGCGCTCATCTCCTGGCCGGTAGCAGCGGAAGGACCGCCGGCGTCGCTGACCTCCATGCGGAAGGGAGGACCGGGGAGCGGCGCTGAGGGTCGGGATACTTCTGCTGCGAGCGCCCGCTCATGTCCCGGGTTCTCGCAGCGGAAGTACCCGCACAGGCAGCGCCGCTCCCCGGTCCTCACCAAGACGATTCGATGATTGGTCGCGGTCTTCGGACCCGACCAATCACTGATCTTACTGCAAAAGTTAAACACCGCTGTGCTGATTGGTCGCGAACGCTGCCCGCACCAATCACCGATTTGGGCGCCACATTTAAATATCGGCCGCGACCAATCACCGATCTTGGCTTCACATTTAAACACCGCTGTGCTGATTGGTTTCCGACGCCGGGCGCGACCAATCACCGATTTTGGCGCCACATTTAAATAGCGTCCACGACCAATCAGCACAGCGGTGTTTAAATGTGGAGTCAAGATCGGTGATTGGTCGCGGCCGATATTTAAATTTGGCGCCCAAATCGGTGATTGGTCGCGGACAGCGTACGCGACCAATCAGCACAGTAGTGTTTAACTTTTGCGGCAAGATCAGTGATTGATCGCGGGCCAAGACCGCGACCAATCACCGATTTGTGCGGCACATTTAAATAGCGGCCGCGACCAATTGGATGTCAGTGACGCACCCCCTGGGCCATATTCTTTAGGGGGAATACCCGGATCCGGATCAGATGGGAGTTGTAGTCGCCGAGTGGCTGTGACCCGGTCCGTGCCCAGGGTGTCAAGCTCAGTTGTATGTGGCAGTCCTACAGATGTTATTAAGTTCTTTATTGTCGACTACGCCACCCGTTGTATTGCGGTCACTATGGCCGCCGCTGCAGCAGGGTCCGCTGAGGCTGATGGTGTTGGTGCAGCTTTTGGTATTATAACCCCCAACGGGTGGGGTATAGCCTCAGGGGGTCAGGTGCAGAGGATGGGGGTTGTGGTGGTGCAGCATAGATGAGACAGAGTCGGGTTGTGCAGTTTAGGGTATTTACTTACTGCTGATGTTCTGGTCACTCCAGCTTCAAGTGACCACCCGAGCCGTGCTGCGTCCACCAGGTCCTGGACTCGGCCAACCCCCAAGTAAGTCCGGAGCGTGACCCTGAGCTCTCCTTCTGTCCTTTCCTCTGGCCGTCCCCACCAGGGATCCACCTAGGTCCAGCTCCCTCGGGCCTTCTGTTGGGAGACCCTTGGCCTTGGGTTCCCTGACCCTCCACGTGGTCTGCCTTCGGGGTGGATGTGGTGGGTGGCCGTGGCAGACGCTGCCCACGGCCTCCGGTCTCTGGCTAGGGTGTGCTTTTGCCCCCACCAGTTTGGGATCCGGTACCCTGTTGCCGACTCTTCACCCGGGGATTGAATTTGGGTTCTCAGAGTCCTCTCTTTTCCTCCTCTGGGTCTTTCCTTCTCTGCTCCACTCTCTCTCTGCAGGCTCATCTGGACCTCTGCTTCTTACTCTGACAGACTGACCCTGATCTAAGATGGTGCCCACCTTATATACTCCCTCTATGTGTGAGCTCAGGTGACCAGCACCCAATGAGCTCCTAACTTTACCCAGGCTGCTCCCCCTATCTGCCCCTACACTACTTGGGATGTTCCACCCCCCTCCCACTCCAGCCAGGGACAGACACGGTCGTACCTGCACATTTCTAAGTGGGAGTACCGTCGGCCTGCCCCTCGGAAATGGGATGTGTGTAGTGCATGCAGCCTACCGAGCTCAGGTCCACACTCCATCCTTACCCGGGAGTGGAATATCACACCTCTGGTTTGAGGTGCAATACCCCTGTAGCAGCCGAATCCTCAGGGTGCTACATTCCCCCCTGGTAAACCACAGCACGTCCTCGGGCTGTAAGAACAAAACATGCCAAAACTTACAATTTTTTTTTTTTTTCCATAAGAACATAATAAAACATATAAAACATTACATATTTATATATATTAATAAAACTTTTTCATAATAAAACATTCTTGTCCTCCTCCGGTCACTGTGCAACTGTTGACCGGGCAAAGTGCGACAGTCTTTGGAACTCGTGGCTTTCCTGTAAAACCAGTAGGGAGCGCTTTAGGACGCGCAACTATATACAGGGGTAGTTGGCCGCTCTCAGTCCTCGGTCAGTGGGGATAGGGAAAAACGGGTAAACAGTTCACACATGCTGGTCCCAACGGGGACTATATTATCAGCAACAGTTTCTTTGGTACCCCGACGGGTAACTATGTACAGCTTCTACTCTGCCGTACTCAACGATGACGTCCTCCTGCTCTTTCTTTGGGGATCTTAGCTTCAGACCCGTCCGGGTCCTCTTGCTCCTCCTCCTCACACCGCAGCTCCTCTTCTGTCAGGCGATGCTGTCACACTGTCACAGAATACTGGAGGTAGGGGGCCTAAGCTGACCCTAAGCTGGGGCCCTGACTAATCCCTCAACCTGGAGGTACTGTTAAAGGTACAGAGGTCCAGGCCGCCAGCGTAACCCCTACCTCCTGAGGATCCCTGCACCTCAGTAATCTAGTCCTGAGAAGGACCCCGATCACAACAATTGGGAACCAGAAATAATATGCCCACACACAGTATTTAGACGAACGAGACAGTACAAGGGAAAAACCAAAACCACCTTGCATACAACTTCTACACAACTACAACAGAGGGAACACCAACGGGAAAGGAGATAAATGATAAAGCGAGGAAAGGGAAAAAACACTTCCAAATACACTTATCTCAGCAACTCCAAACACCACGATCCGCTCTGTAAGTCTGAATGAAAAGCTTTCACCGACACCTCCCAAACAGACCTGCAGGGATATGAAGGAGTCTCACTAAAGAAGCATTGATTGCAGCTGGGCGAGGCTGGACCTCAGCTAGCCCAGAGAGAGAGAGAATTAACTCCTTCACTGCCGAAAAAACACAAAGCACCAACAAGTCAGCTGCGAGAAGTCAGGCTGTGTACTCGTGACGATCTTCGTGGCAACACACCTGTGACAGTACCCCCCCTTCTACGAGGGGCCTCCGGACCCTCAGGGCCAGGTTTATTCGGGTGAGTCGTGTGGAAGGCCCGAACTAATCGGTCTGCGTTAATATCCGACGCAGGAACCCACATCCTCTCCTCAGGACCATACCCCTTCCAATGAACCAAGTACTGAAGGGACCGGCGATTAAAGCGTGAATCAATGACCCTCGATACCTGGAACTCCAAGTTACCATTGACAACCACAGGAGGGGGAGGTAAAGGTGACGGTACCACCGGCGCCACATACCTCTTAAGCAATGATCTGTGAAACACGTTGTGAATTTTAAACGTAGGGGGGAGGTCAAGATGGAATGCCACCGGATTAATAACAGAACTGATTCTGTACGGCCCGATGAACCTGGGACCCAGTTTCCAGGAGGGAACCTTAAGTTTAATATTCCTGGTAGACAACCATACCTGATCGTTCACACTTAGGTCCGGACCAGACACTCTCCTCCTATCAGCCATACGTTTGTATCGGTTCCCCATAGTATTCAGATTCTTCAGCACCCCTCTCCATACTGAAGCGAGAGATGAGGAAAATCGTTCCTCCTCCGGAACCCCCGAAGAGCCCCCCCTACTGAAAGTACAAAACTGGGGGTGAAAACCATATGCCCCAAAAAACGGGGACTTACCAGTGGACTCGCTCCGCCTATTATTGAGAGCAAACTCTGCCAGAGGTAGGAAAGAAGCCCAGTCCTCCTGGTTCTCTGACACAAAACACCGAAGATATGTCTCCAAGCTCTGGTTCATACGTTCCGTCTGACCATTGGTCTGAGGATGAAAAGCCGACGAGAATGACAAATGCATCCCCCGCCGTGCACAAAACGCCTTCCAGAACTTGGACACAAACTGAGACCCCCGATCAGACACCACCTCGGAGGGTACCCCGTGAAGCCTCACAATTTCCCCAATGAACACCTGCGCAAGAGTTTTAGCATTAGGGAGAGCCGGAAGAGCGATAAAATGTGCCATCTTGCTGAACCTGTCCACTACAACGAGTATGACCGTTTTACCCGAAGACGGAGGGAGGTCCGTAATAAAGTCCATAGACAGATGAGTCCAAGGACGCTCCGGGATCTTCAAAGGTAAAAGGGCCCCAGACGGACGGGTATGTGAGGTCTTAGAGCGCGCACAAACCCCACAGGACGCGACAAAAGTTACCACCTCTTTATGTAAGTTAGGCCGCCAAAACCGACGCGAGAGGAGATCCACAGTTGCTTTACTCCCCGGGTGTCCTGCAAAAACTGAGTTATGGTGTGCCTCGATCACCTTTTGTCGCAACTGATCTGGAACGAACAGTCTCCCCGGAGGTCCAACAGGGGCGTCCCCCTGAGCCTCCAATATCTCCTCCTCCAGCTCAGAGCATACTGCCGAAACCACCACCCCCTCCTGAAGAATAGGAATCGGGTCGTCCGTATTCCCGGCCCCAGGGAAACTACGAGATAAGGCATCCGCCTTTACGTTTTTAGACCCAGGACGATATGTAACGACGAAATTAAACCTGGTAAAAAACAATGACCACCTAGCTTGTCTGGGATTCAGACGTTTAGCGGACTCCAGATATAGCAGGTTCTTGTGATCGGTGATGACGGTGACCGGATGAACTGCCCCCTCCAAAAAATGGCGCCACTCCTCAAAAGCTAACTTAATGGCCAAGAGTTCCCTATTGCCGACATCGTAATTCCTCTCAGCGGACGACAATTTTTTAGAGAAAAAGGCGCACGGATGCCACTTACCAGGGGACGAACCCTGTGACAATACTGCTCCCACCCCTACCTCGGAAGCGTCTACCTCTACAAAGAATGGCTGAGACGCATCAGGTTGAATGAGTATGGGTGCCGAGGCAAAACATTTTTTCAAGGAGGAGAATGCTTGACAAGCCTTGTCAGACCACCTAGAAAAATCCGTCCCCTTTTTAGTCATGTCTGTGAGAGGCTTAACCATGGACGAGAAATTACGAATGAACTTCCGGTAATAGTTAGCAAACCCCAGGAAACGTTGTAGTGCCTTAAGATTCTCCGGCCGATCCCACTCAAGAACTGCCCGCACTTTCCCAGGGTCCATACGAAAACCGGACGCTGAAACCAGAAAGCCTAAAAACTGGAGTTCCTGTACGGCGAACACACACTTTTCCCACTTGGCATACAGTTTATTATCCCGCAAGATCTGTAACACCTGTCTAACGTGCTCCTGATGAGACACCAGATCCGGCGAGTAAATTAAGATATCATCCAGATAAATGACAAGAAACTGTCCCACCAGGTGGCGAAAAATATCATTAACAAAGTGTTGAAACACCGCCGGGGCATTAGTCAGACCGAATGGCATGACAAGGTTCTCATAATGCCCCTCCGGAGTGTTAAAAGCCGTCTTCCACTCATCCCCCTCCTTCATCCTAATCAGATTGTACGCCCCCCTGAGATCCAACTTAGAGAACCATTTGGCGCCCACGATCTGATTAAAGAGATCGGGAATAAGTGGGAGCGGATACGGATCTCGGACCGTAATCCGATTAAGTTCACGGAAATCCAGGCAAGGGCGTAGGCCTCCATCTTTCTTCTTAACAAAGAAGAACCCCGCGGCCACCGGTGAAGATGAAGGTCTAATATGCCCCTTAGCCAGACTTTCAGAAATATAATCCTTCATGGCCTGCCTCTCAGGACCAGAAAGGTTATACAACCTAGCTTTAGGTAACTTGGCCTCAGGGAGCAGTTTTACAGAACAGTCATACTCGCGATGAGGAGGTAGTTCCTGACACCCATTCTCCGAGAATACATCCTCAAAGTCCGCCAGAAATGGAGGTAAGACCCAAGGAGTAACCGCACCGATGACCGTGTTCATGCAGTTTTTATTACAGAATTTACTCCATTGGCTTATCTCTCTGGTTTGCCAATTAATAACCGGGTTATGCTTAGCTAACCAAGGAAGGCCCAACACTATAGGAGTGGGAAGACCCTCCAACACGTAGCAAGACAACAGTTCTTTATGTATTGCCCCCACTTGAAGTTTTACGCCATGCACAGCTTGCAAAAAACTTCCCTGACCGAGAGGCCTGGCATCGATCGAGAATATGGGGATGGGTTTAGCCAACTCACTCAATCGCATACCTTGAACCCGGGCAAACCGAGCATCAACCAGATTAGCCCCGGCCCCACTATCCAGAAGAACAGATATCCTCTCAGTTCTCGCACCCACCACCACCTCCGCCGGTACGAGAAACTGAGACGAACCTAGGGACGAAATACCTACTCCCAGATTGCCGTCCACCACACAACCTGGGATCAACAGTTTTTTCGACGACTCTTTACTCTGCAAGGGACGGGATGGACACCCCCCAATAAAATGTCCCTTTTTCCCGCAGAGGAAACACCTTCCTGTCTTATGGCGCTCCACCGGTCCCCTTCCCCGAAATGATGTCCCTCCTAATTGCATAGGCTCCTCCGGACTGACCAGGGGAACCACCATATGAGGGGACCTTGTAGGAGGTGGAGACATTACAGGGGGTAGAGTTATCCCGCACCTCTCCCGAAGCCGTCTGTCAACGCGAATGGCAAGGGCCATAGCGGCTTCCAGTGACGCGGGAGAGTCATACTGTGCCAACACATCCTGTAATTTGTCGGATAAACCATGACAAAACTGGCTCCTAAGAGCCGGGTCATTCCACTGGGTGTCCGTGGCCCACCTACGGAACTCCGAACAGAATTCCTCCGCCGGACGATCTCCCTGCTGAATCCTACGTAACTTAGACTCAGCAAGGGAGATCCGATCTGGGTCATCATATACGAGTCCCAGAGCAGCGAAAAACCTATCCACTGACTGGAGAACCGGGGAGCTTGGGGGAAGAGAGAACGCCCAAGATTGTGGGTCCCCTTGTAGGAGCGAGATGACAATTCCCACCCTTTGTTCTTCGCTGCCCGATAACCGAGGCCGCAGCCGAAAGTACAATTTGCATGCCTCCCGGAAAACAAAAAACTTGTCCCGCCCCCCAGTGAACCTGTCAGGGAGAGCTACTTTAGGTTCTGGTCCGGCTTGCTCCAGAGGATGCAAAACCTTGGACCTAACGTCCGCCAGCCCCATGGACAAACTCTGCAACTGCCGAGCTAGACCGGCTACTGGATCCATGGTAGCTGGAGAAAAACTAAGTTGGTCGGTGAAAATGTCACACTGTCACAGAATACTGGAGGTAGGGGGCCTAAGCTGACCCTAAGCTGGGGCCCTGACTAATCCCTCAACCTGGAGGTACTGTTAAAGGTACAGAGGTCCAGGCCGCCAGCGTAACCCCTACCTCCTGAGGATCCCTGCACCTCAGTAATCTAGTCCTGAGAAGGACCCCGATCACAACAATTGGGAACCAGAAATAATATGCCCACACACAGTATTTAGACGAACGAGACAGTACAAGGGAAAAACCAAAACCACCTTGCATACAACTTGTACACAACTACAACAGAGGGAACACCAACGGGAAAGGAGATAAATGATAAAGCGAGGAAAGGGAAAAAACACTTCCAAATACACTTATCTCAGCAACTCCAAACACCACGATCCGCTCTGTAAGTCTGAATGAAAAGCTTTCACCGACACCTCCCAAACAGACCTGCAGGGATATGAAGGAGTCTCACTAAAGAAGCATTGATTGCAGCTGGGCGAGGCTGGACCTCAGCTAGCCCAGAGAGAGAGAGAATTAACTCCTTCACTGCCGAAAAAACACAAAGCACCAACAAGTCAGCTGCGAGAAGTCAGGCTGTGTACTCGTGACGATCTTCGTGGCAACACACCCGTGACAGATGCACATGGAGGGCGTAAGGTCCTTTGGCACACTTGTGCCGGGTAAAGGTGACCTCGTCCCCGATGTAAAGGTCACGACCTCTATGCCCCTCCGGCAGATGGGACTCCACGTCTCTGCGCGTGACAAAGACGTCGCCGGGGGTGTGATGGTCTCTGATGAAGCCCCACCCGTGCTGCATGTTAAACTTGATCACAGTCCCGGTGGAAGGGGGACCATGAGCTGCACGGGGACTCCTCCTGGTCCGGCTCTTCTGCTCGGCGCTCCTTATTTGGGCTTGTTGTTCCCGGACCCGCCTTTCTCTCCGCTCCCTCTCGAAGACCTCGAGTTGTTGGCGGCAGCACTCAGCACGCTCCGCTGCAGCTGCCCGAGTCTCCTGAGTGAACCCCATGAGATCTTCTCCGGTGGGGTCCCACTCAAACTGGGCTTCTTCTAGCGGGGGCGAGATCCTCTTTACGGGCTTTGGAGCCGGTATCAGGGGTTCACACATGGGCCTTGCCCTCTGGCATTCTAGTTCGTAGTACTCTTGGGGCCAGATGAAGGGCTGCCCGTCCGGGCACGTGTGTTGGGCGAACAAGTTTTCTCCCAGATGCGGCACTCTTGGTCTTATGGGCGCGGTGGTGGTGGCGCCCGGGTTGCCCAGGCCTTGCGGCCAGGCCTGGGGCACCTGGAAAGTGAAGGGCACCGTTAGGACGGCGGCGCCCTGGGCTACTTGGCCCTGTGACCAAGCCGGGGGCTCCGCGGAGGTAGGGGGCGCTGTTGGTGATGCGGCGCCCGGGTGTACTAGGCCTTGCGACCAGGCTTGTGTTACTTCCTGCTTGGCCACGCTCGGGGTCATTGCGCATGGCGTCACAGGGGTCGCGGCGGCGGCTTCCGGTTGAGGCCTAGTCTGCAGCAGTGGCGTGGCGGTTACGGGCACGGCAGGATAGACTTCGGGCTCTGCGACGGGGAGCTGGGGCAGGTACGCGGTTTCCCGGTTTGGGGTATAGACGTCCCCTTTACCTGCCTCCACTCGTTCGGCTCCCTTCTCAGCGCCGTCTCCGGCCTTCAGTCCTCCCGCGCCATCCTCAGAGGCGGTCTGTCTCCTCGTCTTGGGTGGCGTGCTCCGCTGACGGGTCTCGGTCTGCTGGGCCATCTCACGGCTCCACTCCGCCAATGTCTCTCGCTGCACCCGGGCCATCCTCCTTGCGAGGCCCTCCAGCGTGGTCTGCGCACACTCCCGGTCTCGGGGAAGCTGTGCGAGGACCTCCACTAGGCCTAGTGGGGTCGTTGCTTCCAGCAGGCTCCTGACCAACGGGTCGGTGCTGCTCTGCTCTCCTTCCACTGTTTCCAGCAGGCTCCTGGCCAGCGGGCCGGTGCTGCTCTGCTCTCCCTCCTCTGTTTCTAGCAGGCTCCTGGCCAACGGGCCGGTGCTGCTCTGCTTTCTCGCCATCTCCGGGTAAGCTCCTCCGATACTCTTCTCCAGGCTTCTTGCCTCCGGGTGCGCTCGCTCCAGACTGCTCCAGGCGGCACCCATCTTCGTTCTTTTCTTTCGTCTCCTCCCACTTCGAGGGCGGTCCCGGGGCAACTTGGTGACTCTCAGCTCCAGGGGCAGTTCTTTCACGCTGACCGACACCTCTAGCATCACAGTCTCTGTTGGTGGGGGCGGTTTCCACTTTTGGCGCCATTTTCGGTCCTGGCCCACGATGGGAGGCGGCCTCTTACCACCCTCTGGCACGCCCATAATGGTGTGGGGGTCGTGATGACATTCCACTCGTCCTCCAGTCACTCCAAATTCAAACTATGAGCATGGGTCAACCATTCAAAGAATGAGTCAGACAACAAGCTGGTTCAAGCTCAGAGCATGCTCAGAAGACTACTACAGTCAACGTCCTCAGCAATGTTCTGCCTTTATTTTTTACATGCACAAATCTAAATACACTACATAATGGGGAGGGGATAGGGGTTGTCCGGGGCGGGGTAAGCCATGAAAGTCCAGTGTCTGGCCACTCCTGATTGGTCCACATCTCCTTATCTCAGTCTCTGGGCAGATATTGCAGCCGTCAGCTTATAATCTTGTTTCGTTTCTCTGAAATAAGTCTTGGCAACACTAGAAATATCTTAGTTTAAGTTTCGATTTGAGCACTACGTAGCAAGGAAAGCTTATTGTTATATGACACAAAATGGTGGTTAGTACATTAGCAAAAAAGCGTATAAAAGTTACAAAAGTATAAAAGTTACAAATATATATATTCTCTTTTACCCCGACATTCCCCCCTAAACACTAAGCTTTCCTTTGCTTTGGGGCCTTTGAGACTGTCCATGTGTGGGGAGAGGGGAGGTGGATTTCTTCACCCAATCATCTTAGAAGCTGCCCCCTTATGGGACGCCCCCAGACAATCGAGCCCTATCCTGGGTGACACATGGAGTTCTCCCAACTGATCCTAAACTGAATCTCTCAATTGGACTTTGTCATGGGGGGGGCTGGTCAGACTTGTTCAAAGGAGTGTATTTCTCCATATATGCTCTTGATTCAGAAAGGTCCCGGAGGTTGGGACAGCATTGGTTATAGCTTTCCTGTATAAGGGGACTATGCAGCACAGGACCACCAGGCCCAATACTAGTAGACCTCCCATTACTAGACAAACTTGTTGGAGGAATCCCTTGAGCCCTTCCAACCAACCTGAGAAGAAGAAAGTATCTACCCCTGTGTGGTAGCTGTCCACCCTGGGACAGACAGTAAGCATATGGAAAGGATATAGAAGAAGGTAGTCATCTTTTATAGACTCGTTCTGTCTCTCTTGCAGTGGGAGGCGTGAATCCAGGTGCTCTTGCCCTCAAGCTTCAGAGCCGTCAGGGTGGTGAGAAGCACAGTGTACGGTCCCTCGAACCGCAGCTGGAGGCAGTCTCTCCGGACAAACTTCTTCACATACACTAGATCGCCTGGAATGAAATCATGTACTGCATCACCTGTAGATTCTGGGAGAGAAGCAGATACTGGAGAGCGGGTGTTAGTCAATTCTCTAGACAAGGCAATCACAAATTTTACCACTCTATCATGTGTTTCAGACAACTCTTGGGGCCTAATCTCTCCTATCTTGGGTGGGGTCCCAAACAAAATTCTATAGGGAGTCAGCCCATGTTTGGCCTGAGAAGTGTGTGTGATGTGATACAATACTATGGGGAGTGGGTCGGGCCAGGGGAGGGGATGATCTTAGGTCATTTTCAAGAGCTGGGTCTTGAGTGTGGAATTCATCCTTTCCACTTTGCCTGAACTGGCAGGATGGTATGGAGTGCGGAGGCCCAAATCTGTTCCCAACATGTTCCAGAGTTCTTCGTAGATATTTGCTGTGAAAGCTGGTCCTTGATCCGATTCTATGACTTGGGGAACTCCAAATCTGCAGGCAATTTCGGTGATCAGTTTCTTGGCTGTGACTTTAGCAGTCATGTTGACAACCGGGTAGGCCTCGGGCCAGGCTGAGAACATATCCACGGCTACCAAAACGTACTCCTATTTTCTTGCTTTAGACATTTGGATATGGTCGACTTGTATTCTCTGCCAAGGGTAGTCTGGTTTAGCCAGGTGTTGGAGAGGGACCCGTGCCGTACACGTTGGGTTGCAGGTAGCGCAGACAGAGCAGGATTTTGAGTACGCAGTCACAGTGGAAGAGATTCCGGGTGCAAAGTACAGTTTCTTGATCCATGCCAAGGCTTGATTCTTTCCTCTGTGTGTAGGCCCGTGAGCCCATGCTGCCACAGCTGAGTACATACGTCTAGGCAAGCAAGGCTTCCCATCCACTTGGTAAAGAGTCGAGTTGACCTTTGAATCTTTGCGACCTGCCAGCACGGCTCCTGCCGCTTTCCATTGCTTGACTTCTTCAGTGGGGGTCTTCCTTTGTTCCTCACGCAATTTTTCTTCAGACATCTTGACCCCCCTGGATTCCACTCGTGTCTCCGCTGGACTTGTATGGTCTTCCGCCGGCTGTTCTTTGGCTCTTGCTCTAATGAGCGCCACAGCTACGGTTTGCAGGGTCTCTCCCATCTCTTCTTCCTTTTCCTGCCACTTTGATGACACATTCTCCACTGCTGCAGTCTTGGCTGCTTGGTCAGCTAGGTGGTTGCCCCTGGCTTCTCTGGATTCTAGTCTTCCATGAGCTTTGACCTTCATAACAGCAACCTGAATGGGTAGTTCCAGGGCCTTCATTAGGGCCTTAATCCATGAGACATGTTTCACTGGTGTACCTGCAGCTGTGATGAATCCTCTAGACTTCCACAAGAGTCCAGAATCATTGCAAATTCCATATCCATACCTGGAATCGGTATATATATATATATTCGCCTTTGTTCCTGCTGCCAGGTGGCAGGCCTCTGTGAGAGCCACAAGTTCAGCTTCTTGTGCAGACATGTATGGTGGTAGAGCTTCAGCCTTCAGAACTGTTAGGTCTGTTGTGACAGCATATCCCGTGTGGAACTTCCCTTGAGGGTCTGCGAGCGGATGTGCCACCATATTCTCTGGAGCAGAAGTCTCTTCCTGCAAAATTTTTATACAATCATGAGGTTCCACCAATGGACCTTCACCCTCTTCACCTTCCCCCCTAGAAGGTGGAGGCAAAGTGGCAGGATTGATAGTCAGACATCTGGTAAATGTTATATTGGAGGGCAACAATAGGGAACACTGCAGCCGCAGGTGTCTTTGGTTGGTTAGATGTTTCGGAGATGTTTGTTGCAGAACAGCTGAGAGATCATGGCCAGCCTGTATAACTAGATCATGTCCAAGGACGATATCAGCTGACTTGTCAAAAAGGATGTGAGCAGCGTGGACCGCCTTAAGGCACGTGGGGGCAGTTCGGGCGACAGGGTCCAGGCGGGCTGAGTAGTAGCCCAAAGGCCGACACTTATGATCATAGCTTTGTGCTAGAACTCCAGAGACATGACCTTCCGATTCAGAGACAAAAAAGTGAAATGGCTGAGTATAGTCTAGTAAGCCCAAGGCCGGGGCAGAGACAACAGCCTGTTTAAGGCGGTCAAAATATAGTCTGTGTTGATGAGAAACACGTGGATCTTCAGCATGAAGCCAAACTGAGCCTTCATCCTTGAGACAGTCGTACAGAGGTTGCATGAGCTTTGAGGCATCAGGGATCCATTGCCTGCAGTAAGTGATGAGGCCAAGGAAAGTCTGCATAGCGGAGTAGATGGTTGGGAAGGTGATATCCATGATGGCTTGTTTTCTTTCTTCAGTCAGATGTCTAGCACCTTGTGATATACAATGTTCGAGGAAAATGACCTTGGGCAGACACCATTGGACTTTGCCTTTTGAGACTTTACAGTTAGCTGAGTGAAGAAACCAGAGAAGGGATTCTGACATCTCTGGCAAATTTTCTTCAGTGCCACATAGCAAAAGATCATCCACATACTGTAGAAGGGTGACCTGAGGGTTCTCTTGAACCCATGGCTCCAGAATAGACTTCATAGAATGAGTGAATTGGTTAGAAGAGTTCTGGGCTCCTTGTGGAGTCCTGGTTCATGTAAACTGTGCTCCTTGAAAGGTGAAGGCAAAAAGAAACCACGAATCTTCATGTAAGGGTATACTGAAGAAGGCGTTGGCCAGATCTAACACCGTAAACAAGGTGGCCGTTGGAGGCACCTGAGACAAGAGGGTGTTTGGGTTAGGTACCACTGGAGTTTCTAAAATGGTAGCTGCATTGACGGCTCTGAGATCCTGAACCAACTGGTATCTTGGAGACTCTCCCGGAACGGTTTTCTCTTTTACAGGAAAGAGGGGTGTATTGCATGGAGATACACATCTGACAAGGACTCCTGATTCCAGGAGGGAAGCGATTTGGGTACCCAAGCTTTGTTCTTGTGCAGCCTTGAGGGGGTATTGTGGCAACCGTGGATACTTGTGTCCAGGCTTGAGGTGTACTCGGACCGGGGGAACCTGCAGGAGGCCGACGTCCTCTGGCCCACTGGACCACAGAGAGTGAGGTTGTATGGTCATCATCATGAGAGGGAAGGCTTTAAGAACACAGCGGTCTTCAGTCCCTTGTTCGGAATGAGGGTCCCGCAAAAGAAGCTCCATACCATGGTTTCCGAAGGTAATTGTTGCCTTCATCCGCTCTAAGAGATCGGCTCCCAACAGATTGACAGGGCAAGTTTCAGAGACCAAGAATCTTGTGAGCACTCCGGTGAACGGTCCTGCAGACACAGGGACTGTGAGTGGAGAGGAAATATGTTGGCCTTCCACCCCAACACAGGTGAGGGTATCCGGTGATACAGAAGGAGGGAGCTGTGCAGAGGAAATGACAGATGTGGCCGCCCCAGTGTCCACCAGGAACTCCAGTGGTTGATGGTCCACCTGTAAAATGACAGTCTCTGAGGATGTGGTGAAGGCTACCACACTCCCAACATAACATTCGTCCTTCAGAATCACGAGGTTGTCTTCTGTTTCTAGATGATCCCTTGTCATCTCTTCTGTCTTGTTTTCTATATGTGGGAGGAGTATCATCACCTGTGCCTTTAACCATTACCCACTTGATTCCATGTTGGTTGCCAGGGGGTGGGTAGCTTTCTTGAGCTTGATATACCATGGCAGGAGCGGCTTTCTTCTTTGGCTTAGTATCCTTTTCCATTTTTAGCATGGCTTTTTGGAAAGCTTTGACAATGTTCACTACGTCGTTGAAAGAAGAAGAACGAATCTCGGGCTGTACTCTCAGGACTTCATCTCTGAGAGCGTCTTGTAGGCCATCTACTAGGGCCTGAACCAACAGGGCGGCCTGCGTCTTGACGTGAGGACTGTATCCGAGATCCTCAAAATGCATGCTGAGTCTTGCAGCATATCTTTCCACAGATTCATCAGGGTCTTGTTGAACATCTCGTACAGACCCAGCTTGATCTGACAAGCGATCCTGAGCCCAGGCCTTTAACTGTTACATGTATTCTAGGCCGGATTCATACGTCCTAAGGGGTCCTGCTTTTGTGGAATCCATGGCCTTTTGAAAGCTCTCCGTTTTCGGCTAAGTGAGCCTGGCATTCTGCAGCCAGAGTAGAACCAGCAGCAAGGGCAATTTTGCGAGCCAATCCTCCAACATGGCTCATAGGGTGTTTGCAGGGTTGACTATGGCCCCCACCCGATGTGTAAGGATGTCACCATAGCCTATTGACAGAGTGACAGGGCGTCCTGATGGGTCTACTAGATTCTGAGAGCGGCAGGGGTCCCAGACTTCTGAGGGGCTGGGGGGTGGTGCTCTTTCAGCAGTTGCTTGGAGCAAGGGCCGGAATACGGGTAATGGATGTGGGGTGGAGGATGCCATAGGAGACGTATGGGGTAAAGGGTGGGGGCTGGAGTATCTTGAGCCCATCCCTCATCTGGCACCGTATCGTCTTGAGTAACAGTATGTTGGCGGAGGGAGAGCAGTCTGGCCTGAAATTCTGGGGAGTTGAGGAGGATATCCCCAGGGTTGTGGGTGACTCCCATAGGAAACAGGGGAAGCGTCTCAGCATCGTGGGCTGGAGCAGAGGGTGTCACATTAGTTTCAGATGGGTACTCTGGGATTACGGGCTTTTCCACCTGTGCTGGTGGCTGGTAATATGCACCGGACGGATCTAGTAGTGGATATAGGCTGGATTGGGGCTTTCCGGGCCTCCCACAACAAGTAAGAGGTGTAGCAAGATGGCTGTGGGAGGGAGGAGGGGGGAGTGGGGGTGGGATTGTTCTTGGGGGCAGGCTGGGCATCGTGCCATGGGCGGCCCGCCCAGAGAGGGTTTTGCTCTCCACACACCCGACACGTCCACCCTTCCAGTAATTTGGCGTCGGCGCCATTATAGGGTGGTGACTGAGGGCTCAGTGTAGTGACAGGCATCAAAGGTGCAAAGGCCATTTTGAGGGCACATAACAAATCACAATCTGCAGCTTTCATGTATCCGAACAAAGGCTCGGCATTCTCTGTCCCCCCCCCTGCACCATCTACTCTAAGATGTGCTTGCAGAAATCCTCACCCAACTTTCCCAACTTCTGTGTAACACATTCTTTCTAAACTGAAGACTAAAGCCTGCCTGTACTGGATAAGCTTATCATGTTATACAAATTCCTAACATTCTTCTTGCCTTCTTGCCTTCCCGTAACTCCACTAATTGGCTTAACTCCTACAGCAGCATTCCGCAACTTACGAGATCTTTCAAATTTGAATATACACAACATTTTCTTATAGAATGCAATGATCTGTCGCGACTCAGATCACTGGTGCAGCCGACAGGTCACCACTCGTCAGTGTAGAGTACCCCTCAATACACTGATAAGACAGAGAGTACGCCTCAATCTGTCCCTTCCCTAACCTTGAATGGCGACTTTACAGTACGACTCACCACGGCACCCTGACTGACAGCAGAACCCCTCCTTATGAGGTTTCTCTGTATAAGACGAAGAGTACACCTCAATTCGTCTTCCTTCCTACTACAGCACCACCCGTCAGTGTAGAGTACTCCTCAATACACTGTTTCCTAACCTTGACTTTACAGCAGTCTCTGTATTAGACGAAGAGTACACCTCAATTCGTCACAGATTCTTTCTCCCTTACACTACAATTCAGGAATGCTTTGTAACCTTGACTATCAGTTACGGGAGGCAGCTATCTAAGAAAAGTACAGTGACCGGGGGAGGAGGAGGTGGTGTGCACACGAGCACGCGCAGGCATGCGACGTCACTCGTTTTAACACTTGCTGGTTCAGGACGTGGTGCGGGACGCCCAAGGTCTCACCACTCGACCGGTCACCCACCCAGATCCAACCTGACAACCCAACAGGAACCGCTGCGGCTGACACACAGGCAAGTGAGACATATAAAATACATCTCAACTTACGTGTTCGATGGAGGTTGATCAGGCCTCAAATTCAGCCACCGCGGTCACCACCAGGGAAGTCAGCAATATGGGTCCGGGAGGGCGGCGTACCGCTAGCCACGCCGCACGTTGAGCGCCATTTGTGGGGGTCGTGATGACATTCCACTCGTCCTCCAGTCACTCCAAATTCAAACTATGAGCATGGGTCAACCATTCAAAGAATGAGTCAGACAACAAGCTGGTTCAAGCTCAGAGCATGCTCAGAAGACTACTACAGTCAACGTCCTCAGCAATGTTCTGCCTTTATTTTTTACATGCACAAATCTAAATACACTACATAATGGGGAGGGGATAGGGGTTGTCCGGGGCGGGGTAAGCCATGAAAGTCCAGTGTCTGGCCACTCCTGATTGGTCCACATCTCCTTATCTCAGTCTCTGGGCAGATATTGCAGCCGTCAGCTTATAATCTTGTTTCGTTTCTCTGAAATAAGTCTTGGCAACACTAGAAATATCTTAGTTTAAGTTTCGATTTGAGCACTACGTAGCAAGGAAAGCTTATTGTTATATGACACAAAATGGTGGTTAGTACATTAGCAAAAAAGCGTATAAAAGTTACAAAAGTATAAAAGTTACAAATATATATATTCTCTTTTACCCCGACAATGGCGTCCGCTCTGGCAAGGCGGGAAATCCTTGGAAATGGCGGGAACCGCTTCCCAGTGGCGGGAAACTCTGCAGATGGCGGGAAAAAGCTGTTAATGGCGGACAACCGGCGGGAATCGACTGGTGATGGGGTCCGATGGCGGGGACCCTCCGGAACCGGCAGGAGACTTCTTTTTGAGGTAAACTTGCACTCTTCTTCAGGCACGCAGTACCCGGGTGTTGCGGGCACGTAATCCTGCCGACTACGCCAAAGTTGACGCACCCCCTGGGCCATATTCTTTAGGGGGAATACCCGGATCCGGATCAGATGGGAGTTGTAGTCGCCGAGTGGCTGTGACCCGGTCCGTGCCCAGGGTGTCAAGCTCAGTTGTATGTGGCAGTCCTACAGATGTTATTAAGTTCTTTATTGTCGACTACGCCACCCGTTGTATTGCGGTCACTATGGCCGCCGCTGCAGCAGGGTCCGCTGAGGCTGATGGTGTTGGTGCAGCTTTTGGTATTATAACCCCCAACGGGTGGGGTATAGCCTCAGGGGGTCAGGTGCAGAGGATGGGGGTTGTGGTGGTGCAGCATAGATGAGACAGAGTCGGGTTGTGCAGTTTAGGGTATTTACTTACTGCTGATGTTCTGGTCACTCCAGCTTCAAGTGACCACCCGAGCCGTGCTGCGTCCACCAGGTCCTGGACTCGGCCAACCCCCAAGTAAGTCCGGAGCGTGACCCTGAGCTCTCCTTCTGTCCTTTCCTCTGGCCGTCCCCACCAGGGATCCACCTAGGTCCAGCTCCCTCGGGCCTTCTGTTGGGAGACCCTTGGCCTTGGGTTCCCTGACCCTCCACGTGGTCTGCCTTCGGGGTGGATGTGGTGGGTGGCCGTGGCAGACGCTGCCCACGGCCTCCGGTCTCTGGCTAGGGTGTGCTTTTGCCCCCACCAGTTTGGGATCCGGTACCCTGTTGCCGACTCTTCACCCGGGGATTGAATTTGGGTTCTCAGAGTCCTCTCTTTTCCTCCTCTGGGTCTTTCCTTCTCTGCTCCACTCTCTCTCTGCAGGCTCATCTGGACCTCTGCTTCTTACTCTGACAGACTGACCCTGATCTAAGATGGTGCCCACCTTATATACTCCCTCTATGTGTGAGCTCAGGTGACCAGCACCCAATGAGCTCCTAACTTTACCCAGGCTGCTCCCCCTATCTGCCCCTACACTACTTGGGATGTTCCACCCCCCTCCCACTCCAGCCAGGGACAGACACGGTCGTACCTGCACATTTCTAAGTGGGAGTACCGTCGGCCTGCCCCTCGGAAATGGGATGTGTGTAGTGCATGCAGCCTACCGAGCTCAGGTCCACACTCCATCCTTACCCGGGAGTGGAATATCACACCTCTGGTTTGAGGTGCAATACCCCTGTAGCAGCCGAATCCTCAGGGTGCTACATCAGCGCCGCTCCCCGGTCCTCCCTTCACACCCTAGGCGCATGGATGTCAGTGGCGCTGCCTGTGCGGATACTTCCGCTGCGAGAACCCGGGACATGAGCGGGCGCAGCAGAAGTATCTCGACCCGCAGCGCCGCTCCCCGGTCCTCCCTTGACACGCTAGCCGCTGATGTCCCCACTGTATCCGCATGGTGTTACAAAGGTCCGGACATTTGTGTTAAAAATCGCTGATTGGTCGCAGGCGCTGCCCGCGACCAATCACCGATCTTGGCGCCACATTTAAATATCAGCCGCGACCAATCACCGATCTTGGCGCCACATTTAAACACCGCTGTGCTGATTGGTCGCGGACGCTATTTAAATGTTGCGCCCAAATCGGTGATTGGTCGCGGTCTTGGCCCGCGACCAATCACTGATCTTGCCGCAAAAGTTTAACACTACTGTGCTGATTGGTCGCGGATGCTGCCCGCGACCAATCACCGATTTGGGCGCCAAATTTAAATATCGGCCGCGACTAATCACCGATCTTGGCTCCACATTTAAACACTGCTGTACTGATTAGTCGCGTACGCTATTTAAATGTGGCGCCAAAATCGGTGATTGGTTGCGGCCGATATTTAAATTTGGCGCCCAAATCAGTGATTGGTCGCGGTCAGCGCCTGCGACCAATCAGCGATTTTTAACACAAATGTCCGGACCTTTGTAACACCATGCGGATACTGTGGGGACATCAGCGGCTAGCGTGTCAAGGGAGGACCGGGGAGCGGCGCTGCGGGTCGGGATACTTCTGCTGCGAGCAGTCGCTCATATCCCGGGTTCTCGCAGCGGAATTATCTGCACAGGTAGCGGCGCTCCGCGGTCCTCACCAATACGATTCCGCTCCCCAGTCCTCACCAATACGATTCGCTGATTGGTCGTGCTCTCCGCCCGCGACCAATCAGTGATCTTGGCGCTAAAGTTAAACACCGCTCTGCTTATTGGTCGCGGCCGCTGCCCGCGACCAATCACCGATTTGGGCGCCACATTTAAATAGCGGCCGCGACCAATCACTGATCTTGCAGCCACATTTAAACACTGCTGTGCTGATTGGTCGAGGACGCCAGACGCGACCAATCAGCAAGATTGGCGCCAAATTTAAACAACGCTCTGCTGATTGGTCGCGGATGGCAGCCGCGACCAATCAGCGAGATTGGCGCCAAATTTAAACAACGCTCTGCTGATTGGTCGCGGTTGCCAGCCGCGACCAATCAGCGAGATTGGTGCAAAATTTAAACAACGCTCTGCTGATTGGTCGCGGACGGCAGCCACGATCAATCAGCGAGATTGGCGCCAAATTTAAAGAACGCTCTGCTGATTGGTCGCGGACGCCAGACGCGACCAATAAGCGAGATTGGTGCCAAATTTAAACAACGCTCTGCTGATTGGTCGCGGATGACAGCCGACCGCAACCAATCAGCAAGATTAGCGCAAAATTTAAACAACGCTCTATTGATTGGTCGCGGCCGCCAGCCGCGACCAATCAGCGAGATTGGCGCCAAATTTAAACAACGCTCTGCTGATTGGTTGCGGCCGCCAGCCGACCGCGACCAATCAGCGAGATTGGCGCCTAATTTAAACAGCGCTATCTCCCGACGGCAACTGTGAACGGAGGACCGAGGAGCGGCGCCACCGGTCGGGCTGCTTCTGCTGCGAGCAGCCGCTCATCTCCCAGCTGCTCGCAGCGGAAGTACCCGCACAGACAGCGCCGCTCCCCGGTCCTCACTAATACGACGCTGATTGGTTGCGGCCGCTGGCCACGACCAATCATCGATATGGGGGGCAAATTTAAACCCCGCTCTGCTGATTGGTCGCGGTGGCCGGCCCCGACCAATCAGCGATTTTGGTGGCAAATTGAAACACCGCTCTGCTGATTGGTCGCTACCGCCAGCCGCGACCAATCAGCGATTTTGGCGCAAAATTTAAACAACGCTCTGCTGATTGGTCGCGGACGGCAGACGCGACCAATCAGCGAGATTGGCGCCACATTTAAACAATGCTCTGCTAATTGGTCGCAGTCGCCGGCCACGAACAATCAGCAGTATTGGCGCAAAATTTAAACCCCGCTCTGCTGATTGGTCACGCCCGGCGGTCGCGACCAATCAGCCATTTTGGCGTCAAATGTAAACCCCACTCTACTGATTGGTCGCGGTGGATGGCCACGACCAATCAGCAATTTTGGTGCCAAATTTAAACAACGCTCTGCTGATTGGTCGCGGTCGCCGGCCGCGACCAATCAGCAGTATTGGCGCCAAATTTAAACACCGCTCTGCTGATTAGTCGCGGTCTCCGACCGCGACCAATCAGCAGTATTGGCGCCAAATTTAAACTTCGCTCTGTTGATTAGTCGCAACCACCGGCCGTGACCAATCAGCGATATTGGCGCCATATTTAAACACCGCTCTGCTTATTGGTCGCGGTTACCGGTCACGAATAACCAGCATTATTGGCGACAAATTTAAACACCGCTCTGCTGATTGGTCGCGGCCGTGACCATTCACCATTATTGGCGCCAAATTTAAATACCGCTCTGCTGATTGGTCGCGACCGCCGGCTGCAAATAATCAGCATTATTGCCGCCAAATTTAAACCCCGCTCTGCTGATGGGTCGCGTTCGCTGGCCGCGACCAATCAGCATTATTGGCGCCAAATTTAAACCCTGCTCTGCTGATTAGTCGCGACCGCCGGCCGTGACCAATGTGCGATATAGGCGCCATATTTTAACACCGCTTTGCTGATTGGTCGCGGTTGCCGGCCTCGACCAATCAGCGATTTTGGCGCCAAATGTAAACACCGCTCTGCTGCTTGCGCCCGGTCGGCCGCATACCTATTCTAGAATACCCGATGCGTTAGAATCGGGCCACCATCTAGTCTTTAATAGTTACATTACCACAAAGCAATCATGGGGGGATAGTTATATTAGGAAACACCGAGGTCCGTCACTGCTGTGAGTTATTATCTCTGTGGCCCCAGATAAGCGGAGAGTTCAGATAAACGATGGCTGTGATTTAGGGAAGTGCTGGGATCTTATGCTGGTTTTTCCTATAATCGGACATTATAGGGCAGAGTCGGACAGTCCACAGTGACGGCCTCCATTCCTCACCGGTCACAGACACTGCGGGAACTTACAGAAACTTTTCGGAAAACTCTGATTCCTGGGATGGAGACTCCACCTGAAGCAAAAAGTGATATAAAAAGCGAGAGGGACGGGGATGGAAGGATCAGACTGGAGATCCACCGGAATATAGAGCGACCAGAAGAATCAGGATGGTCCTTACAAGGACATCTCTCATCCTTGTGAGTATTATAGAGACCATGTTATGCTATTGTGTTCAGTAAAGGAGATGATATCCAGAATTCAAATGTTAATTCCAATAGTCTGGAAAAAGTTCCATGATTTATAGCACTTGCAAGTATTTGATAAAATAATAGTTAAAGGAATTTTCCTTTGAAGAGGTAAGATTATATTGAATGATTTTATGAAATCAGAAGAGGAGAAAGGCAGGACTCTGATCCTAAATAGTTATTTTAAAATGATTTTTCAGCTCGGGGTTAATAAAACAGTTTATAAATGAAAAGTTCTATATCTTTCTATTATACTTTGGAGCCGATTCTTTGCTGACTGTTTTTTTGCCGAGTTTTTGGTGTTCGGCACCTTTTATTTTTGTTTGTGGCGTATTCATCTTAACATTTACACCTTTTGTTTCAGTCCCTTTTTTATGTTTACGTCCTTTTTTTGTTTGTTCGCTTCTTTTTTTCGCTACATTTCGGAGTTTAGGGTTTCCAGATGTTTTCATCTGATTTATCATTTGTGACTTTTCAAAAAGTCGCACATTTTGTTGCTAATTTTCTCCAACCTCTCGGAGTGATTTGATGCATCACTAAAATCTTGCCCATATTTTGCAACATTTTAGCAGAACATTCAACTTTTTAAGCTAAAAAGTTGCAAGACAGGTTAAAGTAAAAAGCATTTTTTGATTTTGAGCAAAGTTGATGAAACGTTTGGGCCATTTTGATGACTTTGGCGCAATGAAAACCAAATGACAAAAAAAAGAAAAAAAAATGCAAATGATAAACTGGACCCTTTATGTTTCAATTGCTCCCAATTTTAAAGATATTAGTTTGCTGTCAGTGAATGAGAACACTGCTGTTTCCATTCAGTAAACCTGTCTGTATGTAGTCGAAAAGCGGATACAATTGTATCCAGTGCAGACAATGCTCTGTAAGCAAAACTCCAGACTGATACATTGTAACAAGCTATTAGATTGTGGCTGATATATATTTTGCTCAGGAGCATTTTCTAGACTGGATACAATGTATCCGCTGAGAGCAGGAGCAGCAATGTGCAGGATTACGGCCTCCGAATGGAAACAGAACCGTCCTCATTCACTGACATCAAACAGATCCTGAAGATGGTGAGAGATGAAACACAAAGTGTAATAACACAAAGATGTAGAAGATTTCATTTATTCACTGATTTACCGCTGCTCCCATCACTAGTGGTGACGTTACATTTCAGGACAGGACACATAATATTTGTAATTCCCCCTCTAAAGGAAGATAATAGACTCAGCCTTGTTAGAGGGGTTATAAGAAAGGGTTTTATATATATAATAAGAAAACAAACCAAGTATTGCTCACCCTCCCCGGGTCTAACTCCAGCTTTCCGACACTGCCTGGTCTGTGCTGATTGTCTGCAGTGCTGACATCAAGTTGACAGCATTGCAACCAATCAATGAGCTGAACACAGTCATGATTGGCTGTAGAGTTGTCGATGTGATGTCAGTGCTGCAGACAATCAGCAGAGATCCGGCAGCAGCGGAGAGCTGGAGTTAGACCCAGGGAGGGGGAGTAATACTCAGTTTGTTTTGTTACAGCCACTGTAGCCCATGATAGTCACTATTCTGAAAGGGGACAACCCCTTCAAGGCAAACGTCATCTGCACAAGACAAGTTTCCCCTATTTTTGGAATGATGTGAATTATTCTCCATGTTCTCCCCATCTTTCCCTATCTCTCAGGTGGCCGTCCTGGTCTCCTTCGGCTCGTCGGCCTTTCTACCAGAGGAGGATTTGCCCCATAATCAGGAAGGATCTAGGGGTGAAGAGCTCCCTCTAGAGGGCAGACAGAGATGTCCTGGAAGAAGGAACCGGCACCTGCCGACCAGTATGACAGTGGACACCAGTCTGATTGACAGCAGCTCTATGGACGGCTCGGAGCAGATGGAGGACGGTCACACCCGCTCTCTGTCCCCCTGGGAATACAGGTAATATCACAACCTGTCACATTACAAGCAGCGCTGAATAGTGATACAGTCCGGTGGAGATTCCCGGAGTCTCCTGTAGAAGGACGTCTAGTAAAGTATAGAAAGAAAATAATCTTTTCAGTAGAGTTACAATAGCAGGGAATAGCTTGTCGGGATGTTTTTATAACCCCTTTAGTGGAGAATAACGTCTTCCCATCTTCTAGCCGCCTCTCGTTCTTCTTTTCCTGCCTACAAGCTCCCAGTAACTGTTCAGAAATCTCCCCTGTCCCCAAATAGACTTCAGGGGAGGAGGGAGATGCAGCTGCAGTTATTAGAAATAAAACATGAAGGAGAGAAGCTGAGAGCGCACGGCGCGGCTCTGACATCACCCAGAATAACCTTGTATGGAGGGAGAAACTGGAGATTTATAGAGCAGAAGACTGAAGAAAAAGCCTCGAGAATCTGCAGGATAAGAACAAGGAGCGCGGACATGGACCAGGTGTTACACAGCTTCTCTCACTGTGTATTTTTATTCCCAGTCTCAGCACAGATACCAACAGGTTCCCTGTCGTCATTGCCGAGGCCGATTGTCTGACTTTTGCTTGTGTAGACACTGATGGCCATGAAAGTCCAGACCTGATCTCCTTCCCCATCCAGCAGGAGGTGATGGTCCTACGACGGGAGCAGAAAGGCTGCAGCTTCTCCTACAGACTGGAGGGCGAGGTGGTGACTCTGGGCTGCACATGTGTCAGACCGACCATCAGCTATTGCTGAATATGTGGAAATATGGATGATGGACGCCTGATTGTCAACTTTTAAAATTTCTTGAGAATTTTTTATTTAAATAATAAAATAAAAGCAACTTTAATTTTTTTATAGTGTTATCTCTGGTTACAATAGGTTTTGGGGTTTGGTAGTAGCTACTTGTCCATTACACAGGTCCATGTTATGGTGGAACATACTGGTATCATCAGAGGACACATGCCGTATATTCTCATTGTATAGGGCCATGCTGCTCCTTCAGGTGTCCTCAAGTTCATATGGAGGCGTCTTTTCTTCTTTAGATTCCAATACAATGTTTCTAGGGAAAGTTCCTCCATAAAAAGAAATCTAATATGGCAGAACGTCTGCAGCTCCGTAATATGAGGGAATCTGTGTGACGCTCTACAGGCGATGTGCAAATGGGCCTTCACCTTAAAGGTTTGGAACAAGATGGTGAGTTATCACTTATCCATAGGACAGGGGATAATTACTGATCGCTTGGGGCCCAATCACTAAAGACCCCACTAATCCCAAATGTGGGCTCCATAATGAATGGACTGGAGGTCAAGTATGCGGACCCCTCATTGTGTATGGGATTGTTGGATTGCCGAGACTAGCGCTCATTCTCAGGTTTCCAAGACACGGACAAGATGGCGGATCAGACTATAAATTATCTTGAAAGTTTCTGACATGGCTGAAAATCAGTTTTTTGGCCATTATAAAATACTGTGAGGCCGATATATTAAGACTAAAGTTGTGCACGGACTGAAGTAGCATTACTGGCAGAAGAAACGCCAACGCTCTTGCAGAATTTGACAGGTGGACATAGCCATGTCCCATCCAGTCCCGGCTCCTCTCTAGCTCTGCCCATTTTGGCGGAGTTTCTTCAAACTAGCGAAAAAATTTTTAAAAGTGGGAACATTTCTGTACAACTCCTCTTTGCTCAATTTTTTTAAAAAACTTTCAAAGCAGATTACTCCAGTTTTCTGATTAAAAAAGCTATGATGAAAGTTTTTGGTAAGTCCATTACTACACACCACCAAAAACCCACCTCTCCCAGGGGCTTGCCTATAATAAATGCAGGGTTTACTGTCTCCTTCGTGCCCTAGAGACTAGGGGAGCCAAAAAGGTCCCTTTGTCCCATATGCAAATGTGGCACCCAGGGGATGGGGACTACTCGGCGCCCGGGCCTTAATGCCTGGTCTTGGGGGATGTCGCGGTGGTCGGCTCCCGGGCCCGTACCCTGGGGTCTCTCTTAAAAAAGGGGAAAATGAAATGTCAAAGTTTGTGACGCCACCTGTGGTGTCTGGTGAGGATCACCAGCGCTGCGGCAGTCCACTGAGGCCGGTGTTACGGCAGCTATGATGGTGTAGCTCCCCACAGGTGGAGCTAGGCCTCAGGGCAGCGATGTTTGACGAGGTGCACAATATGGCGGTGACCCAGCCGGGTCCAAGGAAGAACAGGGGACACACACACACGGTTTGCTTCTGTACCTTTTACTGGTGGAAATGCAGGTACTGTCCGGAGCACTGTAGGGTGAGGGGTGCACTGCAGTACTCTCCCCAGTGAGCAGGTGTAGGGCCTCCTGTTTCTTCGCCGCTTAGTGTTAGTCTCTGGCCTGCCTGGAGCTAGGCCTAACTTAGTCTCTGTTCTGCACCGGCTGATCCTGTGGTAGGGCCTTCTGTTGGAGTACACACTCCCTGGTATATGGGGCCTCGGTAACTCCTGACCCTGGAATAACAGTCAGCGTTTGGTATTCCTGGGACATGTAGTTTGCCAGGGGTTCTGGTTGTCTTCTGCTGGGTGTAAAGAATCCCTGCAGACTCGGACCCGATGTCCGGTATATGGTTCCTGGGGTGAGCCGGTAAAGCTCCTCTGCCCCCAATGCTATTTACTCCTCTAGCCTTCGGCCTACTCAGGCCCTCACTAGGCTATACAAACTGGCAGTTGGTTGGCTGCCTCTTCTGCTGCTCTCTGAGCGTCAGCAACGCTCCTAGCTCACTTAACTCGAGCTGCTTGAGTCTGACTGAGCTCCACTGCAGACTGACCTGTTTCTCTGTGTCTCACTCTGCAGGAACTGGCTGTGGACTCCAGACTGTTCTGTCTCCACTCTCTTCCTGAGGAGAACTAACTCACAGACTCACTCCTTCTGTGTCTGAGCAGGAACTGCTGAATCACTCCACCTTCCCTATTTATATCCCTATCGGGCTCCCTCTGGTGGTCTGAGGTGGAAGGTGGAGGTGTGTGTATGCTGTGAGGGCCTCTTGTGGATAAAACCTGAAATGCACCCCTCCAGGATCTGTGGCTCCATGCGCAGCAGGGCGTCACATAAAGACTCTAGATTATTACTACTAATAGTCAGTTGGAGGAACTGATGGAGATTTAGCATCTGGGCCCTCGAGCTTCTGGATACATCACTGATCACCCTTATACTAAAATAAGGATATGGCAGCATCATCTTCTGTCTCAGGCTCTGGAAGACGTGTGAAGGTAAGGAGTAAAATGGGTTCTGAGGAAAACAGGGAAATCCTGGAGCAAACCTTCTGCAGGTGACAACTCGTGAGCAGATTTATCTTCCAGCAAAGCGAGAACTCAGACCGTAAAACCAAAACTACACAGTATGGACTGAAAAACAACAATGTGGTGGGGTCACTGACCAAATCAACTCAATAAAGGACGCGTGGATAAACCTGAAGCTTAAGTGAGGATTGGGGAACATGGCAGGGATTGTCGAGACCTATAGACTTATCCAGTACTCAAGACAATGACTGCCAAAAAGTCCACCAATGTCTTCACTTACGTGTGTCTATGTTATGACTCTTTCAGGGTCATCTATTTGGTCTCCGACATGTCACTTGGTTCATGTATTGTCCGTATTGTGTTATTATATAAAACACTGGGTCATTGAGAGGAAGAGGAGCCGGAGCTATAATGTGCACCAGGGCTAAGGAACATTTAGGCCACGTGAGCGCAACATGCAGCCCGGGCTCCACAGTATGTAGATAGACGTGCCACAATCTCTGTCCTGAAGTCCTTGTGAGATCCGGGTCAGCGCCCGCTATCGACTGCTCCCATGTATCTTTTCTGGCTTGTGGCTTAAAGTGATGCCCAGCATGGACAAGACAGCACTAATGGCACACAATGTGGCTAGCATGGCATCAACGGCAATGTTATGGAGGCACTGTGTAGCTAACACTGTTATGGGGGCATTGTGTATGAACTGGTCAATCATCAGCACTGGAGGTCCTATGTAAGTAGATCCCACCATTCACCAGGCTCCTAAATCAGAGGAACGTACCGCCCCCTACTCCAGGTAGAAAAATGTAAAACCGTCCATGTTGTTAATATTGTGTAATATAAATGATTTTCCTGCAAAAGTTGCTGAATATTCTCTATTATTTGCTGTTATAAATTTGTTATTAGTCATTATTATAGGTGGAGATTTTCTTACTGACCCCACAGCCCTAGTGAGAAGGGTGGTCGCAGAAGTGATCACTAGAATACAGAAGGTTATGTGACAGTGGGGATGTGACCCCTGGGCTCCCCAGGACGCCCAGCACCGAATCCAACTGGTCCCTGTGCATAACACTTATGTAGAGCCATATTAGGTAAAAAGGTCCTAGTCTATGGATAAAATCTATAGATCAGAACATGTTTTTTCTACATTGACCGTCATTCTTAGGTGTAACAGAATCACTGGTCCTCGCATACACTTTTGGTTGAGGTTTAGAGGATTAATGGGAGACATGTAACAGATATTCTCCTGTTTGGAGCCCACCCATCAAACATGTATAACGTATAGTACTGACCCCCCATAAATGTCCATTAAATCCAAAGGGACATTAATCAATTTGAAAGTTTTATTTTTAAATTAAGAATTGCATGGAAGGACGAGGAGATGTTCTTGGAGGAACCTCCTTCTTCAGCAGATGTTCCTTGCTGGTCAGGAGGCCACATGTAGATTGTACCAGTCCTTCCATACAGGTACAGCATTGATGGTGGACGCGCTGTACTTTCCTCAGGACGCTAGACGTGGCGGTTTTCTGCCCTCGCGATGTTTATGGAGCCGCGGTGACAGACACCAAATAAGCAGCTTTTTCGGATGGAGTGAGCAGCCCTGGATAGTCCACGACGGCAGGAAGAGATCACCCGGCGGAAGAGAGAACCTATGAGAAGAGACGTAACACTGATGTCAGTAACAGGACTCCAAATCAGAGGACACGGCTGTGCTGTCACTGTGGCCGGACGCCAGAGGAATCATCCATACACAGGTGACCCTTAATAACATGACATTACTTGTAGTGTGCCTCAGTGTTGCCTTATAATCAGTTATATAAACCTCAGTGTAACATTGAGGCCATAAAGGGGTCAGTATGGGCCATATGGGGCAGTGGGCGCAGGATTCGGGTCAGTTTGGAAGAAGACTAAAAGGCCCCTTATAACTTTTAATGAATAAAAGAATGGAGATTTTTACAGAATGAACTGCTTATTGCTTTATAGGGAGAAAAAAGTAGTAATTTTCTGATCCTTTATGTGCACGTTCACATTACACGTTTTGATCATAGGCTGTAATAGGATGTCATATAGACCTGTACACACCTGACAATGGGGAGGACTCGCTGTCCTTAGCAGTAAAACACTGCTTGTCTACATCAGGTTTGGAAGGGGAAGATTCTTGCTGCCTGTTTGGTAGAAGAAAAACATATAAATTACAAGTAAAAACAATAAGAACACCCGTCTGCAAGGCCGGTTAGGACATTTGGATAACATGGAGGAGGCACCCTGCTCAGGACCCACTTCTATCACTAAGAATGGAGAATCGCTAGTAATATTGGCCTGTAATGAGTTGGAAATGATTGACTGGTTGCAATGATTGGCTGTTATCGCCAGCGTTATCACAAGCCAGAACCACAGTGATCATCAATCATGGGGTGGTGGCGCTGGATATAGTACTGAGTTACACTTATATTACAGTTCATCTTCTGATATATCAAATCCAAACCCCATAATAATAATTTACTCACATATCTGAGTGTTTTGCACTCTCTGGGGAATACACTGGAGGTGGCTTCAGTTCTTCATCGTTCATCACCCTGGTATTGGTGGAACAGAGCTAAAACATAGAGAAAAATAAAATAAATATCTATTTAAACTTTATTTTAATTATAGGTTTTATAGATCTTACCGGTCACACTTACTTTAGAAAGCCTTTGAGACGATGATATAAAGTTCAGGCTTTCTGGCCAGTCATTGTCCTCGCTTGTGTCCCCCTCATCTGAATCAATAAGTTCATAATTGCTACATTGAGCTGCAAGGTATAAGTGTTATTAGAGATTATTGGCATAAGATTCAGTAACGGAAAGTCACCATTTTATTACTAATAATGATGGGGACTGGTTGTCACATATAATGAAAGACAAGACACACAACAGCTTTCTGCAGATAACGTCTCATTCTACTTCCAGGTCCAGATGAATTACACCCCAGAGTACTGAAGGAGATCGTAGAAGAAATTTTAGAACCACTCTCCATAATCTTTGAAAATTCTTGGAGAACAGGAGAAGTCCCAGAAGACTGGAGAAGAGCAAATGTTGTTCCTATCTTCAAAAAGGGGAAGAAGGTGGACCCAGTTCATAGGCCAGTGAGTCTGACTTCTATACCAGGAAAGATCTTTGAACAAATTATTAAACATCATGTATGTAAGTACATGGATAAGAATGAAGTGATTAACCAGAGTCAGCATGGGTTTGTAACTAACAAGTCATGTCAGACTAAATTAATTTCCTTCTATGACAGAATCACTGACTGGGTGGATCAGGGAAATGCTGTAGATATAGTATATCTTGACTTCAGCAAAGCATTTGACAAAGTATCTCACACCATCATTATTGAAAAAATGACCAAGTATGCAATGGACCGGGCAACTGTTAGGTGGATTCATAACTGGCTTAGTGATCGGACTCAAAGGGTGGTTGTAAATGGCTTCACATCCAGCTGGATGAATGTCTCAAGTGGGGTACCACAGGGCTCCGTCCTGGGACCTGTATTGTTCAACATCTTTATCAATGATTTAGATGAAGGAATTGAGGGTAAACTGATTAAATTTGCTGATGACACAAATCTAGGAGGGATAGCTAATACTAGACAAGAGAGAGAGAGGATTCAAAAAGACCTAAATAAACTGGAGCAGTGGGCAGCAACCAACAGAATGGTTTTTAACAGGGAAAAATGCAAAGTACTACATCTGGGCAATAAAAATGAAAAAAGCATATACAAAATGGGAGGAATAGAGCTAAGCAACAGTACATGTGAAAAAGACTTAGGTATACTAATAGATCATAGACTGAACATGAGTCAACAGTGTGATGCAGCAGCAAAAAAGGCAAATATAATTCTGGGATGTATTAACAGAAGCATACAGTCTAGATCACGTGAAGTCATTATCGGTCTTTACTCCTCTTTGGTCAGACCTCATCTGGAATACTGTGTACAGTTTTGGGCACCACATTTTAAAAAAGACATAGACAAACTGGAGCAAGTTCAGAGAAGAGCGACCAGAATGGTGACCGGTCTGCAAACCATGTCCTATGAGGAACGGTTGCAGGATTTGGGAATGTTTAGCTTGCAAAAAAGAAGACTGAGAGGAGACTTAATAGCTGTCTACAAATATGTCAAGGGCTGTCACATTGTAGAAGGATCATCTTTATTCTCATTTGCACAAGGAAAGACTAGAAGCAATGGGATGAAACTAAATGGGAGGAGACACTTATTAGATATTAGAAAAAAAATTTTGACAGTTAGGGTGATTAATGAGTGGAACAGGCTGCCACGAGAGGTGGTGAGTTCCCCTTCAATGGACGTCTTCAAACAGAGGCTGGACAGACATCTGTCTGAGATGATTTAGTGAATCCTGCTTTGAGCAGGGGGTTGGACCAGATGACCCAGGAGGTCCCTTCCAACTCTACCATTCTATGATTCTATGATTCTATGACTTACGGTCAAAGTAGCCGGTGTCCTCTTCTGACTCAAAGTCAGGAATGAAATGCGGCTCCTTACTTAGAAGACTGTCAAAGTCTATGCCACATAGGAATGGATGCATTTTGATCTCTTTAGCTCCTCCTGGGAAAGGAAAACAATAAAAAGTGATATAGACATTATCAGACAGACAGCTCCATATCTGAACAGTTTATGTTAATTTGAACTGAAGACGTAACAGAGCTGATGTGAAGAAAACTTGCTGAAAGTCCGAGCATGAAGAAAGGGAATGAACAAGCATGTAAAGCAGAGCACCTCAGTGCTGATCCTCAGGGGCGTGATCATTTATCTGGTCACAGAGGTGAAATAAGTCATTATTAATACTATTATATACATTACCTGTCCCAAGTCTATGTGCCGGATCTTTTCTGAGCAGCTCAGTGATGATGTCCTGAGCATCAGGTGGAGGAGTGCGATTATCAAATGTCCAGGTTATGTCATCTGTTATATTAAAAGAAAATGTTACAGAAAATAAAACCTCTTCATTTAGTTTATTAAACCAAAAATCTTTTGTATTAACACAACAAGTAACTAAACCACAGAACCAATCTAAGCAAATAATAATGATACCACACAGCATTCAGATTATTTTACTTACCCCTTAATATACTGCAGTAAGTGTCATATTTGGAATCCCCATGAAATGGTACACGGAATAGAAGGAATTCGTGTAGGATGATCCCTACCGACCACCAGTCCACAGGCCGCCCATAGCCTTCCTGTAAGATGACTTCAGGGGCGATGTATTCAGGGGAGCCAGCAATCTGGAAAGCAACAGAAGAAGGAGATGAGGAGCCGAGAAAATAATTGTGACGAATAACATCAGAGGAAAAAGTTTTCTAAATGAGAAGATATCAGAGAAGGAGAAATAGATGAGGAGAGTAAAGAACAAGATCCTGTAAGTAAAGCCGACCTCATCATCACGGAACTCTCTGGTGACATCCTCGGTTGGAGCCTTGTAGGTTTCTGATGTTGGTCTCATGAGGCCGAGTTTGGAAAGTCCGAAGTCCGTGACTTTAATATGACCAGATGCCGATACCAGGAGGCTGTGAAAAAACAGACGGTGTCAGCCCCAAGTAATAACCCATAGACTTTATGAAAATCTCTAACTTTCTTCCTCCTAGAGGGGGCACTTACTTCTCAGGCTTCAGGTCTCGGTGCACCACGCCAAAGCTGTGCAGGTATTCCACAGCCAGGACTGTTTCTGCAATGTACTTTCGGGCCAAGGGGACAGGTAAAGGTCCATAGATGTTCATAAGACTGCCACAGTCTCCTCCTACAGGAGAAAGCAAATATGACAGGAGAGGGTTTGTTACAATGTAAATTACACATGATGCGTGTGAATGAGAAATAAGCGGAGACATTGGGGCAGGATGTCACACATAGAGATATACTGTGTAATAATGCAAAAGAAAAACAATGGAGCATACCCTAATAGTAACTAGGACTGCGCTGAATGTCTATGAAGCCAAACCACAAATGTGCAAAAGCTGCAGAAATAAGTGCAAGGAAACAACGTCCCATATAAAAATGTGAAGCTATACTATGTATATACATGTGTATGTGCAGTATATGTGTATATAGATGTGTATGTGCAGTGTGTGTGTCATGACATGATTATATTTAAATAAGTTTTTTTTTATTCAAAAATAAATGTGGATTGTTGTTCATGACAAAACAATAAGGCATCCCCTAAAAATAAGCCCTAACCCATCTTTTGGAGCAAAAAATGATATAAGACCTTGTCTTATTTTTTGGAAAAACACTGTACAAACTGTTAAAATTCAGTCAAACCCTCCTTTATCTATAGTGAAAATTTCTGCCACATAATCAGTTTTCTGGCATTTTGATAACAGATAACTTATAGTAAAAGCAGTGTGGACATGTAACCATCTATGTGGTCACATTCTGCTTATGGAGAAGGTCCTAGAGATGAGCAGACCAGCGCTGGATATAGATACGATGGATATGTCCTACCTGGTACATACTCCATGACCATGCACAGATGACGTGTAGTTGGAAAGGAGCACAACATGGAGGCCACGAAGGGACAATCTGCGAATGTTAGGATGTCCCTCTCTAGAAAAGCCCGTTCAAGTCTTACTGGATCTTTCAGCTTCTGCTTGTCCAGTTTCTTCATGGCGTATAACTGTTTGGAGTCTTTTTGGCGCACTAAGTGGACGGTTCTGAAGAGGAAGAAAATCTGTGGTTTATAATGTATTCTTACTAATAGTCTGTCTATAGACCTCATCACATCTCCTGTACTAATGGTGAATACTAGATGTGCTGCCATCGCTACATAGATGATCTCCACTGGGAGGTCCTCATCCGTGTCACATCCTGACTCACTGGAAAAGAGACAATTAGATGTGCACAGAAGAGATGAGCGAATAAATTACAATGGATTAGAATTCTACTCAAATTTTACATTTATCCGCATTGGCCAAAATGGCGAAATTTTTGTAATTCTCTTCCTCTTGGATTCGGCAAGATTGTGAACGTTGACTACTATTTTCTAAACCTTAAAAGCCCTTCAAAATGTTAAAAAATAAACAAACTCTTATACTTACCTCTCTGGCCCCTCTATCTCAACCTTTTGGTCCTCACTGCACTTTCAAATCTGCTGCCAGTGCTGAAGTCCAAAAAAATGTCTAAGGCTGAGACAGGACTTCTGGCATTGATGACGTCTAGGAAGATTCTGCACAAACGCATAAAAGGTCATGGTGGCATGACATTGCAAATCTTCGTGCGCTTGCATAGAATCCTCCTGGACCTTCTCCAAACTAGAAGTTCTGGCCCAGCGTGAGCGGCAGCAATCTGAAGATGCGGTGAGGATCGGACAGATGACGCTGAGAAGCGGAGGGGTCGGAGAGCTGAGCAGTGAGGTGAGTATGAGTATTTTTTCCATTTTGTACATCTTACATTTATTAAGATCTGGGGTCTGGAGAGAACCCAGAGCGTAATAAGAGATATTACATTTGCCGAGTGATAACTTCTACGTGAATCGCTTTTCCCAAGAAAGTCTGCACGAAAGGCGAATGTGAATTCTGCCAGATCCGCTCTTCTCTAGAGAACAGGAATGTGGACTCCTATAATTCCTCTATGGTAACACTGTACGGGCACAGAGACAGAGGGATCGTCATAAGGAGCCCTATAAAACGTATATTATGCCGACATCAAGCTCACCCAAAAGCTCCACAGCTGAACTGTTTGATCTGTTTGTAGTCGCTCTTACAAGGATTTCTCCCTGGGTTCAATGATCCGATCAAGGCCTAGAAATAATAAGAAATGGCATTAAAGCATAAAATCTGCAGAAAGATAAAATCTGTGAATGCAGGAACTTCTCCTGTATATTATGTGGACGTGATACAAGCCGGACCCCCACAGACACCATTATATATAGGGGATATCCCCCATACACAGACATCACTGTACTGCTGGGGAGGAGACGGGAGATCACACAGCGGAGGCAGGAATAATAATGCCGCCATCACACACAATAGATCTGATCTCCATGAAGAATAGGGATATCCCCTCGTCATATGTGGGATAATATTATAAGTGTAATTCACCCCCGTTACCTGATGATACACAGGCGTCTCCGCTGATACTTACACTGGCAGATTCCTGGACCTCGGGGGTCTCACATATTCCACCGTCAGTAATTGCCGGCACAGATATTCCTATAATAATGAGGAGACGTTTTGTATTAGACGATATCAGTACATAATATATAACATCCATATAAAGAAGGAGATGACACGGGCTCTGTACACGGTGTAATACTGGTATATGGGATTCTGCACACAACGTATATATTTATGGCTCCTCCATAGATGGATATTCTGGACCATAAATGGCCATTGTTCAGGATCTGATTAATCCTAGAACAATTACATGATCGGGGACCTAGAAGCCTCCTTGTACATGATGGAGAAGAGCACAGAGGAGAGAAGCAGAATTACCTGCCTCCCTCCATTATAGTCTATGGGGGGCTCCGGAGCGATCACCGGCCTCGTACAGAGGATGGAGAGTAAATCTACATGTTCTCTGCCGTTCTCTATAATATCTCGATATTTGAATGTAAGAATATTAGATGAGTGCTCACCTTCCATCAGATCAGTGTTCAGCCCTGGCTGACTGGTATTAGGGTCCGGGATAGTCAGGTTTTCCCCCTCTTCAGAGTCACCTTCTGATGTTTCCTGATGGTCACAATATGTACAATTAATATAACATTTCACAAATACTAAATCACCGTATACAGTCCATCCTCGACTTACAAACATCTGACTTAAGAACGACTCCAAGATACAAAGGGTTGATTATGAAAAAAAAAAGCTAATATTCACCACTCTCCTCTCCGGCCACCCGGCTGCTCACCACCTACCGTCCAGTCCCCTTCTTTCCAATGTCATGTGCCGCTTCTCCGGTCTCTTCACTATAGTCCATGACTTCTGGCCACATTCAGGACCTAGATTTCACTGCTAATCATAAGGTCATAAGGACGAGACGGGAAGTCCTGCCCCATAGTGAAGAGGCTGGAAATGTGGCACACTATAATGGAAAAAAGAGGACCAGGTGGCGCACAGCGAGCAAAATATTATTGTTTTTTTTCACTCTTTCCATTTTACATTCAAATTTGGGTTACAAACAAAACTATAGGATTTATCTAGTTCGTAACCCAAGGACGGCCTGTACATAAGGCAGGAAGTACTAAACCTGGATCTATGGGATAATCTCATTACTGGACGGACTATACATAAGGCACGAAGTACAAAACCTGGATCTATGGGACAATCTCAGTATTGGACGGACTATACATGGCCGCTCCCTCCAGAAAATCAACATGAATATATAAAGGACTTGTATCTACAACTGTTCTCTAATAACTTCTATTGTCAGAACTGCAGCATTTACAAGAATGAAGATTGTAATGATGAAGTGAGACAGAGGTGGAAACACAACCTCTGCATCGCTGAGTACAGAATGTCACTACAGAGGGTTGAGCTGCAGAGACAGGCTGCCATAGAACATCCTGCGCCTCTGATATCATAAATCTGCCCCTCTGCTATATGACGGCTAATCTGGAATAGATCGAACCAGGACGTGTGATATAGAAGGTGATGGATCCTTACCAGATGCTCCAGTGAGCCGGCCGGACGCTTCAGTACATACAGGACCTTTTGGGCCAGTTGTATAATAAAGGCCAATTCTCCACTTGTGGATTTTTCTTCAGCCTATAAAGATGGAAATAAATAGAAAAGGAAAATCATGAGAGAACATGGAGGAGGTCGGTTATGTCACCACTTTACTCCTGCGATCTGCTCTACAATTACTACATATCTGGTGACTTAGTGCCGGTTATATATTATATTATTATCGGCCTAAAGAACTATTTTACGTGAATAAACTTATATTCTGTTATTATAACTTTTCGATGTCTTGTGCAGATTTCTGTCACTTACCTGTTGCACCAATGTCCTGATGTTTTTCTGTAAATGCTCAAGATATGCTGAGCTTATACGACCTTGCTGGTATTTGGTCAGGCAGTCTCTCAATATCTCCATAACCAGCCGGTAAGTGAAGCTGAGGACGCCATCGGGTAGTGGCAGCACAATGTCAGGGGCATAGGTGGTAAGAATCCCCTGCAGCAGTGCCAACACCTGAAAATTGTCTAAAGGAATTTCAAACATTTCAAATAAATCCAAATAAATCCAAATCGCAGTCAGTAAATCACTAGCTATGTAGCTAATCACCAACAACAATGACACCGGAATGTCAAAGTGACACTGTAGCTGTAAACACTGGCACAAGTAATGGTGGTGCATTATGATGTCATAATATCATCACGGAATGTTGAGATGTTACCATATATGGAGCTTCTCTCCATAAAAGGAAGTTGCCTAGCAACACAAGCAGCAACTCTATAGGCTGTCGGCAAGATCACAGACTGAACATGGAGATCAGCAGTGATTGTGAACGCAGTGAGCGTTGTCAGAGGTAAAAATAAAGCAAGTGTCAGAGGCAAGCATTAATAAGTTATTAAAAAAAAGCCCTGCATCCACTCCTATGTCACTAGGTAAAAAAATAATGACTCTACTTCTTTGGACAATTATAACCCCCAGAATGCCCTGAAAGCTGCAGAAATTCAAGAAATGCTGTGAGTTGTGGTTCTCTCCAAAGGCAAAAGGATTATAGTCAACCACATGTAACATAAATGGCCCCTATAGGATCTTCAAGGGTTTGTTCAGCGCCGCTTACTTCCATACTGGGAGGTGACATCACGTCTACAGATACATGATGGGACGGTGTAAGTGTGGCCGCCATCATGCCTGTGACTTGGTAGGTTTCCTCAGACGGCAGCTCACTCACCTCCCAATGTGGAAGGAAGCGGCCGGAGAACACTTTTAATCTATAAAAGAAATCAAGATTCCACCAAATCCGTGTAGAATATTTTTTGTTCTTTTCACTACACAAAAAAAAAATGATGAAAACATCTCATGTACCGCGCACTGTTACCCATAAATATTGTAGCTCGTTCCATTAAAAAAAGCTCTTGCCTAAATCTAAACAGAAAATGAAAGTTATGGGTCAATGATTAAAAAGCAAAATAAACTGGATATCTGTGTAATTGTATCAACCTGCAGAATAAAGTTAATTTATCTATAGTGAGCGGCAAAAAAAAAAGGAAAATAAAAAAGTGATGGAAGATTTATTTATTTATTCATTGTCACTCATATCATACCATTAAAAAAGAAAGAAACTGTAGTGGTGGTGAATTCTGATGTCATAATAGCGGTGATGTCATCATGGAATCTTGTGATGGAATCTTATATGGAGCTTCTCACTTTATAAGGAAGTTGCCTAGCAACAGTGAAGATGGTAAAACCATAGGGTGAGCATCAGTGCTTGTATGTAAGAGGGAGCTGTGGGCGCCGGGCTCTTCTCATCAGTGAGGGGATTTATAAGCGTTGAGATAAATTATTAATATCTGTTATACACAATAAAAATCATAATTACGTATTTATAAGAAATCCGGATTCAGGAGCTAAAAGAAATATCTTTACTGAGGGTCCACGGACTGAAAGTCAGAAGCCCACGCCTCACCACCCCCCAACTTCCCAAGATGGGGGTCTCTATTACAAATATGACCCTGCCTGCACTCCTTATTAAAGAAATAGAAGAACTGGGAGGACTATTGAGTTACACCTTAGATATAGACAAAACTGAGACCTTATTATTAAGAAGCCCTTCAAAGCCACTATGGACAAAGAGATTCCAGTTCTGCTGGATTGAAACGGCGCTGAAATATTTGGGGATATACAGTGACATGTAAAAGTTTGGGCACCCCTGGTCAAAATTAATGTTATAGTGAACAGCTAAGCAAGTTGAAGATGAATTGATCTCTATAAGGCCTAAAGATAAAGATGACACATTTCTTTTGTATTTTAGGCAATATATATATATATATATATATATATATATATATATATATATATATGGTCAGTTTTTACTTTTTAAAAATTACAAAAAGAAAAATGGGCCGATGCAAAACTTTGGGCACCCTTGGAGATTTGTGTGCTCAGATACCTTTGTTGACCACGATTTCAGACCTTAATTAGCCTGTTAGTGTTATAGCTTGTTCATTATCATTGTTAGGAAAGGCCAGGTGATGCAAATTTCCCAGCTTTATAAAAACCCAACCTCCTCTAACCGTGTGACAAAAACCAGCAGCCATGGGTTCTTCTAAGCAGCTGCCTAGCACTCTGACAATGAAAATGGTGGAGGGCCACAAGGAAGGAGAAGGCTATAAGAAGATAGCAAAGCGTTTTCAAGTTGCCCTTTCCCCAGTTTGAATTGTAATTAAGAAATGGCAGTTAGCAGGAACAGTGGAGGTCAAGATAAAGTCTGGAAAACCAAACAAAATTTCAGTAAGAGTCACTCGTAGGGTTGCTAGAGAGGCAAATCAGAACCCCGATTGACTGCAAAAAACCTTCAGAAAGATTTAGCAGACTTTTGAGTTGTGATACATTGTTCTACTATTCAGAGACACCTGCACAAATATGGCCTTCATGGAAGAGTCATCAGAAGAAAACCTCCCCTGCGTCCGACTTCTCACCATAAAATTCAGCATCAAAAGTATGCAAAAGAACATCTAAACAAGCCTGATGCATTTTGGAAACAAGTCCTGTGGACCGATGAGGTTAAAATAGAACTCTTTGGCCACAATGATCAAAGGTCTGTGTGGAGAAAAAAGGGCACAGATTTTCAGGAAAAGAACATCTTGCCAACCCTTAAGCATGGAGGTGGATCAATCATGCTTTGGGGCTGTGTTACAGCCAATGGCACCTGGAACATTTCACGGGTAGAGGGAAGAATGAATTAAATGAAATTTCAACAAATTCTTGATGCCAGCATAACATCATCTGTAAAAAAGCTGAAGTTGAAAAGAGGATGGCTTCTACAAATTGATAATGATCCTAAGCACATGTCACAATCCACAATAGACTTCAAAAGGAGCAAGCTGAAGGCTTTACAATGGCCCTCACAGTCCCCTGATCTGAATATCATTGAAAATCTTTGGCTCAACCTCAAAATAGCAGTGCTTGCAAGACAACCCAGGAATCTCACAGAACTGGAGTAAGGCTATGTACCCATGATGCAGAAATGCTCTGGATTTTTTCCTGAGTATTTCTGCATCTCCCTGGCAGAAAAAACGCATGCGGATTTTAACTGCTTTTTTTCTGCCAGGGACAAGCGTATGCCCCGCGTTTTTCACATGCGATTTCGCATGCGGGTTGTCAAGCGCTTTTCCCAGCAATTTTAGCATCACTTGGAAAAGTGCTTGACAACTTGGTCACACTATATAAATCCATGTAACCGGCATGGATTTATATAGTGTGACCAAGTTAATAGTTAAAAAGAATGGTAAAAAATAAAAAATAAACATTATACTTACCTTCTGATGGCCCCGGGTCTCCTTCTCCGGTGCGTCCAGTGTGTTGGGCAGCTTACAGTGGTCTAAAAGGACCTTCCATGATGTAATTTAGTCATGTGACAGGTCACGCGACCGCCGACATCAGCGGTCGCGTGACCCTTCACATGACTAAATGACATCATGGAAGGTCCTTTTAGACCATCGCGAGCCGTCAGGGAGCCAGGACACACCTCTAAGGAGAACGCGGCCCATCAGAAGGTGAGTATAACGTTTATTTTTTATTTTCAATTCTTTTTTTTACAGGTACCATGGTACCCGGGTCTGGATGAGAGTCTCCTCTTCTCCCCACCCAGGTACCATCCGCACATTGAGTCGCTTAATATCCGCATGTGCACATGTAGTCATGCGGATATTATGCGATTCAATGCAAGTCAATGGCGGTACGCAAAATAATTGGTAGTGCTGCGGATTTTTTCGCAATGATAATCAGCAGCAGAAATTTCCACAGCATGTGCACAGCACATGCGGATTATCATTGGGGAACATTGCAGACCTTCTACCAAGCGTTTTTTAAGCCGTTCCGCAGCGGAATTGCTGCTGCGGAAATGTTTAAAAAATGCATCGTGGGCACACAGCCTTATAATCCAAGGAAGAATGGATGAAAATCCCTCAAACAAGAATTGAAAGACTTTTGTTTGGTTACAAAAAGCGTTTACAAGCTGTGATACTTGCAAAAGGGGGCGCTACTAGGTACTAACCACACAGGACGCCCAAATTGACGAAATTATGGCGAAATATCCAAATATAAGCCAGTTATATCACATCTATCATCATCACTAATCTAACAAAACAAGACTGGGACTCCAAATCATTCAATGGCTTTCCAAAGTGAATATAATGAAAGGACAAGTATCCCTGAATGATACATTTCTCTATGCCCTTATAGACAATACTAAACACAAACTCCAATGACAAAATATGGAACATGGATGATCCAAATCTAACTCATTCAAACATATTAGATTCTTTAGTTCAAGCACAAAAATATCTTCCATCATCCAGGTATCTAGAAAAGAGGCTAAAAGTTTGTCCCAGGTCGTACCGGACCCCCTCAAGGGGATATAGAATGGGACTATACACAACAAATAACTCCAAAAGCAAATCTTTATCATTGCTTATGGGGATGTCCAAGTATCCAAACTTTCATTTGCAATAACACACTTAACTAATTTTGTACCACAAGGTCAACTATGGTTCTATCTTTTGTTACATGAACCCAGAAATGTATCAATATAAGAAAGGGGCGAATAAATTGTTACAGGAGTGAAATCTGTTATTCACACCTAGGTACAGAAACAACCACAGCCCTTCAAACTGCTTCTGTAAAAAATGTCATAATATCTATTCAAAACGGTCTGGGTAGAAGCTTCATTATCATTACATAAGGAAAATAATCTTAAATATTAGAAAAAATTCATAGACTGCACAAATGTTCTTCAGTTTGTTTTTGTTGAAAACTGTTTTTGCTCCCACTTACTGCATAGTGCATTGCATATTTACAATTTATTGACGTTTTTTTTTTATTTTAATGTTGTATTCCAATAAAAATATTTCAGGTTCTATAAAAAATAGCTTGATTATAGTATCATAATGATGATTAACAGCCTGATGTTACCATTTTACTACAGAACATTTATCACTAAGGCTGCGTGCCCACGATGCGTTTTTAATGCTTTTCCGCTGCAGAATTTCCGCAGCGGAAACGCATCAAAAATGCTTGGCAATCCGCACCCCATGGTCCCCAATGGCATTCCACAATGTCAATGCACATGTTGCTGATTTTTCCGCAGCGTTTCTGCAGCGCTCATAAATCCGCAGCATGTTCATTAATTTTGCGGAAGCGCCGCCATTGACTTGCATTGAGACGCATAGAATCCGTGTCTGTACATTTGTACCCGCGGATAATATGCGATTCAATGGGCGGATGGTACCCAGTTCTGGAGGAGAGAAGACTCTCATCCAGACCCGGGTACCATTCTACCTGTGAAAAAAAGAATAAAATAACTAATAAAGTTTATATTCACCTTTCTGACGGCTCTCTCTGCATGCCGACAGCGCTGAAGGACCTTCGGTGACGTCGCAGTCATGTGACCGCAGGCCCTTCACCGCTGTGTCTTGCAATATGCCGGCAGCCAGGAACCAGACAGGAACGAGCGCTGCAGCACACGCCGGGGCATCGGGGGTGAGTATAGCTTTATTTTAATCATTGTTTTACGGTCACACTATATAAATCCATGCTGTTTGCATGGATTTATATAGTGTGACCTAGTTGACAAGCACTTTCCAAGTGATGCTAATCGCCTGGAAAGTGCTTGTCAGTCCGCATGCGGAAACGCATGTGAATCCGCATGTATTCTGCAGGAAAAACGCATGTACAATCTGCATGCGTTTTTCTGCCAGGGAGATTTTCTGCTTCATTTCTGCATCGTGGGCACATAGCCTTAAACATGAGCTATGTATGAGGGAGTTGGACTCAGGGAAATTGAGGACTCGGACATTTCTCTTATCGACTCCACAGCCCTGCTATAAACACTGGTATAAGTAATGATGGTAAATTCATGGAATCTTGTAGTAATGTCATCATGGAATCTTGAGATGTTACCTTATATAGAGCACCTCAACTTATAAAGAGGTTGCCTAGCAAGAAATAAGGCAGCAGTACTACAGGCTGAGCATCAGTACCAGATGCAGACATGGAGGGAAGAGCTGTGGGCGCTTTACTCCTCTGACCAGTGGGGGGATTTTTATGTTCTAAGACAAATCATTTATATCTGTTATACACAGTAAAATGTATATTATTACTAGTGATGATCGAGCACTAAAGTGCATGGGAGCTCGTTGCTCCAGTCGAGAAAATCGTAATGCTTGGGTGCTCAACTCGAGTAGCGAGCCCAATGTAAGCCAATGGGAAACTTGAGCATCTTTTCGGTGCCCCCCCCCCCCCCGGGGTCTGGAGGGGGCCTATAAATTGGCCATGATATGGTAACAGCATGGGGAAGACCCCTGGAAGCATCTCTGTCTCCCAGGCCACTGCTGTGAACAATATTGTCAGAGTATTACGCCACTTTTTTACAAATACGAAACCAAAATGGATTTTCCTGCAAAAAATGTTAAGGAACAACCTTTCCAGGGTAATGACTTATATATAAGGCAAAATAAATAACCAAAAACAAAAATGGCTCCTCCACACCTTGGGCTATGTTCACAAGTAGCGTTTTTGATACGTTTTTGCACTTTTGCATTGCTTTCAATGGTGAAAAATACATTTACCAATAAAAGTAATTTTAACATTTTACTACCTTATCTTGTCATGTGGTGTGTGAGACATGATCAGACACATCCTGTTATATTTATGAAAGAGGGACTGTCAAAAGTCACAAAGCCTATTTTCACAAGGCCATTAGGCGGCTCTTACTATTGTTAGAGGGCCAACAGTCGATCCTCACTATTGCTAGAGAGCCATCAGCCGGCTATGCTTTGTTGTTCCCATTATAAAGGAGTGGGTCTCCTATACTGTTATTACATATGCAGTGACTGCAAGGGCTGCCAAAAATTAGGACACACTCCAATACCCCTTTGAAGAGACATAGAGGAGGGCCTCATTAAAAAAATGTTCCCATTATAAAGGAGTGGGTCTCCTATACTGTTATTGCATATGCAGTGACTGCAAGGGCTGACAAAAATTTGGACGCACTCCAATACCCCCTTTGAACAGACGTAGAAGAGGGCCACATTAAAAAAAATGTTCCCATTATTAAGGAGCGGGTCTCTAACACTGGTAATGCTTATGCACTAAGTGCAAGGGCTGTCAAAATTTAGGACGCAACCAAATACCCCGTTGAAGAGACGTAGAGGAAGTCCTCATTAAAAAAATTGTGTGCGTAGTACAGTCTGTAGTGCAGGAAAACAGCTCCTGTTCCTCCTCCTCTTCCTCATTATCACCCAATCCATGTTGAGATGAGATGAGGTTGGGCTTTGTGACATCACCCTGTATAGTTCCTTGCTCCATCTCATCGTGCTCCACCTACAATGCCTCCTCTTTAATTGTGAGCACCGAGCGTTTCAGTAGAAAGAGAGGCAGGATGGTGATGCTAATTATGGCGTCATCGCCGCTCACCATCTTGGTGGAGTCGTCAAAGTTTTGGTGGACGGCACAGATGTCAGACATCCATGCCCACTCATCATCTCTAATGTGCGGAGGCTGACCTGAATACCGACGGGCATGTTGAAGCTAGAACTCAACAACTGCCATCTGCTGCTCACAAATCCTTCCCAACATATGAAACATTGAGTTCCATCGTGTGGTGACATCGCACACGAGTCGGAGAGTTGGTATGGCGAGGGTGGGGGAAGCTATAAGTGACTTCTTGAAATGGGCACACACGTGGAGTTCTTTCACAAGCAGGTCACGCAGATCTATGTAGGTTTTGAGAAACCGCTGAACCACTAGATTGATCACATGGGACAGGCATGGTATGTGTGCGAGTTTGCCAAGCCTCAGAGTCGCAACCAGGTTCCGGCCATTGTCACACATGACCATGCCTGGCTGTAAGTTCAACGTTGACAGCCACAGATCTGCCTGCTCTATTACCGCTGTCAACAACTCTGCAGCGATGTGCAGTTTGTCACCTAAGCATATCAGCTTCAGCAGTGCCTGTTGCCACTTGGCCGAAGCAGTGCTATAGTGCTTCCAGTCTCCGACTGATGTGGTCATTTCGGAGATGGAGGCTGAAGAGGAGGATGTTCAGAAGCTGTAGAATGTGGGGGCAACCCTGGTTGACCTAGGGCCCGCAATCCGTTCTGGCCACAAGCACTTGTCCACGTGCCCGTGGTTAGGTAGACCTTCCCAGTGACTGTGTTGGTAAAGGCACGTGAAATGTTCTGGGACACGTGCTTGTGTAAGGTGGGGACGGCACACCGGGAGAAATAGTGGTGGCTGGGGACAGAGTACCGAGGGACACCCGCCGCCATGAATTTGCAGAAAGATTTTGTCTCCACGAGCCTAAAAGGCAACATTTCAAGTGCAAGCATTTGAGAAATGTGGCAGTTTAGTATTGTGGCCTGTGGGGCATTAGCTGCATATTTGCGCTTGCATTCAAAGGACTGGGTTAGGGACAACTGAATACTGCGCTGGGACAAGGACGTGGACGTGGTTACTGATGGTGATTGTTGCAAGTGTGCAAAAAGAGGCATCTTTGCCTGCACCATGGACAGGGGATTGGTGTGCACGCACAACAGCAGAACAGGCAGTGGTGTCCCCCGCAGAAACTGTTTCTGGACCCTAGCGTTTGGTCCAATTAGTCGGGTGCTTTGCTGTCATGTGCCTGATCATGCTGATGGTGGTCAGGCTGGTAGTTTTGCTGCCCCTGCTGATGCTGGCATGGCAGATGTTGCAAATGGCCTTTTTGAAATTAACTTGACAGTCTTTAAAAAAGAGTCAGACTATGGAAGACCTAACAGTTGGACTGGCAAGCAACTTCCCTCGTGTTAGTGTTCCGGAGAACTGTTGCCCGCCTTGTGTCTGTGGCTGTGGCCACCCCACTGCTTGTTCCTGCCTGTTGTGGTGCTACACCTCCCTCCCCCTATGTGCTGCTGTCCTCGCTATGCATGTCACCTTGACAGGTTGGGTCAGTGACTTCATTGTCCACCACCTCGTCTTCCAAGTATGCACCCTGGGCCTCCTGATGACTTGCTGGCAATTGCGTCTCATCATCATCCACTTCTTGCGACAGTAATTGCATTTTCCCACCATCGCCTTCATGTGACTGTAGCTGCTCAAATACATGGGCATCGCTACATGTGATCTCCTCTTACCCTTCTTGAAGCACGCCGGGCGAGAGTCCTGAATCCATAAATCAGGGGCGGAACTACCGCCCGTGCAGCTGGTTCATTGAATGGGGGCCCCGAGGGAGAGGGGGCCCCTCCAGCAGGGCCGCCATCAGGGCATGACTGCCCTGACTCCAGTATGGGGCCCGGCCGGTCGGGGCCCCCTCGGGGGCCCCCCTCTTGTGCGTCTCTCTCCTCATGGGGCCCCCGGCCCCTTGCTAAGCGCCGAGTCCGGGACATCTCAACGCTGCGCTGCTGCGGCAGCGCCTCCATGATTCCCCTGACTTACGGTCATGTGACAGCGCCGTCACATGGCCGGAAGTCAGGAGAACGTGGTGTCAGCGATTTGGACGAGCGCCAGGATTCTGCAGGGATCGTATGGGGGTAAGTATAACAAGTTTTATTTTTTTTAAATACAATTAACTAGAAGTGGGGGGGGGTGAGAGATGCACTATGGGGGGGGTGAGAGATGCGCTATGGGGGGGGATGAGAGATGCACTATGGGGGAGGGATGAGAGATGCACTATGGGGGAGGGATGAGAGATGCACTATGGGGGGGGTGAGAGATGCACTATGGGGGGGGATGAGAGATGCACTATGGGGGAGGGATGAGAGATGCATTATGGGGGGGGATGAGAGATGCACTATGGGGGGGATGAGAGATGCACTATGGGGGGGGATGAGAGATCCACTATGGGGGGGTGAGAGATGCACTATGGGGGGGGGGTGAGAGATGCACTATGGGGGGAATGAGAGATGCACTATGGGGGGGGATGAGAGATGCACTATGGGGGGGTGAGAGATGCACTATGGGGGGATGAGAGATGCACTATGGGGGGGGATGAGAGATGCACTATGGGGGGGAGATGAGAGATGCACTATGGGGGGGATGAGAAATGCACTATGGGGGGGATGAGAGATGCACTATGGGGGGGATGAGAGATGCACTATGGTGAGGGGATGAGAGATGCACTATGGTGGGGGGATGAGAGATGCACTATGGTGGGGGGGATGAGAGATGTGCACTATGGGGGGAGGATGAGAGATGTGCACATGTGGGGGAGGGGGATGAGAGATGTGCACATGTGGGGGAGGCGGATGAGAGATGTGCACATGTGGGGGAGGGGGGTGAGAGATGTGCACATGGGGGGGTTTGAGAGCTGCACATGGGGGAATTGGGAGAAAATGAGCTGCACATGGGGGAATTGGGAGTAGGGGGATAATGAGCTGCACATAATGAATGTGGGGTGGGGGAGAGTAAATGATGATGGGGTGGGGAGAGCACGGACATGATATAATGAATTGGGGAAGGGGGTGCATGTAAATAATGAATCCGGGGAGCAGGAAGTATAGAGTAGGGGGCGTTGCGGATGCAGGAGTGTGACTGGTAGCAAATTGGCGGAAAGAGTAGAGGTTCTAATTAAATTATATATTAAGTGGCTATTTACAGTTAATGGGGGCACCGTGGTGGATTACAATTTATATTTGGAATGGTAGATTGCATAATAACTAACCATATATTGATGGTGGATGCACGTCTGTATTCAGCTGCGTAATGTAGAAGTTGGGGAATGTGCTCTAGATAACTGTGTTATTTTATGCAGAGACGAGTCCTGGCTGGAAGACGTGATGGCGGTCTGCACTGGATGAAGGAGAAAAGCGTAGCTGAAGGACTTCACCTAGAGACGTCACCAGTGAGTCAGTGTATTACATGTACACTTACACTATATACTATGTACAGGGCTCCTGTGTATAATGTTACTGGTGATCACTGTATTACCTGTACACTGACACTATATACAGAGCTCCTGTGTATAATGTCACTGGTGATCACTAGATTACCTGGACACTTACATTATAAGCTGTATACCATGTATAGAGCTCCCGTGTATAATGACACTTATGGTAATATTAGTAATGTGGTGGTAATATTAGTAATGTGGTGGTAATATGTGGTCTGGTCATGGTGTGGCAGTTTTTCTCCCTTTTGTGTGGTATTATTCGGTCACTATGTTGTGGTAATATGTGGTCTGGTCATGGTGTGGCGGTATTCCCTGTATGTGGTATTATTGGTCATTTTAAAAAAAAATGTATATGACACATTCCCTTAAAGAAAACTAAATAAAAATATATCTAAAAAGAGTATTGGATATTTTAAGAAAATTTTAATAGGTTAGAGTAGGGCCCGGCCAGAAGAGTCTACCTTACCGTGGTGGCGGCTTTAAAAATCTTTTGGCCAAAACAAAAGCTGCTGGCTATGTATGTGGCGCCGTCACATGGCCGAACGTCAGGAGAACCTGGTGGCAGAGACGTGGACGAGCGCCAGGATTCTGCAGGGATCACATGGGGTAAGTATAACAAGTTTTATTTTTTTTTAAATACAATTAATTAACTAGGAGTGGGGGGAATCAGAGATGCACATGGGGGGGATGAGAGATGCACAGGGGGATGAGAGATGCACAGGGGGATGAGAGATGCACATGGGGGGCATGAGAGATGCACATGGGGGGGATGAGAGATGCACATGGGGGGGATGAGAGATGCACATGGGGGGATGAGAGATGCACATGGGGGGGATGAGAGATGCACATGGGGGGATGAGAGATGCACATGGGGGGGATGAGAGATGCACATGGGGGGATGAGAGATGCACATGGGGGGAATGAGAGATGCACATGGGGGGAATGAGAGCTGCACATGGGGGGGTTATGTTTACATAACTTTGTTGCCCTATGAAGGGCAGGGGGGGGCCCAAAAAATTTCTTGCACAGGGGCCCACTACAGTCTGTGTCCGCCCATGCCATAAATGGAAATGTGAACAGCTCTTCAGAGTGTCCAAGTGTGGGATCAGTTGTCTCCAGGCACTCGGCATGGTGGGAGAAAGGAGGATCAGAGTGAGGAATATGCGGTCCAGACTCACGGCTACTGAGACTGGACCATGTGGAAGACAGGGTGGTGGTGGTGGCAAACTGACTGGAAACATTATCTGCTATCCAACCAACAACCTTTTCACACTGCTTTGGCTTCAATAGTGGTGTTTCGCGGCCCCCTACAAAGTGGAGCAGGAAGGTAGGTCGACATGATATGGGTGCTTGTAGTGCTCCCTCAGCAGGCATAATTTCAGCTTGCCCATGACCTCGGCCTCTGAGTGCACCATCAGCATCATGTCCTCTTTCCAGTCCCTTGCCACGTGCTTTGCCCATTTTAAATGGAGTATAATATTTGTCACGTACCCAAAAATGTCAGGATTATTACAGCAGTAATATCGGATCACGTCTGATGACCACGGTTTTAAGCAGTGGCCTTATAGTATGGTATTGGTTAGCGTCCAAGTGTGAATAGGTTTGAACAGCACACAACTGACACACTTTAAATGGAGTATAATATTAGTCACATTTCCAAAAATGTCAGGATTATTTCCGCAGTAACATCGTATCACCTGAGATGGACAAGTTTCTCTGCTTCCACAATACAGCAATGTTATTAAAATCAAACAAATCTGGCTGTATGCTGCTAACAAGCAAATGGAGCAGTAAAAGTGGTGTATTATATTGCATTTCAACCAAATAATTAGGATTAAGCGCAAAAAGAATATTAAACCTGTTATCTAAGGCTGTGGATATGAGTAACAGCAGCAGACAGAACGTTCAATGGATTTATTGTGCTGTATACACTCTCCACAAACTCTGCCTAACTCCTGCTATCACCAGTAATATATGCATCTGGATTAGTCCTTAGCAGGACTGTTAGTATAGATGAATATTGCTGTGGAATACCTGACTAATTCAACCGCCAATTCTCTCCCTCGCTCAGCAGCAGCTCTCCCTACTCTGCCTGTCTGAAGGGTAGACTGTGACGAGCATAGGGTCCCGGGTCTGATATAGACCTGATGACGCTGTGCGGCCAGCCAATCACTGTAATGCCACAACCAACATGGCTGCGGTATTACAGTGACGAGTGGCGAGTACCGAGCAGTTGCGAGCAAGCTCGCTCATCGCTAATTATTACTCACCACCACACCCAGGTCTCTATTATAAATAACCCTGCCTGACATTAGAGAAATTCTACATTTTAATAGTTAATTATTTTTAATTCTTTCTACAAAACATAAAAAAAGAGTCGAAATCAGTGGAGCTCAGGGATGTTTAGATATTTAGCTCAATTTTTTTGAGCAGGTGACAGGTCCTCTGTAATCTTGGGAAATGAAACACTTGTCCTAATAAATCTCCTCCTACGTTCTCCGATCACCACCATATTTGTATTCCAAGAGCCACAAAGCATCGGAAAGAGAAAATAACTGAAGAAACAGGTGTATTCTAATCTGTAACCATGGAGACACATAGGTCTGCATAAGAGCTGTATACACTACACAAGATTTACAAATTTGTTTCATTGTTTTATTTTAATGGATCAACTAAAAAAAATACTGTAAAAGATCTTCTAACAGCTAGAAATGATTCCAGGATTGTCTTTCCACTATATATACAGTATATACTCACAACACAAAGGTTAACTAATAGTTTTAATGATTTTCTGTAATAAATATTTGTATAAATATGAGAAACATTTATATAAAAATACAACAACTAATAATAAATAATTCAATTATAAAGCAAGAAATACGTCTTATAATAATATTACTCAGCGATTTATAAAAATAACAAAGTTCTTGTCGCTGCTGCTCCTGACGACCAATCAGATTTCTGCCGTTTTGCCTCTTGCAGTGCGGAATCGATGGCTGGAATCTGACTGGTTGCTACGGGCAACACTTTCATTATTCTCTACATTGTATAAATAATCCTTGAACTCTCGTTGCCGATAGCAACCGATTAGAATTCAGCTTTTACATTTGTAAATTACACATGAAAAATAAACGTGATTTCTGATTGGTCGCTAGGGGTAACAAAGACGCTACATGACAGCTGAGGCTCCGTGACAATGGCGTCTGTTACTCCAGGTACTGGATGATGGGCCGGACACAGGTGCAGCCCACCGTCACCAGCTGCTTCTCCAGCCTATAGGTGGGGACACATCCTCTCATCTCACCACGCAGGACCAGGATCTCCTGTCTGATGGGGACTGAGTTCATGCTGAGGTCCACATGACCCTCCGGGTCCAAACATCCGCGGTGGAGACATCGGGCCTCGCTGATGACCGCAGGGAATCTGTTATTGTCCACATTAGAGCTGGTGGAAGGAGATGAGAGAGATCAGGACACAGCAGTAACCATGTTTAGTCCCCCATACTCCGGCCTGCTGACCCCCATATATCATTATTATTATTTCTGCCATTACTCCATGTACATTCACCTGTATTCCCATGGAGAGATGGAGCGGCTCCTCACACTGTCCGCCATTACTTGTGCAGAACTCCGACTGCCGACCTTCATATCCACCTTCACACGTGGAGGAAATGTGGTGTCCGGTGTGAAGAGACATCCCCCGCCGGACCCTAGAGGGGCCTCCCAGCCATCAGCGCCAGGGACCTGCTCTTCTCTTCCATGGACACAAGAGATGAAGATCAGAAGAAGCAAAGTGGAGAAAACCTGAGGACAGAAGATGTCACACATGTGATAGGGGACATTGTGGAAGTGTCAGCATTATGTAGTGGTATAAGTAAGGGTTAAATAATGGATCAATAATATACACTAATAATATTCATACTCGTATGGACCTATCCCAAAGATATGCAACAGCGCTCAAGCCAAGAGCAACCAGATATGACTATATAACACATAGAAGAAATTCCAACATTCTAAGTGGAATTCATTCAACAATATATTATATTGTCATGTCATTGTATCATAACACAGGATAACAAACAAAATGGTGGTGGCCCCATGCAAGTGCTGCACTCACTATTCTGCTGGAGCAGTCACTGTGTACATGCATTACATTTCTGATCCTGAGTTACATCCTGTATTATACTCCAGAGCTGCACTCACTATTCTGCTGGTGCAGTCACTGTGTACATACATTACATTACTGATCCTGAGTTACATCCTGTATTATACTCCAGAGCTGCACTCACTATTCTGCTGGTCAGTCACTGTGTACATACATTACATTACTGATCCTGTACTGATCCTGAGTTACATCCTGTATTATACTCCAGAGCTGCACTCACTATTCTGCTGGTGCAGTCGCTGTGTACATACATTACATTACTGATCCTGTACTGATCCTGAGTTACATCCTGTATTATACCCCAGAGCTGCACTCACTATTCTGCTGGTGCAGTCACTGTGTACATACATTACATTACTGATCCTTAGTTACATCCTGTATTATACTCCAGAGCTGCACTCACTATTCTGCTGGTGCAGTCGCTGTGTACATAGATTACATTACTGATCCTGAGTTACATCCTGTATTATACCCCAGAGCTGCACTCACTATTCTGCTGGTGCAGTCACTGTGTACATACATTACATTACTGATCCTGTACTGATCCTGAGTTACATCCTGTATTATACCCCGGAGCTGCACTCACTATTCTGCTGGTGCAGTCACTGTGTACATACATTACATTACTGATCCTGAGTTACATCCTGTATTATACTCCAGAGCTGCACTCACTATTCTGCTTTTGCAGTCACTGTGTACATACATTACATTACTGATTTTGTACTGATCCTGAGTTACATCCTGTATTATACTCCAGAGCTGCACTCACTATTCTGCTGGTCCAGTCACTGTGTACATAAATTACATTACTGATCCTGTACTGATCCTGAGTTACATCCTGTATTATACCACGGAGCTGCACTCACTATTCTGCTGGTGCAGTCACTGTGTACATACATTACATTACTGATCCTGAGTTACATCCTGTATTATACTCCAGAGCTGCACTCACTATTCTGCTTTTGCAGTCACTGTGTACATACATTACATTACTGATTTTGTACTGATCCTGAGTTACATCCTGTATTATACTCCAGAGCTGCACTCACTATTCTGCTGGTGCAGTCACTGTGTACATATATTACATTACTAATCCTGAGTTACATCCTGTATTATACTCCGGAGCTGCACTCACTATTCTGCTGGTGCAGTCACTGTGTACATACATTACATTACTGATCCTGAGTTACATCCTGTATTATACTCCAGAGCTGCACTCTTTATTCTGCTGGTGCAGTCACTGTGTACATACATTACATTACTGATCCTGTACTGATCCTGAGTTACATCCTGTAGATCTTTTTATTATAAAAATGAAAAACATAACAATAATAATAACAGAAACAAAACAAAATTAATAACCACAAAATAAACAATGTAATGAAACTGGTCCAGCCGCCCCCTCTCTCCTCACACACATATTATACATATATACAGAATAAACAACTACTTACACTATGACATCTGGTCCGGTTACCAAACAAATAACAATATAGTAAGTAAAGTAATCAATAGCCGACAAAATTATATACAAACTAATATATATATATATATATATATATATATATATATATATATATATATATATATATATACACTTTTTTTATAAATAATATAAAATAAATACTAACTATACAAATATATACAAGAGAAAACAAAACATCCCACACTCGAGCCGACCAGTCCCAACCCCGGCACTGACCTGAAAGCTGGTCCTGCGTCTCATGCCTCAGTCCATGTCCAACGTCCATAGGCCAGATCAGGCAGTGCCAGTTTCTCACCCAAATAATTAGTGTCCCACAAGATGAACCCACCTCCCCCCTTTTCCCACCACCCAACCTCACACCTACACCCAAATCCGTATCCTTATATACAATATATACAGAAACAAACAATACAATAACAAACAATAAAATAACCACAAGCCCAAGTTCGGCGACTGCAGCCCTACATCACTGTCTACTGATCAAAACAAAACAAAAATCTATGGTGTCAGCAGCAGCCCACCACCAGGAGAAGAGATGACCAGACTAGGGCACACTAAAAGAAAAGCCCCTCAAGAGGAGAGTGGCCCTACGTGTGCCCAGTCTCTCATACTCCAGAGAACGCATCTTCACCAGGTCACCGAGTATGGTCCTAAACACATCGTCCATTGGGAGGATTTTCCTTTGCGTCGATACTAAGCACCGTGCGTTCCACTTGTGATACCTAACCACTGTGCTAACTAGAAATAAGGTGCAGCGGCCCCGACCACCCAGGTCTCCGAATGCTCCATAGGCCCATTCCGCATAAGAGAGATCGGCCAGCCGTGGCCAGCCAATGGAGGCGCCCACCCTGTTGTACACCTCTGTGTTAAAGGGACAACAAAGCAGGAAGTGGTCCATGCCTTCTAGCATGGTACCACAATGCTCCCGAGGACAGTTCCTGTCCTCAGAGCTCCTACACTTCAGATTGTCCCTCACACACAGTTTCCCATGGAAGCAGCGCCAAGCCAAGTCCCAAAACTTCGAGGGGATCCTGATAGAATTCAAAAGATGCAGACCCACCACAAGATCCCGACTTGGACAATCCCTGAGCACCAGAGGCCTCTGAAAATGGGTCAACAGAACCCTTTTGTCAAGGAGAGCTTCCTTGGCAGAGTCCTGACCTCCCACATTTCCAGACCCCACCATCGAATTACCTTCAGAACCACGGTAGCGTAAGCCGGGAGATGTCCATGCGGTGTGCGTAGATCCTTCACTTGCCATCCTGTCTCCCATTCCTGGAAGAAAGGGTGAAACCATCCCCTACAGGAGAATACCCACGGAGGAGCCCTCTCTTTCCAGAGGTTTGCAATATTGATCTTAATGAAGGTATTCACAAGGAATACCACAGGGTTGACCATACCCAACCCTCCTAGTCTCCTCGTACGGTAAGTAAGCTCCCTCTTGACCAGGTTCAGTCTATTCCCCTATAACAGTTGGAAGAACAAACTGTAGACCCGAGTCCAGAGAGGCTCCGGCAAGATGCACACACTGCCCAGATAGATCAGCAAAGGGAGCAGGTAGGTTTTAATCAGGTTTACCCTTTCCCTTAGGGTCAAAGACCAACCCTTCCATTGGTTCACCTACTGAGTGGTGATTTCCAGCCTGCTGTCCCAATTTTGTTTGGGGTAATCCCCCTGGCCAAATTCAAAGCCAAGAACTATTCCAGAGACTTTGGGTTCTGGAAGGGTGTCTGGGAGATCAAAACCAGAATCTCCTCCTCCCAGCCCGAGACTCTCACACTTATCCCGGTTGATCTTAGACCCGGATGCCTCCAAGTAGCGATTTACCTCTGACATCAGCCATTCTGCCTCCCCATCAGAGGAAACAAAAACAGTGACGTCATCGGCATACGCCACCACTCTCAGAGTGGCTTCTGGTGCTGCCCGGTCCATCCCGATCCCAGCCAACGGTCCACGCTCCACCCTCCTAAGAAGTGGGTCAAGCGCAAACACGTACAGCAGTGGGCTCAAGGGACAACCCTGGTGAACACCACACCCAACCTCGAAAGAGCTGCCAATCCAACCGTTCACATGCGGGAAACTCTCTGCCCCAGCGTACAAGGTCTTAAGCCAATCAACAAACCCCCCCGGCAGCCCATACCTCAGAAGGACAGACCAGAGGTACTCATGATTAAACCGATCAAACGCTTTTTCCTGGTCCAATGACAGCATGTACCCCTTGAAGTGGCCAGCCCTACCCTGCTCCACCACCTCTCGGACACAGAGTAGAGCACTAATTGTATTGCGGCTCGGAACAGAGCAAAGCTGGGCTCCCGAAAGGAGTCGGGGCACAAATTTCACCAGCCGATTAAACAGCACCTTTGCCAAAACCTTCCTGTCTGCATTGAGAAGCGCTATGGGACACCAATTCTCAATGCAAAATGAGTCCTTACCCTTTGACAAGATGATCAGGGTAGACCGCCTCATTGACTTTGGCAGAGTGCCCGAGGAAAGACACTCATTGAATACCGCAGTCAAGAGGGGAACCAAGGCGTCCTTAAAGGTCTTATAGAATTCAGATGTTAAGCCATCTGGACCGGGAGATTTCTTTAGGGTAAGCCCTTCAATCGCCAACTTAACTTCCTCTTCCCTGATCATCTCTGTCAAAACACCAAGAGAGGGGTCTACCCCTGGTTCGGGGATGACTTCAGCCAGAAAAGCCGACATCTCATCCCAATCCAGATCCCTCTTCCCCAAGAGGTGCGAGTAGAAGGATCTGACTACCTCTAGGATCCCTGATCTGGATCTTTTCAGGGACCCCGCAGTGTCAACCAGTCCTGTAACAACTTTACTATTCACTGATATCTTGCAGTTTTAGTAAGGGTCTGGCGAGCGGTACTTCCCATAATCCCTCTCAAAACCCAAAGATGCGTGCCTATCATACTGACACCTCATTAGCAAAGATTTCACTCTGGAGATCTCCTCGCGGCTACCTCCAGTTGAGACAAGATGCTCGAGTTTCCTCCTCAGGCCCTGATACAGGCGATACCTGTCCAGGCTCCTGAGGCTCAAGAGCTGGCGGAAGAATCTCGCCACCCTTTTCTTGAACATCTCCCACCACTCTGACTTACTACTACCTCTCCTGTCTGCACTTGTCTAGATGCCTCAGCTGGGCAGGCGTCTTTTATTGCTTTTCTTCCCTGGCCCCTCATCTCCCCCACCCCTGCTAGTCCCCTCCCCAGCAGAATCGGCCTCACGGCTTTCTCCCACCGGGGTCTCAACTGCATTAACGAAGGAGCGAGGACAACGGCTGAATAGGTGACCTAACTCACCACACAGGTGGCACCTAATCTCCACACAAGAGGCAGCAAGATGGCCGACACCCCCACACAACGCACATTTATGCACAGTGCAGTTTGCACTGAAGTGTGTGGGGTCGCCGCACCTGTGACAGAGCTTCGGTTGCCCCTGGTAGAACACCAGGATACGATCCATACCAAGGAAGGCAGATGTTGGAATGTGGGCAACCGTACCACCTGAATGCTTAAGTTTTACCATAAATGTCCAGGACCCTGACCAGATACTAAACTCGTCGCGTTTTTTCTTTGGCGTCTCCACTACCTCTCCATACCGACCAAGCCACGTCATGATGTCATAACAAGAAAGTGACTCGTTACGAGTCATCACGGTCACTTTCTTGATTTGGTTTTGGCGAGACACTGCCTGAACGGCAAAGTCTCGCCAGCCGGGCTCATTTTTTGCCAACTCATAATTCGTCCAGAAGAGCTCAAGCCCCTCCGGCTGAACAAAGCTGACATCAAACTCAGGCGTGGAATAGGGATGTATCAAGGCATAGATGTCAATAGCCTTGAAGCCCATCCTCAGCAGGAGCTCCACAACTTTAGACCTTGGAGGACATGCATCACTGCCCCTCCACCGAAGACGGACCACATTCTTACGCACACTGCCTGGCCCGGCTGTTGGGAGGGACCACACTGTATCCCCCCCTTTTTGCTCTCGGAAGGCCCCGAGGCCATGCCTCTCTATCCAGAAGTATAGATCAACCTCTCGACCCTCTACCATTAGTGATCTCTCCCCCTTCTTTAGAGCCTCCAGAAGGCGCCGTTGCAACATGCTGTCCCCAAAGCCCGGAGACGAGGAGGATGCCCTATTTGCCCCGGCGGTGACACTAGCATAACTTTGGACAGGTATTGCCACCACCGGGGGGGCAACCGGACCAGTGACTACATAAGCCCCAACAGCATCACCATTACCCACCTCCATCTCACCCTCCACCAAACCAGCAACCACACCACTGGACAATGAATTGGCCTCATTCACACCCACCACCACATTCATTCCTACTAGACCAGTAACAATGGTGGATGACATTTTGACCTCAGCATCATCAGGCACAAGGGGCTCAGTCCCCTCCATAGAACTGGAGGAGACCTCACCCCTGGTCTTATGTGTGCCCTCCACATCATCAGTCGGTAATTTCCGCTGTTTTGCATTTGTAGAGATGCGACGCTGATCTTTAGCTGTTGTGAGGCGCTGCTGATCTTTAGCATCAGGATCTTCCTGACCAGTGGCGCCAACACAAAATAACACTTTCATGGGAGGACTGGAACGCTCAGCCCCAGCAGCCCCCTCACACTGTCGCCGCTTCTCAACTAAGTGATCAGCGGCAACAGCATTCAGAGGCGCCGAGGCTATCGAAGCTGCCCCCGACACCGGGCTGCTCCCCCATCCCACTGAGGAGCGCACCGCAGCATCATGGTCTGACCGAACGCGCGCCGCTGGGCCGCCATCACTGTCCAGCCTCTCGGCTGATGCACCTCCTGCTGCGTCCCCGCTACTACAAGCAGAGACGGAGCTCTGCGCCTCACTACCACGCTGTGTAATCTCCCCGCGACTTTGCACCGGATCCACAGCAGAACCCGGGCTGGGCTGGGCAACGGGGCTTATACAGCGAGGTGAGCCTGCCGCTGACTCAGGGGGTACAGGGAGGGGGGCATATACATAGCTTACCGCTTCCTGCAGCTTTTTGTGGCCCCCAGGTGCCTCTTCTGGTAGATCGTCACCAAGATGGAAGTTTTGGAGGCACACTGGGGACTCCAGGAGCTTTATTTCTGCCATTAGCGCCCCTTCCTTGCCGCTACTGTCACTGTCCTCCACAGAGCTGGCAGAACGACCGGAGGCCATTGTTGCCTGCCCTGCAGGGAGCTCACTGCACGTGGCCTGCGGTTGACTTTGCTGGCTGCCAGGTGGGGCTTTCTGCTGGTCATCATCACTCTCATCATCCACCTGTCTCTCAGGCTGCAGCCCCTTCTGCCTTTGCTCTCTGTTATCAGCCATTTCTCTGAAACAATCTTCATTTATCAGATTTTCTTTAAATGGACCACTCTGCTCCCTGATGGCAGCTTTCCTTAGATCCAGCACATTAATCTCAGTTTTGAGCCTCTTTACCTTTGCTTGGAGCTTTGTCTTCCTCGGTTTGGAGGCACCTGCAGCTTTGGCGCTTGTGCAGCGCAGCTCCTCCCAAAGCCTCTTGACGAGCTTACTTGCATCTTCATACTCACGGTGGTGGATCATGACCCGGGAGGCATAGGTGGACACAGACTCCCGGGGTCCCTGCAGCCCCCAACCCCCCTCAGTGAGGTCGGCCTCACCTCCGTGAGCACTCAGATTAACTCCGGAAGGAGCACCATCGTGCGCGCTGTCAGGCTTTTCCTCCATGTTGGAAGCCTTGCAGCTTCTAGGAGTCTCCACAGTCCTGGGGGGAGTAGGAGCCACATTGCTGCGACTCCTGGTGGAGGGTCTCACCCCCGAGTCCTCCGATGTGCAGGCCGGTTGCTGGTTTCTTCTGCCCCCCACCGCCTGGTTCGGGAAGCAGAAGCCTGGGACTTGGCTCCATCACTCATCCCAGGAAACCCACTCTCTCCCTGGGTAGGAGAGAGAGCAGATCCCCAGGTGGAGAGGTGTTGGTTCTCAGGAGAGCTGGAGCACACAGCAGGATCTGCGGCCACCACACCCTAAATCACCACAGTGAGCAACAGCTGATCAGAGCTGCACTCACTATTCTGCTGGTGCAGTCACTGTGTACATACATTACATTACTGATCCTGTACTGATCCTGAGTTACATCCTGTATTATACCCCAGAGCTGCACTCACTATTCTGCTGGAGCAGTCACTGTATACATATATTACATTATTTATCCTGTACTGATCCTGAGTTACATCCTATATTATACTCCAGAGCTGCACTCACTATTCTGCTGGTGCAGTCACTGTGTATATATATTACATTACTGATCCTGTACTGATCCTGAGTTATATCCTGTATTATACCCTAGAGATGCACTCACTATTCTGCTGGTGCAGTCACTGTGTACATACATTACATTACTGATCCGAGAGAATTATGAATACAGCTCTGGAGTATTATACTGGTTGCAATGATAAGTAATACAATATATTTAAGCAGTAATATCTGTCTCACAATTCGACAAACCCTTTCTAACAACATTCCCTCTTGAACATTGGAGAAACCTCACTGTCCTGTAATATTACAGTATCTATAATATAACCGGGGATGCGGGTCTCTGTCCGAAGCTCCACACAGAAGACCGCATCCAGCCGTTACCGGTAAGAGGAGGTGTATGGCGTCGGAGAGCGCGGTATGCATAGGCACTGAAAGCACACTGCGATCTCCGGCGCCATACTTACATACTTACCTGACCGGGAGGAGCGTTGCCGCGGTACCTCTCTTCAGCGGAGACCGGGGGCGGAGTGAGACGTCGGATCAGCGCATGCGCATAGCGCTATCCGGCGCCATTTTACTGAAGGCACATTTACAGCGCGGTGCTCTGTCGCCGCACTCCTCCCCCGGCCTCCGGCAGAACAGGACGCTGCAGCGCTGGGGTACAGAGAAGAAACGTGAGTATAACTGTTTATTTTTTGGGGGATGTATGTATAGTGGGGGGATGAGGGGTGCCATGCATACCAGGATTGGGGATGAGGGGTGCCACGCATACCAGGACTGGGTATGAGGGGTGCCACGCATAATGGGATTGGGGATGAGGGGAGCCACGCATAATGAGATTGGGGATGAGGGGTGCCACGCATAATGGGATTGGGGATGAGGGGTGCGACGCATAATGGGATTGGGGATGAGGGGAAACACGCATACCAGGATTGGAGATGAGGGGTGACACGCATACCAGGATTGGGTATGAGGGGTGCCACGCATACCGGGATAGGGGATGAGGGGTGCCACGCATAATGTGATTGGGGATGACGGGAGCCACGCATAATGGGATTGGGGATGAGGAGTGCCACGCATAATGGGATTGGGGATGAGGGGTGCGACGCATAATGGGATTGGGGATGAGGGGAAACACGCATACCAGGATTGGGGATGAGGGGTGACACGCATACCAGGATTGGGGATGAGGGGTGCCACGCATAATGGCATTGGGGATGAGGGGAGCCATGCATACCAGGATTGGGGATGAGGGGTGCCACGCATACCAGGATTGGGGATGAAAGGTGCCACGCATACCAGAATAGGGATGAGGGGTGCCACGCATACCGGGATTGGGGATGAGGGGTGCCATGCATACCAGGATTGGGGATGAAAGTTGCCATGCATACCAGAATAGGGATGAGGGGTGCCACGCATACCAGAATAGGGATGAGGGGTGCCACGCATACCAGAATAGGGATGAGGGGTGCCACGCATACCGGGATTGGGGATGAGGGGTGCCACGCTTACCAGGATTGGGGATGAGGGGTGCACCGCATACCAGGATTGGGTATGAAAGGTGCCACGCATACCAGAATAGGGATGAGGGATGCCACGCATACCGGGATTGGGGATGAGGGGTTCCATGCATACCGGGATTGTGGATGAGGGGTGCCACGCATACCGGGATTGGGGATGAGGGGTGCCACGCATACCAGGATTGGGGATGAGGGGTGCCACGCATACCGGGATTGGGGATGAGGGAGGCATGCATACCAGGATTCGGATGAGGGGCCATGCAATTCAGCATCGAAGTCAAAGTTAAAAAAAAAACACAATCACCCAGAATAAAGTCCTTTAATTGAAATAAAGACACAATTCTTTATTGTTCTACATTAAACCATACTTACCATCACGCCCATTCCAGCTGAAGCCAGTGATCTCCTGCAATAAAAGAAAAATAATAAACCAACCGTATCCTTACCTTTCCATGGTTCCCAGGACGGCTCCAGCTCTGCTACATTTGTAGCACCCCGAGGACTCGGCTGCTACAGGGGTATTGCACCTCAAACCAGAGGTGTGATATTCCACTCCCGGGTAAGGATGGAGTGTGGACCAGGACTCAGTAAGCTGCATGCACCACACACACCCCATTTCCGAGGGACAGCTCAACGGTGCTCCCACTAGACAGAAGTGCAGGCACGACAGCATCTGTTCCTGGCTGGAGTGGGGGGGTGGGAGGAAAACCCAGTGGTGTAGGAGCAGATAGGGGTGGGTCTCTGGGCATAGGTAGGAGCCCATTGGTTGCTAGTCACCTGGGCTCACACATAGAGGGAGGTATATAAGGTGGGCACCATCTTAGAACAGTGTTCAGTCCCGTGGTCAGTTCAGAGAGGAGTTCAGCCAGAGAGGGCTGACAGGGAGCTGTGGCTCAATCTGGGCCCAGCTCCAGAGGCAGGCCTGGAGTGGAGGCCAGGAACAGCAGAAAGAGAGAGAGAGAAGAAGGAACAGAAAGGAAAGTAAGAAAGGAAGCAAGGAACACAGAGAAAGGCCCAGAGACACGAAGGCAGAAGGAACCCCATATGTCCAGGAGATATAGGGTGAAGGGTTGGCAGAGCAGGGTACCGGAACCCGAATTGGTGGAGGCGACTAATCCTCAGCCAAAACCGGAGGTTGTGACCACATCTTGGTGCGACCCCTCACTACATCCACCAGAAAGGCATACCGTATAGGGTCAGGGAAACCGGGAGAGGTTTCGCCAACAGAAGGCCCGAGGAAGCTGGACAAAGGTGGGTCACTGGTGGGGACGGCCAGTAGAAAGGAAGAGAGGGGAGCTCTGAACCACACTCTGGAATTGCCTGGGAGTTGACCGAGTCCCTCACCTGGTGAACGCAGCACGGCTCGGGCGGTCCTAACTGTGCACAAGTGACCTGATAAAGAACTGTGAGTAAAGCATTGAAAACTGCAGCTGCACGTCTCTGTGGTTCCTCGCCGCACCAGCACCATCAGTACTGGGACACTCACACCATCACCACCATCATCTCTTACACTAGCTGCCCTGAGGTAATACTTCTCCCGTGGGGAGTTATCCCATTCTTGGCTGCGCAAACAACATCAGCCTCAGCGGTCTGCAGCGCAGCGGCGGTCCCCACTGACCGCAATCCACGGGTGGCGTAGTCGGACACTTATTATTACAACATTTAGACTGCCACTGGTTTGACCACCCTGGGCACGGACCGGGTCACCGCCACGGAGAACTACAACCCCCAGCGATCCGGTTCCGGGTATTCCCCCTGCACAGCAGCACAGCACACGGCCCAGGGGGCGAGTCAACTTTGGCGTAGTCGGCAGGATCATTACCAACCCGCCACAAGCGGGTATTGCGTGCCTGAAGAAAACTGCACATGTACCTGAAAAAGAAGTCTCCCGCCATTTCCAGAAGTTTCCCGCTGTCCGGAGTCGTTTCCCGCCATCCGGAGCCGATTCCCGCCATCAGACGCCATTTTGGACCGTTTCCCGCCATCTTCATCCGTTTTTCCCGCCCTGGCAGAGCGGACGCCATTATGTGCGCACCAAAGGACAGCAGGAAGCCGCCTCCCATCATGGGCCAGGTCCCAGAGTGGCGCCAAAGGAGGGGCCCGCCCCCAGCAACAATAAGTACAGCAATGGAGATGTCCATCAAAGTGGGGGGGCTGCCCCTGAAGGTGATTGTCAGCAGATGCCCCCAGGACCAACCCCTATGGGGGCGGATAGAGAAGAAAACTGAGGGGCTGGGTGCGGCCTGGATCAGTCTGGACCTGCTGCACCCGGAGATGGAGGGAGCAGAAAACTCCACAAGCACCCTGGCCCGCAGCCTGCTGCAAGCGGAGCCACCCTGCAGCCTGACAGAACTGCTGGCCCAACTGCCTAGAGATCCGGATCGTGCGCGCGCAGCGCTGGAAGATCTGAATAGAAGAATGGTCCGGGCGCAGCGGGATGTGTTTGCCGGGTGGAGAGAGGAGATGGCCCGGCAGCACGGAGGTGACCAGCAGAGGACCCCGACGGAACCGGGCAGCGCGCTTACCACTGGGCGCGAAGAAGAGGGACCGGCAGCTGCAGACGACGCCGCGGAGGAGGCCACGGAGACCGAGGCAGGTAATGGGGACGCCACCACCCCAAGCCCTGGGAACACCAGCCTGCCCTCACCCTCCGTTGCGGGACCCGAGGCCCCGGGGACCGTACCTGAGACCACGCCTCCACCGCCACCAGCTAGGCCTCAGGCAGCAAGCATCGCCGTCACGCCCCGCCCCGCGCTGTGCCCTCTGAACCCTGGTGCCGTACAGCGTGAGACATCACAGGCCAGGACGCAAGACCCAGCACACCCGGGCGCTGCTGCCTCACCAGCGCCCCCTACCTTGGCGGTGCCATCCCCGGGCACGACCGACAAGCGACCGCCGGCCTGGTCGCAAGGCCGAGTGCCCCCGGGCACTGCCACCCGTCCGAAGCCCACAGTGCCACCCCTGGGCGCGGACCTGTATGCCCAACATACCAGCCCGGACGGGCTACCCTTTGAATGGCCACCGGAGTTCGCCAACCCCCATCTCCGGAAAGAGCGACCCCTGAGTGAGCCTCTGCTCCCGGCCCCGGAGCCCGCCAACATCGCTCCACCCCTGCCGGAGGATGCCCAGTTTGCATGGGACCACACTAGCGAGAACCACATGGGCTTCACCCAGGAGACCCGGGCGGAAGAAGCCCAGCGCCTGGAGTGCTGCCGTCAGCAGCTAGCCACCTATGAAAGAGAGCGGCGGCAGAGGCGCATCAGGGAGCAGCGACTCCAGGCCAGGAGCGCAGAGCAGAAGAGAAGGGCCCGTCAAGACTCCCACGCCATCCGCGGTCCCCGAGCCACCAGGACCGTAGTCAATTTCCAGCTAGAGCATGGCTGGGGCTTCATAAGAGACCCAGAGGCTGAAACCGACCTATTTGTCACCAGAAGGGACGTGGAAAGCCACCTGCCGGAGGGACATCACGGACGTGACTTGTACCCCGGTGACTTGGTCACTTACACCCGGCACCAGGGTGCCAAAGGACTGTACGCCCTCCATGTACATCGTCTGACTGAGGAGGAGCTGCGGTATCGCCCAGACACATACTACCCTGAGGATCCGGACGGATCTGAAGAGTACAAGGAGGAAGCATCAGGAAGACACCGTTACCAGTGAACGGTAAAGTGGAACTGTATATAGTTACCCGTCAGGGTATAAGAACTGTTGCTGATTGAAGTGTGGTCCCCGTTGGGACTAATGTGAACTGTTTCCTGATAAAAGTCACCCCTCCTTATCCCTAACCAGGCTGAGGACTGTGAGCAGCCATTCCCCTATCCCCACTGGCCGAGGACTGAGAGCGGCCGATTCCTTGTAAATAGTTGCGCTTCTTAAAGCGCCCCCTACTGGTTTTATACAAAAACTGCAACGTCTACCTCGGAATTAAATGGACTGTTGCACCTTTACCTGGTCGCAAGTTGCACAGCGGCCAGAGTTCAAGAATCAGCTTGAAAATGTTTTACTTGAAAATGTTTTTGTTTAAGAATGTCTTATATTGAAAAGTTTTAAATGCTGCTAGAATAATAATGCAAATGTTTCATGTGATGTTTTATATGCTAAAAGAGTTCCGGTAGTTTTGACCATAGCTAGTGACAGAAGAATGTTAAAGAAAAGAAAAAGAGTACCAGTAACGTTAAAAAGAAAAGAGTACCTCCCATAAAGGGATGAGTTTTCGGTTAATGTCTTATATGTGAGCGCACTTTAAAAATTTGTATGTTTTTAAATTGTTTTGCTCTTTTCCAGCCCGAGGACGTGCTGTGATTTACCAGGGGGGAATGTAGCACCCCGAGGACTCGGCTGCTACAGGGGTATTGCACCTCAAACCAGAGGTGTGATATTCCACTCCCGGGTAAGGATGGAGTGTGGACCAGGACTCAGTAAGCTGCATGCACCACACACACCCCATTTCCGAGGGACAGCTCAACGGTGCTCCCACTAGACAGAAGTGCAGGCACGACAGCATCTGTTCCTGGCTGGAGTGGGGAGGGGGAGGAAAACCCAGTGGTGTAGGAGCAGATAGGGGTGGGTCTCTGGGCATAGGTAGGAGCCCATTGGTTGCTAGTCACCTGGGCTCACACATAGAGGGAGGTATATAAGGTGGGCACCATCTTAGAACAGTGTTCAGTCCCGTGGTCAGTTCAGAGAGGAGTTCAGCCAGAGAGGGCTGACAGGGAGCTGTGGCTCAGTCTGGGCCCAGCTCCAGAGGCAGGCCTGGAGTGGAGGCCAGGAACAGCAGAAAGAGAGAGAGAGAAGAAGGAACAGAAAGGAAAGTAAGAAAGGAAGCAAGGAACACAGAGAAAGGCCCAGAGACACGAAGGCAGAAGGAACCCCATATGCCCAGGAGATATAGGGTGAAGGGTTGGCAGAGCAGGGTACCGGAACCCGAATTGGTGGAGGCGACTAATCCTCAGCCAAAACCGGAGGTTGTGACCACATCTTGGTGCGACCCCTCACTACATCCACCAGAAAGGCATACCGTATAGGGTCAGGGAAACCGGGAGAGGTTTCGCCAACAGAAGGCCCGAGGAAGCTGGACAAAGGTGGGTCACTGGTGGGGACGGCCAGTAGAAAGGAAGAGAGGGGAGCTCTGAACCACACTCTGGAATTGCCTGGGAGTTGACCGAGTCCCTCACCTGGTGAACGCAGCACGGCTCGGGCGGTCCTAACTGTGCACAAGTGACCTGATAAAGAACTGTGAGTAAAGCATTGAAAACTGCAGCTGCACGTCTCTGTGGTTCCTCGCCGCACCAGCACCATCAGTACTGGGACACTCACACCATCACCACCATCATCTCTTACACTAGCTGCCCTGAGGTAATACTTCTCCCGTGGGGAGTTATCCCATTCTTGGCTGCGCAAACAACATCAGCCTCAGCGGTCTGCAGCGCAGCGGCGGTCTCCACTGACCGCAATCCACGGGTGGCGTAGTCGGACACTTATTATAACACCATTAAGACTGCCACTGGTTTGACCACCCTGGGCACGGACCGGGTCACCGCCACGGAGAACTACAACCCCCAGCGATCCGGTTCCGGGTATTCCCCCTGCATAGCAGCACAGCATAGGCCCAGGGGGCGCGTCACATTCACATGACAGGCTGGATCGCAGCCGAAAGCTGCCATCCAGCTTGCCATGCCGCAGAGACTGAGAAGCGCAGACATGCTTGTGCTCCTCAGTGTCTCGCTGTGACCGCATCCAGATGAGCCGAGTTCATGTCCAATGAACTCAGCTCACGTCATGCACGTCACTGACAGCGTGGGAAAATTCTCCTGCTCAAGAGCTGTGGGAAGAGTGAGGCTAAGTGCCAGAATTGGCGCATCCTAAGGATGCGCCATTTCTGGGGCAGCTGACTGCTGGTGTTTCTAGCCTGGGAGGGGGCCAATATTCATGGCACCCTTCCTGGGCTATTAATATCAGCCCCCAGCTGTCTGCCTAGCCTTTGCTAGCTATTAAAATAGGGGGAACCCCACGTCATTTTTTTGGGGCGGTCCCCCATTTTAATAGCTAGTAAAGGCTGATATTAGTAGCCTGGGAAGCTCCGTGGGTATTACCCCCTTCCCAGGCTTCAAACATCTGCCCCAGCCGTCTGCTTAACCTCCGCTAGAGCCTAAAAGTACGGGGAACCCCGCGCCAATTTTTTTTTAAATAAATCCTTTATTTTAACACTAAATGACAAGTACAGTAATCAACACTATCACTGTACTTCTTATATATGTGACTGACATGTTTCTATCTTTCTAATCTATGTGTGATGCTCTATTCTTTCTGTTGTAAATTGTCGGGTACCGCTGCTGAATTGCCGGCCGACTTTTTTAAAGAGACGGTGCACGAAAACACTATTATTTCTTTAAATAAATCCTTTACACTAAATGACAAGTACAGTAAGCAACACTGTCACTGTACTTCATATATGTGTGACTGACATGTTTCTATCTTTCTAATCTATGTGTGATGCTCTATTCTTTCTGTTGTAAATTGTCGGGTACCGGTGTATGCCGATGCTGAATTGCCGGCCGGCTTTTTTAAAGAGACGGTGCATGAAAACACTATTATTTTTTTTAATAAATCCTTTAACATTAAATGACAAGTAGAGTAAGCTGAGCGCTGCCATCCAGCTTGTCATCCTTCAGAGACACTGCAGAGCACAGGCATTATGGGAACTTCCGATTCCGGTATTCTATATTTTAAAAGTATCGGAACTCAGTATCAGAACTCCCATACCGCGAATATCGGTCGATACCCGATATTTCAGTATCGGAATGCTCAACACTAGTCCTGATATATATTTTGCTCAGGAGCATTTTCTAGACTGGATACAATGTATCCGCTGAGAGCAGGAGCAGCAATGTGCAGGATTACGGCCTCCGAATGGAAACAGAACCGTCCTCATTCACTGACATCAAACAGATCCTGAAGATGGTGAGAGATGAAACACAAAGTGGAATAACACAAAGATGTAGAAGATTTCATTTATTCACTGATTTACCGCTGCTCCCATCACTAGTGGTGACGTTACATTTCAGGACAGGACACATAATATTTGTAATTCCCCCTCTAAAGGAAGATAATAGACTCAGCCTTGCTAAAGGGGTTATAAGAAAGGGTTATATATATATATAAAATAAGAAAACACACCAGGTATTGCTCACCCTCCCCGGGTCTAACGCCATCTTTCCGACACTGCCTGGTCTGTGCTGATTGTCTGCAGTGCTGACATCAAGTTGACAGCATTGCAACCAATCAGTGAGCTAAACACAGCCATGATTGGCTGTAGAGTTGTTGATGTGATGTCAGTGCTGCAGACAATCAGCAGAGATCAGGCAGCAGCGGAGAGCTGGAGTTAGACCCAGGGAGGGGGAGTAATACTCAGTTTGTTTTGTTACAGCCACTGTAGCCCATGATAGTCACTATTCTGAAAGGGGACAACCCCTTCAAGGCAAACGTCATCTGCACAAGACAAGTTTCCCCTATTTTTGGAATGATGTGAATTATTCTCCATGTTCTCCCCATCTTTCCCTATCTCTCAGGTGGCCGTCCTGGTCTCCTTCAGCTCATCGGCCTTTCTACCAGAGGAGGATTTGCCCCATAATCAGGAAGGATCTAGGGGTGAAGAGCTCCCTCTAGAGGGCAGACAGAGATGTCCTGGAAGAAGGAACCGGCACCTGCCGACCAGTATGACAGTGGACACCAGTCTGATTGACAGCAGCTCTATGGACGGCTCGGAGCAGATGGAGGACGGTCACACCCGCTCTCTGTCCCCCTGGGAATACAGGTAATATCACAACCTGTCACATTACAAGCAGCGCTGAATAGTGATACAGTCCGGTGGAGATTCCCGGAGTCTCCTGTAGAAGGACGTCTAGTAAAGTATAGAAAGAAAATAATCTTTTCAGTAGAGTTACAATAGCAGGGAATAGCTTGTCGGGATGTTTCTATAACCCCTTTAGTGGAGAATAACGTCTTCCCATCTTCTAGCCGCCTCTCGTTCTTCTTTTCCTGCCTACAAGCTCCCAGTAACTGTTCAGAAATCTCCCCTGTCCCCAAATAGACTTCAGGGGAGGAGGGAGATGCAGCTGCAGTTATTAGAAATAAAACATGAAGGAGAGAAGCTGAGAGCGCACGGCGCGGCTCTGACATCACCCAGAATAACCTTGTATGGAGGGAGAAACTGGAGATTTATAGAGCAGAAGACTGAAGAAAAAGCCTCGAGAATCTGCAGGATAAGAACAAGGAGCGCGGACATGGACCAGGTGTTACACAGCTTCTCTCACTGTGTATTTTTATTCCCAGTCTCAGCACAGATCCCAACAGGTTCCCTGTCGTCATTGCCGAGGCCGATTGTCTGACTTTTGCTTGTGTAGACGCTGATGGCCATGAAAGTCCAGACCTGATCTCCTTCCCCATCCAGCAGGAGGTGATGGTCCTACGACGGGAGCAGAAAGGCTGCAGCTTCTCCTACAGACTGGAGGGCGAGGTGGTGACTCTGGGCTGCACATGTGTCAGACCGACCATCAGCTATTGCTGAATATGTGGAAATATGGATGATGGACGCCTGATTATCAACTTTTAAGATTTCTTGAGAATTTTTTATTTAAATAATAAAATAAAAGCAACTTTAATTTTTTTATAGTGTTATCTCTGGTTACAATAGGTTTTGGGGTTTGGTAGTAGCTACTTGTCCATTACACAGGTCCATGTTATGGTGGAACATACTGGTATCATCAGAGGACACATGCCGTATATTCTCATTGTATAGGGCCATGCTGCTCCTTCAGGTGTCCTCAAGTTCATATGGAGGCGTCTTTTCTTCTTTAGATTACAATACAATGTTTCTAGGGAAAGTTCCTCCATAAAAAGAAATCTAATATGGCAGAACGTCTGCAGCTCCGTAATATGAGGGAATCTGTGTGACGCTCTACAGGCGATGTGCAAATGGGCCTTCACCTTAAAGGTTTGGAACAAGATGGTGAGTTATCACTTATCCATAGGACAGGGGATAATTACTGATCGCTTGGGGCCCAATCACTAAAGACCCCACTAATCCCAAATGTGGGCTCCATAATGAATGGACTGGAGGTCAAGTATGCGGACCCCTCATTGTGTATGGGATTGTTGGATTGCCGAGACTAGCGCTCATTCTCAGGTTTCCAAGACACGGACAAGATGGCGGATCAGACTATAAATTATCTTGAAAGTTTCTGACATGGCTGAAAATCAGTTTTTTGGCCATTATAAAATACTGTGAGGCCGATATATTAAGACTAAAGTTGTGCACAGACTGAAGTAGCATTACTGGCAGAAGAAACGCCAACGCTCTTGCAGTATTTGACAGGTGGACATAGCCATGTCCCATCCAGTCCCGGCTCCTCTCTAGCTCTGCCCATTTTGGCGGAGTTTCTTCAAACTAGCGAAAAAAAATTTAAAAGTGGGAACATTTCTGTACAACTCCTCTTTGCTCAATTTTTTTTAATACCTTTCAAAGCAGATTACTCCAGTTTTCTGATAAAAAAAGCTATGATGAAAGTTTTTGGTAAGTCCATTACTACACACCACCAAAAACCCACCTCTCCCAGGGGCTTGCCTATAATAAGTGCAGGGTTTACTGTTTCCTTCGTGCCCTAGAGACTAGGGGAGCCAAAAAGGTCCCTTTGTCCCATATGTAAATGTGGCACCCAGGGGATGGGGACTACTCGGCGCCAGGGACTTAATGCCTGGTCTTGGGGGAGGTCGCGGTGGTCGGCTCCCGGGCCCGTACCCTGGGGTCTCTCTTAAAAACGGGGAAAATGAAATGTCAAAGTTCGTGACGCCACCTGTGGTGTCTGGTGAGGATCACCAGCGCTGCGGCAGTCCACTGAGGCCGGTGTTATGGCAGCTATGATGGTGTAGCTCCCCACAGGTGGAGCTAGGCCTCAGGGCAGCGAAGTTTGACGAGGTGCACAATATGGAGATGACCCAGCCGGGTCCAAGGAAGAACAGGGGACACACCCACACACGGTTTGCTTCTGTACCTTTTACTGGTGGAAATGCAGGTACTGTCCGGAGCACTGCAGGGTGAGGGGTGCACTGCAGGACTCTCCCCAGTGAGCAGGTGTAAGGCCTCCTGTTTCTTCGCCGCTTAGTGTTAGTCTCTGGCCTGCCTGGAGCTAGGCCTAACTTAGTCTCTGTTCTGCACCGGCAGATCCTGTGGTAGGGCCTTCTGTTGGAGTACACACTCCCTGGTATATGGGGCCTCGGTAACTCCTGACCCTGGTATAACAGTCAGCGTTTGGTATTCCTGGGACATGTAGTTCGCCAGGGGTTCTGGTTGTCTTCTGCTGGGTGTAAAGAATCCCTGCAGACTCAGACCCGATGTCCGGTATATGGTTCCTTGGGTGAGCCGGTAAAGCTCCTCTGCCCCCAATGCTATTTACTCCTCTAGCCTTCGGCATACTCGGGCTCTCACTAGGCTATACACACTGGCAGTTGGTTGGCTGCCTCTTCTGCTGCTCTCTGAGCGTCAGCAACGCTCCTAGCTCACTTAACTCGAGCTGCTTGAGTCTGACTGAGCTCCACTGCAGACTGACCTGTTTCTCTGTGTCTCACTCTGCAGGAACTGGCTGTGGACTCCAGACTGTTCTGTCTCTACTCTCTTCCTGAGGAGAACTAACTCACAGACTCACTCCTTCTGTGTCTGAGCAGGAACTGCTGAATCACTCCACCTTCCCTATTTATATCCCTATCGGGCTTCCTCTGGTGGTCTGAGGTGGAAGGTGGAGGTGTGTGTATGCTGTGAGGGCCTCTTGTGGAGAAATCCATCCATGCACCCCTCTGGGATCTGTGGCACCATTGCGCAGCAGGGCACCACATATAGATTTTCTCCAATGTGAGGCAGGGTCATATGTTCAATAAAGACCCCAATCTTGTGGGTGTGGGAGAGCAGCATGGGATTGTGTGCTTCAAGTGCAGGGGCTGGATTTCAGGGAGGCTTTTTGGATTTTAATATTAAATACCTCCCATCCCATAAATCTGAATCAGAGGTCGGATTATTTACTTTAATACTAGAACACTGAGCATAACTACAATCCTCAACATTGAAATTGCAACACTAAGAAGGAAAAGTCGTGGAACTATGGAAATCACAGGACGGAGAGACGTGTTAGTGATCTGCAAATGATGAAAAAATGGATACAACATTTTCACATCTCAATTTATCCAGTATCGAGTATGATCCCCAAGCACAGAAATCCCCGCACTTACAGCCTTGGCTCCTGTTTTTACTTTATTGTATGGTTGGTTTATCTGCATTATCCACATTGTGGTTTTTACAGGTTTTATCTATATATTTTGTCTATGCACATTTGAACCTGAGTGTTACGAATCTGCGAACTCAGATATCCTGTGTTAAGTATTGTGGAATTTTTCAGGATCAAACTAAGAAACGTAGAGCTCAGAAACGCGTTGTCGTCTGGCTGAAGTACGTTTTGCTGATGGCATTTGTACATTTTTCATGTGCTGTTTTTGTAAGAAGCCACTTAAATTTGGTTGTGTTTATATGGATTAAATAAAGTGGAAAAAAGGGAGTGTTGGCCTGAATTTCACATTACTATATCACTTTTCATACTTTTGCATAGACCTGGTCAGAGAGTCTGGACATGTACAGTAACTCTGCTCTACAGACTCCGGCCACAAGGTAAGTTTAGTCTTACAGAGCCGCTATCTATCACCATGCACACTCAGCTTTTATCAGCTCAAATGTCTCCTGTACCCCTAGACTGTACCTGTTATATTTCCCCATCAACTACATGATGACAATTAGCTGCCATAAACTCAATGCATTGTAGGGGTTTTCCAGGTTTACTATATTGACCTCTTCACCGGTGGGGTTCAACATCAACTGACATCCAACAATCGGAATTATTATAAAGACATTTGTAACTGTGGACCATAGCACAGTATTGGAACTCACGTGGTTGCAAAACCACAGATTGATAATTGATATGGGGGAGTGGGGAGGGTCATTTACAAAACCTAGATGCCATAGACATTGACTGAAAATAAGTCCCCTTAAGAAATGGAAGTCTGCACACGTGTAGGAGAACAGTGGCAGGCAGAACAAAGATACCAGTCTCCTTCTGAAGGGTAATTTTACAGACTGTGTAAACCAATGGGACGTAGATTGAGAACTGGATCACTAATGATCGACTATTATTGTGATTGTGACAGGTAATCAAATTTTTCACTAGTGGCTACTAGAGGTGAACTGTAGTATTGCATCCTAACTAGTTAAAGAATTAGGAACTAGGGATGTCACGGGTGTGTCAGGTTTGACATACAGTCATTCTGGATCCGGCTGTAGAAGGTCGCTGCGCTTGGCCTTGCAGACACCTTCTTGATCCTTTCATCATCCCTCCCACTCTAGGACCCAGCGGTGATCTCCACCATCGCCTGCTAATTAACACACCTTTTCTGGATCTTTAAATATACTCAGTTTCTCAAGAGAGTTGCTGGTGATAGAGTAAATTCCTCTGTTCAGGTCTGGTGTTCTAGAAGTCAGCTAGATTCTTCTTGGAGTTCCTTTATGGATTGTAGTTGTGATCTCTCTGGTGTCTCCTCAAAGCTAAGTGTATCCCCTTTTCTGTTTCCCTTGTTTGTCTTTAGTTGCAGTGGGGCTGACTAGTGCTCACTCCTCCCCCTCCCTACCTAGGGCCTAGCTCTAGGGCCAGCCAGTGCTAAGGTATCCTGCTTGGCGATAGGTGCGGAACCTATTTAGGGACGATAAGGGAGTCATGGTGTTGTTAGATCTGCTTAGGGGTCTCCAATCCCCCTTTACTTAGTTGCTGGGCTTTCCCCCTTTTCCCGTTGTCGTACGCTGGGTTCTTCCCATACTTAGCATGACAAGGGATGAGCAGACTCGTGGAAGTTCAGGTTTTGGTACCCAACTGAACTTTAGTCCAAAGTTCGGTTCGGGTACCAAAACTGTACCCGATCTTGATCCAGTACCTGGACCCCATTGAAATCATTGGGAACTCCAACTTTGGAGATGTAAAAAACTCAATCTCCCTCCTCCCTCTCTCTCCTTTTCTCTCTATTTCCTTCCTCCTTCTCTTTTCTCTCTATCTCTCTCCTCCTGCTTCTCTCCTCCCTCTCTCTCTTTCCTCCCTCTCTCTTTCCTCCCTCTCTCCTCCCTCACTCTCTCTCCTTCATCGCTCTCCTCACTCTCTCTCTCCTCTATCTCTCTCTCTCCTCCATCTCTCTCCCTCGCACTCTTCTCCATTTCTGTCACTCTCTCCTCTCTCTTCTCAATATCTCTCTCCCTTGCTCTTTGTCCTCCATCTCTTTCTCTCTCCTCCCTCTATCTCTCTCCTCCCTCTTTCTCCTTCCTCTCTCTCTCCTACCTCTCTCCGCTCCCTCTCTCTCTCTCCTCCCTTTCTCTGTCTCCTCCATCTCTCTCTCCTCCATATCTCTCTCTCTCCTACATCTCTCTCCCTTACCCTTTCTTCCATCTCTTCTCACTCTCTCTCTTGCTCTTTCTCCTCCATCCCTTTTTTCTCTCCTCCCTCTATCTCTCTCCTCCCTCTTTCTCCTTCCTCTCTCTCTCCTACCTCTCTCCGCTCCCTCTCTCTCTCTCCTCCCTTTCTCTGTCTCCTCCATCTCTCTCTCCTCCATATCTCTCTCTCTCCTCCATCTCTCTCCCTTATCCTTTCTTCCATCTCTTCTCACTCTCTCTCACTTGCTCTGTCTCCTCCATCTCTTTCTCTCTCCTCCCTCTATCTCACTCCTCCCTCTTTCTCCTACCGCTATCTCTCTCCACCCTCTCTCTCTCTCCTCCCTTGCTCTGTATCCTCCATCTCTCTCTCCTCCATATCTCTCTCTCTCCTCCATCTCTCTTCCTTACCCTTTCTACCATCTCTCTCACTCTCTCTCACTTGCTCTTTCTCTTCCATCTCTTTCTCTCTCCTCCCTCTATCTTTCTCCTCCTTCTCTCTCTCTCCTACCTCTCTCTCCCTGCTCCCTCTCTCTCCTCTCTCTAACGCTCTTCTCCCCAGACTCCCGAACTGTAAAATGGACTTCCAGGAGAAGCCCGTGTTCGGAGTTCAGCACCTGACACTAGGTGTCCGGTAGGAACCCCAAATTTTACAGTTCGGGTTCGCTCATCTCTATTGAGAACTATATAACACATTGATCGAGTGGCAAAGCCTTCTTCCCCTTTTAAGCCTAAAAAAAGCCCTACAGTCCTACAAATAAACTATAAAAGGTTCCAGCCCTTTAGGTGCAGCATCGTATAACAGAATACATTACATAAGTGATCCATTAATGGTGGATTCCTTTATTTACATACAGGGGAAGACACTGGTGTGTGAGTATATAGACATCTTTATTTTCAGATATACGCTGCATTTATTTTCTGCCAGTTACAGCGAGGACAGCTATAGTCATAGCGATGGTCCCGGCCGCTCCTCCGATCATCATCCCAATAACATTTCCCTGTAACCGTGTAGTTTCACAACGTTCTCCGGTGTACATGAAGGCCTGGCTGGAAGCACACCTACAGTATAAAAAGATATTAATGTACTACATGGGGAAAAGAGAGCTCTTTCCAAAAATTGTGAAAGTCACAGTTCATTTTGCATCTTTATTATTATTTTAAGTAATCTAAAATCTAAAAAAATGCAACTTTGCAAATATTTTCTGTTTTGTTTGTACTGTTCCTAAGAAGAACTGTTGGTCTCCTCCACGGTAACAGACTACAGACGTATCCTGCGTAGTCTGGTCCTGCAGTCATATACTGTATATATATAACATACATAAAGTGAATTCAGAGCTGTCTCCCATGATCTGCTTATACCCAGCACTGTGACAGTAACAAGGAGTTATTCTCTACCTCTGGAGACGCTAAACAAATACTCTGATATACTGGACTTTTCCATCATTATCTGTGTTTTCTAACTATATAGTTTATTATTTTTATAATTTATAGACCAAGACCTGTTCCAGGGAGACATCAAGCTTGCGGTGAGGACTACAATTTGTTATTAATGGGCAATGTGATTGTGGTGGTAATAGGTAGAGTCCATAAAGACCAGACTTGCTCCTCTGACCTCCATCTTTAGATTGGGGGAGAAGGGTTACAGGGGTGCACATACTGTGTTTGAATAGAGAGTAAAATGGATCTGGTTTCTCCGTGTCATATACTATGCACAACTTAAAGCTCAACTGATCTGTCAGCAGATCAAAGTGGGCAGTTTTTGCTTTTATTTTATTCCCACTACTCATCTGAGGATTCCTTCCTTTAATCCACCGTACGGTTCCAGAGATATTTAGTCTTTGCAAGAGGCCTGTCTCACAAGATCCTCTTGGGTGCGTCTTTAGACTGACCGCATTATTATCCTATGAGCACCACTACCTTAGTAAAGATCATAAAAATTAGCACTAAATATAAAGGTCCATATCTCTGGAATCTGGATGTAAAAAAACACATAAGATAGAATAGTCAGGAGACAACAGGAATAAAATAAGAGCAAAAACTTGCCACTTTTGACCACTCTTTCAGTATGAGAAAGTAGGTAGGTTACAACAGCCATTTGCAGTACAGTAGCTATCATATAGTCAGGGCCGGCTCCAGGTTTTTGGGGGCCCCGGGCGAAAGAGTCTCAGTGGCCCCTTTAACACATACACGATTCATGATGAACAGATACCGCAGAGAAATATATATATAGTACAATGCCGAAGATTTCACTTCTTACATTACATGAGCGATATCTATAGCAAATTCTATAATAGCTCAGAAACCAGCGAATCCTCGCAGCTCACAATGCAGAGCAGACAGTATAGTCCTCCATACAGAATAATGAACCCCATAAAACGCTCCATACAGAATAATGAACCCCATAAAACGCTCCATACAGAATAATGGACCCCATATAACGCTCCATACAGAATAATGGACCCCATATAACGCTCCATACAGAATAATGAACCCCATAAAACGCTCCATACAGAATAATGAACCCCATAAAACGCTCCATACAGAATAATGAACCCCATAAAACGCTCCATACAGAATAATGGACCCCATATAACGCTCCATACAGAATAATGAACCCCATATAACGCTCCATACAGAATAATGAACCCCATAAAACGCTCCATACAGAATAATGAACCCCATATAACGCTCCATACAGAATAATGAACCCCATATAACGCTCCATACAGAATACTGGTCCCCATATAACGCTCCATACAGAATAATGGACCCCATATAACGCTCCATACAGAATACTGGTCCCCATAAAACGCTCCATACAGAATAATGAACCCCATAAAACGCTCCATACAGAATAATGAACCCCATATAACGCTCCATACAGAATAATGGACCCCATATAACGCTCCATACAGAATACTGGTCCCCATATAACGCTCCATACAGAATAATGGACCCCATAAAACGCTCCATACAGAATAATGAACCCCATAAAACGCTCCATACAGAATAATGAACCCCATATAACGCTCCATACAGAATAATGAACCCCATATAACGCTCCATACAGAATACTGGTCCCCATATAACGCTCCATACAGAATATTGGACCCCATATAACGCTCCATACAGAATACTGGTCCCCATAAAACGCTCCATACAGAATAATGAACCCCTTAAAACGCTCCATACAGAATAATGAACCCCATATAACGCTCCATACAGAATAATGGACCCCATATAACGCTCCATACAGAATAATGAACCCCATATAACGCTCCATACAGAATAATGAACCCCATATAACGCTCCATACAGAATAATGAACCCCATATAACGCTCCATACAGAATAATGAACCCCATATAACGCTCCATACAGAATACTGGTCCCCATATAACGCTCCATACAGAATAATGAACCCCATAAAACGCTCCATACAGAATAATGAACCCCATAAAACGCTCCATACAGAATAATGAACCCCATATAACGCTCCATACAGAATAATGAACCCCATAAAACGCTCCATACAGAATAATGAACCCCATAAAACGCTCCATACAGAATAATGAACCCCATAAAACGCTCCATACAGAATAATGAACCCCATATAACGCTCCATACAGAATAATGAACCCCATATAACGCTCCATACAGAATACTGGTCCCCATATAACGCTCCATACAGAATAATGGACCCCATATAACGCTCCATACAGAATACTGGTCCCCATAAAACGCTCCATACAGAATAATGAACCCCATAAAACGCTCCATACAGAATAATGAACCCCATATAACGCTCCATACAGAATAATGGACCCCATATAACGCTCCATACAGAATACTGGTCCCCATATAACGCTCCATACAGAATAATGGACCTCATAAAACGCTCCATACAGAATAATGAACCCCATAAAACGCTCCATACAGAATAATGAACCCCATATAACGCTCCATACAGAATAATGAACCCCATATAACGCTCCATACAGAATACTGGTCCCCATATAACGCTCCATACAGAATAATGGACCCCATATAACGCTCCATACAGAATACTGGTCCCCATAAAACGCTCCATACAGAATAATGAAGCCCATAAAACGCTCCATACAGAATAATGAACCCCATATAACGCTCCATACAGAATAATGGACCCCATATAACGCTCCATACAGAATAATGAACCCCATATAACGCTCCATACAGAATAATGAACCCCATATAACGCTCCATACAGAATAATGAACCCCATATAACGCTCCATAGAGAATAATGAACCCCATATAACGCTCCATACAGAATACTGGTCCCCATATAACGCTCCATACAGAATAATGAACCCCATAAAACGCTCCATACAGAATAATGAACCCCATAAAATGCTCCATACAGAATAATGAACCCCATATAATGCTCCATACAGAATAATGAACCCCATATAACGCTCCATACAGAATACTGGTCCCCATATAACGCTCCATACAGAATAATGGACCCCATATAACGCTCCATACAGAATACTGGTCCCCATAAAACGCTCCATACAGAATAATGAACCCCATAAAACGCTCCATACAGAATAATGAACCCCATATAACGCTCCATACAGAATAATGAACCCCATATAACGCTCCATACAGAATACTGGTCCCCATAAAATGCTCCATACAGAATAATGAACCCCATAAAACGCTCCATACAGAATAATGAACCCCATATAACGCTCCATACAGAATAATGAACCCCATATAACGCTCTATACAGAATACTGGTCCCCATAAAACGCTCCATACAGAATAATGAACCCCATAAAACGCTCCATACAGAATAATGAACCCCATATAACGCTCCATACAGAATACTAGTCCCCATATAACGCTCCATACAGAATAATGGACCCCATATAACGCTCCATACAGAATACTGGTCCCCATAAAACGCTCCATATAGAATAATGAACCCCATAAAACGCTCCATACAGAATAATGAACCCCATAAAACGCTCCATACAGAATAATGAACCCCATATAACGCTCCATACAGAATAATGAACCCCATATAACGCTCCATACAGAATAATGAACCCCATAAAACGCTCCATACAGAATAATGAACCCAATAAAACGCTCCATACAGAATAATGAACCCCATATAACGCTCCATACAGAATACTGGTCCCCATATAACGCTCCATACAGAATAATGGACCCCATATAACGCTCCATACAGAATACTGGTCCCCATAAAACGCTCCATACAGAATAATGAACCCCATAAAACGCTCCATACAGAATAATGAACCCCATATAACGCTCCATACAGAATAATGAACCCCATATAACGCTCCATACAGAATACTGGTCCCCATAAAACACTCCATACAGAATAATGAACCCCATAAAACGCTCCATACAGAATAATGAACCCCATATAACGCTCCATACAGAATAATGAACCCCATATAACGCTCCATACAGAATACTGGTCCCCATATAACGCTCCATACAGAATAATGGACCCCATATAACGCTCCATACAGAATAATGAACCCCATAAAACGCTCCATACAGAATAATGGACCCCATATAACGCTCCATACAGAATAATGAACCCCATATAACGCTCCATACAGAATAATGAACCCCATAAAACGCTCCATACAGAATAATGAACCCCATAAAACGCTCCATACAGAATAATGAACCCCATATAACGCTCCATACAGAATAATGAACCCCATATAACGCTCCATACAGAATACTGGTCCCCATATAACGCTCCATACAGAATAATGGACCCCATATAACTCTCCATACAGAATACTGGTCCCCATAAAACGCTCCATACAGAATAATGAACCCCATAAAACGCTCCATACAGAATAATGAACCAAATATAACGCTCCATACAGAATAATGAACCCCATATAACGCTCCATACAGAATACTGGTCCCCATAAAACGCTCCATACAGAATAATGAACCCCATAAAACGCTCCATACAGAATAATGAACCCCATATAACGCTCCATACAGAATAATGAACCCCATATAACGCTCCATACAGAATACTGGTCCCCATATAACGCTCCATACAGAATAATGGACCCCATATAACGCTCCATACAGAATAATGAACCCCATAAAACGCTCCATACAGAATAATGGACCCCATATAACGCTCCATACAGAATAATGAACCCCATAAAACGCTCCATACAGAATAATGGACCCCATATAACGCTCCATACAGAATAATGAACCCCATAAAACGCTCCATACAGAATAATGGACCCCATATAACGCTCCATACAGAATTATGAACCCCATATAAAGCTCCATACAGAATAATGGACCCCATATAACGCTCCATACAGAATAATGAACCCCATAAAACGCTCCATACAGAATAATGGACCCCATATAACGCTCCATACAGAATAATGAACCCCATATAAAGCTCCATACAGAATAATGGACCCCATATAACGCTCCATACAGAATAATGAACCCCATAAAACGCTCCATACAGAATAATGGACCCCATATAACGCTCCATACAGAATAATGAACCCCATATAAAGCTCCATACAGAATAATGGACCCCATATAACGCTCCATACAGAATAATGAACCCCATAAAACGCTCCATACAGAATAATGGACCCCATATAACGCTCCATACAGAATAATGAACCCCATATAACGCTCCATACAGAATAATGAACCCCATAAAACGCTCCATACAGAATAATGGACCCCATATAACGCTCCATACAGAATAATGGACCCCATATAAAGCTCCATACAGAATAATGGACCCCATATAACGCTCCATACAGAATAATGGACCCCATATAACGCTCCATACAGAATAATGGACCCCATAAAACGCTCCATACAGAATAATGGACCCCATATAACGCTCCATACAGAATAATGAACCCCATATAAAGCTCCATACAGAATAATGGACCCCATATAACGCTCCATACAGAATTATGAACCCCATAAAACGCTCCATACAGAATAATGGACCCCATATAACGCTCCATACAGAATAATGAACCCCATATAAAGCTCCATACAGAATAATGGACCCCATATAACGCTCCATACAGAATAATGAACCCCATAAAACGCTCCATACAGAATAATGGACCCCATATAACGCTCCATACAGAATAATGAACCCCATATAAAGCTCCATACAGAATAATGAACCCCATATAACGCTCCATACAGAATAATGAACCGCATAAAACGCTCCATACAGAATAATGGACCCCATATAACGCTCCATACAGAATAATGAACCCCATAAAATGCTCCATACAGAATAATGGACCCCATATAACGCTCCATACAGAATAATGGACCCCATATAACGCTCCATACAGAATAATGGACCCCATATAACGCTCCATACAGAATAATGAACCCCATATAACGCTCCATACAGAATAATGAACCCCATAAAACGCTCCATACAGAATAATGGACCCCATGTAACGCTCCATACAGAATAATGAACCCCATATAACGCTCCATACAGAATAATGAACCCCATATAACGCTCCATACAGAATAATGAACCCCATAAAACGCTCCATACAGAATAATGGACCCCATATAACGCTCCATACAGAATAATGAACCCCATATAACGCTCCATACAGAATAATGAACCCCATATAACGCTCCATACAGGATACTGGTTCCCATATAACGCTTCATACAGTATACTGGCCCCCATATAACGCTCCATACAGGATACTGGTCCCCATATAACGCTCCATACAGGATACTGGTCCCCATATAATGCTCCATACAGGATACTGGTCCCCATATAACGCTCCATACAGGATACTGGCCCTCATAAAACGTTCCATACAGGATACTGGCCCCCATAAAATGCTTCATACAGGATACTAGTCCCCATATAACGCTCCATACAGGATACTGGTCCCCATATAAGGCTCCATACAGGATAATGGACCCCTTATAACGCTCCATACAGGATACTGGTCCCCATATAACGCTCCATGCAGGATACTGGTCCACATATAAGGCTCCATACAGGATATTGGTCCCCATATATCGCTCCATACTGGATACTGGCCCCCATATAAGGCTCCATATAGGATACTGGTCTCCATATAATGCTCCATACAGAATACTGGCCCCCATATAATGCTCCATACAGGATACTGGCCCCCATATAACGCTCCATACAGGATACTGGCCTCCATATAACGCTCCATACAGAATACTGGCCCCCACATAATGCCCTATGCAGGATGTCACTCCCCCCATATAATGCTCCATGCAGAATGTCACCTCTCCCCCCATATAATTCCCCATGCAGAATGTCACCTCTCCACCAATATAATGTCCTATGCAGGAGGTCACCTCTCCCCCTCCATATAATGCCCCATGCAGGATGTCACCTGTCCCCCCATATAATTTCCTATGCAGGAGGTGACCTATCCCCCCCATATAATGCACCATGCAGGATGTCACTTGTTCCCCCCCATATAATGCCCCATGCAGGATGTGACTTGTCCCCCCCATATAATGCCCCATGCCACCATACATATATATATAAAAAAAATCAAATACTCACCTCTCCTCACCTGCTGCCATTGCTCGAGACTCTTCAGCTCCGCCGGCGTCTTCCCGCTCTGCACTGTGATGGATCAGGAGAGAGCATGGTGTAAAGACGTCACCGCGCCCTCTGACCTGAGACGTCGCAGTGCAGCAGTCGGGGAAGAGACCAGAGCTGCTGCTGAAGCACGGGGAGAGGAAAGTATTGGGCCCTGAGCAAGTGGGGGTGAGTGGCGGGCGCTGGCACCGGCACTACACCGCTCACAGGTCCCATAGCGCACAGGGGTGCCCGACGGTGAGTGGGCCCCCCTGTCTGCTCAGGGCCCCAGCACTTGCCCGGGTGCGCTGGGTTCTGACGCCGGGCCTGCATATAGTTACTTTTCTCAAGCTCCACACAAGTGCACCGTGACTTTTATTATTCCCGCCTTCTTTGGCTTCTCTTATTGTACTCTAGTATTTATTTTTATTTATTTATTTATTTATTTTATTCACTTATATAGCACCATTAATTCCGCAGAGCTTTACAGACATTATCGACACTTTCCCCATCGGAGCTCACAATCTAAATTCCCTATCAGTATGTCTTTGGAGTATAGGAAGAAACCGGAGAATCCGGCGGAAACCCATGAGAATACGGGGAAAACATACAAACTCAGTATCACATACAGTATATGGATATATAAAATAGGATTCTGAGAAATGTATCTCTTTGTTTTGCAATTTTTCCTTAACGGGGCTCTCCGGGAATAGAAAAAAATAAATAAAGGGAATCTTAATAAATACATTTATAAATACCTTTAATTAGCAATTTTAGCTCATTTTTGTTTAGGGAGGTAAACATTAAAGAATTAATATGGTCACTGTCTTGTTACACAGAAAGAAACCTGTCCTAGAATATTAGCACAGAAACTTGTGAGCATGTGCCGTAAGAATATTCCTGATATGACTTAGAGATAACCTATAACAGTGTGAGCAGACTTTTCATACCTTAATAGCCCTGGTATCTCCAGCATTAGATCATATAGACAGGGTAGACATCAGTGTGAGCCACCTCTTCTTATTTAAGCACTCCTTGTACCTCCAGCATAATATCAGATAGACATGGTGAACAGCAGTGTGAAGAGCCTCTTCTTACTTCAGCACTCCTGGCATCTCCAGTGTTAGATCAGATAGATAGAGTAGACAGCACTGTGAGCAGTCTCTTCTTACTTCAGCACTCCTAGTATCTCCAGTATTAGATCAGATACACAAGGTGGACAGCAGTGTGAGCAGCCTCGTCTTACCTCAGCACCCCTGGTATCTCTAGTATTAGATTAGTTAGACAGGTGTACAGCAGTGTGAGCAGCCTCTTCTTACCTCTGCACCCCTGGTATCTCTAGTATTAGATCAGATACACATAGTGGACTGCAGTGTGAGCAGCCTCTTCTTACCTCAGCACCCCTGGTATCTCCAGTATTAACTCAGAAAGACATGGTGAACAGCAGTGTGAGCAGCCTCTTCTTACCTCTGCACCCCTGGTTTCTCTAGTATTAGATCAATTAGACAGATGTACAGCAGTGTGAGCAGCCTCTTCTTACCTCAGCACCCATGGTATATCCAGTATTAGCTCAGAAACACATGGTGTACAGCAGTGTGAGCAGCTTCTTCTTACCTCAGGACCTCTGTTATCTCCAGTATTAGATCAATTAGACAGGTGGACAGCAGTGTGAGCAGCCTCATCTTACCACTGCACCCCTGGTATCTCCATTACTAGGGTGGACAGCAGTGTGAGCAGCTTCTTCTTACCCCAGAACCCCTGGCATCGCCAATATTAGATCATCGGATCAAACGGATACCTATGAAATATGTGCTCACTCATCACCTTTTTCCGATGTGGTTGAAACCTAGCCCACGTTAGTCAATGAAAAAACTGGGTAGGTGGGATTTCAAGTACATGAGTGAGTTTTGGTTGCATCCGCTGCCTAAAACGGTCAGTTTACCGCCAGTGAGAGCTATATAGTGACTATGTGGCTGTCACTGGGGTGTCTTTGGTTCGGGTTGGTTGGGTGGCTGCGTCATTATATAGCAATGTGCACTCACAAGCAGAAGATGAGTTTGCTATAAGAAATCCCAATATAAAAAACCGCTTTTATATTTTACGGACTCTAAAACTTTATTTATTTTCAGCCTTAGCTAATAACTGGAACTTTTTTTTTTTTTATAAAATAAGTATATAACACCAGAGCTGGAGAAAGGACTGCATAGAGGAATAATAAGTAATGGACCATTAATGATTAATAACATCAAATCTATAAATACACAAGTTTATAAAATTATAAAAAGAAGTCTACATGCCGCCCAGAGGATCGGGGAGCATCGTGCTTATTTATTTATTTTTTTTCAATAATTTATTTTCCGCTGTTACACTTGGCAATCAATAATTTCAGTAATAGCTGGTATGGGTCTACTGAATTGTGGTGAGGGGTGACGGAGAGCCGTTTCGAAGAAGGTGTCCAGCAAGTAACTAGGACCCAATGCAAACCCTGAAACAAGGCCTCCCAAAATAATAGTGCTGATGCCCTCATATGAAGCACAGACATTTCCCTGGGCATTTACACATGGGTCCCATCAGCCTCCTGCTTCTATATTGGTGCCACGAATGATTGACATGGTTATGACCATGACTCAGTCTAATTATTGTATTTTTAGTTAGCCATTGTATAGTGTGGCGCCCCTGAGGGTTCAGTCGCCACAGGGTTACTGCACCTCACCCAGAGGTGTGGTATCTCCTTCTCTCAGGTAAGGATGGAGTACTGCCCGGGACCACAACACCAGCACCCATCACTACACTACTCCAGGCCGGCTGGAAGGGCAAGATGCACTCTGATTTGCTGCCCCGTCCCTGGCTGGAGAAGGGAGAACCAAAGAGATTGGGTACCATGTAGTGCGTGTGGGTGGAGGACGTAGTTCAGGGGAGCACTTTAGAAAAACACATAAAAAGAGAAGCCATCTTAGATCAGTGAGTAGTCTTTTGTAAGTGGAAGAGGAGTAGGAGGGGAGCAGAGTCTCGTCAGGAGCTCTGCTCCAGAGTGGGGCCTAGCCAGGAAGGCCCAGGAGGGGAGCAGAGGAGAAGGCTTCATTAAGGAAAGGGATCCCAGGGGTATGGAAGGAGCAGGAAGCCACCCGTACGCCTGAATCTGCCAAGCGTCAGAGGGATCGGGCCGCAAGAGGGGAACCAGTCCCCGGACTGGCCGAGTACTTCACGTCTCAGCCAGAAAACCGGAGGCTTCTGCACTTCCAGGGTGCAGTCGCCGTACTCTCACACCTAAGTCACCGAAAAGGGCACCAAGTAGGTCCGGGAACTCCAAGTTGTCCAGAGGGATCACGGAGTACCCGTTCGAGACTTTACTGGAAGGAGCAGGGCAGGAGGGAGAAGACCCAGCGCGGGAAGTCGGTCTAGAGAGGAACACACAAAAGCGGGGTCCCGTCAAGCGCTCCTGATATACCTGAGGAAGTGCTGAACCCCTGTCTGGCATACGCAGTGTGACGCGAGAGGCTGACACCCGTACAGTGTACCTGAGGAACTTGAACAGAACTGTGAGTAAACTCGGATGACAGGACTCCACTGCCTCCGTCAGTTATTTCCTCTGCGCCATCTCTCCTGCACTACAAGCCCCATCATCACCACCTACCATTCTACACTGCCCTGGGGCCCGCTCCACCTGTGGGGAGCCACTCCAACCCAGCTGCCCTATCAAGCGCCCCAGAGGTCTGAAGCAGCGCTGGTACCTATTACCAGAATCCACAGGTGGCGTCACGAACTTTATAAAAACACTATAAATCCCCTATAAATAACCCCTTTTATTGACCGCCCTGGGTCACGGACCGGGTCATCGCCACTGTGACATCATCCCCCAGCATTTATTGGCCCGGCACCGGGTACCCCACGGCCCAGGGGGCGCGTCAATAGCACTGTTAGATTATGCATTGAGAACTGCATAGTGATAATATGTGAACAATGTCCGTTACTATTTATTTGTGCCTGTATTTTGATAATATGTGAGCACTGTATTGTAGTATTTATTTGGGCACTGTATGGTCATAACATGTGAGAACTGTAAAGTGGTGTTTATTTGGGCATTTCATAGTGTTTATATGTGAGCACTGTATTGTAGTATTTATTTGAGCACTGTATGGTCATAACATGTGAGAACTGTAAAGTGGTAGTTATTTGGGCATTTCATAGTGATAATATGTGAGCACTGTATGACAGTATTTATTTGAGCAATCTATTGTGCTATCTTGAGAACACTATATAGCCGTATTTATTTTGGCTCTGAGTGGCACTGTTATTTTGTTGCTAAAGAATGGCACTCTTATGTGGGCACCATCCTTTATACCTTGTATAATGTAGCACTGTATAATATCTTATTTGTATATAAATTGTTGGCGGGGGAGCTAAGAGAATAAGCCTCACACGGTACCGTGCCTCATTAGTCAGGTCGTGACCCAAGTGCAACCTTTTTCTCTGCACCCCATGTATTGCATGCCTGCTTATAGACCAACGTATTCTGCACCACGTATCACTCTCATCCTCCCTGCGGAGGTCACACTAGAATCTCAGATAATTGCACAGTGTGTGCCCTTATGGGCAGGGGCGTACTGGCCCACCGTATGATCGGGAAAACCCCCGGTGGACTCCGGGTTCCGATGGCCATGCCCCTAAGCCCCGCCCCCACACCCACTGGGCCCTGTACAGAGAACAGAGGACCCCCCGGTTCGCTAATCAGATAGGCAGCACTGCCGATATGATTAGTGATGGGCCCTCTGCAGCAGCACAGCAAGGAGACCGGTCTCCCTGCTCTGCCTGCTGCCGCAGTGCCCCTCTGCCGCCTCTGCCGGCGCGTGCGCAGGAGGTCAGTCTCAGGGCGATGACGTCATCGGGCGATCACGTCATCGCCCTGGGACTGCTTCCTGTGCGCGCTGTGGAGGACGGATCCGCCATCGCCCTAGGCAGCGGCTGCAGGCCTGCAGCTCATCTCGACGCGTGAGTATGAAAAGCAGGGGCCGGGAGGGGAGGAAGGGATAGGGGGGAGGGGTGACTGAGAGGACCCCTGGCCGAGGCTGGCAGTAAATGCTACTGGGCAATGGGCATGATTATCATCATGCCCATTGCCCAGCCTGTCCTGCTGCCAACCTCTCGTTACTGTTACTATGCCTAGCAGCATGTACTACCACCAGTGGTTGGCAGGACATGCTGGGTGGGCATGAAAGTACCAAGGAGGCTGGCAGGACATACTAAGCATGAATCGGGCTATGGGCGGAGGAGAGCGGTGCCAGCGCCCGCCCTTCTCCCCCGCTTGCTCAGGGCCCAGCAGCCGGATACTTACCTCTCCTCCTGCCTCCGCAGATCCGCTGTATTTCTGCTCTGCGCTCCCTGTGACATATCAGGTCAGAGGGTGCGGTGACGTCTTTCCACCGCGCCCTCCCCTGAGCCATCACAGGCAGCGCAGAGCGGGAAGACGCCGGCGACGCTGGAGTACGGACCTGAGCAGCGGCAGCAGGTAAGGAGGAGTGAGGTGAGTATTTGATTATTATTTTTTTTAATGTATGGAGGCATGGGGCATTATATGGGGGGGGGGGGGGGGGGTGTGATATCCTGCATGGGGCATTATATGGGGGAGTGACATCCTGCATGGGGCATTATATGGGGGAGGGGTGACATCCAGCATGGGGCATTATATGGGGGGGGTGACATCCTGCATGTGGCATTATATGGGGGGTGACATCCTGCATGTGGCATTATATGGGGGGTGACATCCTGCATGGGGCATTTTAAAGAGGGGGGTGCCATCCTGCATTGGGCATTTTAAAGAGAGGGGGGTGATATCCTGCATGGGGCATTATAAAGAGGGGGGGTGACATCCTGCATGGGGCATTATATGGGGGTGACATCCTGCATGGGGCATTATATTGGGGAGGTGACATCCTGCATGGGGCATTATATGGAGGGGGTTGACATCCTGCGGCGCTGGAGTCCAGACCTGAGCAGCGGCAACAGGTGAGGAGGAGTGAGGTGAGTATTCGATTATTTATTTAATGTATGGAGGCATGGGGCATTATATGGGTGGGGTGGTGATATCCTGCATGGGGCATTATATGGGGGAGTGACATCCTTCATGGAGCATTATATGGGGGGTGACATCCAGCATGGGGCATTATATGGGGGGGTGACATCCTGCATGGGGCATTATATGGGGGCGGTGACATCCTGCATGGGGCATTTTAAAGAGAAGGGTGACATCCTGCATTGGGCATTATAAAAGGGGGGTGTGACAAACTGCATGGGGCATTTTAAAGAGAGGGGGGGTGATATCCTGCATGGGGCATTATATGGGGGGTGACATCCTGCATGGGGCATTATATGGGGGGTGACATCCTGCATGGGGCGTTATATGGGGAGGTGACATCCTGCATGGGGCATTATATGGAGGGGGGTGACATCCTGCATGGGGCATTATATGGGGGAGGTGACATCCTGCATGGGGCATTATATGGGGGAGGTGACATCCTGCATGGGGCATTATATGGAGGGTGGTGACATCCTGCATGGGGCATTATAAGGGGGGGAACAGCCTGCATAGGGCATTGTGTGGGGGGAACAGCCTGCATGGAGCTTTATATGGGGCCAGTATCCTGTACAGAGCATTTTATGGGGGCCAGTATTCTGTATGGAGCGTTATATGGGGTCAGTATTCTGTAAGGAGCATTATATGGGTCCAGTATTCTGTATGGAGCATTTTTTGGGGGCCAGTATACTGTGTGGAGCGTTATATGGGGACCAGTATCCTGTATGGAGCGTTATATGGGGGCCAGTATTCTGTACAGAGCATTTTATGGGGGCCAGTATTCTGTATGGAGCATTATATGGGGACCAATATCCTGTATGGAGCGTTATATGGGGACCAGTATTCTGTATGGAGCGCTATATGGGGACCAGTATCCTGTATGGAGCACTTTTTGGAGGCCAGTATACTGTGTGGAGCGATTCGCCGGTTTCTGAGCTATTATATAATTTACAATAGATATCACTCATGTAATATAAGAAGTGAAATCTTTGCATTGTACTATACTTATATTTCTCTGCGGTATCTGTGCATCATGAATCGTGGTATGTGTTAAAGGGGCCCACTGAGACTCTTTCTCCCAGGGCCCAGAAAAACCTGGAGCCGGCCCTTTGTGGTACTATCATGCTAGTACTACTACCACCAGTGGCTGGCTGGCAGGACATGCCATGTGAGCTTGAATTATAGTACCACAGAGGCTGGCAGTACATACTGGGCAATGGGCATAATAATACCACAAAGGCTGGGAGGACATACTGGGCAATGGGCATGATAGTACCACCAGTAGACTGACTTGGCGGTCTCCAGGGCTCCGTCTCCCCTTCTCGCTGCTGTTAGGCTGGGTTAACATTGCGTTTATACTGTGCGTTACAACGGATCCGTTGTAAATCAGTGCAGACGCAATGTACTGTAGACTTGCATTGCAAAAATAGGCATGTGTTTGAAAGTATGCATTATTTGCAACGCACAGGAAAACATGGTCGGCGGCTGGAGGCCAGCTGAGCACTTCTCTGACAACTGTGTTCTAGTGTCATTCTGTGCCTGCTCATCTCTGTCAGCAGGGGTATTTGTCTGATGGCAAAGATGTAGCAGAGCTGGAGACAGAAGATCCGTGGATTACGTCAGAGCGAGGATTTTGTTTTTTATTAAAGATGGAGTCCCTACATGTGTTTTTTTCTGTTTACTAGAAATTCATGGTGGCCATGTCTAGTTTGGCGTGACGCCATGAATTTCAGGCTTAGTGCCAGCTGATAATACAAAGCTGGTACTAACCCCATTATTACCCAGCGTGCCACCCCCACCAGGGCCGCTGGAAGAGCCAGATAAAGCGCCTGGAAATGGTGCTACGATGAATGCGCCAATTCCAGGGGTGGCTGCGGGCTGCCGTCTTCAGCGTGGGGGGCCCAGAATGCTTGGACCTTACCATGCTGAGAATCCCAGCCCCCAGCTGCCTGGTTTTTACCAGGCTGGCGATCAAAATATGGCGGGAACCCACGTATTTTTTTTTTAATTATTTTTTTAAATAATTTAAAAAAACATTGGGCTTTCCTGACTTTTGATCGCCAGGCAGCTGGAGGTGGCAGCCCGTAGCTGTCTGCTTTATCTTCGCTGAGAATCAAAAATTCTGCGGAGCGCTGTCATTTTTGTTTTATTATTTATTTATTTTCACACTTCTATATGTGTGACAGTCCCAACAGCTAATCACAGACGCTGACACTGAGAATGGGCGTCTGTGATTGGCTGCTTGAGTAACCTGAAAGCAGCCCATACATAGTACCATACTAGAATGTATGGGCTGATTGTAGATTACTCAAACAGCCAATCACAGACGCCCATCCTCTTTGACAGCATCTGTGATTGGCTGTTGGGTCTGTGACATATAGAAGTGTGAAAAGAAATCATTTTTAAAAACGGTGTAGCGCTCTGCAGAATTTTTGATTCTCACCGCAGATAAAGCGGACAGCTACGTACTGCCACCCCCAGCTGCCTGGCTTTACCTTGGCTGCCGATCAAAAGACAGAGAAGCCGAATATTTGTTTTAAACTTATTTTAAATATTTTTTTTTTAGGAAAAGGTGTGTGCTCCAGCCATATGTTGATCGCCAGCCAGATAAAACAAAGGAGCTGGGGGCTGGGATTCTCAGCATGGTAAGGCCCAAGCGTTCTTGGCCCCCCACACTGAAAATCGCAGCCCGCAGCCACCCCTGAAAATTTCCAGGCGCTTTACCTGGCTCTTCCAGCGGCCCTGGTGGTGAGTGGCACCCTGGGTAATAATAGTGTTAGTACCAGGCCAGCTTTGTATTATCAGCCGGTACTAAGCCCGATATTCATGTTGTCACGCCAAATTAGACATGGCCACCATGAATTTCTAGTAAATAGAAAAAAAACACAAATTTTTTTTTTAATTAAAAATAAAACACAAAACCCATTTAGGCTCCGTTCATACGCGGCGCAAAAAATCTCTACTGCATGCCGACGTTGCGCTTTTCTCAGCGCGCTTTTCCCGAGTCATGTTAACATGTAGCCTATGGGGAAAGCGCGCTGAAAAAAACGCCAAGAATTGGCATGTCAATTCTTTTTGCGCGGCCGCTTTTGCAGTGAAAGCGCCCACGCAAAAATACGTGGCAAAACGCGGCATCTGAACGCTTTTCAGCAAAATCCATAGCTTTTGCTGGAAGGCGTTTCCAGCTTTCTTTGGCACTTCTTTTACGCGAGCGGTCTAAAGCGCCGCATAAAAGCAGGAACGTAGCCTAAGGGACTCTATCTTTAATAAAAAAAAATCCTCGCTCCGACGTAATCCATCGGTCTTCTGTCTTCAGCTCTGCTACATCTTTGCCATCAGAGAAATATGTCTGCTGACAGATGAGCAGGCACAGAATGACACTGGAGCACTGTTACTGTGTAGTGCGGCACTATGTTGCTTTTTTGTCATTTCATGCTGTGTAGAAATCTTGGGAAAAGTGTGGATTGTGCTCTGGAAGTGATCAGTTATAGCTAACTATGTTATTTTCTGCAGAGATAAGTCCTGCATAGAAGATGGGATATATCGGTCTGCAGATAAAGAACTTCACCTAGAGACATCACTGGTGAGTATGTATATTACCTATGTTGAGTATATGTATTACCTATACACACACACTGACACTATATACAGAGCTCCTGTGTATAATATTAATGGTGATCATTGCATTACCTGTACACTGACACTATATACAGAGCTTCTGTGTATAATGTCACTGGTGATGACTGATAACCGGTACACTATATACAGAGCTCCTGTGTATAATATCACTGGTGATCACTGTATAACCTGTACACTGACCCAATATACAGAGCTTTTTTACATTTTTATTATTTTAGCATTATTTGTCACTATGTTGTGGCATTATGTGCTTTGGTCATGACATGACGATATTTGTCCCTTGTATGTGGTATTATTCAGTCACCATGTGGTGGTAATATGTGGTCTCATGGTGTGTCAGTATTTATACCTTGTATCTGGTAGCATTTGATCGCTATGTGGTGGTATTATGTGCTTTGGTCATGGTGTGGCGGTATTTGTGCCTTGTATGTGGCATTATTTGGGCACTATGTGGTGGTAATATGTGATCTGGTCACGGTGTGGTGGTATTTCTGCCTTCTATCTGGTAATATTGGTCTTGGTAGAGTGGATTGTGGTTGGTCATTTGTTTTATCTGATATCAATAAGGGGAAACCTCTTTATTTCCAATAGATATTAAATACTTGGATGTTTAACCCCTCCCTGCCCTGTGACTATTACACAGCAGCAGAGATGCAGTTGCAGAGGTTCACCAGAGAAAGCAAGTTGGCATTTGGTGAGATTTTCACCTCTGTATTTATAAGACAAAACCAGGAGTGGGTGAGAAATTCATAAAACATTACCTCGGATTGCTCCACTCCTGGTTTTGTCTTATAAATACAGAGGTAAAAATCTCACCAAATACTCAAAGTGCCACAATCTTCTGACAGTGCTGATTCCACCAATAAATAAGTGATCACCTTCCCAACCTGTGCATCGCTGAGAACTTGTTTTCACCAATAAAAACCCTTTAATGCAAATTACAGTAATTGTACATCGCATTTCTGGTGAGCGCACAGTGATGGGCAGAAGCGGCCAATATAATGGGTATAACGGCTAACAGGTATTTGCAAATAGCTGAAGGGTGGGTGGGCCCCTGGAGTCAATGTCCCTGGTGGGCCCCAGACACCCCAGTCCGGCGCTGTTGACAACAGTGACCTGGGGGTCTGAAATGCTTCCTGGGGCGATCCCCATGCTGTCCCCATGTCATTTGAGCACTGTCACTATTGTTTTGGGCACTTTTTAGGCTTTCTACAGACTGTCGGGGGTGCCGCCGCAAAAATGCTCGGGTCTCCCATAGACTAACATTGGGCTCGTTGCTCTGGTCGAGCACCCGAGTATCACGGTGAGCTCGGCCCGAGCTTCGAGCACCCGAGCATTTTAGTGCTCACTCAACACTAATTGCCACTCTTCGTAATGTGCAAACAATGTCTTCTTCAGGTGGATTCCACCTGGATCCCTCATGAAAAGCACTAGATAAAAATGTAAATGATTGAACATATGCACTGCAATATAAAAACAACTTGCTGTGCATTGTGTATTTTTCAGTCTTCTTCAGCTTCTTTTCTCCGCTTCCAGCTTTGAAAATTATGAAGTGGTTAAAGAAAGTGATCGGTTCATTCTGCTGGTGGCTTCTGTTTGGAAGCCGCTCACTATTTTATATGTAGTTAACAAAAACACTGATGTTTTCCTTAAGTGTCTTCTTATAAAATAAAAAATCAGTGGGTATGCTGGCGTCTATAAGGTGCTGTGTGTACATACCCTTAGGAATAACAGAATCTCTGGTCATCTCCTCCATTTTTGGCCAGAGTTTAGAGGATTAATGGGAGACATAGAACCGCTATTCTCCAGTTTGGGATCTAACCCTTCAGACATACTATATATGAGGTATAGTATTAATATACCATAAAAGTCAGTAATAATCAATTAAATGCGAAAAGACATTAAACAATTTTAATTTTTTATTTCTTTGAATTAAAATTGCATGGAAGGATGAAGACAAGTTCTTGGAGGAGCCTTCAACTTTTGCACGTGTCTCTTGCTGGTCAGGAGGCCACAGGTAGGTGGTACAACTCCTTCCATACAGGTACAGCATTAATGGTGGATGTGCTGTAGTTTCTTCAGAGCGCTAGATTTGGGGGGTTTCTGTCCTCGAGATGTCAATGGTGCGTTGGTGGCAGCAGCCAAAAATACAGCTTTCTCTGACAGCACGAGCAGCCCTGGATAATCCACGCCGGCAGGATGTTATCATCCGGCGGAAGAGAGAACCTAGGAGAAAAGATGTAAAACTGATGTAAGTAATGGGACTCCATATTAGAGGACACTACTGTGGTGTCACTGTAACATGACATTAGAGGAATCTCATACAGAGGAGCAGAATCATTGTCAGCCATCATACATGTGACAATCCCACCACTGACGGATAACATCTGCTCCACATGACTTCTTCTCACTGACGTCATACAACATGGAGATTATCGTCACACTTACCTCGCCTAGTTTCCCCCTCTTCAACTTTCTCTGTTTTTAGTTGTTTTCTCAGTGTTCGAAAATATTTTCTTCTCTTCTGAACTGGAGATTCTAATCAAAAAGCCAGAAAAAAATGTTGATTATAAACTCCTAAAAGATGAGCTTTGTATCTTTATAGAGTTATGCAACTGATTAATATGAACCTGTAGCTTTTCTGGGTTCCGGTGGTGTCTCTCCAAAGAACCATGTCCCCATATTAATATGACATTACTTTCAGCAAGCCACGGTGTTATGTAATCAGTTGGATAAAACTTCATTGTAACTTTAAAGAAGACCCATCACCAGGTCAAAAGTGTCCAAGATTCGCTCTTATTTTATGTCGGCTTCTCCCCTGAGTATTCTGATATTTGTTTTCCTAAAATCCACAGTACGGTTGTAGAGATATGGGACTTTTTATTTAGTGTTAATTATTATGGTCTTTATCATGTGGGCGTGGTAACCTAAGGGCACGCCCCAGAGGATCCTGTGAGCACCGCCCCTTTGTAAAGAATAAAAATTACCACTAATAACAAAGGCCCATAACTCTGGAACCGTATGGGGGATTTTAACAAAACAAAAAATAGAATACTCAGGGGAGCAGAAAGAATAAAGGAAGTAATTTTAGAGCCTTAATATTTAAATTTTGGATCATAGGCTATAATTGGATGGCCTATAAACCTGTACATACCTGACAATGAGGGCGAGGATGACTCACTGTTTTTAGCAGTAAAACACTGATTGTCTCCAACAGTTTTGGAAGGGGAAGATTCTTTCTGCCTGTTGGTAGAAAAAAGACACGTAAATTACAAGGAAAAAACAATAGAATAACGGAAGAACACCTGTCTGTTAGGTCAATTAGGACAACATAGAGGAGATATCCTGCTCAAGACCACATTTTACCAGCAAGAATGGAGTCTAATTAGTAATATTGGCCTGTAGTGAGTTGGAAATGAATGGTTGGTCGCAACAATCAGCTGTTATAGAAGTTATCACAAGTAAGACCCACAGAGATTGTGTAGTCATGGGGTGGTGGATGCTAGATTTAGATTTGTGTTACTCGTATCTTGTATTTGGATCCGACATATATCAGGACTAAATCTCATAATAATAATAATCTACTCACATTTCTGAGCGTTTTTCATTGATCTCTGGGGAACACCCTGGAGGTGACATAGGCTCTTCAGTGCCTCCATCACTGTTCTCTTGGGAACACTGTGGAGGTGACATAGGCTCTATATTGGTCATCATCCCAGTATTGGTGATATATAGCTAAAACAGATAAAGAAATATAAAATAGATATATTTAATTTTTTTTTGTAATTATAGGTTTCATACATTTTATTAGCCACATACTTACTTTAGAAGACCTTTGATAAGTTGATGCAAAGTTTTTGATTTCTGGCCAGTCATTGTCCTCACTTGTGTCCCCCTCATCTGAATTCATATGTTTGAAGCTGCTACTTCGAGCTAAAAAATACAAGTGTTATTAGAGATTATTAGTATAATACCCAGACAGTCACCATGTTATCACTAATAATGATGGGAACTGATTTTGACATAAAATGAAAGACAAGACACACGTCAGTTTTCTGCAGATGACGTCTCATTTTACTTACTGATAAAGTAGCGGGTGTCCTCATCTGACTTTAGGTCAGGAACGAACAGGGGCTTCTGACTTAAAAGGTTGTCAAAGTCTAAGTCACGCATAAATGGATGAATTTTGATCTCATTTGCGCCTCCTGGAAAAGGAAGACAAGAAAGAAAGTGATACAGTCATTGTCAGAGAAACTGCTCCATATCTGTAGAATTTATGTTAATCTGAACTGAAGATGTAACAGAGCCGACATAAAGGAAATATATTGAACATTATAGCATGAAGAATGGGTAATAGACAAGTAGGTAGAGTACAGAACCTCAGTGCTGATCCTCATGGAACCCATCATTTGTCTGGTCACGCTGTAATAATTCATTGATAATACTATTAATATTACCTGTTCCAAGTCTCAGTGCTGGAATTTTTCTGAGCAGTTGAGTGATGATGCCTCGAGCATTAGTTGGAGGAAAGTAATTACATCTCCAAGGTATATCATCTGTTATATAAAAAGCAAATATTATAAGAAATAAAACCTCTTCATTTATTTTCATAAAAAAAAAATTCCTTAACAAAGCTAGAAAAAACTACAGAACTATTCAAGTCAAATAACAGTGACATCACAAGCATTCAGATTATTTTACTTACCCTGGATGATACTGTGTAAAATATTCCTTCTGCAAGCCCCTGTAAATGGTGGATATCCAAATAGAAATTTATATAGGATGATCCCTATTGACCACCAGTCAACAGGCCTTCCATAGCCTATCTTTAGGATAACTTCTGGGGCCATGTAAGTAGGGGTGCCAGCAGTCTGGAAACCAACAGAAAAAGGAGATGATGATCAATAAATATAATTGCGACACATAACATCAGTGGAAATGTTTTTCTAGAGAAATTATAAATCAGAGAAGGAGAAAGATGAGATCTGTAAAGTACAAGACCCTGTAAGTAAAGCCTACCTCTTTATCAAGGAACTCTTTGGTGATGTCCTTAGTTGGAGTCTTGTAGAAGTCTGAGTTTGGTCTCATGAGGCCGAGTTTTGAAACCCCAAAATCAGTGACCTTAATATGTCCTGTTGATGTTATCAGGAGGCTGTGAAAGAAAAGATGGTGTCAGCACCAAGTAATAACCCACAGACTGTATAAGAAACTCTAACTTTCTTCCCCTCTAATATGCTAGAGGGGTCACTTACTTCTCAGGCTTCAGATCTCTGTGCACCACACCATAGCTGTGCAGGTATTCCACAGCAAGGACCGTTTCCGCAATGTACATACGGGCCAAGAGGACTGGTAAAGGACCCCTGTGCTTTAGAAGGGTACCACAGTCACCTCCTACAGGAGAAAGCAAATATGAGAACTGAGGGTTTGTTACAATGTAAATTACACATGATGAGTGGGAATGTGAAGAAGGCGGAGACATTGGGACAGGATGGTCTATATATACTGTATAATGTAGTGCGTATACTGTATACTGCAGATAGACCCTATACATAGAGACAGAGCCTCATCTACGAGCCTCTAATTTTTTTCTCTGTGAACGTTCTTATCTATAAAAACTCTTCAAAAAGACAAATCTTCCTTTTACCCATAGTGGAAATTGCTGCCGTGCTCAGCGAGGACATACTGGGGGACTTTCATAGAGATCAATGGTTTTTCAGGCATCTTGGTAACAGATGACTTATAATAATTGCAAAGAGGACATGTAACCGTCCATGTGGGCACATTGTGGTCATATATAGGTGCTAGGATTAAGCAGACGTGGGCTGGATATAGATACAATGGATGTGTCCTACCTGGTACATACTCCATGACCATACATAGATGAAGTTTAGTAGGAAAGGAGCAGAACGTGGAGACCACAAAGGGACAATCTGCAAATGCTGAGATGTCCCTCTCCAGAAAGGCCCATTCAAGCCTCTTTGGCTTTTTCAGGTTCTCCTTGTCCATTTTCTTCATTACGCAGACTTGGTTTGTGTCTTTATGGCGAACTAAGTGGACGGCCCTGGAGAGGAGAAAAAAACATGATTTACTATAAATTCTTATTAACAATCTATCTATAGATCTCATCAAATGATCTCCTGTATTAATGATTAATGTGGGGCCATCACTAGAAAACCATGTCTATAAATACATAAAATAACACTCCACAAATGATCACCAATGGGGGGTCCTCATCCACGTCACATCCTAACTGACCTGAATAGTGACAGATAGATGTGGACCGTGATGTGAACTCATAATTTGTCCATGGGAACATAACATGGGAAGGACGCAGAGACATCGTCATAAGGAGCCCTGGGAAATATATATAATACCAAAGTAAAGCTCACCCAAAGGCTCCACTGCTGATCAGTTTGATCGGTTTATAGTCGCTCTTACAAGGATTTCTCCCCAGGTTCAATGATCCGATCGTGGCCTAAAAAGGAATAAGAAATGACATTAAGACATAGAAACTGCAGGGGAATAAAAGATGAAGATGCAGGAACGTCTCTCTTCTATATTATGTCCATGATGATTACACTGCAGCAGATGTAGGGGACTTGATACAAGCCGGACCCTGCACAGACACTATTATATTATAGGAGATATCCCCCTTATACAAAGACACAGGCGGAAATACAAACTCCGCACCACTGAGTACAGACTGTCCTCACAGATGATGAAGCCACAGGGACAGGTGGCCATAAAATACCCTGTGTCTGCCTGGAGTGGACATGGAGGCCTCCACCATCATAAATCCGACCTTCTGCTAAATGGCTGGTAATCTAGAGAAGATCAGACAACAAGGACATGAGATGTAGACCTGTGTCTGCCTGGAGAGGACAGGGAGGCCAACATCATGAAACTGACTTTCTGCTATATGATTGGTAATCTGGAGAAGATGAGACAAGGACATGAGATGTAGACCTGTGTCTGCCTGGAGCGGACATGGAGGCCTCCACCATCATAAATCTGAGCTTCTGCTATATGGCTGGTGATCTGGAGAAGATCAGAGAACAATGACATGAGATGGAAACCTGTGTCTGCCTGGAGAGGACAGGGAGGCCTCCACCATCATGAACCTGAGCTTCTGCTATATGGCTGGTGATCTGGAGAAGATCAGACAACAAGGACATGAGATGTAGAAGATGATAGATCCTTACCAGGCGCTCCACTGAGTAGGCCGGATACTCCAGTACAAGCAGGACATTTTGGGCCAGTTGTTTAATAAAGGCCAATTCTCCACTTTGGGATTTTTCTTCAGCCTATAGAGATGAAAACAAAGAAGAAAGGAAAATCATGAGAGGAAAAGCAAAACGGAGGAGGCCATTTATATCACCATGTTACTTATGCTATCTACACTACAAGTACTACATGACAACTGACGAGGGATCCGGTCGCTTGTAAACCTTTAAATCCCCACGTCCTCCCTCCATACCCAATGTATGTATACAAGACACATGGCTGCTTGTGACCTGTGTAAAATGGCCACAGCAGACTCCAACTCAAAACGCGGGGTGACTGCAACAATGATAGCCCCACAATTATATACAGTAGATATCTAATAGGCTTTAAACCAGAAGAAAAACAACACCTAATTAAGAGTTAGACCCTAGCCGCACCACACCGACTCAAGGGTTAAGGCATTAATATCCCACATTAATACCACTATCCTCACAGGACCGAAGTCCACTAGTTATATTGAGATGTAACCAAAGTCACTATTCCCCCAACAGTAACCTCCGTCCAAAGGACATCACATTTATCAAGACTCTGACCCAAACCTATCCCCCACCGCTGTGACCGTCCCAAAACCTCTACTTATCAAGTGCCAGCCTTCAAACTTTCCTCCCATCTCTTTATAAGGGCTGGTTGGATGCTGGAACGTGAAACTCCTACCTTCTTCCTTTTATTGTCCCCCTGTAACCCAGCTCCTCAACTCCTTCCCGCAAATGTACGGGTTATTAACATCCTGGAAGGGTCCTCACATGTGGAGGGGGCTCAGGAGCTGAGCTCCCCAAACATGCGTATATGAAATAGCCAGCATCTGTCCCTAAAAACCGTGGACAACGCAGAATTCTTCTGTTAACCATTTAAATAAAGCTGTCAGTCTGTGACAGTATCATTTCAATTGTGCATGCACCGATGCCTGAGCACTCTTGCTTTCATCGGCCCTCCACAAGGCGATCACAGGGGTCTAATGCATTTCTAGGACAACCAGGGGTCTGCTGAAGACCTCCGTTGCTGAAACCACGGTCCTCCTTGTGAAGCTTAGCTATAGGCTGAGCTCCAGAGGAGATCAAGATTTTCACTATATAGCGCAATACTGTAGTATTGCAATATATAGTATGAGCGATTTGCAGGATTAAGTCCCCTAAGGGAACGAAAAAAAAAATTTAAAAATAAAGAAGAAAAGATTTAAAAAAATGTTAAAAATATAAAAGTTCAAATCACTCCTCTTTTCACCATTTAAAATAAAGAAAGGAAAAAATGAATGATCATATTTGATATTGATGCGGTTGTTAAAGTCTGATCTTTTAAGATAGGGAATTAATTAATACGATCAATAAACACCGAAAAGAGGAAAAAAAATTGGATTTGTGGGTTTTTTTTGTCTTCTCATTTCAGTTAAAAACATTAATAATAAACAATCAAAACACCCATAGAATCTATGATTCTATGACACTCTATGTACACAAAGTTCACTGCAAAACTCAAATCTTCACTCATCCCAATCGACAGAAAACTAAAATGTTATGGGTCCCTGAATATAGCGACACAAAGAACCATTGCATCTCACTTGGAATTTTTTTCCCTTGTTTCAGTACAATGTATGGTAAATAGAATGGAGCCACTGAAAGCTACAACTTGTCCTGCAAAAGAATCAAGCCCTCACATGTCTATGTCAATGGAAAAATAACAAATTTATGGCTCTTGAAAGAAAGTGAGGAAAAAATGAAGGCATAACAACTGAAAACTCTGTGGTCCATAATTGGTTAACCAATCCAATTCCCCCCTACCTCCACAACCCTCCCAATAACCCTGTAGATATCACCCTCTCCCTTGTCATGTAGCCTGTATGCCCTATTACTGCTCCCCGGCTATTCTTATCTGGGTATTTGGTACAGGTTAAACTTATATTCCATTATTATTTTCCATTATTACTATATGATTTGTGCAGATTGTCTGCTATTTACCTGTTGTACTAATGTCCATATGTTCTTCTGTAAATGCTCAAGATATTCTGAGCTTATATGACCTCGTTTGTATTTGGTCAGGCAATCTCTCACAAGCTCCATTACCAGCCGGTAAGTGAAGCTGAGGACGCCATCGGGTAGTGGTAGCACAAAGTCAGGGTCATAGGTGGCAAGAATCCCCTGGAGTAGTGCTAACACCTGAAGTCTGTCTGGAGGAATTCCAGACATTTCCAGTAAATCCAAGCGCAGTCTGTATATGACTAGCTATATGGCTTATCACACCGACAACAATGACACCGGAAAGTCAAAGTGACAACTAGAGTGTAATCACTTGTAGAAGTAGTGATGGTTAATTGTGATGTCATAATGGAATCTTGTGTTCTACTCTTAAAGGGGCAGCTTACCTTATAAGGAAGTTGCCTAGCATCCCTTAAGGAGGCAACAATATAGGCTGAGCATCGGTACCATATGCAGACATGGATGATAGAGCTATGGACGCTTTACTCTTCTGAGCAGTTAGAGTATTATTATGTTGTTACATAAATTATTTATATCTGTTCCACACAATAAAAATTAGTGTTTTGTATCAATAAGAAAGTCAGATTCCGGGGCTAAAAGACAATGTATATCTTTGTACCGTGTTAGGGGCTAAAAGAAGTATCTTTACTGAGGGAAAAGGGCCGGACTAGGGGCTGCTCCCAGCTCTGGCATAGGACGCACACAGGCCCATGTTACTCTCCCACACCCACTTTCAAAGATGAGGGTCTCTATTACAAATATGACCCTGCCTACCATTGGAGAAAATCTAAATTTACTACTCCCCGTGATACCAATTTATTAGGATGATCATTTAGGTCTCTTTATCACATTAATAGTTCCCCTTGGGCATCCTTATAATAATAAGAGTGCCCCTCTGGGTCTCCTTATAATAATATTAGTGCCCCTCTGGGTCTCCTTATAATAATAATAGTGCCCCTCTGGGTCTCCTTATAATAATAATAGTGCCCCTCTGGGTCTCCTTATAATAATAATAGTGCCCCTCTGGGTCTCCTTATAATAATATTAGTGCCCCTCTGGGTCTCCTTATAATAATATTAGTGCCCCTCTGGGTCTCCTTATAATAATAATAGTGCCCCTCTGGGTCTCCCTATAATAATAATAGTGCCCCTCTGGGTCTCCCTATAATAATAATAGTGCCCCTCTGGGTCTCCTTATAATAATAATAGTGCCCCTCTGGGTCTCCCTATAATAATAATAGTGCCCCTCTGGGTCTCCCTATAATAATAATAGTGCCCCTCTGGGTCTCCTTATTATAATAATAGTGCCCCTCTGGGTCTCCTTATAATAATAATAGTGCCCCTCTGGGTCTCCCTATAATAATAATAGTGCCCCTCTGGGTCTCCTTATAATAATAATAGTGCCCCTCTGGGTCTCCCTATAATAATAATAGTGCCCCTCTGGGACTCCTTATAATAATAATAGTACCCCTCTGGGTCTCCTTATAATAATAATAGTGCCCCTCTGGGTCTCCTTATAATAATAATAGTGCCCCTCTGGGTCTCCTTATAATAATAATAGTGCCCCTCTGGGACTCCTTATAATAATAATAGTGCCCCTCTGGGTCTCCTTATAATAATAATAGTGCCCCTCTGGGTCTCCTTATAATAATAATAGTGCCCCTCTGGGTCTCCTTATAATAATAATAGTGCCCCTCTGGGTCTCCTTATAATAATAATAGTGCCCCTCTGGGTCTCCTTATAATAATAATAGTGCCCCTCTGCGTCTCCTTATAAGATTAAAGGGAATCTGTCAGAAGGATCAGCCCTCCCTCCCAAGCCGTCTATATGGGCATACGTTATACACGTGGTCCCTTTACCAGCGAGGTTGGTCGACTGGGATAAGAAAATCATTCAACGAGAGACTAGATGGATTTTATTATCTAATGGCCTATTGTTATAGTGTGTTCACTATTCAGTATGGCCCTATTACATAGACTATCACCATACAGTGTGTAGGCCAATTGTGGCTGCGCTCTTCTATACGGCATAGTCGGCCATTTGGACGGACTTCTTTTCTTTATCTATACTTTTAATCTTGGCTGCACTGAATATTGATTCAGGGTTAAATGATTCTCCTTTGTGTGTGCATCGATTATATCTGGTACATTTACACTATATTAATACATCCTCTATATTTATAATATATCTATACACCTATATTCCCTGTTGTCTTGTTGCCTAGCCATTATGGGAACCAATCTGTATCTACAGTGCTGGCCAAAAGTATTGCCACCCCTGCAATTCTGTTAGATAATACTCAGTTTCTTCCTGAAAATGATTGCAATCACAAATTCTTTGGTATTATTCTCTTCATTTAATTTGCTTGCAAGGAAAAAACACAAAAGATAATGAAGCAAAAACCAAATCATTTATCATTTCACACAAAACTCCAAAAAAGGGCCGGACAAAAGTATTGGCACCCTCAGCCTAATACTTGGTTGAAGAACCTTTAGCCAAAATAACTACGAACAACCGCTTACGGTAACCATCAATGAGTTTCTTACAATGCTCTGCTGGAATTGTAGACCATTCTTCTTTGGCAAACTGCTCCAGGTCCCTGATATTTGAAGGGTGCCTTCTCCAAACTGCCATTTTGAGATCTCTCCACATGTGTTCTATGGGATTTAGGTCTGGACTCATTGCTGGCCACCTTAGAAGTCTCCAGTGCTTTCTCTCAAACCATGTTATATTGCTTTTGGAAGTGTGTTTTGGTCATTGTCCTGCTGGAAGACCCATGACCTCTGAGGGAGACCCAGCTCACACTGGGCCCTACATTATGCTGCAAAATTTGTTGGTAGTCTTCAGACTTCATAATGCCATGCACAAGGTCAAGCAGTCCAGTGCCAGAGGCAGCAAAGCAACCTCAAAACATCAGGGAACCTCCGCCATGTTTGACTGTAGGGACCGTGTTCTTTTCTTTGAATGCCTCTTTTATTTTCCTGTACACTCCATGTTGATACTTTTTCCCAAAAAGCTCTACTTTTGTCTCATCTGACCAGAGAACATTCTTCCAAAATGTTTTAGGCTTTCCCAGGTAAGTTTTGGCAAACTCCAGCCTGGTTTTTTCATGTCTCGGGGTAAGAAGTGGAGTCTTCCTGGGTATCCTACCATGCAGTCCCTTTTCATTCAGACGTCGACGGATAGTACGGGTTGACACTGTTGTACCCTTGGACTGCAGGGCAGCTTGAACTTGTTTGGATGTTAGTCGAGGTTCTTTATCCACCATCTGCACAATCTTGCATTGAAATCTCTCGTCAATTTTTCTTTTCCGTCCACATCTAGGGAGGTTAGCCACAGTGCCATGGGCTTTAAACTTCTTGATGACACTGCGCACGGAAGACACAGGAACATTCAGGTCTTTGGAGATGGACTTGTAGCCTTGAGATTGCTCATGCTTCCTCACAATTTGGTTTCTCAAGTCCTCAGACAGTTCTTTGGTCTTCTTTCTTTTCTCCATGCTCAATGTGGTACACACAAGGACACAGGACAGAGGTTGAGTCAACTTTAATCCATGTTAACTGGCTGCAAGTGTGATTTAGTTATTGCCAACACCTGTTAGGTGCCACAGGTAATTTACAGGTGCTGTTAATTACATGAATTAGAGAAGCATCACATGATTTTTCAAAGGGTGCCAATACTTTTGTCCACCCCCTTTTTTAGGTTTGGTGTGGAATTATATTCAATTTGGCTTTAGGACAATTCCTTTTGTGTTTTTTTCATTGAAGACAAATTAAATGAAGAGAATAATACCAAAGAATTTGTGATTGCAATCATTTTCTGGAAGAAACTGAGTATTATCTGAATTGCAGGGGTGCCAATACTTTTGGCCAGCACTGTATGATGTGATAAATACTTGATGAGATCCATAAAACAGCGCCCCCTATTGGAGCCCACTGTTCGTTTCAAGCATGGAACTTCTGGTATCTGTATGGGGAGGAAACCTCTCGCTGGAGCGCCGCGTGCCTCCCAGTGCGCACTGACGCCCCCTCCGGTCTCATCGCTGGAACACATTTTTATGTAAAGTGTCATTGAATGCAGCAGCCGGGTCTAAGCTCCTAATAAACACAACCCTCCGCCTGCCCCGCTGTGTTATTACAGGCTCTATTCCCCTTCAAGCCTAAGCGTCAGAATGCCTGCTCCTCCTCTTACCTCCCCCTTTCACCTGCTGTTATAGTACAGCCTGTCTGGGCTCTGTATTAAAGCCTCTTATTAACCCTCTCTCCCTATGTATCTACTGGTAGACCCCATATTAATATAAGCCCCTTGCATACCATGAGCTGCAATATTATTATTGTAAGAAACCCCATGTGCACTATTATTATCAGGCATAGATGGGGGCATTATTATTCAGTATCGGCACACAGGGGGCATTATTGCTATCTAAGGCAAGGGTGGGCAATTAATTTTCCAAAGAGATCACATGAGAGACCATGACTGTTGCGGAGAACGAACCAATAGACAGATATGAATTCTGCTCAATATTCATATCAACATATTAATTACATTTATTATAATATATTAATATTATCACTAGAGATGAGCGGTGTTCGACTCGAACTGTTCGCCAATCTCAAATTCGAGCTGTTTTGGGCAGTGTTCGAGCCGTTCGGCGAACACGAACAATTTGAAAAAAATCCGGCTGTTCGAGGTTATCTTCCATAACTGTTCGTGCACCAAAATCATAACTGGATTTTTTCTCAGTAATGCTGAAAATTAATGTTAATACGCAGTTTGAGTGTACAGCGGGGCGGGGGGAGGGGCAGGGGATGGATCTCTGCAGAAATAATGAAGATCTCCATTTTTTTTTCTCTTTCCCCCATTTACAGCGGGGAGATGCAATCTGTCAGCCTATCAGCAGCGCACACACGGAGCGAACTGCTTTTTTCACACAAGCAAAGGCATGTGTCATTGGCAGTGTATGTCACATGTCCTTGCCCTATAAGACCCAGCCATTTTCCACGTAGCCACCATTTTCTCACTGCTGCAGCTGCGTGTTAGACGGCACCGCTGTTCCTGTGTGCGCTATACTTTGAGTGTTCATTTCAAGCCAATTTTCGCACAAATCTACAGATAGCTTGGGAGTAGGGGATAGTTGTGATTGCAGTCCTTTTGAGGACTAGGTTACATCATTTCCTACGACTTTTATCAGGCAGGTCTGTGCTCTTAAATAGATAGGTTGGGAGTAGGGTCTACTTGTAATTGCAGTCCTTTTCTGGACTAGGTTACAGCATTTCCTAGGACTTTTTGCTAGGCAGGTCTGTGCCAGTGCTGTGCAAGTTTTTTTCACAGCATTTGGCTAAATCTAGCTAAGCAAATCCTTTTTGGCCTCTTGCAGTGTGTGTTAGTCAGTGGAGTAGCCTATCTGTGTTGCAAGCTATACCACCTGTGTATAGAATACAAATTTTTTTACTGCACCTAGCCAAGTAAAACCTTTTGGGCATAGCATCATTCTATTAGTCCATCTATACTAACCTCCACCAGGTTGCAAATTAAAAATAATTTTTATCTGCATCTAGCTCTGAAAAAAATGTGGTCTTGTAGCAGTGTGTGGGACTTGTTCTATTAGTCCATCTATACTAACCTCCACCAGGTTGCAAATTAAAAATAATTTTTAGCTGCATGTAGCTCTGAAAAAAAATTTGGGCTTGTAGCAGTGTGTGGGACTTGTTCTATTAGTCCATCTATACTAAGCTCCACCAGGTTGCAAATTAAAAATAATTTTTATCTGCATCTAGCTCTGAAAAAAAATTTGGGCTTGTAGCAGTGTGTGGGACTTGTTCTATTAGTCCATCTATACTAACCTCCACCAGGTTGCAAATTAAAAATAATTTTTAGCTGCATCTAGCTCTGAAAAAAAATTTGGGCTTGTAGCAGTGTGTGGGACTTGTTCTATTAGTCCATCTATACTAAGCTCCACCACCTATGTATGTAATAAAATTGTTTTACTGCATCTAACCCAGCCAATGCTTTTGGGCTAATACAACAGTTTGGCCACTCAGCTCTGCTCGGTTCCCATCCATTGTTTTTTGTGCAAACAACTCCAGAGTTGTCAATTAGTTAACCACCAAAATGAGTGGAAAAAGGCCTGCTGATGGTGGAAAGGGGAATAGGTGTGTTGGGAAGGGAAAAAAAGGTTGTGTCCGTGGGTTAAAGCAACAGTAACATCTGCAGAAGAAAGACCATCTTCCAGCCAAACTAAGATGTCTACTTCTTTTAGTGGACAATGTGATAAGATCCCTTTCTTACGGCCACGCCAATCGCTACAAATTCCAGATGAGGCACAAAAACAGCAGGTGCTTCAACGGATATCAAGTGCTCCTTCAAGTGGGCTCTCCTCCACCTCAACCATAATGTAGACCCTCGTTCCCAAACTGTATCTCCTGTTGGTGGAGAGAATGAGGAAGGCGATGATGAGACTCAAATACCTGATTGGAACGACAACTTGAGATTTTTGTCAGGGCAGGAAGAGGTTGACTCTGAGGACGACTGGTGTGATAACACACAGGGTGATGATGACGAGGTTGGAGATCCCACTTACTGTCAACCCACAGTCAGCCAGTCGATGAGGTCAGCAGAGGAGGTGGAGGAGGATGCTAGTGACGACGAGGTCAGGTTGCGCCTTCCTGGACAGAGACGTAGTACTGGAAGCACGTCAACAACTGCATCCTCAAACACAACTCTGCCTCTGACCACAAGTCGTAGTGGCTCTTCAGGTCGCATGGGTGCTAAGCCTTGCATAGCTTGGGCATTTTTTCAGATCGATAAGAATGACCCAACTCGTGTTATCTGTAACATTTGTCAGAAAAAGCTAAGTAGAGGGCAAAAAATACATAGTTTGAGTACTTCATACATGAACCGGCACATGGATATGAAGCATAAGTTGCAGTGGGAAGCTCACTGTGCTACAATGCGGCCTAGCCGGCTGGGCCAACCACCATCAGCCACATCTTGTGCATCCGCAGCCTCTTCATCCTCTGTGACTGGGGGGATAGCAGTCACACCTGTTTTGGGACGCAGACCGGCCACCTCTTTACCCGCAACAGCCAGTGTGATTGTCAGGTCATCATTTTATTTGGAGGTGGAAACACCAGCTGGTGTTGAGCGCTCTCCGACATCGATAGCACCACCTTTGGATCAAGGCAACCTAACATGTCCGCCTGCATCTTCCTCACAGACCCGCAGTTTGCCGGGGACACCCTTCTCAACCCCGTCTAAGCACAACAGCCAGCCCTCGGTCCCTCAGATGTGGATGTGGCACCCAGGGGAATGGGGATAACTCGGTACCCGGGCCTTTGGCCTGGCCTTTAGGGATGTCGCGGTGGTCGGCTCCCGGGCCCGTACCCTGGGGTCTCTCCTAAAAAGGGGTTGATATTTGTAAAGTTTATAAAAGAAAGAGTTTGTGACGCCACCTGTGGTTTCTGGTGAGGATCACCAGCGCTGCGCAGTCTACTGAGGCTGATGATAAGGCAGCTTGATGGTATAGCTCTCCACAGTTAGAGCTGGGCCTCAGGGCAGTATAGGAACGGGGATGCAGGATATAGAGACTATTCTGGTCCAGAGCAAGAACAGGGACGGACACGATAGCCACTTCAGTACCTTTTACTGGTGGAATTTCAGGCACTCCCCGGAGCACTGTAGGATGAAGGGTGTATGTCCAGATCCTCCCCAATGAGCAGGTTTTGGGCCTCCTGGTTCTGGCTTCTGCATAATAAGTTTCTGACCTGCCTGGAGCTAGGCCTAACTTTGTCTCTGTCCTGCGCTGGCTGACCTTGTGGTAGGGCCTTCTCTTGGAGTGCACGCTCCCGACCTACGGGGCCTATGTGTCTCCTGGCTCTGGTACGTATCAGCACTTTAGCGATCCTGGGACCTGTAGTTCTCCAGGGATTCCGGTTTATCTTGCTGGGTCGTGGAGTTCCCGGCAAGCTTCGGACCCGGTGTCCGGTAAATTCTTCTTCTCGGGGTGAGCCAGCTAAGCTCCTCTGCTCCCCTATGAACTAACTCTCTACTCCTTTGCCTTCGGCCTACTCGAGCCCTCGATAGGCTACTCACACAAACGGCAGCGTGCCGCGGTTCACCGATCTTATGGCGCCGGCACACCTACAGCTCACCTCACTGAGCTACACCGAGTCTTGATCTGGATAAGCTCCACTGCAGGGTAGAATGGAGGAGCTGGAACAGGCTTTTGTCCTCTGAGGTAACACGTCTCAGCCTGCACTGGACTCACTGCTAAACCAGACTCTGACAGACTAACGGCTGCCTGGCCCCACCTTCCCTTATATATCTCCCTAAGGAGCCCCCTCTGGTGGTCTGAGGTGGAAGGTGCAGATGTGTGAATGGTTATGGGGGCCTCTTGTGGAGGAGTCCTTCAATACACCCTTCTGGGTCTGTGATGCCAAGCACAGCTGGGCTTCACATGGACAAGTAAAAGACCATTTCCTCCTAGCCATGAGAAAGCTAAGAGGTTGAATTTCACCATCTGCAAGCTCTTGGCTACATAAATGCTGCCTTTCCGCCTGGTGGACACAGAGGATTTTCGAGACCTTATGTCCCGTCACAGTGCCCCAGTACCAGATGTCCAGTCGGCACTACTTCTCAAAGAAAGGTGTGCCTGCACTCCACCAGCATGTCGCACACAACATCACCGCTTCTTTGAGAAACTCTGTGTGTGACAGGGTGCATTTCACCACAGACACTTGGACGAGTAAGCATGGACAGGGGCGTTACATGTCGCTGACTGGGTACTGGGTAACTATGGTGACAGGACAAGGGGCTGCTGTCCAAGTCTTGCCGTCCCCACGAGTTGTGCGTCAATCCTCTTTATCTCGAAGTTCCTCCACTGCTTCTGCCTCCTCAACCTCCTCTCGGTCCTCCACCTGCACCCAAAGCCTGTCTGGTCATGCCACAAGCTTTCTAACTGCGCAGAAGGGATCCTGCACAGCTCCTTACTATGCTGGCAGCAGGGCTCAACGTCATCAGGCGGTTTTTACTTTGAAATGTCTGGGAAATGTGAGTCACACAGCTGAGGAGTTGTGGTCAGCTCTGGAGAACCAGTTTCATGAATGGTTGTCTCCACTGGACCTGAAACCAGGGAAGGCCGTGTGCGACAATGCTGCAAACCTCAGTGCGGCCCTTCGCCGGGGCAATGTCACACACGTGCCTTGTATGGCTCACGTGTTGAACCTGGTGTCCAGCAATTTTTAGGCCACTATCCTGGACTAGATAGCCTTCTGCAGAGGGCACGGTCGCTGTGTGCTCACTTCCGCCGTTCGCATCCCGCAGCTCAGCGACTTACATCTCTACAGAAGTCGTTGAGCCTGCCACTTCACAGGCTAAAACGCGATGTGCCTACCCGGTGGAATTCAACTCTGCACATGTTGCAGTGACTGTGGCAGCACCGACAAGCCCTGGTGCAATATGTTCTGACGTATAGCCTGGGCCAACGAGATCCAGAGGTGGGACAAATCACGCTGGAGGAGTGGTCTCAGATCAGGGACCTATGCATCCTTCTGCACAGTTTTGAAATGGCGACGAAGATGTTTAGTGCTGACGATGCCATTATCAGCATGACTATTCCGGTGATTTACATGCTGGAGCACATGTTAAACAGAATTCGGAGTCAGGTGGTGGCACAAGAGGAGGTGGAGGAAGTAGAGGAGGAGGAGTTGTATGCGGAAGGGCTAACATCTGCAAAGTCCAGACGGTCGGCAGCACCAAGGCGGCAGGCATGTGAGGGTGGGGGAGATGGTTTTAGCAGGGCGCATGGTAGCAGCCAAACTAGTGAGAAATGTGCAGGAGCCCAGGAAGAAGTGGAGGACGAACTGATGGAAGACTCATCAGATGAGGGAGACCTTGATCACATTTCTGTTGTGCGAGGTTGGGGAGAGAGGGCAGAGGAAGGAAGCATGATTGTTACCTCGCCACCAACACAACAGGGACTTGGTGCTCCTGGATGCGCAAGACACATGAGTGCCTTCTTGCTGCACTACCTGCAACATGACCCTCGAATTGTGAGAATTAGAAATAATCCTGACTACTGGGTTGCCACACTATTAGATCCCCGGTACAAAAGTAAATTTGCAGAAATTATTCCTGCCATAGAAAGGGATGCACGCATGCAGGAGTATCAGCAGAGACTGTTGCAGAATCTTACATGTGCTTTTCCACAAAACACCAGTGGTGCACGTAGTGAATCTCACAGTTCCAACTAGCCAACTGTGGGACCGTCGAGTGTTCAGCACTCAAAATGTAACAGAAACACAGTATCTGCTGGTAACATCAATTTTGCGGAATCATTTCACCACTTTTTTAGCCCATCCTTTGCATGGCCACAGGAGACAAGAAGTCTGACACATAGTCAACGCCTAGAGACGATGGTACAGGAGTATCTCCAAGTAAACATTAAGCCATGACTGTGTCACTGGACTCTTGCTCTTTTTGGGCTTCCAATCTGGTTAAATGGCCTGAGCTCGCCACTTATGCCTTGGAGATCTTGTCATGCCCCGCAGCCAGCGTTCTGTCTGAACGTGTGTTCAGCGCTGCTGGTGGTGTGCTGACAGATAAGCGCACGCGGCTCTCCACTGATAATGTAGACAGATTCACGTTCATAAAGTTGTACAAATCATGGATCCGAAAGGACTTTTCTACCCCTGTGTCATCCTGGGGAGAGTAAAAGCTTGATGATTTGTTAATATCACCTCACCAACTGTTTTAAGCTTTCAAATTACTAATCATGTTTATCTGTATCTTGCCTGTATAATAATTTTGGCCTTGTAGCACTGTGCAGTACTGATTCTATTAGGCCATCTATACTAAGCTCCACCAGATTTCAAATTACTAATCATGTTTATCTGTATCTTGCCTGTATAATAATTTTGGCCTTGTAGCACTGTGCAGTACTGATTCTATCAGGCCATCTATACTAAGCTCCACCAGATTTAAAATTACACTGGTCAATGCAGTTTTTCTGTCAAAAGGTTTTAAAACATATTTTAAGTCAATTTTGGCTGCTGATTACTAATACGAACTCCGTTTTTGGCTATCACATCAGGATTTCGAGATATTTTTGATGGAAATTAATCCTATCGAATGTTTTTTGATAAAAACCTCATGATTTTCGTTACTACATTTTGTATATTTTTAATCAAGGAATAACAAATTACAAAGTCTGTGTACAGCAAATCAAATATACTTACAAAATTAAACTACAAAATATAAAAACACATATATATGGCACACAGATGAATGGCAAATGGCAGTTATTTGAACTTTCTTTTCTTGGCTGATCTGTGATGTACAGCTTCTGGGTTGTCTCTCATCAAGCTCCAGCAATAGTCAGCCATCATATGTGAGTCCCACCGGCCTTGATACCGTTCTTCCATTGTTTTAATGTCCTGATGAAAACGCTCCCCTTGTTCCTCGCTCACATCCCCAAGATTCTCTGGAAAAAAGTCCAAATGGCTGTTTAAATAGTGAATCTTGGTACTCATTCTACATCCAAGATTTTGCAGACTCATTAGTAGCTCTTCCACAATCTCTTCATAGTTGTCTGCTTTCTTATTCCCTAGAAAATTCTGCACCACATTACAAAATGCATTCCGAGCTCTTTCTTCTGTCTCATTCATTGATGTGATAAAGTTTGGGTCTCTCATAAGTGTTCTTATTTGAGGTACATCCAATATTCCAGCCTTTTTCTTCTCTTCACTAAGACGTGGAAAAGTTGAACATGTATAGTTAAAGCATTCTCCACTGTGATTGAGAGCTTTGACGAACTGCTTCATCAATCCAAGTTTTATGTGCAAGGAAGGAAAGACAATGTTCTTCCTATCCACTAGTGAATCATGGATGACATTCTTATCGGCAGGTGCCAAACTCTGTCGCTGAGGCCATTCAGTTTTCACCCAATGCTCTGCTGTAGCTCTACTGTCCCAGTAGCACAGAAAACAAGGGTGTTTGAAAACTGTTTTTTTACTTTATTATCATAACAAATGGGAATTATGCATGTTCAAAGAAAACAAAGATATTCTCACATTTTTTGGGAGACTAAATGAAAACTAAATTTACCTTAGTGAACCGTATAAAACGGCACTTTTCATACACTACTTATATTTTTCTTGGAATTATTGAAAATGGGCTATATACCTATAGCGCAAAAACGTGATGTGATAGAGAAATTATAAGATCAGATTTGAATTCAGCACCCTCAAATTAGTCTAAAACTGTTCTTAAAGTCCATGCCAGAATTTTTTTTTTTTTGTACACCAGTGTTATTAATAATCATGTTTATCTGCATCTTGCCTGTAAAATAATTTTGGCCTTGTAGCAGTTTGCAGTACTGATTCTATTAGGCCATCTATACTAAGCTCCACCAGATTTCAAATTATTACTAATCATGTTTATCTGTATCTTGCCTGTAAAATAATTTTGGCCTTGTAGCAGTTTGAAGTACTGATTCTATTAGGCCATCAATACTAAGCTCCACCAGATTTCAAATTAATAATAATTTTTGTTCTCTCTGAACGTGTGTTCAGCGCTGCTGGTGTTGTGCTGACAGATAAGCGCACGTGGCTGTCCGCTGACAATGTAGACAGACTCAGGTTCATAAAGATGAACACATCATGCATAAGCAAGGACTTTTCTAGCCCTGTGTCATCCTGGGGAGAGTAAAAGCTTGAGGATTTTGGTAAAATCACCTCACCAACCATTTTAAGCTTTCAAATTAATTATCATTTTTATCTGTATCTTGCCTGGAAAATAATTTTGGGCATAGTAGCAGTGTGGAGTACTGATTCTATTAGGCCATCTATACTAAGCTCCACCAGATTTCAAATTATTACTAATCATGTTTATCTCTATCTTCCCTGTAAAATAATTTTGGCCTTATAGCAGTTTGCAGTACTGATTCTATTAGGCCATCTATACTAAGCTCCACCAGCTTTCAAATTAATAATAATTTTTCGCTGCATCTATCCCGGAAAATAATTTTGGGGCTCCTAGATGCGCAAGACGCATGGGTGCCTTCTTGCTGCACTACCTGCAACATGACCCTCAGATTGTCAGAATTCGAAATAATCCTGACTACTGGGTTGCCACACTCTTAGATCCCCCACACTCTTCGATCAACCTTTTCATTTTAATAAAGAACAAAAAAATGGTCATTTTTGAAATTATAAGCATTAGCAGGTTATTAGAAACTTAAATCAAACAGTTTTCAACTCAAAGCTTTATTCTAGGTGATGTTACATTTGCACATAGGACCCCTTGTTCGAAAGGAGCTTCTGAACTCTCTCGTCCATTGAATTTGTCAGGTTTTGGATGGTTTCTGCTTCAATTGTTTTGCATGAGAACAGAATACCCTCTCAGAGCTGTTGCTTAGATGTGAACTGCCTCCCGCCATCATAGACACTCCTTTTGATGATGCTCCAGAGGTTCTCAATGGGTTTGAGGTCAGGGGAGCATGGAGGTCACACCATAAGTTTGTCCCCTTTTATGCCCATATCAGCCAGAGATGCAGATGTGTTATGTGCATCATGAGACGGTGCATTATCATGCATGAAAATGATCTTGCTGTGGAATACATGGTTCTTCTTCTTGAACCATGGCAGGAAGTGCTGTTTGAGAAACTCCACATACATCATGGAGTTCATCTTTACCCCTTCAGGGATCCTAAAGGGGCCGACAATCTCTCTCCTCATGATTCCAGCCCAAAACATTACTCCACCTCCTCCTTGTTGGCGCCGTAGCCATGTTTGCATGGGGTGTCCATCAACCAGCCATCCTCCACTCCATCCATCTGGACTATCGAGCGTTGCACAGCACTCATCGGTGAATAAAACAGTTTTGAAGTCAGTCTTCATGTATTGTTTGGCCCACTGGAGCTGTTTCTGCTTGTGTACAGTGGATAGAGGAGGTCAACAGGATGGCTTATGCACAGCTGCAAACCTCTGAAGGGCCCTGCATCTTGTTGTTCGGGGGACGTTGGAGGCACCAGCAGCTTCAAAAACTTGTCTGCTGCTATGACAAGGCTTTTTTGCCGCTGCTCTTTTAACCTGACGTAATTGCCTGTAGGAAAGAGTCCTCAATTTTCCCTTATCAGCACGCACACGTGTGTACTGTGAATCAGCTACATACTTCTTGATTGTGCAATGATCACGATGAAGTGTCTTGGCAATGTTGAATGTAGTCATGCCTTGACCTAAACACTCCACAATTTGTTGCTTCTCAGCAGCCGACACATCCTTTTTCTTTCCCATTTTGGCAGAAAATGTAGGCTGCTTAATAATGTGGGACAGCCTTCTTAAGTAGTCTTGCCTTTCATTGGACACACCTGCCAAACTAATTAGCACAGGTGTCTGCAATTGCATACAGTGATATAAAGAGCCCTGACACACATCACCATCAATGAGTTTAACTGACAAACAAAAAAATTCTTACCTTATCACTCCTAAACACTTTTTGCATAATAATTTGGAACACAGTGTACATGTGCTTTTCCACAAAGCTCCAGTGGTTCACGTAGTGAATCTTACAGTTCTAACTTGCCAACCGTGGTCTGTATGGAGTTGTTCAATAAAGCGCCCAAAATTAAGATAACATAGACGGGAGAGGTCTCTATGAATAGGAATTCCTAAGTATTTGATACCCTGTGAGGGCCAGGCATGCCAGGAGACTCTATGGAATGCTTTCTCAGCATCTAACGAGAGTATCTAATTACAAAATTTTAACTGCATCTAGCCCAGGAAATACTTTGTGCCTAGTAGCAGTGTCTGCTAGTCAGCGGATTATCCCGGCTGTTAAGCAAGCTACACCACCTGTAGTTTGGACACTTTAATTTTTTCAAAGGAAATGCTTCAGGCCCCCGGGACACTCAGTGAAGAGCATCGGGAGGCACCCCAAGCCACAGGGGCTGGGACTGGCGGTAGGACGCCTTGAAGTGGACCGCCAAGCTCGATCCTTATAAAAGCTTTTTAACTGCAGCAGCTTTAGTGGACGCTACTGGAGCTGTAATTCCCGCGGCTGCTGGCATCAGACTTGCCTTCCAATAGATCCTTGTAAAAGGATTTAAAGTGTACTCATTCAAATTAGAGAGACAATTTAAATTAAAAAGCTTAGACCTGCCTCCACCGCAGGGGGGCTCGCTCGACCCACCAGCGGACAGGCACCAGTATTGGGAGAAGGGGGCTGGCCATCAGGGTCCACCGCAGCTCTGGCACAAACCCGGCGACACGGAGGTCGCATGGGCAAGAACGGACTGGCCGTGTCAGCTTCGCACTTTTTTGGTTTTAGAAGGGCATTACATGCCTATATCTGTGTCTCCCCCTCCTTTTACTCCTCAACCTCTTTTCTTTTTGCATGACTATATGTACTTGTCACTTTTCCATGTGTTAGTTGTGTCTTCTGAGCAGTTTGTCAGCTTTTGGACACCTTTGAAGTGTTTTCTATGTGTTTTCTATGTGTTTTCTATGTGTTTCTATGTGTTTTTGTTTGCCTGCCATTGGTTTTAACGGTGTTCGACGGTGTTCCATGAACAGTTCGACGAACAGTTCGGCGAACATACGGGCGTTCGACGAACCGAACTCGAACCTTACGGGGGTGGCTCAACTCTAATTTTCACTTAATATTTAAGTTTGCTGACATTCCCCTATTTACCGTATAAGCCTGAAAACTGCCCCTATATACAGTATGAGCCCACACACAGCCCCCTACATATAATATAAGACCAACATAGCCCCTCTATATACAGTGTGAGTCCCCATATAGTCCCCTATATACAGTATGAGCCTCCACATAGACTTTCTACATACAATATGAGCCCTCATATAGCCTCCTATTTACATGATGAGCCCCCACATAGCCCCCTATAAACAGTATGAGCCCCCATATAGCCTCTCTATATAGAGTGTGAGCTCTCACATATCCTCCTATAAACAGTATGAGCCTGAACAATTCCTCCTATAAACAGTATGAGCCCCCACATGGACCCTATAAACAGTATGACCCTCACATAGCTTCCTATATCCAGTATGAGCCCCCATATGGCCCCCTATAAACAGTGTGAGCCCCCACATAGCCTCTCTATATAGAGGTTGAGCCTCACATATCCTCCTATAACAGTATGAGCCCTCACTTAGCCACTCTATATACAGTATGAACCCCACATAACCCCATATACTGTATACAGTATGTGCCCACACATAGCCTCCCTATATACAGTATGAGCCCTAGGTAACCTCCTATATACAGTATGAACCCCCACGCAGCCCTACATAAACAGTATGAGCCCCACATAGTCCCTTTATACAGTATGAGCCCCCACATAGCCTCCTAAATACAGTATAAGCCCCCATATAGCCTCCTATATGCAGTATAAGCCCCCACATATTTTCCCATATACAGCATAAGCCCCCCACATAGTCTCCTATATGCATTGTGAGCCCCATCATAGCCTCCTACATATACTGTGAGCACCCTCATAGCCTCCTATATACAGTATGAGGCCGCACATAGCCTCCTGTATACAGTGTGAGCTCCACATAGCCTCCTAAATACAGTTTGAGCCACCACGTAGCCTTTGTATATACAGTGCGAGCCCCCACATAGACTCATATATACATGCAGAAAAAACATACTCATCTCGCTCCTGTTCCCCGGGTGTGCTGCTCCGGTCTCCAACACCCTGACTCTACATACAGCAGACGCGATGAGGTGACGTGAATTACAAGTCATGGATGGAAGAAGTGGTTATGGTGGTGTGGGCTGAATGAAAAAGAAAAGGGAAAGTGAACAATTATGATCAGAGAGATGGTAGATGACTTAATATACATATATTTGTACAATTACCAGCACACTATGCACATACAGTACAGACCAAAAGTTTGGACACACCTTCTCATTTAAAGATTTTTCTGTACTGTATATAGTATGCAGAGCACTGGAATTGATATATGCAATTATACCACTACATGGTTGCTGCACAGTGATAATATCAGTGTTTATACTGTTAATAATCAGTATGGTATATTATCACTACAGTACATGTTGGTGATATGTTGTTATGATCTGGCTGTATTTATTGATTATTGTCTCATATTGTGGTATTGATTGTAATATTGGTCTTAGTACAGTCATGATGGTAATGATCAGTATGGTGGCATTATTTTAGCATTATGTGGTGGCATTATGTGGTCATAACTTGGTAGGATTATTTACTAGTGATGGGCGGACCCGTGGATATCCGAATATCTATTAAAAGTTTGGTTCGGTTTCCAGAACAGTACTTGACCCGGAACACGGACCCCATTCATATGAATGGGGCCCCCGAACATCCATGGTTTCCCACGCAGATGACAGCGTGGGAAAAAGGGGCTCTGATCGGTTAGAACTACGGGCTCACTCTGTCAGATGACAGTGTGAGCCCGCAGCTGTGACTGTGACCAGTCGTAAAAAGCTTACCACAGGTCACAGGCATCAGCTGATGAGAGTACTACTCCCATCAGCCTATGCCTGCTGTTACAGAGCAGACGCCGCTGTGTAATCACTCCTGCAGTGTATAGCGCTGAGCTGCCGTGAAAGAGTTCACAGGAGTTCATCAGCTGATGAGCTCCAGTGATCTCACTTACGGCACCGCTACGGCGTGAGACAGTTCTCACGCAGCGGCGGTGCCGTAAGTGAGGTTACCGGGTTTCATCAGCTGATGAACTCCTGTGAACTCTCTCACGGCAGCTGATTGCTACACATTACTTGTGTCAGTGTGAGCCTGTTGTCATGTACAATATATTGTATGTCTATATACTGTTGACACATATATATACTGTTGTTATACACATGTAAATATATATATATGGTGGCTCATTATACCCGTAATATTATTTTGAGGAATGTATTAACATTGTCTGTTTCTCTGATCTAACAAACTTTGACTATATGAGCCTTTTTACTAATCGGGTCACATTGGCCTGTGTATAAATACTATGCTACTTGGATGATCACTTAATATCTACTAGGCTGTACAATTTGGGTCCTGCGTGTCCCATATAGCGGCAGAATTTTTTTACACACTGTATGTTGTTTTGCACCATTTTTTGCACCAATTATCTGCATGTGATAATTTTTAACAAAATTGAATATTTAATAAAACAATTTTTTATGATGTAGATCGGCCTTTGATCGTGGTTGCTTCGGTTGTTTATGTTTATCTTGCGATTTTGCCATTATACGGTCAATAGTTGCCACTCTTCACATTGTAGTATGTGTACATTATGGAGTGGCACCGTTTGAAAATTATACTAGTATAAGTCATCTAGATCATCGTAGGACACTATGGATTATTTCATCACTTTGGATAGGTGAGGAATATGGTTGTTTTTTATTTTTGCTGTTTTACAGTTGACAGCGGCTTCTGGGATTAGGTGTTAGGTGAGTATAAATTAGCTTATTTATTTTCTGTTTTTTACAGGGAACAATGGTGTGAAGATATTCAAGGTAAACCCCTGTCGATCACTGTGCACTGGCAGGCGGGTTTTACGAAGCTCCACATATGAAAATTTGACACTGCAGCTTGCAAAGGAAGGAGCTGAAGAAGCGAAGAGTGAGAATTCTCACAGCAGCTGCAAGCTACACAGGATGTCCCTTCCCCTGACGCCATGTGCCTATTCAAGAAACATAATTCAACAGCGAGTTATGGGGAAAAGATTCATCTCAGTGATACACAAAATAGACCTGAGGGGATGCGGATTGTAACCCTAGTTTTAAACATAGTCCAGCGTAAGGAAAGGAGATACCCAGCACAGCCTTGCAGGGGCCCCTAGGACTCTGATGTTTAGCATCCATGCGTAGCAGGGGCCCGGCTGGGTCCAATGACACCAGAACGGGCTCCCTAGGACTGTCCAGTAAGAACATATGGCCCATTTTAGTTTTGGGAGCTCTTAGCTGGGAAATAACAGGGATGGAGACTTGGGCTCCACCAGGGGTGCAGTAGGGGGAGTGACACAGAGAGTTTGAAGGTCTCTGTAGCTAGAGCCTATTGTCTTTTTCCTGGGGAGGTCGTGATATCAAGTCATCCACCTGATTGTCACAGCTGACACCCGGTGCTATGTGCAAGGAACGGTCCCGCACCGCTCCCTGCACATTAACCCCAGAAATGCTGTGATTGAAATCGATCGCAGCATTCTGGTGGCAAGAGGAGGTTAGCGCGATACTTACCTTCTCTGCTGGCATCCCGCAGCGTCTGAGTCCGGTCCCAGATGTTGTCATGGTGACCCGATGTCATCATGACAACATCTGGGTCATCAGAAGGCAGGAAGTTGCTTTGGTCATGCGCCACGTGTGACCAAAGTAACTTTTCCCTGTGCAGCGCTGACAGGCTGCATAGCACAGGGATGGTGATGAAGTTAACCCCTTTAGTGAACAGGGTAAAAAAATAAAATAAAAAACAAAACATAAAACGATGCTTTATCATCATACCACCAAACAAAAAATGGAATAAAACGAGATCAAAAAGACAAATGTAAATAAAAATGGTACCGCTGAAAACGTCATCTTATCCCGCAAAAAACAAGCCACCATACAGCTCCAACGGCAGAAAAATAAAACATTTATAGCTCTCTAGCGATGCATAAACAATTCTTTTTTCTATAAAATAGTTTTCATTGAGTAAAAGTGCCATAACGTGAAAAAAAATATAACTGTGGTACCGCTGTAAACGTACTGACCCGAAGAATAAAGCTTCCTTATCAATTTGACGACACATAGAACGGCATAAAAAAACACCAAAAAACAATTCGTGAATTGTTGGTTTTTGTTTATTCTGCCTTCCAAAAATCGAAATAGAAAGCAATCAAAAAATGTAATGTGCCCAAAAATGGTACCAATAAAAACATCAACTTGTCCCACAAAAAAAAAAAAAAAAATCACATGACTCTGTCGGCCGAAATATGGAAAAATTATAGCTCTCAAAAAATTGCGATGCAAAAACTAGTCTTTGCAAAAAAAAAGGGTTTTTTAGTGTGTGACAGCTCTCAATCATAAAAACCTGATATGAATCTAGTATCCCTGTAATTGCACCGACCCGAAAAATAAAGTTGTCTAATCACTTATACCGCACGAGGAATGGCGTAAAAAATAAACTTTAGGGTTAGGGATAGGGTTGTGCTAGGGTTAGGGTTAGTGTTGTGCTAGGGTTAGGGCTGGGCTAGGGTTAGGGTTGTGCTAGGGTTTGGGTTGGGCTAGGGTTAGGGTTGGGCTAGGGTGAGGGTTGAGCTAGGGTGGGGCTAGGGGTAGTGTTGGGGTAGGGTGGAGCTACGGTTAGGGTTGGGCTAGGGGTAACATTGAGCTATGGGTAGGGTTGTGCTAGGGTTAGGGTTGTACTAGGGCTAGGGTTAGGGTTGTGCTATGGTTAGGCTAGGATTGGGTTAGGGTTGGGCAAGGGTTAGGGTTGCGTTAGGGTTGAGCTAGGGTTAGGATTGAGCTAGGGTTAGGGTTGGGCTAGGGTTAGGGTTGAGCTAAGGTTGAGTTTGGGCTAGGGTTGTGGTTGTATTAGGGTTGGGGTTGGGATTTTTTCAGAAGTAAAGAAAAAAATACTGTCTATATGGCGACTAATGTTGCGCACAAGAGCTCGCTACTTGAGTTTGCATCGGGTGCTCGGGTATGCACCTAGTATAGCGGGTGCTCGAGTGACATGCTCAAGTCTCCGCCTCAAATGTTTTGCAGCTGTTATATAGCCAAAAAAACCTTGCTGGGACTGCCTGTCATGCACAAGCGATCCCCACATGTTTTTATTTGGGTGACTAACAACCATGAAACATGCGGGCGGGGACTCGAGCATGTCACTTGAGCACCCGCCATACATGGTCCATACCTGAGTACCCGATGCAAACTCAAGTAGCGAGCACTTGCACTCAAGACTAATGACAACTTATTCAATATGATGACCTAATGTTTTCAAATTCTGTGTCGTACCTCTGGGTTCAAAATGTTCACTATACCCCTTGATAAAATCCTTCAGGGGTGTAGTTTCCTAAATGGAGTCACTTGGGGGGGGGGGTTCCACTATTTAGGCACATCAGGGGCTCCCCAAACGAAACATGGCGTCCACTAATTCAAGCAAATTTTACATTCAAAAAGTCAAATGGCGTTCCTTCTCTTCCGAACTCTGCCGTGTGCCCAAACAGTGTTTTTTCCCCACATATGGGGTATCGGCTTACTCAGGAAAAATTGCACAACAAATCGCGTGGTGCAATTTCTCCTGTTACCCTTATGAAAATGCAAAATTGGGGTCTGCAAAACATTTTTGTTGGAAAAATGTGAAAATGTTATTTTTACAGCTCCATGATATAAACTTCTGTGAAGCACCTGGGGGTTCAAGGTGCTCACCACACACCTAGATAAGTTCCCTGAGGGGTCTAGTTTCCAAAATGGTGTCACTTGTGGGGGGTTTCCACTGTTTAGGCACATCGGGGGCTCCCCAAACGCAACATGGTGTCCGCTAATTTTTCAAGCAAATTTTACATTCAAAAAGTCGAAAATAAAAAAAATTGCGGTCTAAAGTAACATTTTTGTGAAAAAAGTTAAATGTTCATTTTTTTCTTCCACATTCCAAAAATTACTGTGAAGCACCTGAAGGGTTAATAAACTTCTTGAATGTGGTTTTGAGCACCTTGGGGGGTGCAGTTTTTACAATGGTGTCACTTTTGGGTATTTTCTATCATAAAGGCCCCTCAAAGTCACGCCAGATGTGATGGGGTCTTTAAAAAAGTGTTTTTGTAAATTTAATTGTAAAAATGAGAAATCGCTGGTCAACTTTTAACCCTTATAGCTCCCTAAAAAAAAAAAATGTGGTTCCAAAATTGTGCTGATGTAAAGTAGACATGTGGGAAATGTTATTTATTAACTATTTAGTGTAACATATCTCTATTTAAGGGCATAAAATTTAAAATTTTGAAAATTGCAAAACTTTCTACATTTTTACGAAATTTCTTATTTTTTCACAAATAAACGCAAGTGATGTCAAAGAAATTTTACCACAATCATGAAGTACAATATGTCACGAAAAAACAGTCTCAGAATCAGCGGGATCCATTTGAAGCGTTCCAGAGTAATTACCTCATAAAGTGACAGTGGTCAGAATTGTAAAAATTGGCCTGGTCATTAACGTGCAAACCACCCTGGGGGTAAAGGGGTTAATACTAGACCTCTGAGCATAAGACGGAAAAGTCGTGGAACTATGGAAATCACAGGTCGGAGAGACGTGTTGGTGATCTGCAAATGATAAAATAATGGATACAACATTTTCAAAACATCTCAATTTATCCAGTATCGAGTATGATCCCCAAGCACAGAAATCCCCGCACTTACAGCCTCGGCTCCTGTTTTTACTTTATTGTATGGTTCGTTTATCCGCATTATCCACATTGTGGTTTTTACAGGTTTTATCTATATATTTTGTCTATGCACATTTTAACCTGAGTGTTACGAATCTGCGAACTCAGATATCCTGTGTTAAGTATTGTGGAATTTTTCAGGCTCAAACTAAGAAACGTAGAGCTCAGAAACGCGTTGCCGTCTGGTTGAAGTACGTTTTGCTGATGGCATTTGTACATTTTTCATGTGCTATTTTTGTACGAAGCCACTTAAATTTGGTTGTGTTTATATGGATTAAATAAAGTGCTGACTTTTATGGAAAAAGGGAGTGTTGGCCTGAATTTCACATTGCTATATCACTTTTCATACTTTTGCATAGACCTGGTCAGAGAGTCTGGACATGTACAGTAACTCTGCTCTACAGACTCCGGCAACAAGGTAAGTTTAGTCTTACAGAGCCGCTATCTATCACCATGCACACTCAGCTTTTATCAGCTCAAATGTCTCCCGTACCCCTAGACTGTACCTGTTATATTTCGCCATCAACTACATGATGACAATTAGCAGCCATAAACTTAATGCATTGTAGGGGTTTTCCAGGTTTACTATATTGACCTCTTCACCGGTGGGGTTCAACATCAACTGACATCCAACAATCGGAATTATTATAAAGACATTTGTAACTGTGGACCATAGCACAGTATTGGAACTCAGTGGTTGCAAAACCACAGATTGATATGGGGGATGGGGGAGGCATTTACAAAACCTAGGTGCCATAGACATTGACTGAAAATAAGTCCCCTTAAGAAATGGAAGTCTGCACATGTGTAGGAGAACAGTGGTAGGCAGGACAAAGATACCAGTCTCCTCCTGGAGGGCAATTTTACAGACTGTGTAAACTAATGGGACGTAGATTGAGAACTGGATCACTAATGATCGACTATTATTGTGATTGTGACAGGTAATCAAATTTTTCACTAGTGGCTACTAGAGGTGAAATGTAGTATTGCATCCCAACCAGTTAAAGGATTAGGAACTAGGGATGTCACGGGTGTGTCAGGCTTGACATACAGTCATTCTGGATCCGGCTGTAGAAGGTCGCTGCACTTGGCCTTGCAGACACCTTCTTGATCCTTTCATCATCCCTCCCACTCTAGCACCCAGCGGTGATCTCCACGATCGCCTGCTAATTAACACACCCTTTCTGGATCTTTAAATATACTCAGTTTCTCAAGAGAGTTGCTGGTGATAGAGTAAATTCCTCTGTTCAGGTCTGGAGTTCTAGCAGTCAGCGATATTCTTCTTGGAGTTCCTTTATGGATTGTAGTTGTGTTCTCTCTGGTGTCTCCTCAAAGCTAAGTGTATCTCCTTGTCTGTTTCCCTTGTTTGTCTTTAGTTGCAGTGGGGCCGACTAGTGCTAACTCCTCCCCCTCCCTACCTAGGGTCTAGCTCTAGGGTCAGCCAGGGCTAAGGTATCCTGCTTGGCGATAGGTGTGGAACCTATTTAAGAACGATAAGGGAGTCATGGTGTTGTTAGATCTGCTTAGGGGTCTCCACTCCCCCTTTCCCTAGTTTCTGGGCTTTCCCCCTTTTCCCGTTGTCGTACGCTGTTTTCTTCCCATACCTAGCATGACAAGGGATGAGCAGACCCGTGGAAGTTCAGGTTTTGGTACCCAACTGAACTTTAGTCCAAAGTTTGGTTCGGGTACCAAAACTGTACCCGAACTTGATCCAGTACATGGACCCCATTGAAATCATTGTGAAATCCAACTTTTGAGATGGAAAAATCTCACTCTCCCTCCGCCCTCCTTCTCTTTTCTCTATCTCTCTCCTCCCGCCTCTCTCCTCCCTCTCTCTCTTTCCTCCCTCTCTCTCTCTCCTCCCTCTCTCTCTCTCCTTCATCTCTCTCTCCTCCATCTCTCTCTCCTTCATCTCTCTCTCCTCTATCTCTCTCTCTCCTCCATCTCTCTCCCTCGCACTCTTCTCCATTTCTGTCACTCTCTCCTCTCTCTTCTCAATCTCTCTCTCCCTTGCTCTTTGTCCTCCATCTCTTTCTCTCTCCTCCCTCTATCTCTCTCCTCCCTCTCTCTCTCTCCTCCCTCTCTCTCTCTCCTCCTTTGCTCTGTCTCCTCCATCTGTCTCTCTTCCATATCTCTCTCTCATCCATCTCTCTCCCTTACCCTTTCCTCCATCTCTCTCACTCTCTCCTCTCTCTCACTTGCTCTTTCTCCTCCATCTCTTCCTCTCCCCCCCATATAATGCCCCATGCAGGATTTAACGTCTCACCCCCATATAATGCCCCATACAAGATGTCACCTCTCCCCCCATATAATGCCACATGTAGGATGTCACCTCTCCCCCCATATAATGCCCCATGCAGGATGTCACCTCTCCCCCCATATAATGTCCTATGCAGGAGGTCACCTCCCCCCCATATAATGCCCCATGCAGGATGTCACCTGTCCCCCCATATAATGTCCTATGCAGGAGGTCACCTATCCCCCCCCATATAATGCCCCATGCGGGATGTCACTTGTTCCCCCCATATAATGCCCCATGCAGAATGTCACTTGTCCCCCCCCCATATAATTCCCCATGACTCCATACATATAAAAAAAATAATCAAGTACTCACCTCTCCTCACTTGCTGCCGTTGCTCCAGACTCTTCAGCATCGCCGGCGTCTTCCCGCTCTGCGCTGTCATGGATCTGGAGCGAGCATGGTGTAAAGACATCACCGCATCCTCTGGCCTGAGACGTCACAGTGCAGCAGCCGCGGAAGAGACCAGAGATGGTGCGGAGGCACGGGGAGAGGGGCCCTGAACAAGCGGGGGTGGGTGGCGGGCGCTGGCACCGGCACCGCACCGCTCACGGGTCCCATAGCGCGCAGGGGTGCCCGACGGTAAGTGGGCCCATCCATCTCCTTAGGGCCCCAGCACTTGCCCGGGTGCGCTGGGTTCTGACGCCAGGCCTGCATATAGGTACTTTACTCAAGCTCTACACAAGTGCACCGTCACTTTTATTATCCCCGCCTTCTTTGGCTTCTCTTATTTTACTCTAGTATTTATTTTGATTTATTTTATTCACTTATATAGCACCATTAATTCCGCAGCGCTTTACAGACATTATCGACACTTTCCCCATCGGGGCTCACAATCTAAATTCCCTATCAGTATGTCTTTGGAGTGTAGGAAGAAACCGGAGAACCCAGCGGAAACCCACAAGAATACGGGGAAAGCATACAAACTCAGTATCACATACAGTATATGGATATATAAAATAGGACTCTGAGAAATGTATCTCATTGTTTTGCAATTTTTCCTTAACGGGGCTCTCTGGGAATAGAAAAAAATAAATAACTAAATGGAATCTTAATGAATACATTTATAAATACCTTTAATTAGCAATTTTAGATTTTTTGTTTAGGGAGGTAAACACTACACAATTAATATGGTCAGTGTCTTGTTACACAGAAACCTGTCCTAGAATATTAGCACAGAAACTTGTGAGCATGTGCCATAGGAATATTCCTGATATGACTTAGAGATAACCTATAACAGTGTGAGCAGACTTTTCGTACCTTAATAGCCCTGGTATCTCCAGTATTAGATCATATAGACAGGGTAGACATCAGTGTGAGCCGCCTCTTCTTATTTAAGCACTGCTTGTATCTCCAGCATAATATCAGATAGACATGGTGGACAGCAGTGTGAAGAGCCTCTTCTTACTTCAGCACTCCTGGTATCTCCAGTATTAGATCAGATAGATAGAGTAGACAGCACTGTGAGCAGTCTCTTCTTACCTCAGCATTCCTAGTATCTCCAGTATTAGATCAGATACACATGGTGGACAGCAGTGTGAGCAGCCTCTTCTTACCTCTGCACCCCTGGTATCTCTAGTATAAGCTCAGAAAGACATGGTGGACAGCAGTGTGAGCAGCCTCTTCTTACCTCTGCACCCCTGGTATCTCTAGTATTAGATCAGTTAGACAGGTGTACAGCAGTGTGAGCAACCTCTTCTTACCTCTGCACCCCTGGTATCTCTAGTATTAGATCAGATACACATAGTGGACTGCAGTGTGAGCAGCCTCTTCTTACCTCAACACCCCTAGTAACTCTAGTATTAGATCAAATACACATGGTGGACAGCAGTGTGAGCAGCCTCTTCTTACCTCAGGATCTCTGGTATCTCCAGTATTAGATCAATTAGACAGGTGGACAGCAGTGTGAGCAGCCTCTTCTTACCGCTGCACCCCTGGTATCTTCATTATTAGATCAGATAGGGTGGACAGCAGTGTGAGCAGCCTCTTCTTACCGCTGCACCCCTGGTATCTTCATTATTAGATCAGACAGGGTGGACAGCAGTGTGAGCAGCCTCTCCTTCCCCTAGAACCCCTGGCATCGCCAATATTAGATCATGGGATCAAACGGATACCTATTATATATGTGCTCACTCATCACCTTTTTCTGATGTGGTTGAAACCTAGCCCACGTTAGTCAATGAAAAAACTGGGTAGGTGGGATTTCAAGTACATGAGTGAGTTTTGGTTGCATCCGCTGCCTAAAACGGTCAGTTTACCGCCAGTGAGAGCTATATAGTGACTATGTGGCTGTCACTGGGGTGTCTTTGGTTCGGGTTGGTTGGGTGGCTGCGTCCTTATATAGCAACGTGCACTCACAAGCAGAAGATGAGTTTGCTATAAGAAATCCCAATATAAAATACCGCTTTTATATTTTACTGACTCTAAAACTTTATTTATTTTCAGCCTTAGCTAATAACTGGAACTTTTTTTATATAAAATAAGTATATAACACCGGAGCTGGAGAAAGGACTACATAGAGGAATAATAAGTAATGGACCATTAATGATTAATGACATCAAATCTATAAATACACAAGTTTATAAAATTATAAAAAGAAGTCTACATGCCGCCCAGAGGATCGGGGAGCATCGTGCTTATTTATTTATTTTTTTTCAATAATTTATTTTCCGCTGTTACACTTGGCAATCAATAATTTCAGTAATAGCTGGTATGGGTCTACTGAATTGTGGTGAGGGGTGATGGAGAGCCGTTCCGAAGAAGGTGGCCAGCAAGTAACTGGGCCCAATCTAAACCCTGAAACAAGGCCTCCCAAAATAATAGTGCTGATGCCCTCATATGAAGCACAGACATTTCCCAGGGCATTTACACATGGGTCCCATCAGCCTCCCGCTTCTATATTGGTGCCAGGAATGATTGACAAGGTTATGACCATGACTCAGTCTAAATATTGTATTTTTAGTTAGCCATTGTATAGCACTGTTAGATTATGTATTGGGAACTGTATAGTGATAATATGTGAACAATGTCCGGTACTATTTATTTGTGCCTTGTATTTTGATAATATGTGAGCACTGTATTGTAGTATTTATTTGGGCACTGTATGGTCATAACATGTGAGAACTGTAAAGTGGTATTTATTTGGGCATTTCATAGTGTTAATATGTGAGCACTGTATGACAGTATTTATTTGAGCACTGTATGGTCATAACATGTGAGAACTGTAAAGTGGTGTTTATTTGGGCATTTCATAGTGTTAATATGTGAGCACTGTAATGTAGTATTTATTTGGGCACTGTATGGTCATAACATGTGAGAACTGTAAAGTGGTGTTTATTTGGGCATTTCATAGTGTTAATATGTGAGCACTGTATGACAGTATTTATTTGAGCAATCTATTGTGCTATCTTGAGAACACTATATAGCCGTATTTATTTTGGCTCTGAGTGGCACTGTTATTTTGTTGCTAAAGAATGGCACTCTTATGTGGGCACCATCCTTTATACCTTGTATAATGTAGCACTGTATAATATCTTATTTGTATATAAATTGTTGGCGGGGGAGCTAAGAGAATAAGCCTCACACGGTACCGTGCCTCCTTAGTCAGGTCGTGACCCAAGTGCAACCTTTTTCTCTGTACCCCATGTATTGCATGCCTGCTTATAGACCAACGTATTCTGCACCACGTATCACTCTCATCCTCCCTGCGGAGGTCACGCTAGAATCTCAGATAATTGCACAGTGTGTGCCCTTATGAGCAGGGGCGTACTGGCCCACCGTATGATCAGGAAAACCCCCGGTGCGCTCCGGGTTCCGATGGCCATGCCCCTAAGCCCCGCCCTCACACCCACTGGGCCCTGTACAGAGAACAGAGGACCCCCCGGTTCGCTAATCAGATAGGCAGCACTGCCAATATGATTAGTGATGGGCCCTCTGCAGCAGCACAGCAAGGAGACCGGTCTCCCTGCTCTGCCTGCTGCCGCAGTGCCCCTCTGCCGCCTCTGCAGGCGCGTGCCCAGGAGGTCAGTCTCAGGGCGATGACATCATCGCCCTGGGACTGCTTCCTGTGCGCGCTGTGGAGGACGGAATCGCCGTCGCCCTAGGCAGCGGCTGCAGGCCTGCAGCTCATCTCGACGCATGAGTATGAAAAGCAGGGGCCGGGAGGGGAGGAAGGGATAGGGGGGAGGGGTGACTGAGAGGACCCCTGGCCGAGGCTGTCAGTAAATGCTACTGGGCAATGGGCATGATTATCATCATGCCCATTGCCCAGCCTGTCCTGCTGCCAACCTCTCGTTACTGTTACTATGCCTAGCAGCATGTACTACCACCAGTGGCTGGCAGGACATGCTGGGTGGGCATGAAAGTACCAAGGAGGCTGGCAGGACATACTAAGCATGAATCGGGCTATGGGTGGAGGAGAGCGGTGCCAGCACCCGCCCTTCTCCCCCGCTTGCTCAGGGCCCAGCAGCCGGATACTTACCTCTCCTCCTGCCTCCGCAGATCCGCTGTATTTCTGCTCTGCGCTCCCTGTGACATATCAGGTCAGAGGGTGCGGTGACGTCTTTCCACCGCGCCCTCCCCTGAGCCATCACAGGCAGCGCAGAGCGGGAAGACGCCGGCGACGCTGGAGTACGGACCTGAGCAGCGGCAGCAGGTAAGGAGGAGTGAGGTGAGTATTTGATTATTATTTTTTTTAATGTATGGAGGCATGGGGCATTATATGGGGGGGTGATATCCTGCATGGGGCATTATATGGGGGAGTGACATCCTGCATGGGGCATTATATGGGGGGGTGACATCCAGCATGGGGCATTATATGGGGGGGTGACATCCTGCATGGGGCATTATATGGGGGGTGACATCCTGCATGGGGCATTTTAAAGAGGGGGGTGACATCCAGCATTGGGAATTTTAAAGAGAGGGGGGTGATATCCTGCATGGGGCATTATAAAGAGGGGGGTTGACATCCTGCATGGGGCATTATATGGGGGGTGACATCCTGCATGGGGCATTATATTGGGGAGGTGACATCCTGCATGGGGCATTATATGGAGGGGGGTGACATCCTGCGGCGCTGGAGTCCAGACCTGAGCAGCGGCAACAGGTGAGGAGGAGTGAGGTGAGTATTCGATTATTTATTTAATGTATGGAGGCATGGGGCATTATATGGGTGGGGTGGTGATATCCTGCATGGGTCATTATATGGGGGAGTGACATCCTGCATGGGGCATTATATGGGGGGTGACATCCAGCATGGGGCATTATATGGGGGGGTGACATCCTGCATGGGGCATTATATGGGGGCGGTGACATCCTGCATGGGGCATTTTAAAGAGAAGGGTGACATCCTGCATTGGGCATTATAAAAGGGGGGTGTGACATCCTGCATGGGGCATTTTAAAGAGAGGGGGGGTGATATCCTGCATGGGGCATTATATGGTGGGTGACATCCTGCATGGGGCATTATATGGGGGGGTGACATCCTGCATGGGGCGTTATATGGGGGAGGTGACATCCTGCATGGGGCATTATATGGAGGGAGGTGACATCCTGCATGGGGCATTATATGGGGTGGGTGACATCCTGCATGGGGCATTATATGGGGGAGGTGACATCCTGCATGGGGCATTATATGGGGGAGGTGACATCCTGCATGGGGCATTATATGGGGGAGGTGACATCCTGCATGGGGCATTATATGGAGGGGGGTGACATCCTGCATGGGGCATTATAAGGGGGGGAACAGCCTGCATAGGGCATTATGTGGGGGGAACAGCCTGCATGGAGCTTTATATGGGGCCAGTATCCTGTACAGAGCATTTTATGGGGGCCAGTATTCTGTATGGAGCGTTATATGGGGTCAGTATTCTGTATGGAGCATTATATGGGGGCCAGTATTCTGTATGGAGCATTTTTTGGGGGCCAGTATACTGTGTGGAGCGTTATATGGGGACCAGTATCCTGTATGGAGCGTTATATGGGGGCCAGTATTCTGTACGGAGCATTTTATGGGGGCCAGTATTCTGTATGGAGCATTATATGGGGACCAATATCCTTTATGGAGCGTGATATGGGGACCAGTATTCTGTATGGAGCGTTATATGGGGACCAGTATTCTGTATGGAGCACTTTTTGGAGGCCAGTATACTGTGTGGAGCTTTATATGGGGACCAGTATCCTGTATGGAGCGTTATATGGGGGCCAGTATTCTGTACGGAGCATTTTATGGGGGCCAGTATTCTGTATGGAGCATTATATGGGGACCAATATCCTTTATGGAGCGTTATATGGGGACCAGTATTCTGTATGGAGCGTTATATGGGGACCAGTATTCTGTATGGAGCGTTATATGGGGACCAGTATTCTGTATGGAGCACTTTTTGGAGGCCAGTATAATAGATATCACTCATGTAATATAAGAAGTGAAATCTTTGCATTGTACTATACTTATATTTCTCTGCGGTATCTGTGCATCATGAATCGTGGTATGTGTTAAAGGGGCCCACTGAGACTCTTTCTCCCAGGGCCCAGAAAAACCTGGAGCCGGCCCTTTGTGGTACTATCATGCTAGTACTACTACCACCAGTGGCTGGCTGGCAGGACATGCCATGTGAGCTTGAATGATAGTACCACAGAGGCTGGCAGTACATACTGGGCAATGGGCATAATAATACCACAAAGGCTGGGAGGACATACTGGGCAATGGGCATGATAGTACCACCAGTAGACTGACTTGGCGGTCTCCAGGGCTCCGTCTCCCCTTCTCGCTGCTGTTAGGCTGGGTTAACATTGCGTTTATACTGTGCGTTACAACGGATCCGTTGTAAATCAGCGCAGACGCAATGTACTGTAGACTTGCATTGCAAAAATAGGCATGTGTTTGAAAGTATGAATTATTTGCAACGCACAGGAAAACATGGTCGGCGGCTGGAGGCCAGCTGAGCACTTCTCTGACAACTGTGTTCTAGTGTCATTCTGTGCCTGCTCATCTCTGTCAGCAGGGGTATTTGTCTGATGGCAAAGATGTAGCAGAGCTGGAGACAGAAGATCCGTGGATTACGTCAGAGCGAGGATTTTGTTTTTTTATTAAAGATGGAGTCCCTACATGTGTTTTTTTCTGTTTACTAGAAATTCATGGTGGCCATGTCTAGTTTGGCGTGACGCCATGAATTTCAGGCTTACTGCCAGCTGATAATACAAAGCTGGTACTAACCCCATTATTACCCAGCGTGCCACCCCCACCAGGGCCGCTGGAAGAGCCGGATAAAGCGCCTGGAAATGGTGCTATGATGAATGCGCCAATTCCAGGGGTGGCTGCGGGCTGCCGTCTTCAGCGTGAGGGGCCCAGAATGCTTGGGCCTTACCATGCTGAGAATCCCAGCCCCCAGCTGCCTGGTTTTTACCAGGCTGGCGATCAAAATATGGCGGGAACCCACGTATTTTTTTTTTAATTATTTTTTTAAATAATTTAAAAAAACATTGGGCTTTCCTGACTTTTGATCGCCAGGCAGCTGGAGGTGGCAGCCCGTAGCTGTCTGCTTTATCTGCGCTGAGAATCAAAAATTCTGCGGAGCACTATGTCATTTTTGTTTTATTATTTATTTATTTTCACACTTCTATATGTGTGACAGTCCCAACAGCTAATCACAGACGCTGACACAGAGAACGGGCTTCTGTGATTGGCTGCTTGAGTAACCTGAAAGCAGCCCATACATAGTACCATACTAGAATGTATGGGCTGATTGTAGATTACTCAAACAGCCAATCACAGACGCCCATCCTCTTTGACAGCATCTGTGATTGGCTGTTGGGTCTGTGACATATAGAAGTGTGAAAAGAAATCATTTTTAAAAACGGTGTAGCGCTCTGCAGAATTTTTGATTCTCACCGCAGATAAAGCGGACAGCTACGTACTGCCACCCCCAGCTGCCTGGCTTTACCTTGGCTGCTGATCAAAAGACAGAGAAGCCGAATATTTGTTTTAAACTTATTTAAAATATTTTTTTTTTTAGGAAAAGGTGTGTGCTCCTGCCATATGTTGATTGCCAGCCAGATAAAACAAAGGAGCTGGGGGCTGGGATTCTCAGCATGGTAAGGCCCAAGTGTGCTTGGCCCCCCACACTGAAAATCGCAGCCCGCAGCCACCCCTGAAAATTTCCAGGCGCTTTACCTGGCTCTTCCAGCGGCCCTGGTGGTGAGTGGCACCCTGGGTAATAATAGTGTTAGTACCAGGCCAGCTTTGTATTATCAGCCGGTACTAAGCCCGAAATTCATGTTGTCACGCCAAATTAGACATGGCCACCATGAATTTCTAGTAAATAGAAAAAAAACACAGAAATTTTTTTTTTAATTAAAAATAAAACACAAAACCCATTTAGGCTCCGTTCATACGCGGCGCAAAAAATCTCTACTGCATGCCGACGTTGCGCTTTTCTCAGCGCGCTTTTCCCGAGGCATGTTAACATGTAGCCTATGGGGAAAGCGCGCCGAAAAGAACGCCAAGAATTGGCATGTCAATTCTTTTTGCGCGGCCGCTTTTGCAGTAAAAGCGCCCGCGCAAAAATACGTGGCAAAACGCGGCATCTGAACGCTTTTCAGCAAAATCCATAGCTTTTGCTGGAAGGCGTTTCCAGCTTTCTTTGGCACTTCTTTTACGCGAGCGGTCTAAAGCGCCGCATAAAAGCAGGAACGTAGCCTAAGGGACTCTATCTTTAATAAAAAAAAATCCTCGCTCCGACGTAATCCATGGGTCTTCTGTCTTCAGCTCTGCTACATCTTTGCCATCAGAGAAATATGTCTGCTGACAGATGAGCAGGCACAGAATGACACTGGAGCACTGTTACTGTGTAGTGCGGCACTATGTTGCTTTTTTGTCATTTCATGCAGTGTAGAAATCTTGGGAAAAGTGTGGATTGTGCTCTGGAAGTGATCATTATAGCTAACTATGTTATTTTCTGCAGAGATAAGTCCTGCATAGAAGATGGGATATATCGGTCTGCAGATAAAGAACTTCACCTAGAGACATCACTGGTGAGTATGTGTATTACCTATGTTGAGTATATGTATTACCTATACACACACACTGACACTATATACAGAGCTCCTGTGTATAATATTAATGGTGATCATTGCATTACCTGTACACTGACACTATATACAGAGCTTCTGTGTATAATGTCACTGGTGATGACTGATAACCTGTACACTATATACAGAGCTCCTGTGTATAATATCACTGGTGATCACTGTATAACCTGTACACTGACCCAATATACAGAGCTTTTTTACATTTTTATTATTTTAGCATTATTTGTCACTATGTTGTGGCATTATGTGCTTTGGTCATGACATGACGATATTTGTCCCTTGTGTGTGGTATTATTCAGTCACTATGTGGTGGTAATATGTGGTCTCATGGTGTGTCAGTATTTATACCTTGTATCTGGTAGCATTTGATCACTATGTGGTGGTATTATGTGCTTTGGTCATGGTGTGGCGGTATTTGTGCCTTGTATGTGGCATTATTTGGGCACTATGTGGTGGTAATATGTGATCTGGTCACGGTGTGGTGGTATTTCTGGTTTCTATCTGGTAATATTGGTCTTGGTAGAGTGGATTGTGGTTGGTCATTTGTTTTATCTGATATCAATAAGGGGAAAACTCTTTATTTCCAATAGATATTAAATACTTGGATGTTTAACCCCTCCCTGCCCTGTGACTATTACACAGCAGCAGAGATGCAGTTGCAAAGGTTCACCAGAGAAAGCAAGTTGGCATTTGGTGAGATTTTCACCTCTGTATTTATAAGACAAAACCAGGAGTGGGTGAGAAATTCATAAAACATTACCTCGGATTGCTCCACTCCTGGTTTTGTCTTATAAATACAGAGGTAAAAATCTCACCAAATACTCAAAGTGCAACAATCTTCTGACATTGCTGATTCCACCAATAAATAAGTGATCACCTTCCCAACCTGTGCATCGCTGATAACTTGTTTTCACCAATAAAAACCCTTTAATGCAAACTACAGTAATTGTACATCGCATTTCTGGTGAGCGCACAGTGATGGGCAGAAGCGGCCAATATAATGGGTATAACGGCTAACAGGTATTTGCAAATAGCTGAAGGGTGGGTGGGCCCCTGGAGTCAATGTCCCTGGTGGGCCCCAGACACCCCAGTCCGGCGCTGTTGACAGCAGTGACCTGGGGGTCTGAAATGCTTCCTGGGGCGATCCCCATGCTGTCCCCATGTCATTTGAGCACTGTCACTATCGTTTTGGGCACTTTTTAGGCTTTCTACAGACTGTCGGGGGTGCCGCCGCAAAAATGCTCGGGTCTCCCATAGACTAACATTGGGCTCGTTGCTCGGGTCGAGCACCCGAGTATCACGGTGAGCTCGGCCCGAGCTTCGAGCACCCGAGCATTTTAGTGCTCACTCAACACTAATTGCCACTCTTCGTAATGTGCAAACAATGTCTTCATCAGGTGGATTCCACCTGGATCCCTCATGAAAAGCACTAGATAAAAATGTAAATGATTGAACATATGCACTGCAATATAAAAACAACTTGCTGTGCATTGTGTATTTTTCAGTCTTTTTCAGCTTCTTTTCTCCGCTTCCAGCTTTGAAAATTATGAAGTGGTTAAAGAAAGTGATCGGTTCATTCTGCTGGTGGCTTCTGTTTGGAAGCCGCTCACTATTTTATATGTAGTTAACAAAAACACTGATGTTTTCCTTAAGTGTCTTCTTATAAAATAAAAAATCAGTGGGTATGCTGGCGTCTATAAGGTGCTGTGTGTACGTACCCTTAGGAATAACAGAATCTCTGGTCATCTCCTCCATTTTTGGCCAGAGTTTAGAGGATTAATGGGAGACATAGAACCGCTATTCTCCAGTTTGGGATCTAACCCTTCAGACATACTATATATGAGGTATAGTATTAATATACCATAAAAGTCAGTAATAATCAATTAAATGCGAAAAGACATTAAACAATTTTAATTTTTTATTTCTTTGAATTAAAATTGCATGGAAGGATGAAGACAAGTTCTTGGAGGAGCCTTCAACTTTTGCACGTGTCTCTTGCTGGTCAGGAGGCCACAGGTAGGTGGTACAACTCCTTCCATACAGGTACAGCATTAATGGTGGATGTGCTGTAGTTTCTTCAGAGCGCTAGATTTGGGGGTTTTCTGTCCTCGAGATGTCAATGGTGCGTTGGTGGCAGCAGCCAAAAATGCAGCTTTCTCTGACAGCACGAGCAGCCCTGGATAATCCACGCCGGCAGGATGTTATCATCCGGCGGAAGAGAGAACCTAGGAGAAAAGATGTAAAACTGATGTAAGTAATGGGACTCCATATTAGAGGACACTACTGTGGTGTCACTGTGACATGACGTTAGAGGAATCTCATCATACAGAGGAGCAGAATCATTGTCAGCCATCATACATGTGACAATCCCACCACTGACGGATAACATCTGCTCCACATGACTTCTTCTCACTGACGTCATACAACATGGAGATTATCGTCACACTTACCTCGCCTAGTTTCCCCCTCTTCAACTTTCTCTGTTTTTAGTTGTTTTCTCAGTGTTCGAAAATATTTTCTTCTCTTCTGAACTGGAGATTCTAATCAAAAAGCCAGAAAAAAATGTTGATTATAAACTCCTAAAAGATGAGCTTTGTATCTTTATAGAGTTATGCAACTGATTAATATGAACCTGTAGCTTTTCTGGGTTCCGGTGGTGTCTCCCCAAAGAACCATGTCCCCATATTAATATGACATTACTTTCAGCAAGCCACAGTGTTATATAATCAGTTAGATAAAACTTCATTGTAACTTTAAAGAAGACCCATCACCAGGTCAAAAGTGTCCAAGATTCGCTCTTATTTTATGTCGGCTTCTCCCCTGAGTATTCTGATATTTGTTTTCCTAAAATCCACAGTACGGTTGTAGAGATATGGGACTTTTTATTTAGTGTTAATTATTATGGTCTTTATCATGTGGGCGTGGTAACCTAAGGGCACGCCCCAGAGGATCCTGTGAGCACCGCCCCTTTGTAAAGAATAAAAATTACCACTAATTACAAAGGCCCATAACTCTGGAACCGTATGGGGGATTTTAACAAAACAAAAATAGAATACTCAGGGGAGCAGAAAGAATAAAGGAAGTAATTTTAGAGCCTTAATATTTAAATTTTGGATCATAGGCTATAATTGGATGGCCTATAAACCTGTACATACCTGACAATGAGGGCGAGGATGACTCACTGTTTTTAGCAGTAAAACACTGATTGTCTCCAACAGTTTTGGAAGGGGAAGATTCTTTCTGCCTGTTGGTAGAAAAAAGACACGTAAATTACAAGGAAAAAACAATAGAATAACGGAAGAACACCTGTCTGTAAGGTCAATTAGGACAACATAGAGGAGATATCCTGCTCAAGACCACATTTTACCAGCAAGAATGGAGTCTAATTAGTAATATTGGCCTGTAGTGAGTTGGAAATGAATGGTTGGTCGCAACAATCAGCTGTTATTGAAGTTATCACAAGTAAGACCCACAGAGATTGTGTAGTCATGGGGTTGTGGATGCTAGATTTAGATTTGTGTTACTCGTATCTTGTATTTGGATACGACATATATCAGGACTAAATCTCATAATAATAATAATCTACTCACATTTCTGAGCGTTTTTCATTGATCTCTGGGGAACACCCTGGAGGTGACATAGGCACTTCATTGCCTTCATCACTGTTCTCTTGGGAACACTGTGGAGGTGACATAGGCTCTTCATTGCCTCCATCACTGTTCTCTGGGGAACACTGTGGAGGTGACATAGGCTCTATATTGGTCATCATCCCAGTATTGGTGATATATAGCTAAAACAGATAAAGAAATATAAAATAGATATATTTAATTTTTTTTTGTAATTATAGGTTTCATACATTTTATTAGCCACATACTTACTTTAGAAGACCTTTGATAAGTTGATGCAAAGTTTTTGATTTCTGGCCAGTCATTGTCCTCACTTGTGTCCCCCTCATCTGAATTCATATGTTTGAAGCTGCTACTTCGAGCTAAAAAATACAAGTGTTATTAGAGATTATTAGTATAATACCCAGACAGTCACCATGTTATCACTAATAATGATGGGAACTGATTTTGACATAAAATGAAAGACAAGACACACGTCAGTTTTCTGCAGATGACGTCTCATTTTACTTACTGATAAAGTAGCGGGTGTCCTCATCTGACTTTAGGTCAGGAACGAACAGGGGCTTCTGACTTAAAAGGTTGTCAAAGTCTAAGTCACGCATAAATGGATGAATTTTGATCTCATTTGCGCCTCCTGGAAAAGGAAGACAAGAAAGAAAGTGATACAGTCATTGTCAGAGAAACTGCTCCATATCTGTAGAATTTATGTTAATCTGAACTGAAGATGTAACAGAGCCGACATAAAGGAAATATATTGAACATTATAGCATGAAGAATGGGTAATAGAAAAGTAGGTAGAGTACAGAACCTCAGTGCTGATCCTCACGGAACCCATCATTTGTCTATTCACGCTGTAATAATTCATTGATAATACTATTAATATTACCTGTTCCAAGTCTCAGTGCTGGAATTTTTCTGAGCAGTTGAGTGATGATGCCTCGAGCATTAGTTGGAGGAAAGTAATTACATCTCCAAGGTATATCATCTGTTATATAAAAAGCAAATATTATAAGAAATAAAACCTCTTCATTTATTTTCATAAAAAAAAAATTCCTTAACAAAGCTAGAAAAAACTACAGAACTATTCAAGTCAAATAACAGTGACATCACAAGCATTCAGATTATTTTACTTACCCTGGATGATACTGTGTAAAATATTCCTTCTGCAAGCCCCTGTAAATGGTGGATATCCAAATAGAAATTTATATAGGATGATCCCTATTGACCACCAGTCAACAGGCCTTCCATAGCCTATCTTTAGGATAACTTCTGGGGCCATGTAAGTAGGGGTGCCAGCAGTCTGGAAACCAACAGAAAAAGGAGATGATGATCAATAAATATAATTGCGACACATAACATCAGTGGAAATGTTTTTCTAGAGAAATTATAAATCAGAGAAGGAGAAAGATGAGATCTGTAAAGTACAAGACCCTGTAAGTAAAGCCTACCTCTTTATCAAGGAACTCTTTGGTGATGTCCTTAGTTGGAGTCTTGTAGAAGTCTGAGTTTGGTCTCATGAGGCCGAGTTTTGAAACCCCAAAATCAGTGACCTTAATATGTCCTGTTGATGTTATCAGGAGGCTGTGAAAGAAAAGATGGTGTCAGCACCAAGTAATAACCCACAGACTGTATAAGAAACTCTAACTTTCTTCCCCTCTAATATGCTAGAGGGGTCACTTACTTCTCAGGCTTCAGATCTCTGTGCACCACACCATAGCTGTGCAGGTATTCCACAGCAAGGACCGTTTCCGCAATGTACATACGGGCCAAGAGGACTGGTAAAGGACCCCTGTGCTTTAGAAGGGTACCACAGTCACCTCCTACAGGAGAAAGCAAATATGAGAACTGAGGGTTTGTTACAATGTAAATTACACATGATGAGTGGGAATGTGAAAAAGGCGGAGACATTGGGACAGGATGGTCTATATATACTGTATAATGTAGTGCGTATACTGTATACTGCAGATAGACCCTATACATAGAGACAGAGCCTCATCTACGAGCCTCTAATTTTTTTCTCTGTGAACGTTCTTATCTATAATAGACCCTATACATAGAGACAGAGCCTCATCTACGAGCCTCTAATTTTTTTCTCTGTGAACGTTCTTATCTATAAAAACTCTTCAAAAAGACAAATCTTCCTTTTACCCATAGTGGAAATTGCTGCCGTGCTCAGCGAGGACATACTGGGGGACTTTCATAGAGATCAATGGTTTTTCAGGCATCTTGGTAACAGATGACTTATAATAATTGCAAAGAGGACATGTAACCGTCCATGTGGGCACATTGTGGTCATATATAGGTGCTAGGATTAAGCAGACGTGGGCTGGATATAGATACAATGGATGTGTCCTACCTGGTACATACTCCATGACCATACATAGATGAAGTTTAGTAGGAAAGGAGCAGAACGTGGAGACCACAAAGGGACAATCTGCGAATGCTGAGATGTCCCTCTCCAGAAAGGCCCATTCAAGCCTCTTTGGCTTTTTCAGGTTCTCCTTGTCCATTTTCTTCATAGCGCAGACTTGGTTTGTATCTTTATGGCGAACTAAGTGGACGGCCCTGGAGAGGAGAAAAAAACATGATTTACTATAAATTCTTATTAACAATCTATCTATAGATCTCATCAAATGATCTCCTGTATTAATGATTAATGTGGGGCCATCACTAGAAAACCATGTCTATAAATACATAAAATAACACTCCACAAATGATCACCAATGGGGGGTCCTCATCCACGTCACATCCTAACTGACCTGAATAGTGACAGATAGATGTGGACCGTGATGTGAACTCATAATTTGTCCATGGGAACATAACATGGGAAGGACGCAGAGACATCGTCATAAGGAGCCCTGGGAAATATATATAATACCAAAGTAAAGCTCACCCAAAGGCTCCACTGCTGATCAGTTTGATCGGTTTATAGTCGCTCTTACAAGGATTTCTCCCCAGGTTCAATGATCCGATCGTGGCCTAAAAAGGAATAAGAAATGACATTAAGACATAGAAACTGCAGGGAAATAAAAGCTGAAGATGCAGGAACGTCTCTCTTCTATATTATGTCCATGATGATTACACTGCAGCAGATGTAGGGGACGTGATACAAGCCGGACCCTGCACAGACACTATTATATTATAGGAGATATCCCCCTTATACAAAGACACAGGCGGAAATACAAACTCCGCACCACTGAGTACAGACTGTCCTCACAGATGATGAAACCACAGGGACAGGTGGCCATAAAATACCCTGTGTCTGCCTGGAGTGGACATGGAGGCCTCCACCATCATAAATCTGACCTTCTGCTAAATGGCTGGTAATCTGGAGAAGATCAGACAACAAGGACATGAGATGTAGACCTGTGTCTGCCTGGAGAGGACAGGGAGGCCTCCACCATCATGAAACTGACCTTCTGCTATATGATTGGTAATCTGGAGAAGATGAGACAAGGACATGAGATGTAGACCTGTGTCTGCCTGGAGAGGACAGGGAGGCCTCCACCATCATGAAACTGACCTTCTGCTATATGATTGGTAATCTGGAGAAGATGAGACAAGGACATGAGATGTAGACCTGTGTCTGCCTGGAGCGGACATGGAGGCCTCCACCATCATAAATCTGAGCTTCTGCTATATGGCTGGTGATCTGGAGAAGATCAGAGAACAATGACATGAGATGGAAACCTGTGTCTGCCTGGAGAGGACAGGGAGGCCTCCACCATCATGAACCTGAGCTTCTGCTATATGGCTGGTGATCTGGAGAAGATCAGACAACAAGGACATGAGATGTAGAAGATGATAGATCCTTACCAGGCGCTCCACTGAGTAGGCCGGATACTCCAGTACAAGCAGGACATTTTGGGCCAGTTGTTTAATAAAGGCCAATTCTCCACTTTGGGATTTTTCTTCAGCCTATAGAGATGAAAACAAAGAAGAAAGGAAAATCATGAGAGAAAAAGCAAAACGGAGGAGGCCATTTATATCACCATGTTACTTATGCTATCTACACTACAAGTACTGCATGACAACTGACGAGGGATCCGGTCGCTTGTAAACCTTTAAATCCCCACGTCCTCCCTCCATACCCAATGTATGTATATAAGACACATGGCTGCTTGTGACCTGTGTAAAATGGCCACAGCAGACTCCAACTCAAAACGCGGGGTGACTGCAACAATGATAGCCCCACAATTATATACAGTAGATATCTAATAGGCTTTAAACCAGAAGAAAAACAACACCTAATTAAGAGTTAGACCCTAGCCGCACCACACCGACACCACACCGACACAAGGGTTAAGGCATTAATATCCCACATTAATACCACTATCCTCACAGGACCGAAGTCCACTAGTTATATTGAGATGTAACCAAAGTCACTATTCCCCCAACAGTAACCTCCGTCCAAAGGACATCACATTTATCAAGACTCTGACCCAAACCTATCCCCCACCGCTGTGACCGTCCCAAAACCTCTACTTATCAAGTGCCAGCCTTCAAACTTTCCTCCCATCTCTTTATAAGGGCTGGTTGGATGCTGGAACGTGAAACTCCTACCTTCTTCCTTTTATTGTCCCCCTGTAACCCAGCTCCTCAACTCCTTCCCGCAAATGTACGGGTTATTAACATCCTGGAAGGGTCCTCACATGTGGAGGGGGCTCAGGAGCTGAGCTCCCCAAACATGCGTATATGAAATAGCCAGCATCTGTCCCTAAAAACCGTGGACAACGCAGAATTCTTCTGTTAACCATTTAAATAAAGCTGTCAGTCTGTGACAGTATCATTTCAATTGTGCATGCACCGATGCCTGAGCACTCTTGCTTTCATCGGCCCTCCACAAGGCGATCACAAGGGTCTAATGCATTTCTAGGACAACCAGGGGTCTGCTGAAGACCTCCGTTGCTGAAACCACGGTCCTCCTTGTGAAGCTTAGCTATAGGCTGAGCTCCAGAGGAGATCAAGATTTTCACTATATAGCGCAATACTGTAGTATTGCAATATATAGTATGAGCGATTTGCAGGATTAAGTCCCCTAAGGGAACGAAAAAAAAAATTTAAAAATAAAGAAGAAAAGATTTAAAAAAATGTTAAAAATATAAAAGTTCAAATCACTCCTCTTTTCACCATTTAAAATAAAGAAAGGAAAAAATTAATGATCATATTTGATATTGATGCGGTTGTTAAAGTCTGATCTTTTAAGATAGGGAATTAATTAATACGATCAATAAACACCGAAAAGAGGAAAAAAAATTGGATTTGTGGTTTTTTTTTGTCTTCTCATTTCACTTAAAAACATTAATAATAAACAATCAAAACACCCATAGAATCTATGATTCTATGACACTCTATGTACACAAAGTTCACTGCAAAACTCAAATCTTCACTCATCCCAATCGACAGAAAACTAAAATGTTATGGGTCCCTGAATATAGCGACACAAAGAACCATTGCATCTCACTTGGAGTTTTTTTCCCTTGTTTCAGTACAATGTATGGTAAATAGAATGGAGCCACTGAAAGCTACAACTTGTCCTGCAAAAGAATCAAGCCCTCACATGTCTATGTCAATGGAAAAATAACAAATTTATGGCTCTTGAAAGAAAGTGAGGAAAAAATGAAGGCATAACAACTGAAAACTCTGTGGTCCATAATTGGTTAACCAATCCAATTCCCCCCTACCTCCACAACCCTCCCAATAACCCTGTAGATATCACCCTCTCCCTTGTCATGTAGCCTGTATTCCCTATTACTGCTCCCCGGCTATTCTTATCTGGGTATTTGGTACAGGTTAAACTTATATTCCATTATTATTTTCCATTATTACTATATGATTTGTGCAGATTGTCTGCTATTTACCTGTTGTACTAATGTCCATATGTTCTTCTGTAAATGCTCAAGATATTCTGAGCTTATATGACCTCGTTTGTATTTGGTCAGGCAATCTCTCACAAGCTCCATTACCAGCCGGTAAGTGAAGCTGAGGACGCCATCGGGTAGTGGTAGCACAAAGTCAGGGTCATAGGTGGCAAGAATCCCCTGGAGTAGTGCTAACACCTGAAGTCTGTCTGGAGGAATTCCAGACATTTCCAGTAAATCCAAGCGCAGTCTGTATATGACTAGCTATATGGCTTATCACACCGACAACAATGACACCGGAAAGTCAAAGTGACAACTAGAGTGTAATCACTTGTAGAAATAGTGATGGTTAATTGTGATGTCATAATGGAATCTTGTGTTCTACTCTTAAAGGGGCAGCTTACCTTATAAGGAAGTTGCCTAGCATCCCTTAAGGAGGCAACAATATAGGCTGAGCATCGGTACCATATGCAGACATGGATGATAGAACTATGGACGCTTTACTCTTCTGAGCAGTTAGAGTATTATTATGTTGTTACATAAATTATTTATATCTGTTCCACACAATAAAAATTACAGTGTTTTGTATCAATAAGAAAGTCATATTCCGGGGCTAAAAGACAATGTATATCTTTGTACCGTGTTAGGGGCTAAAAGAAGTATCTTTACTGAGGGAACAGGGCCGGACTAGGGGCTGCGCCCAGCTCTGGCATAGGACGCACACAGGCCCATGTTACTCTCCCACACCCACTTTCAAAGATGAGGGTCTCTATTTCAAATATGACCCTGCCTACCATTGGAGAAAATCTAAATTTACTACTCCCCGTGATACCAATTTATTAGGATGATCATTTAGGTCTCTTTATCACATTAATAGTTCCCCTTGGGCATCCTTATAATAATAAGAGTGCCCCTCTGGGTTTCCTTATAATAATATTAGTGCCCCTCTGGGTCTCCTTATAATAATAATAGTGCCCCTCTGGGTCTCCCTATAATAATAATAGTGCCCCTCTGGGTCTCCTTATAATAATAATAGTGCCTCTCTGGGTCTCCTTATAATAATAATAGTGCCCCTCTGGGTCTCCCTATAATAATAATAGTGCCCCTCTGGGTCTCCTTATAATAATAATAGTGCCCCTCTGGGTCTCCCTATAATAATAATAGTGCCCCTCTGGGTCTCCCTATAATAATAATAGTGCCCCTCTGGGTCTCCTTATAATAATAATAGTGCCCCTCTGGGTCTCCTTATAATAATAATAGTGCCCCTCTGGGTCTCCCTATAATAATAATAGTGCCCCTCTGGGTCTCCTTATAATAATAATAGTGCCCCTCTGGGTCTCCCTATAATAATAATAGTGCCCCTCTGGGTCTCCTTATAATAATAATAGTGCCCCTCTGGGTCTCCTTATAATAATAATAGTGCCCCTCTGGGTCTCCTTATAATAATAATAGTGCCCCTCTGGGTCTCCTTATAATAATAATAGTGCCCCTCTGGGTCTCCTTATAATAATAATAGTGCCCCTCTGCGTCTCCTTATAACTTTAAAGGGAATCTGTCAGAAGGATCAGCTCTCCCTCCCAAGCCGTCTATATGGGCATACGTTATACACGTGGTCCCTTTACCAGCGAGGTTGGTCGACTGGGATAAGAAAATCATTCAACGAGAGACTAGATGGATTTTATTATCGAATGGCCTATTGTTATAGTGTGATCACTATTCAGTATGGCCCTATTACATAGACTATCACCATACAGTGTGTAGGCCAATTGTGGCTGCGCTCTTCTATACGGCATAGTCGGCCATTTGGACGGACTTCTTTTCTTTATCTATACTTTTAATCTTGGCTGCACTGAATATTGATTCAGGGTTAAATGATTCTCCTTTGTGTGTGCATCGATTATATCTGGTACATTTACACTATATTAATACATCCTCTATATTTATAATATATCTATACACCTATATTCCCTGTTGTCTTGTTGCCTAGCCATTATGGGAACCAATCTGGACCTATGATGTGATAAATACTTGATGAGATCCATAAAACAGCGCCCCCTATTGGAGCCCACTGTGCGTTTCAAGCATGGACCTTCTGGTATCTGTATGGGGAGGAAACCTCTCGCTGGAGCGCCGCGTGCCTCCCAATGCGCACTGACGCCCCCTCCGGTCTCATCGCTGGAACACATTTTTATGTAAAGTGTCATTGAATGCAGCAGCCGGGTCTAAGCTCCTAATAAACACAACCCTCCGCCTGCCCCGCTGTGTTATTACAGGCTCTATTCCCCTTCAAGCCTAAGCGTCAGAATGCCTGCTCCTCCTCTTACCTCCCCCTTTCACCTGCTGTTATAGTACAGCCTGTCTGGGCTCTGTATTAAAGCCTCTTATTAACCCTCTCCCCCTATGTATCTACTGGTAGACCCCATATTAATATAAGCCCCTTGCATACCATGAGCTGCAATATTATTATTGTAAGAAACCCCATGTGCACTATTATTATCAGGCATAGATGGTGGCATTATTATTCAGTATCGGCACACAGGGGGCATTATTACTATCTAAGGCAAGGGTGGGCAATTAATTTTCCAAAGAGATCACATGAGAGACCATGACTGTTGCGGAGAACGAACCAATAGACAGATATGAATTCTGCTCAATATTCATATCAACATATTAATTACATTTATTATAATATATTAATATTATCACTAGAGATGAGCGGTGTTCGACTCGAACTGTTCGCCAATCTCAAATTCGAGCTGTTTTGGGCGGTGTTCGAGCCGTTCGGCGAACACGAACAATTTGAAAAAAATCCGGCTGTTCGAGGTTATGTTCCATAACTGTTCGTGCACCAAAATCATAACTGGATTTTTTCTCAGTAATGCTGAAAATTAATGTTAATACGCAGTTTGAGTGTACAGCGGGGCGGGGGGAGGTTCATGGGATGGATCTCTGCAGAAATAATGAAGATCTCCATTTTTTTTTCTCTTTCCCCCATTTACAGTGGGGAGATGCAATCTGTCAGCCTATCAGCAGCGCACACACGGAGCGAACTGCTTTTTTCACACAAGCAAAGGCATGTGTCATTGGCAGTGTATGTCACATGTCCTTGCCCTATAAGACCCAGCCATTTTCCACGTAGCCACCATTTTCTCACTGCTGCAGCTGCGTGTTAGACGGCACCGCTGTTGCTGTGTGCGCTATACTTTGAGTGTTCATTTCAAGCCAATTTTCGCACAAATCTACAGATAGCTTGGGAGTAGGGGATAGTTGTGATTGCAGTCCTTTTGAGGACTAGGTTACATCATTTCCTACGACTTTTATCAGGCAGGTCTGTGCTCTTAAATAGATAGGTTGGGAGTAGGGTCTACTTGTAATTGCAGTCCTTTTCTGGACTAGGTTACAGCATTTCCTAGGACTTTTTGCTAGGCAGGTCTGTGCCAGTGCTGTGCAAGTTTTTTTCACAGCATTTGGCTAAATCTAGCTAAGCAAATCCTTTTTGGCCTCTTGCAGTGTGTGTTAGTCAGTGGAGTAGCCTATCTGTGTTGCAAGCTATACCACCTGTGTATAGAATACAAATTTTTTTACTGCACCTAGCCAAGTAAAACCTTTTGGGCATAGCATCATTCTATTAGTCCATCTATACTAACCTCCACCAGGTTGCAAATTAAAAATAATTTTTATCTGCATCTAGCTCTGAAAAAAAATGTGGTCTTGTAGCAGTGTGTGGGACTTGTTCTATTAGTCCATCTATACTAACCTCCACCAGGTTGCAAATTAAAAATAATTTTTATCTGCATCTAGCTCTGAAAAAAAAATTGGGCTTGTAGCAGTGTGTGGGACTTGTTCTATTAGTCCATCTATACTAAGCTCCACCAGGTTGCAAATTAAAAATAATTTTTATCTGCATCTAGCTCTGAAAAAAAATTTGGGCTTGTAGCAGTGTATGGGACTTGTTCTATTAGTCCATCTATACTGACCTCCACCAGGTTGCAAATTAAAAATAATTTTTAGCTGCATCTAGCTCTGAAAAAAAATTTGGGCTTGTAGCAGTGTGTGGGACTTGTTCTATTAGTCCATCTATACTAAGTTCCACCAGGTTGCAAATTAAAAATAATTTTTATTTGCATCTAGCTCTGAAAAAAAATTTGGGCTTATAGCAGTGTGTGGGACTTGTTCTATTAGTCCATCTATACTAAGCTCCACCACCTGTGTATGTAATAAAATTGTTTTACTGCATCTAACCCAGCCAATACTTTTGGGCTAATACAACAGTTTGGCCACTCAGCTCTGCTCGGTTCCCATCCATTGTTTTTTTGTGCAAACAACTCCAGAGTTGTCAATTAGTTAACCACCAAAATGAGTGGAAAAAGGCCTGCTGATGGTGGAAAGGGGAATAGGTGTGTTGGGAAGGGAAAAAAAGGTTGTGTCCGTGGGGTAGGTGTTAAAGCAACAGTAACATCTGCAGAAGAAAGACCATCTTCCAGCCAAACTAAGATGTCTACTTCTTTTAGTGGACAATGTGATAAGATCCCTTTCTTACGGCCACGCCAATCGCTACAAATTCCAGATGAGGCACAAAAACAGCAGGTGCTTCAACGGATATCAAGTGCTCCTTCAAGTGGGCTCTCCTCCACCTCAACCATAATGTAGACCCTCGTTCCCAAACTGTATCTCCTGTTGGTGGAGAGAATGAGGAAGGCGATGATGAGACTCAAATACCTGATTGGAACGACAACTTGAGATTTTTGCCAGGGCAGGAAGAGGTTGACTCTGAGGACGACTGGTGTGAGAACACACAGGGTGATGATGACGAGGTTGGAGATCCCACTTACTGTCAACCCACAGTCAGCCAGTCGATGAGGTCAGCAGAGGAGGTGGAGGAGGATGCTAGTGACGACGAGGTCAGGTTGCGCCTTCCTGGACAGAGACGTAGTACTGGAAGCACGTCAACAACTGCATCCTCAAACACAACTCTGCCTCTGACCACAAGTCGTAGTGGCTCTTCAGGTCGCATGGGTGCTAAGCCTTGCATAGCTTGGGCATTTTTTCAGATCGATAAGAATGACCCAACTCGTGTTATCTGTAACAGTTGTCAGAAAAAGCTAAGTAGAGGACAAAAAATACATAGTTTGAGTACTTCATACATGAACCGGCACATGGATATGAAGCATAAGTTGCAGTGGGAAGCTCACTGTGCTACAATGCGGCCTAGCCGGCTGGGCCAACCACCATCAGCCACATCTTGTGCATCCGCAGCCTCTTCATCCTCTGTGACTGGGGGGACAGCAGTCACACCTGTTTTGGGACGCAGACCGGCCACCTCTTTACCCGCAACAGCCAGTGTGATTGTCAGGTCATCATTTTATTTGGAGGTGGAAACACCAGCTGGTGTTGAGCGCTCTCCGACATCGATAGCACCACCTTTGGATCAAGGCAACCTAACATGTCCGCCTGCATCTTCCTCACAGACCGGCAGTTTGCCGGGGACCCTTCTCAACCCCGTCTAAGCACAACAGCCAGCCCTCGGTCCCTCAGATGTGGATGTGGCACCCAGGGGACTGGGGATAACTCGGTACCCGGGCCTTTGGCCTGGCCTTTAGGGATGTCGCGGTGGTCGGCTCCCGGGCCCGTACCCTGGGGTCTCTCCTAAAAAGGGGTTGATATTTGTAAAGTTTATAAAAGAAAGAGTTTGTGACGCCACCTGTGGTTTCTGGTGAGGATCACCAGCGCTGCGCAGTCTACTGAGGCTGATGATAAGGCAGCTTGATGGTATAGCTCTCCACAGTTAGAGCTGGGCCTCAGGGCAGTATAGGAACGGGGATGCAGGATAGAGAGACTACTCTGGGCCAGAGCAAGAACAGGGACGGACACGATAGTCACTTCAGTACCTTTTACTGGTGGAATTTCAGGCACTCCCCGGAGCACTGTAGGGTGAAGGGTGTATGTCCAGATCCTCCCCAATGAGCAGGTTTTGGGCCTCCTGGTTCTGGCTTCTGCATAATAAGTTTCTGACCTGCCTGGAGCTAGGCCTAACTTTGTCTCTGTCCTGCGCTGGCTGACCTTGTGGTAGGGCCTTCTCTTGGAGTGCACGCTCCCAACCTACGGGGCCTATGTGTCTCCTGACTCTGGTACGTATCAGCACTTTAGCTATCCTGGGACCTGTAGTTCTCCAGGGATTCCGGTTTATCTTGCTGGGTCGTGGAGTTCTCGGCAAGCTTCGGACCCGGTGTCCGGTAAATTCTTCTTCTCGGGGTGAGCCAGCTAAGCTCCTCTGCTCCCCTATGAACTAACTCTCTACTCCTTTGCCTTCGGCCTACTCGAGCCCTCGATAGGCTACTCACACAAACGGCAGCGTGCCGCGGTTCACCGATCTTATGGCGCCGGCACACCTACAGCTCACCTCACTGAGCTACACCGAGTCTTGATCTGGATAAGCTCCACTGCAGGGTAGAATGCAGGAGCTGGAACAGGCTTTTGTCCTCTGAGGTAACACGTCTCAGACTGCACTGGACTCACTGCTAAACCAGACTCTGACAGACTAACGGCTGCCTGGCCCCACCTTCCCTTATATATCTCCCTAAGGAGCTCCCTCTGGTGGTCTGAGGTGGAAGGTGCAGATGTGTGAATGGTTATGGGGGCCTCTTGTGGAGGAGTCCTTCAATACACCCTTCTGGGTCTGTGATGCCAAGCACAGCTGGGCTTCACATGGACAAGTAAAAGACCATTTCCTCCTAGCCATGAGAAAGCTAAGAGGTTGAATTTCACCATCTGCAAGCTCTTGGCTACATAAATGCTGCCTTTCCGCCTGGTGGACACAGAGGATTTTCGAGACCTTATGTCCCATCACAGTGCCCCAGTACCAGATGCCCAGTCGGCACTACTTCTCAAAGAAAGGTGTGCCTGCACTCCACCAGCATGTCGCACACAACATCACCGCTTCTTTGAGAAACTCTGTGTGTGACAGGGTGCATTTCACCACAGACACTTGGACGAGTAGGCATGGACAGGGGCGTTACATGTCGCTGACTGGGTACTGGGTAACTATGGTGACAGCAGGACAAGGGGCTTCTGTCCAAGTCTTGCCGTCCCCACGAGTTGTGCGTCAATCCTCTTTATCTCGAAGTTCCTCCACTGCTTCTGCCTCCTCAACCTCCTCTCGGTCCTCCACCTGCACCCAAAGCCTGTCTGGTCATGCCACAAGCTTTCTAACTGCGCAGAAGGGATCCTGCACAGCTCCTTACTATGCTGGCAGCAGGGCTCAACGTCATCAGGCGGTTTTTACTTTGAAATGTCTGGGAAATGTGAGTCACACAGCTGAGGAGTTGTGGTCAGCTCTGGAGAACCAGTTTCATGAATGGTTGTCTCCACTGGACCTGAAACCAGGGAAGGCCGTGTGCGACAATGCTGCAATCCTCAGTGCGGCCCTTCGCCGGGGCAATGTCACACACGTGCCTTGTATGGCTCACGTGTTGAACCTGGTGTCCAGCAATTTTTAGGCCACTATCCCGGACTAGATAGCCTTCTGCAGAGGGCACGGTCGCTGTGTGCTCACTTCCGCCGTTCGCATCCCGCAGCTCAGCGACTTACATCTCTACAGAAGTCGTTGAGCCTGCCACTTCACAGGCTAAAATGCGATGTGCCTACCCGGTGGAATTCAACTCTGCACATGTTGCAGCGACTGTGGCAGCACCGACATTCCCTGGTGCAATATGTTCTGACGTATAGCCTGGGCCAACGAGATCCAGAGGTGGGGCAAATCACGCTGGAGAAGTGGTCTCAGATCAGGGACCTATGCATCCTTCTGCACAGTTTTGAAATGGCGACGAAGATGTTTAGTGCTGACGATGCCATTATCAGCATGACTATTCCGGTGATTTACATGCTGGAGCACATGTTAAACAGAATTCGGAGTCAGGTGGTGGCTCAAGAGGAGGTGGAGGAAGTAGAGGAGGAGGAGTTGTATGCGGAAGGGCTAACATCTGCAAAGTCCAGACGGTCGGCAGCACCAAGGCGGCAGGCATGTGAGGGTGGGGGAGATGGTTTTAGCAGGGCGCATGGTAGCAGCCAAACTAGTGAGAAATGTGCAGGAGCCCAGGAAGAAGTGGAGGACGAACTGATGGAAGACTCATCAGATGAGGGAGACCTTGATCACATTTCTGTTGTGCGAGGTTGGGGAGAGAGGGCAGAGGAAGGAAGCATGATTGTTACCTCGCCACCAACACAACAGGGACTTGGTGCTCCTGGATGCGCAAGACACATGAGTGCCTTCTTGCTGCACTACCTGCAACATGACCCTCGAATTGTGAGAATTAGAAATAATCCTGACTACTGGGTTGCCACACTATTAGATCCCCGGTACAAAAGTAAATTTGCAGAAATTATTCCTGCCATAGAAAGGGATGCACGCATGCAGGAGTATCAGCAGAGACTGTTGCAGAATCTTACATGTGCTTTTCCACAAAACACCAGTGGTGCACGTAGTGAATCTCACAGTTCCAACTTGCCAACTGTGGGACCGTCGAGTGTTCAGCACTCAAAATGTAACAGAAACACAGTATCTGCTGGTAACATCAATTTTGCGGAATCATTTCACCACTTTTTTAGCCCATCCTTTGCAAGGCCACAGGAGACAAGAAGTCTGACACATAGTCAACTCCTAGAGACGATGGTACAGGAGTATCTCCAAGTAAACATTGAAGCCATGACTGTGTCACTGGACCCTTGCTCTTTTTGGGCTTCCAATCTGGATAAATGGCCGGAGCTCGCCACTTATGCCTTGGAGATCTTGTCATGCCCCGCAGCCAGCGTTCTGTCTGAACGTGTGTTCAGCGCTGCTGGTGGTGTGCTGACAGATAAGCGCACGCGGCTCTCCACTGATAATGTAGACAGATTCACGTTCATAAAGATGTACAAATCATGGATCCGAAAGGACTTTTCTACCCCGTGTCATCCTGGGGAGAGTAAAAGCTTGATGATTTGTTAATATCACCTCACCAACTGTTTTAAGATTTCAAATTACTAATCATGTTTATCTGTATCTTGCCTGTATAATAATTTTGGCCTTGTAGCACTGTGCAGTACTGATTCTATTAGGCCATCTATACTAAACTCCACCAGATTTCAAATTACTAATCATGTTTATCTGTATCTTGCCTGTATAATAATTTTGGCCTTGTAGCACTGTGCAGTACTGATTCTATTAGGCCATCTATACTAAGCTCCACCAGATTTAAAATTACACTGGTCAATGCAGTTTTTCTGTCAAAAGGTTTTAAAACATATTTTAAGTCAATTTTGGCTGCTGATTACTAATACGAACTCCGTTTTTGGCTATCACATCAGGATTTCGAGATATTTTTGATGGAAATTAATCCTATCGAATGTTTCTTGATAAAAACCTCATGATTTTCGTTACTACATTTTGTATATTTTTAATCAAGGAATAACAAATTACAAAGTCTGTGTACAGCAAATCAAATATACTTACAAAATTAAATTACAAAATATAAAAACACATATATATGGCACACAGATGAATGGCAAATGGCAGTTATTTGAACTTTCTTTTCTTGGCTGATCTGTGATGTACAGCTTCTGGGTTGTCTCTCATCAAGCTCCAGCAATAGTCAGCCATCATATGTGAGTCCCACCGGCCTTGATACCGTTCTTCCATTGTTTTAATGTCCTGATGAAAACGCTCCCCTTGTTCCTCGCTCACATCCCCAAGGTTCTCTGGAAAAAAGTCCAAATGGCTGTTTAAATAGTGAATCTTGGTACTCATTCTACATCCAAGATTTTGCAGACTCATTAGTAGCTCTTCCACAATCTCTTCATAGTTGTCTGCTTTCTTATTCCCTAGAAAATTCTGCACCACATTACAAAATGCATTCCGAGCTCTTTCTTCTGTCTCATTCATTGATGTGATAAAGTTTGGGTCTCTCATAAGTGTTCTTATTATACAATATTCCAGCCTTTTTCTTCTCTTCACTAAGACCTGGAAAAGTTGAACATATATAGTTAAAGCATTCTCCACTGTGATTGAGAGCTTTGACGAACTGCTTCATCAATCCAAGTTTTATGTGCAAGGGAGGAAAGACAATGTTCTTCCTATCCACTAGTGAATCATGGATGACATTCTTATCGCCAGGTGCCAAACTCTGTCGGTGAGGCCATTCAGTTTTCACCCAATGCTCTGCTGTAGCTCTACTGTCCCAGTAGCACAGAAAACAAGGGTGTTTGAAAACTGTTTTTTTACTTTATTATCATAACAAATGGGAATTATGCATGTTCAAAGAAAACAAAGATATTCTCACATTTATTGGGAGACTAAGTGAAAACTAAATTTACCTTAGTGAACCGTATAAAACGGCACTTTTCATACACTACTTATATTTTTCTTGGAATTATTGAAAATGGGCTATATACCTATAGCGCAAAAACGTGATGTGATAGAGAAATTATAAGATCAGATTTGAATTCAGCACCCTCAAATTAGTCTAAAACTGTTCTTAAAGTCCATGCCAGAATTTTTTTTTTTTTGTACACCAGTGTTATTAATAATCATGTTTATCTGCATCTTGCCTGTAAAATAATTTTGGCCTTGTAGCAGTTTGCAGTACTGATTCTATTAGGCCATCTATACTAAGCTCCACCAGATTTCAAATAAATAATAATTTTTGTTCTCTCTGAACATGTGTTCAGCGCTGCTGGTGTTGTGCTGACAGATAAGCGCACACTGCTGTCCACTGACAATGTAGACAGACTCAGGTTCATAAAGATGAACACATCATGCATCAGCAAGGACTTTTCTAGCCCTGTGTCATCCTGGGGAGAGTAAAAGCTTGAGGATTTGGTAAAATCACCTCACCAACCGTTTTAAGCTTTCAAATTAATTATCATTTTTATCTGTATCTTGCCTTGAAAATAATTTTGGGCATAGTAGCAGTGTGGAGTACTGATTCTATTAGGCCATCTATACTAAGCTCCACCAGATTTCAAATTATTACTAATCATGTTTATCTCTATCTTCACTGTAAAATTATTTTTGCCTTATAGCAGTTTGCAGTACTGATTCTATTAGGCCATCTATACTAAGCTCCACCAGCTTTCAAATTAATAATAATTTTTAGCTGCATCTAGCCCGGAAAATAATTTTGGGGCTCCTAGATGCGCAAGACACATGGGTGCCTTCTTGCTGCACTACCTGCAACATGACCCTCAGATTGTCAGAATTCGAAATAATCCTGACTACTGGGTTGCCACACTCTTAGATCCCCCACACTCTTCGATCAACCTTTTCATTTTAATAAAGAACAAAAAAATGGTCATTTTTGAAATTATAAGCATTAGCAGGTTATTAGAAACTTAAATCAAACAGTTTTCAACTCAAAGCTTTATTCTAGGTGATGTTACATTTGCACATAGGACCCCTTGTTCGAAAGGAGCTTCTGAACTCTCTCGTCCATTGAATTTGTCAGGTTTTGGATGGTTTCTGCTTCAATTGTTTTGCATGAGAACAGAATACCCTCCCAGAGCTGTTGCTTAGATGTGAACTGCCTCCCGCCATCATAGACACTCCTTTTGATGATGCTCCAGAGGTTCTCAATGGGTTTGAGGTCAGGGGAGCATGGAGGTCACACCTTAAGTTTGTCCCCTTTTATGCCCATATCAGCCAGAGATGCAGATGTGTTATGTGCATCATGAGACGGTGCATTATCATGCATGAAAATGATCTTGCTGTGGAATACATGGTTTTTCTTCTTGAACCATGGCAGGAAGTGCTGTTTGAGAAACTCCACATACATCATGGAGTTCATCTTTACCCCTTCAGGGATCCTAAAGGGGCCGACAATCTCTCTCCCCATGATTCCAGCCCAAAACATTACTCCACCTCCTCCTTGTTGGCGCTGTAGCCATGTTTGCATGGGGTGTCCATCAACCAGCCATCCTCCACTCCATCCATCTGGACTATCGAGCATTGCACAGCACTCATCGGTGAATAAAACAGTTTTGAAGTCAATCTTCATGTATTGTTTGGCCCACTGGAGCTGTTTCTGCTTGTGTACAGTGGATAGAGGAGGTCAACAGGATGGCTTATGCACAGCTGCAAACCTCTGAAGGGCCCTGCATCTTGTTGTTCGGGGGACGTTGGAGGCACCAGCAGCTTCAAAAACTTGTCTGCTGCTATGACAAGGCTTTTTTGCCGCTGCTCTTTTAACCTGACGTAATTGCCTGTAGGAAAGAGTCCTCAATTTTCCCTTATCAGCACGCACACGTGTGTACTGTGAATCAGCTACATACTTCTTGATTGTGCAATGATCACGATGAAGTGTCTTGGCAATGTTGAATGTAGTCATGCCTTGACCTAAACACTCCACAATTTGTTGCTTCTCAGCAGCCGACACATCCTTTTTCTTTCCCATTTTGGCAGAAAATGTAGGCTGCTTAATAATGTGGGACAGCCTTCTTAAGTAGTCTTGCCTTTCATTGGACACACCTGCCAAACTAATTAGCACAGGTGTCTGCAATTGCTTACAGTGATATAAAGAGTCCTGACACACATCACCATCAATGAGTTTAACTGACAAACAAAAAAATTCTTACCTTATCACTCCTAAACACTTTTTGCATAATAATTTGGAACACAGTGTACATGTGCTTTTCCACAAAGCTCCAGTGGTTCACGTAGTGAATCTTACAGTTCTAACTTGCCAACCATGGTCTGTATGGAGTTGTTCAATAAAGGGCCCAAAATTAAGATAACATAGACGGGAGAGGTCTCTATGAATAGGAATTCCTAAGTATTTGATACCCTGTGAGGGCCAGGCATGCCAGGAGACTCTATGGAATGCTTTCTCAGCATCTAACGAGAGTATCTAATTACAAAATTTTAACTGCATCTAGCCCAGGAAATACTTTGTGCCTAGTAGCAGTGTCTGCTAGTCAGCGGATTATCCCAGCTGTTAAGCAAGCTACACCACCTGTAGTTTGGACACTTAATTTTTTCAAGGGAAATGCTTCGGGCCCCCGGGACACTCAGTGAAGAGCATCGGGAGGCACCCCAAGCCACAGGGGCTGGGACTGGCGATAGGACGCCTTGAAGTGGACCGCCAAGCTCGATCCTTATAAAAGCTTTTTAACTGCAGCAGCTTTAGTGGACGCTACTGGAGCTGTAATTCCCGCGGCTGCTGGCATCAGACTTGCCCTCCAATAGATCCTTGTAAAAGGATTTAAAGTGTACTCATTCAAATTAGAGAGACAATATAAATTAAAAAGCTTAGACCTGCCTCCACCGCAGGGGGGCTCGCTCGACCCACCAGCGGACAGGCACCAGTATTGGGAGAAGGGGGCTGGCCATCAGGGTCCACCGCAGCTCTGGCACAAACCCGGCGACACGGAGGTCGCATGGGCAAGAACGGACTGGCCGTGTCAGCTTCGCACTTTTTTGGTTTTAAAAGGGCATTACATGCCTATATCTGTGTCTCCCCCTCCTTTTACTCCTCAACCTCTTTTCTTTTTGCATGACTATATGTACTTGTCACTTTTCCATGTGTTAGTTGTGTCTTCTGAGCAGTTTGTCAGCTTTTGGACACCTTTGAAGTGTTTTCTATGTGTTTCTATGTGTTTTTGTTTGCCTGCCATTGGTTTTAACGGTGTTCGACGGTGTTCCATGAACAGTTCGACGAACAGTTCGGCGAACATACGGGCGTTCGACGAACCGAACTCGAACCTTACGGGGGTGGCTCAACTCTAATTATCACTTAATATTTAAGTATGCTGACATTCCCCTATTTACTGTATAAGCCTGAAAACTGCCCCTATATACAGTATGAGCCCCACACAGCCCCCTACATATAATATAAGACCAACATAGCCCCTCTATATACAGTGTGAGTCCCCATATAGTCCCCTATATACAGTATGAGCCTCCACATAGACTTTCTACATACAATATGTGTAAAGGGTCTGGGAGGCGGAACCTCTGAGCTACTATAGAAGGTGGCGGTCCTTGTAAGGGAGCGGGTGGCGACCAGGGTAGATGGGCAGGCAGTCACAGCAAGTGACCGGGGCAGTCTCTGGATGAACGGGCAGGAGGTCACGGCAAGTGACCGGGGCAGTCTCTGGATGAACGGGCAGGAGGTCACGGCAAGTGACCGGGGCAGTCTCTGGGTAAAGGATTGGTACGACCTGTGGCGGCAGATGATAGACGTGAGCTCCCAGGTGAGCAGGCGAGAGTCTCTGGATAAACGGGTGGTCACAGCATGTGACGGCGGAGCCTCCAGGAAGACCAACAGACAGGTAGCAGATGAGCGCTCCCAGGTGAGCGGGCAGGAGTCTCTGGACAGGCGGGTGGTTACAGCACGTGACGACAGAGCCTCCTGGTAGGCTAGCAGACAGGCAGCAGATGAGCGCTCCCAGGTGAGCGGACAAGCTGCTCCTTAGACAGACTGACAGGAGTTGGAAGGCAGACCGTCGGACCTCAGGCAAGCAGGCAGGTAGAAGATGTGCGCTCCCAGGTGAGCGGGCAAGCTGGTCCTTAGACAGACTGACAGGAGTTGGAAGGCAGACCGTCGGACCTCAGGCTAGCAGGCAGGTAGCAGGATATCAGGCAGGAATTAGACAGCAGACTGGCAGGAATCTGGCAGGTATCTGGCAGGTAACTGGCAACGGGACCTGAGGGCTGAAGCAGAGTAGTGAACAGTGCTACAACATTGCTCGGGCACCTCCATTTTGGAGGAGGTGCCTTTTATATGGGAGGTCCTCCGGCAATTGGCCGGGGACTCCTTAGGACGGCGCGCGCGGTCCCTTTAAGAGAGGGGGAGCGCGCGCGCGCGCACCCTAAGCACATTGCCGGGGAAGGAGCACGTGCCGGAAGCAGCGGGGAGAGAAGCGCTGGAGGACGCCGCGCCAGGAGCGGGGAGGTGAGAGGGACGGCGTCTCTGCCTAGAATGGGGCAGAGACGCCGATGCTACAATATGAGCCCTCATATAGCCTCCTATTTACATGATGAGCCCCCACATAGCCCCCTATAAACAGTATGAGCCCCCATATAGCCTCTCTATATAGAGTGTGAGCTCTCACATATTCTCCTATAAACAGTATGAGCCTGAACAATTCCTCCTATAAACAGTATGAGCCCCCACATGGACCCTATAAACAGTATGACCCTCACATAGCTTCCTATATCCAGTATGAGCCCCCATATGGCCCCCTATAAACAGTGTGAGCCCCCACATAGCCTCTCTATATAGAGGTTGAGCCTCACATATCCTCCTATAACAGTATGAGCCCTCACTTAGCCACTCTATATACAGTATGAACCCCACATAACCCCATATACTGTATACAGTATGTGCCCACACATAGCCTCCCTATATACAGTATGAGCCCTAGGTAACCTCCTATATACAGTATGAACCCCCACGCAGCCCTATATAAACAGTATGAGCCCCACATAGTCCCTTTATACAGTATGAGCCCCCACATAGCCTCCTAAATACAGTATAAGCCCCCATATAGCCTCCTATATGCAGTATAAGCCCCCACATATTTTCCCATATACAGCATAAGCCCCCCACATAGTCTCCTATATACATTGTGAGCCCCATCATAGCCTCCTATATATACTGTGAGCACCCTCATAGCCTCCTATATACAGTATGAGGCCGCACATAGCCTCCTGTATACAGTGTGAGCTCCACATAGCCTCCTAAATACAGTTTGAGCCACCACGTAGCCTTTGTATATACAGTGTGAGCCCCCACATAGACTCATATATACATGCAGAAAAAACATACTCATCTCGCTCCTGTTCCCCGGGTGTGCTGCTCCGGTCTCCAACACCCTGACTCTCCATGCAGCAGACGCGATGAGGTGACGTGAATTACATTTTGCAGAGACAAGTCATGGATGGAAGAAGTGGTTATGGTGGTGTGGGCTGAATGAAAAAGAAAAGGGAAAGTGAACAACTATGATCAGAGAGATGGTAGATGACTTAATATACATATATTTGTACAATTACCAGCACACTATGCACATACAGTACAGACCAAAAGTTTGGACACACCTTCTCATTTAAAGATTTTTCGGTATTTTCATGAGTTTGAAAATTGTGCATTCACACTGAAGACATCAAAGCTATGAATTAACACAGTTGTTGTAGAGATGTGTTTGCTTCTAGAACTCTGTGTGGCATTGACCTGGTCTCTAATCTGAGCTGCTGTTAACCTGCGATTTCTGAGGCTGGTGACTCAGATAAACTTATCCTCAGAAGCAGAGGTGACTCTTGGTCTTCCTTTCCTGGGGTGGTACTTTTGGTGAGCCAGTTACTTTGTAGCGCTTGATGGTTTTTACAACTGTACTTGGGGACACTTTCAAAGTTTGCCCAATTTTTCGGACTGACAGACCTTCATTTCTTAAAGTAATGATGGCCACTCGTTTTTCTTTACTTAGCTACTTTTTTCTTGCCATAATACAAATTCTAACAGTCTATTCAGTAAGACTATCATCTGTGTATCCAGCAGACTTCTGCACAACACAACTGATAGTCCCAACCCCATTTATAAGGCAAGAAATCCCACTTATTAAACCTGACAGGGCACACCTGTGAAGTGAAAACCATTTCCGGTGACTACCTCTTGAAGCTCATCAAGAGAATGACAAGTGTGCAAAGCAGTCATCAAAGCAAAAGGTGGCTACTTTGAAGAACGTAAAATATAAGACATATTTTCAGTTGTTTCACACCTTTTTGTTAAGTATATAATTTCACATGTGTTAATTCATAGTTTTGATGCCTTCAGTGTGAATGTACAATTTTCATAGTCATGAAAATACAGAAAAATCTTTAAATGAGAAGGTGTGTCCAAACTTTTGGTCTGTACTGTATATAGTATGCAGAGCACTGGAATTGATATATACAATTATACCACTACATGGTTGCTGCACAGTGATAATATCAGTGTTTATACTGTTAATAATCAGTATGGTATATTATCACTACAGTACATGTTGGTGATATGTTGTTATGATCTGGCTGTATTTATTGATTATTGTCTCATATTGTGGTATTGATTGTAATATTGGTCTTAGTACAGTCATGATGGTAATGATCAGTATGGTGGCATTATTTTAGCATTATGTGGTGGCATTATGTGGTCATAACTTGGTAGGATTATTTACTAGTGATGGGCGGACCCGTGGATATCCGAATATCTATTAAAAGTTTGGTTCGGTTACCAGAACAGTACCTGACCCGGAACACGGACCCCATTCATATGAATGGGGCCCCCGAACATCCATGATTTCCCACGCAGATGACAGCGTGGGAAAAAGGGGCTCTGATCGGTTAGAACTACGGGCTCACTCTGTCAGATGACAGTGTGAGCCCGCAGCTGTGACTGTGACCAGTCGTAAAAAGCTTACCACAGGTCACAGGCATCAGCTGATGAGAGTACTACTCCCATCAGCCTATGCCTGCTGTTACAGAGCAGACGCCGCTGTGTAATCACTCCTGCAGTGTATAGCGCTGAGCTGCCGTGAAAGAGTTCACAGGAGTTCATCAGCTGATGAGCTCCAGTGATCTCACTTACGGCACCGCTACGGCGTGACACAGTTCTCACGCAGCGGCGGTGCCGTAAGTGAGGTTACCGGGTTTCATCAGCTGATGAACTCCTGTGAACTCTCTCACGGCAGCTGATCGCTACACATTACTTGTGTCAGTGTGAGCCTGTTGTCATGTACAATATATTGTATGTCTATATACTGTTGACACATATATATACTGTTGTTATACACATGTAAATATATATATGGTGGCTCATTATACCCGTAATATTATTTTGAGGAATGTATTAACATTGTCTGTTTCTCTGACCTAACAACCTTTGACTATATGAGCCTTTTTACTAATCGGGTCACATTGGCCTGTGTATAAATACTATGCTACTTGGATGATCACTTAATATCTACTAGGCTGTACAATTTGGGTCCTGCTTGTCCCATATAGCGGTAGAATTTTTTTACACACTGTATGTTGTTTTGCACCATTTTTTGCACCAATTATCTGCATGTGATAATTTTTAACAAAATTGAATATTTAATAAAACAATTTTTTATGATGTAGATCGGCCTTTGATCGTGGTTGCTTCGGTTGTTTATGTTTATCTTGCGATTTTGCCATTATACGGTCAATAGTTGCCACTCTTCACATTGTAGTATGTGTACATTATGGAGTGGCACCGTTTGAAAATTATACTAGTATAAGTCATCTAGATCATCGTAGGACACTATGGATTATTTCATCACTTTGGATAGGTGAGGGATATGGTTGTTTTTTATTTTTGCTGTTTTACAGTTGACAGTGGCTTCTGGGATTAGGTGTTAGGTGAGTATAAATTAGCTTATTTATTTTCTGTTTTTTACAGGGAACAATGGTGTGAAGATATTCAAGGTAATCCCCTGTCGATCACTGTGCACTGGCAGGCGGGTTTTACGAAGCTCTACATATGAAAATTTGACACTGCAGCTTGCAAAGGAAGGAGCTGAAGAAGCGAAGAGTGAGAATTCTCACAGCAGCTGCAAGCTACACAGGATGTCCCTTCCCCTGACGCCATGTGCCTATTCAAGAAACATAATTCAACAGCGAGTTATGGGGAAAAGATTCATCTCAGTGATACACAAAATAGACCTGAGGGGATGCGGATTGTAACCCTAGTTTTAAACATAGTCCAGCGTAAGGAAAGGAGATACCCAGCACAGCCTTGCAGGGGCCCCTAGGACTCTGATGTTTAGCATCCATGCGTAGCAGGGGCCCGGCTGGGTCCAATGACACCAGAACGGGCTCCCTAGGACTGTCCAGTAAGAACATATGGCCCATTTTAGTTTTGGGAGCTCTTAGCTGGGAAATAACAGGGATGGAGACTTGGGCTCCACCAGGGGTGCAGTAGGGGGAGTGACACAGAGAGTTTGAAGGTCTCTGTAGCTAGAGCCTATTGTCTTTTTCCTGGGGAGGTCGTGATATCAAGTCATCCACCTGATTGTCACAGCTGACACCCGGTGCTATGTGCAAGGAACGGTCCCTCACCGCTCCCTGCACATTAACCCCCGAAATGCTGTGATTGAAATCGATCACAGCATTCTGGTGGCAAGAGGAGGTTAGCGCGATACTTACCTTCTCTGCCGGCATCCCGCAGCGTCTGAGTCCGGTCCCAGATGTTGTCATGGTGACCCGATGTCATCATGACAACATCCGGGTCATCAGAAGGCAGGAAGTTGCTTTGGTCATGCGCCACGCGTGACCAAAGTAACTTTTCCCTGTGCAGCGCTGACAGGCTGCATAGCACAGGGATGGTGATGAAGTTAACCCCTTTAGTGAACAGGGTAAAAAAATAAAATAAAAAACAAAACATAAAACGATGCTTTATCATCATACCACCAAACAAAAAATGGAATAAAACGAGATCAAAAAGACAAATGTAAATAAAAATGGTACCGCTGAAAACGTCATCTTATCCCGCAAAAAACAAGCCACCATACAGCTCCAACGGCAGAAAAATAAAACATTTATAGCTCTCTAGCGATGCATAAACAATTATTTTTTCTATAAAATAGTTTTCATTGAGTAAAAGTGCCATAACGTGAAAAAAAATATAACTGTGGTACCGCTGTAAACGTACTGACCCGAAGAATAAAGCTTCCTTATCAATTTGACGACACATAGAACGGCATAAAAAAACCACCAAAAAACAATTTGTGAATTGTTGTTTTTTGTTTATTCTGCCTTCCAAAAATCGGAATAGAAAGCAATCAAAAAATGTAATGTGCCCAAAAATGGTACCAATAAAAACATCAACTTGTCCCACAAAAAAAAAAAAAAAATCACATGACTCTGTCGGCCGAAATATGGAAAAATTATAGCTCTCAAAAAATTGCGATCCATAAACTAGTCTTTGCAATAAAAAGGGTTTTTTAGTGTGTGACAGCTCTCAATCATAAAAACCTGATATGAATCTAGTATCCCTGTAATTGCACCGACCCGAAAAATAAAGTTGTCTAATCACTTATACCGCACGAGGAATGGCGTAAAAAATAAACTTTAGCGTTAGGGATAGGGTTGTGCTAGGGTTAGGGTTAGTGTTTTGCTAGGGTTAGGGTTGGGCTAGGGTTAGGGTTGTGCTAGGGTTTGGGTTGGGCTAGGGTTAGGGTTGGGCTAGGGTGAGGGTTGAGCTAGGGTTAGGGTTGGGCTAGGGGTAGCATTGAGCTATGGGTAGGGTTGTGCTAGGGTTAGGGTTGTACTAGGGCTAGGGTTAGGGTTGTGCTATGGTTAGGCTAGGATTGGGTTAGGGTTGGGCAAGGGTTAGGGTTGCGTTAGGGTTGAGCTAGGGTTAGGGTTGGGCTAGGGTTAGGGTTGAGCTAAGGTTGCGTTTGGGCTAGGGTTGTGGTTGTATTAGGGTTGGGGTTTGGATTTTTTCAGAAGTAAAGAAAAAAATACCGTCTATATGGCAACTAATGTTGAGCACAAGAGCTCGCTACTTGAGTTTGCATCGGGTGCTCAGGTATGCACCGAGTATAGCGGGTGCTCGAGTGACATGCTCAAGTCTCCGCCTCAAATGTTTTGCAGCTGTTATACAGCCAAAAAAACCTTGCTGGGACTTCTTGTCATGCACAAGCGATCCCCACATGTTTTTATTTGGGTGACTAACAACCATGAAACATGCGGGCGGGGACTCGAGCATGTCACTTGAGCACCCGCCATACATGGTCCATACCTGAGTACCCGATGCAAACTCAAGTAGCGAGCACTTGCACTCAAGACTAATGACAACTTATTCAATATGATGACCTAATGTTATCAAATTCTGTGTCGTACCTCTGGGTTCAAAATGTTCACTATACCCCTTGATAAAATCCTTCAGGGGTGTAGTTTCCAAAATGGCGTCACTTGGGGGGGGGGGGTTTCCACTATTTAGGCACATCAGGGGCTCCCCAAACGCAACATGGCGTCCACTAATTCAAGCAAATTTTACATTCAAAAAGTCAAATGGCGTTCCTTCTCTTCCGAACCCTGCCGTGTGCCCAAACAGTGTTTTTTCCCCACATATGGGGTATCGGCTTACTCAGGAAAAATTGCACAACAAATCGCGTGGTGCAATTTCTCCTGTTACCCTTATGAAAATGCAAAATTGGGGTCTGCAAAACATTTTTGTTGGAAAAATGTGAAAATGTTATTTTTACAGCTCCATGATATAAACTTCTGTGAAGCACCTGGGGGTTCAAGGTGCTCACCACACACCTAGATAAGTTCCCTGAGGGGTCTAGTTTCCAAAATGGTGTCACTTGTGGGGGGTTTCCACTGTTTAGGCACATCGGGGGCTCCCCAAACGCAACATGGTGTCCGCTAATTTTTCAAGCAAATTTTACATTCAAAAAGTCGAAAATGAAAAAAAATTGCGGTCTAAAGTAACATTTTTGTGAAAAAAGTTAAATGTTCATTTTTTTCTTCCACATTCCAAAAATTACTGTGAAGCATCTGAAGGGTTAATAAACTTCTTGAATGTGGTTTTGGTGTCACTTTTGGGTATTTTCTATCATAAAGGCCCCTCAAAGTCACGCCAGATGTGATGGGGTCTCTAAAAAAGTATTTTTGTAAATTTTGTTGTAAAAATGAGAAATCGCTGGTCAATTTTTAACCCTTATAGCTCCCTAAAAAAAACAAATGTGATTCCAAAATTGTGCTGATGTAAAGTAGACATGTGGGAAATGTTATTTATTAACTATTTAGTGTAACATATCTCTATTTAAGGGCATAAAATTTAAAATTTTGAAAATTGCAAAACTTTCTACATTTTTACCAAATTTCTGATTTTTTCACAAATAAACGCAAGTGATGTCAAAGAAATTTTACCACAATCATGAAGTACAATATGTCACGAAAAAACAGTCTCAGAATCAGCGGGATCCATTTGAAGCGTTCCAGAGTAATTACCTCATAAAGTGACAGTGGTCAGAATTGTAAAAATTGGCCTGGTCATTAACGTGCAAACCACCCTGGGGGTAAAGGGGTTAATACTAGACCTCTGAGCATAAGACGGAAAAGTCGTGGAACTATGGAAATCACAGGTCGGAGAGACGTGTTGGTGATCTGCAAATGATAAAATAATGGATACAACATTTTCAAAACATCTCAATTTATCCAGTATCGAGTATGATCCCCAAGCACAGAAATCCCCGCACTTACAGCCTCGGCTCCTGTTTTTACTTTATTGTATGGTTCGTTTATCCGCATTATCCACATTGTGGTTTTTACAGGTTTTATCTATATATTTTGTCTATGCACATTTTAACCTGAGTGTTACGAATCTGCGAACTCAGATATCCTGTGTTAAGTATTGTGGAATTTTTCAGGCTCAAACTAAGAAACGTAGAGCTCAGAAACGCGTTGCCGTCTGGTTGAAGTACGTTTTGCTGATGGCATTTGTACATTTTTCATGTGCTATTTTTGTACGAAGCCACTTAAATTTGGTTGTGTTTATATGGATTAAATAAAGTGCTGACTTTTATGGAAAAAGGGAGTGTTGGCCTGAATTTCACATTGCTATATCACTTTTCATACTTTTGCATAGACCTGGACAGAGAGTCTGGACATGTACAGTAACTCTGCTCTACAGACTCCGGCCACAAGGTAAGTTTAGTCTTACAAAGCCGCTATCTATCACCATGCACACTCAGCTTTTATCAGCTCAAATGTCTCCTGTACCCCTAGACTGTACCTGTTATATTTCGCCATCAACTACATGATGACAATTAGCAGCCATAAACTTAATGCATTGTAGGGGTTTTCCAGGTTTACTATATTGACCTCTTCACCGGTGGGGTTCAACATCAACTGACATCCAACAATCGGAATTATTATAAAGACATTTGTAACTGTGGACCATAGCACAGTATTGGAACTCAGTGGTTGCAAAACCACAGATTGATATGGGGGTGGGGGAGGCATTTACAAAACCTAGGTGCCATAGACATTGACTGAAAATAAGTCCCCTTAAGAAATGGAAGTCTGCACATGTGTAGGAGAACAGTGGTAGGCAGGACAAAGATACCAGTCTCCTCCTGGAGGGCAATTTTACAGACTGTGTAAACCAATGGGACGTAGATTGAGAACTGGATCACTAATGATCGACTATTATTGTGATTGTGACAGGTAATCAAATTTTTCACTAGTGGCTACTAGAGGTGAAATGTAGTATTGCATCCGAACCAGTTAAAGGATTAGGAACTAGGGATGTCACGGGTGTGTCAGGCTTGACATACAGTCATTCTGAATCCGGCTGTAGAAGGTCGCTGCGCTTGGCCTTGCAGACACCTTCTTGATCCTTTCATCATCCCTCCCACTCTAGCACCCAGCGGTGATCTCCACGATCGCCTGCTAATTAACACACCCTTTCTGGATCTTTAAATATACTCAGTTTCTCAAGAGAGTTGCTGGTGATAGAGTAAATTCCTCTGTTCAGGTCTGGAGTTCTAGCAGTCAGCGATATTCTTCTTGGAGTTCCTTTATGGATTGTAGTTGTGTTCTCTCTGGTGTCTCCTCAAAGCTAAGTGTATCTCCTTGTCTGTTTCCCTTGTTTGTCTTTAGTTGCAGTGGGGCCGACTAGTGCTAACTCCTCCCCCTCCCTACCTAGGGCCTAGCTCTAGGGTCAGCCAGGGCTAAGGTATCCTGCTTGGCGATAGGTGTGGAACCTATTTAGGAACGATAAGGGAGTCATGGTGTTGTTAGATCTGCTTAGGGGTCTCCACTCCCCCTTTCCCTAGTTTCTGTGCTTTCCCCCTTTTCCCGTTGTCGTACGCCGGGTTCTTCCCATACCTAGCATGACAAGGGATGAGCAGACCCGTGGAAGTTCAGGTTTTGGTACCCAACTGAACTTTAGTCCAAAGTTTGGTTCGGGTACCAAAACTGTACCCGAACTTGATCCAGTACATGGACCCCATTGAAATCATTGTGAACTCCAACTTTTGAGATGGAAAAATCTCACTCTCCCTCCTCCCTCCATCTCTTTTCTCTATCTCTCTCCTCCCGCTTCTCTCCTCCCTTTCTCTCTTTCCTCCCTCTCTCTCTCCTCCCTCTCTCTCTCCTTCATCTCTCCTCCATCTCTCTCTCCTTCATCTCTCTCTCCTCCATCTCTCTCTCCTCTATCTCTCTCTCTCCTCCATCTCTCTCCCTCGCACTGTTCTCCATTTCTCTCTTCTCAATCTCTCTCTCCCTTGCTCTTTGTCCTCCATCTCTTTCTCTCTCCTCCCTCTATCTCTCTCCTCCCTCTCTCTCTCTCCTCCTTTGCTCTGTCTCCTCCATCTGTCTCTCCTCCATATCTCTCTCTCATCCATCTCTCTCCCTTACCCTTTCCTCCATCTCTCTCCTCTCTCTCACTTGCTCTTTCTCCTCCATCTCTTCCTCTCCCCCCCATATAATGCCCCATGCAGGATTTAACTTCTCACCCCCATATAATGCCCCATACAAGATGTCACCTCTCCCCCCATATAATGCCACATGTAGGATGTCACCTCTCCCCCCATATAATGCCCCATGCAGGATGTCACCTCCCCCATATAATGCCCCATAGGATATCACCAACCCCATATAATGCCCCATGCAGGATGTCACCCCCCTCCATATAACGCCCCATGCAGGATATCACCCCCCTCTCTTTAAAATGCCCAATGCAGGATGTCACCCCCCTCTTTAAAATGCCCCATGCAGGATGTCACCCCCCATATAATGCCCCATGCAGGATGTCACCCCCCCCCATATAATGCCCCATGCTGGATGTCACCCCCCCCATACAATGCCCCATGCAGGATGTCACTCCCCCATATAATGCCCCATGCAGGATATCACCCCCCCCATATAATGCCCCATGCCTCCGTACATTAAAAAAAATAATAATCAAATACTCACCTCACTCCTCCTTACCTGCTGCCGCTGCTCAGGTCCGTACTCCAGCGTCTCCGGCGTCTTCCCGTTCTGCGCTGCCTGTGATGGCTCAGCGGATCTGCGGAGGCAGGAGGAGAGGTAAGTATCCGGCTGCTGGGCCCTGAGCAAGCGGGGGAGAAGGGCGGGCGCTGGCACCGCTCTCCTCCGCCCATAGCCCGATTCATGCTTAGTATGTCCTGCCAGCCTCCTTGGTACTTTCATGCCCACCCAGCATGTCCTGCCAGCCACTGGTGGTAGTACATGCTGCTAGGCATAGTAACAGTAACGAGAGGTTGGCAGCAGGACAGGCTGGGCAATGGGCATGATGATAATCATGCCCATTGCCCAGTAGCATTTACTGACAGCCTCGGCCAGGGGTCCTCTCAGCCACCCCTCCCCCCTATCCCTTCCTCCCCTCCCGACCCCTGCTTTTCATACTCACGCGTCGAGATGAGCTGCAGGCCTGCAGCCGCTGCCTAGGGCAACGGCGGATCCGTCCTCCACAGTGCGCACAGGAAGCCGTCCCAGGGCGATGATGTCATCGCCCTGAGACTGACCTCCTGCGCACGCGCCGGCAGAGGTGGCAGAGGGGCACTGCGGCAGCAGGCAGAGCAGGGAGACCAGTCTCCTTGCTGTGCTGCTGCAGAGGGCCCATCACTAATCATATCGGCAGTGCTGCCTATCTGATTAGCGAACCGGGGGGTCCTCTGTTCTCTGTACAGGGCCCAGTGGGTGTGAGGGCGGGGCTTAGGGGCATGGCCATCGGAACCCGGAGCCCACCGGGGGTTTTCCCGATCATACGGTGGGCCAGTACGCCCCTGCCCATAATCCCAGCTGGGGGCTGGGATTCGAAGCATGGTAAGGCCCAAACTAGACATGGCCACCATGAATTTCTAGTAAACAGAAAAAAACACATGTAGGGACTCCATCTTTAATAAAAAAAAAAATCCTCGTTCCGACGTAATCCATGGGTCTTCTGTCTTCAGCTCTGCTACATCTTTGCCATCAGAGAAATATGTCTGCTGACAGATGAGCAGGCACAGAATGACACTGGAGCACTGTTACTGTGTAGTGCGGCACTATGTTGCTTTTTTGTCATTTCATGCTGTGTAGAAATCTTGGGAAAAGTGTGGATTGTGCTCTGGAAGTGATCAGTTATAGCTAACTATGTTATTTTCTGCAGAGATAAGTCCTGCATAGAAGATGGGATATATCGGTCTGCAGATAAAGAACTTCACCTAGAGACATCACTGGTGAGTATGTGTATTACCTATGTTGAGTATATGTATTACCTATACACACACACTGACACTATATACAGAGCTCCTGTGTATAATATTAATGGTGATCATTGCATTACCTGTACACTGACACTATATACAGAGCTTCTGTGTATAATGTCACTGGTGATGACTGATAACCTGTACACTATATACAGAGCTCCTGTGTATAATATCACTGGTGATCACTGTATAACCTGTACACTGACCCAATATACAGAGCTTTTTTACATTTTTATTATTTTAGCATTATTTGTCACTATGTTGTGGCATTATGTGCTTTGGTCATGAGATGACGATATTTGTCCCTTGTATGTGGTATTATTCAGTCACTATGTGGTGGTAATATGTGGTCTCATGGTGTGTCAGTATTTATACCTTGTATCTGGTAGCATTTGATCACTATGTGGTGGTATTATGTGCTTTGGTCATGGTGTGGCGGTATTTATGCCTTGTATGTGGCATTATTTGGGCACTATGTGGTGGTAATATGTGATCTGGTCATGGTGTGGTGGTATTTCTGCCTTCTATCTGATAATATTGGTCTTGGTAGAGTGGATTGTGGTTGGTCATTTGTTTTATCTGATATCAATAAGGGGAAACCTCTTTATTTCCAATATATATTAAATACTTGGATGTTTAACCCCTCCCTGCCCTGTGACTATTACACAGCAGCAGAGATGCAGTTGCAAAGGTTCACCAGAGAAAGAAAGTTGGCATTTGGTGAGATTTTCACCTCTGTATTTATAAGACAAAACCAGGAGTGGGTGAGAAATTCATAAAACATTACCTCGGATTGCTCCACTCCTGGTTTTGTCTTATAAATACAGAGGTAAAAATCTCACCAAATACTCAAAGTGCCACAATCTTCTGACAGTGCTGATTCCACCAATAAATAAGTGATCACCTTCCCAACCTGTGCATCGCTGATGACTTGTTTTCACCAATAAAAACCCTTTAATGCAAACTACAGTAATTGTACATCGCATTTCTGGTGAGCGCACAGTGATGGGCAGAAGCGGCCAATATAATGGGTATAACGGCTAACAGGTATTTGCAAATAGCTGAAGGGTGGGTGGGCCCCTGGAGTCAATGTCCCTGGTGGGCCCCAGACACCCCAGTCCGGCGCTGTTGACAGCAGTGACCTGGGGGTCTGAAATGCTTCCTGGGGCGATCCCCATGCTGTCCCCATGTCATTTGAGCACTGTCACTATCGTTTTGGGCACTTTTTAGGCTTTCTACAGACTGTCGGGGGTGCCGCCGCAAAAATGCTCGGGTCTCCCATAGACTAACATTGGGCTCGTTGCTCGGGTCGAGCACCCGAGTATCACGGTGAGCTCGGCCCGAGCTTCGAGCACCGGAGCATTTTAGTGCTCACTCAACACTAATTGCCACTCTTCGTAATGTGCAAACAATGTCTTCTTCAGGTGGATTCCACCTGGATCCCTCATGAAAAGCACTAGATAAAAATGTAAATGATTGAACATATGCACTGCAATATAAAAACAACTTGCTGTGCATTGTGTATTTTTCAGTCTTTTTCAGCTTCTTTTCTCCGCTTCCAGCTTTGAAAATTATGAAGTGGTTAAAGAAAGTGATCGGTTCATTCTGCTGGTGGCTTCTGTTTGGAAGCCGCTCACTATTTTATATGTAGTTAACAAAAACACTGATGTTTTCCTTAAGTGTCTTCTTATAAAATAAAAAATCAGTGGGTATGCTGGCGTCTATAAGGTGCTGTGTGTACATACCCTTAGGAATAACAGAATCTCTGGTCATCTCCTCCATTTTTGGCCAGAGTTTAGAGGATTAATGGGAGACATAGAACCGCTATTCTCCAGTTTGGGATCTATCCCTTCAGACATACTATATATGAGGTATAGTATTAATATACCATAAAAGTCAGTAATAATCAATTAAATGCGAAAAGACATTAAACAATTTTAATTTTTTATTTCTTTGAATTAAAATTGCATGGAAGGATGAAGACAAGTTCTTGGAGGAGCCTTCAACTTTTGCACGTGTCTCTTGCTGGTCAGGAGGCCACAGGTAGGTGGTACAACTCCTTCCATACAGGTACAGCATTAATGGTGGATGTGCTGTAGTTTCTTCAGAGCGCTAGATTTGGGGGTTTTCTGTCCTCGAGATGTCAATGGTGCGTTGGTGGCAGCAGCCAAAAATGCAGCTTTCTCTGACAGCACGAGCAGCCCTGGATAATCCACGCCGGCAGGATGTTATCATCCGGCGGAAGAGAGAACCTAGGAGAAAAGATGTAAAACTGATGTAAGTAATGGGACTCCATATTAGAGGACACTACTGTGGTGTCACTGTAGCATGACGTTAGAGGAATCTCATCATACAGAGGAGCAGAATCATTGTCAGCCATCATACATGTGACAATCCCACCACTGACGGATAACATCTGCTCCACATGACTTCTTCTCACTGACGTCATACAACATGGAGATTATCGTCACACTTACCTCGCCTAGTTTCCCCCTCTTCAACTTTCTCTGTTTTTAGTTGTTTTCTCAGTGTTCGAAAATATTTTCTTCTCTTCTGAACTGGAGATTCTAATCAAAAAGCCAGAAAAAAATGTTGATTATAAACTCCTAAAAGATGAGCTTTGTATCTTTATAGAGTTATGCAACTGATTAATATGAACCTGTAGCTTTTCTGGGTTCCGGTGGTGTCTCTCCAAAGAACCATGTCCCCATATTAATATGACATTACTTTCAGCAAGCCACAGTGTTATATAATCAGTTAGATAAAACTTCATTGTAACTTTAAAGAAGACCCATCACCAGGTCAAAAGTGTCCAAGATTCGCTCTTATTTTATGTCGGCTTCTCCCCTGAGTATTCTGATATTTGTTTTCCTAAAATCCACAGTACGGTTGTAGAGATATGGGACTTTTTATTTAGTGTTAATTATTATGGTCTTTATCATGTGGGCGTGGTAACCTAAGGGCACGCCCCAGAGGATCCTGTGAGCACCGCCCCGTTGTAAAGAATAAAAATTACCACTAATTACAAAGGCCCATAACTCTGGAACCGTATGGGGGATTTTAACAAAACAAAAAATAGAATACTCAGGGGAGCAGAAAGAATAAAGGAAGTAATTTTAGAGCCTTAATATTTAAATTTTGGATCATAGGCTATAATTGGATGGCCTATAAACCTGTACATACCTGACAATGAGGGCGAGGATGACTCACTGTTTTTAGCAGTAAAACACTGATTGTCTCCAACAGTTTTGGAAGGGGAAGATTCTTTCTGCCTGTTGGTAGAAAAAAGACACGTAAATTACAAGGAAAAAACAATAGAATAACGGAAGAACACCTGTCTGTTAGGTCAATTAGGACAACATAGAGGAGATAGCCTGCTCAAGACCACATTTTACCAGCAAGAATGGAGTCTAATTAGTAATATTGGCCTGTAGTGAGTTGGAAATGAATGGTTGGTCGCAACAATCAGCTGTTATTGAAGTTATCACAAGTAAGACCCACAGAGATTGTGTAGTCATGGGGTGGTGGATGCTAGATTTAGATTTGTGTTACTCGTATCTTGTATTTGGATCCGACATATATCAGGACTAAATCTCATAATAATAATAATCTACTCACATTTCTGAGCCTTTTTCATTGATCTCTGGGGAACACCCTGGAGGTGACATAGGCACTTCATTGCCTTCATCACTGTTCTCTTGGGAACACTGTGGAGGTGACATAGGCTCTTCATTGCCTCCATCACTGTTCTCTTGGGAACACTGTGGAGGTGACATAGGCTCTATATTGGTCATCATCCCAGTATTGGTGATATATAGCTAAAACAGATAAAGAAATATAAAATAGATATATTTAATTTTTTTTTGTAATTATAGGTTTCATACATTTTATTAGCCACATACTTACTTTAGAAGACCTTTGATAAGTTGATGCAAAGTTTTTGATTTCTGGCCAGTCATTGTCCTCACTTGTGTCCCCCTCATCTGAATTCATATGTTTGAAGCTGCTACTTCGAGCTAAAAAATACAAGTGTTATTAGAGATTATTAGTATAATACCCAGACAGTCACCATGTTATCACTAATAATGATGAGAACTGATTTTGACATAAAATGAAAGACAAGACACACGTCAGTTTTCTGCAGATGACGTCTCATTTTACTTACTGATAAAGTAGCGGGTGTCCTCATCTGACTTTAGGTCAGGAACGAACAGGGGATTCTGACTTAAAAGGTTGTCAAAGTCTAAGTCACGCATAAATGGATGAATTTTGATCTCATTTGCGCCTCCTGGAAAAGGAAGACAAGAAAGAAAGTGATACAGTCATTGTCAGAGAAACTGCTCCATATCTGTAGAATTTATGTTAATCTGAACTGAAGATGTAACAGAGCCGACATAAAGGAAATATATTGAACATTATAGCATGAAGAATGGGTAATAGAAAAGTAGGTAGAGTACAGAACCTCAGTGCTGATCCTCATGGAACCCATCATTTGTCTGGTCACGCTGTAATAATTCATTGATAATACTATTAATATTACCTGTTCCAAGTCTCAGTGCTGGAATTTTTCTGAGCAGTTGAGTGATGATGCCTCGAGCATTAGTTGGAGGAAAGTAATTACATCTCCAAGGTATATCATCTGTTATATAAAAAGCAAATATTATAAGAAATAAAACCTCTTCATTTATTTTCAGAAAAAAAAAATTCCTTAACAAAGCTAGAAAAAACTACAGAACTATTCAAGTCAAATAACAGTGACATCACAAGCATTCAGATTATTTTACTTACCCTGGATGATACTGTGTAAAATATTCCTTCTGCAAGCCCCTGTAAATGGTGGATATCCAAATAGAAATTTATATAGGATGATCCCTATTGACCACCAGTCAACAGGCCTTCCATAGCCTATCTTTAGGATAACTTCTGGGGCCATGTAAGTAGGGGTGCCAGCAGTCTGGAAACCAACAGAAAAAGGAGATGATGATCAATAAATATAATTGCGACACATAACATCAGTGGAAATGTTTTTCTAGAGAAATTATAAATCAGAGAAGGAGAAAGAGATGAGATCTGTAAAGTACAAGACCCTGTAAGTAAAGCCTACCTCTTTATCAAGGAACTCTTTGGTGATGTCCTTAGTTGGAGTCTTGTAGAAGTCTGAGTTTGGTCTCATGAGGCCGAGTTTTGAAACCCCAAAATCAGTGACCTTAATATGTCCTGTTGATGTTATCAGGAGGCTGTGAAAGAAAAGATGGTGTCAGCACCATCAGCACCAAGTAATAACCCACAGACTGTATAAGAAACTCTAACTTTCTTCCCCTCTAATATGCTAGAGGGGTCACTTACTTCTCAGGCTTCAGATCTCTGTGCACCACACCATAGCTGTGCAGGTATTCCACAGCAAGGACCGTTTCCGCAATGTACATACGGGCCAAGAGGACCGGTAAAGGACCCCTGTGCTTTAGAAGGGTACCACAGTCACCTCCTACAGGAGAAAGCAAATATGAGAACTGAGGGTTTGTTACAATGTAAATTACACATGATGAGTGGGAATGTGAAGAAGGCGGAGACATTGGGACAGGATGGTCTATATATACTGTATAATGTAGTGCGTATACTGTATACTGCAGATAGACCCTATACATAGAGACAGAGCCTCATCTACGAGCCTCTAATTTTTTTCTCTGTGAACGTTCTTATCTATAAAAACTCTTCAAAAAGACAAATCTTCCTTTTACCCATAGTGGAAATTGCTGCCGTGCTCAGCGAGGACATACTGGGGGACTTTCATAGAGATCAATGGTTTTTCAGGCATCTTGGTAACAGATGACTTATAATAATTGCAAAGAGGACATGTAACCGTCCATGTGGGCACATTGTGGTCATATATAGGTGCTAGGATTAAGCAGACGTGGGCTGGATATAGATACAATGGATGTGTCCTACCTGGTACATACTCCATGACCATACATAGATGAAGTTTAGTAGGAAGGAGCAGAACGTGGAGACCACAAAGGGACAATCTGCGAATGCTGAGATGTCCCTCTCCAGAAAGGCCCATTCAAGCCTCTTTGGCTTTTTCAGGTTCTCCTTGTCCATTTTCTTCATAGCGCAGACTTGGTTTGTATCTTTATGGCGAACTAAGTGGACGGCCCTGGAGAGGAGAAAAAAACATGATTTACTATAAATTCTTATTAACAATCTATCTATAGATCTCATCAAATGATCTCCTGTATTAATGATTAATGTGGGGCCATCACTAGAAAACCATGTCTATAAATACATAAAATAACACTCCACAAATGATCACCAATGGGGGGTCCTCATCCACGTCACATCCTAACTGACCTGAATAGTGACAGATAGATGTGGACCGTGATGTGAACTCATAATTTGTCCATGGGAACATAACATGGGAAGGACGCAGAGACATCGTCATAAGGAGCCCTGGGAAATATATATAATACCAAAGTAAAGCTCACCCAAAGGCTCCACTGCTGATCAGTTTGATCGGTTTATAGTCGCTCTTACAAGGATTTCTCCCCAGGTTCAATGATCCGATCGCGGCCTAAAAAGGAATAAGAAATGACATTAAGACATAGAAACTGCAGGGGAATAAAAGCTGAAGATGCAGGAACGTCTCTCTTCTATATTATGTCCATGATGATTACACTGCAGCAGATGTAGGGGACGTGATACAAGCCGGACCCTGCACAGACACTATTATATTATAGGAGATATCCCCCTTATACAAAGACACAGGCGGAAATACAAACTCCGCACCACTGAGTACAGACTGTCCTCACAGATGATGAAGCCACAGGGACAGGTGGCCATAAAATACCCTGTGTCTGCCTGGAGTGGACATGGAGGCCTCCACCATCATAAATCTGACCTTCTGCTAAATGGCTGGTAATCTGGAGAAGATCAGACAACAAGGACATGAGATGTAGACCTGTGTCTGCCTGGAGAGGACAGGGAGGCCTCCACCATCATGAAACTGACCTTCTGCTATATGATTGGTAATCTGGAGAAGATGAGACAAGGACATGAGATGTAGACCTGTGTCTGCCTGGAGCGGACATGGAGGCCTCCACCATCATAAATCTGAGCTTCTGCTATATGGCTGGTGATCTGGAGAAGATCAGAGAACAATGACATGAGATGGAAACCTGTGTCTGCCTGGAGAGGACAGGGAGGCCTCCACCATCATGAACCTGAGCTTCTGCTATATGGCTGGTGATCTGGAGAAGATCAGACAACAAGGACATGAGATGTAGAAGATGATAGATCCTTACCAGGCGCTCCACTGAGTAGGCCGGATACTCCAGTACAAGCAGGACATTTTGGGCCAGTTGTTTAATAAAGGCCAATTCTCCACTTTGGGATTTTTCTTCAGCCTATAGAGATGAAAACAAAGAAGAATGAAAATCATGAGAGAAAAAGCAAAACGGAGGAGGCCATTTATATCACCATGTTACTTATGCTATCTACACTACAAGTACTACATGACAACTGACGAGGGATCCGGTCGCTTGTAAACCTTTAAATCCCCACGTCCTCCCTCCATACCCAATGTATGTATATAAGACACATGGCTGCTTGTGACCTGTGTAAAATGGCCACAGCAGACTCCAACTCAAAACGCGGGGTGACTGCAACAATGATAGCCCCACAATTATATACAGTAGATATCTAATAGGCTTTAAACCAGAAGAAAAACAACACCTAATTAAGAGTTAGACCCTAGCCGCACCACACCGACACCACACCGACACAAGGGTTAAGGCATTAATATCCCACATTAATACCACTATCCTCACAGGACCGAAGTCCACTAGTTATATTGAGATGTAACCAAAGTCTCTATTCCCCCAACAGTAACCTCCGTCCAAAGGACATCACATTTATCAAGACTCTGACCCAAACCTATCCCCCACCGCTGTGACCGTCCCAAAACCTCTACTTATCAAGTGCCAGCCATCAAACTTTCCTCCCATCTCTTTATAAGGGCTGGTTGGATGCTGGAACGTGAAACTCCTACCTTCTTCCTTTTATTGTCCCCCTGTAACCCAGCTCCTCAACTCCTTCCCGCAAATGTACGGGTTATTAACATCCTGGAAGGGTCCTCACATGTGGAGGGGGCTCAGGAGCTGAGCTCCCCAAACATGCGTATATGAAATAGCCAGCATCTGTCCCTAAAAACCGTGGACAACGCAGAATTCTTCTGTTAACCATTTAAATAAAGCTGTCAGTCTGTGACAGTATCATTTCAATTGTGCATGCACCGATGCCTGAGCACTCTTGCTTTCATCGGCCCTCTACAAGGCGATCACAGGGGTCTAATGCATTTCTAGGACAACCAGGGGTCTGCTGAAGACCTCCGTTGCTGAAACCACGGTCCTCCTTGTGAAGCTTAGCTATAGGCTGAGCTCCAGAGGAGATCCAGATTTTCACTATATAGCGCAATACTGTAGTATTGCAATATATAGTATGAGCGATTTGCAGGATTAAGTCCCCTAAGGGAACGAAAAAAAAAATTTTAAAATAAAGAAGAAAAGATTTAAAAAAATGTTAAAAATATAAAAGTTCAAATCACTCCTCTTTTCACCATTTAAAATAAAGAAAGGAAAAAATGAATGATCATATTTGATATTGATGCGGTTGTTAAAGTCTGATCTTTTAAGATAGGGAATTAATTAATACGATCAATAAACACCGAAAAGAGGAAAAAAAATTGGATTTGTGGGGTTTTTTTGTCTTCTCATTTCACTTAAAAACACCCATAGAATCTATGATTCTATGACACTCTATGTACACAAAGTTCACTGCAAAACTCAAATCTTCACTCATCCCAATCGACAGAAAACTAAAATGTTATGGGTCCCTGAATATAGCGACACAAAGAACCATTGCATCTCACTTGGAGTTTTTTTCCCTTGTTTCAGTACAATGTATGGTAAATAGAATGGAGCCACTGAAAGCTACAACTTGTCCTGCAAAAGAATCAAGCCCTCACATGTCTATGGCAATGGAAAAATAACAAATTTATGGCTCTTGAAAGAAAGTGAGGAAAAAATGAAGGCATAACAACTGAAAACTCTGTGGTCCATAATTGGTTAACCAATCCAATTCCCCCCTACCTCCACAACCCTCCCAATAACCCTGTAGATATCACCCTCTCCCTTGTCATGTAGCCTGTATGCCCTATTACTGCTCCCCGGCTATTCTTATCTGAGTATTTGGTACAGGTTAAACTTATATTCCATTATTATTTTCCATTATTACTATATGATTTGTGCAGATTGTCTGCTATTTACCTGTTGTACTAATGTCCATATGTTCTTCTGTAAATGCTCAAGATATTCTGAGCTTATATGACCTCGTTTGTATTTGGTCAGGCAATCTCTCACAAGCTCCATTACCAGCCGGTAAATGAAGCTGAGGACGCCATCGGGTAGTGGTAGCACAAAGTCAGGGTCATAGGTGGTAAGAATCCCCTGGAGTAGTGCTAACACCTGAAGTCTGTCTGGAGGAATTCCAGACATTTCCAGTAAATCCAAGCGCAGTCTGTATATGACTAGCTATATGGCTTATCACACCGACAACAATGACACCGGAAAGTCAAAGTGACAACTAGAGTGTAATCACTTGTAGAAGTAGTGATGGTTAATTGTGATGTCATAATGGAATCTTGTGTTCTACTCTTAAAGGGGCAGCTTACCTTATAAGGAAGTTGCCTAGCATCCCTTAAGGAGGCAACAATATAGGCTGAGCATCGGTACCATATGCAGACATGGATGATAGAGCTATGGACGCTTTACTCTTCTGAGCAGTTAGAGTATTATTATGTTGTTACATAAATTATTTATATCTGTTCCACACAATAAAAATTAGTGTTTTGTATCAACAAGAAAGTCAGATTCCGGGGCTAAAAGACAATGTATATCTTTGTACCGTGTTAGGGGCTAAAAGAAGTATCTTTACTGAGGGAACAGGGCCGGACTAGGGGCTGCGCCCAGCTCTGGCATAGGACGCACACAGGCCCATGTTACTCTCCCACACCCACTTTCAAAGATGAGGGTCTCTATTACAAATATGACCCTGCCTACCATTGGAGAAAATCTAAATTTACTACTCCCCGTGATACCAATTTATTAGGATGATCATTTAGGTCTCTTTATCACATTAATAGTTCCCCTTGGGCATCCTTATAATAATAAGAGTGCCCCTCTGGGTCTCCTTATAATAATATTAGTGCCCCTCTGGGTCTCCTTATAATAATATTAGTGCCCCTCTGGGTCTCCTTATAATAATAATAGTGCCCCTCTGGGTCTCCCTATAATAATAATAGTGCCCCTCTGGGTCTCCCTATAATAATAATAGTGCCCCTCTGGGTCTCCCTATAATAATAATAGTGCCCCTCTGGGTCTCCTTATAATAATAATAGTGCCCCTCTGGGTCTCCCTATAATAATAATAGTGCCCCTCTGGGTCTCCTTATAATAATAATAGTGCCCCTCTGGGTCTCCTTATAATAATAATAGTGCCCCTCTGGGTCTCCCTATAATAATAATAGTGCCCCTCTGGGACTCCTTATAATAATAATAGTGCCCCTCTGCGTCTCCTTATAAGATTAAAGGGAATCTGTCAGGAGGATCAGCCCTCCCTCCCAAGCCGTCTTTATGGGCATACGTTATACACGTGGTCCCTTTACCAGCAAGGTTGGTCGACTGGGATAAGAAAATCATTCAACGAGAGACTAGATGGATTTTATTATCTAATGGCCTATTGTTATAGTGTGATCACTATTCAGTATGGCCCTATTACATAGACTATCACCATACAGTTTGTAGGCCAATTGTGGCTGCGCTCTTCTATACGGCATAGTCGGCCATTTGGACGGACTTCTTTTCTTTATCTATACTTTTAATCTTGGCTGCACTGAATATTGATTCAGGGTTAAATGATTCTCCTTTGTGTGTGCATCGATTATATCTGGTACATTTACACTATATTAATACATCCTCTATATTTATAATATATCCATACACCTATATTCCCTGTTGTCTTGTTGCCCAACCTTTATGGGAACCAATCTGGACCTACAGTGCTGGCCAAAAGTATTGCCACCCCTGCAATTCTGTCAGATAATACTCAGTTTCTTCCTGAAAATGATTGCAATCACAAATTCTTTGGTATTATTCTCTTCATTTAATTTGCTTGCAAGGAAAAAACACAAAAGATAATGAAGCAAAAAACAAATCATTTATCATTTCACACAAAACTCCAAAAAAGGGCCGGACAAAAGTATTGGCACCCTCAGCCTAATACTTGGTTGAAGAACCTTTAGCCAAAATAACTACGAAGAACCGCTTCCGGTAACCATCAATGAGTTTCTTACAATGCTCTGCTGGAATTGTAAACCATTCTTCTTTGGCAAACTGCTCCAGGTCCCTGATATTTGAAGGGTGCCTTCTCCAAACTGCCATTTTGAGATCTCTCCACATGTGTTCTATGGGATTTAGGTCTGGACTCATTGCTGGCCACCTTAGAAGTCTCCAGTGCTTTCTCTCAAACCATTTTATAGTTCTTTTGGAAGTGTGTTTTGGTCATTGTCCTGCTGGAAGACCCATGACCTCTGAGGGAGACCCAGCTCACACTGGGCCCTACATTATGCTGCAAAATTTGTTGGTAGTCTTCAGACTTCATAATGCCATGCACAAGGTCAAGCAGTCCAGTGCCAGAGGCAGCAAAGCAACCTCAAAACATCAGGGAACCTCCGCCATGTTTGACTGTAGGGACCGTGTTCTTTTCTTTGAATGCCTCTTTTATTTTCCTGTACACTCCATGTTGATACTTTTTCCCAAAAAGCTCTACTTTTGTCTCATCTGACCAGAGAACATTCTTCCAAAATGTTTTAGGCTTTCTCAGGTAAGTTTTGGCAAACTCCAGCCTGGTTTTTTCATGTCTCGGGGTAAGAAGTGGAGTCTTCCTGGGTATCCTACCATGCAGTCCCTTTTCATTCAGACGTCGACGGATAGTACGGGTTGACACTGTTGTACCCTTGGACTGCAGGGCAGCTTGAACTTGTTTGGATGTTAGTCGAAGTTCTTTATCCACCATCTGCACAATCTTGCATTGAAATCTCTCGTCAATTTTTCTTTTCCATCCACATCTAGGGAGGTTAGCCACACTGCCATGGGCTTTAAACTTCTTGATGACACTGCGCACGGAAGACACAGGAACATTCAGGTCTTTGGAGATGGACTTGTAGCCTTGAGATTGCTCATGCTTCCTCACAATTTGGTTTCTCAAGTCCTCAGACAGTTCTTTGGTCTTCTTTCTTTTCTCCATGCTCAATGTGGTACACACAAGGACACAGGACAGAGGTTGAGTCAACTTTAATCCATGTTAACTGGCTGCAAGTGTGATTTAGTTATTGCCAACACCTGTTAGGTGCCACAGGTAAGTTACAGGTGCTGTTAATTACATGAATTAGAGAAGCATCACATGATTTTTCAAAGGGTGCCAATACTTTTGTCCACCCCCTTTTTTAGGTTTGGTGTGGAATTATATTCAATTTGGCTTTAGGACAATTCTTTTTGTGTTTTTTTCATTGAAGACAAATTAAATGAAGAGAATAATACCAAAGAATTTGTGATTGCAATCATTTTCTGGAAGAAACTGAGTATTATCTGAATTGCAGGGGTGCCAATACTTTTGGCCAGCACTGTATGATGTGATAAATACTTGATGAGATCCATAAAACAGCGCCCCCTATTGGAGCCCACTGTTCGTTTCAAGCATGGACCTTCTGGTATCTGTATGGGGAGGAAACCTCTCGCTGGAGCGCCGCGTGCCTCCCAATGCGCACTGACGCCCCCTCCGGTCTCATCGCTGGAACACATTTTTATGTAAAGTGTCATTGAATGCAGCAGCCGGGTCTAAGCTCCTAATAAATACAACCCTCCGCCTGCCCCGCTGTGTTATTACAGGCTCTATTCCCCTTCAAGCCTAAGCGTCAGAATGCCTGCTCCTCCTCTTACCTCCCCCTTTCACCTGCTGTTATAGTACAGCCTGTCTGGGCTCTGTATTAAAGCCTCTTATTAACCCTCTCCCCCTATGTATCTACTGGTAGACCCCATATTAATATAAGCCCCTTGCATACCATGAGCTGCAATATTATTATTGTAAGAAACCCCATGTGCACTATTATTATCAGGCATAGATGGGGGCATTATTATTCAGTATCGGCACACAGGGGGCATTATTACTATCTAAGGCAAGGGTGGGCAATTAATTTTCCAAAGAGATCACATGAGAGACCATGACTGTTGCGGAGAACGAACCAATAGACAGATATGAATTCTGCTCAATATTCATATCAACATATTAATTACATTTATTATAATATATTAATATTATCACTAGAGATGAGCGGTGTTCGACTCGAACTGTTCGCCAATCTCAAATTCGAGCTGTTTTGGGCAGTGTTCGAGCCGTTCGGCGAACACGAACAATTTGAAAAAAATCCGGCTGTTCGAGGTTATGTTCCATAACTGTTCGTGCACCAAAATCATAACTGGATTTTTTCTCAGTAATGCTGAAAATTAATGTTAATACGCAGTTTGAGTGTACAGCGGGGCGGGGGGAGGGGCAGGGGATGGATCTCTGCAGAAATAATGAAGATCTCCATTTTTTTTTCTCTTTCCCCCATTTACAGTGGGGAGGTGCAATCTGTCAGCCTATCAGCAGCGCACACACGGAGCGAACTGCTTTTTTCACACAAGCAAAGGCATGTGTCATTGGCAGTGTATGTCACATGTCCTTGCCCTATAAGACCCAGCCATTTTCCACATAGCCACCATTTTCTCACTGCTGCAGCTGCGTGTTAGACGGCACCGCTGTTGCTGTGTGCGCTATACTTTGAGTGTTCATTTCAAGCCAATTTTCGCACAAATCTACAGATAGCTTGGGAGTAGGGGATAGTTGTGATTGCAGTCCTTTTGAGGACTAGGTTACATCATTTCCTACGACTTTTATCAGGCAGGTCTGTGCTCTTAAATAGATAGGTTGGGAGTAGGGTCTACTTGTAATTGCAGTCCTTTTCTGGACTAGGTTACAGCATTTCCTAGGACTTTCTGCTAGGCAGGTCTGTGCCAGTGCTGTGCAAGTTTTTTTCACAGCATTTGGCTAAATCTAGCTAAGCAAATCCTTTTTGGCCTCTTGCAGTGTGTGTTAGTCAGTGGAGTAGCCTATCTGTGTTGCAAGCTATACCACCTGTGTATAGAATACAAATTTTTTTACTGCACCTAGCCAAGTAAAACCTTTTGGGCATAGCATCATTCTATTAGTCCATCTATACTAACCTCCACCAGGTTGCAAATTAAAAATAATTTTTATCTGCATCTAGCTCTGAAAAAAAATGTGGTCTTGTAGCAGTGTGTGGGACTTGTTCTATTAATCCATCTATACTAACCTCCACCAGGTTGCAAATTAAAAATTATTTTTATCTGCATCTAGCTCTGAAAAAAAAATTGGGCTTGTAGCAGTGTGTGGGACTTGTTCTATTAGTCCATCTATACTAACCTCCACCAGGTTGCAAATTAAAAATAATTTTTATCTGCATCTAGCTCTGAAAAAAAATTTGGGCTTGTAGCAGTGTGTGGGACTTGTTCTATTAGTCCATCTATTCTAACCTCCACCAGGTTGCAAATTAAAAATAATTTTTATCTGCATCTAGCTCTGAAAAAAAATTTGGGCTTGTAGCAGTGTATGGGACTTGTTCTATTAGTCCATCTATACTAAGCTCCACCAGGTTGCAAATTAAAAATAATTTTTATTTGCATCTAGCTCTGAAAAAAAATTTGGGCTTGTAGCAGTGTGTGGGACTTGTTCTATTAGTCCATCTATACTAAGCTCCACCACCTGTGTATGTAATAAAATTGTTTTACTGCATCTAACCCAGCCAATACTTTTGGGCTAATACAACAGTTTGGCCACTCAGCTCTGCTCGGTTCCCATACATTGTTTTTTGTGCAAACAACTCCAGAGTTGTCAATTAGTTAACCACCAAAATGAGTAGAAAAAGGCCTGCTGATGGTGGAAAGGGGAATAGGTGTGTTGGGAAGGGAAAAAAAGGTTGTGTCCGTGGGGTAGGTGTTAAAGCAACAGTAACATCTGCAGAAGAAAGACCATCTTCCAGCCAAACTAAGATGTCTACTTCTTTTAGTGGACAATGTGATAAGATCCCTTTCTTACGGCCACGCCAATCGCTACAAATTCCAGATGAGGCACAAAAACAGCAGGTGCTTCAACAGATATCAAGTGCTCCTTCAAGTGGGCTCTCCTCCACCTCAACCATAATGTAGACCCTCGTTCCCAAACTGTATCTCCTGTTGGTGGAGAGAATGAGGAAGGCGATGATGAGACTCAAATACCTGATTGGAACGACAACTTGAGATTTTTGTCAGGGCAGGAAGAGGTTGACTCTGAGGACGACTGGTGTGATAACACACAGGGTGATGATGACGAGGTTGGAGATTCCATTTACTGTCAACCCACAGTCAGCCAGTCGATGAGGTCAGCAGAGGAGGTGGAGGAGGATGCTAGTGACGACGAGGTCAGGTTGCGCCTTCCTGGACAGAGACGTAGTACTGGAAGCACGTCAACAACTGCATCCTCAAACACAACTCTGCCTCTGACCACAAGTCGTAGTGGCTCTTCAGGTCGCATGGGTGCTAAGCCTTGCATAGCTTGGGCATTTTTTCAGATCGATAAGAATGACCCAACTCGTGTTATCTGTAACATTTGTCAGAAAAAGCTCAGTAGAGGCCAAAAAATACATAGTTTGAGTACTTCATACATGAACCGGCACATAGATATGAAGCATAAGTTGCAGTGGGAAGCTCACTGTGCTACAATGCGGCCTAGCCGGCTGGGCCAACCACCATCAGCCACATCTTGTGCATCCGCAGCCTCTTCATCCTCTGTGACTGGGGGGACAGCAGTCACACCTGTTTTGGGACGCAGACCGGCCACCTCTTTACCCGCAACAGCCAGTGTGATTGTCAGGTCATCATTTTATTTGGAGGTGGAAACACCAGCTGGTGTTGAGCGCTCTCCGACATCGATAGCACCACCTTTGGATCAAGGCAACCTAACATGTCCGCCTGCATCTTCCTCACAGACCGGCAGTTTGCCGGGGACACCCTTCTCAACCCCGTCTAAGCACAACAGCCAGCCCTCGGTCCCTCAGATGTGGATGTGGCACCCAGGGGAATGGGGATAACTCGGTACCCGGGCCTTTGGCCTGGCCTTTAGGGATGTCGCGGTGGTCGGCTCCCGGGCCCGTACCCTGGGGTCTCTCCTAAAAAGGGGTTGATATTTGTAAAGTTTATAAAAGAAAGAGTTCGTGACGCCACCTGTGGTTTCTGGTGAGGATCACCAGCGCTGCGCAGTCTACTGAGGCTGATGATAAGGCAGCTTGATGGTATAGCTCTCCACAGTTAGAGCTGGGCCTCAGGGCAGTATAGGAACGGGGATGCAGGATATAGAGACTACTCTGGGCCAGAGCAAGAACAGGGACGGACACGATAGTCACTTCAGTACCTTTTACTGGTGGAATTTCAGGCACTCCCCGGAGCACTGTAGGGTGATGGGTGTATGTCCAGATCCTCCCCAATGAGCAGGTTTTGGGCCTCCTGGTTCTGGCTTCTGCATAATAAGTTTCTGACCTGCCTGGAGCTAGGCCTAACTTTGTCTCTGTCCTGCGCTGGCTGACCTTGTGGTAGGGCCTTCTCTTGGAGTGCACGCTCCCGACCTACGGGGCCTATGTGTCTCCTGGCTCTGGTACGTATCAGCACTTTAGCGATCCTGGGACCTGTAGTTCTCCAGGGATTCCGGTTTATCTTGCTGGGTCGTGGAGTTCCCGGCAAGCTTCGGACCCGGTGTCCGGTAAATTCTTCTTCTCGGGGTGAGCCAGCTAAGCTCCTCTGCTCCCCTATGAACTAACTCTCTACTCCTTTGCCTTCGGCCTACTCGAGCCCTCGATAGGCTACTCACACAAACGGCAGCGTGCCGCGGTTCACCGATCTTATGGCGCCGGCACACCTACAGCTCACCTCACTGAGCTACACCGAGTCTTGATCTGGATAAGCTCCACTGCAGGGTAGAATGCAGGAGCTGGAGCAGGCTTTTGTCCTCTGAGGTAACACGTCTCAGACTGCACTGGACTCACTGCTAAACCAGACTCTGACAGACTAACGGCTGCCTGGCCCCACCTTCCCTTATATATCTCCCTAAGGAGCTCCCTCTGGTGGTCTGAGGTGGAAGGTGCAGATGTGTGAATGGTTATGGGGGCCTCTTGTGGAGGAGTCCTTCAATACACCCTTCTGGGTCTGTGATGCCAAGCACAGCTGTGCTTCACATGGACAAGTAAAAGACCATTTCCTCCTAGCCATGAGAAAGCTAAGAGGTTGAATTTCACCATCTGCAAGCTCTTGGCTACATAAATGCTGCCTTTCCACCTGGTGGACACAGAGGATTTTCGAGACCTTATGTCCCGTCACAGTGCCACAGTACCAGATGCCCAGTCGGCACTACTTCTCAAAGAAAGGTGTGCCTGCACTCCACCAGCATGTCGCACACAACATCACCGCTTCTTTGAGAAACTCTGTGTGTGACAGGGTGCATTTCACCACAGACACTTGGACGAGTAAGCATGGACAGGGGCGTTACATGTCGCTGACTGGGTACTGGGTAACTATGGTGACAGCAGGACAAGGGGCTGCTGTCCAAGTCTTGCCGTCCCCACGAGTTGTGCGTCAATCCTCTTTATCTCGAAGTTCCTCCACTGCTTCTGCCTCCTCAACCTCCTCTCGGTCCTCCACCTGCACCCAAAGCCTGTCTGGTCATGCCACAAGCTTTCTAACTGCGCAGAAGGGATCCTGCACAGCTCCTTACTATGCTGGCAGCAGGGCTCAACGTCATCAGGCGGTTTTTACTTTGAAATGTCTGGGAAATGTGAGTCACACAGCTGAGGAGTTGTGGTCAGCTCTGGAGAACCAGTTTCATGAATGGTTGTCTCCACTGGACCTGAAACCAGGGAAGGCCGTGTGCGACAATGCTGCAAACCTCAGTGCGGCCCTTCGCCGGGGCAATGTCACACACGTGCCTTGTATGGCTCACGTGTTGAACCTGGTGTCCAGCAATTTTTAGGCCACTATCCTGGACTAGATAGCCTTCTGCAGAGGGCACGGTCGCTGTGTGCTCACTTCTGCCGTTCGCATCCCGCAGCTCAGTGACTTACATCTCTACAGAAGTCGTTGAGCCTGCCACTTCACAGGCTAAAACGCGATGTGCCTACCCGGTGGAATTCAACTCTGCACATGTTGCAGCGACTGTGGTAGCACCGACAAGCCCTGGTGCAATATGTTCTGACGTATAGCCTGGGCCAACGAGATCCAGAGGTGGGGCAAATCACGCTGGAGAAGTGGTCTCAGATCAGGGACCTATGCATCCTTCTGCACAGTTTTGAAATGGCGACGAAGATGTTTAGTGCTGACGATGCCATTATCAGCATGACTATTCCGGTGATTTACATGCTGGAGCACATGTTAAACAGAATTCGGAGTCAGGTGGTGGCACAAGAGGAGGTGGAGAAAGTAGAGGAGGAGGAGTTGTATGCGGAAGGGCTAACATCTGCAAAGTCCAGACGGTCGGCAGCACCAAGGCGGCAGGCATGTGAGGGTGGGGGAGATGGTTTTAGCAGGGTGCATGGTAGCAGCCAAACTAGTGAGAAATGTGCAGGAGCCCAGGAAGAAGTGGAGGACGAACTGATGGAAGACTCATCAGATGAGGGAGACCTTGATCACATTTCTGTTGTGCGAGGTTGGGGAGAGAGGGCAGAGGAAGGAAGCATGATTGTTACCTCGCCACCAACACAACAGGGACTTGGTGCTCCTGGATGCGCAAGACACATGAGTGCCTTCTTGCTGCACTACCTGCAACATGACCCTCGAATTGTGAGAATTAGAAATAATCCTGACTACTGGGTTGCCACACTGTTAGATCCCTGGTACAAAAAGTAAATTTGCAGAAATTATTCCTGCCATAGAAAGGGATGCACGCATGCAGGAGTATCAGCAGAGACTGTTGCAGAATCTTACATGTGCTTTTCCACAAAACACCAGTGGTGCACGTAGTGAATCTCACAGTTCCAACTTGCCAACTGTGGGACCGTCGAGTGTTCAGCACTCAAAATGTAACAGAAACACAGTATCTGCTGGTAACATCAATTTTGCGGAATCATTTCACCACTTTTTTAGCCCATCCTTTGCAAGGCCACAGGAGACAAGAAGTCTGACACATAGTCAACTCCTAGAGACGATGGTACAGGAGTATCTCCAAGTAAACATTGAAGCCATGACTGTGTCACTGGACCCTTGCTCTTTTTGGGCTTCCAATCTGGATAAATGGCCTGAGCTCGCCACTTATGCCTTGGAGATCTTGTCATGCCCCGCAGCCAGCGTTCTGTCTGAACGTGTGTTCAGCGCTGCTGGTGGTGTGCTGACAGATAAGCGCACGCGGCTCTCCACTGATAATGTAGACAGATTCACGTTCATAAAGATGTACAAATCATGGATCCGAAAGGACTTTTCTACCCCTGTGTCATCCTGGGGAGAGTAAAAGCTTGATGATTTGTTAATATCACCTCACCAACCGTTTTAAGCTTCCAAATTACTAATCATGTTTATCTGTATCTTGCCTGTATAATAATTTTGGCCTTGTAGCACTGTGCAGTACTGATTCTATTAGGCCATCTATACTAAACTCCACCAGATTTCAAATTACTAATCATGTTTATCTGTATCTTGCCTGTATAATAATTTTGGCCTTGTAGCACTGTGCAGTACTGATTCTATTAGGCCATCTATACTAAGCTCCACCAGATTTAAAATTACACTGGTCAATGCAGTTTTTCTGTCAAAAGGTTTTAAAACATATTTTAAGTCAATTTTGGCTGCTGATTACTAATACGAACTCCATTTTTGGCTATCACATCAGGATTTCGAGATATTTTTGATGGAAAGTAATCCTATCGAATGTTTTTTGATAAAAACCTCATGATTTTCGTTACTACATTTTGTATATTTTTAATCAAGGAATAACAAATTACAAAGTCTGTGTACAGCAAATCAAATATACTTACAAAATTAAACTACAAAATATAAAAACACATATATATGGCACACAGATGAATGGCAAATGGCAGTTATTTGAACTTTCTTTTCTTGGCTGATCTGTGATGTACAGCTTCTGGGTTGTCTCTCATCAAGCTCCAGCAATAGTTAGCCATCATATGTGAGTCCCACCGGCCTTGATACCGTTCTTCCATTGTTTTAATGTCCTGATGAAAACGCTCCCCTTGTTCCTCGCTCACATCCCCAAGGTTCTCTGGAAAAAAGTCCAAATGGCTGTTTAAATAGTGAATCTTGGTACTCATTCTACATCCAAGATTTTGCAGACTCATTAGTAGCTCTTCCACAATCTCTTCATAGTTGTCTGCTTTCTTATTCCCTAGAAAATTCTGCACCACATTACAAAATGCATTCCGAGCTCTTTCTTCTGTCTCATTCATTGATGTGATAAAGTTTGCGTCTCTCATAAGTGTTCTTATTTGAGGTACATCCAATATTCCAGCCTTTTTCTTCTCTTCACTAAGACCTGGAAAAGTTGAACATATATAGTTAAAGCATTCTCCACTGTGATTGAGAGCTTTGACGAACTGCTTCATCAATCCAAGTTTTATGTGCAAGGGAGGAAAGACAATGTTCTTCCTATCCACTAGTGAATCATGGATGACATTCTTATCGCCAGGTGCCAAACTCTGTCGCTGAGGCCATTCAGTTTTCACCCAATGCTCTGCTGTAGCTCTACTGTCCCAGTAGCACAGAAAACAAGGGTGTTTGAAAACTGTTTTTTTACTTTATTATCATAACAAATGGGAATTATGCATGTTCAAAGAAAACAAAGATATTCTCACATTTATTGGGAGACTAAATGAAAACTAAATTTACCTTAGTGAACCGTATAAAACGGCACTTTTCATACACTACTTATATTTTTCTTGGAATTATTGAAAATGGGCTATATACCTATAGCGCAAAAACGTGATGTGATAGAGAAATTATAAGATCAGATTTGAATTCAGCACCCACAAATTAGTCTAAAACTGTTCTTAAAGTCCATGCCAGAATTTTTTTTTTTTTTGTACACCAGTGTTATTAATAATCATGTTTATCTGCATCTTGCCTGTAAAATAATTTTGGCCTTGTAGCAGTTTGCTGTACTGATTCTATTAGGCCATCTATACTAAGCTCCGCCAGATTTCAAATTATTACTAATCATGTTTATCTGTATCTTGCCTGTAAAATAATTTTGGCCTTGTAGCAGTTTGCAGTACTGATTCTATTAGGCCATCTATACTAAGCTCCACCAGATTTCAAATTAATAATAATTTTTGTTCTCTCTGAACGTGTGTTCAGCGCTGCTGGTGTTGTGCTGACAGATAAGCGCACGCGGCTGTCCGCTGACAATGTAGACAGACTCAGGTTCATAAAGATGAACACATCATGCATCAGCAAGGACTTTTCTAGCCCTGTGTCATCCTGGGGAGAGTAAAAGCTTGAGGATTTGGTAAAATCACCTCACCAACCGTTTTAAGCTTTCAAATTAATTATCATTTTTATCTGTATCTTGCCTGGAAAATAATTTTGGGCATAGTAGCAGTGTGGAGTACTGATTCTATTAGGCCATCTATACTAAGCTCCACCAGATTTCAAATTATTACTAATCATGTTTATCTCTATCTTCCCTGTAAAATAATTTTGGCCTTATAGCAGTTTGCAGTACTGATTCTATTAGGCCATCTATACTAAGCTCCACCAGCTTTCAAATTAATAATAATTTTTAGCTGCATGTAGCCCGGAAAATAATTTTGGGGCTCCTAGATGCGCAAGACACATGGGTGCCTTCTTGCTGCACTACCTGCAACATGACCCTCAGATTGTCAGAATTCGAAATATTCCTGACTACTGGGTTTCCACACTCTTAGATCCCCCACACTCTTCGATCAACCTTTTCATTTTAATAAAGAACAAAAAAATGGTCATTTTTGAAATTATAAGCATTAGCAGGTTATTAGAAACTTAAATCAAACAGTTTTCAACTCAAAGCTTTATTCTAGGTGATGTTACATTTGCACATAGGACCCCTTGTTCGAAAGGAGCTTCTGAACTCTCTCGTCCATTGAATTTGTCAGGTTTTGGATGGTTTCTGCTTCAATTGTTTTGCATGAGAACAGAATACCCTCCCAGAGCTGTTGCTTAGATGTGAACTGCCTCCCGCCATCATAGACACTCCTTTTGATGATGCTCCAGAGGTTCTCAATGGGTTTGAGGTCAGGGGAGCATGGAGGTCACACCATAAGTTTGTCCCCTTTTATGCCCATATCAGCCAGAGATGCAGATGTGTTATGTGCATCATGAGACGGTGCATTATCATGCATGAAAATGATCTTGCTGTGGAATACATGGTTCTTCTTCTTGAACCATGGCAGGAAGTGCTGTTTGAGAAACTCCACATACATCATGGAGTTCATCTTTACCCCTTCAGGGATCCTAAAGGGGCCGACAATCTCTCTCCTCATGATTCCAGCCCAAAACATTACTCCACCTCCTCCTTGTTGGCGCCGTAGCCATGTTTGCATGGGGTGTCCATCAACCAGCCATCCTCCACTCCATCCATCTGGACTATCGAGCGTTGCACAGCACTCATCGGTGAATAAAACAGTTTTGAAGTCAGTCTTCATGTATTGTTTGGCCCACTGGAGCTGTTTCTGCTTGTGTACAGTGGATAGAGGAGGTCAACAGGATGGCTTATGCACAGCTGCAAACCTCTGAAGGGCCCTGCATCTTGTTGTTCGGGGGACGTTGGAGCAGCTTCAAAAACTTGTCTGCTGCTATGACAAGGCTTTTTTGCCGCTGCTCTTTTAACCTGACGTAATTGCCTGTAGGAAAGAGTCCTCAATTTTCCCTTATCAGCACGCACACGTGTGTACTGTGAATCAGCTACATACTTCTTGATTGTGCAATGATCACGATGAAGTGTCTTGGCAATGTTGAATGTAGTCATGCCTTGACCTAAACACTCCACAATTTGTTGCTTCTCAGCAGCCGACACATCCTTTTTCTTTCCCATTTTGGCAGAAAATGTAGGCTGCTTAATAATGTGGGACAGCCTTCTTAAGTAGTCTTGCCTTTCATTGGACACACCTGCCAAACTAATTAGCACAGGTGTCTGCAATTGCTTAGAGTGATATAAAGAGCCCTGACACACATCACCATCAATGAGTTTAACTGACAAACAAAAAAATTCTTACCTTATCACTCCTAAACACTTTTTGCATAATAATTTGGAACACAGTGTACATGTGCTTTTCCACAAAGCTCCAGTGGTTCACGTAGTGAATCTTACAGTTCTAACTTGCCAACCATGGTCTGTATGGAGTTGTTCAATAAAGGGCCCAAAATTAAGATAACCTAGACGGGAGAGGTCTCTATGAATAGGAATTCCTAAGTATTTGATACCCTTTGAGGGCCAGGCATGCCAGGAGACTCTATGGAATGCTTTCTCAACATCTAACGAGAGTATCTAATTACAAAATTTTAACTGCATCTAGCCCAGGAAATACTTTGTTCCTAGTAGCAGTGTCTGCTAGTCAGCGGATTATCCCGGCTGTTAAGCAAGCTACACCACCTGTAGTTTGGACACTTAATTTTTTCTAAGGAAATGCTTCGGGCCCCCGGGACACTCAGTGAAGAGCATCGGGAGGCACCCCAAGCCACAGGGGCTGGGACTGGCGGTAGGACGCCTTGAAGTGGACCGCCAAGCTCGATCCTTATAAAAGCTTTTTAACTGCAGCAGCTTTAGTGGACGCTACTGGAGCTGTAATTCCCGCGGCTGCTGGCATCAGACTTGCCCTCCAATAGATCCTTGTAAAAGGATTTAAAGTGTACTCATTCAAATTAGAGAGACAATTTAAATTAAAAAGCTTAGACCTGCCTCCACCGCAGGGGGGCTCGCTCGACCCACCAGCGGACAGGCCCCAGTATTGGGAGAAGGGGGCTGGCCATCAGGGTCCACCGCAGCTCTGGCCCAAACCCGGCGACACGGAGGTCGCATGGGCAAGAACGGACTGGCCGTGTCAGCTTCGCACTTTTTGGTTTTAGAAGGGCATTACATGCCTATATCTGTGTCTCCCCCTCATTTTACTCCTCAACCTCTTTTCTTTTTGCATGACTATATGTACTTGTCACTTTTCCATGTGTTAGTTGTGTCTTCTGAGCAGTTTGTCAGCTTTTGGACACCTTTGAAGTGTTTTCTATGTGTTTTCTATGTGTTTCTATGTGTTTTTGTTTGCCTGCCATTGGTTTTAACGGTGTTCGACGGTGTTCCATGAACAGTTCGGCGAACATACGGGCGTTCGACGAACCGAACTCGAACCTTACGGGGGTGGCTCAACTCTAATTATCACTTAATATTTAAGTATGCTGACATTCCCCTATTTACCGTATAAGCCTGAAAACTGCCCCTATATACAGTATGAGCCCCCACACAGCCCCCTACATATAATATAAGACCAACATAGCCCCTCTATATACAGTGTGAGTCCCCATATAGTCCCCTATATACAGTATGAGCCTCCACATAGACTTTCTACATACAATATGAGCCCTCATATAGCCTCCTATTTACATGATGAGCCCCCACATAGCCCCCTATAAACAGTATGAGCCCCCATATAGCCTCTCTATATAGAGTGTGAGCTCTCACATATCCTCCTATAAACAGTATGAGCCTGAACAATTCCTCCTATAAACAGTATGAGCCCCCACATGGACCCTATAAACAGTATGACCCTCACATAGCTTCCTATATCCAGTATGAGCCCCCATATGGCCCCCTATAAACAGTGTGAGCCCCCACATAGCCTCTCTATATAGAGGTTGAGCCTCACATATCCTCCTATAACAGTATGAGCCCTCACTTAGCCACTCTATATACAGTATGAACCCCACATAACCCCATATACTGTATACAGTATGTGCCCACACATAGCCTCCCTATATACAGTATGAGCCCTAGGTAACCTCCTATATACAGTATGAACCCCCACGCAGCCCTATATAAACAGTATGAGCCCCACATAGTCCCTTTATACAGTATGAGCCCCCACATAGCCTCCTAAATACAGTATAAGCCCCCATATAGCCTCCTATATGCAGTATAAGCCCCCACATATTTTCCCATATACAGCATAAGCCCCCCACATAGTCTCCTATATACATTGTGAGCCCCATCATAGCCTCCTACATATACTGTGAGCACCCTCATAGCCTCCTATATACAGTATGAGGCCGCACATAGCCTCCTGTATACAGTGTGAGCTCCACATAGCCTCCTAAATACAGTTTGAGCCACCACGTAGCCTTTGTATATACAGTGTGAGCCCCCACATAGACTCATATATACATGCAGAAAAAACATACTCATCTCGCTCCTGTTCCCCGGGTGTGCTGCTCCGGTCTCCAACACCCTGACTCTCCATACAGCAGACGCGATGAGGTGACGTGAATTACATTTTGCAGAGACTAGTGTTGAGCCACCCCCGTAGTGTTCGGGTTCGGTTCGTCGAACACCGGGATGTTCGAGGAACTGTTCGTCGAACTGTTCGTCGAACACCTTAGAACACTGTCGAACACCGTTAAAACCAATGGCAGGCAAACAAAAACACATAGAAACACATAGAAAACACCTTCAAAGGTGTCCAAAAGCTGACAAACTGCTCAGAAGACGCTCTCTTTAAAAAAGCCGGCCGGCAATTCAGCAGCGGCATACACCGGTACCCGACAATTTAGACAAGAAGGAATAGAGCCTCACACATAGATTAGATAGATAGAAACATGTCAGTCACACATATATGAAGTACAGTGACAGTGTTGCTTACTGTACTTGTCATTTAGTGTAAAGGATTTATTTAAAAAAATAATAGTGTTTTCATGCACCGTCTCTTTAAAAAAGCCGGCCGGCAATTCAGCAGCTGTACCCGACAATTTATAACAGAAAGAATAGAGCATCACACATAGATAGATATAAACATGCCAATCACATATATAATAAGTACAGTGATAGTGTTGGTTACTGTACTTGTCATTTAGTGTAAAGGATTTATTTAAAAAAATAATAGTGTTTTCGTGCACCGTCTCTTTAAAAAAGCCGGCCGGCAATTCAACAGCGGTACCCGACAATTTAGAACAGAAAGAATAGAGCATCACACATAGATTAGATAGATAGAAACATGTCAGTCATATATATATGAAGTACAGTGACAGTGTTGATTACTGTACTTGTCATTTAGTGTTAAAATAAAGGATTTATTAAAAAAAAAATTGGCGTGGGGTTCCCCGTAATTTTAGGCTCTAGCGGAGGTTAAGCAGACGGCTGGGGCAGATGTTTGAAGCCTGGGAAGGGGGTAATACCCACGGAGCTTCCCTGGCTACTAATATCAGCCCCCAGCTGAATACCTAGCCTTTACTAGCTATTAAAATGGGGGACCCCCCCAAAAAAATGACGTGGGGTCCCCCCTATTTTAATAGCTAGCAAAGGCTAGGCAGACAGCTGGGGGCTGATATTAATAGCCCAGGAAGGGTACCATGAATATTGGCCCCCTCCCAGGCTAGAAACACCAGCCGTCAGCCGCCCCAGAAATGGCGCATCCATAGGATGCGCCAACTCTGGCACTTAGCCTCGCTCTTCCACGCTGCCCTGGTGCGGTGGCAGGGGGTAATAGGGCTGGGGTTCATGTCAGCTTATAATGCCAGCTGACATCAAGCTCAGGTTAGTAATGGAGAGGCGTCTATAAGACACCCCCATTACTAACCCCATAGTCAAAGTTAAAAAAAAAAAACACAAACACCCAGAATAAAGTCCTTTAATTGAAATAAACACACAATTCTTTATTGTTCTAAATTAAACCATACTTACCACCACGCCCATTCCAGCTGAAGCCAACGATCTCCTGCAACAAAAGAAAAATAATAAAGCAACCTCATCCTTACCTTTCCATGGTTCCCATGACAGCTTCAGCTCTGCTACATCGAGATGACAGGCTGGACCGCAGCAGAACGCTGCCATCCAGCCTGTCATCCCGCGGACACTGAGAAGAGCAGGCATGCTTCCGCTCCTCAGTGTCTCTCTGTGACGGCATCCAGATGAGCCGAGGTCATGTCCAATGAACTCAGCTCACCTCATGTACGTCACTGACAGCGTGGGAGAATTCTCACGCTGAAGCGCTGAGTGCAGGAGAATTTTCCCAGGCTGTCAGTGACGTGCATGAGGCTGATATTTAAATTTGGCGCACAAATCGGTGATTGGTCGTGGGCAGCGTCCGCGACCAATCAGCACGGTAGTGTTTAACTTTGGCGGCAAGATCAGTGATTGGTCGCGCGCCAAGACCGCGACCAATCACCGATTTGGGCGCCACATTTAAATATCGGCTGCGACCAATCAGCACAGCGTTGTTTAAATGTGGATCCAAGATCGGTGATTGGTCGCGGCCGATATTTAAATTTGACGCACAAATCTGTGATTGGTCGCGGGCAGCGTCCGTGACCAATCAGCACAGTAGTGTTTAACTTTGGCGGCAAGATCAGTGATTGGTCGCGGTCAAGACGGCCGCGACCAATTGGATGTCAGCGCCGCTCCCCGGTCCTCCCTTCACGCCCTAGCCGCATGGATGTCAGCGGCGCTGCCTGTGCGGATACTTCCGCTGCGAGAACCCGGGACATGAGCGGGCGCTCGCAGCAGAAGTATCCCGACCCGCAGCGCCGCTCCCCGGTCCTCCCTTCACACCCTAGCCGCTGATGTCCCCACAGTATCCGCATGGTGTTACAAAGGTCCGGACATTTGTGATAAAAATCGCTGATTGGTCGCTGGCGCTGCCCGCGACCAATCACCGATTTGGGCGCCAAATTTAAATATCAGCCGCGACCAATCACCGATTTGGGCGCCAAATTTAAATATCCTCCGCGACCAATCACCCATCTTGGCTCCACATTTAAACACCGCTGTACTGATTGGTCGCGGACGCTATTTAAATGTGGCGCCAAAATCGGTGATTGGTCGCGCCCAGCGTCGGCGACCAATCAGCACAGCGGTGTTTAAATGTGGAGCCAAGATTGGTGATTGCTTGCGGCCGATATTTAAATTTGGCGCCCAAATCGGTGATTGGTCGCGGGCAGCGCCCGCGACCAATCAGCGATTTTTAACACAAATGTCCGGATCTTTGTAACACCATGCGGATACTGTGGGGATATCAGCGGCTAGGGTGTCAAGGGAGGACCGGGGAGCGGCGCTGCGGGTCGGGATACTTCTGCTGCGAGCAGTCGCTCATCTCCCGGCTTCTCGCAACGGAAGTATCCGACCAGGCAGCGGCGCTCCCCGGTCCTCACCAATACGATTAGCTGATTGGTCGCGCTCTCCGCACCCGACCAATCAGTGATCTTGGCGCCACATTTAAATAGCGGCCGCGACCAATCAGCGAGCTTGGCGCCAAATTTAAACAACGCTCTGCTGATTGGTCGCGGACGCCAGACGCGTCCAATCAGTGAGATTGGCGCCAAATTTAAACAACACTCTGCTGATTGGTCGCGGACTCCAGCCGCGACCAATCAGCGAGATTGGCGCCAAATTTAAACCCCGCTCTGCTAATTCGTCGCGGATGCCGGCCGCGACTAATCAGTATTCTTGGCGCCAAATTTAAACACCGCTCTGCTGATTGATCGCGGTCGCCGTCCGCGACCAATCAGTAGTATTGGCGCCAAATTTAAACCCTGCTCGGCTGATTGGTCACTGTTGCCGGCCGCGACCAATCAGCAGTATCGGCGCCAAATTTAAACACCGCTCTGCTGATTGGTCACAGTTGCCTTCCGCGACCAATCAGCGATTTTGACGCCAAATTTAAACACCGCTCTGCTGATTGGTCGCGGCCGGCGGTTGCGACCAATCAGCATTATTGGCGCCAAATTTAAACCCCGCTCTGCTGATTGGTCGTGACCGCCGGCCGCGACTAATCAACATTGTTGCCGCCAAATTTAAACACCGCTCTGCTGAATTGTCGAGGTCGTGACCAATCACCATTATTGGCGCCAAATTTAAACACCGCTTTGCTGATTGTTCGCGACCACAACCTATCAGCATTATTGGCGCAAAATTTAAACCCCGCTCTGCTGATTAGTCGCGACCGCCGGCCGTGACCAATCAGTGATATAGTCGCCAAATTTCAACACCGCTTTGCTGATTGGTCGCGGTTGCTGTCCGCAACCAGTCAGCGATTTTGGCGCCAAATTTAAACACCGCTCTGCTGATTGCGCCGGGTCTGCCGCATACATATTCTAGAATACACGATGCGTTAGAATCGGGCCACCATCTAGTTTCATGAAATAATTTAAAAAAAAATTGACGTAGGGCTTCGCACTATATTTGTGTCTAGCCAGGTACAGCAGGCAGGAACGGGCTGCCCCCAACCACCAGCTGCCTATTTGTACCTGGCCGGACACAACAATATAGGGAAGCCCTTTTTTTCTTAATTATTTCATGAATTTCATGAAATAATTAAAAAAAAAAAATACGTGGGGCTTCGCCCTATTTTTGTGTCCAGCCAGGTACAACTAGGCAGCTGGGGGCTGGAATCCGCAGCGCAGGGAGGCCCAAGCTTTCTGGGTCCCCCCAGCTGCAAATTGCAGTCCGCAGCCACCCCGGAAAATGGCGCGTTCATAGAAGCGCCATCTTCTGGCGCTGTACCCAACTCATCCAGGGCCCTGGTGCGGTGGCTCACTGGGTAATAAAGGGGTTAGGGCCAGCTTGGCATTATCAGCAGGCCCTAAGCCCGAAATTCATGGGGTCACGCCAATATTAGACATGACCACCATGAATTTCTAGTAAAGTATTTAAAAAAAACACAACACCCAGAAAAAAGTCCTTTAATTGAAATAAACACACAATTCTTTATTGTTCTAAATTAAACCATACTTACCACCACGCCCATTCCAGCTGAAGCCAATGATCTCCTGCAATAAAAGTAAAATAATAAAGCAACCTCATCCTTACCTTTCCATGGTTCCCAGACAGCTTCAGCTCTGCTACATCGAGATGACAGGCTGGACCGCAGCAGAACGCTGCCATCCAGCCTGTCATCCCGCAGACACTGAGAAGCGCAGGCATGCTTGCGCTCCTCAGTGTCTCGCTGTGACGGCATCCAGATGAGCCGAGGTCATGTCCAATGAACTCAGCTCACCTCATGTACGTCACTGACAGCGTTGAAGAATTCTCCTGCACTCAGCGCTTCAGCGTGAGAATTCTCCCACGCTGTCAGTGACGTACATGAGGTCAGCTGAGTTCAATGGACATGAATGAGCTCACCTCATGCACGTCACTGACAGCGTGGGAAAATTCTCCTGCACTCAGCGCTTCAGCGTGAGAATTTTCCCAGCGCCCGCGACCAATCAGCGATTTTTAATACAAATGTCCGGACCTTTGTAACACCATGCGGATACTGTGGGGACATCAGCGGCTAGGGTGTGAAGGGAGGACCGGGGAGCGGCGCTGCGGGTCGGGATACTTCTGCTGCGAGCGGCCGCTCATGTCCCGGGTTCTCGCAGCGGAAGTAGCCGCACAGGCAGCGCCGCTGAAATCCATGCGGCTAGGGTGTAAAGGGAGGACCGGGGAGCGGCGCTGACATCCAATTGGTCGCGGCCGCTATTTAAATGTGCCGCACAAATCGGTGATTGGTCGCCGTCTTGACCGCGACCAATCACTGATCTTGCCGCCAAAGTTAAACACTACTGTGCTGATTGGTCGCGGACGCTGCCCGCGACCAATCACCGATTTGTGCGCCAAATTTAAATATCAGCCTCATGCACGTCACTGACAGCGTGGGAAAATTCTCCTGCACTCAGCGCTTCAGCGTGAGAATTCTCCCACGCTGTCAGTGACGTACATGAGGTGAGATGAGTTCATTGGACATGAGCTCACCTCATGCACGTCACTGACAGCGTGGGAAAATTCTCCTGCACTCAGCGCTTCAGCGTGAGAATTTTCCCACGCTGTCAGTGACGTGCATGAGGTGAGCTCATTCATGTCCAATGAACTCGGCTCACCTCATGCACGTCACTGACAGCGTGGGAAAATTCTCACGCTGAAGCGCTGAGTGCAGGAGAATTCTCCCACGCTGTCAGTGACGTGCATGAGGTGAGCCGAGTTCATTGTCGGCTCATCTTTATGCCATCACAGCGAGACACTGAGGAGCGCAAGCATGCCTGCGCTTCTCAGTGTCTGCGGGATGACAGGCTGGATGGCAGCGTTCTGCTGCGGTCCAGCCTGTCATCTCGATGTAGCAGAGCTGAAGCTGTCTGGGAACCATGGAAAGGTAAGGATGAGGTTGCTTTATTATTTTACTTTTATTGCAGGAGATCGTTGGCTTCAGCTGGAATGGGCGTGGTGGTAAGTATGGTTTAATTTAGAACAATAAAGGATTGTATCTTTATTTCAATTAAAGGACTTTATTCTGGGTGTTTGTGTTTTCTTTTAACTTTGACTATGGGGTTAGTAATGGGGGTGTCTTATAGACGCCTCTCCATTACTAACCTGGGCTTGATGACAGCTGGCATTATAAGCTGACATCAACCCCAGCCCTATTACCCCACTGCCACCGCTACAGGGCAGTGGGAAGAGCGAGGCTAAGTGCCAGAATTGGCGCATCCTATGGATGCGCCATTTCTGGGGCGGCTGACGGCTGGTGTTTCTAGCCTGGGAGGGGGCCAATATTCATGGCACCCTTCCTGGGCTATTAATATCAGCCCCCAGCTGTCTGCCTAGCCTTTGCTAGCTATTAAAATAGGGGGGACCCCACGTCATTTTTTTGTGGGGTCCCCCATTTTAATAGCTAGTAAAGGCTAGGTATTCCGCTGGGGGCTGATATTAGTAGCCTGGGAAGCTCCGTGGGTATTACCCCCTTCCCAGGCTTCAAACATCTGCCCCAGCCGTCTGCTTAACCTCTGCTAGAGCCTAAAATTAGGGGGAACCCGACGCCAATTTTTTTTTAAATAAATCCTTTATTTTAACACTAAATGACAAGTACAGTAATCAACACTATCACTGTACTTCTTATATATGTGACTGACATGTTTCTATCTATCTAATCTATGTGTGATTCTCTATTCCTTCTGTTATAAATTGTCGGGTACAGATGCTGAATTGCCAGTCGGCTTTTTTAAAGAGACAGTGCATGAAAACACTATTATTTTTTTTAATAAATCCTTTACACTAAATGACAAGTACAGTAAGCAACACTGTCACTGTACTTCATATATATGTGACTGACATGTTTCTATCTATCTAATCTATGTGTGATTCTCTATTCTTTCTATTCCAAATTGTCGGGTACCGCTGCTGAATTGCCGGCCGGCTTTTTTAAAGAGACGGTGCATGAAAACACTATTATTTTTTTTAATAAATCCTTTACACTAAATGACAAGTACAATAAGCAACACTGTCACTGTACTTCATATATATGTGGCTGACATGTTTCTATCTATCTAATCTATGTGTGAAGCTCTATTCTTTCGATTCTAAATTGTCGGGAACCGGTATATGCCGCTGCTGAATTGCCGGCTTTTCATGTTTCACTGTTGGCACTGTTCCCATCGATTTGGGCAATCACTGTAATGCCACAACCACCATGGCTGTGGCATTACAGTGAGTGACAGACAATCCCTGCATGATTGGTGCTCTAAATAGCGCCAGACATGCAGGACACGCTTTTGGTGCACGAACAGTTATCGAACATAACCTCGAACAGCCGAATTTTTTGCAAATCATTCGGGTTCGTCGAACAACTCGAACACCGCCCAAAACAGCTCGAATTTGAGATTGGCGAACAGTTCTAGTCGAACACCGCTCATCTCTAGCAGATACAAGTCATGGATGGAAGAAGTGGTTATGGTGGTGTGGGCTGAATGAAAAAGAAAAGGGAAAGTGAACAACTATGATCAGAGAGATGGTAGATGACTTAATATACATATATTTGTACAATTACCAGCACACTATGCACATACAGTACAGACCAAAAGTTTGGACACACCTTCTCATTTAAAGATTTTTCGGTGTTTTCATGACTTTGAAAATTGTGCATTCACACTGAAGACATCAAAGCTATGAATTAACACAGTTGTTGTAGAGATGTGTTTGCTTCTAGAACTCTGTGTGGCATTGACCTGGTCTCTAATCTGAGCTGCTGTTAACCTGCGATTTCTGAGGCTGGTGACTCGGATAAACTTATCCTCAGAAGCAGAGGTGACTCTTGGTCTTCCTTTCCTGGGGTGGTACTTTTGGTGAGCCAGTTACTTTGTAGCGCTTGATGGTTTTTACAACTGTACTTGGGGACACTTTCAAAGTTTGCCCAATTTTTCGGACTGACAGACCTTCTTTTCTTAAAGTAATGATGGCCACTCGTTTTTCTTTACTTAGCTACTTTTTTCTTGCCATAATACAAATTCTAACAGTCTATTCAGTAAGACTATCATCTGTGTATCCAGCAGACTTCTGCACAACACAACTGATAGTCCCAACCCCATTTATAAGGCAAGAAATCCCACTTATTAAACCTGACAGGGCACACCTGTGAAGTGAAAACCATTTCCGGTGACTACCTCTTGAAGCTCATCAAGAGAATGACAAGTGTGCAAAGCAGTCATCAAAGCAAAAGGTGGCTACTTTGAAGAAAGTAAAATATAAGACATATTTTCAGTTGTTTCACACCTTTTTGTTAAGTATATAATTTCACATGTGTTAATTCATAGTTTTGATGCCTTCAGTGTGAATGTACAATTTTCATAGTCATGAAAATACAGAAAAATCTTTTAATGAGAAGGTGTGTCCAAACTTTTGGTCTGTACTGTATATAGTATGCAGAGCACTGGAATTGATATATACAATTATACCACTACATGGTTGCTGCACAGTGATAATATCAGTGTTTATACTGTTAATAATCAGTATGGTATATTATCACTACAGTACATGTTGGTGATATGTTGTTATGATCTGGCTGTATTTATTGATTATTGTCTCATATTGTGGTATTGATTGTAATATTGGTCTTAGTACAGTCATGATGGTAATGATCAGTATGGTGGCATTATTTTAGCATTATGTGGTGGCATTATGTGGTCATAACTTGGTAGGATTATTTACTAGTGATGGGCGGACCCGTGGATATCCGAATATCTATTAAAAGTTTGGTTCGGTTACCAGAACAGTACCTGACCCGGAACACGGACCCCATTCATATGAATGGGGCCCCCGAACATCCATGGTTTCCCACGCAGATGACAGCGTGGGAAAAAGGGGCTCTGATCGGTTAGAACTACGGGCTCACTCTGTCAGATGACAGTGTGAGCCCGCAGCTGTGACTGTGACCAGTCGTAAAAAGCTTACCACACGTCACAGGCATCAGCTGATGAGAGTACTACTCCCATCAGCCTATGCCTGCTGTTACAGAGCAGACGCCGCTGTGTAATCACTCCTGCAGTGTATAGCGCTGAGCTGCCGTGAAAGAGTTCACAGGAGTTCATCAGCTGATGAGCTCCAGTGATCTCACTTACGGCACCGCTACGGCGTGAGACAGTTCTCACGCAGCGGCGGTGCCGTAAGTGAGGTTACCGGGTTTCATCAGCTGATGAACTCCTGTGAACTCTCTCACGGCAGCTGATCGCTACACATTACTTGTGTCAGTGTGAGCCTGTTGTCATGTACAATATATTGTATGTCTATATACTGTTGACACATATATATACTGTTGTTATACACATGTAAATATATATATGGTGGCTCATTATACCCGTAATATTATTTTGAGGAATGTATTAACATTGTCTGTTTCTCTGACCTAACAACCTTTGACTATATGAGCCTTTTTACTAATAGGGTCACATTGGCCTGTGTATAAATACTATGCTACTTGGATGATCACTTAATATCTACTAGGCTGTACAATTTGGGTCCTGCGTGTCCCATATAGCGGTAGAATTTTTTTACACACTGTATGTTGTTTTGCAACATTTTTTGCACCAATTATCTGCATGTGATAATTTTTAACAAAATTGAATATTTAATAAAAAAAATTTTATGATGTAGATTGGCCTTTGATCGTGGTTGCTTCGGTTGTTTATGTTTATCTTGCGATTTTGCCATTATACGGTCAATAGTTGCCACTCTTCACATTGTAGTATGTGTACATTATGGAGTGGCACCGTTTGAAAATTATACTAGTATAAGTCATCTAGATCATCGTAGGACACTATGGATTATTTCATCACTTTGGATAGGTGAGGGATATGGTTGTTTTTTATTTTTGCTGTTTTACAGTTGACAGCGGCTTCTGGGATTAGGTGTTAGGTGAGTATAAATTAGCTTATTTATTTTCTGTTTTTTACAGGGAACAATGGTGTGAAGATATTCAAGGTAATCCCCTGTCGATCACTGTGCACTGGCAGGCGGGTTTTACGAAGCTCTACATATGAAAATTTGACACTGCAGCTTGCAAAGGAAGGAGCTGAAGAAGCGAAGAGTGAGAATTCTCACAGCAGCTGCAAGCTACACAGGATGTCCCTTCCCCTGACGCCATGTGCCTATTCAAGAAACATAATTCAACAGCGAGTTATGGGGAAAAGATTCATCTCAGTGATACACAAAATAGACCTGAGGGGATGCGGATTGTAACCCTAGTTTTAAACATAGTCCAGCGTAAGGAAAGGAGATACCCAGCACAGCCTTGCAGGGGCCCCTAGGACTCTGATGTTTAGCATCCATGCGTAGCAGGGGCCCGGCTGGGTCCAATGACACCAGAACGGGCTCCCTAGGACTGTCCAGTAAGAACATATGGCCCATTTTAGTTTTGGGAGCTCTTAGCTGGGAAATAACAGGGATGGAGACTTGGGCTCCACCAGGGGTGCAGTAGGGGGAGTGACACAGAGAGTTTGAAGGTCTCTGTAGCTAGAGCCTATTGTCTTTTTCCTGGGGAGGTCGTGATATCAAGTCATCCACCTGATTGTCACAGCTGACACCCGGTGCTATGTGCAAGGAACGGTCCCGCACCGCTCCCTGCACATTAACCCCCGAAATGCTGTGATTGAAATCGATCGCAGCATTCTGGTGGCAAGAGGAGGTTAGCGCGATACTTACCTTCTCTGCCGGCATCCCGCAGCGTCTGAGTCCGGTCCCAGATGTTGTCATGGTGACCCGATGTCATCATGACAACATCCGGGTCATCAGAAGGCAGGAAGTTGCTTTGGTCATGCGCCACGCGTGACCAAAGTAACTTTTCCCTGTGCAGCGCTGACAGGCTGCATAGCACAGGGATGGTGATGAAGTTAACCCCTTTAGTGAACAGGGTAAAAAAATAAAATAAAAAACAAAACATAAAACGATGCTTTATCATCATACCACCAAACAAAAAATGGAATAAAACGAGATCAAAAAGACAAATGTAAATAAAAATGGTACCGCTGAAAACGTCATCTTATCCCGCAAAAAACAAGCCACCATACAGCTCCAACGGCAGAAAAATAAAACATTTATAGCTCTCTAGCGATGCATAAACAATTCTTTTTTCTATAAAATAGTTTTCATTGAGTAAAAGTGCCATAACGTGAAAAAAAATATAACTGTGGTGCCGCTGTAAACGTACTGAACCGAAGAATAAAGCTTCCTTATCAATTTTACGACACATAGAACGGCATAAAAAAAACACCAAAAAACAATTCGTGAATTGTTGGTTTTTGTTTATTCTGCCTTCCAAAAATCGGAATAGAAAGCAATCAAAAAATGTAATGTGCCCAAAAATGGTACCAATAAAAACATCAACTTGTCCCACAAAAAAAAAAAAAATCACAGGACTCTGTCGGCCGAAATATGGAAAAATTATAGCTCTCAAAAAATTGCGATGCAAAAACTAGTCTTTGCAATAAAAAGGCTTTTTTAGTGTGTGACAGCTCTCAATCATAAAAACCTGATATGAATCTAGTATCCCTGTAATTGCACCGACCCGAAAAATAAAGTTGTCTAATCACTTATACCGCACGAGGAATGGCGTAAAAAATAAAACTTTAGGGTTAGGGATAGGGTTGTGCTAGGGTTAGGGTTAGTGTTGTGCTAGGGTTAGGGTTGGGCTAGGGTTAGGGTTGTGCTAGGGTTTGGGTTGGGCTAGGGTGAGGGTTGAGCTAGGGTGGGGCTAGGGGTAGGTTTGGGGTAGGGTGGAGCTAGAGTTAGGGTTGGGCTAGGGGTAGCATTGAGCTATGGGTAGGGTTGTGCTAGGGTTAGGGTTGTACTAGGGTTAGGGTTGTGCTATGGTTAGGCTAGGATTGGGTTAGGGTTGGGCAAGGGTTAGGGTTGCGTTAGGGCTGAGCTAGGGTTAGGGTTGGGCTAGGGTTAGGGTTGAGCTAAGGTTGCGTTTGGGCTAGGGTTGTGGTTGTATTAGGGTTGGGGTTGGGATTTTTTCAGAAGTAAAGAAAAAAATACCGTCTATATGGCAACTAATGTTGAGCACAAGAGCTCGCTACTTGAGTTTGCATCGGGTGCTTGGGTATGCACCGAGTATAGCGGGTGCTCGAGTGACATGCTCAAGTCTCCGCCTCAAATGTTTTGCAGCTGTTATATAGCCAAAAAAACCTTGCTGGGACTGCCTGTCATGCACAAGCGATCCCCACATGTTTTTATTTGGGTGACTAACAACCATGAAACATGCGGGCGGGGACTCGAGCATGTCACTTGAGCACCCGCCATACATGGTCCATACCTGAGTACCCGATGCAAACTCAAGTAGCGAGCACTTGCACTCAAGACTAATGACAACTTATTCAATATGATGACTTAATGTTATCAAATTCTGTGTCGTACCTCTGGGTTCAAAATGTTCACTATACCCCTTGATAAAATCCTTCAGGGGTGTAGTTTCCAAAATGGAGTCACTTGGGGGGGGGGGTTTCCACTATTTAGGCACATCAGGGGCTCCCCAAACGCAACATGGCGTCCACTAATTCAAGCAAATTTTACATTCAAAAAGTCAAATGGCGTTCCTTCTCTTCCGAACCTTGCCGTGTGCCCAAACAGTGTTTTTTCCCCACATATGGGGTATCGGCTTACTCAGGAAAAATTGCACAACAAATCGCGTGGTGCAATTTCTCCTGTTACCCTTATGAAAATGCAAAATTGGGGTCTGCAAAACATTTTTGTTGGAAAAATGTGAAAATGTTATTTTTACAGCTCCATGATATAAACTTCTGTGAAGCACCTGGGGGTTCAAGGTGCCCACCACACACCTAAATAAGTTCCCTGAGGGGTCTAGTTTCCAAAATGGTGTCACTTGTGGGGGGTTTCCACTGTTTAGGCACATCGGGGGCTCCCCAAACGCAACATGGTGTCCGCTAATTTTTCAAGCAAATTTTACATTCAAAAAGTCGAAAATGAAAAAAAATTGCGGTCTAAAGTAACATTTTTGTGAAAAAAGTTAAATGTTCATTGTTTTCTTCCACATTCCAAAAATTACTGTGAAGCACCTGAAGGGTTAATAAACTTGTTGAATGTGGTTTTGAGCACCTTGGGGGGTGCAGTTTTTACAATGGTGTCACTTTTGGGTATTTTCTATCATAAAGGCCCCTCAAAGTCACGCCAGATGTGATGGGGTCTCTAAAAAAGTGTTTTTGTAAATTTTGTTGTAAAAATGAGAAATCGCTGGTCAACTTTTAACCCTTATAGCTCCCTAAAAAAAAAAAATGTGGTTCCAAAATTGTGCTGATGTAAAGTAGACATGTGGGAAATGTTATTTATTAACTATTTAGTGTAACATATCTCTATTTAAGGGCATAAAATTAAAAATTTTGAAAATTGCAAAACTTTCTACATTTTTACCAAATTTCTGATTTTTTCACAAATAAACGCAAGTGATGTCAAAGAAATTTTACCACAATGATGAAGTACAATATGTCACGAAAAAACAGTCTCAGAATCAGCGGGATCCATTTGAAGCGTTCCAGAGTAATTACCTCATAAAGTGACAGTGGTCAGAATTGTAAAAATTGGCCTGGTCATTAACGTGCAAACCACCCTGGGGGTAAAGGGGTTAATACTAGACCTCTGAGCATAAGACGGAAAAGTCGTGGAACTATGGAAATCACAGGTCGGAGAGACGTGTTGGTGATCTGCAAATGATAAAATAATGGATACAACATTTTCAAAACATCTCAATTTATCCAGTATCGAGTATGATCCCCAAGCACAGAAATCCCCGCACTTACAGCCTCGGCTCCTGTTTTTACTTTATTGTATGGTTCGTTTATCCGCATTATCCACATTGTGGTTTTTACAGGTTTTATCTATATATTTTGTCTATGCACATTTTAACCTGAGTGTTACGAATCTGCGAACTCAGATATCCTGTGTTAAGTATTGTGGAATTTTTCAGGCTCAAACTAAGAAACGTAGAGCTCAGAAACGCGTTGCCGTCTGGTTGAAGTACATTTTGCTGATGGCATTTGTACGTTTTTCATGTGCTATTTTTGTACGAAGCCACTTAAATTTGGTTGTGTTTATATGGATTAAATAAAGTGCTGACTTTTATGGAAAAAGGGAGTGTTGGCCTGAATTTCACATTGCTATATCACTTTTCATACTTTTGCATAGACCTGGTCAGAGAGTCTGGACATGTACAGTAACTCTGCTCTACAGACTCCGGCCACAAGGTAAGTTTAGTCTTACAGAGCCGCTATCTATCACCATGCACACTCAGCTTTTATCAGCTCAAATGTCTCCCGTACCCCTAGACTGTTATATTTCCCCATCAACTACATGATGACAATTAGCAGCCATAAACTTAATGCATTGTAGGGGTTTTCCAGGTTTACTATATTGACCTCTTCACCGGTGGGGTTCAACATCAACTGACATCCAACAATCGGAATTATTATAAAGACATTTGTAACTGTGGACCATAGCACAGTATTGGAACTCAGTGGTTGCAAAACCACAGATTGATATGGGGGTGGGGGAGGCATTTACAAAACCTAGGTGCCATAGACATTGACTGAAAATAAGTCCCCTTAAGAAATGGAAGTCTGCACATGTGTAGGAGAACAGTGGTAGGCAGGACAAAGATACCAGTCTCCTCCTGGAGGGCAATTTTACAGACTGTGTAAACCAATGGGATGTAGATTGAGAACTGGATCACTAATGATCGACTATTATTGTGATTGTGACAGGTAATCAAATTTTTCACTAGTGGCTACTAGAGGTGAAATGTAGTATTGCATCCCAACCAGTTAAAGGATTAGGAACTAGGGATGTCACGGGTGTGTCAGGCTTGACATACAGTCATTCTGAATCCGGCTGTAGAAGGTCGCTGCGCTTGGCCTTGCAGACACCTTCTTGATCCTTTCATCATCCCTCCCACTCTAGCACCCAGCGGTGATCTCCACGATCGCCTGCTAATTAACACACCCTTTCTGGATCTTTAAATATACTCAGTTTCTCAAGAGAGTTGCTGGTGATAGAGTAAATTCCTCTGTTCAGGTCTGGAGTTCTAGCAGTCAGCGATATTCTTCTTGGAGTTCCTTTATGGATTGTAGTTGTGTTCTCTCTGGTGTCTCCTCAAAGCTAAGTGTATCTCCTTGTCTGTTTCCCTTGTTTGTCTTTAGTTGCAGTGGGGCCGACTAGTGCTAACTCCTCCCCCTCCCTACCTAGGGCCTAGCTCTAGGGTCAGCCAGGGCTAAGGTATCCTGCTTGGCGATAGGTGTGGAACCTATTTAGGAATGATAAGGGAGTCATGGTGTTGTTAGATCTGCTTAGGGGTCTCCACTCCCCCTTTCCCTAGTTTCTGGGCTTTCCCCCTTTTCCCGTTGTCGTACGCTGGGTTCTTCCCATACCTAGCATGACAAGGGATGAGCAGACCCGTGGAAGTTCAGGTTTTGGTACCCAACTGAACTTTAGTCCAAAGTTTGGTTCGGGTACCAAAACTGTACCCGAACTTGATCCAGTACATGGACCCCATTGAAATCATTGTGAACTCCAACTTTTGAGATGGAAAAATCTCATTCTCCCTCCTCCCTCCTTCTCTTTTCTCTATCTCTCTCCTCCCGCTTCTCTCCTCCCTCTCTCTCTTTCCTCCCTCTCTCTCTCCTCCCTCTCTCTCTCTCCTTCATCTCTCTCTCCTCCATCTCTCTCTCCTTCATCTCTCTCTCCTCCATCTCTCTCTCCTCTATCTCTCTCTCTCCTCCATCTCTCTCCCTCGCACTCTCTCCATTTCTGTCACTCTCTCCTCTCTCTTCTCAATCTCTCTCTCCCTTGCTATTTGTCCTCCATCTCTTTCTCTCTCCTCCCTCTCTCTCTCTCCTCCCTCTCTCTCTCTCCTCCTTTGCTCTGTCTCCTCCATCTGTCTCTCCTCCATATCTCTCTCTCTCATCCATCTCTCTCCCTTACCCTTTCCTCCATCTCTCTCACTCTCTCCTGTCTCTCACTTGCTCTTTCTCCTCCATCTCTTCCCCCCCCCCATATAATGCCCCATGCAGGATTTAACGTCTCACCCCCATATAATGCCCCATACAAGATGTCACCTCTCCCCCCATATAATGCCACATGTAGGATGTCACCTCTCCCCCCATATAATGCCCCATGCAGGATGTCACCTCTCCCCCCCATATAATGTCCTATGCAGGAGGTCACCTCCCCCCCATATAGTGCCCCATGCAGGATGTCACCTGTCCCCCCATATAATGTCCTATGCAGGAGGTCACCTATCCCCCCCCCATATAATGCCCCATGCAGGATGTCACTTGTTCCCCCCATATAATGCCCCATGCAGAATGTCACTTGTCTCCCCCCCCCCATATAATTCCCCATGACTCCATACATATAAAAAAAATAATCAAGTACTCACCTCTCCTCACTTGCTGCCGTTTCTCCAGACTCTTCAGCGTCGCCGGTGTCTTCCCGCTCTGCGCTGTGATGGATCTGGAGCGAGCATGGTGTAAAGACATCACCACATCCTCTGGCCTGAGACGTCACAGTGCAGCAGCCACGGAAGAGACCAGAGATGGTGCGGAGGCACGGGGAGAGGGGCCCTGAACAAGTGGGGGTGGTTGGCGGGCGCTGGCACCGGCACCGCACCGCTCACGGGTCCCATAGCGCGCAGGGGTGCCCGACGGTAAGTGCGCACATCCATATCCTTAGGGCCCCAGCACTTGCCCGGGTGCGCTGGGTTCTGACGCCAGGCCTGCATATAGGTACTTTACTCAAGCTCTACACAAGTGCACCGTCACATTTATTATCCCCGCCTTCTTAGGCTTCTCTTATTTTACTCTAGTATTTATTTTGATTTATTTTATTCACTTATATAGCACCATTAATTCCGCAGCGCTTTACAGACATTATCGACACTTTCTCCATCGGGGCTCACAATCTAAATTCCCTATCAGTATGTCTTTGGAGTGTAGGAAGAAACCGGAGAACCCAGCGGAAACCCACAAGAATACGGGGAAAACATACAAACTCAGTATCACATACAGTATATGGATATATAAAATAGGACTCTGAGAAATGTATCTCATTGTTTTGCAATTTTTCCTTAACGGGGCTCTCTGGGAATAGAAAAAAATAAATAACTAAATGGAATCTTAATGAATACATTTATAAATACCTTTAATTAGCAATTTTAGCTTTTTTGTTTAGGGAGGTAAACACTACACAATTAATATGGTCAGTGTCTTGTTACACAGAAAGAAACCTGTCCTAGAATATTAGCACAGAAACTTGTGAGCATGTGCCATAGGAATATTCCTGATATGACTTAGAGATAACCTATAACAGTGTGAGCAGACTTTTCGTACCTTAATAGCCCTGGTATCTCCAGTATTAGATCATATAGACAGGGTAGACATCAGTGTGAGCCGCCTCTTCTTATTTAAGCACTGCTTGTATCTCCAGCATAATATCAGATAGACATGGTGGACAGCAGTGTGAAGAGCCTCTTCTTACTTCAGCACTCCTGGTATCTCCAGTATTAGAGTAGACAGCACTGTGAGCAGTCTCTTCTTACCTCAGCATTCCTAGTATCTCCAGTATTAGATCAGATACACATGGTGGACAGCAGTGTGAGCAGCCTCTTCTTACCTCTGCACCCCTGGTATCTCTAGTATAAGCTCAGAAAGACATGGTGGACAGCAGTGTGAGCAGCCTCTTCTTACCTCTGCACCCCTGGTATTTCTAGTATTAGATCAGTTAGACAGGTGTACAGCAGTGTGAGCAACCTCTTCTTACCTCTGCACCCCTGGTATCTCTAGTATTAGATCAGATACACATAGTGGACTGCAGTGTGAGCAGCCTCTTCTTACCTCAACACCCCTGGTATCTCCAGTATTAGCTCAGAAAGACATGGTGAACAGCAGTGTGAGCAGCCTCTTCTTACCTCTGCACCCCTGGTATCTCTAGTATTAGATCAATTAGACAGGTGTACAGCAGTGTGAGCAGCCTCTTCATACCTCAGCAACCATGGTATCACCAGTATTAGCTCAGAAACACATGGCGGACAGCAGTGTGAGCAGCCTCTTCTTACCTCAGCACCCCTAGTATCTCTAGTATTAGATCAAATACACATGGTGGACAGCAGTGTGAGCAGCCTCTTCTTACCTCAGGATCTCTGGTATCTCCAGTATTAGATCAATTAGACAGGTGGACAGCAGTGTGAGCAGCCTCTTCTTACCGCTGCACCCCTGGTATCTTCATTATTAGATCAGATAGACAGGGTGGACAGCAGTGTGAGCAGCCTCTCCTTCCCCTAGAACCCCTGGCATCGCCAATATTAGATCATGGGATCAAACGGATACCTATTATATATGTGCTCACTCATCACCTTTTTCTAATGTGGTTGAAACCTAGCCCACGTTAGTCAATGAAAAAACTGGGTAGGTGGGATTTCAAGTACATGAGTGAGTTTTGGTTGCATCCGCTGCCTAAAACGGTCAGTTTACCGCCAGTGAGAGCTATATAGTGACTATGTGGCTGTCACTGGGGTGTCTTTGGTTCGGGTTGGTTGGGTGGCTGCGTCCTTATATAGCAACGTGCACTCACAAGCAGAAGATGAGTTTGCTATAAGAAATCCCAATATAAAATACCGCTTTTATATTTTACGGACTCTAAAACTTTATTTATTTTCAGCCTTAGCTAATAACTGGAACTTTTTTTATATAAAATAAGTATATAACACCGGAGCTGGAGAAAGGACTACATAGAGGAATAATAAGTAATGGACCATTAATGATTAATGACATCAAATCTATAAATACACAAGTTTATAAAATTATAAAAAGAAGTCTACATGCCGCCCAGAGGATCGGGGAGCATCGTGCTTATTTATTTATTTTTTTTCAATAATTTATTTTCCGCTGTTACACTTGGCAATCAATAATTTCAGTAATAGCTGGTATGGGTCTACTGAATTGTGGTGAGGGGTGATGGAGAGCCGTTCCGAAGAAGGTGGCCAGCAAGTAACTGGGCCCAATCTAAACCCTGAAACAAGGCCTCCCAAAATAATAGTGCTGATGCCCTCATATGAAGCACAGACATTTCCCAGGGCATTTACACATGGGTCCCATCAGCCTCCCGCTTCTATATTGGTGCCAGGAATGATTGACAAGGTTATGACCATGACTCAGTCTAAATATTGTATTTTTAGTTAGCCATTGTATAGCACTGTTAGATTATGTATTGGGAACTGTATAGTGATAATATGTGAACAATGTCCGGTACTATTTATTTGTGCCTTGTATTTTGATAATATGTGAGCACTGTATTGTAGTATTTATTTGGGCACTGTATGGTCATAACATGTGAGAACTGTAAAGTGGTATTTATTTGGGCATTTCATAGTGTTAATATGTGAGCACTGTATGACAGTATTTATTTGGGCACTGTATGGTCATAACATGTGAGAACTGTAAAGTGGTGTTTATTTGGGCATTTCATAGTGTTTATATGTGAGCACTGTATTGTAGTATTTATTTGAGCACTGTATGGTCATAACATGTGAGAACTGTAAAGTGGTGTTTATTTGGGCATTTCATAGTGTTAATATGTGAGCACTGTATGACAGTATTTATTTGAGCAATCTATTGTGCTATCTTGAGAACACTATATAGCCGTATTTATTTTGGCTCTGAGTGGCACTGTTATTTTGTTGCTAAAGAATGGCACTCTTATGTGGGCACCATCCTTTATACCTTGTATAATGTAGCACTGTATAATATCTTATTTGTATATAAATTGTTGGCGGGGGAGCTAAGAGAATAAGCCTCACACGGTACCGTGCCTCATTAGTCAGGTCGTGACCCAAGTGCAACCTTTTTCTCTGCACTCCATGTATTGCATGCCTGCTTTTAGACCAACGTATTCTGCACCACGTATCACTCTCATCCTCCCTGCGGAGGTCACGCTAGAATCTCAGATAATTGCACAGTGTGTGCCCTTATGGGCAGGGGCGTACTCGCCCACCGTATGATCGGGAAAACCCCCAGTGAGCTCCGGGTTCCGATGGCCATGCCCCTAAGCCCCGCCCTCACACCCACTGGGCCCTGTACAGAGAACAGAGGACCCCCCGGTTCGCTAATCAGATAGGCAGCACTGCCGATATGATTAGTGATGGGCTCTCTGCAGCAGCACAGCAAGGAGACCGGTCTCCCTGCTCTGCCTGCTGCCGCAGTGCCCCTCTGCCGCCTCTGCCGGCGCGTGCGCAGGAGGTGAGTCTCAGAGCGATGACATCATCGCCCTGGGACTGCTTCCTGTGCGCGCTGTGGAGGACGGATCCGCCGTCGCCCTAGGCAGCGGCTGCAGGCCTGCAGCTCATCTCAACGCTTGAGTATGAAAAGCAGGGGCCGGGAGGGGAGGAAGGGATAGGGGGGAGGGGTGGCTGAGAGGACCCCTGGCCGAGGCTGTCAGTAAATGCTACTGGGCAATGGGCATGATTATCATCATGCCCATTGCCCAGCCTGTCCTGCTGCCAACCTCTCGTTACTGTTACTATGCCTAGCAGCATGTGCTACCACCAGTGGCTGGCAGGACATGCTGGGTGGGCATGAAAGTACCAAGGAGGCTGGCAGGACATACTAAGCATGAATCGGGCTATGGGCGGAGGAGAGCGGTGCCAGCGCCCGCCCTTCTCCCCCGCTTGCTCAGGGCCCAGCAGCCGGATACTTACCTCTCCTCCTGCCTCCGCAGATCCGCTGTATTTTTGCTCTGCGCTCCCTGTGACATATCAGGTCAGAGGGTGCGGTGACGTCTTTCCACCGCACCCTCCCCTGAGCCATCACAGGCAGCGCAGAGCGGGAAGACGCCGGCGACGCTGGAGTACGGACCTGAGCAGCGGCAGCAGGTAAGGAGGAGTGAGGTGAGTATTTGATTATTATTTTTTTTAATGTATGGAGGCATGGGGCATTATATGGGGGGGTGATATCCTGCATGGGGCATTATATGGGGGGGTGACATCCAGCATGGGGCATTATATGGGGGGGGTGACATCCTGCATGGGGCATTATATGGGGGGTGACATCCTGCATGGGGCATTTTAAAGAGGGGGGTGACATCCTGCATTGGGCATTTTAAAGAGAGGGGGGTGATATCCTGCATGGGGCATTATAAAGAGGGGGGGTGACATCCTGCATGGGGCATTATATGGGGGGTGACATCCTGCATGGGGCATTATATTGGGGAGATGACATCCTGCATGGGGCATTATATTGGGGAGATGACATCCTGCATGGGGCATTATATGGGGGCGGTGACATCCTGCATGGGGCATTTTAAAGAGAAGGGTGACATCCTGCATTGTGCATTATAAAAGGGGGGATGTGACATCCTGCATGGGGCATTTTAAAGAGAGGGGGGGTGATATCCTGCATGGGGCATTATATGGGGGGTGACATCCTGCATGGGGCATTATATGGGGGGTGACATCCTGCATGGGGCGTTATATGGGGGAGGTGACATCCTGCATGGGGCATTATATGAGGGAGGTGACATCCTGCATGGGGCATTATATGGAGGGGGGTGACATCCTGCATGGGGCATTATAAGGGGGGGAAAAGCCTGCATAGGGCATTATGTGGGGGGAACAGCCTGCATGGAGCTTTATATGGGGCCAGTATCCTGTACAGAGCATTTTCTGGGGGCCAGTATTCTGTTTGGAGCGTTATATGGGGTCAGTATTCTGTATGGAGCATTATATGGGGGCCAGTATTCTGTATGGAGCATTTTTTGGGGGCCAGTATACGGTGTGGAGCGTTATATGGGGACCAGTATCCTGTATGGAGCGTTTTATGGGGGCCAGTATTCTGTACGGAGCATTTTATGGGGGCCAGTATTCTGTATGGAGCATTATATGGGGACCAATATCCTGTATGGAGCGTTATATGGGGACCAGTATTCTGTAAGGAGCGTTATATGGGGACCAGTATTCTGTATGGCGCACTTTTTGGAGGCCAGTATACTGTGTGGAGCGATTCGCCGGTTTCTGAACTATTATAGAATTTACAATAGATATCACTCATGTAATATAAGGAGTGAAATCTTTGCATTGTACTATACTTATATTTCTCTGCGGTATCTGTGCATCATGAATCGTGGTATGTGTTAAAGGGGCCCACTGAGACTCTTTCTCCCAGGGCCCAGAAAAACCTGGAGCCGGCCCTTTGTGGTACTATCATGCTAGTACTACTACCACCAGTGGCTGGCTGGCAGGACATGCCATGTGAGCTTGAATGATAGTACCACAGAGGCTGGCAGTACATACTGGGCAATGGGCATAATAATACCACAAAGGCTGGGAGGACATACTGGGCAATGGGCATGATAGTACCACCAGTAGACTGACTTGGCGGTCTCCAGGGCTCCGTCTCCCCTTCTCGCTGCTGTTAGGCTGGGTTAACATTGCGTTTATACTGTGCGTTACAACGGATCCGTTGTAAATCAGCGCAGACGCAATGTACTGTAGACTTGCATTGCAAAAATAGGCATGTGTTTGAAAGTATGCATTATTTGCAACGCACAGGAAAACATGGTCGGCGGCTGGAGGCCAGCTGAGCACTTCTCTGACAACTGTGTTCTAGTGTCATTCTGTGCCTGCTCATCTCTGTCAGCAGGGGTATTTGTCTGATGGCAAAGATGTAGCAGAGCTGGAGACAGAAGATCCGTGGATTACGTCAGAGCGAGGATTTTGTTTTTTTATTAAAGATGGAGTCCCTACATGTGTTTTTTTCTGTTTACTAGAAATTCATGGTGGCCATGTCTAGTTTGGCGTGACGCCATGAATTTCAGGCTTACTGCCAGCTGATAATACAAAGCTGGTACTAACCCCATTATTACCCAGCGTGCCACCCCCACCAGGGCCGCTGGAAGAGCCGGATAAAACGCCTGGAAATGGTGCTATGATGAATGCGCCAATTCCAGGGGTGGCTGCGGGCTGCCGTCTTCAGCGTGGGGGGCCCAGAATGCTTGGGCCTTACCATGCTGAGAATCCCAGCCCCCAGCTGCCTGGTTTTTACCAGGCTGGCGATCAAAATATGGCGGGAACCCACGTATTTTTTTTTTAATTATTTTTTTAAATAATTTAAAAAACATTGGGCTTTCCTGACTTTTGATCGCCAGGCAGCTGGAGGTGGCAGCCCATAGCTGTCTGCTTTATCTGCGCTGAGAATCAAAAATTCTGCGGAGCGCTGTCATTTTTGTTTTATTATTTATTTATTTTCACACTTCTATATGTGTGACAGTCCCAACAGCTAATCACAGACGCTGACACTGAGAACGGGCGTCTGTGATTGGCTGCTTGAGTAACCTGAAAGCAGCCCATACATAGTACCATACTAGAATGTATGGGCTGATTGTAGATTACTCAAACAGCCAATCACAGACGCCCATCCTCTTTGACAGCATCTGTGATTGGCTGTTGGGTCTGTGACATATAGAAGTGTGAAAAGAAATTTTTAAAAACGGTGTAGCGCTCTGCTGAATTTTTGATTCTCACCGCAGATAAAGCGGACAGCTACGTACTGCCACCCCCAGCTGCCTGGCTTTACCTTGGCTGCCGATCAAAAGACAGAGAAGCCGAATATTTGTTTTAAACTTATTTAAAATATTTTTTTTTTTAGAAAAAGGTGTGTGCTCCTGCCATATGTTGATTGCCAGCCAGATAAAACAAAGGAGCTGGGGGCTGGGATTCTCAGCATGGTAAGGCCCAAGTGTTCTTGGCCCCCCACACTGAAAATCGCAGCCCGCAGCCACCCCTGAAAATTTCCAGGCGCTTTACCTGGCTCTTCCAGCGGCCCTGGTGGTGAGTGGCACCCTGGGTAATAATAGTGTTAGTACCAGGCCAGCTTTGTATTATCAGCCGGTACTAAGCCCGAAATTCATGTTGTCACGCCAAATTAGACATGGCCACCATGAATTTCTAGTAAATAGAAAAAAAACACAGAAATTTTTTTTTTAATTAAAAATAAAACACAAAACCCATTTAGGCTCCGTTCATACGCGGCGCAAAAAATCTCTACTGCATGCCGACGTTGCGCTTTTCTCAGCGCGCTTTTCCCGAGGCATGTTAACATGTAGCCTATGGGGAAAGCGCGCCAAAAAAAACGCCAAGAATTGGCATGTCAATTCTTTTTGCGCGGCCGCTTTTGCAGTGAAAGCGCCCGCGCAAAAATACGTGGCAAAACGCGGCATCTGAACGCTTTTCAGCAAAATCCATAGCTTTTGCTGGAAGGCGTTTCCAGCTTTCTTTGGCACTTCTTTTACGCGAGCGGTCTAAAGCGCCGCATAAAAGTAGGAACGTAGCCTAAGGGACTCTATCTTTAATAAAAAAAAATCCTCGCTCCGACGTAATCCATGGGTCTTCTTTCTTCAGCTCTGCTACATCTTTGCCATCAGAGATATATGTCTGCTGACAGATGAGCAGGCACAGAATGACACTGGAGCACTGTTACTGTGTAGTGCCGCACTATGTTGCTCTTTTGTCATTTCATGCAGTGTAGAAATCTTGGGAAAAGTGTGGATTGTGCTCTGGAAGTGATCAGTTATAGCTAACTATGTTATTTTCTGCAGAGATAAGTCCTGCATAGAAGATGGGATATATCGGTCTGCAGATAAAGAACTTCACCTAGAGACATCACTGGTGAGTATGTGTATTACCTATACACACACACTGACACTATATACAGAGCTCCTGTGTATAATATTAATGGTGATCATTGCATTACCTGTACACTGACACTATATACAGAGCTTCTGTGTATAATGTCACTGGTGATGACTGATAACCTGTACACTATATACAGAGCTCCTGTGTATAATATCACTGGTGATCACTGTATAACCTGTACACTGACCCAATATACAGAGCTTTTTTACATTTTTATTATTTTAGCATTATTTGTCACTATGTTGTGGCATTATGTGCTTTGGTCATGACATGACGATATTTGTCCCTTGTATGTGGTATTATTCAGTCACTATGTGGTGGTAATATGTGGTCTCATGGTGTGTCAGTATTTATACCTTGTATCTGGTAGCATTTGATCACTATGTGGTGGTATTATGTGCTTTGGTCATGGTGTGGCGGTATTTGTGCCTTGTATGTGGCATTATTTGGGCACTATGTGGTGGTAATATGTGATCTGGTCACGGTGTGGTGGTATTTCTGCCTTCTATCTGGTAATATTGGTCTTGGTAGAGTGGATTGTGGTTGGTCATTTGTTTTATCTGATATCAATAAGGGGAAACCTCTTTATTTCCAATAGATATTAAATACTTGGATGTTTAACCCCTCCCTGCCCTGTGACTATTACACAGCAGCAGAGATGCAGTTGCAGAGGTTCACCAGAGAAAGCAAGTTGGCATTTGGTGAGATTTTCACCTTTGTATTTATAAGACAAAACCAGGAGTGGGTGAGAAATTCATAAAACATTACCTCGGATTGCTCCACTCCTGGTTTTGTCTTATAAATACAGAGGTAAAAATCTCACAAAATACTCAAAGTGCCACAATCTTCTGACAGTGCTGATTCCACCAATAAATAAGTGATCACCTTCCCAACCTGTGCATCGCTGATAACTTGTTTTCACCAATAAAAACCCTTTAATGCAAACTACAGTAATTGTACATCGCATTTCTGGTGAGCGCACAGTGATGGGCAGAAGCGGCCAATATAATGGGTATAACGGCTAACAGGTATTTGCAAATAGCTGAAGGGTGGGTGGGCCCCTGGAGTCAATGTCCCTGGTGGGCCCCAGACACCCCAGTCCGGCGCTGTTGACAGCAGTGACCTGGGGGTCTGAAATGCTTCCTGGGGCGATCCCCATGTCATTTGAGCACTGTCACTATCGTTTTGGGCACTTTTTAGGCTTTCTACAGACTGTAGGGGGTGCCGCCGCAAAAATGCTCGGGTCTCCCATAGACTAACATTGGGCTCGTTTCTCGGGTCGAGCACCCGAGTATCACGGTGAGCTCGGCCCGAACTTCGAGCACCCGAGCATTTTAGTGCTCACTCAACACTAATTGCCACTCTTCGTAATGTGCAAACAATGTCTTCTTCAGGTGGATTCCACCTGGATCCCTCATGAAAAGCACTAGATAAAAATGTAAATGATTGAACATATGCACTGCAATATAAAAACAACTTGCTGTGCATTGTGTATTTTTCAGTCTTTTTCAGCTTCTTTTCTCCGCTTCCAGCTTTGAAAATTATGAAGTGGTTAAAGAAAGTGATCGGTTCATTCTGCTGGTGGCTTCTGTTTGGAAGCCGCTCACTATTTTATATGTAGTTAACAAAAACACTGATGTTTTCCTTAAGTGTCTTCTTATAAAATAAAAAATCAGTGGTTTATGCTGGCGTCTATAAGGTGCTGTGTGTACGTACCCTTAGGAATAACAGAATCTCTGGTCATCTCCTCCATTTTTGGCCAGAGTTTAGAGGATTAATGGGAGACATAGAACCGCTATTCTCCAGTTTGGGATCTAACCCTTCAGACATACTATATATGAGGTATAGTATTAATATACCATAAAAGTCACTAATAATCAATTAAATGCGAAAAGACATTAAACAATTTTAATTTTTTATTTCTTTGAATTAAAATTGCATGGAAGGATGAAGACAAGTTTTTGGAGGAGCCTTCAACTTTTGCACGTGTCCCTTGCTGGTCAGGAGGCCACAGGTAGGTGGTACAACTCCTTCCATACAGGTACAGCATTAATGGTGGATGTGCTGTAGTTTCTTCAGAGCGCTAGATTTGGGTGTTTTCTGTCCTCGAGATGTCAATGGTGCGTTGGTGGCAGCAGCCAAAAATGCAGCTTTCTCTGACAGCACAAGCAGCCCTGGATAATCCACGCCGGCAGGATGTTATCATCCGGCGGAAGAGAGAACCTAGGAGAAAAGATGTAAAACTGATGTAAGTAATGGGACTCCATATTAGAGGACACTACTGTGGTGTCACTGTAGCATGACGTTAGAGGAATCTCATCATACAGAGGAGCAGAATCATTGTCAGCCATCATACATGTGACAATCCCACCACTGACGGATAACATCTGCTCCACATGACTTCTTCTCACTGACGTCATACAACATGGAGATTATCGTCACACTTACCTCGCCTAGTTTCCCCCTCTTCAACTTTCTCTGTTTTTAGTTGTTTTCTCAGTGTTCGAAAATATTTTCTTCTCTTCTGAACTGGAGATTCTAATCAAAAAGCCAGAAAAAAATGTTGATTATAAACTCCTAAAAGATGAGCTTTGTATCTTTATAGAGTTATGCAACTGATTAATATGAACCTGTAGCTTTTCTGGGTTCCGGTGGTGTCTCCCCAAAGAACCATGTCCCCATATTAATATGACATTACTTTCAGCAAGCCACAGTGTTATATAATCAGTTGGATAAAACTTCATTGTAACTTTAAAGAAGACCCATCACCAGGTCAAAAGTGTCCAAGATTCGCTCTTATTTTATGTCGGCTTCTCCCCTGAGTATTCTGATATTTGTTTTCCTAAAATCCACAGTACGGTTGTAGAGATATGGGACTTTTTATTTAGTGTTGATTATTATGGTCTTTATCATGTGGGCGTGGTAACCTAAGGGCACGCCCCAGAGGATCCTGTGAGCACCGCCCCTTTGTAAAGAATAAAAATTACCACTAATTACAAAGGCCCATAACTCTGGAACCGTATGGGGGATTTTAACAAAACAAAAAATAGAATACTCAGGGGAGCAGAAAGAATAAAGGAAGTAATTTTAGAGCCTTAATATTTAAATTTTGGATCATAGGCTATAATTGGATGGCCTATAAACCTGTACATACCTGACAATGAGGGCGAGGATGACTCACTGTTTTTAGCAGTAAAACACTGATTGTCTCCAACAGTTTTGGAAGGGGAAGATTCTTTCTGCCTGTTGGTAGAAAAAAGACACGTAAATTACAAGGAAAAAACAATAGAATAACGGAAGAACACCTGTCTGTAAGGTCAATTAGGACAACATAGAGGAGATATCCTGCTCAAGACCACATTTTACCAGCAAGAATGGAGTCTAATTAGTAATATTGGCCTGTAGTGAGTTGGAAATGAATGGTTGGTCGCAACAATCAGCTGTTATTGAAGTTATCACAAGTAAGACCCACAGAGATTGTGTAGTCATGGGGTGGTGGATGCTAGATTTAGATTTGTGTTACTCGTATCTTGTATTTGGATCCGACATACAGTACAGACCAAAAGTTTGGACACACCTTCTCATTTAAAGATTTTTCTGTATTTTCATGACTATGAAAATTGTACATTCACACTGAAGGCATCAAAACTATGAATTAACACATGTGAAATTATATACTTAACAAAAAAGTGTGAAACAACTGAAAATATGTCGTATATTCTAGCTTCTTCAAAGTAGCCACCTTTTGCTTTGATGACTGCTTTGCACACTCTTGGCATTCTCTTGATGAGCTTCAAGAGGTAGTCACTAGAAATGGTTTTCACTTCACAGGTGTGCCCTGTCAGGTTTAATAAGTGCGATTTCTTGCCTTATAAATGGGGTTGGGACCATCAGTTGTGTTGTGCAGAAGTCTGGTGGCTACACAGCTGATAGTCCTACTGAATAGACTGTTAGAATTTGTATTATGGCAAGAAAAAAGCAGCTAAGTAAAGAAAAACGAGTGGCCATCATTACTTTAAGAAATCAAGGTCAGTCAGTGCGAAAAATTGGGAAAACTTTGAAAGTGTCCCCAAGTGCAGTTGCAAAAACCATCAAGCACTACAAAGAAACTGTCTCACATGAGGACCCCCGCAGGAAAGGAAGACCAAGAGTCACCTCTGCTTCTGAGTATAAGTTTATCCGAGTCACCAGCCTCAGAAATCGCAGGTTAACAGCAGCTCAGATTAGAGACCAGGTTAATGCCACACAGAGTTCTAGCAGCAGACACATCTCCACAACAACTGTTAAGAGGAGACTTTGTGCAGCAGGCCTTCATGGTAAAATAGCTGCTAGGAAACCACTGCTAAGGACAGGCAACAAGCAGGAGAGACTTCTTTGGGCTAAAGAACACAAGGAATGGACATTAGACCAGTGGAAATCTGTGCTTTGGTCTGATGAGTCCAAATTTGAGATCTTTGGTTCCAACCACCGTGTCTTTGTGCGATGCAGAAAAGGTGAACGGATGGACTCTACAGGGCTGGTTCCCACCGTGAAGCATGGAGGAGGAGGTGTGATGGTGTGGGGGTGCTTTGCTGGTGACACTGTTGGGGATTTATTCAAAATTGAAGGCATACTGAACCAGCATGGCTACCACAGCATCTTGCAGCGGCATGCTATTCCATCCGGTTTGCGTTTAGTCGGACCATCATTTATTTTTCCACAGGACAATGACCCCAAACACACCTCCAGGCTGTGTAAGGGCTATTTGACCAAGACGGAGAGTGATGGGGGGCTACGCCAGATGACCTGGCCTCCAGAGTCACCAGACCTGAACCCAATCGAGATGGTTTGGGGTGAGCTGGACCGCAGAGTGAAGGCAAAAGGGCCAACAAGTGCTAAGCATCTCTGGGAACTCCTTCAAGATTGTTGGAAGACCATTTCCGGTGACTACCTCTTGAAGCTCATCAAGAGAATGCCAAGAGTGTGCAAAGCAGTCATCAAAGCAAAAGGTGGCTACTTTGAAGAACCTAGAATATAAGACATATTTTCAGTTGTTTCACACTTTTTTGTTAAGTATATAATTCCACATGTGTTAATTCATAGTTTTGATGCCTTCAGTGTGAATGTACAATTTTCATAGTCAAGAAAATACAGAAAAATCTTTAAATGAGAAGGTGTGTCCAAACTTTTGGTCTGTACTGTATATCAGGACTAAATCTCATAATAATAATAATCTACTCACATTTCTGAGCGTTTTTCATTGATCTCTGGGGAACACCCTGGAGGTGACATAGTTACTTCATTGCCTTCATCACTGTTCTCTTGGGAACACTGTGGAGGTGACATAGGCTCTTCATTGCCTCCATCACTGTTCTCTTGGGAACACTGTGGAGGTGACATAGGCTCTATATTGGTCATCATCCCAGTATTGGTGATATATAGCTAAAACAGATAAAGAAATATAAAATAGATATATTTAATTTTTTTTTGTAATTATAGGTTTCATACATTTTATTAGCCACATACTTACTTTAGAAGACCTTTGATAAGTTGATGCAAAGTTTTTGATTTCTGGCCAGTCATTGTCCTCACTTGTGTCCCCCTCATCTGAATTTATATGTTTGAAGCTGCTACTTCGAGCTAAAAAATACAAGTGTTATTAGAGATTATTAGTATAATACCCAGACAGTCACCATGTTATCACTAATAATGATGGGAACTGATTTTGACATAAAATGAAAGACAAGACACTCGTCAGTTTTCTGCAGATGACGTCTCATTTTACTTACTGATAAAGTAGCGGGTGTCCTCATCTGACTTTAGGTCAGGAACGAACAGGGGCTTCTGACTTAAAAGGTTGTCAAAGTCTAAGTCACGCATAAATGGATGAATTTTGATCTCATTTGCGCCTCCTGGAAAAGGAAGACAAGAAAGAAAGTGATACAGTCATTGTCAGAGAAACTGCTCCATATCTGTAGAATTTATGTTAATCTGAACTGAAGATGTAACAGAGCCGACATAAAGGAAATATATTGAACATTATAGCATGAAGAATGGGTAATAGACAAGTAGGTAGAGTACAGAACCTCAGTGCTGATCCTCATGGAACCCATCATTTGTCTGGTCACGCTGTAATAATTCATTGATAATACTATTAATATTACCTGTTCCAAGTCTCAGTGCTGGAATTTTTCTGAGCAGTTGAGTGATGATGCCTCGAGCATTAGTTGGAGGAAAGTAATTACATCTCCAAGGTATATCATCTGTTATATAAAAAGCAAATATTATAAGAAATAAAACCTCTTCATTTATTTTCATTAAAATAAAATTCCTTAACAAAGCTAGAAAAAACTACAGAACTATTCAAGTCAAATGACAGTGACATCACAAGCATTCAGATTATTTTACTTACCCTGGATGATACTGTGTAAAATATTCCTTCTGCAAGCCCCTGTAAATGGTGGATATCCAAATAGAAATTTATATAGGATGATCCCTATTGACCACCAGTCAACAGGCCTTCCATAGCCTATCTTTAGGATAACTTCTGGGGCCATGTAAGTAGGGGTGCCAGCAGTCTGGAAACCAACAGAAAAAGGAGATGATGATCAATAAATATAATTGCGACACATAACATCAGTGGAAATGTTTTTCTAGAGAAATTATAAATCAGAGAAGGAGAAAGAGATGAGATCTGTAAAGTACAAGACCCTGTAAGTAAAGCCTACCTCTTTATCAAGGAACTCTTTGGTGATGTCCTTAGTTGGAGTCTTGTAGAAGTCTGAGTTTGGTCTCATGAGGCCGAGTTTTGAAACCCCAAAATCAGTGACCTTAATATGTCCTGTTGATGTTATCAGGAGGCTGTGAAAGAAAAGATGGTGTCAGCACCAAGTAATAACCCACAGACTGTATAAGAAACTCTAACTTTCTTCCCCTCTAATATGCTAGAGGGGTCACTTACTTCTCAGGCTTCAGATCTCTGTGCACCACACCATAGCTGTGCAGGTATTCCACAGCAAGGACCGTTTCCGCAATGTACATACGGGCCAAGAGGACTGGTAAAGGACCCCTGTGCTTTAGAAGGGTACCACAGTCACCTCCTACAGGAGAAAGCAAATATGAGAACTGAGGGTTTGTTACAATGTAAATTACACATGATGAGTGGGAATGTGAAAAAGGCGGAGACATTGGGACAGGATGGTTTATATATACTGTATAATGTAGTGCGTATACTGTATACTGCAGATAGACCCTATACATAGAGACAGAGCCTCATCTACGAGCCTCTGATTTTTTTCTCTGTGAACGTTCTTATCTATAAAAACTCTTCAAAAAGACCAATCTTCCTTTTACCCATAGTGGAAATTGCTGCCGTGCTCAGCGAGGACATACTGGGGGACTTTCATAGAGATCAATGGTTTTTCAGGCATCTTGGTAACAGATGACTTATAATAATTGCAAAGAGGACATGTAACCGTCCATGTGGGCACATTGTGGTCATATATAGGTGCTAGGATTAAGCAGACGTGGGCTGGATATAGATACAATGGATGTGTCCTACCTGGTACATACTCCATGACCATACATAGATGAAGTTTAGTAGGAAAGGAGCAGAACGTGGAGACCACAAAGGGACAATCTGCGAATGCTGAGATGTCCCTCTCCAGAAAGGCCCATTCAAGCCTCTTTGGCTTTTTCAGGTTCTCCTTGTCCATTTTCTTCATAGCGCAGACTTGGTTTGTGTCTTTATGGCGAACTAAGTGGACGGCCCTGGAGAGGAGAAAAAAACATGATTTACTATAAATTCTTATTAACAATCTATCTATAGATCTCATCAAATGATCTCCTGTATTAATGATTAATGTGGGGCCATCACTAGAAAACCATGTCTATAAATACATAAAATAACACTCCACAAATGATCACCAATGGGGGGTCCTCATCCACGTCACATCCTAACTGACCTGAATAGTGACAGATAGATGTGGACCGTGATGTGAACTCATAATTTGTCCATGGGAACATAACATGAGAAGGACGCAGAGACATCGTCATAAGGAGCCCTGGGAAATATATATAATACCAAAGTAAAGCTCACCCAAAGGCTCCACTGCTGATCAGTTTGATCGGTTTATAGTCGCTCTTACAAGGAATTCTCCCCAGGTTCAATGATCCGATCGTGGCCTAAAAAGGAATAAGAAATGACATTAAGACATAGAAACTGCAGGGGAATAAAAGATGAAGATGCAGGAACGTCTCTCTTCTATATTATGTCCATGATGATTACACTGCAGCAGATGTAGGGGACGTGATACAAGCCGGACCCTGCACAGACACTATTATATTATAGGAGATATCCCCCTTATACAAAGACACAGGCGGAAATACAAACTCCGCACCACTGAGTACAGACTGTCCTCACAGATGATGAAGCCACAGGGACAGGTGGCCATAAAATACCCTGTGTCTGCCTGGAGTGGACATGGAGGCCTCCACCATCATAAATCTGACCTTCTGCTAAATAGCTGGTAATCTGGAGAAGATCAGACAACAAGGACATGAGATGTAGACCTGTGTCTGCCTGGAGAGGACAGGGAGGCCTCCACCATCATGAAACTGACCTTCTGCTATATGATTAGTAATCTGGAGAAGATGAGACAAGGACATGAGATGTAGACCTGTGTCTGCCTGGAGCGGACATGGAGGCCTCCACCATCATAAATCTGAGCTTCTGCTATATGGCTGGTGATCTGGAGAAGATCAGAGAACAATGACATGAGATGGAAACCTGTGTCTGCCTGGAGAGGACAGGGAGGCCTCCACCATCATGAACCTGAGCTTCTGCTATATGGCTGGTGATCTGGAGAAGATCAGACAACAAGGACATGAGATGTAGAAGATGATAGATCCTTACCAGGCGCTCCACTGAGTAGGCCGGATACTCCAGTACAAGCAGGACATTTTGGGCCAGTTGTTTAATAAAGGCCAATTCTCCACTTTGGGATTTTTCTTCAGCCTATAGAGATGAAAACAAAGAAGAAAGGAAAATCATGAGAGAAAAAGCAAAACGGAGGAGGCCATTTATATCACCATGTTACTTATGCTATCTACACTACAAGTACTACATGACAACTGACGAGGGATCCGGTCGCTTGTAAACCTTTAAATCCCCACGTCCTCCCTCCATACCCAATGTATGTATATAAGACACATGGCTGCTTGTGACCTGTGTAAAATGGCCACAGCAGACTCCAACTCAAAACGCGGGGTGACTGCAACAATGATAGCCCCACAATTATATACAGTAGATATCTAATAGGCTTTAAACCAGAAGAAAAACAACACCTAATTAAGAGTTAGACCCTAGCCGCACCACACCGACACCACACCGACACAAGGGTTAAGGCATTAATATCCCACATTAATACCACTATCCTCACAGGACCGAAGTCCACTAGTTATATTGAGATGTAACCAAAGTCACTATTCCCCCAACAGTAACCTCCGTCCAAAGGACATCACATTTATCAAGACTCTGACCCAAACCTATCCCCCACCGCTGTGACCGTCCCAAAACCTCTACTTATCAAGTGCCAGCCTTCAAACTTTCCTCCCATCTCTTTATAAGGGCTGGTTGGATGCTGGAACGTGAAACTCCTACCTTCTTCCTTTTATTGTCCCCCTGTAACCCAGCTCCTCAACTCCTTCCCGCAAATGTACGGGTTATTAACATCCTGGAAGGATCCTCACATGTGGAGGGGGCTCAGGAGCTGAGCTCCCCAAACATGCGTATATGAAATAGCCAGTATCTGTCCCTAAAAACCGTGGACAACGCAGAATTCTTCTGTTAACCATTTAAATAAAGCTGTCAGTCTGTGACAGTATCATTTCAATTGTGCATGCACCGATGCCTGAGCACTCTTGCTTTCATCGGCCCTCCACAAGGCGATCACAGGGGTCTAATGCATTTCTAGGACAACCAGGGGTCTGCTGAAGACCTCCGTTGCTGAAACCACGGTCCTCCTTGTGAAGCTTAGCTATAGGCTGAGCTCCAGAGGAGATCAAGATTTTCACTATATAGCGCAATACTGTAGTATTGCAATATATAGTATGAGCGATTTGCAGGATTAAGTCCCCTAAGGGAACGAAAAAAAAAATTAAAAATAAAGAAGAAAAGATTTAAAAAAATGTTAAAAATATAAAAGTTCAAATCACTCCTCTTTTCACCATTTAAAATAAAGAAAGGAAAAAATTAATGATCATATTTGATATTGATGCGGTTGTTAAAGTCTGATCTTTTAAGATAGGGAATTAATTAATACGATCAATAAACACCGAAAAGAGGAAAAAAAAATGGATTTGTGGTTTTTTTTTGTCTTCTCATTTCACTTAAAAACATTAATAATAAACAATCAAAACACCCATAGAATCTATGATTCTATGACACTCTATGTACACAAAGTTCACTGCAAAACTCAAATCTTCACTCATCCCAATCGACAGAAAACTAAAATGTTATGGGTCCCTGAATATAGCGACACAAAGAACCATTGCATCTCACTTGGAATTTTTTTCCCTTGTTTCAGTACAATGTATGGTAAATAGAATGGAGCCACTGAAAGCTACAACTTGTCCTGCAAAAGAATCAAGCCCTCACATGTCTATGTCAATGGAAAAATAACAAATTTATGGCTCTTGAAAGAAAGTGAGGAAAAAATGAAGGCATAACAACTGAAAACTCTGTGGTCCATAATTGGTTAACCAATCCAATTCCCCCCTACCTCCACAACCCTCCCAATAACCCTGTAGATATCACCCTCTCCCTTGTCATGTAGCCTGTATGCCCTATTACTGCTCCCCGGCTATTCTTATCTGGGTATTTGGTACAGGTTAAACTTATATTCCATTATTATTTTCCATTATTACTATATGATTTGTGCAGATTGTCTGCTATTTACCTGTTGTACTAATGTCCATATGTTCTTCTGTAAATGCTCAAGATATTCTGAGCTTATATGACCTCGTTTGTATTTGGTCAGGCAATCTCTCACAAGCTCCATTACCAGCCGGTAAGTGAAGCTGAGGACGCCATCGGGTAGTGGTAGCACAAAGTCAGGGTCATAGGTGGCAAGAATCCCCTGGAGTAGTGCTAACACCTGAAGTCTGTCTGGAGAAATTCCAGACATTTCCAGTAAATCCAAGCGCAGTCTGTATATGACTAGCTATATGGCTTATCACACCGACAACAATGACACCGGAAAGTCAAAGTGACAACTAGAGTGTAATCACTTGTAGAAGTAGTGATGGTTAATTGTGATGTCATAATGGAATCTTGTGTTCTACTCTTAAAGGGGCAGCTTACCTTATAAGGAAGTTGCCTAGCATCCCTTAAGGAGGCAACAATATAGGCTGAGCATCGGTACCATATGCAGACATGGATGATAGAGCTATGGACACTTTACTCTTCTGAGCAGTTAGAGTATTATTATGTTGTTACATAAATTATTTATATCTGTTCCACACAATAAAAATTACAGTGTTTTGTATCAATAAGAAAGTCATATTCCGGGGCTAAAATACAATGTATATCTTTGTACCGTGTTAGGGGCTAAAAGAAGTATCTTTACTGAGGGAACAGGGCCGGACTAGGGGCTGCGCCCAGCTCTGGCATAGGACACACACAGGCCCATGTTACTCTCCCACACCCACTTTCAAAGATGAGGGTCTCTATTACAAATATGACCCTGCCTACCATTGGAGAAAATCTAAATTTACTACTCCCCGTGATACCAATTTATTAGGATGATCATTTAGGTCTCTTTATCACATTAATAGTTCCCCTTGGGCATCCTTATAATAATAAGAGTGCCCCTCTGGGTCTCCTTATAATAATATTAGTGCCCCTCTGGGTCTCCTTATAATAATAATAGTGCCCCTCTGGGTCTCCCTATAATAATAATAGTGCCCCTCTGGGTCTCCTTATAATAATAATAGTGCCCCTCTGGGTCTCCTTATAATAATAATAGTGCCCCTCTGGGTCTCCTTATAATAATAATAGTGCCCCTCTGGGACTCCTTATAATAATAATAGTGCCCCTCTGGGTCTCCTTATAATAATAATAGTGCCCCTCTGGGTCTCTCTATAATAATAATAGTGCCCCTCTGGGTCTCCTTATAATAATAATAGTGCCCCTCTGGGACTCCTTATAATAATAATAGTGCCCCTCTGGGTCTCCCTATAATAATAAGAGTGCCCCTCTGGGTCTCCTTATAATAATAATAGTGCCCCTCTGGGTCTCCTTATAATAATAATAGTGCCTCTCTGGGTCTCCTTATAATAATAATAGTGCCTCTCTGGGTCTCCTTATAATAATAATAGTGCCTCTCTGGGTCTCCTTATAATAATAATAGTGCCCCTCTGGGTCTCCTTATAATAATAATAGTGCCTCTCTGGGTCTCCTTATAATAATAATAGTGCCCCTCTGGGTCTCCTTATAATAATAATAGTGCCCCTCTGGGTCTCCTTATAATAATAATAGTGCCTCTCTGGGTCTCCTTATAATAATAATAATAGTGCCCCTCTGGGTCTCCCTATAATAATAATAGTGCCCCTCTGGGTCTCCTTATAATAATAATAGTGCCCCTCTGGGTCTCCTTATAATAATAATAGTGCCCCTCTGGGACTCCTTATAATAATAATAGTGCCCCTCTGGGTCTCCTTATAATAATAATAGTGCCCCTCTGGGACTCCTTATAATAATAATAGTGCCCCTCTGGGTCTCCTTATAATAATAATAGTGCCCCTCTGGGTCTCCTTATAATAATAATAGTGCCCCTCTGGGTCTCCCTTTAATAATAATAGTGCCCCTCTGGGTCTCCTTATAATAATAATAGTGCCCCTCTGGGACTCCTTATAATAATAATAGTGCCCCTCTGGGTCTCCTTATAATAATAATAGTGCCCCTCTGGGTCTCCTTATAATAATAATAGTGCCTCTCTGGGTCTCCTTATAATAATAATAGTGCCCCTCTGGGTCTCCTTATAATAATAATAGTGCCCCTCTGGGTCTCCCTATAATAATAATAGTGCCCCTCTGGGACTCCTTATAATAATAATAGTGCCCCTCTGGGTCTCCTTATAATAATAATAGTGCCCCTCTGGGACTCCTTATAATAATAATAGTGCCCCTCTGGGTCTCCTTATAATAATAATAGTGCCCCTCTGGGTCTCCCTATAATAATAATAGTGCCCCTCTGGGACTCCTTATAATAATAATAGTGCCCCTCTGCGTCTCCTTATAATAATAATAGTGCCCCTCTGGGTCTCCCTATAATAATAATAGTGCCCCTCTGGGTCTCCCTATAATAATAATAGTGCCCCTCTGGGTCTCCCTATAATAATAATAGTGCCCCTGTGGGACTCCTTATAATAATAATAGTGCCCCTCTGGGTCTCCTTATAATAATAATAGTGCCCCTCTGGGTCTCCCTATAATAATAATAGTGCCCCTCTGGGTCTCCCTATAATAATAATAGTGCCCCTCTGGGTCTCCTTATAATAATAATAGTGCCTCTCTGGGTCTCCTTATAATAATAATAGTGCCCCTCTGGGTCTCCTTATAATAATAATAGTGCCCCTCTGGGTCTCCTTATAATAATAATAGTGCCCCTCTGGGTCTCCCTATAATAATAATAGTGCCCCTCTGGGTCTCCTTATAATAATAATAGTGCCTCTCTGGGTCTCCTTATAATAATAATAGTGCCCCTCTGGGACTCCTTATAATAATAATAGTGCCCCTCTGGGTCTCCTTATAATAATAATAGTGCCCCTCTGGGTCTCCTTATAAGATTAAAGGGAATCTGTCAGAAGGATCAGCTCTCCCTCCCAAGCCGTCTATATGGGCATACGTTATACACGTGGTCCCTTTACCAGCGAGGTTGGTCGACTGGGATAAGAAAATCATTCAACGAGAGACTAGATGGATTTTATTAACGAATGGCCTATTGTTATAGTGTGATCACTATTCAGTATGGCCCTATTACATAGACTATCACCATACAGTGTGTAGGCCAATTGTGGCTGCGCTCTTCTATACGGCATAGTCGGCCATTTGGACGGACTTCTTTTCTTTATCTATACTTTTAATCTTGGCTGCACTGAATATTGATTCAGGGTTAAATGATTCTCCTTTGTGTGTGCATCGATTATATCTGGTACATTTACACTATATTAATACATCCTCTATATTTATAATATATCTATACACCTATATTCCCTGTTGTCTTGTTGCCTAGCCATTATGGGAACCAATCTGGACCTATGATGTGATAAATACTTGATGAGATCCATAAAACAGCGCCCCCTATTGGAGCCCACTGTTCGTTTCAAGCATGGACCTTCTGGTATCTGTATGGGGAGGAAACCTCTCGCTGGAGCGCAGCGTGCCTCCCAATGCGCACTGACGCCCCCTCCGGTCTCATCGCTGGAACACATTTTTATGTAAAGTGTCATTGAATGCAGCAGCCGGGTCTAAGCTCCTAATAAACACAACCCTCCGCCTGCCCCGCTGTGTTATTACAGGCTCTATTCCCCTTCAAGCCTAAGCGTCAGAATGCCTGCTCCTCCTCTTACCTCCCCCTTTCACCTGCTGTTATAGTACAGCCTGTCTGGGCTCTGTATTAAAGCCTCTTATTAACCCTCTCTCCCTATGTATCTACTGGTAGACCCCATATTAATATAAGCCCCTTGCATACCATGAGCTGCAATATTATTATTGTAAGAAACCCCATGTGCACTATTATTATCAGGCATAGATGGGGGCATTATTATTCAGTATCGGCACACAGGGGGCATTATTACTATCTAAGGCAAGGGTGGGCAATTAATTTTCCAAAGAGATCACATGAGAGACCATGACTGTTGCGGAGAACGAACCAATAGACAGATATGAATTCTGCTCAATATTCATATCAACATATTAATTACATTTATTATAATATATTAATATTATCACTAGAGATGAGCGGTGTTCGACTCGAACTGTTCGCCAATCTCAAATTCGAGCTGTTTTGGGCAGTGTTCGAGCCGTTCGGCGAACACGAACAATTTGAAAAAAATCCGGCTGTTCGAGGTTATGTTCCATAACTGTTCGTGCACCAAAATCATAACTGGATTTTTTCTCAGTAATGCTGAAAATTAATGTTAATACGCAGTTTGAGTGTACAGCGGGGCGGGGGGAGGGGCAGGGGATGGATCTCTGCAGAAATAATGAAGATCTCCATTTTTTTTTCTCTTTCCCCCATTTACAGTGGGGAGATGCAATCTGTCAGCCTATCAGCAGCGCACACACGGAGCGAACTGCTTTTTTCACACAAGCAAAGGCATGTGTCATTGGCAGTGTATGTCACATGTCCTTGCCCTATAAGACCCAGCCATTTTCCACGTAGCCACCATTTTCTCACTGCTGCAGCTGCGTGTTAGACGGCACCGCTGTTGCTGTGTGCGCTATACTTTGAGTGTTCATTTCAAGCCAATTTTCGCACAAATCTACAGATAGCTTGGGAGTAGGGGATAGTTGTGATTGCAGTCCTTTTGAGGACTAGGTTACATCATTTCCTACGACTTTTATCAGGCAGGTCTGTGCTCTTAAATAGATAGGTTGGGAGTAGGGTCTACTTGTAATTGCAGTCCTTTTCTGGACTAGGTTACAGCATTTCCTAGGACTTTTTGCTAGGCAGGTCTGTGCCAGTGCTGTGCAAGTTTTTTTCACAGCATTTGGCTAAATCTAGCTAAGCAAATCCTTTTTGGCCTCTTGCAGTGTGTGTTAGTCAGTGGAGTAGCCTATCTGTGTTGCAAGCTATACCACCTGTGTATAGAATACAAATTTTTTTACTGCACCTAGCCAAGTAAAACCTTTTGGGCATAGCATCATTCTATTAGTCCATCTATACTAACCTCCACCAGGTTGCAAATTAAAAATAATTTTTATCTGCATCTAGCTCTGAAAAAAAATTGGGCTTGTAGCAGTGTGTGGGACTTGTTCTATTAGTCCATGTATACTAACCACCACCAGGTTGCAAATTAAAAATAATTTTTATCTGCATCTAGCTCTGAAAAAAAAATTGGGCTTGTAGCAGTGTGTGGGACTTGTTCTATTAGTCCATCTATACTAAGCTCCACCAGGTTGCAAATTAAAAATAATTTTTATCTGCATCTAGCTCTGAAAAAAATTTGGGCTTGTAGCAGTGTATGTGACTTGTTCTATTAGTCCATCTATACTAACCTCCACCAGGTTGCAAATTAAAAATAATTTTTAGCTGCATCTAGCTCTGAAAAAAAATTTGGGCTTGTAGCAGTGTGTGGGACTTGTTCTATTAGTCCATCTATACTAACCTCCACCAGGTTGCAAATTAAAAATAATTTTTATCTACATCTAGCTCTGAAAAAAAATTTGGGCTTGTAGCAGTGTGTGGGACTTGTTCTATTAGTCCATCTATACTAAGCTCCACCACCTGTGTATGTAATAAAATTGTTTTACTGCATCTAACCCAGCCAATACTTTTGGGCTAAAACAACAGTTTGGCCACTCAGCTCTGCTCGGTTCCCATCCATTGTTTTTTGTGCAAACAACTCCAGAGTTGTCAATTAGTTAACCACCAAAATGAGTGGAAAAAGGCCTGCTGATGGTGGAAAGGGGAATAGGTGTGTTGGGAAGGGAAAAAAAGGTTGTGTCCGTGGGGTAGGTGTTAAAGCAACAGTAACATCTGCAGAAGAAAGACCATCTTCCAGCCAAACTAAGATGTCTACTTCTTTTAGTGGACAATGTGATAAGATCCCTTTCTTACGGCCACGCTAATCGCTACAAATTCCAGATGAGGCACAAAAACAGCAGGTGCTTCAACGGATATCAAGTGCTCCTTCAAGTGGGCTCTCCTCCACCTCAACCATAATGTAGACCCTCGTTCCCAAACTGTATCTCCTGTTGGTGGAGAGAATGAGGAAGGCGATGATGAGACTCAAATACCTGATTGGAACGACAACTTGAGATTTTTGTCAGGGCAGGAAGAGGTTGACTCTGAGGACGACTGGTGTGATAACACACAGGGTGATGATGACGAGGTTGGAGATCCCACTTACTGTCAACCCACAGTCAGCCAGTCGATGAGGTCAGCAGAGGAGGTGGAGGAGGATGCTAGTGACGACGAGGTCAGGTTGCGCCTTCCTGGACAGAGACGTAGTACTGGAAGCACGTCAACAACTGCATCGTCAAACACAACTCTGCCTCTGACCACAAGTCGTAGTGGCTCTTCAGGTCGCATAGGTGCTAAGCCTTGCATAGCTTGGGCATTTTTTCAGATCGATAAGAATGACCCAACTCGTGTTATCTGTAACATTTGTCAGAAAAAGCTAAGTAGAGGCCAAAAAATACATAGTTTGAGTACTTCATACATGAACCGGCACATGGATATGAAGCATAAGTTGCAGTGGGAAGCTCACTGTGCTACAATGCGGCCTAGCCGGCTGGGCCAACCACCATCAGCCACATCTTGTGCATCCGCAGCCTCTTCATCCTCTGTGACTGGGGGACAGCAGTCACACCTGTTTTGGGACGCAGACCGGCCACCTCTTTACCCGCAACAGCCAGTGTGATTGTCAGGTCATCATTTTATTTGGAGGTGGAAACACCAGCTGGTGTTGAGCGCTCTCCGACATCGATAGCACCACCTTTGGATCAAGGCAACCTAACATGTCCGCCTGCATCTTCCTCACAGACCGGCAGTTTGCCGGGAACACCCTTCTCAACCCCGTCTAAGCACAACAGCCAGCCCTCGGTCCCTCAGATGTGGATGTGGCACCCAGGGGAATGGGGATAACTCGGTACCCAGGCCTTTGGCCTGGCCTTTAGGGATGTCGCGGTGGTCGGCTCCCGGGCCCGTACCCTGGGGTCTCTCCTAAAAAGGGGTTGATATTTGTAAAGTTTATAAAAGAAAGAGTTCGTGACGCCACCTGTGGTTTCTGGTGAGGATCACCAGTGCTGCGCAGTCTACTGAGGCTGATGATAAGGCAGCTTGATGGTATAGCTCTCCACAGTTAGAGCTGGGCCTCAGGGCAGTATAGGAACGGGGATGCAGGATATAGAGACTACTCTGGGCCAGAGCAAGAACAGGGACGGACACGATAGTCACTTCAGTACCTTTTACTGGTGGAATTTCAGGCACTCCCCGGAGCACTGTAGGGTGAAGGGTGTATGTCCAGATCCTCCCCAATGAGCAGGTTTTGGGCCTCCTGGTTCTGGCTTCTGCATAATAAGTTTCTGACCTGCCTGGAGCTAGGCCTAACTTTGTCTCTGTCCTGCGCTGGCTGACCTTGTGGTAGGGCCTTCTCTTGGAGTGCACGCTCCCGACCTACGGGGCCTATGTGTCTCCTGGTTCTGGTACGTATCAGCACTTTAGCGATCCTGGGACCTGTAGTTCTCCAGGCATTCCGGTTTATCTTGCTGGGTCGTGGAGTTCCCGGCAAGCTTCGGACCCGGTGTCCGGTAAATTCTTCTTCTCGGGGTGAGCCAGCTAAGCTCCTCTGCTCCCCTATGAACTAACTCTCTACTCCTTTGCCTTCGGCCTACTCGAGCCCTCGATAGGCTACTCACACAAACGGCAGCGTGCCGCGGTTCACCGATCTTATGGCGCCGGCACACCTACAGCTCACCTCACTGAGCTACACCGAGTCTTGATCTGGATAAGCTCCACTGCAGGGTAGAATGCAGGAGCTGGAACAGGCTTTTGTCCTCTGAGGTAACACGTCTCAGACTGCACTGAACTCACTGCTAAACCAGACTCTGACAGACTAACGGCTGCCTGGCCCCACCTTCCCTTATATATCTCCCTAAGGAGCTCCCTCTGGTGGTCTGAGGTGGAAGGTGCAGATGTGTGAATGGTTATGGGGGCCTCTTGTGGAGGAGTCCTTCAATACACCCTTCTGGGTCTGTGATGCCAAGCACAGCTGGGCTTCACATGGACAAGTAAAAGACCATTTCCTCCTAGCCATGAGAAAGCTAAGAGGTTGAATTTCACCATCTGCAAGCTCTTGGCTACATAAATGCTGCCTTTCCGCCTGGTGGACACAGAGGATTTTCGAGACCTTTTGTCCCGTCACAGTGCCCCAGTACCAGATGCCCAGTCGGCACTACTTCTCAAAGAAAGGTGTGCCTGCACTCCACCAGCATGTCGCACACAACATCACCGCTTCTTTGAGAAACTCTGTGTGTGACAGGGTGCATTTCACCACAGACACTTGGACGAGTAGGCATGGACAGGGGCGTTACATGTCGCTGACTGGGTACTGGGTAACTATGGTGACAGCAGGACAAGGGGCTTCTGTCCAAGTCTTGCCGTCCCCACGAGTTGTGCGTCAATCCTCTTTATCTCGAAGTTCCTCCACTGCTTCTGCCTCCTCAACCTCCTCTCGGTCCTCCACCTGCACCCAAAGCCTGTCTGGTCATGCCACAAGCTTTCTAACTGCGCAGAAGGGATCCTGTACAGCTCCTTACTATGCTGGCAGCAGGGCTCAACGTCATCAGGCGGTTTTTACTTTGAAATGTCTGGGAAATGTGAGTCACACAGCTGAGGAGTTGTGGTCAGCTCTGGAGAACCAGTTTCATGAATGGTTGTCTCCACTGGACCTGAAACCAGGGAAGGCCGTGTGCGACAATGCTGCAAACCTCAGTGCGGCCCTTCGCCGGGGCAATGTCACACACGTGCCTTGTATGGCTCACTTGTTGAACCTGGTGTCCAGCAATTTTTAGGCCACTATCCTGGACTAGATAGCCTTCTGCAGAGGGCACGGTCGCTGTGTGCTCACTTCCGCCGTTCGCATCCCTCAGCTCAGCGACTTACATCTCTACAGAAGTCGTTGAGCCTGCCACTTCACAGGCTAAAACGCGATGTGCCTACCCGGTGGAATTCAACTCTGCACATGTTGGAGCGACTGTGGCAGCACCGACAAGCCCTGGTGCAATATGTTCTGACGTATAGCCTGGGCCAACGGGATCCAGAGGTGGGGCAAATCACGCTGGAGGAGTGGTCTCAGATCAGGGACCTATGCATCCTTCTGCACAGTTTTGAAATGGCGACGAAGATGTTTAGTGCTGACGATGCCATTATCAGCATGACTATTCCGGTGATTCACATGCTGGAGCACATGTTAAACAGAATTCGGAGTCAGGTGGTGGCACAAGAGGAGGTGGAGGAAGTAGAGGAGGAGGAGTTGTATGCGGAAGGGCTAACATCTGCAAAGTCCAGACGGTCGGCAGCACCAAGGCGGCAGGCATGTGAGGGTGGGGGAGATGGTTTTAGCAGGGCGCATGGTAGCAGCCAAACTAGTGAGAAATGTGCAGGAGCCCAGGAAGAAGTGGAGGACGAACTGATGGAAGACTCATCAGATGAGGGAGACCTTGATCACATTTCTGTTGTGCGAGGTTGGGGAGAGAGGGCAGAGGAAGGAAGCATGATTGTTACCTCGCCACCAACACAACAGGGACTTGGTGCTCCTGGATGCGCAAGACACATGAGTGCCTTCTTGCTGCACTACCTGCAACATGACCCTCGAATTGTGAGAATTAGAAATAATCCTGACTACTGGGTTGCCACACTGTTAGATCCCCGGTACAAAAGTAAATTTGCAGAAATTATTCCTGCCATAGAAAGGGATGCACGCATGCAGGAGTATCAGCAGAGACTGTTGCAGAATCTTACATGTGCTTTTCCACAAAACACCAGTGGTGCACGTAGTGAATCTCACAGTTCCAACTTGCCAACTGTGGGACCGTCGAGTGTTCAGCACTCAAACCGTAACAGAAACACAGTATCTGCTGGTAACATCAATTTTGCGGAATCATTTCACCACTTTTTTAGCCCATCCTTTGCAAGGCCACAGGAGACAAGAAGTCTGACACATAGTCAACTCCTAGAGACGATGGTACAGGAGTATCTCCAAGTAAACATTGAAGCCATGACTGTGTCACTGGACCCTTGCTCTTTTTGGGCTTCCAATCTGGATAAATGGCCGGAGCTCACCACTTATGCCTTGGAGATCTTGTCATGCCCCGCAGCCAGCGTTCTGTCTGAACGTGTGTTCAGCGCTGCTGGTGGTGTGCTGACAGATAAGCGCACGCGGCTCTCCACTGATAATGTAGACAGATTCATGTTCATAAAGATGTACAAATCATGGATCCGAAAGGACTTTTCTACCCCTGTGTCATCCTGGGGAGAGTAAAAGCTTGATGATTTGTTAATATCACCTCACCAACCGTTTTAAGCTTTCAAATTACTAATCATGTTTATCTGTATCTTGCCTGTATAATAATTTTGGCCTTGTAGCACTGTGCAGTACTGATTCTATTAGGCCATCTATACTAAACTCCACCAGATTTCAAATTACTAATCATGTTTATCTGTATCTTGCCTGTATAATAATTTTGGCCTTGTAGCACTGTGCAGTACTGATTCTATTAGGCCATCTATACTAAGCTCCACCAGATTTAAAATTACACTGGTCAATGCAGTTTTTCTGTCAAAAGGTTTTAAAACATATTTTAAGTCAATTTTGGCTGCTGATTACTAATACGAACTCCGTTTTTGGCTATCACATCAGGATTTCGAGATATTTTTGATGGAAATTAATCCTATCGAATGTTTTTTGATAAAAACCTCATGATTTTCGTTACTACATTTTGTATATTTTTAATCAAGGAATAACAAATTACAAAGTCTGTGTACAGCAAATCAAATATACTTACAAAATTAAACTACAAAATATAAAAACACATATATATGGCACACAGATGAATGGCAAATGGCAGTTATTTGAACTTTCTTTTCTTGGCTGATCTGTGATGTACAACTTCTGGTTTGTCTCTCATCAAGCTCCAGCAATAGTCAACCATCATATGTGAGTCCCACCGGCCTTGATACCGTTCTTCCATTGTTTTAATGTCCTGATGAAAACGCTCCCCTTGTTCCTCGCTCACATCCCCAAGGTTCTCTGGAAAAAAGTCCAAATGGCTGTTTAAATAGTGAATCTTGGTACTCATTCTACATCCAAGATTTTGCAGACTAATTAGTAGCTCTTCCACAATCTCTTCATAGTTGTCTGCTTTCTTATTCCCTAGAAAATTCTGCACCACATTACAAAATGCATTCCGAGCTCTTTCTTCTGTCTCATTCATTGATGTGATAAAGTTTGGGTCTCTCATAAGTGTTCTTATTATACAATATTCCAGCCTTTTTCTTCTCTTCACTAAGACCTGGAAAAGTTGAACATATATATAGTTAAAGCATTCTCCACTGTGATTGAGAGCTTTGACGAACTGCTTCATCAATCCAAGTTTTATGTGCAAGGGAGGAAAGACAATGTTCTTCCTATCCACTAGTGAATCATGGATGACATTCTTATCGCCAGGTGCCAAACTCTGTCGCTGAGGCCATTCAGTTTTCACCCAATGCTCTGCTGTAGCTCTACTGTCCCAGTAGCACAGAAAACAAGGGTGTTTGAAAACTGTTTTTTTACTTTATTATCATAACAAATGGGAATTATGCATGTTCAAAGAAAACAAAGATATTCTCACATTTATTGGGAGACTAAATGAAAACTAAATTTACCTTAGTGAACCGTATAAAACGGCACTTTTCATACACTACTTATATTTTTCTTGGAATTATTGAAAATGGGCTATATACCTATAGCGCAAAAACGTGATGTGATAGAGAAATTATAAGATCAGATTTGAATTCAGCACCCTCAAATTAGTCTAAAACTGTTCTTAAAGTCCATGCCAGAATTTTTTTTTTTTTTTTGTACACCAGTGTTATTAATAATCATGTTTATCTGCATCTTGCTTGTAAAATAATTTTGGCCTTGTAGCAGTTTGCAGTACTGATTCTATTAGGCCATCTATACTAAGCTCACCAGATTTCAAATTATTACTAATCATGTTTATCTGTATCTTGCCTGTAAAATAATTTTGGCCTTGTAGCAGTTTGCAGTACTGATTCTATTAGGCCATCTATACTAAGCTCCACCAGATTTCAAATTAATAATAATTTTTGTTCTCTCTGAACGTGTGTTCAGCGCTGCTGGTGTTGTGCTGACAGATAAGCGCACGTGGCTGTCCGCTGACAATGTAGACAGACTCAGGTTCATAAAGATGAACACATCATGCATCAGCAAGGACTTTTCTAGCCCTGTGTCATCCTGGGGAGAGTAAAAGCTTGAGGATTTGGTAAAATCACCTCACCAACCGTTTAAAGCTTTCAAATTAATTATCATTTTTATCTGTATCTTGCCTGGAAAATAATTTTGGGCATAGTAGCAGTGTGGAGTACTGATTCTATTAGGCCATCTATACTAAGCTCCACCAGATTTCAAATTATTACTAATCATGTTTATCTCTATCTTCCCTGTAAAATAATTTTGGCCTTATAGCAGTTTGCAATACTGATTCTATTAGGCCATCTATACTAAGCTCCACCAGCTTTCAAATTAATAATAATTTTTAGCTGCATCTAGCCCGGAAAATAATTTTGGGGCTCCTAGATGCGCAAGACACATGGGTGCCTTCTTGCTGCACTACCTGCAACATGACCCTCAGATTGTCAGAATTCGAAATAATCCTGACTACTGGGTTGCCACACTCTTAGATCCCCCACACTCTTCGATCAACCTTTTCATTTTAATAAAGAACAAAAAAATGGTCATTTTTGAAATTATAAGCATTAGCAGGTTATTAGAAACTTAAATCAAACAGTTTTCAACTCAAAGCTTTATTCTAGGTGATGTTACATTTGCACATAGGACCCCTTGTTCGAAAGGAGCTTCTGAACTCTCTCGTCCATTGAATTTGTCAGGTTTTGGATGGTTTCTGCTTCAATTGTTTTGCATGAGAACAGAATACCCTCCCAGAGCTGTTGCTTAGATGTGAACTGCCTCCCGCCATCATAGACACTCCTTTTGATGATGCTCCAGAGGTTCTCAATGGGTTTGAGGTCAGGGGAGCATGGAGGTCACACCATAAGTTTGTCCCCTTTTATGCCCATATCAGCCAGAGATGCAGATGTGTTATGTGCATCATGAGACGGTGCATTATCATGCATGAAAATGATCTTGCTGTGGAATACATGGTTCTTCTTCTTGAACCATGGCAGGAAGTGCTGTTTGAGAAACTCCACATACATCATGGAGTTCATCTTTACCCCTTCAGGGATCCTAAAGGGGCCGACAATCTCTCTCCCCATGATTCCAGCCCAAAACATTACTCCACCTCCTCCTTGTTGGCGCCGTAGCCATGTTTGCATGGGGTGTCCATCAACCAGCCATCCTCCACTCCATCCATCTGGACTATCGAGCGTTGCACAGCACTCATCGGTGAATAAAACCGTTTTGAAGTCAGTCTTCATGTATTGTTTGGCCCATTGGAGCTGTTTCTGCTTGTGTACAGTGGATACAGGAGGTCAACAGGATGGCTTATGCACAGCTGCAAACCTCTGAAGGGCCCTGCATCTTGTTGTTCGGGGGACGTTGGAGGCACCAGCAGCTTCAAAAACTTGTCTGCTGCTATGACAAGGCTTTTTTGCCGCTGCTCTTTTAACCTGACGTAATTGCCTGTAGGAAAGAGTCCTCAATTTTCCCTTATCAGCACGCACACGTGTGTACTGTGAATCAGCTACATACTTCTTGATTGTGCAATGATCACGATGAAGTGTCTTGGCAATGTTGAATGTAGTCATGCCTTGACCTAAACACTCCACAATTTGTTGCTTCTCAGCAGCCGACACATCCTTTTTCTTTCCCATTTTGGCAGAAAATGTAGGCTGCTTAATAATGTGGGACAGCCTTCTTAAGTAGTCTTGCCTTTCATTGGACACACCTGCCAAACTAATTAGCACAGGTGTCTGCAATTGCTTACAGTGATATAAAGAGCCCTGACACACATCACCATCAATGAGTTTAACTGACAAACAAAAAAATTCTTACCTTATCACTCCTAAACACTTTTTGCATAATAATTTGGAACACAGTGTACATGTGCTTTTCCACAAAGCTCCAGTGGTTCACGTAGTGAATCTTACAGTTCTAACTTGCCAACCGTGGTCTGTATGGAGTTGTTCAATAAAGGGCCCAAAATTAAGATAACATAGACGGGAGAGGTCTCTATGAATAGGAATTCCTAAGTATTTGATACCCTGTGAGGGCCAGGCATGCCAGGAGACTCTATGGAATGCTTTCTCAGCATCTAACGAGAGTATCTAATTACAAAATTTTAACTGCATCTAGCCCAGGAAATACTTTGTGCCTAGTAGCAGTGTCTGCTAGTCAGCAGATTATCCCGGCTGTTAAGCAAGGTACACCATCTGTAGTTTGGACACTTAATTTTTTCAAAGGAAATGCTTCGGGCCCCCGGGACACTCAGTGAAGAGCATCGAGAGGCACCCCAAGCCACAGGGGCTGGGACTGGCGGTAGGACGCCTTGAAGTGGACCACCAAGCTCGATCCTTATAAAAGCTTTTTAACTGCAGCAGCTTTAGTGGACGCTACTGGAGCTGTAATTCCCGCGGCTGCTGGCATCAGACTTGCCCTCCAATAGATCCTTGTAAAAGGATTTAAAGTGTACTCATTCAAATTAGAGAGACAATTTAAATTAAAAAGCTTAGACCTGCCTCCACCGAAGGGGGGCTCGCTCGACCCACCAGCGGACAGGCACTAGTATTGGGAGAAGGGGGCTGGCCATCAGGGTCCACCGCAGCTCTGGCACAAACCCGGCGACAGGGAGGTCGCATGGGCAAGAACGGACTGGCCGTGTCAGCTTCGCACTTTTTTGGTTTTAGAAGGGCATTACATGCCTATATCTGTGTCTCCCCCTCCTTTTACTCCTCAACCTCTTTTCTTTTTGCATGACTATATGTACTTGTCACTTTTCCATGTGTTAGTGTGTCTTCTGAGCAGTTTGTCAGCATTTGGACACCTTTGAAGTGTTTTCTATGTGTTTTCTATGTGTTTCTATGTGTTTTTGTTTGCCTGCCATTGGTTTTAACGGTGTTCGACGGTGTTCCATGAACAGTTCGACGAACAGTTCGGCGAACATACGGGCGTTCGACTAACCGAACTCGAACCTTACGGGGGTGGCTCAACTCTAATTATCACTTAATATTTAAGTATGCTGACATTCCCCTATTTACCGTATAAGCCTGAAAACTGCCCCTATATACAGTATGAGCCCCACACAGCCCCCTACATATAATATAAGACCAACATAGCCCCTCTATATACAGTGTGAGTCCCCATATAGTCCCCTATATACAGTATGAGCCTCCACATAGACTTTCTACATACAATATGTGTAACGGGTCTGGGAGGCGGAACCTCTGAGCTACTATAGAAGGTGGCGGTCCTTGTAAGGGAGCGGGTGGCGACCAGGGTAGACGGGCAGGCAGTCACAGCAGGTGACCGGGACAGTCTCTGGATGAACGGGCAGGAGGTCACGGCAAGTGACCGGGGCAGTCTCTGGATGAACGGGCAGGAGGTCACGGCAAGTGACTGGGGCAGTCTCTGGGTAAAGGATTGGTACGACCTGTGGCGGCAGATGATAGACGTGAGCTCCCAGGTGAGCAGGCGAGAGTCTCTGGATAAACGGGTGGTCACAGCATGTGACGGCGGAGCCTCCAGGAAGACCAACAGACAGGTAGCAGATGAGCGCTCCCAGGTGAGCGGGCAGGAGTCTCTGGACAGGCGGGTGGTCACAGCACGTGACGACAGAGCCTCCTGGTAGGCTAGCAGACAGGCAGCAGATGAGCGCTCCCAGGTGAGCGGACAAGCTGCTCCTTAGACAGACTGACAGGAGTTGGAAGGCAGACCGTCGGACCTCAGGCAAGCAGGCAGGTAGAAGATGTGCGCTCCCAGGTGAGCGGGCAAGCTGGTCCTTAGACAGACTGACAGGAGTTGGAAGGCAGACCGTCGGACCTCGGGCTAGCAGGCAGGTAGCAGGATATCAGGCAGGAATTAGACAGCAGACTGGCAGGAATCTGGCAGGTAACTGGCAACGGGACCTGAGGGCTGAAGCAGAGTAGTGAACAGTGCTACAACATTGCTCGGGCACCTCCATTTTGGAGGAGGTGCCTTTTATATGGGAGGTCCTCCGGCAATTGGCCGGGGACTCCTTAGGACGGCGCGCGCGGTCCCTTTAAGAGAGGGGGAGCGCGCGCGCGCGCCCTAAGCACACTGCCGGGGAAGGAGCGCGTGCCGGAAGCAGCGGGGAGAGAAGCGCTGGAGGACGCCGCGCCAGGAGCGGGGAGGTGAGAGGGACGGCGTCTCTGCCTAGAACGGGGCAGAGACGCCGATGCTACAGTACCCCCCCCTTTAGGCCCCCTCTTTTTTTGGCCAGAAAGAAATTTCTCAAGGAGAAGCGGGGCGTTGATGTTCTCCCTGGGTTCCCAAGTTCTCTCCTCAGGACCAAACCCCTTCCAGTCTACCAGAAAAAAGGTTTTTCCTCTTACCCTCTTGGAGGCCAGAATACTCTCTACCTCAAAGATGTCATCAGCGGAAACCGGAGCAGGAGGGGCACCTGGATTTTTGGAAAAAAAGTTAAAGACAACGGGTTTGAGGAGAGATACGTGGAAGGAGTTGGGGATCCGTAGGGTGGCCGGGAGTTTTAATTTGTAGGCCACAGGGTTAATTTGCCTGAGGACTTCGAAGGGGCCGATGAATCGAGGACCCAACTTGTAGGAGGGTACTTTGAGCCGCACATGTTTGGATGAGAGCCAAACCTTGTCTCCCGGACGGAATTGGGGCGGATCCAGACGTCTCTTATCAGCATATCTCTTCATCCGCTCAGAGGAGAGAAGAAGAGCGGACCTGGTGCTCTCCCAAATAGTAGAAAATTCGCTGACAAGAGACTCCGCAGCAGGGTTGTCCACAGAAACGGAGACAGGAAGTGGAATCCGGGGATGTTGGCCACCGACTATAAAGAACGGGGATTTGGAAGAGGACTCGCTCTCATGGTTGTTATAAGAGAACTCGGCCCATGGTAGGAGATCCACCCAGTCCGAGTGGTGAGCATCAACGAAGTGCCGGAGGTAGCTGGTCAAGATCTGATTGATCCGCTCCACTTGACCATTGGACTGAGGGTGGTAAGCGGAGGAGAAATCCAGGGTAATGTCCAGCAGCTTACATGTGGCTCTCCAGAAGCGAGAGGTGAACTGAACCCCACGATCCGACACGATGTGGAGGGGCAGACCATGGAGACGGAAGATGTGGCGGATAAAGTCTTTAGCCAGCTCGGGTGCAGACGGAAGACCAGGCAGGGGAATGAAGTGGGCCATCTTAGAAAAACGGTCAGCGACAACCCAAATGACAGTACAACAGGCAGAAACTGGAAGGTCGGTGATAAAGTCCATAGCGATGTGTTGCCAAGGAGCAGCAGGTACGGGAAGGGGCAGGAGATGGCCGGCAGGTAGATGTCGGGGAACTTTGTTACGGGCACAGGATGAACAGGCCGCGACGAAGTCTACCACGTCCTTACGCAGGGTAGGCCACCAGTAATGCCGGGTAATGAGTTGGAAGGTCTTCTTTTGGCCAGCATGGCCAGCTAGTTTAGAAGAATGTCCCCAGCGAAGAACCCTCTCCCGATCTGGCACAGCTACGAACGTCTTACCGGGTGGAAGACGAGTCAGATCCAAGGGGGCCACTTTCATCACCTTGGAGGAGTCGATGATGTGCGTAGGTTCCTCCTCTTGATCGGAGGACAGAAAGGACCGGGACAAGGCATCAGCTTTGACGTTCTTGTCCGCCGGACGGAAATGAAGAATGAAGTCGAAGCGGGCAAAAAACAACGACCACCGGGCCTGGCGAGGATTGAGTCTCTGGGCATTTTGGAGATATGCCAGGTTTTTGTGATCCGTGTAGATAATTACCGGGTAGAGAGCCCCTTCAAGCAGATAGCGCCACTCTCCCAGTGCCAATTTGATGGCTAGCAATTCACGGTCTCCTATGGAGTAGTTGCGCTCCGACGAGGAGAAGATTTTGGAGAAGAAGCCACACGTTACCATTCTCCCGGTAGAAGACTTCTGGGTGAGCACTGCTCCGGCTCCGGAGGAGGAGGCATCAACCTCCAGGTAGAATTGTTTATTACAGTCCGGACGGTGCAGGACGGGAGCAGAGGCGAAGGCTTTCTTTAGGGAAAGGAAGTCCTCCTCGGCTTCAGGCGACCATGTCCTGGGGTTAGCCCCCTTACGGGTAAGTGCAGATATGGGAGCAGTCCGAGACGAGAAGTGTGGGATGAAAAGACAATAGTAATTAGCGAAGCCCAGGAATCGCTGTATCGCCTTCAAACCTTCAGGACGAGGCCATTTTAGAACGGAAGAGAGCTTCTCGGGATCCATTTGCAGACCTGTTTGGGAGATGACATAGCCCAAGAACGGAAGGGAGGTCTGATCGAAGAGGCACTTCTCGTATTTGGCATAAAGGTGGTTCTGCCGAAGCCTAAGCAGGACCTGACGAACATCCCTCCGGTGTGTGGGGAGATCCGGAGAGAAGACCAAGATATCGTCCAGGTATACCACTACGCAGGAGTACAGGAGGTCACGGAAGATGTCGTTGACTAGTTCCTGAAAGACCGCGGGAGCATTACAGAGACCGAAGGGCATCACAAGGTACTCGTAGTGACCGTCCCGGGTATTGAATGCCGTCTTCCACTCGTCTCCTTGACGGATACGGACCAGATTATACGCTCCTCGTAGATCCAGCTTGGAGAAGATCCTGGCGCCCTTGAGACGGTCAAACAATTCGGAGATGAGTGGCAGGGGATATTTGTTTTTTACCGTGATGAGATTGAGTCCTCTGTAGTCAATACAGGGACGTAGCGAGCCGTCTTTCTTTTTGACAAAGAAGAATCCGGCTCCAGCCGGGGAGGTAGACTTTCGGATAAATCCCCTGGCCAGATTCTCTTCAATGTACTCAGACATGGCTCGGGTCTCGGCTGCAGACAACGGGTAGATACGCCCACGGGGAGGAGTGGTGCCAGGTACCAGGTCGATCGGGCAATCGTATGGCCTATGGGGTGGCAACGTCTCAGCTTCCTTCTTACCGAAGACGTCCGCATACGGCCAGTAGGGAGCCGGGAGACCAGGTAAGTTAGCTGGAGTAGGCTGAGGGCGAAGTGGACGGACCGGGACCAGGCAGGTCCTATGGCAGTCAGGACCCCATCGGAGTACTTCACCGGACCGCCAGTTCAATACGGGTTCATGTGTCTGGAGCCAAGGTAGACCTAGCAACAGGGAGTGAGAAAGTCCGGACAGCACATGGAATGAGATCTCCTCAGAGTGCAGCATTCCCACCTGCAGGGTTATGGGTTCAGTGACGAGCAGGATGGTCTCCGAGAGAAGTCTTCCATCCACGGAGGCGACTGACAATGGTTCAGCCAGGGACTTGGTGGGAATATGGTATCTCTCTACCAGAGAGTGGGAGATGAGGTTTCCAGCAGCTCCAGAATCCAGATGGGCGAGTTCAAAGAGACGGTTCTCTCCCCAAGCAATAGAGACCGGTAAGGTCAGAGACGGAGAGGGCTTACTTTTGTCTAGGACGACCTCTCCGAGTGGTCCTAGACACTGGCGTTTCCCGGCTTTTCCGGGCAGGAACGGATGAAGTGCTTCATACTGCCACAATAGAAACAGCTTCCCTCGGCTCGGCGAGATTCTCGGCGAGAACCGACCATCTTGGTCTGGTCGACCTGCATAGGCTCAGGAGAGTGTACCTGAGGAGAGACGGAGGGAGTGACGGGTTTCTGAAAAGTAGGAGCTAGACGTGGAAACCTCCTCTCACGGGTGATCTCTTTGGCACGATCCTGGAACCGCAGGTCAATCCGGGTGGCAAGAGTTATTAGGTCATCGAGAGTGGTAGGAATGTCCCGACCGGCAAGTTCATCTTTAATACGGCCGGACAGACCCTCCCAGAAGACGGAAACCAGAGCGTCATTATCCCAGGCCAGCTCCGAGGCAAGGGTACGGAACCATATGGCATATTGGCCCACGGTGAGACTTCCCTGACGGAGGCGTAGCAGAGATGATGCGGATGAGGTCTTCCATCCGGGTTCGTCGAAGACTTTCCGGAAAGCCGTGAGAAAGGCAGGCAAGTCGGACACCAGGGGGTCTCCTCTCTCCCATAGAGGATTTAGCCAGGCCAGGGCCTCCCCGGTGAGATGGGACATGAAGAAGGCAATTTTGGCCCGGTCGGAGTTAAACTGGTGAGACAGGAGTTCAAAGTGCAGGGTGCACTGATTTATGAAGCCCCGAGCCTGGGCGGAGTCGCCTCCGAAACGAGGAGGTGCAGAAAGCCGGGGTCCGGGGTAGGATACCATGTTATTAGTGGGCAGTGGAGCTGCCGGATTGCGAGTCATGGCACTGGCGGTGGTTGCAGGCAGAGCAGTCAGAGTGTCCAGGCGAGAATTGACATTCCGCAGGTGACCCAGGATGGAGTCCTGCTGGGACCTCTGACGGGACAGTTCATGACACAGGTCCGAGAGCGAGGGAGCTTGGGTGCCACCGGGTTCCATGGCCCGAGCAAACTGTAACGGGTCTGGGAGGCGGAACCTCTGAGCTACTATACAAGGTGGCAGTCCTTGTAAGGGAGCGGGTGGCGACCAGGGTAGACGGGCAGGCAGTCACAGCAGGTGACCGGGACAGTCTCTGAATGAACGGACAGGAGGTCACAGCAAGTGACCGGGGCAGTCTCTGGATGAACGGGCAGGAGGTCACGGCAAGTGACCGGGGCAGTCTCTGGATGAACGGGCAGGAGGTCACGGCAAGTGACCGGGGCAGTCTCTGGGTAAAGGATTGGTACGACCTGTGGCGGCAGATGATAGACGTGAGCTCCCAGGTGAGCAGGCGAGAGTCTCTGGATAAACGGGTGGTCACAGCATGTGACGGCGGAGCCTCCAGGAAGACCAACAGACAGGTAGCAGATGAGCGCTCCCAGGTGAGCGGGCAGGAGTCTCTGGACAGGCGGGTGGTCACAGCACGTGACGACAGAGCCTCCTGGTAGGCTAGCAGACAGGCAGCAGATGAGCGCTCCCAGGTGAGCGGACAAGCTGCTCCTTAGACAGACTGACAGGAGTTGGAAGGCAGACCGTCGGACCTCAGGCAAGCAGGCAGGTAGAAGATGTGCGCTCCCAGGTGAGCGGGCAAGCTGGTCCTTAGACAGACTGACAGGAGTTGGAAGGCAGACCGTCGGACCTCAGGCTAGCAGGCAGGTAGCAGGATATCAGGCAGGAATTAGACAGCAGACTGGCAGGAATCTGGCAGGTATCTGGCAGGTAACTGGCAACGGGACCTGAGGGCTGAAGCAGAGTAGTGAACAGTGCTACAACATTGCTCGGGCACCTCCATTTTGGAGGAGGTGCCTTTTATATGGGAGGTCCTCCGGCAATTGGCCGGGGACTCCTTAGGACGGCGCGCGCGGTCCCTTTAAGAGAGGGGGAGCGCGCGCGCGCACCCTAAGCACACTGCCGGGGAAGGAGCGCGTGCCGGAAGCAGCGGGGAGAGAAGCGCTGGAGGACGCCGCGCCAGGAGCGGGGAGGTGAGAGGGACGGCGTCTCTGCCTAGAATGGGGCAGAGACGCCGATGCTACAATATGAGCCCTCATATAGCCTCCTATTTACATGATGAGCCCCCACATAGCCCCCTATAAACAGTATGAGCCCCCATATAGCCTCTCTATATAGAGTGTGAGCTCTCACATATCCTCCTATAAACAGTATGAGCCTGAACAATTCCTCCTATAAACAGTATGAGCCCCCACATGAACCCTATAAACAGTATGACCCTCACATAGCTTCCTATATCCAGTATGAGCCCCCATATGGCCCCCTATAAACAGTGTGAGCCCCCACATAGCCTCTCTATATAGAGGTTGAGCCTCACATATCCTCCTATAACAGTATGAGCCCTCATTTAGCCACTCTATATACAGTATGAACCCCACATAACCCCATATACTGTATACAGTATGTGCCCACACATAGCCTCCCTATATACAGTATGAGCCCTAGGTAACCTCCTATATACAGTATGAACCCCCACGCAGCCCTATATAAACAGTATGAGCCCCACATAGTCCCTTTATACAGTATGAGCCCCCACATAGCCTCCTAAATACAGTATAAGCCCCCATATAGCCTCCTATATGCAGTATAAGCCCCCACATATTTTCCCATATACAGCATAAGCCCCCCACATAGTCTCCTATATACATTGTGAGCCCCATCATAGCCTCCTATATATACTGTGAGCACCCTCATAGCCTCCTATATACAGTATGAGGCCGCACATAGCCTCCTGTATACAGTGTGAGCTCCACATAGCCTCCTAAATACAGTTTGAGCCACCACGTAGCCTTTGTATATACAGTGTGAGCCCCCACATAGACTCATATATACATGCAGAAAAAACATACTCATCTCGCTCCTGTTCCCCGGGTGTGCTGCTCCGGTCTCCAACACCCTGACTCTCCATGCAGCAGACGCGATGAGGTGACGTGAATTACATTTTGCAGAGACAAGTCATGGATGGAAGAAGTGGTTATGGTGGTGTTGGCTGAATGAAAAAGAAAAGGGAAAGTGAACAACTATGATCAGAGAGATGGTAGATGACTTAATATACATATATAAATTTGACACTGCAGCTTGCAAAGGAAGGAGCTGAAGAAGCGAAGAGTGAGAATTCTCACAGCAGCTGCAAGCTACACAGGATGTCCCTTCCCCTGACGCCATGTGCCTATTCAAGAAACATAATTCAACAGCGAGTTATGGGGAAAAGATTAATCTCAGTGATACACAAAATAGACCTGAGGGGATGCGGATTGTAACCCTAGTTTTAAACATAGTCCAGCGTAAGGAAAGGAGATACCCAGCACAGCCTTGCAGGGGCCCCTAGGACTCTGATGTTTAGCATCCATGCGTAGCAGGGGCCCGGCTGGGTCCAATGACACCAGAACGGGCTCCCTAGGACTGTCCAGTAAGAACATATGGCCCATTTTAGTTTTGGGAGCTCTTAGCTGGGAAATAACAGGGATGGAGACTTGGGCTCCACCAGGGGTGCAGTAGGGGGAGTGACACAGAGAGTTTGAAGGTCTCTGTAGCTAGAGCCTATTGTCTTTTTCCTGGGGAGGTCGTGATATCAAGTCATCCACCTGATTGTCACAGCTGACACCCGGTGCTATGTGCAAGGAACGGTCCCGCACCGCTCCCTGCACATTAACCCCCGAAATGCTGTGATTGAAATCGATCGCAGCATTCTGGTGGCAAGAGGAGGTTAGCGCGATACTTACCTTCTCTGCCGGCATCCCGCAGCGTCTGAGTCCGGTCCCAGATGTTGTCATGGTGACCCGATGTCATCATGACAACATCCGGGTCATCAGAAGGCAGGAAGTTGCTTTGGTCATGCGCCACGCGTGACCAAAGTAACTTTTCCCTGTGCAGCGCTGACAGGCTGCATAGCACAGGGATGGTGATGAAGTTAACCCCTTTAGTGAACAGGGTAAAAAAATAAAATAAAAAACAAAACATAAAACGATGCTTTATCATACCACCAAACAAAAAATGGAATAAAACGAGATCAAAAAGACAAATGTAAATAAAAATGGTACCGCTGAAAACGTCATCTTATCCCGCAAAAAACAAGCCACCATACAGCTCCAACGGCAGAAAAATAAAACATTTATAGCTCTCTAGCGATGCATAAACAATTCTTTTTTCTATAAAATAGTTTTCATTGAGTAAAAGTGCCATAACGTGAAAAAAAAATGTAACTGTGGTACCGCTGTAAACGTACTGACCCGAAGAAAAAAGCTTCCTTATCAATTTGACGACACATAGAACGGCATAAAAAAACCACCAAAAAACAATTCGTGAATTGTTGTTTTTTGTTTATTCTGCCTTCCAAAAATCGGAATAGAAAGCAATCAAAAAATGTAATGTGCCCAAAAATGGTACCAATAAAAACATCAACTTGTCCCACAAAAAAAAAAAAAATATGGAAAAATTATAGCTCTCAAAAAATTGCGATCCATAAACTAGTCTTTGCAAAAAAAAAGGGTTTTTTAGTGTGTGACAGCTCTCAATCATAAAAACCTGATATGAATCTAGTATCCCTGTAATTGCACCGACCCGAAAAATAAAGTTGTCTAATCACTTATACCGCACGAGGAATGGCGTAAAAAATAAACTTTAGGGTTAGGGATAGGGTTGTGCTAGGGTTAGGGTTAGTGTTGTGCTAGGGTTAGGGTTGGGCTAGGGTTAGGGTTGGGCTAGGGTTTGGGTTGGCTAGGGTTAGGGTTGGGCTAGGGTGAGGGTTGAGCTAGGGTGGGGCTAGGGGTAGTGTTGGGGTAGGGTGGAGCTAGGGTTAGGGTTGGGCTAGGGGTAGCATTGAGCTATGGGTAGGGTTGTGCTAGGGTTAGGTTTGTACTAGGGTTAGGGTTGTGCTATGGTTAGGCTAGGATTGGGTTAGGGTTGGGCAAGGGTTAGGGTTGCGTTAGGGTTGAGCTAGGGTTAGGGTTGGGCTAGGGTTAGGGTTGAGCTAAGGTTGCGTTTGGGCTAGGGTTGTGGTTGTATTAGGGTTGGGGTTGGGATTTTTTCAGAAGTAAAGAAAAAAATACCGTCTATATGGCAACTAATGTTGAGCACAAGAGCTCGCTACTTGAGTTTGCATCGGGTGCTCGGGTATGCACCGAGTATAGCGGGTGCTCGAGTGACATGCTCAAGTCTCCGCCTCAAATGTTTTGCAGCTGTTATATAGCAAAAAAAACCTTGCTGGGACTGCCTGTCATGCACAAGCGATCCCCACATGTTTTTATTTGGGTGACTAACAACCATGAAACATGCGGGCGGGGACTCGAGCATGTCACTTGAGCGCCCGCCATACATGGTCCATACCTGAGTACCCGATGCAAACTCAAGTAGCGAGCACTTGCACTCAAGACTAATGACAACTTATTCAATATGATGACCTAATGTTATCAAATTCTGTGTCGTACCTCTGGGTTCAAAATGTTCACTATACCCCTTGATAAAATCCTTCAGGGGTGTAGTTTCCAAAATGGAGTCACTTGGGGGGGGGGGTTCCACTATTTAGGCACATCAGGGGCTCCCCAAACGCAACATGGCGTCCACTAATTCAAGCAAATTTTACATTCAAAAAGTCAAATGGCGTTCCTTCTCTTCCGAACCCTGCCGTGTGCCCAAACAGTGTTTTTTCCCCACATATGGGGTATCGGCTTACTCAGGAAAAATTGCACAACAAATCGCGTGGTGCAATTTCTCCTGTTACCCTTATGAAAATGCAAAATTGGGGTCTGCAAAACATTTTTGTTGGAAAAATGTGAAAATGTTATTTTTACAGCTCCATGATATAAACTTCTGTGAAGCACCTGGGGGTTCAAGGTGCTCACCACACACCTAGATAAGTTCCCTGAGGGGTCTAGTTTCCAAAATGGTGTCACTTGTGGGGGGTTTCCACTGTTTAGGCACATCGGGGGCTCCCCAAACGCAACATGGTGTCCGCTAATTTTTCAAGCAAATTTTACATTCAAAAAGTCGAAAATGAAAAAAAATTGCGGTCTAAAGTAACATTTTTGTGAAAAAAGTTAAATGTTCATTTTTTTCTTCCACTTTCCAAAAATTACTGTGAAGCACCTGAAGGGTTAATAAACTTCTTGAATGTGGTTTTGAGCACCTTGGGGGGTGCAGTTTTTACAATGGTGTCACTTTTGGGTATTTTCTATCATAAAGGCCCCTCAAAGTCACGCCAGATGTGATGGGGTCTCTAAAAAAGTATTTTTGTAAATTTTGTTGTAAAAATGAGAAATCGCTGGTCAATTTTTAACCCTTATAGCTCCCTAAAAAAAAAAAATGTGATTCCAAAATTGTGCTGATGTAAAGTAGACATGTGGGAAATGTTATTTATTAACTATTTAGTGTAACATATCTCTATTTAAGGGCATAAAATTTAAAATTTTGAAAATTGCAAAACTTTCTACATTTTTACCAAATTTCTGATTTTTTCACAAATAAACGCAAGTGATGTCAAAGAAATTTTACCACAATCATGAAGTACAATATGTCACGAAAAAACAGTCTCAGAATCAGCGGGATCCATTTGAAGCGTTCCAGAGTAATTACCTCATAAAGTGACAGTGGTCAGAATTGTAAAAATTGGCCTGGTCATTAACGTGCAAACCACCCTGGGGGTAAAGGGGTTAATACTAGACCTCTGAGCATAAGACGGAAAAGTCGTGGAACTATGGAAATCACAGGTCGGAGAGACGTGTTGGTGATCTGCAAATGATAAAATAATGGATACAACATTTTCAAAACGTCTCAATTTATCCAGTATCGAGTATGATCCCCAAGCACAGAAATCCCCGCACTTACAGCCTCGGCTCCTGTTTTTACTTTATTGTATGGTTCGTTTATCCGCATTATCCACATTGTGGTTTTTACAGGTTTTATCTATATATTTTGTCTATGCACATTTTAACCTGAGTGTTACGAATCTGCGAACTCAGATATCCTGTGTTAAGTATTGTGGAATTTTTCAGGCTCAAACTAAGAAACGTAGAGCTCAGAAACGCGTTGCCGTCTGGTTGAAGTACGTTTTGCTGATGGCATTTGTACATTTTTCATGTGCTATTTTTGTACGAAGCCACTTAAATTTGGTTGTGTTTATATGGATTAAATAAAGTGCTGACTTTTATGGAAAAAGGGAGTGTTGGCCTGAATTTCACATTGCTATATCACTTTTCATACTTTTGCATAGACCTGGTCAGAGAGTCTGGACATGTACAGTAACTCTGCTCTACAGACTCCGGCCACAAGGTAAGTTTAGTCTTACAGAGCCGCTATCTGTCACCATGCACACTCAGATTTTATCAGCTCAAATGTCTCCCGTACCCCTAGACTGTACCTGTTATATTTCCCCATCAACTACATGATGACAATTAGCAGCCATAAACTTAATGCATTGTAGGGGTTTTCCAGGTTTACTATATTGACCTCTTCACCGGTGGGGTTCAACATCAACTGACATCCAACAATCGGAATTATTATAAAGACATTTGTAACTGTGGACCATAGCACAGTATTGGAACTCAGTGGTTGCAAAACCACAGATTGATATGGGGGTGGGGGAGGCATTTACAAAACCTAGGTGCCATAGACATTGACTGAAAATAAGTCCACTTAAGAAATGGAAGTCTGCACATGTGTAGGAGAACAGTGGTAGGCAGGACAAAGATACCAGTCTCCTCCTGGAGGGCAATTTTACAGATTGTGTAAACCAATGGGACGTAGATTGAGAACTGGATCACTAATGATCGACTATTATTGTGATTGTGACAGGTAATCAAATTTTTCACTAGTGGCTACTAGAGGTGAAATGTAGTATTGCATCCCAACCAGTTAAAGGATTAGGAACTAGGGATGTCACGGGTGTGTCAGGCTTGACATACAGTCATTCTGGATCCGGCTGTAGAAGGTCGCTGCGCTTGGCCTTGCAGACACCTTCTTGATCCTTTCATCATCCCTCCCACTCTAGCACCCAGCGGTGATCTCCACGATCGCCTGCTAATTAACACACCCTTTCTGGATCTTTAAATATACTCAGTTTCTCAAGAGAGTTGCTGGTGATAGAGTAAATTCCTCTGTTCAGGTCTGGAGTTCTAGCAGTCAGCGATATTCTTCTTGGAGTTCCTTTATGGATTGTAGTTGTGTTCTCTCTGGTGTCTCCTCAAAGCTAAGTGTATCTCCTTGTCTGTTTCCCTTGTTTGTCTTTAGTTGCAGTGGGGCCGACTAGTGCTAACTCCTCCCCCTCCCTACCTAGGGCCTAGCTCTAGGGTCAGCCAGGGCTAAGGTATCCTGCTTGGCGATAGGTGTGGAACCTATTTAGGAACGATAAGGGAGTCATGGTGTTGTTAGATCTGCTTAGGGGTCTCCACTCCCCCTTTCCCTAGTTTCTGGGCTTTCCCCCTTTTCCCGTTGTCGTACGCCGGGTTCTTCCCATACCTAGCATGACAAGGGATGAGCAGACCCGTGGAAGTTCAGGTTTTGGTACCCAACTGAACTTTAGTCCAAAGTTTGGTTCGGGTACCAAAACTGTACCCGAACTTGATCCAGTACATGGACCCCATTGAAATCATTGTGAACTCCAACTTTTGAGATGGAAAAATCTCACTCTCCCTCCTTCTCTTTTCTCTATCTCTCTCCTCCCGCTTCTCTCCTCCCTCTCTCTCTTTCCTCCCTCTCTCTCTCCTCCCTCTCTCTCTCTCCTTCATCTCTCCTCCATCTCTCTCTCCTTCATCTCTCTCTCCTCCATCTCTCTCTCCTCTATCTCTCTCTCTCCTCCATCTCTCTCCCTCGCACTCTTCTCCATTTCTCTCTTCTCAATCTCTCTCTCCCTTGCTCTTTGTCCTCCATCTCTTTCTCTCTCCTCCCTCTATCTCTCTCCTCCCTCTCTCTCTCTCCTCCCTCTCTCTCTCTCCTCCTTTGCTCTGTCTCCTCCATCTGTCTCTCCTCCATATCTCTCTCTCATCCATCTCTCTCCCTTACCCTTTCCTCCATCTCTCTCACTCTCTCCTCTCTCTCACTTGCTCTTTCTCCTCCATCTCTTCCTCTCCCCCCCATATAATGCTCCATGCAGGATTTAACTTCTCACCCCCATATAATGCCCCATACAAGATGTCACCTCTCCCCCCATATAATGCCACATGTAGGATGTCACCTCTCCCCCCATATAATGCCCCATGCAGGATGTCACCTCCCCCATATAATGCCCCATAGGATATCACCAACCCCATATAATGCCCCATGCAGGATGTCACCCCCCTCCATATAATGCCCCATGCAGGATATCACCCCCCTCTCTTTAAAATGCCCCATGCAGGATGTCACCCCCCATATAATGCCCCATGCAGGATGTCACCCCCCCATATAATGCCCCATGCTGGATGTCACCCCCCCCATATAATGCCCCATGCAGGTTGTCACTCCCCCATATAATGCCCCATGCAGGATATCACCCCCCCCATATAATGCCCCATGCCTCCGTACATTAAAAAAAATAATAATCAAATACTCACCTCACTCCTCCTTACCTGCTGCCGCTGCTCAGGTCCGTACTCCAGCGTCGCCGGCGTCTTCCCGCCCTGCGCTGCCTGTGATGGCTCAGCGGATCTGCGGAGGCAGGAGGAGAGGTAAGTATCCGGCTGCTGGGCCCTGAGCAAGCGGGGGAGAAGGGCGGGCGCTGGCACCGCTCTCCTCCGCCCATAGCCCGATTCATGCTTAGTATGTCCTGCCAGCCTCCTTGGTACTTTCATGCCCACCCAGCATGTCCTGCCAGCCACTGGTGGTAGTACATGCTGCTAGGCATAGTAACAGTAACGAGAGGTTGGCAGCAGGACAGGCTGGGCAATGGGCATGATGATAATCATGCCCATTGCCCAGTAGCATTTACTGACAGCCTCGGCCAGGGGTCCTCTCAGCCACCCCTCCCCCCTATCCCTTCCTCCCCTCCCGACCCCTGCTTTTCATACTCACGCGTCGAGATGAGCTGCAGGCCTGCAGCCGCTGCCTAGGGCAACGGCGGATCCGTCCTCCACAGCGCGCACAGGAAGCCGTCCCAGGGCGATGATGTCATCGCCCTGAGACTGACCTCCTGCGCACGCGCCGGCAGAGGTGGCAGAGGGGCACTGCGGCAGCAGGCAGAGCAGGGAGACCAGTCTCCTTGCTGTGCTGCTGCAGAGGGCCCATCACTAATCATATCGGCAGTGCTGCCTATCTGATTAGCGAACCGGGAGGTCCTCTGTTCTCTGTACAGGGCCCAGTGGGTGTGAGGGCGGGGCTTAGGGGCATGGCCATCGGAACCCGGAGCCCACCGGGGGTTTTCCCGATCATACGGTGGGCCAGTACGCCCCTGCCCATAATCCCAGCTGGGGGCTGGGATTCGAAGCATGGTAAGGCCCAAACTAGACATGGCCACCATGAATTTCTAGTAAACAGAAAAAAACACATGTAGGGACTCCATCTTTAATAAAAAAAAAAATCCTCGTTCCGACGTAATCCATGGGTCTTCTGTCTTCAGCTCTGCTACATCTTTGCCATCAGAGAAATATGTCTGCTGACAGATGAGCAGGCACAGAATGACACTGGAGCACTGTTACTGTGTAGTGCGGCACTATGTTGCTTTTTTGTCATTTCATGCTGTGTAGAAATCTTGGGAAAAGTGTGGATTGTGCTCTGGAAGTGATCAGTTATAGCTAACTATGTTATTTTCTGCAGAGATAAGTCCTGCATAGAAGATGGGATATATCGGTCTGCAGATAAAGAACTTCACCTAGAGACATCACTGGTGAGTATGTGTATTACCTATGTTGAGTATATGTATTACCTATACACACACACTGACACTATATACAGAGCTCCTGTGTATAATATTAATGGTGATCATTGCATTACCTGTACACTGACACTATATACAGAGCTTCTGTGTATAATGTCACTGGTGATGACTGATAACCTGTACACTATATACAGAGCTCCTGTGTATAATATCACTGGTGATCACTGTATAACCTGTACACTGACCCAATATACAGAGCTTTTTTACATTTTTATTATTTTAGCATTATTTGTCACTATGTTGTGGCATTATGTGCTTTGGTCATGAGATGACGATATTTGTCCCTTGTATGTGGTATTATTCAGTCACTATGTGGTGGTAATATGTGGTCTCATGGTGTGTCAGTATTTATACCTTGTATCTGGTAGCATTTGATCACTATGTGGTGGTATTATGTGCTTTTGTCATGGTGTGGCGGTATTTGTGCCTTGTATGTGGCATTATTTGGGCACTATGTGGTGGTACTATGTGAACTGGTCACGGTGTGGTGGTATTTCTGCCTTCTATCTGGTAATATTGGTCTTGGTAGAGTGGATTGTGGTTGGTCATTTGTTTTATCTGATATCAATAAGGGGAAACCTCTTTATTTCCAATATATATTAAATACTTGGATGTTTAACCCCTCCCTGCCCTGTGACTATTACACAGCAGCAGAGATGCAGTTGCAAAGGTTCACCAGAGAAAGCAAGTTGGCATTTGGTGAGATTTTCACCTCTGTATTTATAAGACAAAACCAGGAGTGGGTGAGAAATTCATAAAACATTACCTCGGATTGCTCCACTCCTGGTTTTGTCTTATAAATACAGAGGTAAAAATCTCACCAAATACTCAAAGTGCCACAATCTTCTGACAGTGCTGATTCCACCAATAAATAAGTGATCACCTTCCCAACCTGTGCATCGCTGATAACTTGTTTTCACCAATAAAAACCCTTTAATGCAAACTACAGTAATTGTACATCGCATTTCTGGTGAGCGCACAGTGATGGGCAGAAGCGGCCAATATAATGGGTATAACGGCTAACAGGTATTTGCAAATAGCTGAAGGGTGGGTGGGCCCCTGGAGTCAATGTCCCTGGTGGGCCCCAGACACCCCAGTCCGGCGCTGTTGACAGCAGTGACCTGGGGGTCTGAAATGCTTCCTGGGGCGATCCCCATGCTGTCCCCATGTCATTTGAGCACTGTCACTATCGTTTTGGGCACTTTTTAGGCTTTCTACAGACTGTCGGGGGTGCCGCCGCAAAAATGCTCGGGTCTCCCATAGACTAACATTGGGCTCGTTGCTCGGGTCGAGCACCCGAGTATCACGGTGAGCTCGGCCCGAGCTTCGAGCACCCGAGCATTTTAGTGCTTACTCAACACTAATTGCCACTCTTCGTAATGTGCAAACAATGTCTTCTTCAGGTGGATTCCACATGGATCCCTCATGAAAATCACTAGATAAAAATGTAAATGATTGAACATATGCACTGCAATATAAAAACAACTTGCTGTGCATTGTGTATTTTTCAGTCTTTTTCAGCTTCTTTTCTCCGCTTCCAGCTTTGAAAATTATGAAGTGGTTAAAGAAAGTGATCGGTTCATTCTGCTGGTGGCTTCTGTTTGGAAGCCGCTCACTATTTTATATGTAGTTAACAAAAACACTGATGTTTTCCTTAAGTGTCTTCTTATAAAATAAAAAATCAGTGGGTATGCTGGCGTCTATAAGGTGCTGTGTGTACGTACCCTTAGGAATAACAGAATCTCTGGTCATCTCCTCCATTTTTGGCCAGAGTTTAGAGGATTAATGGGAGACATAGAACCGCTATTCTCCAGTTTGGGATCTAACCCTTCAGACATACTATATATGAGGTATAGTATTAATATACCATAAAAGTCAGTAATAATCAATTAAATGCGAAAAGACATTAAACAATTTTAATTTTTTATTTCTTTGAATTAAAATTGCATGGAAGGATGAAGACAAGTTCTTGGAGGAGCCTTCAACTTTTGCACGTGTCTCTTGCTGGTCAGGAGGCCACAGGTAGGTGGTACAACTCCTTCCATACAGGTACAGCATTAATGGTGGATGTGCTGTAGTTTCTTCAGAGCGCTAGATTTGGGGGTTTTCTGTCCTCGAGATGTCAATGGTGCGTTGGTGGCAGCAGCCAAAAATGCAGCTTTCTCTGACAGCACGAGCAGCCCTGGATAATCCACGCCGGCAGGATGTTATCATCCGGCGGAAGAGAGAACCTAGGAGAAAAGATGTAAAACTGATGTAAGTAATGGGACTCCATATTAGAGGACACTACTGTGGTGTCACTGTAGCATGACGTTAGAGGAATCTCATCATATAGAGGAGCAGAATCATTGTCAGCCATCATACATGTGACAATCCCACCACTGACGGATAACATCTGCTCCACATGACTTCTTCTCACTGACGTCATACAACATGGAGATTATCGTCACACTTACCTCGCCTAGTTTCCCCCTCTTCAACTTTCTCTGTTTTTAGTTGTTTTCTCAGTGTTCGAAAATATTTTCTTCTCTTCTGAACTGGAGATTCTAATCAAAAAGCCAGAAAAAAATGTTGATTATAAACTCCTAAAAGATGAGCTTTGTATCTTTATAGAGTTATGCAACTGATTAATATGAACCTGTAGCTTTTCTGGGTTCCGGTGGTGTCTCCCCAAAGAACCATGTCCCCATATTAATATGACATTACTTTCAGCAAGCCACAGTGTTATATAATCAGTTAGATAAAACTTCATTGTAACTTTAAAGAAGACCCATCACCAGGTCAAAAGTGTCCAAGATTCGCTCTTATTTTATGTCGGCTTCTCCCCTGAGTATTCTGATATTTGTTTTCCTAAAATCCACAGTACGGTTGTAGAGATATGGGACTTTTTATTTAGTGTTAATTATTATGGTCTTTATCATGTGGGCGTGGTAACCTAAGGGCACGCCCCAGAGGATCCTGTGAGCACCGCCCCTTTGTAAAGAATAAAAATTACCACTAATTACAAAGGCCCATAACTCTGGAACCGTATGGGGGATTTTAACAAAACAAAAAATAGAATACTCAGGGGAGCAGAAAGAATAAAGGAAGTAATTTTAGAGCCTTAATATTTAAATTTTGGATCATAGGCTATAATTGGATGGCCTATAAACCTGTACATACCTGACAATGAGGGCGAGGATGACTCACTGTTTTTAGCAGTAAAACACTGATTGTCTCCAACAGTTTTGGAAGGGGAAGATTCTTTCTGCCTGTTGGTAGAAAAAAGACACGTAAATTACAAGGAAAAAACAATAGAATAACGGAAGAACACCTGTCTGTAAGGTCAATTAGGACAACATAGAGGAGATATCCTGCTCAAGACCACATTTTACCAGCAAGAATGGAGTCTAATTAGTAATATTGGCCTGTAGTGAGTTGGAAATGAATGGTTGGTCGCAACAATCAGCTGTTATTGAAGTTATCACAAGTAAGACCCACAGAGATTGTGTAGTCATGGGGTGGTGGATGCTAGATTTAGATTTGTGTTACTCGTATCTTGTATTTGGATCCGACATATATCAGGACTAAATCTCATAATAATAATAATCTACTCACATTTCTGAGCGTTTTTCATTGATCTCTGGGGAACACCCTGGAGGTGACATAGGCACTTCATTGCCTTCATCACTGTTCTCTTGGGAACACTGTGGAGGTGACATAGGCTCTTCATTGCCTCCATCACTGTTCTCTGGGGAACACTGTGGAGGTGACATAGGCTCTATATTGGTCATCATCCCAGTATTGGTGATATATAGCTAAAACAGATAAAGAAATATAAAATAAATATATTTAATTTTTTTTTGTAATTATAGGTTTCATACATTTTATTAGCCACATACTTACTTTAGAAGACCTTTGATAAGTTGATGCAAAGTTTTTGATTTCTGGCCAGTCATTGTCCTCACTTGTGTCCCCCTCATCTGAATTCATATGTTTGAAGCTGCTACTTCGAGCTAAAAAATACAAGTGTTATTAGAGATTATTAGTATAATACCCAGACAGTCACCATGTTATCACTAATAATGATGGGAACTGATTTTGACATAAAATGAAAGACAAGACAGACGTCAGTTTTCTGCAGATGACGTCTCATTTTACTTACTGATAAAGTAGCGGGTGTCCTCATCTGACTTTAGGTCAGGAACGAACAGGGGCTTCTGACTTAAAAGGTTGTCAAAGTCTAAGTCACGCATAAATGGATGAATTTTGATCTCATTTGCGCCTCCTGGAAAAGGAAGACAAGAAAGAAAGTGATACAGTCATTGTCAGAGAAACTGCTCCATATCTGTAGAATTTATGTTAATCTGAACTGAAGATGTAACAGAGCCGACATAAAGGAAATATATTGAACATTATAGCATGAAGAATGGGTAATAGAAAAGTAGGTAGAGTACAGAACCTCAGTGCTGATCCTCATGGAACCCATCATTTGTCTATTCACGCTGTAATAATTCATTGATAATACTATTAATATTACCTGTTCCAAGTCTCAGTGCTGGAATTTTTCTGAGCAGTTGAGTGATGATGCCTCGAGCATTAGTTGGAGGAAAGTAATTACATCTCCAAGGTATATCATCTGTTATATAAAAAGCAAATATTATAAGAAATAAAACCTCTTCATTTATTTTCAGAAAAAAAAAATTCCTTAACAAAGCTAGAAAAAACTACAGAACTATTCAAGTCAAATGACAGTGACATCACAAGCATTCAGATTATTTTACTTACCCTGGATGATACTGTGTAAAATATTCCTTCTGCAAGCCCCTGTAAATGGTGGATATCCAAATAGAAATTTATATAGGATGATCCCTATTGACCACCAGTCAACAGGCCTTCCATAGCCTATCTTTAGGATAACTTCTGGGGCCATGTAAGTAGGGGTGCCAGCAGTCTGGAAACCAACAGAAAAAGGAGATGATGATCAATAAATATAATTGCGACACATAACATCAGTGGAAATGTTTTTCTAGAGAAATTATAAATCAGAGAAGGAGAAAGATGAGATCTGTAAAGTACAAGACCCTGTAAGTAAAGCCTACCTCTTTATCAAGGAACTCTTTGGTGATGTCCTTAGTTGGAGTCTTGTAGAAGTCTGAGTTTGGTCTCATGAGGCCGAGTTTTGAAACCCCAAAATCAGTGACCTTAATATGTCCTGTTGATGTTATCAGGAGGCTGTGAAAGAAAAGATGGTGTCAGCACCAAGTAATAACCCACAGACTGTATAAGAAACTCTAACTTTCTTCCCCTCTAATATGCTAGAGGGGTCACTTACTTCTCAGGCTTCAGATCTCTGTGCACCACACCATAGCTGTGCAGGTATTCCACAGCAAGGACCGTTTCCGCAATGTACATACGGGCCAAGAGGACTGGTAAAGGACCCCTGTGCTTTAGAAGGGTACCACAGTCACCTCCTACAGGAGAAAGCAAATATGAGAACTGAGGGTTTGTTACAATGTAAATTACACATGATGAGTGGGAATGTGAAAAAGGCGGAGACATTGGGACAGGATGGTCTATATATACTGTATAATGTAGTGCGTATACTGTATACTGCAGATAGACCCTATACATAGAGACAGAGCCTCATCTACGAGCCTCTAATTTTTTTCTCTGTGAACGTTCTTATCTATAAAAACTCTTCAAAAAGACCAATCTTCCTTTTACCCATAGTGGAAATTGCTGCCGTGCTCAGCGAGGACATACTGGGGGACTTTCATAGAGATCAATGGTTTTTCAGGCATCTTGGTAACAGATGACTTATAATAATTGCAAAGAGGACATGTAACCGTCCATGTGGGCACATTGTAGTCATATATAGGTGCTAGGATTAAGCAGACGTGGGCTGGATATAGATACAATGGATGTGTCCTACCTGGTACATACTCCATGACCATACATAGATGAAGTTTAGTAGGAAAGGAGCAGAACGTGGAGACCACAAAGGGACAATCTGCGAATGCTGAGATGTCCCTCTCCAGAAAGGCCCATTCAAGCCTCTTTGGCTTTTTCAGGTTCTCCTTGTCCATTTTCTTCATAGCGCAGACTTGGTTTGTATCTTTATGGCGAACTAAGTGGACGGCCCTGGAGAGGAGAAAAAAACATGATTTACTATAAATTCTTATTAACAATCTATCTATAGATCTCATCAAATGATCTCCTGTATTAATGATTAATGTGGGGCCATCACTAGAAAACCATGTCTATAAATACATAAAATAACACTCCACAAATGATCACCAATGGGGGTCCTCATCCACGTCACATCCTAACTGACCTGAATAGTGACAGATAGATGTGGACCGTGATGTGAACTCATAATTTGTCCATGGGAACATAACATGGGAAGGACGCAGAGACATCGTCATAAGGAGCCCTGGGAAATATATATAATACCAAAGTAAAGCTCACCCAAAGGCTCCACTGCTGATCAGTTTGATCGGTTTATAGTCGCTCTTACAAGGATTTCTCCCCAGGTTCAATGATCCGATCGTGGCCTAAAAAGGAATAAGAAATGACATTAAGACATAGAAACTGCAGGGAAATAAAAGCTGAAGATGCAGGAACGTCTCTCTTCTATATTATGTCCATGATGATTACACTGCAGCAGATGTAGGGGACGTGATACAAGCCGGACCCTGCACAGACACTATTATATTATAGGAGATATCCCCCTTATACAAAGACACAGGCGGAAATACAAACTCCGCACCACTGAGTACAGACTGTCCTCACAGATGATGAAACCACAGGGACAGGTGGCCATAAAATACCCTGTGTCTGCCTGGAGTGGACATGGAGGCCTCCACCATCATAAATCCGACCTTCTGCTAAATGGCTGGTAATCTGGAGAAGATCAGACAACAAGGACATGAGATGTAGACCTGTGTCTGCCTGGAGAGGACAGGGAGGCCTCCACCATCATGAAACTGACCTTCTGCTATATGATTGGTAATCTGGAGAAGATGAGACAAGGACATGAGATGTAGACCTGTGTCTGCCTGGAGCGGACATGGAGGCCTCCACCATCATAAATCTGAGCTTCTGCTATATGGCTGGTGATCTGGAGAAGATCAGAGAACAATGACATGAGATGGAAACCTGTGTCTGCCTGGAGAGGACAGGGAGGCCTCCACCATCATGAACCTGAGCTTCTGCTATATGGCTGGTGATCTGGAGAAGATCAGACAACAAGGACATGAGATGTAGAAGATGATAGATCCTTACCAGGCGCTCCACTGAGTAGGCCGGATACTCCAGTACAAGCAGGACATTTTGGGCCAGTTGTTTAATAAAGGCCAATTCTCCACTTTGGGATTTTTCTTCAGCCTATAGAGATGAAAACAAAGCAGAAAGGAAAATCATGAGAGAAAAAGCAAAACGGAGGAGGCCATTTATATCACCATGTTACTTATGCTATCTACACTACAAGTACTACATGACAACTGACGAGGGATCCGGTCGCTTGTAAACCTTTAAATCCCCACGTCCTCCCTCCATACCCAATGTATGTATATAAGACACATGGCTGCTTGTGACCTGTGTAAAATGGCCACAGCAGACTCCAACTCAAAACGCGGGGTGACTGCAACAATGATAGCCCCACATTTATATACAGTAGATATCTAATAGGCTTTAAACCAGAAGAAAAACAACACCTAATTAAGAGTTAGACCCTAGCCGCACCACACCGACACCACACCGACACAAGGGTTAAGGCATTAATATCCCACATTAATACCACTATCCTCACAGGACCAAAGTCCACTAGTTATATTGAGATGTAACCAAAGTCACTATTCCCCCAACAGTAACCTCCGTCCAAAGGACATCACATTTATCAAGACTCTGACCCAAACTTATCCCCCACCGCTGTGACCGTCCCAAAACCTCTACTTATCAAGTGCCAGCCTTCAAACTTTCCTCCCATCTCTTTATAAGGGCTGGTTGGATGCTGGAACGTGAAACTCCTACCTTCTTCCTTTTATTGTCCCCCTGTAACCCAGCTCCTCAACTCCTTCCCGCAAATGTACGGGTTATTCACGTCCTGGAAGGGTCCTCACATGTGGAGGGGGCTCAGGAGCTGAGCTCCCCAAACATGCGTATATGAAATAGCCAGCATCTGTCCCTAAAAACCGTGGACAACGCAGAATTCTTCTGTTAACCATTTAAATAAAGCTGTCAGTCTGTGACAGTATCATTTCAATTGTGCATGCACCGATGCCTGAGCACTCTTGCTTTCATCGGCCCTCCACAAGGCGATCACAGGGGTCTAATGCATTTCTAGGACAACCAGGGGTCTGCTGAAGACCTCCGTTGCTGAAACCACGGTCCTCCTTGTGAAGCTTAGCTATAGGCTGAGCTCCAGAGGAGATCAAGATTTTCACTATATAGCGCAATACTGTAGTATTGCAATATATAGTATGAGCGATTTGCAGGATTAAGTCCCCTAAGGGAACGAAAAAAAAAAATTAAAAATAAAGAAGAAAAGATTTAAAAAAATGTTAAAAATATAAAAGTTCAAATCACTCCTCTTTTCACCATTTAAAATAAAGAAAGGAAAAAATGAATGATCATATTTGATATTGATGCGGTTGTTAAAGTCTGATCTTTTAAGATAGGGAATTAATTAATACGATCAATAAACACCGAAAAGAGGAAAAAAAATTGGATTTGTGTTTTTTTTTTGTCTTCTCATTTCACTTAAAAACATTAATAATAAACAATCAAAACACCCATAGAATCTATGATTCTATGACACTCTATGTACACAAAGTTCACTGCAAAACTCAAATCGTCACTCATCCCAATCGACAGAAAACTAAAATGTTATGGGTCCCTGAATATAGCGACACAAAGAACCATTGCATCTCACTTGGAATTTTTTTCCCTTGTTTCAGTACAATGTATGGTAAATAGAATGGAGCCACTGAAAGCTACAACTTGTCCTGCAAAAGAATCAAGCCCTCACATGTCTATGTCAATGGAAAAATAACAAATTTATGGCTCTTGAAAGAAAGTGAGGAAAAAATGAAGGCATAACAACTGAAAACTCTGTGGTCCATAATTGGTTAACCAATCCAATTCCCCCCTACCTCCACAACCCTCCCAATAACCCTGTAGATATCACCCTCTCCCTTGTCATGTAGCCTGTATGCCCTATTACTGCTCCCCGGCTATTCTTATCTGGGTATTTGGTACAGGTTAAACTTATATTCCATTATTATTTTCCATTATTACTATATGATTTGTGCAGATTGTCTGCTATTTACCTGTTGTACTAATGTCCATATGTTCTTCTGTAAATGCTCAAGATATTCTGAGCTTATATGACCTCGTTTGTATTTGGTCAGGCAATCTCTCACAAGCTCCATTACCAGCCGGTAAGTGAAGCTGAGGACGCCATCGGGTAGTGGTAGCACAAAGTCAGGGTCATAGGTGGCAAGAATCCCCTGGAGTAGTGCTAACACCTGAAGTCTGTCTGGAGGAATTCCAGACATTTCCAGTAAATCCAAGCGCAGTCTGTATATGACTAGCTATATGGCTTATCACACCGACAACAATGACACCGGAAAGTCAAAGTGACAACTAGAGTGTAATCACTTGTAGAAATAGTGATGGTTAATTGTGATGTCATAATGGAATCTTGTGTTCTACTCTTAAAGGGGCAGCTTACCTTATAAGGAAGTTGCCTAGCATCCCTTAAGGAGGCAACAATATAGGCTGAGCATCGGTACCATATGCAGACATGGATGATAGAACTATGGACGCTTTACTCTTCTGAGCAGTTAGAGTATTATTATGTTGTTACATAAATTATTTATATCTGTTCCACACAATAAAAATTACAGTGTTTTGTATCAATAAGAAAGTCAGATTCCGGGGCTAAAAGACAATGTATATCTTTGTACCGTGTTAGGGGCTAAAAGAAGTATCTTTACTGAGGGAACAGGGCCGGACTAGGGGCTGCGCCCAGCTCTGGCATAGGACGCACACAGGCCCATGTTACTCTCCCACACCCACTTTCAAAGATGAGGGTCTCTATTACAAATATGACCCTGCCTACCATTGGAGAAAATCTAAATTTACTACTCCCCGTGATACCAATTTATTAGGATGATCATTTAGGTCTCTTTATCACATTAATAGTTCCCCTTGGGCATCCTTATAATAATAAGAGTGCCCCTCTGGGTTTCCTTATAATAATATTAGTGCCCCTCTGGGTCTCCTTATAATAATAATAGTGCCCCTCTGGGTCTCCCTATAATAATAATAGTGCCCCTCTGGGTCTCCTTATAATAATAATAATAGTGCCTCTCTGGGTCTCCTTATAATAATAATAGTGCCCCTCTGGGTCTCCCTATAATAATAATAGTGCCCCTCTGGGTCTCCTTATAATAATAATAGTGCCCCTCTGGGTCTCCCTATAATAATAATAGTGCCCCTCTGGGTCTCCCTATAATAATAATAGTGCCCCTCTGGGTCTCCTTATAATAATAATAGTGCCCCTCTGGGTCTCCTTATAATAATAATAGTGCCCCTCTGGGTCTCCTTATAATAATAATAGTGCCCCTCTGGGTCTCCTTATAATAATAATAGTGCCCCTCTGGGTCTCCTTATAATAATAATAGTGCCCCTCTGGGTCTCCTTATAATAATAATAGTGCCCCTCTGGGTCTCCTTATAATAATAATAGTGCCCCTCTGGGTCTCCTTATAATAATAATAGTGCCCCTCTGGGTCTCCTTATAATAATAATAGTGCCCCTCTGGGTCTCCTTATAATAATAATAGTGCCCCTCTGGGTCTCCTTATAATAATAATAGTGCCCCTCTGGGTCTCCTTATAATAATAATAGTGCCCCTCTGCGTCTCCTTATAAGATTAAAGGGAATCTGTCAGAAGGATCAGCCCTCCCTCCCAAGCCGTCTATATGGGCATACGTTATACACGTGGTCCCTTTACCAGCGAGGTTGGTCGACTGGGATAAGAAAATCATTCAACGAGAGACTAGATGGATTTTATTAACGAATGGCCTATTGTTATAGTGTGATCACTATTCAGTATGGCCCTATTACATAGACTATCACCATACAGTGTGTAGGCCAATTGTGGCTGCGCTCTTCTATACGGCATAGTCGGCCATTTGGACGGACTTCTTTTCTTTATCTATACTTTTAATCTTGGCTGCACTGAATATTGATTCAGGGTTAAATGATTCTCCTTTGTGTGTGCATCGATTATATCTGGTACATTTACACTATATTAATACATCCTCTATATTTATAATATATCTATACACCTATATTCCCTGTTGTCTTGTTGCCTAGCCATTATGGGAACCAATCTGGACCTATGATGTGATAAATACTTGATGAGATCCATAAAACAGCGCCCCCTATTGGAGCCCACTGTGCGTTTCAAGCATGGACCTTCTGGTATCTGTATGGGGAGGAAACCTCTCGCTGGAGCGCAGCGTGCCTCCCAATGCGCACTGACGCCCCCTCCGGTCTCATCGCTGGAACACATTTTTATGTAAAGTGTCATTGAATGCAGCAGCCGGGTCTAAGCTCCTAATAAACACAACCCTCCGCCTGCCCCGCTGTGTTATTACAGGCTCTATTCCCCTTCAAGCCTAAGCGTCAGAATGCCTGCTCCTCCTCTTACCTCCCCCTTTCACCTGCTGTTATAGTACAGCCTGTCTGGGCTCTGTATTAAAGCCTCTTATTAACCCTCTCCCCCTATGTATCTACTGGTAGACCCCATATTAATATAAGCCCCTTGCATACCATGAGTTGCAATATTATTATTGTAAGAAACCCCATGTGCACTATTATTATCAGGCATAGATGGGGGCATTATTATTCAGTATCGGCACACAGGGGGCATTATTACTATCTAAGGCAAGGGTGGGCAATTAATTTTCCAAAGAGATCACATGAGAGACCATGACTGTTGCGGAGAACGAACCAATAGACAGATATGAATTCTGCTCAATATTCATATCAACATATTAATTACATTTATTATAATATATTAATATTATCACTAGAGATGAGCGGTGTTCGACTCGAACTGTTCGCCAATCTCAAATTCGAGCTGTTTTGGGCGGTGTTCGAGCCGTTCGGCGAACACGAACAATTTGAAAAAAATCCGGCTGTTCGAGGTTATGTTCCATAACTGTTCGTGCACCAAAATCATAACTGGATTTTTTCTCAGTAATGCTGAAAATTAATGTTAATACGCAGTTTGAGTGTACAGCGGGGCGGGGGGAGGGGCAGGGGATGGATCTCTGCAGAAATAATGAAGATCTCCATTTTTTTTTCTCTTTCCCCCATTTACAGTGGGGAGATGCAATCTGTCAGCCTATCAGCAGCGCACACACGGAGCGAACTGCTTTTTTCACACAAGCAAAGGCATGTGTCATTGGCAGTGTATGTCACATGTCCTTGCCCTATAAGACCCAGCCATTTTCCACGTAGCCACCATTTTCTCACTGCTGCAGCTGCGTGTTAGACGGCACCGCTGTTGCTGTGTGCGCTATACTTTGAGTGTTCATTTCAAGCCAATTTTCGCACAAATCTACAGATAGCTTGGGAGTAGGGGATAGTTGTGATTGCAGTCCTTTTGAGGACTAGGTTACATCATTTCCTACGACTTTTATCAGGCAGGTCTGTGCTCTTAAATAGATAGGTTGGGAGTAGGGTCTACTTGTAATTGCAGTCCTTTTCTGGACTAGGTTACAGCATTTCCTAGGACTTTTTGCTAGGCAGGTCTGTGCCAGTGCTGTGCAAGTTTTTTTCACAGCATTTGGCTAAATCTAGCTAAGCAAATCCTTTTTGGCCTCTTGCAGTGTGTGTTAGTCAGTGGAGTAGCCTATCTGTGTTGCAAGCTATACCACCTGTGTATAGAATACAAATTTTTTTACTGCACCTAGCCAAGTAAAACCTTTTGGGCATAGCATCATTCTATTAGTCCATCTATACTAACCTCCACCAGGTTGCAAATTAAAAATAATTTTTATCTGCATCTAGCTCTGAAAAAAAAATTGGGCTTGTAGCAGTGTGTGGGACTTGTTCTATTAGTCCATGTATACTAACCACCACCAGGTTGCAAATTAAAAATAATTTTTATCTGCATCTAGCTCTGAAAAAAAAATTGGGCTTGTAGCAGTGTGTGGGACTTGTTCTATTAGTCCATCTATACTAAGCTCCACCAGGTTGCAAATTAAAAATAATTTTTATCTGCATCTAGCTCTGAAAAAAAATTTGGGCTTGTAGCAGTGTATGGGACTTGTTCTATTAGTCCATCTATACTAACCTCCACCAGGTTGCAAATTAAAAATAATTTTTAGCTGCATCTAGCTCTGAAAAAAAATTTGGGCTTGTAGCAGTGTGTGGGACTTGTTCTATTAGTCCATCTATACTAACCTCCACCAGGTTGCAAATTAAAAATAATTTTTATCTACATCTAGCTCTGAAAAAAAATTTGGGCTTGTAGCAGTGTGTGGGACTTGTTCTATTAGTCCATCTATACTAAGCTCCACCACCTGTGTATGTAATAAAATTGTTTTACTGCATCTAACCCAGCCAATACTTTTGGGCTAAAACAACAGTTTGGCCACTCAGCTCTGCTCGGTTCCCATCCATTGTTTTTTGTGCAAACAACTCCAGAGTTGTCAATTAGTTAACCACCAAAATGAGTGGAAAAAGGCCTGCTGATGGTGGAAAGGGGAATAGGTGTGTTGGGAAGGGAAAAAAAGGTTGTGTCCGTGGGGTAGGTGTTAAAGCAACAGTAACATCTGCAGAAGAAAGACCATCTTCCAGCCAAACTAAGATGTCTACTTCTTTTAGTGGACAATGTGATAAGATCCCTTTCTTACGGCCACGCTAATCGCTACAAATTCCAGATGAGGCACAAAAACAGCAGGTGCTTCAACGGATATCAAGTGCTCCTTCAAGTGGGCTCTCCTCCACCTCAACCATAATGTAGACCCTCGTTCCCAAACTGTATCTCCTGTTGGTGGAGAGAATGAGGAAGGCGATGATGAGACTCAAATACCTGATTGGAACGACAACTTGAGATTTTTGTCAGGGCAGGAAGAGGTTGACTCTGAGGACGACTGGTGTGATAACACACAGGGTGATGATGACGAGGTTGGAGATCCCACTTACTGTCAACCCACAGTCAGCCAGTCGATGAGGTCAGCAGAGGAGGTGGAGGAGGATGCTAGTGACGACGAGGTCAGGTTGCGCCTTCCTGGACAGAGACGTAGTACTGGAAGCACGTCAACAACTGCATCCTCAAACACAACTCTGCCTCTGACCACAAGTCGTAGTGGCTCTTCAGGTCGCATAGGTGCTAAGCCTTGCATAGCTTGGGCATTTTTTCAGATCGATAAGAATGACCCAACTCGTGTTATCTGTAACATTTGTCAGAAAAAGCTAAGTAGAGGCCAAAAAATACATAGTTTGAGTACTTCATACATGAACCGGCACATGGATATGAAGCATAAGTTGCAGTGGGAAGCTCACTGTGCTACAATGCGGCCTAGCCGGCTGGGCCAACCACCATCAGCCACATCTTGTGCATCCGCAGCCTCTTCATCCTCTGTGACTGGGGGACAGCAGTCACACCTGTTTTGGGACGCAGACCGGCCACCTCTTTACCCGCAACAGCCAGTGTGATTGTCAGGTCATCATTTTATTTGGAGGTGGAAACACCAGCTGGTGTTGAGCGCTCTCCGACATCGATAGCACCACCTTTGGATCAAGGCAACCTAACATGTCCGCCTGCATCTTCCTCACAGACCGGCAGTTTGCCGGGAACACCCTTCTCAACCCCGTCTAAGCACAACAGCCAGCCCTCGGTCCCTCAGATGTGGATGTGGCACCCAGGGGAATGGGGATAACTCGGTACCCAGGCCTTTGGCCTGGCCTTTAGGGATGTCGCGGTGGTCGGCTCCCGGGCCCGTACCCTGGGGTCTCTCCTAAAAAGGGGTTGATATTTGTAAAGTTTATAAAAGAAAGAGTTCGTGACGCCACCTGTGGTTTCTGGTGAGGATCACCAGCGCTGCGCAGTCTACTGAGGCTGATGATAAGGCAGCTTGATGGTATAGCTCTCCACAGTTAAAGCTGGGCCTCAGGGCAGTATAGGAACGGGGATGCAGGATATAGAGACTACTCTGGGCCAGAGCAAGAACAGGGACGGACACGATAGTCACTTCAGTACCTTTTACTGGTGGAATTTCAGGCACTCCCCGGAGCACTGTAGGGTGAAGGGTGTATGTCCAGATCCTCCCCAATGAGCAGGTTTTGGGCCTCCTGGTTCTGGCTTCTGCATAATAAGTTTCTGACCTGCCTGGAGCTAGGCCTAACTTTGTCTCTGTCCTGCGCTGGCTGACCTTGTGGTAGGGCCTTCTCTTGGAGTGCACGCTCCCGACCTACGGGGCCTATGTGTCTCCTGGTTCTGGTACGTATCAGCACTTTAGCGATCCTGGGACCTGTAGTTCTCCAGGCATTCCGGTTTATCTTGCTGGGTCGTGGAGTTCCCGGCAAGCTTCGGACCCGGTGTCCGGTAAATTCTTCTTCTCGGGGTGAGCCAGCTAAGCTCCTCTGCTCCCCTATGAACTAACTCTCTACTCCTTTGCCTTCGGCCTACTCGAGCCCTCGATAGGCTACTCACACAAACGGCAGCGTGCCGCGGTTCACCGATCTTATGGCGCCGGCACACCTACAGCTCACCTCACTGAGCTACACCGAGTCTTGATCTGGATAAGCTCCACTGCAGGGTAGAATGCAGGAGCTGGAACAGGCTTTTGTCCTCTGAGGTAACACGTCTCAGACTGCACTGAACTCACTGCTAAACCAGACTCTGACAGACTAACGGCTGCCTGGCCCCACCTTCCCTTATATATCTCCCTAAGGAGCTCCCTCTGGTGGTCTGAGGTGGAAGGTGCAGATGTGTGAATGGTTATGGGGGCCTCTTGTGGAGGAGTCCTTCAATACACCCTTCTGGGTCTGTGATGCCAAGCACAGCTGGGCTTCACATGGACAAGTAAAAGACCATTTCCTCCTAGCCATGAGAAAGCTAAGAGGTTGAATTTCACCATCTGCAAGCTCTTGGCTACATAAATGCTGCCTTTCCGCCTGGTGGACACAGAGGATTTTCGAGACCTTTTGTCCCGTCACAGTGCCCCAGTACCAGATGCCCAGTCGGCACTACTTCTCAAAGAAAGGTGTGCCTGCACTCCACCAGCATGTCGCACACAACATCACCGCTTCTTTGAGAAACTCTGTGTGTGACAGGGTGCATTTCACCACAGACACTTGGACGAGTAGGCATGGACAGGGGCGTTACATGTCGCTGACTGGGTACTGGGTAACTATGGTGACAGCAGGACAAGGGGCTTCTGTCCAAGTCTTGCCGTCCCCACGAGTTGTGCGTCAATCCTCTTTATCTCGAAGTTCCTCCACTGCTTCTGCCTCCTCAACCTCCTCTCGGTCCTCCACCTGCACCCAAAGCCTGTCTGGTCATGCCACAAGCTTTCTAACTGCGCAGAAGGGATCCTGTACAGCTCCTTACTATGCTGGCAGCAGGGCTCAACGTCATCAGGCGGTTTTTACTTTGAAATGTCTGGGAAATGTGAGTCACACAGCTGAGGAGTTGTGGTCAGCTCTGGAGAACCAGTTTCATGAATGGTTGTCTCCACTGGACCTGAAACCAGGGAAGGCCGTGTGCGACAATGCTGCAAACCTCAGTGCGGCCCTTCGCCGGGGCAATGTCACACACGTGCCTTGTATGGCTCACTTGTTGAACCTGGTGTCCAGCAATTTTTAGGCCACTATCCTGGACTAGATAGCCTTCTGCAGAGGGCACGGTCGCTGTGTGCTCACTTCCGCCGTTCGCATCCCTCAGCTCAGCGACTTACATCTCTACAGAAGTCGTTGAGCCTGCCACTTCACAGGCTAAAACGCGATGTGCCTACCCGGTGGAATTCAACTCTGCACATGTTGCAGCGACTGTGGCAGCACCGACAAGCCCTGGTGCAATATGTTCTGACGTATAGCCTGGGCCAACGGGATCCAGAGGTGGGGCAAATCACGCTGGAGGAGTGGTCTCAGATCAGGGACCTATGCATCCTTCTGCACAGTTTTGAAATGGCGACGAAGATGTTTAGTGCTGACGATGCCATTATCAGCATGACTATTCCGGTGATTCACATGCTGGAGCACATGTTAAACAGAATTCGGAGTCAGGTGGTGGCACAAGAGGAGGTGGAGGAAGTAGAGGAGGAGGAGTTGTATGCGAAAGGGCTAACATCTGCAAAGTCCAGACGGTCGGCAGCACCAAGGCGGCAGGCATGTGAGGGTGGGGGAGATGGTTTTAGCAGGGCGCATGGTAGCAGCCAAACTAGTGAGAAATGTGCAGGAGCCCAGGAAGAAGTGGAGGACGAACTGATGGAAGACTCATCAGATGAGGGAGACCTTGATCACATTTCTGTTGTGCGAGGTTGGGGAGAGAGGGCAGAGGAAGGAAGCATGATTGTTACCTCGCCACCAACACAACAGGGACTTGGTGCTCCTGGATGCGCAAGACACATGAGTGCCTTCTTGCTGCACTACCTGCAACATGACCCTCGAATTGTGAGAATTAGAAATAATCCTGACTACTGGGTTGCCACACTGTTAGATCCCCGGTACAAAAGTAAATTTGCAGAAATTATTCCTGCCATAGAAAGGGATGCACGCATGCAGGAGTATCAGCAGAGACTGTTGCAGAATCTTACATGTGCTTTTCCACAAAACACCAGTGGTGCACGTAGTGAATCTCACAGTTCCAACTTGCCAACTGTGGGACCGTCGAGTGTTCAGCACTCAAACCGTAACAGAAACACAGTATCTGCTGGTAACATCAATTTTGCGGAATCATTTCACCACTTTTTTAGCCCATCCTTTGCAAGGCCACAGGAGACAAGAAGTCTGACACATAGTCAACTGCTAGAGACGATGGTACAGGAGTATCTCCAAGTAAACATTGAAGCCATGACTGTGTCACTGGACCCTTGCTCTTTTTGGGCTTCCAATCTGGATAAATGGCCGGAGCTCACCACTTATGCCTTGGAGATCTTGTCATGCCCCGCAGCCAGCGTTCTGTCTGAACGTGTGTTCAGCGCTGCTGGTGGTGTGCTGACAGATAAGCGCACGCGGCTCTCCACTGATAATGTAGACAGATTCATGTTCATAAAGATGTACAAATCATGGATCCGAAAGGACTTTTCTACCCCTGTGTCATCCTGGGGAGAGTAAAAGCTTGATGATTTGTTAATATCACCTCACCAACCGTTTTAAGCTTTCAAATTACTAATCATGTTTATCTGTATCTTGCCTGTATAATAATTTTGGCCTTGTAGCACTGTGCAGTACTGATTCTATTAGGCCATCTATACTAAACTCCACCAGATTTCAAATTACTAATCATGTTTATCTGTATCTTGCCTGTATAATAATTTTGGCCTTGTAGCACTGTGCAGTACTGATTCTATTAGGCCATCTATACTAAGCTCCACCAGATTTAAAATTACACTGGTCAATGCAGTTTTTCTGTCAAAAGGTTTTAAAACATATTTTAAGTCAATTTTGGCTGCTGATTACTAATACGAACTCCGTTTTTGGCTATCACATCAGGATTTCGAGATATTTTTGATGGAAATTAATCCTATCGAATGTTTTTTGATAAAAACCTCATGATTTTCGTTACTACATTTTGTATATTTTTAATCAAGGAATAACAAATTACAAAGTCTGTGTACAGCAAATCAAATATACTTACAAAATTAAACTACAAAATATAAAAACACATATATATGGCACACAGATGAATGGCAAATGGCAGTTATTTGAACTTTCTTTTCTTGGCTGATCTGTGATGTACAACTTCTGGTTTGTCTCTCATCAAGCTCCAGCAATAGTCAACCATCATATGTGAGTCCCACCGGCCTTGATACCGTTCTTCCATTGTTTTAATGTCCTGATGAAAACGCTCCCCTTGTTCCTCGCTCACATCCCCAAGGTTCTCTGGAAAAAAGTCCAAATGGCTGTTTAAATAGTGAATCTTGGTACTCATTCTACATCCAAGATTTTGCAGACTAATTAGTAGCTCTTCCACAATTTCTTCATAGTTGTCTGCTTTCTTATTCCCTAGAAAATTCTGCACCACATTACAAAATGCATTCCGAGCTCTTTCTTCTGTCTCATTCATTGATGTGATAAAGTTTGGGTCTCTCATAAGTGTTCTTATTATACAATATTCCAGCCTTTTTCTTCTCTTCACTAAGACCTGGAAAAGTTGAACATATATAGTTAAAGCATTCTCCACTGTGATTGAGAGCTTTGACGAACTGCTTCATCAATCCAAGTTTTATGTGCAAGGGAGGAAAGACAATGTTCTTTCTATCCACTAGTGAATCATGGATGACATTCTTATCGCCAGGTGCCAAACTCTGTCGCTGAGGCCATTCAGTTTTCACCCAATGCTCTGCTGTAGCTCTACTGTCCCAGTAGCACAGAAAACAAGGGTGTTTGAAAACTGTTTTTTTACTTTATTATCATAACAAATGGGAATTATGCATGTTCAAAGAAAACAAAGATATTCTCACATTTATTGGGAGACTAAATGAAAGCTAAATTTACCTTAGTGAACCGTATAAAACGGCACTTTTCATACACTACTTATATTTTTCTTGGAATTATTGAAAATGGGCTATATACCTATAGCGCAAAAACGTGATGTGATAGAGAAATTATAAGATCAGATTTGAATTCAGCACCCTCAAATTAGTCTAAAACTGTTCTTAAAGTCCATGCCAGAATTTTTTTTTTTTTTTTTGTACACCAGTGTTATTAATAATCATGTTTATCTGCATCTTGCTTGTAAAATAATTTTGGCCTTGTAGCAGTTTGCAGTACTGATTCTATTAGGCCATCTATACTAAGCTCACCAGATTTCAAATTATTACTAATCATGTTTATCTGTATCTTGCCTGTAAAATAATTTTGGTCTTGTAGCAGTTTGCAGTACTGATTCTATTAGGCCATCTATACTAAGCTCCACCAGATTTCAAATTAATAATAATTTTTGTTCTCTCTGAACGTGTGTTCAGCGCTGCTGGTGTTGTGCTGACAGATAAGCGCACGCGGCTGTCCGCTGACAATGTAGACAGACTCAGGTTCATAAAGATGAACACATCATGCATCAGCAAGGACTTTTCTAGCCCTGTGTCATCCTGGGGAGAGTAAAAGCTTGAGGATTTGGTAAAATCACCTCACCAACCGTTTAAAGCTTTCAAATTAATTATCATTTTTATCTGTATCTTGCCTGGAAAATAATTTTGGGCATAGTAGCAGTGTGGAGTACTGATTCTATTAGGCCATCTATACTAAGCTCCACCAGATTTCAAATTATTACTAATCATGTTTATCTCTATCTTCCCTGTAAAATAATTTTGGCCTTATAGCAGTTTGCAATACTGATTCTATTAGGCCATCTATACTAAGCTCCACCAGGTTTCAAATTAATAATAATTTTTAGCTGCATCTAGCCCGGAAAATAATTTTGGGGCTCCTAGATGCGCAAGACACATGGGTGCCTTCTTGCTGCACTACCTGCAACATGACCCTCAGATTGTCAGAATTCGAAATAATCCTGACTACTGGGTTGCCACACTCTTAGATCCCCCACACTCTTCGATCAACCTTTTCATTTTAATAAAGAACAAAAAAATGGTCATTTTTGAAATTATAAGCATTAGCAGGTTATTAGAAACTTAAATCAAACAGTTTTCAACTCAAAGCTTTATTCTAGGTGATGTTACATTTGCACATAGGACCCCTTGTTCGAAAGGAGCTTCTGAACTGTCTCGTCCATTGAATTTGTCAGGTTTTGGATGGTTTCTGCTTCAATTGTTTTGCATGAGAACAGAATACCCTCCCAGAGCTGTTGCTTAGATGTGAACTGCCTCCCGCCATCATAGACACTCCTTTTGATGATGTTCCAGAGGTTCTCAATGGGTTTGAGGTCAGGGGAGCATGGAGGTCACACCATAAGTTTGTCCCCTTTTATGCCCATATCAGCCAGAGATGCAGATGTGTTATGTGCATCATGAGACGGTGCATTATCATGCATGAAAATGATCTTGCTGTGGAATACATGGTTCTTCTTCTTGAACCATGGCAGGAAGTGCTGTTTGAGAAACTCCACATACATCATGGAGTTCATCTTTACCCCTTCAGGGATCCTAAAGGGGCCAACAATCTCTCTCCCCATGATTCCAGCCCAAAACATTACTCCACCTCCTCCTTGTTGGCGCCGTAGCCATGTTTGCATGGGGTGTCCATCAACCAGCCATCCTCCACTCCATCCATCTGGACTATCGAGCGTTGCACAGCACTCATCGGTGAATAAAACAGTTTTGAAGTCAGTCTTCATGTATTGTTTGGCCCACTGGAGCTGTTTCTGCTTGTGTACAGTGGATAGAGGAGGTCAACAGGATGGCTTATGCACAGCTGCAAACCTCTGAAGGGCCCTGCATCTTGTTGTTCGGGGGACTTTGGAGGCACCAGCAGCTTCAAAAACTTGTCTGCTGCTATGACAAGGCTTTTTTGCCGCTGCTCTTTTAACCTGACGTAATTGCCTGTAGGAAAGAGTCCTCAATTTTCCCTTATCAGCACGCACACGTGTGTACTGTGAATCAGCTACATACTTCTTGATTGTGCAATGATCACGATGAAGTGTCTTGGCAATGTTGAATGTAGTCATGCCTTGACCTAAACACTCCACAATTTGTTGCTTCTCAGCAGCCGACACATCCTTTTTCTTTCCCATTTTGGCAGAAAATGTAGGCTGCTTAATAATGTGGGACAGCCTTCTTAAGTAGTCTTGCCTTTCATTGGACACACCTGCCAAACTAATTAGCACAGGTGTCTGCAATTGCTTACAGTGATATAAAGAGCCCTGACACACATCACCATCAATGAGTTTAACTGACAAACAAAAAAATTCTTACCTTATCACTCCTAAACACTTTTTGCATAATAATTTGGAACACAGTGTACATGTGCTTTTCCACAAAGCTCCAGTGGTTCACGTAGTGAATCTTACAGTTCTAACTTGCCAACCATGGTCTGTATGGAGTTGTTCAATAAAGGGCCCAAAATTAAGATAACATAGATGGGAGAGGTCTCTATGAATAGGAATTCCTAAGTATTTGATACCCTGTGAGGGCCAGGCAAAGGGAAAGTTGGACTGGATGGAATCCTGTATGGATTTGGGGAGGGAGACATCGAGGGCCTCAGACTTCGCTGCATTGATTTTAAAATTGGACCATGTAACAAAGTGATCTATTTCAGTCATAACAGCAGGGATGGATATATGTGATTGAGTGATATATACTAGGACATCATCAGAAAATGTAGAGCATTTGTACTCGGTGCCTCCCACCTCAATCCACCTAATATTGGGGTTATGGCGAATTGATGAGAGCAGGTGCTCCGTCACTAGGATGTATAAGAGAGGGGACAGAGGACATCCCTGCCTTGTCCCATTGGTGATTATGAAAGGTGATGAAAATGTTCCATTTATCTTCAGCCTAGGTGACGTATTGCTATACAGGGCCGTGATTTGGGCTATAAAAGGGTCCCCTAGACCCCTACCCCAAGCTTTTTAAGAGAATAATATATGGCGTGCCAGGAGACTCTATGGAATGCTTTCTCAGCATCTAATGAGAGTATCTAATTACAAAATTTTAACTGCATCTAGCCCAGGAAATACTTTGTGCCTAGTAGCAGTGTCTGCTAGTCAGCGGATTATTCCGGCTGTTAAGCAAGCTACACCACCTGTAGTTTGGACACTTAATTTTTTCAAAGCAAATGCTTCGGGCCCTCGGGACACTCAGTGAAGAGCATCGGGAGGCACCCCAAGCCACAGGGGCTGGGACTGGCGGTAGGACGCCTTGAAGTGGACCGCCAAGCTCTATCCTTATAAAAGCATTTTAACTGCAGCAGCTTTAGTGGACGCTACTGGAGCTGTAATTCCCGCGGCTGCTGGCATCAGACTTGCCCTCCAATAGATCCTTGTAAAAGGATTTATAGTGTACTCATTCAAATTAGAGAGACAATTTAAATTAAAAAGCTTAGACCTGCCTCCACCGCAGGGGGGCTCGCTCGACCCACCAGCGGACAGGCACCAGTATTGGGAGAAGGGGGCTGGCCATCAGGGTCCACCGCAGCTCTGGCACAAACCCGGCGACACGGAGGTCGCATGGGCAAGAACGGACTGGCTGTGTCAGCTTCACACTTTTTTGGTTTTAGAAGGGCATTACATGCCTATATCTGTGTCTCCCCCTCCTTTTACTCCTCAACCTCTTTTCTTTTTGCATGACTATATGTACTTGTCACTTTTCCATGTGTTAGTTGTGTCTTCTGAGCAGTTTGTCAGCTTTTGGACACCTTTGAAGTGTTTTCTATGTGTTTTCTATGTGTTTCTATGTGTTTTTGTTTGCCTGCCATTGGTTTTAACGGTGTTCGATGGTGTTCCATGAACAGTTCGACGAACAGTTCGGCGAACATACGGGCGTTCGACGAACCGAACTCGAACCTTACGGGGTATGCTGACATTCCCCTATTTACCGTATAAGCCTGAAAACTGCCCCTATATACAGTATGAGCCCCACACAGCCCCCTACATATAATATATAAGACCAACATAGCCGCTCTATATACAGTGTGAGTCCCCATATAGTCCCCTATATACAGTATGAGCCTCCACATAGACTTTCTACATACAATATGAGCCCTCATATAGCCTCCTATTTACATGATGAGCCCCCACATAGCCCCCTATAAACAGTATGAGCCCCCACATGGACCCTATAAACAGTATGACCCTCACATAGCTTCCTATATCCAGTATGAGCCCCCATATGGCCCCCTATAAACAGTGTGAGCCCCCACATAGCCTCTCTATATAGAGGTTGAGCCTCACATATCCTCCTATAACAGTATGAGCCCTCACTTAGCCACTCTATATACAGTATGAACCCCAGATAACCCCATATACTGTATACAGTATGTGCCCACACATAGCCTCCCTATATACAGTATGAGCCCTAGGTAACCTATATACAGTATGAACCCCCACGCTGCCCTATATAAACAGTATGAGCCCCACATAGTCCCTTTATACAGTATGAGCCCCCACATAGCCTCCTAAATACAGTATAAGCCCCCATATAGCCTCCTATATGCAGTATAAGCCCCCACATATTTTCCCATATACAGCATAAGCCCCCCACATAGTCTCCTATATACATTGTGAGCCCCATCATAGCCTCCTATATATACTGTGAGCACCCTCATAGCCTCCTATATACAGTATGAGGCCGGACATAGACTCCTGTATACAGTGTGAGCTCCACATAGCCTCCTAAATAAAGTTTGAGCCACCACGTAGCCTTTGTATATACAGTGTGAGCCCCCACATAGACTCATATATACATGCAGAAAAAACATACTCATCTCGCTCCTGTTCCCCGGGTGTGCTGCTCCGGTCTCCAACACCCTGACTCTCCATACAGCAGACGCGATGAGGAGACGTGAATTACATTTTGCAGAGACAAGTCATGGATGGAAGAAGTGGTTATGGTGGTGTGGGCTGAATGAAAAAGAAAAGGGAAAGTGAACAACTATGATCAGAGAGATGGTAGATGACTTAATATACATATATTTGTACAATTACCAGCACACTATGCACATACAGTACAGACCAAAAGTTTGGACACACCTTCTCATTTAAAGATTTTTCTGTATTTTCATGACTTTGAAAATTGTACATTCACACTGAAGACATCAAAGCTATGAATTAACACAGTTGTTGTAGAGATGTGTTTGCTTCTAGAACTCTGTGTGGCATTGACCTGGGCTCTAATCTGAGCTGCTGTTAACCTGCGATTTCTGAGGCTGGTGACTCGGATAAACTTATCCTCAGAAGCAGAGGTGACTCTTGGTCTTCCTTTCCTGGGGTGGTACTTTTGGTGAGCCAGTTACTTTGTAGCGCTTGATGGTTTTTACAACTGTACTTGGGGACGCTTTCAAAGTTTGCCCAATTTTTCGGACTGACAGACCTTCATTTCTTAAAGTAATGATGGCCACTCGTTTTTCTTTACTTAGCTACTTTTTTCTTGCCATAATACAAATTCTAACAGTCTATTCAGTAAGACTATCATCTGTGTATCTGCACAGCACAACTGATGGTCCTAACCCCATTTATAAGGCAAGAAATCCCACTTATTAAACCTGACAGGGCACACCTGTGAAGTGAAAAACATTTCCGTTGACTACCTCTTGAAGTTCATCAAGAGAATGACAAGTGTGCAAAGCAGTCATCAAAGCAAAAGGTGGCTACTTTGAAGAACGTAAAATATAAGACATATTTTCAGTTGTTTCACACCTTTTTGTTAAGTATATAATTTCACATGTGTTAATTCATAGTTTTGATGCCTTCAGTGTGAATGTACAATTTTCATAGTCATGAAAATACAGAAAAATCTTTAAATGAGAAGGTGTGTCCAAACTTTTGGTCTGTACTGTATATAGTATGCAGAGCACTGGAATTGATATATACAATTATACCACTACATGGTTGCTGCACAGTGATAATATCAGTGTTTATACTGTTAATAATCAGTATGGTATATTATCACTACAGTACATGTTGGTGATATGTTGTTATGATCTGGCTGTATTTATTGATTATTGTCTCATATTGTGGTATTGATTGTAATATTGGTCTTAGTACAGTCATGATGGTAATGATCAGTATGGTGGCATTATTTTAGCATTATGTGGTGGCATTATGTGGTCATAACTTGGTAGGATTATTTACTAGTGATGGGCGGACCCGTGAATATCCGAATATCTATTAAAAGTTTGGTTCGGTTACCAGAACAGTACCTGACCCGGAACACGGACCCCATTCATATGAATGGGGCCCCCGAACATCCATGGTTTCCCACGCAGATGACAGCGTGGGAAAAAGGGGCTCTGATTGGTTAGAACTACGGGCTCACTCTGTCAGATGACAGTGTGAGCCCGCAGCTGTGACTGTGACCAGTCGTAAAAAGCTTACCACGGGTCACAGGCATCAGCTGATGAGAGTACTACTCCCATCAGCCTATGCCTGCTGTTACAGAGCAGACGCCGCTGTGTAATCACTCCTGCAGTGTATAGCGCTGAGCTGCCGTGAAAGAGTTCACAGGAGTTCATCAGCTGATGAGCTCCAGTGATCTCACTTACGGCACCGCTACGGCGTGAGACAGTTCTCACGCAGCGGCGGTGCCGTAAGTGAGGTTACCGGGTTTCATCAGCTGATGAACTCCTGTGAACTCTCTCACGGCAGCTGATTGCTACACATTACTTGTGTCAGTGTGAGCCTGTTGTCATGTACAATATATTGTATGTCTATATACTGTTGACACATATATATACTGTTGTTATACACATGTAAATATATATATGGTGGCTCATTATACCCGTAATATTATTTTGAGGAATGTATTAACATTGTCTGTTTCTCTGACCTAACAACCTTTGACTATATGAGCCTTTTTACTAATCGGGTCACATTGGCCTGTGTATAAATACTATGCTACTTGGATGATCACTTAATATCTACTAGGCTGTACAATTTGGGTCCTGCGTGTCCCATATAGCGGTGGAATTTTTTTACACACTGTATGTTGTTTTGCACCATTTTTTGCACCAATTATCTGCATGTGATAATTTTTAACAAAATTGAATATTCAATAAAACAATTTTTTATGATGTAGATCGGCCTTTGATCGTGGTTGCTTCGGTTGTTTATGTTTATCTTGCGATTTTGCCATTATACGGTCAATAGTTGCCACTCTTCACATTGTAGTATGTGTAGATTATGGAGTGGCACCGTTTGAAAATTATACTAGGATAAGTCATCTAGATCATCGTAAGACACTATGGATTATTTCATCACTTTGGATAGGTGAGGGATATGATTGTTTTTTATTTTTGCTGTTTTACAGTTGACAGTGGCTTCTGGGATTAGGTGTTAGGTGAGTATAAATTAGCTTATTTATTTTCTGTTTTTTACAGGGAACAATGGTGTGAAGATATTCAAGGTAATCCCCTGTCGATCACTGTGCACTGGCAGGCGGGTTTTACGAAGCTCTACATATGAAAATTTGACACTGCAGCTTGCAAAGGAAGGAGCTGAAGAAGCGAAGAGTGATAATTCTCACAGCAGCTGCAAGCTACACAGGATGTCCCTTCCCCTGACGCCATGTGCCTATTCAAGAAACATAATTCAACAGCGAGTTATGGGGAAAAGATTCATCTCAGTGATACACAAAATAGACCTGAGGGGATGCGGATTGTAACCCTAGATTTAAACATAGTCCAGCGTAAGGAAAGGAGATACCCAGCACAGCCTTGCAGGGGCCCCTAGGACTCTGATGTTTAGCATCCATGCGTAGCAGGGGCCGGGCTGGGTCCAATGACACCAGAACGGGCTCCCTAGGACTGTCCAGTAAGAACGTATGGCCCATTTTAGTTTTGGGAGCTCTTAGCTGGGAAATAACATGGATGGAGACTTGGGCTCCACCAGGGGTGCAGTAGGGGGAGTGACACAGAGAGTTTGAAGGTCTCTGTAGCTAGAGCCTATTGTCTTTTTCCTGGGGAGGTCGTGATATCAAGTCATCCACCTGATTGTCACAGCTGACACCCGGTGCTATGTGCAAGGAACGGTCCCGCATCGCTCCCTGCACATTAACCCCCGAAATGCTGTGATTGAAATCGATCGCAGCATTCTGGTGGCAAGAGGAGGTTAGCGCGATACTTACCTTCTCTACCGGCATCCCGCAGCGTCTGAGTCCGGTCCCAGATGTTGTCATGGTGACCAGATGTCATCATGACAACATCCGGGTCATCAGAAGGCAGGAAGTTGCTTTGGTCATGCGCCAAGCGTGACCAAAGTAACTTTTCCCTGTGCAGCGCTGACAGGCTGCATAGCACAGGGATGGTGATGAAGTTAACCCCTTTAGTGAACAGGGTAAAAAAATAAAAAACAAAACATAAAACGATGCTTTATCATCATACCAGCAAACAAAAAATGGAATAAAACGCGATCAAAAAGACGAATGTAAATAAAAATGGTACCGCTGAAAACGTCATCTTATCCCGCAAAAAACAAGCCACCATACAGCTCCAACGGCAGAAAAATAAAACATTTATAGCTCTCTAGCGATGCATAAACAATTCTTTTTTCTATAAAATAGTTTTCATTGAGTAAAAGTGCCATAACGTGAAAAAAAATATAACTGTGGTGCCGCTGTAAACGTACTGACCCGAAGAATAAAGCTTCCTTATCAATTTGACGACACATAGAACGGCATAAAAAAAACACCAAAAAACTGTTCGTGAATTGTTGGTTTTTATTTATTCTGCCTTCTAAAAATCGGAATAGAAAGCAATCAAAAAATGTAATGTGCCCAAAAATGGTACCAATAAAAACATCAACTTGTCCCACAAAAAAAAAAATAAAAAATCACATGACTCTGTCGAACGAAATATGGAAAAATTATAGCTCTCAAAAAATTGCAATGCAAAAACTAGTCTTTGCAAAAAAAAGGGTTTTTTAGTGTGTGACAGCTCTCAATCATAAAAACTTGATATGAATCTAGTATCCCTGTAATTGCACCGACCCGAAAAATAAAGTTGTCTAATCACTTATACCGCACGAGGAATGGCGTAAAAAATAAACTTTAGGGTTAGGGATAGGGTTGTGCTAGGGTTAGGGTTAGTGTTGTGCTAGGGTTAGGGTTGGGCTAGGGTTAGGGTTGTGCTAGGGTTTGGGTTGGGCTAGGGTTAGGGTTAGGGTTGGGCTAGGGTGAGGGTTGAGCTAGGGTGGGGCTAGGGGTAGGGTTGAGCTAGGGTTAGTGTTGGGCTAGGGGTAGCATTGAGCTATGGGTAGGGTTGTGCTAGGGTTAGGGTTGTACTAGGGCTAGGGTTAGGGTTGTGCTATGGTTAGGCTAGGATTGGGTTAGGGTTGGGCAAGGGTTAGGGTTGAGTTAGGGTTGGGCTAGGGTTAGGGTTGAGCTAAGGTTGCGTTTGGGCTAGGGTTGTGGTTGTATTAGGGTTGGGGTTGGGATTTTTTCAGAAGTAAAGAAAAAAATACCATCTAAATGGCGACTAATGTTGCGCACAAGAGCTCGCTACTTGAGTTTGCATCGGGTGCTCGGGTATGCACCGAGTATAGCGGGTGCTCGAGTGACATGCTCAAGTCTCCGCCTCAAATGTTTTGCAGCTGTTATACAGCCAAAAAAACCTTGCTGGGACTGCCTGTCATGCACAAGCGATCCCCACATGTTTTTATTTGGGTGACTAACAACCATGAAACATGCGGGCGGGGACTCGAGCATGTCACTTGAGCGCCCGCCATACATGGTCCATACCTGAGTACCCGATGCAAACTCAAGTAGCGAGCACTTGCACTCAAGACTAATGACAACTTATTCAATATGATGACCTAATGTTATCAAATTCTGTGTCGTACCTCTGGGTTCAAAATATTCACTATACCCCTTGATAAAATCCTTCAGGGGTGTAGTTTCCAAAATGGAGTCACTTGGTGGGGGGGGGGTTTCCACTATTTAGGCACATCAGGGGCTCCCCAAACGCAACATGGCGTCCACTAATTCAAGCAAATTTTACATTCAAAAAGTCAAATGGCGTTCCTTCTCTTCCGAACCCTGCCTTGTGCCCAAACAGTGTTTTTTCCCCACATATGGGGTATCGGCTTACTCAGGAAAAATTGCACAACAAATCGCGTGGTGCAATTTCTCCTGTTACCCTTATGAAAATGCAAAATTGGGGTCTGCAAAACATTTTTGTTGGAAAAATGTGAAAATGTTATTTTTACAGCTCCATGATATAAACTTCTGTGAAGCACCTGGGGGTTCAAGGTGCTCACCACACACCTAGATAAGTTCCCTGAGGGGTCTAGTTTCCAAAATGGTGTCACTTGTGGGGGGTTTCCACTGTTTAGGCACATCGGGTGCTCCCCAAACGCAACATGGTGTCCACTAATTTTTCAAGCAAATTTTACATTCAAAAAGTCTAAAATAAAAAAAATTGCGGTCTAAAGTAACATTTTTGTGAAAAAAGTTAAATGTTCATTTTTTTCTTCCACATTCCAAAAATTACTGTGAAGCATCTGAAGGGTTAATAAACTTCTTGAATGTGGTTTTGAGCACCTTGGGGGCTACAGTTTTTACAATGGTGTCACTTTTGGGTATTTTCTATCATAAAGGCCCCTCAAAGTCACGCCAGATGTGATGGGGTCTCTAAAAAAGTATTTTTGTAAATTTTGTTGTAAAAATGAGAAATCGCTGGTCAATTTTTAACCCTTATAGCTCCCTAAAAAAAACAAATGTGATTCCAAAATTGTGCTGATGTAAAGTAGACATGTGAGAAATGTTATTTATTAACTATTTAGTGTAACATATCTCTATTTAAGGGCATAAAATTTAAAATTTTGAAAATTGCAAAACTTTCTACATTTTTACCAAATTTCTGATTTTTTCACAAATAAACGCAAGTGATGTCAAAGAAATTTTACCACAATGATGAAGTACAATATGTCACGAAAAAACAGTCTCAGAATCAGCGGGATCCATTTGAAGCGTTCCAGAGTAATTACCTCATAAAGTGACAGTGGTCAGAATTGTAAAAATTGGCCTGGTCATTAACGTGCAAACCACCCTGGGGGTAAAGGGGTTAATACTAGACCTCTGAGCATAAGACGGAAAAGTCGTGGAACTATGGAAATCACAGGTCGGAGAGACGTGTTGGTGATCTGCAAATGATAAAATAATGGATACAACATTTTCAAAACATCTCAATTTATCCAGTATCGAGTATGATCCCCAAGCACAGAAATCCCCGCACTTACAGCCTCGGCTCCTGTTTTTACTTTATTGTATGGTTCGTTTATCCGCATTATCCACATTGTGGTTTTTACAGGTTTTATCTATATATTTTGTCTATGCACATTTTAACCTGAGTGTTACGAATCTGCGAACTCAGATATCCTGTGTTAAGTATTGTGGAATTTTTCAGGCTCAAACTAAGAAACGTAGAGCTCAGAAACGCGTTGCCGTCTGGTTGAAGTACGTTTTGCTGATGGCATTTGTACATTTTTCATGTGCTATTTTTGTACGAAGCCACTTAAATTTGGTTGTGTTTATATGGATTAAATAAAGTGCTGACTTTTATGGAAAAAGGGAGTGTTGGCCTGAATTTCACATTGCTATATCACTTTTCATACTTTTGCATAGACCTGGTCAGAGAGTCTGGACATGTACAGTAACTCTGCTCTACAGACTCCGGCCACAAGGTAAGTTTAGTCTTACAGAGCCGCTATCTATCACCATGCACACTCAGCTTTTATCAGCTCAAATGTCTCCCGTACCCCTAGACTGTACCTGTTATATTTCGCCATCAACTACATGATGACAATTAGCAGCCATAAACTTAAGGGATTGTAGGGGTTTTCCAGGTTTACTATATTGACCTCTTCACCGGTGGGGTTCAACATCAACTGACATCCAACAATCGGAATTATTATAAAGACATTTGTAACTGTGGACCATAGCACAGTATTGGAACTCAGTGGTTGCAAAACCACAGATTGATATGGGGGGTGGGGGAGGCATTTACAAAACCTAGGTGCCATAGACATTGACTGAAAATAAGTCCCCTTAAGAAATGGAAGTCTGCACATGTGTAGGAGAACAGTGGTAGGCAGGACAAAGATACCAGTCTCCTCCTGGAGGGCAATTTTACAGACTGTGTAAACTAATGGGACGTAGATTGAGAACTGGATCACTAATGATCGACTATTATTGTGATTGTGACAGGTAATCAAATTTTTCACTAGTGGCTACTAGAGGTGAAATGTAGTATTGCATCCCAACCAGTTAAAGGATTAGGAACTAGGGATGTCACGGGTGTGTCAGGCTTGACATACAGTCATTCTGGATCCGGCTGTAGAAGGTCGCTGCGCTTGGCCTTGCAGACACCTTCTTGATCCTTTCATCATCCCTCCCACTCTAGCACCCAGCGGTGATCTCCACGATCGCCTGCTAATTAACACACCCTTTCTGGATCTTTAAATATACTCAGTTTCTCAAGAGAGTTGCTGGTGATAGAGTAAATTCCTCTGTTCAGGTCTGGAGTTCTAGCAGTCAGCGATATTCTTCTTGGAGTTCCTTTATGGATTGTAGTTGTGTTCTCTCTGGTGTCTCCTCAAAGCTAAGTGTATCTCCTTGTCTGTTTCCCTTGTTTGTCTTTAGCTGCAGTGGGGCCGACTAGTGCTAACTCCTCCCCCTCCCTACCTAGGGCCTAGCTCTAGGGTCAGCCAGGGCTAAGGTATCCTGCTTGGCGATAGGTGTGGAACCTATTTAGGAACGATAAGGGAGTCATGGTGTTGTTAGATCTGCTTAGGGGTCTCCACTCCCCCTTTCCCTAGTTTCTGGGCTTTCCCTCTTTTCCCGTTGTCGTACGCTGGGTTCTTCCCATACCTAGCATGACAAGGGATGAGCAGACCCGTGGAAGTTCAGGTTTTGGTACCCAACTGAACTTTAGTCCAAAGTTTGGTTCGGGTACCAAAACTGTAACCGAACTTGATCCAGTACATGGACCCCATTGAAATCATTGTGAACTCCAACTTTTGAGATGGAAAAATCTCACTCTCCCTCCGCCCTCCTTCTCTTTTCTCTATCTCTCTCCTCCCGCCTCTCTCCTCCCTCTCTCTCTTTCCTCCCTCTCTCTCTCCTCCCTCTCTATCTCTCCTTCATCTCTCTCTCCTCCATCTCTCTCTCTCCTCCATCTCTCTCTCCTCCATCTCTCTCTCCTCTATCTCTCTCTCTCCTCCATCTCTCTCCCTCGCACTCTTCTCCATTCTGTCACTCTCTCCTCTCTCTTCTCAATCTCTCTCTCGATTGCTCTTTGTCCTCCATCTCTTTCTCTCTCCTCCCTCTATCTCTCTCCTCCCTCTTACATAGTTTACATAGTTTATAAGGCCGAAAAAAGACAAGCGTCCATCCAGTTCAGCCTATTTCTTGTGCACTGCAGCTATTCCGCAGCGTTGATCCAGGGGAACGCAAAAAAAAACAAAACAAAACAAAAAAAAAAAAACATGCGGTATAGGCCAATTGACATCATTGAGGAAAAAATTCACTTCCCGACACCAATCTGGATTAATTAACTATCACTAAGCATAAGATGTAATTTTATTGTTCTCAAGAAAGGCGTCCAGGCCTCTCTTGAACTCATTAAGTGAGTTGGACATCACCACTTCCTCTCCCAGAGAGTTCCAGAGTCTCACGGCTCTGACCGTAAAGAATCCCCTTCTATGCTGGTGCAGGAACCTCCTTTCCTCCAGACGCATAGTGTGCCCCCTCGTCTTTGTCACCATCCTTGGTATAAACAGGTCATGGGAGAGATCTCTGTACTGCCCCCTGATGTATTTATACATGTTTATGAGGTCTCCCCTAAGCCTTCTCTTTTCCAACGTAAATAGGCCTAATTTTGACAACCTCTCTGGGTATTCTAGTCCCTCCATTCCCTTTATTACCTTAGTCGCCCTCCTTTGTACCCTCTCTAGCTCCAATATGTCTTTCCTGAGCACCGGAGCCCAGAACTGTGCACAATATTCTAAGTGCGGCCTTACCAGCGCTTTATACAGAGGAAGAACAATGTTCTCATCATATGCCCCTATTCCTCTTCTGATGCATGCCATGACTCTATTTGCCTTCGCAGCTGCTGCCTGACACTGGGCACTCCAATTTAATTTGCTATTAACCAAGACGCCCAGGTCCTTCTCCATGTCAGATTTCCCCAACGGTTTCCCATTTAATATGTATGGGTGACTGCTGTTTTTCTTTCCCATGTGCATGACTTTACATTTATCGGCATTGAACCCCATTTGCCATTTTTTGGCCCAACTCCCCAATTTATCTAAATCCTCCTGTAGCTGTGCCCTATCCTCATCTGTGTTAACTACTTTACAAAGTTTAGTATCATCTGCAAATATTGCTATTTTACTATGCAACCCTTCCACTAGATCATTAATAAATATATTAAATAATATAGGGCCCAAGACAGACCCTTGAGGCACCCCGCTAGTAACCCTGACACACCCTGAGCTTACTCCATTGATAACCACCCTCTGCTTTCTATCACTCAGCCAGCTATTTACCCACTTACACACATTATCCCCCAGACCAAGCATTCTCATTTTATATACCAACCTTTTGTGTGGCACGGTATCAAACGCTTTGGAGAAGTCAAGGTATACAACATCCACTGACTCTCCCCGGTCCAGCTGAGAGCTCACCTCCTCGTAGAAGGCGATCAGGTTTGTTTGGCAGGAGCGATCTCTCATGAATCCATGTTGATATGGAGTTAGACAGTTATTATCATTAAGATATTCTACAATAGCATCTCTAAGAAATCCTTCAAACAATTTACCCACAACAGACGTTAAGCTGACTGGTCTATAGTTCCCAGGGTCACTTTTAGACCCCTTTTTGAATATTGGTACCACATTTGCTTGGCGCCAGTCTAGTGGGGCAGTCCCTGTCCATAAAGAGTGCTTGAATATAAGATACAGCGGTCTGTCTATCACATTACTTAATTCTTTTAGTACCCGGGGGTGTATGCCATCTGGGCCTGGTGACTTGTCTATTTTGATATTATTTAGGCGTTTCTGAACTTCCTCCTGGGTTAGGTGGGTGATATTTAGCGGAGGGTTTACTTTATTACTTTGCATTTCCTCCGATAAATTGTTTTCTTTTGTGAAAACAGTGGAGAAGAAGCTATTGAGTAGGTTTGCTTTACCCTCATCGCCCTCTATGATTTTACCCAGGTTATTTTTCAATGGGCCAACTCCATCAGTTTTAATCCTTTTACTGTTTATATAGTTAAAGAACAGTTTGGGATTCGTTTTACTTTCTTTGGCAATTAGTCTCTCTGTCTCCTCTTTTGCTATTCTTATTTGTTTCTTACAGATTTTGTTTTTTTCCCTATAAGTTATTAGCGCTTCCTCGCTGCCTTCTTGTTTAAGTTTACCGAAAGCCCTTTTTTTGTTTTTCATTGCCCTCTTGACTTCCTTATTTAGCCACATTGGCTTCCTCCTATTCCTAGCCCTTTTATTCCCATAAGGTATGTACCTTCTACAGTGACTATGTAGGACTGTTTTGAAAATTTCCCATTTTCTATCCGTGCTCCTATTACTGAAGATACTATCCCAGTCTATAAGGTGAAGGGCATCTCTTAGCTGATCAAACTTTGCCCTCCTGAAGTTCGGTGTTTTTGTGACTCCCTTGCTGGGCACCCTACTGAAGCACATGTGGAATTGTATAATGTTGTGGTCACTATTTCCCAGGTGCCCCCCAACCTGCACCTCAGTTATTCTGTCTGGCCTGTTAGTTAATATTAAGTCTAAAAGGGCCGTCCCTCTAGTTGGTTCCTGCACAAGTTGTGACAAATAATTGTCTTTGATAATTGACAGAAACCTGTTTCCTTTCTGAGATCTACAGCTTTCGGTTTCCCAGTCTATATCGGGGTAGTTGAAGTCCCCCATAATAATCACCTCGTTATTTTTTGCTACTTCGTCTATTTGTCTCATTAATAGACTTTCCGTGGCTTCTGCTATATTTGGTGGTTTATAACAGACTCCTATGATAATTTTATTATTGTTTTTTGCCCCATGTATCTCCACCCATAAGGACTCGACCTCCTCATTTCCCTCCCATACATCCTCCCGTATTGTAGGCTTTAGACACGTCTTTACATATAGACAGACTCCACCCCCTTTCCGATTTCTTCGATCCCTTCTAAACAGACTGTAACCCTGTAAGTTAACTGCCCAGTCATAGCTTTCATCCAACCATGTCTCGGTTATTCCCACTATGTCATAGTTACCTGTAGATATTTCTGCTTCCAGTTCATCCATCTTGTTTGTCAGGCTCCTGGCATTTGCTAGCACGCAGTTTACACGATTTTGTTTTGTTCCAATCTTCTCCCTGTGGATTGTATTAGAAATTTTCTTACCTTCCTTCCAAGTATCTTGTCTTGGACCTTCTTTGTCGCACTTCATATCTTTCATTAGTATGTCCTCTGGTTGCATGTTCGTGTCCGGCGTTTTTCTTCCCATCCCCTCTTCTTCTAGTTTAACGCCCTCCTGATGAGTGTTGCGAGTCTCCTGGCGAATGTATGTTTCCCGGGTTTGTTGAGGTGTAGTCCGTCTCTGGCAAGGAGTCCATCATAGAGGTAATTCACACCGTGGTCCAGGAATCCAAATCCTTGTTGTCTGCACCATCGTCTCAGCCAGCTGTTCACATCAAGGATCCTGTTCCATCTCCTGACGCCATGCCCGTCTACTGGAAGGATAGAAGAAAAAACTACCTGCGCATCCAGTTCTTTTACTTTCTTCCCCAATGCTTCAAAGTCCTTGCAGATTGTCGGTAGGTCCTTCTTTGCCGTGTCATTGGTGCCAACATGTATCAGAAGAAATGGGTGGACATCCTTGGGACTGATGAGCTTTGGTATCCTATCGGTAACATCCTCTCTCTCCTCCCTCTCTCTCTCTCCTCCTTTGCTCTGTCTCCTCCATCTGTCTCTCCTCCATATCTCTCTCTCATCCATCTCTCTCCCTTACCCTTTCCTCCATCTCTCTCACTCTTTCCTCTCTCTCACTTGCTCTTTCTCCTCCATCTCTTCCTCTCCCCCCCATATAATGCCCCATGCAGGATTTAACGTCTCACCCCCATATAATGCCCCATACAAGATGTCACCTCTCCCCCCATATAATGCCACATGTAGGATGTCACCTCTCCCCCCATATAATGCCCCATGCAGGATGTCACCTCTCCCCCCCATATAATGTCCTATGCAGGAGGTCACCTCCCCCCCATATAATGCCCCATGCAGGATGTCACCTGTCCCCCCATATAATGTCCTATGCAGGAGGTCACCTATCCCCCCCCATATAATGCCCCATGCAGGATGTCACTTGTTCCCCCATATAATGCCCCATGCAGAATGTCACTTGTTCCCCCCCCATATAATTCCCCATGACTCCATACATATAAAAAAAATAATCAAGTACTCACCTCTCCTCACTTGCTGCCGTTGCTCCAGACTCTTCAGCATCGCCGGCGTCTTCCCGCTCTGCGCTGTCATGGATCTGGAGCGAGCATGGTGTAAAGACATCACCGCATCCTCTGGCCTGAGACGTCACAGTGCAGCAGCCGCGGAAGAGACCAGAGATGGTGCTGAGGCACGGGGAGAGGGGCCCTGAACAAGCGGGGGTGGGTGGCGGGCGCTGGCACCGGCACCGCACCGCTCACGGGTCCCATAGCGCGCAGGGGTGCCCGACGGTAAGTGGGCCCATCCATCTCCTTAGGGCCCCAGCACTTGCCCGGGTGCGCTGGGTTCTGACGCCAGGCCTGCATATAGGTACTTTACTCAAGCTCTACACAAGTGCACCGTCACTTTTATTATCCCCGCCTTCTTTGGCTTCTCTTATTTTACTCTAGTATTTATTTTGATTTATTTTATTCACTTATGTAGCACCATTAATTCCGCAGCGCTTTACAGACATTATCGACACTTTCCCCATCGGGGCTCACAATCTAAATTCCCTATCAGTATGTCTTTGGAGTGTAGGAAGAAACCGGAGAACCCAGCGGAAACCCACAAGAATACGGGGAAAACATACAAACTCAGTATCACATACAGTATATGGATATATAAAATAGGACTCTGAGAAATGTATCTCATTGTTTTGCAATTTTTCCTTAACGGGGCTCTCTGGGAATAGAAAAAAATAAATAACTAAATGGAATCTTAATGAATACATTTATAAATACCTTTAATTAGCAATTTTAGCTCTTTTGTTTAGGGAGGTAAACACTACACAATTAATATGGTCAGTGTCTTGTTACACAGAATGAAACCTGTCCTAGAATATTAGCACAGAAACTTGTGAGCATGTGCCATAGGAATATTCCTGATATGACTTAGAGATAACCTATAACAGTGTGAGCAGACTTTTCGTACCTTAATAGCCCTGGTATCTCCAGTATTAGATCATATAGACAGGGTAGACATCAGTGTGAGCCGCCTCTTCTTATTTAAGCACTGCTTGTATCTCCAGCATAATATCAGATAGACATGGTGGACAGCAGTGTGAAGAGCCTCTTCTTACTTCAGCACTCCTGGTATCTCCAGTATTAGATCAGATAGATAGAGTAGACAGCACTGTGAGCAGTCTCTTCTTACCTCAGCATTCCTAGTATCTCCAGTATTAGATCAGATACACATGGTGGACAGCAGTGTGAGCAGCCTCTTCTTTCCTCTGCACCCCTGGTATCTCTAGTTTAAGCTCAGAAAGACATGGTGGACAGCAGTGTGAGCAGCCTCTTCTTACCTCTGCACCCCTGGTATCTCTAGTATTAGATCAGTTAGACAGGTGTACAGCAGTGTGAGCAACCTCTTCTTACCTCTGCACCCCTGGTATCTCTAGTATTAGATCAGATACACATAGTGGACTGCAGTGTGAGCAGCCTCTTCTTACCTCAACACCCCTGGTATCTCCAGTATTAGCTCAGAAAGACATGGTGAACAGCAGTGTGAGCAGCCTCTTCTTACCTCTGCACCCCTGGAATCTCTAGTATTAGATCAATTAGACAGGTGTACAGCAGTGTGAGCAGCCTCTTCATACCTCAGCAACCATGGTATCACCAGTATTAGCTCAGAAACACATGGCGGACAGCAGTGTGAGCAGCCTCTTCTTACCTCAGCACCCCTAGTATCTCTAGTATTAGATCAAATACACATGGTGGACAGCAGTGTGAGCAGCCTCTTCTTACCTCAGCACCCCTGGTATCTCCAGTATTAGATCAATTAGACAGGTGGACAGCAGTGTGAGCAGCCTCTTCTTACCTCAGCACCCCTAGTATCTCTAGTATTAGATCAAATACACATGGTGGACAGCAGTGTGAGCAGCCTCTTCTTACCTCAGGATCTCTGGTATCTCCAGTATTAGATCAATTAGACAGGTGGACAGCAGTGTGAGCAGCCTCTTCTTACCGCTGCACCCCTGGTATCTTCATTATTAGATCAGATAGACAGGGTGGACAGCAGTGTGAGCAGCCTCTCCTTCCCCTAGAACCCCTGGCATCGCCAATATTAGATCATGGGATCAAACGGATACCTATGAAATATGTGCTCACTCATCACCTTTTTCTGATGTGGTTGAAACCTAGCCCACGTTAGTCAATGAAAAAACTGGGTAGGTGGTATTTCAAGTACATGAGTGAGTTTTGGTTGCATCCGCTGCCTAAAACGGTCAGTTTACCGCCAGTGAGAGCTATATAGTGACTATGTGGCTGTCACTGGGGTGTCTTTGGTTCGGGTTGGTTGGGTGGCTGCGTCATTATATAGCAACGTGCACTCACAAGCAGAAGATGAGTTTGCTATAAGAAATCCCAATATAAAATACCGCTTTTATATTTTACTGACTCTAAAACTTTATTTATTTTCAGCCTTAGCTAATAACTGGAACTTTTTTTATATAAAATAAGTATATAACACCGGAGCTGGAGAAAGGACTACATAGAGGAATAATAAGTAATGGACCATTAATGATTAATGACATCAAATCTATAAATACACAAGTTTATAAAATTATAAAAAGAAGTCTACATGCCGCCCAGAGGATCGGGGAGCATCGTGCTTATTTATTTATTTTTTTTCAATAATTTATTTTCCGCTGTTACACTTGGCAATCAATAATTTCAGTAATAGCTGGTATGGGTCTACTGAATTGTGGTGAGGGGTGACGGAGAGCCGCTCCGAAGAAGGTGGCCAGCAAGTAACTGGGCCCAATCTAAACCCTGAAACAAGGCCTCCCAAAATAATAGTGCTGATGCCCTCATATGAAGCACAGACATTTCCCAGGGCATTTACACATGGGTCCCATCAGCCTCCCGCTTCTATATTGGTGCCAGGAATGATTGACAAGGTTATGACCATGACTCAGTCTAAATATTGTATTTTTAGTTAGCCATTGTATAGCACTGTTAGATTATGTATTGGGAACTGTATAGTGATAATATGTGAACAATGTCCGGTACTATTTATTTGTGCCTTGTATTTTGATAATATGTGAGCACTGTATTGTAGTATTTATTTGGGCACTGTATGGTCATAACATGTGAGAACTGTAAAGTGGTGTTTATTTGGGCATTTCATAGTGTTAATATGTGAGCACTGTATGACAGTATTTATTTGAGCAATCTATTGTGCTATCTTGAGAACACTATATAGCCGTATTTATTTTGGCTCTGAGTGGCACTGTTATTTTGTTGCTAAAGAATGGCACTCTTATGTGGGCACCATCCTTTATACCTTGTATAATGTAGCACTGTATAATATCTTATTTGTATATAAATTGTTGGCGGGGGAGCTAAGAGAATAAGCCTCACACGGTACCGTGCCTCCTTAGTCAGGTCGTGACCCAAGTGCAACCTTTTTCTCTGCACCCCATGTATTGCATGCCTGCTTATAGACCAACGTATTCTGCACCACGTATCACTCTCATCCTCCCTGCGGAGGTCACGCTAGAATGTCAGATAATTGCACAGTGTGTGCCCTTATGGGCAGGGGCGTACTGGCCCACCGTATGATCGGGAAAACCCCCGGTGGGCTCCGGGTTCCGATGGCCATGCCCCTAAGCCCCGCCCTCACACCCACTGGGCCCTGTACAGAGAACAGAGGACCCCCCGGTTCGCTAATCAGATAGGCAGCACTGCCGATATGATTAGTGATGGGCCCTCTGCAGCAGCACAGCAAGGAGACCGGTCTCCCTGCTCTGCCTGCTGCCGCAGTGCCCCTCTGCCGCCTCTGCCGGCGCGTGCGCAGGAGGTCAGTCTCAGGGCGATGACATCATGGCCCTGGGACTGCTTCCTGTGCGCGCTGTGGAGGACGGATCCGCCGTCGCCCTAGGCAGCGGCTGCAGGCCTGCAGCTCATCTCGACGCATGAGTATGAAAAGCAGGGGCCGGGAGGGGAGGAAGGGATAGGAGGGAGGGGTGACTGAGAGGACCCCTGGCCGAGGCTGTCAGTAAATGCTACTGGGCAATGGTCATGATTATCATCATGCCCATTGCCCAGCCTGTCCTGCTGCCAACCTCTCGTTACTGTTACTATGCCTAGCAGCATGTACTACCACCAGTGGCTGGCAGGACATGCTGGGTGGGCATGAAAGTACCAAGGAGGCTGGCAGGACATACTAAGCATGAATCGGGCTATGGGTGGAGGAGAGCGGTGCCAGCGCCCGCCCTTCTCCCCCGCTTGCTCAGGGCCCAGCAGCCGGATACTTACCTCTCCTCCTGCCTCCGCAGATCCGCTGTATTTCTGCTCTGCGCTCCCTGTGACATATCAGGTCAGAGGGTGCGGTGACGTCTTTCCACCGCGCCCTCCCCTGAGCCATCACAGGCAGCGCAGAGCGGGAAGACGCCGGCGACGCTGGAGTACGGACCTGAGCAGCGGCAGCAGGTAAGGAGGAGTGAGGTGAGTATTTGATTATTATTTTTTTTAATGTATGGAGGCATGGGGCATTATATGGGGGGGGTGATATCCTGCATGGGGCATTATATGGGGGAGTGACATTCTGCATGGGGCATTATATGGGGGGGTGACATCCAGCATGGGGCATTTTAAAGAGGGGGGTGACATCCTGCATTGGGAATTTTAAAGAGAGGGGGTGATATCCTGCATGGGGCATTATAAAGAGGGGGGGTGACATCCTGCATGGGGCATTATATGGGGGTGACATCCTGCATGGGGCATTATATTGGGGAGGTGACATCCTGCATGGGGCATTATATGGAGGGGGGTGACATCCTGCGGCGCTGGAGTCCAGACCTGAGCAGCGGCAACAGGTGAGGAGGAGTGAGGTGAGTATTCGATTATTTATTTAATGTATGGAGGCATGGGGCATTATATGGGTGCGGTGGTGATATCCTGCATGGGGCATTATATGGGGGAGTGACATCCTGCATGGGGCATTATATGGGGGGTGACATCCAGCATGGGGCATTATATGGGGGGGGTGACATCCTGCATGGGGCATTATATGGGGGCGGTGACATCCTGCATGGGGCATTTTAAAGAGAAGGGTGACATCCTGCATTGGGCATTATAAAAGGGGGGTGTGACATCCTGCATGGGGCATTTTAAAGAGAGGGGGGGTGATATCCTGCATGGGGCATTATATGGTGGGTGACATCCTGCATGGGGCATTATATGGGGGGGTGACATCCTGCATGGGGCGTTATATGGGGGAGGTGACATCCTGCATGGGGCATTATATGGAGGGGGGTGACATCCTGCATGGGGCATTATATGGGGTGGGTGACATCCTGCATGGGGCATTATATGGGGGAGGTGACATCCTGCATGGGGCATTATATGGAGGGGGGTGACATCCTGCATGGGGCATTATAAGGGGGGGGACAGCCTGCATAGGGCATTATGTGGGGAGAACAGCCTGCATGGAGCTTTATATGGGGCCAGTATCCTGTACAGAGCATTTTATGGGGGCCAGTATTCTGTATGGAGCGTTATTGTCACGCTGTCTCTGTATACTGGAGGTAGGGGGCCTAAGCTGACCCTAAGCTGGGGCCCTGACTAATCCCTCAACCTGGAGGTACTGTTAAAGGTACAGAGGTCCAGGCCACCAACGTAACCCCTACCTCCTGAGGATCCCTGCACCTAAGTAATCTAGTCCTGAGAAGGACCCCGATCACAACAAAAGGGGACAAGTAATAATATGCCCACACACAGTACTTAGACGAACGAGACAGTACAAGGGAAAAACCAAAACCACCTTGCATACAAAAACTACACAACTACAACAGAGGGAACACCAACGGGAAAGGAGATAAATGATAAAGCGAGGAAGGGAAAAAACTCTCCAAATACACTTATCTCTGAAACTCCAAAAACCACGATCCGCTCTGTTAGTCTGCATGAAATGCTTTCACCGACACTTCCCTAACAGACCAGCAGGCATTTGAAGGAGTCTCACTACAGCAGCATTGATTGCAGCTGGGCGAGGCTGGACCTCGTCTAGCACAGAGAGAGAGAGAATTAACTCCCTCACTGCCGAAAAACACAAAGCACCAAAAAGTCAGCTGCGAGAAGTCAGGCTGTGTAATCGTGACGATCTTCGTGGCGACACACCCGTGACAGTACCCCCCCTTCTACGAGGGGCCTCCGGACCCTCAGGGCCAGGTTTATCCGGGTGAGTCGTGTGGAAGGCCCGAACTAATCGGTCTGCGTTAATATCCGACGCAGGAACCCACATCCTCTCCTCAGGACCATACCCTTTCCAATGAACCAGGTACTGAAGGGACCTGCGATTAAAGCGTGAATCGATGACCCTCGATACCTGGAACTCCAAGTTACCCTTGACCACCACTGGAGGGGGAGGTAAAGGTGACGGTACCACCGGCGCCACATACCTCTTAAGCAACGATCTGTGGAACACGTTGTGAATTTTAAACGTAGGCGGGAGGTCAAGACGGAATGCCACCGGATTAATAATAGAACTGATTCTGTACGGCCCGATGAACCTGGGACCCAGTTTCCAGGAGGGAACCTTAAGTTTTATATTCCTGGTAGACAACCCTACCCGATCGTTCACACTTAGGTCCGGACCAGACACTCTCCTCCTATCAGCCATACGTTTGTATCGGTTCCCCATAGTATTCAGATTCTTCAGCACCCCTCTCCATACTGAAGCGAGTGATGAGGAAAATCGTTCCTCCTCAGGAACCCCCGAAGAGCCCCCCCTACTGAAAGTACAAAACTGGGGGTGAAAACCATATGCCCCAAAAAACGGGGACTTACCAGTGGACTCGCTCCGCCTATTATTAAGAGCAAACTCTGCCAGAGTGTAACATACCTGGCGGCGTCCTTGCATAGTGGTCCATCTCCCACTGTGCAGGAGCGCGCACTTGATCTCCTGTCCAGAATGTCTCTCTGGCTTCCCTCCATGCTGTCTGTTTGTGTCTGTCTCTGCTGCTTAAGGGCGGCGCCCGATCACTTCCTGCTTTTTGTACCTGCTGTGGGTCACACCCCTTGTGCGTCCTCAGCCTATTGCTGTCTGACACTTGGTATATAGCTCAGCAGCTCCCTTCTATCCCGGCCTGTGCATAGTGTTTCCTTCAGTGTGTGCTTGCACTCTGAAGGTGCCAGGTCCCGTCTTTGTTTCCTTGTCTGCCTTTCCTGGAGGCTGTATTTCCAGGCCTGTCTGAACTTAGTCCTGTATGTCTCCTGCTTTGCGGTATCAGCTCCCGTGTCTGAACTGAGTCCTGTATGTCTCCTGCTTTGCGGTATCAGCTCCCGTGTCTGAACTGTGTCCTGTATGTCTCCTGCTTTGCGGTATCAGCTCCCGTGTCTGAACTGAGTCCTGTATGTCTCCTGCTTTGCGGTATTAGTTCCCGTGTCTGAACTGAGTCCTGTATGTCTCCTGCTTTGCGGTATTAGTTCCCGTGTCTGAACTGAGTCCTTTCTGTGTATCTTGTCTGTCCTGTCTGAACACGCTCCTAGCCTGTTCCTCCCGCCTTCTAGGGGCCGATTACCTAGACCCGCTCCTGTATCTTGTCTGTCCTGTCTGAACACGCTCCTTGCCTGTTCGTTCCGCCTCTCTGGGGGCAGTATTCCCAGACCCGCTCCTGTATTCCGCTGCAGTGTCGGTCTCCTCCGTACACTCAGTTCCAGTCTGAACTCTCTCCTATCCCTTACCTGTTTTGCCTCTATGTCCGTTCCCTTCCTTTTTCTGCAGAGTCTGAACTCGTACCTAACTCCTGCCTGTTGTCTCTGTACTCCCGTTTGTGAGTTTGTGGTCCACTCGCTACTTCACTGCAAGTACCCTGTGGGTGTCTGGCTCTGTCTTTCCCTTCCTGTCTGTTCCGTGTGAACAGAGTCCTGTCCTGCCCTGCTTCTGCCCTCTGCTCCGGCAGTCCTGTCCTGCCCTGCTTCTGCCCGCTGCTCCGGCAGTCCTGTCCTGCCCTGCTTCTGCCCGCTGCTCCGGCAGTCCTGTCCTGCCCTGCTTCTGCCCGCTGCTCCGGCAGTCCTGTCCTGCCCTGCCTGTACCCCTCTGCCTGTAATGTTCCTGAGTCCCAGTGTGTACTGGGCCCTATCCTGCCTGTATTGTTCCTGAGTCCCGGTGTGTACTGGGTTCTATCCCGCCTGTGTTCCTACCTGCTAGTGCCTCCCTGTCTGCACTGTAGCGGTGCTTGCCTTTACCCCCCTGCCTGCATACCCGCCTGCCTGCAGACCAGTCGTGCCTGCCTATACCCTCCAGTCTGTGTGCCAGCCTACCAGCCTGTTCCTGTATTCCCCTGTGTGGGTCAACAGCCGTGTCCGGGGTCTGTCCTGGAGTAGCACCTGGTCCCTCTGCTCGGTTCCTCCTTGGTGCACTGGCGTCGTATGCCGTCGTGCGACCCTGGTCGGATCGGGTGAATACTTAGTCACGCCCCTCCAGGCATACACTCTCCGGCACGGTCCAGTGGAATCACTACCAATCACACGCACACGCCGCTTAGCCCGGGCGTGTGCATAACAGCATGCTCAGGCCATGGTTCCCGTTGAGCCCCACGGCCTTCGCTCTCTGAGAAGTTTTCCAGCGAATATATGCATTAAAATAAATAAATAAATTTTTTTTCCCTTAGCTGAGTTCCAGGCGAATTACGCACCGTCCAGATGGATCTATCAGCTCTCGTTCCTGCGGATCCGCCACGTTACTATGGGGATCCAAGACAGTGTCGTGCATTTGTGGAGCAATGCATGCTACACTTTAAGGCCTACCCTCTTTATTTTCCTTCCGATTGGGCTAAAGTGGCCTTTATGATGTCTTACCTGGCGGGTGATGCCTTGGAATGGATCAACCCCCTATATGAAACACAGGATCCGATCCTCCGGGACCTAATGGCCTTCCTGGTGGCCTTTCTAATGGTCTTCGATGATCCTAACCCGGAGGCTCCTGCTGAAGCTTCACTTCCCAATATCCCGGAGCAGCCCCAATGGGTAATGTGTGTGGGTAGCGCAATAGTCCTCCAGCCCAATGAGACTACTGCCCACCCAGAATCCTCACAGGGTGACTACGCTTTCCGGAATACTTCTCTCAACCTCAAGAGGCAGTCCAGACGTGCTAGACTTAGAGGCAAGCCGTCACGCCAGGGTCTTTCCTCCCTGAGACCTCCTGACCCCAACCTTGAAGTCCCTACTGAAGCTTCATCTCCCTGTATCCCGGAGAAACCCCAATGGGTAATGTGCGTGGGTAGTGCACCAGTTCTCCTGCCTGAAGAGACTTCTGCCCATCCAGACTCCACACAGGAGAACTTCCTGCACCCGGCATCAGATGCTTCTCTCTCTTTAACCGGTGTGCATGTCCAAGGATGCTCCAAAGCTGTGGTTACCTCAGAGTCTGTGCACCTCTACTATCTGGCGGAGGATCCCCTGTTGTCTCCTGAACCCTTCGGGGTGCTACCTGGTAACGAAAGGACAGAGACTCTCCTATACTCTGTACCTGATACCCCGCTCGCTTCGTCCAGTGAGTCCAACCTAGTGTACTCCGAAGCAGAGGTTACTCCTGAGTCTCTACACCCCTCCGACCAGGCGGAGGACCTCCAGTTGTGTTCAGAACCCTTCGGGGTGCCACCTGGTGGTGAAAGGACAGAGACTCTCCTATACTCTGTACCTGATACCTCGCTCGCTTCGTCCAGTGAGTCCAACCTAGTGTACTCCGAAGCAGAGGTTACTCCCGAGTCTCTACACCCCTCCGACCAGGCGGAGGACCTCCAGTTGTGTTCAGAACCCTTCGGGGTGCCACCTGGTGGTGAATGGACAGAGACTTTCCTATACTCGGTACCCGATACCTCGCCTGCTTCCTCCAGTGAGTCCGACCTAGTGTACTCTGAAGCAGTTGTTTTCTCTGAGCCTCTGCACTCTTCTGACCCGGCGGAGGACCTCCAGTTGTTTCCTGAATCCTCCGGGATACCACCAGATAACAAAGAGACAGTGACTTTTCCTCATTATGTACCTGATAACCCGTCTATTTTTTCCTGTGAGCTTGACAAGATGTACCTCGAAGCAGAGATTACCCTCAAGTCTCTGTCCCCCTCCAACCCAGTGAACGACTGGTCCTCGAATTCCCTGCGGAAGATTCTGGCAGGCCTGAAGAAGAGGGGGCGTAAGGGGGGAGGTACTGTAACATACCTGGCGGCGTCCTTGCATAGTGGTCCATCTCCCACTGTGCAGGAGCGCGCACTTGATCTCCTGTCCAGAATGTCTCTCTGGCTTCCCTCCATGCTGTCTGTTTGTGTCTGTCTCTGCTGCTTAAGGGCGGCGCCCGATCACTTCCTGCTTTTTGTACCTGCTGTGGGTCACACCCCTTGTGCGTCCTCAGCCTATTGCTGTCTGACACTTGGTATATAGCTCAGCAGCTCCCTTCTATCCCGGCCTGTGCATAGTGTTTCCTTCAGTGTGTGCTTGCACTCTGAAGGTGCCAGGTCCCGTCTTTGTTTCCTTGTCTGCCTTTCCTGGAGGCTGTATTTCCAGGCCTGTCTGAACTTAGTCCTGTATGTCTCCTGCTTTGCGGTATCAGCTCCCGTGTCTGAACTGAGTCCTGTATGTCTCCTGCTTTGCGGTATCAGCTCCCGTGTCTGAACTGTGTCCTGTATGTCTCCTGCTTTGCGGTATCAGCTCCCGTGTCTGAACTGAGTCCTGTATGTCTCCTGCTTTGCGGTATTAGTTCCCGTGTCTGAACTGAGTCCTGTATGTCTCCTGCTTTGCGGTATTAGTTCCCGTGTCTGAACTGAGTCCTTTCTGTGTATCTTGTCTGTCCTGTCTGAACACGCTCCTAGCCTGTTCCTCCCGCCTTCTAGGGGCCGATTACCTAGACCCGCTCCTGTATCTTGTCTGTCCTGTCTGAACACGCTCCTTGCCTGTTCGTTCCGCCTCTCTGGGGGCAGTATTCCCAGACCCGCTCCTGTATTCCGCTGCAGTGTCGGTCTCCTCCGTACACTCAGTTCCAGTCTGAACTCTCTCCTATCCCTTACCTGTTTTGCCTCTATGTCCGTTCCCTTCCTTTTTCTGCAGAGTCTGAACTCGTACCTAACTCCTGCCTGTTGTCTCTGTACTCCCGTTTGTGAGTTTGTGGTCCACTCGCTACTTCACTGCAAGTACCCTGTGGGTGTCTGGCTCTGTCTTTCCCTTCCTGTCTGTTCCGTGTGAACAGAGTCCTGTCCTGCCCTGCTTCTGCCCTCTGCTCCGGCAGTCCTGTCCTGCCCTGCTTCTGCCCGCTGCTCCGGCAGTCCTGTCCTGCCCTGCTTCTGCCCGCTGCTCCGGCAGTCCTGTCCTGCCCTGCTTCTGCCCGCTGCTCCGGCAGTCCTGTCCTGCCCTGCCTGTACCCCTCTGCCTGTAATGTTCCTGAGTCCCAGTGTGTACTGGGCCCTATCCTGCCTGTATTGTTCCTGAGTCCCGGTGTGTACTGGGTTCTATCCCGCCTGTGTTCCTACCTGCTAGTGCCTCCCTGTCTGCACTCTAGCTGTGCTTGCCTTTACCCCCCTGCCTGCATACCCGCCTGCCTGCAGACCAGTCGTGCCTGCCTATACCCTCCAGTCTGTGTGCCAGCCTACCAGCCTGTTCCTGTATTCCCCTGTGTGGGTCAACAGCCGTGTCCGGGGTCTGTCCTGGAGTAGCACCTGGTCCCTCTGCTCGGTTCCTCCTTGGTGCACTGGCGTCGTATGCCGTCGTGCGACCCTGGTCGGATCGGGTGAATACTTAGTCACGCCCCTCCAGGCATACACTCTCCGGCACGGTCCAGTGGAATCACTACCAATCACACGCACACGCCGCTTAGCCCGGGCGTGTGCATAACACAGAGGTAAGAAAGAAGCCCAGTCCTCCTGGTTCTCTGACACAAAACACCGGAGATATGTCTCCAAGCTCTGGTTCATACGTTCCGTCTGACCATTGGTCTGAGGATGAAAAGCCGATGAGAATGACAAATGCATCCCCCGCCGTGCACAAAACGCCTTCCAGAACTTGGACACAAACTGAGACCCCCGATCAGACACCACCTCGGAGGGTACCCCGTGAAGCCTCACAATCTCCCCAATGAACACCTGCGCAAGAGTTTTAGCATTAGGGAGAGCCGGAAGAGCGATAAAATGTGCCATCTTGCTGAACCTGTCCACTACAACGAGTATGACCGTTTTACCCGAAGACGGAGGGAGGTCCGTAATAAAGTCCATAGACAGATGAGTCCAAGGACGCTCCGGGATCTTCAAAGGTAAGAGGGCCCCAGACGGACGGGTATGTGAGGTCTTAGAGCGTGCACAAACCCCACAGGACGCGACAAAAGTTACCACCTCCTTATGTAAGTTAGGCCACCAAAACCGACGCGAGAGGAGATCCACAGTTGCTCTACTCCCCGGGTGTCCTGCAAAAACTGAGTTATGGTGTGCCTCGATCACCTTTTGTCGCAACTGATCTGGAACAAACAGTCTCCCCGGAGGTCAAACAGGGGCGTCCCCCTGAGCCTCCAATACCTCCTCCTCCAGCTCAGAGCATACTGCCGAAACCACCACCCCCTCCTGAAGGATAGGAATCGGGTCGTCCGTATTCCCGGCCCCAGGGAAACTACGAGATAAGGCATCCGCCTTTACATTTTTTGACCCAGGACGATATGTAACGACAAAATTAAACCTGGTAAAAAACAATGACCACCTAGCTTGTCTGGGATTCAGACGTTTCGCGGACTCCAGATATAGCAGGTTCTTGTGATCGGTGATGACGGTGACCGGATGGACTGCCCCCTCCAAAAAATGGCGCCACTCCTCAAAAGCTAACTTAATGGCCAAGAGTTCCCTATTGCCGACATCGTAATTCCTCTCAGCGGACGACAATTTTTTAGAGAAAAAGGCGCACGGATGCCACTTACCAGGGGACGAACCTTGTGACAATACTGCTCCCACCCCTACCTCGGAAGCGTCTACCTCTACAATGAATGGCTGTGACGCATCAGGTTGAATGAGTATGGGTGCCGAGGCAAAACATTTTTTCAAGGAGGAGAATGCTTGACAAGCCTTGTCAGACCACCTAGAAAAATCCGTCCCCTTTTTAGTCATGTCTGTGAGAGGCTTAACCATGGACGAGAAATTACGAATGAACTTCCGGTAATAATTAGCAAACCCCAGGAAACGTTGTAGTGCCTTAAGATTCTCTGGCCGATCCCACTCAAGAACTGCCCGCACTTTCCCAGGGTCCATACGAAAACCGGACGCTGAAACCAGGAAGCCTAAAAACTGGAGTTCCTGTACGGCGAACACACACTTTTCCCATTTGGCATACAGTTTATTATCCCGCAAGATCTGTAACACCTGCCTAACGTGCTCCTGATGAGACACCAGATCCGGCGAGTAAATTAAGATATCATCCAGATATATGACAACAAACTGTCCCACCAGGCGGCGAAAAATGTCATTAACAAAGTGTTGGAACACCGCCGGGGCATTAGTCAGACCGAATGGCATGACAAGGTTCTCATAATGCCCCTCCGGAGTGTTAAACGCCGTCTTCCACTCATCCCCCTCCTTCATCCTAATCAGATTGTACGCCCCCCTGAGATCCAACTTAGAGAACCATTTGGCGCCCACGATCTGATTAAAGAGATCGGGAATAAGTGGGAGCGGATACGGATCTCGGACCGTAATCCGATTAAGTTCACGGAAATCCAGGCAAGGGCGTAGGCCTCCATCTTTCTTCTTAACAAAGAAGAACCCCGCAGCCACCGGTGAAGATGAAGGTCTAATATGCCCCTTAGCCAGACTTTCTGAAATATAATCCTTCATGGCCTGCCTCTCAGGACCAGAAAGGTTATACAACCTAGCTTTAGGTAACTTGGCCTCAGGGAGCAGTTTTACAGAACAGTCATACTCGCGATGAGGAGGTAGTTCCTGACACCCTTTCTCCGAGAATACATCCTCAAAGTCCGCCAGAAATGGAGGTAAGACCCAAGGAGTAACCGCACCGATGACCGTGTTCATGCAGTTTTTATTACAGAATTTACTCCATTGGCTTATCTCTCTGGTTTGCCAATTAATTACCGGGTTATGCTTAGTTAACCAAGGAAGGCCCAACACTATAGGAGTGGGAAGACCCTCCAACACATAGCAAGACAACAGTTCTTTATGTATCGCCCCCACTTGAAGTTTTACGTCATGCACAGCTTGCAAAAAACTTCCCTGACCGAGAGGCCTGGCATCGATCGAGAATATGGGGATGGGTTTAGCCAACTCACTCAATCGCATACCTTGAACCCGGGCAAACCGAGCATCAACCAGATTAGCCCCGGCCCCACTATCCAGAAGAACAGATATCCTCTCAGTTCTCGTACCCACCACCACCTCCGCCGGTACGAGAAACTGAGACGAACCTAGGGACGAAATACCTACTCCCAGATTGCCGTCCACCACACAACCTGGGATCAACAGTTTTCCGACGACTCTTCACTCTGCAAGGGACGGGATGGACACCCCCCAATAAAATGTCCCTTTCTCCCGCAGAAGAAACACCTTCCTGTCTTATGGCGCACCACCGGTCCCCTCCCCCGAAATGATGTCCCTCCTAATTGCATAGGCTCCTCTGGACTGACCAGGGGAACCACCATATGAGGGGACCTTGTAGGAGGTGGAGTCATCACAGGGGGTAGAGTTATCCCGCACCTCTCCCGAAGCCGTCTGTCAACGCGAATAGCAAGGGCCATAGCGGCTTCCAGTGACGCGGGAGAGTCATACTGTGCCAACACATCCTGTAATTTGTCGGATAAACCTTGACAAAACTGGCTCCTAAGAGCCGGGTCATTCCACTGGGTGTCCGTGGCCCACCTACGGAACTCCGAACAGAATTCCTCCGCCGGACGATCTCCCTGCTGAATCCTACGTAACTTAGACTCAGCAAGGGAGATCCGATCTGGGTCATCATATACGAGTCCCAGAGCAGCGAAAAACCTATCCACTGACTGGAGAGCCAGGGAGCCCGGGGGAAGAGAGAACGCCCAAGATTGTGGGTCCCCTTGTAGGAGCGAGATGACAATTCCCACCCTTTGTTCTTCACTCCCCGATGACCGAGGCCGCAGCCGAAAGTACAACTTGCATGCCTCCCGGAAAACAAAAAACTTGTCCCGCCCCCCAGTGAACCTGTCAGGGAGAGCTACTTTAGGTTCTGGTCCGGCTTGCTCCCGAGGATACAAAACCTTGGACCTAACGTCCGCCAGCTCCATGGACAAACTCTGCAACTGCCGAGCTAGACCGGCTACTGGATCCATGGTAGCTGGAGAAAAACTAAGTGGGTCGGTGAAAATGTCACGCTGTCTCTGTATACTGGAGGTAGGGGGCCTAAGCTGACCCTAAGCTGGGGCCCTGACTAATCCCTCAACCTGGAGGTACTGTTAAAGGTACAGAGGTCCAGGCCACCAGCGTAACCCCTACCTCCTGAGGATCCCTGCACCTAAGTAATCTAGTCCTGAGAAGGACCCCGATCACAACAAAAGGGGACAAGTAATAATATGCCCACACACAGTACTTAGACGAACGAGACAGTACAAGGGAAAAACCAAAACCACCTTGCATACAAAAACTACACAACTACAACAGAGGGAACACCAACGGGAAAGGAGATAAATGATAAAGCGAGGAAGGGAAAAAACTCTCCAAATACACTTATCTCTGAAACTCCAAAAACCACGATCCGCTCTGTTAGTCTGCATGAAATGCTTTCACCGACACTTCCCTAACAGACCAGCAGGCATTTGAAGGAGTCTCACTACAGCAGCATTGATTGCAGCTGGGCGAGGCTGGACCTCGTCTAGCACAGAGAGAGAGAGAATTAACTCCCTCACTGCCGAAAAACACAAAGCACCAAAAAGTCAGCTGCGAGAAGTCAGGCTGTGTAATCGTGACGATCTTCGTGGCGACACACCCGTGACAGTTATATGGGGTCAGTATTCTGTATGGAGCATTATATGGGGGCCAGTATTCTGTATGGAGCATTTTTTGGGGGCCAGTATACTGTGTGGAGCGTTATATGGGGACCAGTATCCTGTATGGAGCGTTATATGGGGGCCAGTATTCTGTACGGAGCATTTTAAGGGGGCCAGTATTCTGTATGGAGCATTATATGGGGACCAATATCCTTTATGGAGCGTTATATGGGGACCAGTATTCTGTATGGAGCGTTATATGGGGACCAGTATTCTGTATGGAGCACTTTTTGGAGGCCAGTATACTGTGTGGAGCGTTATATGGGGACCAGTATCCTGTATGGAGCGTTATATGGGGGCCAGTATTCTGTACGGAGCATTTTATGGGGGCCAGTATTCTGTATGGAGCATTATATGGGGACCAATATCCTTTATGGAGCGTTATATGGGGACCAGTATTCTGTATGGAGCGTTATATGGGGACCAGTATTCTGTATGGAGCGTTATATGGGGACCAGTATTCTGTATGGAGCACTTTTTGGAGGCCAGTATAATAGATATCACTCATGTAATATAAGAAGTGAAATCTTTGCATTGTACTATACTTATATTTCTCTGCGGTATCTGTGCATCATGAATCGTGGTATGTGTTAAAGGGGCCCACTGAGACTCTTTCTCCCAGGGCCCAGAAAAACCTGGAGCCGGCCCTTTGTGGTACTATCATGCTAGTACTACTACCACCAGTGGCTGGCTGGCAGGACATGCCATGTGAGCTTGAATGATAGTACCACAGAGGCTGGCAGTACATACTGGGCAATGGGCATAATAATACCACAAAGGCTGGGAGGACATACTGGGCAATGGGCATGATAGTACCACCAGTAGACTGACTTGGCGGTCTCCAGGGCTCCGTCTCCCCTTCTCGCTGCTGTTAGGCTGGGTTAACATTGCGTTTATACTGTGCGTTACAACGGATCCGTTGTAAATCAGCGCAGACGCAATGTACTGTAGACTTGCATTGCAAAAATAGGCATGTGTTTGAAAGTATGCATTATTTGCAACGCACAGGAAAACATGGTCGGCGGCTGGAGGCCAGCTGAGCACTTCTCTGACAACTGTGTTCTAGTGTCATTCTGTGCCTGCTCATCTCTGTCAGCAGGGGTATTTGTCTGATGGCAAAGATGTAGCAGAGCTGGAGACAGAAGATCCGTGGATTACGTCAGAGCGAGGATTTTGTTTTTTTATTAAAGATGGAGTCCCTACATGTGTTTTTTTCTGTTTACTAGAAATTCATGGTGGCCATGTCTAGTTTGGCGTGACGCCATGAATTTCAGGCTTAGTGCCAGCTGATAATACAAAGCTGGTACTAACCCCATTATTACCCAGCGTGCCACCCCCACCAGGGCCGCTGGAAGAGCCGGATAAAGCGCCTGGAAATGGTGCTATGATGAATGCGCCAATTCCAGGGGTGGCTGCGGGCTGCCGTCTTCAGCGTGGGGGGCCCAGAATGCTTGGGCCTTACCATGCTGAGAATCCCAGCCCCCAGCTGCCTGGTTTTTACCAGGCTGGCGATCAAAATATGGCGGGAACCCACGTATTTTTTTTTTAATTATTTTTTTAAATAATTTAAAAAACATTGGGCTTTCCTGACTTTTGATCGCCAGGCAGCTGGAGGTGGCAGCCCGTAGCTGTCTGCTTTATCTGCGCTGAGAATCAAAAATTCTGCGGAGCACTATGTCATTTTTGTTTTATTATTTATTTATTTTCACACTTCTATATGTGTGACAGTCCCAACAGCTAATCACAGACGCTGACACAGAGAACGGGCTTCTGTGATTGGCTGCTTGAGTAACCTGAAAGCAGCCCATACATAGTACCATACTAGAATGTATGGGCTGATTGTAGATTACTCAAACAGCCAATCACAGACGCCCATCCTCTTTGACAGCATCTGTGATTGGCTGTTGGGTCTGTGACATATAGAAGTGTGAAAAGAAATCATTTTTAAAAACGGTGTAGCGCTCTGCAGAATTTTTGATTCTCACCGCAGATAAAGCGGACAGCTACGTACTGCCACCCCCAGCTGCCTGGCTTTACCTTGGCTGCTGATCAAAAGACAGAGAAGCCGAATATTTGTTTTAAACTTATTTAAAATATTTTTTTTTTTAGGAAAAGGTGTGTGCTCCTGCCATATGTTGATTGCCAGCCAGATAAAACAAAGGAGCTGGGGGCTGGGATTCTCAGCATGGTAAGGCCCAAGTGTGCTTGGCCCCCCACACTGAAAATCGCAGCCCGCAGCCACCCCTGAAAATTTCCAGGCGCTTTACCTGGCTCTTCCAGCGGCCCTGGTGGTGAGTGGCACCCTGGGTAATAATAGTGTTAGTACCAGGCCAGCTTTGTATTATCAGCCGGTACTAAGCCCGAAATTCATGTTGTCACGCCAAATTAGACATGGCCACCATGAATTTCTAGTAAATAGAAAAAAAACACAGAAATTTTTTTTTTAATTAAAAATAAAACACAAAACCCATTTAGGCTCCGTTCATACGCGGCGCAAAAAATCTCTACTGCATGCCGACGTTGCGCTTTTCTCAGCGCGCTTTTCCCGAGGCATGTTAACATGTAGCCTATGGGGAAAGCGCGCCGAAAAGAACGCCAAGAATTGGCATGTCAATTCTTTTTGCGCGGCCGCTTTTGCAGTAAAAGCGCCCGCGCAAAAATACGTGGCAAAACGCGGCATCTGAACGCTTTTCAGCAAAATCCATAGCTTTTGCTGGAAGGCGTTTCCAGCTTTCTTTGGCACTTCTTTTACGCGAGCGGTCTAAAGCGCCGCATAAAAGCAGGAACGTAGCCTAAGGGACTCTATCTTTAATAAAAAAAAATCCTCGCTCCGACGTAATCCATGGGTCTTCTGTCTTCAGCTCTGCTACATCTTTGCCATCAGAGAAATATGTCTGCTGACAGATGAGCAGGCACAGAATGACACTGGAGCACTGTTACTGTGTAGTGCGGCACTATGTTGCTTTTTTGTCATTTCATGCAGTGTAGAAATCTTGGGAAAAGTGTGGATTGTGCTCTGGAAGTGATCATTATAGCTAACTATGTTATTTTCTGCAGAGATAAGTCCTGCATAGAAGATGGGATATATCGGTCTGCAGATAAAGAACTTCACCTAGAGACATCACTGGTGAGTATGTGTATTACCTATGTTGAGTATATGTATTACCTATACACACACACTGACACTATATACAGAGCTCCTGTGTATAATATTAATGGTGATCATTGCATTACCTGTACACTGACACTATATACAGAGCTTCTGTGTATAATGTCACTGGTGATGACTGATAACCTGTACACTATATACAGAGCTCCTGTGTATAATATCACTGGTGATCACTGTATAACCTGTACACTGACCCAATATACAGAGCTTTTTTACATTTTTATTATTTTAGCATTATTTGTCACTATGTTGTGGCATTATGTGCTTTGGTCATGACATGACGATATTTGTCCCTTGTATGTGGTATTATTCAGTCACTATGTGGTGGTAATATGTGGTCTCATGGTGTGTCAGTATTTATACCTTGTATCTGGTAGCATTTGATCACTATGTGGTGGTATTATGTGCTTTGGTCATGGTGTGGCGGTATTTGTGCCTTGTATGTGGCATTATTTGGGCACTATGTGGTGGTAATATGTGATCTGGTCACGGTGTGGTGGTATTTCTGGCTTCTATCTGGTAATATTGGTCTTGATAGAGTGGATTGTGGTTGGTCATTTGTTTTATCTGATATCAATAAGGGGAAACCTCTTTATTTCCAATAGATATTAAATACTGCCCCTGCCCTGTGACTATTACACAGCAGCAGAGATGCAGTTGCAAAGGTTCACCAGAGAAAGCAAGTTGGCATTTGGTGAGATTTTCACCTCTGTATTTATAAGACAAAACCAGGAGTGGGTGAGAAATTCATAAAACATTACCTCGGATTGCTCCACTCCTGGTTTTGTCTTATAAATACAGAGGTAAAAATCTCACCAAATACTCAAAGTGCAACAATCTTCTGACAGTGCTGATTCCACCAATAAATAAGTGATCACCTTCCCAACCTGTGCATCGCTGATAACTTGTTTTCACCAATAAAAACCCTTTAATGCAAACTACAGTAATTGTACATCGCATTTCTGGTGAGCGCACAGTGATGGGCAGAAGCGGCCAATATAATGGGTATAACGGCTAACAGGTATTTGCAAATAGCTGAAGGGTGGGTGGGCCCCTGGAGTCAATGTCCCTGGTGGGCCCCAGACATCCCAGTCCGGCGCTGTTGACAGCAGTGACCTGGGGGTCTGAAATGCTTCCTGGGGCGATCCCCATGCTGTCCCCATGTCATTTGAGCACTGTCACTATCGTTTTGGGCACTTTTTAGGCTTTCTACAGACTGTCGGGGGTGCCGCCGCAAAAATGCTCGGGTCTCCCATAGACTAACATTGGGCTCGTTGCTCGGTTCGAGCACCCGAGTATCACGGTGAGCTCGGCCCGAGCTTCGAGCACCCGAGCATTTTAGTGCTCACTCAACACTAATTGCCACTCTTCGTAATGTGCAAACAATGTCTTCATCAGGTGGATTCCACCTGGATCCCTCATGAAAAGCACTAGATAAAAATGTAAATGATTGAACATATGCACTGCAATATAAAAACAACTTGCTGTGCATTGTGTATTTTTCAGTCTTCTTCAGCTTCTTTTCTCCGCTTCCAGCTTTGAAAATTATGAAGTGGTTAAAGAAAGTGATCGGTTCATTCTGCTGGTGGCTTCTGTTTGGAAGCCGCTCACTATTTTATATGTAGTTAACAAAAACACTGATGTTTTCCTTAAGTGTCTTCTTATAAAATAAAAAATCAGTGGGTATGCTGGCGTCTATAAGGTGCTGTGTGTACGTACCCTTAGGAATAACAGAATCTCTGGTCATCTCCTCCATTTTTGGCCAGAGTTTAGAGGATTAATGGGAGACATAGAACCGCTATTCTCCAGTTTGGGATCTAACCCTTCAGACATACTATATATGAGGTATAGTATTAATATACCATAAAAGTCAGTAATAATCAATTAAATGCGAAAAGACATTAAACAATTTTAATTTTTTATTTCTTTGAATTAAAATTGCATGGAAGGATGAAGACAAGTTCTTGGAGGAGCCTTCAACTTTTGCACGTGTCTCTTGCTGGTCAGGAGGCCACAGGTAGGTGGTACAACTCCTTCCATACAGGTACAGCATTAATGGTGGATGTGCTGTAGTTTCTTCAGAGCGCTAGATTTGGGGGTTTTCTGTCCTCGAGATGTCAATGGTGCGTTGGTGGCAGCAGCCAAAAATACAGCTTTCTCTGACAGCACGAGCAGCCCTGGATAATCCACGCCGGCAGGATGTTATCATCCGGCGGAAGAGAGAACCTAGGAGAAAAGATGTAAAACTGATGTAAGTAATGGGACTCCATATTAGAGGACACTACTGTGGTGTCACTGTAGCATGACGTTAGAGGAATCTCATCATACAGAGGAGCAGAATCATTGTCAGCCATCATACATGTGACAATCCCACCACTGACGGATAACATCTGCTCCACATGACTTCTTCTCACTGACGTCATACAACATGGAGATTATCGTCACACTTACCTCGCCTAGTTTCCCCCTCTTCAACTTTCTCTGTTTTTAGTTGTTTTCTCAGTGTTCGAAAATATTTTCTTCTCTTCTGAACTGGAGATTCTAATCAAAAAGCCAGAAAAAAATGTTGATTATAAACTCCTAAAAGATGAGCTTTGTATCTTTATAGAGTTATGCAACTGATTAATATGAACCTGTAGCTTTTCTGGGTTCCGGTGGTGTCTCCCCAAAGAACCATGTCCCCATATTAATATGACATTACTTTCAGCAAGCCACAGTGTTATATAATCAGTTAGATAAAACTTCATTGTAACTTTAAAGAAGACCCATCACCAGGTCAAAAGTGTCCAAGATTCGCTCTTATTTTATGTCGGCTTCTCCCCTGAGTATTCTGATATTTGTTTTCCTAAAATCCACAGTACGGTTGTAGAGATATGGGACTTTTTATTTAGTGTTAATTATTATGGTCTTTATCATGTGGGCGTGGTAACCTAAGGGCACGCCCCAGAGGATCCTGTGAGCACCGTCCCTTTGTAAAGAATAAAAATTACCACTAATTACAAATGCCCATAACTCTGGAACCGTATGGGGGATTTTAACAAAACAAAAAATAGAATACTCAGGGGAGCAGAAAGAATAAAGGAAGTAATTTTAGAGCCTTAATATTTAAATTTTGGATCATAGGCTATAATTGGATGGCCTATAAACCTGTACATACCTGACAATGAGGGCGAGGATGACTCACTGTTTTTAGCAGTAAAACACTGATTGTCTCCAACAGTTTTGGAAGGGGAAGATTCTTTCTGCCTGTTGGTAGAAAAAAGACACGTAAATTACAAGGAAAAAACAATAGAATAACGGAAGAACACCTGTCTGTAAGGTCAATTAGGACAACATAGAGGAGATATCCTGCTCAAGACCACATTTTACCAGCAAGAATGGAGTCTAATTAGTAATATTGGCCTGTAGTGAGTTGGAAATGAATGGTTGGTCGCAACAATCAGCTGTTATTGAAGTTATCACAAGTAAGACCCACAGAGATTGTGTAGTCATGGGGTGGTGGATGCTAGATTTAGATTTGTGTTACTCGTATCTTGTATTTGGATCCGACATATATCAGGACTAAATCTCATAATAATAATAATCTACTCACATTTCTGAGCGTTTTTCATTGATCTCTGGGGAACACCCTGGAGGTGACATAGGCACTTCATTGCCTTCATCACTGTTCTCTTGGGAACACTGTGGAGGTGACATAGGCTCTTCATTGCCTCCATCACTGTTCTCTGGGGAACACTGTGGAGGTGACATAGGCTCTATATTGGTCATCATCCCAGTATTGGTGATATATAGCTAAAACAGATAAAGAAATATAAAATAGATATATTTAATTTTTTTTTGTAATTATAGGTTTCATACATTTTATTAGCCACATACTTACTTTAGAAGACCTTTGATAAGTTGATGCAAAGTTTTTGATTTCTGGCCAGTCATTGTCCTCACTTGTGTCCCCCTCATCTGAATTCATATGTTTGAAGCTGCTACTTCGAGCTAAAAAATACAAGTGTTATTAGAGATTATTAGTATAATACCCAGACAGTCACCATGTTATCACTAATAATGATGGGAACTGATTTTGACATAAAATGAAAGACAAGACACACGTCAGTTTTCTGCAGATGACGTCTCATTTTACTTACTGATAAAGTAGCGGGTGTCCTCATCTGACTTTAGGTCAGGAACGAACAGGGGCTTCTGACTTAAAAGGTTGTCAAAGTCTAAGTCACGCATAAATGGATGAATTTTGATCTCATTTGCGCCTCCTGGAAAAGGAAGACAAGAAAGAAAGTGATACAGTCATTGTCAGAGAAACTGCTCCATATCTGTAGAATTTATGTTAATCTGAACTGAAGATGTAACAGAGCCGACATAAAGGAAATATATTGAATATTATAGCATGAAGAATGGGTAATAGAAAAGTAGGTAGAGTACAGAACCTCAGTGCTGATCCTCATGGAACCCATCATTTGTCTATTCACGCTGTAATAATTCATTGATAATACTATTAATATTACCTGTTCCAAGTCTCAGTGCTGGAATTTTTCTGAGCAGTTGAGTGATGATGCCTCGAGCATTAGTTGGAGGAAAGTAATTACATCTCCAAGGTATATCATCTGTTATATAAAAAGCAAATATTATAAGAAATAAAACCTCTTCATTTATTTTCATAAAAAAAAAATTCCTTAACAAAGCTAGAAAAAACTACAGAACTATTCAAGTCAAATAACAGTGACATCACAAGCATTCAGATTATTTTACTTACCCTGGATGATACTGTGTAAAATATTCCTTCTGCAAGCCCCTGTAAATGGTGGATATCCAAATAGAAATTTATATAGGATGATCCCTATTGACCACCAGTCAACAGGCCTTCCATAGCCTATCTTTAGGATAACTTCTGGGGCCATGTAAGTAGGGGTGCCAGCAGTCTGGAAACCAACAGAAAAAGGAGATGATGATCAATAAATATAATTGCGACACATAACATCAGTGGAAATGTTTTTCTAGAGAAATTATAAATCAGAGAAGGAGAAAGATGAGATCTGTAAAGTACAAGACCCTGTAAGTAAAGCCTACCTCTTTATCAAGGAACTCTTTGGTGATGTCCTTAGTTGGAGTCTTGTAGAAGTCTGAGTTTGGTCTCATGAGGCCGAGTTTTGAAACCCCAAAATCAGTGACCTTAATATGTCCTGTTGATGTTATCAGGAGGCTGTGAAAGAAAAGATGGTGTCAGCACCAAGTAATAACCCACAGACTGTATAAGAAACTCTAACTTTCTTCCCCTCTAATATGCTAGAGGGGTCACTTACTTCTCAGGCTTCAGATCTCTGTGCACCACACCATAGCTGTGCAGGTATTCCACAGCAAGGACCGTTTCCGCAATGTACATACGGGCCAAGAGGACTGGTAAAGGACCCCTGTGCTTTAAAAGGGTACCACAGTCACCTCCTACAGGAGAAAGCAAATATGAGAACTGAGGGTTTGTTACAATGTAAATTACACATGATGAGTGGGAATGTGAAAAAGGCGGAGACATTGGGACAGGATGGTCTATATATACTGTATAATGTAGTGCGTATACTGTATACTGCAGATAGACCCTATACATAGAGACAGAGCCTCATCTACGAGCCTCTAATTTTTTTCTCTGTGAACGTTCTTATCTATAAAAACTCTTCAAAAAGACAAATCTTCCTTTTACCCATAGTGGAAATTGCTGCCGTGCTCAGCGAGGACATACTGGGGGACTTTCATAGAGATCAATGGTTTTTCAGGCATCTTGGTAACAGATGACTTATAATAATTGCAAAGAGGACATGTAACCGTCCATGTGGGCACATTGTGGTCATATATAGGTGCTAGGATTAAGCAGACGTGGGCTGGATATAGATACAATGGATGCGTCCTACCTGGTACATACTCCATGACCATACATAGATGAAGTTTAGTAGGAAAGGAGCAGAACGTGGAGACCACAAAGGGACAATCTGCGAATGCTGAGATGTCCCTCTCCAGAAAGGCCCATTCAAGCCTCTTTGGATTTTTCAGGTTCTCCTTGTCCATTTTCTTCATAGCGCAGACTTGGTTTGTGTCTTTATGGCGAACTAAGTGGACGGCCCTGGAGAGGAGAAAAAAACATGATTTACTATAAATTCTTATTAACAATCTATCTATAGATCTCATCAAATGATATCCTGTATTAATGATTAATGTGGGGCCATCACTAGAAAACCATGTCTATAAATACATAAAATAACACTCCACAAATGATCACCAATGGGGGGTCCTCATCCACGTCACATCCTAACTGACCTGAATAGTGACAGATAGATGTGGACCGTGATGTGAACTCATAATTTGTCCATGGGAACATAACATGGGAAGGACGCAGAGACATCGTCATAAGGAGCCCTGGGAAATATATATAATACCAAAGTAAAGCTCACCCAAAGGCTCCACTGCTGATCAGTTTGATCGGTTTATAGTCGCTCTTACAAGGATTTCTCCCCAGGTTCAATGATCCGATCGTGGCCTAAAAAGGAATAAGAAATGACATTAAGACATAGAAACTGCAGGGAAATAAAAGCTGAAGATGCAGGAACGTCTCTCTTCTATATTATGTCCATGATGATTACACTGCAGCAGATGTAGGGGACGTGATACAAGCCGGACCCTGCACAGACACTATTATATTATAGGAGATATCCCCCTTATACAAAGACACAGGCGGAAATACAAACTCCGCACCACTGAGTACAGACTGTCCTCACAGATGATGAAACCACAGGGACAGGTGGCCATAAAATACCCTGTGTCTGCCTGGAGTGGACATGGAGGCCTCCACCATCATAAATCTGACCTTCTGCTAAATGGCTGGTAATCTGGAGAAGATCAGACAACAAGGACATGAGATGTAGACCTGTGTCTGCCTGGAGAGGACAGGGAGGCCTCCACCATCATGAAACTGACCTTCTGCTATATGATTGGTAATCTGGAGAAGATGAGACAAGGACATGAGATGTAGACCTGTGTCTGCCTGGAGCGGACATGGAGGCCTCCACCATCATAAATCTGAGCTTCTGCTATATGGCTGGTGATCTGGAGAAGATCAGAGAACAATGACATGAGATGGAAACCTGTGTCTGCCTGGAGAGGACAGGGAGGCCTCCACCATCATGAACCTGAGCTTCTGCTATATGGCTGGTGATCTGGAGAAGATCAGACAACAAGGACATGAGATGTAGAAGATGATAGATCCTTACCAGGCGCTCCACTGAGTAGGCCGGATACTCCAGTACAAGCAGGACATTTTGGGCCAGTTGTTTAATAAAGGCCAATTCTCCACTTTGGGATTTTTCTTCAGCCTATAGAGATGAAAACAAAGAAGAAAGGAAAATCATGAGAGAAAAAGCAAAACGGAGGAGGCCATTTATATCACCATGTTACTTATGCTATCTACACTACAAGTACTACATGACAACTGACGAGGGATCCGGTCGCTTGTAAACCTTTAAATCCCCACGTCCTCCCTCCATACCCAATGTATGTATATAAGACACATGGCTGCTTGTGACCTGTGTAAAATGGCCACAGCAGACTCCAACTCAAAACGCGGGGTGACTGCAACAATGATAGCCCCACAATTATATACAGTAGATATCTAATAGGCTTTAAACCAGAAGAAAAACAACACCTAATTAAGAGTTAGACCCTAGCCGCACCACACCGACACCACACCGACACAAGGGTTAAGGCATTAATATCCCACATTAATACCACTATCCTCACAGGACCAAAGTCCACTAGTTATATTGAGATGTAACCAAAGTCACTATTCCCCCAACAGTAACCTCCGTCCAAAGGACATCACATTTATCAAGACTCTGACCCAAACCTATCCCCCACCGCTGTGACCGTCCCAAAACCTCTACTTATCAAGTGCCAGCCTTCAAACTTTCCTCCCATCTCTTTATAAGGGCTGGTTGGATGCTGGAACGTGAAACTCCTACCTTCTTCCCTTTATTGTCCCCCTGTAACCCAGCTCCTCAACTCCTTCCCGCAAATGTACGGGTTATTCACGTCCTGGAAGGGTCCTCACATGTGGAGGGGGCTCAGGAGCTGAGCTCCCCAAACATGCGTATATGAAATAGCCAGTATCTGTCCCTAAAAACCGTGGACAACGCAGAATTCTTCTGTTAACCATTTAAATAAAGCTGTCAGTCTGTGACAGTATCATTTCAATTGTGCATGCACCGATGCCTGAGCACTCTTGCTTTCATCGGCCCTCCACAAGGCGATCACAAGGGTCTAATGCATTTCTAGGACAACCAGGGGTCTGCTGAAGACCTCCGTTGCTGAAACCACGGTCCTCCTTGTGAAGCTTAGCTATAGGCTGAGCTCCAGAGGAGATCAAGATTTTCACTATATAGCGCAATACTGTAGTATTGCAATATATAGTATGAGCGATTTGCAGGATTAAGTCCCCTAAGGGAACGAAAAAAAAAATTTAAAAATAAAGAAGAAAAGATTTAAAAAAAATTTAAAAATATAAAAGTTCAAATCACTCCTCTTTTCACCATTTAAAATAAAGAAAGGAAAAAATTAATGATCATATTTGATATTGATGCGGTTGTTAAAGTCTGATCTTTTAAGATAGGGAATTAATTAATACGATCAATAAACACCGAAAAGAGGAAAAAAAATTGGATTTGTGGTTTTTTTTTGTCTTCTCATTTCACTTAAAAACATTAATAATAAACAATCAAAACACCCATAGAATCTATGATTCTATGACACTCTATGTACACAAAGTTCACTGCAAAACTCAAATCGTCACTCATCCCAATCGACAGAAAACTAAAATGTTATGGGTCCCTGAATATAGCGACACAAAGAACCATTGCATCTCACTTGGAATTTTTTTCCCTTGTTTCAGTACAATGTATGGTAAATAGAATGGAGCCACTGAAAGCTACAACTTGTCCTGCAAAAGAATCAAGCCCTCACATGTCTATGTCAATGGAAAAATAACAAATTTATGGCTCTTGAAAGAAAGTGAGGAAAAAATGAAGGCATAACAACTGAAAACTCTGTGGTCCATAATTGGTTAACCAATCCAATTCCCCCCTACCTCCACAACCCTCCCAATAACCCTGTAGATATCACCCTCTCCCTTGTCATGTAGCCTGTATGCCCTATTACTGCTCCCCGGCTATTCTTATCTGGGTATTTGGTACAGGTTAAACTTATATTCCATTATTATTTTCCATTATTACTATATGATTTGTGCAGATTGTCTGCTATTTACCTGTTGTACTAATGTCCATATGTTCTTCTGTAAATGCTCAAGATACTCTGAGCTTATATGACCTCGTTTGTATTTGGTCAGGCAATCTCTCACAAGCTCCATTACCAGCCGGTAAGTGAAGCTGAGGACGCCATCGGGTAGTGGTAGCACAAAGTCAGGGTCATAGGTGGCAAGAATCCCCTGGAGTAGTGCTAACACCTGAAGTCTGTCTGGAGGAATTCCAGACATTTCCAGTAAATCCAAGCGCAGTCTGTATATGACTAGCTATATGGCTTATCACACCGACAACAATGACACCGGAAAGTCAAAGTGACAACTAGAGTGTAATCACTTGTAGAAATAGTGATGGTTAATTGTGATGTCATAATGGAATCTTGTGTTCTACTCTTAAAGGGGCAGCTTACCTTATAAGGAAGTTGCCTAGCATCCCTTAAGGAGGCAACAATATAGGCTGAGCATCGGTACCATATGCAGACATGGATGATAGAGCTATGGACGCTTTACTCTTCTGAGCAGTTAGAGTATTATTATGTTGTTACATAAATTATTTATATCTGTTCCACACAATAAAAATTACAGTGTTTTGTATCAATAAGAAAGTCATATTCCGGGGCTAAAAGACAATGTATATCTTTGTACCGTGTTAGGGGCTAAAAGAAGTATCTTTACTGAGGGAACAGGGCCGGACTAGGGGCTGCGCCCAGCTCTGGCATAGGACGCACACAGGCCCATGTTACTCTCCCACACCCACTTTCAAAGATGAGGGTCTCTATTACAAATATGACCCTGCCTACCATTGGAGAAAATCTAAATTTACTACTCCCCGTGATACCAATTTATTAGGATGATCATTTAGGTCTCTTTATCACATTAATAGTTCCCCTTGGGCATCCTTATAATAATAAGAGTGCCCCTCTGGGTTTCCTTATAATAATATTAGTGCCCCTCTGGGTCTCCTTATAATAATAATAGTGCCCCTCTGGGTCTCCTTATAATAATAATAGTGCCCCTCTGGGTCTCCTTATAATAATAATAGTGCCCCTCTGGGTCTCCTTATAATAATAATAGTGCCCCTCTGGGTCTCCTTATAATAATAATAGTGCCCCTCTGGGTCTCCTTATAATAATAATAGTGCCCCTCTGCGTCTCCTTATAAGATTAAAGGGAATCTGTCAGAAGGATCAGCCCTCCCTCCCAAGCCGTCTATATGGGCATACGTTATACACGTGGTCCCTTTACCAGCGAGGTTGGTCGACTGGGATAAGAAAATCATTCAACGAGAGACTAGATGGATTTTATTATCGAATGGCCTATTGTTATAGTGTGATCACTATTCAGTATGGCCCTATTACATAGACTATCACCATACAGTGTGTAGGCCAATTGTGGCTGCGCTCTTCTATACGGCATAGTCGGCCATTTGGACGGACTTCTTTTCTTTATCTATACTTTTAATCTTGGCTGCACTGAATATTGATTCAGGGTTAAATGATTCTCCTTTGTGTGTGCATCGATTATATCTGGTACATTTACACTATATTAATACATCCTCTATATTTATAATATATCTATACACCTATATTCCCTGTTGTCTTGTTGCCTAGCCATTATGGGAACCAATCTGGACCTATGATGTGATAAATACTTGATGAGATCCATAAAACAGCGCCCCCTATTGGAGCCCACTGTGCGTTTCAAGCATGGACCTTCTGGTATCTGTATGGGGAGGAAACCTCTCGCTGGAGCGCAGCGTGCCTCCCAATGCGCACTGACGCCCCCACCGGTCTCATCGCTGGAACACATTTTTATGTAAAGTGTCATTGAATGCAGCAGCCGGGTCTAAGCTCCTAATAAACACAACCCTCCGCCTGCCCCGCTGTGTTATTACAGGCTCTATTCCCCTTCAAGCCTAAGCGTCAGAATGCCTGCTCCTCCTCTTACCTCCCCCTTTCACCTGCTGTTATAGTACAGCCTGTCTGGGCTCTGTATTAAAGCCTCTTATTAACCCTCTCCCCCTATGTATCTACTGGTAGACCCCATATTAATATAAGCCCCTTGCATACCATGAGCTGCAATATTATTATTGTAAGAAACCCCATGTGCACTATTATTATCAGGCATAGATGGTGGCATTATTATTCAGTATCGGCACACAGGGGGCATTATTACTATCTAAGGCAAGGGTGGGCAATTAATTTTCCAAAGAGATCACATGAGAGACCATGACTGTTGCGGAGAACGAACCAATAGACAGATATGAATTCTGCTCAATATTCATATCAACATATTAATTACATTTATTATAATATATTAATATTATCACTAGAGATGAGCGGTGTTCGACTCGAACTGTTCGCCAATCTCAAATTCGAGCTGTTTTGGGCGGTGTTCGAGCCGTTCGGCGAACACGAACAATTTGAAAAAAATCCGGCTGTTCGAGGTTATGTTCCATAACTGTTCGTGCACCAAAATCATAACTGGATTTTTTCTCAGTAATGCTGAAAATTAATGTTAATACGCAGTTTGAGTGTACAGCGGGGCGGGGGGAGGTTCATGGGATGGATCTCTGCAGAAATAATGAAGATCTCCATTTTTTTTTCTCTTTCCCCCATTTACAGTGGGGAGATGCAATCTGTCAGCCTATCAGCAGCGCACACACGGAGCGAACTGCTTTTTTCACACAAGCAAAGGCATGTGTCATTGGCAGTGTATGTCACATGTCCTTGCCCTATAAGACCCAGCCATTTTCCACGTAGCCACCATTTTCTCACTGCTGCAGCTGCGTGTTAGACGGCACCGCTGTTGCTGTGTGCGCTATACTTTGAGTGTTCATTTCAAGCCAATTTTCGCACAAATCTACAGATAGCTTGGGAGTAGGGGATAGTTGTGATTGCAGTCCTTTTGAGGACTAGGTTACATCATTTCCTACGACTTTTATCAGGCAGGTCTGTGCTCTTAAATAGATAGGTTGGGAGTAGGGTCTACATGTAATTGCAGTCCTTTTCTGGACTAGGTTACAGCATTTCCTAGGACTTTTTGCTAGGCAGGTCTGTGCCAGTGCTGTGCAAGTTTTTTTCACAGCATTTGGCTAAATCTAGCTAAGCAAATCCTTTTTGGCCTCTTGCAGTGTGTGTTAGTCAGTGGAGTAGCCTATCTGTGTTGCAAGCTATACCACCTGTGTATAGAATACAAATTTTTTTACTGCACCTAGCCAATTAAAACCTTTTGGGCATAGCATCATTCTATTAGTCCATCTATACTAACCTCCACCAGGTTGCAAATTAAAAATAATTTTTATCTACATCTAGCTCTGAAAAAAAATGTGGTCTTGTAGCAGTGTGTGGGACTTGTTCTATTAGTCCATCTATACTAACCTCCACCAGGTTGCAAATTAAAAATAATTTTTATCTGCATCTAGCTCTGAAAAAAAAATTGGGCTTGTAGCAGTGTGTGGGACTTGTTCTATTAGTCCATCTATACTAAGCTCCACCAGGTTGCAAATTAAAAATAATTTTTATCTGCATCTAGCTCTGAAAAAAAATTTGGGCTTGTAGCAGTGTGTGGGACTTGTTCTATTAGTCCATCTATACTAACCTCCACCAGGTTGCAAATTAAAAATAATTTTTAGCTGCATCTAGCTCTGAAAAAAAATTTGGGCTTGTAGCAGTGTGTGGGACTTGTTCTATTAGTCCATCTATACTAACCTCCACCAGGTTGCAAATTAAAAATAATTTTTATCTGCATCTAGCTCTGAAAAAAAATTTCGGCTTGTAGCAGTGTGTGGGACTTGTTCTATTAGTCCATCTATACTAAGTTCCACCAGGTTGCAAATTAAAAATAATTTTTATTTGCATCTAGCTCTGAAAAAAAATTTGGGCTTATAGCAGTGTGTGGGACTTGTTCTATTAGTCCATCTATACTAAGCTCCACCACCTGTGTATGTAATAAAATTGTTTTACTGCATCTAACCCAGCCAATACTTTTGGGCTAATACAACAGTTTGGCCACTCAGCTCTGCTCGGTTCCCATCCATTGTTTTTTTGTGCAAGCAACTCCAGAGTTGTCAATTAGTTAACCACCAAAATGAGTGGAAAAAGGCCTGCTGATGGTGGAAAGGGGAATAGGTGTGTTGGGAAGGGAAAAAAAGGTTGTGTCCGTGGGGTAGGTGTTAAAGCAACAGTAACATCTGCAGAAGAAAGACCATCTTCCAGCCAAACTAAGATGTCTACTTCTTTTAGTGGACAATGTGATAAGATCCCTTTCTTACGGCCACGCCAATCGCTACAAATTCCAGATGAGGCACAAAAACAGCAGGTGCTTCAACGGATATCAAGTGCTCCTTCAAGTGGGCTCTCCTCCACCTCAACCATAATGTAGACCCTCGTTCCCAAACTGTATCTCCTGTTGGTGGAGAGAATGAGGAAGGCGATGATGAGACTCAAATACCTGATTGGAACGACAACTTGAGATTTTTGCCAGGGCAGGAAGAGGTTGACTCTGAGGACGACTGGTGTGAGAACACACAGGGTGATGATGACGAGTTTGGAGATCCCACTTACTGTCAACCCACAGTCAGCCAGTCGATGAGGTCAGCAGAGGAGGTGGAGGAGGATGCTAGTGACGACGAGGTCAGGTTGCGCCTTCCTGGACAGAGACGTAGTACTGGAAGCACGTCAACAACTGCATCCTCAAACACAACTCTGCCTCTGACCACAAGTCGTAGTGGCTCTTCAGGTCGCATGGGTGCTAAGCCTTGCATAGCTTGGGCATTTTTTCAGATCGATAAGAATGACCCAACTCGTGTTATCTGTAACATTTGTCAGAAAAAGCTAAGTAGAGGCCAAAAAATATATAGTTTGAGTACTTCATACATGAACCGGCACATGGATATGAAGCATAAGTTGCAGTGGGAAGCTCACTGTGCTACAATGCGGCCTAGCCGGCTGGGCCAACCACCATCAGCCACATCTTGTGCATCCGCAGCCTCTTCATCCTCTGTGACTGGGGGGACAGCAGTCACACCTGTTTTGGGACGCAGACCGGCCACCTCTTTACCCGCAACAGCCAGTGTGATTGTCAGGTCATCATTTTATTTGGAGGTGGAAACACCAGCTGGTGTTGAGCGCTCTCCGACATCGATAGCACCACCTTTGGATCAAGGCAACCTAACATGTCCGCCTGCATCTTCCTCACAGACCGGCAGTTTGCCGGGGACACCCTTCTCAACCCCGTCTAAGCACAACAGCCAGCCCTCGGTCCCTCAGATGTGGATGTGGCACCCAGGGGAATGGGGATAACTCGGTACCCGGGCCTTTGGCCTGGCCTTTAGGGATGTCGCGGTGGTCGGCTCCCGGGCCCGTACCCTGGGGTCTCTCCTAAAAAGGGATTGATATTTGTAAAGTTTATAAAAGAAAGAGTTCGTGACGCCACCTGTGGTTTCTGGTGAGGATCACCAGCGCTGCGCAGTCTACTGAGGCTGATGATAAGGCAGCTTGATGGTATAGCTCTCCACAGTTAGAGCTGGGCCTCAGGGCAGTATAGGAACGGGGATGCAAGATAGAGAGACTACTCTGGGCCAGAGCAAGAACAGGGACGGACACGATAGTCACTTCAGTACCTTTTACTGGTGGAATTTCAGGCACTCCCCGGAGCACTGTAGGGTGAAGGGTGTATGTCCAGATCCTCCCCAATGAGCAGGTTTTGGGCCTCCTGGTTCTGGCTTCTGCATAATAAGTTTCTGACCTGCCTGGAGCTAGGCCTAACTTTGTCTCTGTCCTGCGCTGGCTGACCTTGTGGTAGGGCCTTCTCTTGGAGTGCACGCTCCCAACCTACGGGGCCTATGTGTCTCCTGACTCTGGTACGTATCAGCACTTTAGCTATCCTGGGACCTGTAGTTCTCCAGGGATTCCGGTTTATCTTGCTGGGTCGTGGAGTTCTCGGCAAGCTTCGGACCCGGTGTCCGGTAAATTCTTCTTCTCGGGGTGAGCCAGCTAAGCTCCTCTGCTCCCCTATGAACTAACTCTCTACTCCTTTGCCTTCGGCCTACTCGAGCCCTCGATAGGCTACTCACACAAACGGCAGCGTGCCGCGGTTCACCGATCTTATGGCGCCGGCACACCTACAGCTCACCTCACTGAGCTACACCGAGTCTTGATCTGGATAAGCTCCACTGCAGGGTAGAATGCAGGAGCTGGAACAGGCTTTTGTCCTCTGAGGTAACACGTCTCAGACTGCACTGGACTCCCTGCTAAACCAGACTCTGACAGACTAACGGCTGCCTGGCCCCACCTTCCCTTATATATCTCCCTAAGGAGCTCCCTCTGGTGGTCTGAGGTGGAAGGTGCAGATGTGTGAATGGTTATGGGGGCCTCTTGTGGAGGAGTCCTTCAATACACCCTTCTGGGTCTGTGATGCCAAGCACAGCTGTGCTTCACATGGACAAGTAAAAGACCATTTCCTCCTAGCCATGAGAAAGCTAAGAGGTTGAATTTCACCATCTGCAAGTGTAGCACCCTGAGGATTCGGCTGCTACAGGGGTATTGCACCTCAACCCAGAGGTGTGATATTCCACTCCCGGGTAAGGATGGAGTGTGGGACTGAGCCCAGAGAGCTGCATGCACTACACACATCCCATTTCCGGAGGGCAGACCAACGGTACTCCCACTTGGAAATGTGCAGGTACGACCGAGTCTGTCCTTGGCTGGAGTGGGAGGGGGGTGGAACATCCCAAGTAGTGTAGGGGCAGATAGGGGGAGCAGTCTGGGTAGTGCTAGGAGCTCATTGGGTGCTGGTCACCTGAGCTCACACATAGAGGGTTATAAAAGGTGGGAACCATCTAAGATCAGGGTCAGTCTGTGAGAGTCAGCCTGTGAGAGTGAGTCTTTGCAGAGGAGTCAGAGGAGTCAGAAGAAGTGACCTGAGCCAGAGTGAGAGAGGAGAAAGGAAGAAAGACCCAGAGGGGGTGAAAGAAAAGGACTCTGAGAACCCAAAGTCCATCACCGGGTGAAGAGTCGGCAACAGGGTACCGGATCCCAAACTGGTGGGGGCTAAAGCACACCCTAGCCAGAGACCGGAGGCCGTGGGCAGCGTCTGCCACGGCCACCCACCACATCCACCCTGAAGGCAGACCACGTGTAGGGTCAGGGAACCCAAGGCCAAGGGTCTCCCAACAGAAGGCCCGAGGAAGCTGGACCTAGGTGGATCCCTGGTGGGGACGGCCAGAAGACAGGACAGGAAGGAGGGCTCAGGGTCACGCTCCGGACTTACTTGGGGGTTGGCCGAGTCCAGGACCTGGTGGACGCAGCACGGCTCGGGTGGTCACTTGAAGCTGGAGTGACCGGAACATCAGCAGTAAGTAAATACCCTAAACTGCACAACCCGACTCTGTCTTTAATTACCATCTACGCTGCACCACCACAACCCCCCATCCTCTGCACCTGACCCCCTGAGGCTATACCCCACCCGTTGGGGGTTATACTATCAAAAGCTGCACCAACACCATCAGCCTCAGCGGACCCTGCTGCAGCGGCGGCCGTAGTGACCGCAATACAACGGGTGGCGTAGTCGACATAACGAACTGTGTAACATCTGTAGGACTGCCACACACTCTGAGCTTGACACCCTGGGCACGGACCGGGTCGCAGCCACTCGGCGACTACAACTCCCATCTGATCCGGCTCCGGGTATTCCCCCTAAAGAATATGGCCCAGGGGGCGCGTCAACTTTGGCGTAGTCGGCAGGATTACGTGCTCGCAACAACCGGGTACTGCGTGCCTGAAGAAAAGAACAAGTTTACCTCAAAAAGAAGTCTCCTGCCGGTTCCGGAGGGTCCCCGCCATCGGACCCCATCACCAGTCGATTCCCGCCGGTTGTCCGCCATTAACAGCTTTTTCCCGCCATCTGCAGAGTTTCCCGCCACTGGGAAGCGGTTCCCGCCATTTCCAAGGATTTCCCGCCTTGGCAGAGCGGACGCCATTATGGGCGTGCCAGAGGATGGCAAGAGGCCGCCTCTCATCGTGGGCCAGGACCGAAAATGGCGCCAAAAGTGGAAACCGCCCCCACCAACAGAGACTGTGATGCTAGAGGTGTCGGTCAGCGTGAAAGAACAGCCCCTGGAGCTGACAGTCACCAAGTTGCCCCGGGACCGCCCTCGAAGTGGGAGGAGACGAAAGAAAAGAGCAAAGATGGGTGTCGCCTGGAGCAGTCTGGAGAGAGCGCACCCGGAGACAAGAAGCCTAGTGCTGAGTCCAGAAGAAGCTTACCCGGAGATGGAAGGAGAGCAGAGCAGCACCGGCCCGCTGGCCAGGAGCCTGCCGGAAACAGCAGAAGGAGAGCAGAGCAGCACCGACCCGTTGGTCAGGAGCCTGCTGGAAGCAACGACCCCACTAGGCCTAGTGGAGGTCCTAGCACAGCTCCCCCGAGACCGGGAGTGTGCGCAGACCGCTCTGGAGGGCCTCGCACGGAGGATGGCCCGGGTGCAGCGAGAGACGTTGGCGGAGTGGAGCCGTGAGATGGCCCAGCAGACCGAGACCCGTCAGCGGAGCACGCCAACCAAGACGAGGAAACAGACCGCCTCTGAGGATGGCGCAGGAGGACTGAAGGCCGGAGACGGCGCCGAGAAGGGAGCCGAACGAATGGAGGCAGGTAAAGGGGACGTCTTTACCCCAAACCGGGAAACCGCTTGCCTGCCCCAGCTCCCCGTCGCAGAGCCCGAAGTACCCCCGGCCGTGCCCGCAACCGCAACGTCACCACCGCAGACTAGGCCCCAACCGGAAGCCGCGACCCCTGTGACGTCACACGCCTCGACCCCGAGCGTGACCAAGCAGGAAGTACCACCAGCCTGGTCGCAAGGCCTAGTACACCCGGGCGCCGCAATACCAACAGCGCCCCCTACCTCCGCGGAGCCCCCGGCCTGGTCGCAGGGCCAAGTAGCCCAGGGCGCCGCCGTCCTAACGGTGCCCTTCACTTTCCAGGTGCCCCAGGCCTGGCCGCAAGGCCTGGGCAACCCGGGCGCCACCACCACCGCGCCCATAAGACCAAGAGTGCCGCATCTGGGAGAAAACTTGTTCGCCCAACACACGTGCCCGGACGGGCAGCCCTTCATCTGGCCCCAAGAGTACTACGAACTAGAACGCCAGAGGGCAAGGCCCATGTGTGAACCCCTGATACCGGCTCCAAAGCCCGTGAAAAGGATCTCGCCCCCGCTAGAAGAGGCCCAATTTGAGTGGGACCCCACCGGAGAAGATCTCATGGGGTTCACTCAGGAGACTCGGGCAGCCGCAGCGGAGCGTGCTGAGTGCTGCCGCCAGCAGCTCGAGGTCTTCGAGAGGGAGCGGAGAGGGAGGCGGGTCCGGGAACAGCAAGCTCAAATAAAGAGCGCGGAGCAGAAGAGCCGGGCCAGGAGAGACCCCCGTGCAGCGCATAGTCCCCGCACCACCGGGACTGTGATCAAGTTTAACATGCAGCATGGGTGGGGCTTCATCCGAGACCACCGCACCCCAGGCGACGTCTTCGTGACCAGGAGAGACGTTGAGTCCCACCTACCGGAGGGACACAGAGGTCGTGACCTTTACATCGGGGACGAGGTCACCTTCACCCGGCACAAGTGTGCCAAAGGACCCTACGCCCTCCATGTGCATCGCCTGACGGAGGAAGAGCTGCGGTGTGAGGAGGAAGAACAAGAGGACCCGGACGGGTCTGAAGCTAAAGGTAACCACAAAGAAAGAGCAGGAGGACGTCGTCGTTAAGTACGGCAGAGTAGAAGCTGTACATAGTTACCCGTCGGGGTACCAAAGAAACTGTTGCTGATAATATAGTCCCCGTTGGGACCAGCATGTGTGAACTGTTTACCCGTTTATCCCTTAAATCCCACTGACCGAGGACTGAGAGCGGTCATTCCTCCCTTATACCTGGCCGAGGACTGAGAGCGGCCAACTACCCCTGTATATAGTTGCGCGTCCTAAAGCGCTCCCTACTGGTTTTACGGGAAAGCCACGAGTTCCAAAGACTGTCGCACTTTACCCGGTCACACGTTGCACAGTGACCGGAGGAGGAGCCAGAGGCGACGAGAATGTTATTTATATGAAAAGTTTTATGATGATGCTGATATATATATGATATTTTATAGGTTTTTATTATGTTGTTTATATGAAAAAAATTTGTATGTTTTGTGGTGTTTTGTCCTACAGCCCGAGGACGTGCTGTGATTTACCAGGGGGGAATGTAGCACCCTGAGGATTCGGCTGCTACAGGGGTATTGCACCTCAACCCAGAGGTGTGATATTCCACTCCCGGGTAAGGATGGAGTGTGGGACTGAGCCCAGAGAGCTGCATGCACTACACACATCCCATTTCCGGAGGGCAGACCAACGGTACTCCCACTTGGAAATGTGCAGGTACGACCGAGTCTGTCCTTGGCTGGAGTGGGAGGGGGGTGGAACATCCCAAGTAGTGTAGGGGCAGATAGGGGGAGCAGTCTGGGTAGTGCTAGGAGCTCATTGGGTGCTGGTCACCTGAGCTCACACATAGAGGGTTATAAAAGGTGGGAACCATCTAAGATCAGGGTCAGTCTGTGAGAGTCAGCCTGTGAGAGTGAGTCTTTGCAGAGGAGTCAGAAGAAGTGACCTGAGCCAGAGTGAGAGAGGAGAAAGGAAGAAAGACCCAGAGGGGGTGAAAGAAAAGGACTCTGAGAACCCAAAGTCCATCACCGGGTGAAGAGTCGGCAACAGGGTACCGGATCCCAAACTGGTGGGGGCTAAAGCACACCCTAGCCAGAGACCGGAGGCCGTGGGCAGCGTCTGCCACGGCCACCCACCACATCCACCCTGAAGGCAGACCACGTGTAGGGTCAGGGAACCCAAGGCCAAGGGTCTCCCAACAGAAGGCCCGAGGAAGCTGGACCTAGGTGGATCCCTGGTGGGGACGGCCAGAAGACAGGACAGGAAGGAGGGCTCAGGGTCACGCTCCGGACTTACTTGGGGGTTGGCCGAGTCCAGGACCTGGTGGACGCAGCACGGCTCGGGTGGTCACTTGAAGCTGGAGTGACCGGAACATCAGCAGTAAGTAAATACCCTAAACTGCACAACCCGACTCTGTCTTTAATTACCATCTACGCTGCACCACCACAACCCCCCATCCTCTGCACCTGACCCCCTGAGGCTATACCCCACCCGTTGGGGGTTATACTATCAAAAGCTGCACCAACACCATCAGCCTCAGCGGACCCTGCTGCAGCGGCGGCCGTAGTGACCGCAATACAACGGGTGGCGTAGTCGACATAACGAACTGTGTAACATCTGTAGGACTGCCACACACTCTGAGCTTGACACCCTGGGCACGGACCGGGTCGCAGCCACTCGGCGACTACAACTCCCATCTGATCCGGCTCCGGGTATTCCCCCTAAAGAATATGGCCCAGGGGGCGCGTCACAAGCTCTTGGCTACATAAATGCTGCCTTTCCGCCTGGTGGACACAGAGGATTTTCGAGACCTTTTGTCCCGTCACAGTGCCCCAGTACCAGATGCCCAGTCGGCACTACTTCTCAAAGAAAGGTGTGCCTGCACTCCACCAGCATGTCGCACACAACATCACCGCTTCTTTGAGAAACTCTGTGTGTGACAGGGTGCATTTCACCACAGACACTTGGATGAGTAGGCATGGACAGGGGCGTTACATGTCGCTGACTGGGTACTGGGTAACTATGGTGACAGCAGGACAAGGGGCTTCTGTCCAAGTCTTGCCGTCCCCACGAGTTGTGCGTCAATCCTCTTTATCTCGAAGTTCCTCCACTGCTTCTGCCTCCTCAACCTCCTCTCGGTCCTCCACCTGCACCCAAAGCCTGTCTGGTCATGCCACAAGCTTTCTAACTGCGCAGAAGGGATCCTGCACAGCTCCTTACTATGCTGGCAGCAGGGCTCAACGTCATCAGGCGGTTTTTACTTTGAAATGTCTGGGAAATGTGAGTCACACAGCTGAGGAGTTGTGGTCAGCTCTGGAGAACCAGTTTCATGAATGGTTGTCTCCACTGGACCTGAAACCAGGGAAGGCCGTGTGCGACAATGCTGCAAACCTCAGTGCGGCCCTTCGCCGGGGCAATGTCACACACGTGCCTTGTATGGCTCACGTGTTGAACCTGGTGTCCAGGAATTTTTAGGCCACTATCCTGGACTAGATAGCCTTCTGCAGAGGGCACGGTCGCTGTGTGCTCACTTCCGCCGTTCGCATCCCGCAGCTCAGCGACTTACATCTCTACAGAAGTCGTTGAGCCTGCCACTTCACAGGCTAAAACGCGATGTGCCTACCCGGTGGAATTCAACTCTGCACATGTTGCAGCGACTGTGGTAGCACCGACAAGCCCTGGTGCAATATGTTCTGACGTATAGCCTGGGCCAACGAGATCCAGAGGTGGGGCAAATCACGCTGGAGAAGTGGTCTCAGATCAGGGACCTATGCATCCTTCTGCACAGTTTTGAAATGGCGACGAAGATGTTTAGTGCTGACGATGCCATTATCAGCATGACTATTCCGGTGATTTACATGCTGGAGCACATGTTAAACAGAATTCGGAGTCAGGTGGTGGCACAAGAGGAGGTGGAGAAAGTAGAGGAGGAGGAGTTGTATGCGGAAGGGCTAACATCTGCAAAGTCCAGACGGTCGGCAGCACCAAGGCGGCAGGCATGTGAGGGTGGGGGAGATGGTTTTAGCAGGGTGCATGGTAGCAGCCAAACTAGTGAGAAATGTGCAGGAGCCCAGGAAGAAGTGGAGGACGAACTGATGGAAGACTCATCAGATGAGGGATATCTTGATCACATTTCTGTTGTGCGAGGTTGGGGAGAGAGGGGAGAGGAAGGAAGCATGATTGTTACCTCGCCACCAACACAACAGGGACTTGGTGCTCCTGGATGCGCAAGACACATGAGTGCCTTCTTGCTGCACTACCTGCAACATGACCCTCGAATTGTGAGAATTAGAAATAATCCTGACTACTGGGTTGCCACACTGTTAGATCCCCGGTACAAAAGTAAATTTGCAGAAATTATTCCTGCCATAGAAAGGGATGCACGCATGCAGGAGTATCAGCAGAGACTGTTGCAGAATCTTACATGTGCTTTTCCACAAAACACCAGTGGTGCACGTAGTGAATCTCACAGTTCCAACTTGCCAACTGTGGGACCGTCGAGTGTTCAGCACTCAAAATGTAACAGAAACACAGTATCTGCTGGTAACATCAATTTTGCGGAATCATTTCACCACTTTTTTAGCCCATCCTTTGCAAGGCCACAGGAGACAAGAAGTCTGACACATAGTCAACTCCTAGAGACGATGGTACAGGAGTATCTCCAAGTAAACATTGAAGCCATGACTGTGTCACTGGACCCTTGCTCTTTTTGGGCTTCCAATCTGGATAAATGGCCTGAGCTCGCCACTTATGCCTTGGAGATCTTGTCATGCCCCGCAGCCAGCGTTCTGTCTGAACGTGTGTTCAGCGCTGCTGGTGGTGTGCTGACAGATAAGCGCACGCGGCTCTCCACTGATAATGTAGACAGATTCACGTTCATAAAGATGTACAAATCATGGATCCGAAAGGACTTTTCTACCCCTGTGTCATCCTGGGGAGAGTAAAAGCTTGATGATTTGTTAATATCACCTCACCAACCGTTTTAAGCTTCCAAATTACTAATCATGTTTATCTGTATCTTGCCTGTATAATAATTTTGGCCTTGTAGCACTGTGCAGTACTGATTCTATTAGGCCATCTATACTAAACTCCACCAGATTTCAAATTACTAATCATGTTTATCTGTATCTTGCCTGTATAATAATTTTGGCCTTGTAGCACTGTGCAGTACTGATTCTATTAGGCCATCTATACTAAGCTCCACCAGATTTAAAATTACACTGGTCAATGCAGTTTTTCTGTCAAAAGGTTTTAAAACATATTTTAAGTCAATTTTGGCTGCTGATTACTAATACGAACTCTGTTTTTGGCTATCACATCAGGATTTCGAGATATTTTTGATGGAAAGTAATCCTATCGAATGTTTTTTGATAAAAACCTCATGATTTTCGTTACTACATTTTGTATATTTTTAATCAAGGAATAACAAATTACAAAGTCTGTGTACAGCAAATCAAATATACTTACAAAATTAAACTACAAAATATAAAAACACATATATATGGCACACAGATGAATGGCAAATGGCAGTTATTTGAACTTTCTTTTCTTGGCTGATCTGTGATGTACAGCTTCTGGGTTGTCTCTCATCAAGCTCCAGCAATAGTCAGCCATCATATGTGAGTCCCACCGGCCTTGATACCGTTCTTCCATTGTTTTAATGTCCTGATGAAAACGCTCCCCTTGTTCCTCGCTCACATCCCAAAGGTTCTCTGGAAAAAAGTCCAAATGGCTGTTTAAATAGTGAATCTTGGTACTCATTCTACATCCAAGATTTTGCAGACTCATTAGTAGCTCTTCCACAATCTCTTCATAGTTGTCTGCTTTCTTATTCCCTAGAAAATTCTGCACCACATTACAAAATGCATTCCGAGCTTTTTCTTCTGTCTCATTCATTGATGTGATAAAGTTTGGGTCTCTCATAAGTGTTCTTATTATACAATATTCCAGCCTTTTTCTTCTCTTCACTAATACCTGGAAAAGTTGAACATAAATAGTTAAAGCATTCTCCACTGTGATTGAGAGCTTTGACGAACTGCTTCATCAATCCAAGTTTTATGTGCAAGGGAGGAAAGACAATGTTCTTTCTATCCACTAGTGAATCATGGATGACATTCTTATCGCCAGGTGCCAAACTCTGTCGCTGAGGCCATTCAGTTTTCACCCAATGCTCTGCTGTAGCTCTACTGTCCCAGTAGCACAGAAAACAAGGGTGTTTGAAAACTGTTTTTTTACTTTATTATCATAACAAATGGGAATTATGCATGTTCAAAGAAAACAAAGATATTCTCACATTTATTGGGAGACTAAATGAAAACTAAATTTACCTTAGTGAACCGTATAAAACGGCACTTTTCATACACTACTTATATTTTTCTTGGAATTATTGAAAATGGGCTATATACCTATAGCGCAAAAACGTGATGTGATAGAGAAATTATAAGATCAGATTTGAATTCAGCACCCACAAATTAGTCTAAAACTGTTCTTAAAGTCCATGCCAGAATTTTTTTTTTTTTTGTACACCAGTGTTATTAATAATCATGTTTATCTGCATCTTGCCTGTAAAATAATTTTGGCCTTGTAGCAGTTTGCAGTACTGATTCTATTAGGCCATCTATACTAAGCTCCGCCAGATTTCAAATTATTACTAATCATGTTTATCTGTATCTTGCCTGTAAAATAATTTTGGCCTTGTAGCAGTTTGCAGTACTGATTCTATTAGGCCATCTATACTAAGCTCCACCAGATTTCAAATTAATAATAATTTTTGTTCTCTCTGAACGTGTGTTCAGCGCTGCTGGTGTTGTGCTGACAGATAAGCGCACGCGGCTGTCCGCTGACAATGTAGACAGACTCAGGTTCATAAAGATGAACACATCATGCATCAGCAAGGACTTTTCTAGCCCTGTGTCATCCTGGGGAGAGTAAAAGCTTGAGGATTTGGTAAAATCACCTCACCAACCGTTTTAAGCTTTCAAATTAATTATCATTTTTATCTGTATCTTGCCTGGAAAATAATTTTGGGCATAGTAGCAGTGTGGAGTACTGATTCTATTAGGCCATCTATACTAAGCTCCACCAGATTTCAAATTATTACTAATCATGTTTATCTCTATCTTCCCTGTAAAATAATTTTGGCCTTATAGCAGTTTGCAGTACTGATTCTATTAGGCCATCTATACTAAGCTCCACCAGCTTTCAAATTAATAATAATTTTTAGCTGCATGTAGCCCGGAAAATAATTTTGGGGCTCCTAGATGCGCAAGACACATGGGTGCCTTCTTGCTGCACTACCTGCAACATGACCCTCAGATTGTCAGAATTCGAAATATTCCTGACTACTGGGTTTCCACACTCTTAGATCCCCCACACTCTTCGATCAACCTTTTCATTTTAATAAAGAACAAAAAAATGGTCATTTTTGAAATTATAAGCATTAGCAGGTTATTAGAAACTTAAATCAAACAGTTTTCAACTCAAAGCTTTATTCTAGGTGATGTTACATTTGCACATAGGACCCCTTGTTCGAAAGGAGCTTCTGAACTCTCTCGTCCATTGAATTTGTCAGGTTTTGGATGGTTTCTGCTTCAATTGTTTTGCATGAGAACAGAATACCCTCCCAGAGCTGTTGCTTAGATGTGAACTGCCTCCCGCCATCATAGACACTCCTTTTGATGATGCTCCAGAGGTTCTCAATGGGTTTGAGGTCAGGGGAGCATGGAGGTCACACCATAAGTTTGTCCCCTTTTATGCCCATATCAGCCAGAGATGCAGATGTGTTATGTGCATCATGAGACGGTGCATTATCATGCATGAAAATGATCTTGCTGTGGAATACATGGTTCTTCTTCTTGAACCATGGCAGGAAGTGCTGTTTGAGAAACTCCACATACATCATGGAGTTCATCTTTACCCCTTCAGGGATCCTAAAGGGGCCGACAATCTCTCTCCTCATGATTCCAGCCCAAAACATTACTCCACCTCCTCCTTGTTGGCGCCGTAGCCATGTTTGCATGGGGTGTCCATCAACCAGCCATCCTCCACTCCATCCATCTGGACTATCGAGCGTTGCACAGCACTCATCGGTGAATAAAACAGTTTTGAAGTCAGTCTTCATGTATTGTTTGGCCCACTGGAGCTGTTTCTGCTTGTGTACAGTGGATAGAGGAGGTCAACAGGATGGCTTATGCACAGCTGCAAACCTCTGAAGGGCCCTGCATCTTGTTGTTCGGGGGACGTTGGAGCAGCTTCAAAAACTTGTCTGCTGCTATGACAAGGCTTTTTTGCCGCTGCTCTTTTAACCTGACGTAATTGCCTGTAGGAAAGAGTCCTCAATTTTCCCTTATCAGCACGCACACGTGTGTACTGTGAATCAGCTACATACTTCTTGATTGTGCAATGATCACGATGAAGTGTCTTGCAATGTTGAATGTAGTCATGCCTTGACCTAAACACTCCACAATTTGTTGCTTCTCAGCAGCCGACACATCCTTTTTCTTTCCCATTTTGGCAGAAAATGTAGGCTGCTTAATAATGTGGGACAGCCTTCTTAAGTAGTCTTGCCTTTCATTGGACACACCTGCCAAACTAATTAGCATAGGTGTCTGCAATTGCTTAGAGTGATATAAAGAGCCCTGACACACATCACCATCAATGAGTTTAACTGACAAACAAAAAAATTCTTACCTTATCACTCCTAAACACTTTTTGCATAATAATTTGGAACACAGTGTACATGTGCTTTTCCACAAAGCTCCAGTGGTTCACGTAGTGAATGTTACAGTTCTAACTTGCCAACCGTGGTCTGTATGGAGTTGTTCAATAAAGGGCCCAAAATTAAGATAACATAGACGGGAGAGGTCTCTATGAATAGGAATTCCTAAGTATTTGATACCCTGTGAGGGCCAGGCATGCCAGGAGACTCTATGGAATGCTTTCTCAACATCTAACGAGAGTATCTAATTACAAAATTTTAACTGCATCTAGCCCAGGAAATACTTTGTTCCTAGTAGCAGTGTCTGCTAGTCAGCGGATTATCCCGGCTGTTAAGCAAGCTACACCACCTGTAGTTTGGACACTTAATTTTTTCTAAGGAAATGCTTTGGGCCCACGGGACACCCAGTGAAGAGCATCGGGAGGCACCCCAAGCCACAGGGGCTGGGACTGGCGGTAGGACGCCTTGAAGTGGACCGCCAAGCTCGATCCTTATAAAAGCTTTTTAACTGCAGCAGCTTTAGTGGACGCTACTGGAGCTGTAATTCCCGCGGCTGCTGGCATCAGACTTGCCCTCCAATAGATCCTTGTAAAAGGATTTAAAGTGTACTCATTCAAATTAGAGAGACAATTTAAATTAAAAAGCTTAGACCTGCCTCCACCGCAGGGGGGCTCGCTCGACCCACCAGCGGACAGGCCCCAGTATTGGGAGAAGGGGGCTGGGCATCAGGGTCCACCGCAGCTCTGGCCCAAACCCGGCGACACGGAGGTCGCATGGGCAAGAACGGACTGGCCGTGTCAGCTTCGCACTTTTTTGGTTTTAGAAGGGCATTACATGCCTATATCTGTGTCTCCCCCTCATTTTACTCCTCAACCTCTTTTCTTTTTGCATGACTATATGTACTTGTCACTTTTCCATGTGTTAGTTGTGTCTTCTGAGCAGTTTGTCAGCTTTTGGACACCTTTGAAGTGTTTTCTATGTGTTTTCTATGTGTTTCTATGTGTTTTTGTTTGCCTGCCATTGGTTTTAACGGTGTTCGACGGTGTTCCATGAACAGTTCGACGAACAGTTCGGCGAACATACGGGCGTTCGACGAACCGAACTCGAACCTTACGGGGGTGGCTCAACTCTAATTATCACTTAATATTTAAGTATGCTGACATTCCCCTATTTACCGTATAAGCCTGAAAACTGCCCCTATATACAGTATGAGCCCCCACACAGCCCCCTACATATAATATAGGACCAACATAGCCTCTCTATATACAGTGTGAGTCCCCATATAGTCCCCTATGTACAGTATGAGCCTCCACATAGACTTTCTACATACAATATGAGCCCTCATATAGCCTCCTATTTACATGATGAGCCCCCACATAGCCCCCTATAAACAGTATGAGCCCCCATATAGCCTCTCTATATAGAGTGTGAGCTCTCACATATCCTCCTATAAACAGTATGAGCCTGAACAATTCCTCCTATAAACAGTATGAGCCCCCACATGGACCCTATAAACAGTATGACCCTCACATAGCTTCCTATATCCAGTATGAGCCCCCATATGTCCCCCTATAAACAGTGTGAGCCCCCACATAGCCTCTCTATATAGAGGTTGAGCCTCACATATCCTCCTATAACAGTATGAGCCCTCACTTAGCCACTCTATATACAGTATGAACCCCACATAACCCCATATACTGTATACAGTATGTGCCCACACATAGCCTCCCTATATACAGTATGAGCCCTAGGTAACCTCCTATATACAGTATGAACCCCCACGCAGCCCTATATAAACAGTATGAGCCCCACATAGTCCCTTTATACAGTATGAGCCCCCACATAGCCTCCTAAATACAGTATAAGCCCCCATATAGCCTCCTATATGCAGTATAAGCCCCCACATATTTTCCCATATACAGCATAAGCCCCCCACATAGTCTCCTATATACATTGTGAGCCCCATCATAGCCTCCTACATATACTGTGAGCACCCTCATAGCCTCCTATATACAGTATGAGGCCGCACATAGCCTCCTGTATACAGTGTGAGCTCCACATAGCCTCCTAAATACAGTTTGAGCCACCACGTAGCCTTTGTATATACAGTGTGAGCCCCCACATAGACTCATATATACATGCAGAAACAACATACTCATCTCGCTCCTGTTCCCCGGGTGTGCTGCTCCGGTCTCCAACACCCTGACTCTCCATACAGCAGACGCGATGAAGTGACGTGAATTACATTTTGCAGAGACTAGTGTTGAGCCACCCCCGTAGTGTTCGGGTTCGGTTCGTCGAACACCGGGATGTTCGAGGAACTGTTCGTCGAACTGTTCGTCGAACACCTTAGAACACCGTCGAACACCGTTAAAACCAATGGCAGGCAAACAAAAACACATAGAAACACATAGAAAACACCTTCAAAGGTGTCCAAAAGCTGACAAACTGCTCAGAAGACGCTCTCTTTAAAAAAGCCGGCCGGCAATTCAGCAGTGGCATACACCGGTACCCGACAATTTAGACAAGAAGGAATAGAGCCTCACACATAGATTAGATAGATAGAAACATGTCAGTCACACATATATGAAGTACAGTGACAGTGTTGCTTACTGTACTTGTCATTTAGTGTAAAGGATTTATTTAAAAAAATAATAGTGTTTTCATGCACCGTCTCTTTAAAAAAGCCGGCCGGCAATTCAGCAGCGGTACCCGACAATTTATAACAGAAAGAATAGAGCATCACACATAGATAGATATAAACATGCCAATCACATATATAATAAGTACAGTGATAGTGTTGGTTACTGTACTTGTCATTTAGTGTAAAGGATTTATTTAAAAAAATAATAGTGTTTTCGTGCACCGTCTCTTTAAAAAAGCCGGCCGGCAATTCAGCATCTGTACCCGACAATTTAGAACAGAAAGAATAGAGCATCACACATAGATTAGATAGATAGAAACATGTCAGTCACATATATATGAAGTACAGTGACAGTGTTGATTACTGTACTTGTCATTTAGTGTTAAAATAAAGGATTTATTAAAAAAAAAATTGGCGTGGGGTTCCCCCTAATTTTAGGCTCTAGCGGAGGTTAAGCAGACGGCTGGGGCAGATGTTTGAAGCCTGTGAAGGGGGTAATACCCACGGAGCTTCCCTGGCTACTAATATCAGCCCCCAGCTGAATACCTAGCCTTTACTAGCTATTAAAATGGGGGACCCCCCCAAAAAAATGACATGGGGTCCCCCCTATTTTAATAGCTAGCAAAGGCTAGGCAGACAGCTGGGGGCTGATATTAATAGCCCAGGAAGGGTACCATGAATATTGGCCCCCTCCCAGGCTAGAAACACCAGCCGTCAGCCGCCCCAGAAATGGCGCATCCATAGGATGCGCCAACTCTGGCACTTAGCCTCGCTCTTCCACGCTGCCCTGGTGCGGTGGCAGGGGGTAATAGGGCTGGGGTTCATGTCAGCTTATAATGCCAGCTGACATCAAGCCCAGGTTAGTAATGGAGAGGCGTCTATAAGACACCCCCATTACTAACCCCATAGTCAAAGTTAAAAAAAAAAAACACAAACACCCAGAATAAAGTCCTTTAATTGAAATAAACACACAATTCTTTATTGTTCTAAATTAAACCATACTTACCACCACGCCCATTCCAGCTGAAGCCAACGATCTCCTGCAATAAAAGAAAAATAATAAAGCAACCTCATCCTTACCTTTCCATGGTTCCCATGACAGCTTCAGCTCTGCTACATCGAGATGACAGGCTGGACCGCAGCAGAACGCTGCCATCCAGCCTGTCATCCCGCGGACACTGAGAAGAGCAGGCATGCTTCCGCTCCTCAGTGTCTCTCTGTGACGGCATCCAGATGAGCCGAGGTCATGTCCAATGAACTCAGCTCACCTCATGTACGTCACTGACAGCGTGGGAGAATTCTCACGCTGAAGCGCTGAGTGCAGGAGAATTTTCCCAGGCTGTCAGTGACGTGCATGAGGCTGATATTTAAATTTGGCGCACAAATCGGTGATTGGTCGTGGGCAGCGTCCGCGACCAATCAGCACGGTAGTGTTTAACTTTGGCGGCAAGATCAGTGATTGGTCGCGCGCCAAGACCGCGACCAATCACCGATTTGGGCGCCACATTTAAATATCGGCCGCGACCAATCAGCACAGCGTTGTTTAAATGTGGATCCAAGATCGGTGATTGGTCGCGGCCGATATTTAAATTTGACGCACAAATCTGTGATTGGTCGCGGGCAGCGTCCGCGACCAATCAGCACAGTAGTGTTTAACTTTGGCGGCAAGATCAGTGATTGGTCGCGGTCAAGACGGCCGCGACCAATTGGATGTCAGCGCCGCTCCCCGGTTCTCCCTTCACGCCCTAGCCGCATGGATGTCAGCGGCGCTGCCTGTGCGGATACTTCCGCTGCGAGAACCCGGGATATGAGCGGGCGCTCGCAGCAGAAGTATCCCGACCCGCAGCGCCGCTCCCCGGTCCTCCCTTCACACCCTAGCCGCTGATGTCCCCACAGTATCCGCATGGTGTTACAAAGGTCCGGACATTTGTGTTAAAAATCGCTGATTGGTCGCTGGCGCTGCCCGCGACCAATCACCGATTTGGGCGCCAAATTTAAATATCAGCCGCGACCAATCACCGATTTGGGCGCCAAATTTAAATATCCTCCGCGACCAATCACCCATCTTGGCTCCACATTTAAACACCGCTGTACTGATTGGTCGCGGACGCTATTTAAATGTGGCGCCAAAATCGGTGATTGGTCGCGCCCAGCGTCGGCGACCAATCAGCACAGCGGTGTTTAAATGTGGAGCCAAGATTGGTGATTGCTTGCGGCCGATATTTAAATTTGGCGCCCAAATCGGTGATTGGTCGCGGGCAGCGCCCGCGACCAATCAGCGATTTTTAACACAAATGTCCGGATCTTTGTAACACCATGCGGATACTGTGGGGACATCAGCGGCTAGGGTGTCAAGGGAGGACCGGGGAGCGGCGCTGCGGGTCGGGATACTTCTGCTGCGAGCAGTCGCTCATCTCCCGGCTTCTCGCAACGGAAGTATCCGACCAGGCAGCGGCGCTCCCCGGTCCTCACCAATACGATTAGCTGATTGGTCGCGCTCTCCGCACCCGACCAATCAGTGATCTTGGCGCCACATTTAAATAGCGGCCGCGACCAATCAGCGAGCTTGGCGCCAAATTTAAACAACGCTCTGCTGATTGGTCGCGGACGCCAGACGCGTCCAATCAGTGAGATTGGCGCCAAATTTAAACAACGCTCTGCTGATTGGTCGCGGACTCCAGCCGCGACCAATCAGCGAGATTGGCGCCAAATTTAAACCCCGCTCTGCTAATTGGTCGCGGATGCCGGCCGCGACTAATCAGCATTATTGGCGCCAAATTTAAACACCGCTCTGCTGATTGATCGCGGTCGCCGTCCGCGACCAATCAGTAGTATTGGCGCCAAATTTAAACCCTGCTCGGCTGATTGGTCACTGTTGCCGGCCGCGACCAATCAGCAGTATCGGCGCCAAATTTAAACACCGCTCTGCTGATTGGTCACAGTTGCCTTCCGCGACCAATCAGCGATTTTGACGCCAAATTTAAACACCGCTCTGCTGATTGGTCGCGGCCGGCGGTTGCGACCAATCAGCATTATTGGCGCCAAATTTAAACCCCGCTCTGCTGATTGGTCGTGACCGCCGGCCGCGACTAATCAACATTGTTGCCGCCAAATTTAAACACCGCTCTGCTGAATTGTCGAGGTCGTGACCAATCACCATTATTGGCGCCAAATTTAAACACCGCTTTGCTGATTGGTCGCGACCACAACCTATCAGCATTATTGGCGCAAAATTTAAACCCCGCTCTGTTGATTAGTCGCGACCGCCGGCCGTGACCAATCAGTGATATAGTCGCCAAATTTCAACACCGCTTTGCTGATTGGTCGCGGTTGCTGGCCGCAACCAGTCAGCGATTTTGGCGCCAAATTTAAACACCGCTCTGCTGATTGCGCCGGGTCTGCCGCATACATATTCTAGAATACACGATGCGTTAGAATCGGGCCACCATCTAGTTTCATGAAATAATTTAAAAAAAAATTGACGTAGGGCTTCGCACTATATTTGTGTCCAGCCAGGTACAGCAGGCAGGAACGGGCTGCCCCCAACCACCAGCTGCCTATTTGTACCTGGCCGGACACAACAATATAGGGAAGCCCTTTTTTTCTTAATTATTTCATGAATTTCATGAAATAATTAAAAAAAAAAAATACGTGGGGCTTCGCCCTATTTTTGTGTCCAGCCAGGTACAACTAGGCAGCTGGGGGCTGGAATCCGCAGCGCAGGGAGGCCCAAGCTTTCTGGGTCCCCCCAGCTGCAAATTGCAGTCCACAGCCACCCCGGAAAATGGCGCGTTCATAGAAGCGCCATCTTCTGGCGCTGTACCCAACTCATCCAGGGCCCTGGTGCGGTGGCTCACTGGGTAATAAAGGGGTTAGGGCCAGCTTGGCATTATCAGCAGGCCCTAAGCCCGAAATTCATGGGGTCACGCCAATATTAGACATGACCACCATGAATTTCTAGTAAAGTATTTAAAAAAAACACAACACCCAGAAAAAAGTCCTTTAATTGAAATAAACACACAATTCTTTATTGTTCTAAATTAAACCATACTTACCACCACGCCCATTCCAGCTGAAGCCAATGATCTCCTGCAATAAAAGTAAAATAATAAAGCAACCTCATCCTTACCTTTCCATGGTTCCCAGACAGCTTCAGCTCTGCTACATCGAGATGACAGGCTGGACCGCAGCAGAACGCTGCCATCCAGCCTGTCATCCCGCAGACACTGAGAAGCGCAGGCATGCTTGCGCTCCTCAGTGTCTCGCTGTGACGGCATCCAGATGAGCCGAGGTCATGTCCAATGAACTCAGCTCACCTCATGTACGTCACTGACAGCGTGGAAGAATTCTCCTGCACTCAGCGCTTCAGCGTGAGAATTCTCCCACGCTGTCAGTGACGTACATGAGGTCAGCTGAGTTCAATGGACATGAATGAGCTCACCTCATGCACGTCACTGACAGCGTGGGAAAATTCTCCTGCACTCAGCGCTTCAGCGTGAGAATTTTCCCAGCGCCCGCAACCAATCAGCGATTTTTAACACAAATGTCCGGACCTTTGTAACACCATGCGGATACTGTGGGGACATCAGCGGCTAGGGTGTGAAGGGAGGACCGGGGAGCGGCGCTGCGGGTCGGGATACTTCTGCTGCGAGCGGCCGCTCATGTCCCGGGTTCTCGCAGCGGAAGTAGCCGCACAGGCAGCGCCGCTGAAATCCATGCGGCTAGGGTGTAAAGGGAGGACCGGGGAGCGGCGCTGACATCCAATTGGTCGCGGCCGCTATTTAAATGTGCCGCACAAATCGGTGATTGGTCGCCGTCTTGACCGCGACCAATCACTGATCTTGCCGCCAAAGTTAAACACTACTGTGCTGATTGGTCGCGGACGCTGCCCGCGACCAATCACCGATTTGTGCGCCAAATTTAAATATCAGCCTCATGCACGTCACTGACAGCGTGGGAAAATTCTCCTGCACTCAGCGCTTCAGCGTGAGAATTCTCCCACGCTGTCAGTGACGTACATGAGGTGAGATGAGTTCATTGGACATGAGCTCACCTCATGCACGTCACTGACAGCGTGGGAAAATTCTCCTGCACTCAGCGCTTCAGCGTGAGAATTTTCCCACGCTGTCAGTGACGTGCATGAGGTGAGCTCATTCATGTCCAATGAACTCGGCTCACCTCATGCACGTCACTGACAGCGTGGGAAAATTCTCACGCTGAAGCGCTGAGTGCAGGAGAATTCTCCCACGCTGTCAGTGACGTGCATGAGGTGAGCCGAGTTCATTGTCGGCTCATCTTTATGCCATCACAGCGAGACACTGAGGAGCGCAAGCATGCCTGCGCTTCTCAGTGTCTGCGGGATGACAGGCTGGATGGCAGCGTTCTGCTGCGGTCCAGCCTGTCATCTCGATGTAGCAGAGCTGAAGCTGTCTGGGAACCATGGAAAGGTAAGGATGAGGTTGCTTTATTATTTTACTTTTATTGCAGGAGATCGTTGGCTTCAGCTGGAATGGGCGTGGTGGTAATTATGGTTTAATTTAGAACAATAAAGGATTGTGTCTTTATTTCAATTAAAGGACTTTATTCTGGGTGTTTGTGTTTTCTTTTAACTTTGACTATGGGGTTAGTAATGGGGGTGTCTTATAGACGCCTCTCCATTACTAACCTGGGCTTGATGTCAGCTGGCATTATAAGCTGACATCAACCCCAGCCCTATTACCCCACTGCCACCGCTACAGGGCAGTGGGAAGAGCGAGGCTAAGTGCCAGAATTGGCGCATCCTATGGATGCGCCATTTCTGGGGCGGCTGACGGCTGGTGTTTCTAGCCTGGGAGGGGGCCAATATTCATGGCACCCTTCCTGGGCTATTAATATCAGCCCCCAGCTGTCTGCCTAGCCTTTGCTAGCTATTAAAATAGGGGGGACCCCACGTCATTTTTTTGTGGGGTCCCCCATTTTAATAGCTAGTAAAGGCTAGGTATTCCGCTGGGGGCTGATATTAGTAGCCTGGGAAGCTCCGTGGGTATTACCCCCTTCCCAGGCTTCAAACATCTGCCCCAGCCGTCTGCTTAACCTCCGCTAGAGCCTAAAATTAGGGGGAACCCCACGCCAATTTTTTTTTAAATAAATCCTTTATTTTAACACTAAATGACAAGTACAGTAATCAACACTATCACTGTACTTCTTATATATGTGACTGACATGTTTCTATCTATCTAATCTATGTGTGATTCTCTATTCCTTCTGTTATAAATTGTCGGGTACAGATGCTGAATTGCCAGTCGGCTTTTTTAAAGAGACGGTGCATGAAAACACTATTATTTTTTTTAATAAATCCTTTACACTAAATGACAAGTACAGTAAGCAACACTGTCACTGTACTTCATATATATGTGACTGACATGTTTCTATCTATCTAATCTATGTGTGATTCTCTATTCTTTCTATTCCAAATTGTCGGGTACCGCTGCTGAATTGCCGGCCGGCTTTTTTAAAGAGACGGTGCATGAAAACACTATTATTTTTTTTGATAAATCCTTTACACTAAATGACAAGTACAATAAGCAACACTGTCACTGTACTTCATATATATGTGGCTGACATGTTTCTATCTATCTAATCTATGTGTGAAGCTCTATTCTTTCGATTCTAAATTGTCGGGTACCGGTATATGCCGCTGCTGAATTGCCGGCTTTTCATGTTTCACTGTTGGCACTGTTCCCATCGATTTGGGCAATCACTGTAATGCCACAACCACCATGGCTGTGGCATTACAGTGAGTGGCAGACAATCCCTGCATGATTGGTGCTCTAAATAGCGCCAGACATGCAGGACACGCTTTTGGTGCACGAACAGTTATCGAACATAACCTCGAACAGCCGAATTTTTTGCAAATCGTTCGGGTTCGTCGAACAACTCGAACACCGCCCAAAACAGCTCGAATTTGAGATTGGCGAACAGTTCTAGTCGAACACCGCTCATCTCTAGCAGATACAAGTCATGGATGGACGAAGTGGTTATGGTGGTGTGGGCTGAATGAAAAAGAAAAGGGAAAGTGAACAACTATGATCAGAGAGATGGTAGATGACTTAATATACATATATTTGTACAATTACCAGCACACTATGCACATACAGTACAGACCAAAAGTTTGGACACACCTTCTCATTTAAAGATTTTTCGGTGTTTTCATGACTTTGAAAATTGTGCATTCACACTGAAGACATCAAAGCTATGAATTAACACAGTTGTTGTAGAGATGTGTTTGCTTCTAGAACTCTGTGTGGCATTGACCTGGTCTCTAATCTGAGCTGCTGTTAACCTGCGATTTCTGAGGCTGGTGACTCGGATAAACTTATCCTCAGAAGCAGAGGTGACTCTTGGTCTTCCTTTCCTGGGGTGGTACTTTTGGTGAGCCAGTTACTTTGTAGCGCTTGATGGTTTTTACAACTGTACTTGGGGACACTTTCAAAGTTTGCCCAATTTTTCGGACTGACAGACCTTCCTTTCTTAAAGTAATGATGGCCACTCGTTTTTCTTTACTTAGCTACTTTTTTCTTGCCATAATACAAATTCTAACAGTCTATTCAGTAAGACTATCATCTGTGTATCCAGCAGACTTCTGCACAACACAACTGATAGTCCCAACCCCATTTATAAGGCAAGAAATCCCACTTATTAAACCTGACAGGGCACACCTGTGAAGTGAAAACCATTTCCGGTGACTACCTCTTGAAGCTCATCAAGAGAATGACAAGTGTGCAAAGCAGTCATCAAAGCAAAAGGTGGCTACTTTGAAGAAAGTAAAATATAAGACATATTTTCAGTTGTTTCACACCTTTTTGTTAAGTATATAATTTCACATGTGTTAATTCATAGTTTTGATGCCTTCAGTGTGAATGTACAATTTTCATAGTCATGAAAATACAGAAAAATCTTTTAATGAGAAGGTGTGTCCAAACTTTTGGTCTGTACTGTATATAGTATGCAGAGCACTGGAATTGATATATACAATTATACCACTACATGGTTGCTGCACAGTGATAATATCAGTGTTTATACTGTTAATAATCAGTATGGTATATTATCACTACAGTACATGTTGGTGATATGTTGTTATGATCTGGCTGTATTTATTGATTATTGTCTCATATTGTGGTATTGATTGTAATATTGGTCTTAGTACAGTCATGATGGTAATGATCAGTATGGTGGCATTATTTTAGCATTATGTGGTGGCATTATGTGGTCATAACTTGGTAGGATTATTTACTAGTGATGGGCGGACCCGTGGATATCCGAATATCTATTAAAAGTTTGGTTCGGTTACCAGAACAGTACCTGACCCGGAACACGGACCCCATTCATATGAATGGGGCCCCCGAACATCCATGGTTTCCCACGCAGATGACAGCGTGGGAAAAAGGGGCTCTGATCGGTTAGAACTACGGGCTCACTCTGTCAGATGACAGTGTGAGCCCGCAGCTGTGACTGTGACCAGTCGTAAAAAGCTTACCACACGTCACAGGCATCAGCTGATGAGAGTACTACTCCCATCAGCCTATGCCTGCTGTTACAGAGCAGACGCCGCTGTGTAATCACTCCTGCAGTGTATAGCGCTGAGCTGCCGTGAAAGAGTTCACAGGAGTTCATCAGCTGATGAGCTCCAGTGATCTCACTTACGGCACCGCTACGGCGTGAGACAGTTCTCACGCAGCGGCGGTGCCGTAAGTGAGGTTACCGGGTTTCATCAGCTGATGAACTCCTGTGAACTCTCTCACGGCAGCTGATCGCTACACATTACTTGTGTCAGTGTGAGCCTGTTGTCATGTACAATATATTGTATGTCTATATACTGTTGACACATATATATACTGTTGTTATACACATGTAAATATATATATGGTGGCTCATTATACCCGTAATATTATTTTGAGGAATGTATTAACATTGTCTGTTTCTCTGACCTAACAACCTTTGACTATATGAGCCTTTTTACTAATCGGGTCACATTGGCCTGTGTATAAATACTATGCTACTTGGATGATCACTTAATATCTACTAGGCTGTACAATTTGGGTCCTGCGTGTCCCATATAGCGGTAGAATTTTTTTACACACTGTATGTTGTTTTGCAACATTTTTTGCACCAATTATCTGCATGTGATAATTTTTAACAAAATTGAATATTTAATAAAACAATTTTTTATGATGTAGATTGGCCTTTGATCGTGGTTGCTTCGGTTGTTTATGTTTATCTTGCGATTTTGCCATTATACGGTCAATAGTTGCCACTCTTCACATTGTAGTATGTGTACATTATGGAGTGGCACCGTTTGAAAATTATACTAGTATAAGTCATCTAGATCATCGTAGGACACTATGGATTATTTCATCACTTTGGATAGGTGAGGGATATGGTTGTTTTTTATTTTTGCTGTTTTACAGTTGACAGCGGCTTCTGGGATTAGGTGTTAGGTGAGTATAAATTAGCTTATTTATTTTCTGTTTTTTACAGGGAACAATGGTGTGAAGATATTCAAGGTAATCCCCTGTCGATCACTGTGCACTGGCAGGCGGGTTTTACGAAGCTCTACATATGAAAATTTGACACTGCAGCTTGCAAAGGAAGGAGCTGAAGAAGCGAAGAGTGAGAATTCTCACAGCAGCTGCAAGCTACACAGGATGTCCCTTCCCCTGACGCCATGTGCCTATTCAAGAAACATAATTCAACAGCGAGTTATGGGGAAAAGATTCATCTCAGTGATACACAAAATAGACCTGAGGGGATGCGGATTGTAACCCTAGTTTTAAACATAGTCCAGCGTAAGGAAAGGAGATACCCAGCACAGCCTTGCAGGGGCCCCTAGGACTCTGATGTTTAGCATCCATGCGTAGCAGGGGCCCGGCTGGGTCCAATGACACCAGAACGGGCTCCCTAGGACTGTCCAGTAAGAACATATGGCCCATTTTAGTTTTGGGAGCTCTTAGCTGGGAAATAACAGGGATGGAGACTTGGGCTCCACCAGGGGTGCAGTAGGGGGAGTGACACAGAGAGTTTGAAGGTCTCTGTAGCTAGAGCCTATTGTCTTTTTCCTGGGGAGGTCGTGATATCAAGTCATCCACCTGATTGTCACAGCTGACACCCGGTGCTATGTGCAAGGAACGGTCCCGCACCGCTCCCTGCACATTAACCCCCGAAATGCTGTGATTGAAATCGATCGCAGCATTCTGGTGGCAAGAGGAGGTTAGCGCGATACTTACCTTCTCTGCCGGCATCCCGCAGTGTCTGAGTCCGGTCCCAGATGTTGTCATGGTGACCCGATGTCATCATGACAACATCCGGGTCATCAGAAGGCAGGAAGTTGCTTTGGTCATGCGCCACGCGTGACCAAAGTAACTTTTCCCTGTGCAGCGCTGACAGGCTGCATAGCACAGGGATGGTGATGAAGTTAACCCCTTTAGTGAACAGGGTAAAAAAATAAAATAAAAAACAAAACATAAAACGATGCTTTATCATCATACCACCAAACAAAAAATGGAATAAAACGAGATCAAAAAGACAAATGTAAATAAAAATGGTACCGCTGAAAACGTCATCTTATCCCGCAAAAAAACAAGCCACCATACAGCTCCAACGGCAGAAAAATAAAACATTTATAGCTCTCTAGCGATGCATAAACAATTCTTTTTTCTATAAAATAGTTTTCATTGAGTAAAAGTGCCATAACGTGAAGAAAAATATAACTGTGGTGCCGCTGTAAACGTACTGAACCGAAGAATAAAGCTTCCTTATCAATTTGACGACACATAGAACGGCATAAAAAATACACCAAAAAACAATTCGTGAATTGTTGGTTTTTGTTTATTCTGCCTTCCAAAAATCGGAATAGAAAGCAATCAAAAAATGTAATGTGCCCAAAAATGGTACCAATAAAAACATCAACTTGTCCCACAAAAAAAAAAAAAAATCACAGGACTCTGTCGGCCGAAATATGGAAAAATTATAGCTCTCAAAAAATTGCGATGCAAAAACTAGTCTTTGCAATAAAAAGGGTTTTTTAGTGTGTGACAGCTCTCAATCATAAAAACCTGATATGAATCTAGTATCCCTGTAATTGCACCGACCCGAAAAATAAAGTTGTCTAATCACTTATACCGCACGAGGAATGGCGTAAAAAATAAAACTTTAGGGTTAGGGATAGGGTTGTGCTAGGGTTAGGGTTAGTGTTGTGCTAGGGTTAGGGTTGGGCTAGGGTTAGGGTTGTGCTAGGGTTTGGGTTGGGCTAGGGTTAGGGTTGGGCTAGGGTGAGGGTTGAGCTAGGGTGGGGCTAGGGGTAGGTTTGGGGTAGGGTGGAGCTAGGGTTAGGGTTGGGCTAGGGGTAGCATTGAGCTATGGGTAGGGTTGTGCTAGGGTTAGGGTTGTACTAGGGCTAGGGTTAGGGTTGTGCTATGGTTAGGCTAGGATTGGGTTAGGGTTGGGCAAGGGTTAGGGTTGCGTTAGGGTTGAGCTAGGGTTAGGGTTGGGCTAGGGTTAGTGTTGAGCTAAGGTTGCGTTTGGGCTAGGATTGTGGTTGTATTAGGGTTGGGGTTGGGATTTTTTCAGAAGTAAAGAAAAAAATACCGTCTATATGGCAACTAATGTTGAGCACAAGAGCTCGCTACTTGAGTTTGCATCGGGTGCTCGGGTATGCACCGAGTATAGCGGGTGCTCGAGTGACATGCTCAAGTCTCCACCTCAAATGTTTTGCAGCTGTTATACAGCCAAAAAAACCTTGCTGGGACTGCCTGTCATGCACAAGCGATCCCCACATGTTTTTATTTGGGTGACTAACAACCATGAAACATGCGGGCGGGGACTCGAGCTTGTCACTTGAGCACCCGCCATACATGGTCCATACCTGAGTACCCGATGCAAACTCAAGTAGCGAGCACTTGCACTCAAGACTAATGACAACTTATTCAATATGATGACCTAATGTTATCAAATTCTGTGTCGTACCTCTGGGTTCAAAATGTTCACTATACCCCTTGATAAAATCCTTCAGGGGTGTAGTTTCCAAAATGGAGTCACTTGGGGGGGGGGGGTTTCCACTATTTAGGCACATCAGGGGCTCCCCAAACGCAACATGGCGTCCACTAATTCAAGCAAATTTTACATTCAAAAAGTTAAATGGCGTTCCTTCTCTTCCGAACCTTGCCGTGTGCCCAAACAGTGTTTTTTCCCCACATATGGGGTATCGGCTTACTCAGGAAAAATTGCACAACAAATCGCGTGGTGCAATTTCTCCTGTTACCCTTATGAAAATGCAAAATTGGGGTCTGCAAAACATTTTTGTTGGAAAAATGTGAAAATGTTATTTTTACAGCTCCATGATATAAACTTCTGTGAAGCACCTGGGGGTTCAAGGTGCTCACCACACACCTAGATAAGTTCCCTGAGGGGTCTAGTTTCCAAAATGGTGTCACTTGTGGGGGGTTTCCACTGTTTAGGCACATCGGGGGCTCCCCAAACGCAACATGGTGTCCGCTAACTTTTCAAGCAAATTTTACATTCAAAAAGTCGAAAATAAAAAAAATTGCGGTCTAAAGTAACATTTTTGTGAAAAAAGTTAAATGTTCATTTTTTTCTTCCACATTCCAAAAATTACTGTGAAGCACCTGAAGGGTTAATAAACTTCTTGAATGTGGTTTTGAGCACCTTGGGGGGTGCAGTTTTTACAATGGTGTCACTTTTGGGTATTTTCTATCATAAAGGCCCCTCAAAGTCACGCCAGATGTGATGGGGTCTCTAAAAAAGTGTTTTTGTAAATTTTGTTGTAAAAATGAGAAATCACTGGTCAACTTTTAACCCTTATAGTTATGGGGAAAAGATTCATCTCAGTGATACACAAAATAGACCTGAGGGGATGCGGATTGTAACCCTAGTTTTAAACATAGTCCAGCCTAAGGAAAGGAGATACCCAGCACAGTCTTGCAGGGGCCCCTAGGACTCTGATGTTTAGCATCCATGCGTAGCAGGGGCCCGCCTGGGTCCAATGACACCAGAACGGGCTCCCTAGGACTGTCCAGTAAGAACATATGGCCCATTTTAGTTTTGGGAGCTCTTAGCTGGGAAATAACAGGGATGGAGACTTGGGCTCCACCAGGGGTGCAGTAGGGGGAGTGACACAGAGAGTTTGAAGGTCTCTGTAGCTAGAGCCTATTGTCTTTTTCCTGGGGAGGTCGTGATATCAAGTCATCCACCTGATTGTCACAGCTGACACCCGGTGCTATGTGCAAGGAACGGTCCCGCACTAATCGGAATAGAAAGCAATCAAAAAATGTAATGTGCCCAAAAATGGTACCAATAAAAACATCAACTTGTCCCACAAAAAAAAAAAAAAAATCACATGACTCTGTCGGCCGAAATATGGAAAAATTGTAGCTCTCAAAAAATTGCGATGCAAAAACTAGTCTTTGCAATAAAAAGGGTTTTTTAGTGTGTGACAGCTCTCAATCATAAAAACCTGATATGAATCCAGTATCCCTGTAATTGCACCGACCTGAAAAATAAAGTTGTCTAATCACTTATACCGCACGAGGAATGGCGTAAAAAATAAACTTTAGGGTTAGGGATAGGGTTGTGCTAGGGTTAGGGTTAGGGTTGTGCTAGGGTTAGGGTTGTGCTAGGGTTAGGGTTGGGCTAGGGTTAGGGTTGGGCTAGGGTGAGGGTTGAGCTAGGGTGGGGCTAGTGGTAGGGTTGGGGTAGGGTGGAGCTAGGGTTAGGGTTGGGCTAGGGGTAGCATTGAGCTATGGGTAGGGTTGTGCTAGGGTTAGGGTTGTACTAGGGTTAGGGTTGTGCTATGGTTAGGCTAGGATTGGGTTAGGGTTGGGCAAGGGTTAGGGTTGCGTTAGGGTTGAGCTAGGGTTAGGGTTGGGCTAGGGTTAGGGTTGAGCTAAGGTTGCGTTTGGGCTAGGGTTGTGGTTGTATTAGGGTTGGGGTTGGGATTTTTTCAGAAGTAAAGAAAAAAATACCGTCTATATGGCAACTAATGTTGAACACAAGAGCTCGCTACTTGAGTTTGCATCGGGTGCTCGGGTATGCACCGAGTATAGCGGGTGCTCGAGTGACATGCTCAAGTCTCCGCCTCAAATGTTTTGCAGCTGTTATATAGCCAAAAAAACCTTGCTGGGACTGCCTGTCATGCACAAGCGATCCCCACATGTTTTTATTTGGGTGACTAACAACCATGAAACATGCGGGCGGGGACTCGAGCATGTCACTTGAGCACCCGCCATACATGGTCCATACCTGAGTACCCGATGCAAACTCAAGTAGCGAGCACTTGCACTCAAGACTAATGACAACTTATTCAATATGATGACTTAATGTTATCAAATTCTGTGTCGTACCTCTGGGTTCAAAATGTTCACTATACCCCTTGATAAAATCCTTCAGGGGTGTAGTTTCCAAAATGGAGTCACTTGGGGGGGGGGGGTTTCCACTATTTAGGCACATCAGGGGCTCCCCAAACGCAACATGGCGTCCACTAATTCAAGCAAATTTTACATTCAAAAAGTCAAATGGCGTTCCTTCTCTTCCGAACCTTGCCGTGTGCCCAAACAGTGTTTTTTCCCCACATATGGGGTATCGGCTTACTCAGGAAAAATTGCACAACAAATCGCGTGGTGCAATTTCTCCTGTTACCCTTATGAAAATGCAAAATTGGGGTCTGCAAAACATTTTTGTTGGAAAAATGTGAAAATGTTATTTTTACAGCTCCATGATATAAACTTCTGTGAAGCACCTGGGGGTTCAAGGTGCCCACCACACACCTAGATAAGTTCCCTGAGGGGTCTAGTTTCCAAAATGGTGTCACTTGTGGGGGGTTTCCACTGTTTAGGCACATCGGGGGCTCCCCAAACGCAACATGGTGTCCGCTAATTTTTCAAGCAAATTTTACATTCAAAAAGTCGAAAATGAAAAAAAATTGCGGTCTAAAGTAACATTTTTGTGAAAAAAGTTAAATGTTCATTGTTTTCTTCCACATTCCAAAAATTACTGTGAAGCACCTGAAGGGTTAATAAACTTGTTGAATGTGGTTTTGAGCACCTTGGGGGGTGCAGTTTTTACAATGGTGTCACTTTTGGGTATTTTCTATCATAAAGGCCCCTCAAAGTCACGCCAGATGTGATGGGGTCTCTAAAAAAGTGTTTTTGTAAATTTTGTTGTAAAAATGAGAAATCGCTGGTCAACTTTTAACCCTTATAGCTCCCTAAAAAAAAAAAATGTGGTTCCAAAATTGTGCTGATGTAAAGTAGACATGTGGGAAATGTTATTTATTAACTATTTAGTGTAACATATCTCTATTTAAGGGCATAAAATTAAAAATTTTGAAAATTGCAAAACTTTCTACATTTTTACCAAATTTCTGATTTTTTCACAAATAAACGCAAGTGATGTCAAAGAAATTTTACCACAATGATGAAGTACAATATGTCACGAAAAAACAGTCTCAGAATCAGCGGGATCCATTTGAAGCGTTCCAGAGTAATTACCTCATAAAGTGACAGTGGTCAGAATTGTAAAAATTGGCCTGGTCATTAACGTGCAAACCACCCTGGGGGTAAAGGGGTTAATACTAGACCTCTGAGCATAAGACGGAAAAGTCGTGGAACTATGGAAATCACAGGTCGGAGAGACGTGTTGGTGATCTGCAAATGATAAAATAATGGATACAACATTTTCAAAACATCTCAATTTATCCAGTATCGAGTATGATCCCCAAGCACAGAAATCCCCGCACTTACAGCCTCGGCTCCTGTTTTTACTTTATTGTATGGTTCGTTTATCCGCATTATCCACATTGTGGTTTTTACAGGTTTTATCTATATATTTTGTCTATGCACATTTTAACCTGAGTGTTACGAATCTGCGAACTCAGATATCCTGTGTTAAGTATTGTGGAATTTTTCAGGCTCAAACTAAGAAACGTAGAGCTCAGAAACGCGTTGCCGTCTGGTTGAAGTACGTTTTGCTGATGGCATTTGTACGTTTTTCATGTGCTATTTTTGTACGAAGCCACTTAAATTTGGTTGTGTTTATATGGATTAAATAAAGTGCTGACTTTTATGGAAAAAGGGAGTGTTGGCCTGAATTTCACATTGCTATATCACTTTTCATACTTTTGCATAGACCTGGTCAGAGAGTCTGGACATGTACAGTAACTCTGCTCTACAGACTCCGGCAACAAGGTAAGTTTAGTCTTACAGAGCCGCTATCTATCACCATGCACACTCAGCTTTTATCAGCTCAAATGTCTCCCGTACCCCTAGACTGTACCTGTTATATTTCCCCATCAACTACATGATGACAATTAGCTGCCATAAACTCAATTCATTGTAGGGGTTTTCCAGGTTTACTATATTGACCTCTTCACCGGTGGGGTTCAACATCAACTGACATCCAACAATCGGAATTATTATAAAGACATTTGTAACTGTGGACCATAGCACAGTATTGGAACTCAGTGGTTGCAAAACCACAGATTGATATGGGGGGTGGGGGAGGCATTTACAAAACCTAGGTGCCATAGACATTGACTGAAAATAAGTCCCCTTAAGAAATGGAAGTCTGCACATGTGTAGGAGAACAGTGGTAGGCAGGACAAAGATACCAGTCTCCTCCTGGAGGGCAATTTTACAGACTGTGTAAACCAATGGGATGTAGATTGAGAACTGGATCACTAATGATCGACTATTATTGTGATTGTGACAGGTAATCAAATTTTTCACTAGTGGCTACTAGAGGTGAAATGTAGTATTGCATCCCAACCAGTTAAAGGATTAGGAACTAGGGATGTCACGGGTGTGTCAGGCTTGACATACAGTCATTCTGGATCCGGCTGTAGAAGGTCGCTGCGCTTGGCCTTGCAGACACCTTCTTGATCCTTTCATCATCCCTCCCACTCTAGCACCCAGCGGTGATCTCCACGATCGCCTGCTAATTAACACACCCTTTCTGGATCTTTAAATATACTCAGTTTCTCAAGAGAGTTGCTGGTGATCAGACCCGTGGAAGTTCAGGTTTTGGTACCCAACTGAACTTTAGTCCAAAGTTTGGTTCGGGTACCAAAACTGTACCCGAACTTGATCCAGTACATGGACCCCATTGAAATCATTGTGAACTCCAAATTTTGAGATGGAAAAATCTCATTCTCCCTCCTCCCTCCTTCTCTTTTCTCTATCTCTCTCCTCCCGCTTCTCTCCTCCCTCTCTCTCTTTCCTCCCTCTCTCTCTCCTCCCTCTCTCTCTCTCCTTCATCTCTCTCTCCTCCATCTCTCTCTCCTTCATCTCTCTCTCCTCCATCTCTCTCTCCTCTATCTCTCTCTCTCCTCCATCTCTCTCCCTCGCACTCTTCTCCATTTCTGTCACTCTCTCCTCTCTCTTCTCAATCTCTCTCTCCCTTGCTATTTGTCCTCCATCTCTTTCTCTCTCCTCCCTCTCTCTCTCTCCTCCCTCTCTCTCTCTCCTCCTTTGCTCTGTCTCCTCCATCTGTCTCTCCTCCATATCTCTCTCTCTCATCCATCTCTCTCCCTTACCCTTTCCTCCATCTCTCTCACTCTCTCCTGTCTCTCACTTGCTCTTTCTCCTCCATCTCTTCCCCCCCCCCCATATAATGCCCCATGCAGGATTTAACGTCTCACCCCCATATAATGCCCCATACAAGATGTCACCTCTCCCCCCATATAATGCCACATGTAGGATGTCACCTCTCCCCCCATATAATGCCCCATGCAGGATGTCACCTCTCCCCCCCATATAATGTCCTATGCAGGAGGTCACCTCCCCCCCATATAGTGCCCCATGCAGGATGTCACCTGTCCCCCCATATAATGTCCTATGCAGGAGGTCACCTATCCCCCCCCCCCATATAATGCCCCATGCAGGATGTCACTTTTTCCCCCCATATAATGCCCCATGCAGAATGTCACTTGTCTCCCCCCCCCCCCATATAATTCCCCATGACTCCATACATATAAAAAAAATAATCAAGTACTCACCTCTCCTCACTTGCTGCCGTTTCTCCAGACTCTTCAGCGTCGCCGGTGTCTTCCCGCTCTGCGCTGTGATGGATCTGGAGCGAGCATGGTGTAAAGACATCACCGCATCCTCTGGCCTGAGATGTCACAGTGCAGCAGCCACGGAAGAGACCAAAGATGGTGCGGAGGCACGGGGAGAGGGGCCCTGAACAAGCGGGGGTGGTTGGCGGGCGCTGGCACCGGCACCGCACCGCTCACGGGTCCCATAGCGCGCAGGGGTGCCCGACGGTAAGTGCGCACATCCATATCCTTAGGGCCCCAGCACTTGCCCGGGTGCGCTGGGTTCTGACGCCAGGCCTGCATATAGGTACTTTACTCAAGCTCTACACAAGTGCACCGTCACTTTTATTATCCCCGCCTTCTTTGGCTTCTCTTATTTTACTCTAGTATTTATTTTGATTTATTTTATTCACTTATATAGCACCATTAATTCCGCAGCGCTTTACAGACATTATCGACACTTTCTCCATCGGGGCTCACAATCTAAATTCCCTATCAGTATGTCTTTGGAGTGTAGGAAGAAACCGGAGAACCCAGCGGAAACCCACAAGAATACGGGGAAAACATACAAACTCAGTATCACATACAGTATATGGATATATAAAATAGGACTCTGAGAAATGTATCTCATTGTTTTGCAATTTTTCCTTAACGGGGCTCTCTGGGAATAGAAAAAAATAAATAACTAAATGGAATCTTAATGAATACATTTATAAATAACTTTAATTAGCAATTTTAGCTTTTTTGTTTAGGGAGGTAAACACTACACAATTAATATGGTCAGTGTCTTGTTACACAGAAAGAAACCTGTCCTAGAATATTAGCACAGAAACTTGTGAGCGTGTGCCATAGGAATATTCCTGATATGACTTAGAGATAACCTATAACAGTGTGAGCAGACTTTTCGTACCTTAATAGCCCTGGTATCTCCAGTATTAGATCATATAGACAGGGTAGACATCAGTGTGAGCCGCCTCTTCTTATTTAAGCACTGCTTGTATCTCCAGCATAATATCAGATAGACATGGTGGACAGCAGTGTGAAGAGCCTCTTCTTACTTCAGCACTCCTGGTATCTCCAGTATTAGAGTAGACAGCACTGTGAGCAGTCTCTTCTTACCTCAGCATTCCTAGTATCTCCAGTATTAGCTCAGAAAGACATGGTGGACAGCAGTGTGAGCAGCCTCTTCTTACTTCAGCACTCCTGGCATCTCCAGTATTAGATCAGATAGATAGAGTAGACAGCACTGTGAGCAGTCTCTTCTTACCTCAGCATTCCTAGTATCTCCAGTATTAGATCAGATACACATGGTGGACAGCAGTGTGAGCAGCCTCTTCTTACCTCTGCACCCCTGGTATCTCTAGTATAAGCTCAGAAAGACATGGTGGACAGCAGTGTGAGCAGCCTCTTCTTACCTCTGCACCCCTGGTATTTCTAGTATTAGATCAGTTAGACAGGTGTACAGCAGTGTGAGCAACCTCTTCATACCTCAGCAACCATGGTATCACCAGTATTAGCTCAGAAACACATGGCGGACAGCAGTGTGAGCAGCCTCTTCTTACCTCAGCACCCCTAGTATCTCTAGTATTAGATCAAATACACATGGTGGACAGCAGTGTGAGCAGCCTCTTCTTACCTCAGGATCTCTGGTATCTCCAGTATTAGATCAATTAGACAGGTGGACAGCAGTGTGAGCAGCCTCTTCTTACCGCTGCACCCCTGGTATCTTCATTATTAGATCAGATAGACAGGGTGGACAGCAGTGTGAGCAGCCTCTCCTTCCCCTAGAACCCCTGGCATCGGCAATATTAGATCATGGGATCAAACGGATACCTATTATATATGTGCTCACTCATCACCTTTTTCTGATGTGGTTGAAACCTAGCCCACGTTAGTCAATGAAAAAACTGGGTAGGTGGGATTTCAAGTACATGAGTGAGTTTTGGTTGCATCCGCTGCCTAAAACGGTCAGTTTACCGCCAGTGAGAGCTATATAGTGACTATGTGGCTGTCACTGGGGTGTCTTTGGTTCGGGTTGGTTGGGTGGCTGCGTCCTTATATAGCAACGTGCACTCACAAGCAGAAGATGAGTTTGCTATAAGAAATCCCAATATAAAATACCGCTTTTATATTTTACTGACTCTAAAACTTTATTTATTTTCAGCCTTAGCTAATAACTGGAACTTTTTTTATATAAAATAAGTATATAACACCGGAGCTGGAGAAAGGACTACATAGAGGAATAATAAGTAATGGACCATTAATGATTAATGACATCAAATCTATAAATACACAAGTTTATAAAATTATAAAAAGAAGTCTACATGCCGCCCAGAGGATCGGGGAGCATCGTGCTTATTTATTTATTTTTTTTCAATAATTTATTTTCCGCTGTTACACTTGGCAATCAATAATTTCAGTAATAGCTGGTATGGGTCTACTGAATTGTGGTGAGGGGTGATGGAGAGCCGTTCCGAAGAAGGTGGCCAGCAAGTAACTGGGCCCAATCTAAACCCTGAAACAAGGCCTCCCAAAATAATAGTGCTGATGCCCTCATATGAAGAACAGACATTTCCCAGGGCATTTACACATGGGTCCCATCAGCCTCCCGCTTCTATATTGGTGCCAGGAATGATTGACAAGGTTATGACCATGACTCAGTCTAAATATTGTATTTTTAGTTAGCCATTGTATAGCACTGTTAGATTATGTATTGGGAACTGTATAGTGATAATATGTGAACAATGTCCGGTACTATTTATTTGTGCCTTGTATTTTGATAATATGTGAGCACTGTATTGTAGTATTTATTTGGGCACTGTATGGTCATAACATGTGAGAACTGTAAAGTGGTATTTATTTGGGCATTTCATAGTGTTAATATGTGAGCACTGTATGACAGTATTTATTTGGGCACTGTATGGTCATAACATGTGAGAACTGTAAAGTGGTGTTTATTTGGGCATTTCATAGTGTTTATATGTGAGCACTGTATTGTAGTATTTATTTGAGCACTGTATGGTCATAACATGTGAGAACTGTAAAGTGGTGTTTATTTGGGCATTTCATAGTGTTAATATGTGAGCACTGTATGACAGTATTTATTTGAGCAATCTATTGTGCTATCTTGAGAACACTATATAGCCGTATTTATTTTGGCTCTGAGTGGCACTGTTATTTTGTTGCTAAAGAATGGCACTCTTATGTGGGCACCATCCTTTATACCTTGTATAATGTAGCACTGTATAATATCTTATTTGTATATAAATTGTTGGCGGGGGAGCTAAGAGACTAAGCCTCACACGGTACCGTGCCTCATTAGTCAGGTCGTGACCCAAGTGCAACCTTTTTCTCTGCACCCCATGTATTGCATGCCTGCTTATAGACCAACGTATTCTGCACCACGTATCACTCTCATCCTCCCTGCGGAGGTCACGCTAGAATCTCAGATAATTGCACAGTGTGTGCCCTTATGGGCAGGGGCGTACTGGCCCACCGTATGATCGGGAAAACCCCCGGTGAGCTCCGGGTTCCGATGGCCATGCCCCTAAGCCTCGCCCTCACACCCACTGGGCCCTGTACAGAGAACAGAGGACCCCCCGGTTCGCTAATCAGATAGGCAGCACTGCCGATATGATTAGTGATGGGCTCTCTGCAGCAGCACAGCAAGGAGACCGGTCTCCCTGCTCTGCCTGCTGCCGCAGTGCCCCTCTGCCGCCTCTGCCGGCGCGTGCGCAGGAGGTCAGTCTCAGGGCGATGACATCATCGCCCTGGGACTGCTTCCTGTGCGCGCTGTGGAGGACGGATCCGCCGTCGCCCTAGGCAGCGGCTGCAGGCCTGCAGCTCATCTCAACGCTTGAGTATGAAAAGCAGAGGCCGGGAGGGGAGGAAGGGATAGGGGGGAGGGGTGACTGAGAGGACCCCTGGCCGAGGCTGTCAGTAAATGCTACTGGGCAATGGGCATGATTATCATCATGCCCATTGCCCAGCCTGTCCTGCTGCCAACCTCTCGTTACTGTTACTATGCCTAGCAGCATGTACTACCACCAGTGGCTGGCAGGACATGCTGGGTGGGCATGAAAGTACCAAGGAGGCTGGCAGGACATACTAAGCATGAATCGGGCTATGGGTGGAGGAGAGCGGTGCCAGCGCCCGCCCTTCTCCCCCGCTTGCTCAGGGCCCAGCAGCCGGATACTTACCTCTCCTCCTGCCTCCGCAGATCCGCTGTATTTTTGCTCTGCGCTCCCTGTGACATATCAGGTCAGAGGGTGCGGTGACGTCTTTCCACCGCACCCTCCCCTGAGCCATCACAGGCAGCGCAGAGCGGGAAGACGCCGGCGACGCGGGAGTACGGACCTGAGCAGCGGCAGCAGGTAAGGAGGAGTGAGGTGAGTATTTGATTATTTTTTTTTTTAATGTATGGAGGCATGGGGCATTATATGGGGGGGTGATATCCTGCATGGGGCATTATATGGGGGGGTGACATCCAGCATGGGGCATTATATGGGGGGGTGACATCCTGCATGGGGCATTATATGGGGGGTGACATCCTGCATGGGGCATTTTAAAGAGGGGGGTGACATCCTGCATTGGGCATTTTAAAGAGAGGGGGGTGATATCCTGCATGGGGCATTATAAAGAGGGGGGGTGACATCCTGCATGGGGCATTATATGGGGGGTGACATCCTGCATGGGGCATTATATTGGGGAGATGACATCCTGCATGGGGCATTATATTGGGGAGATGACATCCTGCATGGGGCATTATATGGGGGCGGTGACATCCTGCATGGGGCATTTTAAAGAGAAGGATGACATCCTGCATTGGGCATTATAAAAGGGGGTGTGTGACATCCTGCATGGGGCATTTTAAAGAGAGGGGGGGTGATATCCTGCATGGGGCATTATATGGGGGGTGACATCCTGCATGGGGCATTATATGGGGGGTGACATCCTGCATGGGGCGTTATATGGGGAGGTGACATCCTGCATGGGGCATTATATGAGGGAGGTGACATCCTGCATGGGGCATTATATGGAGGGGGGTGACATCCTGCATGGGGCATTATAAGGGGGGGAAAAGCCTGCATAGGGCATTATGTGGGAGGAACAGCCTGCATGGAGCTTTATATGGGGCCAGTATCCTGTACAGAGCATTTTCTGGGGGCCAGTATTCTGTTTGGAGCGTTATATGGGGTCAGTATTCTGTATGGAGCATTATATGGGGGCCAGTATTCTGTATGGAGCATTTTTTGGGGGCCAGTATACGGTGTGGAGCGTTATATGGGGACCAGTATCCTGTATGGAGCGTTTTATGGGGGCCAGTATTCTGTACGGAGCATTTTATGGGGGCCAGTATTCTGTATGGAGCATTATATGGGGACCAATATCCTGTATGGAGCGTTATATGGGGACCAGTATTCTGTATGGAGCGTTATATGGAGACCAGTATTCTGTATGGCGCACTTTTTGGAGGCCAGTATACTGTGTGGAGCGATTCGCCGGTTTCTGAACTATTATAGAATTTACAATAGATATCACTCATGTAATATAAGAAGTGAAATCTTTGCATTGTACTATACTTATATTTCTCTGCGGTATCTGTGCATCATGAATCGTGGTATGTGTTAAAGGGGCCCACTGAGACTCTTTCTCCCAGGGCCCAGAAAAACCTGGAGCCGGCCCTTTGTGGTACTATCATGCTAGTACTACTACCACCAGTGGCTGGCTGGCAGGACATGCCATGTGAGCTTGAATGATAGCACCACAGAGGCTGGCAGTACATACTGGGCAATGGGCATAATAATACCACAAAGGCTGGGAGGACATACTGGGCAATGGGCATGATAGTACCACCAGTAGACTGACTTGGCGGTCTCCAGGGCTCCGTCTCCCCTTCTCGCTGCTGTTAGGCTGGGTTAACATTGCGTTTATACTGTGCGTTACAACGGATCCGTTGTAAATCAGCGCAGACGCAATGTACTGTAGACTTGCATTGCAAAAATAGGCATGTGTTTGAAAGTATGCATTATTTGCAACGCACAGGAAAACATGGTCGGCGGCTGGAGGCCAGCTGAGCACTTCTCTGACAACTGTGTTCTAGTGTCATTCTGTGCCTGCTCATCTCTGTCAGCAGGGGTATTTGTCTGATGGCAAAGATGTAGCAGAGCTGGAGACAGAAGATCCGTGGATTACGTCAGAGCGAGGATTTTGTTTTTTTTATTAAAGATGGAGTCCCTACATGTGTTTTTTTCTGTTTACTAGAAATTCATGGTGGCCATGTCTAGTTTGGCGTGACGCCATGAATTTCAGGCTTACTGCCAGCTGATAATACAAAGCTGGTACTAACCCCATTATTACCCAGCGTGCCACCCCCACCAGGGCCGCTGGAAGAGCCGGATAAAGCGCCTGGAAATGGTGCTATGATGAATGCGCCAATTCCAGGGGTGGCTGCGGGCTGCCGTCTTCAGCGTGGGGGGCCCAGAATGCTTGGGCCTTACCATGCTGAGAATCCCAGCCCCCAGCTGCCTGGTTTTTACCAGGCTGGCGATCAAAATATGGCGGGAACCCACGTATTTTTTTTTAAATTATTTTTTTAAATAATTTAAAAAACATTGGGCTTTCCTGACTTTTGATCGCCAGGCAGCTGGAGGTGGCAGCCCATAGCTGTCTGAAATTCTGCGGAGCGCTGTCATTTTTGTTTTATTATTTATTTATTTTCACACTTCTATATGTTGACAGTCCCAACAGCCAACGGCGTCTTGTGATTGGCTGCTTGAGTAACCTGAAAGCAGCCCATACATAGTACCATACTAGAATGTATGGGCTGATTGTAGATTACTCAAACAGCCAATCACAGACGCCCATCCTCTTTGACAGCATCTGTGATTGGCTGTTGGGTCTGTGACATATAGAAGTGTGAAAAGAAATTTTTAAAAACGGTGTAGCGCTCTGCTGAATTTTTGATTCTCACCGCAGATAAAGCGGACAGCTACGTACCTGCCACTTTGATTCTCACCGCAGATAAAGCGGACAGCTACGTACTGCCACCCCCAGCTGCCTGGCTTTACCTTGGCTGCCGATCAAAAGACAGAGAAGCCGAATATTTGTTTTAAACTTATTTAAAATATTTTTTTTTTAGGAAAAGGTGTGTGCTCCTGCCATATGTTGATCGCCAGCCAGATAAAACAAAGGAGCTGGGGGCTGGGATTCTCAGCATGGTAAGGCCCAAGTGTTCTTGGCCCCCCACACTGAAAATCGCAGCCCGCAGCCACCCCTGAAAATTTCCAGGCGCTTTACCTGGCTCTTCCAGCGGCCCTGGTGGTGAGTGGCACCCTGGGTAATAATAGTGTTAGTACCAGGCCAGCTTTGTATTATCAGCCGGTACTAAGCCCGAAATTCATGTTGTCACGCCAAATTAGACATGGCCACCATGAATTTCTAGTAAATAGAAAAAAAACACAGAAATTTTTTTTTTAATTAAAAATAAAACACAAAACCCATTTAGGCTCCGTTCATACGCGGCGCAAAAAATCTCTACTGCATGCCGACGTTGCGCTTTTCTCAGCGCGCTTTTCCCGAGGCATGTTAACATGTAGCCTATGGGGAAAGCGCGCCGAAAAAAACGCCAAGAATTGGCATGTCAATTCTTTTTGCGCGGCCGCTTTTGCAGTGAAAGCGCCCACGCAAAAATACGTGGCAAAACGCGGCATCTGAACGCTTTTCAGCAAAAGCCATAGCTTTTGCTGGAAGGCGTTTCCAGCTTTCTTTGGCACTTCTTTTACACGAGCGGTCTAAAGCGCCGCGTAAAAGCAGGAACGTAGCCTAAGGGACTCTATCTTTAATAAAAAAAAATCCTCGCTCCGACGTAATCCATGGGTCTTCTTTCTTCAGCTCTGCTACATCTTTGCCATCAGAGATATATGTCTGCTGACAGATGAGCAGGCACAGAATGACACTGGAGCACTGTTACTGTGTAGTGCGGCACTATGTTGCTTTTTTGTCATTTCATGCAGTGTAGAAATCTTGGGAAAAGTGTGGATTGTGCTCTGGAAGTGATCAGTTATAGCTAACTATGTTATTTTCTGCAGAGATAAGTCCTGCATAGAAGATGGGATATATCGGTCTGCAGATAAAGAAGTTCACCTAGAGACATCACTGGTGAGTATGTGTATTAGCTATACACACACACTGACACTATATACAGAGCTCCTGTGTATAATATTAATGGTGATCATTGCATTACCTGTACACTGACACTATATACAGAGCTTCTGTGTATAATGTCACTGGTGATGACTGATAACCTGTACACTATATACAGAGCTCCTGTGTATAATATCACTGGTGATCACTGTATAACCTGTACACTGACCCAATATACAGAGCTTTTTTACATTTTTATTATTTTAGCATTATTTGTCACTATGTTGTGGCATTATGTGCTTTGGTCATGACATGACGATATTTGTCCTTTGTATGTGGTATTATTCAGTCACTATGTGCTGGTAATATGTGGTCTCATGGTGTGTCAGTATTTATACCTTGTATCTGGTAGCATTTGATCACTATGTGGTGGTATTATGTGCTTTGGTCATGGTGTGGCGGTATTTGTGCCTTGTATGTGGCATTATTTGGGCACTATGTGGTGGTAATATGTGATCTGGTCACGGTGTGGTGGTATTTCTGCCTTCTATCTGGTAATATTGGTCTTGGTAGAGTGGATTGTGGTTGGTCATTTGTTTTATCTGATATCAATAAGGGGAAACCTCTTTATTTCCAATAGATATTAAATACTTGGATGTTTAACCCCTCCCTGCCCTGTGACTATTACACAGCAGCAGAGATGCAGTTGCAGAGGTTCACCAGAGAAAGCAAGTTGGCATTTGGTGAGATTTTCACCTCTGTATTTATAAGACAAAACCAGGAGTGGGTGAGAAATTCATAAAACATTACCTCGGATTGCTCCACTCCTGGTTTTGTCTTATAAATACAGAGGTAAAAATCTCACCAAATACTCAAAGTGCCACAATCTTCTGACAGTGCTGATTCCACCAATAAATAAGTGATCACCTTCCCAACCTGTGCATCGCTGATGACTTGTTTTCACCAATAAAAACCCTTTAATGCAAACTACAGTAATTGTACATCGCATTTCTGGTGAGCGCACAGTGATGGGCAGAAGCGGCCAATATAATGGGTATAACGGCTAACAGGTATTTGCAAATAGCTGAAGGGTGGGTGGGCCCCTGGAGTCAATGTCCCTGGTGGGCCCCAGACACCCCAGTCCGGCGCTGTTGACAGCAGTGACCTGGGGGTCTGAAATGCTTCCTGGGGCGATCCCCATGCTGTCCCCATGTCATTTGAGCACTGTCACTATTGTTTTGGGCACTTTTTAGGCTTTCTACAGACTGTCGGGGGTGCCGCCGCAAAAATGCTCGGGTCTCCCATAGACTAACATTGGGCTCGTTTCTCGGGCCGAGCACCCGAGTATCACGGTGAGCTCGGCCCGAGCTTCGAGCACCCGAGCATTTTAGTGCTCACTCAACACTAATTGCCACTCTTCGTAATGTGCAAACAATGTCTTCATCAGTTGGATTCCACCTGGATCCCTCATGAAAAGCACTAGATAAAAATGTAAATGATTGAACATATGCACTGCAATATAAAAACAACTTGCTGTGCATTGTGTATTTTTCAGTCCTTTTCAGCTTCTTTTCTCCGCTTCCAGCTTTGAAAATTATGAAGTGGTTAAAGAAAGTGATCGGTTCATTCTGCTGGTGGCTTCTGTTTGGAAGCCGCTGACTATTTTATATGTAGTTAACAAAAACACTGATGTTTTCCTTAAGTATCTTCTTATAAAATAAAAAATCAGTGGTTTATGCTGGCGTCTATAAGGTGCTGTGTGTACGTACCCTTAGGAATAACAGAATCTCTGGTCATATCCTCCATTTTTGGCCAGAGTTTAGAGGATTAATGGGAGACATAGAACCGCTATTCTCCAGTTTGGGATCTAACCCTTCAGACATACTATATATGAGGTATAGTATTAATATACCATAAAAGTCACTAATAATCAATTAAATGCGAAAAGACATTAAACAATTTTAATTTTTTATTTCTTTGAATTAAAATTGCATGGAAGGATGAAGACAAGTTTTTGGAGGAGCCTTCAACTTTTGCACGTGTCTCTTGCTGGTCAGGAGGCCACAGGTAGGTGGTACAACTCCTTCCATACAGGTACAGCATTAATGGTGGATGTACTGTAGTTTCTTCAGAGCGCTAGATTTGGGTGTTTTCTGTCCTCGAGATGTCAATGGTGCGTTGGTGGCAGCAGCCAAAAATGCAGCTTTCTCTGACAGCACGAGCAGCCCTGGATAATCCACGCCGGCAGGATGTTATCATCCGGCGGAAGAGAGAACCTAGGAGAAAAGATGTAAAACTGATGTAAGTAATGGGACTCCATATTAGAGGACACTACTGTGGTGTCACTGTAGCATGACGTTAGAGGAATCTCATCATACAGAGGAGCAGAATCATTGTCAGCCATCATACATGTGACAATCCCACCACTGACGGATAACATCTGCTCCACATGACTTCTTCTCACTGACGTCATACAACATGGAGATTATCGTCACACTTACCTCGCCTAGTTTCCCCCTCTTCAACTTTCTCTGTTTTTAGTTGTTTTCTCAGTGTTCGAAAATATTTTCTTCTCTTCTGAACTGGAGATTCTAATCAAAAAGCCAGAAAAAAATGTTGATTATAAACTCCTAAAAGATGAGCTTTGTATCTTTATAGAGTTATGCAACTGATTAATATGAACCTGTAGCTTTTCTGGGTTCCGGTGGTGTCTCCCCAAAGAACCATGTCCCCATATTAATATGACATTACTTTCAGCAAGCCACGGTGTTATATAATCAGTTGGATAAAACTTCATTGTAACTTTAAAGAAGACCCATCACCAGGTCAAAAGTGTCCAAGATTCGCTCTTATTTTATGTCGGCTTCTCCCCTGAGTATTCTGATATTTGTTTTCCTAAAATCCACAGTACGGTTGTAGAGATATGGGACTTTTTATTTAGTGTTGATTATTATGGTCTTTATCATGTGGGCGTGGTAACCTAAGGGCACGCCCCAGAGGATCCTGTGAACACCGCCCCTTTGTAAAGAATAAAAATTACCACTAATTACAAAGGCCCATAACTCTGGAACCGTATGGGGGATTTTAACAAAACAAAAAATAGAATACTCAGGGGAGTAGAAAGAATAAAGGAAGTAATTTTAGAGCCTTAATATTTAAATTTTGGATCATAGGCTATAATTGGATGGCCTATAAACCTGTACATACCTGACAATGAGGGCGAGGATGACTCACTGTTTTTAGCAGTAAAACACTGATTGTCTCCAACAGTTTTGGAAGGGGAAGATTCTTTCTGCCTGTTGGTAGAAAAAAGACACGTAAATTACAAGGAAAAAACAATAGAATAACGGAAGAACCCCTGTCTGTAAGGTCAATTAGTACAACATAGAGGAGATATCCTGCTCAAGACCACATTTTACCAGCAAGAATGGAGTCTAATTAGTAATATTGGCCTGTAGTGAGTTGGAAATGAATGGTTGGTCGCAACAATCAGCTGTTATTGAAGTTATCACAAGTAAGACCCACAGAGATTGTGTAGTCATGGGGTGGTGGATGCTAGATTTAGATTTGTGTTACTCGTATCTTGTATTTGGATCCGACATATATCAGGACTAAATCTCATAATAATAATAATCTACTCACATTTCTGAGCGTTTTTCATTGATCTCTGGGGAACACCCTGGAGGTGACATAGGCACTTCATTGCCTTCATCACTGTTCTCTTGGGAACACTGTGGAGGTGACATAGGCTCTTCATTGCCTCCATCACTGTTCTCTTGGGAACACTGTGGAGGTGACATAGGCTCTATATTGGTCATCATCCCAGTATTGGTGATATATAGCTAAAACAGATAAAGAAATATAAAATAGATATATTTAATTTTTTTTTGTAATTATAGGTTTCATACATTTTATTAGCCACATACTTACTTTAGAAGACCTTTGATAAGTTGATGCAAAGTTTTTGATTTCTGGCCAGTCATTGTCCTCACTTGTGTCCCCCTCATCTGAATTTATATGTTTGAAGCTGCTACTTCGAGCTAAAAAATACAAGTGTTATTAGAGATTATTAGTATAATACCCAGACAGTCACCATGTTATCACTAATAATGATGGGAACTGATTTTGACATAAAATGAAAGACAAGACACTCGTCAGTTTTCTGCAGATGACGTCTCATTTTACTTACTGATAAAGTAGCGGGTGTCCTCATCTGACTTTAGGTCAGGAACGAACAGGGGCTTCTGACTTAAAAGGTTGTCAAAGTCTAAGTCACGCATAAATGGATGAATTTTGATCTCATTTGCGCCTCCTGGAAAAGAAAGACAAGAAAGAAAGTGATACAGTCATTGTCAGAGAAACTGCTCCATATCTGTAGAATTTATGTTAATCTGAACTGAAGATGTAACAGAGCCGACATAAAGGAAATATATTGAACATTATAGCATGAAGAATGGGTAATAGACAAGTAGGTAGAGTACAGAACCTCAGTGCTGATCCTCATGGAACCCATCATTTGTCTGGTCACGCTGTAATAATTCATTGATAATACTATTAATATTACCTGTTCCAAGTCTCAGTGCTGGAATTTTTCTGAGCAGTTGAGTGATGATGCCTCGAGCATTAGTTGGAGGAAAGTAATTACATCTCCAAGGTATATCATCTGTTATATAAAAAGCAAATATTATAAGAAATAAAACCTCTTCATTTATTTTCATTAAAATAAAATTCCTTAACAAAGCTAGAAAAAACTACAGAACTATTCAAGTCAAATGACAGTGACATCACAAGCATTCAGATTATTTTACTTACCCTGGATGATACTGTGTAAAATATTCCTTCTGCAAGCCCCTGTAAATGGTGGATATCCAAATAGAAATTTATATAGGATGATCCCTATTGACCACCAGTCAACAGGCCTTCCATAGCCTATCTTTAGGATAACTTCTGGGGCCATGTAAGTAGGGGTGCCAGCAGTCTGGAAACCAACAGAAAAAGGAGATGATGATCAATAAATATAATTGCGACACATAACATCAGTGGAAATGTTTTTCTAGAGAAATTATAAATCAGAGAAGGAGAAAGAGATGAGATCTGTAAAGTACAAGACCCTGTAAGTAAAGCCTACCTCTTTATCAAGGAACTCTTTGGTGATGTCCTTAGTTGGAGTCTTGTAGAAGTCTGAGTTTGGTCTCATGAGGCCGAGTTTTGAAACCCCAAAATCAGTGACCTTAATATGTCCTGTTGATGTTATCAGGAGGCTGTGAAAGAAAAGATGGTGTCAGCCCCAAGTAATAACCCACAGACTGTATAAGAAACTCTAACTTTCTTCCCCTCTAATATGCTAGAGGGGTCACTTACTTCTCAGGCTTCAGATCTCTGTGCACCACACCATAGCTGTGCAGGTATTCCACAGCAAGGACCGTTTCCGCAATGTACATACGGGCCAAGAGGACTGGTAAAGGACCCCTGTGCTTTAGAAGGGTACCACAGTCACCTCCTACAGGAGAAAGCAAATATGAGAACTGAGGGTTTGTTACAATGTAAATTACACATGATGAGTGGGAATGTGAAAAAGGCGGAGACATTGGGACAGGATGGTCTATATATACTGTATAATGTAGTGCGTATACTGTATACTGCAGATAGACCCTATACATAGAGACAGAGCCTCATCTACGAGCCTCTAATTTTTTTCTCTGTGAACGTTCTTATCTATAAAAACTCTTCAAAAAGACAAATCTTCCTTTTACCCATAGTGGAAATTGCTGCCGTGCTCAGCGAGGACATACTGGGGGACTTTCATAGAGATCAATGGTTTTTCAGGCATCTTGGTAACAGATGACTTATAATAATTGCAAAGAGGACATGTAACCGTCCATGTGGGCACATTGTGGTCATATATAGGTGCTAGGATTAAGCAGACGTGGGCTGGATATAGATACAATGGATGTGTCCTACCTGGTACATACTCCATGACCATACATAGATGAAGTTTAGTAGGAAAGGAGCAGAACGTGGAGACCACAAAGGGACAATCTGCGAATGCTGAGATGTCCCTCTCCAGAAAGGCCCATTCAAGCCTCTTTGGCTTTTTCAGGTTCTCCTTGTCCATTTTCTTCATAGCGCAGACTTGGTTTGTGTCTTTATGGCGAACTAAGTGGACGGCCCTGGAGAGGAGAAAAAAACATGATTTACTATAAATTCTTATTAACAATCTATCTATAGATCTCATCAAATGATCTCCTGTATTAATGATTAATGTGGGGCCATCACTAGAAAACCATGTCTATAAATACATAAAATAACACTCCACAAATGATCACCAATGGGGGGTCCTCATCCACGTCACATCCTAACTGACCTGAATAGTGACAGAGAGATGTGAACCGTGATGTGAACTCATAATTTGTCCATGGGAACATAACATGGGAAGGACGCAGAGACATCGTCATAAGGAGCCCTGGGAAATATATATAATACCAAAGTAAAGCTCACCCAAAGGCTCCACTGCTGATCAGTTTGATCGGTTTATAGTCACTCTTACAAGGAATTCTCCCCAGGTTCAATGATCCGATCGCGGCCTAAAAAGGAATAAGAAATGACATTAAGACATAGAAACTGCAGGGGAATAAAAGATGAAGATGCAGGAACGTCTCTCTTCTATATTATGTCCATGATGATTACACTGCAGCAGATGTAGGGGACGTGATACAAGCCGGACCCTGCACAGACACTATTATATTATAGGAGATATCCCCCTTATACAAAGACACAGGCAGAAATACAAACTCCGCACCACTGAGTACAGACTGTCCTCACAGATGATGAAGCCACAGGGACAGGTGGCCATAAAATACCCTGTGTCTGCCTGGAGTGGACATGGAGGCCTCCACCATCATAAATCTGACCTTCTGCTAAATGGCTGGTAATCTGGAGAAGATCAGACAACAAGGACATGAGATGTAGACCTGTGTCTGCCTGGAGAGGACAGGGAGGCCTCCACCATCATGAAACTGACCTTCTGCTATATGATTGGTAATCTGGAGAAGATGAGACAAGGACATGAGATGTAGACCTGTGTCTGCCTGGAGCGGACATGGAGGCCTCCACCATCATAAATCTGAGCTTCTGCTATATGGCTGGTGATCTGGAGAAGATCAGAGAACAATGACATGAGATGGAAACCTGTGTCTGCCTGGAGAGGACAGGGAGGCCTCCACCATCATGAACCTGAGCTTCTGCTATATGGCTGGTGATCTGGAGAAGATCAGACAACAAGGACATGAGATGTAGAAGATGATAGATCCTTACCAGGCGCTCCACTGAGTAGGCCGGATACTCCAGTACAAGCAGGACATTTTGGGCCAGTTGTTTAATAAAGACCAATTCTCCACTTTGGGATTTTCTTCAGCCTATAGAGATGAAAACAAAGAAGAAAGGAAAATCATGAGAGAAAAAGCAAACGGAGGAGGCCATTTATATCACCATGTTACTTATGCTATCTACACTACAAGTACTACATGACAACTGACGAGGGATCCGGTCGCTTGTAAACCTTTAAATCCCCACGTCCTCCCTCCATACCCAATGTATGTATATAAGACACATGGCTGCTTTTGACCTGTGTAAAATGGCCACAGCAGACTCCAACTCAAAACGCGGGGTGACTGCAACAATGATAGCCCCACAATTATATACAGTAGATATCTAATAGGCTTTAAACCAGAAGAAAAACAACACCTAATTAAGAGTTAGACCCTAGCCGCACCACACCGACACCACACCGACACAAGGGTTAAGGCATTAATATCCCACATTAATACCACTATCCTCACAGGACCGAGTCCACTAGTTATATTGAGATGTAACCAAAGTCACTATTCCCCCAACAGTAACCTCTGTCCAAAGGACATCACATTTATCAAAGACTCTGACCCAAACCTATCCCCCACCGCTGTGACTGTCCCAAAACCTCTACTTATCAAGTGCCAGCCTTCAAACTTTCCTCCCATCTCTTTATAAGGGCTGGTTGGATGCTGGAACGTGAAACTCCTACCTTCTTCCCTTTATTGTCCCCCTGTAACCCAGCTCCTCAACTCCTTCCCGCAAATGTACGGGTTATTAACATCCTGGAAGGATCCTCACATGTGGAGGGGGCTCAGGAGCTGAGCTCCCCAAACATGCGTATATGAAATAGCCAGCATCTGTCCCTAAAAACCGTGGACAACGCAGAATTCTTCTGTTAACCATTTAAATAAAGCTGTCAGTCTGTGACAGTATCATTTCAATTGTGCATGCACCAATGCCTGAGCACTCTTGCTTTCATCGGCCCTCCACAAGGCGATCACAGGGGTCTAATGCATTTCTAGGACAACCAGGGGTCTGCTGAAGACCTCCGTTGCTGAAACCACGGTCCTCCTTGTGAAGCTTAGCTATAGGCTGAGCTCCAGAGGAGATCAAGATTTTCACTATATAGCGCAATACTGTAGTATTGCAATATATAGTATGAGCGATTTGCAGGATTAAGTCCCCTAAGGGAACGAAAAAAAAAATTTAAAAATAAAGAAGAAAAGATTAAAAAAAATGTTAAAAATATAAAAGTTCAAATCACTCCTCTTTTCACCATTTAAAATAAAGAAAGGAAAAAATTTAATGATCATATTTGATATTGATGCGGTTGTTAAAGTCTGATCTTTTAAGATAGGGAATTAATTAATACGATCAATAAACACCGAAAAGAGGAAAAAAAATTGGATTTGTGGGTTTTTTTTGTCTTCTCATTTCACTTAAAAACATTAATAATAAACAATCAAAACACCCATAGAATCTATGATTCTATGACACTCTATTGTACACAAAGTTCACTGCAAAACTCAAATCTTCACTCATCCCAATCGACAGAAAACTAAAATGTTATGGGTCCCTGAATATAGCGACACAAAGAACCATTGCATCTCACTTGGAATTTTTTCCCTTGTTTCAGTACAATGTATGGTAAATAGAATGGAGCCACTGAAAGCTACAACTTGTCCTGCAAAAGAATCAAGCCCTCACATGTCTATGTCAATGGAAAAATAACAAATTTATGGCTCTTGAAAGAAAGTGAGGAAAAAATGAAGGCATAACAACTGAAAACTCTGTGGTCCATAATTGGTTAACCAATCCAATTCCCCCCTACCTCCACAACCCTCCCAATAACCCTGTAGATATCACCCTCTCCCTTGTCATGTAGCCTGTATGCCCTAGTACTGCTCCCCGGCTATTCTTATCTGGGTATTTGGTACAGGTTAAACTTATATTCCATTATTATTTTCCATTATTACTATATGATTTGTGCAGATTGTCTGCTATTTACCTGTTGTACTAATGTCCATATGTTCTTCTGTAAATGCTCAAGATATTCTGAGCTTATATGACCTCGTTTGTATTTGGTCAGGCAATCTCTCACAAGCTCCATTACCAGCCGGTAAGTGAAGCTGAGGACGCCATCGGGCAGTGGTAGCACAAAGTCAGGTCATAGGTGGTAAGAATCCCCTGGAGTAGTGCTAACACCTGAAGTCTGTCTGGAGGAATTCCAGACATTTCCAGTAAATCCAAGCGCAGTCTGTATATGACTAGCTATATGGCTTATCACACCGACAACAATGACACCGGAAAGTCAAAGTGACAACTAGAGTGTAATGACTTGTAGAAGTAGTGATGGTTAATTGTGATGTCATAATGGAATCTTGTGTTCTACTCTTAAAGGGGCAGCTTACCTTATAAGGAAGTTGCCTAGCATCCCTTAAGGAGGCAACAATATAGGCTGAGCATCGGTACCATATGCAGACATGGATGATAGAGCTATGGACGCTTTACTCTTCTGAGCAGTTAGAGTATTATTATGTTGTTACATAAATTATTTATATCTGTTCCACACAATAAAAATTACAGTGTTTTGTATCAATAAGAAAGTCATATTCCGGGGCTAAAAGACAATGTATATCTTTGTACCGTGTTAGGGGCTAAAAGAAGTATCTTTACTGAGGGAACAGGGCCGGACTAGGGGCTGCGCCCAGCTCTGGCATAGGACGCACACAGGCCCATGTTACTCTCCCACACCCACTTTCAAGATGAGGGTCTCTATTACAAATATGACCCTGCCTACCATTGGAGAAAATCTAAATTCACTACTCCCCGTGATACCAATTTATTAGGATGATCATTTAGGTCTCTTTATCACATTAATAGTTCCCCTTGGGCATCCTTAAATAATAAGAGTGCCCCTCTGGGTCTCCTTATAATAATATTAGTGCCCCTCTGGGTCTCCTTATAATAATAATAGTGCCCTCTGGGTCTCCCTATAATAATAATAGTGCCCTCTGGGTCTCCTTATAATAATAATAGTGCCTCTCTAATTGCCCTCGGTCCCTCGGTCTCCTTTAATATAATAGTGCCCCTCTGGGTCTCCTTATAATAAATAATAGTGCCCCTCTGGGTCTCCTTATAATAATAATAGTGCCCCTCTGGGTCTCCTTATAATAATAATAGTGCCCCTCTGGGTCTCCCTTATAATAATAATAGTGCCCCTCTGGGTCTCCTTATAATAATAATAGTGCCCCTCTGGGTCTCCTATAATAATAATAGTGCCCTCTGGGTCTCCTTATAATAATAATAGTGCCCCTCGGGTCTCCTTAATAATAATAAGTGCCCCTCTGGGTCTCCTTATAATAATAATAGTGCCCCTCTGGGTCTCCTTATAATAATAATAGTGCCCCTCTGGGTCTCCTTATAATAATAATAGTGCCCCTCTGGGTCTCCTTATAATAATAATAGTGCCCCTCTGGGTCTCCTTATAATAATAATAGTGCCCCTCTGGGTCTCCTTATAATAATAATAGTGCCTCTCTGGGTCTCCTTATAATAATAATAGTGCCCCTCTGGGTCTCCTTATAATAATAATAGTGCCCCTCTGGGTCTCCTTATAATAATAATAGTGCCCTCTGGGTCTCCTTATAATAATAATAGTGCCCCTTCTGGGTCTCCTTATAATAATAATAGTGCCTCTCTGGGTCTCCCTTATAATAATAATAGTGCCCCTCTGGGTCTCCTTATAATAATAATAGTGCCCTCTGGGTCTCCTTATAATATAATAGTGCCCCTCTGGGTCTCCTTATAATAATAATAGTGCCCTCTGGGTCTCCTTATAATAATAATAGTGCCCCTCTGGGTCTCCTTATAATAATAATAGTGCCCTTCTGGGTCTCCTTATAATAATAATAGTGCCCCTCTGGGTCTCCTTATAATAATAATAGTGCCCCTCTGGGTCTCCTTATAATAATAATAGTGCCCTCTGGGTCTCCTTATAATAATAATAGTGCCCCTCTGGGTCTCCTTATAATAATAATAGTGCCCCTCTGGGTCTCCTTATAATAATAATAGTGCCCCTCTGGGTCTCCTTATAATAATAATAGTGCCCCTCTGGGTCTCCTTATAATAATAATAGTGCCCTCTGGGTCTCCTTATAATAATAATAGTGCCCCTCTGGGTCTCCTTATAATAATAATAGTGCCCCTCTGGGTCTCCTTATAATAATAATAGTGCCCCTCTGGGTCTCCTTATAATAATAATAGTGCCCCTCTGGACTCCTTATAATAATAATAGTGCCCCTCTGGTCTCCTTATAATAATATAGTGCCCCTCTGGGTCTC